>NC_082696.1:47476694-50429770 GCF_949987515.2 Delphinus delphis | reverse complement strand
GGCCCCTGACTCTATTACTTACTTGGAGATCTTCTTGATCTTGCCCTCTTGATTATTTTGGCTTTGTGTTCAGCTTGGCTTATCTCAAAGTAGCAAACTAGCATCACATCTACACAGCATACTGCCCAGAAGACTAGAGCTTCTCTTTCACCTAGAGTTGAACAACAGAACTCTGCTTGACTGGACTTAGTCATAAGCTCACCCTTGAACCCCTCATCCGGTTGTGGAGGATAGAGCTGGGAGTGGGATCATTCTCACCTAAAGGACATGGCTACTGCACAGGTATAGAAGATTGTTGAGAACAATCTGAAAGCCCTGAGGCGTGTCCCTCCATTTTGTCAACAAATCTGTTTCGCTGGTTAGTTCACTCTTCTCTGTAACGATTCTCTAGAGCCTTCTTAGCTCCCTTCAAGCTGAACTACACTTCCCCTATCACTTTCAGCAAATGTCTACATCTTTATAAAGAGAAAACAGAAGGCATTGGGTTGGACCTACTTCCACTTCCTATGTGAAATTGCAATCCCAGAAGTCTGGGTGGACGTGAGGGAATGTGAGGGAAAGTCAGTATCTTAGTATGAGATTTTTCTATTTTTAGCTATCCTTCCATCATTTATTTCTAATTTTATTCCATTTTGGTTGGACTACAGTGATTCTTTAGAGTTTATTGAGGTTTCCTTTATGGCTTGGAATATGCACAGTATTTGAAAATGTGCTCCATGTTCTTGAATGTATTCTTGATTTGTTTGGTAGAGTTTGTATAGATATAAAATAGCTTAAGTGTACATTAATGTTGCTCAGATCTTTGAGAAGGGTGTGTCAAAGGGTGCGATGTTTCTTCTTAGTGGTCCATAGGTTTGGATAGAAGCAGGTATCAGTACATGAAGTTTACAGTCTTCAGCATGAGTGAGTGGGCCTTGTGATTAGGTGTGCAGAGGTGGGCAGTGAGTGGGAACTCCCCAGTGCCGTGTCCTGCACCTAACAGATAAGGAAATGGCTGGTTGTAGAGTTGATGTGGCTTACCCAGAGTCACATAGCTAATAAGTAGCCGAACCAGAATTTGTACCCAGATCTTTTGAGTTCAACTCTAATACTCTTTCCTTATATCTTTTATGCTTAGTGGAGGTAGGTGATAGTTTTCCACTGTCTTCCAACATCATCCTTAAGCTTACCATCTGCACAATCTGTAATACAGTATCACTGGATCCTTATCAAAAACACATTAGAGAAGGTGTCATCATCCTACTTCACAAATTCCCTAAGATATAAGTAACATGACAAATCTTACAACTGGTCACTAGAGAAACTTATTCATGTTCAGATCTTCAAGTCTTTGTCTAGTCAGCGTTAGGTAGGTGTATTTTAGAGGTTGGGCGTGTATCAGAGCGCTGTCAGGAAACTGTTCACAGCACTTTAAAGACTGAATCAAGAGATGACTTAGAGAGTCATGGGCAGGGCAGGCCTAAGGCAGCAAACAAAGGATGGAGGAGTGAAGGAGGAGCCTGCAGAGAGCTGTAGCCGTGGCATGAGGACCTAATGATTATGGAGGGATGCAGCTCTGCTAGAGACACAGCACTGAAGCAGGGAAGCAACGGGAGAGAATGACCCGGATTTCTCTCCACCCCCTCCCTCCTATCTCCTGCAAGTAGTGCCTCCCAGGGACTGAACCCAGCTAGCAGCCAGCCAGCAAGGTTGCCCCCAGGGTAGAGAGCAGGATGAAGGAGGCTTGTGGAGGATGGGAGCACATGTAGAACCCCAGCACCCAGGAACTATGCCAGGGTGGAGTGCTCTGAGACATAGGAACACATTACAGGAAATTAAAACATTGGGAAAGGAAATTTAATGGACCTGAAAAATAGGGTAAATTGTGAGAAAATGTAAATTAGGAGCATGTAAATTATGTGGGTGCCTGTGTCGTTATTTTGAAGAAAACTGTGTGAACCTAACTCTCCCTGAATTGACCACTATGAATAAAGAATTAAAAAACTTCTTTAGAATCCATTTTACAGCCTTCTAAATAGTCTTACTGTTCTCCATTCAATCCTCTGATTTTCCCCTTAAAATATAGAGTTTTAAATCCTTTGAAATAATTTCAGTAATTTTTGGAAGACTGAAATTTTATGAGGAGAAAACTAACCTGCCTCTCCAAGTGAAAATACTTGGTGTGTATATAACATAGTTTAGATAGATGATGTCTAACATTTATTGTTAGAGGATTATCCATTGTGTTTATCAATTTATTTGGAGTAAAATCTGCTTCTTAAACAGTATTTATGCCATACGAGATATTTGTGATCTCAGATGTTTGAGAATCTTTTCCTTTGATACTCTATAACCATATCTCTTTATCATCTTCTAAATATTGCCATAAAATATAATATAATATAAATTATATATGTAATAGATAATGTACTGTAATATTTGCCAAAGTGCTCTTTCAAAAATACGTTGAGTTTGGGTAAAACAGAAGATAGGCCCAAGTGATTTTTTTTTTTTTTTTTAGCAGCATTGAGCTCTTCCCATGTCATCTTTTCCCCCCACCTTTGTTAAATTTTTGGCTTGAACTTCATTGGTTCAGCATATGTTGATTATATCATGACTAGATCCCGGACTGTTTCTACAAAATGTGATGTGAAGAATTGCTATAACATTTCCAGTTACCTTATGCAAAAAGTTGCTTTCAAAAGATTTCTAATACATAGAATATACTTAGAGATTATTAGGTTGTATATAAGTTTTCTAATTTGAAGCTGTTCTAAAATTATTGAGGAGCATGATGCTTTTTTTCTGGCAAATTGAAAATAGAATAACCAATGTACAAGAATGGTTCACATAAGATATTACACCAAGACAAATTAAGAGGTTTTGGCAGGAGTGGCATCTGTTTTCAGTTGAGATTTAAGAATAGATCGAGAGTTAATGTGCAGAGGAACACAGGGAAGGCATATCCACCTGGCAGAATCAAAGCAAAGAAGATCCTTTTGCCTAAACCATGGTGAAGGTTCTTTTGGAAGGGGCGTGCTAGAGTCAGCCCCTTCTTTTGGAAGGGGCTGGATTTATAGAGAAAGCTGAGGGACAGGAAAGTGAGAGAGGTTTCTGAGGCATGCTGGAGGGAATCCACAGATTAAAAAACAAAAGCATTAGGTAGTGGATCCTGAAGTCTAGCTTTTGAAAATGTTCTCTGTCAAAATATTGACTGCTCTGGTTGGTGCTAAGGGGCATAACCTTCGCTTCTTTCTGCCTTTACCCTTTCTGAACTCTCAGCTCTGGCTCACCTTGGTTTTTGCACAGGTGTCTAGGAACTGTCATACAGTTTGAAGGTTACTCTTCTAAGTGGAGCAAAATTCAGGAAGGTAATTTGGGTTGATAATAATATCAGGCAAAGAGAAGTTCCATTTTGTTTCTTCCTTTGAGGCCTCCATCCTCCTGTTTTGGTCTGGACTTGATTGCTTTCTTGTCCTGCTTGTGCCACTGTGGTTCTAGAGAGCAGCCCTCCATCTTACCAGGGCATTCTCCCCAGGATCCTCTGTGTTTCATGGAGCCTAGGTGTTCCTATTTCTGTTGCGGAGGGTTTTTTGAGACCCTGTAGGTATGGAATGTCAGTTTCCCATTTTCACACTTGATGGATAGATTGGATGGATTAGGTTGGAAATCACTGCCCCTCAAACTTTATTCAAGTTTTTATCGGTTGTTTGTGACCTGTCTCCAGCCACCCGCTCCGCACCACCTTTCCCCCTGAACGCCCACCCCACTGCCACCTTGGACGTTTGTAGGATTTCCTTTATATCCCTGGTGTCTGAAATTTCAGGATTATGACTTGATATGCGTCTTATTTCCCTCATTGTGTTGGACACTTATATAATCTGTCCTCCCAATCTTGAAATTTCGTCCTTCAGATCTGAGAAAAATCTTAGGTAATTTCTTCCTCTCTTTTTTCTCTATTTTCTCTTTCTGGAATTCCTTTTGGTCAGATATTGGACCTCCTGAATTAATCCTGTAATTTTCTTATATTTTCCATCTTTCATTGTTTATTTGTTGTATTTCTTTAACATTTCCTCAAGCTTATCTTCTAATCCCTTTTCTGGAATTTTGTTTCTGCTACCATATGTTAAATTTCAAAGTACTCTCTTTTGTTCTTAATATTCCTTTTAAAAATTGCATTTTGTTCCTGCTTTATAGTTTTAATAACTTCTTTTATTTTCCTCAGCATATTAATTATATTGGTTACAGTTTTATTTTGAAGTTTCCTTTTGATGTCTGTGTAGTCTCTGTTTCCTTGGAGTTTTTTGCCCCCTGTATATTTGCTGTGGTCTCCAACTTTCATAACGGGAGTTTTTCTGTTTTTTTTTCAAATTTCTGTTGATTCTTGGCTGTCAATTCGTTTGAGAGTCTTTTCAGATACTAATGAACTGATTGAAGGCTCCATCTTAAGAGGTTTGTTGACTAGTATGCTTTACTGTAAGGTGATCTGATAGGGACCCAGTTCTTTCTTTGGGAGAAACCCACACTAGGTGCCTTTGGGCCTTTATTTCTGGAAACCATTCACTTTCTTCAGAAAAAGTCTTCTGATCTCTTGTTTGCTGGGAATGAGCTAGGCTGTCATTGTTTGGGGAGCCCATTTGGGAAAGAGGGGGAAGATTACATGGTTAGTAAATTGTGAAGTGGATGTAAACTTAAGTTGTGTGACTTCAGAGCCTTGCTCTGAGCTCTTATGATTCTTGCCTCCTATATTAAAACCTAAGTGGGGCTTCATAGCCTTTTGTATCAAGTTTTTTGTACTTATTGTGTACAGTAGCCCATTTCAGTCCTGTATATGTAGCACGGTTAGGAACACTATATATATGATGATATTCGATTATTTCCACGTTGGAGATTTATAATTTGTTCTTAATTTGCAGCTTTTTTCAAGGAGCAAACCTCCAAGGGGCCTGTATGTTTATGGAGATGTTGGTAAGTGTGTTAAAATAAGTTTTAAGTGGTCCAAACAAAAAGTTTCCCAGCTTTCACTCAGGGATAACTTCCATTTCTATCCCTCAGTACACTACCAGCAGGAACAGGATGAGGTGAGGTAAAATAGGAGAGAGGAGAGGAGTGCAGTTATCTTAGTTTTTACTTTTATTTCTCAGAGGGTGACTGCAGTTGAAGACAGGATTAGTTAGCATGTTAGGGTGCAAACATTATTTAATGTATAAAGTCAGTTGATCTCAGGGAAGGAAGTCATTTCCAGATAGGTTATTAGATAAACCAGAATCTCATTGCTCAGTGCTATTTGACTCAGGTTAATAACTTAAAAAAAATAAGCTGTTTGTTTTTACTTTTTTTAAAAAATAAATTTATTTACTTACTTATTTTGGCTGTGTTGGGTCTTCGTTGCTGTGCGCAGACTATCTCTAGTTGCGGCGAGCAGGGGCTACTCTTTGTTGCGGTGCACAGGCTTCTCATTGTGGTGGCTTCTCTTGTTGAGGAGCACGGGCTCTAGGCGCATGGGCTTCAGTAGTTGTGGTGCTCGGGCTCAGTAGATGTGGCTCGCGGGCTTTAGAGTGCAGGCCCAGTAGTTGTGGCGCACGGGCTTAGTTGCTCCGAGGCACGTGGGATCTTCCTGGACCAGGACTCGAACCCGTGTCCCCTGCATTGGCAGGCGGTTTATTAACCACTGTACCACAGGGAAGTCCCTGAGTAGACGTTCTTAACATATGAGTGGTAACATTTCCTTGGTCATGCACTGGCACAAAGACTCACATTTTCTTGGAAACCTTATGAGCTGTCACTTACTTTCTGGATTTTCCTAATCAGTTAATGTCTTTCTTCTTCCCTGACTTCATTCTTGCTGAAGTTGTCTGTTTCTGGTTTCTATTTCCTTCAATCAAATCTTTTTCTCCAGTTTTAAACCTCTCCCTGGTTACCCACCTTCACTGATGTCATGAAGGTGGCTCCTCCTTCCTGTGACCTTATGGCTTGTCCTTCAGTTCTTTACATACTCAAAATGCACATTTAATGTAACGAGATCAACGAATCAACGAGATCAACAAATTTGCATTGTGAGGAAGTGGTGGCAGAGGTTCGTTATCTTAATAAGAATTTTAGGGTAAGAAAAATAATAGAAGTTGAATAAGTAGTTATACTGCCTTAAAGATCAAAATGTTCTTTTCTGGGTCCTCCCTCTTCTTCTGATTTGTTTACTAATGCCTCTAAATGCCTGTTTTACATTTATAGATTTAGCAAATCTAATAAAAAGGGAATTAGTATTTAAAAAGTGCATGATAGAGATTCTTCAAACTTGCAGATTTTAAAAATGTGAAAGAAGCTCAAACTATTCTTTTTCTTAGTTCATTGGCTAATTGGTATTTTTGAGACCAATGTATGCTTCTTATTTAGAATCTAATTTATACCAGGTACTTGAGCAGTTTTGTGTGTCTGCACCTTTGGGCACCGCTAGCAGATCTCATTCTGTTGTCATCTCTTATTTTTTGCCTCTTTGGAGAACGTTTACTTCCTATACCTTCACTTTCATGTTCTGTCATTGCTAAAATCTGCATCTTTGTTTCTCTTGTTACCTTAACCACTTAACCATAAATGGAGATGGTTAGTAAGGCACAACTGTTTCCACTTCTACAAAAGGACTTAAAAAAAATAAAAACAACAACTATGAAAGTTGTTGGATTTTTAGTTTGGAAAATACAGCCATATTCTAACGAATTGAAGGAGGTACAATAAATGTAATTTATCTGAATGTTTGAAGGGATTAGAAAAGATGTGTAACATGGGATATTCACATAGGCTGGGTGTGTGGCAATCTTTGGCTAGGAACATCTTCATAATGTAGAGAGGGGAAGAGAAAGGAATTCTGAAATAGGAAGTGAGATGAACATTTTGGTGGCCATACTCAGTTTAGTTTAGAATACTTACAAAATAGGTAATAAAAGATAGGTCAAATTCTCATTTTGGGGGGGCTCGCTGGCTGGGAGAATAGCCTCGTAATACCTTTACAAGCTCTTATTCTTTATTATTTTTCTTTTTTAGACTTGGGAAACAGATATTAAATTTTAAAGAGACTTGGTGGAAAAGAGATGTCTGTTTCATAGCATCCCTTTCCCTCTCCTTATTCCTGCCCTTGGCTTGGACTCTGTCATGCCCACTTCACTCTACTCTGTCTTCATAGGTATGTTGAGATGATTGACTCAGATGGACCCTCAATACGGGAACCCCAGGAGCATTGATATCATCATGGTTCAATCTTGAAATGTTTTCATTAATAAAATGCTTATCATATCTCATGCAGAAGTCAAAAGCTGCAGTAGTAGTATTTTGTGGCTTCATTCTTACCCTACAGCTGGCTTTCTTACAACAAGGTTTCAGCTCTAAACTAGCAGAATGAGTGGTTATGGCAGGGTTAGTGATTTCTCCCGTACATTAGAAGAGAATAAGTACATTTTTGTTTGTCAGTCCCTTTTTTGCTGTCTCCTGGTTTAACCTTACCTGTTCCACATTGATAATTTCACCAGTGGAAAGCTAGACTGTTCTTAAGGTTAGGGGTTGGAAAGCAAAATTCTTCTTGGGTGGGAGGCAGTGGTGGAGGATACCACTTCCAGCTCCTTCTGCAGGAGGTCAGCTGTGAAAAGGGCACCACTAGAGGGGGCTCTCGAGTAGTCATTTTTTGGCTTCCCAACTATAGGCTTAAAAGTTAGAATTTAAAAGATTTTTAGGTTTTATAAATGACTCCCCTAGTAAGAATCTTATCCTGAGAAAATTACAAGGTTTTATTTAGGATTCTGTAGAGACCAAAGAAAAATTATGAAGCAGGTGAAATTTAGTGCTGGTTTCTTCCCTCCTTTTTTCCAACATCTGTCCTCATTCTTCCAGTCACTTGACAAATGCTTGTTGAGCACTTGCCTTGTGCCAGGCAGTCTGTTGTTTCTGGAAACGTAATGGTGAATAAAAGCAGACACAGCCTTTGCTCACCCAAAGCTTACAAACTGTGGCAATGGCTTTGAAACATTTTTAAACATGACTCACAGTAAGTAATATATTTTACATCCTGAGGTAGTATATGCTTGGGTGTGTGCACACCACACACATATATATATACATACATACTTATAAACATCTTTGTCCTGTAAGATTTCCTACAACTTGGATTTTGCTGATGCATCTCTGTGGTGTGATGTGAGTCCTCCAACTTTGTCTTTTTCAAGATTATTTTGGCAATTCTGTGGCCTTTGCATTTCCATGTTCATTTTAGAATAAGCTTGTTCATTTCTTTAAAAAAAATCTGGGGATTTTGATTGGGATTATGTTGAAGCTATAGAGCAATGTCTACAGAGAATTGATAACTTAAGATATTGAGTATTCCAATCTATGAGCGTGGTATATTTCTTCATTTAAAAATATCTTATTTATTTATTTATTTTTGGCTGCGTTGGGTCTCCGTTGCTGCACACGGGCTTTCTCTAGTTGCGGCGAGTGGGGGCAACTCTTCGCTGCAGTACGCGGGCTTCTCATTGCGGTGGCTTCTCTTGTTGCGGAGCACGGACTCTAGGCATGTGGGCTTCATTAGTTGTGGCTCACAGGCTCTAGAGCACAGGCTCAACAGTTGTGGCACACGGGCTTAGTTGCTCTGCGGCATGTGAGATCTTCCCGGACCAGGGCTCGAACCCGTGTCCCCTGCGTTAGCAGGCAGATTCTTAACCACTGCGCCACCAGGGAAGTCCCTAAAGTATCTTCTTTAATTTCTCTCAGTGGTGTTTTGCAGTTTGTAGTGCAGAGGTTTGCCATATTTTTTGATAAATTTATTCCCGTGTATTTTACTGCAAATGGTATTGTATGTTAACATTTAAATTTCCAGTTGATCACTGCTAGTGTATAGAATCAATTGATTTTTTGGATGACCTTTCTAAATTCAATTATTAACTCTTGTAACTACTGGTTATTTGGTAGCTTCTTCAGGATTTTTTGTGAACGTAATCATATCTGTGAATAAAGACAATTTAACTTTTTCCTTTACAATTTCTATGCCTTCTAGTTCTTTTTCTTGCCTCATTGCATAGCTAGGATGCAGTACAATGTTGAACAGAAGTCATGAGAGTGGATGTCCTTGCCTTGTGTCAGATTTTAGGGGAGAAGTGTTCAGTCTTCCCTAGTTAAATATGATGTTAACTATAGGGTGTGTGTGTGTGTGTTTGTGTGTGTGTGTGTGTGTTTAATGTATTAGTTTTTTTTATTGTGGCAACATATATATAATATAAAATTTATCATTTTAACTGTACAGTCCAGTGGCATTAAGTACATTGATATTGTTATGCAAACGTCACCACTATTCATCTCCAGAACATTTTTATCTTCCCAAACTGAAACTCTGTACCTATTAAACAATAACACCCATTCTATAACCCCCTCCTTCCCAGTCCCTGGCAACCACTGTTCTACTTTTGTCTCTATGAATTTGACAACTCTAGGGACCTCATGTAAGTGGGATCATATAATATTTATCCTTTTGTTTCTGGCTTATTTCACCAAGCATGGTATCTTCAAGATACTATGTCAGAATTTCATTCTTTTTTTTCTTTTTTTTTTCATTCTTTTTTAAGGCTGAATAATATTCCATTATATTGTATATACCAATTTTGTTTATCCCTTCATCTGTCAATGGATGTTTGGGTTGTTTCCATCTTCTGACTTCCGTGAATAATGCTGCCATAAACATTGATGAACAAATATTTGTTTGAATCCCAGCTTTCAATTCTTTTGTGTATATCCAGAAGTGGAATTGCTGGGTCATATGGTCATTCTATATTTAATTTTTTGAGGAACTGCCATACTGTTTTCCATAGCAGCTGCACAATTTTACATTCCCACCATTAATATACAAGGGTCCCCACTTTCCACACCCTTATCAATACATTATTTTTCTGTTTGTTGTTTTCATAATAGTTATCCTAATGGATGTGAAGTGGTATCTCATTGTAGTTTTGTTTTGCATTTTTCAAATAATTGGTGATATTGAGCATCTTTTCAGTGTAGGTTTTTTGGTATTTGTCCTTTATGAGGTTGAGGAAGTCTGCTTCGTTTCCTAGTTTGCTGAGAGTTTTTATCATGTATGTGTGTTGAATTTTGTCAAAATTTTTTTCAAACGTTGTGAGATTATATAATTTTTATATGTTGAATTTTATTTTGACAGGGAGTTAAATAAGTTACTTGCATGCCACTTTGATTCCTTTGAAGTATTTTTTTAATTGAAAATTTCATTGAGATAATTACAGATTCACATACAGTTATAAGAAGTAATTCAGAGAGATCTGTATACACTCATTTCCCCTCTAAGGCAACATTTTGCAAAAATATCACAACCAGGTATTGACATTGAAACAATTCACCAATCCTGTTCAGATTTCTCCAGTTTTACTTGTATAGTCATCCCTTGGTATCCACAGGGATTGATTCTAGGGGTCCCCAAGGATATCAAAATTTGGTGATATTCAGGTCCCTTATATAAAATGGCCTAGTACAAGGAATACAGTCAGCACTCTGTATCTACGAGTTTCACATCAGCTGTGCCGTACTCATTTATGTGTGTATTTAGTTCTATACACTTTATCACCTCTGTAGGTTCATATATCCATCACCACAGTCAAGATACTGAACAACTGTATCACCACAAGAATCCCTTGTATTGCCCATAATTTTATAACCATACATATCCACCCTCCATTTCTACATCCTGGCAGTCACTAATCTGTTCTCCATTTCTAAAATTCTGTCATTTCAAAAATGTTATATAAATGAAAAAGTATGTAACTTTTTAAGATTGGCTTTTTTTTTTTTCCACTCAGTGTAATTCATTGGAGAGTCATTCAAGTTGTTGTATGTATCAACATCTCTGGAAATTGTTTATCACTCAGTTTCCTAGGGGTTCATAACACAGCTTCCCTTGCCTCACATCATGAAGTATCACCCTACGCATGAGCAGCTATTATTCAGCCAAAGACTCAAGAGTGTCCACCTGTTGGTTTCTGGAGCTCTTTCATTATATAGCTTCCTCCTCTCTGGCACTTTGCCTTGCAAATTTCACCTGCATTTTGGACTCCCATAATCCTGATCTCTCTTAACTCACTCAGACCTGGGTGTTTAACTTGGATTCACCTTCTCTGTGCAGCAATCTGGAAGGTGCCTCCAAGCTAAAAGTTGGAGTGACATAGGGCTCATCTTCTTAATCCAGTTGTCTGTTGATGGGCACTTGGGTTGCTTCCACGTCTTGGCTATTGTAAATAGTGCTGCTGTGAACATTGGGATGCATGTATCTTTTCAAGTTGGTGTTTTCATTGTTTCCAGATATATACCCAAGAGTGGAATTGCTGGGTCATATGGTCATTCTATGTTTAATTTTTTGAGGAACTGCCATACTGTTTTCAATAGTGGCTGCACCAATTTACATTCCCACCAACAGTGTTTGAGGAAAAGATATAAAGATACATAATGTTAAACTGCCAAGTTCCATGAGGACAGGGATTTTTGTTAGTTTTGTTCACTGCCATTTCCTAATAAGCACCTAGAATAGGGCCTCACACATGGTAGGCATTCAATGAAAATATGTTGATTAAATAAATAAAAATATTTTATTTATGGTGATTTTGATATTCAGAAGTTTGAATTTTACATATTCTAGTTTATCAGTTTTTTCCTTTATGATTTCTTCTTTTTGCTTTTATTTTCAGAAACTTTTTATATGATGGTTTTGTTACATTTTAAGCACATTTTTGAAGAAGAGCACAATGATTATGTTCAAATATATATTGTTCACATTTTTTGTTAGATAATTCATGACTTCTTTTCTGGATCTATAAGTATACTATGCTTCATGCAGCAGAATTTGAAACTTTATTAATTCACTTCTTTGTGTAAATGTAATGATATAAAATTTGCTGCCACTCACTATATCAAGAGACTTGTACCGAATATATTTGCAAAAAATTACTTTTCAGGCTAAGCGGTCTTCTCATTAAAAATCTGTCTGGTGAATTGTATTTTCTTTTTTAAAAAATTTTATTTATTTATTTATTTGGCTTGCTGGGTCTGCATTTCAGCCTGCATGCGGGATCTAGTTCTCTGACCAGGGATCAAACCCAGGCCCCTAGCATTGGGAGCGCAGAGTCTTAGCCACCAGGGAAGTCCTGTGAATTGTATTTTCATATACAAAAAACTTTCTGACAATTCAAATGGCATGGCCCAAAGTCATCTTATGGAATGGAGGAAAGCTCAACAGATTTAAGACTCAAATCTTGCTTCCTGAGCTGCCTTTGAAGTTAGTATAATAATTGCAGCTCCTGCAAGGAGAGCCTGGACGCTTTGGTAAGGTGGTGGTGGAGGAAGCAGTGAGGATGAGAGACAAGACCAGCATCCCCTGGCCTGCCTGCTGGGGAATGCTGGGTGTGAACCAAACTTGACTACTGTCAGTGTCCCCAAAGCTCTGGGCTTTCTGTGAGGGAATAGGCTTCCTGTGCATGCCTTGTGAAATGCTTAGGCTGTTGACTCTTCAATTACTAATGTGATCGTAGTGATTAACAGTTTGAGTGCTGAAAATTAGATAATTTAATTATAAGGGTTAACTGTATCTGAATTTCTTCAAGTAAGCCTCATTTTGAAAGCCAATATTCTCAGCTTTTTAAAAAAGTGTTATAAGACTTCCCTGGTGGCATAGTGGTTAAGAATCCCCCTGCCAGTGCAGGTGACACAGGTTTGAGCCCTGGTGGGGGAAGATCCCACAAGCCATGGAGCAACTAAGCCCATGCGCCACAACTACTGAGCCTGCACTCTAGAGCCTGTGAGCCACAACTACTGAGCCTGCGTGCCACAACTACTGAGCCTGCGTGCCACAACTACTGAAGCCCACGCACCTAGAGCCCGTGCTCCACGACAAGAGAAGCCACCGCAATGAGAAGCCCGTGCACTGCAAGGAAGAGTAGCCCTTGCTCACCACAACTGGAGAAAGCCTGCGCTCAGCAACGAAGACCCAATGCAGCCAAAAATAAATAAACAAATAAATAAATTTTTTTTAAAAAAGTGTTATAATTGGCAATTCTCCAGCTGTAACATCTGTTATTTATTTTCAGTGTTTATGTTAGGTGCTAATCTGTATTTTCTTATTTTTCACTGGTAAATTTTCCAATAGTGCCTAAGACAGTTCCTCATCCTTTGTAATGGCCCAATAAATAATTAATTAATTAAAGTTATTTTATTTATACTGTGCCTTTTGGAAGAGAAACTGAAGAATGAATAATCTGTAAATCTTGCCAGTTTAAAAGCATAGTTCTCTGGAGGAAATACTCCCTGGAGTGCTAACTAAATGTTGTATTTCTTAAAAACAGGATTTTAACAGAAAAGAATAATATCAACATTTTATTTTTAGGTAGTTTAGCATAAGACATAAACACTGCTTTTAAAAAAGTTAACATAGTCTTAAGCTTTCCAGTAGCAGAGTGTGGTTTCATTATCCCAAAGCTAATGAACAATCATTAGAGCAATCAGTACATACTGTTTAATAGTTTTTTTTTTTTTTTAAGGTACAGGGAAAACAATGGTGATGGACATGTTTTATGCTTATGTGGAAATGAAGAGGAAAAAACGGGTTCATTTTCATGGTTTCATGCTAGATGTTCACAAAAGTAAGTTAATGATCTGAAAGAAGTGATTTAAATGGACAAACATTACAAGATAATTTTCCTCATCTTAAAGTTCTTAATCTTTTAAAAAATTAGATTTTTGCTAAAAGTAAGATTTTATTTGGTTTCATTTGTTTTGTGCTATATTGAAGCAATTAGTAATGTGTCCAGAGTTGGTCCTAGAGACAAATTCATTACTTCCAAATCAGAGAACAGAGGTTACTCTATGAAGGTCAGGCATTTTCTCTTTCTACTAAGGATCAATAAGAAATCTTTAAGCCTCACCTGTTTCACAAAGTTATTCTTGATTAGGCCTTTTCCTCTGTGTCACCTTAGCATGTAGGCATTCAGTTTGTTCTTGTATGTATGCTTTATTTCTTTGTCAAGGGTATGTTATTTCATCTTTGCATTATTTGTTTGCTAGCTATACTGTAACCTTCTCAGGGCAGGAATATTGTACTTTTCTTAGAATACTTTCAGCATTTAGTAACATAGAGTGAAGGAAGTGGGACTGGCTGGAAACAAGGGAACATCCTGATTAGATATGCTAGACATAGAGGGCAGGATCACCTCCTTTGCCTGCATCTCTGAAATCCTCAGGGCTAAGATCTGTGTGTTGATCCATCAGTCACAATCTGATCATCTATTCTATCACTTTGTCATCTCTGAAGTGATTGAAGAGTGGAGATGGAATGACCACAAAGTGTTCTTACAACCATGGGAATATAGTAATATGTGAACAACTTATTTGAGGTGGAGAAACTGCAACCAACCTCAATAATCATATTTGTTTGTATGTGAAATTTAAACTTCATTTTTATGTTCACACTCTGTTTCATTTAGAGATTTTAAAAATATGTTTTAGTTATCTAAAATGTACTGTTAATACAATATTTGATTTGTGTTTAACTTCATCCATTTAAGGAATACACCGCCTTAAACAGAGTTTGCCAAAAAGGAAACCAGGATTCATGGCTAAATCATACGATCCAATAGCTCCTATAGCTGAAGAAATCAGTGAAGAAGCAAGTCTTTTATGTTTCGATGAATTTCAGGTAAGGTAGAGATGTTTCATAGATGTAGAATGGTATACTGAAGGAAGTATGAGTATTTAAATCCTGTTCTAATTTTATCAGTTTTATAAATTGATTTAATACATTATCTCTTATGACTTTAATTTTATTATCTAGTCCAGGGGTCGGCAAACCACAGCTTGCACAGGGCAAATCTGGCCCATCTGCTTTTGTATGGCCAGTGAAAAGAGGAATATTTTTATATTTGTAAAAGGTCATTAAAAAAAGAAAGAGAAAATGTAACAGACACTGTATATGGCTTGCAAAGCCTAAAATATTTACTATTCTGCCTTTTATAGGAAGTTTGCCTACCCCTATATTCTAGTCAATGGATTCACATTTCCCCTACACCACGATGGAGATAATATAATTATTACAAAATAATGTCTTTAAAGATGTTTGACTGTTTTTTAAAAGTGTTATTAAAAAGAAACAGGTGATTCACACATCTCATTTAAGCTTCACCACTTATCTGTGATGAAGGAAGAGAATTGCCCTAGTTGAAATTTCTTTTTCCCCCCTAGTTGAAATTTTAAAATTTGTTCTAGTTTTAGGATTCAAAATTGTGCATTTAAATTGGTAGTACATTATTTCCTGATCTTTATTTCTTATGAGAACAACGCATCAAAGCAAACACCATGTCTTATGCTTATTCTGTATCCTACGTCATGTCCAGTGTTATAATAGTAGTAATTAATAATATAACAGTAACAATAATAATAATAGAAGATACTCTAGGTTAAGAATTACTTTCTCTTTATTTGACTGCTCTTTTTAGTAGTTATAAAATGTAATAGTTGGTTTTTCTAAGTTGCTTACCATAAGAGCAATTGATTATTGGAATGAAAATAGAAAAATCCACAAGGACTGAATATAAGCTTAAAAACAGGGCATCACACCCAAAGCTTTTGAAAAAATATTTCTGGGGCTGAGTGCAGAAACTCCTGTCTCATTGCCTAGAATAAAGGCCCAGAGAACTTTCAGGAGTAGCAGACTAACATTTGTTATATGCCTACCCTGAGGCAGGCCCTGAGTGATTCATACATCTCATCTAAGCCTCACAGTGTATTTGTAATGAAGTGAGGAAATTGCCCTAGTTGAATTTTAAAGTTTCTTCCAGTTTTAAGATTCTCTGAAATTATGCATTTAAATTGGTAGTGAGTTATCTCCTGTTCTTCTGTGCTTAGAAACCTGGGTTAGTGGGAAGATGATGTGGCCAGGATGCCTTTAACCCAAATGACGCATGTAGGTCTCCTCTAGCAACTCGATACTCATAGCTAACAGTGGTCTCGATTTATGATAGAGGAGAAAGGAGAATTTTTACCAGGAATGGTGTTATACTGAACCATCTGGGGAGGAGGAATTTTTATTTCTTTCTCCCTTCAATCATATTCAGACAGCCTGGCATTCACACTTTGTATTGTAGAACTACAAAGGTCTTCAAAAGAAAGGCTTATGGAAAAGAGATGTTCCTCTGCTACTCTGAAGGTACACTAAGTACACTGGTGTACTGCAGAAAGAGAAGGGCCTCATTTAGTTCTAAAAATAGCACCAAGTTAGCAGTTATGTGGACTTCAACAACAAAAGTCAGTGTTGAATCAGTGAAGGCCATTTCTCTTGGTTTCTCATTATGAGTCTTTTAACCAAAATATCTCTAAACAAAATTGAATCGACACAGGTAAATTTTGTTTTCCATTGAGAAACAGAAGTTTTATTGAAACAGGGAAACAAGTGATGTGAACAAAGCACTATTTCTATATGTTACTTGTATTGTGTCAACTTTTTAAAGCAAAATAAACTTATACACGACTCAGTACCTTCTCCTTTTGCCACAGTTATCAGGTATTTGTCACAGTTAAATTTTTTTCATATGGTTTTTATTCTTCAATTTGTTAATATGGTGTATCACATTGATTGATTTGCATATATTGAAGAATCGTTGCATCCCTGGGATAAATCCCACTTGAACATGGTGTATGATCCTTTTAATGTGTTGTTGGATTCTGTTTGCTAGTGTTTTGTTGAGGATTTTTGCATCTGTATTCATCAGTGATATTGTCTGTAATTTTCTTTTTTTGTAGTACCGTTGTCTGGTTTTGGTATCAGGGTGATGGTGACCTCACAGAATGAGTTTGGGAGTGTTCCTTTCCTCTGCAGTTTTTTGGAAGAATTTGAGAAGGATAGATGTTAGCTCTTCTCTAAATGTTTGATAGGATTCACCTGTGAAGCCATCTGGTCCTGGACTTTGTTTGTTGGAAGATTTTTAATCACAGTTTCAATTTCATTACTTGTGATTGGTCTGTTCATATTTTCTGTTTCTTCCTGGTTCAGTCTTGGAAGGTTATACCTTTCTAAGCATTTGTCCATTTCTTCCAGGTTGTCCTTTTTTTTTTTTTTTTTTTTTTTTTTGCAGTACGTGGGCCTCTCACTGTTGTGACCTCTCTTGTTGTGGGGCACAGGCTCCGGACGTGCAGGCTCAGTGGCCATGGCTCACAGGCCCAGCTGCTTCGCGGCATGTGGGATCTTCCTGGACCAGGGCACGAACCTGTGTCCCCTGCATCGGCAGGCGGACTCTCAACCACTGTGCCACCAGGGAAGCCCCAGTTTGTCCATTTTATTGGCATAGAATTGCTTGTAGTGGTCTCTTATGATGCTTTGTATTTCTGTTGTGTCCGTTGTAACTTCTCCTTTTTCATTTCTAATTTTATTGATTTGAGTCCTCTCCCTGTTTTTCTTGATGAGTCTGGCTAATGGTTTATCAATTTTGTTTATCTTCTCAAGGAACCAGCTTTTAGTTTTATTGATCTTTGCTATTGTTTTCTTTGTTTCTATTTCATTTATTTCTGCTCTGAACTTTATGCTTTCTTTCCTTCTACTAACTTTGGGTTTTGTTTTTTCTTCTTTCTTTAGTTCCTTTAGGTGTAAGGGTAAATTGTTTATTTGAGATTTTTCTTGTTTCTTGAGGTAAGCTTGTATTGCTATAAACTTCCCTCTTAGAACTGCTTTTGCTGCATCCCATAGGTTTTGGATCATCGTGTTTTCGTTATCATTTGTCTCTAGGTATTTTTTGATTTCTTCAGTGATGTCTTGGTTATTTAGTAACGTATTGTTTAGCCTCTATGTGTTTGTGTTTTTTACATTTTTTTCCCCTGTAATTGATATCTAGTCTCATAGCGTTGTGGTCAGAAAAGATGCTTGATATGATTTCAGTTTTCTTAAATTTACTGAGGCTTGATTTGTGACCCAAGATGCGATCTATCCTGGAGAATGTTCCATGCGCACTTGAGAAGAAAGTGTAATCTGCTGTTTTTGGATGGAATGTCCTATAAATATCGATTAAATCTATCTGGTCTATTGTGTCATTTAAAGCTTGTGTTTCCTTATTAATTTTCTGTTTGGATGATCTGTCCATTGGTGTAAGTGAGGTGTTAAAGTCCCCCACTATTATTGTGTTACTGTCGATTTCCTCTTTTATAGCTGTTAGCAGTTGCCTTATGTATTGAGGTGCTCCTATGTTGGGTACATATATAATTATAATTGTTATATCTTCTTCTTGGATTGATCCCTTGATCATTATGTAGTGTCCTTCCTTGTCTCTTGTAACACTGTTTATTTTAAAGTCTATTTTATCTGTTACGAGTACTGCTACTTCAGCTTTTTTTTTTTGATTTCCATTTGCATGGAATATCTTTTTCTATCCCCTCACTTTCAGTCTGTATGTGTCCCTAGGTCTGAAGTTGGTCTCTTGTAGACAGCATATATATGGGTCTTGTTTTTGTATCCATTCAGCAAGCCTATCTTTTGGTTGGAGCATTTAATCCATTCACATTTAAGGTAATTATCAATATGTATGTTCCTATTACCATTTTCTTAATTATTATGGGTTTGTTTTTGTAGGTCCTTTTCTTCTGTTATGTTTCCTACTTAGAGATGTTCCTTTAGCATTTGTTGTAGAGCTGGTTTGATGGTGCTGAATTCTCTTAGCTTTTGCTTGTCTGTAAAACTTTTGATTTCTCCGTCGAATCTGAATGAGATCCTTGCCAGATAGAGTAATCTTGGTTGTAGGTTCTTCCCTTTCATCACTTTAAATATGTCATGCCACTCCCTTCTGGCTTGTAGAGTTTCTACTGAGAAATCAGTTGTTAACCTTATGGGAGTTCCCTTGTATGTTATTTGTCGTTTTTCCCTTGTTGCTTTCAATAATTTTTCCTTGCCTTTAATTTTTGCCAATTTGATTACTATGTGTCTCGGCATGTTTCTCCTTGGGTTTATCCTGGCTGGGACTCTCTGCGCTTCCTGAACTTGGGTGGCTATTTCCTTTCCCGTGTTAGGGAAGTTTTCGACTATAATCTCTTCACATATTTTCTTGGGTCCTTTCTCTCTCTCTTGTCCTTCTGGGACTCCTGTAATGCGAATGTTGTTGTGTTTAATGTTGTCCCAGAGGTCTGTTAGACTGTCTTCATTTCTTTTCATTCTTTTTTCTTTATTCTGTTCCACAGCAGTGAATTCCACCATTCTGTCTTCCAGGTCACTTATCCATTCTTCTGCCTCAGTTATTCTGCTATTGATTCCTTCTAGTGTATTTTTCATTTCAGTTATTGTATTGTTCATCTCTGTTTGCTTGTTCTTTATTTCTTCTAGGTGTTTGTTCTTTAATTCTTCTAGGTCTTTGTTCAACATTTCTTGCATCTTCTCGATCTTTGCCTCCATTCTTTTTCCAAGGTCCTGGATCATCTTCACTATCATTTTTCTGGAAGGTTGCCTATCTCCACTTTATTTAGTTGTTTTTCTGGGATTTTATCTTGTTCCTTCATCCATCACAGTTAAATTTTTGATTAAGGTATTGAAATTAAAAATTTTAAAGTATATTAATACCCAACCTTTGTAAAGTAATTCAGGGTTTACAAAGTGTTTTTACATCCTTACTTCATTTAATTCTATTAAATAGTTATTATTATTTCCATCATGTATATGAGGAATATAAAGGCATCAGAATTTCTTAGGTATCAGGTAAAACTCATTACCCTTAACTTAAAAAATGTGAATTTTAAAACATTCTGAGAAATGATTGTCATGTTTCTGTGACATGAGGACCATTGGCAAGACTGTTTAAGATTAGGAAAAGATAAAAGTATGGTTGTGCAAAGCAGATCCTGAGAAGATTTATGGCAAGCAGGTCCAAATTACCCATTAGGCACAATAGGTATGGTGCTGAGGGTCCATGATAGTTTTAGGGGCCCATGAAAATATTTTAATTTAAATTCTTTTAAAATTTGAAGAAGAAATGAATATGTCAATAATGAATCCAGCCTGTATCTGTCTGCATCTGTACTATATTTGTCTTATACCAACACAGTTAGAAAATATAATTTATGTATATATGTATATTTATATATATATATTTTTAAGTAAATTTATTTTTTAATTGAGGAAGGGGCTTCTGAAGGTTAAAGGGCCTATGAAAGTCATAATGCCACCCTGATAGTGAGGTCCTAACGGAAACCTGTCTGGTTGCTCTGGGCATTCTCCATTGAGTTCAGATTTTAGAAGATTGATACATGGTTGGGTAGAAGGAAACAAAAGCAACTATCTATCAGGATGAACCAAATCTTGTAAAAGAAATATAAGGCAACAAAAAGGATTTTTCAAATTATATATTAAGGATGTGTAAGGGAGATCAAGAGGGAGACAGACCCCTTGCTCATAAAATGTTTCTTGCTAACGAAGAGAAGAAAGTGGATGTGATGGCTCTGTTTGTCATCTCCTGCCTTATCCAGAGTTGGTTTGATATTCATTCATTCACTTAGTCATTCATCCCAGTTGTCTTAAAGACCTTATTCCATACTACAGAACTCTATCTGTCCCACAGTCAAATGGATCATGTCTGGACATCTGATATATAAGTAGCCAGTCCACAAGCTTGTCAACAACCTTGGACTTGTGTGTTGTGGCCTGGGGGTTGAGCCAATCATATACTTTTTCTCATGTATTTGAACTAAAAGATGCAGAGGGAAGTGCCCACTTAGTAATGAGACAGGAACAAAGAGACATAGGAAGGAGCTGAATCACATTAGGGGGAGGAATACCAGGGTGCTCCCTAGGCAGCTGCAGAGCTACCTGTAATTTCATGCCAATCTCCAGTTCCTGTTCCCAGGAGGTGCTTTCAGTGCTGTTCCATCCTGAGGTCTCAAGTATAAACCCCTTATGTTTAGCTGAATCTCCTGTGCCTGTTTCTTGCAAAGAGTCTTGATGAGAAAGGAACTATTCAATTCATGTTTTGCTCTTATATTCTATGTCAAGAAGGATTTCCCTATGATCTAGAAAAGAATAAATAGGAGTACTGTGAGGAAATCTCACCTTCCTTAATATAAAATCTGTTACCTCTAATGGAAGGAGGTTTACCTGATGAACCAAAGCCCAAGAAAAGCAAAGAGATGAGGTATCTACTAGGATGCTTTTGCCTGCAGGTAACAGAAAACCCAACTTAAAAGGGCTTAAACTTGAAGGTGGGATATATTATGCTATATAAGATGGTGTCATTACCCTTGCTCATACCCCCCTGCTTCCTCTCTAACATTATCTCCTATACTTTCAGATTCACTCAATGCTCCCTACTTTTTCCAATCCTATTTTCTTCATAGATTAGGGAACTGTAGTTAATACTGGGTGTTATACCAAATGCTTCTTTCTCAGCAGGGTGCTGAAGAAAATATGCACAGAGACAACAGAACAAGAATGAAAAACAAATTGATTGCTTTTATTTGCTCACAAATTTCAGTGTAGCGTTCTAGTATGTTAGTGTTGACCCTCTTCCCTTGAGCAAAGTTGGCCTAAATGTCCTAGAATGAAAAATGTTAATAATCTTGCTGTTTTGTTTCCCCTGAAGTACGAAACTTGAACCTTGGAGCTTACCACTGCATGCAAGAAAAGACCAATATTTGCATATACCCCTTGTGGAGAAGAGCCAGGGAAAGCGAGAATCTAAGGGCAAGAATGTGTCGCCTAAGGGCAGAGAGATCACTGAGCAGAGCCTAGATTTCCTAGTTTCAGTATCCTGGACTATCTTTCACTGGTCTTAGAGAAGCTCCTCTAGCACATCAAAACTGGATTAATTGCAAGTCCAGATCTCTACTTGTCCCCCTTTTCTAAAAATCAAAAGGGTAAAATGATAACCCAGAATGTTGCTGTACCAGCGCTCTGATCCCCAACATCTGTACAATTTAGAACAAACAAGCCAAGCCTTTGCAGTTTCTGCATGGAATAACCTCCCCCATACGTCCATCAGGATAACTCTTACTTCTTCAGATCTTTGCTCAATTACTTCCTTAACAAGGCCTAAACCCTGTTTAAAATTGCAATTTGCCATTGACCCCCCACTCTTCTAATTCCCCTTACCCTCCTTTTTTTTCATAACATATATTGCCTTCTGACATATATTTACTTATTTATTGTGTTTATTGCTTATTATCATTATTTCTCTACAGGAATGTAAACTTGAAGGCAGGAATCTTTGTTTTGCTAATTGACATACCTGAAATGTCTAGAACAGTGCTTGAGAATGAATTAATGAACAATAATAATGAGTGAACAGATGAATGAATAAAAGTAGTTTCAACTACTAGTTCAACAGTAGTTCAACTACTGTTGAAGTAGTCCCCCAACTAAGTCCCACTTCCCTTATATATAACAACCTGCATTTTTTCCTGTCAACGTTCTAAATTATCTTCACATTTTTGTCTAATTTAATAGGTGAAAAATGGGATCTCATTGTTTTAATGTATATTTCTTTAAGTAATATTATGGTTGATTTTTTTAATATCTATTTGCTTACTGTTAATATCCATCTTTTATGAACTGTTTGATTCAATGCCCATTTATTTATTAGAAAGCTTTTATTTTATCTATTAGTATATTCTGTAATAATATTACCTACTGTTTACTGAGTGCTTTCTGTGTTCCTAACTACTGTACTATGCTATGTATCATTCCATCTACAGCTAAAATTCTGTATAGCTATACGTAAATAATAAGGACTTAACCTAGCATATGTAACATATATAGGTAACAGTCATAATCAACATTTCTTGAGGATTTACCATACGTATTGTAACGTATTTTGCAGAGTAGTTGTTATTACTGCCTTTATTGGATTGATGAGGGAATTAAGGGTCAGAGAGGTTAAGTGACTTTTCCAAGATCATACAGCTGGTAACTACATTTGAATCCATCATCAGTGCTCTTATTCACTAGTAGTAAAAGCTATGTTATGTGTTCTCTTTGCTATATGTCTTCTATTATGTGTTTAAATATACAGACCTAGAACTGGGTGGGCTTTTAGTAGATGTTTTAATGATGGAACCTAAAAATTATCCTTAAGCCTATTAAGCCTAGTACGATACATTGCTGATTTACTAGCAAAGAATTTTTTAGGCACTTTAATCTTAACAACAGTATGTCTGCAATCACCACTTCACTTTTCAAATTGAATCCTATTAGTGGTCTTGATTTTTAACTAGTTATTATTGGCCATTAGGTGATGTTAATTAGTATAATATTTATTTTACTAGGGGGATGAATAGGAATTGTTGCTGCTTAAAAATAAGAATATAGTCTTTTCTCTTGAATTTAGGGCATTTTTAAGATTATGTTTTCGTAGCATTCGGATTACATTTGCAGAAGGTATTCCTCATTAGCTTGGTCATCTTTACTAAGTGTAGTATTTCAGTTTTACGTGGGATAGATGCAGTATTCTTATCTTGTTTGAGAAATTTGTAGATAGGATGTTTTTATGTGTTTTAATTACTGAAATAAAAGAATAAAGTTTTCTTTAGGGTCTTCATTATATTCTCTTTGAATATTAACATTTCTTATTAAACCATTTGTGATTCTGAAGATATCAGAATACTGAAGGAGAACAAATTTTTTAAAAATGTTATTTTTTCATGTCTCTTTTTAGGGACACTGGTTAGATGTTTTACTAATATGCACCCCCCCCAGAAAAAGAATTCTGATGAGCAGAATATCATTCAAAATTCTCCTCTGTAAGCTATCAATATCATTTAAAAAATAGTTTTGACCGTTTTTATAAAACAGGAAAGCTATTAAAAACTGCTAATAAAAATAGATGCTTATTTCTGTGCTAATACTAATTACTAATAATGCATGCTTATGTTTGTCACTCATTACATGGCACTGTACCAATCAGTGGATGACTGAGACTCAAGCACTTACACATGTAAATTAACAGTTAGATTTTTTTCCCCCTTTTTTTACTTAAGTGAGTCATAATGGAAAGCAACTCTAGGTCATAAAAAATCTTCTCTCTTTAATGCTAATGAAATGTCTCCACTCTCTGTATTAGCAGACTACCCTTAGTGGTAATCTGTAGGCTTCTCTTTTGTTCCTGGTGGTAATGAAATGCTGGGTGCTGAAAAAGCTCGCTCTTCAAGAATGTGTGGCCAATTGTCTTCTGTTCACTTATACTGTAAAATTTCTGTTCCCCAGCAAAGCTGAACAAGTGCAGGGACAAGATCAAAAGAGTATACATTGGCACCCGGCTACACCAAGTGACTCCTGCTTTATTAATTAGCCATAGCTTCTCCAAGTTAATTTACTCTGCTAGAGCAAAAACATTCTGTAAGACAAAAACAACAAATGATAATTCACCCACAAGTCCTTATTGTTTGCTTTCTTCAACTTTCAGTTTAAACCTTTGTACAGTGTTATAAGCTAAACATCCCTTCACTTTTCTGAACCTTAGTGCACAAAAGCTATTTTTATTTTTTTCAAGAACCTCAGCGAGATAGTCAAATGATCATTTTTATTCTCTAAAATTGGGTGATTTTAATTGATATCATTCTTTTTAAAAGTCAGTGCATTGGGAATCCAATTTAAAAGTGCAGTTGCTTCTAAAATTTGCAAGCTTGTTCTGTCCTCTCATCAGAAATGCCACTGGTGTTTAAGCATTTGAAAAGGGCCTTCTCTGTGAGTGTTTTGGCGGAAGCAAAATTTGACAATGATCCTAAGCTCCAAATTAAATAATATCAGTACCACTTTCCTTTTCATTTTAATCACCACTTTGTAAGTTCCTGAAGTCTTTTTAATTTAAGGAATCTTCAGTAGGTTTTTAGTTAATATTTTAAAGTTATAGCCTGAAACAGCAAAAAAAAAAAAAAAAAAAAAGATCTGCACATTCCCATATCCTGGTTTGGTTTTGTTTTGTTCAGGTGGAAAGGAAATAATTGAACTTTTGAGTAAGATATCAGCTGAAAGAGAAAAGTGATTTAGACCTCTGTCACCCAGGTTGTTACTGTTCATAGTGTTATAACCATTTAGTTGGCAACTTTTAGTATTACGATCTAATTTGAAAGAATTCCACTAGTTTCTATGTACTTTAACATGGTTTTAAAATAACAATGTGGGGCTCCCCTGGTGGCGCAGTGGTTGAGAGTCCGCCTGCCGATGCAGGGGACACGGGTTCGTGCCCCAGTCCGGGAAGATCCCACATGCCGCGGAGCAGCTAGGCCCGTGAGCCATGGCCGCTGAGCCTGCGCGTCCGGAGCCTGTGCTCCGCAACGGGAGAGGCCACAACAGTGAGAGACCCGCGTACTGCAAAAAAACAAAACAAACAAACAAACAAAACAATGTGATATATATTGTGTGATATATTTTGTGAATATAAAATAAGTTTTATTGAGATTATCTAAAATGTGCTGTTAAAGGAAGATCAAAGCATTTTTACATTGGGAGAATATAAAACCCATGTTATTATATTCTTAGGGGAAGGTGCAATGATTAACATCAATCTTCACTATATATTTATTTTTTGAAGTCAACTTCCTACCCTCCCTAGTTTCTGTATTTTTGGGGATTTTTTTTTTTCAGGAGTGCTTTTTTAAATTTTTATTATTATTTTTTTTCACATCTCTATTGGAGTATAAATGCTTTACAATGTTGTGTTAGTTTCTGCTGTACAACAAAGTGAATCAGCTATATGCATACATATATCCCCATATCCCCTCCCTCTTGAGCCTCTCTCTATTTTTGGGGATTAAAAAAAAAAACAACAAAGTTACCATTAAGCTTACTTGCTAATTGTGGATTTTTAAAAAAAATTTTAGAAAAGATCAGTGGTTATATGTATCTCTGTAACTTAGATGAAATAGTGTTATCTGCATTATGCATTTCTGGTTCTGTCAGAAGCTTTTTTTTTTTAAAGCACTGTGTTAACCATTCTTGTAAGGTTTTGTGTTTTTTTTTGGTAGAAGGAATATTTGTGTTTGGGAAGGTTAGCAGAGGCTGGCTGTGCTGGAAGTGACTGCAGTGCCTTTTGATTATTCATGGACAGTAATAGAAGGCACTTAAAAAGAACAATGAAATTGCTTATTTTTGTGATGGGCCATCTGTTGAATTGTTTTGTGCAACAATTGCACAATAGTATCTATGTCATATCATTCTATTTTCAACAGCAGCTGATTATGTCTCACTGGCTACTTGTCCTTATTTCTAAAGTCCCATGACCATTTAAAGTCACCTTTTCAGGGACCTTTGCCAGAAAGGTATTAGAAATCTCAAATAGCCTGTGTATTTTTTTTTTTTTCTTTTTTTCTCTCTCTTCTTTATTTGGGGAGGGAGGCTGTGATGGGAGTAGGAGGGGGGAGTTGGTCATGTTAGTTCTAATTAGTTAGGCTTCCTAGATGTTTAGGACAATTATCTGTGCTTTCCACCTGTAGTTCTATAAAATAAGTTAACATAGAATCAGTTGATAATTTGGATAGAAATGATAGGCTTGCAAAAAAGAAGAGTCAAGTTTAAAGACTGCAGGCTTTCATGCTTTTAATTATCTACTCTTTTCTTCATGATAATTAGAATTTTTCTCTTGGAATTCACTTCTATTTTTTTTTTAAAAAAAGTATGAGCCATTAGCAAATTTGTTAGAGCAGAAGTGAAATTAAAATAAAACCAATGTATTGCTGTCCATAGGTCACTGACATTGCTGATGCCATGATTCTGAAACAGCTTTTTGAAAATCTGTTCAAAAACGGGGTCGTCGTTGTGGCAACATCCAACAGGCCACCGGAAGGTAAAAACAAACACTGTGCTGTAGTGTCTTATCCAATTAGGTAGAAACAAACAAGCTTTTAAAAATTCACAATTTTGGACTCATTTTATTGTGTTAATAGATCTGATTACTTTGCTTTATCCTAAGTTTTATAACTAACAATCTGAAAAATCAGTCAGTATTTGTATAATATTTGAAAAATCTTTCCTAAATCCACGTGATCTCCCGTGTTTGATGCACTTGCAGTTTTTCCCTGAGCATTAGATATGCCATGTGTGCATATCAAAAAAATACAGGCCTCTCTAACTGCATTTTATGGGCCATAAAAGAAACTCCATGAAATGAAAGAAAAAGTTCCTAATTGAATCTTGGAAAAAGACTTAAAGCTTTCCTGCATAAGTGGTTTCTGATACTTCATTTATCATTTCTGAAAAAGCACTTCTGGCTTATTAGGACATTATTAAAAATTAAAATACAATAATATATAGATAAAAACAAGTTTAAATTTTGTGTCTTTCAGCCCATCATGTGGTCAGTTGAAGGTTGAAAGAACCAAAAATAATATTTTATGCATTCTTAATATTAACATCTGACTGGAATGCTATTCTGCCAGATACCTGCATGGCTAAGTTCTTACCTCTTTCGGGTCTTTGCTCAAAGGTTACTTTGCCAATGAAGCCTAGACTCATCTCCCATTTAAATCTACAACCCATGCTCTTTTTTCCTGGCACCACTTCTTTTTACCTGCTCTATTTTTTTCACATAGCACTTATGGAGCCACCATGTAGTTTACTTATTTACTATATATATAGTTTATTATCTGTCCTCTGCCAAGATGCAAAAGCTTCAGGAGGGCAGCAACTTTTCTCTCTTCTGTTCACAGGTATACATATTTTAAGTACCTAAAACAGTGCCTTGCACATGGATGGATCTCAGTAAATAGTCTTAGAATGAATGTTGAATAAATGTGTGTTCTCAAAGGATCTCTCTGGCTGCAGTACTGAGAATAGATTGTGGGGATGAGGTTTCAAGGTTGGAAGTAGGGAGACCATTTAGGAGATGACTGTAACAATCCCAAGGGGACATGATGGAGCAGTGCAGGTGGTAGGAGTGGTCAGATTTTGTAGACAGAGTCAAAAGGATTTACTGATGGAATGAATATAGGGTATGGAAATAAAAAAGATCAAGAATGACTCAAAGATTTTGGCCTGAGCAATTGGAAGGATAAAATTGCTGTTTACTGAGATGGGGAAGACTATAGGAAAAGCTAATTTGGGTAGGGAAGTAGGGTTTCTACGATTATGAGGCTGATGATGCATTTAAGAGTTTGGATTTCAATGGAAATGTTTGGACTGGAGGTATAAATTTGGGAGTCATCAGTCCTAAAGGAAGCTGGTAAGAGCAACCAGTGAGTAGGAGGAGAGCCAAGAGAATGTCAAGCAAGGAAAAGGAAAGTGGTACAAAAACGATGGATGATCACCTTTGTTAAATGCTGCTAGGAGGTGAAAAATGAGGTTGAGAACTGACTGCTGGAATTGGTAACATGGAGTTTATAACTGAACCTGAAAAGAGCAATGTAATAGTGTGTTTTTACTTTTTAAATTAAGTCATGTCACATTAATGACTTATAATGAATTTGTAATCTACTAATATGCCCAGATATTACTATGTGAGCTGTTGTCAAACTAGGTCTCTCTCTTTCTATATTTTTGTAGTTGATCTCTTTTTCCTTCCTATTACATTTCAGCATATTAGTTTGTCTACATTGTTTCATATTATTGATTTATGTTGATATTTTTTGAAGTATGATTCTAATAAATTTTTTTTAACTACCCCTACTAGCTATGACATTTATAAACTTAGTAATCGTGCTTCTGTGTCTTTAGCCATTCATTAACTAAAATATGTAAATAGGGTAGGACCAAGTTTAGACTCCTGTAGTATACCATTAGAGGCCTTATTTTAGGGAGACATTAATTAGTTAATCAATACCTTAAGACCTAGTTATTCAAACAATTACACTTATACCTAATCTGTTACACTGTTAAGAGAATTATGAATGATTTTGTCAGATGCATTTATTAAAATCCTTATAATGTTATATATAGCATTCTTGTGATTTATTAGTGTAACAACTCTGTGAGACAAGGCAGTGAGTTTTTCATATTAGATCATCTATGGGGATGTGAGGCTTGACTCTCCTTCAGTTGACTGTTGACTTAACAGTATCTTCAGTATTACCTATAGACATTCAATGATAAGCTATGTTCATAAAGAGCAAAGTGCTAGAACAAGCTTGGAACGCCCCTCCCCTCCCCCCCCCCAGCAAATACTGCTGAAAAGAAAATTGCAGTCAGCTGCTCAAGCTACTGCAGTGTGGTCCACTGAGGAAGGACAACCACAGGAGAGGTTAGGAACATTCTGGAGCTCATAGCTTTGTAGGACTAAGCAAAGTTACAGGCCCACCAAGGTAGCACAGAGAAATCCGAGATGGAGCCATCCTTCTGGAGAAGACTGAAAGTCTAAGATGCAGAATTCCAAAAATTGGGCATTAGCCACAAATTCAAAGAAAGCCTTTTCTAAATATGAACCTGGACAGAATGCTTAACATACACCAGGTTTTTTAGCCATGGCAGACAATCATCATAAGTAGCTTAATATTTTAATATAAAGAAGATGGTATGTATATATACCATCTCCTCGTGGTGTGTGTGTGTGTGTGTGTGTGTGTGTGTGTGTGTGTGTGTGTGTATAATTTCATGACTGAAGAAACAAGACTCAGATTAAGTATGAATCTCAGGAAAAGGAAAAAGTATAGGACAAAGAATGGGTCAGTTTTTGCCAAGGGCTGGTGTGGGGAGGTGTTTGACTACGAAGGGCCAGCACCAGAGAATTTTGGGGGTTTTGGAACTGTTTTGTGTCCCGATTGTACTGGTGGTTACATGTTTAAACGCATAGAACTGGACAACAAAAAAGTTAATTTTCCTGTATATAAATTAAAAACAAATCACATGGTTAGTGAGTGATAGAACAGGGTCTAGAAAGTAGGTTTTGTGACTCTTTTGACACATTGTCCTCTATCTTTTCTCCTTGTTGGTCATCACTAATCTTTGTCTACTCTGTCCCAGATACAGTGTGTCCTCTTTTCCAGCCATCAGAATGCATTCAACTTTTTCTTTAGGTTACAGCTTTTAATCCACAGCCCCCAGATAGTTATTATTATTTTAAAAATAGCATCTACTTATTCTAAGAGTGTTATGAGAGGTGGGAGAAGAACCTTCCTGGCAGAGGGTTGAGGCAAAGCCCAATGGTTGGAGAGAGGATGACCCATTTGAGGAACTGAAAGGTAGCCAGTGTGGCTAGAGTGCAGTGAAGTAGGGGAAGTAGGATACAGTGAGGTACAAGATGAATCTGGAGAAGTGAGAGCTAGGACCTTATAAAGCAGTAGTAAGGATTTTGGATTTTATTCTAAGAGAAATGGGGAGCCACTGTAGTGCTTTAAGCAGGGACTGATAAGATTGGATTTGGAATATCACTCTGGTTATCATATGGAGAATGAGTTACAGGATGGGATGCAGTGATATGGTGGATTCAGGGAGACACACTAGGAAGCTATTGCAGTGTACTGGGCAAGAAATGATAATAACTTGATATAAGGCAGTGATTCTCAACTGGGGGGCTGTTTTGCAAACCAAGGATATTTGGCAATGTTCGAGACATCTTTGGTTGTCACTAGACAGGATGGGGGGTTTGGTGCTGCTACTGGCATCTAGTAGGTAGAAGCCAAGAATTCTGCCAAAACATCCTATAGTGTATAGGGATACTTCTCACAACAAAGAACTATCTAGCCCAAAATATTAATAGTTCTGAGGTTGAGAAAACCTGATATAGTATATAGAGAGGATAGATTTGAAAGATAGTTAAGAAGTAAAATGGATAGCACCTTGTTATAGGTTGGATACTGAGGAAAAGGGAAAGGACAATTTCTAAATTTCTGGCCTGTACAAGTGGGTGGTTAGTGGTGCCTTCATTCAATAAAGACAGAATAATCTGGAGGTTAGAAGTCCAGATCATGTTGCCCAGTGGACAAGAACACTGTATTTTCTTCCCCTCTGTTAACTCTTTAGCTGCTGTGTTTAATTTTCTTCCACATTATTCATCTCATTCCTTCCATTTCTAGTTATAATGCATCTCAATTTCCTGGACAAGAATAGGGGTTATTGTTGGTGGAGATTACAATCAAACACTCATCTTTTCTCAGTTAATAACTTGTCAATTTATAGACAAATAAGTTATTAATTTTAATAGAAAATGATCAGAAACATTTAATAAATAATTAATAATTTTAATAGAAAACAGTTGATAACGAAGTAAAAGCAACACCAGAATTTAGGAACTTAGCAGAGAAAATAGCTATGGAGGAAAGTGGTCTGGGAAAGTCCGGTAGAAGAAAAGAAAGGGAAGTAATACTTGAGGGGGTGAAGGGAATAAGGTACCAGTGACTGCCTTTATGTCACTGTTTTTTTCTAGTCCTCACTTCTAAGTCGTGCCTTCCTGGGGTCCAAGGCCTCATCCTGTACACCATGTAGTTGTTAAAATCTCAAACCAGTGTCAGTTCATGATGACAACTTTAGCTTTTAGCTTCCTGTTTGTTTACTGATCTGTAGGGACTTTCCTACTTTCTGGCAAGCTCAAAATATGTTTAGTATATTTTAAACATTTGTAACACAACACTTGTAGTGCTATTTTATATTTTCTAGGGTAATCTGATTAAGGCTCTTAAACTTGAAGCAAAGAGGAGTAGGAAATTGCTGGGAAATTTTTAGATAAACTGTATCTAGAGATAGTTTATATTCAATTTTGTATTTTTATAAAATCTCAAGTAAATGATTTATTTAGCATTTTTGTCATTTAGGTAAATACTTTTATATGGCTCATGTACAAATAGACATATTTTTACTTTTCAAAGATTATATTGTCAGGTCATTAGAAGAGCCAGAAGCAAAAATCCACAATTAAAATATCATATATATGCCAGTCACTTTTTAGGTTCTGAAAAAAATTGTTAATTTCATGATATTCTAGTAGGGAAAAGCAATATTATCGATTTAAGTGCATGGAGACCCTAAAAACAGATTAATAATAGACTGGTAGATTAAGTTAATTAAATTGAAATTAATAATTAAACTTAAGGACAAAAATAAGAATATATTTTTATGGGGAAAAAGAATATATAACTTGAAATGACTATGCTTCTTTGACAGTAAAACACAAAGTGCTAAGGGAAAAAAGTCCCCTATTGACTGAAGAGTGCATTGTGGACTTTCTAGTTTTTAATTTGCTATTTATTATAATGAAAATGCTATAGATAGCATTAGAATGTCCAAGAATAAGTCTGCCTTAGATTATTAGGCAATGACACTGTGTGATTCTAACTCAAGCCAATGTATCTATAGTAAATAAAAGACTGGATATCACTAGAAAATTGGTGCATGCACACACACACACACACTAATGTAATTTATCATATTAATATTTTTAGGAAGAAAAAAAATCTATTGATGTTCGCCATAAAAGCTTGAAAGAGCATTTGGCAAAATCCAACATCTTGATAGAATCACTCCATAACATGTAAATAGATGGAAAGTTTCTTAATATGAAACCAAATATATGTATATCAGTTCAGAAGTCAGAAGTATGCTTATTGGGGACACTGTGGTATATCTACTGCAAGAATGAACAAGGCAAGGATGTCAATTATCACTTTTTAACATTGAACTACATTACAGACAGTATAAGAACTAGGTGGATAGGGAAGGGAATCACCACATATCTTGATTAGAGGGGTTCTCCAAGATTAGTCATACCACTCCTTTTTCAAGGTTATGTGAATAGAAAATACCCTAATATGGGAACGATAAGTAGGAAAGAGAAGTAAGTAAGCATTAGAAGATTTCTGTTTTGTGTTCTTTAAAAATCAGGAAAACATAGACTCTGTGATATAGAAGATCTAAGCTGAGAGAAGACAAACAGATTAGTTGAAAACCTTTTTACTGAGAAATCAGATGTAATTAAAAAAAGCTACATGAAATAAAGGGGTTTAAATTAATTAAATCAGTTAAAATCAGCATTTGAAGCACTGAAGTGTAGAATTAAAACTATAGAAAATGAAATCAGTGATAAGGGAAGCAACTTAAGAAGCTCTGCCAACGTGTAGAAAGAGAATAAAGAATGAAATGATTTTTTTAAAAAGTTATTTTATTTTTGGCTGCATTGGGTTTTCGTTGCTCCTTGCGGGATTTCTCTAGTTGTGACGAGCAGGGGCTACTCTTCGTTGCGGTGCACAGTCTTCTCATTGTGTGGCTTCTCTTGTTGTGGAGCACGGGCTCTAGGCGCGTGGGCTTCAGTAGTTGTGGCACGTGGGCTCAGTAGTTGTGGCTTGCGGTCTCTAAAGTTCAGGCTCAGTAGTTGTGGCACATGGGCTTAGTTGCTCCACACCACGTGGGATCTTTCCGGACCAGGGCTCAAACCCGTGTACTCTGCATTGTCAGGTGGATTCTTAGCCACTGCACCATCAGGGAAGCCCAAGAATGAAATGATTTTTAAAAAATTAAATAAGTCCTCTGGAGGAAAGAGGTCTTAAAATGTGAACTTATTAAAAAGAAGTGGTTGAAATAAGAAAATTGATCATAACAATGAATTGAGTATAAGTGAATATTTGTAGTTACTGCTTGCTTATATATTTGTAAATTTTGTTCCCCTTGGAGAGAGGGTTTACAGATCCTGAGTGACAGTGTCATTATTTGTGGCACTGATAACTAGGGTAATATACAGTCAAATATTTTAGAATTTAAGATACACCTTCTACTTTTCAAATTACTAGAAAAGACGAGGGATCAAAGTAAAAATATTTCTTAGAGCAAAAGCTAGAAAGCAGAAGAAACAGCAAAAAATAAATAAATAAAAACATGAAACAAAATCAGGCATTCCTTGTCAATGACAGGAAATACAAACGGGTTACATTCCTCTATTAAAAACTAAAACTTCTTCTGATGTGGCTGAGTAGGCTCCTAGTCAGTTGACCTTGCAGACAACAATAATACATTCTGAACAAAATATGTAGCACAACTATCTGAAGGTCCTAGAGAGTGAAAAAAAGTCAGAAAGATTATAGAGGGGAGACAAAACTTGGAAGAGGGTCCAAAATGGAGAGAATTTCCTGTTTTCTTAATTTTTCTTTCTTTTTAAAAAATAGCTATCAGCTTTAGGACAGGTAAAGTTATTGCTGCATTGGATGACTAAAATTCTGATAGAAAACCCACAGTCTTTCTGGCCAGAAGAATCAGATGGCAGAGTTTAGGGCAAGCATTACTGCTGGAAAATGAAAAACGAATCCCACTGAGAACTAGATTGGTATAGCCCCAAGTCTCAAGTTCTGTGTATAAATTCTGCCCAAATCTCTGACTGGCCTCTGAACCATACATTTGCAGAGCAAACCACAAGCTTCCTAATGATAGGGTACTGAACTGAGATTCAAGTTTATAGTTTGAGTCCAACCAAGGTAATTTCCTGCTAAAACAAAAATATCAACACTCTTCAGAAACAAAATCCATAAGGTCCAGGATACCATCTCAAAGTGATGAATGAGGAAATATTGACCTATTCTCAAGAGAAAAAAACCATCAACAGATAGCAACCCCAATATGACCCAGCTGTTGGAATTAGCAGACAAGGGCTTTAAAACAAGAATTATAACTATAACTTTGGGGGAAATGAGGTAAAGAAAATATGTTCATAATGAATGAAAGGATAAGGAATATCAGCAGAGAAATAGAAACCATAAAAAATGTACCAAATTTAAATTCTAGAACTAAAAGAGACAGTATCTTAAATAAAAAATTAACCTAAAGAACTTAATAGCAGAATGGAGATAACAGAGCAAAGAGCCAGAGAACTTTAAATTATCCAAGGTGAAGAATAGAAAATGATAGAAGTAAAGAAACAGAGACTTCAGAATTTGTAGAGCTATAACAAGCTTTCTAACATATTTCTAATTGGAATCCCAGAAGGCAAGGAGAGATAATGGGCAGAAAATCTTCTGAAGAAATAATGACTGAAAATTTCCCAATCTGGGGTGAAGATATAAATTTACAGATTCAAGAAGCTCAGTTAAATGCAAGCAGAATAAATACAAGAAAACACTGCTTAGGCACATTGTAGTCAAACTGCTAAAAACCTAAGATAAAGAAGAAATCTAGAAGGCAGCCAGAGAAAAATGACATTAAATACAGGGGAACAATGATTAGCTTTTGATGACTTCCATTAGAAACTATGGAGGTCAGAGACAGTGGAACAACATCTTTAAAATGCTGGGGAAGAAATTGTCAACCTAGAATTTTATATCAAATAGAAATTTCCTTCAAGAATAAAGACAAAATAAAGACATTCTGATATGAAAGAAAACTAAACAAATTCATCAGCATAAGATATGCACTACAGGATATTCTAAAAGAAGTTCTCCAGGTAGAAAGGAAATATTAAGACACTTGGATCCCCAAGAAGAAATGAAGAACATCAGAAATGGTAAATATTAGAGTAAATATCAGTAACTAGTTTTTCTTCTTAATTTCTTAAAAATAGAAATGATCATTTTATGAGAAATTATAACATTGTCTTGTGGGGTTCATAATGTATGTAGATGTGATCCATATGACACCTATAGCATAAAGGGAGGTGTTTAGATGGGCTTATATGGATGGAAGGTTTCTACATTTTTTTGTGTGAAATGGTATGATATTAATTCTAAGTAGAGTGTGAAAAGTTAAGGGTACAGGCATACCTTTAAGATACCGTGGAGACATCCAGACTACTGCAATACAGTGAATATTGCAATAAAGTGAGTGACACAAATTTTTTGGTTTCCTAGTTGCATTTAAACATTATGTTTACACTATACTGTAGTCTATAAAGTGTGCAATAGCATTATGTCTAAAAAATCAACTTACACACCTTAAGTAAAAAATACTTTATTGCTAAAAATGCAAACCATCATCTGAGTCTTCAATGAGTTGTAATCTTTTTGCAATAGTAATGTAACCAAATCCAGGTTTGGCTGCTTGCCATTCATAAGCCACTAATTTGAGAGGCAAGCGTCAGTAAAAAAGAAAGGTGCTTTAATCAGAAAAGCTGGCAATCTGCGAAGAAGGCGGTCTTGTGTCCAGAGACCAACTCCAAAGATTCTCCTCAACCATGACAGTTTTTAAAGGGAAAAATGGAGGCGAAGAATCTCAGTGAATCATCAAGAATCTCAGTGAATCATTTGGTTCTGCATCATTCTCCGTTGAGTGCAGACTGGCTGACTCTTCAGATGTTATTTTGCCTGTGTGATCTGCCTGCAGGATTGCTAAGGAGGCTGTTGGGTGTAGAGAGCTAGTAATTTTTTAACTGCTTAATTCTTCATTCTTACTTTCTATCTAGGAAAATAATCAGGTTAGACAAGGTACGGTGTATATTCAAGAGAGCATAAGTCAGGAGTTAGTTTCAATTGCTTAATGATCTCATTCCTATAATTAGGTTCTTTTAAGGTTAGAGGGGAACAGAAATGGACAAAGAGGAAAGGGGCAAAAGAGCTGCTTTCAATAACATCAGAGATCACTGGTTGTAGATCACCAAAATAAATATAATAATAATGGAAAAGTTTGAAATATTGCGAGAATTACCAAAATATGACACAGAGACATGAAGTGAGCAAATTATGTTGAAAAAATGGTGCTGATAGACTTGCATGACACATGGTTACCACAAACCTTCAATTTGGAAAAATGCAGTATCAGCAAAGATCAATAAAGTAAAGCACAGTAAAATGGGGTATGCCTGTATATATTGTAACCCCTAGAACAACAGAAATAAAATAAAAACCAGTTGACAAAAAGGAATTTTAAAATATATTCAAATAATTGAAAAAAGGCAAGAAAAGGTGAACACAGGAAGAAAATGTAGAGGAAACAAAAAGAAAACAAATAATAAAATCATAGACCTAGGGACTTCCCTGGTGGTCCCGTGGGTAAGGCTCCATGCTCCCAGTGCAGGAGGCCTGGGTTCAATCCCCTGGTCAGGGAACTAGATCCTGCATGCATGCCACAACTAAGAGTCTGCATGCTGCAACTAAAGATCCCGCACGCGGCAACGAAGCTCCTGCATGCCACAGCTAAGTAAGTCCTGGTGCAGCCTAAATAAATAAATAAATAAATATTTTAAAAAAATCATAGACCTAAATGTTAAATGAACTAAACATTCCAGTAAAAGGTAGAGGTTATCAGGATGGATTAAAAAATATCAAGAGATATACTTTAAATATAAATATAGATTGAAAGTAAATGGATGCAAAGAGGTATATTCTACAAACAGTAATAATACAAAGCCTGATGTGTGTGGGCTTATTAACGTCAGATTAAATTGACTGAGGCAGGCCCTGCCAGTCCCTTTGGCCCCACCAGAGGATGCTTGTGCTGGGCTCTGCCTCTCTGTCCTCAGTTCATGGCAGCAGGGGTCCTGCGCCCCTGACTCCCGGGCCTTGGTGCTGGAGTTTGTCCACTAGGGATTACAGTTGTGGGTAAATCAAGTATTGTGTGGTGGTTTGTGGAAAACAGTTTTGAGCCTAAGATCAGTTCAACAACAGGGCATCTTTTGTCTAGCACCAAAACGAGTGGCATAAATTCCTAACCTGGGATACAGCTACACAGGAATGATTTTCTGCTTTACCACCGATGTTCATTTATAATGATTTATGATGCCAAAAAGGAGAGGTATTTTCAACATTAAGGAATGAATTAAAAGATCTCTGACAGCAAGTCCCATCTAATTTTGTAGTTGATGTGGCAGGAAATAAGTGCGATATTATTGCAAAAGGTGAGTCATGGAGAGAGATGCTAAGGATTGCACTGACTCAGCCATACAATTTTTGTAGAGATCAGTGCAAAAACCACAGTGAACTTAAAGGACTCTAAAGAAGTTTCTCAAAGAATTCCATTCACTCACACCAACCCACCGCCCCTCCCACCCCCCATTTGGTAGTAAGGGCTTCTGACTCCAAAGACAACCTTTCGAGTCAAAGTGAAAAAAAGCTGTTGTTGGCTGAACCTCAGCCTCTCACACTTGATAATGAAATAGTTGGTTCTGAAAGTTAACAGGGGACTTCGAATCTCTGCCACTACTTTTTGCCTGGCTGGTTTTGAGTCTTCTTTGTGCACAGGGGATTCCCCAAAATACCCAAGGTCTGTTTTCTCATTGAAGACTCCAGTCATGATATTTCTGTTCATTGAATTCTGTTACAAAAAGAAACTCTGGTGTGAAAAACTACTTCACTGGTGTTTGACTTTACTGAAAATAAATACATAAGGTAGTATTTTTGCAGTGAAGGTTTTATGTAACATTTTATTAAGTTTCTCTTTCATGGTTCTTAAAAAAAAAAGAGTCTGTGGAGCCTGTAATTTCCCTGGATCCCCATTATCACTGCTATAAAGGATTGCACCATTTAAAATGGCATAGGATATCTAAAATGGAGGCTGACAATTATTATATGAGTCAAAAATGGATTCAATTTATAGGACTATTCATGGGATTGATGGAGAGGATTTCATCTTCCTGCTACGTCTAAAGCAGTTTTCATTCAAAACATTAGCCAAGGATGCACGTGGAAAATTAACATCAACAACAATAAATGTGTAGGTCACCCTAATTTTTCCTTCAGATTTTTAAATTTGTGTGTCACTAAACACAGTATTGGTACTTGGCAATGAATAGGAATGAGCACATAATAACATGGATGAATTTCAGAAACATTAGGCTGAGTTAAAGAAGACTTATACAAAAGAATATATACGCTATAGTTTCATTTTTATGAAGTTTTATCTAAGGTTTTATGGTTTGCTTTGGAGATTTTAGTAGATATCTTTAACTTATCACAGTCTACTTAAAGTGATACTAGACTGCTTCAGGTATAGTCTAAGAACTTTCCACAGTATACACCCATTTCTCTCCTCCTAGTCTTTATGCTATTGTTTTCATACATTTTATTTCCACATATGTTATAAATCCCACAATATATTATTATTATTTTTTTTTTAACATCTTTATTGGGGTATAATTACTTTACAATGGTGTGTTAGTTTCTGCTTTATAACAAAGTGAATCAGTTATACATATACATATGTTCCCATATCTCTTCCCTCTTGCGTCTCCCTCCCTCCCACCCTCCCTATCCCACCCCTCCAGGCTGTCACAGAGCACCGAGCCAATATCCCCGTGCCATGCGGCTGCTTCCCACTAGCTATCTACCTTACTACGTTTGTTAGTGTGTATATGTCCATGACTCTCTCTCGCCCCGTCACAGCTCACCCTTCCCCCTCCCCATAACCTCAAGTCCGTTCTCTAGGAGGTCTGCGTCTTTATTCCTGCCTTACCCCTAGGTTCTTCATGACATTTTTTTTTTTCTTAAATTCCATATATATGTGTTAGCATACTGTATTTGTCTTTTTCTTTCTGACTTACTTCACCCACAATATATTATTATTTTTGCTTTAAATAATTATCTTTTAAAAGAATTTAGATAATAATAATAATAAAAAAGGCTCATATTAACCCACAGTTACCATTTCTGGTGCTCTTTACTCATTTATATATTCCAGGGTTCCATCCAATATTATTTTTCTGCCTAAGGACTTCCTTTAAAGATTTCTTATAGTTCTGGTGTTCTGGTGATGAATTCTTTCAGCTTTTGTATGTCACAAAAAGTCTGTACTTGAAAAGATATTTTTGCTCAGGATAGAATTCTATGTGGACAGTTTTGTTTTTTTCTGTTTTTGACCTTTAAAGATGTTGCTCTACCATGTTCTGGCTTGCGTTGTTTCCAATGAGAAGTTGCTATCGTTCTTAACCTTATTCCTCTGTATGTAATATATATTTTTGCCTCTGGCTGCTTTTAAGAGTTTTTTTTTTTCCTCCTTTGATCACCAGTTATAAGCAGTTTGATTATAATATGCCTTGATGTAATTTTATTCATGTTTCTTGTGCTTGGGCTTTAATGAGCAACTTAGATCTATGGGTTTATAGTTTTCATCAAGTTTGGAAATAATTTGGCCATTATTTCTTCAAATATTTTTTCTATCCCATCCTCTTCTCCCCTTCGGGTACTGCAATTCCACATATATTGGGTTGCATAAAGTTGTTCCAGAGCTCACTTATTCTCTGTGCATTTTTTCTTAGTTTTTTTTCTCTCTGTGCTTCATTTTGGCTAGTTTCTATTGCTATGATTTAAAGTTCACTAATATTTTCTTCTGCAGTGTCTAATCTGCTATCATTCCCATCCAGCATATTTTTTTTGTCTCACATATTGTAAGTTTGCATCTCAAAAAGTTCTTCTTGGGTCTTTTTATATTTCCCATGTCTTTATTTGATATGCTTGCTCTTCCAGCTGCTTGAACACATGGAATACAGCAGTAACTGTTTTAATATTCTTGTCTTCTAAATTTATCACCTATGTCATTCCTAGGTCTGTTTCTGTCGATGGATTTTTCTCCTTGTTCTGGGTCATATTTTCCTGTTTCGCTGCATGCTTGGTAATTTTTTATTAGATGTTAGGCAATATGAATTTTACTGTGTTGGGTATTGGATATTTTTATATCCCTATGAATATTCTTGAGCTTTATTTTCTTTCTTACAAACAGTTTGATTCTTTTGGGTATTGCTTTTAAGTTTTGTATGGCAGGACTAGAGCACATTTAGTCTAGGACTAATTTTTCTCACTACTGAGATAAATCCCTTTTCAGTATTCTGCTCAATACCCTATAAATTTAGAGGTTTTCCAGTCTGTCTGGTGGAGATAGGCACTCTTCCCAGCCATGTGTGAGCCCCAGTGATGCTTTCCTTGAGTACTTTCAGATGATTCTTCTCCTGGCTTCAGGTCATTTCCTCACACACATATGCTGATCAGTACTCAGCTGGGGATTTAACTGGGACCCTCAGCAGATCTTTAGAGCTTTTTCACTGGGCAGCTGTCTTTTCTGTGGTACGCTGCTCTGTGAACTCTAGCTGCTTTCTCCTCCCTGGACTCTCACCTATCTCCTCAGCTGGGGAGACTTCCAGGCTCTGTTTGGGTTCCCCCTCCTTGTGCAGAGTGCTATAAACTTCCCCAGACACTAAGTGCATTTGTTTTCTATTCTTAGGGATAACTGTCCCTTTTTTCTGGCGTCCAGTGTTCATATAAAGCTATGATGACCAGGTCTGGGATTATGGAAGGCCACTCTAAAAGTCTGTCCACGATAGTGGATTCAAGGAAGGCTTGTTAGAAAATGTGGGATTTGAGCAATAGTTTGTATAGTATTAGAAAAGAAGGTAGAGGTAAAGTCATGAGCTTGTGCTGACTCTTCTGCCTAGGATACGCTTCCTTCTTCTCTGCTTGGTGGCACCCCACTTACTTTTCCAAGGTGCTCTAGTCCCATTGTTACCTGCAAAGCTGCCTTTGAACCCAGGTAAAATGAGTAGTTCATGTTCTGTATATTATGTTTATACCTTGTATCCTTTTTTACCTTGTATCATGGTTATGATCTGGTTGTGTCTGTCAGCTGTGACAAGTCTAGCTGGTCACAACATGGTTCTGAAAAAGCCTATGAGTTTTAGCTTCATTAAAGACCTTCCTCGGGCTTCCCTGGTGGCGCAGTGGTTGAGAGTCTGCCTGCCGATGCAGGGGACACGGGTTCATGCCCCGGTCCGGGAATATCCCACATGCCGCGGAGCGGCTAGGCGCATGAGCCATGGCCGCTGAGCCTGTGCGTCCAGAGCCTGTGCTCCGCAACGGGAGAGACCACAACAGTGAGAGGCCCGCATACCGCAAAAAAAAAAAAAAAAAAAAAACCTTCCTCAAAAATTCTAGATATACCAATTACTGGCTGGGAATTCAGCAAATTATTTTTAAAACTTTGAGTATCAGTTTCTTTATCTGTAAAATAGAGGTAGAAATATTTACTATGCAGCATTATTGTAATTTGTGTACAGTGTCTAGCAAATTGCCTGGCTCCTAGTAGGTGTTCTCTAAATGCTAGTTCCTCCTTTTATTTATCTTTTGTCTTCAGCACTCATTTCAGTGCAGACAAATAATAGGAATTCATGAATGTATGTTGAATTGAATATAAAATTGTAATATACCATCAAATGGGAACATTTAATTAGCTGTATTATCTATACATCTAGTAAAATACTGTTTGAACTCCAGTTAGATTTTTAAAAAGAAGCTAAGTAGCTCTTCCTGCTTACGTGGCCTAAAGGCACCATTTTCTTTTAATCTGTACTAAAATAAGAATCTCCTGGAAAGGTAAATCAGATTGGTTCCATAGAGCCATATAATTATTTTGTGTTAATTTATAGGAAAACTCCTTTTAATTACCTATCTTAAAAGTTTCTTACTCTAAATCCATATGTACTTATATAACTAAGTGGACATCCTGGTCATTTTGACACTGGGTTTTTAAGGAAAAGATCTGCATATCCATGTGTATCTCCAAAGTATTTATGTAGATCCTTGTAATTACTTTATAAATCCTCTTTGCATGCACTTCATCTGTAAGTCTTATTACAGTTATTCATTGTGGAGAATGTAGAGGTCCTTATACCATTCTCAAAAAATGAACATCCGGGGACTTCCCTGGTGGTGCAGTGGTTAAGAATCTGCCTGCCAATGCAGGGGACATGGGTCCGATCCCTGGTCCGGGAAGATTCCACATGCCACGGAGCAACTAAGCCCGTGCACCACAACTACTGAGCCTGCGCTCTAGAGCCTGCGAGCCACAACTGCTGAAGCCCGCGCTCCACAACTACTGAAGCCTGCGCGCCTAGAGCCTGTGCTCTGCACTCAACAAGAGAAGCCACTGCAATGAGAAGCCTGTGCACTGCAACAAAGAGTAGCCCCCGCTCGCCGCAACTAGAGAAAGCCCACCACGGCAACGAAGACCTAACACAGCCAAAAATAAATGAATAAAATATAAAATAAATTTATAAAAAAAAGAATGTCCCATAATTCCAGTACTCTGTCTTATATGGCCAAGTGCTCTTTTAGCTCTGTTTAGAGATCATTAAAAAATAATAGGCAAGAACTTCTGTTGAATTATAAAATAATATTTAGTAAATAATGACAAATGTTGATATTAATGTAGTATAATATCTTCATGTCTAAGAAAAATAATATTAAACAACTAATATTAAAAATTTTGGTAGCTAAATAACGTTTCAGGAGATGGATCTATTGTATTGACAATTTGCATAATATTTGAATTGCAAAAAACTCTTCAATTTAATGAGTACAGTCCTTTTTCACTTAAGTGTCCTGTAAAAACCTAAAGGTTTTCCAACCAAATGAATTCTGTTTAGAATTTTGTTCAGAAAATACTTCCCAGAGCATAAAGTTTGAATTATATATCCTTGTAAAGGCTGATTTTTTTTTAAAGTTAACCCTTTAAAAATTAAATCTCAAAGACTTAAAGGCATTGTTATTCTACTTTAATTTTGCTGAGTGGAAATCTTTTAATCAAGAATATTACAAGTGGGCCTTTACATTTCTCATTGTCATTAACCTACTGAACGGTTCATGCCTGTTAAACTACATGTCAGGGCCTGCCTTATATGTCCATAAAAAAAGATATTCCGCGAGTAAGACCAAAATGTTACCTTAACATAAACTTTCATTACTGTAATATTTTAGTTTTAATTCTGTAACATTTCGTTTTTTGACATTCACTAGTGTTGTGTATGTTTCTCTAATAAATTTTCAAAGAGCTTATTGAGGCATAGTTGACATATAATAAATAGCGCATATTTAAAGGATACAATTTTTAAAATACTGACATACATATACATCTGTGAAATCTCCACCCTGACAATATAATTAACATTTCCATCACACCCCAAATTTCCCCCTCCCCTTTTTCATCTCTCCCTGCCATCCCTGTCCCAATCCCTCCCTTTCCCAGGCAACTGATTTCTTCAGATTATTATAGATTAGTTGGCTTTTCCTACAGTTTTATATATATGGAATCACACAGTATGACTCTTTTCTTTTGAGGGGTAGGAGGGTTTTGCCTCTTTTACCCCATATAATTATTTTGGGATTCATCTATTTTTTTGCGTGTATGAATAGTTTACCTTTTTTATTGCTGAGTAGTATTTCATTGTACAGATATGCCACAGTTTATCCATTCATCTAATGATGGACATTTGGATTACTTCTAGTTTTTGGCTGTTACAGATAAAGCTACAATTTTAGCTATTATGATAAAGCTGCTATAAACATCAAGTGTATTTAAAAAATTATTTCATTTTTTATTTTTACCACTTACTGGCAATCATGGCTGTCAACTCTTATCGTATAGCAATGTTTTTATGCACCTTCCCCAGCAACTTTGTAATTTGGGAAGACTATGAAAATACCTAACTTTAAACCCATTTCCTGCATTTTACCCATTTTATTCATTCGAGGTATTGATTATAGGAAAAAAAGATCTCATTTTGAAGAGATCCTGGTTAGCATTATCTTACCTTTTATAATATCTGGCTAGCATTATCCCACCTTTTATAATATCACTAAATAAAAATTTCAAATGTAACTGAATTTAAAGCCTGCATTATCTTACCTTTTATAATATCACTAAATAAAAATTTTAAGTGTAACTGAATTTAAAGCCTGTAGTCCTTAATTAACCAAAGAGCTTATGCAAATACTTTCTTCACTATAATGTTATGATGAATATTTTTCTAAAGAGAATAAATGTTTCCTAATGACCATATTTTATTTCCATAAGTAAATATGGTAGTTGAAATCTTAGTTATCAAATTTTCTTTAAACAGGGAAATATAAAAAGGATCCCTTAATGCAATACTTAAAAAGAAAAATTGAGACACAAACTAACTTGTGATTTTTATAATTTGGAAAACTTTTTACTGTTCTCATTTTTATACTTTTTTATTTTTTAAATCTCATTACTTTATAGAGTTGACTTTTTAAAGGAATATTTTATTTATTTAGGCTGTGCCGCACGGCTTGTGAGATCTTAGTTCCCTGACCAGGGATTGAACCTGGGCCTTTGGCAGTGAGAGCGTAGAGTCCTAAACTGCTGAACTGCCAGGGAATTCCTTAAAAGGAATGTTTTATATGCAATAAAAATTCAACCTCCTGAAAAGAATATTCCAAGTCTCCATTATTAACAAAAAGTATGCAAAGCTTAAAATTTGTTTCCCCTTTCCATTTATTTATTCTTAACAATATGTGTGTTTATGTGTGTGTATATGCGTATGAATATACATACACCATGGCACATATACATATATGTAAAAAACACTATTATAAGGCAACAAAAACTACCTGTTTATGATATATAATTACATTAACTTTACAGTCTATTAAGAATGGAGTTTTAATTTTTAGGTAGTTTCTTTGAAAGTGGCCTTAATGTTATTTACTTTATATCAACTTGATATAAAGGCATTCACAGTTCTGCCTGTTGATGTGTTTTCTTGAATGGCAAACTGTGTTACACAGTATTCTGTACTGAGAACTTTTATTATAGATGAGAAAAGGAAACTATAATTTGTTTCCCAGTAGAATCTGTATGTTCAAATATTAAGTACTTTTAAATAGATCTTCTTTTTATGTTGAATTTTTGATTTAGGATCATTCGTGATATCTTCCAAATTCTTTTCTTGCTTTTTATTATAGTTTTTTTTTTTATTGTTTTTTATTTTTTGTGGTACGCGGTCCTCTCACTGTTGTGGCCTCTCCCGTTGCGGAGCACAGGCTCCGGACGCACAGGCTCAGCGGCCATGGCTCACAGGCCCAGCCGCTCCGTGGCATGTGGGATCTTCCCGGACCAGGGCATGAACCCGTGTCCCCTGTATCGGCAGGCGGACTCTCAACCACTGCGCCACCAGCGAAGCCCTTTATTATACTTAAAAGCTAATTTGATTGAATGCCTTTTGATATTCTTTCTGTGATTGTTAATTTTTTTCTGTTATTAAGAATGTAATAAATTTTGTATAGTACCAGAATAGAGATCAATTTTGGTTATTTTTCTTCTCTTTTGCTTCTTTATCTTTTTCATCAGTAGAAAGCTTTATTTGCCAGGCTAAAATATAAGCTAACATTATGATTTAGGTGAAGTGAAAAGCTAATACTAATTTTTTCTTTCAGATCTCTATAAAAATGGACTCCAAAGAGCTAACTTTGTACCATTCATAGCTGTCCTGAAGGTAAGGAAAATTAGTTACTTATGTTCACTGACTAATATCATATTGATTGATAATCAAGGGCATTTATAGGATTGCTATGGTCTTGCATTCAAGCAGAATTTATTTTGTTATTTGATGGTAATAGTTAAAGACTCTAAAGGAGAAAAGAATCTTTTTTATATAGTATTCATCAATATGTACACAGGAAAAATTACAAAATTTAGTCTAAATTATTGTCCAGCTGCAGCATTTTATAAATTTTAATTTGAGGTTTGCTTGTAAATTATAGTGGACCGTTTCAACTTATACATTGATTTCTGAAAAAATGTTTAATGTTCCTTGTTTCCTTCAGGTTAATGGCCATTAACATGTTTTCCCAGCTATTAAAGTTGCTATTTTGGAGTAGCATTATTACAAAAATATTGTAATATATTTAAATGTGATTGCCATAAAGTTATCATGAAATTATGTCAAGTTGAGGTACATAAATAGTTTGAATATTTGTGTGTATCATCACTGCATAGAGTTTGAAATAGGCTTCATTACAATATGATGAAGAATAAAGTAGCCTTCTTTTTCACTGTTAATTTTAGTAATTTTTTTACAGGATTATTCAATAATTCTACATTCTACCAATATTTATTGGGAACCTACTATGGGCAAAGTGCTACATTAGGCATAATGGATAATATAATCATTAAGTAGGTTGTGTTTCTTGCTTGCAAGTCATTTATAATCTGGTTGGGCATATACTATGTACATAGATACCTATAACACAAAGCAAAATGTTTTTGGTAAAATAATTACCAAAAAGAAGCGTATATGCCAACATATAATTCCTGTAATTCTCAGGCACATTTTTCCCTGTCCATAACAACATATCTAAAGAAAGGATAGAAGTGTATTTTTTTTAAAAAAAGAACTAAAACCTCAAAAATTCTTACCAAGAAGGAGGAGTAAAAACATTTTATATTCATATATTCTGAAGATGTAGTCAGACAATCTTTTTGAAATATACTTTAGTTGGAGCTATTGTTAGTGCCAAACTTTATTCCCTGTGCTATCCAAACATCTGTTTCCTTGACCGATTTTAGGTTCCCAGAAGATTTTAGTTTCTCTGAGATGGTTTCCGATGTAGGAAAAAGTACTTTTTGAAGATTTATGCTGTTAGTAATTTTTTCCCCTTTGTATTCATGTTTTACATTTGAGGAGAAGGTAGATTTGCAATGTTTTCTCCACGCCAGGAATACAAAGTAATGTGGTGTATGTAGATACCAAAATATAAACAGGGAAACTAAGAAAAATAGTTGCTAAAAATAGTTTCTTCATGTAGCATAAAATACACAAAATATAAAGAGATGGCTCACAAATGAAACAAGCTAAAAGATTCTCAGGGAACTTTGTAGCTGTACTTTTTTAACCCCAAACCTTATTTTTTGGTCAGTTATTTGTCATACTTTAACATATAATAGCATTACTAATAGACAACTAATTTGACCAGATTGAATTTAATTTCCTTTCCCTTTCCCACCCTTAATTTTTTTTTAAAGAGGAAGAAAAACCAAAGAGGTGAATAATCTGATTTGAGATCCAACAAGATCTGAGATAATACACAATTTTTTTTTTTTTTTTTTTGCGGTACGCGGGCTTCTCACTGTTGTGGCCTCTCCCGTTGCGGAGCACAGGCTCTGGACGCGCAGGCTCAGCGGCCATGGCTCATGGGCCCAGCCACTCCGCGGCATGTGGGATCTTCCCGGACTGGGGGCACGAACCTGTGTCCCCTGCATCGGCAGGCGGACTCTCAACCACTGCACCACCAGGGAAGCCTGATAATACACTATTTGAAATTAAATATGAACTAAAATTTCCAGGAAACTAAATACCAGATTGGATGAGAAAATATCTAAAATGTCTCATTTATTTAAAAGACTTTTCACATGTAACAAAACATCAGTCTGATGAAATGTACACTAGAGCTGGTTTCCTTGGAGCTTTTTTGGTGGGCGTATGAAGTTTCCCTTGTAAAGCAAAGTTGTTTCATATTCATTTTACCTCTTCACACATGCTAGCGTTACTCTTTTATTTTGGCCCAGCTGAGAGACATGTATAGTAGAAGTGGAAATACTAAATATCAAAACTTTGTTTTAAGATAGACTTAAAACAAATAGAGGATCTTAGTTTAATAAAAAGAGATTATAAACAAGATAGAAATTTATTTTGGGGAAATGTACAGTGTAAAATCCTTTTTCTCCCTTACGTTTTTCTCTGTAAACTGAGTGATAACAAGTTTGTAATTCACCACAAGAATTTGTGATTTGTTGCTTGGAGTATTGCAAAATGACCAAAAACTTATGTAAGCTATTAGTGAACAGTATTTTCATAAGATGGTAAGAATGATGAGGAGGACTAATATGTTATTAAAGGCCATAGGTCTGGGACTTCCCTGGTGGTCCAGTGGTTAAGAGTCTGCCTTCCAATGCAGGATACACAGGTTCAATCCCTGGTCGGGGAACTAAGATCCCACATGCTGCAGGGCAACTAAGCCCGCACGCTTTAGAGCCCAGGCGCCACAACTAGAGAGAAGCCTGCGTGCCACAATGAAGATCCCGCATGCTGCAACTAAGACCCGATGCAGCCAAATAAATAAATAAATAAATAAATATTAAAAATAATACAAGCCATAGGTCCATCAACAGATGAATAAACAAAATATATTCATGTAATGAAATATTGTTCTGCCATAAAAAGGAGTGAAATTCTGATGTGATACATTATGGATAAACCTTGAAAACATGTTAGGTGAGATAAGCCAGATACAAAAGGACAAATATTATATGATTCCACTTACATGAGGTACCTAGGAAAGGCAAATTGATAGAGACAGAAAGTAAAATAGAGGTTACCAGGGGCTGGGAGGAAAGGGGAATAGGGAGTTATTGTTTCGTGGGTGCAGAGTCTCTGTTTAGGATGATGAAAAGTTCTGGAAATGGATAATGGTGATGGTTGCATAACATTGTGAATGTACTTAATGCCATTGAATTATACACTTAAAAATGGTTAAAATGATAAATTTTATGTTATGTGTATTTTACCACAATTTATAAAAAAAGAAAAGAAGCCATAGGACTAGAACGGATATAGGAAACGATCAGATACATCCTCTAGAAACTGCTTGTAAAAAGCAAAGGAAAACAAAACAAAACAGAAAACTCTTACATGTATTTTTTACTGCCTTTTAAGTAGGGAGTTTCCTGTTTTTTTCTTGTACTTTCTTTGAGTTTATTTTGCTGTTCTTTTTTAAAATTTACTGAGATTTTTATCTCACTTTAACCTTCTTTCTTAAATGCATTTAAGGCTATTTATTTCCCTCTGAATAGCTGCATCCATGAAGTTTTGATATTTAGTATTTCCACTCTCAAGTTCAAAGTGTTTTCTAATTTTCATTGTGATTTCTTCTTTAACCCATGAATTATCTAGAAGTCTATTTCTTAATTTCCAAACATATGCGAATTTTCTAGTTATCCTTTTGTTACTGTTTTCTTAATAAATACTTAATTGCATTGTGGTCAGAGAATGTGCCCTTTGTGACTTCAGTTCTTTCAAATTTGTTGAAACTTGCTTTATGGCCAAATATGTGGATAATTTTTGTAAATATTCTCAGCATTCTTGAAAATAATGAGTACTCTCCAGTTATTGTGTGATACATGTAATACCCATTAAGTTATCAATAGGTTTGTTAATTATGCTGTTCAAATCTTTATTCTTATATATTTTTCACATCAGTTATTGAGAGGCTTATGGAAAACATCTCCCACTATGGCTGTGAATTTATCCATTTCTCTTATAATTCTGTCATTGACCTTACATATTTGGAGACTGTTGTAAGTTGCATACAGATTTAAAATGATTCAATATTGCCTCTGAATGGAACTTTTAAAAGTTATTTTTTATCATGAAGGAGTAATTCTCCTTGTTTCAAGCATAGTCATTATTTCCTGATGAAGCATTTTTATCACGTCTGCTTTCAAATCTTTTTTCTTAAAATAAATGTATTTATTTATTTATTTAGGCTGCATTGGGTCTTCGTTGCTGCGTACGGCCTTCCTCTAGTTGCGGTGAGCAGGGGCTACTCTTTTGTTGCGGTGCGTGGGCTTCTCATTGCAGTGGCTTCTCTTGTTGCGGAGAATGGGCTCTAGGCACACAGGCTTCAGTAGCTGTGGCACGTGGGCTCAGTAGTTGTGGCTCGCGGGCCCTAGAGCTCAGGCTCAGTAGTTGTGGCGCATGGGCTTAGTTGCTCCGTGGCACGTGGGATCTTCCCAGACCAGGGCTTGAACCTGTGTCCCCTGCATTGGCAGGCGGATTCTTAACCACTGCGCCAGCAGGGAAACCCTGCTTTCAGTTGTTTATCAGATAATTCTAACATCTCTGTCATCTTGATGTTGGCATTTGATTGTCTTTTTATATTCTGTTTGAGGTCTTTGTGGTTTTTGGTATGAGTGATTTTCAACTGAAACTTGGACGATTTAATAATTTGTCATGAGACTTTGAATCTTATATTTGTTAATTGATATTTTATTGTGGTAAAATATGCATAACATAAGATTTACCACTTTAACCATTTTAAATGTACAGTTCAGTGGCATTAAGTACATTCACATTGTTGAGCAACCATCACCACCATGCATCTCTGGAACTTTTACATCTTCCCAAACTGAAACCCTGTACTCTTTAAATAATCACTCCCTATTCTTTCCCTCCCCCAGATCCTGGTAACCACCTTTCTACTTTCTGTCCCTGTGAATTTGTCATTTCTAGGTACCTTATATAAGTAGAATCATATAATATTTGTCCTTTTTTGTCTGGCCTATTTCATTTAGCATAATGACTTCAAGATTCATTCATCCATGCTGTAGCAAGAGTTAAAATTCCATTCCCTTGGGGCTTCCCTGGTGGTGCAGTGGTTGGGAGTCCGCCTGCCGATGCAGGGGACACGGGTTCGTGTCCTGGTCCGGGAGGATCCTTCATGCCGTGGAGCGGCTGGGCCTGTGAGCCATGGCCGCTGAGCCTGCGCATCCGGAGCCTGTGCTCCGCAATGGGAGAGGCCACAGCAGTGAGAGGCCCGCGTATCAAGGAAAAAAAAAATTGTAAAATTCCATTCCCTTTGAAGGCTAATATTCCATTATATGTTTATACCAATTTTGTTTATCCGTTCATCTGTTGGCCACGTGCTCTAGAGCACGTGGACTTCAGTAGTTGTGGTGCGTGGGCTGAGTAGTTGCGGTGCATGGGCTCTAGGGTGCGCGAGCTTCAGTAGTTGTGGCGTGCAGGTTCAGTAGTTGCGGCTCACGGGCTCTAGAGCACAGGCTCACTAGTTGTGGTGCATGTGCTTAGTTGCTCCGCAGCATGTGGGATCTTCCCGGACCAGGGTTTGAACCCGTGTCCCCTGCATTGGCAGGCAGATTCTTAACCACTGCGCCAGCAGGTAAGTCCCCTTCATTGTGTTTTGATTTGCATTTCTTAAATGATTAGTGATATTGAGCATCTTTTCCTGTGCTTCTTGGCCATTTGCATATCTTCTTTGTGGATCTTATTTAAACTTTCTGTTTTAACTGGTTATTTGGACACTCTTCTGGAAGGAGGAGAGACACTGCCTTGTCACTGCCAGACATAGGTAGACGTCTGGATTCCCTATTCAGCCTATTGACACCTGAGGCAAGGGTACTCCTTGTTACTACTGGTGGAAGGGTTTAATTTCCACTGACATTGTGGGGATGGGGAGGATGCTCATTATTGACTGACAGGGATGAAAGTTCCAGCTCCCTACGTGGCCTTCCATCTCTTTTTTTTTTTTTTCCTCACCACGTGGCATATGTGGGACCTAAGTTCCCAACAAGGGATCGAACCCACATCCCCTGCACTGGAAGTGCAAAGTCTAAACCACTGAACCACCAGGGAAGTCCCTGGCCTTCCTTCTTTGACATTAGCCTGGCAGGAGTGTTCATGGGCCTCATGACATCCTTGTGAGATTTTAATTCAAGGCTCCCTTCAGCCTTTGCTAAAATGGGTGGAGGTGGCACCACAGTTTTCTGTGGTGTTTGCTGCAGTAGAACTGTTATCGTCTAAAAGTTTTCTTTCTTGTTACACTGCCATTTTCCTGGTCCTTTGGCTAAAGAGAGCAGGCTTTTGTTGGAGCCTCATTTGTCTGTGTCAGTTGGCATTTCTGGGTCGCCGGCTTCTTCACTTCTAAGTCTGAGATATATGAGTCAAAAGAAGACTAGAGAACTCACCATTCTATTGTTATTCAGGTCTTGAGGTCCTTCGCTGTTTTTCTTTCTTTCTACTATTTGGTGTTTTCTTATGTTTGTTTTATATATAATTTCCAGGATTTTAAACTGTACATAGCAGGAGGAACAGGGGAATGTACAGCTACTGTCTTCCCAAAAGCAAAAGTCAGTTTATTAGAAGTTCTTGTCTGCTAATTCTATCATCTCTTGTCATTTCTGATTTTGTTTCTATGGTCTGATTTTTTTTTCCTGGTTGTGGGTCCTATTTTCCTGCTACTTTGCCAGTTTAGTAATTTGTGATGGGATGATGGACATTGTGATTATTGCACTGAGTCTCTGTTATTTCCTTTAAGACTGTTGACTTTTATTGGCAAGTGGTTTTTTCTTGCAGGTCATCCTGATCCTCTGAGGCTTGTTTTTAAAATTTGTTATCGTGTCTAGTGTAACCTTTACTCTAGGACTATATTTTAACCTTCTTCTGGATGTCACCCCTATAGGTTCTCTACTGAATCCCCCCTCTTAGTGTTCACTGAAGTCTCTCTACTTTGGCTGTTCAGAATGCTTACATCTCCCAGCTTTGTGTGGATTGTTCTCCGCCCAGTCTTGTCAAGTTTCATCATATACATGTGCAATTTTACATTCAGCTAAAGATTACAGACCTTTTCTATGTAGATTATCTGAAGCTCTTTCTCTGTATAACTTCCTCCTCACTGAACTGTACCATACAAATTGCAACTGCCTCAGCTTTCCAAAACCCTGATGTTGTCTCCTCAACTCATTTAGACTGCTGTGCTGAAGTCTAGAAATTGCCTCTAGATGGAAAGCCAGGGGAAATATAATACTTGCTTGCCTAATTTACTTCCCACGTCTCAGGGATTGCTGTCCTTTGCTACCCATTGTGTTATGTCTGACATCAGATGTTTCACATGTTTTATCCAGTGTTTTAGTGATTTATGACAGGAGGGCAAAATTGAGTTTCAGCTACTCTGCCTTGGTCAAAACCATTAGTCTTTTTCTTAATTTTTAGTTGTAAAAAAGAATAATGCAGGATTTTATTTTATTTTTTTTGTAATTTGGGAGCTCAGAGCCATATTTTTCCATAGATACAAAAATATAAATAGGATAACTATAAAAAAAAAAACAGTTATGGGCATGTCTTTCTCTCCCATGTTTAGAGGATTTGTTAAGTAAAAGATGGTATAGTCACATGAGGGGATATACTAGAGTTATTTAGAATGACATTTTCAAAACACGTGATAATGTAGAATAATGCTCATGGATAATATGAGTGAAAAAAATACGATGTAGGAGTATATTACTCTCTCAACTATGAAAGTAATATACATACATGGAAAATAGTGGAAATAAATATCCCAAAATGTAAAGAGAACTTATTTCTGAATAATAAGATTATAGATGATTTAAATTATCTCTTTTAGACCTTTCAAAGACTTCTGGAATGATACTGTATTATTTTTATAATAAAAAACATTTTTAAGTAGGTAAATTTTTACCCACCCTTCCTAGCAAATCAGCAGACCTGGATAAGACTACCCATATTCAAAACTGAGAAATCAGCAAAAAGCAAAATGGACTGAACATGGGTCCCATGTATAGAGACTGTTAAAAAGATGAAATGACAGGCATAAGAAGGAAGCATCAGGAGCAGATGGGAGAGGTAGGCATGAACCAACAAGTAAAAGCACTTGAAGAATATGCTTTAGAAGAAGAATTATCTCAGGAAATGGGAGATTTTTTTTTTTCAGATAACACTTTGTTATATTTTAAAAGAAATTAGGGACTTTCCTGGTAGTCCAGTGGTAAAGAATCCACCTTACAGTACAGGGGACGCAGGTTCCATCCCTGGTCGGGGAACTAAGATCCCACATGCCATAGGGCAACTAAGCCCACGCACCACAATTACTGAGCTCATGTGCCTCAACTAGAGAGCCTGTGTGCCACAAACTACAGAGCCCACACACTCTGGAACCCGCACACCACAAGTACAGAGTCTACGTGCCTTAGAGCCTGCACACCACAACTAGAGAAGAGAAAACCTGCACGCCACAACTAGAGAGAAGCCTGCGCACCACAACGAAGAGCCTGCGCGCTGCAACGAAAGATCCGATGCAGCCAAAAAATAAATTTTTTTTTTTAAATCTTTTTTTTTTTGTTGTTGTATGTGGGCCTCTCAATCTTGTGGCCTCTCCCGTTGCGGAGCACAGGCTCTGGATGTGCAGGCTCAGCGGCCATGGCTCACGGGCCCAGCTGCTCCACGGCATGTGGGATCCTCCCGGACCGGGGCACGAACTCGTGTCCCCTGCATCAGCAGGCGGACTCTCAACCACTGTGCCACCAGGGAAGCCCTTTTTTTTTTTTTTTTTTTTAAAAAGGAGAGTGAAAATACAATAGGACTAGTTAACAGAAAAAGAAATTAAAGTTATGGTACTGATGAAATAAGAAATCAGAGATGAAAAATGTAAAATCAGATGAAAAATGAGCTGGCAGAGCTAAAATAAAACAGACTGAAGGTGGACCCATTAAAAAAGTGAAAAGTGTTTTAGCAAAAGTAAGTTAAAGAATCAACACTACTGAAAATAAAATCACCTATACAGAGATCAGAGTTAAGAAAAGAATCACACTAAATGAAGTCAGAATAGTCAGAGATAAAAACTATTACAGAGAAGGTGCTAGTATGGAAAATAGACAACAGAGATCAAATATTCACATAATTAGTATTTCTAAAAAAGAGAACATAAAGATAAAAGAATAATGTATTTTTCTGGTGCAAAACTGCACTTTAAGGATAAAGAGAGAATCCTACAATTACATAGAAGAAGAACCAATGGGAAAAAAATCAAGCTGGACTGAGACTTTTCCACCACAAGTTGATACTGGAATAGAATAGAATAGTTTTTACTATATTAAAAAAGAAAAGATGTGTCCTCTTGTCAGCTAGGCTGTTATGAAAATCCAAGCCCACAGATGTATATTTTTGGATATATGGTAACTCAAGAATTACAGCCCTCATGAAACTTCCTGAAGAACTTACTTTAAGACTTTGTACTACCAGTCAAAGCTAATAACTTATTAATGGAGATATTATGGTAAGAAAACATTGGTGGTAGGACATTGAATTTGATTAAATAGTGTCTTACTTTGGTCTGTAAATCAGACAATAAAATTTTTTTCATATCGTGTGAACTTCTGTAGTTGAGTTAACCACAGAATGCAAACAGTATAAAAAAGGGACCTCAACCCACACTAGCAGTTTGAGTAGAGAAGATGGCACATGTAAGGAGTATTTCCTAAGAGCCGATTAGGTTTAAATTAAGACCTAAAGGACAAATTAAAGTTACCAGGCAAAGTGAGAAAGGGCATTCATCATGGAAGAAAAAGCACATGGGAAAGACAGAAGCATGAGAATTACAGATTAAAAATGCTGTGATTAGTACTTAGCTCATTGAGTTTTCATAAAATAACTATTACTATTCTTCTGTTTACTTGAGGCTTGGGAATTTATTTAAAACTCAGATTTTCCCCCACCCAACATAAAAGCAGAATATGTTTTGTATTGTATGTAAGTGGAAAAAAAAACATTTTGGTAGTTAACATTCCCTTATTTATATAAAGAAGATGGTTAGTATTATGATTATTGTGCCTGCTTCAAACTTGAAACTTCATTATGACTTGATGTCCTGATTTTGCTGATTTACTCTTGAAGAATCTTTGTTGTGATTTTAGTAAAACTTAGGTAATTCTTCTGAAGTATGCAAACAGATATAGTTTTGGAAGCATTTGTTGGTATCTACGTAGCACCAATTTATCAAATTAAATACATCTGTCTCAGTCTCTGCACTGCAGTATTTTAAAGCAGACTGATAATCTATACCAGGGGTTAATAAACTACAGCCAGTGGCCAAATCTGGCCTGCCACCTGTTTTTGTAAATAAAGTTTTATTGAAAAACGTAATGCTCATTTGTTTATGTATTTTCTACGTCTGTTTTCACACTACTATAGTTGCAGAGTTGCATAGTTATGGCAGAGAACTATGGTCTTTAAAGCCTGAAGTATTTACTGTCTGGCTCTTTAAAGAAAAGGTTTTCTTACCCCTGATCTATGCAACATACAAAGGACAGAGTGACAAAAAACTGTTAAAAATAAAATGTAAATAACACTTGTTTTCCATAAACTATGAGTTGTTTTATTTGATGGAAATTATGTGTCAGCATAGATTCATTAGTAGGTCTTGGAGAAGGCAGCATTTCAAGAGCTTGCTGGATAAATGGTTGATTGAAAGGAGGATGCTTGGTGAACTAAAGGCAAGAGGGTGGTCTAGTATCAGTTTCAAATAATTTGGTAACTTGAGAAATATCAGCTTTGCTAGGATCAGCTTTCTTAGAATGCCTTCAATTGTATACATTTTAAAAGAATAATATCTTAAATGTACAGGCATTGAATAATACTTGAACATAATCTCACTGCATTGTAAACATTATTTAAAACTATTGTGGTTAAAAGAAAAAGGGGACCAACTGATATTTTGATCAGAATAGTTTCTTAGGTTAATTTCAACTGGACTGCTATTATTAGCCTTCTTGATAAATGGATTGCCTGGCAAGCATTGCTCTTCCCATGTGGTCAAATCTTGCACTCCATATTTTGGAGGGTGTTTTATATTTAGGTAAATCTCTCTGTTCACTCCATCACTTACACCTACATCAACCATTTTGTTTGATTCATTCTGTAATGAGCCCTGAAAGAGATAAATGCTATACATAATTTTTAGAGTTAAAAAAAATTCTCCATGTGAATTTCATTAACTTTCTTTTTATGATTTTCTTATTTGGTTTAACAGTATAGACAAATCTCAAATAATCCTCTTGTGGGAAATGTTCTAGTGCAATATCGTATGTAGTATTTTTGCCACAAAACAATAGAATCTGTTATCAATAATACAGCACTTTAACTCTCGTTGACACTAACATTTTAGCAAACTAATCCTTAAATTTTTTATTTCTATTTAAAATTAAGTGAGTTAGGTGATTAATAGATTACTGAAATGATAACTGTAAGCTGGTCAAAAATAACCAGCAAGGAATTCTACAGTATAATTTTCTCTTTGATGAGTGTCAGATGACGAAATTGGAGAAAAATAAGATACTAGCATTAACATTTATAAATACGAATTTCCCTTTTCCTGATAAAAGAGTTGCCCACTTGGTAAGCATCATATTCTGATTTGTTTTAACATTTGTTGAGTGTAAATATGCAACATATAAAAATACTTTGTAATCTAAGGTAGTAATAGTTTTGTTATTATTACTGTTTTTATAATATTAGTTTAGTGTCAAGCAATGACTTCATTTCTTCTACTTGGTTGTTAATGTTTCTTAGCTGTTATGCATCCTTTATCTAAAGCTTGAAAAAAAATAAATTAAGCTATGTATTAGCCTTTATGTTTTTGTTTCCTGTGGGTTTTTTTCTTTATGTTTTTGTTTCCTGTGGGTTTTTTTCTGTTATACCTATAGTGAACTTTTTTTTTTTCTCTACTGAACTCTGAGACTATTACCATGGTGTGCTCTCTAGTTATAAACTTTAGCAAAATTGTGTATAACCCTTATATAAAATTCTTCAGTGTTCACCCTTTGTCCAGCCACCTGTATAAGGATTTATAGACTTGCTAAGTGTATTTTTGCTGTTTTTTCTGGCCACAATTTTCATTTCATTGGTGAAATTGATTTGTCAGTTTGTTCATTATAACTTTCAATACTAGAGCTTTCACAGGGCTAAATAATCAGAATCAGCCTTTGAGGTCAGTGTCAGCCCCACTGACCTCCACTGTGTTGTCACCTGAGTCAGCCTAGCAGGGATTAATCCTTTGTTAGTGTGATAATGTCTTTACTTATGAGTTGGCTTTTTAATACTTAAGATTGAAAGAAACAAAAGACAGAACAAAAGTAGTAAATTGAAATCCTGAATTGAAAAGAGTTTTGGCTTTCCCCCCCAAACCACTAAAGTGTTCATTTGAATTTTAGTATTTAATATTTTAAGATACAAAAATTACTGTTTGACTTGCAAAACATTTCTATAATTAGCAAGTTTTAGGCAGATAAATTAAGTAAATTACCTAAGATGTTTTCATAAACCTATTTTATATATGTTTGAGAAAATGTATTTTAAAAAATTGGCTATAGTACAGGCATTAAACTTTATTTGTAATAGTGTTTTTGTGCTGTGTCCATGAAATTAATAAGTATCTAGAATAAAAATTGTTGTGATATGGATTTAAAATGTAATTTTGTCCATCTTCATACCAGAGTATATACCTTCTATTAGTCAGAGCCTACCTATGAAATAGTAATTTTGGCTGTATGCCTTTTAAAATACTATTTTCCATCAATGTCTTATATAAAATGAGAATAACTATTTCCCATGAAATATATAAATATATATTTGTATTTGTATAATTATATATAAAATATATAGCTACGTATTTATATCAAACTGGAATACAGCAAGCTATTGCTTATATGTAAAACACGTACTGTTTAAGTCTTGAATTCTCTTCTCTTAGAATAATAAATAGTTATTTTTGGTTAAATTACAAGAAATCAATTCTTTGATGACGAAAATGGTTTAAGGGAAGTGTGTCTTAAATATGAATTAGCTGTTTCTTTGACTCATGAGACAAATTAGTTTAATTACATGTGGCAATTTTCTTGACTAGTGATGTAATGTGAAATAAAATTCTCCCTTTCCCCTCCCTGAAAACTCAAGCCAATTAATAGAACTTTTAAGCTCTTTGTCATAGGCCACCATGGAGGTCTGCAGAGAAGAACTTTAATCCAATCAACATTTCATTTAGATCATGAAAAGAAAGCATGAGGAGAAGCTCCTGTAAGAGAGGGTGTTACTATGATTCCAACCATGAAGAGATGTGAGGAATTTGTCAAATTAACCAAGAGGTCCTCATATTTAACGCATAAATGTGTCAAAACTAACAGAATAATTATTTAATTGCTTGAACTCTATATTGAGAAAACTCTAAAAAGCCACAACTGTTTTCTTCAAAGCCTTCACTGTTAGGCTGGATGGACAGGGCAAAGGGAGGTTGTGAGAAATCCAGATAGCAAATAACACTGGTCGGAGCTGGTCAGAAAAGGGAATAGATAATTAGACGTAATTAGCGTGTATGAATTGTTGTCTCTCTGCCCTTAGCTTGAATAAATTTTGAAGAAAAAACCCTAGTGGTGAAAATCCTTTGATGTAGGAAGAGTCATTGTGGTTTGGCAGCATAAAGGCAGTGTTTTATACTTCTTACATAATGGTGGTGATACAGAAAGAGTGAATGGATCCGCTTCCCCCACCCCCACCCCCACCCCCCCGCTTTTGCTTTATAGCAAGGACTTTTGGATTCTCTTGAAACAAAATGCATCACAAGTTTTCAGTTGTTAGTAACGAGGTAGCAGACCTCATCAGTGCTCAGAGGAAGCCATCTTTAGCTTTTGTTTAAATCTTAATCACAGTTTTTTTTTCTTTCTGGGAAATCTGTTTTCTTAAATTAGCACTTCTTTTCCCTTCTTTGCTTGCACCTCCAATAAGAGAAAGGAATAATGATCAAGAAAACTAAATAGAGGAGTTAAAAATTATCACAAAGAAGACTTAATACTTTTCTGTTTTTAATTCCATATGAAAAAGATTACTATATTCCTTTTTGCCTCAGATTGGTAATATTCTAATGAGGTTGTTTTATAATAAAATGTATAAGAAAACATATAGAGGATGATTTTAGATTGGTTTTTAAAAAAGCCTATTTTTCAAATTGAAATTACACAAAGTAAAGTGGTAACTATGTTTCTATTTCACTGTAGTTAAGTTCTTAAATGGAAATCAGTTTGGTTTCAAAATGTTACTCAGTAGATTTACTGTACTTACTTGAGGGACTTAGTGGAAATACAGGTTTGGGAACCTGGCTCTGTGTGGATATTTTGTGTCTACTACTGGGAACACAGGAAATATTCTTGAGAAAGAATTGCATTTATTTTCAAATTTTCTGAGACCTGAAACGATAAATCATCTAAAATGTAGTAACAATTTATTCTGGTAGCTGAATTATGTTCACTTTGACTATCTAAAATATTTTTAAAAATTAGCCCTCAGCAAAAAGAGAAATTAGCTATTTCAAAACTCTAATGTAAATCATGTATTTGGTGGGGGTGGCTAAAACAGTTTACACTTTAATATCAGAATAGTTTATCTCTAAGTTTATATTTCTGATAAATTTTTACCCTCTTCCATCAGCTATTTTGGAATTACATTTAAAACAAAATCTACCCTTCAATTACTTAAATGTTCAGATTTCCTTCTAATTAATATTCTTTTAATATATTTTATTTATAAGATTTTCTGCAGTAGTCATCAGCGATCCATTTCTTTTTTTTTTTTTTAATATTTATTTATTTATTTTTGGCTGTGTTGGGTCTTTGTTGCTGCGCACGGGCTTTCTCTAGTTGTGGCGAGCAGGGACTACTCTTCATTGCGGTGCGTGGGCTTCTCATTGCGGTGGCTTCTCTTGTTGCAGAGCATGGGCTCTAGGTGCTCGGGCTTCAGTAGTTGCGGCGCACGGGCTTAGTTGCTCCGTGGCTTGTGGGATCTTCCCGGACCAGGGCTCGAATCCATGTCCCATGCACTGGGAGGCGGATTCTTAACTACTGCGCCACCAGGGAAGCCCCATGTGATCCATTTCTTAGTGTGTAATCTGTGAATCTATTTTTGTAAGTACTGCTTTGCTTTAGTGTATTTTTGTTCTGACATTTTGATTCTGGATAGACTTCTTTCAAGCCACAATGCTCTGAGATGCTTTTGGCTACTTAACCCATTTTGCATATTGTGCCATTTGTAGAATAAAGTAGGCTTTTATACTTGAAGTTGATTTGAACTCTGAAAGGCAACACCTGAACATCTCACAAAACTGGATAATTATGGCTGATTGTGTTTTTCAGGTATAGGTCACAGGAAATTCATTTGGGGTAAAGTATGTACAAAGCTAAGAAATATGCAGATTTTCTGTTGTAGGATTGTGTAAAAATTATTTACAGTTAATACTTGCATAAAGGTTAGAAAGGTTGATGAAGTGATATTTAGTTTTGCTTTACTATTCACTGCATGTCAGAATGTAATTATGACTGATTCATGAAACTGTCTTAGAAACGAACCATCTTTATTAAAATGCTGATCAAGATAAGAGCTGACAGTAATAAAGAATAGAACATTTTAGTCTTGTTGCTTTTGAATGATTGCTAATTACCCCAGAGGTCATGTATAGTGCTTGGTAGGATTCATTGACATTATTTCTTTTAAGTCTGCTGTTTCAACAACATCTGAGCATGAAGACACAAACTGTGTGCACACTGAACAATAGTTTGGCCAAGTTTTTGAGGCTTCAAGATATCCAAGAAATCTTTTCCTGCTATAGTAAATTTAGCTTTTCTCTCTCAAAATTATAGTATATTAGGGGTGCATGGTCCAAAACACTTTATATATTTATTTACTACTGACTGTATCTATACTTCCCATTTTTAAGTTGGTATTAAATAGTATATGTAGGTTATTGAGACAATGACCACTCTGAATAGTCACACAAATATATAAAATTAATGAGAACAAAGTGTAGATTGGCACTTAAATTAGACTTAATAAAAAGACTTATTGATGTATAATCAGAATGTACTCTTACCATCTGTAGTCAGTATTCAACTTGTTTTTGTTGTTATTAAATGTGAACTTTGTAATTTGTCTCTGAAGACATGTAGAAGCTCTTTTAGTGTATTTCTCAGACAATAATTAATGAATAATAATTGCTAGGATTCATAGATTAGAAAAATATAGTTCATTAACTGAATAAACTCTGGTATAATGTCTAAAATAACTTAAATCTTTAAAATTTTTAACAACTGAAAACAGAAGAAACCACCCAGTCATGTCACATATTTATGTGGTTTCCATGATACAGCAGAAAAAACAATGGGTTAAGAAGGCAGTCTGCTGTGAAACTGGCTCCGTCACTGACTTTGGGCAAGTCTCTTGAATCTGCTTGATTTTACTTTTTTTTCCTCTGTAAATGATGGGATTGGACTACAAGACTGCCAAGTCCCTTATCATGCTACAAATTTTCAAAAAGATTGTTTCAGAAGTTTACTTGTTAAGTTATTTCTTTTGAACTATGATAGATTTCTCCCCCAAACATTGTCCTAAATGTGGTATTTAAGTCCTGGGCTAGCTAGTCAACAAAAGCCTAATTGCCCAAGTAGCTCAAATATTATACCTTTCTAAGATAAAATAGAAGAAAACAATATTCAGATTTTGACATGCATTTATTAAGTGCTTAGTCACTGGGGTTACAGTGATGAATATTGTCCTGAAGTGAATTCTGCCGTCAAGGAAATCAGGATGTTCTAATCAAGGAATTAGACACACCAACAAATAATTATAATACAGTATAGGAAAAATACTGTGCTACGATACAGAATGAGTGAGGAGTGATTAACTGTGTGTTGGGAGATTATAATGCTAACAGTTATATAAAACGGCAATATATTAAAGTAAAATCACAAAATTTAAATAAGTTTTCTACCTTCTGTAATGCTGATAATTGTAGAGGATGAGTGGATGAAATGGAAATTTTTGTGAATTTTGAATGGGCTCCTGTATGTGTCTACAAATTTTAGAGGTTGATGAAACTGGACCTTTGTTTTGCCTTTAAAATTTAAATTTATTTATTTATTTATTTTGGCTGTGCCAGGCCTTAGTTGCGGCATGTGTGATCTTTGTTGCGGCATGCGGACTTCTTAGTTGGGGTATGCAGACTCTTAGTTGTGGCATGCATGTGGGATCTAGTTCCCTGACCAGGGATCGAACCCGGGCCCCCTGCATTGGGAGTGCAGAGTCTTACCCATTGGACCACAGGGAAGTCCCTAAAAATTTTTTTTTTAGTTTGTTTTGCCTTTTTTTTCTTCTGTGTGTGTGTGTGTTTTGCCTTTTAATTTCTTTATTTAGATGTATCACTGCCATCATTCCTAGTGTAATAGTCATGCTTACGATTTTGTTTTGCTCTAATTGGAATGAAGTAGAGGCTTTCTTGAGAAAACTGGACAAGGCTTAGAAGGGAGAAGGTGAAGGCAGAGGAAGAAAGCTAAAAATAGTTTCAGTGTATGTGGGAAGTTACCTGACATGGAACTAAATAAGATATGAATAGTGAGAGCTGAGAAATACAGAACACAAAATGTGTAGAAACTCTTTTTGAGGGGGGAAATGGTAGTAGGAAAGGGGTTGTACTCTAAGTTACAACTGGAGGTTAAGAGAGCCTGTTTGACTTTGGAGTATCCTCATTATGGTTGGAAAAGGCAGACTGCAAGCACAGGGCTATACACATGTTAGACATTTTGTAATTTGGGGGTGGCTGTAAATAGGATGATAATTCAAACTGTTTAACAACTGGTACAGCATTGACAGACCAATCAGAATGGGTGCTGGGCTGTGAACATCAGTCATGCCATACTTGTATAGGCTAGTGAGTACAGCCTTGCCTGTAAATAAAAGTAAGTGTGTGTGTGTGTGTGTGTGTGTGTGTGTGTGTGTGTGTGTGTGTACACACATACTCACAGGATGTCAGAGTTTGAAGGAGCCTTAGGAATATTTATCCTACCACCTCGTTGTGCAGTGGAGGTAACTGACTCATGCCTAAGATCATCTTACCTAAGATTGCCCAGCTACTGGCAGAGCCAGGTCTGGAAACCAGATTTCCTGCTTTTTACTGAGAGTTCTTTCTTCCAAACCATGTTGCACAGTGTGTGTGTGTATTAACATTATATATTCACTGTATTTATATATTATAATCTTATTGTCTTTGGGTAGAATTAATTCTCAATTGCTTTTGTTAATAAGAATATTGATAAAATATTTATCAATCTTTATCTTTCTTTTATAAAAGTATAATTTACCTTATTAATCTACCTTTAGTCGTGTGCAGTGATAAGTTAAATATAGTGATATCCAAATCTTGTTTTAGCTTGTAGCTTAAAATTTACTCTGCAGATCTTTTATCAGAGATAAGAATAAGCTGAAAGATTGAATTTGTCTTCTTTCTCTTTCTCTTTTCATCTTCAGATAAAAGTGCTAATGAATAGTGAAATGACAAAAAGTTGAGCAAATACAATGAAGAAAGAGCAGATCTAGAGTTTAGAGTATTTATAATGCTACCCTGGATACTGGAAGTCTTAATAATGAACCCTCTGAAAATAGAAACATATTATTGAGACTTAGTTTTTCTTATTATTCTAAAAGTTGTGATTATAGTGTAAATGAGTCATATGCATTATGGACTTTATGTATTTATAACATGGTTACATATTTTGAGATTGAAAAGTTATTATTTACCTCTGATTATTTGTACAGAAGAAGGAAAAATCTTGTGGGTAAATTGACTAGATTTGAAAAAATAGAGTTTGCAAAGCTGCATGTATAGTGGGAAGTTCCTATTCGCCTGGAAATGTATTACACAGTTCCTTTTTGTGGGAGAAAATGAAACTTATAGGAGCTGCAGTTATGCATTTGGTAGCATGCTTATAAAAAAGATTCTCGGGACTTCCCTGATGGCGCAGTGTTAAGAATCCACCTGCCAATGCAGATGACATGGGTTCGAGCCCTGGTCCGGGAAGATACCACGTGCCGCGGAGCAACTAAGCCCGTGAGCCACAGCTACTGAGCCTGTGTGCTGCAACTACTGAAGCCTGTGCACCTAGAGCCCACGCTTCACAACAGGAGAAGCCACTGCAATGAGAAGCCCGCACACCGCAATGAAGAGTAGCCCCTGCTCGCCACAACTAGAGAAAGCCCATGTACAGCAATGAAGACCCAACGCAGCCAAAAAGAAATTAATTAATTATTTAAAAAAAAGATTCTCAAAAGGTACATGCATCAACTTCTTTCCAGTCTATGTCATTCTTATGTTTTTCTTTTTTTACCTCCAGAATGAGAACTCTGGTTTTCTTGGGTAAAGTAAACAGCAGAAGAAGAATGGAATATTAATTAAAATTCTGTTTGTTATGACAGAGCTGGAAATGTATAATAGCTGTGATTTCAGTAAGATAGCTATCAGCTTTTTCTGAGCACCACTATTTGGGCACAATACATGGAGCTCTCTAAGATCTTTCCTTTTATAAAATTTCATGAGAGATATATGAATGTGTGATAGGTTAAAAAATCCAAACATCATATTAATGTATATATATTGCATATTGAAAGTTCCCCCTTCACTGCTCCCCACATCCTCTCCCCATTACCTTCCACCCCAACCTCATTACTACTTTCCTCTTCAGGAGTAACCACCGTTAAAAATTGAATGTGGAGGAGTAACATCAGCATCTTGGCTGAATAAGATGCCTCTTGTTCATGTTTCCCCCTCCACCACCAACAATTTGGCATCCATCCACAGACCTTTGTGAGAGCTGTCAGATTCAGCACCATACACCAAGGGACCTGGGAGGAGGCTTGCCCACCCATGTGTCAGGCAACACATACAGACCTCGATCCTTTCTGTGAACCCTGCAGTGGCCCATGAACCAGCTCCAGCCATCCTGACCATGGTCTGGGAGCCCCTGGAAACACTATCTTAAACAATCACTCAAGGACTAGGGAGAGCCTTTGTGGATGTCCAGATTTCTAGTGGAGAGGTTCTACCACACTGCTGGAGCAAAAAACAAATACGAATTTGGATGCATTGGAGAGGATAAGAGTAATATTTTGACTTTATCCACATCACTGTCCCCCCAAGGCAGCACAGCTTGGGACCAAGAGGGATCTTGGCCTGTGAGTTCTCCTGCAGGGGAAAGAGCACGTGAATGATCTTCCAGCTTCCCCAGCTATGCAGATGCTTCCAAAGAGGCTCATTTATCTTTTGCCCCATCAAGAGTACTGAATCTGGAGGTACCTGACTGGAGGATGGGAAGAGGCTGGGAGAGCAGCAGATAGGACTCTTGGAGGACATTAAAGGGAGGTGGATCCTACTGACTGCTTCATGGACACCATCAAGAAGCCTTCCTACCAGCCCCTGGGACACCTTGCCCACAGATCCCCCCCAACTGGTCCCAGTCATTCCCAGTGCTTTATGTACTCTCCCCCGCAATCCCCCACTCTGGGGCTGGTGCCCTGTGTGTGCTCCTAGGAGCAAGCTTTAGCAGATGATTTGTGAGCATGTTCAGAAAGTCAACCTGAATATGCGGACCAGGGAGAGACCACAAACTTGAGCTTTAGTGCCACCTTTGGGAAAACAAAAGGGAGGCTGTCAGCACTCAGCTTGGTGTGTTGCAGGATCCAGAGAAGGCATACAAGCTTAAAAATTCTTCCACAAGAGGGAGCAAGAATTATCAAGCAGGTGTATCCTTAGAAGAAGCGGTCCGCAACCTTTTTGGTGCCAGGGACTGGTTTCCATGGATGGGGAGGGGAGATGGTTCAGGCAGTAATGCAAGCGATGGAGAGCGGCAGATGAAGCCTCACTCACTCACCCACTGCTCACCTCCTGCTGTGTGGCCTGGTTTCTAAGAGGCCGTGGACCGGTACTGGTCTGTGGCCTGGGGGTTGGGGACCCCTGCTTAGAAGGTCTGAGAAAGCCTCAAAATCCCTAGTAGGGCTTATGGAAGGTATTTCTGTCCTGAAAGCACTTAGTATAGACTAGAGGAGTGACTGTTGCTTCAAATGTGAAGACAGCAACACAAAACATCAAGGAACACAAAAAATCAAGGAAAAGTGACACCACCAAAGTATCACAATAATCTTCCAATAACTGGTCCCAAAGACACGGAGATATGGGATTTACACCATAAGGAATTCAAAATAGCTGTTTTAAGGAAACTCAGTGGCTTTAAGAAAACACATGAAGACAATTCAACAAAATCAGGAAAACAATACCCAAAGCGAGAAGTTTAATAGATAGAAATCATAAAAAAGAACCAAACAAATTGTGAGGCTGAAGAACACAATGAATGAAATGAAAAAAAAAATGCAACAGAGAGCATCCAGTATCACACCTCATCAAGGAGAAGAAAGAATCAGTGAGACTGAAGACAGGGACTTTAAAATTATCCAATCGGAGGAGAACAAAGAAAAAAGAATAAAGAAAGACTACATAATCTATGGGATACCATCAAGAGAAACAGTCTGTGAATTACTGGGGTTCCAGAAGGAGAAGAGAGGGAAAGGGGATAGAAAGTTTATTTAAAGAAATAATGGCAGAAAACTTCCCAATTCTGGAGAGAGATTTGGATATCCAGGTTCATGAAGCTTATAGGTCATCAAACAAACTCAAAGAATCCTCTCCAAGACACACTATAATAAAGCTGTCTGGGGCTTCCCTGGTGGTGCAGTGGTTGAGAATCCGCCTGCTGGTGCAGGGGACATGGGTTCGATCCCTGGTCCGGGAATATCCCACATGCCGTGGAGCAACTAAGCCCATGCGCCACAACTACTGAGCCTGTGCTCTAGAGCCCGAGAGCCACAAGTACTGAGCCCACATGCTACAAATACTGAAGCCCAAGTGCCTAGAGCCCAGGCTCCGCAACAAGAGAAGCCACCACAATGAGAAGCCCACACACCACAATGAAGAGTAGCCCCCGCTCGCCACAACTAGAGAAAGCCCACACGCAGCAACAAGACCCAATGCAGCCAAAAATAAATAAATAAAATAAATAAATTTATTTAAAAAAAACTGTCAGAAATCAAAGACAAAATCTTAAAAGCTGCAAGAGATAAGAAACTTGTAACTTATAGGGGAACCTCTGTAAGGCTAGCAGCAGATTTTTCAGTAGAAACCTTACAGGCCAGGAGAGAGTGGGATGTATTTTATTTCAAAGTGCTGAAATTAAAAAAATTTGCCAACCAAGAGTTGCTCTTTTGAAGTAAAGTATAGGTAACAACTTTCTCAGACAAATGGAAGTTGAGGAAGTTTATTACCACTAGAACTGCCTGACAAGAAATGCTGAAAGGAGTTTTTCAAACTGAAATGAAAGGACAGTAATTAATAACATGAAAACATATGAAAATATACAGCACACTGGTAAAGGTAAGTACATAGTCAAATTCAGAATACCCTAATCCTGTAATATGGTTGTGTGTTAGCCACTTAACTCTAGTATAAAGCTTAAAGGACAAGAGTATTAAAAATAACTATATAGCAACAGTAATTTGTTAATGAGTACATAATATAAAATCGGTAAACCTGTGACATCAAAAACAAAAAAGATCGGGTAGTAAAATGGTAGAGTTTTTGCATGTGATTGAAGTTAAGTTGTTATCAGTGTAAGATAGACTGTTGTATCTGTAATATATTTTGTGTAAGCCTCACAGTAACCACAAAACAAAAATTCACAGAAGATAAAGAGAAGGGAGTCATAGCATACCACTAGGAAAATTATCTTTTCACAAAGGAAGGCAGCAAGAGAGGAACAAGGGAACTATAAAACAGCCATAGAACAATTAATAAGATGGCATTAGTAAGTCCTTACCTATCAATAATTACTCTAAATGTAAATGGGTTAACTCTCCAGTCAAAAGATATAGAGTAGCTGAATGGTTTAAAAAAAAAAAGACCAAACTATATGCTGCCTACAAGAGACTCACTTGAGTTTTAAGGACACCTAGGCTCAAAGTGAAGGGATGAAAAGAGATACTAAACGCAAGTGGAAACCAAAAGAGAGCAGGGATAGCTATACTTACATCAGACAAAATAGACTTTAAATTAAAAACTGCAATAAGAGGCAAAGAAGATCATTATAATGATAAAATGATCAATTCATCAAGAAGATATAACAATCATAAATACATATGCATGCAACATTGAAGCACCTAGGTATATTAAGCAAATACTAACAGATCTGCAGGGAGAACTAGTCAACATTACACTGGTAATAGGGTACTTCAAAAAATGCGCAGAGGAACTGAATAGACATTTTTCCAAAGAAGACATACAAATGGCCAATAGATACATGGAAAGAAGCTTATCATCAATAATCACATCAGGGAAATGCAAATCAAAACCACAATGAGATATCACCTCACATTTATTAAAATGGCTGCTCTCAGAAGGATAAGAGATATGTGTTGGGGAGAATATGGAGAAAAGGAAACGCTTGTGTAATGTTGATGGGGCTGTAAATTGGTGCAGCCGCTATGGAAAACAGTATGGAAGTTCCTTAAATAAAAAGAGAGCTAGTATATCACACAGCAGTCCCACTTCTGGGTATTTATTCAAAAGAGATGAAATCACTATCTTGAAGAGATATCTGCATTCCCATGTTCCTTGCAGAATTATTCACAGTAGCCAACCTGTGGAAACAACCTAAGTGTCAATCAATGGGTGAATGGATAAAAAAGACGTGGCACACACGCACACGCACACGCACACACACACACACACACACACACACACACACACACAGAGGAATATTTTTCAGCCAAGAGAAAGAAGGAAATCCTGCCACTTGTGACAAAATAGATGAACCTTGAGGGCATTCTGCTAAGTGAAGTAAGTCAGACACGAGAAGGACAAATACTGGATGATATCACTCATATGTGGAATCTAAAGAGTAGATTGGTGGTCACCAGAGGCTTGGGAGTGGGGGAAATGAGGAAATGTTGGTTAAAGGTTACAAACTTTTCAGTTACGAGATGACTAATGTACAGTATGGTGATTATAGTTAAGGATACTGTATTATATACTTGAAAGTTGCCAAGAGAGTAGATCTTAAATATTCTTACCACAGAAAAAGAAATGGTAATTATGTAAGATGATGGAGGTGTTAACCAATGCTACTGTGGTAATCATTTTGCAATATACCAAGTGTATCAGTTAAACAACTTAAACTTACACTATGTGATATGTCAATTATATCTCAGTAAAGCTGGAAAAAAGTTAGTGTATATTTTCAAGCATTTATATGCATACCTGTCTCTGTATATGCCTAAACATACAGTTTTGTTTTGTTGTAAATCAGTGGGGTAATAGTTACATCTTAATCTGACTTGTGCTTTTATCCCTTGGAGGTATCCTAGAGATCTTTTGATCTCAAATATGACTCTATCTCATTCTTTTAAATGGCTGCTTTCTATTTCACATTATAGCTGCACTATCATTTTTATAACTAATCTGTTTTTTTATACTTAGGTTTATTCTAGTTTTTTGCTTTTTAAATAATGCTTAAAAAGCCTGTTTACAAATGTATTTTTAGTTGCATGAGTCAATGTTTTCTGTAGGTTGGATTCCTATAAATGGAATTTCAAAGTCAAAGTTTCTATGCAATTAAAACTTTGGTTGGTTCTGTCAAATTACTCTTTATTTGTCACTGATAATTAAATGGCGAAATTGAATTTACAAATGGTAAGATGCCATATTTTTAAGAAGCCACATTAACCCTTGTATGACACAGTAGGATATAAATAAATGACAAATCATGTGGAGTTGAGGTAATATGCTCTGGGAATTTTATTAGAAGTTGCTTCTACATACTGAGTCAGCAATAGGTTATTGCAAAATCGTAATTACCAAAATATTTAAGGGTGGTGGAATTTTGGAACTTTTGTTTTGTTCTGTGTCTTATTCTGAACATAGGAGGTATGTGTAATGGTGAAGAGCACATGGTCTGCAGACCTGAGTTCAGGTCTTCTGCGCCCTATGAGCTAAATAACTCCAGACAAGTAGAGATCAGAATATTTGATCTTTTTAAATTTCCTGTACTGCATTGGTGAATTGAGGCCAATAATTCTATCTTTATAGGTTGTTGTAAAATTAACTACCAATAAATTGTAGCTGTTCTAATTTTTATTCTTCTGTGGCAGTTTTACAAAGATAACCATGATTAAATATTTATTTTCTTGATTAAATGGCCTTGGGGCATCCTCTGTATAACAAATAGAAAACATGTAACCTCTCTGTAGCATCCATCCCTTGGCTCAAAGATTACCACTTTTCTGATGAACAGAAACAGTCTCTTCTTACAATTAGGATTCTTTGTTTTGGTTTCCATTTCTGTGCCAAAACAATTTGATAGGACAGGACTTCATCAATTCTGTTGCTCACTGTCCTGCCACATAGCTATTTGGGATGCACACTGATATCTTAGATCATCCAAATTAATTAAGTCTTATCAGGAAACTGATAAGCTAACGGCACTCAAAGCCTTGACCAGGTTGACAGTCAGTACAGATTTTTGCTTTCCACAATTTCCTCTTTCCTGATAGCTTAAAGATGATAAATACCATACTTTACTAGAGTCCACATATTTTCTAGAAATCAGTATGTCTAAGGTAAAGCATATGGAGGAGAAAGTAAGTTATTGACATTTTGAACAAGACCTCTGGTTCACAGCAGCAGTTGCCACAGTCAGCTGTTTCACCTTTCCTTTTAGAGGTGGTAAGAGTGGTGGTGTGATTGAAGGACCATGGTTCCATCTCAAAGTTCCAAACACTGACAGGAAGACCCTACAACTGTTGTGCTGGCCTTAGTGCTACACTTGCTGAGTTTGATGAGGTGTGCCACCAGATGCTGGTGCTTTGCCTCCTTCTTTTTTAATTTTTTGTAATTAGTTACTTTGAAAATATTTTTAGTGACATATTCAGAAACTTATTATTTCAAAGGAATATTGGGATGTTCCAAATCATGGTGGTGTTCAAAAAGATAAAGATGTCACCTCATTTACAATGGGAGATGTGAGTTGAAAACTTATGGTCATCTATAAACTTATGGTCATTGTGTTTGAGATGTTGCAATCCTTTGCTGGACTCATTTGTAGTATCTTACCACCAGGTCTCCTTCTATCCTTTCTGTACATTCCCATAGTTTTTTTTCTAGGCAAATTTGTTCCAAACCCTTTTCATCTACTCAAACTACTCCAGCTTTAGAACATTTCTCTAGCCCACATTAAGTTTTATCAATCCTTTGTTTCCTTGTTATTTTATTTTTTTTCCTTTGTTCATTCAAATAGTGCTTGACAACACATAGGCTTTTATGTCCATTACCCCCATTGCAGAGTAATGCTGATTTCCTTTTCACCTCAGTTTATCCAAACATAAACAAGAAGGGTATCAATGCTACCAATCTCTGGCTCTGTGAGTCTAGGATCATAAAGAGCAACCCTCCGTCATCCTGTGGCTTTAGTTACCACCTGTGGTGGACATTGTGGTTATTTCCCCCAAACCCATTTCATCTTTCTGCTTTTGTGTAGTAGCCATTTGATTTGGATGGAACTGATCAGAGGTGGGGCCCGATTAGGCTGAGCCAATGATTCTCAGCCTTGGCTGCCCATTAGAATCGCTGAAGGAGCTTCAAACAAGAGACAAATTCAGCCAACCAAATCCTCCCCCGCAAATATGCCTGGGAGTGGAGCGGCACTTTCTAAATAATTCCCAGCTAAAGCTAACATGCAGCCAGTGTTGAGAACCACTGGTCTACTCACCAGGGTATTTCCATCTTCCCTGCCACTTGCATTGATTTAAGAAACTCAAACCTAAACCAGTTAACTTGTGCCATTCCCCAAGCTACATGAATTGGTTGTGGTGGGTATAATCAGCCTAATCAACATAGCCCAGGACTTTTGTTTTATGGTTGTGGAAGTATTTTCTGTTTTATCTCTTTGGTGTGAGGAAATCCTGCTTAGGGATGGAACTCTTACTTGGAGGAGACAGAACTTCTTGGCTGAGTTCCTGTCTCAGCTGAGTTTTAACAAAGACTTCCCTGGACCATACTTTAGTTAGCCTCTTCTGACCCCTATTCTCTACTCGGCTTCAACTTTGGCCTACAGTGTCTGTGTCCATCCGTGCTGAGTCCAGTTTTAGCAAGAATCTTGCTAAGTCAATTCCCATAAAAGTTCAGAGGACTGTACTGGTTGGCTTCTTTCTGTATTTCCTAACATACCAACTTATACCTAAGCATTGCACATAGATGAGTTTGCTAATGAACCGTTCAGTTAATCAGTATTTACTAAGCAATTACTATGTACTGGATGCTGTACTAGGTACTGGGGACACAATAATAAACAACATAGATATGATCCTTGTCTCATAGAACTTAATAGGCTTGAAACCCAAATCTGTTTCTGTTATCTTAATTATTGTAGGAAAACTTCCAGTTTGTTATGTGTGGTATAATATAGCTGGACGGAGTCTCTAAAACGCTGCCCTGTATCATTTTTGTATGGAGCTAGGTTGTATATAAATAAACAAATCTGTTATTGCAATATAGCTGCTTCTCCAGATAATCGTCAAGACTAGATGCCTTACTTGGTTAGAATATGAGCAACAGAAGTAGGACTTTCCCCAGCAGGCTAACAGAGTACTGAAAGAACTTCCCAATAAGCTCACATGAATTTTGGGTTTTTTCAATCATTTTATTTTATTTTTTAAACATCTTTATTGGAGTATAATTGCTTTACAATGGTGTGTTAGTTTCTGCTATATAACAAAGTGAATCAGTTATACCTATACATATGTCCCCATATCTCTTCTCTCTTGCGTCTCCCTCCCTCCCACCCTCCCTATCCCACCCCTCTAGGTGGTCACAAAGCACCGAGCTGATCTCCCTGTGCTATGCGGCTGCTTCCCACTAGCTAGCTGTTTTACGTTTGGTAGTGTATATATGTCCATGCCACTCTCTCACTTTGTCCCAGCTTACCCTTCCCCCTCCCCCGTATCCTCAAGTCCATTCTCTAGTAGGTCTGTGTCTTTATTCCCATCTTGCCCCTAGGTTCTTCATGACCAGTTGTTTTTTTCTTAGATTCCATATATATGTGTTAGCATGCAGTATTTGTCTCTCTCTTTCTGACTTACTTCACTCTGTATGACAGACTCTAGGTCCATCCACCTCACTACAAATAACTCAATTTCATTTCTTTTTATGGCAGAGTAATATTCCATTGTATATATGTGCCACATCTTCTTTATCCATTCATCTGTTGACGAACGCTTAGGTTGCTTCCATGTCCTGGCTATTGTAAATAGAGCTGCAATGAACATTTTGGTACATGACTCTTTTTGAATTTGGTTTTCTCAGGGTATATGCCCAGTAGTGGGATTGCCGGGTCATATGGTAGTTCTATTTTTAGTTTTTTGAGGAACCTCCATACTGTTCTCCATAGTGGCTGTATCAATTTACATCCCCACCAACAGTGCAAGAGTGTTCCCTTTTCTCCACACCCTCTCCAGCATTTATTGTTTGTAGATTTTTTTTTTTTTTCTTTTGCGGTACGTGGGCCTCTCACTGTTGTGGCCTTTCCTGTTGCGGAGCACAGGCTCCAGACGCGCAGGCTCAGCAGCCATGACTCTCGGGCCCAGCCGCTCCACGGCATGTGGGATCTTCCCGGACTGGGGCACGAATCCGTGTCCCTTGCATCGGCAGGCGGACTCTCAACCACTGCGCCACCAGGAAAGCCCCTGTTTGTAGATTTTTTTGATGATGGCCATTCTGACTGGTGTGAGGTGACACCTCATTGTAGTTTTGATTTGCAATTCTCTAATGATTACTGATGTTGAGCATTCTTTCATGTGTTTGTTGGCAATCTGTATATCTTCTTTGGAGAAATGTCTATTTAGATCTTCTGCCCATTTTTGGATTGGGTTGTTTCTTATTTTGGTATTGAGCTGCATGAGCTGCTTGTAAATTTTGAAGATGAATCCTTTGTCAGTTGCTTCATTTGCAAATATTTTCTCCCATTCTGAGGGTTGTCTTTTGGTCTTGTTTATGGTTTCCTTTGCTTTGCAAAAGCTTTGAAGTTTCATTAGGTCCCATTTGTTTATTTTTATTTCCATTTCTCTAGGAGGTGGGTCAAAAAGGATCTTGCTGTGATTTATGTCATAGAGTGTTCTGCCTATGTTTTCCTCTAAGAGTTTGATGGTGTCTGGCCTTACGTTTAGGTCTTTAATCCATTTCGAGTTTATTTTTGTGTATGGTGTTAGGGAGTGTTCTAATTTCATTCTTTTACATGTAGCTGTCCAGTTTCCCCAGCACCACTTATTGGAGAGGCTGTCTTTTCTCCACTGTATATTCTTGCCTCCTTTATCAAAGATAAGGTGACCATAAGCCCACATGAATTTTGCATTGCTTTGTATATCCAAGCAAGAGCCCTGGTTGCTTGAACATATCCTGGGGTAGCAACATGGCAAAGTAGTTAAGAATATGAACACTGTAAGCAAAATGCTTGGGTTTGAATCCTGAGTCTACAACTTTTGTGCTCTTTACAATGGGCAAGTTTCACAACTTCTCTGTGCTTTATTTCCTTATCCATCTGTAAAATGAGAATGTTAATAATAATGCCTACCTTTTAGAGTGGTTAAGAGGAATATAAAGAGTTTGGAATGGTTTCTGGCACAAAGTACACCCATATATCTCTGTTTGCTCTTTGATGATGTTGATGATAAAGATAGACCCACTTATTTACATCTCAAATTCTCTTACTGGTTTTATGGTAGTCTTATTATGAGATCTTTTAAAATATGAACAGAATCTTCATGCGTAATTTGCAGAAGAGGGTAATCATCAGAGACTAGTTTGTACTTTCCTTTTTCAACTCATGAGAGAGGGGAGATCATCATCATCATTGGACTCCAGTCCTGCTTTGTGGGCCCGTGAGTATATGGTGCTGTGCCCCAAGTTAAGCAGGCAGCCCCTGCTCTCTTGGAGTTTACCTTCCAAGACTGACTACATCAGTTTAGATAATAAAGTAAAGGTCATAAAAACAGTGAACTGTGAGTTGGCCAGACACTTTAAACATAGAAAATGTCCTATATAATGGAAGTTTACTGTAATACAACCCATTAAAGTGTAGATTTAGTATAGTTGCATATATCTCATACACAGTTTTGGACTACATACCTGAAGGAAATCATAATAGAATCATACAGTATGGGGACTTCCTGGTGGTTCAGTGGCTAAGACTCCACGCTCGCAATGCAGGGGGCCCGGGTTCGATCCCTGGTCGGGGAACTAGAACCCACATATCGCAACTAAGAGTTCACATTGCTGCAACTAAAGATCCCGCATGCCGCAATGAAGATCGCGCATGCAGCAACGAAGATCCTGTGTGCCACAACTAAGACCCGGCACAGCCAAATAAATAAATAAAAATTTTTTAAAAAATTGAATCATACAGCATGGATCTCTAGAAGAGTAATTAGCATATTTATACTGGACAGAGGTAATTACTTTGGGACAGGGATGGAGGAGTTGGGGAGCAAAAATTAATCCTGTAAATTGTGTAAGGTGAAAGAAAAATGAACCTGTGGCTACTGCTTAATAAAGCAGTGTGACATGGTGGGAAGACCATGGATTTGGGGGCAAGAATGATCTGGGCAAATAATGGCTCAGCTACCTACAAACTATGTGGCCTCTCTGAAGCTCTATGAATTCAAAGGAAAACTGTTTTCCCTTCCAACTGTAGCTGCAGAAAGGGTAAGATTTGTGGCTCAGCTTAGAAGCAAGTATATATAGGTGTGGTTTTTAGCTTCAGTCCTGGCTTTTTTTTTTTTAATCTCACAACTATTATTTCCTTTTTTACTCTTTTTTAAAAAATGCCTTCCTGTATGCTTATTGATGGACCAAGAGTATTAGTGATTGTATTGGTTCACTAGGGCTACCATAACAAAATACCACAGCCTGGGTGGCTCAAGCAACAGAAATGTATTTTCTCACAGCTCTGGAGGCTAGAAGTCCAAGATCAAGGTGTTGATGGGGTTGATTTTCTCTGAGGCCTCTCTCCTTGACTTGTAGATGGCTCTCTTCTCCCTCCGTCTTCACATGGTCCTTCCTTTGTGCACACACGTCTGTGTCACCAGTTATATTGGATTAGGGCCCACATAAACACCTCATTTTAATGCAGTCACCTTTCAAAGGCTCTTATCTACAAATACTGTCACATTCTGAGGTACTAGGATTAGGTCTTCAACATATGAATTTGCAGGGGACACAATTCAACCCATGGCAGTGATTAAAAAAAAATAGTAATAACCTCCCTCATACATTTCTTTAACTGTAAAATAGGGATATAAAAATGATTACTTTGTTCTGTGTATGATTATTGTGAGGATTATAATGAGAAATTCACCTCAGTTGACTGGCACAGTTGAGTCACATAATAGGTACTTCGCAATTGTTAAATATCTTCCTTTCCTGCCTTTGGCAGGGGAGAGAAATTCTGAAATTGCTTGATTAAAAAAAGAGACACAGACCTTACCTGCTACAGTGATAGGGTGTGGGTGTTTTAAGTGTCAGAGACAACTGGGGTAGCCAGGGAAGGAGGAGTGGGGCAGTGGAGAAAAAAAAATGTTTTTATTTACTTTGGAGCATGAGATGATCAAGAAAGCAAAGGAACTGAGGTGGCTTGAGGTAGACTCCAAAACTCGAAAAGCCCAAAGAAGAATTTAGCCCTGAAGTGAGATAACTTCAGCAATAATGTTAAGAATTTTAGACTGAAAGGCATCATGATTCAATTCCTTTATTTTATGGAGGAGAAAACTGACATCCAGAGAGGTTAAGTAACAGGCTAAAATCACATAGCTAAGCAATTGGTGGAAGACTAATCAACTCTGAAAAATTAAGTCTATGATTGGGAGGAGCAGAATATGATAACTTGAGGAAAATATCTGAATTCTACCAGACTGTCAGAGCTAAAGCTGTATCTTATTCATTATTGTATCTCCAGTTACCAGGGATGTGCCCAGTGTAAACAATGATGATTGTTAGGATGATTCAAAATAAATATTGAATTTGCAGGGGACTTGTTAAACCATAGGTGTACATTTTTGTGAATAAATCAATGCAGCATACTTATGAAATATATGGAACATCTTTAGTATCATCCTGGAGATCAGTATACAAAAAATTACATTAATAAGTGAGTTTCTAAGACTGCTGGATCTAAGGGCACTATTCAAAAATCAATTGTATTTCTTTATACCAGTAGCTGATACATACTAACGAATGCACATACACTACTGGTGGGAGTGAAGGTTGCACAATCACCTTGGAAAACTGACAATATTCACTAAAGCTGAGTATACTTTTATCCTATGATCAAGCAGTTACTCTTCTAGGCAGTATATATCCAGCAAGAGCATGTGCACATATGTACCAAAACTCATGTGCAAGAATGTTTGTGCCTGCATTATTTGAAAGAGCTAATAACTAGAAGCAACCCAACTGTCCATCAACAGTAGAATGAATCAATAAATTGTGGCATATTCACATTGTGGGTATGATACAACAATCAATAAGCTACAACTACCAAAACATGTGGATGGATGAATCTTGTAAACCATAAAGGAGCCCATTCACAAAAGAATACACACTATATAATTCTACTTATATAAAACTCCAGAAACAGGCAAAATTCTATGATGCTAGAATCAGGATACTGGTTACCTTTGGAAAGGTAAAAGGGGATACTAAGGGGGCTTCAGAGGTGCTAGTAATGTTCTATTTCTTGATTGAACTGGACACTTATTTGTATACTTTTCTGTATTTGTTATACTTAAATTATAAAAGGCTTAAAAGTATGTATTGAATTTTTATATATCATTGATATCTTAGAAGTAGTATCACATGATTATTTTAAATGAGACTGAAGCAGCTGTCAGAATGTATAGCTGCTTCAGTATGTATATTTGAATGTATAGCTGCCTCAAAAAATAAATAGAGGGCTTCCCTGGTGGCGCAGTGGTTGAAAGTCCGCCTGCCGATGCAGGGGACACCGGTTCGTGCTGGTCCAGGAGGATCCCACATGCCGCGGAGCGGCTGGGCCCGTGAGCCATGGCCGCTGAGCCTGCATGTCCAGAGGCTGTGCTCCGCAGCGGGAGAGGCCACAACAGTGAGAGGCCCGCGTACCACACACACACACAAAAATAAATAAATAAATAAATAGATAGATAGATAGATAGATAGATAGATAGATAGATAGATAGATAGAAAGAATTTAAAAAGACATCCCCACCCAGTCTCCCACCCTTTTTTTGGTTCAGTATTTCTTTTGTACTCTTAGTTGTTGTTTACTTATGGAATTGTATTTTTAACAAACAAAATAGTACAGTATGCAGTATAGCTTTTCAGTATTTAAATAGTTATTTCTCTCAGAAATTTTAAGGTATCAAGAAGGATTAAGCTTAGAACTGTGTGTAATATGATCCCAATTTTTCTTTCTGTCTGTCATCATTTCTAGGTGTAAAGGAAAAACTTGGAAGGATATAAGCAATAAGCAAACTTTTTTATGAGAAGGGGGTAAACTTTCTATTTTTATATGTTTGATATTTGAATTTTTTACAATAAGCATGTGTCTCTTCTTTTAGTTTAAAAGGTACAATTTTTAATAATTAAGCAAAAAGATAGATCTTAGCTATTAAAATATTTTATATCCTAGAACTAGAAAAACTCTCAACCTTTTTTCCTTTTATGCTTACTTATTAAAAATGTATAAAACCTAACAGTTGAATACTGTCAAGAAAAACACCAATAATTTAGATCTTTAAATTCCTATTTAATGTCATCACTTAGATAAAACATAAAACTTTGATTTATGTGGTTGGTTTTTTGTTTTTTCTGTTTTTCCAAATTTTCTAGAGTAAGCAATATTACTTTTATAATAGAAGTATTTAAGGGAGGCAAATCTTTATTATTTCAGTCTTTGCTGATGAGGTTAATATGTTGTACTTTTAAAGGATTTTTCTCCACTATATTTATTGTTCTTTTGTTCCAACTGGGAAGGGAAAAGCCAGACTGGAAGCTATAAAAAGTTATTTTGTGAGATGCTGTTTTTCTAATGGTATTATTAAGAATTGCTAAAAATACACACAATAGATCTTGAGGAAAATGCAAACTGTTGGAATACAGTTCTTTTAGTGGCATACTTTTCTTTCCAAAGTCAAAAGCCTTTGACTCATGAATATGCTCCCAAGGGTGAATTAACCTCCCTCCTTTTCCTCCTCAAGTTTCCTAATTGCATTTTTAGCTTGTGTAATTGTATTTGTCCTTTGTATACATAAATATACAAACCATTTTAAAATAAATTCAGTTTGCTGGCTGATTAGTTTTATGCATTTGAATTGGATGGTGGTAAGAGGTCACAGGTCTTGTAAATATCCCTGGAAATTAGGAAATTGCTTAGAGATCAGGCCCTTTTGACTAGATTCATCCTCAACTTGGAAATAAAGTTAGTTTTCACTTTCCTCCACCCTTCTGCACAGTGGTTTGAAGACTCTAGCTTAAGTGAATAAGATCAGAAATTTTGAGGTTTATTTTTCTTTAAAAATATAAACTGAGTGTTAGTATTTTTCAGACAATTAAGGGCTAACATCTAAGGGCTTTGGTTATAGTTCTTATGCTGCTGATTAGGTATTCCTTGGTGGTGATTAGTGAATGTACAAATGCAATCATTCGGTAGAGTTTAATCACTTATATGAGAGAGAAGTTCGTTACCCAGAAGGAGAAATTGAAGCTTGTATAACTTTCATTAGCCTTATTTTTTTAATAGCAAAAAAATAAAGAAGAATAATTTTTGACTAAATTAGGAATATTGAGTAATATAAGATAAATTGTTGTTTAAAAGAAATAGAGAACCTGGGGAAATACACTTAGGTGAATATACTTTTCCACCATGTAGTATATTGTCTGTATTATAGGTAGCTTATGAATAGTTGGCCCTTACCAAACCAGGACAGATTTCCCTCAGAGAGAGAGAGAGAAAGAAATGCTAGCTGAACAAGTGCATCTCCTTCTTTCTTTGCACTGGGTGGCTGAGCCCCACAGTTATAGCAGGGGTCAGGGGAGGAAATGTCTCCTTTCCCAGGTTTCCTACATTAACTTAAAGTTGAGAAGAGAGATGTATAGCTATACCTTTTTTTTTTTTTACAGGTCTCTAAGGCAATGGGAGAGTGGAATGCATGTATTTGGGCAATGCTGTATTTCTTTCTGGTGAGATGAGTTAAGGGCCTGAGCCCTGAGGGTAGGTTTGAGCCACTTGGGATGATGAGCTAGGGAGGTGTGGGTGGCTGCTTAGGCCAAGCATTGCACAGTGGCGTGACTCTCTTAGCTTCAGGGGTGGTTCTTCAAATGTGTAGTCAAAAAGCTTAGCTTTGGGCTTCCCTGGTGGCGCAGTGGTTGAGAGTCCGCCTGCCGATGCAGGGGACATGGGTTCATGCCCTGGTCCGAGAGGATCCCACATGCCGCGGAGCGGATAGGCCCGTGAGCCATGGCCACTAGGCCTGCGCGTCCGGAGCCTGTGCTCTGCAACGGGAGAGGCCACGTCAGCGAGAGGCCCGCGTATACTGCAAAAAAAAAAAAAAAAAAGCTTAGCTTTGTAGGGTTGGGGATTATTTTATTCTAACCTAATTCACAATTGCTAATATATAAATCAAAATGCTGTAGCTTTTCCAGCCTTCCAGGCCAGTTGGTCTTCACTCCGAGGGTGACCAACTATCCCAGTGTGCCCAGGACTCCCGTGGTATTAGTACTGAAAGTGGTGCTTTCAGGAAAAAAATCCTCAGTCTTGGGGAAACCTCTCAGTCTCAGAGGGATGGTTGATCACCCTATTTTACTTCCCTGAGCCCTTAGCAGCCGTAGCATAGGAGGAGGGGAAATGCATTCTCGCTGCCACTGTGTACAATCTCTTCCCTGTAGTACAGATGATGAAGAGCTCTTACATAGCAGTACAACCCAGGATGTAATTTCAGGGAGGAAGAATGTTGCTACATCCCAAGTGTGCCCAGATAGTGCTCTTCTGATTATCTATTGCTGCATAACAAATGACTGCAAAATTTAGAGGCTTAAAATAACACTATTATCTCTTCTGGTTTCTGTGGTTCTGGGATTTGAGAAAATCTCAGCTGACAGTTCTGGCTCCCTCATTATGACAGTGGCTACAACTGGAACAGCTGGAGACCAGTTCAACACCTCTGTCTTCATGTCATCTCAAGGCCTCTCTATGGGCTACTTTAAGCTCTCCTGGTTGCTTTCAGACAGGTGATGCTTACCTGGCAGTTTAGGGTTCTGGAGCAAGTATTCTAGCCAACAAGAAAGAAGCTGCCTCAAATGTCACATCAGATATTATTGTATAGCATCATTTTCACCAGAGCCACAGGATTCAAGTGGGGAGCATAGACCCCACTTCTTTTTTTTTTAAAATATTTATCTATTTGTCTGCGCCAGGTCTTAGTTGCAGCACGCGGGATCTTTAGTCATGGCATGCGAAATCTTAGTTGCAGCATGTGGCATCTAGTTCCCTGACCAGGGATCGAACCTGGGCCCCCTGCATTGGAAGTGCTGAGTCTTAGCCACTGGACCACTACGGAAGTCCCTAGACCCTACTTCATGATAGTTAGAAGGTCAACGTCACAACCTGTTGAGATGGAGACATTATTGCAGCCATCTTTGAAAAATATAATCCACCACAATTACCTTAGCTTCCAAATGCAGTTTTTCATTAATAAAAGTAGTAAAGTTGTTAAAATATGGTTTTTCCTCATGAGTTTTCTTAATGCAATTTTTATTTCGAATGAAAACAAAAAGATCAGCCTGTAAATGTTACTTGAATTGTTCTGAGAACTCTTGCTTACCACTGTTCTACTGGAATGAGAGTGTGTGTGTGTGTGTGTGTGTGTGTGTGTGTGTGTGTGTGTGTATATCTTCCCAAAAAGCCAACTGACCGACATAGGTGTAGTAAAAGTTCATTTGCTTCCATAGTAAGAATTTTAAGGTGTGTGTGTGTGGGGGGGGGAGTTTCTATGCATACATGCACCCCAGAGGATGGAAAGGAAAGAGTAACTGGGAGGAGACAAGGACAGCAGTGGCACAGGACCATTCGGGTTGAATGGAAGCATTCATAGTAGGAAAGAACTCTGAAGACATTGATGGCTGGAGAGGGAGCTAAGGAACAAGGGCAGTGGCTATCATTTAGAAGTGAAGGGCAGGTATATCTATAGCATCACTTTAGAACGATCATTCAGTTTAAAATGTGGATGCTAATGTTCTGATGCAGCTTTCTTAGACTGTCTCCCATTGTGATGCTTAAGACCCATGAGTTATTTTTTCTGATAGCCTCCAGCTTCTCACTTCAGAATAATGGAAATTGGAATTAAAAAAAATCTAATGCGGTTATTTGGGGAATTTGCTGACAGAACAGTTTTAACAAAGTTTGAGGAAGGCATGCTATAAATCTTAATTTTATTAAACTGATATTTTTTGGCTTAATAAATGTTTAATATTGCAACATTTATGATTCTTACATGAGTTCTATTGTTTTGTCCTAAACTCATTATTTTATTGAGGAAAATTTGAAAAATTAAAAAAATATAGGATAGCAGAAAGATTATAATTCTAAGCTACCATTTGTTTAAAAAGATATTTTATGTGTTTGGATTGTAGGAATACTGTAATACTGTCCAGCTAGATTCTGGGATAGATTATCGGAAAAGGGAACTTCCTGCTGCAGGAGAACTCTACTACCTGTAAGTTGTTTTTTAATTTTCATTTTCTAAGTTTAATATCTAATAATTAATCAGGAAAAGATGAGAAAAATAAGCAGGGTAATTATTAGAAAATGAAAGCCTAGTTCTAAAGCCTGTGATTTTTAAAATACAAAATGTTATAATGTTAACTTCTTTAAACTGTGTTTTCTGCCATCCACATTTGCATGATTTATAATGTGTGATTGGTGGAAACCCTAATTAATTTTTTGGGGAGGAGTGATGACAGATGGTTAGAAAATAATGAGTATCCTTTTTAAGAAACTCTAGTATTAAGAGAATATCTTTATTGTGCTCAAGTAATTAATTATTTGTGGACATCTTCTGACAAATGTATCATTTCTGTTCTCTGAAAATTGTGTTTTATTTTGTCAGTCTGTTTGTATTTATCATTGTTGATTGACTTCCATACATAACTATGTAAAATATATATACACAAGTACAACTGGATATATTTTGTCTTTTAAAAGCTCAGACTCAGGCTTCCCTGGTGGCACAGGGATTAAGAATCCTCCTGCCAATGCAGGGTACGTGGGTTTGATCCCTGGCCCAGGAAGATCCCACATGCTACGGAGCAACTAAGCCCGTGCACCACAACTACTGAGCCTGTGCTCTAGAGCCCGTGAGCCACAACTACTGAGCCCACGTGCCACAACTATTGAATCCCGTGTGCCTAGAGCCCGTGCTCTGCAACAAGAGAAGCCACTGCAATGAGAAGCCTGCGCACTGCAATGAAGAGTAGACCCCACTCACCACAGCTAGAGAAAACCCACGCACAGCAATGAAGACCCAATGCAGCCAAACAAAAAATTAATTAATTAATTAATTAATTTAAAAAAAACTCAGACACTCCTGAGTAGGAGCAATTTATAATAATAGATGTGTTCAGCATGTGTAGTTAATGCTGAAAAACAAATATAGTTTGTTTTAAAAATGTCAGTTGTGAGAACCTGAAAAGGAAAAAGTGCTTTACAAATGCAAAGTGTTGTTTAGTGTATGCTGCTAGTGTTGGGCACCTAGTGGGTTCTCAGTAAATAGGTCTGTCTAAGGGCTAATTGTGATTTAACTCAAAGGCATGTTTCTGCTAATTTAAATTTTTATGACAACGTGCATATGAGAGGTTCAGAAAAGTTCTTGTCTCTGCCACCTTGTAAGCAGAAGTACTTTACTGTTTTTGAAGCAGAAATTAGCTAGAAAAATCACATAATTAAAATTGCATACTTTACAGTGTACAAGGGGGACTGTTTCAGTTTATTATTCAGATTCTGATGATTATTATAGGAGGCTCTTCATCTGCCCTTAAGTACTTTGTCTTTAAATACTTTATAATTTTGAAAAATTCTTAGAACACATTTTTTTCTGCTTTAACTTGGACTTTTTCCTCTCCATTTCTTTTATGTTTGTGCTTTCTGGTCTTTTTATTTTTCTGATATTCACAAGATTTCCCTGAAGCTTTGTTACCTATTTCTTGATGTGCCAGATGTATGGTACTTAGAAATTAATTTATTATTATTCCTTTTATTCTTTTTCAACAAGTCCTTGTTCCTTGTTTTCCCACAAAGTATATCCTTATGTGGAAGAATTAAAACATTTTCCTAAAGGGAAGTTCTTTCAGTAAAGATGGTTGCCTGACTCTAAGTCATGAAATTTGTTTCCGGGTGCTAGAGAGGTCTCGGTGGAATTTACAGGAGTTGGAAAGGCTGCTTTTGCTTCAGTAGAGCCACTTTCTCTCTGACCTACTCTGTGTTGCCTCTTCCTCTTCCTGAAAAATGTAATACAGTTCTAACACATCGAAATTCAGGTTTGTACTTTAAACAAGTACTGGAGGAAATCAGAATCTAACAACGTCCCAGAGTCCAGAAAACTAGAATCTACAAAGGCTACTGTGAAACTCTAGAATGGCTTTCTTAAAAATATGTAAATTCTTTAACCTTCAAGGAAAGTAGATTTATTTATTTTATTTTTAATTTTTATTTTATTTATTTATTTATTTTTGGCTGTGTTGGGTCTTCGTTGCTGTGTGCAGGCTTTCTCTAGTTGCAGCGAGCAGGGGCTACTCTTCGTTGCAGTGCACGGGCTTCTTGCGGTGGCTTCTCTTGTTGCGGAGCATGGGCTCTAGGAGCGTGGGCTTCAGTTGTTGCGGCACACGGGCTTCAGTAGTTGTGGCTCACAGGTTCTAGAGCTCAGACTCAGTAGTTGTGGTGCACAGGCTTAGTTGCTCCGCGGCACGTGGGATCTTCCGGGACCAGGGCTGAAACCCGTGTCCCCTGCATTGCAAGCAGATTCTTAACCACTTTGCCACCAGGGCAGTCCTAGGAAAGTAGATTTATTTATGAATTTAACATCAAAAGAGCTTTATCATAGTCTGATAATCAAGAATATAGAGCCTGGGGGCACACCTCAGAGGGAAAGCAGATACGTGTGCCTGAGGAGAATTAGGAATTAAAGTCATCTCAGAAGTGGGAAAATAGTATTAGATACCCAGATGGGATGCTAGGGATGTCATTTGTATTGTTTCACATGAGCCCTTGGGTAGAACTTCTTTCATGAAAGAGTAAAAGAAAAGTTCCTTGGGTCATGTTAACATTTCTGATTTAATTAGGTTTCGTTTTATCTTGTTCCTATAGGAAAACATTACTTTCCCCTCTATAACAGATTTTAATGTGCCATGCTATATATTGCCCGATTAAAGCATGTATTTCTCTTTATTACCCTCTGCCTAAACATCTGGAATTGGTTCCTGAATATACAAGTCTTGACTATTCCCTTTGTCAATCTCACTGGCACCCCAACTAAAAAAAAGAAAAGCAAAATTCTAGCTTCCCTCTAGGGGAACATCACGCATTATCTCAGAATTTCATATATGCAGAATCCCATATATGATATTTAAATAAATAGAAATAGTCATTAATTCAGTATTTTATTAGTCTAACTTTCCAAAAGCCAATCTAAAATGTCCCAAAACATAATTCATATAATATCAAGAATTACCAGAGATTTAAAAAACTGCTCCAAAATTTGGCATGGAACAATTTCTATAGTTCATAATATTGTCTGAGTTACACAAGAACTAATTCATACAAGCCATTGTATGTTTGTATGTAATCTATTTCAGTTGTAGTTTTATATCACATTAAATTTAGAAATCCTAGAGTACCTTTATAAATAAGTTCCAGTTGCTTTTGGCTCATCCCAAGAAGTTTTTAATCTCACATAAAACTAACTCAAAAGAGAATTTAAATTTAGCATGTTGTAAGCCACAGAGCTTGAGTGCAAAAATCCAAACTTCTGCATAGATTAAAACATCCCATGGTTCTCCAGTTTTTCATTCTGTGGCACCTGATCTCCTCAGAGGTGAGCACAAAGTCATTTTCTTACTGGTTTCTTGGCGGATTGGGCTCAGTAAGATTCCCCATGAGTGGACTATGGTTTGCCAAAATCCATACAGGTCAACCAAACACTGGGCTTCTTGTTTGCACTTGGGCGGAGACTTGGACCAGTAATTTATTTTGAATTACGTGGTGTTTGCCAAAGGAGGCCCCATCCCGTGCCTTCCAGAGAATTTAACTGCTTCAGATTAGCTCTCTACTATGGGGCTGGTGACACTAGAGGTTATCATTTTATATATGCAACAATGAGCATCTCTTTTCTGACAGGAAACACCACTGCCGAGGGGTCCATGGGATGCTGCCCCAGACCATTTTGCTGTAAATTCTGTGAAGGGTTATGTTTTCCTGGAAAGAGGAAGTCAGGTCACCTTGGACTCACCCTCACTCTCTGTCTCTTTTCCTTTTTCATTCAGGAGCTGAGTAGTGCAGGTTCTTTTTTTCTACTAAAAAGAAGGAAGGAAGGAAGTTGAGGAGAGATTTCCTATTCAAGCACCATATCTCCACCATACTCACATACAAACACCCTACCCCCAACATAGAAGCCATGGCCTCAGTGGAATATTTTAAACTGAACCAAAAGGGGTAGAGGGAGGTGTTGGGCCTTGGATTTGATTTTACCCTACTTATGAAGTAATAGCTTTGCCTGTATTATTTCATGAATGCTGGCAGAAGACACAAGAAACCTGCGTCAGAGACAAAGGATTTTATTACTCTAGGCACAGATAGCATGTTGTGTCAGTTCCCTCCTTGCTCCAGAGTCCCGTTAGGGAAGGGAAGAGGAGTTTTGCTGAGGGCGCAGATGGATGCCTGCATAGGCAGTGAGTTGTGTTACAGGAGAGGAACTCTGAGTTTGGGGAATGTACCAATTTATAGTCAGAAGTAAGCAAGACTGCTTTTTTCCCAAGGGAGATGTTGCCTCATCCCTCAAGGTTTCTCGTTGCAAATACACTTTAAGAAATGGTTAGGGCCTTGCATTCTTGGCATACTTGGCAAGAATGTGGGTGAGTGAGAGACCCAGGGATAACTGTCTCTCCTCACAGGGGACATTTATCAGACTTTTAACCTTAAAGAAGCCAGACTTTCTCCCTTTATTTCATTTGGCTCCTATCCACCAAAGTCATCCACCACTTCAACAAAATTATATCTGAATGGGTTATTCAGTTATTTAATCCCTCAATTAAATTGTCTCAAGACCATTTCAATTCCATGTATATGGGGACTATGGATCATACTGAAATGATGAAAAATATATGTTACAACTTTTCAGACAGAGACCAAATAGTCACATTTTCTTACCTGGCTAACATAGTACATGTATTCATCCATCTTTTTTTTTTTTTTTGCTGTACGCGGGCCTCTCACTGTTGTGGCCTCTCCCGTTGTGGAGCACAGGCTCCGGACGCGCAGGCTCAGCAGCCATGGCTCACGGGCCCAGTTGCTCCGCGGCACGTGGGATCTTCCCGGACCGGGGCACGAACCCGTGTCCCCTGCATCGGCAGGCGGACTCTCAACCACTGCGCCACCAGGGAAGCCCTTCATCCATCTTTTGAACAGTTTTAAGGAATTTCTTTTACTAATGGAAACTTCATGTCTCAAGTACTCTTAATTTTCCACTTGGGAAACATCTATTCCAAATAGGAAATTACTTCTAAGAATGTATCTTTGAACACCATTTAAAAAAAAAAAGTTTGCTGGCTAAAAACACACAGCTTCAAGGTACAGCTCTGTTTTAGAAGAAAGGTCTGTGAAAACAAAGACTGGAACTCATGCATGTTACAACTTACTTCCCCACAATTAAAAATTTCTTGTTTTTTGCTTGTGATATTCCCTACACATACTACCCTGCCCCCAACTGGAACAACCATTGATGAAAATTTAAAACATTTCTTAGCTTGTTTGTCATATCTTCTCATCCCTAAAACTTTGACAGAGATCTGTCTTCTGCCTGGAACGTTGCCACCTTCTGGTTCAGCAGAGTCTCTAGGGCATCTTGGGACCTTCTCCTCATCCCCCATCATTACCATTCCAGGTGTTTCTGCCCCAGACATTGGAATCTGCAGTTTCAGTCTTAGTTTTTCTCACCAGAGTACCAGCCCAGTCATTTCCTATTTCAGTTCCCACTGAAGAACCTCTGAAACACCTGCCAATAGAAGCAACTTGAAAATTGTTAAGCCTGGCTCCCTTCCTTTTATTTTTAAAATTTTTATTTATGTATGTATGTGTGTGTGTATGTATGGCTGTGCTGGGTCTTCGTTGCTGCCCATGGGCTTTCTCTAGTTGTGGCAAGCGGGGGCTATTCTTCGTTGCAGTGTGTGGGCTTCTCATTGCGGTGGCTTCTCTCGTTGTGGAGCACGGGCTCTAGGCGCGCAGGCTTCAGTAGTTGTGGCACGCGGGCTTAGTTGCTCCACGGCATGTGGGATCTTCCTGGACCAGGGCTCAAACCCATGTTCCCTGCATAGGCAGGCGGATTCTTAACCACTCTGCCACCAAGGAAGTCCCCCCTTCCTTTTAGACTGTGATTTGTTTCAGTTCCATGGACTAGGCTGCCCAGGGTCCCTGCATAGGTTAGGCTGTGTGCATAACCCCATTGAAACAGTCGATCTCTGGTCACCTACACCAAAGTTTTTATGGACTGATGCCAAACATGGGCCTGCTATACTTTCCCTTCAGTTCCCTGAATTCTCTCATGTGTCTTTTAGAGTCTTCTCCATTCATATCAGTCCTACTTCTGACACTAGTGCATGGTGTCACAGTGGAGCCATGATGGTATTGAAGAGAAGATACCATACAGGTAAACAATGTGAAATTTATTTGGCAGCAAAAGACACAGAAACGTATCCATATGGAGACAGTTGAGTAAAACAGAAGACAGCATAGCATATTCTCATTGGAAGTTTAAGTTTTGCTGGCCTGTGAAGCTGACATATAGCACCTGATCAGGACGAGGATCCCAACAGGTCATGTTTATCATTCTTGGGTGAGTGGTTTAGAGAGACTCTGGCTATGTGCCTGCCTGCTTACTGGGTACAATTACCAGGTACAAACCCCAGGACATGCCTGAATGTTCACTGTCAATCAGTGTGAACGAAAGGTCAGTTTCCCATTCTTCAACAAGACCAGACTAGGCCTTCCCGAAGTCTGTTCCTCAGAGGGTGGGGAACAGGATTTCTGCCTCTGGTAATTAGAGAAACTAGTTTCGTGAGGTTCAGACTGTTGATCTGGTTAATTCTTAAGTCTGGGGAAGGGAAGAAGACTGTTGGGGACATTTTTGACATTTACAGATTAAATCTTATTCTTAGCATCATGACATGGAACATATAGGTTTATCTACTTAGTCATAAGCATAGTCAAAAACTAAAATATTTACAGATAAAATAATATAGTGTATGGGATGTGCTTTAAAATAAGCCAGGGTGGGAGAATTAAGGGGAGGTATAGTTGAAGCAAGATTGGCCATCTATTGAGTGGGTGATTGTTACATCAGGTTTATTATACTGTTGTCTTTACATGTATATATGTGTGAAATTTTCCACAATAAAAAGTTTTTTTTTAAAAAGATACAAATCTCTATTTTTTTTCCGGATTATGCTAGCTAGAGTTTTATTAGTTCTATTCATCTTCTCAAAGAAACAGCTTTGTTTTATTCTCTCTGTTGCTTTATGTTTTATATTTTATTGATTTCTTTTCATTTTGTCGATAGTTTCCTTTGCTGTGGAAAAGCTTTTAAATCTAAATAGATCCCATTTGTTTACTTTTATTTCCTTTGCTTTAGAGGACAGATCCAAAAAAATATTGACAAGATTTATGTCAAAGTGTGTTTGGCCAGTTTTCTTCTAGGAGTTTTATGGTTTCTGGTCTTACATTTAGGTCTTTAATCCATTTTGAGTTTATTTTTATGTATGACATAAGAAAATGTTCTAATTTCATTCTTTTACATACTTTGCCTATTTTTAAATTGGGTCATTTGTCTTTTTGTTGTTGAATTTTAAGTGTTCTTTATGTATTCTAGATACAAGTTCCATGTCAGATACATGATTTGCAAAAATATTCTCACATTCTTTTTTTTTTTTATTTTGTTGATGGTGTCCTTTGAAGCACAAAACTTTTAAATTTTAATGAGGTCCAATTTATTTTTTCTTTTGTTGCTTATGCTTTTGGTGTCACATTTGAGAAACTATTGCCTAATCCAAGGTCACAATGATTTATGCCTATGTTTTCTTCCAAGAGTTTTATAGTTTTAGCTCTTATATTTAGGTATTTGGTTAATTTCAAGTTATTTTTATATGTGGTGTGAGGTAGTGGTCTATCTTCTTTCTTTTGCATGTGGATATCTAGCTGCCTCAGCACTATTTGTTGAAAAGACTATTCTTGCCTTACTGAATTGTATTGACCCCCTTTTTGAAAATCAACTGACTGTCAATGTAAAGGGCTATTTCTGGTCTCTCAATTATTATATTCCATTGATCTATTTGTCTAACTTTATGTCAATACCACACTGTCTTGATTGCCATAACTTTGTTCTAAGTTTTGAAATTAGGAAGTGTGAGTCCTCCAACTTTGTTTTGTTTTGTTGTGTGTTCAAGATTGTTTTGGCTATTCTGGGTCCTTTGAATTTCCGTATGAATTTTAGGATCAGCTTGTCAAGTTCTACAAAGAAGCCATCTGGAGTTTTGATGGGGATTGTGTTGAATTTGTAAATCACATTGGGGATTACAATATGAAGTCTTCAGATCCATGAACATGTAATGTTTTATTCGTTTTCTAGGGCTGCCATACAAAGTACTGCTAACTGATATCTTAGAAAGCAGAAATTTATTCTCTCATTCTAGAGGCTAGAAGTCTGAAATCAAAGTGTTGGCAGTTTGGTTCTTTCTGGGCAGTATGGACAATCTGCTCCCTGCTTCTGGTGGAGTTCTTTGGCTTGTAGGTGCATTGCTCTAGTCTCTGCCTTTAGCTTCATATGCTATTTTCCTTGTGTGTGTGTGTGTGTGTGTGTGTGTGTGTGTGTGTGTGTGTGTGTGTGTGTGTGTGTGTGTTTCCAAATTTCCTCTTCATATAAGGACACCAGTTATCATGTTAGGGACAACTCTAATCCAGTATGACCTCATCTAAGCTGAATTACATTTGCAAAGACCCTATTTCAAAATAAGGTCCCATTCACAGGTATTGGGAGCTAGTACTTTAACATCTTTTTGGAGGACACAATTCAACTCATAACAGCTGTTTTTCCATTTATTTTGGTCTTCTTTAATTCCTTTCAACAATGTTATATAGTTTTCAGTGTATAAAATTTGCAATTCTTTTGTTAAATTTATTCATAAACATTTTATTCTGTTTTAAACTAGTGTAAATTGAATTGTTTTCCTAATTTCCTTTTTGGTTTGTTCATTGCTACTGTATAGCAATGTAATTGATTTTTTTAAAAACATCTTTATTGGAGTATAATTGCTTTACAGTGGTGATTGTAATCGATTTTTGTGTATTGATCTCGTAACCTGAAACCTTGCTAAACTTGTTTATTAGTTCTAATAGTTTCTAGTAGATTTCTTAGGATTTTCTAAATATAAGATCATATCATCTGGGAATAGAGATAGTTTACTTCTCCCTTTTCAATCTGAAAGCCTTTTATTTATTTTTCTTGCCTAAATTTCCTGTCTAGAACCTTCAGTGAAATGTTGAATAGAAGTGGTATATTCTATCATAGAGAGTGGACATCCTTGACTTATTCCTGAGCTTGGGGGAAAGACTTCAGTCGTTCACCATTAATTATGATGTTAGCTCTGGGTTTTCCTTAGATGCCCTTTATTAGATTAAGGACATTCCCTTCTATTCCTAGTTTTTGAGTGTTTTTATCATGAAAGGGTGTTGGATTTTGTCAAATGCATTTTCTGTTTCTATTAAGATGATCATGTGGTTTTTGTCCATTATCCTATTGATTGATATGGTGTATTTTATTTATTGATTTTTGGATTTTAAATCAGTCTTGCATTTCTGGGATAAATCTCTCTTGGTTGTGGTGTATAATACTTTTTATATATTGCTGGACTCAGTTTGCTAGCATTTTGTTGAGGATTTTTGTGTTTGTACTCATGAGAGATATTTGTCAGTAGTTTTCTTTTTGGTGGTGTCTTTGTCTGATTTTGCTATCAAGGTAATACTGGCCTCATAGAATGAGTTTTGAAGAGATCCCTCCTCTTCTGTTCAGATTTTATCTTTTTTCTTGAGTTGGCTTCAGTGGTTTGCGTCCTTCTAGGAATTTGCCCATTTTATCCAAGTTATCTAATTTGTTGGTACACAGTTGTTAATAGTATTCCCTTATAATTCTTTTTATTTCTATAAGGTTGGTAGTAATGTCCTCTCTTTCATCCCTGATTTTAGTAATTTTAGTTTTCTCTTTTTTTCTTAGTCCATTTAGCTAAATGTTTGTCCATTTTATTCAGTTTTTCAAAGAACTAACTTTTGGTTTTATTGATTTGCTGTATTATTTTTCTATTCTTTATTTCATGAATTTCCACTCTAATCCTTATTATTTCCTTCCTTCCACTTGTTTTAGGTTAATTTTATCTTTGTCCATGGTCTTATGATAGAAGTTAGGTTGTTGGTTTGAGACTTTTCTTCTCTTTTAATGTAGGCATTTATAACTATAAATTTCCCTATAAGCACTACTTTTGCTGCATCTCATGAGTTTTGGTATGTTATGTCTTCATTTTCATTGTCTCAAAGTATTTTCTAATTTTCCTTTAGATTTCTTTTTTTGACCTGTTGGTTATTTAGGAGTGTGCTGTTTAATTTCCACATATTTGTGAATTTCCCAAATAACTGTCTGTCACCAATTTCTAATTTCACTCTACTGTGATAAGAGAACATTCTTTGTATAATTTCAATTCTTTTTAATTTATTTAAGCCTGTTTTATGGCCTAGGATATGATCTTTCTTTGAGAATGTTCCATGTGCATTTGAGAAAATGTATATTCTGTGGTTATTGAGTGGAGTGTTTATATAGATGTCTGTTAGTCTAATTTGTGTATAGTGTAGTTCAAGTCTTATTATTTCCTGTTGATCTTCTCCCTAGTTGTTCTATCCATTATTGAAAGTTGGATATTGGAGTCCCCAACTATTACTGTTGCATTGTCTGTTTCTCCCTTAAGTTATGTCAGTTTTTGCTTCATGAATTTTGAGGGCTCTGTTTCTAGGCACATATATGTTTGTAATTGTTATATCATCCTGATGGATTGATACTTTTATCATTATAAAATATTCCTTTTAGTCTCTAATCACATTTTTGTTGTTGTTTTAAAGTCTGTTTTGTCTGATATTAGTAGTGGTTGCTTTTCTCATGATGTATCTTTTTTTCATCCTTTTACTTTCAACCTATTTGTATCTTTGAACCTAAAGCTATCTCCTGTAGATAGCATATAGTTGGAACTAGCTTTTTTTATCCAGTCTACCAATCTCTGCCTTTTGATTAAATTGTTTAATTCATTCACAAATTATGTTATTATTAATATAATTGGATTTACATCTGCTGTTTTATTTTTCATTTTCTTTATGTTTCATGACTTTCTTGTTTCTCTGTTCTTCCTTTACTGATTTCTTTTACATTAAGTGAATATTTTTAGTGTAATATTTTCATCCTTTTAATGATTGTTTTCCCTTATATTTTTGGTCATTTTTTAGTGAAGAACTTTTATCTCTATGAGAAGTATAAAGTTTCATTCAAACTGAAATGTTGTCTCAAATTCAAAATGAAGCAATGCATGTTGCTGTATGTTTTGATAATTAAAATATCAGTAATGGTAATGAAACTTTACCCTAAGACCACCAGTAGGGAAAAGGTCTCTATGGTGGGAAAATATAGTTGATTCTCAAAAGTAGATACACAATAGTATCTTTGTCATAAGAACTCCTGTTGATATTTTATCAATGAGTAAGGCTCTGTGACATTGCAGTCTTACAACTGTATATTAGTAAAATACAACAGTAAGAGTTTTCTGCTTTATGTACTATAGGGCATAGTCAGGTAGGCCATTTATTATGTCTCTTAAAAATCACAAAATTATCCTATTTGACATAATTTAGATGTACATTTAAATACTAATCTTATATTAACACAAGGACTGCTGAATTAAAAATTAATTTCAAGGATTTGAAACTATTTGAAACACCACCTAAAAAGTGGGAAAGCGCGAAAGAAGTCCATCTTGTATATATTTTGGTATCAGTTTCCATCAGTCAGCTCAGCACACCTTTTATCTTCTATTCCTTTATTGAACTGTAATTTGACAATAGCATGTTACAGTGTTTGTTTTCCAGCAGGCCAGACAGAACCAGAATAGAGCTGGCTCACCATTTCCAGCTAAACACATTGACAAAGTATTCAATTATATGACTGTACTCATCTAGTAAAGTATAAATAAGCTATATATACAACATGTACATGAGTAGATAATATATATACTTATACATAGAAAGTTGCTAAATTTCCTTAGAATTCTTGTCTTGTTATTTCATCTTCAAATATATCACATTTATAACTAAAAATCTTCAACATAAGTAAAGCTGATCCGGCAGAAGTCCTATATCTTTAGTTAGTTTTGCTGTGTACCTTTTTTATACCTATTAAAACTCCCTGGCCTCTCTTTCTGAGGTGGATGTGACTATCTTCTTCACCTAAAGAGGAGTTACAGATTCTTACTCTCCAGCTTCTTCTTCATTTTTATTGTTGTTGTTTAAAATATTTAATCATTGTAGCCTTTCTGAAATTTTATGAAAAATAATTATTTTTAGATCTACCAAGTTGCAATTTTACATGTTACACCACTGATTTATTTGGGAGGAATGCAATATATAGATTTAGTAGAAATTTTATGTAGAGTTTGGGGCTGAGAAAGGGGGAGGTGATTAAGGTCTGGAATTTGAGAGCTAAAGGTGCTAGATCCCGCTTGCTGCATTATGCATAGGTCAAGATTAATGGAACCAGTTAAGTTACTCTCCAGGTGACTGAGAAGGGTGGGAAATTTAGAGACTGAAATGGATCTCTGAACAGTCAATTAAGCCTTTGAGTGATTGAGAAGAAGATAAATACTAGGACAAAATCCATCCTAACAACTGGTTCTGTTATGTAAAACAAACCTACAGTATTTGAAATGCAACCAAGTCCGTTTTATATTAAGGCGAGTATAAACCAACTTAATCTTAGACCTGCCTCCAGCCCCAGATTATGTTTGGTATGAGCACAAAGAGCTGTACAGCATGAATGCACAAGGAATCAGTAGAGTGAGAAGGCTCACTGCCAGGGAAGTTTGGCACAAGAACTCTAAGAGGAAGGGGAAATTTCTCCCTCGTTGAATCAACTTTGGCTCTCTGGAATAGAGAACATGGAGAGAGAGGGACCAAGGAAAGCCAACCCTATTCTACTTGTTGATACCTTAACAAGCTGTTGATTTATAAAAGGGGATAAAGGGGTAAAGTGTGGGTAGCATTCTGTTCCTCTGAGTCAATCCTAATGAAGTAGGAGGTTCTTGAAGAAATTAATTTCCATTTAAATTCATGTGTGACCCTCTTCTAGAAACCTCCACTTGTTTTGGAATTTTTGTAGAGAATTTCAAATGATTCAGCAACAATAAGGTCTTTTTTGACATATTCTATTTCTTGAGTGTAAGTCTTATGTTGAATGCCTTATTTCAGCTATAGAAATTTTCTCAAAATTGAAATGACTGATTACTTTCCTCTCCGTTTACTAATTTATTATGGAATAATAAATCATGATTCTTATACTTCCGAAGCAGTCAGGCTTTTAATCCAGGGTACTGTACTCCAGGATTCCTATGCCAAATTTCCTGGCAACGAAACAGTGGTCGATTCCAGGGCTTTTCTGACTTAAAGACAGAGTAGTTCTACTCAACAGAAAATGGAAACTTGCCCCTCCAGTGCAGTTTCTGAGCTTAACAAAAGGTGACAGAAGCAATGAAATGGGTGGATTTTACCCAGAGCATTTAGAACAAAGGAAAAAGAGTCTGTGCTCTGCTTGGGCCCCTCACACTCTGCCCCCCAACAAAAAGCATTTGAAAAGAGTGATTCTGCTTCTTCTTCAGAATGACTTTTAATTCTCTTACCATGGTCACCTTTTGATTATCTGTGAGCAGATTATTTTCTTTTTTTTTTTTAATTTTTATTGGAGTATAGTTGCTTTACAATGTTGTGTTAGTTTCTACTGTACCGCAAGGTGAATCAGCTATACGTATACATATATCCCCTCTTTTTTGGATTTCCTTCTCACTTAGGTCACCACAGAGCATTGAGTAGAGTTCCCTGTGCTATGCAGTATGTTCTCTTTAGTTATCTATTTTATACATAGTATCAATAGTGTTTATATGTCAATCCCAGTCTCCCAATTCATCATCCGGTATTCATGGATACCGGTCCCCTTGGTATCCATACGTTTGTTCTCTACATCTCTGTCTCTTTTTCTGCTTTGTAAATAAGATCATCTATACCAGTTTTTTCAGATTCCACATATATGCGTTAATATATGATATTTGTTTTTTATTTTGCATCTTATCTGCTCTACATAGCATCCAACTGGTGGGGCAGTTACCCAGAATTAAAGTCCCTTAAATTCTTTATCCCTACTCACTTGTAGGAGCTTATGTTTCTGTCTCCCCTCATGAGAGAAAAGGGGATACATCTAAGCATCTAAGCTTAATTCCTGTATTTTTTCCTGATCATTTGGATGCTACTCAAGGCACTCTTCCTTAAGATATGGCTCTGTGGTTAAAATTGAACTACACAAAGCTAAGCAGAACATGTTCTTCCATCCATGTGACATGATATTCTTGTAGCCCCAGAAGAAAACTCTGAATTTATCTCCCCTTTTACATTAAAAAATCATGTTTAATTTAGTGCCCTCTTTAGGCTGTAGCTTTTCCATGCAACTGCCTTTGACTACCAGGCTTTATCCCCCCCTCAGTTTTATTGGTTAGGCTGAAATATTTTTCAAGTATGTTTATAATTTTCAGTTATGTTTATAATTATAATGTGATAATTATAATCACTGTATTTTTGTATAATCTATATCCTTTTGTGGTTTTTGTACATTCGTTTTCTGAATATACCTGTTGCCAACCTTGGGTTGTATGTTCCAAACTTGATTTTTTTTTTTTGAAACTAGCTGACCCTCATCCCTTTTTAGAGTTTCACAGACATGGTTGTATTTCTGGGTATAGATTTTTAGTGTAAGGTAATGCTGCTGTCTTTTTAAATAGTTTCACTGGAAAACTGACAAGAGAGCCCTGGAGTTGCAGACTCACTGCTGTCACTCTAGTTTTACTCCATTATAAGTGAATCACCACCACCACCACCAGCCCCATTTTGAAGTTAAAGGCATTTTCTCTGGCTGAAATTTTTACAATAAAGTTGCATTCTTGAAATTTCCTACTTAAAAAAGTCCAGAGATCTTAGGTGTTTTTTTTTTTTTTTTTTTTTTTGCGGTACGCGGGCCTCTCACTGTTGTGGCCTCTCCCGTTGTGGAGCACAGGCTCCGGACGCGCAGGCTCAGCGGCCATGGCTCACGGGCCCAGCCGCTCCGCGGCATGTGGGATCCTCCCGGACCGGGGCACGAACCCGTGTCCCCTGCATCGGCAGGCGGACTCTCAACCACTGCGCCACCAGGGAAGCCCCTTAGGTGTTTTTAAGAATAGATTTACAAATTTTCATGTATATCATAGTGACATTTTACCAAGAAAATGCTTCTGGATTAACTTGCATTGATTGTATTTTTATTCCATTTCCAAAAATGATTTGCAGCAACTTAGATTAAAATTATTTATCATGCCTTCACCATAATCACTAAAATGGAAGAGATGGAAAATACAAAGTATTGGCAAGGATGTGGAACAAGTAGAATTTCTTGTACACTGCAAGTGAGAGAGTAAATTGCTACAACTCTTTTGGAAAACTGCTTGGCAGTATCTACTAAGCTGAATGTAGATATACCCTATGAATAGCAATTCTACTCCTAGTTATATACCCAGCAAACATGTATACATGAGTTTACCAAAAGGCATGTACTAGAATGTTCACAGTAGAACTATTCACAGTGGCCCCAAACTATAAACTACACAAATGTTCATCATTAGGGACTGAATTGTGTTCCCCCAAAATTCATAGGTGAAGCCCCAACCCCCAGTGGGACTGTATTTGGGGATAGGGCCTTTAAGGAGGTAATTAATTAAATGGGGTCATATGGGTGGAACCCTAATCTCATAGGACTGGTGTCCTTATAAGAAGAGGAAGAGACACCAGAGGAAAGACCATGTGAGGACACAGCAATAAGATGGCTACCTGCAAGCCAAGGAGATAAATCTCAAAAGAAATCAAACCTGCTGACACCTTGATCTTAAGACTTCCAGCCTCCAGAACTGTGATAAAATAAATTTTTGTTGTTTAAGCCACCAGTTTGTGATATTCATTTGTGGCAGCCCTAGCAGACTAATACACTCATCAACAGTAGAATGATAATAAACTGTGGTATTTTCATGCAATAGGATATTACTGTACAGAAACAAAAATAAACAAACTACTTCTACATACATGGATGAATCTCACATAATATTGAGTAAACAAAGCCAGACACTTGCTAATAAAGGAAATGAGTTTATATGAAGCAATATGTACCCTAATATCCAATTTGAAAATGATTTAGGACACACTGTCATTGATTTGATCAATGTCAGTGCAAAATGAAAGACACTTTCCTATGTCTGGAATATTTGTTAACCAGCAAAGGTCAGGACTATCAGATTCGGTAATTAATACTTCGTGTTTTAAAAACCTTTAAGAAATAATAAAAACGTTAAAAATGGTGACTTTCACATATTAAACTTCTGATGTATTTAAATTTTAAAATAATTTTATTTAGCATTTATTTTGTGTTAATGTTTCCTTCTAATGTTTTCTACTATCATAAGTCTTTATCAGGTAGAGATCATTCTAACATGTTACTGAAATACATAATCTTGTCATAGTATATTGACTTACACTAGTGATAAGCCATGAATTTATTATTATTATGGAGTTTTTTGGACAGAAAACTGCTGAAACTTTTAGTATAATCCTATAATAGAAAAATGGTTCACTGTTTATTATTATGGGCACATTATTTGAGAACACATAAAGTATTATGATAAATACAGAACTACTTAGGATTTCAGGAATTTTCCAGATTAATATCTTTTGGGAATTTGGAAACACTTTTTCTGGAATTCCCCGATTTTTCAGCTGTGTGATTACCTGCAACTCTCCTCTGGTTCTTCATGCCATAAGGACTGTAGGTTTTCTGTTAGAATTTTAGTTGCCCTGAGCAGTACTGATTTTATTGTCTTTAGTCTGAAAAAGCTGTAAAAATGAGTAACACTTCTCCCAAGTGTCAGCTTCTTCTAGAATCTGCCTGCTTCTGTTCACTTTCCAGTGCCTTCAGGTTACCTGTTTCTGTACTTTGTGCAGAGTTTACAGCTGCCCATCAGCAGGAGAGTCAGCTAGGGCAGAGCTTAGTTTGCCCTACTAGGAGCATAACTCTTCTCCCTGTTCTGATAGAGCACAATTTCTACTATCTTCTTGAGAAGACTGCATGGGAAATATATTTTTTGAGGGCTCATTTGTCCAAAAATGTCCTTATTTTACTTGATTAATAGTTTGACTGGGCATGGATAGTTTGACAATAATGTTCCCTTCAAAACTTTTAGGCACTATGCCATTATCTTCACGTTTCCATTATTGCTGTTGCAAAGTTCGATGTGAAAGTTTCTTGATCTTTTGTATTTGACCTGTTTTTCCCTTCTGAAGTTGTTAGGATATTCTTTCTTTATTTCTAGTTTCCTGAAACTTCATAATAATGTGCCTTAGAATGGACCTTTTCCCCCATTCTTTGTGCTGGGACTCTTTCAATTTAGAAAATCATGTCCTTCAGTTCTAAGAAATTTAATTTTCTTTCTTTCTTTGATAATTCCTCCCCCCCGCCAATAGTCTTTAGAACACCTCCTGGTTAGATATTGAACCTTCTGGATTTATCTTCTAATTCTTTTATTCTCTTTTATTTTCCATCTTTTTGTCTTTCTGCTCTATTTTCTGAAAGATTACTTCAACCTTTTTCCCTAAATTTTTTATTTAGCAGTCATATTCAGAGTTCTTTCTTATGCCCAAATTGTCCTTTTTGTTTATAGCATTTATGCAGTGCAATATGCCTATATAATAATAGGCATATTAGAGTGTATTTTTCCCCTTTTGGTCTCTGTATTTTTTTCTTTCCTTCCTCCAAGATCCTTTTCTCTACTTCTTTATTGTGATTTTTATCTTTTATCCTAGAGGATTTCCTTAAATGCCTAGAAATATTTGTTGTCCATTCACAAGAATGAAGCACTGAAAAGCCGATTAGAAGTTCTATGTGCATAGATAGGGTTTTATTGATTGGTGGGCTTCACTAGATAAGGTGGCAGGTCAGGTTTTCCAATGAAGAACCCCCAAATGTCAGTATCTGCAGGTCTTTTTTTTTTTTTTTTTTGGCTATTGAGTTTCCTCCAATTTTTCTGTCTACTTCTTGGGATGGAAGCTTCCTGGACTGGTAGGGTTCTGGATGCTGAAGAGGTAAGGACTGTTGGTTTCACTGTTTACTTTGCAGAATTGTAGTACGGTGTCTCTCACCCTTTCTCAATGTTAAAAGTGTCCCAGACAGTAAACTTACCAGTTTCAGCTGGAGTGGAGCAATTATAGGAGTCTGGCTGTCCAGGTGAAAGGAGAGAATCTAAGGAACTGCCTTTGTCTTATTTTCAAACAATGCCTGTGTTTCCAGCCTGACCCCTCACCTGCATTTTTGAGTATATCTAGTAGTGCCAAACCTTTGGGGAGTTTGTGGTGAGGACTGGATTGCTTTATCTTGGCTCAGTACCCCACCTCCCACCTTCTGATTTCTCAATCTACTAAGGTCCTGTTCATCCAACTAAGGAAAGCAATGCTAGTCTTTTCTTCTTCCAGGCTTCCCTAATCTTTCCAAGTACTTCTCTAAGAATCACTTTCCCTCATCACTTGTTTTTTGGGGAGGGTAAATCACCCTCTTCTTTCCTAAGGGGAAGGGAGGGAAAAGGTTCTTATCACAAATACTAGACACAAAAGCCAGTGATTCCTGATCCTCTTTCCCCTCCTTAGAAAGACACTGTGGTGTGGGGAATAGGGGGGATTGTGGAGGAGGGTGGCATTTGGAATAGGGCTGGTTCTTCTCATTATTTAACCACAGGGGCAGGAGTCTGGATCCAGTTATTGGTGGCTTATTGGTGGTTCTCTTTAGAAATCTGAGTGTACTCAGCACTTCTGTCCATCAACTTTGAGCCTTAATTACAATTCCAGGACAAGAGGGAAACATTGCACAATGCAAAAAGTGCATAATGATCCATTGTATGGGTGTATCCAAATGTACTTCAAATTCCCCATTATTGGACATTTAGGTTCTTTTTCACTTTTTTGATGTTAGCAGTGTCACAGTGAACACCCTTGGAGTCGTTAAACATTATTATTTCCATAAGTGAGATTCCTATGGGTGGAATAGCTGGGTGATATGATATGCATGTTTTTAATACTTTTATTACATACTATCTGGTTACCTTGAACTCTTGTAACCAGTTTTACATTCCTCCCCGTGGTACATAAGAGGGTTCTTTTTCCCCTTACCTATGCTTGCTCCAGCTATTTTATCTTTTGCCTTATCTCTGCCAGTTTAGATAAAAGTATGGCCTCTCATGATTTTACATTGCATTTTTATCACTAGTAAGAATGAAACACTTTACACATGCTTTTTGCCTACTGAGCTGTTTTTTTTAACGCAATTTGCCTGTTCAGGTCCTTTCACAGTTTTTCTATTGGGGTATTCAATTTTTTATATGTTGGCGTTTTTAATACATTGAAAATATTAGTCGTATGCCATAAATGTTGCCACTATGCTTCCCAATTTGATGTGTACATTTTATTTGTAATATTTTCTGTTATACAGAAAATTTAAATTTTTATGTATTCAGATCTTAGATAAAATGACTTAATTCTGAGTTTCAGTTTTCTCTTCAGTAAAAACATGATAATACATACTACATGGTAAGGTGGATATGGTTTAGGTAAATTAACTGCTACATAATAGTTGCTCAACAAATGATAGCTTTTTTTTATTCCATGTGACACATTGAAAAAGTTCAGAATCATCCAAATTTTTTACTAGAATTAAAAAACATAGTCAAAGAAGTTTAAACCAGATATGAACCTGAATATTAAGTGAAACTCTGTATCTTTTAGGCCAGTATAGACAGGTAACTTTTAATTTCTCTTTTTTACTAGTCTAATTTTTGTTCTTAAAAAAATTAATGAGTTCTGATTGATGGATCCTCTTAAGTAGGGAAGTCTGAAGTCTGAGTGGAGTGTGAGAAGACTAGTGTTTTCTTCTAAGTTACTATTAAGGGATTATGAATATATTCATTTCTGGTAATGATTTCTTTCATAGCATCATTATTTATTTTATATCAATATAGATACATCTGATAAAACCAAAATAACACACTAGCCCCTCCTGCTTTTAAGACAATATGCAAATAAGGTTTCTGTCCCCCAGCAGGTCAGTAGAGCTTCTTACTCCCTGAGGTCAAGTGCAATTTGGCTTAGATAGATAACAGTCTGTTCAGTTGCGAGCTACATAAAATGCTTTTATGAATGTTTATTTTTAGGCCACTTTACACCAATAATTTTTTTTTATTTTACATGTTGTAACTTCTGAGTAACTTCTTTTTAAATTAATTAATTAATTTATTTTTGGTTGCATTGGGTCTTGTTGGGTCTTTGTTGCTGCTTGTGGGTTTTCCCTAGTTGTGGCGAGCCGGGGCTACTCTTCTTTGCAGTGTGCGGACTTCTCATTGCGGTGGCTCCTCTTGTTGCGGAGCACAGGCTCTAGGCGTGCAGGCTCAGTAGTTGTGGCTCGCAGGCTCAGTAGTTGTGGCACACAGGGTTAGTTGCTCTGCGGCATGTGGGATCTTCCCGGACCAGGGCTCGAACCTGTGTCCCCTGCATTGGAAGGCGGATTCTTAACCACTGCTCCACCAGGGAAGTCCCTGAGTAACTTTTTATGATAATATAATAGAATTCTTATAAGGTACTATTATAATAAAAATAATTTTATCATTTCACATATAATTTCACTGTAAATGAAATCACATATAGCAATTTCATAGATGTGGCCTAACTAAAGTCTAGTGAGCCATATTTTAATATTATAGTATATTTGAGCACAGAATAACAAAGAAATCACCACTGAGGAAGTTTATAAGCAATTGTTTGTTAACCAAATATGCTTTGAGAAACGTGACTGTCTTCTATTTTAGTTATTTTTCAGAATTCAGTTCTCCCCCTCTATTAGGTAACATGCCTAACCTAAGGACAGGTTAACTTTCTGAAAGCCAGCAGATGTCCTGGGTGGCTGACATTGCTTTCTTCTTTATGTATCCCTTAAAAAGTAGCTCCCTTCTCCATCAGTTGTATGCGTGTTCATCTCCATTGCAAGGTGGAGATGATTCCAAATGAATTCCTATGAATGATGTTGGCAAAGCCATCTAAACATACATGTGCTTGGTGTGGGCATTGACATTTACATTGGCTTGTATGATTTCTTTGTACTTTAAAATTGTTTAGTCTCTATAATCACTCTTTCTGTAGTGTAATTTTATTACATTAATACAGCTCTATTCAAATATCATACAAGCCTTTATATAAGTCAAATAGCATTCCCCTGCAAAGCCAACCATTGCAAATGATATTTTTAAGATCCTTGAGGTGGAGTGGTTATTACTTGAAATGTGATAGTTCCAAACCCTTCATAATGACTGTGTGCTTTTACTGTAGAACATTTGAAGAATTAGGTGCTTATGTGTTAAATGCTTGCCACCTGATAATTATCTCAAGGGAGAAATTATTTTGGTTTAGTTTAAGCTTAATCTAAAGAAAAATAATTTATCATATTAGTTTTCAGTAAGACTTTATTAAGACCGATGTCCAGAATAGAGGTTAATTTCTTCCACTCCTAGATAAGAGTGATTTGTGTGTCAAAATTAAGCATATTGGCAGGTCATCCTGTATAAGTTTATATATAGAGTTGAAGTAAACTTATATTTTAACTTGAAGTTGTTTTTTTAACGACGTTTATTTCTTCTGTCAGTTATTTTTATTTTATTGACTGTTAATTTATCAGTCCTTTCTTTTAAAAAAAAAAAAGTGAGAGGAAAAAAAGCCATAGTATTATCACATTTGTGTATGTGGGTTCCCTAAACCATATGGTGATTTCTAATTAGAATACAAAGGATTCTTTGTCGAGACTAACTTCATAGTAGCTGCAATGGTGGGCATCACAGAAGGAGAGAGTTTTCTTGAGTTTCCGACAAGGACACTTTTGAGAGAAACTGTGTGGTCTATAATCGTCCTTATACTCAAAGTCTGATAAAGTTATTGATGTGCAGATCAAGTTGGTATTTTGAAGCTGGTAATTTGATTCTGCATGTTTGATCCTCTCAGTCAGTGGCTTGGCTTGATTTTTTTAAAAGGCAGATTCAGTATTTAATTTCACATGTACCCTCGCAGTAGAGATTTCAAAGGATACTTTGCTGGATGCTTGACTGCCTTGTCTATTTGCTCTTGTTTTGCATGCAAGAGAGAGCCAGAAGCCTTTCTTCTCATTGTGTACACATAGTATTAATGGATTTACTCTGCCTGTATCGTCTCATTACTGAAAACAGCCAGAAGCACAGAAGTCTTTCAGTGTATGCAAATAAGGCAGAATCATCTACCTGAGAGTTAATATTCTCTGCTTTTAAGTGTATTCTAAATCTGATGTTTGTATTTAGAGCATAACATCCTGTTCTTTTTTTTTTATGGGCAAAAAGCTAAGCAGGCTCAGGCAGCTGTTTGATGTTGGCTTCAAGTGTTATTAATTTCATATTCTATTATTCTTTTCACTGTAGCACAAGTGAAGCTGATGTGGAGGCTGTCATGGATAAGTTGTTTGATGAGCTGGCTCAGAAACAAAATGATTGTACGTAAGTTAATTTCTCTTGAAAGAGAATACATTTAGAACACAATGCCCAATCTCCACTGACCAATTAATAAGTTCCATTGCTGTATATGGGTTGATGCCACACTCAAGTGGCAGTCATTGTATCAGCATTTTGTCTAATTTATGTGTTGAATCATGTGCTATTATTCATCAAGCTATGCATTTCCTATCTGTAAGAGATGAATTTTATAGTAATTATCCAGACAAGATTGAGTCTTTGTTCATGTTCCCATAGTAACTAGACCAAGGATTCTAAAAGTGCAAGGCAGAGAGCTGCGGCTGAATAAAGCCTGTGGAACCATTGCCGACTGCACATTTGAAGAGCTGTGTGAGAGAGTGAGTATCCAGACATGTTCAGACTCATTGGCCTTTTCACATGTTAAAATACTTCATATTTTCCTCTCTTCCTGTTTCAGATTTTAAAATACAATTCACAGAGTCAGAACCGATTTAAAAGTCTCATTAAGAGAAATACTCATGTGTATATACCCATGTGCTTTTTATAGATACTGGCATGAAATTTACTCTTAGAAGGGCTCGAAAACAAAATTAGAAACAGAGAGAACTGTCAGCTATTGCTGGAAGCAAAACTAAAATCAGCTTTAGGGATATTTTGTAAAAGTCAAACATAAGAAAATTTTTTTTAAAAATGAGGTGAGGTTAGTACCAGGGGAAAGGAAGATGAAGTAATAATACCATGATCCAAGGAGGTATGACATAAAAGAATTTCCATTCCTTGTTCTTATGGCTCATCTGTTATTGTCATAATATCTGACCTATTTGGGCCAAGGTCAAAGAAAGTGAATTTTTATAACTGTGACATCTATGTTATATAACAATATATCCAACAGAGAAAAAAAATATACATATATGTTCATATAAATGAGAAAGATGTTGATTACAGATTAATTATAGATATGAATTCTGTCTTTTTTTTTTTTTTTTTTTTGCGGTATGCGGGCCTTTTACTATTGTGGCCTCTCCCGTCGTGGAGCACAGGCTCCAGACGCGCAGGCTCAGTGGCCATGGCTCACGGGCCCAGCCGTTCCGCGGCATGTGGGATCTTCTGGGACCAGGGCACGAACCCGCATCCCCTGCATTGGCAGGCAGACTCTCAACCACTGCGCCACCAGGGAAGCCCTGATTTCTGTCTTTTAAAAGCTCTGGGAATTCTCAGTACTCAATGGGTATTCAATTGACTGTAAAACTTGAGAAAAACAAAGCCAGTTACATATATCTTTAAGCATAATACCTCAATTACGTATAAATTATCATTTCAACTAGTCTCTCTGATTTATCTTGAATTTTATGTAGCTAAAAAAGAATTGTTTTTCAGGGGGAAGAGAAAGTATTTTTTATACCTGCTAGCCATTTTATGACCACTTTTCTTAAAAACTAGTGACTTCATTACTTCTAAATTTGTAATTTTCAAACCAGAGAGAGAATCCAATCTACAAATGCTATCACAGAAATAAAGCACTTCAAGACCAATAAGGACTAGGATGAATTAGAATCCTCTGACAAGGTGATAATGTCAGTCTCTGGTTGTAAAGGTTATTCTGTGCGATACGGACGCTTCACACTTCTATTGCATCTATCTCATCAAGGTCCTAATAACCTAATATCTTCAGACATAATTTTATTAAGGCTTCCATTTAAGTTTTACTTACTTTGCCACTTGAGAAAAATCTTATATATCTGAGAAGCTACCCCCACTTCCATAGAAGGGGACCTAGTGAGGAAAGGGGAAGGACAGACCTGTTGTGTCTTGAGGTGGTAAGGCAAAGGTGGTCTCTTGGAGCAGCTACTGAGTATTTATCTCTATTTTTTATGTGCTCATTATTTCAGGAGACTTAGTACCAGGAAAAAGCCACTAATCAGAGACCAATATCTTCATAGTCTACTGTATCGGGGTAGTGAGGAAGAAGATTGATTGGGACTTTATCTTGAAAAATTAAGATAATACTTATAAAAATAGATGTTTTTATCTTATTTGACAAAAATATGGACTATAATAACAACTAAGAACTAAATTCCTAAAATAAATAGTGAACAAATTACTATTTATTTTTGGCATAACTTCCTTGACAAAATTTTAGGATGATAAACTAGTATATCCTACACTTCATGATTGGTTGTTCGAGTACATGGAAAATCATGTTTATAAAAACGTTTAAGGATATCATCTGTTTTTTCGAAGTCCTGTTTTAATTCATGAATATTTCAGTTACTTTCTTTTAAATTTTTTTTTTCTTTTAAAGTTTTTATGTTGTCATTATCCTTGTTGAGTTTTTTTCTTCTTCAGTTAGCCAGATCTTCATTTCTCAGTGGCTTTGCATGGATAGGTTTGCTTTATATCCATATTGTAATTGTAGGATGTTTACTACGTCAGACTGGATGACTGACATTAAACATTGATATGATAGGTTGGATTAAGTACTAGTATTAAGCTGTGATGGAAGTTTGAGGAAGGGTTACATTTTAAAAATTGAGGTGTAATTGACCTATAACATTATATTAGTTTCAGGTGTACAACATAATGATTCAGTACTTGTATACATTGCAAAATGATCACCACAATAAATCTAGTTAACATCAGTCACCTTATATAATTGCAAAAAATTTTTTTCTTGTGATGAGAACTTTTAAGATCTATCTTCTAAGCAATTTTCAAGTCTGTAATACAATATTATTAATTATAGCTACCATGCTATACATTATACCCCCATGACTTATTTATTTTATAACTAAAAGTTTGTACCTTTTGACCCCTTTCACCCATTTCTCCCACCCCCCAACCCCCACCTCTGGCAACTACCAATCTGCTCTCTGTATGTATGAGCTTGTTTTTTTGTTTTCATTTTTTTAGATTCCACATATAAGTGAGACAATACAGTATTTGTCTTTCTCTCTCTAACTTATTTCATTTAGCATAATGCCCTCAAGGTCCATTCATGTTGTTGCAAGTGGCAAGATTTCTTTTTTTTTTTTTTATGGCTGAATAATATTACAGTATATAGATATACCACACTTGCTTTCATCCATTGATGGATACTTAAGTTGTTTCCATGTCTTGGCTATTGTAAATAATGCTGCAGTGAACATGTGGTGCATATATCTCTTCAAGTTAGTGTTTTTGTTTTCTTTAGATAAATACTCAGAAGTGGAATTGCTAGATCATATCTATATTTAATATTTTGAGGAACCTGCATACTATTCTCCATAGTGTCTGTACCAATTTACAGTCATACCAACAGCGCACAAGTGTTCCCTTTTCTCCACATCCTTACCAACGCTTGTTATTTCTTGTCTTTTTGATAATAGCCATTCTAAATGGTGTGAGGTGATATCTCACTGTGAATTTGGATTGCATTTCCCTGAGGATTAGTGATGTTAAACATCTCTTCATGTATCTGTTGGGCGTCTGTGTTTTCTTTGGAACAATATCTATTCAGATCATCCGCCCATTTTTATTTTTAATTAATTAATTTTTGGCTGCATCGTTGCTGCACACAGGCTTTCTCTAGTTGCAGCGAGGGGGCTACTCTTCGTTGCGGTGCACGGGCTTCTCATTGCAGTGGCTTCTCTTTTCTGTGGAGCACGGGCTCTAGGCGTGTGGGCTTCAGTAGTTGTGGCTCACAGGCTCTAGAGCACAGGCTCAGTAGTTGTGGCACACGGACTTAGTTGCTCTGTGGCGTGTGGGATCTTCCCACACCAGGGCTCGAACCCTTGTCCCCTGCATTGGCAGGCGGATTCTTAACCACTGCGCCACCAGGGAAGTCCCATCTGCTCATTTCTAATTGGATTTTTTTTTTTTTTGCTATTAAATTGGATGAGTTCTTCATATGTTTTGGATGTTAACCCCTTATCAGATATATGATTTGCAGATATTTTCTTCCATTCAATAGGTTGCCTTTTCATTTTGTTGATGGTTTCCTTTGCTGGGCAGAAGCTTTTTAGTCTGATGTATTCCTGCTTTATTTTTGCTTTTTTGCTTTTGTTTTTGGTGTCAGATTCAAAGAGTCATCACCAAGGCCTAGGTCAAGGAGCTTACTGCCTGTGTTTTCTTCTAAGAGTTTTATGGTTTCAGGTCTTATGTTCAATTTTTTAATCCATTTTGAGTTAATTTTTGTGTATGGTGTAAGATAGTGATCGAGTTTCATTCTTCTGCATATGACTGTCCAGTTTTCACACCACCATTTATTGAAGAGACTGTCCTTTCCCTATTGTATATTCTTGGCTCCTTTGTCATAAATTAATTGACCATATATATGGATTCATTTCTGGGTTCTCTATTCTGTTGTATTGATCTTTGCATCTGTTTTTATGCCAATACCATGCTGTTTTGGTTACTATAGCTTTCTAATATAGTTTGAAATCAGGGAGCATGATGCTTCCAGGCCTGTTCTTTCTCAGTATTCCTTTGGCGATTCAGGATATTCTGTGGTTCCATATAAATTTTAGGATTGTTTGTTTTATTTTTGTGAAAAATAGCACTGGAATTTTGATAGGGATTGCATTGAATCTATAATTGCTTTGGGTAGTATGGACATTTTAATAATATTCTTCTAATCCATGAGCATGGACTATCCTTTCATTTATTTGTATGTTTAATTTCTTTCATTAATCTCTTGTAGTTTTCAGTATATAGGTGTTTCACTTCCTTAGTTAAATTTATTCTCAGGCATTTTATTCTTTTTGTTGCAATTGTAAATGGGATTGTTTTCTTAATTTCTCTTTCTGATAGTTGGTTGTTAGTGTATAGAAACACAACAAATTTTGTATATGATTTTGTATTCTGTGACTTTACTGAATTCTTTTTATTAGTTCTAATAGTTTTTTTGGTGGAGTCTTTAGGGTATTCTACATATAATATGTCATCTGCAAACAGTGACAGTCTTACTTCTTCCCTTCAATTTGGATGCATTTTATTTCTTCTTCTTGCCTAATTGCTCTGGCTAGGGCTTCCAATACTATGTTGAATTAAAGTGCTGAGAGTGGGCATCTTTGTGTTGTTCTTGATCTGAAAGGAAAAGCTTTTAGCTTTTTACTGTAGAGTCTGATGTTAGCTGTGGGCTTGTTACATATGGCCTTTATTATGTTGAGGTACATTACCTCTGTATCTACTTTGTTTAAAGTTTTTATTATAAATGATGTTGAATTTTGTCAAATGCTTTTTCTGCATCTATTGAGATGATTAAATGATTTTTATCCTTCATTTCATTAATGTGGTGTGTCAGATTGATTTGCATATGTTGAACCATCCTTGTATCACTGGAATAAATCCCATTTTAATATTGCGTGTGATCCTTTTAATGTATTGTTGAACTTGGTTTGCTAGTATTTTGTTGGGGATTTTTGCATCTATGTTCAGCAGGGATATTGGCCTGTAATTTTCTTTTCTTGTGGTATCCTTGTCTGGTTTTGGTATCAGGGTAATGCTGGACTCATAAAATGTATTTGGAATGTATTACTGCTTCTGTTTTTTAGAAGAGTTTGGGAAGTATTGGTGTTAATTCTTCTTTGAATGTTTGGTAGAATTCACCAGTGAAGCTGTCTGGTCCTGGACTTTTGTTTCTTGGGAGGTTTTTGATTATTTGTTCAATTTCACTGCTAAATTTTCTATTTTTTCACAATTCAGTCTTGGTATGTTGTATGCTTCTAGGAATTTATCTATTTCCTCCAGGTTGTCAAATTTGTGGGTATATAATTGTTCATGAGTCTCTTTTTTTTAAATTTAATTTTAATTGAAATATAGTTGATTAACGATGTTGTGCCAGTCTCTGCTGTACAGCAGAGTGACTCAGTTATGCACATACAGACATTTTTTTTTTAATATTCTTTTCCACTGTGGTTTATCACAGGATATTGAATATAGTTCCCTGTGCTATACAGTAGGACCTTGTTGTTTATCCATCCTATATATAATAGTTTACATCTGCTATTCCCACACTCCCAGTCCTTCCAGCCCCCACCCCCTCCCCCTTGGCAACCACAAGTCTATTCTTTATGTCTGTGAGTCTGTTTCTATTTTGTAGATACGTTCATTTGTGCCATATTTTAGATTCCACATATAAGTGATAGCATATGGTATTTGTGTTTCTGACTTCACTTAGTATGATAATCTCTAGTTGCATCCATGTTTCTGCAAGTGGCATTATTTCGTTCCTTTTTCTGGCTGAGTAATATTCCATTGTATATATGTACCACATCATCTTTATCCATTCATCTGTCGATGGACATTTAGGTTGTTTCTATGTTTTGGCTATTGTGAATAGTGCTACTATGAACACATAATAGTCTCTTTTATCCTTTGTATTCCTGTGGTATCAATTGTAACATCTCCTCTTTAATTTCTGATGTTAGTTATTTGAGTCCTCTCTCTTTTTCTCTTGGGAATCTAGCTAAAGGTCTGTCAATTTTATGTTTTCAAAGAACTGACTCTTAGTTTTATTGATCTTTTCTATTGTCTTTGTAGTCTCTATTTTATTATTTCCACTCTGATCTTTGTTATTTCTGGAAGGGCTACATTTCTAAGTGGTCAGTTTATTTGTAACTATTTTCTTGTTATGATGATTTTGCATTTCTTTGCAACCTTATAACTATGGCAATTCAGATATAGAACACTTTGCATGAAGAGGACTCTTAAAATCATTGTACTTTCAGATGTAGCCTAAAACTCTTCATTAGTTATAATGATATTATGAGCCAGGCTAAATAGCTGCCACAAGCCATTCAGTAAAGAAGAAGGTACATCCAGCTGAAGGTAAAGAAGCAGGCATCTAGTGTGTCTGGGACAGTCCCAGCATTGGACTGCCCTTCTAGATTTCTGGGAGGCTCTTGAAGTCTGAGACTCACCCAACCACCCATCCTGACATTATCATGAAAAACACCTTCGGCAAGGAGTGGATGGGTTGATAGCCTATAACCATTATTTTTGAACCATGGCCCTTTCCAAGAAAAAATGATATATTTATAGACATATATATTAGGTAGAAACTTATCTATTAGTATCTTAATAGGTTAAAGGAGGTTTAAACTCTAAACCCTTGACGTATGCCATAAGTAAAGCTAAAAAGGCCTGGGCTATTACCCTCTTCTCACACCTGTACCCCTCCCAGCACCAAGCACAGTTCCTCAGATCTGGAATCCAGCAGGTTAACATCTAATCTTTTGTTATCTATGGGATTCTTATTCTCTGCAAATCAACAATTCAACACTGTCATGCTCAGAGAAGCAGTCTCAATTAGGAGACCCTATAGCACCTGCATAGTAATAATAGCAATATTACCATGTATCAGGCATCGTTCTAAGTACTTTATATGTATTAATTCATTTTATACTTACAATAGGTAGGTACTATTATTGTCCCCATTTATAGGTGGAGAAATTGAGGCACCAAGATGTTAAGTTACTTTCCCAAGATCGCATAGCGAGTAAGTGGCAGAGCCAGGACTTGAACTCCTTGGTAGTCTAGGAGTCAGATTCTGTGCTCTTAATCACTACAGTATATCTGAAAATGTTCTGGAAAAGTTCTACATCAAACCTTTAATATAATTCTGGTTCTACCATGAAGTACAATCAGATACTTTGTGAATTCCCACATCTGAGCTAAGCTTTGAGCCCTTTATAAAGCGTGAAGCTGGCTGGGGAACAAGATATCCTCCAGTCTGAGAGACCCACCTCTCTGCTAGAACCTTAGTGCAGAACTGTCCAATTCATATGCCTTGGCATGCCCACTGGGAATGGGCCCAGCTACTGACCCCTCCATCCTCCTGAAGGCAATATAGGGCCTGTGCCTCCAGGACAGGGACCTCAAGCCTTAGGCAGCCTCATTCCTTTACTCCTTAGTGAAAATATTATCATTTTTTTCTCCTGGCCATGATATTAAAAAGGTTGGGAAGCCCTGCTTTAGAGAACTATGGGAGGGTAAAAGAGAATATGTTTGGGTGGTCTTTGTTCCCTGTCATTACCTCCATATCAGAGGCATGGTAAAGGAAAGTGAGGCAGATTCATTTCTCCAGACATGACATGAGCTTTAGGGATTCCTTTCCTTTCCTTGACATAGTTACTTGGCTCAATCAGAGGGTAATGGAGAAGTCAGAAATGTCATCACTTAAGTCAGTGGTTTTTGAAGTGCAGTTCTTAGGCATCTAGGGGTCCTGAAACCCTTTCAGAGGTCCTGGAGGTCAAAACTCTGTATAATAATACTAGGATACTGTTTGCCTTTTCCACTGTGGTAACATTTGCAGTAATGGTGCAAAAGCAATGGTGGATAAAACTGCTGGTGCTTTAGCATGAATCAAGGCAATGGCACCAAACCATGTTATATTCTTCATTGCCCATGAAGAATACTTACAGTTCCACTTTAAAATGTCCTTGAAGAAGCAGTAATTAAAAATGATTAATATTGTTAAATCTCAACCCTTGAGAATATGTCTTTTTATGTTTTCTTTTAAAAAAATATTTATTTATTTTTTGGCTACATTGGGTCTTCGTTGCTGCGCGCGGGCTTTCTCTAGTTGCGGCGAGCGGGGGGCTATGCTTCGTTGTGGTGTGCGGGCTTCTCATTGCAGTGGCATCTCTTGTTGCGGAGCACGGGCTCTAGGCGTGCAGGCTTCAGTAGTTGTGGCTCGCGGGCTCTAGAGTGTAGGCTCAGTAGTTGTGGCGCATGGGCTTAGTTGCTCCGCAGCATTTGGGATCTTCCCAGACCAGGGCTCGAACCTTTGTCGCCTACATTGGCAATCGGATTCTTAATCACTGCGCCACCAGGGAAGCCCTGAGAACATGTCTTTTTTTTTTTTTTTTTTTTAAGAACATGTCTTTTTAATACTCACTGTCATGAAGGAAGTACACATAAAGCTCTTCTGCTATGTACCAAATACAGTGGCTGTCTTTAGGAAAAGCACTTATGCAATTGTTTGAGTTGCTAGCTAAACTAGTCACTTTTTTCTTGGAACACCATTTTCACTTGGAAGAATAAGTGACAGATAGACTACAGTTATTCAGGTTTGGCAGACATTTTCTCATAGTGTTTGACAGACATTTTCTTGAAAATGAACAAAGTATTGATAAAACTGTCACTTTAAGAAAACAACTACAAGTATTTGTTGCCAATGATAAAAATTTGAGCAAACAAGTAAACAATAGAATTTTGGAAAACTTGTTGCTGCCACCATGAACTTGGCACCTCTTCCCAATTCTTAAGTATTTTTTTCTGATGAGATTGATGGTGATATTAACAAATGCTAAGTTTTGGTATTGTATAATTAAATGTATCAACATTTAGAAGATATGCATTACTCTTTGAATGAATATTTTCCAATAACCAATGCATACTCTTACAAAATCATGCATGACGAAGGTCTATTTAAAATGCAAGAAAGACTAATAATGGATTTTAATATAACAGAATTTAAAAAATACACAAATATTGTTTCAGACTCTACATCGCAACAATTATTTAAAAAATTACTTCTTATCAAGTTTTTAAAAAATTTTAAATAGACTATATTTTAGAAGTTTTAAGCTTACAGAAAAATTGAGAAGGTAGTCCTGAGAGTTTCCATATACTCCCAAATCCAACTTCCCCTATTATTAACATCTTACATTAGTATGGTATATTCATTACAATTAATGAACCAATATTGATATGATTAACTAAAGTCCATATATTATTCACACTTTCTTAGTTTTACCCAGTATCCTTTTTCTGTTCCAGGATACCACATTACCTTTAGTTATCTTGCCTCCTTAGATTCCTCTTGGTAGTGACAGTTTCTCAGACTTGCCTTGTTTTTGATGACCCTGACAGTTTTGAGGAATACTCGTCATTTATTTTGTAGATTGTCCCTCAAATGGGATTTGTCTGATGTTTTTCTCATGATTTGACTGGAATTGTGGGCTTTGGGAGGAAGATCACAGAGGTTAAGTGCTATTTTCATCAGATCATATCAAGGGTACTTATTATCAACATGACTTATCACTGTTGATGTTAACCTTGATCACACTTGTCTGAGGTAGTGTTTGTCTCCACTATAAAGTTATTCTTTTCCCCCTCTTTCCATAGTGAGCTCTTTGGAAGGAAGTTCTTGTTGAGTTTTCATGTGGCAGCAAAGAAGAAAATCCACAATTATCTAACAAGACTGTTAAAATACTTTTCCCTGGGCTTCCCTCGTGGTGCAGTAGTTGAGAGTCCGCCTGCCGATGCAGGGGACACGGGTTCGTGCCCCGGTCCGGGAGGATCCCACATGCCGCAGAGCAGCTGGGCCCGTGAGCCATGGCTGCTGGGCCTGTGCGTCCGGAGCCTGTGCTTCGCAACGGGAGGGGCCGCGGCAGTGAGAGGCCCGTGTACCACAAAAAAAAAAAAAAACTTTTCCCTTTTCCAACTACATATTTGTGTGAGGCTAGATTTTCTTATATGATTCAACCAAAGCAACATATCACAATAGTTTGACTGTAGAAGCAGGTATGAGAATTCTACCATCTTCTGTTATGCCAGACATTAAAGAGATTTGCCAAAAGTATAAAACAATGCTACTCTTCTTACTATTTTCATTTTAGAAATATAATTATTTTCATAAAAATGTTATTTCTGTTAATTTTATGGGTTGAATATAATGGTTTTATCATTGTTTTTTAAATAAATTAATAAATATTTTAAAATTTTCTCAGTTTTTATTTCTAATACAGTAACTATTGGGAGATATAACCCACATAAGCAAAAGCTCATGGGTTCCTCAGTAATTTTTAAGAGTGCTAGGGGGTCCTGAAACCAAAAAGTTTGAGAACTACTTTCTTTAGAGTTAAATTTCTGTGGACCTAAAACGAAAGTACCCTATTCAAAGAAAGCAGGCCAAAACTAAATTCTAAAGGCTTAACGAGTAAACTGACTATACCTAAATTTTTCTTATTGAGAAATGTAATTTTTACACCTGCAGAAAATTGTTTCCTCAACTGATAACTGTGCTCACAAGTAACTGTTTGCAAGAGTAGTTTGTTATTTGTGTCTTAAAAATAATGACAGGTAGCCAGGTGTGTTTGTAAGAAGTCTGAGCAGAAAAATATACCAGTTGATGCAGATGCATGGGTGTATACATTGTTCATTATCAACTTTTTGTTCATTAGCTTTCTTCTTTGGTTCTTAGTATTCAAGGAATGGAGATCCATCAGATATGTGTTTTGGCTTTCAACTGTCTATTAGTCTTTATTATATCATATTAGTTTGTATATTGTTAGACTTCGAACTGTATCGAATAGAATCCTTGGGGGAGTTGCTAAAAGACGTTTCCCTTCTCTTTCTCTGTTCTGTCTCTATTTCATTTCATGTATTCCAAATGAAACCACTGATTGGGAACTACTTCTGGTTTGTGTACTTGGTACACTCTCAGTAAATACTAAAGGTTGAATAGCTTTTATCTCTACTATTTGGCCAAGAGTCAAGGCTGATGGTGTTTGGATGCCAATGGTGGTGATTAGCATCAGGGAGTAAGGGCATTAATCACCAGAGCTGAGGCAGCCCAGGAATCTCCTTAGCCCTTTACCTTCCCAGCAGCAAAACCGTTCTGGTAGCATTGCTGATCCGTGTGTGTCCTTTTCCCAAATATTCTGACCTCTGGTAATACCATGTGCAAATAAGGCAGTCTGCTAGCCTGGCTAAAGCATAGGGAACACGTAGGGCAGAAGTGAGGTAGCAAAGAGCTTAGTAGAGAATGGGTCAGATTCTTGAAGGGTAGAATGTGAATCCAATGTCAAAAATGAGTCCTAAGTCTTTCTGTCCTTAGTCTTTCCCTGTCCTCATTCCTAGTCAGCCCTTAAGCTAAAGAGTCATAGTCTTGGTGTAGAAAGGCACCTTGAAAGCCATCTTATCTAACCATTCAACTAATCCTGAATCCTCCCTACAAACCCATGCTTGCCTTGCTGTGCCAGTTTGAGGGGTACAGTTAAATGTGTGAGAAGGAATATAGGACATATGCAGTAAGATGTCAAATTTCAACATACATCTTGGATCCAGCTGTTTCATATTGGTCCTCTGAATTATAAAGAAGGTTTTTGGGATAAAACCTCATAATAGACCTATACCATAATTTGATTGAAAAAGTTAAGGTGTATACAAGTAACTTTTTTTTTTTTTTGCGGTACGTGGGCCTCTCACTGTTGTGGCCTCTCCCGTTGCGGAGCACAGGCTCTGGACGCACAGCCTCAGCGGCCATGGCTCACGGGCCCAGCCGCTCCACGGTATGTGGGATCTTCCCGGACTGGGGCACGAACCCGTGTCCCCTGCATCGGCAGGTGGACTCTCAACCACTGCGCCACTAGGGAAGCCCTATACAAGTAACTTTTAACCTGAATTTACATAATTATCCTGAAATTCTGTAAATGAAAGAAAAAGAATTCTCTATAAGGTTAGAAGTTAGACTGAAGGATCAGTTTTTACTAATTGTTGATGATGATTTGTCTCTTCCAGGGAAATAACTATATATTGGGTTAAAATTGTTATGTTTTTTGTGTTTTATTATTTTAAAGGAAAAAGGACTTTAAGAGAAATGCCCATTAAAAAGGGGCTAGATTAGGACTTCCCTAGTGGGTCAGTGGTTAAGGATCCGCCTGCCAATGCAGGGGACACGGGTTCGAGCCCTGGTCTGGGAAGATCCCACATGCCACGGAGCACTAAGCCCGTGTGCCACAACTACTGAGTCTGTGCTTTAGAGCCTGTGAGCCACAACTACTGAGCCAGCGTGCTGCAACTACTGAAGCCTGCATGCCTAGAAGCCCGTACTCTGCAACAAGAGAAGCCATTGCAGCGAGGAGCCCGCACACTGCAACGAAGAGTAGCCCCTGCTCGCCGCAACTAGAGAAAGCCCACGCTCAGCAACGAAGACCCAACGCAGCCAATAAGTAAATAAATAAATTTTATATTTAAAAAAAAAGGGGGCTAGATTAGAAGTTAGAAAACTGTGGCCACTTAAAATAATTGTGGTCATTTCCATGATAAAAAGGGAGATGAGAAGAATCTGAAGGAATGGAGAAAAGCTGGGTGGAGAGAGTGCCTTCCAAGTTTCTTCACATGGGAAGTTTTCTGTCGCAGGACTCATTGTGAGTCTGAGTAGTCTTGCTCAGCTTCTGTTCCCAAACTGGGGTGAGAACAGCTCCTTAGCTGATGCAGCGAATATGGCAACAAAAATTTTAAGCTCTGCAGGCCATTGACTTCTCAGACTCAGCTGCCTGAAGCTTCTCTAAGGGAGAAAATTTGCTTTCATTTTCTTGAATATATTTATGTTGTGCTGCTAACTGAAACGATTTAAAAATGTATTTGTCATACAGAGTGAAGTAAGTCAGAGAAAAACAACTATCATGTAATATTGCTTATATGTGGAATCTAGAAAAATGGTACAGATGAACTTATTTGCAAAGCAGAAATAGAGACACAGAAGCAGAAGGAGAGAACAAACTTATGGATACCAAGGCGGGGAAGGGGGTGGGTGGGATGAACTGGGAGACTGGGATTGACATATATACACTACTATGTATAAAACAGATAACTAATGAGAACCTTCGGTATAGCACAGGGAACTCTACTCAATGCTCTGTAGTGACCTAAATGGGAAGGAAATCTAAAAAAGAGGGGATATATGTATACATATAGCTGATTCACTTTGCTGTACAGCAGAAACTAACACAACATTGTAAAGCAACTATACTCCAATAATTAAAAAAAAAATGTATCCAGTCCCTATAATGGGGAGAAGTTGCCTCAGAATTCCCAGGGGACCTCAAGGGAAGAGTCAGTGTGCTAAGAACTGTATACCTTCAACATGTCCTCTTTCTTAGGAATAAAATTATTTTGAGAATCAGAGCTAGTAGTAGGCGCAACTCCTCATATTCCTCTCAAGACCTCTTCTACTCTAGGAAGGCATGACAAACTAATATTTAATAGTTGCTTTGGTCTTTGGGAGGAATGTGTCTGTCTGCTCAGACAATGATTAAGAAGTATGAATTAAAACTTTAAAAATTGAAGTGGTCATTGGACTTACCTGGTGGTGCAGTGATTAAGAATCCACCTGCCAATGCAAGGGACACAGGTTCGAGCCCTGGTCTGGGAAGATCCCACATGCCGTGGAGCAACTAAGCCCGTGTGCCACAACTACTGAGGCTGCACTCTAGAGCCTGCGAGCCACAACTACTGAAGCCCACGCACATAGAGCCCATGCTCTGCAACAAGAGAAGCCACTGCAATGAGAAGATGGCACACTGCAATGAAGAGTAGCCCCTGCTCGCCACAACTAGAGAAAGCCCAAGGGCGGCAACGAAGACCCAACACAGCCAAAAAAAAAAAAAAAAAAAAATTAAAGTGGTCATTAACTTTGTAAAATGAGAGTTTTAAAAAAGAATTTAAAGTACGTGATCTCACTTGGCTTTTAATAACACATGTATCACAGCCCTAAATAATTATTGGGAATAGTTCTCTAAACAGAAGACCTATACAATGAGATGATGGGTAAAGGGTTGAGAAAATCTAGGCCAATCAATTAACATGACTATAAAACACTTTAAAAGTACTTGCTTGATTTTTAAAAAAGCTTTAACACTGATGGCTTTTCTAATGCTAACCTCCAACTGGCTTGATTTTTTTTAAATAGAAAAATGTTTTAATCAAGTAATTGTTTGATCTGTAATTTTTAAGTTTTTCTGTTCTCATCATAAAGTACATGATTTGATATACTCCATAGTACCTTCCCCTAGATTAGATCAGTTACTCAGAATTATAATTAATAATTAATTAAAGTAATTAATTAAAGTAGTTAATAATTACTACATTGCTAGTTAGAATATTCAATAAGGTACATCTCACTAGATATATTATTACTTTGAGATGTATTTTATAGAAAAAAGTTTGAGAATTATTAGAATATACTGTTTTGTTTCTTAAAATAACTTGTGAAGATACTGTGGAGTCAGGCAAAAGATTTTGAGAAAAAAACTAGAAGTGAGGTATAGTGTTAAGAAATCATAAGATTTCCACGTATTTTAGGGTGTGGACTAGAAAAAAAAGCACAACGTGAGAACTGTGAGTTCAGTTTTATTTGGGGACTTACTGAGGACTATAGCCCAGGAGACAACCTCTCAGATAGCTCTGAGGAACTGCTCCAAAGAGGTAAGGGGTAGATCAGTATATATACGATTCTGGCAAAGAGGATGCATGCAATCAAGCATACGTCAAGGTTGCTGCTAGTCATGAGGAGCAGATGTCTCCATTAATGATTTTAGTGCTTTTCTAAGTATGAGAAGATGCAAGAAACTGAGTAAAATCTATCTGAAAATATCTATGTGCAGGCCTGTTCTGCCAGTTTTCCCAGAGCATAGAGTGTCTCCTTCCTGATCTCCACCCTGAACTCCTTTCAGGGTGTGTTAATGGTCAGTGACTACCTTGGCTAGTGACTTCATTCTTGTAGAACCAGATGGTAAGCAACATTATTTGTTGTCAAGGGTCAAGTATTACTTAACTCTTCTATCTTTTATTGTTAATCAAGAAATATATGTTATGTAAGATTTCCCTCCCAAGACTGCTACAATGATTCAGTGGTCAGCAACTATTTAAGTGCTTCCATATCTGTATGCCACTATGTTATGAAGAATATAAAAGGAGTGAAAGAAGTTTTTTCAAAGAGTTTACAATTTAGTAAACGAAATAACATGAACCAAATACCAAACAATGCAGTAGAGTGGAAAGAGGCCCAATTGAATCAAGAAATATGAATCCGAATCGTTACTCAGATACTATGTAGCTGAATGGCCTTAGGCAGGTCACTTAACCTCTCTGGGTCCAAGTACCTCATCTGTAAAATGCATGATGTGATCAGCTAGTTTCTGTCACTCCTTTCAGCTGTAACGGTATTTTAAAGAGCCGTGCTCAGTAGTTAAATACATTATTATGAGTGCATCAGGAGTTAAAGGTAAGGATAATAAGGATTGGGAAGGCTCTGAGGAGACATGAGATTTAAGGAGGAAAATGATCTTGCTTGAAAGGTGAGTAGAATTTAGACAAGCAGAGTGAAGGTATTTCAGCCATGATCTGAAGCCAAGCACCAAATGTTTCAGGAGGAAGAGAAGAAACTTGCCTAATAAGAGCGAGTGCATGTTGGAGAGAAAAGGGAAGAATGAAAATCCTAGACAGATTCGCCATAAAATCAGGCAGCAAAGTATAGACTTCTTACCCTGATCCACAGGGTACATCTACAGAGGTTTTGAGCAGGAACATGGTACATAAAGTAATGTTTTAGGACAATTAATAGGGCAGTAAACTCTAGGAAAGGTTGTAACTTTGACCAGCATGTTCTAGTGGGTCAGCCAGTAGTATCTCCTCTTGGGAATGTCATCCTTTTAGGAAGGAAACTTGCTAAATAAATAAACCAACGTGCTAGATATTTGTTTAAGTAACCTTTAAAGCAGGATAACAGGGACTTCTGTGGCAGTGCAGTGGTTAAGACTCCATGCTTCCACTGCAGGGGGTATGGGTTTGATCCCTGGTCCGGGAAGTAAGATGCCACATGCCCTGTGGTCAAGGAAGGAAGGGAGGGAGGGAGGGAAAGAAAGAGAGAGAGGGAGGAAGGGAGGGAGAAAGGAAGGAAGGAAGGGAGGGAAGGAAGGGAGGGAGGGAGGGAAGCAGGGTAACAGAGAGAGCCCTACCCATTTTATATTTTATGTCCCTTTTCCCCAGTCATTCAATAGATGTTTACCGAGTACAGTAGTCCCTCTTTATCTGTGGTGGATACCTGAAACCATGGATACTATTAAGCCTATATATACTATTGTTTTTCCTATACATACATAACTATGATAAAGTTTAACTTATAAATTAAGCATAGTAAGAAATTGACAATAAATAATAAAATTGCTTAATTATAACAATATACTATAATAAAAGTTACGTGAATGTGGTCTCTCTCTCTCAAAGTACCTTATTGTACAAATTTAATTCCTTTTCCATCTTAGCTAGGCACTTATCATGCACTGTGGCTGTAACTTTTTCAGTTTGAGGTGCAACAGCAAAGTTAGCATGAATTTCTTTTTCCTTCACAACATTCCAGATAGAAGATTCATTCTTACTGTAGATCTTAGCAACCTCAGCATACGGTCTTTTTCTTTCCTTATTAAGTCGAGAACTTTTACCTTTTCACTTAAAGGAAGCACTTTACAGTTTCTCTTTGGCATATCCGAATTGCCAGCATTACTCCTTTTGCACTTTGGGGCCAATATTAAGTAAAAAAGAGGTTACTTCAACATAAGCAGTGGGATACAAAGAGAGTCGATCCGATACCTGAGATGGCTACTAAGTGACTAATGGCGGGATACCCTGGACAAAGGGGAGATTCACATTCTGAATGGGACCGTACAAGATTTCATCACACTGCTCATGTGTGCAATTTAGAATTTTACAAATTGTTTATTTCTGGAATTTTCCATTTAAAATTTTCTGACCAGGGTTCACCACAGGTAAGTGAAACCATGGAAAGTGAGACCTACTGTACTTAATGGAAAGCTGGCATAGTTCTAGGTGCTATAGGGGGTAACAAGATGAATTAAGAGTCAGTCACCATAGTTAGTCTTAATTTAGAGGAGAAAACGTGACTAGTATATAGATCACCAGAATGTGAGGCAGATTATAATTAGTACCACAGGATCTGTATGACCAGAATGCTGTGGGTAGTAAAGAGGAAGTGAGCCTTGAAGGCTGGATGGTTGGAGACTCGGCTGGTGCAGGGGAGGAGGAAGAAGGGGTGGTTGTTTGGTTGTTCCTAAGGGTAAAGGATCATGAGGGCAACTTTTGTGACCTCTTCCTCCTCTGAGGTTTTATGTTTCTATGAGAAACACAGAGGTAGGAAATTACAGAGTATGTTTAGAGACTTGAAGACTCTGGAGGATCCTACTTCCATTAATGACAGAGTAGCTCCTATTTGACCAACCCACCTATAGATCACAATTGTAACTCTGGACAAATCTAAAAAACAATTATCTGGAAGGCATTATTGAGCAACCAAAAGCAGGGAGAAAGTAGAACACTATCCACACATGGAAGAAGAGATTGATACCGATGAATTCTTATTTTTGTCGATTTTACCTGAGAGCAGATCACAGTTGGCTTCTTATGGGATATTTAAAAATAGTTGGAAACCTGCAGTATTCCTGACTTGAGGAATCAGAGGAGAGTGACCATAGCAGCTAGAGAATAAGAGGAGAAATTATGGAAAGGAGAGAAACACAGAGAAAGAGCCCAACATTCTTCATATAAACTCTGCCTAAATCTTGGGCTGAACTATATATGTACAACTAAGGCTAAAAAAAAATTGAACAGAGATTTCAGTCGCTGCGCATCACAGAGGAGACAGAGTTTGGAGTGTGAGACTAGCCAGGTTAATTACCTGCTAAAATAGCAACAACAACAAAATCAATATACTTTGGTGGAATGTAAAAGAATCCCAAGCCTCTGCAACATATCATTCACAATATCCAGAATACAATCCAAAATTCCTAGATGTGAGCAGACACAGGAAAATCTGACCCATTTTAAAAGAGGAAAAGGTAATTAACAGAAACTGACCCTGAAATGACACAGATGTTGGAAATAGAGGCAAAGATTTTAAAGTAGCTTTTATATCTATACTCAGGGATATGAAGGAAATATATACTAGAATTGAATGAACAAATAGGAAATCTTAGCAGAGGAATTGAAACTATAAAAAAGAACCAAATGGAAATTCTAATGCTAAAAATTAAAAATTCTAGACTTAATTTTTAAGTTCACTATGTATACTTAACACTAATCGCAGATGATTGGAAAGTTGGTGCACTTAAAGATAGATAATAGAAATTATGCCATCTGAAAAACAGAAAACAATAAAACAAAATTAACAAAGTCTCATGACTTAAGAAACTTTATCAAAAGGTTTAACTCATGTGTCATGGAGTCCCAGAAGGAAAGGGAAGAAAGTGGGACAGAAAAATATTTTTAAAGAAAATGGCTGAAATTTAGTAAAAGATGTAATTTTGCAGATTCTAGAAGCTCAAAAAACTTCTAGCAGATACAAAGAAAATCACTCCTAGGCACATCATGGTCAAACTGTTGAAAACCAAAGATAAAAAAAATTTCAAAGCAGCTAGAGGAACAACGATATCATTAAGGACTGACTTCTCATTGGAAGCTATAGAGACCTGAAAACAGTACAACAACATCTTTAAAGTGCTGAAAGGAAAAAACTGACAATCCAGAATTCTCTATGTAGAGGACTTAAGAGTCATGGCTGGAACTTCGATTATGTGTGGGAGAGTGGTGTGTACTCAGGCAGGATAGAAGGGTTGAAGTCAGTGTAAAGGGTTTTGCATATCAGGTAGTAGAGCTTGGATTAGAACCTTCATCAGCATAAAACAAACTAGTCATTATTTTTTAACAGATCTGTATTGGATAATCTGGCAAGATTGGCACTGCTACTACCACATGTGGAGCCTTGTGTGCATTAGATAAAGCCACCCGTGAAGATGGGCATGGACCTAAATAAGCAAGTCATGCCTTTATGTGGATAAAAGTGTGCCCCTTCCTCTAGGTAGATGCTGCCCCTCATCAGGGTGCGTGGCTTAGCAAACAGCATGGACTGGATTTCAGTTCCTAATTGCCCCCTCAACCAGGGACATAAGCCAAATTTACATGATTGGAAAGAACAGATGGATATGAGAGAAATCTATGGGATTGGATGTAGAGGGGTCTCGGGTTCAAGGCAAGTCACTGAGAGCTCTGACGTTTTCAGTTTGGGTGACCAGAGGAACAGCAGAACCCTTAACAGAAATACCAGAGGTAAGAGAAGAGCTCTTACAAACAATTGGAAGTCTAGTATGGAAGATATAGACCTGGAAGGTATTTATAGAGATGTGTTAGTTTGGAGCCTAAAGCGGTCAGTGAAGTCACCTGAACTGACATAGAAAAAGGAAGAGATGATGGGTAGGGGTGGAGTTGGAAAATGTGTTACCATGAGAATCAGTAGAAGGAAACAGAGCCAATGTACTACCGTAGATGAATCAAAGGTACAGTAGGAGCAATAAAATTTCCCACCATTTTATTGAATTTTTTAAAATGGAAGTAATTTACTAGATTGGTAACATTTTAGGATTTGGATGTTACTTTGTAGAAGGTCTTAACAGGAGTATATAACAAGCAACCTAATCTTACTGCTTTCAGCTTTAATGTATGTAAAAAAACTGTGTAAACAGCAAATTATTATATTCTCAGCTTCTTTCCTGAACATTCTGCATTTCCCTATCATGTCATAATACAAATCTGAATTGTTAGATATTCACATCATTCTGGATTGCTGCAGCCCTTGCAATACATTTTCTAATCTCCCCCTTCAGTGTTTACTAAAGCCAGTGATGGTTTGCTTTTCTCAGACTTCTTCTGTCTTCACCAAATTCCATTTAATTCCATGTTTATGAAATAGATTTCTACTTTCCTACACTGGGCAAATTCCCTCTCCATTGAAAACCCACCTTCTCTAAGAATACTGCTCTCTACATTTAGTACTGTGTAACTGATAGGTGTTCAGTGCATAATTGTTAACTAACAAAATTAAGAGGCACTGCTGTTTATTATCTGAAGTTCTTACTGACATGTTATTTCCCTGATTCTGTTTTACCGCCTATCTAAAGGAAACTAAATAACAAAATAAGCTTTAAAAAGAAATAGAAAAAGGTAACTTTAGTGTGTATTTATTTATACCTTACTTGATTCCAAAAAGCATTTTGTATGTATGTGTACCCATATGTATACAAAGACACCCACATACATACACAAATAGATTTAAATAGACTTTTTAAAAAATTAGAGCAAAGGGAAAATAGAGAAAAGTTGAAAGACAAGAAAAGTTGATATCTATCAATCCATATCATAAACTTCTACAAAGTTCTTAAAATTGAAAAATTAAATCAACACTTAGCCTCCCTCCAGCCAGAGAGGGGAAAGGATAGCCTCCCTGCAGCCAAAGAGGGGAAAGGATACTTAGTAAGTTAGAAGATAGAAGCAAGTTAGCTACTCAGAAGAAGTGAAGATTTTGCCGGGGGTGGGGGTGGGGCGGAGCGGGGAGCAGGACTTGTACCTTTCATAAAGGGACGTCTGAAAGATGCCAGTGGACAATTTACTCAGCACCATTCCTGCTGCTAATACAAGTTTGTATTGTACGGATTCTTATATATCAGCTGGGGGCACAATGACAAAGTACAGTTCAATGAAACTAGGGCTATAGAGGTCAAAAAAGTACTTTGCAACTAAGCTTTTCTTTTTATTATTTGACTTGATCCAGAGAAATAGTTTTAAATGTTTAGAGATTGGATAGACTCAGTTTCAAGCCCTTCACGAATGTTGTATCTTTTAATAAAATTTGGGTAGCAGATAATTCAAAGTTGTCTCTTTGACAAGAAAATGGAGTGAAGAATTCTATTGGTCTTAATACGTTTCAAGGAGTTGGCCCTTTGTGTATGCAGCGGTACGGAGAGGCATACAACCTTGCTCTGTTTCATGTTTTAATATCTTTAGAGTATGAATTTAGCATTTTTCACTGAGTATTTCCATGATTTAGAAGGCAGAAGAGTATGAGGAAGGATAACTCTTTAATATCTACTTTTCCAACTCTGCTTAGGCTTTTCTAATACCCACCTCTAAGAGGATTCAGTTTCTTCCCAATGACTGCTCACAAAGCAAAACAAAAACAATAAAATCTCTTCATTTGTTAGATTTTAACACGTTCAGAAACCATCATTCTCAAATTTAAAATAATTTCTTTGCTATTCTAAAGTTCTTTACGAAGTTACTTTTTAGTGTCCTACATGTAATTTTTCATGCCGCTGAAATCCAGAGGGAAGAGTTAACATTGATGGACCTTTCATTTCATATGCACATGTAGAACCAGTAGCAAAGGGTATAGCACCTCATGTTGCACCATATGGGGGTAATCTTTCAAATTTCTTCCGGATAGATCTCAAAGCCAGACGAATTTATAACATTGCCTTTCCTCCCATGAGATGTAACAAATACTGCCCTCTACTGAGGGATGCTCACGATGGCTCAATTATGTTCACCATCAAGTGCTAATCTTCTATCAGTTACTGATTTCAGTGATTTTGGTAGTATTGTTACTAATTACTTCATCATTATCATGTACATTCTTATTAAAATCATTAAATTAAAAATAGAAAATGAAAAAGATGGAAACATGTATCAGCCTTGGCCATGTACATTTATTACCTTCTGTAGTCTATACAATCAGATATCATAATGTCTGAGGCTTTAACAATAATGTTTAAATTTCCATTTGTTTTGAATGAGCCAAGAAAATCCGTTTTGCAGTGGGAAATTAGAAGGGGGTTGTTATAGCATTATTTTAATAAATGATTTTGTGAAATGATTCTAGCAACTATTGGGCTATTTTTCTTCCCCCTGCCAATATTTTTTTCAATGTCTGCTGGATTGCTAATATCTAGGTTAATCATTTCAAAGAACTAGCTGTTTGTGCAGCTAAAATAAAATTTCCTCATTGTTTATGATTTTAAAAGATTGATTATACATGGTTACTTAACAGTAGAGGACCACATTAAACTAAATACCTTCCAATCAAAAACTTAAATCAAAAACTAGGACTTCCCTGGTGGCGCAGTGGTTAAGAATCTGCCTGCCAATGCAGGGGACACGGGTTTGAGCCCTGGTCTGGGAAGATCCCACATGCCACGGAGTAACTAAGCCTGTGTGCCACAGCTACCAAGCCTGCACTCTAGAGCCTGCGAGCCACAACTACTGAGCCCACGCACCACAACTACTGAAGCCCGCACCCCTGGAGCCCACGCACCGCAACAAAGAGTAGCCCCTGTTCGCTGCAACTAGAGAAAGCCTGCATGCAGCAATGAAGACCCAAGTCAGGCAAAGAAAAAAAAATCTTTAACTAGTGAAATACTTACTCACACACACACACACATTGTATATGGCATGTTTTTGAAAACTGTCCTGCTGCCTGTGTTCCTGGACATGGAGAATATGGGTTCTCTTATTAGGCTAAATGCTCAGTATAATGCCTTGTTCAGCCCACTTGTGTTGTTCCCATTTTTCTAGAATCTGGTTAGAATTGGCTTAAAGCTTAAACAAATTTTGGGAGTCATTATAAACAAAACCTAGTAATTCAAAGTATCCCCATGGCTTTTTTTTTTTTTTTTTTTTTTTTTTTTGCTGCTCTGCGCTGCATGAGGAACTTCCTGCCTGACCAGGGATCAAACCCATGCCCCCTGCATTGGAAGTACGGAGTCTTTACCACTAGACCGCTAGGGAAGTCCCCCTGCTCCCCCCGCCCCCATGGCTTCTTATAAAATCTAAAGCATAACCCTCTCATTACCTTAATTCAGAAACTTTAGATACCCTGAGAACTAGCAAGAGAGTCTAGCCAGGTTGAATAATCCCATGGTGAGGGTAGATTCTAGGACATGGTTAGCCAAGGTCTGTGAAGGAGGCTGTGAAGGCTCATTTCTCTCAGACTTAAAAACCAAAGAAGCAGTCCTGTTTTGTATAGAATCTAGGCTGCTTTCTGACTATCATGCATAGTTAAATTGAAAGCTTAAACTGAATAAATTACCTGGGCAGGACTTTCTAATTCCAGAAGTATTTAGGGTCTTTCTGAATAGAAGGTTCTAAGCTACACGAACCCATTCATGATGTTAATTTTGTTGGCATGATCAAACCCAGTTATCTCATTTCCTAAAGGGGCAACTCTTGACACTCCTCAAATTTTAGATGTCTATTAAACAATTGGACGTTCCAGTCAGATGCCAGCTAATTGCTTAACAAATTATGGTCTCTACTTACTCAATCCCAGGTGGTTAGTATAATCCATTCCAGTAATTCTTACCATCTCATCGTTAACGTATTGCCTTAGAGTGGTATTGATGCTTACACTCAGTGGTGCTTATTAATAATAATGATGATGCTAATGATTTCCTACTTCTTCATGTTCTTCTAATGTTGTGTTTTTGACCTATCTCCATATTTTTCATTTTGGTTTTCTATGCTGCAGGCTATAAGTCGAATGGGTTTTCCACTCCCCAGTCGAACTAGAAGAATTCCTAGAAATAAACCTGGCACAGTGCTTTTCACATAGTGGGCACTCAGTAGATCTGGTATGCAGTTTGTGTTTCGAGAAAGTTTTCAGTTCCATAATCTCCAGAATTAGACATCTCCAGGATTTGGAGATCTATTAGATATGCAGAGCTAGTTGCGTCAGGGTGGGGAAAGGATACAATTGCCTCTGGTTTGCCACGTTGATTTTTTGTTATTGTTGAGTCATTGTTTCTACAGATTCTCTTAAAATAAAAATATGATGCCCACCCCCCAATAGAATACTATATTAACCATTGTTATTTGGCCATAGAGAGGATAGAGTGTTAGGCAAAGATCTGGCAGATCTAGGTAGGACTAGCCTCCTGCCATTGTGACTGTATAAATCAAGTAGTAAGACTTTTCCTCAGCACAAAAAGAACATCTGAAATAGAATGTGTAAGAGTTGATAGTATTTTCTGGAATGGCGAGATATTTCCCAGCTGGATGGTATGGTCTTCATATTAATGAGATTTCTCATATTAAGGTGCCATATGACCAATCTTGGGAAATTATTTGCACACATTTCAGTGCTCTTTTTCTAATTATTATCTTTATTATTTTGGTGCACATAGTTGTTTTTTTGTTTTTGTTTTTGTTTTGCGATACGCGGGCCTCTCACTGTTGTGGCCTCTCCCATCGCGGAGCACAGGCTCCGGACGCGCAGGCTCAGCGGCCATGGCTCACGGGCCTAGCCGCTCCGCGGCACGTGGGACCTTCCCGGGCCGGGGCACGAACCCGTGTCCCCTGCATCGGCAGGCGGACTCTCAACCACTGCGCCACCAGGGAAGCCCCACATAGTTGTTTTAATGTCAATTCTTTTTATTTTTTTTGTTTGTTTTGAAAAGGACACATTCATCTGAATTCCATTCAAGCATTTTTTTTTTCCTATTAAAAGGTACTTCTCTTTAAGATCTGAGATATTGTCATTTCTGTGTAAACAAAGCAAGGTGCCACACATACTTGTTTAATTAGGAGCTATCAGGGCATCACTACAAGGAATTTATAAAGAGGAGTCTATACAGATAAAGAGTAACCCTTAGGACAGTATAATCTAGACAGCGCTTGAAATAATAATCGTCCTACTTGAGCTGAAATAATGGTGGCAGAACAAGCACTAGCCAGGCAGAGAAAAAAGAAACTCAAGCTGGCAGCTCATTCGTGTCACTGAAGTGGATCAACTGCTCATTGCAGGGCAGAAGGCAGGCTGGTGGTAATGCTCGTGCCTTTCACATTGGTGTGGCATTGAGAAAATCCTCACTCCCGGCCTCAGGGTCAAACCAAAACAGACAGCTGTGCCGTTCCTCATACAGGAGAAAGAAGACAGCAGGCAAGCTCTTTATTCCTAAAAGTTTGTTAGAGAAACTGTGCTACATATAATGCAGCTGTATATTCTTGGTAATTAAGGAAAACAAATGCCCTTAGCAAACTCATTGTAGATTTAAAGTTCTTTAAGTTTTCATCAGGTTTCCACAGAAACAAAGAGTTTGAAACAATAGTCGAGAATGCATAAACCATTGAATAAGTGGATTTTCATTGTTCCTGTTTAGAAAATTATTCAGATAACCAGCCACATCAAAGACAAACTTTTTTTTTACTAGAGCAATGCTGTTTATTTTCTTTAATTTTTTAAAAAAATTTATTTTGTATTTTTTTTACATCTTTATTGGAGTATAATTGCTTTACAATGGTGTGTTAGTTTCTGCTTTATAACAAAGTGAATCAGTTATACATATACATATGTTCCCATATCTCTTCCCTCTTGCGTCTCCCTCCCTCCCACCCTCCTTAACCCACTCCTGTAGGTGGTCACAAAGCACCAAGTTGATCTCCCTGTGCTATGCAGCTTCTTCCCACTAGCTATTTTACGTTTGGTAGTGTACATTTGTCCATGCCACTCTCTCGCTTTGCCACAGCTCACCCTTCCCCCTCCCCATATCCTCAAGTCCATTCTCTAGTAGGTCTGTGTCTTTATTCCTGTCTTACCCCTAGGTTCTTCATGACATTTTTTTTTCTTAAATTCCACATATATGTTTTAGCATATGGTACTAGACTTTCTCTTTCTGACTTACTTCACTCTGTATGACAGACTCTAGGTCCATCCACCTCATTACAAATAGCTCAATTTTGTTTCTTTTTATGGCTGAGTAATATTCCATTGTATATATGTGCCACATCTTTTTTTTTTAACATCTTTATTGGAGTACAATTGCTTTACAATGGTGTGTTAGTTTCTGCTTTACAACAAAATGAATCAGTTATTTATATACATATGTTCCCATATCTCTTCCCTCTTGTGTCTCCCTCCCTCCCACCCTCCCTATCCCACCCCTCCAGGCGGTCACAAAGCACCGAGCTGATCTCCCTGTGCTATGCGGCTGCTTCCCACTAGCTATCTACCTTATGTTTGGTAGTATATATATGTCCATGCCTCTCTCTCGCTTTGAAAGACAAACTTTTTAATTGCTCAGGTGGAAAGATGGAGACTGTCATCCTTATCTATCGTAAGAAGAATCTGCATTTGGTAGTGCTACTTGAATTTTGAGCTAAAATAATATACTTAAGGATGCTACTAACTGGGGTGCCATTTAGTACTCAAAAATAATCATATGCCTTAGTTATTCATAGGACACAATGCATGAATTTATGATACTAATTATGATTTCAAACAGTGTCTTATGCTATGGTTTATTTACATAGGCAGATGGACTAATGCAAAACGTAACTATAAATATTTGCAGCTGCCATAGGTATCATGTGCATGCAATTTAGTGGTATGTTAGTGAAGTCAAAAAAGTGGAAAATGTGTCTTCTCTGTGTTTTGCAAAGTCCTTGTAGGATTTATTACAATACCTTGTATTTATTAAACATTCAGTAAATATAATTGATTTTGAAGAATTGGTGACTGTATTCATTTATTCACCAATCTTGTATTATGCAAGACTCTGTTCCCTGGTCTGTGCAAGGTACTAGGGACACTGAGGTGAATAAATAGTGCAGTTGATCCTTGAACTATGCAGGATTAGGGGTGCTGGCCCTACACGCAGTTGAAGATGTATAATTTATAGTTGGCCCTCTGTATACTCTGTTCCTCTATGTCTGAGGTTCCGCACCCTTGGATTCAACCAGCCACAGATCACGTAGCACTGCAGTATTTACTACCAAAAAAATTCTGCATGTAAGTGGACCCACACAGTTCAAACCGTATTTTTTAAGAGTCATCAGAAAAGTCTTAAAGTAGATCATAAAAATACCTCTAAGTCTATCACTCAGACCACTTAGAGACAGCAACTGTTAGTATTTTTTACGTATTTACTTAGCCTTTGTCCTACATATATGTTTTGAATACAATTATAAATTTTCATTATCCTTTTTTCACTTAACTTTTTACCGTAAGCATGTTTCCATATCATAAAATATTTTTCATAAACACCATTATTTGTTGGCAACATATTAGTGCATTATATTAATGTGCTCTATTGAGCCATTCTTCTGTTTGTTATGCTTTAAAGTTGCTTTTGGGTTCTCATAGTCATAAATAATCCTTGTGTATAACCTTTGGTTGAATTTCTGATTATTTCCTATAGATTGATTTCTAGAAGGAGAATGACTGGGTCAAGTTTATGACTTCTTTTAGGGCTCTTAATACAACCTAACAATTTTTTTTCTGGAACAGCTGAACTGATTTACTCGTCCAGCAGCAATGGATGTCTCATTATATGCTTTCCAGCATTGAGTAGTGTAATTTATTTTTCTTTACAGAATTGCAATATGAAAAATGATACATCATTCTTATTTTGTCTTACTTTGGTTACTACTGAGCTTGATTATATTTTTTGTTTGCTTATTAGCCCCTTATAATTTTTATAATTTCTGTTCCATGAATTGTCTGTTCAAATTCATTATTTTTCTATTGGAATGCTCTTACAATTTTAATTTTATTGCAGTCAGTCTTTGTTTCCCCCAATTCCTTTTTCATGTCAACTTGCTTTCTCTCTATGGCTTTCTGTTTTCATTCAGTTGGGTCCATGTTGTCTTGTACTCTAAGTAAGGATGCCACATAATTTTCTGCCTTTTTTTTTCTAGTTCTTATGTACAGTAAATCATGTTTTATTTTTGGAAATAAGTTTTATACTGCACCATAAAAATTCCAAAATTGATTACAAAAGTAAATGAACATAAAATAAATGACACTATATGCACTTACATGTATTTATTAATTATGTAAAACAAATCTTTTAACATCTTTATTGGAGTATAATTGCTTTACAATGTTGTGTTAGTTTCTGCTTCATAACAAAGTGAATCAGCTATACATATACATATATCCCCATATCTCCTCCCTCTTGCGTCTCCCTCCCACCCTCCCTATCCCACCCCTCTAGGTGGTCACAAAGCACCAAGCTGATCTCCTTGTGCTATGTGGCTTCTTCCCACTAGCTATCTAATTTACATTTGGTAGTGTATATATGTCAATGCTACTCTCTCACTTCGTCCCAGCTTACCCTTCTCCCTCTTCATGTCCTCAAGTCCATCCTCTACGTCTGCATCTTTATTCCTGTCCTGCCCCTAGGTTCGTCAGAACCTTTTTTATTTTTTTTTAGATTCCATATATATGTGTTAGCATATGATATTTGTTTTTCTCTTTCTGACTTACTTCACTCTGTATGACAGACTCTAGGTCCATCCACCTCACTACAAATATCCCAGTTTCGTTTCTTTTTATGGCTGAGTAATATTCCATTGTATATATGTGCCACATCTTCTTTATCCATTTATCTGTCGATGGACACTTAGGTTGCTTCCATGTCCTGGCTATTGTAAATAGTGCTGCAATGAACATTGTGATACATGACTCTTTTTGAATTATGGTTTTCTTAGGGTATATGCTCAGTAGTGCAATTGCTGGGTCATATGGTAGTTCTATTTTTAGTGTAAAACCAATCTTTTGCTATAAAATCTAGGTCATATTTTTTCTACATGTGCTGGACTTGCTAATGACTTCTAAAACATGGGCTTTTCTTAGTAAATCTCTCTGTAGCAAGTATAGTATTTCAGCAAATCACCCCAAATGCAGTGGCTTAAAAAAATAAGCATTTATCATCACTCTCTAGTCAGCTAGGAAGTTGGGAGGTCAGCTGGGAAACTGTTTTGATCTATTTTGGGCTCACTTATGCATCAGCACTCAGCCTTGCTGATCTTGGTTGGGCTCTCTCATCTGTTTGGGGGGCTGGCTGGCTGTAGGCTGGCCTGAGATACTTTCTCAGCTTAGGCAATTGGCTCTCCTTCTGTCCCTTCCTCTTCTAGCAGGCCAGCCTAGGTGCTGCAACAGAGTGAGCAGAAGCAGGCAAAGCCTCTTGAGACCTAAGCTCACAACTGGAAATTTGTCACTTTTGCCTCATTCTATTGGCTGTGATAAATTACAAGTCCAGCCGAGATTGAAGAGTTGTGCAGATAGACTCCATGTCTTCATGCTACAGCTGGAAAGTCACAATCCAAAGGGTGTGGACAAGGAGGCAAGAATAATTGGAACCATAATTGTAATCAGACTACCCCACGTAGACATTCTTCATTTCTCCAAAAATATTTTAAATGAATTTTAAATTATCATAATCTTATAGAGAATTTTTTAGTTAATGCATTTGAATGCCCCAGACACCTTTAAATACTGAATGCTACTGAAAGTGAGGGGGTGAGTGGTCCTGTGGAACCATTAGTATCAGCTTCTCGGTCACAGTGATCAAGATGTCACATATCAAAAGTGATACCATTGGTGATACCATGGCACACTGGGCTATATAATATGATTTGGCAGCATCTATATGTGGTTTGGTGAAAACATTTATTATATTTCTGTATATTATATAATCATGAGAAGAAAAATAAATTTACAAAGATGTTTTAAGTATGTCAAACACTGAATTTGAACAAAACTGTCAAAATCTTTTCAAAATTTGTAATGAGAAAAGTTATCTTTATGAATATAGCTTTTTAAGAATCACATTTGATGTTGGAAATGGCTAAATGCAATTCCTGATTTAAAAAATTTTAATGATAATCTGAAGAAAATTTGAAGAGAAACTTTTGATAGTTACCATCTTATTGAACAAGAATCCTTGTTCATACAGGAAGTGTTAGGAAGCCATCCACTTCCAATAATTATGGACTCTTTGTCAGTAATTTGCACCAACTTTGTAGTTAGGACAATGAAAGAAGTTGGATGAATTAAGTATTAGGATAGGCTAACTGTGGAAACAGACAAGCCCCAAATCTCAGAGGCTTAACAAATAAACATGTGTTTCTTGCTCATATCACCATCCAGTGCAGGTTGGCCAGGAAACTGCTCCATGTGGTCCCTCATGGATCCAGGCTTCATCCCTGTTGTGCCTCCACCCTCCTTTAAGTCCTCAGAGCCCTCTCTTTTCAACCAGGAGATGAGTAAAGGAAGTGAGGAGTCTGTGTGGGCGGTATTTATGGGCCAGATCTAGAAGTGATGCATATCACCTTCTGTTGCATTCCACTGGCCTGAATTTGATCACATGGCCACACCTAAATGTAATCTAGCTGTGTGCCCAGGAAAATGAAGAAAACATAGATATTGGTAAGCACTAGCAGTCTTCTGTTAAAAAACAAGTTGAGCTGAACTGAACTTGCTTTTGGCAGCCTAGTTGGGTAGTGAGACAAAAGGCAGAGACTAGGGCCAGCCAAAGGTGGGGGACCTAGTAAACTGCTCTCCACTTTGGTTGGAGCCCTAAAGGACTGCACTCTAGGAATAAGAGTGAGCCCGAAGCAATCCAGCTCTCTGTGGGCTTCAGTCAAACTTTGTGTGAGCCAAGTAGTTCAGAATACTTTCAAGCCTTGAACTTGAAATTCTTTCTACAAGTGTTTTTTTTTTCAAAGAAAAAATACAGTACACAAAGTTAACCAAACATATGAGGAGACAAGACAATAAAATTAAAACACTAGATATTGGAATTATGAGTTCATATTTTAAACAACTAAGCTTACATATTCAAAGAGATTTAAAACGAAAGATAGGCTTGGAAATTTAAGTGTAGGAATCTAGAAAATATAAAAAGAGAGATATCAACTTTGAAAAAGAACCAGTAGAATTTCCAGAACTGTAAAGTGTATAACCAAAGTTAAGAACTCAGTGGACGAGTTTAAGAGCAGATAAAACACAGCTAGGGAGAAACATGGTGGAATAGAATATAGGTCAGAAGAAATTATCCAAAATGAATCATGAAGAAGTGAAAAAAAGAAAATACAAAAGAAAGGATAAAAGAAATGGAGATGATGAAGTTTAACTTGGTTCATTTAGAGTAGCAGAAGGGGAAGAGAGAGAGAAAACGGAGCAGAGGTAATAAACACGTGCAGATGGACTGGATATTGTCTGACAGTTATGGAAAAAAGAAACACAGCGTGCTGGTCATCAAGCTCACGTGGAGAAAAATTGCTCAGATTAAGACACGATATCAATGGGAGCATATCCACCTGGGCCAACAAGCTGTAAATATTGTATACTATTGATTTTTAATTTTATATAAGCAATTTTTTATTTCCAACTCATGTACAGATCTCATTGTGTGTATAGTATAATTTCCTGGAGAAAACAAATTTTGCAGTGAATTTTAATTATTTTAATTGTGGTAAGCATCAGGTTTAATTGTGGTAAGCATAGAAATGTCGATCTTTATTTTAAATTATTTTTCACCACTCATTTTCTTCAAAGGGTAGCAATAAATATATGCAAGTTATTTTTGATTATAGAAAGTTGGTCTGCAAAGATGAATCTAGATTCCAATTCATTGCTTTAAAGAAAAGATGCACAATTAACATCATCCACTGTCTAATCTCAGGACCATTTCTGAGGTCCATATGTGTCTCACCTCTTTGTAATATACAGGGTGAACTCTTTACTGATAACACACAAAACAACAACTGTTAAAGGCAAAGACTTGCCTTTTGACATTACTAGGCCTTTGATCTGGGGACTCTGGTGCTCGGCCATGAGGGCTGAACATGAACTACTGGGGAATGCTGCCATTCATCCCATCCCCTCCCTCCCCCTTGTCTCCCTGGTGTGAAGAATCATTAGCTGAATGTAACTATACAACCAAAGTCAGATTTCATCCCAAATGTCAAATCTGTTTTCCTTTGTCAAACTTTAAAGGAGAACACACGCATTCAGCTTATGATTTCTTTTTTTAAATGTCCCTGAAAAAAATCCTACTTCTATAGATTAAGAAAGCTTAGGGATAAAAAGAGAAATGTCCGTGACAAAACCGATACTATGATCTCACACAGGTGAGGTATAAATGATAAGATGCTCGCTATAAAAATGATCTCCAAAAAAAGCATTATTGTTTTTGCTATTCAAAAGTAACACAAGTTCACTGGGGAAAAAAAGTCCAAAAAGTATAACAAAGAAACAAAGTTAATCTTTCATTCCACTATCCAAAGATAACCATTGTTAACATTATGGTCTATATCTTTTCTAGAATGTTCCTACATGTGTTTTCTAGGATATACAACAAAGGCTTACCTGGGGAGTGAGGAATTTGGGCCAACTAAGAAAAAGTGGGATTTTTTTGGTAGGTGTTTCAATTAATTTGGTGACAAATGGGTATAAAGGAAGGAGTAGGCCTGCTGCCCAGGCTATGTTGTGTTTTATTCATACACTCACTAATGCATTCAATAAATATTAAGCACTTCCTATGTGACATGTACTGGGTTAGGGGCTGTTCATTATGTGGGCCTGGGGCTTTACCACACACAGGTGCTCGTGTTATTACCACAAGACATGTGGGAAGGAGAGGGCCTGAGACATATGCTATTTTTGTCATCTACATATGACTTCATGGAGGGCTGAGGTGCCAGGAGGGCAGATATTTTGGTGGACCACAGACAGGAAGGACCAGAGGGAGTGGCTCTTACCTCCTGAGTGCAAAGGCAGAGTCAGACTGAACTGTTGAACTGTTCACTTGCCTGGCTTTGTGAGCTGAGGAAAAGGTTATTTAATAGTTAATAAAAGAATAGCTATTATTTATTAAGTATTGTATGCCAAACAGCATACTATGCATAATTCATTTTAGTTACTTCTCACATGAACTCTGTAAGTTAAGAACTAACATTTAGTGATCACTTACTGTGTAACCACCACTGTTGTAAGATTTTACGTGCAATCAATGCATCAAATCCTTGGGACAAACCTATGAGACACGTTATGATCCCTCTTTTACAGATGAGGAAATGGAAGTTCAGAAAGACTTGCTCAAGGTCACATACTAGACGTGACAGACCATAATTCCAAAGTCCTTATGTTATTTTCTCTCACAACTATTTAACTTATTTAATTAATGAAAAATAGTATTTCTAACTAATAAGAAACCCCCATCTCTCCCCAGATTCAGTCCTGGGGAAGTTTGGTGAGTGTCACTTCTTAGACACTTCAACATCAAAGCCAGGATAAGAAAACAGACTCTTTAAATATATATATTTTAAAACTTTATGTTTTAAATTAATCTTTTTGGAGCTGATTTCTTTGGGGAAAAGACTTCCTTCTTTGATTAATACATTTCATTCTTTTTCATATTTTTAAAGAAAAAGGTGATATTACTCTCTTCATAGCCTAAATTGGGATTTCTTTGGCAATTAATAAACTCTCCTTTATTTAATGACTATTATTTTATTGTGGTAAAATAATATATAACATAAAACTTACCACTTTAATCATTTTTAAAGTGTACATGTCAATGGCATTAATTATACTCACATGCTGTGCAACCATCACAACTCTCCATCTCTAGAACTTTCTCATCATCCCAAACTGAAATTCTGCACCCATTAAACAACTTCCCCCAATGACTATTGTTCTTAAAGGAGATAGGTAACTGTATTAACTTAGTTTTCTTTATATGAATGAGCACATAATTGTATGAGGGATATGAAGGAAAGGGATATTTGCCAGTATAATGGCAAATGCAGAGCCTACTGACAAAGGTATATAATTTGTAAAAATAGCTGAGTGGGCAGAATTCTGATTTTCAGCTGCCCTAGGCACTTCAGTGCACTTCTGATAATGATTTTCCTTGGGCATGTAGTTATACTGATAGAAATCATATCCATGCATAAAGAGTGAGCTTAATTATACATAACTATATACCTAAGATGAGGTTTTACATATTTTTTTACATATAATTTCTGATTTACAAAAGATGAGACACTAAATTCTAACTGATCTCAGAAAAGTAGTATGAGTCACCCTCAGAGCATGAGTGTCTTATTGTATGAGTTCTCCTTTTTACAGGAAGACACTGTATATTACCTTCCCCCTCCCCCTTTCGGGAATTGTTTTCATTACATGGGATTCCACAGTCTCATTCATCTGGTCCCTGCTGTGACTCTGAGGACAGGCAAATGCACAAAGGCTGATTTTTAAGGTTTAGGATGTAGTCAGGGGGTAGAGCAACGCTACCTGGTCCTATTGAGAATGACACTTCTTCACACCTTCAACTCATTTCTACTGAGCCTAATCATTTGAGCTCGAAATAATAAAAATAAAAAGCAGCTAAAGTGGGTTGAGTGGTAATGTATGTTCCAGGCACTGTGTAAAATGCTTTGCATGCATTATTTTGTTTAATCCTCACAACGCTGTGAGATAGGAAACAATTCTCATTTTACAGATGGGAAAACTAAGGAACAGAAAGATTAGGTTACTTGCCGAAGACACACCATTCATAAATTACAGACTGAGGATTCAAACCCAGGCTGTCTAGAGCCCTCGTTCTGAGCTGCTCTGTTAACACACCCTTCTGGTCCACATCAAGCTTGACAGCAGTGTTTCCTCATAACAGAGTCAAGGTTAGACCAAAATAAACCACACGCACATTCGAGCCCCTATGGCTGAGGTGAGCAGGGAGTCTCAGCTAAGGTCAGGCACTGGGTCTGGAGGTAGAGGCTGTCCATCTAGGGAAGGGAAATGGAAAAGGCAAGGTCATCTCTTTTCTGGCCCCATTTGTTACTTGGTTGGCGAGAGGAGATGGGGGAAGGGGCCTCTCTAAGCAGATTTCGAAGGCATCATGTCATTCTTTGTGCTCTCTCTGGCGGTGTGCCCCTTCGCCCTAGGCTCGTAGTTACCGCGTCCTTCTTAGGACTGCTGTTCTTGAGGGGCCACCTCCCCAGAGCTTCACTCTGATTCACTCTTACCTCCCCACACCTCCACTAGAAGTTTTCTGAATATAACTGATTTTAGCTGGTCATTAGGATAGTGGTGGCCTTAAATGGATGGACTCTAAGGTGAGAATGACCCTCCCCTACCTTGCAATTCCCTGATTCTCCCAGGAACGTAGCCCTGTCTACACTTCTGAAAGCAGGAGTTTTAATGCAAATTACCACCCTAGTGAGGGAGACATTTTTGAACAGGTATTAATTAATTCTGCCAGAAATTGAGGAGGCTTAGCCATCTGTGTCCCAGGGATCAGTTGTTGGGATCCAAGAGCTTCCAGAGGCACCTGAGAGCAGCTCCTGGCATGCTAGTCTCCTCCACATTCTCACAGGGCCAGAAACACTCTCCTGGCCCTGCTCATGGTTCCTGCTCACAGGTCACAGTCATCCACACACAACTTAAAATAAGAAGTGCCAAAAAAAAAAAAATAAATACATAAATAAATAAGAAGTGCCTCTCCTGGGAGTGTTCCTAACCCCAAAGAGTGTTCGCAAGTCGTTTTCATAACTGTCGTGAGTTAACTTCCTGTTTCAGGAGCAAGCACTTTACATCTGTAGGTGGCGCCTTTGTGAATGGTTTTGTGGACCCTGAGTGCTGCATCCTCCTCGTGTGTAGAGGTAGCAGCTGCACCACGTTATGCCTGAGGTCTAGGTCTACTTCTGGTCATGAAAACCCTCTGGTATTCCTTACAGAGGTTAGCAGTGTTTACTACATTGTACTTGAGTAATTGTACCTCAAATTAAACGAAAAATATTTTCTGATGCTTTTCATGCTGGAGCATAGTCTTTATTTCAAAATGGTGACAAAATATTCAGCTGCCATGATAAGACAGCTCTATTTACCAGTAGTGACAGTTTGCAGTTGAGTCGTAGGAAGGATTTGTTAGGATGTGTTTAAAGTCATGTCGTATAAATAAAAAGAGTAAAGACTGGGTTTAGGATGGGGGCCTACAAGATACCAGCGGAGGCGGCCAGAGTTATTCTCTAACTTCCCACCAAGGTCTTGCCTTCTCTCTTACTTGTTTACAGCACTGTTACAGTATAGTGAATTCTGTCCTCAGCCTACTCTGAAAACACTGCCCCGTTTGGTCAAGTTACCCCGAAGCTACCACCTAGATCACACCATGACAAGAAAAAGAGATGTTTTCAACCAGAATTGGCTTATTTCAATTTTCTATTCTTTATTTCATTTTAACTGTAGCCACTTGGAGCCAGTGACTATTTGGAACTGTCAAAGAATTTTGATACAGTATTTTTACGAAACATTCCACAATTTACCCTGGCAAAGAGGACCCAAGCTCGGAGATTCATAACTCTCATTGATAACTTTTATGATTTCAAGGTAAGGATGTGGCACATTTTCTCAAAACTAAACATTTTGGACTGTGGAGCAAAATTATCTGGGCTGGAATCCTGGTCTACCACTTACTTCACTTCTCTGTACCTGTTTCTTCATCTGCAAATTGGAGATAATAATAGTATTTACTTCAGAGAACTGTTGTGAGGACAAAATAAACTAATACAGGTAAACCATTTAAAACAACACTTGGCACAAGCTGAATGCTGTGTAAGTACTAGTAATAGTAATAGTACTATATTAGTACTATAGTACTAATAGTACTAATTAGTACTATAGTAATAGTACTATATTAAAAATCCCATCATAAGACAGTCTGCTATATTACCAAATCCTTCATTCAACCAGACATATCATATGCTCTGTCTATGAGGATGCACAGCACAATGCCTTACGTAGATTGAGTGCTCAGTAAATACTTGTTGCATGAATAAATTATTGGACTGATAAAATAAGGAATGAACAAAATGAATGAATGAATGACTAAACCGCCCTCCTCAGTATTAGAGTTTTCTCTCCCTCTGACCCAGAAATCCCAGTACCTGTCATCTCTCTAAAAAAAAAAAAAAACAATCCAGGTGTTTTAGCATGAATTGCAGAGCCTTTGTCCCTTCATCAGAGGCAGTATTGCCTAGTGGTTAAGGAGTGGGCCCTGGGACCAGGCTGAATACCTTGAAGACCAGCTTAACCTCTTGAACTTGAATTGCCTTCTTTAGCAAAAGAAGGCAATAATGGTATTTACCTCATAAGATTGTTGTGAGGTACATGAGCATGTAAAGTACTTAGAACATCGTGTGGCGTACAGTAAGCTTTCAGTGAAGGTGAGCCACGATTAATAATATATACCTATAAATATATATTTACAGTAAAGTATAAGTACCACTTCAAATTAGAGTAAAATATTGTTTCGCTGTTAGATACAGTTTTTCCTCCTTATTCCTTGCACAGAAGGATATAGAGCAGTGATTCTAAAATTGAAGGGACTTTGAGGGGAGGAGAAAGTACCAGAATCTGCTGGGAGGGAGAGGTGAGATGTTTAATGTTTCCTTTATTCATTCATTCAACAACATTTATCATGCCAAGCAAAGTGCTAATTCAGTGACAAGCAAAGCCAGACATGGTGCCTGCCTTCATGGAGCTGATAGTCTAGTGCTGAAGAAACACTAATGAAACACAGAGCTGAGTGTAGAGTCCTCACTGGGATGTTCTTTTGGAAAGAGAGGGGAGTTGGTGCTATGAGAGTACAGGGGGAGAGTAAACTGATCTTTGTGTGGGACATGGGGCTGGGCATGGAAAGTCCTGCTGAGGACCAGCTGCACCAGAATCATCTGAGCTACTTAAGATCCAGATTCCAGAGCCCACACCGCCCCCACCAGCAAATGAGGACCAAGGGTGGGGCCTGGAGCCTGCTCGTTCACCAGCTCCTCGAGTGCTGCTCACAAACTCTGAGATGTGATGGCCAAGCTCAAAGTGCAGGGTGAAAAGCCCTCACCAGGGCGGCGAGTTTGCAGCAAAGGCCCTGTGATGGGCCTGAGCATGAAGGGCAGCCAGCGTGGCTCTGGTGCAACACCGAGGGCAGCCTGCCTTAGTGAGCATGATCAAACTCTGCTGCATGCTTCCAGGGGGTGTGCGAGCAGGGAGTCAGCAGAGGCAGGAAGCTGAGAACACCAGAGCTTAGGGGTCAAGTCCTGTCACTTGTCTCCTTCTGGGTCACTCATCCAGAGACTCTGCTCTGAAATAATCACGTGGAGTCCAGAATAAATCTCCTGGAGGTGGCACTCTGTTTTTAGAGGGCAGTGCTTCAAGAAGAAAGTGGGAGAGGGGCATTGGTAGGTGGTTCTTACACTGGAGGATTGATAAACTTTTTTTTTAATCTTTCGTCTAGGAATACCTTAAAGAAAGCTTATGGTCCCCACCCCTTAGTCCCACCCCCTGATCCTACCTCCCCCCACTGTTTCACTTCTTCATTAGACAGAAAGATTTATCTGGCAATATGATGAAATATCAGAACTACTCTCCTAACATTTGCTTTAACCAAATCATGCATTTGGAGTTTATACTTTTTTAAAGCATAGTCGAAATTATCTTATTTCAGAAATTGGGAGCATTAAACAGACATTGTTCTAGAATGTATTCTAGATGTATCTGTGAAATAAGGGCATTCCCATCTGAGTAATGAAAAAAGTGTCGTTTGTGATTTAAATAATTTATAAGAGGAGGTAGAAGGCTATTTGGATATAGAAAGACTAGTCCCAAACATCAATACATTATTTTGAAGTATCAGCATATTTACTTAAATAATGATTTTAAAAGGATGGCTGTGAATCCTGAAAGCAAATTCAGGTCTCCTTAAACATCAAGAAGAGTATGTTTTATATATAAACTAGTGGAAATAAAATTTATAAAGATAAAAAAGCTGTTTCTGATATATGATCACATATGTACACTCAAACACTATGTAATCAAGAAATATTAATGTCAAGCGTAGTCTTTTTGAAGGATGTCTGGCAGGATGCTGAAATAAATGTAGGTTCTGGAAACTCAGGGTATAAGTAGAGTAGCAATGCACTGAACTTAGCAGTCACCTACGCAGCAAAGTGGTAACGGTGCATCTGGGGAGCATCTTTGATGCACACAGAGATGGGCTCCAAACAGGTAAAAATGTCAACCTCAGTTGTAATGGAAAAACCACTGAACTTAGAACTGGAAGATCTGGGCTGGTGTCACAAGTTGAGACCTCTCCAGGCCCCAGGTTGCCCAATAAAAGCTTTGTTCCCTACTTCAGAGGGTGGTATAAGCTGTGTGGAAATATTTGTAAAGTACTATGCAGTTTAAAAGTATCACTTTAGGCCTTCCCTGGTGGCGCGGTGGTTGAGAGTCCGCCTGCCAATGCAGGGGACACAGGTTCGTGCCCCGGTCCGAGAAGATCCCACATGCCGCGGAGCGGCTAGGCTCATGAGCCATGGCCACTGAGCCTGCACGTCCGGAGCCTGTGCTCCACAACGGGAGAGGCCACAACAGTGAGAGGCCGGCGTACTGCAAAAAATATTTTTAAAAAGTTAAAAAATATCACTTTAAAGAGACTCAAACTATAAGAAAAAATATGGACATGGTCAAAAGGCTTTTTTAAAAAGTATTTTGTTTCAAAAATACATTTGGAAACATCTGTGATCCTAGGCTATCTGAATATGGGTTATGTGGTTTGTCTATTTACATTTCAGAGCTATTCCAGAAATAGGAAAAAAGTTTTCCAAATATTGAAATCCACCTTAAAGAAATGCTGAGGCTTCCCTGGTGGTGCAGTGGTTAAGAATCCGCCTGCCATTGCAGGGGACACGGGTCTGAGCCCTGGTCCAGGAAGATCCCACATGCCTCAGAGCAACTAAGCCCGTGTGCCATAACGAGAAGCCACCACAATGAGAAGTCCGCGCACCACAACGAAGAGTAGCCCCCAGTCGCCGCAACTAGAGAAAGCCCGCGCGCAGCAAGGAAGGCCTAACACAGCCAAAAAAAAAAATTTTTTAAGAGATTTCCATATAATTATTTAAAAAAAAAGAAATGCTGTATTCATTTATTTATGCAAGATTTTTATTCATGAAGAAGATACAGTGTAAATGGGTCCTGCCAGTTTTGAAACTTTGACAACCACATTTTGCTGATGCTTTTTTTGTAGATGTTTAAGCATGGAGATTAATGAAATTTTTAGTAGCTTTAGGATAATTTAGGATAACTTCAGGATAATTAGCTAAAATCTCTAATTAGAAAAACAGATTAATGAAATAGGAAAAAAATGTCATAGATTGAAGCTTTAAAATATTTATTTTTCCAAAATAAACATAGTACTTGGAGAAAATGTGTAGAAGTAGAAATAAAGTTAAGACTGTTACTTAGATTGAAAGAGAGGAGTTCAAGGCATTGTTCTTTTGTAAATACGCATTCTATAAACTCATAAGAGTGTATTTTCACCAAGTACCAGTTTTGCTGCATATATTTAGAACCATTTAAAATTATATATCACTTTAAAGAGATTCAAACTATTAGAACAAATATGAACATTTTAAAAGCAAAAATCCAAGCTCCCTGTTATGACAAACAGATTTTTATGAGAAATTTGTTTTTACCTTCAACTTGTGAAAGGTAAGGAGTAACACCATTTACTCGCTTTCCTCTGTTTCAGGTGCGCATAATTTGCTCTGCATCAACTCCCGTATCAAGCTTATTTTTGTATGAACATCATGACAGTGAGTTGGAGCAAAGCAGAATACTGATGGATGATTTGGGGCTGAGCCAGGTAGGCGATATTAACATAATCTCTTTTTATTATAAAACAGCTTAATTGTTTTTGGTTTGATGCATGGCTACATTTTGAAGAAGGAATGCAGTATGTATTTAACCACTGATTTGCTGCTCTCTTCTAAAGCCAGTATAGCAGACGTATCCTCAGCATCACTAAATGTAGAGAATTACAGCTTTAGAGTGGAAGGAATCTTCGTGATCATTTTTGCATATGACAAAAACAAAGTCCAGGGAGGTGGACTAATGGGCCTGCAGTTTTACCACTGACTAATGGCAGGCCAGAGCTGGATCCAGGCACCGTCTTTGGTTCTGGGCTCATTCTGCATTCTGCTACACCATGCTGCCTTTTCTGGATATCCTCTTCATGTCTGCTGGATTTGTAGAGTGCACGATACAGTATCCAACCATGTGAACTGGCTATACCAGGACTATGAAGTGCCTGGCAAGGCCCTTGCTTTAAAAGAAATCCATGCTTCATCTCCTAACCCCCATTCTGTAGGCATTTGTGGAACACCTGTGGGTGCCAGGCTCTGGGGACACTCTGTTGGGAGCCAGCCTATGCTGGCCTAGTTCTCCTGGAGCTTGGGGTCTGGTGCTTCACCCCAAGCCAAACATAAGTGACTTTGCATTTCCTTCTTCTGTATGAATGTTACAGGGTATATTTCTCAACTGTAGGCAATTGAAATATTAGTCAAAAATTTTAAACTATAAACATTCACCCCCAGAATGAGGCCAGCCCCATTCTTTCAACCCCAGCGGTGAAAGGCTATTTGGAATGAGGAGACAGTTCCTTATTGACCTGAGTAGAAATTATGCATTCTCAGGAGTCTGGGAAAATGAGGCCAATAATTCTTTAAAAAGTAAACTTTCAAAATATGATTATTTAAATCTACATGTAGAAATAAATGGCTGCTTATGATCCCATTTCTCTAAGAGTGATACATCCAAATAACGTCTTCAGCAATTTGGAAGAATACACTTAAGGGGCTACATGATCTCAGTTCCTAAAGTCCTTTAACTCATTGGCTTTACAGTTTTTCTTCTGATCAGGGTTCAGATACAGGGCAAAGTAAGCTAAGCACTTGGGGCTAATAATCATGAAGAAATCAGGGCACGTGACCGTAGGGTGATGCAGTTTTACGGTAGGTCAGTAACTTGGACTTAGGAGTCCAGAACTTTTCTCTGAAAGAGTTTAATAGCAAACCCCTAAGGAAAGAGACAAAAGTTCAGCGTTCACTTCTAGCCACAGGCTGGTGTTAGAATCACCAGTCCCAGGATGTTTACTGGCCTCACAAGGGGCTCCCCAACTCAGCCGCTACATGGGAGGATCAAGTGTCCCAGCAGCTCAAGACCAAAAGCAGCTCTGGCCTTCCCGAAGTAAGCTTCCAGGCACGATCTCCAGGCCCACAGGAGACCTCTCAGTCACCCAGTTTGGAAAAGGTTCTTCAGAGGTTCATCTTCAGACTTCCTGTCAGGAATGTGGCCCTGTCTGTGGAGCTTCAGGAGAGGGTCTTAGCTTCATCCTGACATACCAGAACTTCTTGGTTTTTCTGTTACTTATTTCTGGTGTGCACTTTTTGAGAAAAAATTCCTTTCTGTCTGGAATGTCCTTCCATTAGATTATGTAGAGAACTTTCATCTGAGCAAAAATTTTCTTATTTGGATTTTGGGGTGTTGTTTCAGCTTTAATTATTCATCTAATGTTTTCTCCCTGGTAATTTGCTCTGTTTATTGATTATTGGTTTAAATTAGCTGATTCTCCAGTCTAATTTAAGAAATTGTATATGAAAAAAATTTATAGAATATTTTGTAATGTAAACCCAAGAAGTATTTTTTAAAGCCTGTACTTAGTTCTTCAAATTTTTAGTTGTGGGGGTTTTAATTGGTGCTAGGTTGTTGTTTTGTTTTGTTTTTTGGTAACCAGGACTCAGCAGAAGGACTCGCCATGTTTACTGGAGAAGAGGAAACCTTTGCATTTCAGCGCACAATTTCCCGACTCACAGAAATGCAGACTGAACAATACTGGAATGAAGGGGACAGAAGGAAGAAGTAGCCGTCACTTTTGCATGAATAAAACTCTGGGCAAATCATTACCGCAGGGAGAACTCTTTATTATGGGACTTGAAGGAATCATTTTCTCATCATTAATTAAGCACTTTGTCCTCTGGACCATTTTTATCTAAAATTGCTGTCAAAGATGTAGTGGATTAGTAAGTTAAAGCCATTTTTAGGTCTACTTTTTGCCTATTTATTTGGCCTTATTTCTGCACCACAAAATTAAAATCAGCACTTCTGAAGTTGAATGTAGGACTAGGCATTTTGGTTTCATATTAAGCCACCTGAATGAACCTTGAACGCACACACACACACACACACACACACGGTAAATGCAGGGTGTCGGGAAATCTCTAAGCTTTGGCTACATGGTAGCCGCACAATAGAAACACATCTTTATGAGAGGGGAAGAAAAAACTCTACATTTCAATTAAAAACAAGGAAAGTTTTATGATCTTATTTCTTTTCTTTTTCCCCCATGGTACTTTATATGACCCTGGCTTTTCTTTTTAATAAACATCTTTATTGGAGTATAATTGCTTTACAATGTTGTGTTAGTTTCTGCTGTATGACAAAGTGAATCAGCTATATGTATACATATATCCCCTTATCTCCTCCCTCTTGCATCTCCTTCCCACCCTCCGCATCCCACCCCTCTAGGTGGAAACAAAGCACCGAGCTGATCTCCCTTTGCTATGTGGCTGCTTCCTACTAGCTATCTACTTTACATTTGGTAGCGTATATATGTCCATGCCACTCTCTCACTTGGTCCCAGCTTACCCTTCCCCTGCCCCGTGTTCTCAAGTCCATTCTGTACATCTGCACCTTTATTCCTGTCCGGCCCCTAGGTTCATGAGAACCTTTTTTTTTCTTTTTGTTTTTTAGATTCCATATTTTACATGTTAGCATACGGTATTTGTTTTTCTCTTTCTGACTTACTTCACTCTGTATGAAAGCCTCTAGGTCCATCCACCTCACTTCAAATAACTCTATTTCATTCCTTTTTATGGCTGAGTAATATTCCATTGTATATATGTGGCACACCTTCTTTATCCATTCATCTGTCTATGGACACTTAGGTTGCTTCTATGTCCTGGCTATTGTAAATAGAGCTGCAATGATCATTTTGGTACATGATTCTTTTTGAATTATGGTTTTCTCAGGATATATGCCCAGTAGTGGGATTGCAGGGTCATATGGGTAGTTCTATTTTTAGTTTTTTAAGGAAACTCCTTACAGTTCTCCATAGTGGCTGTATCAATTTACATTCCCACCAAAAGTGCAAGAGGGTTCCTTTTTCTCCATCCCTTCTCCAGCATTTATTGTTTGTAGATTTTTTGATGGTGGCCATTCTGACCGGTGTGAGGTGATACCTCATTGTAGTTTTGATTTGCATTTCTCTAATGATTACTGATGTTGAGCATCCTTTCATGTCTTTATTGGCATTGTATATATCTACTTTGGAGAAATGTCTATTTAGGTCTTCTGCCCATTTTTGGATGGGTGTTTGTTTTTTTGATATTGAGCTGCATGAGCTGCTTGTATATTTTGGAGATTAATCCTTTGTCAGTTGCTTCATTTGCAAATATTTTCTCCCATTCTGAGGGTTCTCTTTTCGTCTTGTTTATGGTTTCCTTTGTTGAGCAAAGGCTTTTCAGTTTCATTAGGTCCCATTTGTTTATTTTTTTATTTCCATTTCCCTAGGAGGTGGGTCAAAAAGGATCTTGCTGTGATTTATGTCAAAGAGCGTTCTTCCGATGTTTTCCTCTAAGAGTTTTATAGTGTCTGGCCTTACATTTAGGTCTTTAAACCATTTTGAGTTTATTTTTGTGTATGGTGTTAGGAAGTGTTCTAATTTCATTCTTTTACAGGTAGCTGTCCAGTATTCCCAGCACCACTTATTGAAGAGGCAGTCTTTTCTCCATTGTGTATTCTTGCCTCCTTTATCAAAGATAAGGTGACCAGATGTGTGTGGGTTTATCTCTGGGCTTTCTATCCTGTTCCGTTGATCTATCTTTCTGTTTTGGTGCCAGTACCATACTGTTTTGATTACTGTAGCTTTGTAGTATAGTCTGAAGTCAGGGCGCCTGATTCCTCCAGCTCCATTTTTCTTTCTCAAGATTGCTTTGGCTATTCGGGGTCTTTTGTGTTTCCATACAAATTGTGAAATTTTTATTCTAGTTCTATGAAAAATGCCATTGGTAGTTTGATAGGGATTGCACTGAACCTGTAGATTGCTTTGGGTAGTATAGTCATTTTTACAATGTTGATTCTTCCAATCGAAGAACATGGTATATCTCTCCATCTGTTTGTATCATCTTTAATTTCTTTCATCAGTGTCTTATAGTTTTCTGCATACAGGTCTTTTGTCTCCTGGGGTAGGTTTATTCCTAGGTATTTTATTATTTTTGTTGCAGTGGTAAGTGGGAGTGTTTCCTTAATTCCTCTTTCAGATTTTTCATCATTAGTGTATAGGAATGCAAGAGATTTCTGTGCATTAACTTCATATCCTGCTACTTTACCAGATACACTGATTAGCTCTAGTAGTTTTCTGGTAGCATCTTTAGGATTCTCTATGTATAGTATCATGTCATCTGCAAACAGTGACAGCTTTACTTCTTCTTTTCTGATTTGGATTCCTTTTATTTCTTTTTCTTCTCTGATTGCTGTGGCTAAAATTTCTGAAACTGTGTTTAATAATAGTGGTGAGAGTGGGCAACCTTGTCTTGTTCCTGATTTTAGAGGAAATGGTTTCAGTTTTTCACCATTGAGAACGATGTTGGCTGTGGGTCTGTCATATATGGCCTTTATTATGTTGAGGTAAGTTCCCTCTATGCCTACTTTCTGCAGGGTTTTTATCATAAATGGGTGTTGAATTTTGTTGAAAGCTTTTTCTGCATCTATTGAGATGATCATATGGTTTTTCTCCTTCAATTTGTTAATATTGTGTATCACATTGATTGCTTTATGTATATTGAAGTATCCTTGCATTCCTGGGATAAACCCCACTTGATCATGGTGTATGATCCTTTTAATGTGCTGTTGGATTCTGTTTGCTAGTATTTGGTTGAGGATTTTTGCATCTATGTTCATCAGTGATATTGGCCTGTAGTTTTCCTTTTTTGTGACATCTTTGTCTGGTTTTGGTATCAGGGTGATGGTGGCCTCATAGAATGAGTTTGGGAGTGTTCCTCCCTCTGCTATATTTTGGAAGAGTTTGAGAAGGTTAGCTGTTAGCTCTTCTCTAAATGTTTGATAGAATTCGCCTGTGAAGCCATCTGGTCCTGGGCTTTTGTTTGCTGGAAGACTTTTTAATCACAGATTCAGTTTCAGTGCTTGTGATTGGTCTGTTTATATTTTCTATTTCTTCCTGGTTCAGTCTTGTAAGGTTCTGCTTTTCTAAGAATTTGTCCATTTCTTCCAGGTTGTCCATTTTATTGGCATGTAGTTGCTTGCAGAAGGCTCTCATGATCCTTTGTATTTCTGCAGTGTCAGTTGTTACCTCTCCTTTTTCATTTCTAATTCTATTGATTTGAGTCTTCTCCCTTTTTTTCTTGATGAGTCTGGCTAGTGGTTTATCTATTTTGTTTATCTTCTCAAAGAACCAGCTTTTAGTTTTATTGATCTTTGCTATTGTTTCCTTCATTTCTTTTTCATTTATTTCTGATCTGATTTTTATGATTTCTTTCCTTCTGCTAGCTTTGGGGTTTTTTGTTCTTCTTTCTCTAATTGCTTGAGGTGCAAGGTTAGGTTGTTTATTCAAGATGTTTCCTGCTTCTTAAGGTGGGCTTGTATTGCTATAAACTTCCCGCTTAGAACTGCTTTTGCAGCATCCCATAGGTTTTGGGTCGTTGTGTCTCCATTGTCATTTGTTTCTAGGTATTTTTTTATTTCCTCTTTGATTTCTTCTGTGATCACTTCATTATTAAGTAGTGTATTGTCTAGCCTCCATGTGTTTGTATTTTTTACAGATCTTTTCCTGTAATGGATATCTAGTCTCATGGCGTTGTGGTCAGAAAAGATACTTGATACAATTTCAATTTTCTTAAATTTACCAAGGCTTGATTTGTGACCCAAGATATGATCTATCCTGGAGAATGTTCCATGAGCACTTGAGAAAAATGTGTATTCTGTTGTTTTTGGATGGAGTGTCCCATAAATATCAATTAAGTCCATCTTGTTTAATGTATCATTTAAAGCTTGTGTTTCCTTATTCATTTTCATTTTGGATGATCTGTCCATGGGTGAAAGTGGGGTGTTTAAGTCCCCTACTATGAATGTGTTACTGTCGATATCCCCTTTTATGGCTGTTAGTATTTGCCTTATGTATTGAGGTGCTCCTATGTTGGATGCATAAATATTTACAATTGTTATATTTTCTTCTTGGATCGATCCCTTGATCATTATGTAGTGTCCTTCTTTGTCTCTTTTAATAGTCCTTATTTTATAGTCTATTTTGTCTGATATGAGAATTGCTACTCCAGCTTTCTTTTGGTTTCCATTTGCATGGAATATGTTTTTCCATCCCCTTACTTTCAGTCTGTATGTGTCTCTAGGTCTGAAATGGGTCTCTTGTAGACAGCATATATAAGGGTCTTGTTTTTGTATCCATTCAGCTAATCTGTGTGTTTTGGTGGGAGCATTTAGTCCATTTACATAAGGTAATTATCGATATGTATGTTCCTATTCCCATTTTCTAAATTGTTTTGGGTTCGTTATTATAGGTCTTTTCCTCTCTTGTGTTTCTTGCCTAGAGAAGATCCTTTAGCATTTGTTGTAAAGCTGGTTTGGTGCTGCTGAACTCTCTCAGCTTTTGCTTGTCTGTAAAGGTTTTAATTTCTCCATCAAATCTGAATGAGATCCTTGCTGGGTAGAGTAATCTTGGCTGCAGGTTTTTCTCCTTCATCACTTTCAGTATGTCCTGCCACTCCCTTCTGGCTTGTAGGATTTCTGCTGAGAGATCAGCTGTTCACCTTATGGGGATTCCCTTATGTGTTATTTGTTGTTTTTCCCTTGCTGCTTTTAATATGCTTTCTTTGTATTTAATTTTTGACAGTTTGATTAATATGTGTCTTGGCATATTTCTCCTTGTATTTATCCTGTATGGGACTCTCTGTGTTTCCTGGACTTGATTAACTATTTCCTTTCCCATATTAGGGAAGTTTTCAACTATAATCTCTTCAAATATTTTCTCAGTCCCTTTCTTTTTCTCTTCTTCTTCTGGAACCCCTATAATTCGAATGTTGGTGCGTTTAATGTTGTCCCAGAGGTCTCTGAGACTGTCCTCAGTTCTTTTCATTCTTTTTTCTTATTCTGCTCTGCAGTAGTTATTTCCACTATTTTATCTTCCAGGTCACTTATCCGTTCTTCTGCCTCAGTTGTTCTGCTATTGATCCCATCTAGAGTACTTTTAATTTCATTTATTGTGTTGTTCATTGTTGCTTGTTTCATCTTTATTTCTTCTAGGTCCTTGTTAACTGTTTCTTGCATTTTGTCCATTCTATTTCCAAGATTTCGGATCATCCTTACTATCATTATTCTGAATTCTTTTTCAGGTAGACTGCCTATTTCCTCTTCATTTGTTAGGTCTGGTGCATTTTTATCTTGCTCCTTTATCTGCTCTGTGTTTTTCTGTCTTCTCATTTTGCTTATCTTACTGTGTTTGGGGTTTCCTTTTTGCAGACTGCAGGTTCGTAGTTCCCGCTGTTTTTGATGTCTGTCTCCAGTGGCTAAGGTTGGTTCAGTGGGTTGTGTAGGCTTCCTGGTGGAGGGGACTAGTGCCTGTGTTGTGGTGGATGAGGCTGGATCTTGTCTCTCTAGTGGGCAGGTTCACGTCTGGTGGTGTGTTTTGGGGTGTCTGTGGCCTTATTATGATTTTAGGCAGCCTCTCTGCTCATGGGTGGGGTTGTATTCCTGTGTTGCTAGTTGTTTGTCATAGGGTGTCCAGCACTGTAGCTTGCTGGTCGTTGAGTGAAGCTGGATGCTGGTGTTGAGATGGAGATCTCTGGGAGATTTTTGCCTTTTGATATTATGTGGAGTTGGGAAGTCTCTTGTGGACCAGTGTCCTGAAGTTGGCTCTCCCACCTCAGAGGCACAGCACTGACTCCTGGCTGTAGCACCAAGAGGCTTTCATCAACACGGCTCAGAATAAAAGGGAGAAAAAGTAGAAAGAAAGGAAAAGAGAGAGAGAGAGAGAAAAGAAAGAAAGAGAAAGAAAGAGAGAAAGAAAGAAAGAAAGAAAAAGAGGCAGGGAGGGAGGAAGGAAAGAAGGAAGGAAGGAGGGATGGAAGGAAAGAAAGAAAGAAGATAAAGTAAAATAAAGTTATTAAAATAAAAAATAATTATTAAGAAAAAAAATTTTTAAAGAGAAAAAAAGGACGGATAGAACCCTAGGACAAATGGTGGAAGCAAAGCTATACAGACAAAATCTCACACAGAAGCATACACATACACACTCATAAAAAGAGGAAAAGGGGAAAAAATCATAAATCTTGCTCTCAAAGTCCACCTCCTTAATTTGGGATGATTCGTTGTCTATTCAGGTATTCCACAGATGCAGGGTACATCAAGTTGATTGTGGAGCTTTAATCCGCTGCTCCTGATGCTGCTGGGAGAGATTTCCCTTTCTCTTCTTTGTTCTCACAGCTCCCAGGGGCTCAGCTTTGGATTTGGACCCGCCTCTGCGTGTAGGTCCCCGGAGGGCATCTGTTGTTCGCTCTGACAGGACGGGGTTAAAGGAGCAGCTGCTTCGGGGACTCCGGCTCACTCAGGCCGTGGGGAGGAAGGGGTACGGAGTGCGGGGCGAGCCTGCGGCAGCAGAGGCCAGCATGACGTTGCACCAGCCTGAGGCGCCCCGTGCGTTCTCCCGGGGAAGTTGTCCCTGGATCACGGGACCCTGGCAGTGGCGGGCTGCACAGGCTCCCTGGGAGGGGAGGTGTGGAAAGTGACCTGTGCTCGCACACAGGCTTCTTGGTGGCGGCAGAAGCAGCCTTAGCGTCTCATGCCCGTCTCTGGGGTCCGCGCTTTTATCACGGCTCGCGCCCGTCTCTGGAGCTCCTTTAAGCAGCGCTCTTAATCCCCTCTCCTCGCGCACCAGGAAATAAAGAGGGAAGAAAAAGTCTCTTGCCTCATTGGCAGGTCCAGACTTTTCCCCGGACTCCCTCCCTGCTCGTGGTGCACTAACCCCCTGCAGGCCGTGTTCACGCCTCCAAGCCCAATCCTCTCCCTGCGCTCTGACGGAAGCCCAAGCCTCAGCTCCCAGCCCCGCCCGCCCCGGCGGGTGAGCAGACAAGCCTCTCGGGCTGGTGAGTGCTGGTCGGCACCGATCCTCTGTGCGGGAATCTCTCCGCTTTGCTCTCCGCAGCCCCGTTGCTGCATTCTCCTCCGCGGCTCTGAAACTTCCCACCTCCGCCACCCGCAGTCTCCGCCCGCGAAGGGGCTTCCTAGTGTGTGGAAACTTTTCCTCCTTCACAGCTCCCTCCCACTGGTGCAGGTCCCGTCCTTGTCCTTTTGTCTCTGTTTATTCTTTTTTCTTTTGCGCTACCCAGGTACGTGGGGGAGTTTCTTGCCTTTTGGGAGGTCTGAGATCTTCTGCCAGCGTTCAGTAGGTGTTCTGTAGGAGCTGTTCCACATGGAGATGTATTTCTGGTGTATCTCCTGAGAATTTCCTGCTTCAAGCTGGTTCTTTAACTCGATTCCTGACTCGAATCACAGGACCATCCCTTGAGGCCTCACGGGTTCCCAGAGCCGGTGAGCAGTGGAGGCTCCTGATTTCAGCCCCAAACTCCCTGCAGTTCAACCTCCCACTCAACGAGATCCGTTTTAATAGTGATTCTTTTTTGTTTAACTCAGTGAAGATGAACTTACAATAGAACCATTGCTTTGAACTCAAAAGGTATAAAATGTTTAACTTTAGTCTTTCAATCTTAGCTTTTTGTTTTCACATTTCTTTGCCAGTTTTGCTATTCTTTAATAGAAAGACAGTGTGAATGGCTAGACAGACTGGTGGACAGCCTGATCGATAGAAACAGGAATGGTCCCTGAGTGTGTGGGTGTATGTGAAATAGTCCCCCACTCAAGTTCTTTTGCAAAAGTTCATTTGAGGTCAGATATTTGAAACGAGAATTTCATTTTTCCATAGAAACAATAATGTGATATTAGTTAGAGCCTTGACTCAATGCACAGAAGCCTATGGAGTTCTCAGTGTAAACGCCTTATAATTTTGGTACTAAAGAACTTAAACTCCTTTTAAAATACAGTTTTTGTCAGTTTACCTAGGCCCTGTAGTTCGGGCCTAGGTACCAGGAAGGCAGAGGAGGGCTTATCAGGAGATAACTGGAGATGGTACATTTTTACCCCCATCTCCTCTCCACAGAGTCTGTTTCATAAGACAGGCTGCAAGAAAAAGAAACCAAAGACTTAAAGAAAACCTCCTACCAGGAAACAATATGGTAGTTCTACTAAAAAGGAAATTAATGCTAAAGTGAAACATGAAAATGACCCCTAGATTGGAAAGCAACATTTCAATTCATGTGTTTTTTCTTCCAAGCCCTGTCCCAGTTACCCTCTCAGCATTCCAGTCTTTCTCCCTGGGGTTGCATGAAATCTCTCAGAGCAAATACGCTCTCTCTCTCTTTTTAAAAAAATGCTTTAAATTCATACTTTGAAGATGGAGGTTTGAGCTGAGTATTGCTGTGGAACACTCCCTCTCACCTAGGAGGTGACCAAGGGTCACACTGAGGGTCCTTATAGTTGGGAAAATGCCAAGAGTACCCTCCAAAATGACCACTAATCTCCAAATTTAGAAGAAATCAAGTGGAGAAAAAGGAACACTTTTCTTTAAAAAAAAAAAAAAAAGGAGAAAAATCTAATCACTGCATTATTCTTGTATTTCTTTAGACAGTTGATAGGCTTATTTGTCAACATCAGTAATAATGATGTAATAGACTTAAAGAATTTTTAACCTATTTCTGATGTTTACAAGACACCAAAGACTATAGTACTGTTCTAATCAAATTTATGCATTTTCAGTGGGATTTCAAATTTTAGTCATAGGCAATATTTTAATCTCCCTGAATATATATATTCCTTGTACCTACAAGTGTGCAAATAACATAATTTTCAAATTACTTGGAATTTTGAAAAAAATTAAAATATTATTTGTAAAATATGTAAATGGCTATACTCATATCCATTTATTTATTTAACATTATTTAAGAAACACATCATGCTTACTATGTGCTGGGCATGGTTCTAAGTGCTTTATAAATAAACTATTTTGATCCTTATAATAATTCAGTGAGATACGTACTGTTATACCATTTGCAGACAGGGAAGCTGAAGTACAGAAAACGGGTCCAACAACTGCTAAGATGTACACTGGAGTCAGTAAAATGATCAAAATACTAATTTAATAAACTTCCATGTAACTGCTTCTTTCCTGAAAACATTCTTTCTACTCCAAGTAACTTGAACCTACACTTGCATCCCCTTCATCTGGGGTAAAAACACCCAGAGGGATTGGGGTCCTGGGTTCTGACATTTGGGTTCCTGATCAATTGTGGGACTCCATCTGGTAGTAAGTCTGTGATCTTGTAAATGACCCTCCTCAGATCCACTAGACTCATAAGACATCACTTGCTAGTAGAAAAGGATTTTCTTTGGAGATGAATTTATAACTTTTTCTTTAAGGCAGATTCATTTTACCCACTGGCACAGCAGTTCATTTTCCTGGTACAGAAAATTTAAAATAATACAATCTATCCTCTTGTTGAGTGTCTGCTGCCGTATACAACTTTGCACTAAAAACCTAATGTGATACATCACCTCATCTCGTCTCAACTCAATTCAGTCAAATGTGTCACCTACTGACCTGTTTGTCATCTGTGATAGTGTGAAATTCCAGAAGGACATCTGTGCATCTTCCAAGCTCACTCAGGAAGTCTTCCAGAGGTCATCCTGAGAAGTTTCCTCTCTCAGGGCTGTACTTGTCGGGGCCCCATCAGTTGAGAGCTGATCTCTCTGATGCACCTGCTCTTATCCGAGGACAGAGAGAAGGGCCCTGGATCTGGTTCTGCCAACTTTTGCTTTGTGACCTTGAGCTAGTGCTTTGAGCTTTGTTTTCTCATCTAGAAATGAGAACAGCAATTTCCATTTCATAAAGTTATTCTGAGGATAGTTGGTAAAGAGCACTTTGCAAATGGCAAAAGATTAAATACATATTAGTTGTTATTGATAGTGATGATTATGATCAGAAAGCAACAATAAATGTCTCCTCTGCTTTGCATCATAGCCCCTTGAAGAATGCAAAACGAGATGACCTATCCCAACTCAGTACGGTTTCTAGCAGAAGGGAAAAGATGCACATTACATGGCTGGACACCAAGGGCACAGAATTCTGGCTTAATGAGATGCTGTGAAGATTGTTAATTTCAAACCCATTCTTTCAGGATTAATAGAGAAAATGGATTGTTGTCGAACATCAAAGATTTCCCAGAAAGAGGGCACCATCTTGTGGTCAGTGAGAAGAACTGACAAAAACAAATGTCTAAGAATCACGGAGTTGGAGAGCCAAGGTTGTCAAAATTGTAGTTCCCAGGCCTACCCTGGAGAGTCAGACGCAGTTGGTGAGATGTGGGACCCCAGGTAGGTACTTGGTAGAGCTCCCCGTGGGATTCTCCCCAGGGGATTCTAATGTGCAGCCGGGGTTGATAACCGCCAATCAGGAGGTCTTTCCCCTGACCACACAGAGTTTGGCCCATGTGGGACTCCTGACTCCTCACCAGGGCACTTTCCAGAGAGTAGAGGCTGCTGCTGTGATGCACACCAAGGCCTCTTAAGGGCCTCCCTGCCGCCTCCGAGAGCCTGTTCCTCTTCTTGCTTCCTCTGCTTCTCCTCCTTCCCTAGACTCTCCTGCCTTCTCCACCCCTACTACAGCAGACTAGCTAACCCACCAGTGCTTCCTACTTTGCAAAGCATTCGCTTCTACCCTATCATTTCATCCACAGCAGTTCTCTGAAGGTGTGATTATCTTTACTTCCTAAGGGGAAATGGAGGCTCAAGGTGACACAGCCTGGAAACATGCCTTCTAGACTCAATTCTTGTGCTAATGGCCTTGTCTGCCACAGCAGTACTAATAATAGCCCCCATTTATTTATTTATTTATTTATTTATTTATTTATTTATTTATTTATTTATTTTTGCGGTACGCGGGCCTCTCACCGTTGTGGCCTCTCCCGTTGCGGAGCGCAGGCTCCGGATGCGCAGGTTCAGCGGCCATGGCTCACGGGCCCAGCCGCTCCGCGGCATGTGGGATCTTCCTGGACCGGGGTACGAACCCACGTCCCCTGCATCGGAAGGCAGACTCTCAACCACTGCTCCACCAGGGAAGCCCAATAGCCCCCATTTATTGAGCCATTGTGGACCTTGAGGGCTGGGATAGGAAAGATGTGGGTGTAGGGGCATGGACAAGGGTATTGCTCCTTACAGCACCATAGGGGATGGCAAAGAACTGGAACATGGTAGTTGGCAAAACTTTGAAGTATCAATCAGCACGATCATTATGTAAAAGGAGGTATTATCACCTCTAGTGTTTTTGTCTGATGAGAAAACTGTCAAAAAGATGGACTAACTGGAGGCCACTGGGTATCTATCACTAGGGGAATGAATGGCTAAGGAAGGTGGACTCTGCCCTCAAGGGACTCCTCTGCAGGGTCAGAGCAACGAACCGTGTTTATGTATAGCATCATGGACAAGGCTCACATACCACTGAGGGAAAATTAGAGTTAATACCATTAACATAAGTTTGGAAACCCACATGCAAAATTACACTAAATATTTTTCTAGGGCACACAAAATCTATATATACTTATGGAAATAGATTAAAGAGAAACAACATACACTAGAGTGGATGCTTATGGGAGGAAGGAAATGAGACTGAATATGGTGGATGAGAGAGGAAAATTAAAAAGGCTGCCTCCCATGGGCAAATGATGTCAATGTATCATAAACTGAGGCATATGATCAACATAATTCGATGCACCAGAGGTCCCTCAAAAGAGAGAAGAATGGAAAATATTTGGGGCAGAATCATCGGAAATTCTCCAGCATACTGGGACTCCAGGGAGGTACAAAGACAACAGACATTTTTGGGATTGGCGATGAGGGTTTGTAGAACGTCTATTCGGAGTGGGATAAATGAGACCTAATTAAAATTAAAAGCGTTTGCATAGCAAAGGAAACCATCCACAAGACAAAAAGACAACCTACAGACTGGGAGAAAATATTTGCAAATGATGCGCCCGACAAGGACTTAATTTCCAAAATATACAAACAGCTCATATAGCCAGTATCAAAAAAACAAACAACCCAGTCAGAAAGTGGGCAGAAGACCTAAATAGACATTTCCCCAAAGAAGATAAACAGATGGCCAACAGGCATAAAGTCAAGCAGCACTAGCTCAAGCACATGCTTATCCTGACTCATAAGGAATCCAGACACTTCGCTCGTCCAGTGGGGTAGGGATCCAGAGGCAACCTGACAGAAGGGCCAGCGGGGCAACAACACAGCACTGGTTAGGAGTCAGGAGTGTATTTGAGACTTTGTATTGCTATAGCTTACATAACCTTGGACAAGTCACTTAACATTATTCTTTGGGCCTCATCTACGAAGTTTTTCTCTGTGAAGTTCTGATATTTATAATTTGATTGAATAGTGTACAGATATAAGTGGCCAATAAATGCATGAAAAAATATATTCCATATATTGTACAAAAATGTTCAATACCTCATTAGGGAAATGCAAATCAAAACCACAATGAGCTACCACTTCACACTGCTAGGATGGCTAGAATCAGAGAGACAGGTAAAAAAAGTATTGGCAAGGAGGAAGGGAAACTGGAACCCTCATACATTGCTGATGAAAATGTAAAATGGTGCAGCTTTGGAAAGTAGCTTGGCAGTTCCACAAAATGTTAAACATTTAAAGTTACTGTATAATCCAGCAATTCCACTCCTAGGTATTTACCCAATTGAAATGAAAATATATGTCCCCAAAAAAACTTGTACGTGAATGTTCATAGACAGCATTAGCCCCATAGTGAAACAACCCACATATCCACCAACTGATGAACTGGTACACATGATGTGGTATACCCATACGACGGGTAATTATTCAGCATTTGAAAGATGAAGTACCAATACATACTACAACGTGGACGGACCTGGAGCACATTATGTTAAATGAAAGAAGCCAGTCACAGAGGCTGCATACTGTATGATTCTGTGTATGTGAAATGTCCAAAGTAGGCAACTCCATAGAGACAGAAAGTAGGGCCTAGAGGTGGTGGCAGGAGTGAGGAATAATTTTTGATGGGTACAGGGTTTTTTTCTACGGGTAGTTTCTGGGGGTCTGAAATTAGATTGTGGTCATGATTGCACAATTCTGAGAATATACTGAGAACTACTGAACTGTACACTTCGAATGGTAGAATTTTAGGATATGTGAATTATATCTCAATAAAGCTGTTAAAAAATCGTGTACAGATATTCACTAATCATTCATTAATTCATCATTTACATGCTGTCTACTCTGTGCCAGGAGCTAGGCACACCGAGGTGAATGAGACAAACTCCTTCGCTGTGATGGGCTCCTGATCTTTTGGGGAAAACAAATGGACGTAATGTAGTAAGTGCCAAGAGAGCAGCTTGCCCAGGTGTCCTGGGAACACTGAAAGCACTTAAGTCAGCCAGGGAGTTTAGTAAAAGGCAGAGAAAGGACAGAGCAACAGATGTTGTATGCTGGGGGAGAGGTGCAGGGTGACAAGACCCATCCCTCCTGCCCAGGAGATGAACTGAGTGTGGATACACAGTGCTAATACACAGGGCAGAGTGTGATAAACACTATGAGAAATTACTAAGTGGAAATTCTGGAAATTCAGAAGAGGGAGATATAACGACCTGAATGTTATTCTTCTGAATGGTCAGAGAGAACTGGGATGTAATGTGGTCCTCCCAGACTTAACAGTTCATCTTTAGAACCCAAAATTCAGGGTGCATGGTGTGAAAACTGCCGATGTCATCAAAACGTGCCCCTTGTTTTGCACTAATAACCTATCATATTTTTACCAAATTCTGTAACATGAAGAATATTAAATTCAATTGCTAAAGAAGCATCAGTTGATTTCTGTTGAGTAGAGTAACATAGTCTACAGAATTAAAAATAATTGCTTATACCTTTGTGGTACTGACATAATTTAACAGCACAAAGGTAATCCTCAAAGCATGATGAGGTAACATTCAGTTTGGGGCAAAATAGACACCCAGAGTATGGGTGAGCTCCACCCTCATGGTGGGATCCCTGCAGTGTAACCCACGCTGTGAGGAGGAAGAGAAGAAGCTGCTGGGAGATGGCGGGAGAGGAGCCCTTCAGGGGGCAGAGGAGAGGGGCAGGACAGTGATACTCAGAGCTGGGGTCAGAGCACCACATAGAGGGTTCCAGGGTGGCTTTCTGATGCCAGCTGAGAGCAGGTCCTTCTTCCTGCTGGAACTGGTGTGACAGCTTCTAGTGAGGCCCAGGGCCCAGCTCCTCATTCGGGGCTGAACTGGGTCTGCAGCCTGGGTGTGGCCTCTAGGCTCACCTTGACACCTGTCTCCGGAAGAGCTTTCTCCTCCAAGGCTCCGGGCCATCCCCAGATTGTGCCCCTGAGTTTTAGCCCCTTCAATTCTGCCTCAAGGCAGAAACTGTGCCCCGGGGTTTCGAGGCTGGGGAGAGGGTGTCCTCACACCTGTTCTCTCCCTGCATTCACAGCATGCCTCCGCCTGCTCGTCCTCTGCAGAGCACAGCTTCCGGTTCCTGCTTTCCTTCCTCCTCTTGCCAAGCTCCGTGGGAGGTAGGACGGTCCGGACCGGGACCAGGAGACGCCGGCTGGCTTGAGTCCCAGCAAAGCCCAGAGCCTACGGACCTTGGTTTTTCTCACTCTTCCAAGGGGGCTAGCTTGCTGTTTGGAGTAAGACAGACCTGGGGTTAAGTGCCTGCTCTGCCTGTCAACGGCCGCGTGACCCTGGTATGTTCCTAACCGGGAAAGGACACCTATCTCGCAGGTGTTCTGGGGACGAGCACATGACACAGCCGGCATCCGTCTGATGGTAACTGTCGTCTATAATGGTCCTTCTGAGAGCTGTGCTGGGTCACAGGGACGCCCATTCCTCCCCATTTTTCAGGCTGACACTTTAGTTCCCTCTGAAAAAAGAGAGAGGCGACCTGAGGAACCTGCCCATGAACTTGGAGGCCCAGATGGTAGCCGTTGTCACCCCTGCACTCCTGCCCCCAGACCCTGGCTGGGGCAGCCCATTTCCACCTTCAAGCTTCCTCCTGCGGATCGCTGCCCCGAGTGTTTGTGTTTGTGCTTCTTCTGCAGCAGCGTAAGGAGGGCCCTGAGTCCCTCCCCAGCACAAACCTCCCCCTGTGGGGTGGGGCTGCCGAGGAGTGCGGCCAATTGGCCCTGTGATGCTGTGAAGAAACGGCCTCCTTCTCTAAGCTGAGTCGTGGGCTCCACTGAGAACCTAGGATGAATGCTCAGAAACCTCTTCTCAAGGTAACGGAAACGCGGCCAAATTCTGCACACAGACCCTCAAGGCCATTGCATGGATTCTTGTGGGGCCCATGGACACCACATTAAGGACCTGTCAGTCATGGCCACTCCATGTGTGTGTGCAGCAGCCTATTCCAGGAAGGGAAGGGTTCAGAGTGCTTCCTGCTCTCTGGAAGGTAACAGGTTCAGGGTGCCCCCAGCCCAGGCACGGCTGCTGGCGCTGCTGAGGGTGCAGAAGAGACTGAGGTCCTGCCCTGCTCTCCTCCCAGGGAGGCCAAAGACCCTCGGCCACCCAAGAGGCCCCATGAGGTGTCCTGCACGTTCAGGGAGAGTCTGGCCTAGTGTCAACATTATAATCAGCAAATTGTAAGTAAAATATTACATTTCTTTAACACTATTTTCCTTACAGAACTTTCAAGCATTAGAATGAACCACTGATGTTGTTTTCTAGATGATGGTATAGGATCATTTATATATTGTTCCCCAAACCTGTTGAACCAGCAGAATCACCTGGGAAGCTTAATACAGATTGTTGGACCCCACCCTAAACTTAATGAATTTGAATCTTCAGTGGATGGGCCTAGAAATCTGTATTTCAAAGAAGTGCTCTCAGAGAAACTGTGATTAACTAAAATTGAGAAACAAAGACAATACCTTTAATGTTCCTGGAGAAATCAAATACTCAAAAGTTACATACCCCAAATATTTTTAGTGTATTTATTAGTTCTACCACATTTTTCTATAACCTAAGCCACCTTTGAGAGGTGCAAAAAACACAGTAAGATTATTTAACCGAAGTAAGAGAAAATAATAAATTAGATTTAAATAGGAGTTAAACTAAATTTGCCTGGTAACCTCGTACATCAGATTTCACTGGAGCAGTTCCCACTCTCTTATATTCCTCTGTCTCTGTCTCTCTCTGTCTCCCTCCTTCTCTCTTTATTCCCATAAGTGGATTTGGGGTAATCTTAAGTTGGACCATTTCATCAAAATGACCTTATAACAAGTATTTTAAGAGGACCTGGGTGAAATCTCTCACTCAATACTTGTGCTGGGTGAGCACAGCAGCCCTGACCCTTATATTTGTATGTGTGGGGGGGTGGGGGAAGTGTGGAGGGAACAGTAGTTAACAAATGACTATAAAAATAAACAAGAAAACATCAGGGTCTTAAGTGCTGAGACAAAAAAGAAGGGTGATGTGATGGAGAGTGCCTGCGCTCTCCCCTCAGTTGGGGGGTCAGAGAAGCCCTCTGAGGAGGCAGCATCTGAGTGGAGCCCCAGATGACATGGGGACCAGCTGTGTGACCCTCTGGGGAGGGCATCCTAGACAGAGGGAAGCTATTGCCTCCCTAAGGTAGGACCATATTACTGATGTGGGAGGAAGAGGAAGAATATCTGTGAGCCCACATCTAATGACTTTTTTTTACCCATTAGGCAAACACTTTTATTAAAACTCCAATGTATCTGGAATTCTGAGGAGATGCTACTATAATGTCCCAGCCCACCTCCCGTGGAATTTTTTAGTCTGTCCTTGAGAGTGATATGGTGAGCTCTCCCTCCTCCATCTATACTTTCTCCCAACAGGCCCTCCTCCTTGACGACCTCTCCTAAAGGCCACTTCATCCTCTTCTCTCTATCCTTTCCCCTTGTTTCAATGGTACAAAAAACTATACCACTGAACAAAATGCCACCTCCCCCAGGAAGCCTTTTGCAATCCTTCTAAGGAGAATGAATGAGAACCAAAAGTCTTTTACTCCATTCTCCCACACCCCTTCTTGCATTTCTCCAGCAGCTCCTACTTCATTCTGCCCTGGGTTGTATGACATCTCATGTTTACACATCCCTCACCCCAGTACATGAGAAAGGCTCAAGAATAGGGCCTGGGGGCTTTCCTGATAGTGCAGTTGTTAAGAGTCCGCCTGCCAATGCAGGGGACATAGGTTCAAGCTCTGCCGGGAAGATCCCACATGCCCCAGAGCAACTAAGTCTGTGCGCCACAACTACTGAGCCTGCACTCTAGAGCTCGTGAGGCACAACTACTGAGCCCACGTGCCACATCTACTGAAGCCCGTGCGCTCTAGAGCCCGTGCTCCGTAACAAGAGAAGCCACTGCATTGAGAAGCCCGTGCACACAAACGAAGAGTAGCCCCCGCTCGCCGCAACTAGAGAAAGCCCGCATGCAGCAACGAAAACCCAACACAGCCAAAAATCATAAGCAAAAATAAATAAATTACAAAAAAAAAAAAAAAGAATAGGGCCTGGGATTTATTCATCTCTGAGCTTACCCCAGCTGGGTCTGCACGGGCATCTGCACAACATAGGACCCCTGGCTGGCAGAATGCAGTCATCCATCAATCCAGCGTCACGGAGCAGCTGAGCTTTGCTCTCCCTGTGCTGGGTTCTCTGGAGGGATGGGAAGGACCAGGCACAGCCCCTGCTCCTAAGAAGCTTAGAAATCCATGGTTGGGGCGGGACAGGCACGACCAGCATCCTGAAAGTACTACCAAGGGGCAGTGGTCTCCAAACTGGGGGGAGTGCACACCACAGGAGCACATGACAACCCTGAGATGCATGAAGAAACTACAGAAGTTCTCTTTTATTGTATTGCTTATTTAAAATTTAGAAATAAACTAAAAACTTAGAAATGAACATTGTTTTCGCAATCTGGCTTCCCCTTAGCGCCTCTCTAGGTCCACTGGCAGGCAGCCAGAGTCACGTGACTTGTCCTCAGGGCGCGGTGGCAACCACAATGCTGAGACCTGACAATGGCGCCCTCACTTGTCCATTCGCCAGCAATGAATCACCTCTCACTACAGTTTAGTGTTACAGGCTGTCATTGACATGGCTACTTTTATAAAAACAAGACCTTTCAGTAAGAGGATCTTTACAGTATTTTGTAAATGAAATGGTGGAGGATAGACCTGGCCATGAAAAACTTCTGTACCACATAGAGGTTTTTGAATTGCTCATGTCCAAGTGCTTAAAAGAAATTTTTGGACTTAAAGATGAGTTACGCATTTTTCTTTGACAAAGAAAAGAAAAAAACCTTAATTGTTATAAATTTGCCAACTTTTCCTGTGATAAGTAGTTTAGTAGTATGCTACTAATGAGTAATTTTAAAATCAGTACCTTGAAAGAATGGGTGATATTTTAAAAATAAGAGTGAGAAAGAAGCAGCTTTACAACGACTGTAACTGCTGCTATAAAGAGAACAATTTGAACATGTCTGGGAATATTGCATCAAGATGTGATTTGTGGCCAAAAATGACATCATCTATAAAATGCACACTTAAGAACATAAAGTCTGGGCTTCCCTGGTGGCGCAGTGGTTGAGAGTCCGCCTGCCGATGCGGAGGACGCGGGTTCGTGCCCCGGTCCGAGAGGATCCCGCATGCCGTGGGGTGGCTGGGCCCGTGGGCCATGGCCGCTGGGCCTGCGCGTCCAGAGCCTGTGCTCCACAACAGGAGAGGCCACAGCAGTGTGAGGCCCGCGTACCACACACACATAAAATAATAATAAGTATCAATGTTGCAAAACTTACTTTCTTAAATTTTTGTTAAAATGGCCATCTTCAAAAAATCTACAAATAATAAATGCTGAAGAAGGAGTGGAGAAAAAGGAACCCTCTTATACTGTTGGTGGGAATGTAACTTGATACAGCTACTATGGAGAACAGTATGGAGATTCCTTAAAAGACTAAAAATAGAGTTACCATATGATCCAGTGATTTCACTCCTGGGCATATATCCAGAGAAAACTCTAATTAGAAAAGATACATGCACCCCAATGTTCACTGCAGCACTATTTACAATAGCCAAGACATGGAAGCAATCTAAATGCCCATCGACAGATGAATGGATACAGAAGATGTGTACGTATACAGAGTGGAATATTACTCAACCATAAAAAAGAATGAAATAACGCCACTTGCAGCAACATGAATGGACCTAGAGATGATCATACTAAGTGAAGTAAGTCAGAGAAAGACAAATATCATATGATATTGCTTATATATGGAATCTGAAAAAAATTACAAGTGAACTTATTTATAAAGCAAAAATAGACCCACAGACATAGCAAACAAACTTATGGTTACCAAAGGGGAAGGGATGGGGAGGGATAAATTGGGAGTTTGGGATTAACATACGCACACTGCTATATATAGAATAGATAACCAACAAGGACCTACTGTACAGCACAGGGAACTATACTCAATATTTTGTAATAACCTATAAGGGAAAAGAAGCTGAAAAAGAATATATATGTTATATATATAAGAATATATATATATAACCAAATCACTATGCTTTACACCTGAAACTAAAAAAACATTGTAAATCAGCTATACATCAATTAAAAAATATTTTTAAAAAGACTAGGGCTTTGAGTCATAAAGTATTAAGCTAAGATTTTAAAAAAGAGAATAAAGTATTTCCAATCACAGTCTTGCCGGCAAAGAGCTTTTGAACCCTGTTAATAAATAAAATAACATAAAACAACTATTTACAATTTTTCTTTTATTTCAGCCTTTAAAATATATTTTTGTTTTATAATGTACACATATATCGCTACATTAGTGGTAGCTACATTGGTAGCAAAATATGCATCATGTTTATTTATTTATTATAAATTTATGTATTTTATTTATTTATTTTTGGCTGTGTTTGGTCTTTGTTGCTGTGCGCGGGCTTTCTCTAGTTGCGTCGAGCGGGGGCTTCTCTTCATCCCGGTGCGTGGGCTTCTCATTGCAGTGGCTTCTCTTGTTGCGGAACACAGGCTCTAGGCACGTGGGCTCAGTAGTTGTGGCTCGCGGGCTCTAGAGCAGAGGCTCAGTAGTTGTGGCTCACAGGCTCTAGAGTGCAGGCTCAGTAGTTGTGGTGCACGGGCTTAGTTGTTCTGTGGCATGTGGGATCTTCCCAGACCAGGGCTCGAACCCGTGTCCCCTGCATTGGTAGGCGGATTCTTAACCACTGCACCACCAGGGAAGCCCCTGCATCATGTTTATTGACTGAGGTATATGATGAAAAACACTGGAGACCACAATTAGTGTAGTACACTTGTATGGGCTACCTCCCTGGCATCTATTCCTTTGCTTCCATCAAAATTCAGAAAATTGCCCATTTTCTTTGGCAATGCCCCACCTTGTTTTGTGGCAGCCAAGGGTGCTGCTGAGACTGATCCCACTCCAACTCCAGGAGTGGCCTCTGTTTGGTTTACACCAGTCAGAGGATCCCATTCCCCTTGGGCATTGTGATTGACTTAGGTGTGAGCACAGGACCCAGCCTGGCCCTCACAAAGAGGGGGAAATATTTACCACAGACTTCTGACCAGGAAGCTTCCTGGATCTTCTGGGCACTACTAGAAGAGAGATCCTATCTTTCTTTGGACCATGTAGCCTGAAGATATGAGGCCTGCCCTGGCAATGCTAACAGTGAGTTCTGCAGCCCGGGGTTGATGCCAACATTCAGTGGAGGTCAGAGTAGAAAGAATCACAGAGACTTGGACCCAGAGCCTAATACAACATGAACTTCTGGATCAATCTGTGCCTGGGTTTCCCCCCTCTTTTGTTTTTTTTTTTCAGTTATAGGAGCCAAGAAATTCCTTTGATTTGGTTGATATTTGCTGTTACTTAAAACATGAACAGTCCCAATTTAAACAATGAGAGAATAGTAAATGTAGCTGAACTATGCAACAGAGGCACCATCAATGTTCTGGAATATCACTAATGGGCTGGCTGCATTGCTGGTTAAATTAAGACTTGTTTGTAGAATCTGTCCTGAATCCTAGTTAGTTTTGCATTCAGAACAAAGTTGAGCTAATGAGAGGGCACCGATTCTCAGGGCACCTCAGCTACCCAATTTCAGCAAAAGATCAACTTGCTAAAAGTTGGCATCTGACGTTTTCCGCCTCCCTTTTGGTAACTTTACCATGTTCTCAGACAATCAGTTTCTTTTCACTTGTTTCATTCTAAGGAGTAAATAAATTATGGGTCCGGTGGATTCTCCCTCCCAGGGTGTGGATTGCAAGGGACAGAGACTGATAATTCAGAGCAAGGGAAATGATCGGCATTCGCATGCATGCCCAGCTCTCGGCCACAAGATGGCAGGAGGAGATCAGTAAAAACAGGCAAAGACCTGCGTCTTCTGGGCTGCGCAGAAGGCGGCCCTGGGGACGCTTGCTCCACTTAGGAAAACCACAACCTGCCAGTGCCTGGCCAGCTCCCCCTTTGGGGTAAGTTAGGAAGGAGAGAAATCACTTTATTTTTTTCTGTAAAACAATAAGAGGTGCCAACCCAAACAAGTGGATGCTGTGAAGCTTGATAGTGAATGCAACCACCAGGGACGGATACATGTTTCTGCTTCTTCCTCTTGCCCTCTGCCTGTCTTTCTCCATCTGCAAAGTGGGGGTCCTGGTTGTGGCCTACCTCACTGTGATAAAGCAGGTAAGAGAAGTGCCCTGAGTGTCGCAGGTGAAAGGTGTTTTTCTGGGAAGATTGGCGTCGGGGCACCACGTGTGTCTGACCCTCCCGGAACCTCCGCGAACAGTGAAGTGCCCTGGGATTCAGGTGGCTGTGGTCCCTGGGACGATCCTAAATTCTGACATCATTCTCTACTTAAGGAAGACAGTGACACCAACTGAGTTACAAACACTCACCAGAAAGAGGCGCCTCTTGACAAGTGCCAGAGGTAGTGGAGGAAGACATTTTCTTTGTTGGGGGGGATTCTGGGGAGGATGGATTTGGAGACAGGTGCTGTGGCTGAGACCTCAGTCTTGTTGTGACCCCACCTGATTGTCTCAGCCTCAACTCCCCACACCTGAAGGCAACGCCTGTCTCATGAACCCTCACGGGCCCAGCTGAGATGACGAGAAACATGAATTCTGGTCTGAACAAACTTTGTACGTAACCGTGTGTGGCAGTTAGAGACTGTCTCTTCCTGGTCCTTCGTGTTCACGTTCTCTCTTTTCTCAGGGTATCTGATTGTCCTCACCAGGGAAACATGGAGTCTCTGTGCTTAGAGGAGCCTTGTGAGGTTAAAGGTGGGGGGAGGGTGCGGCCTCTGGCCAGCTGCTCCGCCAGCTTGGGCTACTCCTTCCGGTGAGTAACTTCATCCTATCTCATACACATCGCTGTGTTTCTTGGCATCGTAGGCTGGGAGAGAAGCAACATAACTGCGGTCACTGTGTATTTTCATTTTAATCAGGAGATTCTTCTTGAAACTTTACCGAAGTTCTTTCTGTTCCCATCCTGACCCTCTGAATGCCTTACACATGGCGGCTGGGAGGTGAAAATTAAAACGAACTGAAGACTCCAGAGTTACTAGGATGAAGGCCCTAGAGGAGTAGGCAGGGTGCTCGGGCCTTGATGAGTAGGGTGTCTCAAGGCGTCTGGCCTTCTCCAAGTGCAGTCACGGAGCAGACTCTGACTGCCTTCTGGGGGACCCGGAAAGCCTGGCCTAAGAATGAACCTTTCTTCAGTTGGCCTGTTTTCTGGATTGGGCATCGGGAGAAAGTCTGGTGGTTCAGATGAAAGGAACTTGAGAAATAGAATTAAAGTGGATATGTGTCATTGGTACAAAACGATTATGGAACAAGGAGGCATTGGGGGGGTCATGCACTGGGAGCTTGGAGAAGCCTGTAATCTAGTGCTCGGACAGCTGCCGTTCCCTGAGCACTGCCTGACGGGCCCTGCGGTGTGACTGAGTGAGCTCAGGGGTGCCCTGCCACTGGCCGTTGTGCAGGGATCCAGGGTACCTGGCAGCCAGTGGCAGCAAGAGCAGGGAGCCCACAGCAAGGAGGTTAATGGCAATCCACAGTGACCCCTGCAGAGAGACTGATGTCAAACAGCATTGCATGCATGGCAACAAGGATGGCAACAGCAAGGGTGTCAGGAGCATTGGGATGACATTTGGCTCAGGACACATAATGGACCTGGGTTCACGCAGGGTTCACGCGGGCAAAACAATGACACAAATACTGACTGGGGCCCCAAGGACTGGTTTGGCACGCCCAAGTTTTACCTCCCAAGATTGTTCTGAAAAACAACCCTTTCAGGAGAAAAATGCTGCAAGCTTGGGTCTCATCCCTGAGGTGATTGATTCACTTTTCAGCAGCTATTTAATTTTTTAAAGATATGCAAGATTAGAGCCTTGCTGAGCGTCAGAAGAGTGACCTGATAGAGCCAATCTACAAGGACTGGAAAGTGAATTACAACAGGAGAAAATCAGACGTCTATGCAGTGGATGCTTGATGCATCTGCAGAAGCCTAAGATGTGTGGCTGACAGGGTCTTGGTGCTCTGGCCGGGTGTCAGGCCTGAGCCTCTGAGGTGGGAGAGCCGAGTTCAGGACATTGGTCCAACAGAGACCTCCTGGCCACTCGTAATATCAATCGGCAAGAGCTCTCCCAAAGATCTCTGTCTCAACATTAAGACCCAGCTCCACGCAATGACCAGAAAGCTCCAGTTCTGGACACCACATGCCAAACGACTAGCAACACACGAACAAAATGCCACCCATTAGCAGAAAGGCTGCCTAAAATCATATTAAGTTCACAGACACCCCAAAACACAGCACTGGACACAGTCCTGCCCAACAGAAAGACAAGGTCCAGCCTCATCCACCAGAACACAGGCTCCAGTCCCTTCCACCAGAGAGCCTACACAACCCACTGAACCAAGCTTACCCACTGGGGGCAGACACCAAGAACAACAGGAACTATGAAACTGCAGCCTGTGAAAAGGAGACCCCAAATGTAGTAAGTTAAGCAACATGAGAAGACAGAGAAATACACAGCAGATTTAGGAGCAAAGTAAAAACCCACCAGACCAAACAAATGAAGAAGAAATAGACAGTCTACCTGAAAAAGAATTCAGAGTAATGATAGTCAAGATGATCCAAAATCTTGGAAATAGAATGGAGAAAATACAAGAAACGTTTAACAAGGACCGAGAAGAACTAAAGAGCAAACAAACAACGATAAACAACAAAATAAATGAAATTAAAAATTCTCTAGAAGGAATCAATAGCAGAATAACTGAGGCAGAAGAACGGATAAGTGACCTGGAAGATAAAATAGTGCAAATAACTACTGCAGAGCAGAATAAAGAAAAAAGAATGAAAAGAATCGAGGACAGTCTCAGAGACCTCTGGGACAACATTAAACACACCAACATTCGAATTATAGGGGTCCCAGGAGAAGAAGAGAAGAAAGGGACTGAAAAAATATTTGAAGAGATTATAGTTGAAAACTTCCCTAATATGGGAAAGGAAATAGTCAAGTCCAGGAAGTGCAGAGAGTCCCAGGCAGGATAAATCCAAGGAGAAACACGCCAAGACACAGATTAATCAAACTATCAAAAATTAAATACAAAGAAAAAATATTAAAAGCAGCAAGGGAAAAACAACAAATAACAAACAAGGGAATCCCCATAAGGTTAACAGCTGATTTCTCAGCAGAAACTCTGCAAGCTAGAAAGGTGTGGCAGGACACATTTAAAGTGATGAAAGGGAAAAACCTACAACCAAGATTACTCTACCCAGCAAGGATCTCATTTAGATTCGACAGAGAAATTAAAACCTTTACAGGCAAGCAAAAGCTAAGAGAATTCAGTACCACCAAACCAGCTTCAAAACAAATGCTAAAGGAACTTCTCTAGGCAGGAAACACAAGAGAAGGAAAAGACCTACAAAAACAAATCCAAAACAACTAAGAAAATGATAAAGGAATATACATATCCATAATTACCTTAAATGTAAATGGATTAAATGCTCCAAAAGACACAGACTGACTGAATGCATACAAAACAAGATCCGTATATATGCTGTCTACAAGAGACCCACTTCTGACCTAGGGACACATACAGACTGAAAGTGAGGGGATGGAAATGGAAATCAAAAGAAAGCTGGAGTAAAAAAAAAAAAAAAAAAAAGCTGGAGTAGCAATTCTCATATCAGACAAAATAGGCTTTAAAATAAAGAATGTTACAAGAGACAAAGAAGCACACAACATAATGATCAAGGGATCAATCCAAGAAGAAGATATAACAATTGTAAATATTTAGGCATGCAACATAGGACCACCTCAATACATAAGGCAAATGCTAACAGCCATAAAAGGGGAAGTCGACAGTAACACAGTAATAGTAGGGGACTTTAACACCCCACTTTCACCATAGGACAGATCATCCAAAATGAAAATAAAGCAGGAAACACAACCTTTAAATGACACATTAAACAAGATGGACTTAATTGACATTTATAGGACATTCCATCCAAAAACAACAGAATACACTTTCTTCTCAAGTGCTCATGGAACATTCTCCAGGATAGATCATATCTTGGGTCACAAATCAAGCCTCGGTAAATTTAAGAAAATTGAAATCATATCAAGTATCTTCTCCGACCACAATGTTATGAGATTAGATCCCAATTACAGGAAAAAAACTGTAAAAAATACACACACATGGAGGCTAAACAATATGCTACAAATAACCAAGAGATCACTGAAGAAATCAAATAGGAAATCAAAAAATACCTAGAAACAAATGACAATGAAAACACGATGACCCAAAACCTATGGGATGCAGCGAAACAGTTCTAAGCGGGAAGTTTATAGCAATACAATCCTACCTCAAGAAACAAGAAACATCTCAAATAAACAACCTAAACTTACACCAAAGCAATTAGAGAAAGAACAAAAAAACCCCAAAGTTAGCAGATGGAAAGAAACCATAAAGATCAGATCAGAAATAAATGAAAAAGAAACGATGGAAACAATAGCAAAGATCAATAAAACTAAAAGCTGGTTCTTTGAGAAGATAAACAAAAGTGATAAGCCATTAGCCAGACTCAACAAGAAAAAAAGGGAAAAGACTCAAATCAACAGAATTAGAAATGAAAAAGGAGAAGTAACAACTAACGCTGCAGAAATGCAAAGGATCATGAGAGATTACTACAAGCAAGTATATGCCAATAAAATGGACAACCTGGAAGAAATGGACAAATTCTTAGAAAAGCACAACTTACAAGACTGAACCAGGAAGAAATAGAAAATATAAGCAGACCAATCAAAAGCACTGAAATTGAACCTGTGATTAAAAATCTTCCAACAAACAAAAGCCCAGGACCAGATGGCTTCACAGGCATATTCAAGCAAACATTTAGAGAAGAGCTAACAGCTATCCTTCTCAAACTCTTCCAAAATATAGCAGAGGGAAGAATACTCCCAAACTCATTCTAGGAGGCAACCATTACCCTGATACCAAACCAGACAAAGCTGTCACAAAAAAGAAAACTACAGGCCAATAACACTGATGAATATAGATGCAAAAATCTTCAATAAAATGCTAGCAAACAGAATCCAACAGCATGTTAAAAGGATCATACACCATGATCAAGTGGGGTTTATCCCAGGAATGCAAGGATTCTTCAATGTGTGCAAATCAATGTGATAAACCATTCTTAACAAATTGAAGGAGAAAAACCATACGATCATCTCAATAGATGCAGAAAAAGCTTTTGACACAATTCAACACCCATTTATGATAAAAACCCTCCAGAAAGTAGGCATAGTGAGAACTTACCTCAACATAATAAAGGCCATATATATCAAACCCACAGCCAACATCAGTCTCAATGGTGAAAAACTGAAATCATTTCCACTAAGTTCAGGAACAAGACAAGGTTGCCCACTCTCGCCACTATTATTCAACATAGTTTTGGAAGTTTTAGCCACAGCAATCAGAGAATGAAAAGAAATAAAAGGAATCCAAACTGGAAAAGAAAAAGTAAAACTGTCACTGTTTGCAGATGACATGATACTATACATAGAGAATCCTAAAGATGCTACCAGAAAACTACTAGAGCTCATCAGTGAATTTGGTAATGCTGCAGGATTCAAAATTAATGCACAGGAACCTCTTGCATTCCTATACACTAATGATGAAAAATATGAAAGAGAAATTAAGGAAGAACTCCTATTTACCACTTCAACAAAAAGAATAAAATACCTAGGAATAAACCTACCCAAGGAGACAAAAGACCTGTATGCAGAAAACTTTAAGACACTAATGAAAGAAATTAAAGGTGATACAAATAGATGGAGAGATATACCATGTTCTTAGATTGGAAGAATCAACATTATGAAAATGACTATACTACCCAAAGCAATCTACAGATTCAGTGTAACTCCTACGCACTACCAATGACATTTTTCACAGGACTAGAAGAAAAAATTTCACAATTTGTATGGAAACACAAAAGACCCCGAATAGCCAAAGCAATCTTGAAAAAGAAAAACAGAGCTGGAGGAATCAGGCTCCTGGACTTTAGACTGTACTACAAAGCTACAGTAATCAAGACAGTATGGTACTGGCACAAAAACAGAAATATACATCAATGGAACAGGATAGAAAGCCCAGAGGTAAATCCACACACATCAGGTCACCTTATCTTTGACAAAGGAGGCAAGAATATACAATGGAGAAAAGACAGCTTCTTCAATAAGTGGTGATGGGAAAACTGGACAGCTACATGTAAAAGAATGAAATTAGAACACTTCCCAACACCATACAAAAATAAACTCAAAATGGATTAAAGACCTAAATGTAAGGCCAGACAGTATAAAACTCTTAGAGTAAAACATTGGAAGAACGCTCTATAACATAAATCACAGCAAGATCCTTTTTGACCCATCTCCTAGGGAAATGGAAATAAAAACAAAAACAAACAAATAGGACCTAATGAAACTTAAAAGCTTTTGCACAGCAAAGGAAACCATAAACAAGACGAAAAGAGAACCCTCAGAATTGGAGAAAATATTTGCAAACAAAGCAACTGACAAGGATTAATCTCCAAAATATACAAGCAGCTCATGCATCTCAGTATCAAACAACCAAACAACCCAATCCAAAAATGGGCAGAAGACCTAAATAGACATTTCTCCAAAGTAGCTATACAGATTGCCAACAAAGACATGAAAGGATGCTCACCATCACTAATCATTAGAGAAATGCAACTCAAAACTACAATGAGGTATCACCTCACACCAGTTAGAATGGGCATCATCAGAAAATCTACAGACAAAAAATGCTGGAGAGGGTGTGGAGAAAAGGGAACTCTTGCACTATTGGTTGGAATGTACATTGATACAGCCACTATGGAGAACAGTATGGAGGTTCCTTAAAAAACTAAAAACAGAACTACCATATGACCCAGCAATCCCACTACTGGGCATATACCCTGAGAAAATCATAATTCAAAAAGAGTCATGTACCACAATGTTCATTGCAGCTCTATTTACAATAGCCAGGACATGGAAGCAACCTAAGTGTCCATCAATAGATGAATGGATAAAGAAGATGTGGCACATATATACAATGGAATATTACTCAGCCATAAAAAGGAACAAAATAGAGTTATTTGAAGTGAGGTGGATGGACCTAGAGTCTGTCATACAGAGTGAAGTAAGTCAGAAAGAGAAAAAAAATATTGTATGCTAACACATACATATGGAATCTAAGGGAAAAAAAGGTCATGAAGAACCTAGGGGCAAGACGGGAATAAAGACACAGACCTACTAGAGAATGGACTTGAGGATATGGGGAGGGAGAAGGGTAAGCTGTGACAAAGTGAGAGAGTGCATGGACATATATACACTACCAAATGTAAAATAGATAGCTAGTGGGAAGCAGCCACATGGCACAGGGAGATCAGCTCGGTGCTTTGTGACCACCTAGAGGGGTGGGATAGGGAGGGTGGGAGGGAGACACAAGAGGGAGGAGATATGGGGATATATGTATATGTATAGCTGATTCACTTTATGATACAGCAGAAGCTAACACACAATTGTAAAGCAATTATACTCCAATAAAGATGTTAAAAAAAAAAAAAAAGAACCAGACCATGCTGTCACCCTAATCTTGCACTTCTGGCCTCTAGAACTGTGAAAAATGTCTGTTTTAAAAAAAAAAAAAAGATATGCAAGATTAGAATGTGGGTGGTTGTTGTGGTTATAAAACCCGGAATAGATGTCAAGGGTTTTATTAGTTGCTCATGTCTTTTTAAAAAGGGGTATTTCCCCTCCAAGGTGAATCTTTCCTATGACAATAGTTGCAGGTCAACCAAGGCAGAAGTGCAAAGACATCAAGCCCATCACCCAATTACGCAGAACCCCCTTGTCCATGAGAGAGTGTTGGCATCTTTCCTTAGCGTCATCACAAAAGAATAGGAAGCCAGGGATCTGGGAATGGGGATACTCAGCAGTCAGACAGGTAAAAACATCCATCGATATCTTTTGTGCAACCTTTCTGTATATGAGGGCCCCCTTTTAGTGTCAAAAGGAGCCAAGGCCTCTCCCATGATTGTCGCTCTACTTTATTATCGATGAATTGAGAAAAATTCATAATACGTGTTTACAATGGTACCTAAATCCCATTCAAAAACAGTGATGCGTGGATGTGTGAGATACTCTTTTTCAATCTCAGACAATGTTTGGAGGATACTGGCAGAGCCGTTGTAACAGCTCCTGTAAACCCAGGAGGGTAAAAATGCTGAGATGTATCCCTACCCTTAAGAAATCTATCATCTAGTTGTTAAAAATGGGCCCACAGAAGCTTTGACCTCAGAGCCTTGGCGTTACCACAGCACTGGGAGGCTGAGAGCTTTGGGACAAACAGGCAAGGACGTGGCACTTGACGTCGGACCCTCCACCCCCAAGGTTCTGTTGCTGAATAACTGGGGACTATGAGGGTGGGGAGGGGAGAAGGGGAGGAGGGATGGTACCATAATGAAATCTGGGGCCTGACACACAGCATCTGCTGTGATGTGCTCCAGGGGAGCCAAAAGGGGCAAGAGTACGATGGTCATGTCTGTTTCCCACCGGTTCCCCTACTCCAGAACCTTAGCTCCTCATTGGCATTGCCTGGTATAGAGCTGAGACTGTTCTCTCTGCCTTCCCCACTGAAACAGGGTCTTCCCTCAGAACCTCTCCAAGGGATGGCTGGCTTGAGAAAGGCAAACCTTGTAGAGAGAAACTTAGGCTGAAGGCAGTCTGGCTCTATTACAGGCTCATTCCAGTGCTTTAAAAAAGAATTCACCCTTCCACCTAGAGACTAGTCCTCCTCCCCTGGATACCTTAGAGCGATGTGGTAAAGAAAAAATAAATCAGCAGCCTGATTAATGCTCCAAAACCAGCCAGTGGTTAGACTTTGGGGAGTGGGGTGGGGGGTTGGTGTTGGCAAGTCTATCCGTCCCCCCACCTTCCCCCATTCCCCCTCCCCACTCCAGGTCCAGAAGTCCATAGGTTTCTTTTTCCAAGGGCCAGGGGTTGTCACATGAGTGTAGGAGGGCACCCTGGCTAAGCACGGGAAAACACGGTTGAGCAAACAAGAATTTTGTATTTTACACTTGAGTTAGGGACATGGTGGCAACTTTGGAAGCAAGTGTAATTGGGACATATTCATAGTAAATCACGGGTCACCAGGAAGTTGGCAGGGCCCAGAGCTGGACCCAGGTAAAGAAAATTAGACCTTCCTAAAGAGCATCTCTAAAACATACTAACACAAATGAACAGAAAGTAGGCTGTTTTACAGTAATGCCAATTCAGCAGAAATAAGGATCCTCCAGGGCAGATTTTCTATGGTTAGGAGCCAAATGAGTCTGGTAACTTTACTATAATATTTTTCTCTCCTCCTTTGCACTCAGAAACACTTGGCATCCTTTATCACGGCCATGATTACATTAGGTACCTGCAAAGGGCTTCAATAAAAGTAATGTAATTTTGTATAGCTCTGATGATTTGCTGATACAGTGAAAGGTCAGAGCCTGCTACCAATGGCAGCTGCGTGAGCAGGGAGAGTAGTTTAAATAGCGACTATCTGTGCTCAGTGATATCACAAGTATAGGAAGATTCGAAAGATCTGTCCTCCCTTCCTTCCTCCTGTCCTTCCTTCCTTCTTTCCTTCTCCATTTGTTGAGTGCCTCCTATGTGCTGAAGAGACAAAGACAAGCTAGACACAATCCCTGGCCTCACAATCAATTGGGGAAACAGCAAAGATGGCCCTTGATTTAAAAAGAACTAAATCTAAAGGTTAGAAATAGGTAAACCATGAAGAAATGACAAATACCCACGAACATGAAACAAGGGAAAACAAAACAGCTCTGTGGCACTTTACCTGTGTATCAATGATATGGGCCAGAAGTTTTGTTTGTAAACGGGTGGAAACAGAAGGTGTTAGATAACTGCTTGTTGAAATTAACACAGTCACAGATGCTAGCGCTGGAAAGTGCCTCTGAGATTCTCTCGTCAGCCCTTTCGTTTTTATAGAAGAGGAAATTGAGACTGGGGAAGGTCAAAAGGCCTGAGTGACTCGAGGATGGAGCAGAGAACGGGAGCCACATCTCGTGGTCCCTGTGTTCTTTTTCCCATGTTGATCTCTGACCTGGGCATTCAACTTATAATTTATTTTATTCTATTTTAACCATTTTTTGAGGTATGACCAAAAAAAGCTGTACATATTTAACATACAACTTGATGAGTTTGAAGATAAGTATACACCCATGAGGTCATCACCTCCAAAAGTTTATTTCCACCCTATTTCTTTCTTTCTTTTTGGTTTGTTGTTGTTTAAATTAGATTTTTTTTCTTTCATAGTAGAGCACTTAACAGAAGATCTACCCTCTTAGCAAAATTTTAAGTGTATAATACAGTATTGTTAATTATAGGCCACATGTTGTACAGACCTCCAGAGTTTATGTATCTTGTATCAATGAAACTTTGTACCTTTTGACTGACACCGCCCCAAACATGATTTTATTTATTTATTTATTTATTTGGCTGCATTGGGTCTTCGTTGCTGTGTGCGGGCTTTCTCTAGTTGTGGCAAGCAGGCGCTACTCTTCGTTGCAGTGCGTGGGCCGCTTTTCTCATTGCAGTGGCTTCTCTTGTTGTGGAGCACAGGCTCTAGGCACATGGGCTTCAGTAGTTGTGGCACGTGGGCTCAGTAGTTGTGGCTCGTAGGCTCTAGAGCGCAGGCTCAGTAGTTGTGGTGCACGGGCTTAGTTGCTCCGCAGCATGTGGGATCTTCCCAGACCAGGGCTCGAACCTGTGTCCCCTGCATTGGCAGGCAGATTCTTAACCACTGTGCCACCAGGGAAGTCCCCATGATTTTTTTAAAAACGGGATCAGTCTTTGCCCTCAAGTAGCTCAGTCTGGAAGGGAAAAATCCCATTGCAAAAGGACTAAGGCTGAAGCTGAAAGAGAACAGTAGGTTTCTGGGCATTAAACGAAACGGAATAAGCTAGTTAAAGAGCATTTAAGAAGAATCCTTTATAACAAGAGAAATGTGTTTCTGCTGGGTTAGTGCAGCAGACACCTCCTGTAATGTCTCCTTTGGGTGGTGAGATCTGTCATCTGGATTTGGGCATGTGTGAGGTCAGAGCCAGGGCCCAGGCCCCAGCAAAGGCCTTAGGTGGGCCATAGGAGGCACTCCAACCCAGTCAGCCGTCTTCCAGATGATGACGAGGGGAGACTGTGTGATAATGTGGAGAGACCGTGCTCTTTACAGTGAACCAGACCCGGGTTCAAGTCCCAGCTCTGTCAGGGCCTCAGCTGGGAAACTCCTGGCTGTGGCTTCAGTTTCCTTAGTTCTGAAATGGGGAGAACATCATCTCTTTTATAGGGCTATTGTGATTAATGATGATTAAATATGTACAGAAACTCCTAATCCAGGCACTGCTTCTTAGCAGTTGCCCAATTAATCTTAATTACATCTAAATTGTTTAAATCCATCATCACTAAAAGAAGAAAATTAAAAATTTAAACAGTCCAACAATTCCAAGTGCTAGTGAGAGAGTGGATGAGGCGCACATTCATACAGTGTTGGTGAGTGTAAACTGTACAACCACTTTGGAGAACTGTCTGGCATTCAGTGAATTGGAAGATGCACGTGGCTTTGACCTGGAAGTGCCTTTATTAAGTATACACTAAACTCATGCACACATGCCTAGGAATGTTCAGAAAAACAATGGTCGCAATTGCCCTAAACTGGAAGCAACCCAATTAGCCATCAATATTACAAGAGATAAATTTAGATATCTCTATACAGGTTATGGATAGATAGATAACTCTTCATACAACAGAGTACCACGTGGCCACGAAAATGAGTGATGTACAGCAGCACACAGCAACATGGGTGAACCTTACAAACACAATATCAAGAGGGAGAAGCAAGACACAAAAGAACATATGCGGTGTGATTCCATTCATATGAAGATCAAAACCAGGCAAAACTAAATGATAGTGTTTAGGGATCAAACATAGGTGGAAAGCTATGAAGAACAGCAAAGAAATGATTACCACAAAAGTTAGGAGTGATTACTTTGAGGGGGAGAGAGGAGGGTTTCAATGGGGAAGGGCACCCCCAGGAATTTGTAAGGTGCTAGTAATATTCTATTTCTTGACCCAGGTGTTACTTATATGGGTGTTCTCACTCTCTCTCTCTCTCTTTTAATATGGGTGTTCTCTTAACCACTCATTAAACTGTGCACTGTTACACAAACTGTCAACTGTTCCGTGATTTTCTGAAAGCAGGTTAGATTTCTCGATAAAAAGTGGAAAAAAAAGTATATGCTGAGGGAGATGGGAGATCCACTCTCAGAAATATAGGACAAGTAAAAAATATAAGTATTTTTAAAAACATTTTAAGTGCCTGTGATTCATATTGGATAAGTTGAGATATTCAAGGTCAATAAATTTTTATATCTGACAGAATGAAGTAGCATTAGTAGACAACATTAAAGACTTCCAGAAGGAATTTTTCAAGCCATCTAACATTCTCTTTCAATTCTCTCTCATCTTCTGAGTATTTCTTTTTTTTTTTTTTTTTTTTTTTTTTTTGCGGTGCGCGGGCCTCTCACTGTTGTGGCCTCTCCCGTTGCGGAGCACAGGCTCTGGACGCGCAGGCTCAGCGTCCATGAGTCCTGGGCCATGGCTCACGGGCCCAGCCGCTCTCTGTGGCATGTGGGATCCTCCCGGACCGGGGCACGAACCCGTGTCCCCTGCATCGGCAAGCAGACTCTCAACCACTGTGCCACCAGGGAAGCCCTGAGTATTTCTTGAATTCAGAAGTTAAGAAACAACGACAGATGAATTTCGACCTGGCCTAATTTCAGTATTAATGTACAGCAACTGTGAAAAAGTGGAGGGAAATAACTTAAAACCTATAAAGACAAACAAGTCTTATACTCCTGAGAAAGGAATGCAACTCTAATTGTTCACTTGGGGATCAATTAGCTTGAGAAGAACAATTTGTTGATAACATGGCATTTTTAGAGGGGAAATGGGTCAAAATGGCCACCTCTTTTAGTCTGGGCCTCATGGAATTCTTTTGCCTATGGTTTCCCCAGATCAGGCCTGATTCTCTACTCAGCAGATAAAGAAACTTAATTTTGCCACTTAACCCAGAGAGTCATCAGGTCTGGGGGCCTGCTGACAATGGTTTCTGCAGCCACTGACTTTCCCTTAGCTTTTGGGCCCTCCTCTCCACGGCCTGTCCACTGGAGAAAGGTTGCCTGTGCAGCCCACAGTCTCTCCCATCTTAAGGCTCCATGTCACTTACAACCCTTCCAGTCAGTTGTCATGACAGCCCATTCACTCTTCAACAATATTGTTAAAAAAAAATTTTGTTGGAGTGTAGTTGATTTACAATGTTGTGTTAGTTTCAAGTGTACAGCAAAAAAATCAAGTTATACATATACATATACCCACTCTTTTTTAGATTCTTTTCCCATATAGGTCATTACAGGGTATTGAGTAGAGTTCCCTGTGCTATACAGTGGCTCCTTACTAATTATCTATTTTATACATAGTAGTGTGTATATATCAATCCCAATCTCCCAATTTATCCCTCCCCCCCATTACCCCCTGGTAACCATAAGTTTGTTTTCTACATCTGTGACTCTATTTCTGTTTTGTACCTTTTTCTTAGATTCCACATATAAGCCATATCATATGATGTCTTTCTCTGTCTGACTTACTTCACTCAGTATGACAGTCTTTAGGTCCATCCATGTCAACAGCATATCTTTATGGCACAAAAAGTGGGAAAAAAAAGGCCCAGCTCAAACCTCATCCTTTTATTGGTTGGCAAAATCTCGACAAACTCCAAAGGGAGTTTCATAGAGAATAGGAAAGCCTGACCAAAAGTACCTGGGTTTGGTCAGTTCCCCAAACAGGACAGGTACCCCAGGGATTATGATGTTTGTTTTTTTTTTAATTGAAATATAGTTGACATAGAATATTATGTTAGTTTCAGGTATACTACATAGTGGTTTGACATTTGCATATATTATGAAATGGGGATTGTGTTCTTTTATGGAATTATTCACTTGGCTTAGTTATTTGTTTCCCAAATACAGATTTTATGAAAGTCATTTTAAGTGTAAAAAACAAAGCCTTCAAATTATACATTTGAGAAATGAGATAACAAAAGGACTCGAAATGCTGTGCAAATGTGTGAGGTTCAGATTTAATGCTGGAGGCCTAGACACTTCCTCCTCACATATGTCTCACTTAGCGATTTTGTCACCCATTTTGGCGGCATCAGGTGTCCTTCCAGAAATGAGCATAAGTAGCCCTTAAGAGGGCACAGAAATGTGTTAAAGGAACGTGAACTACTCCAGGAGCGGGAAAAGAGTGAAGGTGAGCCTTTCCCAACATGAGGAGAAGAACCACCTTCTGAGAAGAGAGGATTTAACCAGGGACCAGAATTTCTCCTCTGGCGAGAACCCGGGTGCTCTTAGGTCACACGCCTTGAACTCCATCCCCTGGAGTGGGCCAAGCGGGCTCACAAAGCACGTCCCATGAACATCCTTCTCTGATAGGCCACCAAGAAGAACCGGACTCAGAGAAAAGTTCTTTCAGTGAAGGAGAACTTTCTCCTAAGATGTTTGAACCATCGTTAACGAATAGCATCCAAGCTCAAATACACCATCCTCACAGCGACTGCGGTAGTAGCTTTATGTGGTACTTTCTGTGTTACAGCCAGGGTTCACTGTAACATGAGCACAGGCCTCATACCTTGGTAGCTTGAGAATTTCAAATCATACTTGCAAACTTTGTCAAACTGTAAAATTTTTTCTCTGTCATCTTCCTGTTTCACAGGTTTGCTCCATTTCCAGGTGTGGATTTGGGAGAGGCAAAAATAAGATCTGATGTCCCCTGAGCCCTAAATCATACCGTGTGGGCTTTAGTATCAGACTATTCCAGAAAACTTCAAACGTTAGTGGACATGCCACATTGCACCAGGGAAATGCCATACATTCTGAAGAGTAATGAATGGTTCCATATGGCCTTGATTTCTTTAAGTACCACATCAATGTTTTATAGTAATTTGTATTTAAAATTCCAATCACTAGGCATTTAAAATAGATTTTCTGGGGCTTCCCTGGTGGCGCATTGGTGGAGAGTCCACCTGCCGATGCAGGGGACACGGGTTCGTGCCCCGGTCAGGGAAGATCCCACATGCCACAGAGTGGCTAGGTCCGTGAGTCATGGCCGCTGAGCCTGTGCATCTGGAGCCTGTGCTCCGCAACGGGAGAGGCCGCAACAGTGAGAGGCCCGTGTACTGCAAAATAAATAAATAAATAAATAAATAAATAAATAAAATTTAAAAAAATTAAAAACAAATAATAAGTAAATAGATTTTCTACCAAGTGGACATGGACACATGCTCACTTCACAAGTTTTCCCAAGATGAGAAGTGGAGTAGATGGACCACTTACCAAGCCCAATGCCATCTGCTGCAGGCCGGTCACTGGCAGCATTGCACTAAGTCTGCTTTCATGTCTTCCTTTCCCTTAGAAGTGATTTGTTGGATCTTACAATAGAATATTGAAAAAGTAATCACAAACTGAGTTCTTACTGCTGACTTTCAAAAGCAGAGTTGAGTACTACTTTCCTTCGTTCAGTAAGCCATAACCTATGAAGTGTTCAGCCTGGACCCTGTGTCTTCAAGGGGCTTGTGCCTCAAAATCTAGTTGGGGAGAAAAAATTAAAAATAAGAAAGAAGTACTTTGATTTCAAATCCACTCAGCTTTTTAAACTTTTAACCTAAATTGCAATACTCAGGTTTTTTTTTTTTTAGTAGACTCTTTTTCCTTGTTTATATTTTCAAACTTCTCTTTTATTTCTTGAAATACATTAAGCACACTTATTTTCTGCATCTGCTTATTCCCAATACCCCAAATCTCCCTGTGTCTGACGCTACTTTTTGTCTCTGTCTGCTCTTACTCATGGGGGCTTTTGCTTTCGTGTGTCTTTTGTGTTTTCTGATTGTGAGCTTTTGTTCCTGCAACTTTATCTGCATCCTTAGCAGTGTAGGTTCAAGATATTCCTTCAGAGAGGTGTTGTGTTTGCTTCTGCCGGTTGTTGGGAGCACCCAAAACTTGAACTCATTAAGATTTTTAAATTCTGTGGTATCATGAATTTGGGTCACAATCTTACATGTAGACCACACCATAGTTATGAGCTCTCAAGGAAGGTTTAGACATCTTTTCTAAATTCACCCAGCACCAGGATCAAGACAACCAAACTGTAGGGGGTCCTCTTCTGCATAGCAGGTCAGTTTCACAGTCATCTTCACTTTGGCTCTCTGGAGTCCCAGTTTTATGGCGAGTTTCTTTTTTTAATACATAAATTTTTAGTTTGTATGAAATTATTATTTTTCCCATCTTTACTGAGATATAATTGACGTACAAGATTGTGTAAGTTTAAGGTGTATATGGTTTGATATACATGTATATTGTGAAATGATTGCCACAATAAGGTTAATTAACATATACGTTACCTCACATAGTTACTTGTTTTTTGTATGTGGTGAGAATATTTAAGATGTACTCTCTTAGCAACTTTCACGTATACAACAGTATTGTTAACTATAGTCACCAAAACGTATTCATTTTATAATTAAAGTTTATACCCTTTGACCAACGTCTTCCCATTTCCCCCATTCTCCAGCCTATGGCAACCACCAATCTACTTTCAGTTTCTGTGAGTTTGGCTTTCTTAGTTTACACTTGTGAGATCATACAGCCTTTTTCTGTCTGACTTATTTCACTTAGCATAATACCCTCAAGGTACATCCATGTTTTCACAAATGGCAGGATTTCCTTTTTTATGGCTGAGGAATATTCCATTACATATATACACCACATCTTCTTTCCCCATGACAGATACTTAGGTTGTTTCCATGTCTTGGCTATTATGAATGGATGTGGGGTACAGATATCTTTTTGAGATGATTTCATTTCTCTTGGATATATACCCAGAAGTGAGATTGCTGGATCATATGGTAATTCTGTTTTTAATTTTTTGAGGAACTTCCATACTCTTTTTCCGTAGTGGTTGTATCAGTTTACATTGGGACAGATTCTTATTTTGCTCATGATCTTGTGCAGGCGTGAGGCTTTATCTTCTGTCTCTCAGCCCCTGCACCTTGGCAATGTGAAAACTCATGATACTATTGTTTGACAGATTTTCTATGAGCTTGCTCACTTCCCAGGGGTCCCACTTTAACTTTGTTTTTGGTTTCCGTGGTTTTCTTGCCAGCTCAATGATTCATTTAAAAAAATATTTTAAAATCTTATCCAGCTTTAGTTTTCATCAAGAGGTTTGTTCTGGGTATCTACCCACCATGTTAAATTGAAGTACTATAAAAACAAGGTTAGCAATGTATAATCAATTGCTAAGCAGAGCTGAGGTACAGTTTCTCAAGTGTTTCTGTTGCCTTCACTTTTTATTCAGAACCCACCTCTGTCCTCAGAATACTAGACAGTGGCTGAGAAGAGTAGAGATAATGGTGTGCTGGCAAACTGGCTCTCAGAAAGAAAAATAGAAGACTTGGTTATTAGCATTTGCCATTTCTGGGGGCTGAATATTTCCACAGCAGTCTACTTCAAGCTACCAGTTTGATTCACTAAACAGAGAGTTGGGAAGAGATGTACACAGTTGTTTCTCACACACTGGAATGAACCACCTCTAGCAGAGGTAGAAGATGCAAGACAGGGTGGCTGAATCAAGTGCCTAGAGATCAGTCAGGACTCATAAGTGAGGGAGGAGGGCCTGATAAGGAAAAGGGGAACTGGAGAGCATGTACCAGCTCATCGTTGCCCTGTGAGTATGGTGTCAGTGTTACCAGATCTGATTTTTCGAGGAGAGTTAGAAATCTAGCATTTAGGTGACATCTCCTTTCTAAATGTTGGCAATTGACTCAGAAACTTTAAAAACATATGAGAGAGCCCAAAAACAACCTGAGGGGGGCAGGTTTGGCCAGATAACCACCAGCTATTGTCTGGTTGGGTTAGTGCTTGGGGTTATGCTTGCTTATGTAGTTCTGTCCTTTCTAGGCCAAATGGCCCACATAAAGAACTGCTGTTGGAGAGGCAGTGCAGGGTTGGGGGAAGTGCACATGCCATGGATTCAGACAGACCTCAGTTCAGGTCCTGGGCCTGCCGCTTACTGTGTGATCTCAGGGAAAATCCTGTAAAATGAGGGGGATGGTCCCTGCTTGAGTAGGTTGTTCTAAAGATAAACTGAGATGTTACATGTAGGAACCCTACCCAATTAGTCATAGCTGAGGGCAAACACTGGAGTGTGCAGAAGAAAGACCTCTAGCTCACTCTTCTCAACCTTCCCTGCCTTGGAATCACACGGCAAACATTTAAAAAAGTATCAGTGCTAGAACCTACTCTTAAAGATTCTAATTTGGTTGGTCCAAGAAGGAGCCTGGGCATCATTATTTTAGAAAGTGCCCCCTCCTCCTCAGATTCTAATCCTAAATGCTTTAGATTCATAATTTCATTTCACCCAACCCTTCCAACTATCCTAGATGGTATTCTTCTCATTTTATGAATGAAGAACTGAGGCTCAATGGTTAAATAACAGCCCAAGGTCATATAGCTTGTAGGTGAGGGGATCAGACTTAACCTCAGAGCTTCAATTCTTAAACCCCATTCCATTTAGCACTACTCTACCTATTACATATAGTCTTTGTGAGGATTAAATTAAACACTGCCAATAAAATGCTTAGTTCAGGACCTGGAGCATATTAAGTGACAAAGGTTAGCTGTCATCATTACCTCCTAACACCGAAACAGAGAATACTTCCCACGTTCTCTGGTCTATGCAATTCCATCTCAGGTAAATCTTCACCAGTTTTTGGATCCTCCACCTTTTCTTCTCCCTGAAAGCACACATACTTGCCCTCCAGATGAACCACAGGACAGTCACTGTAATGACCTGGGGGAGGCTCTGCCAGGGTATGTCACATCTGAAGGGGGAAAAGGGAGGGGGAGAGGACAGGAGCTCCAGACTCTTGGAGAGGGTGGTGATGAAACCTGCCTGGGTTGATGCCCCAGAGGACAAGACAAAGCTCAGGTTCTTTGGTACATAGTTTTCAATAAATATGTTTTCCAGGGGAGTAGTTTGCTGAGGAGTGGGGGAGCAGAGGAAGGACTAATGAGGGTGTCAGACAAAGGATGGGGAGCATCTATAGACCTGAATATTGGGGATCCTTCTCTCCTTTCAGCTAGGTCATACATTTGCTTGGAGGCTATATTGTGTTTGTGTTTCCTGTCTTCATTAGTGAGATGGACATAGAAGCCAATCCAAGAGGGACATGAGCGCCTTGCTCACAGGCAGCGTGCTCAGTCCCTGGTGTTTGGGCTGGGTCAGAGGGAGTATCCAGCTGACCTAGGTGCAAGGAGGACTGTGCAAGGACCCAGATGCTAGTGGTGACCCCTCAGAGGAAAGCCTTGGCATCTACCACCAATACCACCACAATTCGATGTTTGAATTGGTGACTTTACTTAGCTTATATTTTTTTGAATTTTATTTTATTTTATTTTTATACAGCAGGTTCTTATTAGTTATCTATTTTATACATATTAGTGTATACATGTCAATCCCAATCTCCTAATTCATCCCACCACCTGCCCCCACCCCGCTTTCCCCACTTGGTGTCCATACATTTGTTCTCTACATCCTTGTCTCTATTTCTGCCTTGCAAACTGGTTCATCTATACCATTTTTCAAGATTCCGCACATGTGTTAATATATGATATTTGTTTTTCTCTTTCTGACTTACTTCACTCTGTATGACAGTCTCTAGGTTCATCCACGTCTCTACAAATGACCTAATATCGTTCCTTTTTATGGCTGGGTGTATTGCATTGTATATATGTATCTTCTTCTTTTTCCATTCGTCTGTCGATGGGCATTTAGGTTGCTTCCATGACCTAACTATTGTAAATAGTGCTGCAATGAACATTGGGTGTAGGTGTCTTTTTGAATTATGGTTTTCTCTGGGTATATGCCCAGTAGTGGTATTGCTGGGTCATATGGTAGTTCTATTTTTGGTTTTTTAAGGAACCTCCATACTGATCTCCATAGTGGCTGTAGCAATTTACATTCCCACCAACAGTGCAAGAGGGTTCCCTTTTCTCCACACCCTCTCCAGGATTTATTGTTTGTAGATTTTCTGATGATGCCCATTGTAACCAGTGTGAGGTGATACCTCACTGTAGTTTTGATTTGCATTTCTCTAATGATTAATGATGTTGAACATTCTTCCATGTGTTTGTTGGCAATCTGTATATCTTCTTTGGAGAAATGTCTATTTAGGTCTTCTGCCCATTTTTGGATTGGGTTGTTTGGTTTTTTGACATTGACCTGCATGAGCTGCTTGTAAATCTTGGAGATTAATCCTTTGTCAGTTACTTCATTTGTAAATATTTTCTCCCATTCTGAGGGTTCTCTTTTCATCATGTTTATGGTTTCCTTTGCTGTGCAAAAGCTTTTGGTTTCATTAGGTCCCATTTGTTTATTTTTGTTTTTATTTCCATTTCTCTAGGAGGTGGATCAAAAAGGATCTTGCTGTGATGTATGTCATAGAGTGTTCTGCCTATGTTTTCCTCTAAGAGTTTGATAGTGTCTGGCCTTACATTTAGGTCTTTAAACCATTTTGAGTTTATTTTTGTGTATGGTGTTAGGGAGTGTTGTAATTTCATTCTTTTACATGTAGCTGTCCAGTTTTCCCAGCACCACTTATTGAAGAGGCTGTCTTTTCTCCATTGTATATTCTTGCCTCCTTTATCAAATATAAAGTGACCATAGGTGCGTGGGTTTATCTCTGGGCTTTCTATCCTGTTCCATTGATCTATATTTCTGTTTTTGTGCCAATACCATATTGGCACAAAAGTCTCTTTCAGACTTTTTGTTGTTGGTATATAGGAATGCCAGAGACTTCTGTGCATTAAGTTTGTATCCTGCAACCTTACCATATTCATTGATTAGTTCTAGTAGTTTTCTGGTGGCATCTTTAGGATTTTCTATGTATAGTATCATGTCATCGGCGAACAGTGACAGTTTTACTTCTTTTCCAATTTGTATTCCTTTTTTTCTTTTTCTTCTCTGATTGCTGTGGCTAGGTCTTCCAAAATTATGTTGAAAAAGAGTGGCGAGAGTGGACATCCTTGTCTTGTTCCTGATCTTAGTGGAAATGCTTTCAGTTTTTCACCATTGAGTATGATGCTTGCTGTGGGTTTGTCATAGAGGGAACCTACCTCAACATAATAAAGGCCATATCTGCTCTTAACTTTATGATTTCTTTCCTTCTACTAACTTTGGGTTTTGTTTGTTCTTCTTTCTCTAGTTCCTGTAGGTGTAAGGTTAGATTGTTTATTTGAGATTTTTCTTGTTTCTTGAGGTAGGATTGCATTGCTACAAACTTCCCTCTTAGAACTGCTTTTGCTGCATCCCATAGGTTTTGGATCGTCATGTTTCATTGTCGTTTGTCTCTAGGTATTTTTTGATTTCCTCTTTGATTTCTTCAGTGATCTCTTGGCTATTTAGTAATGTATTGTTTAGCCTCCATGTGTTTGTGTTTTTTACGTTTTTTTCCTTGTAATTTATTTCTAGTCTCATAGCATTGTGGTCAGAAAAGATACTTGATATGATTTCAATTTTCTTTAATTTACCGAGACTTGATTTGTGATCCAAAATGTGATCTATCCTGGAGAATGTTCCGTGTGCACTTGAGAAGAAAGTGTAATCTGCTCTTTTTGGATTGAATGTCCTATAAATATCAATTAAATCTATCTGGTCTATTGTGTCATTTAAAGCTTGTGTTTCCTTATTAATTTTCTCTCTGGATGATCTGTCCATTGGTGTAAGTGAGGTGTTAAAGTCCCCCACTATTATTGTGTTACTGTCGATTTCCTCTTTTATAGCTGTTAGCAGTTGCCTTATGTATTGAGGTGCTCCTATGTTGGGTGCATATATATTTATAATTGTTATATCTTCTTCTTGGATTGATCCCTTGATCATTATGTAGTGTCCTTCCTTGTCTCTTGTAATATTCTTTATTTTAAAGTCTATTTTATCTGATATGAGTATTGCTGCTCAAGCTTTCTTTGATTTCCATATGCATGGAATATCGTTTTCCATCCTCTCATTTTCAGTCTGTATGTGTCCCTAGGTCAGAATTGGGTCTCTTGTAGACAGCATATATACGGGTCTTGTTTTTGTATCCATTCAGCAAGCCTGTGTCTTTTGGTTTGAGCATTTTATCCATTTACATTTAAGGTAATTATCAATATGTATGTTCTTATTACCGTTTTCTTAATTTTGGGGGTTTGTTTTTGTAGGTCCTTTTCTTCTCTTGTGTTTACCACTTAGAAAAGTTCCTTTAGCATTTGTTGTAGAGCTGGTTTGGTGGTGAATTCTTTTAGCTTTTGCTTGTCTGTAAAGCTTTTGATTTTTCCGTCAAATCTGAATGAGATCCTTGCCGGATAGAGTAATCTTGGTTGTAGGTTCTTCCCTTTCATCACTTTAAATATATCATGGCACTCCCTTGTGGCTTGTAGAGTTTCTGCTGAGAAATGATCTGTTAACCTTATGGGAGTTCCCTTGTATGTTATTTGTCATTTTTCCATTGTTGTGTTTAATAATTTTTCTTTGTCTTGAATTTTTGTCAGTTTGATTACTATGTGTCTCGGCCTTTTTCTCCTTGCATTTATCCTGCCTGGGTCTCTCTGTGCTTCCTGGACTTGGGTGGCTAATTCCTTTCTCATGTTAGGGAAGTTTTCGACTATAATCTCTTCAAATATTTTCCTCGGGTCCTTCCTCTCTCTCTTCTCCTTGTGGGACCCCTATAATGCGAATGTTGGTGCATTTAATGTTGTCTCAGAGGTCTCTTAGGCTATCTTCATTTCTTTTCATTCTTTTTTCTTTGTCTGTTCCATGGCAGTGAATTCCACCATTCTGTCTTCCAGGTCACTTATCCATTCTTCTGCCTCAGTTATTCTGGTATTGATTCCTTCTAGTGTAGTTTTCATTTCAGTTATTGTATGGTTCATCTCTGTTTGTTTGTTCTTTAATTCTTCTAGGTGTTTGTTCTTTAATTCTTCTAGGTGTTTGGTTTTTTTTTTTTAAAGGAGGAGGCCATTTATTTATTTATTTTTGACTGTGTTGGGTCTTCGTTGCTGTGCCCTGGCTTTGTCTAGTTACGACGAGCTGGGGCTACTCTTCGTTGAGGTGCGTGGGCTTCTCATTGCGGTGCCTTCTTTCATTGCGGAGCACAGGCACTAGGTACAAGGGCTTCAGTAGTTGTGGTGTGCGGGCTCAGTAGTTATGGCACATGGGCTTTGTTGCTCCGTGACATACGGGATCTTCCTGGACCAAGGCTCGAACCCATGTTCCCTGCATTGGCAGGCGGATTCTTAACTACTGCGCCACCAGGGAAGTCCCTAGGTCTTTGTTAAAGATTTCTTGCATCTTCTCGAACTCTGGCTCCATTCTTTTTCTGAGGTCCTGGATCATCTTCACTATCATTATTCTGAATTCTTTTTCTGGAAGGTTGCCTATCTCCACTTCATTTAGTTGTTTTTCTGGGGTTTAAGCTTGTTCCTTCACCTGGTGCATAGTCCTCTGCCTTTTCATTCTGTCTATCTTTCTGTGAATGTGGGTTTCGTTCCACTGGCTGCAGGATTGTAGTTCTTCTTTTTCTGCTGTCTGCCCTCTGGTGGATGAAGCTCTCTGAGAGGCTTGTGCAAGCTTCTGGATGGGAGGGACTGGTGGTGGGTAGAGCTGGGTGTTGCTCTGGTGGGCAGAGCTCAGTAAAACTTTGTTTGTCTGCTGATGGGTGGGGCTGAGTTCCCTCCAGTTGGTTGTTTGGCCTGAGGCAACCCAGCAGTGGAGGCTACAGGCTCTTTGGTGGGGCTAATGGCAGACTCCAGGAGGACTCACGCCAAGGGGTACTTCCCAGAACTTCTGCTGCTAGTGTTGTTGTCCCCGCTGTGAGCCACAGCCACCACCCACCTCTGCAGGAGACCCTCCAACACTAGTAGGTAGGTCTGGTTCAGTCTCCTACAGGGTCACTGCTCCTTCCCCTGGGTCCCGATGTGCACACTACTTTGTGTGTGCCCTCCAAGAGTGGAGTCTCTGTTTCACCCAGTCCTGTCAAAGTCCTGCAATCAAATCCCGCTAGCCTTCAAAGTCTGATTCTCTGGGAATTCCTCCTCCTGTTGTCAGACCCCCAGGTTGGGAAGCCTGACGTGGGGCTCAGAATCTTCACTCCAGTGGGTGGATTTCTGTGCTATAAGTGTTCTCCAGTTTGTGAGTCACCCACCCAGCGGTTATGGGATTTGATTTTATTGTGATTGTGCCCCTCCTGCTGTCTCATTGCAGCTTCTCGTTTGTCTTTGGATGTTGGGTATCTTTTTTTGGTGAGTTCCAGTGTCTTCCTGTCAATGATTGTTCAGCATCTAGTTGTGATTCCAGTGCTCTAACATGGCACTGCTTCTGATCAAAGAAATAATTTCACATTCCAGAGGCTGGGAAGTCCAAGATCAAGTTTCCAATAGGATTTGGTTTCTGGTGAGAGCTCTTTTCCTGGCTTGCAGATAGCCACCTTCTCACTGTGTCCTCACATAGTGGAGAGAAAGATATCTAATGTCTCTTCCTGTTTTATAAGGATAACAGTTTTAGCAGATTACTTAGCTTATTCAAGTAAAAATTTTAAAAAAATGTTTGTTCCTCCAGTGATTGAATTTACAAAATGGAGTGGACAGTTGCCACCTTAAATCATTGTAGAAATAAACACGGTATGATAAGTAGGGAAAATTTTGTTAAAAAATTCTACTGCAAAGGTAATGCTGGCACTCTTTCCTAATCAACAACCATAACTTATTCAGATTTCCTATACTAAACACTTGGGTGAAGAAATGAAGGACCAAGGAAGCCTTCAAGAAGAAAGCAAAGGTCAAAGCATTTTCAGGCTAAAAGGAAACAATCACTCTGAGTTTTCAAAGGCTTGCTTATAGGGACACATTACAAGTGTTAATTCTTTGGGTAAGATTCACATTTACCAGACTGAATGTTTATAGTCACTGCCATTTGAAGTTTTGATCCTCAACTCATTAGAAAATTACTCAACACTGTATGTATGACCTCTTGTATTTGTCTTGTACTGCTTTTAAGCTCTTGAAATACTGAACTCTTAAACGTTTCATCCCCCTAAGACTGTAAAGCTTTTGGAGGGAAAGAGCTTTATTATGTCCCTACCCCTGTTAATCACCAAGAGGGTCACAATGAGCTCAATTAATCTACTGAATCTTTTAACTCTTTCATTTTTTTTGTAATGCCCTTGGGATATGCATTCTGTAAATGGACACTCAACATGTTTATAGTGAAAATATAATGGCTGAGAGCCTGGCCAGTGTAAACACATTCTTTCTATGTCTTAATGACAAAGGATTGCTTAGATTTAGAGAAGAAAAGGGGTGATTTCTTTTACAGTGTGTTAAAGTATTAAAAAGAAGCAACTGAAAGTTCTTTGGATTTTATGCTCTACCACAGTGCAAAGCCCTGGGTAATCTGGCCTCCTGTTTCTTCGTGCAAAGCAGAAAATCAGACTCAGGGTAATGAATTCTACCCAGCCTTGGGCACTTGAAGCTGAGCGCTGCGATCGTACATCATCTTCCACACTGCCACCTTATAAACGAAATGCAAACTCTGGGCTTCTCAGTGGGACAGGCACACAACGAGAGGAGAGGGGCCGCACGCAGAGGGGTCAAGCCCAGGAAGCAGAGACCTCTACCCCAGACCTCCCCTTCCGCAGACAACCGAAGTAGAAGGGCAGATGTACGTGGGCAGAGATGTGTGCCCAAGAGACGGGCACAGATGGACCGGGGACATTCGTAGCAAGGGAGCTGGGACACAAACCACGAAGGGTGATGAGAATCCACCTCGTGGACGGTATTTTGTGCCAATGAGTGTGTGAACGTGTGAACTCTACTCCGGAACGGGTGGCCGCGGAGCCCGGCCTGGCGCGGCCTCCAGGGCGAAAAGAAAGAGGTGGCTTTGTTCCCGGGATGTGAATAAGGGAGCCGAGGCCGAGCTTACAAAAGGCAGCGTTCCGCGGCGAGAACACTTGTCTCGGTAGGGGCTTGGACAGCGCGCGAAACTCGCAATCAGGCTCCCAGCCGGAGCGGCCGGCTGCACAAGTGCCCGCAGTGGGGACAGCCTTGTTGGCCCCTGAGCTTCGCTCGTAGAGGCCGTGGCGCGGGCCCCGCCGCGTGCCCCAGCCGGCGCGGGCGGCCCCACGCGCCCGCCACTCCGCTGAGCTGCCAGCACAACATTCCGTTTAAAAATAACACCCACGTGCGCTGGTAAACAAGCGCGCGCTGCTGCTGGTGCCGCGCGCCCAGGGCGAGCCTGTGAGGCGCGCCCGCGCGCGCGCGCCCGCCCTCCTCCCGCACGTGTCTGCCGGCTCCGCCCGAGTTGCGCTAGCGCGGCCCAGTCTCCGCCCCTTCGGCGGGCCGCTCACCGCCCAGGAGCCCCGAGACCAGCCGCTGCCGGGCCCTAGCGCCCCCCGTATTACCAGGCGTGCCCCGCAGAATGCTCTCCAACTTTCCTCCCTGATGCCACCTCATCGCGGCTGGACACATCGTCTCAGGTCTGCTCCTTCCCTCCCCTCCCCGGTCTTCTCACGTCCCTCTCCTTTTAACTCTCCCTCCCATCAGCGTGCGGAGGATTGCCTTCTGGTTCGCCCTCTCTCTATCCTCTCCTCTTTCCTTCCTTCGAATTTTACTCGATTGTTTATTATTTGTTGGGGGGCGGAGGCGGGGGGCGGAGAGGGGCGTCTGGGGCCTGGTGACGGGTGGCCGCGGCCAGTCAGCGCGCGGCGTGGCTTGACGAGTAAGCGGCGCGGCTTGACGAGTAAGCGGCGCAGCGAATGGCGACGCGGCGCAGAGATCCCGGGTCACGCGCTTGTGGATACAATGACATCATCTGTTTGTACGCGTCGAACTAGCTTGGTGCAGGGGCGGGGCCTCGCGTCACTTGAGTGACGGGTCCTACGCAAAGCACGGAGCCTGGATTCGGCCGGGTGGGCGGATTCCTGGGTACGCTGGGTTGGACCTTTTTGTGTACAGGGTTGTTGCGGAGTCCGCTTTGGACTCCAAGATATTTCTGTGACTTGGAAGGATTTGGGGGGTGGGGGCGGGGAAAGATATTTATAAACCAAAGCGGATAGAATTTTGGTGTGCGTGTCGCATGTCTTGCATTCTTAGTGCACAAATGAACGACTTTGGGTACTGATCGTAGGATAAGGACTTGTGAAGATATTTTTCTAAACCTAAAGGAGTAGCTTTCTTTTAAAAAGTAAAAAATGCACAATTAGGTGTTTCGCCGTCATTTTAAAATTAGACTCATTATTTCCCATTCACAGTTGTTCAGAATTTGTTCTTGCATTTAGGAATGTGGAATAATCTGCTTTTCTCCCGAGTTACACTTCTCCCCTCGTTTGCCGTGAAATTCACGAAAAGTGAAACACGATTGCGGTCAAGCGTCCTAGGTTAGTGCAAACCTCTTGGTGCCTGATCAAATCTGAGGGCATCGGTTTATCGAAGTCCTGAGGGCACCAACATCTTCGCTTGCCAGTATTTTCACGCTGAGGTAACCCTTGCCATCTACGGTCAGCATCTTATCTCGGGTGTTACCTGGGTGTCGGGTTCTAATGGGGAACCGGACACCAGGGCGGGCGCAGAGCCTGGCGAAGCGACGCGCTAGCTGGGGACCCCCGGTGCCAGGCGCCCTGCTCCGAGTCAGGGAGGCCACGCGACTGCGCTGGTGGAGGGTGTGGGGCTCTGCGGCCCCCCCACCTTCTCCTGGGCCAGCGCCGCGCTTTGTTGTCGTTGAGGCTCGCGGGAGAGAGGAGGAGCCCGGCGGGGACCGCTGCTGGAGCCTGCGGAGTCCCAGCCCCCGGCGCGCGGCCTCACACCCAAGCCAGCGGCTCCGCGGGGCCGGGTCGCGCAGGCGCGCGCGCGCACACACACACACACGCGCGCACACACACGCACACCAGCACACCCGGGCCCGCCGCCCAGCCCTCCCCCTGGGCGGGGACCCGCCCGCCCGCCGTCAGCTTAGGTTGAGGCACCCTGCGTGTGTCTATAACTTTGTGCTGCTGCCGCGGCCGCCCTGCTCGTGGAAGGGAGGAGGAGGAATGTGGAAGGCAGCAGCGCGCAGGCTGACAGGCGGTTCTTCAGGCGGGCTGCGGCGGCTGCTGGAGCGCCTCTTCTTGGCCGAGGTTGCGCGCCCCCTCCTCGCCCTGCCCCGGCCCCGCGCGGGATTGTGAGTCCTCCCCCCTCGTTCCTGAAGAGAAGGAACCCAGGTAGGCGCCGGAGCTGTGCAGCGGGTCGGCCGCCTTCCCGGTGACTCCGGATCTGCTTCTGAGCTGGGCCAGGCGCTTCCCTTTTCCCTCCCCGTGACTCGGTGTGCGCGCCGCTCTTCTCTCCCGCTAGTGTTTTTAAAGGACTTGAGTGAAGGGGGAAACTGTCAAGATGGCAGCAGCGGGAGCCAGGAGGTGATGAACGTGCTGGTCCGGGTTTTCTGGCGGCCCGGGAGACTTGGTGCTTCCCGACCTGTTGGAAGATTGACGTTCCGACTTGCCCCCTCCTCTCGCTCTTACAGGGAAGGGGGTGGAGTACACGACGCCCGCGGGAAAATAAACCACACAAACCCCCAAAGTGGCCGTTGCTGCTCGGCTCGACCCTTTGCAAATACCCGCTGAGCTGCTTGCTCCCCTTCTTCCCTCTTTCCTTTTTTTCTGGAAGTGACAAGAGCCCGTTTGCTCTCGGACCCACGTTCACCCTCTCAGCCCGCGGGCGAAGAGGGGAGAAGGGAGCTGCCCGCGCCTTCCCCGGGCTTGGGCCCTCCGTTAGGAGGGGGGGTGGCAGGGGGGCGCGGAGGCGGCAGGGCCAGGGACTGGGAGAAGAGCCGAAGACGCCACAGACTTTGGCGGCGTCGCCGCGGGAAGCACTTGAGCGGGCTGGAGCGAAACATAAACAAACGCACGCCCGCCCATACTCGGGCTCCGACCACGGCTGGGCTGCGCCAGCTCGGGCTGCTGCCCGCTTTAAAGGCGCGGCCCGCGCCCCTCCCCCTTCTTCCCCGCCCCTCCCCCTTCTTCCCCGCCCCGCCACCTAGCCCAGGAGAGACCTGCAGCTTCCGCGGCGGCGGCGGGGGGAGTGGGGAGTGGGGAGTGCCCCGTGAGAGCCCGTCCATTCGCTCCAGTCTCCCCAGCGGCCTGGTAGGGGGGCCGCGTCTGCTGCGCCAGGTCCGCGGGACGCACGTCTCCAGGTCTGCCTGCTCCTGGGAGGCGGGCGCGGTGCGATCGGGAAGCGGTGGCCGCGGCGGCGGCGGGCGAGGACTGGGCTGCAGCCCGGGATAACCAACTCTCCTTCTCTCTTCTCTCGTGCTTCCCCAGGCGGCGGCAGTAGCGGCGACGGCGGCGCCCGGGAGCCCGAGTCTTCGCGGCGCCCCCGTCCCTCCCCCGCCGCACCCCGCCCCGGCGCGAGAGGAGAGCGCGAGAGCCCGAGCCGCGGGCGGGCGGGCGGCGAAGATGGCAGAGGCGCCGGCCTCCCCGGCCCCGCTCTCTCCGCTCGAAGTGGAGCTGGACCCGGAGTTCGAGCCCCAAAGCCGGCCGCGCTCCTGTACGTGGCCCCTGCAGAGGCCGGAGCTCCAGGGGAGCCCGGCCAAGCCCTCGGGGGAGGCGGCCGCTGACTCCATGATCCCCGAGGAGGAGGACGATGAAGACGACGAGGACGGCGGCGGTAGGGCCGGCTCGGCCATGGCGATCGGCGGCGGCGCGGGCGGCCCGCTGGGCTCAGGGCTGCTCCTGGAGGACTCGGCTCGGCTGCTAGCTCCGGGAGGGCAGGACCCCGGGTCCGGGCCAGCCCCCGCGGCGGGCGCGCTGAGCGGGGGGACGCAGACGCCGCTGCAGCCTCAGCAGACACTGCCACCGCCGCAGCCGGGGGCGGCTGGGGGCTCCGGGCAGCCGAGGAAATGCTCGTCGCGACGGAACGCCTGGGGGAACCTGTCATACGCTGACCTGATCACTCGCGCCATCGAGAGCTCCCCGGACAAACGTCTCACTCTGTCCCAGATCTACGAGTGGATGGTGCGCTGCGTGCCCTACTTCAAGGATAAGGGCGACAGCAACAGCTCTGCCGGCTGGAAGGTGCGTACTCACCTGGGGCGGGCGGCCAGACCCGCCGGGCCTCCTGCGCATTGCGAGATGTGCCTTCGATTCGTCGGAGCGCGCCTGCGGGCGCCGGGGAAAGGGGTTGGCAGGGAGAGCCTCCGCTGTGAGGCTTTGGGGGTTCTGTGTGACCCGGGAGGAGGGGAACCTGGGGATGGCTGCGCAGGCGGCGGGAGGGGGAGAGGAGGCTCCTGGGGAAGCCTCGGGCATGGCCAGGTGAGGAGAGGGCGCGAGGGACGCTGGCGAGGGAAGGACAGACGAACAGGAGTGCATTTGCCGGATTCCTGGGTCATCGCAGAGGAGGTAGGTCCTCGGCCAACTTTGGAGTCGATTTCCCGGTAGTGGGTGCACGCGAGGCCGCTGGGGGTGGAGTGAGGGGACGTGTTTGGGAATCGGTGCCCGGAGGTGAGGTAGGATGTGTGGTTTCCAGTAGGTCGCAGGAGCATGGTGTGTTGTGACTAGCTGGATGAGAACCCTTGTGTCCAAGTTTCGGGGTTGTGGGTGTTAATTAATTCCCACAGGCACATCGATCCCATGACAAAAAGCAGTGGTTGTAAACCTTTTCTTGGCCGGTTCTCTTTCCTTGCCTGTGTTGACACCTTTATTCCTCAGAGATGTCTCAACAGCAAACCTGCCTCGGAGTAGCCTCTGAGATGATTTGGGACCTGGAACGGGCCAGCCCTGCCACCTCGACAGGGACTAGCTGCACCTGCTGCTTCCCCTCTGAGGCCTGGACTCTGGCCCTGTCTGAGGCAGGGGGTCCAGGTGTGGAGGACCGGGGCCTGGCGCTTCACTTAAGTCTTTGGGAGGGAGATTTGCTGGCAGGGCTGGACTGTAATGGCTTCTACCTATTATTATAAGTGAACCCGAAGAGAGGCTCTCTACTGCTCCTTTTCTGCCTCTTGGGGCACTGGACACGTGGTAGGGAGAGAGGTGTGGAAAGGCCTATGATGTAATGACTTCCTGCAGTTGGGCATCCAAAGAGATTAACTCCTGTCCCCCTGCGGGGCTGCTGATACCCAGCTGCTTTGCTCTTGCACCTCATCCTCCTGGTCCCGTCTGCTAAGATATGAATGTGTACCAGGCAAAAGAGAGCCCTGTGCTTTGTGCAGTTGGAGATACATATATCGTTTGTCAGTTGCTTCTATTAACAAGTTAGCTTTTTTTTAATTTTATTTTAATTAAAGAGGTAGTTGCTTTCTCCTTCTGTCCTTTCCTTCGTTGTCTTTGGGGAGCCCTGTACTTCCTGGGTTCCAGTGGGTGTGTAAAATAAGAATAACTTGACCTTAGGCGGAGAACTGAAACACTGTAGAAGACTCAGTGTATGAAAAAGCTAAAGAATTTAGTGTTATTAACTTTTAATTTGCTTTAAAAAAATCTTGCAAAGTGCCTTTAAAAATTTTTTTTTATGGCTAGTATTGGGAAGGGCTTGTTTAGATACTTTAAAAGCAAAATGTGTGCTTTGATATTATTCCACAGATGTAGCTCATCCTTGAACAAATGCTGATATTATGAATCTTACATTTGATTTAATTTTATTGCTTTGCCAAGGGATATGAGTTGTGTGATATGAGAGATATTTATGAAACAGATGAGAGTTCTGTTTCAAAACAGTGCTAATGTGATACCTTTAAAAATTGAGTTTCCAAGTGGATGGTGAGGGTTAACCTCAAGGTTCAGTGTTAGGAAAGGGTGAATTTATGGGATCTAAGAAGATGGATTTTGGGGGGTGGTGGGATATTTTCCAAATTTCTCGCACTTGAAATTTAGTTCTGCATATTTTGAGTTTGGCAGAAAATCTGTTAGTTAAAAGTTAGCTTTAAGTTAGTTTAAAAGTTAACATAGGAAGGGTTTTTACCTTTCTTATTATTTTTAAGATTATGAAAGTAATTTAAACTCCACAAATAATGTTTCTTGCATTGTGTTTATAGTTGAAGATAATACCAGTTTATAGTATTTGAATTTTTTATAGTATCTGAATTTAAGATTTATGTGAGAAAGTGGTATTACCAAAAGTAGCCATGAGTTGAGACTGGATTAATTATGTTTTCATGTAGCTTGCAGGATTTGCAATAGAGATTTTGGGCCTAGTCATAAACTTTGTGGTTTTCTGTCCTATTTTTGGTCTCATGGTTTCTTTTTTCCTTCTCTGTTATCTCATCTTTCTTTAACTAAAATTCTATTAAATATTGTGAATTGAAACTGCCCAGCCCTAATATGTTTAATACAGGGCACATATTCTATGAGTATTTTTACTTGAAAATTTTACACCAATTCTGTTTCTGAGTATCACACAAAAACTAATCCTTGAAGACTATAGGGATATAATTTAGTTGAAGAATTTTTGTAAGATGACCTTTATCAAAAGATGCAGCCATGCAGGAACTTCCAAATCTTTGATGATGGAGAATGCCCTTTGAAACTGGGGCTGCTGGTTTCACATTCCGATTATGACTAATAGCCAAGCTTTTTTGTGCTTGTGGTTTAGTGGGGGGTGGAAGAAGAGGGACAAGGGAGAAGTCAGGAGCTAATTGTGACTCATTTCCATGCATCCGAGTTTCAGGAGTTGATTTCTATCATGATTATTCATTTTGGAAGCATGCATGTGCATTTAAACCACACTACTTTCATTCTGAGTTATGCATGCAGGTTTCTAACTTCTAAAAATGTCTAGAATTCAGGTTAACCTCTCCTAGTCATGTGTGCACATAGGCATAATATGCAGGGTCTAGGCCTTACTTCTTTTGTAGCTTTTTGGGCTATTGTATTATGAGATCTTTTATCCAGAATTATCACTCTTAAGATCGTAGACTGAATTAGAAAAGAGGCCTTAGCGATCAGAATTGAGACCAGTGGCTCAAAATCCTGGTTGCATGTTAGAATTACCTGGGAGCTTTTAAAAAATACCAGTGCCCAGAGAACCTGATTTAACTGGGCTGATGTGTGGGCATTGGTTGGTGGGGTTGTTTTAGTTTTATTTTGAAGTTTCTCAGGTGATTTTAATGTACAGCCAGGATGAGGTTTGCAGATCTCCTTCAACCCCCTTATTTTATAGGTGAAGAACTTGATTCTTCAAGTTAACGACTTTTCTAAGGTCACACAGCTAGTTAGTACAGAGGTAGTTAATAGCCGTGGTTCTAGAGATCTTTTTCACACTGTTTTTCTCTTTAAATTGATCCTTTTTAAAGGTTATTTATTAAATACTGAGTAGTCTTATGTAATTAGAAGTTGTTTTCCTGAAAAGCATATTTGCCTCTCAATCTAAAAAATCTTGGTTATTGTTTCAGCATCGGAAGATGGATGATGATTGATGGAGGCTGAGTGAGTGCACAGTGTTTTGAAAGCTGTCTGGTGCCTATCAGGATGGGTACTTAGGAACTATGAAGTGACAAAGGAGGCAAAAAAGAGAGCATTTTAACAAAAGGAGGAAGCTCTTGGTTAACTGAAGTTTGTCGGATGCAAACTGTGCCAGGGAGAAAGGTGATGGCTATCTTGCAGGTTCCCTTACTTCGGGCATGAAAGTAGAAATGAATAATCAGATGTGGTTAAGAGGGGAAAAGGTTACCTTTCCTTTAATTCAGATTCAGCTTACTTGCATGGGACCTGTAATTGAGCTGGTGAGTTGTCTGTTTCCACCTGTCTCAGGCAGACCTCTGGGACTCCAGGGTTTACCTGGTAAGGCCCATTTATTACTGATTCTCCTACACAGGTCCACACATCTGTGGTTCCCGTGGGTCAGGGCACAGTCACGTTAGGCAGCCATGAGTTTCTGTGGTGGTTCCTACAATTTCATAAACGTAAGATACTGTGTGAGGACTTCGGCTGCTGCTGCAGAGGATGGTTCTTCAAGAGACCGAGTCTTCCTTCATGTGAGAATGTGTCCTCTCACCAATACTTCCCAAGGTTGAAAGATGAGGGCTGACCTGCCGCATAAAGCTTGCTCACGTCCTCACTGTTCTAGCTTTTTAGATGAATGCACCCAGTTCCTTTTCAACATACTGTGTTTAAAAAATGTTATTTTAACTGCAACTTTGACGTTTAAAAATATTTTTAACAATTTCAAAATGACAGACTCATAATAATTCCACTCATAATAATTCCATTTTGGCCTCTAATTTTGACCTCAGTCACCTTTTGGAGTAAAGGGCCAGTTACGATCATGCCATGTATGAGGAATCTGTCTTCAGCTTGGCCCCTGTTGCTAAAATGCTGTTTCGTAATTTCCTTTGGCAGTACTGTCTTCGTCAGTGATTCTCAACTAACATACTTCCTCTTTCTACAGCAGCAGTACACCAGGGGGACTGTTTTTCTTCTTTTTCAAAGCTGTGTCATCGACCTGTGAGGTGAAGAAATTGGCCCTTTTAGACTTTGATCGGTGAGCCCCGTGTAGCAGAGAGACTCTTTTAAAAAGAAGCTGTTTGTTTTGATATGTTTATCTCCGTCTTCGAAAATGAAATGAAACTATGCAGACTTATTTTTAGGAGTTTTTAGGAGGGTTCTATTTTAAGAGAATGACACCATAGAAGAACATCTTGTAGTTAAACTTTTTAATACTCGTGATGCTTACTTAAAACCTGCAAGGTACTTTTATTTGGAAAATTAATGAAGAAGCCTTGTCCCACTAAAAAGTCATTTACTTGGTTTGCAAAAAGTTTAGCAGATACCATTCATCCAAGGATCTTTATAAAAATGCAAAGATAAGACTTTCTAGGCCAGTGCCTTCTGGGGAGGTACCCAAATTACCCATTGCTGATCAGATTCCAGATTCCCTGGGCTGGAGAGAATATGGGAATTTGTTTTGTTTTCGTGCTCATTCATCTTGTCTGTGAGGAACAGACTTGCTCCTATTTTTGACTCCTCATTTTTCTCCTCACCGTTTCCTGTATCACAAATGGAGGAGCCCTGAAGACCACTTTGGCTTTTTGCTGCTATAGAAGGAGCTGGCGATGACACATATGTAGGTGGGTTAGTATCAGTGGATGATACAGCTGGCGTACAGTAAGCGAGTGAAAGATTGGAAAGAGAAAACCTTTTTACCCGTTACCCCGTTTGCATTTCATGCCGTTTGATTCATTCAGCAAGTATGTATCAACGGCATACAGTGTGCAGGGCGTTCTGCCCGGCCCAGGGATGTAGTGGTAGCACAAGGCAGATAAGGTTCCAGTTCATAGGAGTTTGTGTTCTCTTGGGGGAAGACAGAAAATAAACATGCAAATCTGTGCTCTGTAGACTTGTCCCTTCTCTTTGCCTTTTTTCCCCTCTGTACTTCTACTTTCCTTAGTGCTTCGGCTCTCTGCAGAGAAGTTACCAGCAAGCAGAAAAGTCGAAGTTGAGATCTGGCTTGGAGCTGGCTTTTAGCTCTCTGCAGATCATATTCAGCTTGCTTTGGAGATGCAAGACCGCTGTCACGTGGCTCCTGCAGTTTGGGTCTGTTTGGGAGAAGCTGGGGCCTTCCCAGGCCCACCCGGATTAGAGCATGCCTGTGGCCCTGGACTAATCTGGGGGCCCCAATTCTGTCTCGTGGGGCTGGTATAGGACCGGCCTCTCGGAGTGGATGTGGAGCCTTGATGCAGTCGAATCATCTGTATTGCTTCTTGCCTCCAATTCAGAACTAAACGAAGTCTTAAAAATCATATAACTACTTCATTTTGCAAGTGAGGAAACAGGCCAGGGGCATGTGAGGGACTGCCTCAGGGACCCACAGCTAGCAGGGGTGGAGTTAAGAGTGTCTGTGTGAGCTGAACCCAGGGCACTAGCGTTCTGTAATATCTGTTACTAACCATTGTGGTTTCACAGCTGTTCTAGTCATCTCCATTTCTGCAAACTCTTACTTCATTTTCTCTCGTCTGCTTCCCCTCCCCCATCCTCTAGGCTGGCTGGCAGGACAGTAGCTGTGTTTCTCTTTTTGCATTCTGCATCAGCACTCTCCGCTCACCTTTCTGGAAAAACCTACTCTCTCAACCCCACCCTACCCTGCCCACCCTCTGACTCCTGTCTGTTCCTTTTGCCATTTTTCTGTGACTCCTGTATATTCTCAACTACAGTGTAAAAGCCTTGAAAGCAAGGAAGGTGTCTAACAGACAAAAGCATTTCTGATGCTGGGATCTGTTCTTGGGATCATTATGCCCTCAGCCCATGAGCCTAGCCTTGCTCTGGGATAGTAACATTGAAAGGGGATGACGTGACTCAGGAGTGGGGTGACGTCATGTGTAGAATCTTTTGGATACTTGTAGCTATGAAGGTGGCCCAGACCTCCTAGCGTTGGTGTCGATATGATGTAGTGTAATTATGAAATGATGCTCTGCTATCTAAGGCATTTCTTGTAGTGTCTTATTTCTGCAGTTCTAGCATAGAGGTCCTTGAAAACTTCATCAGTGCCAGTCACTACCCATCACAGAAACTGAGGGAAACCTGATCTTCAGATGACTTTTCCTTAAGAGAAGGTTGAAATCAAGTCTTCCCTCTGTGTGTGGACCCCGCTTTATGCAGCATCAATATGACTGTCTAGAAAGAGTCACCATGGCATTGTTCAGCCTAAAATGTACATACTTGCCCACTACAGGAGCAGAGCTGTGGTGTAAAACTAAGTTGTCCATAATGTTCTGCATTTGGGGGTATAAATCCTAGATGTACTTGAAGTTTTTTATTTATGGATTGGAAAATAGAAGTCACATATGAAAGAAGAAGAGATACTGAGCAGTCTGAGCTGGACCTTTCCAGGGCTAGTCTGCAGCTCTTCCGAAGTAGTTTTCTGAATAGGTGGTTCAGATAGTGATTATCATAGAAGATCCCAATTCTGATCGCATCACTGCCCAGACAGGCTCAGCATCTAACCATTTTATTCTTGACTGAACAACTTTCATTTCTCAGTATTGCAGTTTCCCCAGTTGGAAAAAGAAGTATAATAGCAAGCATCTGTAGAATATTGTGTTGTATCACTCCTTCCTGGTGAAACACAAATGTATAATTAGAGTATGTTTCAAGCTGGGCCTTTTTTTTTTCACTCAAGAGTGTGCATTTTCACTTGGACCTTTTTTTTGTGGTTTTAATCTTGAGGCTTTTTCTCTGGAGTGTGTTAGTCCCTACTATGGGATAACATTACAGAGTGAAGTAGGCTAAGTTCTCTGGTGGCCTGTGGTACCTGCACTAATCTGCTACTTCTGTAATTGTCTGTGGTGAAGAAGCCAGGTTATCTTCTGGGGGCTCACAATGCCTGGGTGTCCAGATGCACCCCTGGCCTGCAGTGGAGAGGTGAGCTTAGAGCAAGGCAAGCTGTGGCATGCTTGTGGGGCAAAGCCAAGGTCGGAGGTGGCCCCTGCCACACTCAGATAAGCGACTGCCTTAGCTTTCCTCTGGAGTGAACCCGTAATAAACCCAACAGATGCCTTTGGCAGTTTTCAGTATGTGTTTTGTAATTTCTTATTTATTTCTTCGAAGACTTCTGTGTGTGTATGTGTGGGAGAATCCGCATCATATTTTTCCTTGTGTTTGGATGTCTAGTGAAATTAATAACTTGGCTCCTGAAACCATTGAGAATTTTCTTTAAATTTAGAGCCAGCAGAGGGAGTACCCAAGTCTTCAAACTGATCTCAAGGTTTTTTCCCCCCACATAGCTAAAATAATACCTTGGTTAAAAACAACAAAAAAAAATAACTCTAAAGTGCTTCCGTGTAGGCTTATGTCATTGTTAGAAAAGGATAATTTGGAGGAGGGAGTGTTTAAAAACCCAAGGTAACTTTTTTAAAAGGAAACTTTGGTCTTCTAAGACCCATGGTCCAATTCTCATCCCCAAATAGTTAAATGAAAGCGTTTTTAACTGAAAAATGTCTTCCCCTGGCTTACATCTTTTTGCTGCTCCACTCCTGATAATATATGTGAATGTTCATCTGTACCTGATACCAAACTTCCCAGTATGTCAAGTGTCTGGGTCAGTGGATGGTTCTGTGTTTTAGTGCTCTTTTGATTGAGACTTTTGATATTTTCCGAGATTTCATTTTCCTGTGGGTGAGAGAAAGGCAAAAGCTACATTATTCCCAATTCATATTTAGTAGTTATGGATCCACTGGAGATGATAACTTTGACATTTTTATCATCTAAAGTTCTGTAGTTCTGTGAAGCTGTAATTTGTCATCTCCCTCCACTTTGCCCCATATTTTGGTGGTGGTTGTTTATTTTCATTTGGCAGCTGTACTGGGTTGAATAATATCCGCCCCCCCCCAATTCATGTCCACCTGGAACCTCAGAATGTAACCTTGTTTGGAAAGAGCGTCTTTCCAGGGGTAGTTAGTTAAATTAAGATGAGGTCATATTGGATTAGTGTGGGCCCTAAATCCAATGACTTGTATCCTTATGAGGAGAAGAGAGGACATGGTAGATGCAGAGAAGGCTGCACGAAGGCTGAGGCAAAGGTTGGAGCAATGCAGCTACAAGCCAGGGAGCATCAGACTGCTGGGAGATACCGGAAGCTAGGCAGAGGCCAGGAAGGATCCTCCCCTGGAGTCTTCAGAGGGAGCACGGTGCCGCCCATACCTTGATTTTGGACTTCTAACCTCCAGCACTGTGAGAGAATAAGTTTTTGTTGTTTGAAGCTGCTCGCTCTAGGAAACAAACATAGGAGCACAGGGGTGGAAGAGAGGGACAGGAAGGGTTGTAGATAGAAGAGAAGAATAAAAACGTTTTATTTTATTTTTTTAAATTGAGATATAACTGACATACAATATTATTAGGGTCAGGTGTACAACATAACGATTTGGTATTTATATGTGTTGCAAAATGATCATCACCGTAAGTCTAGTTAACATTTCTTTTTCTTGCAATGAAAACTTTTAAGATTTATTATCTTAGCAACTTTCAGATATACAAATATTAACTACAGTCACCATGCTGTATATTAAATCCCCAGGACTTACTTATTTTATAACTGGAAATTTGTATCTTTTGACCCCCTTCACATATTTTGCCCACCCCCCCAAAAAAAGGTTTTATTGAGATTAAAATTAAAATGTTAATCATTGATAGGCTACTTTCTGGTAATTTAAATTTCTTCTTTCTTCATCCTGCTTTGAGGCACAGAAGGGAGGCATGAATTCCCCTGATTTCCCAGTGAGAACTGCTACAACTCGTCCCTCCCTCCCTCCCGCTTAGCCTGTACTCTGGGCTCCCTCCCTAACCCTCCCACTCTCCTTACTCAATTTCTACTTTTTGGCCTCTTTCGTGAAGCTGGTGGAATGGCTGTGCTTGTGGAGTATGGACTTGAGGTTTACTCTAAGGCCCTGAGGTCTGGCTGAGCCATCTGGTCTAGGACCGTCAGTCTTTAAGGGCAGGGAGCAGCCTGGGTCCTCAGCGAAAGGAGAGTGAGTTTTGAAGAATTCTCTCTTCCCTGTCCCAGTCAGGCTTGAGAAGATGGAGCCCCATCAGTTTCACTGCCATCCACGGTGGCAGTAAGGCCAATCCAGAATCCCTCTGGAGTCCCCTCAGCTCCTCCTATGCTTGGTTCAAGGCCTTTCAGAGTCTCAACACACTTGAGCCTTAAGGCTCCCGTCCCCTCTGTATACATTTATGTCCACAAAACCCAACAATTCCGGTGGAGCATAGAACATAGAGTGGTTGTCCTCATCCAAGTAGCAGCAGGTATTTTCTAGGTACCTCGTAGGTGTTTGGGCTGAATTATTCAGAAGTATTTAAGAATCAGAATTGCATCTGTTTTTTTCTCATATTTCAAAATGATAATTCTGGGAAAGGGAGCCAGGGTTATAAGTCAACTGGAAGCACAGTTTTGTATTTACGGTAAAAAGAGGAGTTGACACAAGATATTCTGAAGCCTAGTTATAATAATAATAGTAGTAGTAACTGTGATTTATTGAACACTTACTATGTGCCAATCAGCTAGGTTTTTTACATTGAATATTGATCCTACGTGATACTCATTTAAATATAAATCCCAATTTAAAGGCAAGAAAATGGTTCAGAGAGGTTTCAGTAAATTGCTTGGGATTCAAACCCAGGTTTCTTTGAACTTCTGCCTTTTCTAGTATGTTCTGCTGCCTCCTGAGTGCGGGTGGGACTTTCGGTAGGGGTGAGACAGCAGTAAAATTAAATAGCTCCCATTTTGTAAGTTGCTACTGTGTGCCACTTTCTTTATATATATTACCGTCAATCCCATTATTAATCTTTCAGAATACTGTCTTGAATGTTTATCTTCCGAACTGTGGCTGACTCAGGGTAACTAGCACGTCTCTGTGTTGTTGGGGGAGTGGACGGAGACCCATGATTTAGGCTCCTGCCTCTGATTTTGCATGAGCTAATAATTTTAAGAATCCAGACAGTGCCTGGGCTTTTAGTGGGGGAGTTTGATTTGGGGATTCTCATTTCTGTTTGGACACTGCCTTCTGTAACCATGGTTCACTGTGGGTCAGATAAATAGTGTATTAGTATTGAGAACTAACAGAGTGATACATGGTGTGTGGAAATCCTTTGGGTTGGGCTTTTGTCTCTGAGAAATTTCTGCCTTGGTAGAACAGAATATCTCTGTTTCTGTAGGCTTTGGGTAGGTAGGTGGATGGAGGTAATACCACCGAGAAAAATGGATTTCAGGAGAAAAAAAGAAAACATTTATAAGAAGTTTCTGGCGGAAGTGTGGTTGCTGAGTCAGATCTCATGATTAAAGGTATTAAGCATATTTTGTGAGGTGGTCGACCCTTTGCAATGCAGTTGCTAACGGGTTTAAAGGCAGGTACTAAGACAGAAACAGAAAATGCTGCATAATGCAAGTGGCTGGCCAGGTTAAAGCGTTTATCTTATTAAGGAGCTTACTGCTTTTGTCTTCAAGGTAAAATATGTATGAGTAGGACCTAAAATGATGCTTTTAATTGGCCGTAGGAATGTAGCACCCATGCCCCCTGAGATAAAATATGGCTTGCAGAACACTAATCCCATGTGTGTGTTGGAAAAAATTTTAGAACTCTCAGTTTCACAGTAAAGATAGGTGAGTAGTGTCTGGACAGTGTCCAGAAGATAGACTGAAAACCCGTGATAAACGTGGAGCAGGCAGAATGGCTCTGCCTGATAGCTGAGCACAGCCAGGGTGTGGGGGAGGGTGACGGGGCCAGAGGCAGCTGCGCAGAAGGCGGCCTTGGCCTCTGTGGACTCTTAAAGGCACAACTCTGGGTATAGGCCTGAAGTTGAAGCAGGGCATAAAATTATATCCAGTACAACTTGTTAGATGTCTCCTTGAAAATTGGTACTACATTAAAAAGATCAAGTGGAGAGTTAAGCCATTGATTCGCATAAATCAGATCTCAAAACTGCCTTTTTTCCTAAAGTGTCCTAATAATTAATTTCAAAAATGATCGTTCTTTCATTGTAAATTATCTAGATAATTGCCTTGGTTCCATATTTCACATTAAGCTTGTCTGAGTGATGTTTAAGGCCTCCTGCTCACCTTCCTGTCCTTTCTCTTTTCATTTTTAGTTTACTTGATATTTTTTTAAAAAACTCAGTATAGTTTTTCTTCTAATGCTGTAAGGTTTTCATAAAGTAAAAACACTTTCTCTAGATCTCTCCATTAGAACTTCTTGTTGGTAAATTCCTTAAAAAAATTCTACTTATGGGGATATATGTATTTCGCTTCGTTATAAAGCAGAAACTAACACACCATTGTAAAGCAATTATACTCCAATAAAGATGTTAAAAAAATTCTACCTAATTTAAAACTCCGTTTTGCTGCATATTTCTTCTAGAATTTTTACCTTATATGATCGCTGTTCCGGGGCTTCGTGGCAGCCTTCATTTCCAAATCAAGGACTTGTTAATCGCACCCTTCATACTTTTTGTTTTTTTCTTCTTTCCCCAGGCGGTAGGATGAGAAGGGACATACCATTATTCACTAGTTATTTGTCAGAATAGTCCCATTAACAGCATCAATTTGCCATTTATGAATATACCTATCATGTAAATGAACAGTGGCCTATAGAGTACACTTTAGGCAAGGTAATTTTTTTTAAAAAGTAAAAAATTGAAACTCTAAGTCCAAGCATTCTCCTGAATTTCTTTAAAAGAACAGTGATCATATATATACACTACTATGTATAAAATAGCTAACTAATGAGAACCTGCTGTATAGCACAGGGAATTGCACTCAATGCTCTGTGGTGACCTACATGGGAAGGAAATCCAAAAAAGAGGGGATATATGTATACATATAGCTGATTCACTTTGCTGTGCAGCAGAAACTAACACAACATTGTAAAGCAACTATACTCCAATAGCAATTAATTAATTAAAAAAAAGAACAATGATCAGTTACTTGGGGTGCATCATTTGTGTAGCCCTGAGAAACCCGGAGTGTGCCTTGGAAATGCTGTGGGCCTGATTCTTTTAAAGTTGTCTTCCAGCTGACATGGGCGTGAGCGTGCTTGCTGTAGCACACTCGGGCTCTTTAGCTCCTGATAGATAGCTTCCTAGGTGAGCTAGTATACTGTTTCTTGAAATTAGTGACCTCGATCAGGCCTTCTATCTACAACCCTGTCCAATACAGATAAGCTTACAGCCTTCTGTTTGAATAGATGCATGTCCTCCGCTGAACTGAATTATCTAAATCAGTCCTATTTAGTGCCCTTCCTTTCCAAGAAAGATCCTTTTTTTCAGGCTGAGAGTCTAGGTGATCTGGGCCATATGTTAGGCTTTACCACATTCAACCTTCATGTTAGTTGCCAAGGTGAAATTTAGCATCCGATATATTTTGGCCGCACTGCATGGCTTGCTGGGTCTTAGTTCCCCAACCAGGGATTGAACCCGGGCCCTCGGCAGTGAAAGTGTGGAGTCCTAACCATTGGACTGCCAGGGGAATTCCCTGGCATCCGATTATAGGCATCTTTTAGTAGGTGTTCTTTGGGAGAAGGGAGAGGTTTATTCTGATAGTCTCATAAAATCAGGGAAAGCTTCAAGTTAATTTGTGGGCAGTCAGTCCTGAATTAAGTGAAGTACCATGTGTCAAATTAGGAAAGTTAACTTAAGGTGTTAGTGAAAGCTACCATCTTCCAGATTGATTTTAACAAGTGAATGTTTTTATCAAAAATTACTATTCTCATTTTTAAGATGCAGATTTTCCCACATCTTGGTTTTCTAATCACATCAAAGGCTTTGAATTGATGGATAGTTTTAACTGTTAGCGCAGTGGGATAACATCTGGTTTTTCTCTCTGGGCTCCCAGTGTTTGTCCTGTTGTGAGCAAAGATAATTTTCACCTGACGTCTGTCTGCGTTACCTGCGCTGAGATTCCCTGCTCTGTCCACTGACCACCAACACTGCATTCTTCTACTGTCTGTTTTGTGTTCATCATTCTGCCCTAAAAAGGATCATAAAGCTTTCAGATATCTTTTCCGGCTTGTTACCTCATGCATCTGTGCTTAGTCAAGAAGGAAGAGAAGAAAATAACTCTATCTTGGTTTTATCATCTGCATCACATGATTTTACAACTTTGAAAACTCACTTGTCAGTGTGGTTACTGGGGAGATAAGTTCAATTACCAAGGGCTCTGAGAGTTACTGCTGCAGTCTCTTCCCTCTTGCCTCCCCTTTGGAAAAGAAAAACATTTAACTTTGCTCAAGGATACATTTTATTGTTTTTCCGGAGCATGATTTCAAAGTTGAACGTTTAGAGGATTTGTTTGTGAGACATTAAAAGCTCTTTGCCTCAAGTTCCTAGTTATTAACTCTTCTGAAAAAAATAGTACCGTTTTAAAAAAGGTTTCCTGATATGTCCTTTGGACTGTTGCCATGTCTTTGGCAGTTGAGGGTACTTCCTTGATTATCTAGCTGTTTCTGATTTTTGAACCTAAGACTGCCAGTGTTGGGTTGATCCTTAGATAGTCTCAGAATCTAAGAGCCTCAGTTTTACTTGTCCTAGTCGTTCCCAGCTACTTTCCCATTCTTTCTTGTTTTGTGTCATTAGACATTATCTAAAGAGGTCTTAACTGCCCTTCTTCTCTCTTTCCCATCACCCATTATTTCTCTGTGAACTTCCTCCTGCATCAGTGGTTTTCAATCTTGGCCGTATTTGAGAATCACGGGGAAGCTTTGGAAAACATCAGTGTCGCGGTCCCATCCAAAACCAATTAGGTCAGAACCTCTAGGTATGGAGCCTGGGCTTCTATATTTTTTAAAGCTGCCACGTAGTTACAATGTAGTTAGGGTTGAGAACACTGTCTTAGAAAAGCGAGAGATTTTGGCTGTGGAAGTTATCAACCAATTTAGTAATGACTTTTAGGCCTATTTCCACCCTATTCTCCATAGGGAGATTACAAGGTAGACTTTGCTCCCTGGAAGCTCCATATAAAAAGGAAGGAGCACTATGAAATTGGGATCTAAGAGAACAGTTGGCTTCTAAGACACGGGCATCGTTATTTAATAAACTGTGTTTAACTAGGATTTCCTCTCTACTTTCTTTTGTGTAAATGAATGTGGTGTCTTTAAAATTTTCCAGCCCCCACTCATTTTTCTAGTCTCCACTGGACCTTAGTTAACTAATTTTGAAGTTTTCAGGCATTCCTAAGAAGAGACAGTGCTATTTCGAGTCATTGTACGTTTCTTGAAATCTGAGACACAGAAACTCACTCTTTTGTGCAACCTAATCTGATATAATAGAGGGTTCTACCATGTTCTGATCCATTAAGCTAGTGCTTCTCAAAGCATGGTCTCCACACCAGCAGCATCACCTAGGAACCTGTTGGAAATTCAGATTCTTGGGCTCACCCCAAACATTGAATCAGAAAGTCTGGACCCAGCAATCTGTACTGTCACAAGGTCTCCGGGTAATTCTGCCGCAAGCTGAAGTTTGAGAACCACTGCTTTTAGTCGTTTGCTAAGTCCAGAATTCTGCTGGGTGCAGATTAGCAGTCAAAAATCAAATTTTTCGTGCCATCTTGACTTCAGAGGCCTGATAAGAGTAGGAAGAGATGAACAGAGAGCTTGCAGTGGTATCTGTGGAGATGTAACAGAGTTCTCAGCCCTAGAATAGACTTTGCACAGATCCTTGTTGCTGTGTAGCTTTCTGTGCAGTCAAGGGCACCGACCTCCCCCCTCCCCCAGACAACAATAATAGACGATGCACTCAGGTGCACAGAGGAAGCCACGTGTTCATCCTGGTGTGTGTACTGTGTTCAGAGGACTCGTGTTTAGGTTGGATTCTTATTGTTTTGTGATCTTTTCCCCGTACTTGTTTGTTTTGGTCTTTGGGGAATGTTCCTAGTTTAAGACCAACGTCGGACAGGGGGAGTAGTCAGTCGCCTGACTCACCCACAGACAGACGTGGGACATGTGGGAGAGAGATAAGATTAAAATGTGCTGGGTGTAATCAGTGTGAGAGGGCGAGTGAAGTGAAGGGGAAGGTGATGCTGCTTTCGTGCCGAGGTCGAGGCGAGGCACTGGTGAGGAGGTGCCAGAGTCTTGGCCCAGAGTCCTGCAGGACACACGGCCTCTCCCACCACGAGGTGAAGCCAGGTAAAGAGCAAAAAACAACTTACTGTAGCTTGTCAGTATCCCCGGATTCTGGAGTCCATTAAACAGGGCCTCATGATCACCCATATCAAACACAGCTGATGGCTTTAGGAATATAAATAGTGCGAAGAACAGTTGGTTGGCCGGGTCTTGGAAGTTCATTTCAGGACCTCCTAGCAGCTGCTTCAGAATGTTGCCTGAGATTCATAAATGCTCTTATATCTGACACTTAAGTTTGGATTACGAATTCTTCTGCTGTTAGCAATACCTTTTCCTCCATGAAGCTCTATCCGAGATGACGTAGCTTGGGTGCTGAACTTCAGAGGGACAGGAATCTGGGTTTTCTTCTTGGGAATGGGGAGGGCAGGCAAGTTAGTCTCCTCAGATTCACCAAGAGTCTTGGGAAGGAGCAAGAAGGCAGGCCCAGGTGCTGGAACATCAGCAGGTTCGCGCAGTGGTGGGGAAAGCTGCATCGGGAGACTTCACGTCTGGAGCCAGAGTTTGGAGGAGAGTCCGAAATACGGTGACCTTAACGCTGTGAGCAGAATTCGAAACTGGGCTCCGGGAGGGCGCAGGCCTTTCAAAGAAGTCAGAGGTCAGTCAGCTGGTGGGAACTTCAGCGCTTGCGACGGTGGGATGCTTCCCAAAGCAGCCACTGCTCACAGAGGAAATGCACACATGTTAGTTCACTTCCATTTTGGTTTTCCTAAAGGATGGGCTGCTGCTTGCATGTTTGGGGGATGGGGTGGTGGTGGTGTATGTTGGAAAAAATTCTGCCATTAAGGATGCATTTACAGAGGAGTAAAGGGCCTTAAGGAACAATCTGGCTCATAAGAAAAAGCTTGCCTGGCAGCCGTGTAGAAGGCTTGGCTCCCAGCCCAAGGATCAGAGGGATCTGAGTCCTCAGCTCCTATGGCCCAGAACTGAAGATGGAAATCAGGGACATCAATCTGCTCGACCTCTCTTCAGAAATCCCCTCTGGGAGGCTGTAGAGGAGGCCTTTGGTTTTGAGGATAAGGTCCCCGAGCCCTGACTTCTACGGGGAAGGTTGTAGTTGAAGTTAGAAAGCTTTTATCCCCTCCCCACAAAAAGGGCAAAAACAGTTGTATGTTACAGCTGCATTGGTGCGAATGGGTGTGCTGTGTGCAGTCACAACCTTAGGTTGACCTATCATTTTCATGGCTGTAACTAAAAGCTACTGTTAATTGAACAGTTATCATGGGCCACGCACTGCTGTGGGCTTTATGCTTAATCAGCTCTTCTTTACAGATGGGGAGACTGAGGTACGGGGTGGCTTTGTAACTTAGCCAAGGCCATACACTTGGAAAGTGATAGAGGTGGGATACCTCTATCAGCATGCCTCTACTTTGACTAAATAAACTCCAAAATCAATAATTAATCCCAGCTTTAGGGATTTTGATTTCATAAAACTGCCTGAGACCTCACCGGGCTCTTCTTTCCTACCATATCTCTTATTTTGGTTTAAGAGAGGAAGGAGGGGAGTTTGCATGATCTCTGATAAAGATGAGGCAGTTGCGTTATACCTGGCTGGTCGCTCTTTCGGAACCCAGGAAGAACAGACTTGAGTGTGTGGTTGTAGACAAGCACCCACAGTGAATGCAGAAGCCTTTTAAGACTTGCACTCCTGTGAAGTGTAATTATTCTTCGGGATGGGACTCTCTGAACTGCCTGTTCTCTCCAGGCTGCAAAGCAGACGTAAGTGATGTTCCTTGCACTCTTCACTCCCGGAGGAAAAAGGAGATACCGCCTTTCTTTCTTTCTTTGTTGGTTTGGCGTACGCCGTTTATTCCCTAGCCACGGAAGCGAGTGCCTACCAGCTTCATTTAGGTTAAATATAGGGCTCATCCTAAACACCTTGTTTTCCAGATGTGAGGGGCAGGCCCAGCAGGCTGTGACGTGTCCTGGTGAGTGGAAGTGATGGGGAAGCATGTGCTAAGAAGGCCACAGCACCCAGCCCCGTGTGCTGGTGGGAGATGCTTTTTCATCCCAGAAGTCATGTGGAAGTCTTTGTATCTAGTTGGAAGAACTCAGAAACATCTGTTTTCTTAGTCGTTTGACTAGTAATATTTTTGAAAGAGGTTGGAATTTTTAAAAATGAAAATTTTGCATTCTGCATGTAAACAGAGATGTCCTAAGAGACCTAAAAGAAAATACATGAGGTGTTCGTGAGATAATGCATTTATCCTATTTAACTTCATACCTTCCAGTTAGGTTTTTGTTGTGCAGATGATGAGTGACTCCTTCAGAAGATGTTAAGGAGTGGGGTTATTTCTTTTCTGAAGAGACAGTTTTCAGGGCAGACTTTTGATATTCTCTTTTTCCCTTCTTCCTGGATGTTAAGATAGGAAAGCCACGTCTGATCCCCAAAAAGCAGTGCAGTAGATCAAACCACCCCTCGAACTGTTATTCACCACCTGTGTGAGGTGTATCTGCCAGCCCAGTACTCCTGACTCTTAGTAGCGAGCCCACCCTTCTTGGCAGCCCCACTGTAGGTACCTAACATTCCCCCGTTCATCTCACCCGGGCCCTGTTTCCTTAGGGATTTTCTAGGGGAGGACTAATCCGAGAAGCAAATTAATGCTGAATTGATGACGGAACCTCTGAGTTCCGGAACTGAATGCCTTGGATGTCGTCTGACTTATCCCTTTATTTTCTGGGTGAGGAAATTGAGGATGAGAGATGTGAAGCACACAGGGAGGCTACCCTTAGTCGTGCGCTGCCTCAGTAGTCACCACAGTCACTTTTCCAGAGGACAGCCCTCTGCACCGTCTCATGAGGGTCTGTGCACCTGCCGGTACCTGCCTGGACAGGTTCCTCAGTTCAGACAGCCCTGCATTACTCTCTAGGGAGGAACAAGGTGTTTTATTTCACTGTGGCCAGTGTGAAGGCATTCTGTGGAAATGCACCTGTGGGAGACCTGCAGGCAGCCCAAATGCTGCCTTATAAACCTCCGGACCTTGAAGAATGACTGCCTGGTGGCAGCCCTATAATCAGGAGTTACGGGGCCTGAGTTTTCTTAAGCGGTTGTAACTTGGAGGCCTGTGACTTTGGGAGAGAGTTCCACTGCATGCAGTGTTTCCAAGAATTCGTTACTTTGTGCCAGAGGAGTGGGCACAGTTAGCTGGAACAGTGGCTTTAACTGGCAGCGGTTTGCTGCAAGGGAAGCTCACGGTTCCATCAGTCTTAATGCTGAGCGGCCCATACGTTGCATGCTACTGAGTAGACTTGGATATCTTTTATTGAGAATTAAGTCCCCAAAGCAGCTTTCTGTAACTATTAAAGTCTGATGGATAATGTTAAGCTCCATTGTAGGCATTGGAGAAATTTGGTAGTCTTTGGAACAAGCAGTTTCTTTGGCTTTGGCCTTGAGAGCAAAAGTGCCACTTCTAGTCACTTGTAATGTTACCAGGAACTTTCAGACTCAGTACTGATTATTGACAGGTTTGTAGCAAATGGGATTTCTAATGTGGTGGTGAATTAATCTACATGTGCCTTAAAGGTGAACTAAAAATACAGCAAATTATCTGAATAAGACTTACGTGAACATAATTTTTTTTAGTCACACAAATTGTTGGAAGCTCTGGTCCCTCCCCAGCAGGTTGCTGGCAGTGGTGCTAGCTTCTATAGCTTGGGCCAGGGTCTGGGTCTTACCCCAGGGCTCACGTGACATGGTCATTTAGGGACAGGACAATGGGAATGTGCTGCCTGGGTCACAGCCACGATTATTCATCTGCTTTCACTCAGCCAACGTGGTGATGCGTGGAAGACCAAGAAGTGGGCATTGCCTTTATGAGTATACAGTGTACTGAATGATAGGGATGTGCACAGAATGTTGCCCCTTTTCTTTGGAGGCTGCACTGAGGAAGCCCGCTGTGGGCCCAGCGTCTATCTTGCCTGGAAAGAAGGGAAGTCTTGCTGAGCTGTGCATCCTGGCATGTATTTCTGCCCATCCTTCATTATTTTCACCTCTGATAATGACACTTCTGACAGTACAGTGTGTTGCTGGAGTTCACTTTCTTTTGTTGATGAAAGTATTACAGTAATCAAAGAATTCTTTGCAGAACTTTTGCAACCCTCAAGGAGAAGTGATAAAACACAGACCCCGCTTGATAGATTGCAGGGTACGGGGAGGAGGGAGTTGTCCTTCCTTTCATTTTGGCTTGGCTGTTTGTGTAGCTGTGAAAAAACACTGAGTCTGCTTTTTGTAAAGGAGATAGCTTGGCTCATCCCTACCGTGCAGAGTGTCGGGTGAATTAATGAGTGGAAGGCACATAATAATATGTGGCACTTATGTAGTCTTTTGATGATTTCACCTAGAATCTTGCCATCTGGAAACTTGCATTTACTAGGACGCAGAGCCAATTTTGGCTGATACTGAGTCCAATGTGTACTTAAAAGTGGTTTAGATTTTCATTTGGCTAAAACCTAGGAGGCTGTAGACTAATAGAATAATAATAATGATAGCTTTTCCTAAGAAGCCCTGAATAGCCTCAGAAGCACTCTAATGGGAGGTAAAAGGCAGGAATCTTACTCTGTTTCATAGCAATGAAATAGAAACTTGGTAGCCTGCACAGGGTCATAGAGCTGTCCCTTTTGAAACGAGAAGTTGAATTCACGATCCCGATGGCTTTGACTCTTGGCTTTGCCCCCAAGCATTGCTGTCTCCAGAGTTTCCAGACCATGAAGAATCTTTGCCGTTTTATTTTCCCAGTCCTCTGGAGTGAAGGTTTCCCACCTGGAGTTTGAATTCTGCTGAAGGTGCCTACATCCAAGCCTGATAGATGTCACAGTGGGTCGGGGTTCACGGGTCACTTGGCCTGGGGACCGGCTGCTGACTGTTGAGTTTGGAGCCCAGCTGGCAGTGCATCCATGACTCTCTCACTCTCCGGGGGGGCCCTCTGCACTTCTCAGCACTTCAGCAGGGTATGGCTGCGCTCTTTTTCCCAAGTCAGCTGAGAGCCTCTGCAAGGTGTGCCACCTGTTCTCCCCCGATTTAGAGATGCCTTTCACCTCCCATTAGAGTGCTTCTAAGGGCGACTTAGGAAAAGCTATCGTTATTGTTTATTATTCTGTTAGTCTACAGTCTCCTTGGTTTTAGCCAAATGAAAATCTAAACTGCTTTAAATACGCGTTTGATTTGGTATCATCCCGAGTAGGCCTGCACAGAGTGATGGAGTGTGCTGCCCCAGGCATCCGTGTCCCTTATTCTGGCCGCTGCCCTCATGCATCCTTTAGGGGTACATGGGAGAGAACTGAGGGGCACAGGCCTAAGCTTGCTTCCACCTCATTCCCATCCCACATTCTCAGCAGGCTCCTTGCCTTATTATTGTCAGTCTAAAAACCAACATAGATCTGCCATTTCCCGGGTGGACTCAAGCCTACGGGAAAGCAAAGACCACGTTTCCCTAAAGGTGTTAATTTCAAATTTAAGTTTGTTTATGCTCCTCTTATACCACAGTGGCAACTTAGAAAGACATATGCAGTGTGAAAGGCTGAAACCTGAGGGCAAAGGACGAGATAGTAGTTGACAGGTGCCGAAGTTAGGCCACACATGTGGCTCTTGAGTTTCACAGCAGCTGAAAGAAAAGGGACTTAAGATCAGCTTCCAAATTTGTAATTGCCTTTAAATAAAAACAGATCCGTTTCACAGAAGAAGCATGGCTTTTTCTGTTACTGAGGAACTTTTTTCCCTAAGGACGTCATAAAGAAAACACTGATCTAATAGGTGACATTCTCCTACTTGAAACTTACTTATCAAAGGTTATGAGCCAGTCTGTTTGTTTTGAGTGTTCTCTCCTCACTGGTGTATTTGTGTGTCTGTCTGTCTAGCCTGGTAAATCCATTTCTGACATACCAGGAGTTTGGTTGGGTGTGTGTGGATCCAGACTTCGGGAGTGACTAGGACTTACAGACGAAGCCGTATGGTTCAGGTTCTTTGGGAAAGTCCTTGGAGTAGCCCAGGACGGGAAACTGAGGCTGGTGGGAAGACTGAGGAGTGAGAAGAGGCGGGCTGAAGGCAGATGTCTCAGTATAGCGGATTGCATCGACCAAGAAGAAGTCCAGGGACTTAGCAGAAGGGGAATGCCGGGGAACAGTTGGTGGAGTCTAGCCTCTGGCAGGACCTGGGCTGTGAGACCAGACTGGTTGTCAGGACGCAGGCCTCAGGGAAGGGACCAGGGAATCGGCAAGGAAAGCATGTTCAAGTTCATTGAGGACTGTCCTCGTGATGAACCTGAAGAGAAGATGATTCCTTTTTTAGTTGCTGAAGAAACTGAAGCTCAGAGCTGGGTCTGGCCCCAGATTTGTTCAGTGTGCGTTTGGTGCACCCAGTCTGGCTCCTGAGCGGCAGTGAGTGCAGGCCCAGTCTGCCCCCTCCGCCTCCTGGCTCTCCCTTCTCTGTCAGAGGTCCCTGTTATTTAGAACAGTTGCTCAGGGCTGGAATAAGCCTCCGGGTGACAGATGAAGGGATCCTGAGACTGCTTCTCTCTGGGCAAAGTTGGTCCCAGAACTGCTCCAGGGAGTGAGGTAGTTCCAGGGAAAGGCGGCAGATACAGGGGTTGAGGGGGGTGGGGCGCCAGGCGGCACCCGGGGCTTTGTGTGCCCACTGGTGGTGCACGTATCATGCTGATTCTTACAAAAATGTATACGTGTGTACACACAGACACACACACACACAAGTTCCGCAGCTTGCCTTTGAAGTGAAAGCTGGGGCTCGGTGCTGTCCTTGTTTTTCCTCCCCTCCATTTTGGGCCAATCCATGTTCCTGCGAACAGACAAGGCATTGTTGAAAGTACAGTGTGCTGTCCTGCTTTTGCATTGTCATCAGAAACCCTTGAAGAAACGTTTAATTTCTCCCTGAGGTTATCTGAACTTAGTCGACTTGCCTGATGGTACATTGGGTTCTGGAACCTGGAACTTTCTTTTTGCCCACCCCTGTTTCGTTCAGTCATAAAACACAGAGATATTTTTATAGAAAACTTAAGGATTCCTGCACTAGGAGATGACTCAGACCAGTGTTTCCAAACTAGTAATACTAACTGGGATACAGGCTGGAGAAGGGCTTCGCCTTCTCTTCCCTGCTCTAGCTTTTCACCGGTCTAGCTGTCTGTCCTGTTACCCTGTTTGCAGTAGGGCCAAAGGGACCTGTCTCCTAAGTGTAAGGTTCCATTTAAAAGTGAAGATACTTTTTAAGGCTACTTTAACAGAGTTAAAAGCTTTTAAGTTCTTGTGACAATCTGCTAACCAGCTGCATTGCCTGTGACCTCATTTAAGAACGTTTTGTGTCATCATCTTTTGATAAATTCAACAAAGGTAGAGATGATAGGTGTGAGTTAAGTAGTTAAATTGCTTTTGAACTGTACATTTAAAAAAAATTCCATTCACTTTTTCCCCTCGTTTGGGCTTACTCTTTTTGCAAGTGTGCTGATTCATCGGCATGGACCATGGACTGGATATCATAGTATTTTTTTAAGCTGGACTGTATGAAAACTTAAGATTTACAAAAAAAAAATTAAAACCCCACATAACTGAGGTTGTTGTACAATTACATTTATTTAATCAGCTGTTACATTAAAAAAAATCAGATTTCAGAAATGCAGTTAGAGTCAACTTTACAAGAATGCATTTGTTATACAAAATGAGATGTGCATGCACAGACCCAGACCCAGTTTTCCCTTCTTGCCTGTGGTCAGCACTGCTGCTGCTTTATACCCCCCGGCCTCCCGCTTTCCCCCCGCCCTAAGAGGCAGAGGCGAAGAAGAGACTAGAACGTCAGGGCACACGGAGACTGTCCTTGTGGTGGGTGGAGATGAAGCGTCCTGCTGGCGGGGAGGCAGCGGTCTGGGCTGGGGAAACAAGCCAGCTCCATGGCGCCTTATGCTTGCGCTCAAGCCTCCGCGGGGTGCTTTCTGCCCGGCTGGGGTGATTTTCTGCGCCTAGGTGGAAGAAAGAAAGGGAGTTTGCTCTGGTGTGACTGGAAAATGAAAAAGCTTGAAGGGATGCTGACAGTTTTTGATGGGAAGTCATGACAGTATCTTAGTTCCTTAACATTTTTTAGGTAAACATAGTGTTGTAGGTTCCGCAGTAGAATAGTTAAAACTTGAAATCCCTGAGGATCATTCCTAAGACAAAAGAGCCAACAATGTTTTTGGTCCCGTGGGGTGGGGTGGTTTGATCGGGGCGCATTTTGAGGAGAAGGAGGGGGTGGCACCGTGCGCAGTGCCTGGCACCATTCCTGTGGGCCACTCCACATGTAGCCGCTTGCCATGTTCCCGCTTTGCTGAACTTCTTCAGAAAATTACTGTTTTTGAAGAAAGAAAATCTGAGTGGTGGAGAGAAATATAGGCTGTATTTAAGCTGGCCTTTGTAATTTTTCCTGGGCACACACAGCCCATATTTTGGAGCTCCGTGACGTCAGCGCCCCTGCCTGAGGGTCGGGAGTCTTGACCAGTCAGGCCTTGGCCGCCCTGGGCCACACAGACGCATGCCTGAGCCGGGTCCTTGTTTACTTCCTCTTGGTGCTGGGACATGGAGTACTAAGAAGGACCGCACGCCTGCACAAAAGCTCCTGCCAGCACGCTCAGCCCTGCCATTCCTGACTGTCTTGGAAAGCGCTCCATCCTCGAGGCAGGCTTTTGTTCTTCGAGTGCAGGCTTTTTTCCCCAGCTACATACCCTTTTCCAGATTCCAGAGCAGACCCCACGCCCACTCCCCTGCAGTCTAGCCCCCGCGCAGGATCCTCAGCTTCAGCGGCTGTGAACTTTCAGAGCAGGAGGAGGACAGGGTAATAACTTTCTCAGTGCTCTGTGGTGACCTAAATGGGAAGGAAATCCAAAAAAGAGGGGATACATGTATACGTATAGCTGAGTCACTTTGCTGTACAGTAGAAACTAACGCAACATTGTAAAGCAGCTATACTCCAATAAAGATTAAAAAAAAATACTTTAATTAGAGGAAAGGAAAGAGGTAATGGATAGACAAAATAAAAGTACTTATTTACAGACTATATTGGCCAAGGATTATGGATAGAGAATTGAGGCTGATGTTTCTGTCAAAATTTTGGATGCCATGTTCACAAATTCTATCATGGTTCAAAAAACGTGCAGCCTTTTCTCATTTTGCTCTTGGCATTATTTTGGCTCTTTTATGAGACTCACATTACTGCTTTCAGACTGGAGAGAGTATTAGCGCTCATTCTAGGCCGGCCTCCTCATTCGATAGAATAAACGGAGGCCTGCGACTTGGGGTGGGCACAGAGCACCCAGCTAGTGGGTTAGGCAGAGCCGGCGGGAAACTGAATTCTCACTCCAGGCCCTTCCTTTAGAATAAGTTGCTGCTTGCCTTTGTGACTGTTATAAAGACCTGCCTGGGGCATGGGTGGGGACTGGGGCCTGGGGGCAGGAGAGTTCCTTTTGCCTCTGGAGCATTTAGAGTTTCTCATTCACAGCCCAGGTGTAGCTGGGACTCACTGGGAGCTCTTTCAGAACCTCTATTTTTCTATTTAACTTTGCACCCAGTAGTGAGGGGCGAAGGGTGGTCTGTTTACATTCAGGATAACCATACCCATTACAGCTGGGCAGCCCTCCTGAAGCTAAGTACCACGTGAGGGATGTTCTTTATATCTGTTAGAACAGTGTTTCCCAAACTGTATTCCCCTGCAAATAGTAGTAGGCTTCATGATTTGGGCAGTTAGGTTGAACAAAATTTAAGTGATATATTTTCTTTTCTTTTCCTCATAGGACTTCTTGAGGCAGTCTCATCACACCCTTTTGGTGGTAAAGTCACTCGGGAGTCAGCTTGAAACCCCAAATTCTGAGTAATCAGAAGGATGAGAACCAAATATAACGTAGCCCTGAAGTTCACTTTTGGGTCAGGCATTCAGGAAGCAGCACATAAAAATTTGCTTGGATACAGTTTCCTCATAGTTCTTTCCTCATAGTTCTTCAGCAGCTTGAAATAACATCTCGAGGTGGCAGTAAACAAAAATCTCAGGTTATCATTTTTCTTTCCATCTGATTGAACAAGTTATTGTCGTGGGGAGGTGAAACAAAACAAAACTTTGTGTTCCTGAAGCCGAGATCTGCATTTCAGTTACTTGTACGTTCCAGTTACTTTGAAAGAAAGAAATAGTGGTATTCTTAAAGAGTTTTATGTACATGTTTTAAAGTTCACCATTGCTGCCTTTTTATTTAGAAAAAAGTTTGGAAAATTGTGGTATCTTGATTCAAAGGAAATACTGCTCAGCAATAAAAAGGAACAGCCGCTGATACAAAACATGGATGACTGTCAAACATGCGGAAGGACATGCTGTTTGATTTCATTTATGTGAAGTTCTAGAAAAGGCAAAACTAGCCCATGGCGACAAAAAGCAGATCAGTGATTACCAGGGGCCATGGGGGTAGAGGACTGACTGCAAAAAGGGCATAAGGGAACTTTCTAGGGACATGAAAACGTTCTGTATAGTTACGGTGGTGGTCACATTGGTGTATTATACATTTGCCACAATTCATCTATCTAGCTGTGTGCTGAAAATGGGTGCATCTTTTGGTGTGCAAATTATACGTCAGTAAAGTTGATTTAAAAAGAAGAGAAAGTTTAGAAAGACTATGATTGGAATTTGTGTAGCTCGAAGAACAAATCGTGCATTTCGGCCAGTTTTTCAGCACTGTAATGTAAGCCTGGCCCTTTGCTTTCACATGTCTTCAGTTATTCCTGTGTTCACGAGGCTGCCCATCTCTTCTGCTTTCCCACTCTTTTTGTGATTTGAGCTTTAGAAATTCTTTCCTTTCAGGAACTTACAGTCCTTGTTAGTAGTCAGCAAAAATGCGTTTTAAATTCACCTGAAATTATTTTTCACCTAGGAGGTCGTGTAAGCATTAGTGGTTTTCTGGAATGGAGGTGTGGTGGAAGCATGAGTGTTTGCGTGTGGGAAGAGGGTATGTGTCCTTAGATAATTGTGCCACGGTTCCACACACCTGTCTAAGCTTCTGTGTGAATAGTAAAAGAAGGTGTCATGAACTTTGCTTCTGGCATTTGTCTGCCACAGCTGGGGCCTAGGGTTGCACATTTGTTGTGGTTTCTGAGTCTCTGAGAAGCCATTTGTTGAGAATGGTCATGCGGCTGGTAATTCAGCGGGTGAGGGGCGAAGGATGGTTCTCAGCGCTTTCCCCATTCTCCAGTCTTGAATCTCAATCCCATTAGAAATGAGCGCGTTTTCCTAGTGTGTTCACAGAGGAGTGGATGCATGCCTAGGAATGTATGATTTAGTGGGTAATTTGAACATCTAGGTATCAGGAATACCGTTGAGTGTTTTTAAAGTTCAAGTCCTCCATGTATCATCAAACCGGTCTCTAAGAAAGAATGAACTTGTTCTTAATGGATCATGTTAGCTGGATTTGGTTCAAGTGTTTTTTCTTAGAAGGGAGGATTACGCATTATAGTAACAAGATGTTCTTTTATTTCCTAGTTTATCAAAAGGTGTTGATTGTGAAATAGGGTGTGCAGATATTTTAGATCTTACTGTTTTTAAATAGATGAGTTCAAAAGAGCGAGAAAATGTTGTGTCAGAAGGTGAACTGTGCCAGAGGAGAACTAAATAATTGGGGTTGGGGGAGGGAAAAGTAAATATTCTTTTCCCTTGTTGTGTCTTTCTCTTGGACATCTATTGGTTGTGTGCTTGTGTTGTGTTTTTGTTAACTGGCTTTCTTAAGACTGCGAGGGCAGCGTGGAGAGGTGGTGCAGAGCTGTATGCAGATGTTCTTCCCTCTTTCTGGTTTTTCCCTCCCCAAAAAGTTGTTGGCAAATTAATTTCAAGGGAGCGGGGAGGGAAATGGGCCACTTGAGCTTTTTAGATTGGTGTGAGCTGTGTATTTGTTTACGAAATGAAAGCAGGTGAAGTTTGTGCAACTTTAGAGAAGAAAGGAGAGTCCCCTTTCTCCTCCTTCCCCTTCTCAGGAGAGTTGTTAGAAAATCGAAAGCTTATTTTATGCCCCTGTGGTTTAGAAGCCAAATAGAGAAAACTGCAGGCGAATGAGTGGAGTTTTGGCTTCTTATTAATAGAATCAAGATGTGAACCGGCCTCCTGACCCCCGGCAGCGCCGTGCAGGTTCCTGGGGCTCCTGTAAGGTGAGCGGCCTCAGCCCCATTTCCCTCCGTGGGCTCGCCTCCCTCTCACGGCCCTTCTTCCCTGGGCTTGGCCCGGCTGATTTTGTACTCCTGCCCCAGACTCTGAGAATGTGCATGGCAGACCGGGGCTCTGCGTCCCTGGTGGTGGCCCCGGGAGCCTCAGGGCCTGGCTGTCCTGTCGCAGTGACCGGGTGGGGGTAGTTCAGCACAGCCAGGCCCTGTCCCAAATCTGGCTTTGTTGGCGCCGGCAGAGACCCAGCTCTTTCCCAACCGCCTCCTGCCTCCCTTGTGCTGCGAGATTAGAGCTAAGAACGGGCTTCACCTGAGCGGTTTTGTGCTTGTAGAAACCATTTCGGAACGTGGGTTAGTGGTCTGCACTGTCAGGGAAAGTGTGTGATTTTGGTGGAGACGTTTGTGATCCAGAGTATTTTCCTGGTGGTTTCCCAAACAACACTAGCAAGAACTAAGAGTTCAGTTTATCCTCTTGGTAATTTAATGTTGTTCTCAAGGAGAATTTTTTTTTTTTTTTTTGAGGCGTGACTTCCATCCCTCCCCCTCCCCTCTGCCCCAAGCAGCTGGGTTTTGCAAACCTTTGTTAAGCCACACATTGTTGAGGTCAAAAGCCTGCTGCTTATTTTTGCTGAATTTATGAGAGGTGTGAGCATGTAGTGTTTTTAGGTAGTGCTGTGGAATGCAAATTGAGTTGTCAAGAATACTGGAAGTATTTCTGAAGAAGGAGATAGGGTGAAAATACTTTTCATAATAACCGTCACCTCTCTAACTCTTCAACTTGAGCTGAATTTAACAATATAGAAAAACTTTGGTCCTTGTTATATTGAATTCATTTCCTAAGCACTGTTATTGTTTTATATGAAATACAGCGTGAGTTTCGTTATTAAAAAACTCAACAAATGCTGTTGGGTACGGGGGACGCTTTTGCCCTTTCATTATTTGATGTTTTCTCCGTCTCAGAAACATGTCTTTCTAGAGGGGAGGGCAAGTTTGTTAATGCAATTCCCAAAGATTGGCTATTTACTCTAGGACAGAAAGGCATAGTGAGAGCAGAAACGTCGTAGAAATCAGCCTTCTTATGTTCTCCATTCCTAGGACTTCAGGATAAAACCTGCTTTTATGTTTACAGTAACTGCTGTCTAAGGGAGTTTTTGTACACATGTGAAATCATAATGACCTCTGTAAGACCACATGTTATGAGTGCCTTGCTGGTGTTACCATGCCAAGCTGCCATTTTATCTTGTTAGCGATAAGCTTCATAGTTCTGCTGGAAATAGATTTTGTGTTAAGGCAAAATATAGGGTCAAGTGTAGGATATTTCAAGATTCCAGTAAAATAAATATTTTATTTTACTTTTTAAATTTTTATTTATTTTTTGCCTGTGCTGCGTGGCTTGCGGGATCTTCGTTCCCCAACCAGGGCTTGAACCTGGGACAAAGCAGTGGAAGCGCCAAGTCCTAACCACTGGACCACCAGGGAACTCCCTAAAATAAATATTTTAATGGTGGCAGCCTGGTTCTCTGTCATTCTGTCAGACTCTGCCGAGACCCTGGTTCCTTCCTCCTGTCCTTTTTGTTTAAGCTAACCTTTTTGGTTTTTTTCCCCTGCAATGTTCTCTTTTTTTAGAATGCTCCCCAAACTTATAATCTGTCAGTATGTATTATTTTACCGTAAAGGTCAAATGCTTTATTTTCTACATGTCTCCTCTCCATTCCATTATCCCATAGCATTGAAAACATTTTTATAATACCATTTTTGCTATTTTTTATGTATTATTAACAGAACCCTTTGAGAAAGTTGTACTGCCTACTCCAGAAAAATGTGGTTACATAAGACATTTTGCATGCAATTTGCATATAATTTCAGGGGTTTATGAATGCTCTAAGTCCCATCCGTGGACTTCTGGTTAATACCCTGATTTAAAAAAATACATTGCTCAAAGTAAAAGTAGGAATGTGGACTTGGAGATATAGGGGAAGAAAACCATGTCCAGATTACTTGAGAGTTATGGGTTGATGAACGATGAACATCTCAAATATGTTTTGTAAGCAGGGAAGCAAAATGTTTGTTTGTGAAGGGGTGGGAAAATTTAAGCAGGAAATGGAAATCTCAGGAGCACTGAGCAGGGCCATTCAGGGGAAAGAGGAGGTCACTGTGCACCTATCTAGAGGCAAAATTATAGGGTGTTTGGGAGAATCTAGAACCCTAGCCTAATCACACATTTTATTTTTTAAAAGATTTGTGGTTAGATGAGTTTGGAATATAATACACCATCACCCTTCAGGATCTTCAAGATGCATACATATCAGCAGGTTGAAGTCCCGGAGGACTCCTGCAGTAAAGAACCCTGTTCTACATGGTTTAATCCACCATCTCCCAGACAGTTTTAGGTCCACGGGATGCTTTCTGCGGAAAACAGTTATCAGCAGAACACATGTTGGAAAGTGAAATACCGGACTAGATAAACGTGTCCTTTCTAAGTTTTAGAGTCTGAGGTGTGGACGGTATCCTGAACCACAATAAGCAGAGAAAATCCCAAAAGATTAGAGAGAAAGTGTCACTGTGGAGGTGGCAGCAGCTAAGTGAGAACATAACTAGGCCATGCAGTTGTCTCTTCACGTTGGCCCAAAGGGGACGTGCTAGAATGTGGGTGATGCCGTCGGACTGTGTTGAGAGGCACACAGCCCAGAGGTTGTGCGAGTTCCCACCATGGCTCCCTGAGAAGGGGAGAGCAGACCTGAGAGTGTCCAGTTCCTTTAGAAGCGATGTCACCCATTTAATCCAGAGTCCACCAGGCTGAGACTAGGTAACACACTTAGGTAGAAGAAAATTGCTTGTGACTCTGAGTGTAAAAGACATTTTTCTTTTCAGCTGTGTGGATGCTCACGTAAGAGAAATTGCTTTCTTATTAAACAGAATGATTGTGCTGTGTTTAATGGGATCAGACATCTCCGTGCTGCCTTGTGGTGTTCATACTATTCTGGATAATGATTATGTGAAATTATGGATTCCATGGGCTAAATTTAAGCCAAGCAGTACAGGACAAAGGGGTGCTTTGATTCTACTGTGCCTTGTTATCAGTCTCCTGGTTAGGTAACCCACGTTTTAATATGTTTCAAGGATTTTTTTTTTTAACACAGATATTCTGCAGTATTAATAGGCTTTGGTGGCTCATACTGTACACCTGTATGTGGCTGAGTTCAGCCATACCATGGGTGGTAGCTGGAGAGCTTTTTTGGGAACAAACCTCATGTTTCCTCTAATTTTTAATAAGCACATAGGTCTGCCTGGCTCTTGAGATGTGTCACAGAGTCCATCACATGCCACCTACTACAGTTCTAAAGAGGTACTAAAATTAGAATTCATGCTTTTTTTTTTTTTTTTTTTTTAAGTTAGTGATTCTTCTTCCTTTGCTGAAACTACTCCTGGTCAGCAATATTTGTTAAATAACCTCTTCTAAACGCATAAATTCCGAGCTAGAGTTTGTGAACCTTCAACCTAAAGCAAGAAAGAAAAAACTTAATATAAACAATAGAAACATAATTCCTCTCATAGAGTTTTGAGGTTCCCAATTATTTGGTGAGGCTTGTATTTTCCTTTAAGGATCTGGTTCCCAAGCAGTTGATAATAATTCAGTATTGTGGGTTCTCTCTGCTTTAATTCTTGCCTTCCTCTGGATCCTCCTTTCTTCTATCTCCCCCAATTTAGTGAGGGACCCCACCACCACCTTGCTTCTCTCAGTTTGAAGCAGTCTTTTCGCCCCAGAATTGTGTTCTTCAGTGGATTCTTCATCTTCACTTGATGTGACTCTAATCTTAGTCCAGAGGAGGAAGGGATTGGCTGAATTCTGCTGACTCTTTGCTCCCCAACTCTGTTGATACGGACACTCGTAGGGTGGGGATGACAGGGGATTACCAAGCAGTTGCTGAGTGATAAACTGAAACTGAGGCAACCACAAGCAGGATGTGCAAAAAAGAGCCCCTGAGACACACTGATCCATTGCTCTGAACCAGCTGTCTGTGCTGGGCCTGCTGGGAAACAGGAGGAAAAATCTAGAGCTTTCTCTTGAGCAAAGTTGTTAAGTACAACATGAGTCAGAAGCGTAATTCCAAAAGGTTTGGGGCCATCCGGATTTGGGGGTGGGGTGGGGGAGGAGTGTTACACATTTTCTGGCGACTGACTTACTGGAAATTCACCATCATGGAAACAGAAATTTAGGGAAGGAATTCTGAATATTTTCTGGGAAGGCTCCCATTCATGGAATTGGTTTGGCAGGCAAATGGCTTCCAGGAATGCCAACCAGATTTATATAGCAAGATGAAGATGGTTGATAGTATCTTTTCCTTTTATTGCAACCTGGTGGTGGCTGGAAACCTCCAGCCTAGGACAAGGGCCCTCTCTCTCCATCCATGAACCTCCACTTCTTTATTCTTGGCTTTTCACTATGGCCAGGGAGAGATTTCTCAGAGTCTCATCTGTGCACATTCTTTTTCTCTCCCTTTTCTTTTTAGATGCAATTAATAGAAAGATTAGTAACAGTTATTATATAAGAAACTTGAGATGTAAACTCGAGATGTAATAAACTCTAATAAATTTGAGTTTATTAGAAAAATTGAATGAGACCTGTTTGCATATTCCTAGATCAGAATAACTTTGCAAGAGTAGGTTGTTTTTTATTTCCTGTCCACCCTCTTCCTTTTACCCTGATATTATTCCAGTTAATAAGTAAATGACCCTTCTGAATTGCAACAGGTTTGGGAATGTTCTTTAAAAGCATAACCTTTTTAAATGGGGATTTTCTTTTAAACAGGGCAGTTTTATATAAAAAGTATAATCCTGCTAGGTACTAACTTTATTGCTTATTTTAGGACCCCCAAATATTTAATTTGTATATATCTGTATGCTCTCAGCTATGTCTAGAATTGTGTGTGTGTGTGTGTTCTAGAATTTGTGTGTGTGTGTAGATATCACAACTAGAGTTTGTGGATTTAAGTTTTGAATTCAGTTATTTTTCCTTTTTTGAATGGTGTTTACTATTTTGTTTAGGAAGTAGCATAAATATTTTAAGATTATAGGCTTTTCGTAATGCTTCTCATAATGATCTTTTATGCAGTATGTGCCTTGCCCTGGAACTCGATGGGAATTTTGTGTTTCTACAAAGATGCTTCTGGTCTTTTCTCTTGGTGATCTGGAACAGAAGCCTTTCCCAAGTTTAATACATTTCTGACTGTATTTCAGTGGGTTTAGTTTTGTAAAACCCTTCTCCCACCCTCGAAAAATAAGTATCTGGGAAGCAAGCTCGCTCCACATCCACCATATGAATTGTTTCTGTTAAGGACTGTCCCATTTCTTCAGACAGATTCCATCCTCTTCTTTCATCCCATTTATTCTTGACTGTGGTTGTGGATTGTCCCATTTCAAGTTTCCTTTCAGAGTGTAGCCACATTCCAGCAAGATGTTGGGTAGCTGGTTCTTTCCTAAAAGACCCACCTGGCTATACCAGCCCTCTGTTTGGGCAAAAGATGGAGTTGCTGCCTAGCACCACTTGCCCCTAGATATAGCTGTCTTTCCAGGCTTCTGAGGGGTAAGCCATTTACTTATTTACTTAATTTTTTTCTTTCTTTCTTTCTTATTGAGATATAATGGACATATAACATTGTAGTTTTAGGTGTACAACATACTGATCTGATATATGTATATCATTTTGAAGTACTACCACAATAAGTTTAGTTAACTTCCATCACCATACATAGTTGCACTTGTTTTTTAAAGCCATTCACTTATTTAAGAGACTACTGACAAAACCTTATTACCTGGGAGGATTAGCTTAACACCAATTGGTACTGCAAAGATGTAAGCCTTTTAAAAGTTTATTCTCTTTCATTATTAAAATATATGTGTTCGTTGAAGAAAATGTGAAAGCCATAGATTGCAAAAATGAAGAAAATAAAAATCACCTGTAATACTGCAGTTTATTGTTAGCATTCTAGTGTACTTACTTTCTGGTTGTTTGGTTGGCTAGTATTACGTATTATACCTATGGCCTTGAAACCTGGTTTTTCCTGGAAGCCTCAGGGACTTCGTGGTTTGATGTCTTGGTTAATTTTCATAAAAGGGGTGGAATTATTGATACTTTTCCGTGTCATTAACAATCGTTAATGACTTCATTTAAAAACTTAAACATCTTATTTTGAGATAATTGTAGACTCACATGCAGTTGTAAGAAATAATACAGAGAGATCCCATGTGCCATTCCTGGATTCCCCAATGGCAATGTCTTGCAAAACTGTAGTGCACACAGCCAAGTTAGTGACAGTGATAAGTCAAGCTATAGAACATTTCTATCACAAGGATTCCTCCTGTTACTCTTTCTTTTATAGCCATACCCACCTACTTTTATCGTCTCCACCCTGACCCCTGGCAACCACTCATCTGTTCTCCCTTTTTATAATTTAGTCATTTCAAGAATGTTATATTAGTGTATATAAGAACATACGTGTGAACATAAATTTTCATTTTACTGGGCTAACTGTCCAATGACTTCATTTTAATGATGGCATAATATTTCATTATCTCACATTGTTTTTCATTGTATGTTTTCACTTAGCATAATGCCCTCCAAATCTATCCATGTTGCTGCAAATGGCAAAATTTCGTTCTTTTTTTTAATGGCTGAGTAGTATTCCATTGTGTATGTATACCACATCTTCTTTATCCACTCATCTGTGATGGACACTTAGGTTATTTCCATATCTTGGAAATTGTAAATAATGCTGCTGTTAACATTGGGGTGCAAGTATCTTTTAGAGTTATAGTTAAGTCTTTGTGCACATCTCCTTTTATTTCTAAAAGTGGGATTGATGCATCAGACTATGCATAATTTTAAAGCTTTGCTTTTCTTCCTAGTATCTCTCTTTTTTTCTTTCATAAAAACCTGCTAGACTGTTACCAGCAATGCCCATTTCTCATGCCCTTGCCAACACAGAGCATTATTACTTTAAAAAAGTCTTTGTAAATTTCTACCTTACCCCGATAGCAGCGTAAACACAGCTTGACTGTTGGCTTTCCAGTCCCACTTGCCTAAGAAAGTTTTTTAGAATAACCAAGTCGCCACCAAGACCTTGTTCTGTGTGAGGTCTGGGAATCGGCTAAAGTGGTTTTGGAGAGCCTCAGAAGACTTGGTCTAAGATAGGTACAAAGAATTATAAGAAATCACTCTGAGTCCACCTGTTTCTATATGTTGTCTTCTGTTGTACCTCATATTCACCCAGAAGAACTAGACAGGACCTTAAGAAAAGAAAAACCTTTGAGATGTGAAGCACTGTTTATAAAAGCTGATAAACAATATAGGAGTATGTGTGTGTGTCTATGTGTGTTATGCCCATTTGAAGCTCTTAGAGATGAGATGAGATTTAAGTATAGACTTAAGGGAGCTGTTAAGTATATAGAGAGGTGAGATGCTTTTCTTTCTCCTTCTTACACTAAAGTATTTTTGTGTTTCTCTCAGTGTGACTAGGCGGTGATTTTCAGGGAATAAGATAAGGTTAAGGATATATATCTACTAAAACCCAGGAAATGTATTTGTGTCTTCTGAGATAAATGACATCTTTGGTTTGAAGATTACTTTCTGGTTGGAATGTGGCAAACTGACGTTCCTTCCAGTGTAAGACTTTTTTCCTTTTTGTGTTTCAAGCTCTATAGTTATTTGTTTTCTTCTTTACCGGTGGTACCGTATATAAGATGAATCAGACTGATTTCAGTAAAAATTGTTTTACTCTTAGAATGGCAGATCACTCTTACAGAAGGTTGGGTGATTTCAGAAGAGATTGTGCCCACTAACTCACTTGGTGCTAAATTAATGTGACGAAGACAGACCCCATTCTTACAAATGAATAAAGGAGGCTGGCAGAATCTGCCATTTCTCTTTTTAAAGTTATAAGAAGTTACTCATTTTGCCATTTAAATACCTTATACAGATTCATAGCTGAAGACTAGTAATGAGTGTAACAAAATGAGTAGATCAAGTAAAGTGACATCCATGAAAACTATTCACTTTTTCAGGGATGATAAAGAAAATGTTCTCTTTCCTTGTCATATTTTTCCAATTTATCATGATTCTTAACAGCATTGGTGATCTTAAAATTAAGTACCTAGAACATTCACATGCACTGTGGCCTAGGAAAGAAAATAGAGTATTAAACATCACGTGGTTTGTTCTTATCTCTAGGTATATATAACCTGAGAATGCAGGAAGGGGGCTCTGCTTAATGGGGGAGAGAGGGGTGATCCCTTGGGGAGTTTTGGGTAAAGTACAGCCTTTCCCAAATTGAGTGTGTATCGTCATTTTCCTTCACGGCAGTAGGAGGAATCTGGAATCTATCAACTTAATTGAAGCTCAGAGCTTAGTTCTATTTTTGAAATTAAAATTTTTCTCTACATGGTACATTATAGGCAGTTTAAAAATTTTAACAGAATGTTTTGTGATGATCATGAAAATATCTACAGGTCTGAGAACTCCTAGAAGAATCTTTGACTATGAAATTGACTAGGAATGGTGACTTAAGCTACCCTGAAAGAGTATGATTTGCTTTTGATCAAATGCAAACAGCAGTATCAGACTCTCAGACCATTTTGACTAAAATGATGATGTTTGATTCTAATCTGAGTGGTTATTAGGAGATGATTCAGCGTCATGCAGAATTAGTTTATTGAGGAGGTCAGAAGGTGCTAGAGGAGATGTATTATATAGATATTTCAGGAAAGTTTTGCTTATGAAAATCTAGAATTATGGTGGATGTAATAAGTAACAAAGAGAAATGGAAAGACAGCAGTACATATCTTGGTGACTAAATGAGGTGAAAATTTTTGGTTTCCTTTGACCTCTTCAGTGAGAGGTTAAATTGTTGTGGATTTTTGTACCTTTGGATGACTATGTGGAAGACTTCCTGACATATTTTTTTGTTCTTGAATTTAGGTAGCATTTAACAGCATCGTGCCTTTGCCTGAAGTGAGTGAATGAATAGTCCTGTTTTAAACTGTATTGGAGTGTGGAGGTTTCCATGATTTATTAGTACATCATGTTTGACATTGACCTATTTGTGAACAAGGAATATTCAGTTCACATTCATTGTTCATTATTGTGTTCGATCAACAAATAAATGTTACAGTTTTAGGGTCTGTGCTCGAACTGAAGTTGAACAACAGCCTGCGACTTCAGCCAGAGAAAACAGTATGTAGTATGAGGTTGAGGTAGGACAGAAAATTATGTTCAAAGGAGAAGTCACAAGATGCAATTATTTTGTAAAATGTGGTACTTTCATATCACTCAAAAGACCGGAGGACTTCCCTGGTGGCGCAGTGGCTAAGAATCCACCTGCCAATGCAGGGGACATGGGTTCGAGCCCTGGTCCGGGAAGATCCCACGTGCCACGGAGCAGCTAAGCCCGTGCGCCACAACTACTGAGCCTGCGCTCTAGAGCCCGCGAGCCACAACTACTGAGCCCACGTGCCACAACTACTGAAGCCCGCACGCCTAGAGCCCGTGCTCTGTAACAAGAGAAGCCACCGCAATGAGAAGCCCACGCACCGCAACAGAGTAGCCCCCGCTCTCCGCAACTAGAGACAAGTCCGCGCGCAGCAACAAAGACCCAATGCAGTCCAAAAAAAAGACCAGAAAAAAAGTTTTTTTAAATCTTATAATGTGAACATGTGATGCTTGACAATTAATTTGCTTTGCAGATTGTCTTTGGTAAAATGTTTTGGATTTTTTAAATATAAGAATTACAAGTAAATTAAGACAGTTTGTGTCTTAACAAACTTTGGTCCAGGCAAGTTTGGTCTGAAACGGAACAATATAAATTTAAGAGAGGTGGGGCAGGATGGGAACACAGCTAATTTGGTATTAAGGATTTGAGGACCAGAATTCTGTGATCAAAGCCTCTTTCTTGGTTGTCAATGATGTTCTTCTCAGTTAATGACTAATTGCTGCTCTTGCCTAGAAATCCAGAAACTCTGGAGATGAGGAATTCTTTCTGAAACTAATTCCACAGTACATCACCCCTTTTGTTCACTGCCACGGACTGTACCCTGGCTTCTCTTCCCAAGGGCAGTTTGTTGTTGGCACGTCTGTCTGGGAGGGTGGTGTTTTCTGCATAGTAATCAGGCTTCTGCAATTGTGACCTTCCTCCCCCTCGCCTTAAACTCTTTGGGTTCTTGACACACACCTTATAAACTCTTCTGTTCTTGCCACGGGTAGAACAAAAATCAAAAGGAGAACAGGAGAAAAAAAGTTTTCTCAGATTTGATGTGTCTGCATAGTTCTGCCATGCTGTGATTAAGGAAACCCCATTAAAAACCTTCTTCTTCTTCTTCCCAGGAAGCAGCCTTGTGAACAGGCAGGTTCAGAAAGCCAGGGAGCCACAACTTTTTCCAGTGCTTTTACCAGCCAGTCCTACTTCTACCAAGGGTTTAGTGATCGTTCTGCATGTTTTAAGTAGTTAAAATGTGTATTTTGATCACCGTTAGCACCTGCTGATTTGCACAGCTGGCTACTTGGCCACTGTTGTGTGTGATTTTCATTTTTGTTACCCTCTGTGACAGCAGGGGGTCAGGATGAGGGTCCCATAAAGATAGCTCAACAGGAGTATATTGAAGAGGCAATGGTAATTCAACCAGCAAGTGTTCATGTTGGGCTTTGTTTTTTGTTTTGCTATGTTTAAAAAACAAATGAACCCCCACAAGGTACTAGAATATTGAGGGGTAAGGTATTGTCATCGGTTTTCAGACTCATGGAATTTAGAACTGGACTTTTTTTTTTATAATTTTTTTTTTTTTTTAAAGAAGATGTTGGGGGTAGGAGTTAATTAATTAATTAATTTATTTTTGCTGTGTTGGGTCTTTGTTTCTGTGCGAGGGCTTCCTCTAGGTGTGGCAAGCGGGGGCCACTCTTCATCGCGGTGCGCGGGCCTCTCACTATCGCGGCCTCTCCTGTTGCGGAGCACAGGCTCCAGATGCGCAGGCTCAGCAGCTGTGGCTCACGGGCCCAGTTGCTCCACGACATGTGGGATCCTCCCAGACCAGGGCTCGAACCCATGTCCCCTGCATTAGCAGGTAGATTCTCAACCGCTGCGCCACCAGGGAAGCCCTAGAACTGGACTTTAATTTATAGTATGTTTTGTCTTTCCTACCGAAAAGGACATACTTAGGAGATGAAAGGATTGTTGTTTGTTTTTTTTTTTAAATCACTAGTTGAAATACTGTAGAAGAATAATATTTCCTACATTCCTTTATCAGAAACTTGTTTCGCTAATACCGTGTTTTCTGATCCTGGTAAGGTTTTATGTCTTGAAGATTGGATTGTAAGATGCTTTTGTTTCAAACCCTGTTTGTCTTGCTCTATTCAGATGCCCAGGTGACTGTGGATGAATTCTGCTCAGTCTCCAAAGCCTAAGGGAGGCTCCATATTCTTGTTTGTCTGCCATCCTGACATGTAGTAACATATAAGCATCCTTTAACGGCTCACAGATTAAGTTCTCTGGATGCTTTACTTCAGATGTTAAGGGAGAAATTTATTCATTCACTCAATAAATGTTTATTGATGCCTACTATGTGGCAGGCACTGAAATGTGTATTCTCTGACAGTGGGTTATCCTGGAAGAACTAATCTTGATCATTGCCAGTGTCTTGCTTCATGACAACAGCAGTTTGAGAGTTGATGGCAGGTCTGGCCTTCAGTACTGTTTATCCTATTTGCTGCCATTTTCCAAGGACCTTAGTATCATAGAATGTCAGAGTTGAAAGATATGTAGACATTCTAATCTAGTTCCCTCATTTTATTCATCAGGGGTAATGTAGAATTTCATATGCGTGGTCCCAGTTGGCCTCAAGATCACCTTAAGTTTCACTGTTTTCAGCATGTCTCTTTTATACTCAGAATCATCCTTAAAATGCTTCAGTTGAGTGAAATCTCTAGTTCAGCCTCTTGGAAAACTTGCTGCGTGGATAAATGGGCACTCCTACTTAAACATGATTTAGTATTGGCTATCACAGACCTATTTTCTAGTATTACAAGTAGTTCTACCAAAGAGGCTTATTCTAACTGGGAATTATCTTTTTTCCTCCAGAGGGAAATGGAACATGGACTGGATTAGGAACACAGTCTGAACAAAGTAGGAGGCTACTCAAAGAACTTTTCAGAACTTGGGTAAAGAAAAGAAAAGCCAGCCATTTTCTGATGCTCCTGCAGTTCTCCATCAAAAACACAATCCAGAAACAAAAATACCCTGACAGAAATCAGGAAACCAAATATCCTACCTGCTAGCCAACTCTAGAGGTTCTGAACAGAGTGTACCATTGAGGATCCCTTTTAGCTGTCTTTGGGTTTATTTGAAAACCACTCCAGTGTGTGTTTATAAGAGGAAAACAATTTAAAAGCTCTTCTCTTGGCCTTGATACTTTTATAGGGTTTAGCATTGCTAATCGTCAGTTCTTCAACGTTTGAAGAGAAGCATGCTATTCTCAGAGCAAAAAAAATAAGAAGCTTAACTTTTCCTTTACTTCTATCCTCCTAGGGTCAGAAAACTGGCCCTGAATTCCCTGGACAGATTTGTTTCAACCTCAGGATAGTAGCTTCAGCAGTTAATGCTCAGCAAAATAGTGTGTTTCCTTTTGTTAACACTGAAGTAGCCAGAGTGCTTCCTCCAGCTGTGAGTGTCTGTTCGCTGGACCTCAAGATTTTGTCTTAATCCAAATGGACAGTTACCAGAGGACATGATGCAGAAGAGGTTATTGCAGGTTTGTTCTTAAATGTCTTTACGATCAGCCTACCGTAATTCATATTCAGTAAAGCGGTGGTAAGCTGAGTAAATGGATTATCTCTGAGCCTTATTATTTTTAGCTTTTCCCCCGAAATGAATTGTGAATCATCATGTCACTTCCAAAAGGTTTTGTTTCAGTGAGGGCTTAGAGACAAGACAGGTCCCTGGAGTTGTTCTGGAAGAAGGCGATGGGTAGGATTGGTTGTGCTGACTGGGGGTAGTGTCCACCATTCATGGAGAGTACCCCGGTGTCCACAGGGCTGGGTTCTAGGCCAGGCACAGCTGCTTGGTAGCTGCATGATCTCGGGCAGAGTTGTAAAGCGCTGGGTCTTGATCTCTTTAGGGTTTTTTTAGGGTTTTTTTTTTTGGTAATTTTATTTATTTATTTATTTATTGGTTGCATTGGGGCTTTGTTGCTGCGTGCGGCTTTCTCTCTAGTTGCACCGAGCGGGGGCTGCTCTTGGTTGCAGTGCGTGGGCTTCTCATTGCAGTGCCTTCTCTTGTTGCGGAGCATGGGCTCTAGGCACACGGGCTTCAGTAGTTGCAGCACGCAGGCTCAGTAGTTGTGGCTCACAGGCTCTAGAGTGCAGGCTCAGTAGTTGTGGCACACAGGCTTAGTTGCTCCATGGCATGTGGGATCTTCCTGGACCAGGGATCAAACCCATGTCCCCTGCACTGGCAGGCGGATTCTTAACCACTGTGCCACCAGGGAAGTCCGTCTTTAGTTTTAACATTAGTCCAAACACTGTCCTTTCTACTTCTTTCAAGGTGGTGATGAGCATAGAGTATTGAGATTGAAGGTGGTTTTGTTAAGAAGGGAAGCAGAGGTACCAGAAAGGCAAGTGAATTTGTTCTCACTGTATCTCTCTCTAAATAACTTTATGGATCACTTTTAGGGTGGAGGTATTTGTGTTTCTGGGTCAGCCACATGGACCAACAAAGTGACCTCTTAATTTGGAAGCAGTGTTGTTCTCACCTGTTTCTTCATGTCAAACCCCTTTAGCAGTACACATCATCACAGGTCCTTCAGTTGTAGCTTAGGGCTGACAACATACGTACGTGCCGGTAACATGCCTAGAGGACTTGACTGTTGACCACAGGGATGCTTGTTGCCTAGGCTAGAGTCCTTTCGTTAAGCTCAGGAAACGTGCACCTTGGATTTAAAAAATATACGCACAGTCAGGCAAAGACAAATACTGTATGATGTAATATATGGAATCTAAAAAATAAAACAAACTAGTGAATATAACAAAAAGGAAACAGATTCACAGATATAGAGAACAAACTAGTGGTCACCAGTGGAGAGAGGGATGGGGACCTGATGGGGGGAGGGGATTAAGAGGTACAAACTACTATGTATAAAAAAAAAATATATATATATACACACACATATGTACTGTACACTTTTGAGAAGAAAGATGTTGGGATGGGGAACCTTTTATAACCCTCCTATTTTATGTGAGTTCCTTGCAGATTTGATCATATGCATATTAAATATTTACTTAGCTACATTAAGAGAGTTTGTTCTTTGTTTTATGTGTTTTGTTTTTATCCGTACGTGGGCATCATAATGACTTTTTTTTTTTTTTTTTTTTTTTTTTGCGGTAAGCGGGCCTCTCACCATTGTGGCCTCTCCTGTTGCGGAGCACAGGCTCCAGATGCGCAGGCTCAGCGGCCATGGCTCACGGGCCCAGCCGCTCCGCGGCATGTGGGATCTTCCCGGACCGGGGCACGAACCCATGTCCCCTGCATCGGCAGGCGGACTCTCAACCACTGCGCCACCAGGGAAGCCGTTGACTATTTTAAATTATTACTTTAAGAGGACAAGGATTGGATGGATTTATAATGTTTTTTAACTGTTTCCCTGTTGGAGAGCCCTTGTTTTTTTCCCCTTTATTTTAGTATTCGTTAATATTATAGTTACTGTTTTTTGTAATTTTAAAATAAAAGGACTGCATCTAAGAGTCTTGTAAATTGCTAAGTTTCTAACTGGGGACTCCTGATCAGGAAATTAGCTGCAGGGCAATTTGCCCCACAAGAAATGTAGTAGAATTAAGAGACGAGAATTCAGTGTTAAGTCTGTACAGATGAGAGTCATGAGACTGGACCTCTCAGCCTAAGAGGCTGAGTCTCTTCACCCTTGTGCTCTGAGTCAAAGAGGAAAAGAGAATAGATAAAGGACTGGGGTGGGGGGACAGGGGGCGGGGGTTGATTTTTGAAAGAGAGAAATACCTTCCCGTTCTGTGTCCTTTACAAGTAGATATAAGGGATGGGGGTAGGGGGTGGGCATATAAGAGCAGTTCAAACAATTCAGAGAACAAGCCCCACATTTTTCTCGCATTCATGTTTTTTGTTCCTGTTCCCTAACGCCACTCCCCACCCGCACCTACACCAATTTGTGACCCAAGGAGGATAAAGATTTTTTTCCCTACCATCCTGCTGTTTGAAGTATTTGTATAATTTTACACTGAAATAAAATTCTCTCTTAAAAAACAAAAACAAAAACCTATGGTGATTTATTTTGAAATTCACCCATGGAAAAAATTCATCAAATGTATTGAATTGTATAATTTGAATACATTAAAACTTTAACAATTTAAGTGTAAAATTTGAGTTTTAATAAATGTGTACAGTTGTGTAACTAACATCACAATCGTGATGTAAAACATTTCAAACATTTTTATCAACCCCCAAAAGTCCCCTCATGCTCCTCCTTTTCATTGAGTCCCCTGCCCCTACTCCTGGCCCCTAGCAACATCTCAGCCTGCTTTTTGCTTTTTCTAGAATTTTATATAAACAGTCATACTGTATATAGCCTTTTGTGTTAGCTCCTTTCACTTAGCATAGTGCATTTGAGATTCATTCCTGTCTTTCTTTTATCAGTGGTTCATTCCTTTTAATTGCTAAGAAGTATTCCATTGTGTGAATATTCCATTATATAAATATAGCATAATATTTTATCCATTTACCAGTAGATGGACATTGGACATTTGAGTTGTTTCCAGTGTTTTTTTTTTTTTTTTTTTTACTATTATGAATAAAGCTGCTAGGAATATTCATGTTCAAGTCTTTTTGAGGTACATGTTTTCATTTATTTGGGGTAAATAGCTAGGGGATAGGATTATGTATAGCGTATGCACCTTTATGAGAAACTGCCAAACTGCCAGACCACCAAACCAGCCAAGTTTGAGAATTCTAGTTATTCCCCATCCTTTCCATCATTTGTAATTGTCAGTTATTTTACTTTTATCCATTGTAGAATGTACTAAGTGTGTAATGGTAGATATCCCATAGTTTTAATTTGCATAATTAATAATGTTAAGCATCTTTTCATGTGTTTATTTGTATTTCTTCTTTGCTCAAGTGTCTGTTGAGATCTTTGGCCGTTTTTAGAACTAGGAATATTTGTGTTCATACTATTCAGTTACAAGAGTTCCTTATATTTTTTAATACAATTTTTTTTTCAGAAATATAATTTGCAGTTTTTTTCCTGTCTCTGATTGCTTGCTCATTTTCTTAACAGTGTCTTTTGAAGAACAAGTTTTTAATTTGGGGCAAGTCCAGTTTGTGCATTTTCTGTTGTAAGAAATTTTTGTCTAATCATGATGGTTTTTCTCTCTGTTTTTTTCAACAAGCTACATAGTTTTAGCTGTTAATTTTAAGTCTCTGATCCATTTGGAGTTAGTTTTAATGTATTGTTAATTTATCCATTGAGCTACCACCTTAGTGTATTTCTGGACTCTTTTTTTCTGTTTTATTGATGTACATATCTTATACCAATACCATACTGTCTTTATTACTGTGGCTTTATAATAAGTCTTGAAATCAGACAGTATAAGCCTTCCAAATTAGTTCTTTTTCAGAATTGTTTGGCTTTTTACTATTTTTTTGAGTTTTTTTTTTCTTTTTTAAAATCATGATTGGATATTGAATTTTATCTGATGCTTTTCCCACATTTATTGAGATGATTTTATGGTTTTTCTTTTTTAGTCTTTTAATATGATGCAATACATTGATTTTCAATGTTAAACCAACCTTGCATTCCTGAGGTAAATCCCACTTGGTCATGATATGTTATCTTTGTTGCTAGAGTCTCTAGCAACACAAATTGCTAAAGTTTTGTTAAGAATTTTTGTCTCTGTTATGATGAGAGATATTGATCTGTAAGTTTCTTATACTATCTTTGTCTGATTTTGGTATCAGGGTAATGGTAATCTTGTAAAATGAGTTGGAAATTGTTCCCTCTTCTGCTTTCTGGTAGAATTTGTATTATCTTTTCCTAAAATGTTTGGCGGAATTCACCAGTGAATCCTTCAGAGCCTGGAGTTTTCTTTGTGAGGTTTTTAACTACTAATTTAATTTATCTAATAGACAGAGTTGCTATTATTGGCTTTTCTCTTTTTTCTTGAGTGAGTTTTGATAGTTTGTGTCTTTTCATAAATTTGTCCATTTCATCTGACTTGTCAAATTTTTGAGCATAAAGGTGTTTATATTATTCCATTATTATCCTTTTAATACATGTATGATCTGTAGTGTTTTTGTTTTCATTCCTGGTGTTGACAATTTGTCTCATCTTTCTCTTTTTATTAGTCTGGGCAGAGTCATATGATATTATTGCTCTTCTCAAAGAATCAGCATTTGGTATCACTGATTTTTCTCTCTTTTATGTTTTTAGTTCCATACTTTCTGCTCTTTATTATTTGTTTCCTTTTGCTTGTAGGTTTAATTTGCTCTTTTTCTGATAAGATGGAAGCTTAGATCATTTATTTGAGACTTTTCTTCTTTCCTAATATAAACATTAAAAGATAATAAATTTCCTGCTAACACCTGCTTTAGCTGTATCTAACAATGTCTGTTTGTTTTTACACTTGGTTCAAACTATATTCTAATTTACCTTGTGATTTCTTCTTTGACCTATATAGTTTATTTAGAAGTGAATTTTTAAATTTCCAAGTGTTTGGAGGATTTTCCAGAAATCGTTCTATTATTGTTTTCTTAATCCTTTTGTGGTCAGAGAAACTACTTGGTATGATTTCAGTCCTTTTAAAATTTATTGCGAGTTGTTTCATGGCCTAGAATACGATCTCTCTTGGTGAATGTTTAATGTGTGCTTGAAGAGAATGTTATATGCTGTTTTGGCTGGTGTGTTCTATAATTGCCAATGAGATCAAGATGGTCAGCTTCATTTTGGACCTCTTGTTCTGTCAATTGCTGTGAAAAAATTTTGAAATATCCAGTTGTAGTTGTGGGCTTGTCTCCTCTTTTCAGGTCTGTTTTTGCTTCAAGTATTTTGAAATTCTATTACTGGCAAATAAACATTTAAGGTTATTATATCCTCTTGAAACATTGACTCCTTTGTTACTATGGAATGTCCCTCTTCATCCTCTCTCTCTCTATATATATATATATATTTTTGGCAGTACGTGGGCCTCTCACTGTTGTGGCCTTTCCCGTTGCGGAGCACAGGCTCCGGACGCGCAGGCTCAGCGGCCATGGCTCATGGGCCCAGCCGCTCCGCGGCATGTGGGATCTTCCCGGACCGGGGCACGAACCCATGTCCCCTGCATTGGCAGGAGGACTCTCAACCACTGCACCACCTGGGAAGCCCTACAATATATATTTTTTTAAAAATTTTTATTGGAGTATAGTTCCTTTACAATGTTGTGTTAGTTTCTACTGTACGGCAAAGTGAATCGGCTATACATATACATATATCCCCTTTGTTGGATTTCCTTCCCATTTAGGTCACCACAGAGCATTGATTAGAGTTCCCTATGCTATATACAGTAGGTTCTCATTAGTTATCTATTTTATACATAGTATCAATAGTGTATATATGTCAATCCCAATCTCCCAGTTCATCCCACCCCAATATTTTTTGAGCTGGTATTAATACAGTTACTTCAGCTTTCTTTTGATTAGTGTTTGTGTGATATAGCTTTTTTCACTCCTTATACTTTTAGCCTATCTGTGTCTTTGTATTTAATCTTTCTATATGTATGTACATAGCATGTAGTTGGGTCTTGTTTTTGTTATTGCTGTTGTTTGATCCAATCTGACAATCTTTGCCTTTTATTTAGAGAGTTTTTTAAAAAGACCATTTCATATAATGTAATTATTGACTTGTCTGGGTTTAAAGCTACCATGCTGTAATTAGCTTTCTATTTTCCTATATGTTCTTTGTGTCCTTTCCCCTCTTGCCTGCCTTCTTTAGAGTTAAGTTGTTGTTGTTGTTTAAATGAATCCCTATTATCTCTACTCTTGGCTTTTTAGCTGTACCTCATTGTTATTTTATAACGGTTGCTGTAGGGTTTGTACATCTTTAACTGATTACAGTCAATCTTCAAATATACCACTTTACATAGAGTGTAAGATCCTTGAAACAATAAAGTGCCTTTCTCCCTTCCTGTTTAGTCCTACTTTACTTCTATGTATGTTGTAAACCCCATAATATATTATTGTTATTTTGCTTTAAATAGTCATTACCTTTTAAAAAGATTGAAAATGAGAAAAAAATCCTTCGTATTTACCCAAGTATTGATAATTTTTGCCTCTTCATTCCTTTGTTTAAATTCAAATGTCCATCTATATGGTGTCATTTTCTTTTTGCTTGATGAACTTTCTTTTAACATTTCTCACAGTGCAGCTCTGCTGGCAGTGAACTCTCCCAGCTTCTGTTTGTCTGAATAAGTCTTATATTATCTTCATTTTTACTAGGTATAGAATTCTAGGATGACAGCTTTTCTCCCTCCTTTGTTAAGGATGTTCATTCATTGTCTCCTGTCTTAAAATAGTTTCTGAAAAGCAGTTTGCTCTTGTTCTTTATTCTTTTTAATGTGTCTTTTTTTCTGACAGTTTTTAATTTTTTTCTTTATTGCTAGTTCTGATATGGTGTACTTTTGTGTGGTTTCCCTTATATTTATTCTATTTAGGGTTTGTTAAATTTTCTTGGATCTGTGGGATTATAGTTTTTAATCAAAATTTTTAAAAAATTTAGCCATTATTTTAAAATTATTTTTCCTGCCCTTTCCCTCTCTCCTCTTTTCGACCCCGATTTCATGTATCGACAGCTTAATATTGTCCCACAGGTCACTGATACTCTGTTCACTGATACTCTGTTAATTTGTTTTTCAGTCTTTTTCTCTCTCTCCACTTCATTTTGGATAGTTTCTATTGTTATGTCTTAAAGTTTACTGATCTTCTGCAATGTCTAATCTGCTATTAATCCCAACCAGTATATTTTTTATTTGAGATCTTATATTCTTCTTCACTGGAAGTGCCACTGGATTTGTTTGCTTTGTATCTATCATTTCTCCACTTCCTTTTGCTCTGCCTTCCTACTACATGGAGTATGTTTATAATAACTTTTTAACAGCTTTGTTGAGGCATAATGCACACTGGTATATAATTTATCCACTTAAAGTATAGAAATCAGTGGATTTTAGTATATAAACAGAGTTGTGCAACCATTGCCACAGTCAAGTTTTAGAAAATTTTCATCACCCCGCAAAGAAATTCTGTACCCATTAGCAGTCCCTCCCCATGTTGTCCTACTCCTCTCTGGTCAACCACTAATCTACATTCTGCCTCTGTACATTTGATTATTCAGGACACTTCATATAAATGGAGTCGTATAATATATGGTCTTTTATGACTGTTTTCTTTCACTTAGCATAATGGTTTCAAGGTTCATCCATGTTGTAGCATGTATCAGTACTTCATTCTTTTTATTGCTGAATAATATTCCATTGTATGGATAATTCCACATTTTACTCATTCATCAGTTGATGGACATTGGGATTGTTTCTACTTTTTAACTATTATTTATAATGCTGCTATGAGCACTTGTGTACAAGTTTTCGTGTGGACATACATTTTTATTTCTCTTGAGTATATGCCTAGGAGTGGAATTGCTGGGTCATATTGTAACTCTATGTTTAACCTTTTAAGAAACTGCCGAACTATTTTCTAGAGAAGCTCTGCCAGTATAATAACTTGTTTAATGCTCTTATCTGCTAATTCCATCATCTCCTGTCATTTCTGGGGCTGTTTCTATTGATTGATTTTTGTGCTGGTTATGGGTCATAATTTCTTCTTCCTTTGCCTGCCTGATGGTTTTTGCTTGGATATCAGACATATATTGTTCGGGTGATAGATTTTGTTGTACTTCTTGAAGTAGTGCTGGACTTTGTTCTGGCATGCAGTTAAGTTACTGGGACTTAGTTGTATCATTTTGAAGCCATCTTTTAGGCTTCGTTAGGGTGGGTCTGGAGCAGTTGTTAGGTTAGGGATGATTTAGCGCCAGTACTAAGGTGATACTCTAATGAGGATTTTTTTCTGATGCCATGTGTATTATTAATGAATTACTGCCATTTTTGTTAGTGGAAACATGAACTATCCCTAGCCCTGTAGAGCTCTGGGGCTTCTTAGACCAACTGCTTTCTGGTGCCTCTCTTCCCAACTTCAGGTAGTCTGCTGTCACACAGATCAGAACTCAACCTGGCTCTAGGGGACCTCTGTGCTTCCCCTTCCTCCCAGGTGTGCTTCCCCTTCCTCCCAGGTGTGCTGCCCCACCAAATCTAGCCATCTTGGCCTCCCTGAATACTGATCTCTACCCTTTGACTCAATGTGACTACCATCTTCTGAGTTCCCCCTTCTCTGTGCTGTGGCTTGGAAACTGCCTCCTAGCAATAAGTTCAGGCAATCATAGGGCTTGCCTCACTTGTTTCAGTCTTCTCAGGAATTAAGTTCTGTGCTGCCTGTTGTCCAGTGTCTGAAAACAGTTGTTTCATATATTCTGTCTGGTTTTCTAGGTTACTCCCTCATGGCTGGAATCCATGATAAATGTGATGTCTGTGCCAAAATCTTTTACTACATTAACTGTTTAGAGCGGAGCCTGTTATAGGGAATAAAAGATGGAGTCAGTATCACTGTGGGCCCAAGGCAGAAAGCATTCCACCTATATACAGAAGTGGTACCGTCGCTTTCCAACTTAGGGAATTTGTGATTTAAAGAAGAGATACCTGGATCTTCAGTGTGCTAGTCATTGTTTGAGTAATGGCCCCTTTTAGTCATCCAACTAATATTTAATTTATTAAATACCCATTGAGTACTTGGTGCTCTGCTAGGCATTACTTCTCATTATTCCTACTTCTTAACAGTTAGAGTATAGCAAACAAATGAAATAAAAATAATTTTCCTATTCTGGTTACCAGTTGTATTCTTGGATTTATCTCTCAAGCTTTGACATTCAGAAACTGGAAGTGGAATATAGTATATTCTCAGCTGTAAAACTGATCTTATTTCTTCACTGGCCATCTGTTTATTTGTGTTCAAGAATAGCAAAAATTTCATAGCCACATCTGTACTATTTAATTACTTAGAACAATGAATGGGCTGGACCATGATTGCCCCACTTTTGAAACAATTCCTCCTATAGACTGTTGAAGTAGGATGCTAATACCTCTGATGGAGAATAAAGACCAGACCTACATAAGCATATGTTGTATGACTGTATCTGAAGTCATGACGGTGTGATTAATGGTCCTTAAGAGGGTTCTTTTTTGTTTTTTCTCTTCAGTTCCTTTTTTTAAAATTTTTTTTAACATCTTTATTGGAGTATAATTGCTTTACAATGGTGTGTTAGTTTCTGCTTTATAACAAAGTGACTTAAGAGTTTTACTTTGACATGTCTTACTCTTAAATCTCACTTAGGCTTGGTTGCAAAGCCTGACAGATGAGTCTTCCATACATGCCAAGCTAAGACATGTCACTGCCTTCTTGGGATCCCATTTCCTAAACCCCCCTGGGTTTCTCACAGGTTAAATTTTAGGACCAAACTTGCACGGAGTCATAGGGAATCTCCACAGATCATTCTTAGAGCAGAATAGTTAAATAACATTCTTTGCACGAGAGCACGGTTTATTTCCCAAACCAATTCTAACAGTGTCCTCTGTTAGATCTTTAAGTTAATTAAATCCTTTCATTATATTTTTGAGTTAGAAAACAGACCATGCTTGTATTCAGGAGCCCAGAGATACACAGCATCATTGACTGATTCCTGTCTTAGAAGTCTTGCATGGTTTCATGTTGCCTTTTTTATTTGTTTTTGTGTGTGAAACATTTTCCTTAACACATTTAACAGTACTTAGTTATTTTGCCTGTCCTTTTCCTTAAGTAGGAGTAAAATATTTGATGGTAAGTAGCCTCAGTTTATTCCATCTGGAATCTAGATGTTTCCCGTAGAAACTAAAGTTACCTGCTTTTTGCAGACAGGGCCCCTGTATTTCTTTACAGATGGAAGTACTTTATAGTGTTTTATAGGCGGAAGGGGCTGTGTGTGTTTGAAGGCATGCCGCTTTTCTGGTGGAACTGGAATCATTTGTATTATGAAGCCATGTTTCTGAGTCTGAGGATGAGGACACCAAGTTATTTATCTTGGACAGAACTAGTAATTTGTTTATAGTAAGAGTCTTTTATTTTTCAATAGCAGCTGTCGTTGGCAGCTTATTACTAAAGATTTCAAGTTGTAGTCTTTATTTTGAGGTTGGAGTAGGAGAGAACGAAATTAAAATTATTAATGTCTTTACTTGATAAAAGTTGTTTTATTTGATACAGGGCCTGGCTGGTGTCTTTGTCACATAGTGTTTTATTACTGACACTCAGCAAATGATTCTATCTGTGCCTGTGACCTGCCCCAGTATCCCAGATGTAGGCATTTCTTAAATGTTTGAATGAATGATACAACCAAAACGATTAAAATGCTTATTAAAATCATGTCTTATTTATATCTCCACTTCCAAAGAAAATTTTGGGGATAACTAGTATTTCAGTTGTTCACTTAGGATAATTTTGTTTGGATGGAGAATCTATGTTCTTATGAAATTGGAATTTATGAAATAAGATTGGGAAGAAATAGAGTGTATAGCTGGGCACATCCTGTACTGCTTAGTGAATCAGCAGACTGGTGTAATCGCCATTAAGCATTTTGGAAGCCAAGCTTGTATGTCCTTGCTCTGCCTGAATAGCTAGGAAGTTACCCATGAGGAGCAGCAGTTCATCCAGGATGTAGTTGTCAGGGTGACGGAGTGGAGCTTCTGTTCATGTAAGCAAGTGGCTGCCTTACCCACTAACTGCTTGTGTGAGTCCCAGAGACATCAGATGCCATCACAACCAAATCGGGGCCCTTCCTTGGTCATTTTTAAGGCCGTGTCAGGAGTCACATTCAAAATACAATTTGCAAGGCAACACCCAGAAGAAAGAATTACGTATGTGTGTAGTGCTACTCACCTCAGCTACTACAGGGAAAAAAATCTCTAGAATGAATCTCTCACCTCATTGGCCAAATTTAGTCCAGTACAGACCCGCTTTGGAAGGAGTAGATGGATCATTAGGAAGAAAATGCCTGAAAAAAGTGAAATCCAAACCTAGGGCCAAATTAGGGATTCATGTCCTCCTGCCCTTGTAAAGTATAAAGCCTTTTAAGTGTTCTTAAATGGTATGCAGAAGACTGTGTACATGGACATTTTTCTGGGAAGTGGCGGTGTAGCCTTCACCAGACTCTCAGAAGAGTCCATAACTCCACGGGATGAGGATCCACTGACCTAGAGCAATGGTGTGGTTGTGAGAAGAAAGTTAAAGCTTTGAGCCCATCAGAAAAATTTTGATTTCTTCCATTTATCCCTGGAAGAAAAACCAGCATTTATTGGCCTTCAGCTGTGCCTGCCTGCAGAAGCCCCTCATTCCAGCCTCTAAATCCTTTGAAGGAAAGACTATGATTTCCCTTGTGGGCAGTAACGTTTCCAATAGCTGATCAGGCTGCTGTGAGACAGGGAGCTAATTTTTAAAGAAGTTTTTGCTTTGGAAGCACTTTTTCTTCTCCTTTGCCAACCCCAGTTCTTGGCTTTCCTTGAGAATCCTGGCAGTCTGCCAGTCCTCAGCACTCTGGCCCTTTTGCACTCCTGTGGTGCTGTGGCCTTGAGCACAGCATTCATTGTACATTGGTTACATAGGAGTCTGGAATTAAAGGGATCCATATTCGAGACTCAGCTCCATCACTTATCAGCTCTGTGACTTTGGGCAGGTAGTCACTTTGAACCTCAAGTTTTCAGCTCTAGAATGGAGATAGTAATACTCCCTATATTATAGTGATGTTGTAAGGATTGAAAGAGATAATGGACATAAAGTGACTTGCACAGAGCTTGGGATTATAAGCTTCCAATAAACCTTAGCTGTTGCTGTTAGATGGTGATGACGATGAATGTGTAATTACCCTTTTCTTTTCTCAACTTGTCAGCAACTTGAGGGCAGGAACCATGTTTTATCCTTTTGGATATCATGTGGAACTCCTAGAATAAGTTGCTTGTTGCTTATTCAGTGTGATTTTGCATCCCTGTGAGTCCACCATCAGAGTCATTCCACATCGTAGGCTTCCGTCTCACCTGTTCCAGTTTTCTCTGTGGGCACCAGGACGCTTGTCCAGGGCTCCTAGAGACAGTCCTCAGGCAGAATGTTGGAATTGTTGGCTTCGTTTCAGTGGCCAGGTCCAGTTTCACCCTCTGGTCATGGGTGTTTGGTGAGGTTCAGACTTTCTGTAGTCCTGGAGCTTCTTACAGTGCCAAGCCTGTATTCCTTGGGTAAGACAGAGAGGTGGATTCCATTCTGTTCCCTTATAAATAGGGAGATAGGGAGAGTGGGAGGGAGGGAGACACGAGAGGGAAGAGATATGGAGATATATGTATATGTATAGCTGATGCACTTTGTTATAAAGCAGAAACTAACACACCATTGTAAAGCAATTATACTTCAATGAAGATGTTAAAAAAATTTTTTTAAATAAAAAATATCAGAAAGCCCAATTAAAAGTTTGATAAACTCACATAACAAAAAACTGAGAAAGGCAACGTGGGATTACTTACAATAAATAAATGAATGAATGAATGGAAAGCAGCGTCAAGTCCCTGCTGCTAATGGGGAGTCAGCTGTTTCTTTTTATACCGTGTTTCCTACTGGTGGCATCTCCATTCCCACCTCCCCCCCTCAGCCCTGCCACAAAGGCCGAGCCCTCAGTGTAATTATGTCTTTGTCAGGCTGTACTCCTCTCAACAAAGATTAATTCACACTGAAGTCTTAGTCACTTGTAGCAGTTCATGTCTTACTTCTCCCCCTAAGAAAACAGGAATTTACAAAGGGAATACGCAGAAGTGATATCTTAAGCCAGTAGTTCTCAGCATGAGCAGGGGACCTGTGTGTGTTTGTCAGGGGAAGAGGTTTACCCCCAGGGGACATTTAGACACCTTTGATTGTCACAACTGAGGGACTGGTCCTGGAGTCTGTGGGGGGCGGGGGGCGCTAAACATACTCCAGTGCACAGGACCACACCCTCACAACAGAGAATCCTCTAGCTCAAAATATCAGTAGAGGGCTTCCCTGGTGGCGCAGTGGTTGAGAGTCCGCCTGCCGATGCAGGGGACACGGGTTCGTGCCCCGGTGCTGGAAGATCCCACATGCCGCGGAGCGGCTGGGCCCGTGAGCCATGGCCGCTGAGCCTGCGCGTCCGGAGCCTGTGCTCCGCAGCGGGAGAGGCCACAGCAGTGAGAGGCCCGCGTACGGCAAAAAAAAAAAAAAAAAAAAAAAAATTTCAGTAGTGCCAAGGCTAAGAAACCTTGCCTTACACCTGACAGGGGTCCAGGCTCTTGCACAACTTGTGGGGGAGAAAATTGGAGGCGAGAGGGCTTTAGCTCCCCACGGTCAGGCCACTCAGTGCTTGCCGGCCAGGCGATGCCTAATGGCAGGGCGTGCGAGGAGGGCTTCTCCTGAATTTGGCCTCAGGCTCATGCAGTCAGGTTTATATGACATTAGGGATGGTCGTGGGCCTGATGCCACTGAGGAGTCAATCGCAAGTTCTGTCTGCAGAGTTGGGAAGAAGGAAGCAGAGGCATCTGAAGCTTTGAGGAGTGGTCGGGGCAGCTCTCCTTAATTTCCTCTTGGAGGGCAGGAGAGCTGGGGAGAGTGGAAACTTTCTGTCTTGAGGTTTGCTCTGTTCCTGAGAGTCCACTTGAAGCAGCCAGGAGAAGGCAGAGGAGAGAAGAAGGCAGATGGATCTCTGTCCAGTGTAATTTCTGCTTGGGATCAAATCAGAGGAAAGAGTCCCGGCCCCTTGGAGAGTTATGAGAATATGGTTGAGTTGAGATTGTTTTCCCCACGAATATATTTTTTTTTGGTGTTTTTTGTTTTTCAGTATCTCCCTCTCCTTCCCTTTCCTGTATTTCCCCTGTTCCCCCTTCTCCCCACAGCTACACAGGCATTGAGGGGAGCCTTTCTGCCCCTCTGGGGAAGGAACCAGCATGTGTGGAAGCAGCAGCAGGCATTCTTCCTGGACCACTCCTTCCCCGTTGCTGTGGTGATCACACATCCAGTTTCCACGGATGCTGTGTGGGTCCATTTGCCTTACTCGTTTACTCAGAGCAGGGGTGTCAGCAGCAGACGTAGATGAAGTGACTCACTTTGCAGATGTCTGTGGGAGAGCTGGGGCCTCCCGTGTGCTATGTCTCCCATTCAGGCATTCTTTCAGAAACGTGCTTCTCTGGAGTCCTAGAATCATGCGGGCCTTAAACTGGAAGTGTTTCCCCTTCCGGAGCGGCAGTGGAGGCAGCAGGATCATCGGCCGCTTCCCAGGTCTGAGAGGCCACAGAAGGAGTCTGAGACGGGCAGGTGACACGTGCCCATCTCTGCTCTGTGGCGTGGTTCCCTTTCTCATTGTGGGCGCATCATAGGACCGAAGCATGCCTCAGAAGCCTACCAGAATCTGTGGATGCTTTCCACTGTCCAGTCTGGGGAGGATTCTGTGTGCTTCTGGGCTAGCCCTCAGGAGGGGTCAGGGCAGACATCCTGAGCCCTAGATGTCTCTGGAGTCTTCCTGACGAGCTTACAAGCTGTTTCTTGTCATGGTTTCTGGGTCATTGGTGAGTGTGGATAGGAGTTGTAGGACATTCTGTGGGTGAGTAGAAGATACTTGTGGTAAGTAGGTTTTCGTGAACCCACCTGCACATGCAAAGCTTTCCTTAATGTCTCTCCACCTCACTTTGGGTGGAGACGCTTGCTACCTCCAGGCCCCTCCCTAAGGACAACTCAGCCCTGTCTCAGGCACCGAACTGACAGACACTGGCTCAGCCCCATTGTGGCCGCCGGGCCTGGCCCTTCAGTTGTGGAAAAGCCTGTTTTCACCCTGGGTAGGCCTTGTTAGACTTCTTACTCCTGGATATTTGCTTTTTTGATGTCATTAACAATAAGAAATCACAAAACCTTTTTCCAGGAAGGCAAAGGAATATACCCCTGTCAATCTTCTGACCTTTGTAGAAAACACAGTTGTAACAAATCAGGTATTTATACGAGGTCCTGCTGATTCATTAAGGAGTAAAGAATATTGGCTAATAAAATTCAGATCTTAGGCTGTGGGTTCTTATACTGGTCTAAACAAGAAAAATCTTCCTCCTTTCATGATATTGACTATTCTTAATGTTTCCTCTTTGGGGATCAGTTGATACAAGAGTTTCCCCCTTTCACCAAAAAAAAAAAAAAAGAGAGAGAGAGAACGACCTGCAAGTTGCATTGGTTCGTTTGTGAAATGAATTTTGAAGTAATGGAGAAATCTGTATTCCTCAGTAAAGATAGGTACCAAGTTAATGGGTAGGTAGGAGCCATCATGCCACCGAGGTTTTGACGTCCGGATTGCATACAAATGACAAAGACATCGGAGGCTAGTTAGTGTTGGAGCAGGGAAATTTCCTTCTTCTAGTGAGAACCTGTTTGGTATTTTGGGAATGCTGTGGGGAAAAGTTCTCTCACTTGCTTGGAGAGCAAGATCCGGATCAGATCGTACCCGTGCTTCCCAGGCACTTGTGTCTGAGCTTGGAAGCCCATGGATGGTGGAATTTAGGGTGTGTACCTCCTTTCCTTGTTTTGAAGAGACATTTTTTTAGGGTGGACTAGTGGTAAAAAAAAAAATCTCTTGGTTTACTCTAGAAAGATTTACAGCTCTTTGGGCACAAATCCAAGGAAGTTCAAGTAAAAGGGTTAGGTTTTATAATTATATTTCAAGATGTGAAGGGGGAAATTATCAAGTTTACCAGACCAGTAGGTTGCTTGCTTAATAAATAGTGGCAAGAATGAAGCTATGGGTCTAGGATGAGTGCACTTTTTAGGAAAGATTTGTAGTTGCAGGGTAAATACTGTATGTGGACTTGGAAAGAAGATTTACATCGCCACTTTATTTTGGCAGGAAATAATCAAAATGTAAAAAGTTAAAGTTGGTGTTGCATTTTGGTAAAGCTTTAGATGTGTGTTGATTTCATAAAAAACTTTTTTTCTTTGTGTAAAAGTGAGGATCAAAGAAATCACAAGTGCGTCCTCAGCTGAGTGGAAATGGGTGCTGGTGTTTCTCATGTTTATCGTATTTTTTGCAGTTCCTTAACATTTTTATAAGACCCCGACTAAAGAGTATTAACTGAACACATGCCGTGTGTAGAGGATTAAATATTTTGTCTGGTATTTGTTACAATGTAAGCAAGAGTATTGATAAAACTATCTATAATGAACTGGCATGTATGTGCAGTTATGCTTTTCTTAATTCTTATTTAGTTTCCTGCGAAAAATTTAATTTCTAAATATTTTCATGCTTCTTGGTGAGTTTGCTCAATCTTAAAATAATGATTGAAGTAATAATTTTGTTAGGTTGTTAGGTGAGTGGTCTCCCCTTTTGTATAGTCATAGCAATTAGTTTCTTCCTTTAGGTTTATTGATGAAAACTACAGTGAAGATCCTAGGTTGTTCACAGCACCCCAGTTAAAGGTGCCTTCTTGTGTCTGGTCTGAGATACTTGTCTTCACTGTATTAATCATTGGTACTAACCAATAACTTTTAACTTCTAAAAGATACAACGATAAAAGGAATTCTTTCTCTAAAACTAAAGAAATCCTTACTCTGGGAGGTTGTGGTGAGAAGACTTCGAAGCTCTACAGCCTTTGTCAGGATCTTCCGGCGAGATCATCCCTCCCCCGTGACTCACCTTTGGTGTAATAGAGGGGTGATGTGACTTGGAGTCAGAGCTGGGACCCAGCCCCACCCTGCCACCTACCAGCTGTGAGAGCTGGGGTGAGCTACCCACTTTGCCAGGACTCATTCATCTTCTCTCTAAAGTGGAATAGTATTGCTATGTGCTGGGTTGTTTAAATGGGGTTATGGAACGCTGAGATGGTGCCTCCCCTGCACGGGCGCTTCGTACATGATGGCTTCTTTCCCTGCCTCTTGCCTCCTTGTAAGGGAGATCAGAGCAGGTTGACTTAGAACTGTGTCCAGATTCAGCCGGTGTGTTGCATAAGCTTAGTTATCTGCTTTTCCTTTCAGTTCTTCCTAGGTAGACAGCTGGTGCGGGGGAGGTTGGCGGTGGGGGGAGGAAGCCGCTTGAAGCAGGCTCTGAGGAGGGGACATAGTATGAGGCTGTTTAGTGTAGGTGCACGCTTCAGTATGACCCTGGACATCCAGAAAGTGTTAATTTATGTCCAGTACACTCTCTTAAATTGGCTAACATTTTAATGTTTTGGCATTGAGAAGTAAACGTTAGTTTATGAAAATTTCACTTATGCGTGATCCCTGTATTTTCCTGTGGTATGAGATAGGTAAGGTATATCAGTTGGCCTGGGTAGAGTTTAAATCACTGTTAACTCCAAGGAGGTGATCTCCGAGGATGCTAGCTTTCTCTCTTGGGGTGTCAGAACTCATTGGTCGCGTTGCCAGCTCAGATACCCGTGGCACCTTGTCCTCCTAGCAAGTGGTCGCTGTTTTCTGGAATATCTGTCACTACCTTAAGGCACAAGCCCCATTATTTTAATCCATGTTCCTAGGTTACTTAATGACCTGAGCACATATATCAGAGATGCACAGGCAGGCCATTGATTTTTTTTTCCCTAATTAATTAATTAATTTATTTATTTTTGGCTGTGTTGAGTCTTCGTTTCTGTGCGAGGGCTTTCTCCAGTTGCGGCGAGCGGGGGCCACTCTTCATTGTGCTGCGCGGGCCTCTCACTGTCGTGGCCTCTCCCGTTGCGGAGTGCAGGCTCAGTAGTTGTGGCTCACGAGCTTTGTTGCTCCGCGGCCTGTGGGATCTTCCCAGACCAGAGCTCGAACCCGTGTCCCCTGCACTGGCAGGCAGATTCTCAACCACTGCGCCACCAGGGAAGTCCCGAGCCTTGAGTTTCTTTAGGTGAAGAGGATGGATAAGCTCCGTGAGGGCAAAGACTTTGCGTCTCTAGTTCACCCTGTATTTCCAGCCCCTTACAGACAGCCTAGTGTATGGTGGGTGCTCCAGAAACAGTTGTCAAGGAGTAACAACCACAGACAAGTGGGAAGGAAGGGAACAGGTCCACCCAAAGGTCAGGACAAAGGGTGTGTTCTTTATGCAATAGGGCAGGAATGGTCAGTAGATGCCCTCTTGCATGCTGACCTGCTTATTAATGGTGGCTTCTGAGGTCACTCCTGGACCTGGCGGGGGGGAGGGCTTCAAACTCTTGTGGACCTTGGGTGGGGGATGGAGCGGGATGGAGCAGATGTCCAGTTGCTGTGCATTGCTTCCCAGTGGATTAGAAACTGGGAGTAAAGGAATCTCACCTTTATGTTAGGCCATTTGCAGTCTGTACCAGTCATCCTTCGCCTATCCCCAGAATGGGCCCAGGCAGGTCAGGAGGCTTTGGGGACTGCTGAGGTGGGAGGAGCTAGAGGCCTGGACCCAGGCAGTGGAGCTGAGTGAGGCACTCTCAGCAGTCAGATCCATCCCTCTGTTGCACCAGAGTCGATTACAGTTGACCCTTGAACAAGGCGGGCTTGCACTGCATGGGTCCACTCATATGCAGATATTTTTCGACAGTAAATATTGCAGTACTGTGTGGTCTGTGGTTGGTTGAATCCGAGAATTTGGAGGAACCATGGATTCAGAGAGCCAACTGTAAATTATACATGGATTAAACCACCCACCCCGCACGTTGTTCAAGGGTTAACTGTATTTACTGATGACTCTGCCTTAACCGGTTCATAATACTGATTGCTGAGTAGGATGTGTAGAGTGGTCCCTGTTCTCCAAGAGTTTGCAGTCTCATTGGAGAAATAACAGCAAAAAAAGAAAAAAGAAAGGTAAAACAAAAACCCAGGTAGTATGTTTTGCAGTATAGTTCAGCAACAAGAGCACAGATGGTGAAGCCATGAGTGCCTAGGTTTAAATCCTTTTATTTATCAGCTGTGTAACCTTGGTCAAGTGACTCCCTCAGTAAGTTTGCTCATCTCTTAATGGTATCACCTACTCCTTTAATCCTTACAGCAGGATTAAAGGAGTCAGTATATGCATATTTAAAGTGCCTGGCACACAGTAAGTGCTGTATAATTATGTTGGCGGTAGAGTCCCTAAGCCTCAGTTTCCTTTTTATAATAAGAACTTCACAGGGTTATGAAGGTTGAGTGAAAAATTGTCTATAAAGCATCTAGCACAGAGCTTGGAAGAGACCGAGTGCTCAGTCACCAGTAACCATTATCAGTCTTTGATACTTGCCCCTTGGTCCAAGTTTGTTTGGTTCTTCCTCCACAGAGATATGGGAAGATGCCATGCATTTTAGTTCTCTGTTTTTGCTTTCAGTTTCAGAATCTACTTTTCAGTACAAAATATGTGTCTTCGTGCTAAGAAAAACGACAAGATTACCTCTGTGTAGTCTTCTCCCCTCCTCCAAAAGCCCTGTATGAACTTGAAGTCTCTGACTTGCATATTTAAGCATTAACTAAGATAAAGCATGAGCTCAGCAGGAGCTTTCTAATGGCTAATCCACAGTAACTCATTTCCTCAATCTTTTTCTCCTGTACAAGAGAAGCGCTAGCGCTAGCGGGGGAGAGGACATTTGTGTGGTCCTTTGAAAGGAATGTCACTCAGAGGGCTTGGGTGGGAGGAAGTGTGGCGTTTCACCATGGAGTGTTGTCACTTGGTACATGACTCTTCTCTGGTCCATTTGCTTCATCCAGGACATGAGGTGGGACAGGGAGGAGGAAGGAGGCTCTATCAAAGTTCGAAGTAGGTGCCGTGGCGTTGAAAGCATTTAAACCCACACTCTCCGCCAGCTGTAACTAGGAAGAGGTGGGACAGTCCTCTGTCCTGAGATGGGGTGGGGAAGACGCCTCCTTCCTCCCACACTGGGCATGGCAGGCAGAGGCAGAAGGTGGGAGGACCCATGGGTGGGTGAAAAAGTTTTCACACAATGAGTCTTCTGATCTTTAGGGGGCTTTGAACTTCTGCAGTTGGGATGGGGTCTTGGAGGATCCTTTTTGCCTAAGGTTGTGTCATGGTTTAGATTTTGGCCTTTAGGACATACCTGGGTTCCAGTCTGAACTCCTTGACTTGCTGGTAAGACCTTGAGCAAGTTCTATAACCTCCCTGTGCCCCCATTTCTCATAGCTAAAATCCCAGTTGAGGATTGCATTCAGGCTATGCATGTTAAGTGCTTAGCACAGTTCCTAGCAAAAAGTAATTCCTTACTCTTGGTGGTGAATAATAGTAATCACCAACAGCAGTCAGAGGTGCCAAGGAGGGCAGATAGATCAGAAGAATCAAGCAGCATTTTCAAGGACGAGGGACCAGAGTTACCTTCTATCTAGATTGTGAAGGGCCCCTCTAAGACCTCCCAGTTCAGTTCTGTAGGAAAGGCTAAGTAAGGCTGAGGATGAGGGTTGTGTAGTTTTCTGGCGCCATCTTACTGTGGTGTCTTAAGATCCGAGACACGGTGGAGTCATGTGGTAAAGTGGTGACGGGGTGGGGGGCTCGCAGGGGAGGACTGCCCATAGGTAGAGGTTTGCGGTATCAGTTTACAGGGAGGTTTTTTATTTTTTTCTCTCCTTTTACCGCCTTACCAGCGTATTGTACTTTGATGGCATTGCGAAGTCAAAGGATGATAATGTTACAAACAAATATTCTATCTTTTCAGAAGGGATTAGGAGGAGGTAGAACATTTGCTTCATAGTAAAACCTCTCTTTCAGCGGTATTATTCTATGATCTTAAAAAACACCTATTTTGGGCTTCCCTGGTGGCGCAGTGGTTGAGAGTCCGCCTGCCGATGCAGGGGACACAGGTTCGTGCCCCCGTCCGGGAGGATCCCACATGCCGCGGAGCGGCTGGGCCCGTGAGCCATGGCCGCTGAGCCTGCGCGTCCGGAGCCTGTGCTCCGCAACGGGAGAGGCCACAGCAGTGAGAGGCCCGCGTACCGCAAAAAAAAAAAACACCTTTTTTTTTTTCTAACAAGAGATGTTAAGTAAGTGAGGTAACTGCTCTTTCTGTACTTTTCTCAGGCTTCCTTATGAATAAAGCAGCACTTGTCTTTAAGCACCTTTGAACGGAATTTATCAATAAACCAGTGAAGAGAGATCTTTTCGTCTATAAATCCCTGTGGCCTTGATGGTGAACCCGTGATAAATGGGTTAGAAATGCAGACCAGGATATTAATTTGGATACATTTGCCTGGTTATATAAATTCTCCACTTCAGGCCCTAAAATTGGAAAAGCCCACCTGAAGCTTTGGGGGCCTTCTTACTACATCCAGGTCATCCTTGAAGATGTTTAAAACAATCTTTAACGTGACCAATTTTTAAATATTATATTGGTTTAAACCTCATGTTGGCCCTTTCTAGGAGAAGATTATTTCCTCTGGTTTAGTCAGATGACAAGTGGCTTCAGAACTGGCTTCTAGGTATAGAATGGAGAAGAGGAGGAAGTGGCAGGGACAGAAAGTTCAAGTGGGAAACAGGAGTGGGAACCGTTGTAACACAAAGCATGAGAAAGATCTGAAGAGGAGGGGACAGAGAAGAGGGGAGGAGAGGAGAGCAGGTTGGAAGGGAAAGGGAGAAAGAGGGCAAAATGGTGAAAATAGGGAATACCGAACAACCCCGAGAGGATGGCCAGAGATGAGGTTGAGACGAAAGGGGTAGAGGTAGATAAATGCGGGGAGGGCAGGGGGAGGAGAATGCGTTAGATTTGAGGGAGATGGAGCCTGAGGGATGCCTTTGTGGCTGTGAGAGTTTCAAGAGAATTTGAACATTTTGGTGGGGGCCAGGGTGACATTCAGAACCTGGTTGAACTAGGAAGTGGTGGGGCCTCTGTGCCTGATGGTATCACCTGCACTGCGCTTTGGAGCGGGGAGGAAACAGAAGAAGGCAGCTCTGCCTATCCTTTTATGTTAATTTTCTTGTGATCTTGTGACTCAGGCCTATCTTGTTGGGTCAGCTAGCTCTACATTTCCACCTCTTAAGTTAGATCGATTTGTGCATAGGTCTTGCCACTTTTCTCTCTAACTCTTGCTGACTTGTTTCACTTTAAAAAGAAGAAAAAGCTTTATTAGACTTTCTCAAACTCTGCTATTCTTCCTTCTTTCTCACCTGTTACTATCAAGGAACTATTCCTCATATTCCTTCTCAGGGAGGCATTAGAAAAAGGCTGCATTTGTTAATTAATTGATTAGAATGCATAAAAGAATCATGAGCTTTAGGGTCTTTTATTGCTTTTCATTGGATAGAGGTTTTTGTATGTGTGTAAAAAGTATGTATAAGTGCCTAAGCCCATTTATTTTATACATTTTCATAGTCTTTCTAAAATATATTAAATTGTACAGCTTTCTTAAACTAAATCTGTGGAACTTAGTTTATCATCATGGACATCAATATTTTCTAAGTCTTCTGGTTTTGAGAGGACAGAAGACTGAGGTAGTTCGGACTGTAGCTATATTTACTCACATTCCTTTGAGTGTGTTATCTGCTGAGCACCTGGGGATATGTTGGTGAGTCTGTAAATTCTGAATGATGATGCAGACCAGTAAGGATGGAAACTATCGGTTTTACTTGTTAGGCTGTCTCCAGATAAATGCGGTATTTCTCTTTTTAGGGACCTGACTTACACATGTGGTCATTTCCACCTCTCTTCTGCAAACATCTAGCCTAGCTGACTTTCACATACCTGTACTCCCACTTTCTCCTTCCCTGAAGTCTTAGGGGTGAGGATCTATGAACAGTATGCCAGTTTAAGCTACTTCTCTGATAGGCATGAGGATGCGGTCAGAGAGGTTTGGAAATATTTGCTTCATTTAGGCATAAAATTTTAAGTTACTGCTTTTGAGCCTCCTTAATTTAAAAAATCAGGAAAAAGTTCAAACATGTTAAAAAATATGGAATATATATTCAGCAGTTATCAAGATTTTGCCTCATTTGCTTAATCTACCCTTTTTCTTTTTTCCTTTCTTGAGAATTTTAAAGCAGCTCCTAGGCCAGTTATTTCACGTCTACATACTTCAGGGTGCCTCTTGGAAAGACACAGACATTCTTACATAGCCACGGTGCCATTATCACAATTATATTTATTGTATTCTTTGGTATCATCTAATACCCAGTTTATAAAAAAATTTTTTGTGTGTGTTAACAAAACGTTTTTTTGGTTTTTTTCCTTTCTTTTTCTTTCTTTTTTCTCAAAGTTATTTTGTTAGACTCAGAATTCACACAAGGTCCGCACATGGCATTTGGATGTTATGTCTCATAATCAAGACAGCCTCCACCTCCCCGCCCCCTTTCTTTTTTCAGGCCGTTGACTCGTTGCAGAAACTGGGTCAGTTGTCCTGCACAGTGTCCCACATTTTGGATATATCAGTTTTCTTGTGGTGTCATTATCTTGTTCCTCTATCGCCTGAATTTCCTGAAATTGGAAATTAGCTCTTGCTCTAGAGGCTGGATTCAGGTTCAACCTTCTTAGTAGTGCTGTGTCCTTCATGTTGCTTCACAGCGGGGAAAGCCTTCTTAATTTAATTAAAGATAAATTTTTATTAGTGAGCCCTGAGTTTGGTTTAGACACAGTACTAGGCACTCTGGGGACTGCAGAGATGCCTCACATTTTTTTTTGGAAGCAGACCCTGACCAGCAGCATGACACAGGATAAATAAAGTGTAGCCGGGGACCAGAAAGTCAAGAGTTAGACGGTGAAACCTTGTATCAAGAGAAGCCTTAGAAGCCTTTGAAATTTTAGCACTCTGAAACAGTTAATACAGAAACGTAATACTTTCTCCCATACAATAGCACCTACACTCTTTTCTACTGCTAGTTTTATTCCCTGTAAGTCTTTCTGAAGTAACTTTTATCTCTCCCTAAGCCGCTGTGTATTGCATTATTCAAGGTACTGTAACTTTGCTGTCGCTGCCTTTTAGTGCATCTGGGACAGGCATCCCTATAACTCTGTGTATCTGGTCAGTGAGACACACAAAAGGCAAGTGAAGTTCACAGTAAAAGAGAAAGCTGGTGCCATGTTGTTTTTTTTTTTTTTTTTTTGCGGTACGCGGGCCTCTCACTGTTGTGGCCTCTCCCGTTGCGGAGACACAGGCTCCGGACGCGCAGGCTCAGCGGCCATGGCTCACGGGCCCAGCCGCTCCGCGGCATGTGGGATCCTCCCAGACCGGGGCATGAACCCGTGTCCCCTGCATCGGCAGGAGGACTCTCAACCACTGCGCCACCAGGGAAGCCCGTGGCCCCATGTTTGAACTGGAGATCCACCGGTGTCAACTGCCTCTGTTTCTCCACCTTGTCCTGCCCGACCCATGTAAATTCAGAGCACAGAAGCAGTACAGCATAAAAAACTTCCAGCTTTCTAGTGAACACCCTCCTATTTCTTTTCCTTCTTTCTCTTTTTTTGGAGGGATATTATGGAGAGGCTTACACTTTATCAAGAATGAAGCTGGAGGGGACTTCCCTGGCGGTCCAGTGGTTGAGAGTTAACCTTCCAACGCAGGGGGTGCGGGTTTGACCCCTGGTCGGGGAGCTGTCCCATATGCCTCGTGGCCAAAAAACCAAAAACATAAAACAGAAGCAATATTGTAACAAATTCAATAAAGACTTTAAAAAATGGTCCACATCAAAAAAAACTTAAAAAAACCTTAAAAAAAAAAAGGAATGAAGCTAGAGCTTTGAAACTGTTTATGTGGCCTTTATAGAACTGTTCTTTTAAACCCTATGAAAAAGTATCTGTTACCATATTATGATCTTTTTACCTGTCTCTACCCAATCTCCACCTCTTGTAAATTTTTCTTTCCCATGAAAGTAAAATTTCAACTGGAAGATGTCCTCTCAGCTGAGCTTTGTCAAGTCAAGAACTTAAGCAAAAGAGCAAATTTCTCTATATATTCAAATTAAAAGCTCTCAAGGAGTATCTTGTTCACTGCTGTGTTTCAGCATTTAACATAGTGGTCAATAAATGTTCATTGAATAAATAAAATGAGACATTGGGACAGTGCTGTGTACTCTTGTTTAGAAATTTCAAGTAAACAATATGACCACAGTGAAAAATCGTAGTCCATTTTGGATAAGGGACTTTGGCTTGGACACTAGGGGGTGGATAGGGAGGAGTGTGTGTGTGTGTGTGTGTGTGTGTGTGTTTTGTATTGGCAAATAGAAGGATTTATCTGCTAACTGATTTTTTAAAAAAGATTGTATGTTTATAAACAACACAGCATTATATATATATAAAAGCAGAAGCAATATTGTCACAAATTTTATGTTCCTAAAAAGCTGCTGAGTGAAATTCTGTATTTTGTTCTTAAAAGAAAAATGGCATTTTTCCCTTACAAACCAATTTCTGTTATGAATGACCAAAAATTGTTAGGGACCAAACTTGATGCATTTACTGCATGAAGGTCAAGTACTTAGATCATTATAATTCTGCCCCCTTTTGTGCCTGCAATACAGTGAGCTCTTTGATATGGCGATGCCCCATTCTCAAGATGAAGAAGGTCACGTGTTTTCAGGCATTAAGAGCATGATCTACTCTTTTTTCAGTTCCCTGTTATAAGTGGCTGTTGAGGGTAGAGTTGAAGGGGGAGGCTGGCCTCATGAATGGCTTTTGTCTACCTATGTACTGTTTTTTAGTTTTCTTTCACGGAAGTCAATTTGATTGCAACCTCTTAAAAGAAAAAGTTGAGTGTCGTGGAGCTGAGAAGTCCACAGATAGCCTTCGGTCTGGCTCAGTTACTCCAATTCTTATCACATACTTGCTAGTGGAGTTTTGATTGCCTCCAAATGTTCAAGCATGTGGCTTCTTTATATTGCACTGGGAACTGGTCCTTCTGCTAAGGAGGCCATGGGGGTTGTTATGTGGGCCCTGGAGCCATTCCACCTCGGTTCAGTACATGGCTCCACTTGTTAGCTATTTGGCCACGGGGAGATTATTTAACTCCTCTGCTCAGTTTTCTCATCTGTAAAATGGGTTTAGTGCAACCTCAGGCATGAAAAAAATGCCTGGCACAAAGAAAGCACTTGGTAAACGCTAACAGCTATTGTTACATGTGTATGTGTAAATTTATTTAGAGATGCAGTTCAGACATTGAGCATGAGAAGGAGGGTGAGGATGGGGTTTCTCTCTAGGTGACAAGAGGATACTATCTTGAGCAGTTCAAGTGTTCAGAGATAAGACTGAGCTGGGGTTGAAGGCAGTAGCACTGGAAAGGTTCAGGGATGACCTCCTCCCAACCTCACAGCCAATGGGAAGGGAGAAGCTTATGCTTTGACTGCTGGGCATTCTTTTTTGCCCTGTCAGAAGCATTTGCTAATGATTTAAGCTATACAGTTGTCCCTCGGAATCCATGGGGGATAGGTTCCAGGACCCCCGCAGTTTCCAAAATCCACAGTTCCCAAAGTCTGTGGATGCTCAAGTTCCTCATATAGAATGGCGTGCTGTTTGCACGTAACCGTGGCACATCCTCCTGTAAACTTTAAATCATCTCTGGATTACTTATAATACCTAATACCATGTAAACGCTATATAAATAGTTGTAAATACCATATAAACCTTGTATAAATAGATGCTGGTGTGCAGCAAATACAAGTTTTGCTTTTTGGAACTTTCTGGAATTTTTTACTCCAAATATTTTTGATTCAAGGTTAGTTGAATCTGTAGATGCAGAATTGCACAGGTAGGGAGGGTTGACTATAATTCCTAGAGTGGTTGAAACCAGGTTGTGTATTTCGATTTTTTTCCCCTTCTGCTTTGGCTTCTCTTTGGAACAAAAGCCAGCTCCAAAAGAAACTAGACCGTTAAAAGTTTTGCATGTATGGGATTTGTTTCAGAGTAATTGGGGGTAGGGGATAGATATAATATATGTATACAGTATAATAAGATTGCTCATGAGGCTGGATGATGAGTAGGTAGGGGTTTATCATAACATTCTTTCTACTTTTGCATATGTTTGAAACTTTCCATAAGAGTTTTTTAAAAACTTGAGCAAAAAGTGCAAGTTGCATAACAATACAGACAGGGAGATACCATTTATATGAAGTTTTAAAATATGCAAAGAATATTATGTAATATTTATACATATATACTTATATAGTAAAAATTTAAACTTTTATAAAAAATAGTAAATACTAACTTTAGGATAGTGGTTAGCTCCAAGGGAGGTGGAAGAGAAGTGAAATGAGTAGGGGATACATGGTGTTTCACCTGTATCTGTAATGTTTTATTTATTTAAAAAAAAAAGTTATTTGAAGCAAGTATGGCAAAATATTAAGATTTGTTAAAGTTGAGCAGTGGGCACATGGGTGTTTGTTATATTCTGTGTAGCTTTTTTTTCCTGTTGAAAATATATCACAATAAAAAGAATAATAATGCTATGATTCTGTATCAAGAAGTGTTCTTAGACATGTCAGGAACCAAGCTTCAACGGGGCTGAGCAGTGCTTTCCTTTCTATTAGAGACACACGGCCTGACACAGCAGGCCTTTCACGTTGTGGCGGACATGGCCCCTCATATGGCTGCACAGGGGAGAAGCCCTCATGAGTCAGGAGAGACAGAGGTAGGGGATCGGAGTGAAAGGCCGTCCGCTATGGCACTGTTTTCTGGAACATGCTGACTTGTTGCCTTCATCAGAAAGTTTGGGCCAAGTCATGGGGGATGAGTTAGTTACAATGACTTGAGTGTTTAGAAGCAACAAAGAAAAGGGAGATTTTTTTAAAAAGCATATCTTTTGTGTATAATTTAATAACTGGTTCCCTTGATAAGACTTCTTAGTAAAAAAGAAAGCTGCTTCTACTACTGATTGGTTGTCTGAGTGGTAATCCTGTCAGCCTTTCCACACAAGGCAGGATCAAGCTGTGTCACTCCCTTGGCCTGGCAGGCAAGCCCTGAGTTTGGAGAGTAAGATCGATTGTTCTGAGGCCTGGGTTCATGGCCTACTTCCAAAATGTGACCCGCACCTCCATGCCTCCCCACCTGCTTCTGGGAAGGAAGGCTCGGAGATGGGAGCGATCCCTGTGCCCAGGTCTCATTCTGTGTGTGACTTAATGTATTTGTAGATGTTGGGGGTAGTGACTGTGCAGTGTACTCACGTAAAATGTTAACTTGGTCTCGAGGGGAATACAGATGTAAGATGTTAGTTGCTGTGGTATCAAGAGAGGAAAGGATAAACCCAACATGCCCTACAGGTTAAACTTTCTGCTAATAGAGCAAACGCTGTGTTGAGGCTGCATGGAGGTGGGGAAGGGGTGCGTAGTCAGGGGACCAAGCATCTCAGAGACCCTGCTTTGAGCCCCGTGGGCTGGTATCCTGGAGTCTGAGGAAGGAGGTGACGAGAAGACCAGAACAGCCCTTCACCACCCATCTCGGGGAATAGCCTCCTCTAAATAGAGATGGAGGTCTCTAGTGTGTGTTCTGGAAGTTTGTGACGATGAACATAGATGTGAAGGGACCTCCCTTTGGTGTATTCCTGGTGAGAAAGCACAGGAAGCAAAGACCACCAGGCTATCAGCCACCGATGAGATCTGTGTTCCCAGAGAGGACTCACTTTATGTGCCGTACCTGTGCAGGCTTATTTGCATTCCCCGGAAGAATTTGAGAGGTTATGAGACCCAGGTGACATGGGCAGCTCTGCAACTTCCTCCCAGTCAGACCCAACGACCTGCCTCTGTTTAAATCCCAGCTGTTCCAAACGAACAGCCCTGTGGATGGATCTGAAGATCTGATGAGCAGAAATGGATGGGGTAGACTTCTGCAGAGTGAGGGGTCCCTTAGTGCTGGGCAGTGTTCTGCTACACTGCCTTTGTCCTTTATTTTAGTTTCCAACTTTGTTGTCCTTTAATAAAGTTTTCCTCAAAGCTGGCAAAAAATAAAATAAAATAAATTGCAGTATTAAAAGAACATACATATAATTGAGAGGTTATTTTGTGTTACCTATTTTTGTCTTCTGTAACTGTTTGGCCAGTAGTTTAGCACCACTTGGGAAAAAAGTATATTTAAGTTTGATGAGTCCGTGTGAGCATGCGAATCAGTAGCTTCCTGAGGTGCTGCTGGGTCCAGCGGCAACATCTAGAACACAGTTAGAAAGCCAGAAGCCGCCTAGCACGAGGCAGCGGGCTTTGTCTTAGAGTCCTGCTCCTCTTGTACCTTGTTATGGATTTTAAAGTGTCTAAATCCAGCTGTTGGTTCTCTTCCAGAATAGTGGGGGCCGTAACAGAACGGTGTAATTCACCTCTGAGTGTTTTCAGGGATGTATAAAAGTGGTATTAGATGAGTTAAGCCTGTAGGGTTTACTATACATATCAGACTCTCGATAAAGTTGGAAATAGTTCATTTTCCTGGAGGTGCGGTTCTCTAAGGCTGCCTTTCCACCAAGACTTTCCTAGCGCCGCTCTTTCTTTCCCGCTGAGTTTTTCTGTGAAAGTCGACAGTGTGTCCTGTCCTCTAGTCCTGGTCTTTTCCGCCTCCTCTTCAGTAACTTTTTGGTCGTCTGCTCCTTAGCTAATATTATCTCTGTTAAAAAATATCTTTTCCTCACTTCAGTTGAATGATTATAATGTCCAAGTTTTCTGACGTATTTCCAAAGGTAGGCACTTAATCAAAAACATTCTGAAATTCTCGTGTGTTCATAAAAATTTAATTTGTTAAGCAAATGTATGTCCAATGCCAAGTCAGTAAAACAGGACAGAAAATTATGTTTTCAAATTTGTTAAACAAATATACTTAGAAGAAAACAATGAAAATAAAATACGTCAAACTGTCAGCAATGGTTATAAGTTAGCGTGGTTGGACTATGAGTAACCTACTTCCCCTGTTTTCTGCATGTTGAGGAATCTCGTCGTTTGTGTGCTTATATTTGCCACCAGTCCATCTGGCATTTTCCCGTGTGTGGGACAGTGGAGTGTAAGAGCAGTCTTTTTCAAATGCAGTCCCAGGAGACCCCAGGGCTCCTCAGAGGGGCTGCAGGCCTGGAGAGAAGGTCAGGGCTGTGGGTAGGGCCTCCGGATCTTCTAGCCCCACTTTATCCAGAGGGTTGCCACTTCGATTTGCTCTGTGAATCAATGTTTGCCTAAGGTTTCATTTGGGGAAAGGATTCTGTTGCTGAGCATAAGGTTTGAAAACCACTGCTGTAGAGAGAAGAGCAAACCCTGGCATCGGAGCCAGGAACCCTGGGTGTGGGCCCTGGCCAGCTCTAACCAGCAGCGGGTGGCCTTCTGTGTCCCTTCAGTTCTCTTCACTCTGGTGTTCCCATCTCTGAGTTGAGGCGTTAGGGTGAGGTGGTGTCTGGAAGTCCCTACGGCTCTGGCACCTCGGAACGTTCCACGCAGGTAATGTAAAAAAGGAAAAGGGAGGGCTTCCCTGGTGGCGCAGTGGTTGAGAGTCCGCCTGCCGATGCAGGGGACACAGGTTCGTGCCCCGGTCTGGGAAGATCCCACATGCTGCGGAGCGGCTGGGCCCGTGAGCCATGGCCGCTGAGCCTGCGCGTCCGGAGCCTGTGCTCTGCAACGGGAGAGGCTACAACAGTGAGAGGCCCGCGTACGGCAAAAAAAAAGGAAAAGGAAAAGGGAAAGAGAGCCGTGATTCCCAGCCTCCTCCTGCTGCCCACACCTGGAGGACCAGAGACCCCTTTAGCAAGCGCCACGTTTGGGCGTTTGGGTTTTAGCTTGTGATTTGTTTTCTAATAGGAGTGTGTGGCTAAGACAAGGGACAAGAGGAGCCAGCGCAGTGATGTGCGTTGCTGTGTTTAGATTAGAGGTCTGGGCTCTTCAGAGAAAGTGGATGGTGATTACTCTCAGCTTAAAGTTATTCCAAATTGACAGTAGGAAAAAGGCCAGGAACATGCACCTTGTCCTGGCTGACTGGTCTGGGGTGTTCATTTTCAGAATTCCTTCCTGCTGCTATGTCCATACTATCTAGATGGTCTCAGATGGGTGTGAGGAAGCTGCAGTCCCTCTGACATGTGGGCTGTGACAGGAGACCTTTCACATTAATGGACCGAGAGGAAAGGTCACCTCAGGATCTGTCCTTTCTTGCTGGAGAGGCCTGGAGCCCGGGCACCAGTTTGCTCCTCTGACCTGAAGGTAGGGCACCCTCCTTCAGACCACCTCTCACAGCCACCTCAGGTGAGGCCCAGACCCTGCTTCCTTTCGCAGGCAAGGCATAATCTCTTCACCAGGAGCCCTCTGGGGAAGGAAGAAGGACCTCCATTGGTGGCTACGCTACTTATGCATTAGCTTTTTGACTTTTGGAAAAGCTTTCATCTCCATGGTGTTGTAAATTCTAAAGTTCAGCTTGTTGGTCAGAAGTGCATTGGACTGAAATGTGAGAAAGCCAGGTGAGGCTCCCTTGTTTCTTACTGTACTGTGCTCAGAAAGCATTCCCTGGGACAGAAAACCCTGCTTAAGCGTGGGTGCAGCGACCCCCGGTGACAGCAATGACAGGGGCCCTTCAGAAAGGAGCAAGTGAACCTGGACCCTGTTTCATGCACGTTTGGGTTTGCTCCCAGGTTAATTAACACTCCCTCCTATCCCTAGCCCGTCCCCCCAGAAATCCAGCTACTGCAATTACCTAGGCACCGTTTTAAAAAATTTAATTTGAATAAATTAAGTAGGGACTAACTCTCCCCTAAAAGTACAATGAATTTTAAGAGGACGAAACTTGGATCATCAATACATTGTGGTCTCCGTCCTATAGCACAGAATTTTACTGTAGATTTTACTTTCTAAATATTGCTCGAACACCACACCGCATTCATCAAACCATTGTCAGTCACTCTGAGGTACAGGAAGAGTAGAAAACTCACTTCTTGGCTCTCGGAGTTTACAATCTACTCGAAGAGGCAGCAGCAAACAGAAAACCATAGTTCAAAACTGCAAAGCACTGAGTATAAGATAGTTGTACTTTTAAATATGGAGTATCTGCCCTTGCAGGCCCACAGCAGTGATCTGAATGGGGTGGAGCCAGCCTTGCTGCGGGCAGTGAGCTCTGAGCTGGAATTTGAAGGAAGGATGAGTGTGAGGGGGCGGCGAGGCAGTGCTCCTGGAGAGATTTGTGGAGGGAAGCAAGCAGATTGCTTTCATTGGAGGAGGAAAGTAGAGGTGAGGTTGTGTGTTAAAAAAGGTTGAGGGTTTGAAAGCATGTGCACAACAGCTGAAAAGCTTAGCTGCACCACAGTAGACATTATGGTCACCTTTGGCAGGAGAATTTTTCAGGTGCCGTAATTTGGGCAGCAATACATATAGGCTGAACTGAAATGGAGATACCCCTTGGCCCTCAGGTTGGCCATGTGCTTCCCCATGTAGGCCTCTCATGTTAGATCACCAAGTGCTTTAACAGCGACACACTGTACTTTTATGCACCTTGAGCACATATTAAATAAATTCACAAAGATATGCTTCATCAGTAACAAAAAAGGACAGAATTTCATGTGGATGTAGTTCCGTTTATCCTGATGTTTAATTTTTTTCTATCATTTTCAGCTGTGTGAACCTCTTAGCATCCACTGTGTAGCCTGTTTAAGATACTTAATCAATTTGAGTTTTTTGGTCCTTCACAATTTCGTATGTACAATTAGTAGATATGAAATTAGTTATTAATCATACAGCTCATGAATGCCTTCCAGACTTCCTTCCTACTTACTGCCTTGAATGATTTTACTCTTATGTGTTTGGTTTTTCTACAGAGTTGATGGATCCCATTCATTCATAAAAGTTCATCCAACAAATATCTATTAGGCCCTACTATGTGCTGAGCACTGCTCTAGGTATTGAGCTCCCAGTTGTTACTGATTAGAAACAAAACTCAGTATTTCAGTGTGATAGGATTGTTTTAGCTCATGTTGGTTTCCTTATGATGCCCTTGAATTTAAGCCATTGATTTATTTTGAAATATTTCATCAATAGCAAAAAACAAGCAGTCTTACTAATGCTGTTAAAACATTTCTGAAAATGCTTTAGAAAGTAATCAATTTTGGTAAATTCGCCACATTGAGTGTTGGTGGGTTGGTCTGCTTCCCCCACCTAAGGCCCTAAAGAACCAGAACCTCCACGAATCCACTAAGCAGTTTGGACACAACTGGGTTAGCTGATCTCTGAAGTCCCTTCCCATTCTAAAATTCCATCTTAACTTCTTTGTGCCATTTTTCTCCTGTATTTAATAGGATAGGAATAACATTTAACTTACCAAGTAGACAGAGTTGTGATGACTACTTGATACAGACGTAAGGTGTCATTCCCCCTAATCCATTTTTGGGTCTTTTCCTCCGTATAGTGGCTTGGTTGCCCCCATAGCAGCAGGATGGGACCTGAGGACTGGGGAATGCAGAAGCAGCCATGGAAACACGAGGATGTGGGGTGGAGGAGATGCTCAGGTGTGCTGTGTGCGGTGGGTCTCGAGCAGTCCCCCAAAAGACAGAACAAGTAGTTCCCTACAACCAAAATCCCTCATGTGCTTTGCTTGTAAAGGGTAAACTTTTCATTATACCTTGAATACAGATGCCATTCCTTGTATTAAGACCTGTCTAGGGCTTCCCTGGTGATGCAGTGGATAAGAATCCGCCTGCCAATGCAGGGGACACGGGTTCGATCCCTGGTCCAGGAAGATCCCACATGCCACGGAGCAACTAAGCCCACACACCACAACTACTGAGCCTGTACTCTAGAGCCCGGGAGCCACAACCACTGAGCCTGCGGGCCTAGAGCCCGTGCTCCGCAACAAGAGAAGCCACCGCAATGAGAAGCCCACGCACCGCAACGAAGAGTAGCCCCCGCTCGCCCCAACTAGAGAAAGCCTGCGTGCAGCAACGAAGACCCAATGCAGCCAAAAAAAAAAGACCTGTCTATACAAGCGGGCCAACTGGAAGAGCATCCTGCATGCTTACGTTCTGCATTCTGCATGGAATTTGGGGAGAAGAATGCAAGAGTATATGAAACTTGAAATAAAAAGCCTTGATTCAGACCTTGAGAGCAGTACCCAAACTCAATAATGAATGATACAGGTCATTGAAGTTTTAAGAAATACATTTAAGAGGGCTTATTGACAAGAGGCCCTGCTTATTATAAATATAACATCAATTTGGGGAAAACGTCAGGATAGCGTGCAGGATGTTCACATTCATGTAAACAAATATAGAAAATAATAGCAAAATCTACAAAGGTTGTGTCTGGAGGGCCGATTATGAGATTTTTTCTCTGCTTCACACTTTCCTAATCTTCTTAGTTTTTTAGAATAAGCACATATGACTTTGGTAATCAGAGAAAAGTTGAAAACAAAACGGCTCAACAGCTTTTACCCAGTTCAAGGCTAGCAAATAACCAAGATCTTGGAAAATGAGAATACTTTGCATATGGCAGGAGTTGCAGTCTAAGTTACGTTAGTCCTTTCGCTGAGACTAGAATTTTAACTCTTAACTTGCCTTGTTTTAGACAGTTGCTGCAAGAGTCACAGGTAGGATGATCTGATCCCTGTCTGAGTAGCAGGACGTCCAGTTACTGGTCCCACGGCTCATTCATCCCCAGCTAATGCAGCTTCAGTCTTCGTTATTGTTGCAGGCTGTTTTTAGTCCTTTGCATACAGGTGGAGCTCATTTGTAAGACTCCAGAACATAATGCATGTTTCACATGATCCAATAAGTGCATGTAAACTTCCTAACTAAAGAATTTCTACATGTTCTTCACGTCCTGATCTAGAGACGAACTCATACAATGTTAAACAGGCTTCTAGACTCTAGTTTCCCCCTACCCTTTGGTAATCTCTATGAAAACTTTACTGTAGGAGGAATTTTATTTCACCTCGGTTCTTGCGTAGTGCTATTCCACAGAGGATGACTTCGTTTTTATTTCTTTCTTGTCATTTTACTGTGGAAACAACAGGTACCTTCTTTATCCAGGGCCAGCTTGATGTTTTCAGACTTAGTCTACATTAAACTGTCTAGGGCAGAAGGGACCAGGAAGGGGCCAGGGGACAGGAAGGCTTGGGGAGGCCACCCAAGGACCCTAACTTACTTAAATTACTGTTTTTGACCATTTAGGTCGCCTCAGAACTAGCATGCACCCTCCCAAGTACCTAAAAACGGTGCTAGGTGGAGGTAAAGGCGGTGGGAATGCCAGGTCCTGAAAACAAGATGAGCAGACCTCAGAAGAAATCCACGGCTGCTCTATTTTGCTTACGTCCGTATGTTTATTTTCCTGGTTATGGATTGAAAGGGCCGCTCGACAGCAGTCTAGCAGTTTCTCCTCGTTGCTCAACTTTCCTTTCTGGCTAAACTGTAGGGGAGAGGATACATCCAGTGTGCTCTGCTTTGCTTTGCCCCTGCCCAGCCTGTGGCGGTGGGGCCTGTTACTGGAAAGCGTGTGGTCCAGAGCTGAGGTGCTGAGTTATGGTGTGGAGCAGGGGCAGTAAGGCCTGACATCAGCATGGACTCCAGCTCTGTTTGCCCCTCAGGGCGTCTCTAAGTGGAAATACTTGCCAGGGGTCTCACGGATGAATAGTGGAAAAGCAAGTGGGAAATTGCAAAGTGCTTACTCTGGGATATACCCTTCCTCAGATAGTCATTATTTTCCCAAGGTTAGAAGGATGGTCCTGTGGCCACTGTACCCAGTAGAGCCTGCCCAGCCATGTCCTCTGCTGGGAAAGGCCTGCATTAGACTCAAGGGCCAGGACATTGCCAGCCTCTTCCCACAGGCTCTGGGTCTTGTTCCCTTTCACCCCTTTGATGCATAGTGTTTGGACTCGAGCCAGACGCCTTGAGATCTGATCTTGGACCCTCCATGCACAGCATGCAGTCTTGAGCAGATTTCCTCAGGCTTCAGTCTTCTCATGTGCAAGATGGGGGATAATATGGCTGCCATTGTTAGAACAGTGCTTAGTACATAATGAGCACTCAGTAAATGTTACCTCTTTAATTATGATTATGACTTGTGATTGTGATTTATTATCTATTATCCCTTGCTGGCATCTTCCCTAGCTTCTTCCCCAAGCACTCCCAGTACAGCTGTTACCAAGGCCACCAGGGATACCTCTTTCTTGCCAACGCTCATGGACAGTCTTCACCTCCTCCTCTTTCTGCACCTTTCAGCGGTGCCTGCTGTCTCCTTCTGGAAGATTCTCACAGTCATGACCACCACACTCCCTCCTGTCTGGTGGCTCCTGTACATTTGGGTCCTCATTCTCTACCTGACCTCATGTTGCATGACTTCAAGGAGAACATCTCAGATTCTTTCTTCCTTTTTCTCTCTAGGTAAATGCGTCCACCCGGATGACTTGCACTGCTTGGTTGCTCATCCTCCAGTTCATAGGTCTTTCTTGACTTTTCAGTCTAAATCTTAGGTTCATCCAACCCACCCCATTATTTTCTCTCATGGTACCCTGTTGCTTTCCTTCAGAGCACTTTTCACAGTTTGTAATTATGTATGTATTTGTTTTAATTACTGTCTATCCCTTGTCTCCCCCTCACCCCACAAAATTGTAAAATCCGTGAATGAGACCAGGGACTGTCTTGTTCACCTGGTACATGGAAGGACCTCGGTAAATACCTGTTTGAATGACTGTGTGTTATGTGAGGCCCCTCTATTTCTTCCTCCACTGCTCCAGCCCTGACAATTCAGATGAGGCTGGTGGGAGAGGCTGCCCCTTTGTTGTTATTCCTTCCACTCCCTGCCATCCTAGATCCACCCTCTGTGTCAGGGGGAGTCTTATGGGATTGTGCCATTTCCCTTTTACCTCTAACCACGGTCATCTTCAAGTGCTAGCATCCTCAAAGTTAACCATCAGAAGACTAACATCAGCACCAGTGGCTAGTGCTGGGGAAGCCATCAGGATGGGACGTCCTGGGGGGTTTGCGCAAATCCCTAAGCCAAAGGAAATTGGGACGGTGTAGGACATTCATACCTAAGGACAAAATGTTAGTAAACTAAGATCACTTTCCAAAACAGCTGTTAGTCCATTAAACACTTACTGTGATTAGGAGGGGTTTTCTTCCCTTTTAAAATCACGGTGGTTGCAGTTTAATGACAAAGAGTGCCCAGCCCTGTGCTAGGAGTTTCAAGGGAGACACCAGAGAAGTTGGTGATCCTGGCCCAATGGCATTGCCCTCTAGTAGGATATTGATGCCACAAACCGCCCTTCCAGAGCCAAGACTTCATGAGTTTGTTTATGAAGTGCCAGGAGTGAACTCAGTAGCATATCACGAAGAGGTTAAAAGATGTTGAACGGGACAGTTTAAACTCTGAAATAACCCTTTGCATCCCACACAGGCTTGGAGAGTAGCTGTGTAGTATTTATCAGTGAGATGTATGTAAGATGTCGGTTACTAAGCAAGCTCCTTTCCTCTGAGTAAATCACCCATCTTTTCTTCTCCTGGGGATGGCTCCCTTTTCACCAACAGTCAAAGACTACCAACCGTAGTGCATACCTAACTGGGAATATTCAAGACTCTTTCCCCAGCATGTTTTTTCTCACATATTGGTGAAATTAGGCAGCATAATTAAACATTTGTAATGCTGTCCTGTCTATTAGGCCTTCATAGATGCAATTTTTAATATCCAGCCTTTAGACATGAAAAATTGAGACAGTCATGTGGTATCTTAATGCAGTAAAGTTTCTATTCTTGTGTAGCATTCATTATTCAGAATATTGGAATAGCTTTGTGACAGATTTCTTCATTTACTCATTCCCTGATTTTTGAAAATTCATTTTAGGGATAACTGACCACAATTTGGTTCAGTGGGAATAGAGAGTTGTTGTTGTTTTTTTTAATGCTCGTACTGGATGCTATCCCACACTGTCCAGATGTGAGACCGCTGGTTTTTTATTAGATAGCATTTTTACTTTTTGGATTTAATGCTCTGGGCTTAAGTGGAGACTGGTATATCACTATGTCTGCCTTACTTTACACTCATTTCACGTTGCTCCAAAGTCAGGAGAGCAAGCCTTTGTCCAAGTTAGAACATTTTGGCGTGTTGTAGATATTCTTTGCTTACTAGCTGTTGATGTTGTTTCTGATAGGTTTGTAAAAATCATCGCTAAGGTGTGGCCCTGCATAATTCCCACGTTTGGTAGCAATAGCTTTATATATCACTGTGAAAGTAATTCCTAGAAGCTAAGACCATATGTCTCTCTGAGCCATAATTCCCACAATTCATTTTTGTGTCTTGAAACTGCAAAAGTGCTCTTTCTCTTGAAATACAGGTGTACCCAAAACAAGCAGTGTTAAGAGCCTCACCATAATACAGCCTCCTCACTTGCGAATGTGCTGACTTCCTCTCCTTAGTGGCCTCCGTATCAGAACTTCTAAAACTTCAGAAGAGGCCGTGAGGTTTACTGTTTCCTCTGCCAGCCTTGTACCACTGAAGGATAACAGTGTCCAGCATGTACACAATCATTCATTGAAAAGCACTTTCAAAGTGGCTGATGACACGCACATCAAGGTGGATGGGCGACAGGCACAGAATGGCCTTTCTTGCTAGGTATTTCTATTGCATTGTTTACCTGATGTGATTAGAAACCTCTCATTACCATTATTAATAATTGTAATTTTGTAATCAACTATTTTTTTTTCAACTATTTTTTGTTATCAATCTAATATATGCAAAAGTTGAGGGAGAGAGAAAGTGTGTGTGTAGAAGGGTGTATCAGCAAGATTAATTCTTAAAAATAGAGTTTCTGGGTCTATCAGTTAGGATTAGGTTTGCCTATGTATAACAGGAAACCCAAAATTAATAGTGAACTATTTTCATGTAAAAGAAGTCTAGGGGTGATATGGTCACTCTAAGAACTGACTGACGATCAGTCTCCTCTTATATCCTGTCCCACCTTAGCAGGTGGTTTTCATCCTCAAGGTTCCCCCTATGATCGGTCCATCTAGATGTAGGCCAACAGGAAGAAGAAAGGCAGAACAAAAAGGTCTCTCATCTGAGTCAGCTGCTTTTAATCTTGCTGGAAGTTCCACGGAACTCCCACTTCCATATCGTCACCCAGAACTAAGTCACACGACCATATCCAACTTCAAGGAAGGCTGGAGTATTTTGTCTCTTTTTGTTCTGGGCAGCCATGTGCTTAGCTAAAAATCAGTATTCTGTGGTAAGGAAGAAGAGGAGAACGGAGTGGTCTGTTCTACTAAGTCAAAAGTTATTTACATTTTTAATATCAATAGATACTGATTTTTTAAGTTTGTACCCACTTAATACTTTTGCCAATCAGTCCAAAGGTTTATTTTCCCACTTACAAAAAAAACATTCCATGAATCTTAACTAAAAGCAAAATGTTCTCTCCTACTATATTTGAATTGTGTAGTTCACTTGAAGCATGAGTACGATTTCTAATAAAATGAGTAATATCCACGTTTTGAATTTCTAAGTGCTTCTGAAGTTTACGGCAGATGTCTTAACTTTATTTAAATCTGATACTTTATTTACTGTGATTTTCAATGCTAAGGGTAGACTTCCTTGGAGATGGAGAACCTGGGAAAAGAGTCTCTACCTCTGTAATGCTGGGCTTCCTGGGTTGTGTTACAGATGCTAACCTCACTCAGCATGGTTTACTTCAGAAGAGAAAATAAAGGGGGAGTTCATTTTTCCTTTCAAGAAGATGTATTGACAGTCTTCCATGTGTCAGGATAGAAAAAGGGACGTAGTTGTGCTTTCTTTTGCTATTTAACGCTTCCCAGTTTTTCTTCTATTAAAAGCTTATGTAACTTCTTCATATTTTTATGCACCTTTTCCCCCCAAGAAATATTTTAATAATTATCACCAAACATAGTGCCACATAAGAGAGAGCTGTCAGGAGGAAGGACAGAAAAGCTATAGAACTTTTTAAATGTCCAAGTGGTATCTAAATCTTAAACCGTTATTTTTTTTATATTTTTAGACCTCCTATATGGATGCAGAGAGACAAAATAAAACCTATTTCCTATGGTAAGAATACCTTACTGTAGCTTAAATTGGTGTTTTTAAAATGGTGGTTTTTGCCGTATTCTTTGGGCAGCTACTCTAGACTGAAAAGCACTAAAAATTGATTACTTGCAAGTTGTTGCTAATAGTTCCTTATGTGTGTAGCCCTTGCCGGAGCCCAGGTTGGCTGCCCGGTATACTGTTAGTATCTGGAGTGTCTGTGTGGGAACCTGCTGCCCAAGTGGAGTGAGTTGACTCTAATTTACTCCTGGATGTCACATTCTTTCCACATAGGTCCACAGATAGCGTCAGAGCAAATTAACATAATTTTCTGATTGATGTAAAGAGAACCAAAGAAAGCTTGTTGTGTTTGGTAGCCAAACTACTACACAGTGTGAGCAGAGTAGAACTGCCGGCCCACTTTATAGCACTCTAACTGATAAGTATTTCTCAAAGGGCACATTATTTGGCCGGGTGGCAACAATCCACCCGGCACTGGACGTGTAGGTGCATGTGGACACTATAGTAAATATATGCCTCCTTTTGCCAAGAGTGGAAGTAGGTTATCCAAGAGGAAAGGGAAGGGAAAAGAAAATACCAATTTCGTATGTCCCAGAACACGTCTGGCTTAAATCAGTAGTTGAAAACTGTAGAGCATGAAATCCTGTAAGGTTTTTATATTTCATAGTAGAGGCTTCTGGTTCATAGTTAATAAGCTAGAAAACTAACTCTCTTTTGAAAACTTGGAGTATATAAACATGTGTGTGCGTGTGCTTGCTCTTGGTTCATGGGAACTGCCTAGTCCGTCTTCCTTTCCACAGGTCTGAAGCTGCTAAATACTGTCTGAAGAATGAAGAAAATGCATGTGGGAGAGCTAGCATGGAAGGAGGAGGGAACCCTGGGCTTCTGCCTACGTGACAGGTGGCAACAACAGTCACTGGGGCAAGGAGAAAGACCTTGAAAGCATTTCCATCAGGATTAGATTTGGGGCAGCCCCTAGGCAAGTCAAGGGGACGAGGGAGAAATTCTTCCCTCTGAGAATGGCCTAGGGCTCCCTGATGGAGATCGGGCCCCTGCAGAAACTCAGCAAATGTTCCCTGGAGGACATAAATGTGGTTTACTCTTGTGTTTGGTAGAGGAGGAAGGCAGAAGCGACAAACCCAGACCTGCGGCTCGCTCCGCTCTGCTCTTACAAGCAAACCGCAGCGTTGAGCAACCACTGAAAAAGATGGTGACGGATGCAGACAAAACACTGCAGAGTGACTGTATCAGGAGCGTCTCCGTTCCCCCTGCCCCTCTCCCTTTATTAGTGGTTTGCTTTCATAAAGGCTGTGGGTCCTCAGCAGAGCCAGGTCAGAACATTCAAAATGCTGGAGCCATGTGCCTCTGCCTCGTACTTGTGACCTCATTTTCCTCCATCCCATTGCCTTGTGTTCTTTCTTATTCATGTAGGGGTAGAGAAGAAGGTTAGCTAGAGATGAATCGCCCAGTTTTATCTGGTGCAGTTAAGGAAGTGTCAGCAGTTCATAAACTAAAGCAGTAGACTGTCAAGAACTGGAAGGATCTGAGATTTGACCCTACTAGCCATGAGATTCTTGGGTCGGAGGCAAAGGAATTTATTACTCACTGGTGACCCAGCAAGCAGCATGAGCAGCATATTTTCCATCAGGTCCGTCCTTGCTCCCGAGTGTCCCATGGGAATGAGTGACACAGATGAGCCTAGGTTGATGCCTGCACGTGCCGTGGGTTCTGTTAATGGGAGAGGAACCCTGAGTTTGGGGATCCTAAGTCTCTTGTAATGAGCAGTCAGCATATCTCCCCTTTGCTCTGGAGGGTGATGCTGTCGCTGTCTTTCAAGGCTGTTTACTATGCAAATGCAGACATCCTTGAAAGATAACCCAGCACTAAAGGCTGTTAGTATTTTGCTTGCAAGATGTGCAGATACATCAGAGACCGGTGTAGAATTGTCTCCCAACTTGAATTTGTTAACCTTATAAGAAGCTTAATGTGATTTCCTGTTCTATCCACAAATTAACGTCAGGACTTGGCTATCTCTTTCACTTGGGAAGACTGCTGAGGTCATGGCTGTTTGAAAGAACCCAATGAACTTGTTCCTGGAGAAACAGGTATATTGGGTGATATTATTCCACGTAATGCCGCAGAGAGTCTGAAGTGCGTTACTTGAAGCTACCTTTGCACCTAAAAATGGCTCAGCAACATCTGTCCTGGGGTGTTTTTCCTCCCTCGTCTTGATGTGAGGGGATTAGTTTCAGTGGGCCCCGTACGTACGGCGATTTTGTCAAGTCTTAGGGAAAGACCTAGCACCTGGTTGTGCTATGAGCTCACACACATTTCTTATTAGCAAATGAACAACCTAAGGGGGAAGAGTTAGAAACTTCAGGAAGTCCAGATGATGAGCCCCAGGAAGTTGGGGGAGAGAATCTGCCAAGTCAGACTCCACCAGGGAGGCAGTTGTAGAGCCCAGGGGTCCTGCATCCTCAGAAGTGGCTTTGGAATCACTGACAGTGAGTGTAGGGGAACCAGGAGCCCTGGAGCACTCTGACACCTGCTGGGTGAGGCGTGGGCTCACCCCCCGACTCTCCACCACACACTTAGAGTCTCGTGTCTTACAGACTCTTAGTCTCCTGTGTGACTGTCCTTGCCAATGAATATTATCCCTCCTGCCCTTTGGGTGATAGATTAATATCACCACTGATGCTGGTGCTTCCAGTTTCTTAAGTGCTTTCAAGCTTACCTAGCAGTGTACGTGAAGAAGATTATAGCCTGGTACATAGTGGTATTAAAGTACTGCATTCTTGTCATGGTTTTTAGAAACACTGAGATTTATCCCATGCATATTGAACCCACTTCATCATCATTTGGGGAATAGTGCTAATATTAACTTGCACATTTGAGAACATCCTAGATTATAAATTAAAATGCATCCTAGATGATAAATTAAGATACGAATGGCTCAATCAATGTTTACTTCAGAAAACTGGAATGAATTCCTGGCTCTTTGGTGAGTGGAAATGTCCTCTCCTTTCTTTGATCATTTCATGTGGAATTTCAAGCTGGCTAGTGCTCATCTGTGCATGTAATTGGCACCCAGGAGTGTCCTGGAATAAATGGTTGATTCACTCAGCATTTAGCAACATCATTATATTGGTCATCAGTCACTTTTGCATCATGTGGTTTTAAACAAGAAGAAATCTTGCAAAACCAGTACCGTGAAATGCTGCACATGCAGGTGAGGTTTTCAGGTAGAGGGAGCAGTTCCTTAGACTCCTTGTTAACTGAATTTCCCTGGGGTGTGGAGCGGAAAGAGGGTACTGTAGGCTGGAGTCATTTTGCAGAATTGACTGTTGTACTCTTTATTCCCATAAAGAAAAAGTCCGTCAGTGGTGTGTTTGCAGTAGCCAACATGAAATACTCTGTTATGTGGCATTTATTTTCTTTTTCTGCTTATTTCACCAGTAACACCTTGATTTTTGATGACTATTAGAATAATGAACACTGACACTTGGAAGGCAGCCTGCTTCCAGATGCATATACACGTGTCTGTTTTGTAAATACTAGCCCCTACTTTTTCCTGCCCTAGCTGAAAAATATGCCTCCACCCCTACCAGTCTTTCCAGGGTGTGGGCCCATGTGTAACTGTGTGACTGTGCCCACACACTGGCATATATTTCAGAGCTACCAAAAAGAGATTCGTTGCTCTTGAAATAACAAGACAAAAAAGAACCATTTTTTCTGAACCATAACATCTGAAGAGCTGGAAACAGTCAGTGTTTGTATGTGTGACGCTAAAGCCAGTGAATTCCATGTGAAGGGAGGGATTGTAAACTAAGAACAGAAAGGCAGTTTTCCTGGATTTCAGATGTCAAACTCTCAAGCTGTTTAACTCACCCACTCAGCACTTCCACATCCACCCTTTTAATGTGCTTGCATTTTCAATGATTTCTGTTTCTGCAGGATTTGATGCCAGAAGACAAATAATAAAATAGCACGCATATGAAGCCTTAGAGCAGTTTTCTACCAGAGTTTTTGATTGAGGCTAAACAGAAGTAACCTGATTGTGCTGTCAGTTGGCAGGCAAAAGGCATCGTATTTTTAAATTCACATAGTTTGAAAGCAAGCTAATCTTTTCTGGCTCAATAATAAACTAATTACATGTTTTAAATAGTATAGAGCCGAGTCCCTGTTTCACATTAAGCCTTGAAATAGCAAGGTCCAGGGCAAAGCAGACGTTTGCCTGATGTCTCTGGCTTCAGGACCTGTAGCAGGGTACCAGCTACTGGGGGCTTGAATAGGCCTGCCAGGGACAACCAGGTAAACTGGCTTGACTCAGTTATGGGGTGATGGTCCCTGAGCACAGAGGCCACCAGATGTGCCTCTGAGGAAGGCCTGGACACTCAAAAGTTTCGGGCAGTGATCTTGTTCGGTCGTTCCCTAAAATAGTGATCCCAGGTCAAGGTAGGACATGTCCATAGTGTCCCTTTTGGGGAGTGTCTGAGAAGAAAAGGCTCATTTCTAAAAATGATCCAGTTCCAACAAGGCTTGTTTCACAGCTAGTGCTTTTTCCACCTTCCCCCCTACCCGCCTTTCACAGTCCTAGGGACCACGTACAGAAACTTAGAGCTGGGAACACTTAATTCAGTGGCTGGTTTGGGTAGTCTTGAAAGCTTCATGTTCCTTGGTCACTTGTGAATGGTGCCTCTCTCCTTGGGCACTTCAGTGACTTTAGAGGGACACACAGTGCAGTGGTGAGAGCTTTGCTGTAGGAGTTAGCCTTGGGCTGGATTTCCGGCACGACCGCCTATAGACAGTTACTGTTTTGCCCCTCAGTTTCCTCCTGACAGGCGTGCCATGAAAGTAAAATGAGATTAGATTTGTCAAGCACAGAGTTTTGGCTCTGGTTGGCACCAAACACAGTAAGTTCCTTCAGATTGCAGGTGAAGTAGACTCTGTTTTGGATTTCTCTTGTTGCCCCTGTGCCTGCTTGGAGGAGACTTAGAACCAGATGTGTTATCTGTGGTTTCAAGGATGCCTCTGAGCGCTCTGGGCCCACCGCATTACCAAGTAATGGGGCCTCCGTAACATCCTGAGACAGGTGGAGAGTCATCTCTACACCCGGGACAGACCTGAGACGATTCTGTCGAGCCCTTGCTCCCCCGAGTAGCCCACTTACCATCCTTCTGCCCATCTGTATAATATCATTACAGAGAACCTTAAGCCTACTTACTAGACTGCATCATCTTGGTTTTGGAAATTCAGTTGTATAATTGAAGTTAATACCTAAGGCTGAGACTTGTCAACTTTAGAACAACCTAGATGCTCTTTCACATTTTACAGTGGAAGCTTGCTTCCATCTTTTCATGTTGAGGATCATTCACTGGTGTCATGTTTTATAACATTTCATTTTAAAGTATAATTCAGGCCTGTTTTGTGGCTGCTGCCCCCTTCCCATTAATTCATTGATTAGAGAAATATTTTTGAGCACCTACTCTGTGCCAGCCCCATGCTAGGTGATAAAGCTATAATAAGACATGGCGTCTGGTTGTAAAGAGTTCAGTATGTGTTAGAGGAGACAGACTTCTATTCCTCAAGTTGTAAAGCAAGGCAGACTGAAGTTGGATGGATGGGTGGATGGGTGGATGGGTGGGTGGATGGATGGGTGAGTGGATGGTAGATCTTACCGTCCTCCGTGCTCCCTGCACTTCACCACTTCAGTTGTCATGGTAATCCAGACACTGGGACTAATGGTGTTTCTGGATGGTATTACTATAACATGTCAAGGCCAGGAGATCTGAGTTGTCTCAGCTTGGCTGTCACCTCCTAGCTGATTGAATTTAGGTACGCCTTGTATCTCTTTGGTCTTCCGTTTCTTTCACTGTAAAGTTAAGGCTGCTTGTTACTAGATGGGTTTCACAGCCCTCTCCATTTTCCACAGTATTAACTTTTTACTGAACTTCCTGCCCTGACGATCACTTATATAATGCCATGAAAGTGATTAGACTCTAATGTATTCCTGAATTCTGGATGTGTATTCCCAGTGCCCTTTTATTCTCTCCATTTCCACCCACAATACAGTTTCAAACTGGAAAAACTTGCAGCTTTATTTTTTTTTTAATCTAAGTGAAAAGTATGTTAATAATAAAACTATTTCTGTTCCACTTTGCTCTACTTTGCAGAGTCGCTTTCAGGAAGGTGCTGAAACTTCATGGTTTTAACCCTTTGACACATCCATTTGGTGTGGCTAGTCCTGCATGGTCTTAAAGGGGAGTTTAAGGTGTGTGTTTGCTGAGCTCCTTGTGGGAAGGGGAAAGGATTCAGTCACACCAGGGTTCAAGCCTGGAGCAAGAGGGCAGGGGTGGCCCAATGCTGCAGCTTTGACCTGCTTTCTGGAGACTGTCTTTCTGTTGATTGCACATGCCCTTAGTTGCTGCTTCCTCGGGTGGTGGGGAGGAGGACACGGGTCTGGAAGCAGGGGGTTCGGGTGGTGGGGAGGGTGCTGCGGGGAGTGGGTGTGGGCAGAGGGCGCAAGGCTGCCAGGGTTCTCTGTGTGCCGGAAGTGCAGGTTTGGCTGGGAGGAATGGAATGTTCCCTCTTGCCCTCCAAGAGCAGAAACAGCTGTGGAAGGGCTTGAAAAGATCGCTAAATGAAAAAAATTTAAAAGTTAATATGAAAATAAAACCCACCCTGGAAAACCCAACAAAACTCTCTGTAATAGTGTGGTAGCTCTTTAAGAGAACTTTCTTCCCATCTAGGATTTCTTTTTCAATTGGGGACAGAAAAAATTGTCTGCCTAGTCCTTCCTCCCCTAAGAAAGCTTCACGTATCTTGGCTTGGGTAGGAAATGGGTTCATTTTGTTGATCACCAGGTTATTATTATTTTATTCCTCCAAAGGAGGGGCCAGAACCTGCTGCTTACTGCATGAAAACGTGAAACAAATGTGAGTTTTCCAAGGAGACCTCTGCGGGTAGAGGATAGTTGTCAGCAAATGTAACAGAAATCTTGTTTCCAGCTGGAAATTTAATCCTTCAGGCAAATTCCCGACACTATTTATTTTAGGACGTCGTATTTTTAAATAAGTCCCTTAATGGTTTGAACTTTTAGTGTTTTAGACAAAAGTAAGACTGGAGCTAGCCTGGACCTTGTCTTACACATCAGGGTTGATTATGCAATCCTGTATGTGAATGTGTAAGTTTTCTTCTCTGTCTGAAGACAGGGAAGCTGGGATTCCATATAGTCGGAAATAGTAACTCACAAGTCTGTTTTATGCCATCATACTTTGCATACTTGCTTTCGAACAAGTTAGTCCCGGAGTAGATAAAGTGTAGAGGAAGAGGATAAGCCAGCTAAATGTCTAATGTCTAGTAAGAAGGACCAGCCCTGCACACTCCTCCCTCGGATGGTGGCACTACCTGGCCCTTTGCAGTATTCCCTCCCCCTACCCCACCCAGGGTCTTTGCAGTGAGTGCGGTGATGTAGTGTTTTGTACAGTCGAGGAAGGAGAAACTGTGTGATTGTTACTGAGGCGATCTGCATGTGTACTTTGCTTCTCAGGGAAGTTCATTAAGTAATAATTAAGTATTCTTAACAATGGAAGCTAATAAGTACCTCAGGATTGGGGTATGGCTTTTTCAGTGGTTATTTTTATGCAGTCTATCTTTTTGGCATTTTGTTCGAAGGACAGTCTGTTATAAAAGAGATTATGTGAGGTTTCATGCTAATTTGGGGAAGATTCTGAAAATTACAGGGATCAATTATGGTCCCAGCCCATTCCTTCTTCAGCCTATATCATCAGTTCCTACTTTTGGAAAGTCCACTTACCCTCTTTTCCGTCCATGTCTATCCGTGCTGGGTAGAGAAGTGGCACAGAGCAGAATGGGTGACCATCTACAAGGCAGTGCAAGGTCAAGGACCCTTCCCCTTACCTTTTTTTTTTAAAGAAAAAAGATATCTGGACCCCAGTTATTTGATAAATTACTCTAACTCTCCATTTTACTCTGTACCTATAAACATAGCTTAAATCTGTGAGCCCGATTCTCATCCTTATCTTCTGAATGGTGGAAACTTGGACTTAAAGAACATCTGCTGTGCACCAGACCTGGGAAGACTGGGCATCATTATCTTAGAGTCTCAGCCGGTAGAAATGTAAGGGGGAAATTCCAGTGATTCTCAGCTCTAATTGCACATTAGAATAATCTGGGGAGCTTTAAAGATGTACCTCCCCGGGCCTTACCCACACCAGTTTCTATGAGTGAGTACTTAAAGTCTCCCCAGGTGATTCGAAGAGGCAGCCAGGACGGAAAACTGATGCATAAGAGAAATCAGGGCATCATCCAGAGAACTGCCTTTGAAAGAGCCTGTCGTTATAAATCAGAGGCATCTTCCCAGGCCCTCTCCTGAAGCTGTGTCTCTGTGTTGTTCTGCTGTGGCACACGGTCCCCTGGGTCTCCCCAGGACTCACGGATTCCATTGGGCTTTTCACGTGACCTTTATCATCTCCTGTTCAGCAGTTGCATATATTAGGATTCAGGCCTTTGGCAGCCTCATTTTGAACTGTCGGTGCCAACAAGTCAAAGCAAGGAGACCTACTTGAAATGCTGGTCCTGTGTGCAAGGTAGATGAGTCCTGGATTTAAAAGCAGTGCCTGATAGATCGTCCCCACTGAAATCCCTCGTGAGGACCAGGGCAATGCCTGCAATCTGCTTGGTGGGAAGCAGTGGGTCTGGCTTGGGAGTTGACAACCATAATTCATTTTGAGACAGCAAAAAGAGCGAGAGAGAGGGAAAGGTGGAGGCCTTTAAGAGTTAAATTACACAACTCCCTTTTTATTTTTAAAGTCAGTGGATTCCTTGTTGCCTGTTGCTGAGAAAGATAAATAGATACCACATGTTGCTTCCAGACAAAACCCTCTCTGTGTTCCAGGGGAAGCACATGCAGCTGGTGTCTGGGTTAGTGGGCAGCCTTTACAAGGTAAACATGGGTTGGAAGGGGCTGGAGCGGACGTAGGGTAGCAACAGTTGGGAAATTACCAGCTACTCTTGAGTGGCACAGCACCTTTGAAATACTTTTAAGAGTTTGAAATCTCTTCCTGGAAGGAGCCCACCCTCTCCCCTTCTGGCTTCAAGTATATGATGTACGGAAAACAGTAAGTGAACATTTGTGATGTCACTGCTTCCGTACGTGGGATCTGACAGTTGAGAGCCTCTTTTGTGCTTGGCACTCGATGAGTAATTTGCATGCGTACTTTCATTTAATCTTCCCAAAGATCCTAGAGTTAGACAGAGAGGGTGTTTTATCCCCGTTTTATGAAAGGGGCAACTGAGGTTAAGTCAATTGCCCAGGGTCACAGGACACATGCCAGGGCCACGACTCCAGCTCCGACCTGGCTGACATTGAAGCCTGCCTCCCTCCACTGGCCACATTAAATTGCATGTGTGAATTAGCCACTTTGTAAATATTGGTGGAATACTTATTCATTTCAGGCAGCTTCCCTCTGACACTTAATCTAATCTAATCTGTTTGGGGTCCATCTGTCTTCACAACCAGTTGGCATAACTGTAGTGACTGTGCACTTTAGCATTAGGGATAAAGGTATCTTGCATTAGGAGACTGTCTTCATTATAGCAAGCAAAAGAATTACCGGATTCTGATGAAGACAGTCATCTTTTATGCTGATTTCTTCAAGGAGAGCCAAGCAAAGGGATCTCCAGGCTCTGACCCACACGGCCGCAGTCAGCCCAGCTGTGAAATGTGAGTTCCATCAGGCGGCCTCCTTCACATACCTGCACATCCCTCCTCGAAGGATTAGGCCACTGATGGCAGCTGCAGTCACACAGGACAGGTCTGACAGCTCTGTTACTAATTACACCTAAAGTGTTTACTGCCCCAGCGCAGGCCTTGCTTCAGTGTAAATCTTTTTGTTAAAGAGAAGATTGACATAAGAATACTCTTCCTCTCATTTTTATCTCTGCTCTCTCTTCAGAGACATCGTGTTATAGTTGCTTGCGGGGTTTTCTACATCTTTGGGCCCAAGTTGGAAAAAGCTGGCATATTTGTCTCTGACAAAAGTTTCTTCCTAGAGATGTTCGGTTTGCTCTAATTCATCAGTCTCTGGATTTCTTAGTAGTGGATTTAAATAACCAGAACTATTTACAGGGTTTGGGGTTGGGGTTAGAGTAATTTATCGACTCCTTTAGTAACCAAATGTGATGACAGAATGGCCTGAGCTCTAGCAATGGGAGTCTTGGTTGGTTATATTTACCTTATCACCTTAGCCTTAAGGAAAGCACACCCGACCAATTAACAGTGGTCTGCCTCACAATGTATTTCAAAATGTGTATTTAGATGTGATTAGAAAAATCACTCTAGTCCTATCAAACCATTCCTCCTTTACTGTCAGCTCTCAACCCCCAAACTAATGTTACGTCTTACAAACTTAGACTGTTTGGTATGACAGATGAATTAGTGGAAAACCATAGAATATTTTTGATGGTAGTTTTATAGTTTAAAACGCACACAGTACATTGGAAACTAATTTAGAGCCTCCAGTGGAGAGGTCTTTAGAGAACTTAAACTACAGATCATAAGAAGATTTTATAATTGGCTTGTCTCGTTTTATAAATTCCATGTCTTCATTCCTGGGATTGAGGTGAGGGAGGGGCGGTTTGAAATCTTAACAGAAATCATATCACCATTAACTTCCGTTATCAGGGAAGGTGCTGGGGAAACGTTGTAGTTCTGATATTTTCTCTGGCATTTATTCACCTTCTCCTGTTTCACCGAAATTTAGTTAGAGAACCTGGTGATTAGAATCATGACCTATGAGGCAAAAAGGCAGAATACATTTCTGGTATCTGACCATATTAGGGTGAGGGGCATTTGAGCTAGAAATAGACAGAGGGGCCACATTGAATGGCCTTTGTCAATGCCCCCCGTCCCCTTCAGATTGTGGATTTTATAAACGGAAGGCTGGGGACTGTGAGGATGGTGGTGACACAGGTTTTTGTTTGCGTCGTCTTAGTAATGGAACTGGAAAAACCTGTCCGAGTGTTGGGTTGTAGGTAATATGCCTTAGGGAGATGTATTCTGCCACTAGTAACCTCTAAAACAAGAATTGAGCGAAGATTGGACACTGAAGCTAATCACCCATTTAATAAGTTGGGTTTTGTTTCAGAATCTAAGGGTAGTTTATATTGGTTTGTATGGTAACCACTGTCCTCTCTTTAGGATGAATGCTACGATGGCCACCTTAGTAAAGAAACCCAAATGCGGGCTATAGGATGAGCCTTTACTTTCAGACTTGCTCTTCTAAAGACTTTCTTTTAAAAACATTTTTAGGAAAGACCTACCAAATTATTACCCTTAACTATTTCACAAACAAAATTATAGTCATAGTGCCTTTGTATCCTTCTTCTTTCTTAAAAGTTTCTCTTTTTAGATGTCAGCACAGATAGCACGATGACTTCTGTCTAATTTGGTGACAGACCTGGGAAAGGTTGCAGAGGAAGCATTGGAGTGGAGTTGGGAAAACAAGTTTGTTTTGGTTCTTATAGACACTAGCTGTGTGACCTTGTGTAAGTTATTTAATTTCTCTCAGTCTGAGCCTTCATATATATGATGAGGGCACCAACTTTGCGGGTTTACTAGGAGGATTAGAGTCGAGGAATCTAAAAGCTCTGGCCCAGTAACTGACGGTGCTGTAGTCAGGCAGGCTCTCACTCTTCCCTCTTGCAATTAGGGACCTGGGCCCTGACAGGCTGTGGTTCTGGTCCTCCTTGTGGGTATTCCGGCCCCTTTACCACAAACCCCTACAGAAGCTTAATTTCTCTCTCCAAATTCCTAACCAATGGTAGCTTGTAATTTTATAAAATTACACACATACATTGTTGGGGTTTAGAGTTGTAGAAATAGATGACCATTAGAAAATCCATAGAGAACATTTTGGAGGTCTCTAAAGGTTTCATTTTCTTTCTTACTTGGTTTGGAATTGTGAGACTAAAAATGCATTAAAAAAAATCTCCAAATGCTTTTTAAAGGGGGGGTGGATAACTGGGTACTTACGATTGGTCATTGCTAATTCTGGGTGTTGGTATGAACTCTTTCCAAAATCTAGAGCAAAGGGGGCTGGCCAGGGGAGGGGTAATTCGGCTAGCGTCTACATTGCCCCCACAGAGCTTCAGGACCACCCTGTTTTTTCAATGAGAAGCTTGAGTTTAAGTTTTTAGTTAATACAGCTAGTTGTCTGAGTACTCAGTAATAGAACCACCTCGCACTTGCCTGCTTGTTGAACCCTGCAGAGTGAGTTTTAAGAGCATGCTTCATATCTTTATTGAGAAGGTGTTTTACTTTTTAAAGAAATGTGATTTCTGAACCATTCATAGAGATGCCATTATTCTTTTAAAAACCATAAGAGTAAAAGGGAAGCAGGATATATAGTCTCATGGGCAACATTTGTCTCACCAGATACTCAGCACGTTGCCTGTTTTCTACTCTCAAACGCGTCTTTGTGGCTGTCGTAGAAATGCCGAATTATGACCCATGGTTGCTGATGCTCATTGCCCAGCCAGAGCTGCTGGGCATCCTTGCATGGGAACATGTACACGGGAAACACTCTGAGTATTTTGGGTTATTTACGTATGGTGAAATCCTGCTCACTTTCTATGTTTTAAAAACATTCTGGTAGAACACATGTATTTGTATCTTCTACATAAATACAGTTGGTGATTGCCAATTTTTTTTTAAACTACGGTAGCTTTTAGAATGGTTTGTATTTAATAGACAGCAGCAGGCAATATCTTCTGTCTTTTTAACTTGCAAATAAAAACTCATCTGGCCTGCAGGTGCTATTCCAGGTGTGGCACATACCATCAACTCCTCTCTTTTACTGCACATGAGGCATTTTCAGATTAGAATGAGCCCTCCCCAGGCGATGACCCTGTGCTTTATAATAGCAGTAAGAGTACCCTGACTTGGTAGCGTGACTGGCTCCGGAAGTATGTTATCATATATCATCCTTACGTCATCCCTGTCAGGGAGGGACGGTCTGGATGTTATGGCTGTAGTGAAGAAGAACTGAAGTTGTTGCAGACAGATTAAACGATTTGCTCAGGTCACATGGTTGGTCGGTGGCAGAGATAGGACTGGATCTGGGTCATCCCTGTTAACTGGGCTTGTCTACCAAGCCAGGAGGATTCTTGCAAGATGGGTGCAGTTGTGAGGTTTTCGAGGGTATTTTGCCCTTTTTCTTTTCTTTTTTTAAATAAACCTTTCAGTATAGAATCGTTTTAGATTTACAGAAAAGCTACAAACCTAGTACAGAGAGTTCTTGATGTTGGGTATCCACGTCAAGTCTCCCCTGTTGATAACATCCAATCTTAGTTTGGTACATTTGTCACAACTAATAAACCAATGTCGATACGTTATTGTTATTAACTAAGATCTGTGCTTTATTCAGATTTCCTTAGCTTTTGCCTAATATCCGTTTTCTGTTCCAGCTTCCCATCCAGGATACCACATTATATGTAGTCATCATGCTTCCTTAGGCTCCCTGTGGACCTACTGGACGGGCATTTTAAAATGTTCCTTATCTGGGATTTGTCTGCAGTTTTTCTCATGATTAGACTGGCATGATGGGTTTTGGAAGGAAGACCACTGAGGAAGGTGCTGTTTTCATCGCATTATAGCTAGTGCCTGTTATCAACCTGACTTTGCCCTGTTGATGTTGATGTTGATCACCTGGCTGAGATGTCAGGTTTCTTCACAGTAAAGTTACTCTCCCCCACCGCCTCTTTCTATACTGTACTCTTCGGAAGGAAGGAAGTGTGCTCAGACCACATTGCCTTGAGGAGGGAGTGTCTGTATAAATTATTTGGAATTTTTTTGAATGGGAAACTTGCCTACTTCTGTCGACTCAGCAAATCCTACTTTACCATTTTTTTCTTATGCTTGTGAGACAGGTGTGAAATTGTGGCAGGAGGAGATGGAGTCGTAGAAAGGATTGGTAACAATTCACACCAGTTCTGGGTTCATAGAAGTGGTTAAGAAAAGGTAGATGCTGCCTCTGTACTAGAGGAGGAGGGGACCAAAATAGAATAAAATAGCCCCCTAAGTGATTAATTATCCTTAGAGAGCCAGGGAGGTTTATTGCAAAGCGCAGGGAGAAATGGTGTGGTAATACATTATAAGTGTGAACTTCAGTATAGGAAGTACAGTTACAGAAAGGACAATAAAACTTGGGAATTTAAGAAGAACAATGCCAGTGAGCTCCTACATCCCCGCATTTCCTGGATATGAAACCGTCTCCCACCCTCTAAATACGGAGCTTGCCATTTTCAATACTGTCATTTAATACCAAGCCAAGGAGGGTCATGCAAAGCCTTTTTTTTTTTTTCCCTTAGCCTCTGAGGTTGCTTTAAAAAATGAGTCTGATTAGCAACTGTTTCTTCTGAGTGCTCAGTTTGGACCATTCTGGCTCATCTGCACTGTCCCTTCTCTCTCTGCAGAACTCCATCCGGCACAACCTGTCGCTGCACAGCCGGTTCATGCGGGTTCAGAATGAGGGGACCGGCAAGAGCTCATGGTGGATCATCAACCCCGACGGGGGGAAGAGCGGGAAGGCGCCCCGGCGGCGGGCCGTCTCCATGGACAACAGCAACAAGTACACCAAGAGCCGGGGCCGTGCAGCCAAGAAGAAGGCAGCCCTGCAGACCGCCACCGAGTCAAACGACGACAGTCCCTCCCAGCTCTCCAAGTGGCCCGGCAGCCCCACGTCTCGCAGCAGTGATGAGCTGGATGCGTGGACCGACTTCCGCTCACGCACCAATTCCAATGCCAGCACGGTCAGTGGCCGCCTGTCCCCTATCCTGGCTAGCACGGAGTTGGACGACGTTCAGGATGATGACGCGCCACTCTCCCCCATGCTCTACAGCAGCTCGGCCAGCCTGTCCCCCTCCGTCAGCAAGCCGTGCACCGTGGAGCTGCCCCGGCTGACCGACATGGCGGGCACCATGAATCTGAACGACGGGCTGGCCGACAACCTCATGGACGACCTGCTGGACAACATCGCGCTCCCTGCGTCCCAGCCGTCGCCCCCCGGAGGGCTCATGCAGCGCAGCTCCAGCTTCCCATACACCACCAAGGGCTCCGGCCTGGGCTCCCCCACCAGCTCCTTCAGCAGCACGGTGTTTGGCCCCTCGTCTCTGAACTCCCTGCGTCAGTCTCCCATGCAGACCATCCAAGAGAACAAGCCAGCCACCTTCTCTTCCATGTCGCACTACGGCAACCAGACACTCCAGGACCTGCTCACGTCGGACTCACTCAGCCACAGCGATGTCATGATGACCCAGTCGGACCCCTTGATGTCTCAGGCCAGCACCGCTGTGTCCGCCCAGAACTCCCGCCGGAGCGTGATGCTTCGCAGCGATCCAATGATGTCCTTTGCCGCCCAGCCTAACCAGGGGAGTTTGGTCAATCAGAACTTGCTCCACCACCAGCACCAAACCCAGGGCGCTCTCGGTGGCAGCCGTGCCTTGTCAAGTTCCGTCAGCAACATGGGCTTGAGCGATTCCAGCAGCCTCGGGTCAGCCAAACACCAGCAGCAGTCTCCTGTCAGCCAGTCTATGCAAACCCTCTCGGACTCTCTCTCAGGCTCCTCCTTGTACTCAGCTAGTGCACACCTTCCCGTCATGGGCCACGAGAAGTTCCCCAGCGACTTGGACCTGGACATGTTCAATGGGAGCTTGGAATGTGACATGGAGTCCATTATCCGTAGCGAACTCATGGATGCTGATGGGTTGGATTTTAACTTTGATTCACTCATCTCCACACAGAACGTTGTTGGTTTGAATGTGGGGAGCTTCACTGGTGCTAAGCAGGCCTCATCTCAGAGCTGGGTGCCAGGCTGAAGGCTCACTGAGGAAAGGGGAAGTGGGCAGAGCAGGTCAGTGCCCAGGGCTACGGCATAGTAATAACAGGGGCGGTGGGGGACAATGGCTTTCATTTACGTGGTGCACAGTAACCTGGCTCCCAGCCAGTTCATTCTGAGTGGTACCAGCAAAACAAATAGGGCTGTCAGGTGCCCCTCCCCACAGTTTGCTGACAGCTCAGGAGTTTTACTGCCAGTAAAAAGAATACACATTCAGAGGTTTCATTTTTCTTTGTATCCAGTCACCCTCGCTGACCTATGACACAGGTCCCCCTACTGGATGGATGGATGAGGAGAGAAGCGATGGGAGGAAGGGGACCTTAGGCCACACAAACATCAAGGTTAAGGACGCAGCCAAAGGGCCTTTCTTAGGCTCTCAGGTCCAGCACTGCCATTGTCCATCTTCGATGCTACGGTTTCTATATCTTTTTTATCCAGCAAAGTAACAATTTTTAGGTGCTTCTAATTTGACAGTAGACTATGCTTTCTGGACTCTTTCATACAGGAGTATTTCCAAGAAGCAAGATCTGTTAGATTCTTCACCATTAGTACTAAGCAATCTTTATTAGCACTCAGCATCTAAACATTTAAAAGAGCAAAAAGAATTAAATAGAAAACAGAAGTTTTTAATGTGAGAGAGCACTTAACTCATGTGCTTCTTTTTCCCAGTGTATAAATGGTGTCCGGTTCCAAACGGTGACAAGAGTTGTGAATGGCGACAGAGATTTTTTAAATTGTGGCATTTTAATTCTGTTGGAACCAGAGAGATCATGCAACATGATGTGGCAAGAAAAGAGAAGCATTTGACTGGAATCGGAAGTTGAGGGTTCCGTTCCACTTCTACTGCTTTCTGGTTGCTATTGGGAGTGTGTCACTTAGCCTTTGAACCTCAATTTCCAGTTTTATAAAATGAGGATAATAGCCCCTGTTACTCCACAGGGTTATTGCAAGAATCAAATGCACTGAAGTGTGTGAACGTGCTTTGTAAAACTGCAGTGGGCTGAAGTATGTGCGGTGTTATTAGGTACACATACCGACTGACACATACGAGTAAGCAGGGAGCCCAGAGAGGTTAAGTGGTCTGCCCAAGGTCACACAGCTGGACCCAGAATCCCTATTTCTGGAATGGCTTGAACCATAATCGTTCTTCCTAATTATCTCTAGATGGTAAAAATGAGAAGTGCTCTGAACCAGAGCCAGAATCAGTAGGTAACATACAAGCTTGCCCCAGAACTCTCAATCTTCAAGTAGTAAGATGAGCACTGGGGTCTTCTGCTATAACACATTTGTACCCCCAGACCCTCCCATGTTCAGGGGCTCTTTTTATGCCCCAGTTCCTTTTTTTTTTTTTTTTTTTTTTTAGTATCAGCAAGCTACTTACACTCTTCTTTATTAAGTGGTGTGAAAGAGAAATGGGATTCAAAGCCATAAAAAGCTGAGCCTTGTTTAACCCTCTGCCCTGGTGAAGGAATTATAAGGGTCTCCTGTGATGAGCTCATCCCGTTCATGGGTAGTTGTCGAAAGTGGAATGTCGAGAGTGTTGTGGTGCTCAGCTTCTCCGCTTTCCCAGGCAGAAGCAGGTCCCTAATGGCACTCAGACATCTGTTTCGAGTCATTTAATAGCCCTTGAGACGGTAAAAAGACTGCAGCAGAAGCTAAGAAGGGTGACACACTTCCGTACTGCCAGAACTCGGACTGGTGGAGACTTGCCTTGAGAAATTTAGATATTTGGCTTTTAGAAGAACAGTTTGTCTTCCTTTAAGAAGAGGAATATGATTGTGGCTTCTGAAGACACAGTAGGTTTTAATTTTGGTTTGGTTGTAAGGAATCCACTTTCTAGTTCATTGAGAAGAAAATGTGCCATCAATTTTTGTCTTATTTTTCAAGTGTAGGTTTTCCTTTTAATTCAGTAGCAGACTTTTCTTGTGTGTGTGTGTGTGTAATTCTAAAAGGTGGTATAAAAATATTTTAAGGGAGGGCTTCCCTGGTGGCGCAGTGGTTGAGAGTCCGCCTGCCGTTGCAGGGGACACGGGTTCGTGCCCCGGTCCAGGAAGATCCCACATGCCGCGGAGCGGCTGGGCCCGCGAGCCATGGCCGCTGAGCCTGCGCGTCCGGAACCTGCGCTCCGCAATGGGAGAGGCCGCAACAGTGAGAGGCCCACGTACCGCAAAAAATATATATATATTTTTTAAGGGAGATTTAAATACTTATGTTTAAAAAAATATATTTAGTGAATTATTATTTTGATAATAAGTAACTACTTTTAAAAGTATGCATTTTATTATTATACCCTTTTGGAATATTAGGGTCATTTAGTCACCTTTTTCTCAAAATATTTTGGGTGAAGTGTTTTTGAGGAGATATTTCTTGAGTAAAAAATATGAAAAGTCACCAAATTTTCCTGAAAGTAAACCAGCTCAGTATGACCAGAGCAAGAGAAAGAAACATCCTGAAGACTGTGAAGGGCTTTGAGGGAGTCTGGTTTCTGGCTCTAGGATTTCCATTTTGCTTTGGAATAAATTGCTCCACTATATAGCCAGGAGCATGTGTGGCCTAATGTATATTCTTACTTTTACAGTAAACTTGTGGCTATCGCTTTATTGAAGATTCTCCTGAATTCACAAAACAGGACTTGGGTCACAGTCTCAGAATTCACTTCTCCCAAATTAAGCACCTCAGCTTCCCAAGATTTGTTCTATAATGACTTTCTTGGTTTGACTTTTTTTTTTTTTCAAGCCAGTAGTTGTGGTATTCTCTAGACTCACTTCCTGCCTTGCTAACTGAAGGTCATGTGACCCCGAGTGGGCGCCGGAGCAGTTCTGTCCAGTTGACAGACAGTCTTGCTGGAGAGCTGTGGTGAGATGCTTCTCTGGAGGGGTGGGTGTTTCACACATGTCATTCATTTTATAGATCACGTGTGAAATCCTTTGACCTACAGGTCTATCTGGAAAAGGAAAGAATAATTGTACCTCTTTGTGAGTGCCAGCTACTGGGGTATGACGGGCACTTGCTTCTCTCAGGCACTGGGGAAGCTTGGTGTGCATGTGTACAGATTGGCAGCAGGCATGGCTGTGAGCAGGTGTGGTGGTTTCAGGGCTGTGCCTCCGGTAAGCCCTCCTGAGATTGACATGTGTCTGTTCTTGCAGGAAAGCAACGTCAGTTTCACTGTAGTTTTGATGTCAGAAGGTGCCTAAGTTCACATGCTTTTTCGTTCATCTTCATCTTTTGGCATTTGGAGACCCCATTAGGGAGCAGCCCCATACTTAGTTGCGTTTTAAACAACTTTATGATAAGGATTGGAAAATACTAACTAGGAAAACCCCAGGTGGAGAGGAGAGAGGTAGTTCTCTTCCTGTCTGTGCCACTGGCCATGTCACTGATGAATCTCTTAGAATAGTAGGTTTCTCATCTGTCAAAAGAGGACAGAATCGTAGAGTTGTTTTTTTTGTTTGTTTTTGGGTTTTTTTGTTTGTTTAACCAATAAGATTTATTTAGTTTTTTAAATTGAATTGTAGTTGCCATACAATATAGTGATTCACAGTTTTTAAAGGTTATACTCCACTTATAGTTATTATAAAATACTGGCTTTATTCCCTGTGTTGTTCAACATATCCTTGTAGCTTATTTTATACCTAATAGTTTGTAACTCTCAATGCCCTACCTCCATCTGGCCCTTCCCCTCTTCCTTCTCCCCACTGGTAACCACTAGCTGTGAGTCTGCTTCTTTTTTATTATATTCACTAGTTGTTGTATTTTTTAGCAAAGTCATAGAATTTTAAGGGTGCATAGTATGTATACTTTTAAACCTGAAACCTAACATTCTGTCTGTGAAATTGCCACCGTAAGGGATATGCGATGATATGGAACTGTAAAGGAACAGTGGTATACTAGTGTGGCAACAGCAGGTCCTGGTGTTGGAAGCCGTTGAGAATTTAAATTTAGGCTACTTCCCAAAAGGAACAAATCTTTGATACTTGTTGGACTGATGTTTAAATGCTGTGATTCCATTATGTCTTTAAATATTCATGTTGGGGGATAGGACTGATTCTAACCAAAGACAGACAATATCATAGGCTACTCATGTGATGTTTTTTCTTGATGTACTGATAGATATTTCCATTAGGGAATATAACGTGCAGTACGTACTGCGTGGAGAACGTACTCTGTTACTTGCACTTGTGAACTGTTGTCTAGTCTTTGGTTATAGTGTGCTAGCCTCAAGAATTCTGTACCTGCAGGGATCTTTATTCTTACTTTTTAAAAAACCCAAAGTCTGAACTGTCATTCATGGAGAGAATGGCTGTCTGGATGTTCCTAGTGTTGACAACAGTGAAAGAAAATTGACAAGAGCCCTGAAAAGACGTTTTCTGTGCAGAGGCTGGTACACTCCTTACGTACACCCGTTTCCCTGGAAAGCAGTGACGTCCAGCACTAAGGCTGCTCTTCCTGGGTCTGTCGGGTTTTTAATGCACCTTTGCTCACCACTGGCCAGCCTGCTAAGCATGGGGACAGAGCCTGAGTGACTGCTGCTCTTCATGCAGTAGCATTTATAGATGGCTTTCTGGCAGGTCTCTTTTGGCCACAGAGCTTGTGTGGAACATAAATAAGTGGAATGAAAATCACCAGAATTACTACTGGAACTTCATGTACACTTTAAGCTCCCGTTAAATGCTTCTTTTCAGAGTGTTCATAATGCTCAATATTCATCTTATAAATAATGTTTTCTGTAAGTAGAGTCTTCCCCCAGGGGCCTGCTTCTCATAGGCATACCTTTCTGTATAGAGATGGGAGAAGGGGGCTTGTTGGGACCTGCCTCTGTGCCATGGCCAGAGAGGTTGCCCTGTCAGAGGTCCCCCATGGCCCTGGGGCAGGTAGAAGGATGTTTGTTCACTGCTTTCTCTTCCCAACTTGGAGACACGTGTCTTAATGCTGGATTTTCATTCCAAGATGGAGATTCCCCACCTTGCAAGAGACTTCACCCTGGTTTTGTTGGTATGTTCATTTAATTTGAAAATACTGCTTTCCCCCATCCAAATTATTTTGAAGTTTAAAATTTTAAAAACTAAAATGAATTAAAATTTTGTATTGTGAACTAGTGACAGGCACTTCAGATATTCAGAGGTCCCGTGGGTCGGTGTTTCTCAAAGTATTTCACAGAATACTCAATCCTCAGGATATTCATGGGTATTAAGTGGAAAATAGATTCTGTGGTCAAATGTCTGAGGAACGCCATGTTAAATAAAGTTAAATAGGGTTGTTTGCTGCAGGACTTCTCAGAGCCTTAGAAGTTAATGTATGTTATGAACCTTCTAGGATCGGATTGCAGTGTCTCCTAAGTTTATCTGACATCTCGAATCAAATCCTTCTTCTCCCGGAAACCATAGGACCAGTGTCCTAAGGAACCCCCTAAAGAAATCCTGAAAGAGGTCAGCAGCCTCTTAAGAACGAGGGATTCTTTGCCCTTTTTCCTCTTGATTCTTACTGGAGCTTTTTGTACGACCTTGTCATACATCAAGCCTTTCTCAGCCACAGGGTGGGTTCTACTCTTGGATGAGCTAGCTGCCTGGCAAAATGGTAGGTCCCACGTTGGTTGAAGTGCTCAGGAAAAGTCTGAATTTATTAAACAAAATTTGTTTATTGAGTACCTGCAGTGTGCTGGGCACAGGGGATAGAGGAAGATAAAATAGGGTCTCACCCTCAAGGTGTGCATGGCCTGGCTGGGGATGTGGTGCAGTGGTGGTGGTGGTGGTGGTGGTGGTGGTGGTGGTGGTGGTGACGGTGACCATTGTCCCAGGGGAAAAGACTGCTTTCCATGCAGGGGTGGAGCAAAGGACCCATGGGGCAGTGGCAACCTTGCATGCTTGGTTTTCTGGGACAACCCTGCTTTTTCAGATGTTCTGTTCCGTTATCACGTGGTCTGTTCCACCTGTCTTTGGGGGATAAAAACATAGGCTCCATGCTGATAGGGCAGAGTTCAGACTAAATCCAGATGCTGGTTCATGTTAAAAGCCCTGCAGGAGACTTGCTTTTATGTTTGATTTCTAGAACTGGTTCATCATCACAGTTGAATGTGAGCCAGCTACCCACTCCAAGATCACTGTCCCTGGGGCTCTGCTCCGAGGGGAGATGTGGATTTAAAAAGCCTCCCCTGCAGCCCACCCCAAGTAAAATAATGCCTTTGTGGTACAGCAGAGAACCTGTGAATCTGTAGCAGAAGGCTGCCATTTTTATGGTTATGTGTCATTGAGTCAAGCCACTCCATTTCTCTGAGTCTCAGTTTGCTTGTCTGTAAAATGGGGCTAAAACGAAAACCTACCCCACAGAGCTCTTGTAAGGACTATCTCTGATATGACCTAATGTCCTTTGTCAACTTTTTAAAAAGTTACTTAATGTTTATTGTTACTTAAAATGGTTCCGGAGGTTAATGCAGAATTAAGGAAAGCACCAAGCCAGTCTTACATTGTTGGCACAAAGAGCAATTACTTTCCTCAATAAACTAGAATCAGTTAGGTTTCTTTTCATTAAAAAGGTATAGCAATTGCCTGTTGTGTGAAACCTTTGATGTCCCCTAGAAGTCCTGCCTGCCAATTTAGGGATACCCAGGACAGGGGCTATATTTTCACTAATAAAAAGGACCTTCTGCCACAGACGGATTGGGGAGGTTCATATATGGTACCCAGGGTGTTCCATTAATATCTTTAAAGGATTGCCTGAGAAATCCTAGCTGTCTGGCCTCCGCCTTCTTTCCTTAGGGAGGCTGTCATATCCACTCTGTGCTGAGGGGGGAGCCTCGCCCTGCCCCGTTTCTGCTTCCTCAGCGTGGAGCCTCTTCCTGTTGGGAGGGAGCCTGGAAATCTGATCTTCCCTCTCCACTGCCAGGCCACCGTGGCCACACAGAGAAATAAAAAGCTGCTCCAGTTCTCCTAGGACTTCTTGGGAGCAGAAACGTTGCCACACAGCGAATGGCAGGATGCTGGCAGTGGTCTCGCCATGGACCCCACCTCCCCAAGAGCTGGTGGTTTACTGCCCCCACCCCCGCCGTCACTGGCTAACGTGACACAATTTGGGGTTCAGAAAATATGGTCACTGTATCTTTAAGATCTGCCAACTAAGTTCAGTGAAAACCCAGAGAAACTGGGCTGTTCTTCTCCAGGAGCTTTCCTTCCAGAGAAGCGAGACCAAGCCTGGAGGTGAAACATACCACCCAGAAGAGCTACTGCCTACTTGGTTGCAGGTGTTTTGTTTTGTTTCTGTTCCCAATAACAGATGCGAACCTTACTCTGTAATTCTAGACTTTCCTGTTTTTTAATAACCTCTTTTTTTGCTAAAGTCTATGACATTCATTTATTAAAGGATGAGAATTACTTAGTTATGAAGCCCTCAGAGCATAATTCCAGTGTTTCTAAGGATAAAACTTTAACTGCCAGTCCTGGTTTGATTGACGGTTTGCATATCAGTATGTTCTCTCTCTCTGTCTCCCTCCCTCCTTCTCCCCCTTCCCCTCCCCTTTCCTCTCTCCTCTGTCTTTCTCTCTGTTGAAAGACATCTGGACCATAAGATTTTTTTGTTTTAAGTATTCATGTCTGTGTGGAGTGTTCAGTTTGACTCCTTAGTGGAAATTAATGGCCAAGAAGAGGCCGGAAGTTCTGAGGTTGAATTTATAAATTAATTTCCACTGGGCTTCTATTGGTGTACATGCCACTGTAATTAATTGGAACTTCCATTGATCACTTGTGTCTTCAGAAATGATTGGAAAGCAATAGAGCCCAACATAAGTAATCAGAAAATATGTGTCGACTGATAGACCTGTTAGAAGGTATCCCTTAGTTGGTAGTGTCCCTACCGCCTGAATGCACTCGCTGCCCAGCCCCAGTCAACTCAGGTTGTCCTGCTGGCTGAGGTCGGGGTGGGGGGTGGAGAGCCGAGGTGAGGAGCTCCCAGCACGTACCGCCAGGTGCTGGTCAGGCTGAGCGGGGAGAGGAGGGCCACCCACCGTGTGGGTCCACCTCACTCCTGGGTCTGTACTCCCACCGGCCTGCCGCCCTCAGGACAGACGGGCCTCTGTCTCTGTCGATCTTGGAGCTACCCTGAGACCCTCCTTTCTGTTCCTTCTTGGTTTCCTTCCTCGGTTGCACTGGTGTGGTTGCTGCCATCTGTGTTACCTGCATGTCCTGGTCATACCTCACAGGTGGATGAGTGGTTTGGACTTTGTGGAACTAAAATAGCTGATTTTGTGTTTTCGATTTCAGAATCACTTTTGGAAAATTTAGATTGTCTTCAAAACCCTGCATATCTAAAGCAGGAAAAAGAAGACTTTGGAGACCTCCCTCTTTTGTGCTTGGTAGCTGGACCCTTAGACGGGCTGGAGCATTACGGCCACACTTGCACTCAGTCCCAAGGGAGGTAGGGCATCCCAGCCCAAAGGGGTAGCTGCACGCTCCCAATTGTCCCCATACCTCTTCTAGCCAGTAAATGCAGTGAGGAGTCACGCAGGATGGGGCCACACCCAGTAAACATAAACATTGTGATATTCAGGTCATGGTTTATGGCTCTAAGTATTTCCTCCTGGAAATACTTATTTCCTCTAAGTATTTCCCTTGTGTTTCTAAATGGTGAATCACTTTAGCAGTGACAGCGATTTGAGAGAGTAGCGTGACTCTTAATTCGGGGGGCTGGTAATAAAGAATGGGTTTGGTAGGATGGCAGAAGGTAAATTCTTTATTAAATCCTATTTAAAATTTTATTTTAAAAATAAAATAATATGTATGTTAAAACTGTGCCTTGTATTGGTCCTTAGGAGGTTTCATCTTATAAGAAGTATGAGTTTTTTCTCATATTCTTCTGAATAGAAACTTCATCAGAAGCCATCCTCCTCCCGAAAGGGGATCATTAAAATTCTAGGTCTTGTCCCATAAGCAGTAGGTACTGCTTGGATTCAAATGAGATTAACTCTTAGCAAATGCGAGTCTGTTTAAAATGCTTTGTGGAAGCTGTAAGGCTTAAAAGGGTGTTAAGCATTTGAATTGGCAGAGAGGAGGAGAGGGCTGTTCCAGGAGTTGGCTCGTTCATTTACTCAGCCAACATTTATTGTGTGCCTCTCCTCTGTTTCAACTTTCCAGGCTACTTGGGACATCAAGAAAATGTGTCCCTGCTGGAATGTGCACTTCTTGTGGGTAAATACCATGTCTAAGACAGCGCTCTTGAAATTGTAGATGCTCCGTAAGTGTTTGGTTTGATTTGAAGGCTTTGCTCTGCCCTCAATATATTGGGACTTCAGTGTGTATGAGAAAGTAACCATTCTGGGCACTATGTGATGAGGTGCCAGGTAAGTGGCTTAGGAGTTTAGCAGAGGACGGCCTGGGGCCGGTGGGGCTGGAAGAGCCATCTGGATGTTTGGATGGGGAGAGCAAACCAGGCAAAGGCACTGAACCTGACCCATCGGATAAGCAGGAGGGGGTGTTAAAGCGTGTTAAGGACAGCGGAGCCAGACCCCCAGGACTCTGCCAGCCAGGGTTTTGGAGTATTATAATTAAGGCTAAGTAACCATGCATCCAGAAAGGATCCAAAAGCCCCTTAAGGTCTTTGGCCTTAAAAACAGTTCTTTAAAAGATTGTAATCCAGAACTTTGCAAGTTGTGCTGTGTGGTTTGAAAATCTAAGAATCTTAAGAAAATCGGAAATCTCTGCGACTTTGCTCTTGACAGTAAATTAACAAGTATCATGTTTCTGCTATTGCAGTCACCATATTTGACCCCGGATGCACAAAGAATATTGGTCACCATAATCTCTGCCCCAAAGTAAAGACAGAGACAGGACTTTCTTAAATTTGTATTAATCATCATTAATCCCTACAGTCTGAGCAGCAGAAGGTCTGCGTCTCTGTGCAGGTCACTCCTGCTCTGTGTCCCTCAGCTGTGAAGTGCTAGGGTGGCAGCTTCTCTCCTCTTCCTGTGTTTATCAGCACAGCACACAGGCTGGCTGGAAGGGCAGTCCACACCAGATCCAGGTCCTGAAGCGTCCTGGAGGCGACAGCTCTTCAGTGGCCTGTCGCCAGCCTTCGCGGACAGGCTTCAGCTGCCACCTTGAGAAGCCCAGGAATTACAGGAGGAGGCAGCTGCAAGCAGTGCTTACACAGGTCACGCTTTTACACAAACTAAGCTTTAAAAAAAAAAAAAAAAAAAGTCTAGCTGAGTGTCTTTCCAGTATCTTCCTGAGTGTCACCTTTGCCATGAAAAGTTTATTTAAAGCTTCCCTGTAACATCCCACGTTCTCCATAAGTACTTACTTGCCCCTTAGAAAGCCTGTGAGCTGCCCTTCCTAGAAACGTGATTTTCCTTCAGGGAGGCTCCTCAGCTGTGTACAAATTTGGCCAGAATTTCCATACCTGTTTTCTTTCCCCTCGTAAACTATTCAGCTTCTAAAATGGCAAGTTGACAGCATTTGCTAAAATGGATTTTTATAGAGCTGCACCTCCTAATTCCCCTTCTTGGGCTGTCTTGGAGGATGGCTCTGTTGGGCCAGCCTTGCAGGCAGAAGGCTGCATTTTAATCAGCAAGGCCCCTGCAGTCCCTGAACCCCAGGTTGGTTTTCATGCACTTCCCTAAGTCCTTGTTATCGCCCGTTCCAACCCAGAAGATTTTGAAAAATTAACCAAATTAAGATGGTGGCAGGCAGGCATTTCTTTTCCCTCTACTCGGGTAGAAACATTCATACTCTGAAACCCACACCTGTTCTCTGAACACATGAAGTTTCCCTGTCAGATCAAGTGAATATCAATTCATTTCCTTTTCTATCCTAAACGTTCCATATTTAGTTCCCAGTTTGCCCCAGGGGTTGCAAGTTTGGCTTAAATTACCTTTAAAGAGTGAGGAAAGTGATATTTCACTTTAATGTTGAGTTTCAAGCAGACTTTCCTCCAAAGATCTTTCCGTTTTAGCTAGGAAAGCCGTGGATAACCTGTATGGATTTGCAGATAGGAGAGTTTCATCCCTGTGGCTCTTTTTCCTTCCCTGTCATATTTGGTATTGGGGGTCTTATTCCTTTCCTCTCTGCCAGGAAGATGAAAACACTGCTGAGAAATCCAGATTTGTCACAGTGGAGTTGAGCTGTGGGAGGACAGCAGCAGGAACATTTATGTTTTATTCCCAGTTTAAAGTTGATGGGGGTTGTTACGTTTTGTGTACAGTTTCTTGGAGGTGCTGCCCTTTCTTAGAACATCATGTGAGTTAGTGGTGATAATTTGGTTTCCCCATTTCATTTTCCCTGCATCAACAGCCTGATTTCAAACTTAAGTGTTAGGCAGGGAGAGAGAGGGAAGAGATTTTTCTCCGTGTTAGTGAAAGTCGCTGATGGGACGGGACGGTGTTCGCCTATTTATTGTTAGTTGGCCCATTGCCTAGTAACTGTGACGTGATAGCTGTAATTCCCATCAGCTGTAGGCTTCTTTTTCCTTCCAAAAATTTTGCTTAATCTGATGTGTTTTTAGACCCATAAGGGCATCAACATACACACGTAAACTTCACAGTTAACTAAAGCTTCTTACTTGAAAGAATGTCAGAGTGGTGAGAGCACCAATCAGAAGCAGGGAACTTGTATCCAAACAAAGTATCATTAAATCCCATTAATGTGCTCCCTCCATTTTTTCAGTCCTTGATGGAGTCAGATAAACATGTGCAAACACTGAGCCATCAAAGAGAGGTTAAAAATCTAAGGCAGGTGAGGGGCCGCTGTCCTTGTGACGATTTTTGATCGTAAGGTCTTCCTAGTGAATGGTGAATCTGGTGTTCCTCTTAGAAGAGTGATTGCATTTCCTTTCTGTTTTCACAATATTTTACAAACAAACTGTTTGCCTTCTATCACAGAGAAACAAGTTGCCTTTCTGTCCTGTGGAGCGGGGGTTTCTCTGTTAATAACAGTTTGTCCTCTGTGACAAATTTAAACTTCTAAACCTGGGCCAGGCGTCTCCCAGTTGAACCGCCAGGCACAGGCCGTTTCCTGTGAGGCCTCGGGGGAGCTCCAGGATGTAGTGCCACAAGGGGCCCCAAGCCCATTCTGCAAAGAAGGAAAGAGTGACGATCAGTGCATTCCCTTCTTAATGATGAAGTTCCCTGAAGGTTCTGGACCTTTGGGTGAGACTGTGATGGTTGTTGCTCTAGACTGCCCACTCTGGCCTCCTGCCCCTGGTTTCAGGGCCGATGCCCTATTCTGCTTAGAACGATGCCACGTTGGGGGTTGTAGGTGCCCTCTGCCTTCTTCCCTCCTGTGCTGACCCGGCGCCAGCATTAGAGCAAGCTGCGTGCCCTGCCTTTGTACTTGGAGAATGAAGTGTGTCACCTTCCCAGCATGCACTGCTTTCTGTGGCTGAATAATTAACACCAGAGGGAACCGGGGGATGGGGTCTGGATAAGGTAATACTTTACACCTTCTCTCTTGGCACTTACAGTTAAGTCAGGATCGGGACTTGGGGACCATAGTCACCTGATGACTAATTGCCTGGTGATCTTAGGTTGTGGTTTATTAAGTGTTACTGTGAAGGAAAGAACCAAATCCCCTCCCAAAGAACCATGTCTACACCCCTGTTTCTTCATGGCTCAGGGGTCCCAGGTAGAGTAGCTAGAATAGCACTGGCTCTGGCAGGTTAAATACCTCACAGGTACTGAGATCTGATATCGTTTTATTACCTTTTCTCCATCTGAAATCAACAAGCCATTATTTTATAGTCTAGGCCAATATTGTGTAGTATCATTACAAAGCAAAGAATACCTTCAAAAAACGCCATCAGCCAGGGAAACGAAATACTTGGGGAAGGGGTGGGAAGACGGGGCCTTTTCCTGTTTTACTGTCTCTACCTCTAATAAAACAACCGAAGTTCTTCTGTTTGGAGCTATAGCAAGAGTAATTATGACCGTAGGTATGTAATATTACGAGTACCAAGTCCTGCTGTCTTTCTGAATATTGGTGGTGAGAGGTAAGATTGCCAAACAGTCCAGCCACAGAACAGAATTGTACACTTGTGAAACCTCCAGGTGAATTTAAGATACTGTCTTTTTTAAAGGAGAGAGAAGCAGATGTACATAACGCGTGTGTGTGTGAGTGTGAGAGAGAGAGAGCTTATTGATGCATTTTTCATTACTTGTTCACCTTATCTGGTGAGAAGATCCTGAGGTTGCTTCCCTACCACTTTTCCATTTCTTGGCCTAGAGCCATTTTTTTCCTACCATGACAGCTGACACTGTCTCCATAAACAAAAGGTCTTGAGGCCTGTCATGTCAGTTCCTTTAGCTACATCTCTATGACTATGTGTGTGTGTATATATATATATATTTAATTCTCTAACTTTTCCGGGCTCAGTGGTCGCAAGAAATCTGATAAGATTTGTGTAAATTCAGATGCTTTGAGAGGATTTACCGTTTGAAGGTGGCTGAGTGCATAATAATAATACCAACAATAATAGTGTTGTTAATTTTTTTTTTTTCTTTTTTTTTTTTTTTTTGCGGTACACAGGCCTCTCACTGTTGTGGCCTCTCCCGTTGTGGAGCACAAGCTCCGGACACGCAGGGGCCCAGCCGCTCCGCGGCATGTGGGATCTTCCCGGACCGGGGCACGAACCCGTGTCCCCTGCATCGGCAGGTGGACTCTCAACCACTGCGCCACCAGGGAAGCCCGTGTTGTTAATTTTTAAAGGGATGTTTTGTGGGAGGTTTTTTGGGCCATATGTATGCGTGATATAATTGTTTTTCCTCTGCAGATTTTTAATATAAAAAGCAAATTCCTAGGACACCCCACTTAGAGATTACTTCTCCTTTTATAGTGAGGGAAGTCAAGATTACCCCAACCCAGCAGTGCAGACCGATGAAGCCTTTGTGGAAAGTGGCCATTTCCACTCCCCTGATGTTGGGATATCAATGGGAAGGGTGGTAAGCAAGGTCACTTAGTCCTCATAGCTGGGGGAGGGGGAACCAGAAGAGCATAGCTGGTCTGCTTGGGGTGACCAGCTCCCCTGGTTTTAGCATGTAAGTCTCGTGTCCCAGGAAGCCCCTCAATCCAAAAATCTAGAGTAAAACCCCATCTGCACCCCAGGCCTCCCTAACTTGGAAGGGCCCGCTGAGGCACCCCGATCTGCCTCGCTTTGTTAACCTCCACAAGCGAATGGCCCCGTTTCCTCGAGGCTTTTTAACGTGAGGGCGTTTTGTTATCAAGCACGGAAATAAGGTAAGTGATCTCCGGGCTTTGTCCTTAGGTTTTCAGCCCTTTGAAGCTAGTGCAGCAGAACAGCTTGACTTGCAGCACCCCTGGCCCAGAGGCAGGTGAGGGACCGGAGGCTGAGGAGACGTGACCTGGAGGACCCACTGCTGCTGTTTGAATGTCCTTAACCGTCTCTGGTTTTCTTCTCTCCTCCTTTAGACCCTCAAACTGACACAAGACCTACAGAGGAAACCCTTTGCCAAATCTGCTCTCAGCAAGTGGACAGTGATACCGTTTACAGCTTAACACCTTTGTGAGCCCCTGCCGTTTCCTACCCCAGCAGAGACTGTTATCGGCCCCTTACCCCGGGTGAAGCACTTACCCTCGCACAGAACTCTCTCTATAAAGTATGCAAAACCTTCCTTGTACGGGGTGACAGCCACCTGCCAGCGAAGGACAGCACCCTGCCAGCACCACCCACCCTGTTCAGAGCACACCGTGAGCCCGCGGGCCATTCTGTGGTGTTGTAATATCGTGATGGTTTATGGGATGTTTTAAGTGTTGTTTTTGTGTTTGTTTTCCTTTGACTTTGAGTTTCTCACATGCATTTACTTGCAGTCTTTTTATGTTAAAATATTAATCATGCTTCCCCTGGCAAATTTAAACACAGAAGGAAAATGTTGTACCAGCTGCTATGCTGGCTTTGGGTGTCACAAGCATTCGAGCCCGTAGAACTCCCCAGACTAACACGTTACGTAAACTAGAGGGGGGGTTTCTTTCTTCTTTCGTTTGGTAGAAGACTATCCTTTTCTAAAAACTGAACAGTGGCACAAGTGTTTTCTGTGTGCACCGGTCCAGGACAGAGCCCTGCATCGGCAAACCTGACTCAGAACCAAACCACGTGCTTGGCTCTGAGTCAGGGTGGTCGGGGGATGAGACCCCGGCACCTGGTCTGCAGTTGCCAGATCAGTAGGGCCTGTGGTCTCCTGTCGGTATCCTCAGCTAACACAGTCCACAGTGATGGTATGTTGGTTAGAAGTTAGAATTTTTCAAGGAAGAAATCAGCTCAGCTGTCCGCTCATTGCCAAATGCCACTAACAGGTTTAGTTTTAAGGAGAAAAGAAAAGAAAAGGAAAAAAAAGTAGTCGTGTTTTTCTTTGCAGAAGACGTGAACTTACAGGTGAACATTAAGCCCGCAGTGAGAAATGTGTGGAAAGTACAAACCCGAGTCACTATTTTTCTAAATGTGCACCCTTGATGATTTTCAGTCTTGCTCTGTATAATCTGATCTAGTAGACGTGTATGAGTGACAAGCAATAGCATACAAACTGATTTCTTTTTAATATAAATAAGCTTAGATTGTAATTGTACAAGTGTCACAATGGAAGTACAAGATAGGGCAGTTTTGACCTCCCCCCACACACTTTTCCTGCTTCTATGGATTTCATTTTTTTCTTTTCAAAAAGTTATGGTGCTGTATAGGTGCTTTCTGTTCAACCTGAGAAGTGTGAGTATATTAGTTACCCTCTTTGGTAGACAGAATAGTTGGGAACACCTTTGGTACATATGAAACTGGTGTAATGATGCTCTGATTAGCACAGCATATGCATACTTCTCCAAAGTGATATATGAAGACTCTTTTCGTTGCATAAAAAGCATTAGGCATAGAAATGTATAAATATATTTTATCATGTACAGTACAAAAATGGAACCGTCTGCATGGATGTTAGGGATACAGGCTAGTATTTCAGCACAGACCTCCCTGCATGAGTTCTCGCTGATGCTTGCACCGTGCAGTGGGCACTGATTCCCTTCCACCAACACAGACGTGCCACCCGACCCCCTGCACCCATCACCAGCCACCAGGGGCCCCTTTGTGCACCTTTGCTTCCTGATTCCTCTGGGGGTGACATTGGTGGTGATAACAGCTCCTAGCATAATGAACGTTCCATTTGGTGTTGCCACTTGTCTCTCCCGCCTCGCTTGGGCTGTCATGTTTGAGCGATGGCCCTGTTGATTTCACCCTGCCCCCTACTGAATCTGTAAATTGTTGTGCAATTTGTGGTTATAGTAGACCTGTAGCATATCACCTTTTCTAAACTGCTACAAGTTTATAATCTTCATTTTGAAAGTACGTATAATTTTTAAAAATATGTATTCTATTCACGTGGTCTGCTTGTCAGTGAGACAGACTTTTGCTTACTGTATTCTTTTGTAATAAAGCTAGCCACTTCCTTGATTTCTTTGGTAGTCTGCTGTACACAAGAACTGTCAAGTGTCAGCAAGAGAGGACTGCCTCTCTGGGTCCCTAAGTGGTGCAGCCCCCTGCGTGGAGACATAGTTCAGAGACAGTGGCAGCAGCTCAGGGACGGTGGGGAGTGGCAGAGGGGTGTTGGATATAGGGGAGAATCCGAGTGCTTCCAACACGAGGGCCCTGAGAACTTCTCTCCTGAGCTCAAAGAAACAAGAAAACTAACAAAATAGCTACTTGCCTTTGCAGTTTTATACACCGTGGGAAATACTTTGGGAGTAAGAAAGACAACCCTCAAATGTGTTTTGACTTTTAAAGTGTTGAATTCCTTTCAGACATGTGGCATCTCATTTATTCTTTTTTTTTCCCCCCAATGTTTGCTAGATTTCAGGCAGAATGTTTTACAAAATGTCCTAGAACCGGATTCTAATTTAATCTAAAACAGCTGAGGGAGGGACAGAGAGGTATGAGAGCAGGATAGCCACAGAGCAGATCAGGAAAACGGAGAGGGAGGGGTGCTTGGAATTTTTTTCTTTTCCTTTTTTTTTTTTTTTTGAAGTAAGTCAGCATCTACATGTAGAGTGTTGCGGACAGCTGAGATCAGGGCAAAGTGTAGCGCCAGCGTCAGGCAAGAATGGGATAGTTAAGCCTGTCCAGGATCACAGCAGGCCCACTCTCACCCTTGGCCGCCCACCCAGAGGCCAGGATCCCTTAGGCTAACTGAGTCCGAAGGCAGTCAGGGCAGAGGTGCCACCTGAGCCCTCTCCCTCTTGTATTTGAAGACCCTGCTTTCAGGAGGGGCCTACCGATGGCCACCATGTGGAGTTCTGAGTGCCAGGGGCCCTCACAGGAAGTCTTCTGACCTGGAGTATCTCAGTGGAATACTTGGTAGTCTCCGGGAGTCTGGCGGTTGTAATGTTTGCATCCTGATAAGAACTTTCGGAGTCTACACTCAGCCTCTAAATAAGCTAAGGAGCCTTCCACTTTTTGATGGGAAATTTAGAAAGAAGAGTAACAATGTTGAAAACATGACCCGAACTCCGGGGTTCTGTTGTTCTCTTCAGGGCTCCGGAGCCAGATACATTTTACCAAAGTTAGAAAAGAGCTTTATCACAAGGCTTCACTGTCCTGGCGTGAGTGAGGCCTGACCGCCAGGTTCAGAGTATCCCGTTAACTGTGAGTGAATCTGAGGTCGATTTCCTTTATCCTTTATTGCATCCCCTGCAATGTAATGACTGCCGAAACATATTTTTTTAAATTTCAGAAGTTTGTCTCCTGTTAACGGGAAGAGCGTGCACACACGTGTAGTAATGGTGGACTCTGTGTGTGTGTGTGTGTGTGTGTGTGTGTGTGTGTGTGTGGTGGTGAGTTTTGCCCTGTGTGTGTTGCTCCCCCACCCTGAGGAGAAGACCTCTTGGCTCACTGGTCAGGACAGGTATGCCCAGTCTCAGGGTGTCATTTCAGGCGGCTTCTGAAATTGTTAAAGATGGTAGGGAGTCTATCTAATGAACCCCACTTAAAGAATAAGGAATATTTGAATCTCTTGGAAAGGCCGTCAAGAGGAAAGCAGTCAAACACCCAGGCCCATTTTTCATGCTGATGCCAAGGGCTGGTGAGGGGAAATTAAAAAGTTACCCTTTCTCTCTGAAAGCAGAAATAAAATCCTGACAGCTCCAAACTCTGATTTCTTCTTTCTCGGTGTATTTGGGGAACACTGTACGATTAGGTATAATGTATTCTTTTTTAATTAAGAAAAGCAAAAAATTTTGTAGAAATACAATCACTGGCAAAGAGGTATGAAAAAGCCAGCCTCTCCTGGAGACCAGGGGCGGCAGGGCACAGCGAGGGGAGAGTGAAGTCCTTGTGAAATCACGTCTGTCAGACAAGATCTTAACGCAGATGCTCAAGTAACTGAAGAGTACAGTCGGCCCTCCGCATACACGGGCTCAGCATCCTCGGATTCAACCTACCACGGATCCGTAGGGCCGACTGTACTACACCATTTTACATGAGGGACTTGGGCATCCACAGATTTTGGTATCTGTGGAGGTCCTGCAACCAAACCCCCACGGATACCAAGGGGTGACTGTGTATTATATTTGATCTAGATCTTTAGTGGGTAACATTTTATGCAGTTCGAATGAATGAAATATTTTCCTCGTTTAGTTTTATTTGTATGTATTTTTCTTTGTTGAATGATTGGTTCCGAGGCCTCTGCCACACTCCAGAAATATTTGTGCGGCTGCTTTAAAAAAAAAAAAAAACAACTACATGTCTGGTCACTTATTTCTCTAAAATTATCTCATTGCCTGGCAATCAATCTTCTCTCAATACACTTGTCCTAGTACATTATGTACATGCAAAATGTAAACAGATGTGAAGAGGACCAGCAAAACTAGTTAATATTAAAAAAATGTACATTTTGGCTTCACATGTTTAACTTTTTTTTTTAAGAAAAAAAGCTGCATGAATGGAAAAAAAATCTGTATACAGTATCTGTAAAACTGTCTTATGTGTTTCAGTTTCTTGCTCATAACCCATGCAAACTAGAACTCATTGTGGTGCCTGGCCATATTCAAACACCTAAGAGTCACGCAGTTGATACTTTGGTTTGAAGCACCTCGTCCTTTCTTTCAAAGCGAACACTATCATATTGCATTCTTACTGAGGATTTTGTCTATCCATATGTTGCCATGAATTATCTCTACCACCTTTCCTCTCAAGAATCAAAACCAGTTTGATTTGGGAATCTTCTCCTTTCCAAATGAAATAGAGATGCAGTACTTAACTTTCCTTGGTGTTTGTAGATATTGCCTTGTGTATTCCATTTAAAACCGTAATCTAGTTTGTAAAAGAGATGGTGACGCATGTAAATAAAGCATCAATGACACTATCTTACTCCGAGAAGTTTTTTGTTCTCCTTCCCCCTTTCTTTAACCCGAGGAGTGAAATAGCTGAGTTTATCTCAAGGTCTTCCTGTGGAAGAGGCACAAAGCTGGAAGACTCTATCCTGAGATCTCTAAACTCAATGAATCCTGCAGACTTTTCCTCTGACCCACTTTTGACCTTCACAGGCACCCGTACAATTTAATAAAGCAGATTTATGGCATTGTTCATGGTGGCTGATAGCCTCTTTCGGCCTGCCCTGCGTCAGGTTGCCCCGGAGGAGCTTCTACATAGGGAGGCGGAATTTAAACTCTGTCTTCCTTGGGTGTCAGAGGTTTTGACCTGTCACAGTTTTGGCCCTAAGGAGGTCCTGCTCACGGGAGTCCAGCAGATGAATGTCGGTCATCACGGTGCCCTCCTTCACATCAAAGTCAAACATAACGCCTAAGGCTGCTGGTGGCAATAGCATAAATATTTCCTCTTAGCTAAGTTAGGGGGAACTCCACCCTACTGTAAAACTATACTTAGTAGCCTGGGTTGTGGTTTTCCTATTAATAGACATTATAAAAATCATTCAGCTTTTGGGTTCAAAGTCCTAAGCAGCACGATGGACTCTTACTTCAGATCAGGTAGGTAAAAAAGATTTTAAAGTTTGCCCTTTGGGATAAATTCTACATTGGTGAAGGGTCATGCTTTCATAAGTCTGTCCTTATCATTGTTTTAATTTCCTGTACAGGTAAAACTTCATCTTCTAATACCAGAGCCAACTAGGAGAAGGTATTTCGTTTGCGATTGCTTTCAAGTTTTGATTCTGTCTCCCAAAAGGTTAAAGATGGAAATCCAAAACCAGCTTCACAAGATTCTCAGTAACTGAGAGTTTTCCCAAACCAGGTAAAAATTCAACTAAAATTAATTGAAGTTAATGAACAACAATTACTAAGTCAATTTCAAGTGTGGCAGTGGGCCAGAGGCTGTGATGGGCACCAGTCGAGCTAGACCCTGACCTCCATGAGTTTATACTCAAGATATCATCTATCTGCTCCACCTTGAGGAGTAAAGAGTTCATTGTTGCCGGCTCTCCCTGCTTCAGCTTCTTGTTTAAAAGAGGAAGAATCTGAACTGGTTAATCTTGCTAACACTTTAGGGAATTGATTTCGCAAATGTTTGAGTAGTGAGGGCAAACCTTTAATACAGCACACGTGACATGTATCAGCCTAGCCACGCACATCACAGCTGGAATACAGAGGTCAAAGGTGGAGGAAGGTAGAGTTCACAGCCACTCTAGTCGATCTGGCAGACACTCCACCCCCGTCCCCATGACCACTTCCCTGGGACATGGGGAAAAAGGGTGATGGCTGTGGTGCCCTCAGCTCAGCCCATGGTGGGCATGTGCAGGGGAGTGTGTTTGGAGGGTGGAGGTGAAGAGAGGAGCATCTAGAAGGGGACCCACCCTCCCTCTGCTCCATTGCCGTCAGGGAGAAGCTTTGGTTCTGGGCCCTGAGGACACCTTTGGAGCTGAAGGAAGAGGGGTCCTTCCCCTTGAATTTTCTTTATTCGAACATTAAAAGAGGAGGAGTCTCAGCAATATTTAAGACCTGAAGAAAATTAGATTGTGTGTGTGTGTGTGTGTGTGTCTGTAGTTCTGCCTAGTGTCCATCACATAGTAATGGCTCAAAACTTCGTTTTTGCTTTCTTTCTCAGAGGACTTACTAGACACACTACAGACATCCCCACTCCCACGCAGGGAAGAAAAGTCTCGATGCTCTTCTTGCCTTAGCACCGGCCCACCTCCGTGAGTCCTACATTCATCCATCCCACCAGCACCAGGATGTGCCAGGCACCGGGATGGCAGAGAAAACTGCTCCCATCTCAGGCTTCTCATGGCCGCTGGCCAGAGAGGCTGCCCCAAAGGCTGAGGGGTCAATAGCTCGGCACCCCTGTAACTTCCCAACCGAACTGAAAGCCCTGATCTAGAAGAAGCCACAGAAAACTTGGTAATGGTTCAGTCCAGGGACGGATGCAAGGGACTTTGGCTTTCAACTCTTCTCCTTATGTACTCTTTTAAGTTATCAAAATAACTTAGGATTTTGTCTATCCATATGTTGCCATGAATTATCTCTACCACCTTTATACTAGAGTGTTACTAGTATAAAGATAAATATGGCTTCTGAAGAGCCATGGGGGAGAGGCTGGCTTTGACTCCTCTTCTGAGACTGGAAGGAATAAGATGGGAGAAGGGGGTTAGGGAATAAAAGTGGAGATAGTGAGATAACTATACTGTTTGAAAGGAATCTGACTGATCAATGAATGATATCATTGCAACGTTGTGTCTTCATAACTTTGGGTTTCCATAATTTCCTCCTATTAACACCTTGAGTATCAGTATAGGAGTCACCTAATCAGAACAAAGGAATTTTATGCACCTGTTAATTATAAAAACTATATGCTTATATTGGATGCACTCTTAGAAACGTAATTATCTATTGCTCTTGTAACTTTTATATTAATATAAGAAAAACAAAAAGCAGAATAGAAATAGTATATGCCCGTGTAAACTGTGGCTGAGGAGAGGTACTAAAAGGTAAAATGCTAAAATTGAAATAATTCTTGTGTCCTGGACACTTCTGGCCTCAAAACTGGACTCAGGACCTCAACTGTTGCCACTGTGAATAAGCTAACGCTGTTCCTTGGCCACTCCGAGTCCCGCTCCAGTGGGGGAGAAGGGGTTCTTCTTCCCACCAAGATGCGACCATTGGGTAAATCCCCAGCTAGAAGGGTGTCCTCCTGCCAGGACTTGTCCCCAAAAGACAAATGTCCATTGTAGCTGGCAACTGGTTATGGAATTTTCTGTCAAAATTATCTTCATTTGTTGCACTGTATTTTTGAAAGGTAATGCATTCCCATGATTAAAATGCTAGAAAGCATATCGCGATACACACAAAGGGAGAGTTTTCCTCCCACCCCTGTCTGGTTCTCTTGACTGGTTCCTCCCACCCTAAAGTTTCTTGGGTATCCTTCCAGAATCTCTGATGCACCTACAAGGAAAAAAAGCACAAATTATTACTTTCCCCTTTTTATTACACAAAAAGTACATTATACACACTGTCAGATATCTTGCTTTGTTAGTGATTTTCTCACACATGGAGGAAATATGAGTACGTAGAAAGCCTCCTCATTTTTAGAGTTGCATAGTATTCCACTGTTCATTGTATCCCAGTTCATTTAACCAGGAGTCCCCTATTGATAGACATTGGACATTGTTACTGAACATTTGTTATCATCAGCAACACTGCAGCGAATAACCTTATACATGTATTACGTACACAGGTCAGAATCTTTGTAGGATTAATGCCCAAACGTGGAATTACTGGGGCAAGAGGTACATATACATTTGCAATTTTGAAAGGTGGATCAAACTGCCCTCGAATGTACCAATTCACAACACCAAAATATATGCGAATCCCTGGTTTCCCACAGCCTCGTGTTTTTAAAGTTTAAAAAATTAACTTGCAGGTCTGTCTTTGCCTTTGCCCCTCTTAGCTTCTTTGTTTTAAGTCTGTACCTAAGGCCATGAGGGCCTGGTGAGAGTGAGGGGTGGAAGATGGGAGGGGCTTGGGAGGCAGACCCAGGGTGGCCTGGTGACTGCCAGGGAGGAAGAAGAGCTCCCGGTGTCGTGCTGCCAGCCTGCCCATCCAGTCTGGCCACGGGCCCCTCCCCTCACGCCACCAGCTCGGAGCCGCCCAGCTCAGGGTCATCAGCCTGACCTCGCAGCTGTGCTCCCTCACCTCCCAGAATTCCAGAGGGGAGCTGTCACCCGAAGGAATCAAGTCTGGTCTCCTTGGCACCAAACCACACACCTAGACCTATTCATAGCAAGATTGCACAACCGGCTGGAGGACAGCCTGGCGGGGCACAGGGAGAACAGTGCTACTCCTTAGCCGGGCCCTGGCCCACTGGTGCCCCTGGGCAAGGCTTCCAGCTCTCAGAGCGGGGCTGTCCCCAGGAGGGGCGGTGGGGGGCTGGGGCTGGGGGCCTCAAGGGTCTCAGCGGCTCCTCCTCACAAGTGGGGGGAACACGCTCCTCCAAAGGAGAAGCGCTGACACTGTCCCGCGGGCTGGTGCCCCGCCAGCCCTCCTCCTGCCCTGCTGTGCAGGTTGGCACGTGGGGTGAGAGGGGGCTCTGCTTAGGGAACGCAGAAGCCGGGAGGCAGGATTTTACAAAGAGGAAGCGGAGTCATTTTATGAAGAAGCCCTTTCCGTCTCTGTGGGGAGCCGGTGTCACGGAGTAGGGGAGGGAAACAACTTTGGAAGGGACAGGCCTTGACTGGAGCCAGCCCTGCCCTTCACTAGCTGAATGGTGATAGGCGAGTCCCTTCATTTCTCTGGACTTCTGTTTTCTCGTTTGCCAAATGGGACAAGGCTGCCTGTGTCTCGGGTCGTGAGGATGACCTGAGAGGGCACGTGGGAAGTACTGCAGCGCTTTCAGCAAGTCAGCAGCAAGCCCTTCGTCAGAAGTCCTCTCTTTACACACAGCCCACTGGCTCCACACCCCGTGGGGTGCTGTCTGCTTTTCTTTTTTAACATCTTTATTGGAGTATAATTGCTTTACAATGGTGTGTTAGTTTCTGCCTTATAACAAAGTGAATCAGTTATACATATACATATATCCCCATATCCCCTCCCTCTTGCGTCTCCCTCCCCCCCTCCCTATCCCACCCCTCTAGGTGGTCACAAAGCACCGAGCTGATCTCCCTGTGCTATGCGGCTGCTTCCCACTAGCTATCTGTTTTACATTTGGTAGTGTATATGTCCATGCCACTCTCTCACTTCATCCCAGCTTACCCTTCCCCCTCCCCGTGTCCTCAAGTCCATTCTCTATGTCTGCGTCTCTATTCTTTGATGGCTTCTCATGACATAAAACAAAATTCGACATGGTAATGAACCCTGTCAGTATAATTAGATTGCACAGCAAGTAAGGTAACCGACCTGTAAGATTTTTCTGCTCTCATCTTCTTCAGGACCTGTTGGCAGCAGCCACGCTCGTGGTCCATGTCCTCTGTGCTGTGTACCATAGAATCATCATCATCACGAAGAACTCAAATGTCATGGCAAGACAGGATTGCAAGACTTGTTTCTGGCCCTGGCTCGGCCACTAAACGCTGTGTGGCCTTGAGTGAGTCATTTCCCTCTCTAGGCATCAGTTTCCCCATCTGCAGCATCCACTTCACGAACCCACCGGACTTCATAAGGCATCAGGACCAGCCTGGAAATGGAGCACGTGCTTTACAAACCACAAAGCAGGTATCAGAACCACAGACACTGTTTTGAGTTAGGAAATTGGCAAATGTTCATACATTCATTTTCCAGAAGGGAAACTGAGGCAGAGTCCAAAGTGGGCTTAAAGGTTCATGGTTTCTGGTTGTAACCAACCCCTCTGTTCCTCTGTCTCCAAAGTCACATGCTTAAGGCAGTGAGACCCTGGGGAGAGAGGGGAGAGAGTGCATCCTAAAGAGATAGGGAAAGAGATGGAGAAAGGGGAAAGGATGGAAGAGGAAATGGGAACTGGAGATGGGGGAGGTGGAAGGGGGAGGTAGGGTGTGGGGGGAGGGTGGCTTGCCCTGTGGTGTCTATTTCAGAGGAGGTGGTGCACCCTATGGAGATGTCAGCCCTGTAACCCATCTGGTGTTACATGAGTCTCTCCAGTTTCTGTCCTAAAGAAGTGAGATGATACAGGGGCCCACAAGGGCCCAGCTGGAAGGTCTCTCAGACACAGACAGGAGGCCAGGGTGACCCGCTGCTAATTTGAACGGTGCAGGGAATGGCAGCAGGCTGGAACCTGCCCTTGTAATAAAGGGAAACTGTCTCCTGGCAAGTGTGTGTGTGTGTGTGTGTGTGTGTGAGAGAGAGAGAGAGAGAGAGAGAGAGAGAGAGAGAGAGAGAGAGAGAGAGAGGCCCTCTGATGTTGCTGTCTCCAGGATGGGCCAGGATGGCCTTTCCTCAACAGACCCCTTCCTGCCCACCGGCATTGTTGTGGCTCTGTTGGGTGTTTGGAGGATTAAAGAGAAGCTAACCAGGTAGTGAGGCTTCTACCTGCTGTGTTTGTACCTCCCTGAGTGTAAAAGTTCAGGCCCCCCGACTCCCACCCCTTGGCTATACACAGGGGTCACTCTATCCTTGGAGGTGGAGCTGCCCCTCAGGCTTTGGAAAAGAAAGGAGCGGGATGGATAGGCATCTGGTTTTTCCTTGTAAGTGATTTGCCTTAGGTAAGGGACTTAAACCCCTGTGTCTTCATGTTCTCATCTGCAAAATAGAGATGATAATAATAATCATAGCTTGTCACGTTATTGTGAGGATTAAAGGAGATCGTGCATGGACACCTCTTACAATGGACCTGGCACATAGTAAGTGCTTGCTACACTTAGCTATGTTTATTAGTACATTGGAATTGCTCAATAAATCACAGATCATAGATTTTGTCATTAAGTTGCTAAAATGCAGCCACTATACTCTGTCCAAAGACAAAAGACAGCAGATCTTCAAAATGTGCTCCTTGGATCATGTCTATCAGGAAGGCATTAGGGAGCTTACGAAAAATTCAGATTCCTTGGATCCATTCCCAAAGTGCCAAATCAGAATCCAGCGGGGCCTAAAATTCTGGCTTTTCGAGTATTTTCCATGATTCTAAAGTACACTAAAGTTTGAAAATTCCTGAGGGTAGAAGGTAAGAATGCTCATCATTTGGGGCATCCTCTGTAGTAGGCAGAATAATGGCCCCCATAGGTGTCCATGTCCCACTCTCTGGAACCTGTGAATGTCTTAGGTTATATGGCAAGGGGGAATCTAGGTTGCTAATTAAGAATTTCAAAAGAAGAAGATTATCTGCCCCATGTAATCACAATGGTCCTTACATGGAGTAGAGGGAGACAGAAGAGTTGGAACCAGAAAGATGGCATTGTGAGGAATACTCGACTGGCCCTGGAGATGGAGGAAGGGCCACCAGTCAAGGAATGAGGGCAGCCTCTAGAAGCTGAAAAAGGCAAGAGCCTCTAGAAGGCACTCATCCCTGCTTGATTTTAGCCCATGAAACCCAACCTGGACCTCTAACCTCCAGAATCATCAAGATAATAAAATGGTGTTATTTTCAGCCACTAAGTTTATGGTGACGTGTCACAGCAGCAACAGGAAACAAGTATGTCCTTTTCAACCAGGTTGGATTCACGCCACTGGATCTGGAAGACCCGAGAGGTGCAGCCACGGGCTAGGGTGGGAGCCCTTGGCTGCGGGGAGCTACAAGGGAAGGGGGGCCAGCTGCCGGGTTCACAGGCTGTCCTCACAGCTTGGCTGACCCTCCTCTGCCAGTTGTACCTTGTTCATTTCCACTCTGCTGCTCAGAACAGCTGTTGAGCAAGATGCTTGTACATCACGGGGGCTCAGAGAGTCTATAAACTGCAGACAATCCAGAGGCCCGAAGAATCTCTATCGTGTTTCCCACCCCAGCCAAGAGGGCTGCAAGCACCTGGAAACAGTGCAATTGGTTCTTCTCAGATCCCCAGGGAAAGGGGAGGAAACGTGGCAGAGCCTCCCGACTGGAGTGGGGTGCCCCTCCCCCATACCCAGATTCTCTGGAGATGGAAACACAAGGGCAGTTCTCACACCCACACCTTCCCCGAGGGTGGGCATTGCCTGGCTTCATTCTCTCCCTGGGTTCTTCCTGCACTGGACGAACCTTAGGCCTTTCTCTCGCCCATTCCCTGCCCTGCCATCCTCGCCTCCCCTGCTCTCCAACCTACTGAGACCTACTGAGTAACAGGCACTGTGCTGGTCTCACACGTACCATCTCTTCTTCCTGATTTCATTATGAAAATTTAGAAACATATAGAAAAGTTGAAAAAATGATTACCCACATGCCTGTCACTTAGATTCAACAATTCCTAACATTTGCCATATTTGCTTTATATATTTCTATAGTAGGTGTATATGTGTGTGTGTGCGTGTGTGTGTATACATATATATGTTTTTGTTTTGCCAAATCTTTTGAAAGTTCAGCCATCACAGCTCGTCCCCTCGAAATACCTCAGCATGCATCTTCCAAACCCCATTAGGATCCCTGCAAAGTACAGTTATCAGCCCCACTTTACACCTGAAAAATTCGAATGTAAGAATTTGAGATTCAAAGAATGAAATTACTTGCCCAGAATCACGCAGATGGTCAGTGATGGAACAGGGACTTGACCTCAGGTTCACATCCTGTCTTCTATTTGAATGGTTCTAGAGCTCAGAATTATAGTCATCCCAGGAGGACATGCCTCTGACTTTGGATTTCTTTCTGTGAGAAAACTCAAAGCATTTCAGAGAAACAAAATTTCATCTTAACAGTATCCCCTTAAGGTCAAAGCTACCACTTCCCAAGAGGTAAATTCCAAGACACCAGGTTACAGGAAAAGATGTTCAAGGTACAGGCCCCAGAGGCCAAGCCTACTGCCACTGAATGCAGGTAACAGTGTTGGAGTGCCCCCAGCACGTACCTCAGTGACCTGCCATCTCAGATCGCTGTAAAGCAGGAGACTGGTGAATTGTCCCCATTTTACTGGTGGAAACACCAAGGCATAATAGGGACCTGCTCACAAAAGAATTGAATTCCCAAATAATGAAGAAAGGTCTAATAGTGGGCCTCCAAGTATGGGCTGTTAACCACCTGAACCAAAACAACCTGGGAAGCTTGTTTAGAATGCAAACTCCCAAGTTTACCCTGGATCCAGGGAATCGGATCATCGAGGGGTGGGGGTCCTGGACTCTTAACCCCTTCCCCAGGCCATCACTGCCAACTCAAGGTAGAGAACCAGTGGCCAGATTCCTAGACACTACCCTACCCCTAGCTGTACACTACGTGACATTGTGCTACACTACACGCTACCGCTGGACTCCCTGTTAAATTGCTCTACTTTCTCAATGATCCTTTTGTAAAAAAATCTCGGAGTAGTTTATTTTTTAATCTTTAAGAATTTGTCTGAATTTACCTACAGTAAAACTCACTCCTATTTTGTACAGTTTTTTTTTTTTTTTTTTTTTTTGCGGTACACGGGCCTCTCACAGTTGTGGCCTCTCCCACCGCGGAGCACAGGCTCCGGACGCGCAGGCCCAGCAGCCATGACCCATGGGCCCAACTGCTCCGCAGCATGTGGGATCCTCCCAGACCGGGGCACGAACCCGTGTCCTCTGCATCGGCAGGCGGACTCCCAACCACTTCGCCACCAGGGAAGCCCTTTTATACAGTTTTAACAAATGGTTTGAGTCCTGTAACCACCACTATAATCAAGATACAGAACAGTTCCACCACCTGGCAGGAACTCCTCTGTGCTACCAACCCCCTTCTAGTCAAACCCTTCCTGAACACTTACCCCTGGTGACCACTGATCTGGTCCCATCCCTGTAGTTCTGCCTCTCCCAGAATGTCACTTAACCATACAGTCATATAATACACACCCTTTGGAGTCTGGCCTCTTTCACTTGGCATAAAGCATTTGTGACAGGTAACAGTATTTCACTCCTTTTGTTGTTTTTATGAAGGTACCAGAGTCATTCAGGGTCAACTGAAGGACATTTGGGTGGTTTCTGGGTTTTGGCAATAAACCTAATGATGTTAATGATGTAAATTATTTTCCATGGAGGAGGAAAAGTCTGACATAGCGCCAGTGTGGTAAGAGGGGGTAGGTGGTGAATTAAAGACTGGTTTACATTTGGTTCCTGCCAGTGGGTCACCTTTTTAACAGGCTAGGTTCAGCCAGGGAGGACTTAAAGTTTGTCATCATAATAAACCTCTGGTCTTCCAAAATCATAAAAATAACAGGGTCTGACAGAGAGCCTCAGAGTCTGTTTCTCACAAATGAAATGAAAAAGCCTTGGAACATCAGGCCCCCAAATTCACTCTGAAACCATTGGGGTGAACCTCTCTTCTCTTAGAATGTGTTATGTCACGTGGGGAGGTGGGGAGGAGTCCTCGAGTGTCATAGTCCTTCTTCCCTACAGTTTATGATGCTTTTGCCCAACTGAATCTATTTGATCTTCCAACAAGCCCAAGAGGAAGAAAGGCAGGTATTTTTACTTGCATTATTATTATTTTTTTTTGCGTTACACGGGCCTCTCACTGTTGTGGCCTCTCCCGTCGCAGAGCACAGGTTCCAGACGCGCAGGCTCAGCGGCCACGGTTCACGGGCCTAGCCGCTCCGCGGCATGTGGGATCTTCCCAGACCGGGGCACGAACCCATGTCCCCTGCATCGGCAAGCGGACTCTCAACCACTGTGCCACCAGGGAAGCCCTACTTGCATTATTTTGAAGATAAGGTTGTGAGAGCTAAAGGAAGATGGTGTTTGTCCAAAGTCAACAAGGGCCCTTGGTTGGGGAGGAAACCCAGCTGTTCTGATTCTCAACCTGGTGTTTTCTGGTTTTAAAGTTTTACAACCTCTACAGATGGACAATGTAAGAGTGGTGATTATCTCTTTAATCCACACAGTGAAGAATCAACTCTTGCTCAGAGTAAGTGATAGGGTGGGTAGCAAGCAGCAAGAGAACAGAGCAAGTTTAAATCACGTCTCCTTGCTGGCCTTGATGTTCTCATCCATAAGATGGGTGAAACAATTCCTACCTCCTACTGTGTTTGCAAAGATGAGAGGTCTCAGAGGGGCTAATAATGCAAGTGGGTAAGGCGTACAAGGCACCCCACAAATGGTAGCAATGATTAATTATCTGGTTTATCAGGAGAAACCATAGCTCATGCACACCATGGACTCCATGCAGTGGGTACCCTCTGCTCTGAGCCCTGCACGGGATTTCTGAGGCCTCAATTTTTTCTGGAAACGATGGAGGAAACCAAGGGGTTAAGGAGGAGGCCTGGAAGCTGGCACAGCTGGGGCCCATTAGCTCCTAATGAGGGCCCAGCCCGGGGAAGGAGGCCTTGCAGCGGTGAAAAGGGGCGCTGAGGGTGCCTCCGTGGAGGCAACTTGGGCTGAAAATTGTTTTTCTTCATTCTGAACTCCGTTTTACACTCCAGAGGGGAGTTCTTCGTGTCTGAACTTGGGTTTTGAGCCCTGGCGCTGGTGGTTTTTGCAGTAAATGGCTTGCCGCTCCTTGTGGGGCAATATTGCTATTGATGTTGGGCCAAGGTGGTTAGGAAACGGGATCTTCCAAATGGGGACTTTGTGGTTTGGCCACACGGAGCTGCCTTCTCCACAAGCGCAGTTGGGGGTTGAGACAGTTACCCGCAGGGTGGGGTCTGAGGGTGAAGTGGTGTTTCTCCTCCGCCACTCCACTCTCTGCCCGCTTCTCTCGGCATTATTATTATTGTTGTTGCCCCAGCGTTGCCTATATTGTGGCCTCAGGCGCCACCAAGAGGAGGGGCTGCGTTAGGAACAAGCGGGCCCCAGAGGAGCCCCCTGAGAGCAGGAAAGTAGGAGACCGGGGCACCAGCGGGTCTCTGGAGGATGAAATGTGTCCTCTGACTGCCCATCTGTCTCCCGTGGCACAGGACTCCCTTCCTAGACCCTTGGTGCTGCGGGGTTGGAGAAGTGGGGAGAGAGCAGCGGAGGGGCAGCGGCCTGGAGAAGGCCCAGGGACCCTCACCCTCTCCGGGAGGCCTTCCAGGACTGCTAGGCAGCCGTAGGCGCCTTTGCCGTGTCCCCCCTCAGCCCCCATCCCCTCCTCATCACGCTACATTGTAATTGTCACAGTGTGCTGTAATTACTCGTGTGACTGGCTGTGTCCCCACTGCACGGGCCACGTGCAGCTGTGGTAGCTGCTCTGAACACCCTCATGGAGTGACCCAATGCATTTGAAGAGAAGAAGGAACTCTGAAGACATCTCCAGGAGTGAGCTGAAGGGGCTTGTGTCCAGGGATTCGCCCGCTCGGCATTTTTGTCCTGCTGGAAAAGCTCTCACCAAGGAGTGGCAGGTAAGAGCCCTCACTCCTGCCCTTTGAGTCTGATTTCCTTTGAGTTGCGCCTTCCATTTTATTCCAACCATTCCACAGGAGCATTCCAAAGCTAAGCCAGGAGCAGCAGTACTGGCTTAGTTTTAGGCACATGTAACGTTTGTCTTCACGGCCACCATTGGCACAAGAGGCCTCGCCCCAGGTCTCCTGTCCCTCTGGGTCGTCCAGGTGTGCAGATGGCACCAAATAAGCTTGTTCCCTGAACTCATTTAGCTTGTCCTTGGTCATGGCTTCACGCCCTGCCTCTCTGATGCTGAGGTAAGAGTGCTGATGACCATACAAATCAAATTCAGTCCTGGCTGTTACAGAGGGGAGGTTGAAAAGGAACAAAAGCACTTAAGCCAGGAGCCTCCCATGCGTTGGGTAGTGGGGGAGGGGAGGAAATAATACAGAGCTTCCGTCCATGTCCGTGGTGTAATCAGGAGACAGCCGACAAGGGTACAGTGTGAGAAGAGCTGGGACGGGATGAAGTACGGAGGAGTTGCCCAGATGGTGAAGCTGATGACCCTCTGGACATGCCCTACTTCACACAGCCCGCCCCTCCTGTTCACCTTGACTGGTGTGGTTAGTTGTCCCCTGCCTGTCTCCCTCAGCAGGCTGGTCTCTCTCGAGACTTCCAGGCAGGCGTGGGCAGGTAGATGCTCAGGACCCAGTCTAACTGAGCCAGTAATACATTCGGTTGACTCGCATAAGTTTTTATTTCCATGTGTTCACTTGTTGATGTTTTTCCTCATTGCCCAAGAGGACTGATTATGCATGAAACCGTGATGTGCACTCTACGATCTGCCTAGAGAATCACCTCAGCGTTGGCCAGAGCTCAGCATTCTTAGCCACACAGGGCTCAGAGATGCGTTCAGTGGGACCCAGAACTCCTGGATGTCCTGCAGGCCGGCAGCCAGCACAGTCTAGAGGCAGTGGCCAGGATGCCAAGTTGAGATGGAGGGTACAGGATAGCCTGTCCCCCAGGCTCCAGTCTCCCTCTCCTGCTTCGCCCACTGGCTTCTGCACCCCTGCGCCTCCGTGCGCTCCCGGCTCCTGGTACCCCTGTGCTCGCCCTCCCACAAACCCCACAGTCCTGGCCCGGAGGTCGCTGCAGGGAAGGAGGGTGGGCAGTCTCACAGCTCAGGCCAGAGAGAGGAATCTTGGGCCCCAGCTATTTTCAGGGCTAAAATTGAAGCCCATGGTTTATTTGCTCAGCACTTAATTAGACTCCAGCGCGGCGCAAGGCTGCCTCGTTCCCGCCCACGAGCGAGCGAAGGCCTGACCAGTGGGTTTGGGAGCTGACGCCATGTCACAGGCGGGAGGTTGGGACCTGGAGTATTTTTACAAATGCGAGGCTGCGGAGAACAAAACCGCTTGGCCCCCAGCCAGTTAGCCTAAGTCGGTTGGGAGAGGGAGGGAGCAGGAAAGCGTTATATCATCCTTCCTTCTTTGAACCGCATCGTAAATCTGCCAGACAGGAAACGGGGATCTGGAGGGGAGGGGCGACGTGGGGGTAGCCAGCGAGGCCGGAGCGGGGCCACGTTACCAGCGCCCTGGGCGCCTGGCTCAGGAGGGGCCCCGCCCGCGGGGGAGCAGACGCACGCGGAGGAGGACGCTGGGGGAGGGGAGGGGCCGGCACGAGGGCGCCGCGGGGGCGTGGAAAGCTTCCTGGGTCAGGTCGGAGCGGGAGGGCTGTTTGTGCCCGAGGGTTTCTGGGCGCCCTTCAGGTCCTCCACCTAAACCTAGTTTTGTAGAGGTTTAGAGGTGGAAGGGGTTTTAGAGACCCTTTAAGGCGGATGTTGAGGGCAACAGAGGAAAAATAAATTACCTGAAGCCACACAGCTAATGAGACCTGGAAGTGGTGCCAGGGGTCTTCTGACTCCTAAGTTGGCTGTCCACTAGCTCCCCTTCTTGGTGCTGTTCCTTGGCTTTTACGGAGACACAGCAGAGTGAAGGTAAGGCAGAATGTACAAATGCATTTGGGTGAAATGACACATTAATTCAGTTCACATTAAGAGGTAAATAATTGATGTTTAATACTTTACTGAGGAGAGATTTTGATGAGGAGGCCCCCGAGCTCCATGGTGGAGCACTTCTGACCATCACGGTGGGGAGGCATCGTCTTGCTGCTGACCAGGGTTCTTGGCCTTCCCAAATCAATAGAAATTGATAAGAGACCAGACAAGATATTCAGGCAAGGATTCCTCGGGGTTCCTGCTGCAGCAGGAGGGAGTGAAAACAGGTAACAGGTTCCCTTGCTAGCTCCCTGAGGGGGGACCAGCTGGTTCCTTATACGGGGGTTCCAGGGGTTGGACCAGAGGGGTGGCTTAGGTGACTTGCCTACCCGTTTGGTGGTGGTGTGTGCATGGGGCAGGCACAGTACCCTGCTTTTGCTCCCGGCTTTTCAAAGTGGCAGTTGGGTTCTTGGTCTTTTTGTATCATCTTGTCCATAATTTGCTCCAGCTGTTTTTAGTCCCATATAGTTTCTTTGTATTTTGTTGCTTGAGGAGACGTGTGTCCAGGTGCAAGTACTGCAGCAAAGGGTCCCAGATCCCAGGTCCCAGCCTGTCTCGATCTGTTCGTGATCAATTTAAGGCCATTCCAGCCTTTGTGTTTCTGGAGGGCATAGGTGGGAGGAAGCTGAGACCTGTGATGTCTCTGAAATAGAATCAGTTTCCTCCCAGGGAGGAATGATAACAGGAAATCTAGCTAATGACCACCCATATTCATAAATTTTGCAACATTTCTCTAAAAAGATCTAGATACCAGCCTTAGAAGTACAATTACTGTTGGATTAAATTTACGCTCACCCATGAAATCACAGAAACGCCTATGTTTTCCACCTGTTCCTTCCCCTCCCACAGCACTCCTGAGGCTGCCTCTCAAATGAGGAATCCAACAGATGAGAATAGTATAAGCTCTTCCTACGCACTACAGGACCCTAAATTAAGTTAAATGATAGCCATAGCCAACATTTATTTATTTATGTTTTGGCCAAGTGCTTCACTAGCATTACCTCATGTCATCTTGCTAACTACTATTGTCATCATCCCCATTTCACGAAGAGGATATTGAAGCTCAGAGAGGTTAAGTAATTTGCCCAAAGTAACCCAGGTAGGGCCAAGACTTGACCCAAGGCAGACTTATTCTGCACCCTATGTTTCAACTACCCCAGACTGCTTCCACTGGTAGAAACAAAATTTTTTGGCATATAGAGGGAGGTAAATAGAATTTTATCCAATAACAAGAATGAGGCCCACACTGTTTATTACCCAGGCTAGAGGATACCAAATGGTGAGGAGTATCAGGCCCTGGAGAGCGTCTGGCTGAGAGCAGAAGTTAGGCTGGGATTGCCATGTTCTACGCCCTATGCCTGGTGTTTGGTGTACATTTCTGCTTTTCTGGGCAAATAGCCTAAATAACTCCTTCACTTCTCTTTGGTGGAGTCTTGAGCCATCAGTACCATATCACCTCCACTCCATTATTGTCTCATATCTGTCACCCAGCTCATTTCCATGGCCTAAACCTGCAATTATTTGGTGTCTGCTGAATGCATATGAAGCTGATTCTTGATACCCAGTGGCAGTTGATTTAGACTCTTAGTTATTCCCTCTTTTCCTTCTGTTACTTCTTTTCTGCTACTTACTTTAGAAATTTTATCACCTCCACCAGGAAGCACTCAAGTGGAAGGAAAGCATGCTCATTGTTAGTCTTTTGTTGTCAACTAACTCTTAGTTAGTAGTTACCACTAGAAAAAGACTAGTGGGGAAGAAGTCTGAGGCTTGTAGATTACACTTTTGCCTGTGCATTCCCTGTAATCTGATAGCCTAGTTAATGTCTAAACTTTTTTCTTAGTTGGGTCTTGGCTGTGTTTCTTGAATTATCTGTCATCTTTCACCCATGACCCACCCTTGGTCAAATTCTGTGATTGAGGAATATGGACAGCACTAGGTTTTCACTGTCTCTCATTTAATGAATTAATGCATGTAAGGTCCTAGGACATTTCCTCACCCAGAGTAAACCCTCGATAATTGTTGGTTATAATTATCATTGACATTATAACATATTGTTTGAAAAATAATACTCAACATCCAAGGCATCAATTATTTTTGTTATCCTAAGATTTTTACTATAGCAACTGAGATTGAGTTTTATTATTATTATTATTTTTTTGAGATTGAGTTTTAAAGCAAAGGTTCCTCAAGGGCAGGAACCAAGGATGATAAAATAGAGCAGTACTAGTTATAAACTCCTTAGGGGGTGACTTCTGCTTCTAGACATGATGGACTAGCTTGTAGCAGACCATTCCTCCCTACGAGAACAATTAGAAAGACCTAGATTTTAAAAAAACTGTAAAATATCTATTTGGAAGCATTGGAGAGCTACAAAGACAGGGTCTAAGATGGCAGAGAAAAAGGAAACACAGAGAGGTGAGTGGCTCAGCATACTGCTGCTTTCTCCACAAAGCATTTGCAGTTCTGAATGAGTACAGAGATGCTGAGCAGCTGAACAGGGTTGTTGGCAATTTCACAGGGCTAAGGAAACAAAGATTGGGATTTAAGTCTTTCCAAAAGGAGGGATTCTAGTAAACATCCCAGTCTTTTAGCTGGAAACCTTGAAGGCTATATATCCTGGTAGTAAAGCTAGCCTGAAAATAGACTAGCACTCACAGAGACTAAAACTCAGATCTGAATCAATTCAATCTCAGAATAGATTAAGGAGATATTCTCCTAGCTAACTGCCTGCCAGAAACCCAGTAAATCCTCTTTGGAGGAAGCTAACATCATCCAGAGGCTCAAATTTATCACTACAATTTTTCATGCACAGTATGTGCTTTAAAAAATACCAGGCATACAAGAAGATAGGACCAAATAACTGAAAACTAAGAGAAAAAAATGATATAATTTAAACATATATGTTGAATTTCTTTTAAAAAGAATCAAATAAGAATTCTAGGACTGAAATTAAGAACTTGTGGAAGGGTTTAAAAGCAGATTACACACAACTGAAGAGATAATTCATGAACTTGAATATAAGCCAGAAGAAAATATGCAGACCTCTCTCTAATTACAAGATAAAAAGTTTATGAAATATAGACAAGAGCCTACGATATATATGGAACCCAGCGTAAACTTTGTATAATTAGAGTCCTGGAAGGAAAGGAGAGAGATAATGTAGCATAAATAAGATTTTAAGAGAAAATTATCTGAGAATTTAAAAACTGACAAAAAACATAACGCCACAGATTCAAAAGGTGCTACAAACCCCAAGCAGGCAAATACAAAGAAAGTCATAACTAGGCACGTTATAGTAACTGAAAACAACCAAAGAAAAAACTGTAAAAGCAGCCTATGTTAAAAAACAAACAAACAACAAGAAAGCTACGCTTTGCTTAGAGACACAATAAGAAGATAGCCAATTTTCAACAAAAACAATGGAAGCTAAAAAAATAATAAAATGACATTTTTAAAAGGCTAAAAAAACCCTTGCTAACCCAGAATTCTATAACCAGAGAAAGTACCATTCAAAAACGAAAGTGAAATAAAGACATTTTCAGCCAAACAAAAACTGAGATGGTTTCTAGCTAGCTGACAGACACCAAAGGAAAAATTAAGCAGAGTTTTTTAGGTAGAAGGAAAAGAATCCCAGAAGGAATCAAGAAAATGCAAAAAGGAATATTGCATTTTATATGTGTGTGTGTATATATATATACCACATCTTCTTTATACATTTATCTGTTAGTGGACATTTAGGTTATTTCCATGTCTTGGCATTGTATATAGTGCTGCTATGAATATTGAGGTGCGAATTAGAGTTTTCTCTGGATATATGCCCAGGAGTGGGATTGCTGGGTCATATGGTAACTCTGTTTTTTTCAGTAGTTTTTTAAGAAACCTCCATATTGTTCTCCTAATGGCTGCACCAATTTACATTTCCACCAACAATGCAGGAGGGTTCCCTTTTCTCCACACCCCATTCAGCACTTATTATTTGTTGACTTTTGAATAATGGCCATTCTTACTGGTGTGAGGTGATACATCAATGTGGTTTTGATTTGCCTTTCTCTAAGTTAACGATGTTGAACATCTTTTCATGTGCCTGTTGGCCATCTGTATGTCTTCTTTGGAGAAATGTCTATTTAAGTCTTCTGTCCATTTTTTGGTTGGGTTATTTGGTTTTTTTTTTTTATATTGAGCTGTATGAACTGTTTGTATATTTTGGAAATTAACCCCTTGTCAGTACACTGTTTGCAAATATTTTCTCCCATTCCATAGGTTGTCTTTTTGTTTTGTTTATGGTCTCCTTTGCTGCACAAAAGCTTTTAAGTTTAATTAGGTACCATTTGTTTACTTTTGTTTTTGTTTCCATTACTCTAGGAGGTGGGTCCAAAAAAATATTGCAGCAATTTATGTCAAAGAGTGTCCTGCCTATGTTTTCCTCTAGGAGTTTTTTAGTATCCAATCTTACATTTAGGTCTTAATCCATTTTGAGTTTATTTTTGTATATGGTGTTAGAGAATGTTCTGATTTCATTCTTTTACATGTAGCTGTCCAGTTTTCCCAGCACCATTAAGTGATACACTTGTAAATAATCTGTGGATCAAAGAAAAAAAGTATTTTAACTAAATGATAATATAATATAACATGTATTATATATAATCAAAACATGTATATAATCAAAACATAAGGGATTCCATTGAAGCTGTGCTTGGGAGTTGGGGGCAGCAATTTATATCATGAAAAGATATGTTAAAAAAAGAAGAAAGGCTGAAGATCAGTTATGTAGGAATCTATCCCAAGAAATTAGGGGGGAAAAACTCAGCAGATTAAACCCAAGAAGGTAGAAGAACATAATAAAGATAAAAGCCAAAAATTAATAAAATAGTAAACAAATGTATAGTGAGAGAGTCAACAAAGCCAAAGGTTTGTTCTATAATACAAAAAGATCAATAATGTTGATAAACCTCTGGCAAGAATAATCTAGAAAAAAGAGAGCAAACAAAGTATTAATATCAGGAATAAAAAAGAGCACCTCAGCACAGATCCTACAGATATTTAAAAGAGAATATGAGGAGGTGATAAATAAGTTTCTGCCAAAAAATTAGAAAATGTGAAATGGATAAATTCTTCAGAAAGACACTGTACTAAAGCTGAGACAAGGAAAAACAGAAATCTAAATAGTCCTATGTATATTGAATCTATAATTTAAAACCTGCCCTCAGGGAAAACTCCAGGCCCAGATGGCTTCATCAGTGAATTCTTCAAGTATTTTGGGAAGAAATAGTAGCAATCTTACATAAACCATAAACTCTCCTAGAGAATAAAGAAGGAATGGTTACTACCTTGTTTTTTGTTTGTTTGTTTTTTTTGCAGTACGGTGGGCCCCTCACTGTTGTGGCCTCTCCCATTGCGGAGCACAGGCTCCGGACGCGCAGGCTCAGCGGCCATGGCTCACAGGCCCAGCCGCTCCGCGGCATGTGGGATCTTCCCGGACTGGGGCACGAACCCGTGTCCCCTGCATCGGCAGGTGGACTCTCAACCACTGCGCCACCAGGGAAGCCCAATAAATCATTTTTTTTTAAGTTTTAGATAAATTTGAAGGTGTTAGATCCATAATTGGCTATTAAAGAGAAGCAGGACGCTTGGAGTATGGCTCTGGCCTTTAAAGCTGACCTCTGTGAGGACAGCCATGTGCTTCCACTGCGGTGGACCTTGGGTCTGACTCAGTGTCGCCATTTTTAGGTTATTAAAAGGCAGCAGGTCTGGTTCAGAAGCATAGGCTTTTCAGCTACCAGTTGAAGGCTCTGAGGATCCAAGCATCAGCCTCATAACTATTCAATTAATAACACTGTGTTTGCATGTGGGAGCAGTCAAGGTCATAAAACTTAACATGATCTGGGAGCTGGTGACCTGGTAGTCCCTAACTTTAGTTGCAGGTCTGCCCCTCACCAGCTGCGAGACAACGGACGTTGGGCGTGCCACTCAACGCATCTGAGCTTTGTCTGTGCATGGGGATACTGCTACCACCCACACAGGGTTGTCTGGGAAGCTGAATAAGAAGTGATACAGGGATTCCCTGGTGGCGCAGTGGTTGAGAGTCCGCCTGCCGATGCAGGGGACACGGGTTTGTGCCCCGGTCTGGGAAGATCCCACATGCCGCAGAGCGGCTGGGCCCGTGAGCCATGGCCGCTGGGCCTGCGCGTCCGGAGCCTGTGCTCCGCAATGGGAGAGGCCACAACAGTGAGAGGCCCGTGTACCGCCAAAAAAAAAAAAAAAAAAAAAAAGAAGTGATACAAAAGCACTCAGTCAAGTGTGAGGCACTGTTCAAACATAAGGTAAGGCTATTGGTTTTGTCCTCAAAGGAAAAAAAACATAGTGCCCTGGTTACCTTAGTTTACTGCCAGAAAGATTTTTCTAGTGCAGTAAGATGCCCTGAGATAGAACGATTCTGTTGTCAAAAAAGTTTAGGAATCTCTGAATCTGCACCTCCTTTGCTGGATTAACCTTCATTCATCCTTTTGATCACAGCTAAAATACTGCTTCCTCAAGGAAGGTGTCCTGACACACTCCAGACTTAGGACCCCCGCGCACACCCCTGACCACCACACCCCCGCAGGCCTCCCCTGCATGCGTCTTCTCAACGTACAAGGACCAATCTGTTTTTATATTATTTATATTAATGCCTTTCCTTCCCCACTGGATTGTAAGCTTTATGAGGGTAGGAACTTGTCTGTTTTCCTCAGTCTTATCTGTCTAGCCGAAAGCTCCACAAATCTTTTTTTGTTGTAGGAAGAAAAATCTCTTCTTCTCAATACAAATTACACTTCCATTTCTGTTGTTTCGCCTCACTGCTTCTGCAGCTTCTGCACAAAATAAAAATCTCATCACTTAAGTTAACCTCTTCTTTTCTCCCCAGTGATGAAACCATTTTACTGACTTCTCCAGAGAGCTTCTTTCCCACTAGCTCTGGTTTTAAACTCACATTACAGCTGTACAGGCTGCACACTGCCTACACCCAGAGGCCGTCTTCACAGATTACAGCGTGTACGGCGCCCCCTGGAGTTGTGCGGTACTATAAGCCGAGAACACTCTGCCTTGTCTTCTATCAAAAGGTTTATTGTTTTGGTCTGATGTAAGCATCTGACCCAGGGCAGGTTTCTGGGCTAATGTTTATCACTACTCCAGGCCCCCTACCGCTCCCGAAACCCCACTCCCACTGCACATGCACAGAAAGATGCTCAAGCTTTTGCCTGGATCTTTCGGGGGACTTGGATGCACTACTCTGCTTGCTTGCTTGCTCTGGTTTGTTTGATCCTCAGCTCAACCCCTGTCTTACCCAACTCCAGGCTGTTCTTTCTGCCCAGGAAGGCCAGTCCACCAAAGCCCAACCTCCTTCCCCTCCATAATTTAACTCCTACTCATCCTCAGGCCTCAATCTACAGCAGGCCACTTCTTCAGAGGCATCTTTCCTGACAAATGAAGTTGATTGAGTTCACCCTGCTGTTGTTTCTCGTGATAGTCTACACTTTTCCTCTAAGATGCCCATCACAACTTGTACTTCAATACCTATGAGTTATTTATTTATGTAGCAAATGTCTCCCTAGTAAACCATAAGCTCCATGCGGGCAGGGCCAGTGTCTCCTTCTTCACCAGCTGCGTGCCCGTCCCTGTGCTTGTTGACAGAGCAGGTGTTCCGTAAATGTGTACTGAAAGAAAGGCGCCGTGAATGAACCAATGAATATGCTCGCTCTCAAAACAGCTTTTGACTCTTGGAAACCTGCCTGGCTTGAAAATAACTCCAAGTCCAAGCAAAACTTAAGGAAGTGTAATTTGAAGAAACAAATTGTGTCTTGAATTTGTCAATGCCAATTCTCTGTCTATTTTGACTTGTTTTTTCACCTCTTGGGTTCAGAGCGACCTCACCAGTCTCTAATCTCCTGGGGCACGCACTTCCCTTCTGCCCTGTAATAATAGGCTGCCTGGGGGGCTTGCTGGGCTGTGGTTTAAGAAGTCCACAGGTGGCTTCTCCTCTCTGCAGCCGGAGGGGACTTTCCGGAGGGCAGGACTGTGTATCCGCCTTGCCTTGTACCCCTGGACCTTAGAGGCAAGGCTGGGTACACGTGGTCTTCCCGTCCTGTTGGAACAGGCTGACTGTTCCCTTGGTTCCGTTTATTTTTCTTTGACCCGACTTCATTCTTACCTGTAGTAAAGCAACTTGAAAAGCATTTATGTAGTAAAGCTGGTAACAGAAAACACCAGTGCTCCGCCCATACTCCCCTCAGTCCCGTTCTACCATTTCTTGCGCACCCCAGGCCTTGGTTCCAAAAGCCAGCTCTGTGATGAGTTTGGCAGATGGCCCCTGGGGGCTCTGGAGCTGCCTCGGCTGCACAGAGAGAGAGCCTGGAGCACGACTGACAGGGTCAGGCCCAGCTGCCCTCTGTGAGCTCTGGCCTGCGCTCCTCCCCAGTCCTGTCCTTCGCCCTCCACTCCTTCCCAGTGTCCTCACGTCACAGGCACACATATCCTCACCTGGGGCCTGCTTTGGGGAACCCAACCTATGACAGTTGGCTTCAAAGTGGGGCTGGGGAGCTAAGCGCACTGAGGCCAGGTGAGCATAAACCACAAAAAGGGATCTGAGAGTACCTGGTGGAGCACAGACATTGCTCACTTGCATCCCACATTCAGTTCCGCCCCACCTTCCCACGGAGCCCTCACGATGGAGACAGGCCACAATTTATAGGAAAACTTACAAGAGGTGAGTTAGTTGGACAATTCACAGTCCTCACCTGCTACAGCTGGACCGGAGGCTGATGAAGTTTACATAACCCTCCTCGAACCTTCAGCCTCGGCCGGCTGGCGCTTCTGCCGGTTGCTCCCTTGACGGGGTGTCTCAGCCCTTCATCTGTGAGGAGGCTGAGCCCGGTTACCATGGCCACGCTGGCTGTAACTGCTGGGTCACAGTTAACACTGGGCATAGGACTAACCTCCAGTTGCCCTGAGTTCTGCACATACTCCCGCCTGGCCCGTGGTAGCAGGGACATAGCCTCCTTTTAACAATCAGGGTTAATTATCCCGGCCAGGACAGCACCTTCTTTCTTTGCCTGATGCTCTACAGTATGAGAAGCCCCCAAATGACCAAGTGGTTGCCATAGATTTAGGTTGAGTAGACCCTTTCTGTGTCTCCTTTCTGGAAATTAGGCTCTCTGGACCCACAGAACCTAAAGTTGTGACAGTGGGAAACACAGCTTCCTCCAAATAGGTCACTGGGAAAGATGGTGAACAGGGCCTTTCCCACTTCCACCACCTGCCCTTCCTTGTGTGCATTTCAGGCTCTGTCCTCTCGGGCAGGGAAGACTCAGGTGCACGCCCAGGTCCCCTGCAGGGTCAGTCTAAAGCCGCCCTCTGTGGGGCTCTGTTGAGACCTCACCATGGTTGGGCCTTCTCTCCTCCCTTGCTCTGCTCCCCTTACTGGTTTCCTCTAGGAGAATCTCCTTGATAAATTACTTGTACCCAAAAAAGTCTGCTTTCTGGGGAAGCCAACCTAAGAGGGACATGGAAGTCAGGATGAGTGGGGTGGGCACAGCGCTCTGATTTTGAATATATGAAATGGACTGAAGCCAGGTTGAAAGGTACTGGATAGAAGCTTGAACAGGAAGTTGAGGGTCCTGCTGATTGAACATGGAAAGAAATGGGCCTCAGCTTTACCATGTTTCTGATGGGGATGATGCTTTAACTTCGAACAACATAGAACAAATGCTCTCATAAGGTGTTCATAGCCTATTTATTTAAATGTAGTGAATTTCAAAGCCGGTGAAATTATTTGCAGATAATATAATAACAATAGCTAACACTTCTGGTGCCTTTCTGTGGCCATGCACTGTACTAAGTACTCAATAAGATTCTCTCCTTTCATCCTTACATCCACCCCATGCAGAAGGTATAGGATTAGAAATTCGTCCAATTTTACGGATGTGGAGACTGAAGGAGAGACGGGGATTTGCCTGAGTGAGCCGTGGGGCGGGGATGAAACCCAGGTGTGCGCTCCAAACTGCCCGCTGCCCCGCAAGCAGAGACACAAATGTTCCTCTCTCCCCAGCATGTCTGTGGAATGCAGGGTATTTGCCTTTCTGGTTTTTAGTTTGCACACACACACAACCCATGGTTTATTTGAGTTGAGAGAAAGTGCTGCTTGGCTGGTCTCCCCAGAGAAGCGAAGGGCAGCCCCAGAAGCTCCTTTCATCCTACTCCAGTGCAGGAATTCGGGTGAAGTTACTCTCAGGTGATAGTTCTCATGGCTTCGTTGGGCATATTCATGAGGAAGCCTTGGCATTCCTTGGTTCTTGGGTGGGCAGGTGGGGCTGGCGTGAAGGGTGTGGCAGTGGTGTCAGCAGCGCCCCGTATCGGTTGGTATGTTCCAACGTCTGTTCCCGAGGCCAGAGTCACCATTTAAAACACACCTATACTTACTGCTGTTTTCTTCAAAGAAGATTACGTTTTGGCTCCTAAGAAGTAGTTTGTCAGGACTCTCTTGATCGCTCAATGAATTTGAATTTGGTTTGGCAATTGGGGGTCTGGATTCCCACTAACCCTGGTCTCCTTTCTCATACCAGACGCCTTTGGAGCAGACCTCCTTGTTACACAGAAAACGTTGGAGGCTGAGGCTTGTGTTTTGTTCACTGCTGGGCGTGGTCCCTGCCAGGTAGTAGGCGCTCTCTAAGTGGTTGTTGAATTAACAAATGAATTGGTAACAGACTAAAGAGAACCAGCATAGTTCAGTTAAGAGCCCAGACTCTGGAAGTACACATGTGGATCCAAATCAAGCCAGCTGTGTGACCATGGGCAGGTGGCCTAATTTCTCAGTGGCTTGGTTTTCCCATCAGTACAATGGGCGTGACATTAATATACATCCCTCAAGACTGATGGGAGGATTAAATGAGTTAGTACGTGTAAAGCACTGAGAACAATGCCAAGCCCACAATAAGGATTCTCTCACTGAATTCCTTAGACTGTGACATCGGGCCTGGCATAAATTCTCCTCACAGTTGTTGCCCTTTCCTCATACTACCCTGGAGGAAACAAATTTTGTTGTATCTGTATTAGCTTGAAACCCCCTCATTCTCATTCCCCACTAAAGTGTCTTTGTGTCTGGCAGTGGGGTTGGTGGACTGCTAGATCTCACTGTTTGCACAAAAAAGTGCTGAGATCCTTAAAAACATTCCCTGCAAGGAGTGAGGACAGATATACTTTGTTTTTCTAGAAGCAAAGCTGACAATTTATCACTGCCTGCCAAAAGCTCTCTCTAAGGCATCCCTTCTCAAACTTTAAAAACTCTCTCCCTGTCGGCCTCGTCAGAACAACACAGTCCAGAGTCATTCTCAGGAGAAGCGGGTGACGGGAACGAGCTGGTAGCTGGAAACCAGGTGCATAATGCTTTAGAGCAATGAGGGAGGGACATCCAGGGCTATCATGAAAAACGGTCTGCAAGCCGCCAAAGGTAGGCTGCAAAAGGCCCCCATTGTGGACCACGTGAGCTCAGAGGGACTGCTTTCCACAGTCTTCAAAAGCTACCCATTTCTTTGTTTATTCAACAAATATTTTTGAGCGCATACTATGTGCCAAGTGCTGGGGATGCAGAGATGACCAAGACGCATGTCTCTGGCTGCATGGAGCTTACATTCTATGATCATTAATGTCTACCCAACACTCACTGAAAACACTGCTCACCCAGGAAAGTTTACTGAACCATAGCAGTTCCTCAGGGATTCTCTAAGATGAAGCTGTAATGCCCAAAAAAGGCTTTTCAGCAAGTCTGCAAGAATCACTTGACTTCTTTGGTCATGAGGAAAACGTAAAAGGAGCTCTTGTTCTCACGTGTGAGTCTCAATCCTGTCACTGGGAGACCCAAGCCTCAGTCAGGTGTGCAGGACTCCATGCTCAAGAGTTAAGGCTCCACACCTCACACCCAACAGGATGGTAACACACACACTCACACACACACACACACTCCAGAAAATAACAAGAGTTGGCATGGATGTGGAAAAATTGGAAAGTTTATGCACTGTTTGTGGGAATGTAAAATGGTGCCGCTTCTATGGAAAACAATATGGAGGTTCTCAAAAAATTAAAAATAGAACGACCATGTGATCCAGCAATCCCCACTTGTGCATATATAGCCAGAAGAGTTGAAAACAGGGTCTCAAAGAGATATTTGCACACCAGTGTTCACAACAGCACTATTCACAATAGCCAAGAGGTGGAAGCCACCCAGGTGTCCATCAATAGATGCTCTAGATTGACAGTCAATACTCAGTCGAGTCCAGGAAGCACAGAGAGTCCCATACAGGATAAATCCAGTAGATTAATGGATAAACAAAAGGTGGTGTATACAGACAATGAAATATTATTCAGCCTTAAAAACGAAGGACACAGATAGCTTCAAGATGGTGGAGGAGTAAGACATGGAGATCACCTTCCTCCCCACAAATACATCAAAAATACATCTACATGAGGAACAGCTCCTACAGGACACCTACTGAATGCTGGCAGAAGACCTCAGACTTCCCAAAAGCTTTGCTTTTACCATTTGTCCTAGGGTTCTGTCTGTCCGTTTTTTGTTTCTGTATTTTTTTTAGTATAGTTTTTAGCACTTGTTATCATTGCTGGATTTCTTTTTTGGTTTGGTTGCTCTCTTCTTTCCGTCTTTCTTTTTTTTAATTACTTTTTAATTTTTTTATTTTTAATAATATTTTTTTATTTTAATAACTTTATTTTCTTCCATTCCTTCCTTCCATCCTTCCTTCCTTCCTTCCTTCCTTCCTTCCTTCCTTGCTTACTTGCTTGCTTCCTTCCTTCCTTTCTTTCTTTCTTTTTCTCCCTTTTCTTCTGAGCCATGTAGCTGACAGGGTCTTGGTGCTCCCGCTGGGTGTCAGGCCTGAGCCTCTGAGTTGGGAGAGCCGAGTTCAGGACATTGAGCCAAGTTCAGGACGTGGGGGACATCCTGGCCCCATGTAATATCAAATGATGAATGCTCTCTCAGAGATCTCCATCTCAACACAATGACCCAGCTACACTCAACAACCAGCAAGCTACAGTGCTGGACATCCTATACCAAACAACTAGCAAGACAGGAACACAACGCCAACCCCAGCCTCTATTAGCAGAGAGGCTGACTAAAATCATAATGAGTTCACAGACACCCCCAAACATACCACTGGACGTGCTCCTTCCCAGGAGAAAGACAAGATCCAGCCTCATCCACAAGAACACAGGCACCACTCCCCTCCACCAGGAAGCCTACACAACCCATTGAACCAACCTTACCCACTGGGGGAAGACACCAAAAACAACGGGAACTACGAACCTGCAGCCTGCGGAAAGGAGACCCCAAACACAGTAAGTTAAGCAACATCAGAAGACAGAGAAATACACAGCAGAGGAAGGAGCAAGGTAAAAATCCACCAGACCAAACAAATGAAGAGGAAATAGTCAGTATACTGGAAAAAGAATTCAGAGTAATGATAGTAAAGATGATCCAAAATCTTGGAAATAGAATGGAGAAAATACAAGAAAAGTTTAACCTAGAAGAACTAAAGAGCAAACAAACAATGATGAACAACATAATAAATGAAATTAAAAATTCTCTAGAAGGAATCAATGGCAGAATAACTGAGGCAGAAAAATGGATAAGTGACATGGAAGATAAAATAGTGGAAATAACTAGTGCAGAGCAGAATAAAGAAAAAAGAATGAAAAGAATTGAGGACAGTCACAGAGACCTCTGGGACAATGTTAAACGCACCAACATTGGAATTATAGGGGTCCCAGAAGAAGAAGAGAAAAAAAAGGGACTGAGAAGATATTTGAAGAGATTATAGTTGAAAATTTCCCTAATATGGGAAAGGAAATAGTCAGTCAAGTCCAGGAAGCACAGAGAATCCCATACAGGATAAATCCAAGGAGAAACACACCAAGACACATATTATCAAACTATGAAAAATTAAATACAAAGAAAAAATACTAAAAGCAGCAAGGGAAAAGTAACAAATAACATACAAGGGAATCCCCATAAGGTTAACAGCTGATCTGTCAGCAGAAATTCTGCAAGCCAGAAGGGAGTGGCAGGACATACTTAAAGTGATGAAGGAGAAAAACCTACAACCAAGATTACTCTACCCAGCAAGGATCTCAAACAGATTCGATGGAGAAATTAAAACCTTTACAGACAAGCAAAAGCTAAGAGAATTCAGCACACCAAACCAGCTTAACAGCAAATGCTAAAGGAACTTTTCTAGGCAGGAGACACAAGAGAAGGAAGACATTAACAATAACAAACCCAGAACAATTAAGAAAATGGTAATAGGAACACACATATCAATAACTACCTTAAATGTAAATGGATTAAATGATCCAACCAGGGACATAGACTGGCTGAATGGTTACAGAAACAAGAACCATATATATGCTGTCTACAGGAGACCCACCTCAGACCTAGGGACACATACAGACTGAAAGTGAGGGGATGGAAAAAGATATTCCATGCAAATGGAAATCTAAAGAAAGCTGAAGTAGCAATTCTCATATTAGACAAAATAGTCTTTAAAATAAAGACTATTACAAGAGACAAAGAGGGACACTACATAATGATCAAGGGATCAACCCAAGAAGAAGATATAACAATTGTAAATATTTATGCACCCAACATAAGAGCACCTCAATACATAAGGCAAATGCTAACAGCCATAAAAGCGGAAATTGACAGTAACACAATCATAGTAGGGGAATTTAACACCCTACTTTCACCAATGGACAGATCATCCAGAATGAAATTAAATAAGGAAACACAAGCTTTAAATGATACATTAAACAAGATGGACTTAATTGATATTTATAGGACATTCCATCCAAAAACAAAAGAATACACTTTCTTCTCAAGTACTCATGGAACATTCTCCAGGATCATATCTTGGGTCACAAATCAAGCCTCAGTAAATTTACGAAAATTGAAATTGTATCAAGTATCTTTTCTGACCACAACACTATGAGACTGAATATCAATTACAGGGAAAATATCTGTGAAAAATAAAAACACATGGAGGCTAAACAATACACTACTAAATAACCAAGAGATCACTGAAGAAATCTAAGAGGAAATCAAAAAATACCTAGAAACAAATGACAATGAAAACACGATGACCCAAAACCTATGGGATGCAGCAAAAGCAGTTCTAAGAGGGAAGTTTATAGCAATACAATCCTACCTCAAGAAACAAGAAACATCTCAAATAAGCAACCTAACCTTACACCTAAAGCAATTAGAGAAAGAAGAACAAAAACCCCAAAGTTAGCAGAAGGAAAGAAATCATAAAGATCAGATCAGAGATAAATGAAAAAGAAATGAAGGAAACAGTAGCTAAGATCAATAAAACTAAAAGCTGGTTCTTTGAGAAGATAAACAAAATAAACCACTAGCCAGACTCATCAAGAAAAAAAGGGAGAATACTCAAATCAATAGAATTAGAAATGAAAAAGGAGAAGTAACAACAGACACTACAGAAATACAAAGGATCATGAGAGATTACTCCAGGCAACTATATGCCAATAAAATGGACAACCTGGAAGCAGTGGACAAGTTCTTAGAAAAGCACAACCTTCTGAGACTGAACCAGGAAGAAATAGAAAATATAAACAGACCAATCACAAGCACTGAAATTGAAACTGTGATTAAAAATCTTCCAACAAACAAACGCCCAGGACCAGATGGATTCACAGGTGAATTCCATCAAACATTTACAGAATAGCTAACACCTATCCTTCTCAAACTCTTCCAAAATATAGCAGAGGGAGGAACACTCCCAAACTCATTCTATGAGGCCACCATCACCCTGATACCAAAACCAGACAAAGATGTCACATAAAAGAAAACTACAGGCCAATATCACTGATGAACATAGGTGCAAAACTCCTCAAGAAAATACTAGCAAACAGATTCCAACAGCACAGTAAAAGGATCATACCATGATCAAGTGGGGCTTATTCCAGGAATGCAAGGATTCTTCAATATACGCAAATCAATCAATTTGATAAACCATATTAACAAATTGAAGGAGAAACCCATATGATCGTCTCAATAGATGCAGAAAAAGCTTTCGACAAATTCAACACCCATTTATGATAAAAACCCTCCAGAAAGTGGGCATAGAGGGAACCTACTTCAACATAATAAAGGCCATATATGACAAACCCACAGCCAACATCATTCTCAATGGTGGAAAACTGAAACCATTTCCTCTAAGATCAGGAACAAGACAAGGTTGTCCACTCTCACGACTATTATTTAACATAGTTTTGAAAGTTTTGGCCACAGCAATCAGAGAAGAAAAAGAAATAAAAGGAATCCAGATCAGAAAAGAAGAAGTAAAGCTGTCACTGTTTGCAGATGACATGATACTATACATAGAGAATCCTAAAGATGCCACCGGAAAACTACTAGAGCTAATCAATGAATTTGGTAAAGTAGCAGGATACAAAATTAATGCACAGAGATCTCTTGCATTCCTATACACTAATGATGAAAAATCTGAAAGAAACTATGGAAACACTCCCATTTACCATTGCAACAAAAGAATAAAATACCTAGGAATGAACCTACCTAAGGAGACAAAAGACCTGTATGCAGAAAACTATAAGACACTGATGAAAGAAATTAAAGATGATACAAACAGATGGAGAGATATACCATGTTCTTGTATTAGAAGAATCAACAATGTGAAAATGACTACCCAAAGCAATCTACAGATTCAGTACAATCCCTATCAAACTACCAATGACATTTTTCTCAGAACTAGAATAAAAAATTTCACAATTTGTATGGAAACACAAAAGACCTGGAATAGCCAAAGCAATCTTGAGAAAGAAAAATGGAGCTGGAGGAATCAGGTTCCTGGACTTTAGACTATACTACAAAGCTACAGTAATCAAGACAGTATGGTACTGGCACAAAAACAGAAATATAGATCAATGGAACAGGATAGAAAGCCCAGAGATAAACCCACACACATCTGGTCACCTTATCTTTGATAAAGGAGGCAATAATATACAGTGGAGAAAAGACAGCCTCTTCAATAAGTGGTGCTGGGAAAACTGGACAGCTACATGTAAAAGAATGAAATTAGAACACTCCCTAACACCATACACAAAAAAAACCTCAAAATGGATTAAAGACCTAAATGTAAGGCCAGACACTATAAAACTCTTAGAGAAGAACATAGGCAGAACACTCTATGACGTACATCACAGCAAGATCCTTTTTGACCCACCTCATAGAAAAATGGAAATAAAAACAAAAATAAACAAATGGGACCTAATGAAACTTAAAAGCTTTTGCATAGCAAAGAAAACCATAAACAGCATGAAAAGACAACCCTTGGAATGGGAGAATATATTTACAGACGAAGCAACTGACAAAGGATTAATCTCCAAAACATACAGGCAGCTCATGCAGCTCAATATAAAAAAACAAACAACCCAATCCAAAAATGGACAGAAGACCTAAATAGACATTTCTCCAAAGAAGATGTATAGATTGCCAACAAACACATGAAAGGATGCTCAACATCACTAATCATTAGAAAAATGCAAATCAAAACTACAATGAGGTATCACCTCACACCAGTCAGAATGGCCATCATCAAAAAATCTAGAAACAATAAATGCTGGAGAGGGTGTGGAGAAAAGGGAACCCTCTTGCAGTGTTGGTGGGAATGTAAATTGATACAGTCACTATGGAGAACTGTGTAGAGTTTCCTTAAAAAAGTAAAAATAAAACTACCATATAACGCAGCAGTCCCACTACTAGGCATATACCCTGAGAAAACCATAATTCGAAAAGAGTCATGTACCACGATGTACACTGGAGCATTATTTACAATAGCCAGGTCATGTAAGCAACCTAAGTGTCCATCGACAGATGAATGGATAAAGAAGATGTGGCACATATATACAATGGAATATTACTCAGCTGTAAAAAGAAACAAAATTGAGTTATTTGTAGTGAGGTGGATGGACCTAGAGTCTGTCATACAGAGTGAAGTAAGTCAGAAAGAGAAAAACAAATACCATATGCTAACACATATATATGGAATCCAAAAAAAAAAAAAAAAAGGTTCTGAAGAACCTAGGGGCAGGACAGGGTTAAAGATGCGGATGTAGAGAATGGGCTTGAGGACACGGGGAAGGGGAAGGGGAAGCTGGGATGAAGTGAGAGAGTGGCATGGACATATATTCACTACCGAATGTAAAATAGATAGCTAGTGGGAAGCAGCCGCATAGCACAGGGAAATCAGCTCAGTGCTTTTGACCCCCTAGAGGGGTTGGATAGGGAGGGTGGGAGCGAGATGCAAGAGGGAGGAGATGTGGGGATATATGTATATGTATAGCTGATTCACTTTGTTATACAGCAGCAACTAACACAACATTGTAAAGTAATTATACTCCAATAAAGATGTTAAAAAAAAAAAAAGACAAGATGCAATTAGAGGAAATTGGCTCTGGGCATAGAAATATTTGCAACTTAAATTTAGGCATAATGGGTCAGTTTGCTGGAATCACATGCTAGAAAAAGATCAGATCACAAGCCAGGAAATTCTGTGATGCGGCCAAACGAAAGGACGCTTTGCTCAAGTTCTGTGGGTTGTAAACGGTGTGTCCAGAGCATTCCATGGCATTCTAGATGTTTAGCAGAAGAGAGTGTCCTGTGATTCTGTGCAGTCACATAGAGCTTGGGGGGCCGGGGTAGGGGGGATGGAGAGTGTGGTTATGCGGTGTTGGGAAAATAGTGTAGAAGTTGGCTGGAAGCGGTTTTTTTTTTTTTTTTTTTTTTTTTTTTTTTTTTTTTTGCGGTACGTGGGCCTCTCACTGTTGTGGTGGCCTCTCCCGTTGCGGAGCACAGGCTCCGGACGCGCAGGCCCAGCGGCCATGGCTCACGGGCCCAGCCGCTCCGCGGCATGTGGGATCCTCCCAGACCGGGGCACGAACCCGCGTCCCCTGCATCGGCAGACGGACTCTCAACCACTGCGCCACCAGGGAAGCCCTGGAAGCGGTTTTAAATAGACATTTTATGAGAAGGGAGAGTGAAAAGTCTTTTCATATTATGTTTTTAAATCAGCAATAAAATAATCGTTAAAAAAAAGGAAGGACATCCTGTCACATGCTACAATATGGTGAACACAGAGGACATTATGCTAAATGAAATAAGCCCATCTCAAAAAGACAAAATACCAGATGATTTCACTTATATGAGGTATCTAAAGTAGTCAAACTCATAGAGACAGAAAGGTGCCTGGTAGTTTCTAGGGTCTGGTGAAGGGGGAGGGAAAAGGGAGGTTGCTGTTTAATGGGTATAGTTTCAGGTTTGCAAGTTGGAAATGGTCTGGAGATCTGTTTCACAACAATGTGAATATATTAGCACTGCTGAACTCTCCACCAAAAAATGGTTAAGAAGGTAAATTTTGTTACATATGTATATTTTATATATCTGTCTATTTAGGTAGATAGATATAATATACATATTTATTTTACCACATTTTCAAAACAGAGTTAATGCTCCAGTGGCCAAGGGCTATGGCTGCCGCCCGGACGCGAGAGGAGGAGAACGAGGGGTGTGTGTGTGTGTGTGTGTGTGTGTGCGTGCGCGCACGCGCGTGCGCGCGTGCAGTGAGGGTCGGGGACAGAGTGGGTTCTGCTCTGCCTACATCCTGCTCCGGAGGTCCTGGAGGTCCAAATTAACCTGGTCACTAGAGAGTCCGGGGTTATTTTTACTTGGATAAGTTGCCTAGAGGATGTGGATTGAGGCTCAGTGACTGGCAGTTGTCCCTGCCAGGTCTCCAAGTCCCCAACTTTTTATCACAAGAGAGGAAATAGAATACAGTGTAAGGCAAGATTTCAAGAGTTCATATCCTATCTCTACCACTTGCTTAGCTATGTGGCTTTGAGCAAGGTACCTGAGCTCTCAAGTGCCTCAGTTTCCTCATCTGTAGAATGGGGGCAGTAATAGTACTCACATCATAGGCATAGGGTGAGGACGGAACGAGTCATCCTGTGGAAGCCCTCGGCGTTTTGCCCAGTATGCTATGTTAGTGTTTAGAAAGTTCCGGGATTCTTGACAGGGTTGAAGCGGGTATGGGAGAATTCATGTTGTAGTGAAAGAACTGAGCATTGGGATGGAGATTGTTCAGTGAAAAGAAAATGTGGCTACTTCTGGCCAGGATAAGCTGATGGCCTGAATGGGCCCTTCCCGGGCTAGAAGTCGGAGTAGGCTCGTGCACTATCCAAAGCCATTCTGCTCAACTTGCGATGACAGTAGGATGAGGGGTGGCTGGCACCTCCCCAACAAGTCCTCCCCAGGCCTATTTCATTTGCCTTCTCTGCACACCCACACCGGGTGGGAGGAGGTAACGCAGGTGTGTGGGGGGTGATAGGCGACACGTGCAGGAAGCTGTGGGTACCTCAGGCAGGGCTCTGTGGTGCATGCCAGTTCTAGGGCCTGGCGCCTCCCGTTCAGGCTCCAGTCTCCTCTGAAGAGTCACCCAGACCAACTCCTGAGAGTGCATTTTAAAACCAGTTCTTCCAGCCATTAACCCTACCACTCCTGACAAAACACACACCCAGGTGGAGCCAATTAGGGTGGGACGGGAGACCAGGACTCTAGAAATTTGGTGCCAGCCTCCCCTGCAGGTCACTCAGGGGTCGGGGCCCTGCCTTGGCAGGCATCCGCTCAGAGCCGTGCAGCAAGCAGGCAACACCTCCACGTCTGGGCGGCAGCTGCTTCCACGGAGCCCCACTCCCCTCAGGCTGCTTTAGGAGTACACCCTCTGGTCTTGGGGCTCTTGGGAATCGTGCAAGGTAACTACTGTGTAATCATAACACTGCAGCTGAAGGATTCCAATGAAGGACAGCTTATTGAGCACTTACTCTTTCTGTGGAGCCAGGCACTGACACTCATTATCTCCATCCTCATAACCCACTCTGTGAGGAGGGTACAATTATTTATTCCCATTTTACAGATGAGAAAACTGAGGCCTAGAGGTGGTAAGATGCTTGTTTAAGGTCCCCGACCTTTAAATGATGGAGTTGGTATTTAAACCCAGGTCTGTCGGACTCCAAATCCTACTTATAGCCCCTTCCCCTTTCTGCCTCACTCTAAAGATAAAATAGTCCACCTTAGCTAGTATATATTTGCACTGCCTGTCATGCTTATAGGCAACTGCTAGTGTTCAGTGTTGATGCTAAGAGCAATTATTAATGATGTGAAACAGTCAAAAACCTTAAAACTTCTCACCTAAAATAGGATCACGTCACTCAGTCTTTCAAAAATCTTCAGTGACTTCTTTGCTTACCACATCAAGTTCAAACTCTTTAGCCTGCAGTACAAAGCACCAAAGAGAGTATGACAAAATGCCAAACTCCTATTGCCCTTTTCTCTTTCAAAAATAATCGTCCATCTGGAGAGGAAAAAAATAGCTTTAATGAGTTGGGATTGGAACCCAGGGTTTGTGAGAAGATACCTGAGGAGCAGGACAGGGTTGGAAGGGAGTCCAGATCCCCTTCCCCAACCAGTGCACCCAGCCCAAGCCCGGGCCTGGGAGAGTGAGGGCACCCAGCTTGCTCCGTGGCTGTTGTTAATCTTTCACAGACCATAGCAAATGTGAGAGAGCCCCAAGTGCGGGCAAAAGTCCTAGTTTTCAAAAGGGAGGACACTTTAGATTCTGCAAACTGCAGAATCCCACAGGTATGAGGGAGCCCCAATAAAATTATAGTGTATGCCATTGAGCAAATGGTTTGTGCCCCTTAAAAATAGGAGCACAGATCCCAAAAGAGCTACAGGGTCCACTTGAAACAAATCATGTGGGTCTCACCTCATTTCCTCTTCTAATGGGGCTGCCGGGCTGTTGGATCAGGGAAATGCTGATGATGTGGTATATCTGGATCTCAGCAAGCCAGCTGATAATGTCTCATGACTTCCTTTTAGACAAAATTGGAAAACTGAGCTAGAGATGCTTTTATTTGGAAGAACTGGTAGCTGATTAACTATATAACCTGAGGGCTGCTGATTGATGGTAACTCCGAGGCGGTCTGTAGTGGTGGCACCAAGTCTCTGCCCCGAGCCTGCTGTTTCGGATATTTTATCAATAACATCAAGGGCAGATGATGCAGTGTTGGGAGAGAGAATTAACAGTTTAGATGCAGAAATAAGGACCCAGGCAGACTGAAATAATGGGCAGGATTTAACAGTATGAAACTTACTTGGGACAAATAGAAAATTATGGACTTTGGTCTAACAAGTCTATGACCCAGGGTGAAAAGGACTCAAGGCTTTTAGTGGACTAAAAGCTCCATCTGAGTTAATAGGAATCAAGCCACGGTAAGAGGCTCATGGCCCTCCTCTGCCTTCAGGATGCTCTATATTTCCATAGGGTCAGATCCAGATGTGATCTGGCTACCAGTCACTGGATGGGATCTGGAGTGTGCCATGTCCTTGCACACCTCCATGCCTCTGCACGCACTGTTCCCACCCCCTCTAGATCACCTGATAGATTACTCTTAAAGACCTGCTTTGGCAGCTCCATCTGGGTGGAGCCTCTCGGGATCCTGAGGACCCTGTCCCAGAGCACTCGCTCCTTGTGGCCCCTCGCGGCACTCACCACGTTTTGTTCAGATGACCAATTCTCCCACCTGCCTCCTTCACAGGACCATGCACTACCTGAGGGCAGGGGCTCCCTCATTCCCAGAGTGGGTGTCCAGCAAATGTTTGTGAAGAGGGTCTGGCTGCCCCCAAAGCTAATCCCGTCTTTTGCTGTGTTTGTACGGGGATGATGGAGAGAAACGATTTCCTAATTCTGCTCACACAGGGCAGATCAGACAACTTGAATATGGGTTTCAGGTCTGGGCCCCACACTTCAAAAGAGACAGTGAGACAGGATGGAGGGACCCCACTAAGGAGCAATCTGGGTGGTAAAGAGTGTAGGAACTCTGTCACACGAGGAAAAGCAAAAAGATGGGCACGTTCAGCCAGGAAAAGAGAATGCTCAGATGAGGACGCAAAAACTGTCTTTAAATGTGTGGGAGAATGACAGCAAGTGGTCTCTCTATGGCTGGGGAGTGGGGAGGGTCAGAGGCTTCTTCAAGTTCTCAGTGGAGCCCTGGACATGCACACACGGTTCTCACAGAGTGGGAGGCAGTGTAGGGTACAGTTAAGAGCCTGACTTGAGACTTGGACTCCCCAGCCTGAATCCCGGCTGTGCCTTGGTCAAGTTGCTTAATCTTGTCTGTTTTCTTATCTGTGAAATGGAATGGTAATATTACCTGCCTTACAGGAGGATTAAATGTGACAGTCCATGAAATATATTTAGAACAAAGTCTGCCATATTCCATAAATGTTAGTGTAAAAAAACCAGAGAGTATGCCGTCTCTCAAAGCCTAAGGGAGTTCCCTTTAGAGGGCTGCAGACACCAGACTCAGAAGCCTTAGACCTACCTCCTTGCCTGGGCGTGGAGCCCTCCCTCGTCCCTGGCCTGTGAGCATCTGTGGGTCTGGGCCCACCTCCTCTTCCCTCTTTGCCTAAGCCCCAAACTATTAGAGCCCAACCTTTGGTTAAAGAACAAGCCCACTCTGGCCCAGGCGCACCCTAAACACGTGTGGCAGGAGTATAAATGACAGCCCCCCCCCCATATGTGAAACTTACAAATCAAGCTAGCAACTGCTAAATAAATATGTTCTAGCCTCAAAACTCAAAAGCTGCACTTTCATAACCACCTGGAAGGCCAGGTTCAAATCTAGAACTCCTTGAAATTCTGTGTTGGAGCATCATGCATAGAAAGAGCTGGCCATGGCCCCAGCCCCTGGTGTGTAGACTGTGCCCCTTCTTTTCATGCCCCAGATACATCCCTCACCATGGGGCTTCACATGCAGGGGTGTGGCCACCCCAGCCGTGGTGTGTAGTCTGTGTCACAGCCACGACACCCACGCCCCTGTAGATGGTCACCCCGTGGGTCTAACGATGGGCTGTGGGCCTGGTCTACACTTGAGAGGCCAGACCAGGGGACAGGCCTGTCAGGACCTGTAAACATGCTCCAGGCTGTTCGGGCAGGGAATTCGGGTGTCCTGGACACCCAGAGCACGGGGGTGGTAGCCAGTTCTCCTTGGCTTTTGGAATCCTGGACTTTAAAGGTGAAGTCCAGAGCAGCGGCCCCCCAGCCCAGGCCTGAGGGCAGCACTGTGCCTGTTGGCCCTTGAAATTCCATATGCCTTCACTCTAGCTGCTGCCCAGCCCACCCTGCCCAACGTGATGGGTTTGGAGTGGGGGCTGTGTGTTTGCCTTCTGGAAGCCCTGCTTAGAAAGAGGGAGGGAGCTCTGTGTACCCCGGGGTCAGTTTAGAGGGTGACAGAAGGTGGTGACAGCTCTAAAGAGAGAAGGAGAGCAGGGGCAATGCCTGAGGCCTGCAGCCAGGGATATGGCAGCTCTGAGCCTGGAAAGACTCCAGCGTGGGGAGGCCAGGGCCGTTCAGGACTTCTGGTCTCCACTGCTGGCTGGGTCTGCTTGCCCCCAGGCCCATTCCTCATCCTCCCGTCTGTTCTGCATGGCAGGAGGTGTGCTCTGCAGGCTGTGCTTCCCCGGGTGCTGGGTCAGTGGGCTGCTGGCCTGGTGCTGCCAACTGGACGCTTTGGCAAGAGACTGGAGGGTGGATGGGGGTGGGAGGAAGCATGGTATTTCTTCCCCTTCTTCTCTGCCTTGGATGTCATCTCTGGCAACTGCCACGTTTTTCCTATGACCCTGACTCCTGCTGTGGCCCCAGTTTCCTCCCAGTGACCTTGGTGCCTGGTCTTGGAGAGCTGCCTCATCCCTGTGTTCTCCCAGCCTCAGGCAGTGGTGGCTTCCTGCTGTTGCTGACCTCTGAGTTGCCTCATTGTCCCTGGTTGACTTCCTAACCTTTTCCATCACCTGTGTAATCAATTTCTTGCATTAAATTCCTCCTGTTTTATATCCTGACATGTCAGTTTCTGTTTTCCTGACTAACACTGAAATCAACATGCATTGAGTACTATTACCTATTAGATGATTTCATATAGCATCAGTTTTATTATTCAGACCCAAACTAATACATGTAACAGTCACTTATATAGAGAGGACACTGAGTATCTTAAGAGGCTAATTTTCTAAGGTTACCAGCTAATAAGTGGTGGAATAACTAGGATGTGAGTCTAAGTTTGTTTCACTCCCAAGTCTATTCTCTTTCTTTTTTGTTGTTGTTGTGAATATTTTTTTACAATGTCATGTTAGTTTCAGGTGTACAGTATGATATATATATATATATATATTTCAGATTCTTTTCCCTTATAGGTTATTACAAAATATTGGGTATAGTTCCCTGTGCTATACAGTAGGTCCTTGTTGGTTATCTAATTTATATATAGTAGTGTGTATATGTTAATCCCAAACTCCTAATTTATCGCCCCCTTCCCCTTTGGTAACCATAAGTTTCTTTTCTATGTCTGTGAGTCTCTTTCTGTTTTGTAAATAAGTTCATCTGTATCTTTTTTCTTTTTTTAGATTCCACATATAAGCAATATCATATGATATTTGTCTTTCTGTGTCTGACTTCATTAGTATGATAATCTCTAGGTCCATCCATATTGCTGCAAATGGCATTATTTCATTCTTTTTTATGACTGAGTAATTTTCCATTGCTTTTATGTACACACACACACACACATACATATATATATATATATATATATATACCACATCTTCCTTATACATTCATCTGTCAATGGACATTTATGTTGCTTCTGTGTCTTTGTTATTGTAAATAGTGCTGCAATGAATATTGGCATGTATCTTTTCGAATTAGAGTTTTAGTCTTTTCTGGATATATGCCCAGGAGTGGGATTGCTGAATCATATGATAACTCTATTTTTAGCTTTTTAAGTCTCCTCCACACAGTTCTCCATAGTGGCTGCCCCAATTTACATTCCCATCAACAGTGTAGGAGGGTTCCTTTTTTTCCACACCCTCTCCAGCATTTATTATTTGTACACTTTTTGATGATGGCCATTCTGACTGGTGTGAGGTGATAGCTCACTACAGTTTTGATTTGCATTTCTCTAGTAATTAGCAATGTTGAGCATCTTTTCGTGTGCCTCTTGGTCATCTGTATGTCTTCTTTGGAGAAATGTCTATTAAGGTCTTCTGCCCATTTTTTGGTTGGGTTGTTTGTTTTTTTGCTATTGAGTTGTATGAGTTGTTTGTATATTTTGGAAATTGAGCCCATGTCGGTTACATCATTTGCAAATATTTTCTCCCAGTCCGTAGGTTGTCTTTTCATTTTGTTTATGGTTTTCTTTGCTGTGCAAAAGCTTATAAGCTTGATTAGGTCCCATTTGTTTAGTTTTGTTTTTATTTCCATTACCCTAGGAGATGGATCTGAAAAGATATTTCTGCAATTTATGTCAAAGAGTGTTCTGCTTATGTTTTCCTCTAGGAGTCTTACAGTATATGGTCTTACATTAAGATTTTTAATCCATTTTGAGTTTGTTTTTGTATGTGGTGTTAGAGAACGTTTTAATTTCATTCTTTTACATGTAGCTGTCCAGTCTTCCCAGCACCACCTATTGAAGAGACTGTCTTTTCTCCTTTGTATATTCTGGCCTCCATTAATTGACCATAGGTGCGTGGGTTTATTTCTGGGCTTTCTGTCCTGTTCCATTGAGGTATATGTCTGTTTTTGTGCCAGTGTCATACTGTTTTTTTTAAAAAAATATCTTTATTGGAATATAATTGTTTTACAATGGTGTGTTAGTTGCTGCTGTATAACAAAGTGAATCAGCTATACATATACAGATATCCCCACATCTGCTCCCTCTTGCGTCTCCCTCCCATCCTCCCTATCCCACCCCTCTAGGTGGTCACAAAGCACTGAACTGATCTCCCTGTGCTATGCGGCTGCTTCCCACTAGCTATCTGTTTTACATTTGGTAGTGTATATATGTCCATGCTACTGTCTCATTTCGTCCCAGCTTACCCTTACCCCTCCCCGTGTCCTCAAGTCCATTCTCTACATCTGTGTCTTTATTCCTGTCCTGCCCCTAGTTTCTTCAGAACCTTTTTTTTTTTTTTTTTAGATTCCATATATATGTTTTAGCATACAGTATTTGTTTTTCTCTTTCTGACTTACTTCACTATGTAGGACAGTCTCTAGGTCCATCCACCTCACTACAAATAACTCAATTTCGTTTCTTTTTATGGCTGAGTAATATTCCATTGTATATATGTGCCACATCTTCTTTATCCATTCATCTGTTGATGGACACTTAGATTGCTTCCATGTCCTGGCTGTTGTAAATAGAGCTGCAGTGAACATTGTGGTACACGACACTTTTTGAATTATGGTTTTCTCAGGGGATATGCCCAGTAGTGGGATTGCTGGGTCATATGGTAGTTCTATTTTTAGTTTTTTAAGGAACCTCCATACTATTCTTCATAGTGGCTGTATCAGTTTACATTCCCACTAACAGTGCAAGAGGGTTCCCTTTTCTCCACACCCTCTCCAGCATCATACTGTTTCGATTACTGTAGCTTTGTAGTATAGTCTGAAGTCAGGGAACCTGATTCCTCCAGCACCATTTTTCTTTCTCAAGATTGATTTGGCTATCCAGGGTCTTTTGTGTTTCTATACTATTCTCTTTCTAATATGTTTTCCTGCCATCTGGAAATACTTCTTGGATAACTGTATGGGGAAACATTAGATGCACTGTGAGAAGCCAGTGGAAGGGAGTTCTGGGGTGAGGATGGCTCTGGCTTCTGAAAATTACTCCAGCAGCCTCTCCTTATTTCTAGGGAGCCCTAAATAAATATAAGTTTTTAAACTCTCATTTTAAGTATTTTCAGAAAACCTGAATAGAAAGAAATCTCAGAGTGCACACCAGACTGCCATTCAGACTGCTAGGAATAGATTTAAATTGTTAGGCTTAATGGAAATCTGGGTGAGACACTATGATTTTTGAGAAACAAGAAGCCAGGCTGAAAGGAAATACCTGCTATAATTAGACAATATTAAGATTTAATCCAGTTAATACCAATGCAAATAGGTCTTCCTTTCTCTCTCTCTCTCTCCCTCCCTCCCTGTTTTTGTCCTTCACCTCTCTTTTAAAACATTAAACCAATGTCTCCGAGATGATGCTTTTACATCACAAGTTAGATTGGGGTGATTTGTTCCCAAGGCAAAGAACTCCGGTCTTTTCCTAATTCATGAGGTGGGAGGTGGGGAAGGGTGGAGAGGGTGGGAAGTTAGGTTCATGGTATAATTTTTCTCAATTTTAAGAATTTTTGTGTTACTTTTTCTTAAAAATAACCTGAAACACTTACGTGGACTAGAATCTAGACTCTTGTGTGAGGTGAGATCTGAGTTATCATTGAGTTTACTTAGGAATAATTGAAGGTGTGCCACAAAGTGGCAGGACTCCAGTCATTCTGCCCTTAAAACAAGCTCAGAAAGCACTGCCTGCAGAAGTGTGCTGAGACGCCCGCTGTGTACCGTTCAGATTTTGGTCCAGGAGGGGAGCCACTGTGAGGTGTGGTTATGGTGACCCTCAGCTTCCCAGACTCGGCCAGCCCCAACTTGTCTGACCTTCCACGTACACTACTACACAGCAGACCAGGAGACTTCCAGCCCCCATCTTGGTTCAGTAAACATTGTTGTCGCAGGCAGTAGAACCTGCTCCAGGTAGGATGACCCAAATACATCTCGGAGGATGTTGTTCTGGAATGACCTGGCAACGTCAAAAGGATTTAGGAAGTGCCTTCCTTGCTTGGGTATAGGGAGAGAGACTCTGTTGCTGGTCAACGAAGTCTTCTTTCTCTCTAGCTCTCCTTAAATGAACCCAAAAGGCAGGCAAGACCTATGAGTAGAGTGTTAAACCTCATCAGTTTCACCTTCTGAGCCTGGCCATGGCAGGGAGTCCATAGTCTAGGGATGGGGGGGGTACCCCAACCCCAGTTCAGGATGGAGAATCCACGAATATTTCCCCTGGAGCCCGAGGTCCCCCACCCCACTGTTTGCTGATGACCTGCGTGGGAGAAGATGACTTTCATCAAATTAGGCACAAGGGAGACACAGCCTATCTCACTGTATGCTTTGCTAAGGACAAAATCAATTCCCTGGGAATCAATAGTTGGTGGCATTTGAAGATCCCATCCCAAACCTCACCTCATTACACCAGGCCACTGTGTTCAATATTTGCACCACAGCTAAAGAGGGGTTAATGGGATCCAAATCCACCCTGTAGGTGATTGTCTTTTATCAATTCTAGTAAGTCACCAGTATTGGCAGTTTGCAGGCCAATTTTTCAGAACAGCCAATATTTAATAGACTACCTCAGATGATTAAGTGAAATGATTTCTTGGAGCAGTCCCAGACGTAGCTCTAAAAGTTGTCTCAGCTAATTATCTCAAAAGGAGAGAATCAATGCCACTTGCCAGTTTAAAAATGGTTTCTGCCAAGATTAGGGATTCTAAATCTAGGCTCTACATGCCCAGAAGTTCTATGGTGAAGCCCCAGTGGGACAGTGAGAACCTTAGGTTTACACAAAGTCGTGTGCATTTACATCCGTGTTCATCAAATTCCCAAATGGATCCAGGACCCTACAGAGGATAAAACTGCCAACCTGGATTTTGGGTGCCACTTATTTTATAAGTCCATTTCTACAGTCTCTGATTAATTTTTCATTTTGATCTCTGCTTTTATCCTCTTACTCTATGTGGCCTTTATGAGTGGACCACTGTACCAAAAAAGCTACTAGCTGATTTATCAAACTGTTTTTGCAGCTAGGAAAGACACTGTATCATTTGTTTGGGAAGCTAACACCTCAGTGCCAGTTTCTCCCCTCCTTGCCCAACATTAAGATGTTCAAATCTAAACCTGGAATAGTGTGGCCATGTTCATCATCTTCAAAATAAAGGCAAACCTGAGATCCCCCCTCCACCCACAGATTACATTTGAAGTCAGATTTCCAAACATCTGAGGACAGTGTCTGTTTGAGTGTCTCAGTGGGATTACTAAATTACGCTTGGCTTCCTGTGATGAGGTCTTTTCCTCCCCACACCCTGGCAATTACTTGCCAGTTAATACAATCAAGTAACCACCTTACGGCAATTTTTCATTTTGAATGTCAGGGTAACATTTTCCTCACTCTCCTCTACCCACAATTTCCTGTATTTTCAAGGCTTGGGCTGCCCCGCTTCCCCTCTTATTCAGCTTAAAACTGGCCAGGGCTGGGCTTCCCTGGTGGCACAGTGGTTGAGAGTCCGCCTGCCGATACAGGGGACACGGGTTCGTGCCCCGGTCCGGGAAGATCCCACGTGCCGCGGAGCGGCTGGGCCCGTGAGCCATGGCCGCTGAGCCTGCGCGTCCGGAGCCTGTGCTCCGCAACGGGAGAGGCCACAACAGTGAGAGGCCCACGTACGGCAAAAACAAAAACAAAAACAAAAACAAAAGAGAAAGTAAACTGACAAAGAGCCCTGAAATCAAATGTTTGGAAAACTCCACCATCTGTATATTCCTTTTGGAGGTTCACGTTACACATTAGTATCTTAAAGTCCTGTGATTTAAAAAGAATGTTTATGATAAACTTGGTATTTTCACATTTACTTGACCACTTAATAAAGACACTTTTATTCATGTCACACTGTTCATATTCCTGATTCGATGTAACACACGTTGAGATATGCTAAATCACCCTATTCCTAGTGTAGGCTAACCAAGAATTGGATGACACCAATTGCTGTGATAATTTTAGGGACAGATTTTAAATTGAATTGGAAATCAAAATGGGGGTGTTCTGTGACTATATACACTTAGTCATCAGAAAATTTTTAACTTATGATTGAAAAAGATGGACTTCTCACAAAAGATGGGTTCTGTATCTTCTGGATTCAGATATACCAGCATCTTGTTTAACCAAAAAAAAATGTCATTTTTGATGTATATGGATTTTTAAATCTAATATGTCTGCTACTCAGGATCATCAAGGCACACAAGAAAGAAGTAGAGAGACCTTTATCCAGATATTCACATATTTTTTGCCACCTTCAGCTGAAGCTGGATTGGGATGTTTGTTTTTGTCATCACAGCTGTGAACACTTTGTCTTTACCCAAGGGCAAAAGCCTCCAGAGTTTCACATCCAGCAGCTTATGCAAGAGGGTCTGTTGTTTATATATGCTACCTGCTATGCATGTGTTTTTCTTTTTAATCCTCCACACAACCTTTCAATGTAGGTATTATTTCCTCCATCAGATGAGAAGACTGAGGCTCAAAGTCCTTAGGTTAACTTGCTTATAGTAAGATGTAGAACTGGGTTTCAGAAGCCATGTTGGCTAACTAAAACGCTTGTGCTCTTTCTAATCCTTATATCACCTTCACTCCTCTTCCCCAAGATGTCTGGAACTTTCTGTGGTGGCAGGATCTCATATTCCACACCTTTTCTTACCTCCGTAAAGTTACACCTGTCTTAGTGCTATAGACTGAATGTTTGTGTCTCTCCAAAATTCATATATTGAAACCTAATCCCCAAAATGATGTTATTAGGAGGTGGAGCCTCTGGGAAGGGATGAGATCATGAAGGTGGAGCCCTCATGAATGGGATTAGTACGTTCAGAGAGTTCCCTCATTCCTTCTGCCATGTGAGGACACAGCAAATACACATATATGAACCAGGAAGTGAGCCCTCACCAGACATTGAATCTGCTGGTGACTTGATCTTGGACTTCCCAGCCTCCAGTACTGTGAGAAATAAATTCTGTTGTTTAATAGCCACCCACACTCTGGCATTTTGATATAGCAGGCCGAATGGACTGAAACACTTAGGAGGAAAACCATATGATCATTTTAATCAATGCAAAAAAAGCATTTGATAAAATTCAGCACCACTCATGATAAAAACTCTTAGCAGCTAGAAACTTCAAGTTCATAAGGGCATCTACAAAAAATCCAATAGCTAACACCTTACTTAATGGTAAAAGATTAAACTTTCTCCCTAAGATCAGAAGCAAGACAAGGATGCTTGCTTTCACTTCTACTCAATGTTGTACTAGAGGTCCTAGCCATTGCAGTCAGGTAAGAAAGAGAAATAAAAGGCATAAAGATCAAGAAAGAACAAATAAAACTCTCCCTGTTTGCAGATGTTATGATTGTTTATATATAAAATCCCAAAGAATCTACAAAATAACTAATAGAACTAATAAGTGAATTTAGTATAGTTGCACAATACAAAATTATTACAAGAAAATCAATTGTATTCTTATACACTAGCAGCAAAAAATTGGAAAATGAGATTTTAAAAAATCAATTCCATTTATAATAGCACCACAAAACATAAAATAGTTATAAATAAGTCTAATAAAAGATGCTCAAGTTTTCCATGCTGAGAACTACAAATCACTGCTGAGAGAAATTAAAGATATAATTAAATGGAAAGCTATACTGTGTTCATTGATTGGAAGAATCAATGATATTGATTCTTATATTGAGAATATTGATTCAAAATTGATTCAATATTCTCCTTAAATTGATCTACAGATTCAATACATTCTCAATCAAAATCCCAGGAAGATCTTTTGTAAAGATTGACAAGCTTATTCTAAAATGTATATGAAGATGTAAAGGACATAGAATAACCAAAGCTAACTTTAAAAAGAACAAAGTTGGAGGACTTACTCTACCTGATTTTAAGACATTATATAGCTATAGTAATCAGGACAGCTTAGTGCAACTACTTTGAAAAATAGTTTGGTAGTCTATCAAAAAGTTAAATATCCAGGGCTTCCCTGGTGGCGCAGTGGTTGAGAGTCTGCCTGCCGATGCAGGGGACACGGGTTCGTGCCCCAGTCCGGGAAGATCCCACATGCCGCGGAACGGCTGGGCCTGTGAGCCATGGCCGCTGAGCCTGTGCGTCCGGAGCCTGTGCTCCGCAACAGGAGAGGCCGCAACAGTGAGAGGCCCGCGTACCGAAAACAAAACGAAAAAAGTTAAATATCCATCTACTAAATGACCTGGCCATTCTATTCCTAGGTATTTACCCAAGAGAAATGAAAACGTGTTCACAGAAGGCTTGTACAGAAATGTTCCTAGCAGCCTTATTTGAAATGGTTCCATATGGGTAAAAGCACAAATGTCCATCATAGGTAAATGGATAAAGAAACTATGGTATATCGATATAATGGTATGTTTCTCAGCAAAGAAAGGAACAATCACTACATGCACAAACATGGATGAACCTTAAAATAATTATGTTGACTGAAAAAAGCCAGTTACCTCCTCATAAAAATACACGCAGTATGATTTCATTTATTTCAAGGTTTTGAACATGCACACTAATCTGTCGTGATAGAGAGCGGATCAGTGGCTGCCTCAGGAAGGAGGTAGAGAAAGGAATGGGTTACACAAGGGCACAAGGAAACCTTCAGGGGTTATGGAAATAAATGTTCATTATCTTGATTGCGTTGATAGTTTCATGGGGTAAACATTTGCCCAAACTCATCAAGTTGTACAGTTTTAATTTCTGTGGTAAAGTCAGTTACCTTAGTAAAGTTGAAACACATTACACCTGTCCTGGCCCATGTGTTCAGAGCTTGTTCTCAGTTTCCTAAGGATCAGATCATAAGTAGTAAAATAACGGAGGGACTTTTGAGAACTTAAAGAAGGACCATCAAAGGCAGGAGTTTCCATCAAGATTAGACTCATTTTCTTTTTAAACAGGGTTCTTAGCATGGGAAAGCAAAGGAGTGTGTAGGCGCCTGTTGAAGGGATGTTAGCAGGCATTTGCTGTGCTCTGATGGTGCCTGGTGAACAGGACCTGGAGGTGTGGAGGTGCACTGATTGCATGAAGAGGCAGGTGGATGGCGGTGGGAGGTTGAATGACCCAGATGGTGCGGATGAGGGGCCTGACATCACCCAGAGGGTGGTGTCTACTGACAGCCACCTGCCCCTGCCTTGGCCCACTTCTGCTTGGCGTTTTCATCCGTGACTTAAATGAGAACATAAATTATATGCTTGTTAAATATACATTCAGCAAATAATCTATTGAGTCCTACAACATGACAGGCACTGTGCTGGCCCCGCACAGATAGATCTTGGGAACAGACAACTGGGCCGCCTAGAGCTTGAACAAGAAAGAAAAGCAGTGAGACATACATACTCACAAATAAGGTCAGGGGCCCGAGAGGCTGCATGAGTCTGGCCTTGGGTGGTTTGAGCTTTGGCTCTGAGAGGAGGGCAGCAAAGAGGATTAGAGCCACAGAGTGACATGGGCAGGTTGGCAGTTAGAATTGACTTCTGCAGACACTGGAGGGGAGATGGTGAAGGTAGAGCAGGCAGGGGGCCCATGAGAGAGAGGACGGGGCCTGAGCTGGACAAGGGATGGGGGCCACGCACGCAGCCTCCCAAACGTGCTACCCAGCCCTGGCATCAGCCCCTGCGACAGTAGCCTGTGACACCATGCCGTCTCCCTGGAGGGTGGAAGCAGCAGGTCCCCTGCCCCTTGGTCCACCCCTGCTCTCCAGCTCAGGTTCTGCCCACCCTGCTCTGTGACAGTGAGCATCGTGTGTCTGAGCTTATCTCTGATTGTCCCAACCTGTGCCCCTTAAAGAAGCATGTGGATTTTGGTGTCAACAGATTTGCCTACAAATATTGGCTCCATTACTTATTAGCTATGATTCTGGGCAAGTTTCTAAACTTTCTGAGCCTCCGTTTTCTCTCTATAAAATGGGCATAAAAGTATCTGCCCCGGTAGGATTACTGTGAGGATTTAAGCCTTTTTATTGTGTAAAATTTAGGCCTTTCCTCAGCTTTTGCCCTAGTGAGTCAGAATTGCTTTCTGGCCTTCATTTGAGACACAGGGACAGATGACAACAAAATTAGTAAATGTAAAAGATCAGAATTGGAAATGTTACACATTAGCTTCTAGGGCCAGGACGTCTCTAGGCAGATACAAGGTCCAGTGCAATCACCCTGTTCCATTTGGATGAACGTCATTAAAACCTTGAGGTGGAGAGGTCCTCAGTGGCCCCCATGCTGAGCTGGAGGGGATATCAAGGATGCCCTCTCCTGCATGACACAGGCTGTCCCATGCCAAAGACTTTTGCTTAGTGATTCTCAACTGAGGGATTTTGCCCTCCAAGAAACATCTGGCGATGTCTGGAGACATTTGGTTGTCATGACTCAAGATTGATACTGGCTGCTGGTGGATAGAGGTCAGGGATGCTGTTAAACATCCTACATTGTACAGGACAGTCCTCCACAACAAAGAATTACCCAGCCCCAAATGGCAATAGTGCCAAGATTGAGAAACCCTGGGCTAGTAAGAAAGCTGGATTCGAATTCCAGTTCTATCATTTGTAGCTGTGTGACTTTGGGCAAGTTACTTAACTTCTCTGTGTTTGTTTTTACGTCTGTAAAATGAGGATAATAATAAGACTTAGTGTCCCGTAAGACTGTCATGAGCATTAAATGAATTCATAGTATGTGCAATGTTTAGATCTGTGACTGGGGCATGGGGAAACCCTATCTAGGAGTTTGGTATTGAACAATCCCCGCATTAGAACCACCACTCAGAGGTCATAGCTCTTCCCCCAGGGCCTACCCTACCCCCAGGTAAGTCTTCTATTCTGTGGGCTATACATGCCCATTCTCTGTAACTGACACAGCTCCCAGACATGTTACCACGCTGGTCTCTTTGCTGGAAGGATTCTAGCGTGTCATTATTAAAATAAGCCTCTCACAATTGTACCCAACAAGCCAGATGTCCTGAAAGCACAGAGGGACCATGCTATTGCCTTCCTGGACTAGATGAACCCTTTGATGAAGGCTGTCTCTGTGGGGTTGGCTTTTATAACAAGAGCTGTGTGTTTGACCAGCTGGTACCTCCCTGCCTTTATCCCACAGAGGAGGGGTCCCAACAAACAGAGTGCTCTGGGTAGAAGTCACAGAGACTGAGGTGCTCCGATGATAAATGATGTACCAAAAAATAATTTTCACTTAGCCTAAAAGTTCAGTAAAACAAAACTCTGCTTTCCTTGAGGTGGAGTGGAGTGTTATTGAACTGGAAAGAACTTCCCGGGAAAGCCACGTCACCAAGTAGAGAGGCCCTGACATCTGCATGCCTCACTCCTCTCCGCTCCTCACTGCCCCTCACCTCCTCGGTGGGGTCATTAGTCTGATTCACTGTTTTTTATCATTTCCTAAACGCCTCAGGGAGTAGCCTCTTCTAGAAACAGGAGCCCATAAAAGATTCTCTTTCGTCTAACAGTTTCATCCCACTGCAGCCTGGAGAGTGACTGTTTGACACATAAAACTGGGGCCCCTGCTACAGTCAATAGCAAACTTCCCTAAGTCTCCGGGGAGCCCACTTAAGCATTCCTCCCATAGACCTCTGAGAGGATCTGTTAAACTGTAAAGGCTTCAGTTTGGTCCAGTTAACCTCACACTGGGCTAACTTCTGCCCTTAGCTGTGTGTTGGCAGCTACCGCTCATTCCAGGTACAGTAGTGGGCAGGTAACAGTGGAAATTAACTCGGTGGATTAAAGGAAAAAATGTTAGCCATGTCCTCCAAGCATGAGGGGAACAATAACTTGCTAAAGCATGCTGATCATAAGTGTACAGTCCACCCAGAAATCTTCATAAAAGCCAGATCAAGTGGAAATGAAGTACATGGCCGACTCAGAGCACGAGGGAGGTTTGCTTGTCTGTTTTACATTGTCAGGTGCTTTTTACTTGCAGAATGTGTTGAATGGCCATTCTTTTCAGCTCCTATGATTATGTCTGAATCGGTTCCTTTCAAGGCATAAAGCCTTTTTAAACAACGACAACAACAACCCAGTTTTCTTTGGAAATCCTTCCCTCTAAGTTTACTGTTTCAGTGTAAGGCTGCCCTACCCAAGTGGGAAACCTACAGCCTGCTCTTTGCGTTCCCACTCAGCATCCTTTTGGGGTCTCCTCCCCACCCAGGATTACACTTTCCTTTGCATGCATTTGAATGGTGGTTTTTATCCGAGGGCTACTGGTTTGTAACCAGATAATGGAAAATGACGCTAGAACAATCAGCTCAGGCCCTGGAGAGCTGCGGTCCTCTGACCCAGCCACTCATGTGGAGGAATCGGGACCCAGATTCCAAACTGCTTTCCCGCAGAACCCTGGAGTCCTCAGGGGGTTAAGGGGAAGGTGAGAGAAGCTGAGCAAATCCCAGCCCCTCTTCCTGTTCAACCAGAGCACCTCCACTCTGATATATTTTTAACTTTTAAAGTTTAACATTTACATAGAAAAGTGCACCTATCCTAAGTGTGCAGCTCAGTGATTTTTACAAACTGTAAACACCTGTGGAACCAGCCCAGCTCTAGAACATTTCCAGCCCCCGGGAGCCCCTGTGCTCTTTTTCAGTGCTGCCCTTGAAAGGGAGCCACGCTCCTGATTTTTAACAGTATCTCATTGATATTTCTATACACTGAGGCCCCACATAGGTTTTTTTTTAACTTTTTATTCTGAAATAATTATAGATTCACAGGAAGCCGCAAAGATAGTACAGCGAGGAACATAGAGTTTTATATTCTTTTTCAGTGTTAAAAAAATCTTTCTTCAAAAGAAGCTTGAAAAACCAGTGTTGTAGTAGAAAATGGAGAGGTTTTGGAGTCAGGCCTCATGGGGTTGAGTCCACATTCTTTCCCTTAGCAGCACGTGACCCAGACATGTCCCTTAACTGTCCTGAGCTGCAGATAAGGTTCATATCGCTTTCCTGCTGCTGGTAGGTTTAAAGAAGGTGAGACAGTACACGAGTGTGCCTGTAAACTGGGGGGCGCTGCGTGGGGCTGCAGCTTCTGCAGGGCCGGGGCTCAGTGGAGCAGTGGAGGGAACAGGAGTGGTCCAGCACCGCCCGGCCGGCTGCAGCTTCGTTTGGGCTCCAGCCAGCGTCACAGCGCGCTTGGTTACCCCAGCTCTCCCGCCGTTCCTCTGCCTGCTCCCACTGCAGCCACAGCATCTCTCCAGCCGCTTGGGCAGGTGGGGTGCCGAGCAGGTGTAGCCGGGTGGAGGGGAGGCCTGACCCAGCAGGTTTGGGAGGCCACGTCCCACTCAGACTGCTGGGGCCAGTCCCTCACCTGTGGGCTGGCCATTGTGAAAGGCCACCCCACCTCCTACCTGGGGGCAGGGTGTGTCTCTCTGCTCATTAAAGGAGAACTTCCACTATGGATGGGTAACAGAAGGCAGCCTCAAAGAGTGCCCTTACCAAACCAGAAGGAATCTGATGTCCTCTCACGACTGGGAGGGGAGCTGAGGGCGGCCGTCAGCCAGCTGGCCCTGAGCCATCCCAGGGAAGACAAGCTGAGCCCACATGACCCATCTCAGAGGCCTGAACCTGGGCAGATACGTGGCTGGAGCCACCTGAGAGAGAAATCTGGGTAGAGGGATCAACTGGTGGTTACCAAGCAACAAAGGCTGTGGGTTGGCTCCTGTCCGCGCTGCCCAGCTCAGGCTGTACTTGCCACACCTCCAGGCCAGAGAAGGGGACGGACACGGAGGAAGAACTTGCTTCTTGTGTTGCCTGCCATCTTTCAGGCTTCACAAAGTACACGCCAGTGCCACCTCTGGACACCAGTGCATGGCCTGATCTGCCTTTTTGAGGCAGCCATGCCATTCTGGGAAATGCCCCCTTTCCTTCCCTGGTGGTTAACCTTTCCAGGACACCGTAGGGTGGCAGTCTTTTAAGCCTAAGGTCAGGAGGCAGAAGGGTGAGGATGTGGATGGTGATAATGAGAATAATAACAAGAAGAGACAGGACGGCAGGGAGGAGCGTGAGCAACGTGGGAGAGAATTGTCCAACAAGACGTGAACCTCATCTTCAAGTGGAAGAGGCAGAGGTCTAGATGGCCACAGTTAAGAGATGGCTTTCAAGGCTTGCTCCTGGCAGAACTTTGGTTAAGTATTAAAATGATGATCCTGAAGTGGCAAAAGAGCTCTGCAGTTATTAATGCTGTTTCCCACCATGTACGCGGTACACAGGCATCCTCTGCCAGTAGTATTCCCAAGGCCAAATGCAGAAGCCAATGCAGACCATTTAATCTAATGGGAGATTAAATCTGCCATTTAATCCAGTGTTGGCAATTTAGCTTCAAAACCAGACGCTCACCTACGTGCCATAAGGTTTAAGGGGCTTTTATTAAGTTTCATATCTAGCTTATATTTAGTTTGGTTGAAGTCAAGACACACAGTGAAATAATTTGAATCGATGCTAAGAGGCTTGAGGGTTTGTTGTTTGTTTTTTTAAACGGAGAGACATACTTTTTACATTTTAGAAATGCTGCTCATGAGATAATATAACAATGAGATAATGTAAGTGAAAGCCTGTCCGGCTGTGGAGCGCCATATAAATGTTCATCCTTATTGGGTTTTTTTTCTGTTTCTTGTTTTTAATAGCATACTTTAAAAAAAATCGAGGTATAGTTGATTTACAATAATATGTTTCAGGTGTATGACATAGTGATTCACAATTTTTAAAGTTTATTCTCCATTTATACTTACATTGGCTATATTCCCTGTGCTGTACAACATATCCTTGTAGCTTATTTATTTTACACATATATTTGTACCTCTTAATCCCATACCCCTATCTGGCTCCCCCCACTTCCCTCTCCCCACTGGCAACCACTAGTTTGTTCTCTATATCTATTTCTTTGTTATATTCACTAGTTTTATTTATTTATTTTTAAAATAAATTTATTTATTTTAAAAATAAATTCATTTATTTTGGCTGCATTGGGTCTTCGTTGCTGCGCACGGGCTTTCTCTAGTTGCGGCGAGTGGGGGCTACTCTTCGTTGGGGTGTGCGGGCTTCTCATTGCGGTGGCCTCTCCCGCTGCGGAGCACCGGCTCTAGGCATGCGGGCTTGGTAGTTGTGGCTCGTGGGCTCTAGAGCACAGGCTCAGTAGTTCTGGCACACGGGCTTAGTTGCTCCGCGGCATGTGGGATCCTCCCAGTCCAGGGCTTGAACCCGTGTCCCCTGCATCAGCAGGCGGATTCCTAACCACTGAGCCACCAGGGAAGTCCCTGTTTTATTTTTTATATTCCACGTACAAGTATTTATCTTTCTCTGACTTATTTCACTTAGCATGATACTCTCCAGGACCATCCATATTGTTGCAAATGGCAAAATTCCATTCCTTTTTTATGGCTGAGTAGTATTCCATTGTGTGTGTGTGTGTGTGTGTGTGTGTGTGTGTGTGTGTGTGTATACGCCACAGCTTCTTTATCCTTTCCTCTACTGATGGACTCATAGGTTGCTTCCATACCTTGGCTATTATAAATAATACTGCTGTGAACATTGGGGCACATGTATCTTTTTGAATTAGTATTTTGTTTCTTTCATATATATACACCCAGAAGTGGAATTTCTGGGTCATATGGTAGTTCTAATTTTAGTTTTTTGACGAATCCGCATACTGTTTTCCATAATGTCTGCACCAATTTACATTCCCACCAACAGTGTACAAGGGTTCTGTTTTCTCTACATCCTCGCCAACATTTGTTATGTGTCCTTTTTGACGATAGTCATTCTGACCGGTCTGAGGTGATATCTCACTGTGGTTTTGATTTGCATTTCTCTGATGATTAACGATGTTGAGCATCTTTTCCTGTGCCCATTGGCTGTCCTTACTTCTTTTCCCCCCAGCTTTATTGAGATATAATTGACTTACAACATCATATAAGTTTAAGGTATACTAGGTAGTGATCACCATAATAAGGTTAGTTAACACATCTACCACCTCCCACAGTTAAATTTTGTGTGTGTGATGAGAACTTTTAAAATCTACTCTTAGCAACTTTCAAATATATAATACAGTATTGTTATTTATAGTCACCACACTGTATAATACATCTCCAGAACTTATTCATCTTATAACTGAAAGTTTGTACCTTTTGACCATCTTTACCCATTTCCCCCACTCCCTGCCCTTTAGCAACCACCAATCTGTTCTCTGTTTCTATGAGTCTGGTATTTTTAGATGTCGCGTATAATGAGAGTATACAGTGTTTGTTTTTCTCCCTCCTTGTTGTTCTATCTGTCCTTTTGCAAAGTGTTAGCTGGCTGCCCCACCGACTTCTGTAATTCTGCTCTTCCCTCTCCCTGCCCCTCCTGCCACATTCTCAGAGCAGAACCAGCCACTTGGCCCCAGCCATGAGGGGTCAGTTTCATGGAGGCCACTTCCAGGGCTCACTGAGGGAGGGTAGATTCTATCTTGCTAGACCTGGGTGGGGCCTTGGAGGTCTTATGGTCCCACCCATCCCGTGCAAGATGAGGAAGTGAAACCAGAGACACCGGACATGACCTTCTCAATGCCACAGAGGGAGTCAGTGCCAGATCCAGGAAGGAACTGTCTGGGATTCTTTTTCAATAAATTCTCTTTTCCCCATTCTTCCTGTTATACACCAGGATGGAAAAAGGTGCCAACTTTTCTGGACACTCAAGACTCATGTGGCAGTGAAGGACACAGAAAAGCCAGAGAACCCAGCCTGGGAGGATAGAAGATGCCACTCAGGACTCACTAGTGTCCAGGAATGGAGGGCAAGATGGCAGAGGGAATGGGTCAAGGTCCTTAGAATGTTCCACTGGAATGGTTCTAAGTCCTCAGGAGCTTCAGAATGAAGACTGAGGTGTCTCTGTAAAAGATACGCTGAGAAGACTCTTTCTCTTGGCAGAGTTCTTTTTTTTTTCCTTCTATTTTTACCCATTAAAATGGGGAATTTCAAGGATCACTTTCAGGAAGGGGAGAGGCCTATGAGGAGAAGGGGAGTGAGTCATTGCTGAAAGCTGAGGACTGGGCGGGGGAGGGGACTGATGCTTTGTTTCAGGGAAGATGAGGCCTTAGTCACAGGATGTGTCAGTTATTCCAGCTTGGCAAATGGCAGTGAACCTAGAAGGACTTTCTTTCACACTGGAATCAGGAACCTAAGCCTTAGGATATTTTGAATTTAAATAAAAAACATTTTGCTGGAAATTGAAAGAAAAGTGAGTTAAAAGGATTAAACACTTTTGGAATAGTTGAGTACGTGGGTTCCCGCCCAGGCATTACCTTAAGAGAGGAGTGTGTTTAGGTTTTTTTTCATTTGTAAACCATTCCATCAGAAATCCGTATATGGTGCATTTTGCTGCATGAAATTTTTAAATGGTAGATGATTTTAGCTATTTGAACATGTAGATATTTATCAGAAATACAAAAACAAAGCCCTTTTTTCAGATCCTAATATACAGTTAGAAGCCCAGAATCAGTCTTTAATCAGAGGCAGTCGAGAGATTATCGGTATTTAGAGGTCTGGACTATGCTCAGGACTATGGTATGTATTAAATCAAAACCATATCTCAGTTCTGGAGGTAGGTTTACATTACGAGTGATGATCTTTAACTTCATTCCAGCTGATTTATTATATAAGTGAGGCATAGAGTTTGGCTCATAGCAGATAATTCATGTTCTGCAGTGGATCTCCAAGTTTCCAGAAATATCAAGTCATCTAGGTGGCCAGTCCAGTGAAACTGAGTCACTATGATGTGGCACATGCTTGATAATTTGGCCACACCCCCAGGCTTAAACCCCAGAGGCAGCCAGAGAAACGTATGCGTGATTCACGTCTTTCATCTGTGACTGTCTCCTTAAATTGTGACTTCATTTCCATCAAATAACCCTTCAGTGGTTCAAACCTGTGACAGTGGCACCCGGGGCAGTTCAGGAATGGGAAAGAAAGGCTTCTGTTTCCTCTTGAAGCCACATGCCTGTGTGAACTGGACACCTATACTTCCGGGTTCACGTGAGAAATGCTCTCCTCCCCGGAGCCCCAGCTCCATGCGTTCAGATGATTTATAGCATCGTAAGAAGGTATGGCCATGTGAGCCACGTCAGAGCATGTTAATGCTAACAAGACATGCATCTTTGGAAGGCGCTTAGGAAATCTCTCCAAGCTCCTAAAAGCTAGCCATTTGCCTGCATTAAATAAACTAGATGTGCACAGTCTTCCAAGTGCCCCATAAATGGCTGCAGAGGAGGGCATGAGCATGAAGAAAATCACTTGCCTTAATCACTCCTCCTCTTCATACCCTCGAGGAGCCTCAGCCACCAGGCTCACAGGCCTTCTGATGAGGACCCAGTAGAAAGTGGGCCCACCTGCCTCTCCATTAACTTGAATAAACTGTCCCATCTGCACAAGTGAACTACCTTTTCCATGTTTAGACCAATGTCTCAAATTTCTTATAGGCAGGTAGTTAGCCCCTGACTAATTCATATGCACAAACTAATTGGGCAAACGTTAAGATTTGCTAAAAAACCTCAGGCCTAACACAACCCGGTGCGGAAGTGGGTCAAGTAGGCCAAATACCTATCTGTTGGATGATGCTTCCTTAAGACAAGAGGCAAAGAAGCCAAGCTTTCCTGCAAGGTGGATGCAACCTTTGTAAACGGCTGATGACTGTATCTCACTCAGAGCACCCAGGATATGGGACAGGGTAGGACAGAAATGACAGATAAGTCCATCTCACATGCCAAATCCAAAGAGCTACTAGTGGCCACCTATAGCACCTTGTTAAGAAGGATTCTGGGGCAGCATCCAGGCTCACTAGGAAACAGATCTGTGATTGTTTAGCCAAGTCTGCTTCGGGCACAGGATGGAGAGGCAGCAGAGTTTAGCATCCTGGGTAGGTGTCTTAGACAATAGCTAAGAATTCTGTTGATCGATTCTTCCAGCAGGGAAACCAGATCAAATTTAACTTGGCCTCCAATCTCTACAGGTTTTCTCAATATCCAATACAGACTGAAAGAAGCTCCTGCAGGCCACGTAAGAGATTTCCTCTAATCAGGGAGAGCCTTGGGAGCTGAGGAGATTCCTTAAGCTTTCATAGCTTCCTCATGCTTGTTACTTTCAGCGTCCGTCATCCGTTTCCACAGAGGAATTAGCAGTAAGTTTTTAAATGAAAGGGGAACTGATTGCTGATTTGCTTGTTTTGAGGGATGAGGTAAAAGTGGAGTCGGGGAGACTGTGCTTTGCCCAGGAGCTGGTCATGGGGGAAGAAAGTGCTCTTTGTTGGTGGTAGCAGCTCTGGAGTGGAAAGCAAAGCAGGTCGAACACCTGGGCCTGTGTGCTGGGAGCAGTGCTGTCCTCCTGGGAGGATAGGTGATGGAGGGAGCGGGCAGGTGAGAGGGAGGTGACACGGACACTGAACAGGTGGGAGTCCCGTGTGATTTTTAAAACTACATTGAGAATGTTTTCTGACTTTTCCTCTTATAAAATGATGGTTAAAGGAAAATATTGATAATTTGATTATATAAGTGGCAATAAAAGGAACTGACCTACAGTTTAGGTAAAGAGGACATGCATGTAGGTATAAAAATGTCAGCTTCACAACCGAAGACTTGGCCTTTCCTTCTGTAGAAACAGAAGCTATTTCTACTTCTAAATCTATAAATCTACAAAACTACACAAATGGACTAGAGCATGCTGAAGGGTTTCTTCCAGTTTATTTTTTAGTTGTGAATATCTTGAAGGCTACACGGATCTCTAATTTCTAAATCACAAAAAAAGTTTCTATCCCTATTAAACTGGCTTCTTTCACTATTCTATATTCCTTCATAGAGCACTGGGGCAGTACTCAACTAAGTCTTTTAAGGAAATTCAGTATAAATTCTTTTCACGGCCCAAATATTCTTTGAAGAATGAAGAAAAACAAAATATGCTCCTTTTCCTTGGAAAATTAGCTGAGGCTATTTTTTGAACTGAAACTCTTAAAATTAAATCATTTCACTTGAAAGAAGCCAGAACACACATTCGTTCTCGATGCTCCCTGCCTCTTGCCGGGTGGACATGTCCAGAGAATTGCCGTGCCAAAATTCTACAAGTCTGGTCTTTAAACCTGTTTTCCAAGCCTGCCCTCCAGTTGTTTGTGGAGAAACATGCCTTTCATGGTAAAGGGAAACATACCCAGTGTCAAGTTCCATGCTGTTAACTCTAAAATTAGAAAGTCTTGGTGGGAGGAGGGCAATGAGTGTAGGAATGATGGTAGTTACTCAGGAAGAAACTTAAATTAGATGGGACTGTACAGATGTTGTAATATGTGTTTTGTTTTATTTTTCTCACGCAGCTGGGGATTTTTATAAGAGGAGCAAGCAGGGGGTGGGGTGCAGGGTGCGCTTCCAGGGAGAGTGTGAGGAGAGAGCTGTGGCCCTTGGTTTACAGTTTGTAACAAAGCAGGAAGCCCTATCCCCCACCTGGCCCCAATTCCTTTCACCCCATAAATATTCTAGTCCTCTGTTTTCTTGAGTTTTACTTCTTTTTAAAACATTTTTTAAATTTTATATTGGAGAATAATTGATTAACAATGTTGTGTTAGTTTCAGGTGTACAGCAAAGTGAGTGTTGTACATGTATCTCTTCTTTTTCAGATTCTTTTCCCATTTAGGTTGTTACAGAGTTGAGCAGCGTCCCCTGTGCTATACAGTAGGTCCTTGTTGGTTACCTATTTTAAATATAGTGGTGTATACATGTCAATCCCAAATTCCCAACCTGCCTACCCTTCCCTCCTGGTAACCATAAATTCCATTCTCTAAGACTGTGAGTCTGTTTCTGTTTTGTAAATAAGTTCATTTGTATCATTTTTTTTAAGATTCTGCATATAAGTGATATCATATATTTGTCTTTCTCTGTCTGACTTACTTCACTCAGTATGATAATCTCCAGGTCCATCCTTGTTGCTGCAAATGGCATTATTTCATTTTTTAATGGCTGAGTAATATTCCATTGTATATATGTACCACATCTTCTTTATCCATTTATCTGTTGACGGACATTTAGGTTGCTTCCATGTCTTGGCTATTGTAAATAGTGCTGCTATGAACACTGGGGTGCATGTATCTTTAGAACCATGTTTTTCTCTGGATATATGCTCAGGAGTGGGATTGCTGGATCATATGTTAATTTTATTTTTAGTTTCTTAAGGAGCCTCCCTACTGTTCTCCGTAGTGGCTGCACCAATTTACATTCCCACCAACAGTGTAGAAGGGTTTCCCTTTTCTCCACACCCTCTCCGGCAGTTATTGTTTGTAGACTTTTTTGATGATGGCTATTCTGACTGGTGTGAGGTGATACCTCATTGTATTGATAGTTTTGATTTGCATTTCTCTGATAATTAGCAATGTTGAGCATCTTTTCATGTGCTTCTTGGACATCTGTGTCTTCATTTTCACTTCTAAAAGCAAAGTGGAAAGGGCAATGGATGGGTGATAGGTAGGTAGATAGATGTGTGTGTGTGCACTTAACTTCGGGAAAGTTCTGAAAACCTGCAGTTCTACCTCTGAACTTTCCCTGCAAATCAACCTCCTCTTTTCTTCTTCCCAGTGTATTTGTCCCCAGGACACTGGGGCGTCCTGACCTTTCTGTGTTTCTGAGCAAATCCATGGTGATGTGTGTCCCAGCTTCTGTGTTTCTGAGTATCCGGCTGCCAGAGCTGCAGAGATGGGGTGGGAAAGAGAAGGGGTGTGTGTTCAGGCAAGTTCTCCTTCTGCTGGGGCAAGGGTGTGGCTCTCTTTCCTTTGGCTTTACCAGAAGGGGAGGAAGTAAGTAGATGAGCTCCTTGCCCTGGTCCAGGTAATGTGAGCAGTTTTGCCCTGCAACCAAAGCAAAGTTTCACCAGACCCATGCTATGCCTGTTCATTTGTTTACCTCCTCATTTGTTTAGGTCTTAGGTCATTTTACCTAAACGTTAGGTCTTCCCTTCCTGTCTACCGTGGTCAATTAGCCTCTGGAGCACAGGGACTAGGCTTTATTTATCTAAGTCTGTCTTCGGGGCTTGGTACAGCATCTGGTACCTAATGAGAGTTCAACAAGCATTTGAACAAGCCAGATCTCTTCAGCACACAGTCACTGACGTCTACCACATGCAAGACCCATACTCAGGACTGTGAGTGGGGGCTTGGGGGGTGTCACTGGTGAGTCAGGCACCTTGCAAGGTCACAGTCAGGTGAGGGAGAGGGAAGGCACCTGCGGAGGGGTGCAGACACATCCCTGAGCCTCTGAATCTGATCCTTGCTTCTTGGTGAAGTCTGCATGTTTTAAATCCAGGAAATACTCATTTCTGAGTGGTGTTTCAGGTTTGTAGCCTCCATACTTCTAACATCAGCCACAGCATCCTGCCAGCTGCCCTTTGTGAGGCCCTTCTTTCTCCAGTCTTTGAGGACGCTTTGATTTGGATCCAACAAACGGCCTCCTTCCTCCCCCAGATTCTGTGACACCTCATCCCCATTTCCCACAGCCCACAGCTCTCGACGTGGAGACCTTCTAGTGACCAACCTGGTGCTGTTCGCAGCAGTGGTTTGTAGTAAAACAGCTAAAACTAATCTCAGGTAGAGCATGGGCTTTGTCCTGGAAAACTCCGTTGCTACTGTTGGTCTATAGAGCAAAGGGCTCCGAGGACAAGATCTGTAGCCTGGCCCGCTAATGAAAAGCGTGAGAGGAGTGGGGTGTAGGGGAGAGGGCCACATTTACTCTCACTAAATAAAAAATGGAAAAGGCCAGCAGAGTTCTGTTGGTTGCTAGCTGGCAACAGTGGTGAGGGACACAGACGGAGGCTGGGGTCTGGTTTTGAGCCACCGGAGGAGCACGGAAATTGTGGACAGAGTTTGCTGCTTTGTTTTAAACAATTGAGATGATGCTGCCAAAGGGGGAAAGTTTGAAATCTGAACCTCGTGGCCGAAGTTACTGGCCAATTCTCCTTTTATTTGACATTAAAATGTGGTGTAAATAAACACCCTTAGGTAGTTTGGAAATGTAATACCACAGGGAGGTCCCACAGGAGGCCCAGTGGGGCCACCTGTGTCTGGAAGCCCGCAACCCCTCCGCACAAGGTCTCTATTTTAATGTGATTCCTGTCCAGTGGTGAGTGAGCTGGAGGCATCTTCTGTGCTTGTGTCTGGGCTGTAGATGGGGAGCTGGGGAGAAGGATGGCAGTGAGACTGTTCTCCAGCCTGGCCCTGGGACTTGACCTTGGAACAGTGAGACCTTTGGAAAAACTAGAGAAAGCTATGGACATATCTTTTTTGTTTTTTTTTCTAACATCTTTATTGGAGTATAATTGCTTTACAATGGTGTGTTAGTTTCTGCTTTATAACAAAGTGAATCAGTTATACATATATATATATGTTCCCATATCTCTTCCCTCTTGCGTCTCCCTCTCTCCCACCCTCCCTATCCCACCCTCTAGGTGGTCACAAAGCACCGAGCTGATCTCCCTGTGCTATGCGGCTGCTTCCCACTAGCTATCTATTTTACGTTTGGTAGTGTATATATGTCCATGCCTCTCTCTCGCTTTGTCACAGCTCACCCTTCCCCCTCCCCATACCCTCAAGTCCGTTCTCCAGTAGGTCTGTGTCTTTATTCCTGTCTTACTCCTAGGTTCTTCATGACATTTTTTTTTCTTAAATTCCATATATGTGTGTTAGCATACGGTATTTGTCTTTCTCTTTCTGACTTACTTCACTCTGTATGACAGACTCTAGGTCCATCCACCTCATTACAAATAGCTCAATTTCGTTTCTTTTTATGGCTGAGTAATATTCCATTGTATATATGTGCCACATCTTCTTTATCCATTCATCTGATGATGGACACTTAGGTTGCTTCCATCTCCTGGCTATTGTAAACAGAGCTGCAATGAACATTTTGGTACATGACTCTTTTTGATTTATGGTTTTCTCGGGGAATATGCCCAGTAGTGGGATTGCTGGGTCATATGGTAGTTCTATTTGTAGTTTTTTAAGGAACCTCCATACTGTTCTCCATAGTGGCTGTACCAATTCACATTCCCACCAGCAGTGCAAGAGTGTTCCCTTTTCTCCACAACCACTCCAGCATTTATTGTTTCTAGATTTTTTGATGATGACCATTCTGACTGGTGTGAGATGATATCTCATTCTGGTTTTGATTTGCATTTCTCTAATGATTAATGATGTTGAGCATTCTTTCATGTGTTTGTTGGCAATCTGTATATCTTCTTTAGAGAAATGTCTATTTAGGGCTTCTGTCCATTTTTGGATTGGGTTGTTTGTTTTTTTGTTATTAAGCTGCATGAGCTGTTTGTAAATTTTGGAAATTAATCCTTTGTCAGTTGCTTCATTTGCAAATATTTTCTCCCATTCTGAGGGTTGTCTTTTGGTCTTGTTTATGGTTTCCTTTGCTGTGCAAAAGATTTTAAGTTTCATTAGGTCCCATTTGTTTATTTTTGTTTTTATTTCCATTTCTCTAGGAAATGGGTCAAAAAGGATCTTGCTGTGATTTATGTCATAGAGTGTTCTGCCTATGTTTTCCTCTAAGAGTTTGATAGTTTCTGGCCTTACATTTAGGTCTTTAATCCATTTTGAGCTTATTTTCGTGTATGGTGTTAGGGAGTATTCTAATCTAATACTTTTACATGTAGCTGTCCAGTTTTCCCAGCACCACTTACTGAAGAGGCTGTCCTTTCTCCACTGTACATTCCTGCCTGCTTTATCAAAGATAAGGTGACCATATGTGCGTGGGTTTATCTCTGGGCTTTCTATCCTGTTCCATTGATCTATCTTTCTGTTTTTGTGCCAGTACCATACTGTCTTGATTATTGTAGCTTTGTAGTATAGTCTGAAGTCAGGGAGCCTGATTCCTCCAGCTCCGTTTTTCGTTCTCAAGATTGCTTTGGCTATTTGAGGCCTTTTGTGTTTCCATACAAATTGTGAAATTTTTTATTCTAGTTCTGAGAAAAATGTCATTGGTAGTTTGATAGGGATTGTACTGAATCTGTAGATTGCTTTGGGTAGTACAGTCATTTTCACATTGTTGATTCTTCTAATCCAAGAACATGGTATATCTCCCCATCTGTTTGTATCATCTTTAATTTCTTTCATCAGTGTCTTATAGTTTTCTGCATACAGGTCTTTTTTCTCCTTAGGTAGGTTCATTCCTAGGTATTTTATTCTTTTTTTTTGCAGTGGTAAATGGGAGTGTTTTCTTAATTTCACTTTCAGATTTTTCATCATTAGTGTATAGGAATGCCAGAGATTTCTGTGCATTAATTTTGTATCCTGCTACTTTACCGGATTCATTGATTAGCTCTAGTAGTTTTCTGGTAGCATCTTTAGGATTCTCTATGTATAGTGTCATGTCATCTGCAAACAGTGACAACTTTACTTCTTCATTTCTGATTTGGATTCCTTTTATTTCCTTTTATTCTCTGATTGCTGTGGCTAAAACTTCCAAAACTATGTTGAATAATAGTGGTGAGAGCGGGCAATCTTGTCTTGTTCCTGATCTCAGTGGAAATGGTTTCAGTTTTTCACCATTGAGGACGATGTTGGCTGTGGGTTTGACATATATGGCCTTTATTATGTTGAGGAAAGTTCCCTCTGTGCCTAGTTTCTGCAGGGTTTTTATCATAAATGGGTGTTGAATTTTGTCGAAAGCTTTCTCTGCGTCTATTGAGATGATAATATGGTTTTTCTCCTTCAGTTTGTTAATGTGGTGTATCACGTTGATTGATTTGCGTATATTGAAGAATCCTTGCATTCCTGGAATAAACCCCACTTGATCATGGTGTATGATGCTTTTAATGTGCTGTTGGATTCTGTTTGCTAGTATTTTGTTGAGGATTTTTGCATCTATGTTCATCAGTGATATTGGCCTGTAGTTTTCTTTCTTTGTGACATCCTTTTCTGGTTTTGGTTATCAAGGTGATGGTGGCCTCGTAGAATGAGTTTGGGAGTGTTCCTCCCTCTGCTATATTTTGAGAGTTTGAGAAGGATAGGTGTTAGCTCTTCTCTAAATGTTTGATAGAATTCGCCTGTGAAGCCATCTGGTCTGGGGCTTTTGTTTGTTGGAAGATTTTAATCACAGTTTCAATTTCAGTGCTTGTGATTGGTCTGTTCATATTTTCTGTTTCTTCCTGATTCAGTCTTGGCAGGTTGTGCATTTCTAAGAATTTGTCCATATCTTCCAGGTTGTCCATTTTATTGGCATAGAGTTGCTTGTAGTAATCTCTCATGATCTTTTGTATTTCTGCAGTGTCAGTTGTTACTTCTCCTTTTTCATTTCTAATTCTATTGATATGAGTCTGCTCCCTTGTTTTCTTCATGAGTCTGGCTAATGGTTTATCAATTTTGTTTATCTTCTCAAAGAACCAGCTTTTAGTTTTATTGATCTTTGCTGTTGTTTCCTTCATTTCTTTTTCATTTATTTCTGATCTGATCTTTATGATTTCTTTCCGTCTGCTAACTTTGGGGTTTTTTGTTCTTCTTTCTCTAATTGCTTTAGGTACAAGGTTCGGTTGTTTATTTGAGATGTTTCCTGTTTTTTAAGGTAGGATTGTATTGCTTTAAACTTCCCTCTTAGAACTGCTTTTGCTGCATCCCATAGGTTTTCGGTCATCGTGTTTTCATTGTCATTTGTTTCTAGGTATTTTTTTATTTCCTCTTTGATTTCTTCGGTGATCACTTCGTTATTAAATAATGTATTGTTTAGCCTCCATGTGTTTGTATTTTTTAACAGATCTTTTCCTGTAATTGATATCTAGTCTCATGGCGTTGTGGTCAGAAAAGATACTTGATACAATTTCAATTTTCTTAAATTTACCAAGGCTTGATTTGTGACCCAAGATATGATCTATCCTGGAGAATGTTCCATGAGCACTTGAGAAAAATGTTCATTCTGTTGTTTTTGGATGGAATGTCCTATAAATATCAATTAAGTCCATCTTGTTTAATGTATCATTTAAAGCTTGTGTTTCCTTATTTATTTTCATTTTGGATGATCTGTCCATTGGTGAAAGTGAGGTGTTTAAGTCCCCTACTATGAATGTGTTACTGTCGATTTCCCCTTTTATGGCTGTTAGTATTTGCCTTATGTATTGAGGTACTCCTATGTTGGGTGCATAAATATTTATAATTGTCATATCTTCTTCTTGGATCAATCCCTTGATCATTATGTAGTGTCCTTCTTTGTCTCTTGTAATAGTTTTTATTTTAAAGTCTATTTTGTCTCAGATGAGAATTGCTACTCCAGCTTTCTTTTGATTTCCATTTGCATGGAATATGTTTTTCCATCCCTTCACTTTCAGTCTGTATGTGTACCTAGGTCTGAAGTGTGTCTCTTGTAGACAGCATATATATGGGTCTTGTTTTTGTATCCATTCAGCCAATCTGTGTCTTTTGGTGGGAGCATTTAGTCCATTTACATTTAAGGTAATTATTGATATGTGTGTTCCTATTCCCATTTTCTTAATTGTTTTGTGTTCGTTATTGTAGGTCTTTTCCTTCTCTTGTGTTTCTTGCCTAGAGAAGTTCCTTTAACATTTGTTGTAAAGCTGGTTTGATGGTGCTGAACTCTGTCAGCTTTTCCTTGTCTGTAAAGGTTTTAATTTCTCCATCAAATCTGAATGAGATCCTTGCTGGGTAGAGTAATCTTGGTTGTAGGTTTTTCTCCTTCATCACTTTAAATATGTCCTGCCAGTCCCTTCTGGCTTGCAGAGTTTCTGCTGAAAGATCAGCTGTTAACCTTATGGGGATTCCTTTGTATGTTATTTGTTGCTTTTCCCTTGCTGCTTTTAATATTTTTTCTTTGTATTTAATTTTTGATAGTTTGATTAATCTGTGTCTTGGCGTGTTTCTCCTTGGATTTATCCTGTATAGGACTCTCTGTGCTTCCTGGACTTGATTAACTATTTCCTTTCCCATATTAGGGAAGTTTTCAACTATAATCTCTTCAAATATTTTCTCAGTCCCTTTCTTTTTCTCTTCTTCTTCTGGGACCTTTTTAATTCAAATGTTGGTGCGTTTAATGTTGTCCCAGAGGTCTCCGTGACTGTCCTCAGTTCTTTTCATTCTTTTTTCTTTATTCTGCTCTGCAGTAGTTATTTCCACTATTTTATCTTCCAGGTCACTCATCTGTTCTTCTGCCTCAGCTATTCTGCTATTGATCCCTTCTACAGTATTTTTAATTTCATTTATTGTGTTGTTCATCGTTGCTTGTTTCATCTTTAGTTCTTCTAGGTCCTTGTTAAATGTTTCTTGCATTTTCTCTATTCTATTTCCAAGATTTTGGATCATCTTTACTATCGTTATTCTGAATTCTTTTTCAGGTAGACTGCCTATTTCCTCCTCATTTGTTAGGTCTGGTGGGTTTTTATGTTGCTCCTTTTATCTGCTGTGTGTTTTTCTGTCTTCTCATTTTGCTTATCTTACTGTGTTTGGGGTCTCCTTTTTGCAGGCTATAGGTTCGTAGTTCCCGTTGTTTTTGGTGTCTGTCCCCAGTGGCTAAAGTTGGTTCAGTGGGTTGTGTAGGCTTCCTGGTGGAGGGTACTAGTGCCTGTGTTCTGGTGGATGAGGCTGGATCTTGTCTTTCTAGTGGGCAGGTCCTCGTCTGGTGGTGTGTTTTGGGGTGTCTGTGGCCTTATTATGATTTTAGGCAGCCTCTCTGCTAATGGGTGGGGTTGTGTTCCTGTCTTGCTAGTTGTTTGGCATAGGGTGTCCAGCACTGTAGCTTTCTGGTCATTGAGTGAATCTGGGTGCTGGTGTTGAGATGGAGATCTCTGGGAGATTTTTGCCGTTTGATGTTACATGGAGCTGGGAGGTTTCTTGTGGACCAGTGTCCTGAAGTTGGCTCTCCCATGTCAGAGGCACTGCACTGACTCCTGGCTGCAGCACCAAGAGCCTTTCATCCACACGGCTCAGAATAAACGGGAGAAAAAGTAGAAAGAAAGAAAGAAAGAAAGAGGATAAAATAAAATAAAGTAAGATAAAGTAAAATAAAGTTACTAAAATAAAAAAATAATTAGTAAGAATAAAAAATTTTAAGTAAAAACAAAGAAACAAACAAAAAAAACGGACAGACAGAACCCTAGGACAAATGGTGAAAGCAAAGCTATACAGACAAAATCTCACACAGAAGCATACACATACACACTCACAGAAAGGGGAAAAAATCATAAATCTTGCTCTCAAAGTCCACCTCCATTTCGGATTATTCGTTGTCTATTCAGGTATTCCACAGATGCAGGGTACATCAACTTGATTGTGGAGATTTAATCCGCTGCTCCTGAGGCTGCTGGGGGAAATTTCCCTTTCTCTGTTCGTACAGCTCCCGGGGTTCAGCTTTGGATTTGGACCCGTCTCTGCGTTTAGGTCGCCTAAGGGCATCTGTTGTTCGCTCAGACAAGACGGGGTTAAAGGAGCAGCTGCTTCAGGGACTCTGGCTCACTCAGGCCAAGGGGAGGGAGGCGTGCGGATGCGGGGCAAGCCTGCGGCGGCAGAGGCCAGCATGACGTTGCACCAGCCTGCGGCGCGCCGTGTGTTCTCCCGGGGAAGTTGTCCCTGGACCCCGGGACCCTGGCAGTGGCGGGCTGCACAGGCTCCCAGGAGGGGAGGTGTGGATAGTGACCTGTGCTCGCACACAGGCTTCTTGGTGGCTGCAGCAGCAGCCTTAGCGTCTCATACCCGTCTCTGGGGTCCGCGCTAATAGCCCTGGCTCGCGCCCATCTCTGGAGCTCCTTTAAGCAGCGCTCTTAATCCCCTGTCCACGCGCACCAGGAAACAAAGAGGGAAGAAAAAGTCTCTTGCCTCTTCGGCAGCTCCAGACTTTTTCCCGGACTCCCTCCCGGCTAGCCGTAGTGCACTAACCCCTTCAGGCTGTGTTCACGCAGCCAGTCCTCTCCCTGCAATCCGAGCGAAGCCCGAGCCTCAGCTCCCAGCCCTGTCCGTCCCAGCGGGTGAGCAGACAAGCCTCTCGGGCTGGTGAGTGCCGGTCGGCACTGATGCTCTGTGCGGCAATCTCTCCACTTTACCCCCCGCACCCCTGTTGCTGCGCTCTCCTCCGCGGCTCCAAAGCTTTCCCCCTCCGCCACCCACCGTCTCCGCCCTCGAAGGGGCTTCCTAGTGTGTGGAAACCTTTCCTCCTTCACAGCTCCCTCCCACTGGTGCAGGTCCCGTCCCTATTCTTTGTCTCTGTTTATTATTTTTTCTTTTGCCCTACAGAGGTACGTGGGGAGTTTCTTGCCTTTTGGGAGGTCTGAGGTCTTCTGCCAGCGTTGAGTAGGTGTTCTGCAGGTGTTCCACGTGTAGATGTATTTCTGATGTATCTGTGGGGAGGAAGGTGATCTCCGCGTCTTACTCTTCCGCCATCTTCCCCCTCTCCCCTGGACACATCTTCCTGTTCACAATACATACCACACACGAGCACAGGAATAGATGCAGTTTCAGAGGAATCCCGGGTCCCCTGAGCTCATAATTCCTTTGCTCCCGATGGTCTGGCCTCCCTTCACCTCCAAAATCAACTCTGAGTCCTTATTCCAGTGCTCAAACCTCCCAAGGCATGGCCCAACCTCCCCCTCCCCCCATGTCCCACTGCACGTTTTTACCAGGCACAGAGGATTTGGAGATTCCTTGAAGGTGCCGGGCACATCCAGGCCCCAGGCCTGTGTTCCTCCTGTGCTCCTTCTGCCTGCTTCTCTCTCTCTCTCTGCCAAATCCCAATTCACCCCCCAAGGTTCCTTTGCACTGATGCTGCTTGAATGAGAGCTTCCGCAGCCTTTCAGATGGAAGTGATTGCTCTCTTGTTAGCATTTTCAAAGTGCTTTGACTTTATTACACGCATCAGATGATAGTGGCTATTATTTCACCTCCTGTGTGTGTCACGTGACGCCATCTACACCAATGGATTATAAGCTACTTGAGGTCAGCCATGTATGTCACTCTACCATGTCACTCTACCATGTATCCTCCTTAGGATCCAGGATAATGTCCAATTTTGAGGTTTGAGGGGCTTAGCAATGCTGGAGAGAATAGATGATAATGGCAAAGAAGCTCCCCTGCCTCGAGATGAACAGGGATCTGGGCAGGGAGGGGGCTGCAAACGACAGATGCCTGGAGTCCTGCAAAGACATGAAAAGAGCTTGGCTCTGTGTGGCTGGCAGGCCCCACCCAGCAGAGCCCCAGACCCTGACACCTTTTACGGGGCTAAAACGCAAAGGGAAAGCTCAGAGAGTGCAAGATGGCTTTTAAAATGGGCTTTTAAAAATGATTATAATATACATTTTTGCATACGGCATCTAGTAAAAGTTTTCTGGCAAAAAGCTACCATCATTCATATTTCATGTGAAACTCCAGCCCCTTATAGCATTTTTGACTCTTACAGTCCCCCCTCTCTTTTTCTTAAACCAAAGAGTTCTTTGCTCTTTACCAAACAATTTAGGCCTTGTTCTCATTTTTCACTTGGGATGTTTTAAACGCTCTCGGGAAACAGTCCTACCATTCAGAAATTCCAAAGATATCCGTGAGCCTTTATTTTTCTTCAAGGTTACAGGAATTTTCCCTGGAAACTATTTGAATTTACGTAGAATTTTTGCCTTTCATGTCTCTTCCCGCTTTTAAAATGAGTTTCGGTAAATCCAAGTCTCTGAACTGATATTTACTTATTTATTTTGCCACATTTAGCCTGTCTAAATATGCTTTGTCATTAAAAAACAAAAAGTAATTTCAGGCCCTCCCCCTAAATTTTCTTTTAAAAATTAACTGGGCAAGATATCACAGTGTGTCATTTATTACCTTCATCATTAAGCTGGTATTGACATTAAAAGAGGAAGCCAACTGAACATTAAAAAGACATCTTTTGGCATGTCTCTTCACAGTCTGAACGAAACCTCGAAAGCCATTCCACCTTCTGGTCCCAACTTTGTTAATTAGACCCCTGAGTATGCCAAATTTCAGGAACTCTTCTATCTTTATGCTGAGACACGACTCCAGAGAGAATGAAATACATTGGGTTTTCTGGTGCACACAAAAGTTTGCACATCTGAGGCACCAAGGGCAGGATGCTGCCGACCTTGCTTCTCGCCCGACATTTTGGAGCAGAAAGTGACAACCTTGGCACGGTGGCCTCTTCCATACGACAAGTGTGCTGGCTGCAGAGTCACTTCTGGATCCCAGCAATCTGTCCCATCCAGGCTCAGCACAAGCTGTGGAGCCCAGTCTGGAGACAGATTCTGCAAACAGGCTCCCGCACTACAACTGGGGACCCGGGAGGAGGGATTGTGTGTGGCTCTTCCTGGGAATGAGACCACTGCCTGGCCTGGTGGGCCCTTCCGGGGAAGAGTTGAAGGAACCTCTAAAGAGTACACAAAAATGGAGAGACATCTCTCCTAGCATGGCCCTGAAATTAAAAGCGGCACCTGGAGGGTCCTGAAATGCTCTGTACGTGCTTGTACAGTTGGGTTTGATCGGGTTTAGTGGGAAGCTCACAGGTTTGGGATCATGTGACCTGAGGTCATCACACTTCCTCCTTTAGTAGCTCTGCATCCTCAGGAATGTCATTTAACTTCTCTGGACCTGTAAAATGTGGAGAAAAGCATCTGCTTCTCTTCCCTCTGGGTTGCTGTGAAAAGTGAGTTGATGACCTATAAAATGCCACTAAACAGAGGTGGTGGCCTCATGACTATCTGGGGCTCTGGGCTAAGAGTCCGTACTCAGAGAAGGCGCCCTGACCTCCAGGCAGCTAGCTTTTGACTTGACTTTACCGAGACATTTGGCTTCATGGTTATTTGTTGAGGCTCATCACCCTGCTGTATTCTTACCTGTCCTCCTGCATCACCTGCGACCTTTGGCCGAACACTTCCCACACCCCTCCATCTATGCCTCTGCTACTGCCTCTGGAAGATGAGTCTGTTCCCTAATTCTGCCTATCTCGAGGAGACCTATCAGAGCAAATCAGATTCATTCACTGAACCAGCATCTGTTGAAGCTCTACTCTGTACCCTAAGGCAGAATCATGAATGAAAGGAAACTCCGGCCCTAGAAGAAGAGACCAGTGATCAGTCAGTTCTGGGCAATGCAGTTAGGTTACAAAAGAAGAATGGGGACAATGCCATGGAGGCTACGGTGAGCCCTACACTTAAAGAGCAGGGTTAGAAGGGATCTTCTTGCCAACATAATTTCATAGACACCTCTACAAAGGAACCTGTGCTGTGCTCATCGAGGGAGAGATGGTGAGAGCAGGAACCGTTCAGCCTTCTTGCAGAGGGTTGGTCCCCGAAACACCCAGAGACCCGGGAGAGAGAGGTTTCCACACTTCTTACCAGGTTCTCAGGCCTATTGTCTGGGGAGTGTCCTGAGCAGCCTGGAGTGGAGACGTCCTGTACCAAACGTAGGGTTATATAACACCCAGACGCTTTGCTAACTTGCCCACTGAAAGTCGTTTCTTATTGGGGCCAAAGTAACACTTAGCAGTCACAGTGTTTGATAAGGTGATAATGAGTGATCAAGCCACAGCACACCAGAGAGAAGTCAGGAATGCAAGAGGTCAACCTTCCCTGACTCACCGGTGGGATGACTTTTCCCAGCCACACCTTGCAGCTGGTGGAGAGGTCTCATCCCATCCTCTACCTATAGCTGAGGGGAGGACATCATCTGGATACAGATAAGGTGAGCAGGGACAGGTGGCCATAGTGCCAACTAAATTATACAGAAATTATTTCATTCATTCATTCTTCTATTCACTTATAACTAGTTATCAAGTGCGCTGGACTTGGTGGGATATAACCAGGAAATTGCTTCTTTTTTTGTCTCTCTCTTATCACTGCACTTCCAAACTGCTGTCAAATCTTCTTTCATTGGGCGACATCTCAGGCAGATCCCAGAACTATTCAGTCCCTTTCAGGTATTAATGAACTGTCCTTTTGTTAGAGTATTAAAAAGTCCAGTCCAATATACATTTACAACTGTTTCCTGTCAAATGCAAATTCCTGCCTCTTCCCTCAGCTCAGGTTTGACCCAAGCTCAAAAAGTTTGCATAGCCTTTTATGATTGCATTGTCTCTTGCCTTTCACTAGCTGCTCATGACTCCCCGAGGTAGAGGAAGAGAGGGGAGAAGAGGGGAAGAAGCAAAAATGTCTTTTTACTTGGGGGGTCTGCTGTAACAGCCATTGGTGTCCTCTGAATACAGATGTTCTGGTACAGGTTCTTTCTCTTGGAAGGCACTTTAGTGAGTTCCTTGGACGTGCCCCATCCCCACTCCCCGCCCCACCCCACCCCCAGAGCCTGTGCCTTGCAGTACCTGGACTTGCGATGATGCCCTTTCTGGCTGACTCTTAGGACTCCCCTTCAGCTTCAGAGCAATGGGATACCCCACATGGCCGTCTAATGCCAGGTTAGCCTCTCCATAGCAGAGAAAGGCCCTTGGCTGGTCCTGTAGAAGACTCAAGCCCAGCTACCATCCTCAGGGTTCACGTGGTCCACGGAGAAACTTTCCACCTATTGTCTCAAGTCCCTGTAGCTCAGCAAGCATCCACCAAGAAGGGAGATTTTATCTCTGCTCCTCCCCCACTCTCTGAATGGTCCATCCTCACTTGGCTCAAACATGGGGGAAGCACTTCCTCCCCTCCTCCAATGAGAGGAAAAGGAAAATAAATGAATGCACAATACTTCTTACTAAAACTCCCTTACAATCAATCTAAAATTATATCTATATATCTGTATCTGTATCTCTTGTTTTTGGCCAACTCCTAACAAGTCTTACGTGGAGAGAAGCTGTATCTCTCTTTGGACCACTTGTTACCCATCTCAGTTTTGGGCATCAGCAGAAGTTCTCAAACAACAGAAAATTTCCAATTTAACCCTCTGTTATTCACTAATTCATTCATCCACAATATTTATTTAGCAAATACTCATCCAGTGTGTACTATGTGCCCAGGACTATGCCTAGGTGTACCCAGTAAAGGGCAAAACTGGCCTGGCCCTGGCCTCCTTCTGGGTGTGCTGGGTGGCTCCACCATTGCTGGCCTCTTGAAACCTTTCCAGAACATCTACATTTAATTAATCCAATACCCTATCAACTGGAACTTTGTTATTCAGCACTGATACATGACGGCTTCAAGGACAGTTGTAACTTCATGTTTGTAATAATGGCCCCAAGTGCCGCAAGATCCTAAAGTGTCTTTGAATCATCACTGATAACTTCATCATCATCATTGTTTTAGTGTTGACTGTATTTTGCTGATTTCTGATTCTTTAGCAAGTACAAACTTAGTTATGTTTCTATTTTAATACTAAATAGACATATGCTCTAAGGTAGAGACGGTTACCTATAATCAGAATACTTACTAAATCATATCTTCCCATTATTTGACCAGGCTGGGTTCAGAACATTTTCCTGTTTGTTTATAGAGTACATCATAATTCTATAAAGTGTGCATATGTACATGTGTATGTAAATTTTTTCCAGTTTTTTGGGGGGCATGTGTATTTTATTAGATTGCATTTTCCTGGTATTTTCCCTTTTATCCAAAAAATAAAAGTGCCCACTTTCCTGGCTTCAATGGATAACTCATTGAAATATTTAATTTAACTTGGTTTTTTTAATGCAAAGTTATGTGTTTTTAAAACCCTGCTCCTGTTCTTGGCACTGCCAGTCAAAAACATTCAACTTAGAATGTCTGCCTTGTTCTTGAAGTTGGAGTCTATGTGTTTTGATTTTGTGGGATTTTTTTTTTTCCATCTCATTAAACCTCAGCAGAGATGAACAGTTTTGATCTTGTGCAGGGAAAAACACCAGCGAGTCTTTAGTGTTGCCAACTATTCCATTTAAAAAGTCTTGCATTTTAACCCCAGTTCCCAGATGTAATATCTAAATCTCGTGAACCTTATAAATATGATTTTTCAGGAGCAAAGAACTTCTCCCTTCTTCCTTATTATGTCTCATTGGCATACTAGCACATAGTCCAAGTGTCGGCAGATAATAATATCTTAAAGAGCACTGAAGCATGAGAATACCTACACACTTGCAAACGTGTTATGAAATATACCCCATTAGTCACTTTATATTTGAAAGGCAGAAAAATAGGCACTTAGCAACAACATGCTGCCGCTTGGGATTAAAGAAAAGCCATTTTATATCCAGGAAATATTACCCTTTCTTTTGGGGGCTGTCAGTGTAGCACATTTAATTACACAGAAAACTCTCACAAGGAGACTGGGCTGTTGATTGTCCACATGCATGATGAATGACAGTAATGACATCCCCAATGATGGCTTTTGGTGGAGGAGATGGGGCTCATTGGGAGCCTTCCGTTCAGGTTCATAAGTCAGTCCTGTGCAGAGGGATCCCGAGATTCTGCTTGAGAGCTGTGCTTTCCCTCTGGAAAGCCCTTCTTTCCTTCCTCTCCTCCCCTCGGAGTGGATTCTGGGGTGGGAGTGCCTGTCCCCAAAACCCAGAAGTAAGAATCTGGCACTTAACACCCTTTCAGGACCCACTTTTCCCCACAGGCCATGAGGGAGAGCATGAAAATGCTGAGCCCACATTAGCATCCAATTAGATTGCATTTCCAGAAGGTTCTCTCTCACACCAGTTAGGACATGTACAAAGTAACAGGAGACAAGCAAAAGTGATGAAGAAGGAAGAAAACGTTCAAAACCTCACTTTCAGCTGGGGAGAAATTCCTTGAAGAACCCTATAGGTGCTTGCCTCTAGGCCAGTGCAGAGGACAGCCCACCAAGCCCCCAAGGCCACTCTGCAGACATTTGCTGAGCCCCTGAGGATACACAGCCCTGCCCTCCAGCAGTTCCCCTGTGGGCAGGGGAGCTTGGCACCCAGGAGACTTCCCAGAAGCAGGTTGTTCTCTCTGTGTCATGGGGACTTGAGAGTAGGCAGAAATTCCCACTTGAGCAAGTCAACATCTTGCCTTCAAGTCTTGGCTTCCGTTGGTTAATAGAGGGATGTAAAGTGAAGCAGTGGGGATTCGCGCGCATGGGAAAGCCAGGGCTAGAGGAGAGATCGACTCTCCCTATCTCCTTAAATAAATAAAAAGACGGAAAGCAGTAAGGGAGGGAGGGAGAAAGAGATAGAGCCAAAAATGGCACCCATGAGGAATAGATAGTGGCAGACTGCACAACGATGTGAATGTGATTAATGCCGCTGAATTGTGCACATAAAAATGGTTAAAATGCCAAATTTTATGTTATATGTGTATACTTACCACAGTTAAAGATAAATAGTGTAATATACCTCAAACCACTGAACTGTACATTTTAAATGTGTGAATGGTATGGTATCTGAATTTATATCTCAATAAAGCTGTTTTTCAAAAATTTGTTATCCATGAGCTGTGTGTGTGTGTGTGCACTTGCACATGAGCACAGACACAGGACAGCAGGAGAGATTGCCAATTTCTGAGTTAATCTACTTCGGGTGGAGACGTCAGAGTGAGGACTAGACAAAGGTAGGGAGGAGAAATGTAACACGTCTGCTCCCTGTTTACAGATGCCCTGGAGGAAGGGAGAAAGATGTAAAGTACATGGATGCTAAAACAATATCATAAGAGTACAGGCTTCAAATAGTTTTATAAGAGGGAGGATTCTCTGCTCTCTATGTGCTTTGTTTTCAAAGTCGGAGGCGTGGCCAGCTCTGCCTGTAGAGGCTGGTGTGACTGGTATGAAGGTGTGGCAATTAAAGATCAAGCGAAGCTCCCATTTTCCCATGAAGCATCTGATTGTGCTTAGGAATGCAGCGCATCTCTTTTGATTATGCCTTGGAGCCAATGTCCCTCTTCCTGGAGGCACACCTTCAAGGTCAAGGGGGCGTGGTAGAGGTGATGCTGGGTCTGGGTCAAAGACTGCCTCCCTTCCTGGGAGACTTTGAGTGGCTGGTGGGTCGTCGCCTGGGCTTCTTTGGCCGTAAAATGCTGCTGCTGATACCTCCCATGTCTTCTGCCTGGAGTAGTGTGAGAAGTGAAATCCAAACAACATGGAAAGTGAGCCTTCAGTAAACTGTGAATCACCGCCCTGTGGAAGTTGTTCTGGGCGCACATAATAGAAAACCTAATAAGTGAGCGGAAAAAAAGAAGGCGCTGAGTTGAGAGGATACTGGGAAATCTCTCAGAAACCACGGGCAGGGAGTGAGGGTCTGAGAGCTGGGAAAACACGCAGCTCACTCCCTTTGACTCCTCTGCATATTCACATGTCCTCATTTTCCTCCCTCTCTGCAGATCGTCTTCTTTTGTTCTGGCTTGCAGGCCAAATATGGTCACCCCGTGGCACCTGCGATTGCACACCCTCCATTCAAGCCATGAGCCCAGACTTTTCTCCCAGGTCCTCATTCACATCGGTTCAGCCTGGGCTGAGGGTGCACTCCTTGTCCGACGAGCCGTGAGTGTGGGCAGGGGTCACACCTTTGTCCATCCCTGTTGGCATGAACTGGGCAGGTAGCAGGAGAGGTGTCTTCTGCAAACACGATGGCAACATCTAGTGGCCTGATTACAGCAGTCAACGGAAGAGTGAGATATGATTTTAAGAACCTCCTCTCATGGTGTCGCTGTCTCTGCTGTTTTCTGTGAGTCCTGTCCTGTGAGCTCTGTGGAGCCTGGCCCTGGCTGGGCACTGAGGCCAAGCAAAGTGAACCAAGGTGAGGCTGGAGGCCTGTCAGTGAGTGGGGCTGGGCCTGTGGGGTGCCTCGGGGACCTTGAAGCCACCCTGCAGCTCCTCTGAAATGGGACCAGGCTGTTCTGCTTGTGCCCAGGGGTCCGTGTTGCATTTCTCACAAAATATTTTACAAATGAGTGTGGGTACAGGTCATAGAAACCCATTTTAAGCTATAGCTTCAGCAAAAAAAGGAGATTATTCTGGGGCTGCTTTTCTGGATCCCTCTGTCCTTTCCCTCCTGCTCCCCTTTGAGCCCTTCTTCTGTTTCCCGGTTGTCCACTCAGAGACAGACATGGTGAGTCCTGCATTGATCTCCTCTCATGAAAGGACAGTGGGGAAGATGCTGAACTAAGGGCTGCTGACTTTTTTTCCTTCTTTTTCTTTCATTGCCTGTGGTCTGCAATTACCCGTTCCCCTCTTGGCCTTCAGAGCTGTGAGAGGGTGAGCAGGTGTCGAGAGCAACTCCGTTCTTTTTGAGTCAATCTCATTACGTGGAAAAGGTCCAACTCTCTCTGGGGAGCTGGCAGCTCCTCCAAGGCCAGACCACTCGGCAAGGCTCCCAAGAGCAGTGCTAGCCTGTTTGGCGTCATGAGGAGCCGGGCCAGGCCTGCTCGCCTCGCCTCCACGAGCAGGTTGCTTCTCAAACAGATGTACAGATAATTGGATGCCTTGGACAGACTGCAGTGGTGTAAGGTAGCCACCTTACCAGGCTTGCAGGAAAGAAAAAAGAACGACTCTCAGCTGAGGACACTTCTGCCCCTCAGGTCTGTGCCGTCCTTCCATCTCTCTTCCATCCTTCTCTGCTGTTGGACACAGAGAAGCCAGTGACTTACTTCTGGCCTTAGGCCTGCTCCATGTGCCATAGAAGATGCTGGCGGTGGGAAGGGCAAGGGAGAGAGGGAGGGGAGGTATAAAGAAGAGCAGGCCTCTTCGTTGCCCAGAATCTAAGTGGGCGAACACATTGAAGGTCCCTGCAGGACTTGAGCCTTAAGGATTAACTCTTAAGAAGCTACCGAGGTAAACAAGTACATGATTACATTCACGGCTAGTTATTTGGTAATAGTAACTGGCATCTGTTCCCAGCACGGTTCTAATCAGCTTCCATTTGTCAGTTCGTTTAATCTTCACAGTCCTACAAGGTAGACACTTAGATTAGCTCCATTTTACAAATGAGAAACTCGAGGCACAGACTGGTAAATACTGTGCCCAATTTCATAGGGCGAACAATGGTAGAACCAGGATTTGACCCCAGATAGCTCACCTCCAGAGTCACTCCTTCAACTGCTTCCCGCGTTATCAGCCTCTCATGGTACAAATTAAACACGGAGGACAGGGTGGAATCAGTCTTTGCTCTTGTGTGCTGTGATAATATAAAAGATGCTACTAGGGAGAAGAAATATTTTTAAAGTCTAACCATTGGAAAAGCAAGTGTTAGCAACAAAAAGTTTCATGACCCATTCAAACCTCAGCGGTTAGTTTCCGATTCTGCTAACTTCCCACAAGAGTAAAACTGGCTGTTCTCACTGCTGTTAACAGAGAGGAGCTGTGACCTTAATGTGCAGGGGGAGGGAGGGCCAGTCATTATTTAAGCAATGTGATCTGATGGGAAGGCGGTGCTGGAAAGTGAACAAAGGTGGGAATTATTGCACCGCAGCTCTCCCTGACGTTTATTGTGATTTTAAAATCTGTGAGCATATGGTAACTGCTGGAAGCATGGAATAGCAGTTGGAAACCATAGACTTAAGGAATAAACAAGCTACTCTTTTTTTCTTTTTTGAAAGGGAACATGCTATTTTTTAAAATTGAAGTATAGCTGATTTACAATATTATATTAGTTTCAGGTGTAGAACATAGTGGTTCAATATTTTTATCGATTATATACTCCATTTAAAGTTATCAGAAAATATTGGCTATATTCCCTGTGCTGTACAATATATCCTTGTAGCTTATTTATTTTATATGTAGTAGTACCTCTTAATCCCCTACCCCTATCTGGCTCCTCCCCACTTCCCTCTCCACACTGGTAACCACTAGTTTGTTCTCTAATATGTGAGTCTGTTTTTTATATTTTATTTTTTATCATTTTATTTTTTAGATTCTACATGCAAGTCATAACATACAGTATTTGTCTTTCTCTTGTACTACTCCTTCACTTTACGTCACCTTTTCCCACAACCCATTTTTGCTCCCAAATCTGAAGAAGACCCAAGAGGAAAGTCCAGAACAAGATATCTCCTCTTCTTCAATCCATCCCCCACACATCATGTAAAAGAGTTTTTCCTCTCCTGTAACAGAAGTTAGCATTTTGGTTCTTGGCTATGGTATTTCTATGTGCTGTGCCCTTTCCTGGTTTCGGTTGGGTCTTAAATTCCACCTTTTTGTTTTATAGGGCTGGATGGAGAGCTGGAAATGTGGGGATGACATTTTGTTTGAGATCCATGGTGGCCCTTGGGAATTCAGGCCAAGGGCTACTTCTCTTGCCAGTTGAGGGAGCCCCACTGTGTGGCTAGGCAAAACCCACCCCCTCCCCTACCTGGTTATCCAACAAACTCTGAATCTTTCCCCTCTTCTCTGACTCCTTTGGGTGCCTCCTGGTGGTGATGTCCATCCCCCTCTCTGGGCCTGGTGCTGACTCCACTTAGCCCCTGTCTTAGTCTGTTCAAGCTGCTGTAACAAAAATACCATAGACTGGGTGGCTTATAAACAACAGAAGTTTATTTCTCACAGTTCTGGAGGCTGGGAAGTCCAAGGTCAAGATGTCAGAAGATTTGGTGTCTGGTGAGGGCCTGCTTTCTGGTTCATAGACGGCTGTGTCTTCTTTTTAAAATTATTTATTTATTTATTTATTTATTTATTTATGGCTGCGTTGGGTCCTCGTTGCTGCACGTGGTCTTTCTTTAGTTGCGATGAGCAGGGGCTACTCTTTGTTGTGGTCAGCGGGCTTCTCATTGTGGTGGCTTCTCTTGTTGCAGAGCATGGGCTCTAGGTGTGCGGGCTTCAGTAGTTGTGGGATGCAGGCTTCAGTAGTTGTGGCCCGCGGGCTCTAGAGCACAGGCTCAGTAGTTGTGACGTGTGGGCTTAGTTGCTCTGTGGCATGTGGGATCTTCCCGGACCAGGGATCAAACCTGTGTCCCCTGCATTGTCCGGAAGATTCTTAACCATTGCGCCACCAGGGAAGCCCCGGCTGTGTCTTCTTGCTGTGTCCTCACGTGGCAGAAGGGCTGAGGGAGCTGCCTGGGGTCTTTGTTATGAGGGCACAAATCCCATTCATGAGGGCTGTACCCTCATGACCTAGTCACCTCCCAGAGGCCCACCTTCTAATACCATCACTTTGGGGGGATAGGTTTCAACATTTGAATTTTGGTGGGGGGCGGGGAGACAAATATTCAGTCTCTAGCAGCCTCTCTCACTATCTAGTTTACATGTTTTGTCTCTTCTAAATGATAAGATTCTGGAGGGTCTGAATCATGTTTTCTTTCTTTTTTTCTTTTTAATCATATCTGTTTTTTAAGATCTTCAGATAATGCCATATGACTCCCTAAAGTTTCTAGAATCTACACAAAAAAATTGACCAAGCTTCTAACTAGTCAAAGCAATGAAGAAAATACAATTAGATACAAGAATCACAGAGTTCACAAAATAAAAACAAAGCAGTGATTATAAGTAACTATGCAATAAATTTGACAATCTGGATAAAATGGATAAATTTCTTTCTTTCTTTTTTTAATGCAGCTTACCAAAACTGACACAAGAAGAAATAGAAACCCTGGAGTCTTTATCTATTAAAAAGAAATGATTTTGTAATTAATCAGAGGCTTAAAAGCATTAAATTCTATACACATTCATATGAAATTTCAGCAAGTTAGAAACAGAAGGAACCTTATCCAACTTGATAAAAGTGGAGATCAAATGACAGAACTGCCCATGAGGGACTTAGACTTGGGTCACAGGCAGAGTTGCCCTGTAGCTAGTAGTGTGGAACAAGTTAGGGACCGTTTTCTCTGACTCTGGCACCTTGTGAAGTGGGAGTTTGGGCATCTAGAGACAGCATAGCCATGACATTCTTATGTCCACTGGCAGGGCTAAGGCTCTGCCATGCAGTTTCCCAGACAATGGGCATGAATGAAATGGGCATCTGGGCAGGACAGGGAAAGCTGTGTTAGGCGCCTCCAGAGGAGTGAAGTCAGGATAGCAGAAGGGGTTGTGACTGGAAGGGATATGCATGGGGCTTCTGGGGCACTGGGAATAATCTCTTTCATGATCTGGGTGCTGGTTAAAGAGATGTGTTCAGTTTATGAAAATCAATTCAGCTATCCCCTTTTAATATGCACACTTTTCTCTCTGTGTATTACACTGCAATAAAAAAGATTTTAAAATAATTTAAAATGCTTTTAGCCTCTATGTGTCCAGCACCAGGAGTTACAAAGATCCCAGTGCCTTGGCCTTTTCCCTTGAAGTTCAAGGGACTCAGAGTCTAGGGACTCCTGAGCCAAGGGGCTCAGGAAAGCTCCTGTAGAGAGGCCACGGTAACACAGCGTGAGAAGCACTGCTTCAGTGTGGCTGCAAGGGGACTGGGAGAGTCAGAGAAAGGGGCCCGAACGCTGCCATGGAGGGTCATGAAAAGTGAGTTTTAAGCTGAGGCTTGGAGGATGGGTAGGAGCCTTTTCTGTAGGCCAATGTGCAGATGTTGGGAAGGGGAGGAGGAGAGATGGTGGGAGGGAGGACATTCCAGGTCCATGAGAAGAGAAGATAAAAAACTGCCAATCTCCAGTCCCATCAAATACGCAGTCACAGTAGAATAAATAATGTCCCTCAAAGCAAAATATGCAGCCTATTAATATAGGCTTATGACAGCTATTGGACACATAAGACTTACTGAGAACAGGGGTGTGAACCATGTTTTCTTTTTTTTTTCTTTCTTTTTTTTTTGCGGTACGCGGGCCTGTCACTGTTGTGGCCTCTCCCATTGCGGAGCACAGACTCCGGATATGCAGGCTCAGCGGCCATGGCTCACGGGCCCAGCCGCTCCGTGGCATGTGGGATCTTCCTGGACCGGGGCACGAACCGTGTCCCCTGCATTGGCAGGCGGACTCTCAACCACTGCGCCACCAGGGAAGCCCCACATGTTTTCTTTATTCACTGCCTGCCTCACTCCATCAGCAAGCAGTGCTGTCACCCACCGTGTCCACATACATTCATCTGTTTTAGGCTTAATGTTGAGCACACTGCCTTTGATCAAGAAATGAATCCACCACTTTTCAGAGATTTTCCTGTTTTCTGAATCCCCTTCTTCTTCCCTAACCAAGTTGCTTTGGGAACTAGGGAACTAGCTGCCCCTCCTCTCATAGTGAGAGAGGTCTGGAAGTCAGTTTCATGGGTAAACTGAGGCTCCTCCAGGTGCTTGCCCTTTCACGTAACAAGCTGTCCCAGAAAAACCAGTTTGGACAGCAACTTCTTGTCTAAACACATCTCTAGAAAGCCCCATACAGAGAACACTAGTTTCCTATGTGATATCCATTCTCTCCTTCTCTCTTAGAAACAGACCCACAATGTTATTCCAGATGGCATGTATTCAGTAAAAAGACTGTGATTCTCTGCCTCTCTTGTAGAAGATGAAAGCAGAAATTGTTGGATGGAACTTCTGGGAAATACTTTTTTGCCATTCCATCCTACCTGCCTCCTGTCATTTGAAATGTGGATGTGATGGCTGGAGCTGCAACAGCCATATTGAGGTCACAAAGAAAAGACTAAAAGAATCACAAAGACACAGTACTAATTTTTTTGATTCTTAAGCCACTGAACCAATGCCAGTAATTATCCACACCTGCATTTCACATAAAAAAATAGACCATTGTGTTCAAGTCACTGTAGTCAGTTCTGTTACTAGCAACTGAAAGCAATTCCTAATTGATACACTGAATTAGAGAGAGGGTAGCTCAATGAATACTCAAAGGCCTTAGTTACAGGGAGCTGAACTCTTATGAAGCCACAGTTCTCAGAAATTCTTCCTTTGCTGACGAGCCCTAGTGCCAATCTTCTCTGAGTTAAGTGAGATCTTTGTGGTATTCCCAAATTTAACTTCTTCAGTGAAAATGAAACACGAAAGCCACCGGGCTCCCTCCCTAGATAAGCAGCTTTAGGAAAGCAAGTCATCATCTCCCTTTGACGTGTGGTCACCTGGTAAAAGCATTGCTGATACCATGCCTGTGAGCTACATGTTGAAGTTCTCCAACATCTGGCAGCTGAGCTGCTACTGGCTTTTTTAAGCACGAGTAAAACCAAGCATTCAAATGTTCCCAATTTAGCCCCTTAAGCATTACGTTGGGTGCCTCTACCTTGGCCCACAGCTGCCAGCAATTCAAAGCTCTTTCTTATACAGACATTTTCAGTTTTTTTAGTTTGTGCATTCTCCTCATTCCCAGTGGTGGTAAAGTCACACTGGAGGAATTTTTATAGAGGCAGTCACTGTTGTGTCTTACTAGCCATAGGTTTCCCTGGGGCTGGGGTGGTTAGAAGAGATCAGGAAAACCTGCCACGAAGCTGGAAGCCCCGTGTCCTCTTAACCCCTTGTAAAGAGCCGATTCCTCACTGTAGCGAGGCCCTCATCTCAAGCAGCCAGTTTTAAGTCATAGTGGTGTCATCGGGGTGGTGGTAGGAATAGCAAACCCCACTTTCTTTCTCCTTCACACCTGGGCAGGGTGAGAAGCTGGGTCGGTGGAAGGCACAACTGTGGAACAGATGGACTCCATCCTCAAGGGCCAACCATCGCATCTTGTGGACCCCTTCATCCGCTGATGGTGCTGCCCAGGACCTGAGGGTTCTTAGACCACCCTTTCTCCGGTCGTGCTCCAGGTTAGTGCCACCTTCTGCAAGAAATGTGTGGAATCAGAGAATATCAGCACTAGAAGGTGCTTCAGAGACTGCCTCACCCCACTTTCTAATTTGACATATGGGTAAAATGAAGTCCATAGCAGAGAGATGACTTGTCTCGAGTCCCATTACTAATTAGTGGCCTAGCTTTAGGTCTTGACCTTAGGCCAGTATGTTTGTCCCAGTAACAGATTTCTTATCTAGTGTTCACTGTGTATGGGGTGCTGGTGTAAGATATATATGGGGTGTGTGTGTGTGTGAGTACAATCTTTCCCATTTTATACATGAGGAATATAAGGTATGGAGAGGTTAAGTAACTTGCCCAAAGTCACAGCTAGTAAGTGACAGAGGCAGGATTTGAACTCAGGCAGTCTGGCTCTTCTCTTGAGCACTGCACTACCCTGACATACTAGTGCCCAGTCTTTATTCACTTCCGGTCCAGGGGAGGGATCTCTAATAAATTCCTTGGCCAGAGGATTCCTGGCTTGATATCTTACCCCTGGAGGAACGTTTCCCAAAACATGATAGCAAGTGGTACTAAACCAATGAACCAAAACTAAAACAAAACAAAAATAAATTCCATGGTCAAATAAATTTGCAATGTTGTATTAAAACAAGTTAAACAGAATTGTTTTTACCACAGAACTTCTCACGGCCTTTAATATGCTAATGGACATTGTGAATTCTCTAAGAGAGTCTAAAAGCATTTCCTAAACATTTTGGACCATAGAACATTTTTTCATGCAATGATGTCATCACACAACCATGTGGCTTCTGGAAAACTTGATTGAGTAAAAAAGGCAAATTGTGACTTCTTATTATTACGAAAATAGTTTTGACCTGAAGAATCCTCTAAAATGGAAAATAGTTTTGACTCAAAGATACCCCCCCAGGGTTCCCTGGAATACACTTTGAGAACTGATGTCCTAGAAAATAATATATTAAAAATAAGACTTGAAGCACATGATCATGGGCTAATTATCAACTTACCCTTGTAAAGGACAAGGAGAAAAGCAAATGAAAGAAGATAGGTGTGTTTTAAGAATCGGTCTCTCATTCTACTAACTCCTTATTTTCCCTTTTTCTTTCTTATCTTCTCTTCCCTCTCTTCTTTCCATTTAAAAAGTCCTTGTTGCTCCATAAAGGATTTAAAGTAGCTTACTCTTCCAGTGAGTCAACATTCTTGTTGACAGAGACGTATTTAAGAATAAGTAAAGTGTTATTTTAGCGGGGCTCCTGACCCTTCACCCAATTCTCCTCGACTTGCACCCTAGAGGTCAACCTGAAATTTCTATCATTAGCGTTTTGTTTATCTGGGTAAAGCCATGTCTTTCTAGAAAGAGGCCTGAGTTCAGATACGATTTGGATGTGGCGGGAGGTGTGACACGTTGGGCTACAGCGCCTGAGCCTTTGCACAAGTGGCTCAGATTAGGAAGCTCGTCCTGGATGAGAATCCTGAGGGACTGGGACTCAGGATGGGGAAGTACTGCAGCGGCTACCTGCATGAGACGCTAGAAAGCGAGGTGCCCCAATGAGAAGTAGCTGCTCTTTCCTTTTTAGGGAGATATCCAAAGGTGCACTTTATTCATTTAACAATTTTACTGGGGGTCTGCCCTTGATCTGAGGTCACTGTGCATTTATACTAGACCAGAGGTCTTTGAACCTGACCTCAACCTTCAGGACAAAGCCAGTGCAGCATTCGGAGAAACCCAGACCAGGTGGGAAAAATGAAATATATGTCCGACTGGGTGGCACAGGGTCCTCCTTTGTAACACTGGCCAGTGCAATGTAATGTCCTTTGCTTACAAAGCAGTTACCCTGCGGGAGAATGCTCCCTTCCCCACAATCTGGGACCAGATGGAGAATCACCAGCTGGAGGGACAGTAAGTGTACTCTCCCTCTTGAGAAGAGCACCACATCCCACGCTTCTTTGTCTTTTCCATCCTCTCGGTTTTGGGGCTCCTGCCAGGTGATGCTAACACTGAATCACCAGCTCTTATACTTGCCACTGCCGTGTACCATATGGTGCACCGGAGCCCCAGGTGTGTGCCGGGAGAGTCCTTAGCTGTTTGCTTGGAGCGGGCTTGCACGGTTGGTGTGCTTCTCATCAAGGCAAACCCATCCAACTAAGCATTTTATAAACAACAAAACAAGTTTTATTAGGAGTTTCCCACATACATTAGTAACACATACTCCTTTTAGAAAATACAGATGAGAAAACGGAAAAGTTGTCCATAATCCTATCACCCAGAGATAAGGACAGCCAGCTTTAGATGAGAATCCGTCCTTCCCTCCTTTTCTCTCTCTATCTCTCGCTTCCTAGGCAGCTACCGACACCTGTGGAAGGTCCCAGGTGAGGTCCATATGTGGCCAGAGGAGTGGCCACTATTCCACCCTCCCCTCCTTCCACTGATTTGCAGCAATGGTCTACACAGCAGAAGGGGCCAGATTTTGTGTGTGAATTCTCAGGCTTAGAGGGTAAATGGAGAGGACGGCATGGAGTTGGGCCCCTTTCTGCCTCAGGGATGGATGGATCTGATGGGGGGCAAGAAGGGGAGGAGGAGAGGAGCCCACTCCACAGCTCTGGGTAGAGTTCAGTGTGTCCCACACAGTGAGGATTCTGAGAACTGCAGCTCTGCTCAGGCAAGTGACGGGAGGGAGGATGTCCATTCTCCATCACGTATTGAAGCTGTTATTTTTTCTCTTGGGACACCCCTGTTGTGGAGTGGGGTCCTCAGGCAGGAATACCACCCTCTCGGCCAAGTATCTGCCACTTTTAACTCCTGGTTCCTGCACTCACCATTGATGCTGCTTTGGTATTCCTTTTAGACTTCCTAATTTGAAGTCTATATTTAGTTTTTTCTGCACTAGAACACGCACAGCAGTTAAACATGAAATCCAAGATGTCATAAACCAGCAGCCTACTACTATTCCATATAAAATGTGTGGGGAGACATCACAAGCATTCAGGGGCTGTGATGAATCACCTCAGGTTCTCAGCATCTCAGCATCTCGCTTAATTCTTCAAATTAAGCAGGGAAAGAGCTGGGGAACATTGGGCTCTTCTGAGGCCAGCACCGGCCAGCTAGAGCGAATCCTCTCTGCTGGCTCAGCTTCTCCACCAGCAGCCCCTACTGGCTCACCTGTTTATTCTGCAAGTAGCATTAGGAGACTCATGGGGAAATTTTTGCTTGGGGGCCCAGGATTTATATTTCAGAACTTCTTCCCCTCATTAGAGCACCGGATTCTGTAAGGAGAGTGAAAACAATAGCTCTCAGTGCTCTTCCAATAATACTCTTGATAATAATCCTTGGTAATTTCAATATCCTCAAATGCAGTCTTTCTCTTTTTTTTTTGCGTTACGTGGGGCTCTCACTGTTGTGGCCTCTCCCGTTGTGGAGCACAGGCTCCAGACGCACAGGCTCAGCGGCCATGGCTCACGGGCCCAGCCGCTCCACGGCATGTGGGATCTTCCCGGACTGGGGCACGAATCTGCATCCCCTGCATCAGTAGGCGGACTCTCAACCACTGCGCCACCAGGGAAGCCCCCACATGCAGTCTTTCTAATACTTAGACTCCCAGTTCCTCAACTTCCTTTCCTCCCAGTGATGGAAGGAATTCCTTTATGGAATCTTTTTTTTTCCTATCTCACATGGAATAGTGCTTTTATTTATTTATTTTTAAAAATTTTATTGGAGTATAGTTGATTTACAATGTTGTATCAGTTTCAGGTGTACAGCATAGTGATTCAGTTATACATATACATATATCCATTCTTTTTCATATTCTTTTCCCATGTAGGTTATTACAGAATATTGAGTAGAGTTCCTTGTGCTATACAGTAGGTCCTTGTTAGTTATCTATTTTATATATAGTAGTATGTGTATTTTAATCCCAAGCTCCTAATTTATCCTTCCCCCCAACATTTCCCTTTTGGTAACCGTAAGTTTGTTTTTGAAATCTGTGAGTCTGTTTCTGTTCTGTAAATAAGTTCATTTATATGGTTTTTTAAAAATTAGATTCCACATATGAGTGATTTCATATGATATTTGTCTGACTTACTTCACTTAGGTGAAGGAAGGTCCACCCATGTTGCTGCAAATAGCATTATTTCATTCTTTTTTATGGCTGAATAATATTCCATTGTATATGTGTACCACATTTTCTTTATCCATTCCTCTGTCAATGAACATTTAGGTTGCTTCCATGACTTGGCTATTGTAAATAGTGCTGCAATGAACATTGGGGTACGTGTATCTTTTTGAATTATGTTTTTCTTCGGATATACACCCAGGAGTGGGATTGCTAGATCATATGGTAGTTCTATTTTCAGTTTTTTAAGGAACCTCCATACTGTTCTCCATAGTGGCTGTACCAATTTACATTCCCACCAACAGTGCAAAAGGGTTCCCTTTTCTCCACACCCTCTCCAGCATTTGTTGTTTGTAGACTTTTTGATGTTGGCCATTCTGACTGGTGTGAGGTAGTATCTCACTGTAGTTTTGATTTGCATTTCTCTAATAATTAGTGATTTGTGTTTCTCTGACAGTGATGTTGAGCATCATTTCATGTGCCTTTTGGTCATCTGTGTGTCTTCTTTGGAGAAATGTCTATTTAGATCTTCTACCCATTTTTTGATTGGGTTGTTTGGGTTTCTTTTCCATATTGAGCTGCATGTGCTGTTTGTATATTTTGGAGATTAATCCCTTATCGGTCACTTTGTTGACAAATATTTTCTCCCATTCTGTGGGTTGTCTTTTTGTCTTGTTTATGGTCTCCTTTGCTGTGCAAAAGCTTTTAAGTTTAATTAGGTCCCATTTGTTTATTTTTGTTTTTATTTCCATTTCTCTAGGAGGTGGATCCAAAAAGATATTGCTGCAATTTATGTCAAAGAGTGTTCTGCCTATGTTCTCCTCTGAGTTTTATAGTGTCTGGCCTTACATTTAGGTCTTTGATCCATTTTTAGTTTATTTTTGTGTATGGTGTTAGGGAGTGTTCTATTTTCATTCTTTTACATGTAGCTTGTCCAGTTTTCCCAGAACCACTTATTGAAGAGGCTGTCTTTTCCCCATTGTATGATCTTGCCTCCTTTGTCGTAGCTTAATTGACCATAGGTGCATGGGTTTATTTCTGGGCTTTCTATCCTGTTCCGTCGATCCTTTATGGTATCTTGGCCACTCACACCCATAGCCATGCTCTTGACCTTGCCATTACTAACAACTTTGCTCCCTTCATAATCTCAATTTCAAATGTCCCACTCTCCCATCACAATTTCTCCTTCCAGCTCAGTCTTCTATTCTCTATTCTCTCTATTGAATGATTCTTCAACCTCACTGAGATCTGCAACTGATGGATCTACTACCGTTTCGCTGTTCCTCACCACCCCATCATCACCCATGAGCCCTCACTGCCCTCCTTACCCACTTAGATTATGTGGTGCCTCATTATCACCCTGCCCATTAATATACAATTGATTCCCTTCGACCCCTCCTTTCATTGTCCCTTCTTGGCAAGACCATGATCCTGGCTGAATCTCCCTCTGCCCACTGTGTCAGCACCTGCACGGCCAGGCGTGGCTACCTGGTCTTACTTTAAGTCCATCACCACACCTGCAGGTGGGTCCTTGGTGCTTGCTTGGCACTCCTACTTCATTTCCCTACACTATTATTCTCCCACTCTTGAAGACACTGATTTCACATTTTTCTCCTCCCTCCTCAAACCCTCAGTCATCTTCCCCCATCCTCACTCTTCTTCCCCCATCCTCACTCTCAGCTGATGGCCTTGCTTCCTGGTTCAGTGGGATAATAGAACAATGAGCTGACAAGTTCCACGTTCCCACCACCACACCCAGTCGCCCACCCTCATCAGAGCCTATCCACTCTGCCTTCCCTCCTAGTACCGGGATGAATTTCCCAAGAGTCGATCAGCAGTGGTCCTCAGTCCTGACTGGCAGCATCAGCATCACCTGGGAGCCTGTGAGAAGTACCAATTCTCCAGCCCCACTCCAGACCTGCTGAATCAGAATTTCTGGGGTGGGGGCCGGGAACTGTCTCTCTAAGTGATTCTTAGGCACAGTGAAGTTTAAGAAGCGCTGAGCTAGATCCCTTTCTCTCTCACCTGCTCAGGGGTTATGCCTCCAGGGGTGGTCCCCTCTCTCTTTTGCATCGTCACACTTTTTCCTCTTTTGGATCATCGTCCATTCCATCCTATAAACAAGCTGGAGACAAAACACACAACCTCTCTTGATCCCAAATCCCACTTTAGCTACCACGCCATTTCTCTACTTGCCTCTTTCTCTTGAAATCCCCTCAATCAGTTTTTTGCTCCTACCATCCCCCAAAATGAACTTGTTAAGGCCATTTTGGCAGATATTGGCTAGATGGTCACCCAACTCTTCCCTCTTTCTGGCGACACGACTAAATGACATTTCCCAATTCCTTTGCATGTAAATGAGCCCCGGTGACTAGTTCTTGGCATGGGAGCATGGACCTTCAGGCTGAGGCATTTGAGCAAGGGTGTGCTTCGATATAGATTGTCCCTTCCCTTTCCAAGGTAACCATGGAGGCCACACACTGAAGATGGACAGAGGCTGGGTACCTGAGTCACCACATGGAAGGCCATCCACCAAGTACTGACTGGACTGTGACAGACGTGAGAGATAAGCATTTTCTTACCAAGTCACTGATTGAGGGTTATTTGTCACAGAAGTAAGCCTGCGTAATAAAATTACCAGTGACCACCAAATTTCTAAATCCAATAGTGAATTCTTTGTTATTATCATGTGACCAAAGAGCAGCATTTGGCAACGTTGAACAATGGTTCCTTCTTGCAAAATTTTTTTCATATATTCTTGAGGGCTCTTTTTTTAAAAAAATTCTTAACTCACTATAATATCCTTTGCTAATTCTTCTTCATGTTAACTGCCTCCCAGCCCTCAGTCCTTGGATCTCTTGTCTGTTAGTACTCATTCCTCTGTTAATATCATCCTCGCACTTGGCTTTATGCACCTTCTCTACAATAATGATTCCCACGTTTATATCTCTAGCCTGGACCCAAGGCTTGCTTATCCAACTGCCTACAAGGCATCTCCACTTGGTATCCACCAGACACCTCCAACATAACATGTCCCAAACCAGACTCCTGATGCCTTTAGTCCTGCTTCACGCATCATCTTCCCCTTCTTAATAAAAATGTTAGCTCCATCCTCCCACTTGCTTAAGTCAAAATAATGGACTAATCCTTGATTCTGTCTCTCATTTCCCACATCCCATTATTATCAATTCCTATAGATCTTACCTTAAAAATATCCCGGGGCTCATCTCACCCTTGCATGGGTGCTGTCAGGGTTCAAGGCACTGCTGCCCTCTCTTGCTTACACTCTTGCACTATCCTCCTAATACTCTCCCTGCGCACATTCTGTCCTGTCTCCACGCTGTTCTCAATAGAATATCCAGGATGATCTTTAGACACCAAAATCAGATTACGTCACTTTTCTGTTCCAGTCTTGCCCCACCCCTAGTGTTTTCCCAGATCGCTCAGAATTAAAACCAAAGTCCTTAAAATGGCTCTCAGGCCCTCCATGAGTGGCTCCCCATCGCCTCTCTGACTTCATCTCTTCTGACTCTCTCCTTGGCTGGCTCTGCGCCTGTAACACTATCTTCTTTGCTGTTTCAAGCATATTCTTGCCCGGAATACACTCGCCCAGTTAGTCATAGCCCACTCTTGCACTTCCTCCAAACCCCTGGTCAAATTCACCTTCACAGTGTGGCCTTCCTTGATAGAAACTCATGCCCACCCACCCCTGCACCCCCTGTGCCTCTTAGCACTTATCATCACCTGGCACACTAGACATTTTCTTATTTGTTTGTTTATTGTTTGCCAATTCTCACCAGAATGTAAGGAGAGCAGACTTTGTCTTCTTCATTCTGTGTCCCCAGAACATAGAACAATGTTAGGTGCACAGTAGGTGCTCAATAAATATTTGTAGAATGAATGAAAGAATGAACAGCTAAGCGAGCCAGCTGCAGCCTCATTGGCCCAGGAGAAGAAGCAAATCTCGCCAGTTGAGTTGTGCATGTGCACTTTATTTCTGGTGAATCAGAGTCCTTTCTTGCTCTCCCAGTGAATTTTGTCCCAAGGATCTTGTCTTCAAAGCCTCTTGTGTACCCTGTTTTGGACTGTCTTGGGAGACCTGTCTCTTCCTCATAGAACTGGCCTTGTAGACACTTGGTGGCATCGTTATGTGACTCTCCAGCACAGGCCTTTGCTCGTGAGGCTCCAGGGCTCCGTTTGACACTGCAGGGAGGCGTGATTCCCCCACCTGCTCTCCTACCAGGCACACTCTGAGGTCTGACCAGGAGAGCAATGGACAGCACTGGGTTCTACTTTTGAAAAACTGTAGGCAAGTAATCACGGAAACTTCAGAGGAGAGGAGGGAGGTTTGAAGGTCCTTTCAGTCACAGGATTCTCGAGGAGAGATGACAAGACTGGGCAGGCTGCTGGAAGGTGCTGCTTCCTGGTCCTCCCCAGTCTCTGATGCTGTCTCTGGGCAAGGTTGTTGGAACCAGAAAACACACGGCTTTGTTGACAAAAAGCCTGTTTATTCCTAGTACACTGGACACTTTGTTCAGGAATAGTTCATCCATTTGAAAATATTGCCCTTGTAATGGTGCCAAGGTCGTTGCCTGCTGGGGTTATCAGCAGAGTACGGGCCAACTCTGCCTGGGGTATTTTAATAGGTGTATCGCTTCCCTGCCAAAGTGACTAAAGAACATTGCATAGTTAATTTGTATTCAGTCCTCTCCCTGCATGCATTCTTAATATTCAGTTTTTATTGGGACTTTAAGAGAAAAAAAGAGAAAGAAATGAATAAATAGGTTAGGATACAATGAACTGCTGTAAAAAGGAATTTTAAGTGGTTCTGACTCATTTTGGAGTTCTCTGTACCCATTTGATAATAACAATATACTTTGCAAAGCATTGGATGGTTTTCAAAAAATTTTTATACTCATTCTCTCCTTTGATGCTCAGATTTACTCTGAAAGGAAGGGTGATGTGTCCTCTATTTTAGGTGAGAAGACTGAGGCTCAGGGAAATTAAATGGCTTGTGTCAAACAAGGTCAAAGAATTAAACATGATGGAATGAGCATTAGGATCCAGGTCTCTTAGCGCCTAGGTCAGAGCATGTCCATGCCATGGTGGCGAGCTGGGTGGTATAGGCAAGTCTCTGGAGGGGAAGGATCTAGCTGGGTTTGGTCAGAGACCCTTGAAGTCCAGAAGTGAATGCAAATGGAGAGCTGCTTTGTCGGTAGCTATGGCCTTCTGTGTCAGCCAACACAAAATAATAAACACAGTTTCTCATCCTGGAAACAGTGTGGAGACCCTACCTGCTGAGTGGCTGATGAGCATGTAGCAGGTGTAGCAGGGCCTGGGGGAGGCAAGCATCCCACGCAGCAGCCCAATGGCACTGTGGGAAAATCTCCACCCTGGGCTTCAGGAGACTGGAGTTCCAGTGCCAGCTCCACAGGGCATAGGTCTACTGTGTGATCTTGAGCAAACCCTGTGTAAGATAGTTTCGATCACCTAGGCTCACCCCCTGGTAGAGACAGCTAGCTTCCATCGCAATGTAGCCATGGCTGGCGTAAAGAAATACATAGCTGGCCCACCAAGTTTGTGAATGCCACGAAGCTGGAATGTGTAGCTAATAATGACAAGTGACAGATCAGTTTTCTAGAAGATCTTGAGACTGGCTGGAACATCGGGATGGAACCTCTAAGGTAAATGGACACAGTTGTACTCGGGTTTAACAACAATTGCATCAGGGGCAGCATTTGTTATCGATTCACATCTCTTCTACTCTTAGAAAGGATTTGGGAAAGCAAAATGCACATGTTTGGACTGGAGAAGATTTATAAATTTTAGTTGACTGGAGGCTCAATGTAACTGGGGCTGACAAAGACGTTAGTGCAACCATGGGCTCTACTGACAAAGGTATAGAGCCTAGAAGGGCTCACCTTGAGCTTGCACGCACAGCCAAGTGAACACTGGGCTGCATAACAACGCTCTGTAAGAGGATCAAACAAACTGGAGCCAGGGTAAGCGGTGGGGAAATCGTGGTCTATGTCAGGGGCTATATGACCTGCAAAGAAGAGTACTCATTGGGGTGACATGATGGTGGTCGTCACGTAATTAAATGGTCAGGAGGACGAGGAGGTACATAATCTACGTGGAAAGCTGCAGGGCTGGAACGAGGCTGGTGAATGGAAACTGGAGGAATGCAGAGTTGAGATGTAAAAATGGGGCCAGGAGGCCTTGAAAGGCAGTGGTTCTGGCCCATCAGATGTGCAGCAGCTTCACCTCCTGATGGGGGTTCCTGCCCCGTGTGGGGCTGGAGCTAGGGGATCTCTTGACCGACACCAGTGATCTAAGAAAGAAGAGAATGCATGTGATACAAACTCTAAATGGTCTGTGAAGGTGAGGTCACTCTGCTTGAGGAGCTGGGGAGACTGTCCAGGCCTTCCTTCATCAACACGCGCTTTCCACTGTCTCAGGCAAGGGATAGAAGTGTGTCTACACTCACTCTTCACTAGTCTAGAGTGGGTCTCTAGGCCCTGCCCCTCCCTCTGAATAGGTCTGGAGACAAGGATGTTGCTTTGCCAAGACTTCTGAGTGTGTTTTATTTCCGTCTCACAACTGAGGACACGGAAGTAGCAAAGACTTCAGGGTCGGGGAGAAATCCAGAGGCAGCTCCTGAAGGGGCCCATCCTTGAGCGGGAGTCTGTTCTTAGCACATCTAGTGAGCCGGATGCTCTGTGAGTCTGGCTTTACTGGGGTATCTTTATTTATGGGATCTGTAGAATTAAGGTTGAGGTTTTTCTCTTTTCTTTTTCTTTTTAGAAGTTTCTGGGTTACCTGATAGGTCAGCTGAACTAATCTGGAGAAAAGAAATTTGTCTTTCAAACAGAAATGTATCCTTCAAACAATCCGCGAAGGCTGTTAGGCTTGAGAAGCTCTTAGGCTTGAGAACAGGTGAGAACGATGCCCAAAGCTTCAGGCATGAAACCAGATAGGCTTCTGACTAAGGAACCTTCCTGACGTGGGTATTTGCATTTTGGCAGGAAAATACCTGTGGCACACACACCTCTGCTGTTTGTTCCTTATAACCCACAGTTGGGTTTCATCTGGACTCCCTCCCGGGGCCCACCCAAGCCGCCTCACTCTAAGAATCACAACTGCCCCTGACCAAGCACAGGGGGCGCTCTTAGCCAAGTTTCTATCAAAAAGCCCTGCCCAATCCTGGACCTGGGGGAACCCATCTACAAATTGGGCTGGATTAAGCAAAGACTGTCTCCTGGAAAATGTTGTTAGTCCTGGTCAGTCAGGTGGTCAGTGGCTGGCTGGAGCTGGGCATGAGGCAGAGCCAGGGTTGAAGCAGCCATTTCCTGCCATGTGCTTTCAATCAAACAAAAACTTCCCATTCAGTTATCGTAGCTGAGAGGGAGCCTGATGTGACTGTGGGTGCCTGGTGTCTCCCTCCTTCCCCTCAACAACTGTGATCTCCCTGGGATGTGACTGCTAAGAGTGAGTTTGTTTTCACAGATTCCACCACAACAAGAACCAGGATGCTCTTAGAATTTATTAGACTCTTTGGCATTAAAAGTAGTGAGTGGTTTTAAGTGCAAAGTGATGGTCATGAGCAGGGTTTATAATCGTGACTTGTATAGTATTTGAGACATGCTGTTCTCTCAGTCTTTTTGAAAAGAGGTATAAGTAGGCCATGGGCTATGCTAATGAGTATTTTCACCGGGCTCCCAAAAGCTTCCTTTTAGATTTTGTTAATGATAGACATGCTTGTAGAGTTGATGCTTATTATTTTGAATCAAGGGCTAATGCTTTATTCTTGTCATTACTTTTGCAAAACACTAAAACTCACTCTGAAATTAAAGGTTTTTCATAATTTTTAAGACAATGGTTTATCAACAAGGAATTGCATTTGGCTGTGAGGGCCAGAGACCCGAAAAATGGAGACATAACCAATTAGAGGCTTTTATTTCTCATGTTAAATAGAAGTCTTAGGGCAGCGTCCAGGGCTTGATATGATGGCTTCACAATGCCGTGAGGGGCCCAGATTCCTTCCATCTGCCATCTTTAGCATGTGGTTTCCATCCTTGTGGTCATCAGGTGGCTGCTGGAGCTCCAGCCATCAGGTCCACATTGTAAGTGGAAAAGGGAAAAAAAAGTCTAAGAGCAAAATGTACATACCAGTTGGTTGGGTCCCACCCAAGAGCTTCTACTTATGTCTCATTGGCTAGATTTAGTTCCATGGTCATCTGGCAAGGGAGGCTGGAACACGAAAATATTGAGTCAGGCATATTGATACCTCAGACAAAAGTAGAGTTCCATTAGTAAGGAAGAAGTCAGGAGAGTGTGTAATGGTCTGTGCTCTACAGAAAGGAAAATTTCTCTAATTTCTCTAAGACATATTCTATTGGCTTAACATTTTATAGTCAAAACCTATTAGAATTTCATATGAATTTTTCATTAAAAAACCACATCATGTACAATCTCTGATAGGATTTCCATAGCTGACCTACCATCACTTCAAACTAAAGCCACTCACTGAACTCTTAATCATCCCACCCAAACGTCTCTGTGTCTGCCAGTTCCCCAGACCCAAAACCATAGTTTACTCTCTTGTACTCTTTATCCTTCACATTCAGCCAGTCACAAGTTTTAGTCTCCAGACTATCTCTTAAGTCTTTCTGTTGCTTTCCACCCGCACCATCGGGTCAGCTGAGCATCCCTGCAGTCAGGCACTGTGCTAAGCTCTGCATGTGCAATGATCATTAAAGCGTTTGGTCTTGCGCTTCCCTGGTGGCGCAGTGGTTGAGAGTCCGCCTGCCGATGCAGGGGACATGGGTTCGTGCCCCGGTACGGGAAGATCCCACATGCCGCGGAGCGGCTGAGCCCGTGAGCCATGGCCGCTGAGCCTGCGTGTCCGGAGCCTGTGCTCCGCAACGGGAGAGGCCACAACAGTGAGAGGCCCGCGTACCGCGAAAAAACAAAAAAAAAACAAACCAAAACAAAACAAAAAAAAGCATTCGGTCTTATGACTTCGGCCCTGCTTTCTTGTCCAGACCTGCCACTCCTTGCTGCGCACACAACACTTGCTCAGACACTGTCTTCTTCCTCCTGCAGTGTGCAGTCAAAATCTGTTTCTCAGAGGCCTCTGCAGCCTTGTACTTCACAGTACCCCTTTTGACTTTGCTGGATTAGCTGGCCATGTGGAGGGAGGGTGGATTCTAGAAAGATCCCTGTTAGCCATTTCCTGGCACTGTGACCTTGGGCAAAAATCCCTGGCTTCAAGTGGTGTATGGGCAACAGTGGTGTATAGCAGGGAACACTTGAGTGTGTTTGTCAGAACCAGGAACAGTAAGAAAATCTGAAAGAACCTTCTGTCTTAAGAAGGTACTTGACCCCCTTTGGATCAATTCAAAGAGGCTTCAATGACTCTTAAGAGGATTAGGCCAGAGGACTTCAGTGAAACTGTTGTGCTTTTGTTCCCTAGGTGGAAGCCCTTCACAAGTGATGCACACAAACAATACTTGGGGTGGGACAAGAGCTTTATAATCATCTGTCTGGGGCCCATAATGCAATTCAGCATCTCTTAAGAGCTTCAGAGTCTATAAACATTTTCAAAATATTTCATTTGGGCTTCCCTGGTGGCGCAGTGGTTGAGAGTCTGCCTGCCGATGCAGGGGACACGGGTTCATGCCCCGGTCTGGGAAGATCCCACATGCCGCAGAGCGGCTAGGCCTGTGAGCCATGGCCGCTGAGTCTGTGCGTCCGGAGCCTGTGCTCCGCAACGGGAGAGGCCACAACAGTGAGAGGCCCGCGTACCGCAAAAAAAAAAAAAAAAAAAAAAATTTCATTTAACCTTCACAATCATTGAAATGCTTGGGGGAAAAAACCCACATTTTAAGATTTCTCTTGCAGAAGCATCACCAGCAATCTCAACAGCCATTTAAAAGGATGCAGTCTCCAGACCTGTCACCCTCTTACTCTCGCTCATTTTCGAGCTATTGCCTGGAAAGAGGCGAAGTGGATATCATTAGCTCCATCTGCAGTTGTGGAAATTGAGAGAGTAGTGAAGTGACTTTTTCAGAATCATAGTAGTAAATGGTAGAATTGGGAAGCTAAGTCTGATCATCTGGCTCTTGTCCTGTTGAAGTGATAAGGAGAGAAAAGGAAAAAGGTGACAATGAAGGAATAGAAACCATCTCATCCTCCTTCTACTCCTACCCCAACTCTTGCTAAGACTTCAGAGTAAAAGGAAGAAGAAAATACATGAGGAGGGTCATGCCAGGGATGGAAGAGCGGAGTGTGTGTTATGGAGAGGATGGGTGTAAAGCAGGTGGCAGTGTGAAGAGAGTGGGGTCATAGTCCCAGAAGCAGGATCATGGAAATGACCTTGCAAGACCAGAGCAGGAAGACAATGATCTTCCAAGTACCTTCAGGCAATGTGCATTTAACAACTGGATTTGGCCTGTGGAATTTGTCCTTTTAGTTGTCCAGCATCTGTTCACTTTTCTCCTGTTAATCACATCCTAACTTCCTACTTGGGAACTACCACTAACCCTGTTCTCGATCTATAGATCTCTGAAGGAACTGAATCTACCCCTAGCCCAGGAATCAAGAACCTGACCTGAGCCTAAGCTAATCATTCTATCAAATTTCCTTAGGCAAAGTGATCGGTTTAGGAATGAGCAGTGGTCCAGTTAGAGCCAATGATATTTTCCCAGATATTCTGGGACAAAGACTCACTTTCTACTGGGTGTGGACCTGGAAGTGTGTAGTTCTGGGAGTTGCTGACAGCCGTCTGATGGGCATGAACCTGTTTCAGAATGGCTTCAACATTCAACAAGAAGTGAGCAGAGAGATGGAGATAAAATTGGACCCTGATAAACTTCCTTTGAAATCTTGTATAAAATGATCTTCCTGAAGTTTTCAGTTATGTGAGCCAATTGTTTTTTGTTGTTGTTAAACCCAGTTTGGGTCATGTCTTCTCTCAACTGCAGTCAACTGGACCCAGTTTCATAAAATAATACTTTACATAAACTATCAGCAGAGTCAAGGTTTGTCATATAAATTTCTTCTAATGGAACTTCTTTTTTCATAGAATTGGGAAGGTTTGCAAAGTGTTTCTGCTTCTTGCTCCAGGGAATGGCAGATATCAGACTATCCTTCTGTCAAGAACAACCATAAATCTGTGCTTAAAACACTGCTGTCTGACAGCATGGAGAAACATCAAGGCAGCCAGGATTGGAGGCGATTATCTCTGAGAGAATGAAATACAATTCCAATCAAAAGCCCAGATTTTTGTGGAAATTGACAAGCTAATTTTAAAATTTATACGAAAAGGCAAAAGGCCAAGAATAGCAAAACTACCTTGAAGAAGAAAAATCATTTTTTAGCACCATCAAATATGAAGACTTATTATAAAGCTACAGTAATTAAAACAGAATGTCTCAAATATAGACAAATAGACCAAAGGAACAAAGTAAAGATTCCAGACCCAGAAATACACAGTCATTTTATTTTCAACAAAAGTGCCATTGCAATGCAGTGGGAGAAAGATGATCTTTTCAATAAACAATATCCTAGGTCAGTTGGGTATACATCTAAGAAAAACTTGACACCTACCTCACACTATACACAAAAATCAATCTCAGCTGGATCACAGAGCTAAATGTAAAGGATAAATAGTAAACTTCTGGAAGATAATCTAGAATATCTTCATGGGCTTGGCGTAGGCACTTATTTCTTAATTAGTGTGTTCTCTGGCCTATTTATCTTAAAGGAAAATACTGAAAAGTATTGAAAAAATTCAATTCAAAATATTGAAAAATCAACCACTTGACTGTATTGGACTTCATTAAAAGTAAAACTTTCACTTATTAAAAGAAACTATTAAATAAATGGAAATACAAGCCATGGAGTGGAAGAAGATATTTTCTATGTATATAGTTGACAATGGACTTGTATCTAGACTATATAAAGACTTCCTGTATGTCCATAAGAAGACCATAGATAGCTCATTTTTTTAAAAAGGAACCAAAGATTTAAACTGCCCTTCACGAAAGAGAGTAATCAAAATGGTGAACAGACATAGAAAAAGATGTTCAGCATCATTAGTATCAGGGAAATTAAGTGAAAATGTAATACAAGTTAAAACCACAGCACTCCACATATAAATACTAGAATGACTAAATTTTAAATAATTGACAAAAACAGGTGTTGAAGATTTGGAGGATCTAAAATGCTCAGACACTACTAGTGGGGGCGCGGGGAGAAAAGGATACAAGTTTGGAAAACTGTCTGGTGGTGTCTACCGAAGCTGAAGATGCCCTATGATCAGCAGTTCCACTTCTGGGTATATATTCAACAGAAAGATATCTACAAGCGTGTTCATCTCAACACTATTTGTAATAAGCAAAAATTGGACACCAGATCTGGGGTGTCCACCCACTCTGGGGTGTAGTAGACTGTGATAGATCATACCAGTCATGGCTGAACTCCTTCTCGCTGGCTGTCTTCTACTGTGGAGGCTAAGAAATTCTAAGTATTCACTTTCTCCACTTCCCTGGCAGTTGGAATGGCCATGTGACATAGCCGTGCCCAATGAGAGATCAACAGAAGTCTACTGTGGAGTTATTGGTGTAGTGTTTGCTTTCCCCTCTTTTCTTTCTTCCTTGAACATAGATGTGATGTCAGGAGCCATCTTTACACCATGAGGCCACACATTTGGAGTAAAGTACTAACCTGTAGCGATGATAGAATGAAAGATAGATGGATCCTGGGTCTCTGACCTCATCGCTGAGAAGCTAAACCAACATCAGGAACCACTTACCTTCTCATGGCTTGTGTAAGATAACCCTCAACTTGTTTAACTTGCTGTCAGTGAGGATTCTGTTATGTGCAGCTGATGGATACAGTTATAACTGATCATGTGGCCGATGATGGCAGGTAGTCAGGGAAGTCTTCCCTGAGAGTTAATGTCTAAGCTGAGGTGTGCAGGATGAACAGGTGTAAGCTGGGGGAGTGGTGGTGGCAGAGAGAAGGTACTCCAAACAGGGGAGAAGCACAAGAAGAGGTGAAAGAGGACGTGACAGTTGTAGAGAATTACAAAAATTTAGTTTGGCTAAGGCATTGAGTGAGAATTGGGAAAAGCTGAAGTTTGAGCAATAGGCCAAGGTCAACCTTTAAGGATGATTGTCAGCCCCATTAAAGAAGTTGGACTCTATCCTAAACTTCAGTGGGGAACCACTAAATACTTATTAAAGAGAGTGATATGATAAGATTTCTATTTTAGAAAGATTCTCCTGGAGTGTGGTGAGTGGCTCAGAGAGAGCAAGTATATAGGCAGAGAGAGCAGTTAGAAATCTATTTCAGTGATACAGTTGAGAGATGATAGTACTTACTAGGTGCCAGATGTCATTTTAAATGCTATACCTCTATGATAGCAAATGGGATAGGAACAATTGTATTACTTTGAGAGCCATTAAGGAGATAAAATATGGAGTATTTGATGATTTGATAAGGAGTGATGGAGAAAGAGAATTCATAATAAGTTTATGTTTGTGGCTTGGTTATGAATGGATGGTGACACCCTTCACTGGGTTAAGGTATGTGGTACGGAAGCATGTTTTGGTAGAAGGGGTAAAATAATTAGGATTTGGACACACTGATTTTGAACTGCTGTTGGGACCTTTTATTGGAGATGTAGGTCTGAGGATGAGGAGAGAAGTCAAAGCAGATATAGATTTGGGAGCTACCAGATGGATGGGACATGCATATTATGTCCCATCTTCTCACATTCTTCTGGCGCCACTGCCTCTTGGACCCTCAACCACTTGTTCTGCTCCAAATGGGGCCATCACCGGTTGAGTGAAGCTACTTGCATTCAGGCAGTTATGCCAGACCCTCCTCCTTGGCTGCCACCTCACAGTGGCAACATATTGTAGATTCTGGCTCCTCCCACCACTTCCAGACTTGGATGAAATGGCTTACCATAGGTCATGGGTCCTGGCATTTCAAACGAAGTATTGAATATAGGAAACAAAGCGATAATAATGGATGAGAGGTTGGTGTGGGTACAGCAAAGGTAACAGTCATGGGATCAGAGAGAGAGAAACGCTGCATCCTTTTAGAGTAAATTTTAGCAAAGGATACATAATCCTTATGTCAAGAAAGAAAGAAGCCATGGGAGATTTGAGGAAAAGGCTAATACAAGTGAAGCCAGGGAGGCTCTGGCTGGAGTGTGGCCCAGTGCATGGAAAATTAAACAGGAAGCAAGTTATATTCTTCTTATGACTCTGGGCTTTCTCTTGTGTAACTTCATTCAAATTTTTGTCCATTGATGGTTTTCAAGGCTACTGTTGAGCTGGGGAAAGGGAATGGGACTAAGCAAAGTCAAAATGGCACAAAGATCACTGCTCTTATCAATATTCAAACATTTTTCTTAAATTAATGTTCATAAGGTTAAAAAAATTTTGTCCTTGTGATTTGTAGATATTTTGGGAAATGGAATAATCTTATATTTGCTATTAGTCAATAGCTGATATATTCACTTTTTTCAGTTTTGCTCTTATTGCTTACAAAATGCCACAACAACTGTCACTACAGTTTAGTTCCTTATACTGATAGCTAGTATTGACAAGCAACTATATGTAAGTTTGTGAGTATGGGTATGATTGTATGTGATGTTGTATGTGTGTGAGAGAGAAAATGAGAATGAGAGACACAGATAGAGAGACCCAGTGACGAGCAGTGAGAATGTAGTGGGTTTAAAACATCTGAAAATTCTTTGATGCTTCTCCCATTAAGAGGTAGGGTGAGTATTCCCTCCCCTTGATTCTGGGCCTTAGTGACTTGTTGATCAACTGTAGTGACTTGTTGGCCAACAGAGTAAGGCCAGAATTATACTTTATGTCTTCTGCTGCTAGGTTACAGAGGGCAATATAGCATCTGCCTGGTTCTCTTGGGATTCTTGCCTTTGGAGCCCTGAGCTGCCATGGTCACTAGCTGTGGAGAAGAAGTCCCAGCTACATTGAGAGCCCAGGTGTAGGTGTTCTGGCTAACAGGCCCAGTTGAGGTCCCAGCCAACAGTTGCCATCAACCACCAGACACATGAGTGAAGATACCTTCAGACGATGCCTGTCCCCAGTTGCGGAGTTCCTCTGCTTCAGGTCTTTCCAGCTGAGACTGACATTTTGAAGCAGAGGAAAGCTGTTCTTACCTAGCCTTTTCCAAATTCCTGACCCACAGAATCTTTGAACATAATGCAACGGTTGTCTTTTACTGCTGAATTTTAGATAATTTGTTATATGGAAATAGATATTTGAGACAGTTAATCATGATGCACTTTCATTGCAACTGAACATGGTTTGCAGTAACTACTCTTACCATGAATAAACAGAGGGTTTTATGTTTCAAATATATGTCTATTTTATCTCTAATAGTTTTTATTTACCCTAAATAAGGAAGAGGATGTAAATTTTAGTGGATTCTGCAAATTAAAAGCTCCCAAATACAATATTCTTTCCAGGCCTTCCACCCAAAATACCAAATACGTATACATGTGTATGGTATGGTTTATATAAATATTACTCATTATGCTGAAGTAGGAGCATACACATAACACTTTCATACTCAACTATCAAGTAAATGTTCTTCATTTTGATTTAGGCTCAGAGGGTGTTTGTTGTGGTCTAGTATGAGGCCTGTGCTGAGGGAGGCTAACATGCTAGGTCACTGGAAGGCAGAACAGAAAGGACTAGAGAAATGAATGTAGGGGAGATGGTGCTGGAAGCAAGGGACAGAAGACAGGGAGGAGAATGTTCCAGTCCAGTAGAGTCTGGTTAGAGGTGACCAGATTTTCTACTCAGGTAAAGTAAGAAACTCAAACTAGATCTCAAAGTAAAATTCCCTGTGGCCTATACATAAAACACACATGTAAAACAATGTGTCTTTGAAAGCTTGAAAATAAAAGGATAGGCAAGATCATACAAAGCAAAGGCAAATAACAGAAAAATAGAAACTGGAATTCCTAAAATTAAACAAGGTTGAATTTAAGGCAAGAAGCATGATGTTTTAGAATGATAAAGGTGTAAACCACAACAAAGACCTAGCAATTATAAATAGATATGTAGTAAATAATATAGCAACAAATTTATGAAGCAAAGGGTACAGAACATACAAAGAGAAATAGAAAGAAAAATATTAATGGTAGAAAAATTTAATTCTTTTATCTGAGCCCAGACAAGTACATAAAAATAATATTAAAGACCTAAGGAACATAAGGAACACATATTCAAATACTGTATCAGAGAATGCAACTTCTTTAAGGTACTCATGCAGTAGTCACAAAACGTGACTCTATTAAACTAAAGAATACTTCATTGACTTGCAAAATGTAGAAATAGTGCAGGTCAAATTCTCTGACAATATTTCAATAAAACTGGAAATTGATTTTTAAATAATACAAATCTAAAAACCTTATCGTTTGGAGAATTTAAGCTCTCCATTTCCTTTTTGATCAAAGAGGAAATTAGAAAGCATAGAAAATCTACAAAGTAATGGTGACATGTATGTTACATATTTGAACCTATGGTATATAGCTAAACAGTGCTCAGAAGGAAATTTGAAGTCCTAAATATTTATATCAGTAAGCGAGAAAGAATAAAAATAAATTAAGAATCAAGTTCTGGAAGTTAGTAAAAGAACAACAAAACTAAGGGAAGCAGATGGAAAGAATACTAAAGATAAAAGCTTAACTTATTATTCGTAGAGACTTGGATGGATCTAGAGACTGTCATACAGAGTGAAGTAAGTCAGAAAGAGAAAAACAAATATCGTATAGTAACGCATATATGTGGAACCTAGAAAAATGGTACAGATGAACCGGTTTGCAGGGCAGAAATTGAGACACAGGTGTAGAGAACAAACGTATGGACATCAAGGGGGGAAAACGGCGGGGGTGGGTGGGGGGTGGGATGAATTGGGCGATTGGGATTGACATGTATACACTGATGTGTATAAAATGGATGACTAATGAGAACCCCCTGTATAAAAAATTTAAAAAATAAAAACCAAACAACAACAAAACTAAGGCAAGCAGATGGAAAGAATACTAAAGATAAAAGCTTAACTTACTACATTAGAAAACAGAAAGATGGCAATACTACCAAATCAATCAATCCAAGATCTGGTTCTTTAGGGGGAAAATTATAAAATATATATAGATGTTAGGTAATCTAATCAAGAAAAGGGGCAAAAACACAAATATACAAAATTTAAAAAAATGAACCATAAGTAGCTGCTTTGCTTAACTATGCAAATAAATGGCTAAGTGGATGTTTTCCTAGAAAATATAAGTTGCCAAAATTGGTCAGAACAGAAAGAAAAATCTAAACAGACCAATTAACATGAAGGAATTAGAAAATGTTTTTAATGACCTAACCCCCAAAGAGCAATGGGCCTATAGAGTCTCTCAGGCAAATTATATGAAATTTTTAAGAAACCAGTAACTCCAATGCTATTTAAATTGTTTCAGAATGAAGGAAAAGAATCAAAGGTGCAAATTCTTTTTATGAAACCAGTGTAAGATTGATGTTAAAACCCAACAAAAATAGCACCAAAAGTAAATAAAATCATAGCCTAATCTTACCTACAAATAAGATATAAAAATCCATAATAAAAGAAACAATTCTATTAAAGCCAGGAAATAGATAATAATATGTATTATTACCATTATTTCACAATATATTGGAAATACTAGCCAACATAATTAAAGAGAAAAAAAAGAGGTGTAAAAACTTGGAAGTAGGAGGTAAAATTATCATTCTTTGAAGATAGTATTGTTTACCTGAAGAATCCAAGAGATTCAACTATTATAAATAGTAATAAAATTTATTTAGAAAGCTTGGTATAAAGTTAACATTAGGAAAATAATAATCTAATTATGTAGAAACAATAACCGTTTAAAAATGTGATGGAAAAAAGACCTCATGTTGTACAAAAAATAAATTGTTCAGAACAAATTTAAAAGGGAACTGTGCAAAGACTAAGTAGAGAAAACTTTCAAATGCAAATGAAGTCTTTAAAAAAGGAAAGATGTTATGTTCTTGGATAGGAATATTCAACATTGTAAAGATGTCAATTCTCCCCAAGTTAATCTGTAACTGTGAAACAATAACAATAAAATTACTATCAGAATATTCTTTTAGAATTAGATGAGCTGATTATATACTTTTATACTTTATTTGAACAAAAATAATTAGTAGTCTGAAAAAAATTTGAAAAAAAATAGATATAAGGGATGTATTAGTTTTCTATTGCCACAAAACAAATTACCACAAATTTAGTGGCTTAAAGTAACACCTACTTAATTAGCTCACAGTTCAGTAGGTCAGAAGCCCAGGCATGGCATGACAGGGTTCTCAGCTCAGGGTCTAGCAAGACTGGAATTCAGATGTCAGTGAGGTGGCATTCCCTTCTAGAGGATGGACTAGGGAAGAATCTGTTTCCAGTCTCACTCAGATTGTTGGCTGAATTTAGCTCCTTGTGGTTGTAGGATTGAGGACCCCATTTCCTTTCTGGCTGTCAGCCAGGAACTGTTAGGTCCTAGAAGCCTCCCATATTCCGGGCCACAAAGCCCCCTGCATCTTCAAGGCCTTCTCCATGGTAAATAGACATTGCAGCTAGAGAAGGAGAGAGGATAGGAGGGTCACATGAATCCTTCACATGCCATCGGCCAGAACTCAGTTATATGACCATGCCTAACTCAAGGGAAGAGGGAAAACGTAGTCTACTTGTGTACCCAAGAGGAAGAGGAAATATATTGGGTTAATAACTAATAGTCTCTTCCCCAAATCCCTCACACCTTACACCAAAATTAATTATAGAGGGATGAAAGAGTAAAATATTAAAATGGAGGGAAGAAAGGAAAGAAGGAAGGAAAGAAAAAGAAAACATGGGAGTTTTAAAAAATTTTTTAAAGTAAGTTTCAGAAAAATAATTATAATTATTAAAAAAAAAATCTCAGAATGAAGAAGGCCTTTCGAACTGACTAAAAATGTAGAAGCTATAAAAGAAAAAGAATGATAAATTTAACTAATTTTAAAATGTTAAAAATTCTTCCTGACAAAACAAAAGAAAAACAGCATAAAGGAAAGACAAGTCAAATTCTAATTGGGAAAAATCTAGCACATTGATATCTCAACCAAAGTGTTAATTTCCTAACGTATAAAGAACTCTCAGAATTTTAAAAGAGCAAAAACACCCAATAGAATAATGAGCAAAGGATGTGAACAGACAGTTCACAGAAAAGGAATAAAATTGTTCTTAAAAGTATGAAAAGATTCTTGACTTCATTTATATAATAAGAGAACTGCAAAGCTACATCTTTAACCTGTCAGACTGGCAAAGATGAAAAGATGGATAACGCATTGTGTTGGCAAAAGGCTGTAAAGTCACGCTGCTGGGGGTATAAATTGGTCTAACCTCTGTGGAAAGCAATTCAACAGTAAAATGTAGCACATCTTTACCCTTGATCCAGCAAGCCCACTTCTAGGCATTTATCTTTAGGAATTTATGTACAGATATACATAAATGAAAAGACAGTAAATATACAATAGTACAATAGTCATGGCAAAAGATTGTAAATACTTAAATATTCATCAATGTGGAAATACAGGGAAGGACTATGGAGCCATAACAAGAGTGAGCTGTAATATATAAAGTCATGGAATACTAGTCAAGATACACTCTTAAGCAACAGAAGCAACGTAAGAATAGTATATGCAGGGTTAAAAAACAAAATTCATCTGAGTAAAATTTAAAGATCTTATTATTTTTATTCAATGATTCATGCATCAGGCAGCATCTAACCTAGCAGATAGAAAGGAACTCTGAGGAGCTGTATGAAATGTTAAGATTTTGCAGGCAGAAGGCAGCAGGAACAAGGAAGTTATACTAGCAAAAATCGGATTGGTTATGGCAAGGTCGCTCTCCTTTAGGGGCTGGCAGGGGTCTCTCAGGCAGATTACCTAACTAGTGCTGTTCAAGTGATTCCTGATTGACTGGTTTAAGATTCCATTTCTGGGAGTGGCTGCAACTGTAGTTATCGCATTATGGTGACATAAGTGACTCCATTTGGGGTCTGTTGTCTTGTTTTTACAATTGTATGGAAGAGTAGAATAGAGATTGACTTCTGGGAAAGGCATGGGAATTTAGAAGATAAACAGGTGGCTGTAGGAAAAGGATGCAAAAGAAACTTTCGTTTTCCAATATACCTACCTTTTACCTTTTGCACTGTTTGAATTTTGTGCAATGTACATGTATGGTCCATTAAAAAAGTAAATAATATATATTTTTAGATTTTGGAAGCAAATGTGTTATTTGGGTCCTCCGAGAAGCAAACCACAAGGTGAAATCAGACATGCAAGTGACTTATTAGAGAAAATGGGGAGGGAGCCAGAAGCAGCAGGGAAAGCCCCCAAATGGTGATGAAGGTCTGACCCCTGAGAAGAAGAGAGGGAAGGAAGGAAGGAAGGAAGTTCTGACAAAGCCAATGGGAGTCCTTAAGCCAAAATCACCAGTGGGAAGAGTCCCACCTCCCACAGGAACGGATGTGCCTTAGTCTCCCTGCCCTGCTTAGTCAATGGCTGGGAGCAGCACCTGGAAAGGCAGCCTCAGAACTGTTGATGGACTCAGAGCACAGCAGACGGGGCCTTCGATGAGTGGCATTCCCAGCAGCAGATCCAAAATCTGTTCTGACCATCCCTTTACTGAAGTTTGCAAATACTTCCCTTTTTTTTTTTTTTTTTTTTTTTTTGCGGTACGCGGGCCTCTCACTGTTGTGGCCTCTCCCGTTGCGGAGCACAGGCTCCGGACGCGCAGGCTCAGCAGCCATAGCTCACGGGTCCAGCCGCACCGCAGCATGTGGGATCTTCCTGGACCGGGGCACGAACCCGTGTCCCCTGAATCGGCAGGCGGACTCCCAGCCACTGCGCCACCAGGGAAGCCCTTTTCCTTTTTTTTTTTTTTTGCAAATACTTCTCTTACACGATGATTTACTTTGATTTTATAGTTGCAGTGACTTGAACTTTTCTGTTTTTGAACACTAACATGTTTTTCTTTAATCATTTGCTCATTCATTCATTCATTGATCCAACCAGTATTTATTAAATACTTACTAAATACTATGCATTGAGCTAAGTGCTGGGGATGCAAAGATGAGCAAAACAGGCACAGGTCCCAGACTTGTGAACTGTATGGTCTGCTGAGGAGGCTGACATGAATCAAGTGATCAGACAGCATATAATTTCAAACTCTAGTAAGTGCCATAGAGAAAAAGTATAGAGTCATGCATGCATCTAACACCAATCTGGAAGGTTGGAGAAGGTTCCCCCAAAGAAGTGAACCACTGGAAGTATACGCTCATTGAAAAAACAGAGAGTACAGAAGAGTTTAAAGAACAAAACTAAAATCACCTATAATTCTAAAACCCAGGGATAACCTCAACTAGCAATTTTCTTCATCTTTTTTTAAATGTAATTGCCCAACACAGCATTGTCCAATGGAAATAGAATGTGAGTCACACATGTAATTTTAAATGTTCTAGAAGCCATATTTTAAAAAGTAAAAAGAAACGGGTGAGATTAACTTTAATAATTCAGTTTATTTAACCCAATATATCTAAAATATTGTCATTCAATATATAATGAATATAAAATTATTAACACAGTAGTTTACATTATTTTTTCTTACTAAGTCTTTGAAATCACATATGTATTTCATACTTACAGCACATCTCACTTTGGACTAGCCACATTTCAAGTGCTCAATGAGCACATGTGGCTAGAGTCTATTGTATTAGCACAAGTTATATACACATATATAGTACGTATACATGTATGTAGATATATATACACATATAACATCACATTTGAGATCTTAATGCATATTCAGTTTTATGTCCTATTTTTTCAGTTAACATTCTATCATATGAATTTTCCCATGACAGTAAATATTTTAAAAATTCATCCTTATGCACAGTATACGTTACACAGATCCACTATTATTTATTGAACCATTTATATATTATTAGCTATTTAGGTTATTATCAACTTAATATATAAATCATGCTGGCTGCAATGAACATTTAATAAACACAACTCTTCATCTGTATCACAGCTTGTCACCTTACAATACATTCTTGTGGGAGTTGCTTGGTCAAAGTGAGTGACGATTTGTAAGGCTCTTGAGACATTTCATAAAATTACTTTGAGAGGGGCTGTACTCATGGCATCGCCAGCAGCCCTGACAATGTATGTCTCACTGTGACCCTGGCAACAATGACCATTGTAATTTCTTCTAAATCGTTAATTTGATTTGCCAAATTTGGCATTTCCTTATTTTCACAAACAAATCTTTGAATTCCAGAGAGGCTGAGCACTCTATCTTTCTCTTCATTAGCTAATTCATTTCTAGTTTTAAATTACTAATTTTTTTTTCTGTTAATGTGAATCCGTGGGGCCTCTTGCATTGAATGGGGGAGGATTAGTTCTGACATTTATGTTTATTTTATTTATTTATTTATTTATTTTAAAGAAGATGTTGGGGGTAGGAGTTTATTAATTAATTTTTGCTGTATTGCGTCTTCATTTCTGTGCAAGGGCTTTCTTTAGTTGTGGCAAGTGGGGGCCACTCTTCATCGCGGTGCGCAGGCCTCTCACTATGGTGGCCTCTCTTGTTGCGGAGCACAGGCTCCAGACGCGCAGGCTCAGCAGTTGTGGCTCACGGGCCTGGTTGCTCCGCACCATGTGGGATCCTCCCAGACCAGGGCTCGAACCCGTGTCCCCTGAATTAGCAGGTAGATTCTCAACCACTGCGCCACCAGGGAAGCCCCTATGTTTATTTTTATAAGCTAACGTGGTTTGACTGCAAATCCCACCAACAATCGTTGAGCTTTACTCATTGGGTGATGCTGGCCTGGGTGTTAGAGGAGATACAGTGCGATGTGGCTGCCTCTCACAGGAAGCTCAGGATTGTGAAGGAGAGAGGCAGGCACACATGCAGGCTGCTGACCCACCAGGCTGTGCGCACAGATGGGATGGAGGTTCAAAGGGCCCTTGAGAGCACAGAGTGGTGCTGGTTAACTTGCTCCAGATGGAAAAGGCTTCATGAGTGAGACAGGCCTTGAGGAATATGTAGGATCCCATCACCTGGAGTAGGATGAGAGGGCACCCAGGCTGAGGGACGGGCAGAGACAACAGAGGTGTGGAAACGCACCTGGTATTTGCAGAACTGGGATGAGTCTGATAAAACATCAGTGGTGGGAGATGACGTGGGAAAGGCTGCCGGGCTCAGGTTCCAGCAGAATTTAAATACCTTGCTAAGGCTTTACTTTATAGACTTTGAGGATTGGTGGTGCTGTTAAGCAGTTCTTTTTTCATATGAGGAAAGAAAATCTGAATTCACAGAGCTAGCTTTTCAAGGAAAAGGGTCTAAAGAAACGAAAGATTGTATGTCGTTAGATCTGCATTCGCTTCCCACGTTGGTAGGCACCCCCAAGGTCAGCGGAGGATGGAGAATGGTAAAGCAATATGGAATTGTAATCGACTAAGTTCTGATTCAGATAGAAGAAATTAACCTGAAATCCAGTTTCTTTACAACACTTTCATCCACAGCTTTTTGCAAATTGATTTCAACTCATGATCTCCTGTGTCATAAATGAACGTGGCCGCTGAGCCAGCGGGACTTCCTGATGGAGACTATCTCATAAATGATCAGATCTTTCCACCTCAAAAATAACTAGGAGTGAAAGTGAGGTGGCCTCAGCTCCCTTGTGGGTATGTGCCCAGAGGGCAGTGCTCCTGACAGGCTGGGCCCCCTCACAGGCTTCCAGCCACCAGGCGCGTCTGAACACCGCCCAGCTAGACTGGAGAGACTGTCTTCCCTGAAGTCAGCCTGGCAAGAAGAGACTGGCTTTGGTTCCTCAGAACCACACCCAGTGAATGCACATGCATGCCCTAGAGTGGCCAAACATCCAAGACAGTATGACAAAAGAAGGTTCCTTGTGGTGACAGAGGCTTGCCTGTCATGGCCACTGCTCTGTCAAGTTCCAACTTGAGCCAGGTTCCATCCCTCCTCCAGCCCCTCCACCTCCACCCCCTCCACCAACCCTGCCCCCACACCTACCCCAGGGTCTAGTCCTTTGGAGGAACATGAATTTGGCCACCTTTAGAAGAGGCCAACCACTGGCTACTTCTGAGTCAGGAAAGCTGGCTGTAACACTCAGGGCTTCCATGACCTTCATTATCCCAAAGCCTAAGCAACAGTCTCTGAGCCCTCCCCACCTCTGGGGAAGGAGGAGGGGACAAGGCATCTAACCAGGTCTCTAGTCTGGAGAGAAGCACCTAGAAGCAGGGAAACCCTCCTTCCAGCACAGATAAGGAAGGCTTTTCCTTTCAGAACCCAGGTGTTGATGAGATTAATAAGGCATTCTACTTGCTAATTCAAGTGGAGTACACAAAACCCACCCTAGCACTGGGTTCTACAGTTTTGGTTGAGGCAGTTTTTACAGATGCTAATGAACCGCTCCATTTGGCATCTCAGACAGACCCAATCCTCAGGCGATTTGACACTTGCTAATGATTGAAACTTCCTTTGGCTCCAGAAACAGTGGGGGCCAGACAGTGCAGTGCTGGCTGATTAGAAGCCCATTGGGCAGGCTGGGGCTGGGGTAGTTCTCCACCTGCCTTCGTTCTTGGGTGCAGGGTGAGTGCAGTGGAAGGAAGGGGAGAAGGTGGTGCCTCTTCTTGATGTCTCGGTTTTCTTCTGAATCCTCCATCTAGAATTTTCTGCGCAGGGGAGAGGGGCAAGAGAATTCATACACTTGCGTGTGCGCGCGCACACACACACGCTCCACATGTCTGCTTGTGACTGTTCTCTATCTTGTCAAATAGGCTCTGTGAGGGGCTGGTGAAGGCTGGGGCACACTGTGGGGAGAATGTCTGATTGCAACCCACTCTTAAAGATTAATCCCAAATCTGTCGGTGTGTGTCGGCAGAGAGCTGGGGGCGAGACAAAACAGAGGATAAAGATTTGCATCAACATGATTGCTTTTTAAAAATATGACAATTTGCGAAGGCTTTACTGTCTGTTTAGAGTGAAAGTCACTCCTTGTAATTTACAGAGCAGTTCTGCAAGAGGGCTTCAGGGCAACTCCAGAACAACTGCCAGGAGAGGGGCACAACCCAGGTCTTCTGATTTGGCTGATTCCACACGAAGTTTCTTTTGTCATCAGCTCTGCTCACTCTGCCCTCTGTGTGGGGAGGAGGGGAAGTTGAGCAGAGGGAACATTAAATATTAGGAAACCGAAGGAAAAAGCAAAAGAGCCCGATATGGCAGTCTGCCCTCCGGAGGTTTGCGGTCCAGGAATGATGAAGGGAGACTGCCACCTATGGGCCAGGTTACAGGGGAGCCCGCACGTGGGGCTCGGCCAGAGAGACTCCACACAGAAAGGAGGCTTCGTGGAACAGTTAGTCACCGCACCCTCTGCTCTCAGACAAAAACACTCTCAATTCATTCACAACAAATCAGCCTTTTCCTGATTTAAACAGTGTCTTTCCCCCACAATCGCATGATCCTGGGAGCTGAGTTCTGTATATATAATAGACACATCTGGACCCACCACCACGTTAAACAGCTGTGCACATCATTTGGCCGCTCAGTGCCACAGCAGACGTCACTCCCGCACGACACCTACAATTTTATGGCTTCTTAATAAAAATGAATCAGCCTAATGGATCAGAGACAAGCATCGTCTTGCTGTGCCATCCTACTAGAAAAGCAATAGGATAAGAACAATCGGGCAAATGTCAAATACATTACAGAGGATGCCTGTGAGGGGCGGGAGGGATGGGAAATGAGAGTGGAATGGGGCACAAAGGAGAAAATAAAGTAAAATAAAACTAGAGAGGGGCCTCGCATGTGGTAATGGTAATGGAAGAGTATAATTGAATCAACTCTGCTCCCAAAGTGGAAAAAGAAAATTTACAGAATTTGAGCTTGTATGAGGGGGGATCTATTGTGTTATAGTGGTTCCAACAGTATCACACAGTTGTCCTTTGATATTTGATGTGTTTGTGAATAGCAAATTCTGTTATTTCCATTCCATTCTAAAATCAGATCTGCCCTACAGTATTTACACAATAGTGGATCTTGACTGATGAAGCAACCCGGCTTCTGTCGCAGAGAAGGGAGTGGTGTAGGTGTGTATGTGTGTGTGTGTTTCTTTGTGTATATGAGTTTGTGCACATGTGTGCAATTGTTTATATAATGTGTTTGTGTATGTAAGCATGTGTTTGTGTATATATGAAAGTGTGTGTGTATTTAATAGAGGAACCCAGGAAGGAATATTGTTCTGTAACTCCAAGCCAAAGGGGGTTTAAAGCCCCTATGCCCAGCGTTGCAGCACCTAGAGGAAAGCTAAGCACACCCAGGGAAGCAGCACTCTCGAATAGGCACAAGTATAGGCCCTGGGCATAGATCAGAGAGGCAGAGCTAGGCTGTAGAACTTTCTACAGAAATCAGCAGGTGAAACTTGGAGTGTCTGGTCTGTACTTCTGGTGAGTGCCAGAGGAAACACAGGAATGAATCCATCCGAAGTAGGAAAGAGATTTCCCAGCGCACGCCAGGCTGGGTGAGGGAGAACCACCCAGGACCTGTAGAAGAAGACAAGAAGCAGGGCCAGAGCCAATCTCTTAGCCCCACTGGTTGAGGGTTATTATTATCAGTTCCTTAGGGAAGAGGAACTAGCCATTGATATCAGAACCTCCAAGATGTCCTTTAGGGTGCTTTGTACTTAGGCACATAATAGTGCTAAATTCTCATAAGCAGCTTAGTCATTCTTGTTACCTTTTATGATGTGTATATTCAAGGACCTCTCTAGATGTTGTAGTATTAGAACACCTGGGGTAGAAGGCACCTCTCTCTCCACCTTAGAGATGTGAATCATAACCAGGAAGATTTTGGTATCTTTAGTGTAGTATTGGTAAATAATATGTATGATTGTATCATTTATTTAAAATTTTATATAAATGATATCACATATAAATATTTACTTTGCATCGTTTTAGCTTATCACATGTATTCTAGATTTATCTATGTAGATGATACAGATCTAGTTCACTCATGTTAACTGCTATGCAAGGTGACATTGTATAAATAATTCCCATTTTATTTGCCCATTTTACTCCTGAAGGTCAGGTAGTTTGCTTCCACTTTTTAGCTATTACATGGAATGCTGAAAAGAACGTTCTTTTGTTTGTATTTCCTTGGGCCAATGTATCTCATGTATAAAGGTGGAATTGTTGATCATAGGTTATGCATGTAGTAACTTTACCAGGTATTGCCAAATTGCTTTCTGCAGTAGTTAGATCATTTTATACTTCCACTGGCAGTGGATGAAAGTTTTCATTTCTCCGTTCTCACAACTGGTATTGTTGGTATTGTCAGAGTTAAAATTTTTTTCTCCACTCTAATAGGTGTGAAACAGTATCTATTTGTTTTGCACCTTCTTGACCACTAGTGAAGTCAAGAGTATTTTCATGTGTCTATTGACTGTTAAATGTCCTTTTCTACTAATTGCTTCTTCATACCCTTTGCCTTTTTTGCTGTTTGGTGATTTTTTCTTGCTTATTTTTAGGAACCTATTATATAATTTGGATAGTTATCTTTGTAATGTTGGCTGTAGTTATCTTTGAAATGTAGGTTGCTGATACTTTTTCTAAGTCTGTGTTTGTCTTTTTACTTTGTTATTGATGTCATTTGTCATGGACAAGTTTTAAAAATTATGTCGTTCAATTTATCACTTTTCCATGATGATTTTCACTTTGTGCCCTTCTAGGATGTTGTATATAGTTTCCATAGTCTGTCTAAATGTATACAGCTTTCCCTTAACATCTCTGAAATTTACTTTTGTGCATGCTGTGAGGTATGAATCTAATTTTTCCCTTTGAAAATATTATTAGCAAATAGTCCCAGTGCCATTTATTAGTCACCCTTTCCCCACTGATTTGTAATGTCACCTCTGTCATATTCCAAATTCCTATGTATATGTTAGTATTTCTTGTTTTTTCAGAAAACCTGTCCCATGGATCTATTTATCCAAATGCTGATATCAGAGTATTTTAATTACTATAACTTTGTGATAAATCTTGGTATCTGCTAGTGTGAATCCTTTCTCGTTTCAAAATAGTTTTGGCTGTTCTTGGCTCTTTACTCTTCTGAGTAGGTTTTATGATCTGCTTATAAGGTCAATAAAAAAAAATTCCCCCAGGATTTTTAATAGCATTTATTAAGTTTGTGGTGTAAATTTAGGAAAACTACTACTGTTAAGCTCTTGTCTTCCCATACATGAATATGTTACATCTCTCCATTTATTTGTTATTTTTATGTATTTCAATAAACTTTTAGAGTTTTCTCCATGAAAGTTTTTCACATCTTCTGTTAACTTACTCCTAGGTATCATATAGTTTTTTAGAGTGTTGTAAATGGTATATCTTTTTATTTTATCCTCATTCTTGAATGATAGTTTGTGTATAGAATTCTAAATTAACAAGTATTTTCTGTCAACAGTCTGAATGTATTTCTGTTAGTGACCTAGGAATAGAAGGAAAATCCCTTAACTTGAAAAAGAGTATCTAGCATAATCCTAAACAAATATTTTTCTTTATGGTGAAATGCTAAAAGCATCCCAGTTAAAGTCAGGAACAAGAAAAGGAAAAATATTCAGGTGCAATTGCATCCTAATTACGAGGAACAAACAATTAGACGTGCATTTTTTAAATAATTTATTTATTTATTTATTTTTGGCTGCATTAGTTCTTCATTGCTGCAGATGCGCTTTCTTTAGTTGCATCGAGCAGGGGCTACTCTTGGTTGTGGTGCATGGGCTTCTCATTGCGGTGGCTTCTCTTGTTGCGGAGCACAGGCTTTAGGCTCGCAGGCTGCAGTAGTTGTGGCGCACGGGCTTATTAGTTGTTCTGCCGCATGTGGGATCTTCCCGGACCAGGGCTTGAACCCGTGTCCTCTGTATTGGCAGATGGATTCTTATCCACTGCTCCACCAGGGAAGCCCAGAAATGCATTAAAAAAAAATACATATAGCTGGATTTATTTAAATTAAATCTGAGCTTCAGTCTTTTAACTGGCCCATTTACGTTATTGTGATTACATATTGTGATGAATTTATTCTTTAAGCTTATTTTATGCTTTCCATTCACCATGTTGGTTTTTTTTCTCTTTTTCTGACTTCTACAGAACTGATCGATTCTTTTTCTTTCAAGTGATTATATTTCTACTTTTTCCTGCTTACTGTTAAATTTAGCAAGCATACTGTTCAACAATCTGGTAGGTTAATCCATACACCTCACCTTCCTTTCAAACTAAATATTGACCTTAGGACGCTTCATCTCTAATCATTCTTCTTCTCTTCTCACATATTATTGTTTCTAGTATTTTAGTTCCATCTTTTTTCATAACTTCTGTTAGTGCTTTTGTTACGATTATTATGGACATTCAATGCTTATTTAGATTTACTGTATATTTATCAATATTTTTACTCTCCATTTGCTTCTTTTTAAAACATCTGTGTTGAGATATAAATCACACACTATACAATTCACCCATTTAAAGTTTACAACTCAGTGGTTTTTAGTGAATTCACAGACTTGCACAACCACCAGCAGAATCAATTTTAGAACATTTTCATGACCTCCAAAAGAAACCTCATACCCATTAGCAGTCACTCCCCATTTTCCTCCAGTCTTCCCAGCCCTAGGCAACCACTAACCTGCTTTCTATATGCATAGATTTGCCCATTCTGGGCATTCATAGAAATGGAATTATATAATAAATGGTCTTTTGCGACTGGCTTCTTTCATTTAACATAATGTTTTCAAGTGGTATCTCGTGATTTTGCTTTGCATTTCCTTACTGACTAATGATGTTAAGCAACTTTTCATGTATTTATTGACCATTTGTATATTTCTTTTAGAGATTCAGATCCTTTGCCCATTTCTAAACTGGGCTATTTGTCTTTTTATTATTGAGTTGTAAGAGCTCTTTATATATTATGGATACAAATCTTATCTGATACAAGATTTACAAATATTTTTTCCCATCCTGTGGGTTATCTTTTCACTTTCTTGATGGTGTTCTTTGAAGCACAAAAGTTTTTAATTTTGATGACCCAGTTTATATATTTTTCTTTTGTTGCTTGTGCATTTGGTATCATATCTAAGAACGTTTTGCCTAACCCAAGGTCATGAAGATTTATCTCTATGTTTCGTCTAAGAATTTTATAGTTTAGCTTTTACATTTAGGTCTATGATAATTTTGAGTTAATAATTTTTGTGTGTAGGGTGAGGAAGAGGTCCAACTTCATTCTTTTACATGTGGCTATCCAGTTATCCAAGTACCATTTGTTGAAAACAATTATTCTTTCCCCTTTGAATGTTTTGCACCCTTGTTGAAAATCAGTTGACTATAAGTATAGGGTTAATATTTGGACTCAGTTCTATTCTTAATCCAGTATCACGCTGTCTTCATTACTGTAACTTTGTAATAAGTTTGAAATCTGGAAGTGTGAGTTCTTCAACTTTATTCTTCTCGTTCAAGATTGCTATTCTGGATCGCTTGGACTTACATTTGAATTTTAGTACTATCTTCTCAATCTCTAAACAAAAAGCTAGCTGGAGTTTTTTTTTTTTTTTTGGTACGTGGGCCTCTCACTGTTGTGGCCTCTCCCGTTGCGGAGCACAGGCTCCGGACGTGCAGGCTCAGCGGCCATGGCTCACGGGCCCAGCCGCTCCACGGCATGTGGGATCTTCCCGGACCAGGACACGAACCCGTGTCCCCTGTATCGGCAGGCGGACTCTCAACCACTGCGCCACCAGGGAAGCCCGCTAGGCACTGCATTAAATCTGTAGATGAATATGCAAGTATTGTCATCTTAATAATATTAAACCTTCTAATCCATGAGCATGGGATGTCTTTCCACTTATTTAGGGATTCTTTAATTTCCTTTAAAAATATCTTATAGTTTTCAGAATACAAGTTTTGCACTTTTGTACTTTTTTTGTACTTTTGTTAAATTTATTCCTAAGTAGTTTACTATTTTTGATGCCAGTATAAATGGAATTGTTTCCTAATGTTATTTTTAGGTTGTTCATTGTGAATTTTTTGCTTCTTGAATCCTTTCTCACTGGTTCATTTTTCCTATTCCCTGAAGTACATCTTTATGTAGTTCTTTCTTAAAGAATCTGTGAATGGAAGATTCTCTTAGCCCCTGTGTGAAAATGTCTTTATTTTCTTAAATGATAATTTAAGTGGGTATAGGATTGTAGGTCAGCAATTCTTAAGATTTCTTCCTACTTTATTTTGGCCTCAGTTTTTGCTGCTGAGATGTCAACTCTCAGTCTAATTGATGTTCCTTGACAAACAATGTCCCCCCCCCCTTTTATTTTTACTGGTTGTTTTAAGTTTTCCTAAGTTTTTTTTTTGAAGTTTTCCTTAGTTTCACCATATGTATCTAAGTGAGGTGTATTTTATTTATTCTATTCAGTGTTTGTTGTGCTCCTTCAGTGTGAGGATTTGTGTTTTTTAATTAATTCTACAATATTCCCAGCTATTACCTATTTTAATATTGCATTCTCTCTAATCTCTTTCGAGACCTCTGTAAATGTTATATTTTCTCATTTTATTCTCCATTGTTTTTAGTTTTGCCATAAAGAATCTCATTCTGAATTGTATTTTGAATACTTCTCAGATCCATATTCTAGTTTTTTGTTATGATTTTTTATTTACTACAAAGTAAAGGAGATAACTCTCCTCAAAAAGAATATTAAATCTTAAAATGGAGGACTTGAGTTTCATCCAGTGGGAAATTTTTCCATTAAGAAGACACTATACCTTCTCCAAATATACCCTTTAAATATAGAGAATTGTTCTAAGGTGGCTATAATTTTTTAAATATAAATATTTGTTAAATGATTGGATTTATGCTAAGGGGATATCTCTGAAAATGTTGGAGGGGAAAATCACATATTTCATGATTTTACCTGTTGAACCTGATAGATCAGTAGGATGCCAACGAGCATATGCTTGGGGTCAACCAGACTTGAGTTCCAATGCCAGCTTTGCCATTGACTAGATGTGGGACTTGGACAACTTATTTTAACCTTGCTGAACCTTGCTGAATCTTAATTTCATCATCCATAAAGTAAACCCTTCAGCCCTGACATGAGGAATGAATGATTAGGTACATGTGAAGTGCCTTGTGCGAAGTCCGGCCAATGGCAGGTGCTTCCTAAAAGATTATTGTTATTTCTTGCATAAAAATCTTAATTAGAGCTAGTGCCATCATGTGAGCTATCCCCATTTAGTATTTGAGATCTTCTCATTAGTCATGACCAATCATAACCCCTTTGCTATAATTTTGATCTCCCTAAAATACGCGGATTAATAATCCAGGTAAGGGCTGGAATAATTGCTAGTGGAAATGTCTGTGATAAGTGATATTTCACGCACTTTTCTCCTGCGGCAGTCCCCTTGGGCAGCTATTGAAGGCCAAAAATAAAACATTCTGGGGTTCTTTCTTGCAGCAGATGGTGTAATGCAAAGTCTATCTTGGAGGCACACCCTATAAGCAAGATTTCTAGGACTCTTAAAAGAAAAACACTTAGAAAATTGATTCAGTCAAATGGAACTGCTATAAACATACTTTCTCTGTAATTTTTCAAACTAATATATTTAATTCTGTCTGGCAGTGTCCTCTAAATTGAATTCGCATTAGATAGATGAGTCCATTGCATGAATATAATATATTGATGCAGGAATTACTCTGCCTTTGGTGGAGGTGCTCAGTATCTCCAAAAGGTGAGGCTGCCTTGCACTCACGGGGTGATGGCAAATATTGCCTTCACAAGGCTGTTCTCATGAATTCTTCCTCTAGCAATAATTATGGCAGGAAATGGGATCTTTCCTGTATGCACGTTTTAGTGACTAGCATCCCTATATGTGTAGTATATTCAGATCTTTTCATGGACCTTGATTGTACAGCCATCGGAATGTAGAATAAATCTCATCTTTACTAAACAACATCAATTATCCTATTAACTGCAACCCACTGTTGTACGTGCCTGATAGTATGCTGAGCCCACACATATATTACTACATATTTGTATGTATATGATATATATTATATTTAGTCTTCACCATAACTCTGTGAGGAAGGTACTATTAGCCCCATTTTATAGATGAGTAAAATGAAGCCCAGGGAGTTAGGTGCTCAAGCCTGTACAGCTAGGCAGTGGTGGAGCTGCAGCCACCGGCAAAGTCATCTTACCTTCACCATATGAACATGGTGAGACTTGAAGGTGCAGGGCTGCCCTCTCTTTGTTCGGGGGCCATGCTTCTACTCACCAGTCTCCCATGTAACACCTCTAGATATATTGTCAAAAAGACTGAAATTCAGAAATTTTAGCTCTGCTTAATTTAAATTGTATAATTACCTTACCTTTTACTTACCTTAACTCCACTGACACTTAGGCCAATAGTTCTGCCCCCTCTGCCCTTCCTTCTTTCCTTTTTCTTTCTTCATGTTTGCTGAGGACTTGGGCATAAAAAGAGAAGGAGGAGAAGAAGGCGAAAAGAGCCTCTCCACTTGGGAAGCTTGCATTCTAGGTGAGGAAACAGGTGCACAAATGTGAAGCAGAGAAGGACGTGACAGTGTTTGGGGACATACTGATAATGCCACAGGTAGCACAGGCAGGACCATAACGGTATCTCCAGCCTCTTCCTCACACGAAGTTGGCCACTGGCCTGCCTCTCTCTGGTGGGGTTAATGCGCCATGTTCCCGTGCTGTGGCCCTCCCAGCCCCTTGCCTTGGCTCTGTCTTCCTCCTTTGCTGCCCGTACCTCATAGGGCCTTTCTGGTAGAGCAGGAGCCAAAGTACCCAGACCAAGCTGACAACGTAAATTTCAAACCACTTGCAGTAAAATGGAATTCCACCTCCTAAGCTGATGGAAGGTACAATTAGAACATTACACTGGCATTAGCACACAGACTAATTTTTATATTTCTTTAGAGGGTTCTGGAAACACTGGGCCACAAGCAGGCATTTCAGAAGGACCTCCTTAAATTTTGATATCATGATTATAAAATAGATTTCTAGTCTCATCCTCTGTACTAGGTGATGTTAATCCGTTTGAGCTGTCACAATAAAATACCATAGACTGGTGTCTTAAACAATGGAACTTTGTCTCATGGTTCTGGAGGCTGGAAAGTCTTAGATCAGCGTGCCTGCATAGTTGGGTTCTAGTGAGAGTCCTCTTGCTGGCTTGCAGATGGCCATCTTCTCACTGTATCTTCGCATGGCAGAGGGAGGAAGCTCTGATGTCTCTTCCTCTTCTTATAAGGCCACTAATCCCACCATGAGGGCTCTACCCTCATGCCCTCATCTAAACCTAATCACCTCCCAAAGACCCCACCTCCTATTACCATCACATTGGGGGGTTAGGGCTTCAACACATGAATCTTGGGGGACTCAATCATTCAGATTCTAACATAGGTAGAGGTGCTTTTAGCAGCACCTCTACCTATGTTATAATCAAAGTGAGAGCAGCCCCCAGGCTCTCTTTTCTCCTGGTCACCTTCCTTCTCCTCTCCCCCGCTTACCCTTCCTCCATGGGCTGAGTCTTCACACCTTTCCCGGGTAATTCACTAGCATGTGGGACATTTACCTTTCAGATCAGAATAAGTAATCTTCCTAAAGTAGCTGCCTTCTACCACTAGTTCATAGACCAAAGGAGGTATCTTATGTAAATACTTTATTCCATAGAACTTCTGAAGAATCTAGCTCAAACAGATATTTTGCCTTAAAATTAATTTTTGCAATACATGCACAAAATCGAAGAGTACAAAAGAGCATAACATTCATTCTTCAAAACTCATCAAATGGTATATTCCAATAGAGCTGACTTATAAAACTGGAAAAAAACTGGTTATGATATTAAAAACAAGTTCCTCTCCCATTCCTGTCCCCAGCCACCCTATCCCTCCCTGGAGGCCGCTGCTGTCAGGGAGCAGGGTATAGGCTTCCAGAGATATTCCCTGCATGCCATCATAATAACGTATCGTGGAGATGATTCCATGTCCCTGGGCAGCATAGTCTCCCCCGTAGTTTCCCCCCGTACGGATGGGCAGCGTAGTTCCCCCATATGGATATAGCATAGTATCTGTACCAGTGCTTCTTAAAGAACTTTTAGGTTGTTTGCAATCTTTTGTTATTTTAAAGAATACTTATATATAAGCATATGTATAGAATAAACTCTTATAGTAGAATTATTGGGTCAAATGGCATGTACACTTTAAAAGCTGTGAAATAATCTAAATATACAAAAAGTATAAAGAATAATGTAACTAACACTATACCCAGCGTTATTACATCTCAACAAGGAAAATCACATTTCCTTTAGGAAACACTGAAATGTACAGTCACTAACTCATGGGTTATGTATTAATGATTTGGAATAAGGAGGTTATCTGATTTTGCTTTAGGATCTGGAAGCCTGAATTCAAATGTTGCTAGGATTGTAAATGTATTCCATCTAGTGGCCTCATCAGTGTCCCAAGTGGATTGTATTTCTAACCCATCAGGTGTGTGTTCCTGAATACGATTCTTTGGTGTACTTGACCCTAAACAGTGAGACGACCGAGGCCTAGCCTGACAAGGAGTGGGGGCTGGTGAGAGACCTGAATTAGCTAAGAGGTGACTGCTTGCACCACGCAGAGTCCACTCCAAGTATCCAGCCATACGAGTAAATGACTTTACAGGGATTAATTCTAGCCCGTATAAAATGGAATGAGCTTTCAATTTTATCCTTATCTTTTGAATTGATTGTGGCTTAATCTCTTCGTAAAGGCATATGTATGTGTATGTGTAGGCATAATTTCTATTATACTGTATTGTAGACCTCATACCTTCTGCAGGGATTTTAATAATGCTTTTCTGAATAGGAAGCCAGGGTTCTCTCCATGCCCCATCCCCTGCTCTCACTGTGTTCACTTTCTTTGCACGTTGCACATACAGGGTTAAGATTTTTCAGTTTTCCTTTGAATAATGATTGCAGTATTAAACACAGCCTCATAACGTTCAGCCCGTTATTTGTGTAGATGGCTCTCCAGTGCTTTTAAATTTACTTAATTAAAATTCTAGAATGATATGATTCCAGTGGGTTACATTCATCTTACTCTTACCTTCTTCAATCAGTTTTCTCTTATAACCTTTTTCTTTGCAAGAATTATTGAAGATGACTGCAGCCTAGCAGACTGCTTAACCCATAATTCATTACTTTAAAAAAACCCCTCATAATTAAAAGCATTCATTGTTAAGCACAGTGGAGTTAAACTCAGCTTGATATTGATGCAATGTCTCTCTACCGCAAGGATGTAGCTAACCTATCCTCAAAATAAAAAGGGAGAGGCTTCAGTTTTCTGAGATTTCCTATCCATCTTTTCTTTCATTTTCCTTTTTTCTTTGAACTGAAATTATCCCATCAGTTAGCCACCGAGTTTGATTTTATAATCTACTTACAGTTCAACAGGAGGGAGCAAAGGATGTGCACTATCTTTTCCCTTTATGCCCGGAACATAGTAAGATTAGCAGATCACAGTTCATTGCCTGGGCATGCAAGTATAGCCATGCACAGGACAGACCTCTGGTACCTCTACGTTTCTCCCTCCCTTAGTGACAGAAAACCCACTGGATTCCAGCAGCAGCTGAGCTCTGGCAGCCATTGGCCCCAAAGCTCTACCTCCTGCCTTTCAGTAGGTAGAGGCCAGCTGGGGAGGTGACCAATCGGGTGGTTTGTATCCAGGAGAACATGGCACAGTTAGCTATTTAAATCCAGCCAGGATGATGTCAGCAAGCAGAGCTGAAAGGGTTAGGAGAAAGGCTAACGGAGAGGAGAAATCTTGTCAGGCTGTATTATTACAGAAAGCTGGGCTGAGGCTAAGCAGAGACTAACACACCCACCACCTGTGCCCTGAGCCCAGCTCCCAGTGCCTCCGAACTGCCTCCTCCCAGCCTCGAGAAAGGAGGAATGGCTGCAGAAGATAACCTGATGCTAAATTATGTGGGGAGAGTTTAATTCTTACATGATTTTTTTTTAACTGGAAGAGCAGGTCTCTACTTAGATGAAAATGCACAAACCATCTCTGGTTTGCAAATTGCTGGGGTTTTACAGGAAAGCTGGGCTGACTCTCACCCGCTGATAAGAGAAAAGCTTTTGTTGCCGCCTCTGGAAGTCTGTGGTCCCCGTAACCCCGGGTGAAACTTGCAGAAATGGTTCTCAGCTTAGATGCCGTTTTGCAGCACGAGCAAAATGTTCAGGCTCAGGAAATGATGCTAAAGACATTTTGAAAAATGTAAGATGGGCCTGACACAGCGCTGGCACAGGATATATGATGGAAGCAGCGTGGTGAGTGGTGATAACAGCCCCTGGGGCTTGGCAGGGAGCTGGTTTCACACCCCAGCCCGACCAACGCCCCCCTCCAGCAGGAGCCTCATCAGACTCCGGGGTGAGAGCGGAAATCTGGCCATGCCCCTGGAGGGCCCAGGCAGGGGACAGGCCCTCAGGAAGGAGGGTGAGGTTCCTGAGAGCACCTTCTTATCAGCAACGACTTGACGATCCCCCTGTACACACATCACACTTCAAAAAATTGTGTCAGTTTTGGTTTTTCTGGGCCCTGCTCACTCCTACTTTTCCAAAGCACCTGCCGTAGACAAAGCTGGCTTGGGGACAAGAGGGGATGCGGCATTTTTCCTTAGGGTCCCTCAGGGAGAGGCCACACAATGCCACTTACACAGGTGCTCAGTAAGAATTAGATGGAGAGGACACTCTGATTACTGCTAATGAGGGGGTAAGTTAATAACGGCGAGATGCCTGTTTCCGGGCAGATCCGCCCAGTGTGATGGGACCTGCAGTTGATCTGCTTAGGAGGGTGGCTTTTCTTCCAGATGGCCGTGGCCTTTGTGTCAGGGAAGGGCTTTCCTTCAAAGGCTGGTGCTCCACAGTTGCCATGCAGATTAGGGGTCCGTGTTTACTTGCCACTCTTAAAAAAATAAACATTCTGGGCACAAGAAAGGGAGCTTTTCAACCCTGAGAGTGTTCTGGATGTTGGTGTACATGTGGCAAGACCCTCTTTTAGATAATGAGCAAGTGCTCCCAGCACTTTGGAATTATTCCTTGCTTCCACCCCAGCATTGTTCCGACAGCTCTGTTCTTAAAGATTAACTACCATTCATTTAGTAACTTTTGCTGTAGAGAGGGGAGGGGAAAACTTGATGATATGAATTTAGAGCAATTATTATATTTGGTTTGTGTTTCTCCTGCAATGCTCTTCCTTTAAGGAGTAAGCAGGGAGGTATTAATATCTATTTGCCATTTTGTTTCCCTAATGTTTTTATTGCTGCTGTAATTTTAACAAGTATGGGAAGGCAAAATATTTGAGAACCCCTTTAACCCCTTTAATTTGTCTCATGCAGAATTGAGACAAATTCTGCATGAATTCTGAAGAGGTCACTATATTTAAATGATTCAGTATAGGTAGCGAAATGATGGAAAAGAGCATAATTCCATGATACTACAAAATAAACAGAGAGTATCTCTTCTCTGTCAAGCATGCCCAGGCACAGAGAGATAAAAATCTTTATATAGATACAATTCCTGCTTCAAGGTGCTCAAAATCTAGCGAAGGAAACAGACATGTATACAAATAACTGTAAGACACGGCACGTACGTGACAAAAGTAAAAGTGTAAACCGTAGAGCTGAAGAGAGCTGAAGAAGCCATGACTCATTCCAGGGGTGAGCCTCTGAGTCGGACCTTAGGGAAGACGAGGATCTCATCAGGCAGAATGTGGGGTGTCGCATGTGAAACTCCGCAGCCTTAAAAAAAGAATACCCTGAGTCTATATGCACAAATAGAGCAAGCTGTCCAATATGGACTACATAAATGGAGGTCTATATGCACAAATAGAGCAAGCTGTCCAATATAGACTACATAAATGGAGGTCACTTAGCAGTGTATGTAGAACTAGAATATATATATATGTGTGTGTGTATGTATGTATGTGTGTGTGTATGTGTATATATATAGTAGTTGAGCTTATTTTAAGCTCTAAGGACAGACTGGATTAAAATCTAAACTCAGTACTTTCAGTGAATTGTGTCATTGTTGAAAATATTTTCTGTCCCTCCCTGAGGGAAGGTTATTCTTTCCCATTCATTGATACCAGGCTGGTCCTGTGACCTGCTTTGACTAATGAAATAAGAGCAGAAATGAGGTATGTGCCTCCTGAGTACACACTTTAAGAGCCATCATTTGCTTCAGCCGTGTTCTCCTTTCTCTGTATTCTGATGATCAGGTAAGTCCGACTAGAGGTGCTCCTTTGGCTTCAGCCTGGGTTCTGGAATGAAGACGGCATGAAGTAGGGCTAACTGTGGTCGACATGGCTCATTAGCATAAGCAAGAAACAAACCTTTGTTAGTGTGGACACTGAGATGTTGAAGATGCTATTACTATAGCATCACTCAGTCTGGGTTGACTGAGAGACACCTGGCAACGAACGGGATCTTATATAACTTCTTTAAACCTCAGTTTCCTAATCTATAGAATGGGAAAAATAATACTATCTACCTCAGAGGATCATTGTGAGGTTAAAACAAGTTGATTTTAAAGCACTTTACATGATATTTAGTTCATAATAAGAATTTAGTGTTAGTTATTTTTAAATAGGTACACAAAAATGTCTGGAGGAATATACACTAACCTGTTAAACAACAGTTCTCTCTTGAATGTGAGATTACAGGTGACTTTCTAATTTTTTTTGAATTTTTTTTATGCAGCAGGTTCTTATTAGTTATCCATTTTATACACATCAGTGTATACATGTCAATCCCAATCTCCCAATTCATCACACCCCCTGCCGCTTTCCCCACTTGGTGTCCATACGTTTGTTCTCTGCATTTGTGTCTCAATTTCTGCCCTGCAGACTGGTTCATCTGTACCATTTTTCTAGGTTCCACATATATGCGTTAATATACGATATTTGTTTTTCTCTTTCTGACTTACTTCACTCTGTATGACAGTCTCTAGATCCATCCACATCTCTACAAATGACCCAATTTCGCTCCTTTTTTATGGCTGAGTAATATTCCATTGTATATACGTACTACATCTTCTTTATCCATTCATCTGTCGATGGGCATTTAGGTTGCTTCCATGTCCAGGCTATTGTAAATAGGGCTGCAATGAATATTGGGGTGCATGTGTCTTTTTGAATTATGGTTTTCTCTGGGTATATGCCCAGTAGTGGGATTGCTGGGTCATATGGTAGTTCTATTTTTAGTTTTTTAAGCAACCTCCCTACTGTTCTCCATAGTGGCTGTATCAATTTACATTCCCACCAACAGTGCAAGATGGTTCCCTTTTCTCCACACCCTCTCCAGCATTTGTTGTTTGTAGATTTTCTGATGATGCCCATTCTAACTGGTGTGAGGTGATACCTCATTGTAGTTTTTTCTTTTTTTTTCTCATTGTAGTTTTGATTTGCATTTCCCTGATAATTAGTGATGTTGAGCAGCTTTTCATGTGCTTCTTGGCCATCTGTATGTCTTTGGAGAAATGTTTATTTAGGTCTTCTGCCCATTTTTGGATTGGGTTGTTTGTTTTTTTGATATTGAGCTGCATGAGCTGTTTATATATTTTGGAGATTAATCCTTTGTCCGTTGATTCGTTTGCAAATATTTTCTCCCATTCTAAGGGTTGTCTTTTCATCTTGTTTGTAGTTTCCTTTGCTGTGCAAAAGCTTTTAAGTTTCATTAGGTCCCATTTGTTTATTTTTGTTTTTATTTCCATTACTCTAAGAGGTGGATCAAAAAAGATCTTGCTGTGATTTATGTCAAAGAATGTTCTTCCTATGTTTTCCTCTAAGAGTTTTATAGTGTCTGGTCTTACATTTAGGTGTCTAATCCATTTTGAGTTTATTTTGTGTATGGTGTTAGGAGTGTTCTAATTTCATTCTTTTACATGTAGCTGTCCAGTGCTCCCAGCACCACTTATTGAAGAGACTGTCTTTTCTCCATTGTATATCCTTGCCTCCTTTGTCATAGATTAGTTGACCATAGGTGTGTGGGTTTATCTCTGGGCTTTCTATCCTGTTCCATTGATCTATATTTCTGTTTTTGTGCCAGTACCATATTGTCTTGATTATTGTAGCTTTGTAGTATAGTCTGAAGTCCGGGAGCCTAATTCCTCCAGCTCCGTTTTATTTCCCTCAAGACCGCTTTGGCTTTTTGGGGTCTTTTGTGTCTCCATACAACTTTTAAGATTTTTTATTCTAGTTCTGTAAAAAATGCCATTGGTAATTTGATAGGGATTGCATTGAATCTGTAGATTGCTTTGGGTAGTGTAGCCATTTTCACAATATTGATTCTTCCAATCCAAGAACATGGTATATCTCTCCATCTGTTTGTTTCATCTTTAATTTCTTTCATCAGTGTCTTATAGGTTTTTTAATTAATTAATTAATGGCTGCTTTGGGTGTCCGTTGCTGCATGTGGGCTTCTCATTGTGGTGGCCTCTCCTGCCATGGAGCATGGGCTCCAGGCATGTGGGCTTCAGTAGCTGTGACTCAAAGGCTCCAGAGCCCAGGCTCAGCAGTTGTGGCACATGGGCCCAATTGCTCCGCAGCACGTGGGATCCTCCTGGACCAGGGCTCGAACCCATGTCTCTTGCACCGGCAGGCAGATTCTCAATCACTGTGCCACCAGGGAAGCCCGAGTGTCTCATAGTTTTCTGCATACAGATTTTTGTCTCCCTTGGTAGGTTTATTCCTAGGTATTTTATTCTTTTTGTTGCAATGGTAATTGGGAGTGTTTCCTTAATTTCTCTTTCATATTTTTCATCATTAGTGTATAGGAATGCAAGAGATTTCTGTGCATTAATTTTGTATCCTGCAACTTTACCAAATTCATTGATCAGCTCTAGTAGTTTTCTGGTAACATCCTTAGGATTCTCTATGTATAGTATCATGTCATCTGCAAACAGTGACAGTTTTACTTCTTCTTTTCCAATTTGTATTCCTTTTATTTCTTTTTCTTCTCTGATTGCTGTGGCTAGGACTTCCAAAACTATGTTGAATAATAGTGGTGAGACTGGACATCCTTGTCTTGTTACTGATCTTAGAGGAAGTGCTTTCAGTTTTTCACCATTGAGAATGATGTTTGCTGTGGGTTTGTTGTATATGGCCTTTATTATGTTGAGGTAGTTTCCCTCTATGCCCACTTTCTGGAGAGTTTTTATCATAAATGGGTGTTGAATTTTGTTAAAAGCTTTTTCTGCATCTATTGAGATGATCATATGGTTTTTATTCTTCAGTTTGTTAATATGGTGTATCACATTGATTGATTTGCGTATATTGAAGAATCCTTGCATCCCTGGGATAAATCCCACTTGATCATGGTGTGTGATCCTTTTAATGTGTTGTTGGATTCTGTTTGCTAGTATTTTGTTGAGGATTTTTGCATCTATATTCATCAGTGATATTGGTCTTTAATTTTCTTTTTTTGTAGTATCTTTGTCTGATTTTGGTATCAGGGTGATGGTGGCCTCATAGAATGAGTTTGGGAGTGTTCCTTCCTCTGCAATTTTTTGGAAGAGTTTGAGAAGGATGGGTGTTAGCTCTTCTCTAAATATTTGATAGGATTCACCTGTGAAGCCATCTGGTCCTGGACTTCTGTTTGTTGGAAGATTTTTAATCACAGTTTCAGTGTCAGTGCTTGTGATTGGTCTGTTCATATTTTCTGTTTCTTCCTGGTTCAGTCTTGGAAGGTTATACCTTTCTAAGAATTTATCCGTTTCTTCCAGGTTATCCATTTTATTGGCATAGAGTTGCTTGTAGTAGTCTCTTAGGATGCTTTGTATTTCTGCAGTGTCTGTTGTAACTTCTCCTTTTTCATTTCTAATTTTATTTTATATATTTTTTTGCATTTTATTTTTTTAGACAGCAGGTTCTTATTAGTTATGCATTTTATACATATTAGTGTATATATGTCAATTCCAATCGCCCAATTCATCACAGCCCCACACACACCCTGCCACTTTACCCCTTCTAATTTTATTGATTTGGGTCCTCTCCCTCATTTTCTTGATGGGTCTGGCAAATGGTTTATCAATTGTGTTTATCTTCTCAAAGAACCAGCTTTTAGTTTTATTGATGTTTGCTATTGTTTTCTTTGTTTCTATTTCATTTATTTCTGCTGTGATCTTTATGATTTCTTTCCTTCTACTAACTTTGGGTTTTGTTTGTTCTTCTGTCTCTAGTTCTTTTAGGTGTAAAGTTAGATTGTTTATTTGAGATGTTTGTTGTTTCTTGAGGTAAGACTGTATTGCTATAAACTTCCCTCTTAGGACTGCTTTTGCTGTGTCCCATAGGTTTTGGATCATCATGTTTTCATTGTCATTTGTCTCTAGGTATTTTTTGATTTCCTCTTTGATTTCTTCAGTGATGTCTTGGTTATTTAGTAACATATTGTTTAACCTCCACCTGTTTGTGTTTTTTACGTTTTTTTCCCCTGTAATGGATTTCTAATCTCATAGCATTGTAGTCAGAAAAGATGCTTGATATGATTTCAATTTTCTTAAATTTACTGAGGCTTGATTTGTGACCCACAGTGTGATCTACCCTGAGAATGTTCCGTGCGCACTTGAGAAGAAAGTGTAATCTGCTCTTTTTGAAAGGAATGTCCTATAAATATCAATTAAATCTATCTGGTCTATTGTGTCATTTAAAGCTTGTGTTTCCTTATTAAGTTTCTGTTTGGATGATCCGTCCATTGGTGTAAGTGAGGTGTTAAAGTCCCCCACTATTATTGTGTTACTGTCGATTTCCTCTTTTATAGCTGTTAGCAGTTGCCTTATGTATTGAGGTGCTCCTATGTTGGGTGCATATATATTTATAATTGTTATATCTTCTTCTTGGATTGATCCCTTGATCATTATGTAGTGTCCTTCCTTGTCTCTTGTAACATTCTTTATTTTAAAGTCTATTTTATCTGATATGAGTATTGGTGCTCCAGCTTTCTTTTGATTTCCATTTGCATGGAATATTTTTTCCATCCCCACACTTCCAGTCTGTATGTGTCCCTAGGTCTGAAGTGGGTCTCTTGTAGACAGCATATATATGGGTCTTGTTTTTGTATCCATTCAGCAAGCCTGTGTCTTTTGGCTGGAGCATTTAATCCATTCACGTTTAAGATAATTATCGATATGTATGTTTCTGTGACCATTTTCTCAATTGTGTTGGGTTTGTTTTTGTAGGTCCTTTTCTTCTCTTGTGTTTCCCATGTAGAAAAGTTCCTTTAGGATTTGTTGTAGAGCTGGTTTGGTGGTGCTGAATTCTCTTAGCTTTTGCTTGTCTGTAAAGCTTTTGATTTCTCTGTCGAATCTGAATGAGATCCTTGCCAGATAAAGTAATCTTGGTTATAGGTTCTTCCCTTTCATCACTTTAAATATGTCATGCCACTCCCTTCTGGCTTGTAGAGTTTCTGCTGAGAGATCAGCTGTTAACCTTATGGGAGTTCCCTTGTGTGGTATTTGTCATTTTTCCCTTGCTGCTTTCAATAATTTTTCTTTGTCTTTAATTTTTGCCAATTTGATTACGATGTGTCTCGGCATGTTTCTCCTTGGGTTTATCCTGTGTGGGACTCGCTGCGCTTCCTGGACTTGGGTGGCTATTTCCTTTCCCATGTTAGGGAAGTTTTTGACTATAAGCTCTTCAAATATTTTCTTGGGTCCTTTCTCTCTCTCTTCTCCTTCTGGGATCCCTGTGATGCGAATGTTGTTGAGTTTAATGTTGTCCAGAGGTCTCTTAGGCTGTCTTCATTTCTTTTCATTCTTTTTTCTTTATTCTGTTCCGCAGCAGTGAATTCCACCATTCTGTCTTTCAGGTCACTTATCCATTCTTCTGCCTCAGTTATTGTGCTATTGATTCCTTCTAGTGTAGTTTTCATTTCAGTTATTGTATTGTTCATCTCTGTTTGTTCTTTAATTCTTCTAGGTCTTTGTTAAACATTTCTTGCATCTTCTCGATCTTGCCTCGTTGTTTTTCCATGGTCCTGGATCATCTTCACTATCATTATTCTGAATTCTTTTTCTGGAAGGTTGCCTATCTCCCCTTAATTTAGTTGTTTTTCTGGGGTTTTATCTTGTTCCTTCATCTGGTACATAGCCCTCTGCCTTTTCATCTTGTCTATCTTTCTGTGAATGTGGTTTTTGTTTCACAGGCTGAAGGATTGTGGTTCTTCTTGCTTCTGCTGTCTGCCCTCTGGTGGATTAGCTACAGGTGACTTTCAATTTTTATTTCTCTTATTTCTTTAATCAAATTCTTTATAATAATGAGCATATATTATTTTAGTAATCATTAAAAAATAAGATATTTCCACTTCGGAAAACTGAACAATAGTACATTTTTCTGTTACAATGGTAATTGCACCAAACTTGGTCCCTTGAAGGAAGGGGCTACATGCTCTGCCCTGTGCGACTAGGGTCTGGCTTACTGGATGCCCCAAGATAGGTGCTCAACGCATGTTTACAAAAGTGTAATTGATCACGCTTCCTTATCTGGATAGCTCGATGGATAGTAGGTAATGACCTACTATTTCTGAGATGAGAAACATGAAAAAGGTATAAACTCAGAATGTCTGCATTCTGAGTTTCTCATAGATCATTAATTGGGCACTGGGAATACAAATTTGGAGATCAGAGATGGAGATATGAAGCTCCTCTGAAGAGAGGTGATTAGTTGAATATGTGGGTATAGAGTGGGAGCATGGGCTTTCAGTTTCACCCCACTCCTCCCTACAAGACCAAGTCCAAATATTTTTCAACAATGACACCCATTCCACAGCAATTTTCTGAGCACCTACCACATACCAGGCACTAATGGTACAGGAGTGAACAAGAAATGTTCAAATGTCTCTGCCCTCGAGCAGTTTATGTTTTACGGTGAGAGGTAGACAACAAGCAATAGTGAAACAAATAATTAAAATATAGAGTGTATTCTATAGTGATAAGGAGGAAAAACATGGAAGGGGAAAGGGAACTCCGGGTGTTGCCATGTTTGACAGGGTAAGTCAGGGTAGGCCTTGCTGAGGACATAACACTTGAGTGTAAGACCTTAAGGAGGTACCAGGTAACTGTGACTACTGGGGAGCATAGTCCAGATAGAGGGAACAGAGAGGGCCAAGGCTTTGAGGTGGGAACATGCTTGTGTTTAGAGAAGCAGCAGTTTAGAGTTCAGTGTGTCTGGATGAGTAAGGGGGTCAGTGGTAGAAGAGTTTAGGGAGATAATGAGAGGTAGAAGGGAGGTGGTGGACAGATCCCATGAGGCCTCATCAGCAGACTGTTGGAGGAACTTTGACTTTTACTCTAAGTGACATGGGAAGCTCCTGAAGTTCGATTAGAGGAGTAGGTAGCATAACCTGACTTGTGTTTTAAACTGACCAGCCTGGTTCCTCTCTTGATAATGAATGGATAAAGGGCAAGGGAGAAGCTGGGAGAACATTAAGGAAGTTATGGCAGTAATAGGTGATGGGTGTGTGGGCTGGAGTGGTGGCACTGGAAGAGATAAGAAGAGGTCAGGTCCTGGATATATTTTGCAAGTGCAGCCAACATAATATACTCGTGGATTTGATGTGGCACATGAGAGAAAGAGGGAAGCAAGGATAACTCCATGGTTTGGGGCATGAGCAACAGGAATGATGGAGTTGCTGAGAGGTGAAGACCTCAGGGAGAGTGGTTTGGGGTAGGAATTTAGGAGTTCAGTTATAGACATGATAACTTTGAGATGCCCTTAGATATCCAAGAGGAAATGGAAAGTAGGTGGTTGGCGATGTGAGCCTAGAGTTCAGGGGCGTGATCCAGGCTGAATACGTACATGGGAGAGTTCTCAGCAGATCAGTAATGTTTCAACTGTGAGAATGGATGAGATCATCTAGGAAAAAGTGCAGAGAGAAAAGGGGTCTGGGGACTGAGCTCTGGAGCCCCCCACCCTTTAAAGCAGAGGAGAAAAAGACCAAGCAGCAAAGGAGAATGAATGAGTAGTCGGTGAGGGAGGAGGTCAGCTGCGTCCCAGCGTGTTTCTAGGTAGAAGACCTGCTACAGCAGGGTCAAAGGCAATGAGGACCAAGAACCGTCCAATGAATTTAGCTGGGTGGAGGTCACAGGCGACCAGACAAGAACAATGTGGTGGAGGTGCGGGGTGGGAGGTGGGGTGACTGAAGGAGGTTCAAAGGAGAATTCAAAAAGAGGAATCGGAGACAGTTTAAACAACTGTTTTAGGGAATTTTGCTGCATGGAGCCTCCTGGAGAGAGAGATGAATCCAAGAAAGTATCTTCTTTCTTTTTTCTCTTTTTTAAGATGGGAGAAATGGCAGTGGTGTGTATCCCCCTAGCACCCAGCCCATCATACTCATTTGATAAGCATTTGTTGAACTGACATGAGCGGATCTAAGGGTAAGACATGAGCAAATATCCCCATCATCCCTGAATGATGTCAAATAAGTGAAATGAGAAAAAAATTCCGATGCTTCCTATAAGAGACTGAACATTAACACTTGGAGACTTGTGGCTATGGGGATTCCTTTACCGTCTTCTTGTACTTAATACACTGCTTTTTAACAACACAGGGTCAGGATCTGTTTTTAAGTGGAAACTTTTGGGTTGAAATTTTTTAAGGGCACACAAATATAGGGAAGAAAATAGCAATGACCCACATTCCCATCAGGCAGAATTAAGTATTATTAACATGTGGGCGTATTTGTTTCCAGCCTTTTCATTCGATGCTCTGTTTTTAAAACCTACACGGTGGAATTATGTGCTAAAAAACATGATGTGTTCCAGTGTGTGTGTGCACACTGTGAACTCACACATACATACCTGCTCACACATTTGTGGCTTTTTGCTTGCTCTTTCCTGGAGTTTCCGAGTTGGTAGGTGCTGTGTTATAAACTGCTATGGCAATAATGGAAATCATGAAGCCATGACTTCACATGTCAGTATACAGAATGCACTGGCCGAAGAATACTTTTTTTAAACCTAAAAACTGTAAGTAATCTGTGCACACAGGAAAAAATTCCAACACTACCCTTCTGGCCTACAGTCCTTCGTTTTTTCTTTCCAGACACAACTGGCATTACCAGCTCCTTGTGAATGTTTCCAGAAATAGTACTTGCATATGCAAACATGTATTTTCTATTTTCCTACACAGATGGTAGCATACTGTTGTATACGGTTTGGTACTTAAGCACAGGGTTTTGAAAATTTTGGAAGTGCTTCTTAGCAGTAAGCTTTCTTTTTTTTAAATTTGTTTCATTGAGGTATAGTTGACATATAAAAACGGTAAGTTTTCTACATGTGCAAATTAGCAATCATGCTCTTCCTTCTTGCCTGCTCTCAGACAATTAACTCAGGGTTGTGGGCATGGGGGGAGCGTGTCAAGAATGTTCTACACTAGCTGGACAGGTCCCTTCAAATCACAGACTCCCATGTCAGTGCCACACAGTTTGTTCTGACTCTCTCTGGTTGAACTTACTTCACAGCCCACAAGAAAACCCTTTATATTTTTGGTAGCTAAACCAAAGTCCTGCAGAACACAACAAAACCAAACAGGGGGAAATTTGGGGCTCAGCTTAAAAGACAGATGGGCAAGCCCATACTTAGTTGCTGGAATAACAACCAGCTGGGAGGGTCCAGCTAAATTTAGCTTGGAACCTTACACACTGGTCAGCTCCAAAGTCAACAGCCCCCATCCCCGCCACAGAGCACTCGCCCCCATCTCTGAAGCTGGTAGAGAAGAAGGAACAGCCCTGCTTGTCCAAAATGCTGACTTTGCAAAAACCACCTAGTCGATCTGGTGTGACTTAATAGGTTGTAAAAGCTTCGATTTACAGCTGATCAATAGGCAAACAGTGGGATTTGTTGCCGGGGGAATATAGAGCACAGGGACCAGGATGAGGCCAAACAGTGGGAAAGGTTAATTAACTTGTGAAGTTCATTTAAAATTTTCTTTAAGAGAGCAAGAAGGAGAACAAACTGGAACTGTAGGTGGGTCTCGAAGTCAAGGCTGGCCTGAAGGAAAAGGGATGTGAGCAGAACCGGTGTGCTCCACTAGCCCTCCTGGGAGGCCTCCACGTACACCCTGTCCCGGACCCCAGGGGAGGGCTGCAAAGGACAGGGAGCCCCATGCACGGGCTCAGTCTTGGCTTTATGACGTGGTGGGCCTCAGTTTCCTGGTTTGTTCAAGTGGCAGAGTTGGAGTAGATGAACCCCCCCAGGCCTGGAATTCTTGGTGATTTGGGCCTCCTACAACTACCTGCCTTGCAGCCTGGAGCTCGCTACACCCTCTACCCTCACTCTCTGGAAACCCAAGTAGGGAGGAGGGACACACAGGGCCCCTAGTGCCTCAAGATGACACCACGTGTTGAAAACATAACTTGCTAAGTGGGGAGGATTAGGCCCCTGAGAGATCCTGCCATCCGCCCCGGCACTGGCACCGGGGGAGGCCTGACAACTTGCACAGAAACTCAGATGTGAGCTGGGCCTCCTCTAGGAGAGGCATGTGACATACTTTATGGAAAAAACAAGACGAGGTTGCCAAGTGTAGCTTAGGTGGTACCCAGGGAGTGATTGCAGTGAGAAGCAGGACTTCTGTTGTGCTCACTGTGCTTGCATGTCCAAAATAATGTATGTCGTGGTTTCTGTGAGGCCCCTACCCACTGGATGGAGGTAAAGAGAAGCCAGACTGAGTGACCAGTTTCGACTTCGATGCAGTGATCACTACGCTGTCTTTAGGGTGACTTCTGTCTCCATGCTGCTCAGTCTTCCAGGCTCGCCTCCACTCCTCTGCTCCTATCTTAGAAGCTGCCTAGCGGAGGGGCGGCAGCAGAGGCCTCCCAGGATGTCATGGCAGTTGGGGGTGGGATGGGCTCCCGGCCTTATGCTGGTCTGTGCGTGTGAACACTCTCCGGGACCCCTAAGCTGTGTTTGGCTGGTTTGATGTTTCACTGGTCTCAGCTGCCTGTGAACTCCTGGTGTGTTCTTTCTCAGCCTATTTGTGGGCTCGCTGCCCCTCCCTGTGGATCTGGGCTCCCCTTGCCTCTCTGTCATCACAGACACCTCAGAATCTCCGCCACCCTCTTCCCCTGGGTCCCAGCCAGGCTGCCCCGCACAGCCTTGGGTGCAGGGTCACTTTGTCCCCCACCACATTAGGGCCCTGGCAGATCTCCTGGCTCAAGGGGGCAAAAAGGTGCTCCAGATGCAAGCTAGACCCTCTCTCTTGCTGTGCCCTTCATATCTCAGAGGTGGGGTGTAGGGGTAGACGTCCCCCCCCCCGGAGACGGCGTGCTGCCTCCTCAGGTCCCGGTGGAACAGGGGAGGTCTTGGGGGTGTGCACTGCAGTCAGGACTGAGGGTTCCGCAGTCTCACAGGCCTGCTTCAGCCCCAGCTTTGTACTGAACGGGGGTATGGCTTCAGGCCAGGGCCTTGACCGCTGCCTAACCAGGAGAAGGATGCACACCTCATAGGATGTGCTGATGGTCGATGAGATTTTCTGTAAAGCAAGCAGCTCCTTTCTGAGGCAGGAGAGCTAGCGCGTAGAAGAAGTATCCTTTGCTAGCGAAGCAGCGGGTGGTAGGATTCCTCCCTAAGAATTCTCATCCTGCCCCTGCCCCATCCCCATGCAGCACCTGAACTGGGCATGTGCCAGTTCCTGCTTTTTCTGAGTCTGTTTATCAATGTCTCAGTGACTGAAATACCCCCCTCTGATTTGGCCAATAAGTCATTTTTAAAAATAGCAAATTTTATGTTACTTCAATTATCAAATCTCCTGGGGATGAAGTCAGTTTACAGTGATCGGTGGACATTGCCATAAAGGGCGTGGCTTCCTCTCCGAGCTGGGACGCAGTGTGTGAAGGCGCCAGGAAGGCGGGCGTCATTGGCAAGTAGAGAGCTGGTTATGGCACCTCCCTCAGGAAGATGGTGAAGGAATTTGAAATCAACCTGCACACCAAGTACACTTGCTCCTTCTGCGGCAAATCCAAAAGCAAGAGGTGAGCCGCTGGGGCTCTGGTGCTGTGGTGCCTGGAGCAACACCATCACCTCCACTGTCACCGTGAAGGCAGCCGTCAGATGACTGAAGGGACCGAAGGACCGGTAGACTGCCCCAGCGGAAACGCCGACAGCTAGACCAAATGGGCGAACTTACGTAACCAAGCAAAGAAGGGTCCTGGGGCCGCGCACTGCTTCCTTAGGCTAACCCGCGGCACGGTGTCTGCTGTCTTGGGTCCACTGAGGGTAACAGGGGGACTCCCCAGAGTCGGGACGCCTTCCAGGTCCCTCTTCTGTCGCAGGCTCTCCACTTCACAAGCTCCTCCCTCTCTCTTGACAGCCCACCCCCAGGTGAACGTCCAGTTCCCTGTAGCCGCCTTTGGCTGGAGGGAAGGTTAAGGTAACCGGTTCTTCCACAGGAGGTGTGACCCTGCCAAGCTTTCATTTCAAGCCTTCTGTCGTTACCTTTTTCCTCTTTAACAGGGTTTCAGGTGTCCGTAGGTAGGGGAGGAGAGGTCCATTTTCAGGGCAATGGCTATGGGCCAGTAGGTGCTCCAGAATTGTCCCAGGCCTGGTGGTGACAGGTTGGCCCTTAGGGAACCCTGGGTAGTGAACCAGCGCCTGAGAGTCCCCTGCTTCCTCCAATCAGTGTGGTCCAGCGGGATGGGGCCTGACCCCAGGAGAGCTGATGAGAGGGGGAACTTGGGCCTCTTTTTGCGAGCCTCTCATGTTCACTTTCCTACCTAAAGACAGACCCACTTCCTTCCCGTCTCCTCACATCTGTCCCTACCTTGCCTGCTTTGACCCCGAGACTCCTAGACACATACATTATCATCCAAGTGACAGCATTTTAGATCATATTTAATGATTTCTTTCTACCAACCTTCCTGGCCTTATTTCCTATACCTTACCTCCCCTTTCCCCCGATTTTTTTAAAATTAATTAATTAATTTATTTAATTTTGGCTGCGTTGGGTCTTTGTTGCTGCCCATGGGCATTCTGTAGTTGTGGCGAGTGGGGGCTACTCTTCCTTGCAGTGTGTGGCCTTTTCATTGCGGTGTCTTCTCTTGTTGTGGAGCACGGGCTCTAGGCGCACGGGCTTCAGTAGTTGTGACTCACGGGCTCTAGAGCACAGGCTCAGTAGCTGTGGTGCACGGGCTTAGTTGCTCCACGGCATGTGGGATCTTCCTGGACCAGGGCTCAAACCTGTGTCCCCCGCGTTGGCAGGTGGATTCTTAACACATGCGCCACCAGGGAAGCCCTCTCCTCCGATTTTATTTTTCCCTCTACCGATAAAGTGTCTGCCAAGGAAATGTCATTGGAACCATCCTTTTTGTTAATAGAGGTATTATTTTATAGGAAGTCCACAAGGCATTTTGAGGACATAAAATGCCCCATCAATAATATAACTAGAGCAGAAACATTGACTTGAGACTAAAAACCCAAAAGAGGAATTAGAAACATATTGTTCCTTAACTTCAGGGGCTGGAGAAGGGAAGGAAGCAGTTTAATTTGAGGGCTATTCCTGATGGGGAATTCGGTCATGTCAGGAAAGTTGCAAGCCAGAGGGAAAATTTGGTAAAATCAGAAGAGGTTTGTTGTGTGACAATGCTATTACAATGTCTGCGCTCTTCTTGGAGGTGAACTCAGGCAACTGAAATAAGAGCAGGCAGGTTAAAATGTCAGGTTGCTGAGCTATGAGGAGCTGCCCTCACAAATATGTTGTTTGACTTCTGATTACTTCTTTCCACGATTCAAGTTGTTTAGGTACCTTGTAGAATCCAAACAAGGCCATGGTAGCTCACAAACAGGCTGGTCCGTTATCCGTTTGCTGGAGTGTAAGTTGGGACTTAGGCTCTTCATTCCACTTCTCTTTTAAAAGACAGTTTTATGTTTTGTCTTAAGCCACCACAAAACCAAATCTGGAGGTATGTGGTATCTATATAAAAGGCAGTTAAAATGTCCTTGCTGTCAGATGCAAATTCTTCAGTGCCCACACCCCATCGCCCTTACTGCAAAATTGAGGACAAATACCTCGACCCCGAGTTCCAGGATCTCTATGGAGGGCCTCAGTGGGCCTCTCTGGTTCTTTCTCACTGTTCCCCACATGGAAACAACCACCTTCTTCTTCCGTGAAGCCAGTGCCCATCTTGGCCCCCAAACCAGACCCCGTCCTCTTCTGCATTCACAGTGCGTGTCCCTTTTCATGGCCCTGCCCTCCTTTTGTCTTGCAGTAGATGCATTTACTTACCTTTCTGCCTACTTCTCCACACAAACCGTCTCCCAGACCACACATCGTAGGGCCTCGGAGGGCAAGGACCGTGCTTACTTGTCTTTGCAATTCTGTGAGTGCTGAGAATAATATCTTGAAATAGTTAAGAGCTGATAACTATATGTTGGTTAGTGGCGTGTCAGAAATTTTTTATAAGGACATTATGAAGATAGTCGTACCTCAGTCATCCATGGGAGTTACCTGTGCTAATTTTTTGAGCCAGAGGCAACAGGAATTCTACAACCTACCAGGTAAGCCCACCTTTTAATTGAATCACTTTCAGAACAAAGCTTTTATTATTTTGGCAAACTGGAAGACAATGCGTCTGCAAATTTAAACATTTTCTCTAATTTCAACTTTCATAAAGTTACAGAAAAGCTTGTTGACCCTTTATAAACTTGGAGAGAGATATTAAGTCAGTTTTTTTTTTTTTAAAAAAAAAGGCTAGTAAGCAATTTGGTCTAAATAGGAAGGAATAAAAAAAAGAAGAAGAAGAAGACTCGGCTTTGAGATGGGCACATTTAAAAATTGTTTTCCTACTTAAGGACTTCCCTGGTGGCGCAGTGGTTAAGAATCCGCCTGCCAATGCGGATTGGGGACACAGGTTCGAGCCCTGGTCCGGGAAGATCCCATATGCCGCGGAACAACTAAGCCCGTGCGCCACAACTACTGAGCCTGCGCTCTAGAACCCGGGAGACACAACTACTGAAGCCCGTGGGTCTAGAACCCATGGTCCGCGACAAGAGAAGCCACTGCAATGAGAAGCCCGCGCACCGCAACGAAAAGTAGCCCCCGCTCGCCGCAACTAGAGAAAGCCCGTGTGCAGCAATGAAGACCCAACACAGTCAAAAATTTAAAAATAAATAAATAAGTAAATTTATTTTTTAAAAAATTGTTTCCCTACTTAAAAGCAAGATTCATGGCTTGCTCAATAACTCATTTGATGAAGGATACCAAACAGCTCTAGTTCTTCTTGCCAAATAATGATGCATACTCTGGCTATTAAAAGAGGCCTTACTTACTTATTTCCCCCACCTTACTCCCAAAAGGAATCGAGTCAGCTTTATACAAATACACACAATATATCAAACTAAGAATAAACAAATAGAGGTAGGGAAAAAGGAAAATAAAAGATAAAGACAAGGATAAAGTTAGTTTGTAGCAATGTATGTCAGAAATTTTTGAACTTTTGAGTTTAGATCCGGGTGTCCTGGGGACCAAAGCAAAGAAAGGAACACAACTCACTGCAAATTTCACAGTGTGTCAAAGCTTAGCTCCTCAGTGTCTGCGTGCCCACCTCTCAGTGGTTTTCTTCATTTGGGTTAGTTTGGTGCCTGCCGTGATGGGCCACATGTGTTTGAAACCATGGGATAGAGGGGAGTCCTCAGTTTAGCCTGTGGACCTGCTGTCTGTAAGCACAATGCCCATTCTTTTCAAGAGTCAACCCAAGGAGGGTGAGAAAAATAAGTCAAAAGGAGGAGAACTCATTTCCATGCCAGCATCACATGCAGGGTTTTCAGTAGTGATCAAAGTTATGAGAGTTGCCTCCAAAAAGACCCTAGAAAAGTCCAAAGAGGCAGAAGAGTCCTTAACATCTTTTTGACAATTAACATTTTCCTCTTCCTGCCCTCCAGAAGCCATGATATTCTCTGGTGCCTAAAGCGCCAGCCTGCTTTCCCCAGAGTCCTCTGCCAAGTGCCCTGGCTCCACAATTGCCTCTCTTCCTTTTCCAAAGGGAAAAAAGAAAGATGACACGCTTCTCTCTCAGATAGCCGTGTAAGTAAAATAATTAATACAGTGATGTGCATGACTGATATATACGCCACCCAGGAATAGACTGTACTTTTTTAAGAGTGGCTTTTTAACCCACTTAAAACTCGAATTAACTGACTGGAGGGTTGATTGATTAATAGATTGTGTGTGTAGAGCAGAGTGAGAGATTTTAAAACGATGACACCTTCTTTATATGTCTTTCATGCCTTTAGTGACCATTTTGTCATCCATCAAAGACAAAGGATTTAGCAACTTGACCTCCAGCTTCTAAAAACTGACTACTGTTGCCCTAGTGATATGTGAGACACACTGGAGTCACTTAAGCAGTTACCTCACTAAGCCTCAGTCTTAATTTATAAAGAGGAATAACAGTAGAAGTTACTTTAGGGAATTTGGACATGAAAGGAATAGGAATGCTTTTTCTTCCCTCTTTTGCTATCAGCCACCCTCCCTCCCTCATGCCTTCGACAAATGTAAACCTACTAAACAACTGGTTTCATGCTTGAAATTGTATGTCCTCAAAAGCACTTTCCTTCCCACCCTGCCTGAAGTTGCACTGTTTCTGGAGAGTATACAGTGTCTGCTCATGTATCATTCCACTGTCCAACTTCCACATATATCTCTCCTATTGGTATTGTCTCATAATTAAGGCTATACGCCTGATGGTTGGCTAGTTGTGCCAACGGGTTGGATGTGGAGTACTCACTGCTAACCACTCAGGATTTAGATGGTCCATGCCCCCCCTGCCCCAAACTGCTTTGTCCTACGTCAGTTGCCAATGGAGCAGAATTGTCAGCAGCAATCATCCAGGGATAGCACCTTGTGAATGGAGATATATATATATATGTATATGTGTATATACATAGATATATGTTCATTCTATGTGCTTTTTTGTATTGAGGTCCAAATTGTGCTTTATTTTGCCCTATGTATAGCTAGGTTCCAGATATGAGCACCTGGGTAATTTTGAGCTTCTCAATAAACAATTCCCAATATTCTGAATATGTTTTAAAATAATCACCAACAGTGACAGAGTTATTATAATAACTATAATATTTGGGAAAAGATTTTTAATGAAAATGACTATCAGAAAGCACTGAAGAATGATCAAAAGCTGAGAGAAACTAGACAAGAATCTACCATGGTGAGATTTGCTATTTGCAGCAGCTATTTGCTTTTGATAACTTCCCAATCTCTGTGCAGCTCAGAGGCAGCAAAAATCCACACTCTCACTGGGTCAGTGAGTTAGCTGGCAGAGTTTGGTATGGGATACCACCACATACCCAACAGAATTGCTAAAATTTAAAAGAAAGCTAAACGTTAGTGAGAATATGGAGTAACTGGAATTCTCATATGTTGATGTATAAAGTTGGATATACGTTGGACTACAAAATGGTACAACCACTTTGGAAAATGGCTTGACAGTGTCATACAATTAACATAGAGCTACACTTTGACTTAGCAATTCCATTCCTAGGCATTATCCAAGAGAAATGAAAACATACACACACACACACATAAACAAAAACAAAAAAACCCCGCTTGTACAAGGATGTTCATAGCAGCTTTTTTTTTTAAAACAATAGCCAAAAGCTGGAAGCAACTCACTGTCCATCAACCAAATAGTAAGACCTATCTAACAATGGTCCTTCCACTTAAGAACCAGTATGCTCACAATGGGATGCCTCGCAGCAGTAATCGAGAAGGAATTACTCAACAAAATGGATGACCCTCACAAATGTTATGCCGAGTGGAAGAAGGCAGGTTGAAAGAGGATGGTTCCATTTATGTGCAGTTCTAGAACAGGCAAAAATAATCAAAAGTTAAAAAATCAAAACAGTGGCTTAGCACTGATTGGGGAATGACTAAGAGGAGACATGAGGGAACTTTCTGAGGAGATGGGAAAGTTCTGTATTGTGATAGGAGTGGAGGTTATGTGGGAGTGTTTATTTGCCAGTATTACATGGTTAAGATTTGTGTATGTTAATGTGTAGAAATCACCTAAAATAATGAACAATAATAGTTGTAACTGAGTGCGGGGGGGCGGGCAGTGGAGATACAGATGAAACAAGAATGGCAGAATATTAATAATTGTTGCAGCTGGAGGTTGGGTACATGGGGGTTATTTTCTGTTCACATTGTATGCATTGGAAATTTTCCATAATAGAAGTTTTAAAAAATATAAGAGCTAAAATATAATTCCTTTTGACTACAGCAAGACCCACTGAACATTATCCAGCATTTTTAATTAGCTGGAGGTTAAAAATGAGAAATTAAGTGGCTTTCATCATGAATGTGTTTCTCTTTATTTCTTGGATCATTTTCATTTGTTTCAGTGTTCAAAAATACAAGAGAGGTCATCACTGTAATGCAGTCTCAGTAGTAAACTTTATTTTATTTTATTTTATTTTTACATCTTTATTGGAGTATAATTGCTTTACAATGGTGTGTTAGTTTCTGCTTTATAACAAAGTGAATCAGTTATACATATACATATGTTCCCATATCTCTTCCTTCTTGCGTCTCCCTCCCTCCCACCCTCCCTATCCCACCCCTCTAGGTGGTCACAAAGCACCGAGCTGATCTCCCTGTGCTATGCAGCTGCTTCCCACTAGCTATCTATTTTACGTTTGGTAGTGTATATATGTCCATGCCACTCTCACTTTGTCACAGCTTACCCTTCCCCCTCCCCATATCCTCAAGTCCATTCACTAGTAGGTCTGTGTCTTTATTCCTGTCTTACCCCTAGGTTCTTCATGACATTTTTTTTCTTAAATTCCATATATATGTGTTAGCATACAGTATTTGTTTTTCTCTTTCTGACTTACTTCACTCTGTATGACAGACTCTAGGTCCATCCACCTCATTACAAATAGCTCAATTTCATTTCTTTTTATGGATGAGTAATATTCCATTGTATATATGTGCCACATCTTCTTTATCCATTCATCTGATGATGGACACTTAGGTTGTTTCCATCTCCTGGCTATTGTAAATAGAGCTGCAATGAACATTTTGGTACATGACTCTTTTTGAATTATGGTTTTATCAGGGTATATGCCCAGGACTGGGATTGCTGGGTCATATGGTAGTTCTATTTGTAGTTTTCTAAGGAACCTCCATACTGTTCTCCATAGTGGCTGTACCAATTCACATTCCCACCAGCAGTGCAAGGGTGTTCCCTTTTCTCCACACCCTCTCCAGCATTTATTGTTTCTAGATTTTTTTGATGATGGCCATTCTAACTGGTGTGAGATGATATCTCATTGTAGTTTTGATTTGCATTTCCCTAATGATTAATGATGTTGAGCATTCTTTCATGTGTTTGTTGGCAGTCTGTATATCTTCTTTGGAGAAATGTCTATTTAGGTCTTCTGCCCATTTTTGGATTGGGTTGTTTGTTTTTTTTTTATTGAGCTGCATGAGCTGCTTGTAAATTTTGGAGATTAGTCCTTTGTCAGCTGCTTCATTTGCAAATATTTTCTCCCATTCTGAGGGTTGTCTTTTGGTCTTGTTTATGGTTTCCTTTGCTGTGCAAAAGCTTTGCAGTTTCATTAGGTCCCATTTGTTTATTTTTGTTTTTATTTCCGTTTCTCTAGGATGTGGGTCAAAAAGGATCTTGCTGTGATTTATGTCATAGAGTGTTCTGCCTAAGTTTTCCTCTAAGAGTTTGATAGTTTCTGGCCTTACATTTAGGTCTTTAATCCATTTTGAGCTTATTTTTGTGTATGGTACTAGGGAGTGATCTAATCTTATACTTTTACATGTACCTGTCTAGTTTGCCAAGCACCACTTATTGAAGAGGCTGTCCTTTCTCCACTGTACATTCCTGCCTCCTTTATCAAAGATAAGGTGACCATATGTGCGTGGGTTTATCTCTGGGCTTTCTATCCTGTTCCATTGATCTATATTTCTGTTTTTGTGCCAGTACCATACTGTCTTGATTACTGTAGCTTTGTAGTATAGTCTGAAGTCAGGGCGCCTGATTCCTCCAGCTCCGTTTTTCATTCTCAAGATTGGTTTGGCTATTCAGGGTCTTTGGTGTTTCCATACAAATTGTGAAATTTTTTGTTCTAGTTCTGTGAAAAATGCCAGTGGTAGTTTGATAGGAATTGCATTGAATCTGTAGATTGCTTTGGGTAATAGAGTCATTTTCACAATGTTGGTTCTTCCAATCCAAGAACAAGGTATATCTCTCCATCTATTTGTATCATCTTTAATTTCTTTCATCAGTGTCTTATAATTTTCTTCATACAGGTCTTTTGTCTCCTTAGGTAGGTTTATTCCTAGATATTTTATTCTTTTTGTTGCAATGGTCAAGAATAGGTTGTTTATTTGAGATGTTTCCTGTTTTTTAAGGTAGGACTGTGTTGCTATAAACTTCCCTCTTAGAACTGCTTTTGCTGCATCCCATAGGTTTTGGGTCGTCGTGTCTCCATTGTCATTTGTTTCTAGGTATTTTTTGATTTCCTCTTTGATTTTTTCAGTGATCACTTCGTTATTAAGTAGTGTATTGTTTAGCCTCCATGTGTTTGTATTTTTACAGATCTTTTCCTGTAATTGATATCTAGTCTCATAGCGTTGTGGTCGGAAAAGATACTTGATACAATTTCAATTTTCTTAAATTTACCAAGGCTTGATTTGTGACCCAAGATATGATCTATCCTGGAGAATGTTCCATGAGCACTTGAGAAAAATATGTATTCTGTTGTTTTTGGATGGAATGTCCTATAAATATCAATTAAGTCCATCTTGTTTAATGTATCATTTAAAACTTGTGTTTCCTTATTTATTTTCATTTTGGATGATCTGTCCATTGGTGAAAATGGGGTGTTAAAGTCCCCTACTATGAATGTGTTACTGTCGATTTCCCCTTTTATGGCTGTTAGTATTTGCCTTATGTACTGAGGTGCTCCTATGTTGGGTGCATAAATATTTACAATTGTTATATCTTCTTGGATCGATCCCTTGATCATTATGTAGTGTCCTTCTTTGTCTCTTCTAATAGTCTTTATTTTAAAGTCTCTTTTGTCTGATATGAGAATTGCTACTCCAGCTTTATTTGGGTTTCCATTTGCATGGAATATCTTTTTCCATCCCCTCACTTTCAGTCTGTATGTGTCTCTAGGTCTGAAGTGGGTCTCTTGTAGACAGCATATATATGGGTCTTGTTTTTGTATCCATTCAGCCAGTATTTGTCTTTTGGTGCGAGCATTTAATCCATTTACATTTAAGGTAATTATCGATATGTATGTTCCTATTCCCATTTTCTTAATTGTTTTGGGTTTGTTATTATAGGTCTTTTCCTTCTCTTGTGTTTCTTGCCTAGAGAAGATCCTTTAGCATTTGTTGTAAAGCTGGTTTGGCGGTGCTGAACTCTCTCAGCTTTTCCTTGTCTGTAAAGGTTTTAATTTCTCCATCAAATCTGAATGAGATCCTTGCTGGGTAAAGTAATCTTGGTTGCAGGTTTTTCTCCTTCATCACTTTAAATATGTCCTGCCACTCCCTTCTGGCTTGCAGAGTTTCTGCTGAAAGATCAGCTGTTAACCTTATGGGGATTCCCTTGTGTGTTATTTGTTGTTTTTCCCTTGCTGCTTTTAATATGCTTTCTTTGTATTTAATTTTTGACAGTTTGATTAATATGTGTCTTGGCGTATTTCTCCTTGGATTTATCCTGTATGGGACTCTCTGTGCTTCCTTGACTTGATTAACTATTTCCTTTTCCATATTAGGGAAGTTTTCAACTATAATCTCTCCAAATATTTTCTCAGTCCCTTTCTTTTTCTTTTCGTCTTCTGGAACCCTTACAATTCGAATGTTGGTGCATTTAATGTTGTTCCAGAGGTCTCTGAGACTATCCTCAGTTCTCTTCATTCTTTTTTCTTTATTCTGCTCTGCAGTAGTTATTTCCACTATTTTATCTTCCAGGTCACTTATCCGTTCTTCTGCCTCAGTTATTCTGCTATTGATCCCTTCTAGAGTATTTTTAATTTCATTTATTGTGTTGTTCATCGTTGCTTGTTTCATCTTTAGTTCTTCTAGGTCCTTGTTAAATGTTTCTTGCATTTTCTCTATTCTATTTCCAAGATTTTGGATCATCTTTACTATCATTATTCTGATTTCTTTTTCAGGTAGACTGCCTATTTCCTCTTCATTTGTTAGGTGTGGTGGGTTTTTATGTTGCTCCTTCATCTGCTGTGTGTTTTTCTGTCTTCTCATTTTGCTTGTCTTACTGTGTTTGGGGTCTCCTTTTTGCAGGCTGCATGTTCAACTTTGAGGCTTCCTTCAAATGGTAGGATAGAAACAGGACACCTATCCAGCACACAGGTCAACGAATCAGTCTGCACACATCAACATCTGCTTCCTTTTTGACATTCCTTCACTAGTCAAGGTCGTTTTAATTGTTGCTAGCAAAAACTTGCACGCCCTCCAAGCCGCACTCAGCCTAAACATGACGAATGCCGGAGCCCGGTAGTAAACTTTATAACTAACATTTCTGCAGACAGCAGACTAAAGAATTCTAATTTTATGAGAAAATTCACAAGTGTTCATGGTAGCAAGTTGTATGAGCATATAATTTGATAAACCCAAAACATTCAAGTTTCTAATTTTTAAAAAATTCTACTGAACTATACACTTTAAAATGGTTAGAATACTATGTGTATTTTACCACAATAAAAAATTTATGTAAGAAAAATGTTCCAGATGAAGAGAAAAAATGGTTTTCTTTTTCCTGCACATACTCAATATTTATTTCTTTTGCCCTTGGATGTCACATGTTACTCAGTATCACAGTTCCTGGAAATAAAATACTTTTAAAAATATTTCCAATAATTGTCTTCAAGTTTCCAGCAAGCAAAGATCCAGGATTCCAGTATTCACTGAAATTTATAAACAGAAATGCTTCGTGAATAGTTGCGTCATCTGTAAACTTCTTGATGAGTTTAATTTTAGCAGCTTGTTTTATATCAGCCTTTTTATTTCATAATATAAAACCCCAATTTTGGGGTGGGGGGCCAGAAGAAGAAGAAATAGTATGGCTTTCATGCATAAAGAACATTTCAGTATAAATTCACTGAAGCAATCCTTACAGAAAGAGGCGGCATTGTAGAAACAACTTTTCGTAATGTTTTAATTTGGATTTTCTTCAAGCGTATAAGCTTTCACACCCGGAATGTCTCTGGCTGGGCTACTGCGGTGGTTTTGAAATCTCTGTTTCCTGGGAACTCAGTGGTTTTAGAGACAGAACAGATATTCCTCCAGGGTAGCTTTGGGCAACCAGGCAGCAGGAACAACTTAGCAGTCCTGGCCAGGGAGTAGGGCTGGAGTGAGAGGTTTTTGGAATGAATGAATACCTACTACTACTTTCCGTCATTGAGTCATTTGGTCGGAGAGATCAAGTCTTGAGAAAAAGAGTCTGATTGCCTGCACTTAGGCCTGAGCCTGCCCCTGGCTGTCGGAGTGAGGGGGGATGCGGGTGGGGTTGTGACAGGAGGTTTCTGCCAGAAGGAATCTCCAGGAACTCCTTCAGCCTTCTCAGTGTCAGGACAGAGTGTCTTCAATTACTGGAGGAAATGAAATTCACAAAAGGAAATAGGATGTTGTTGCAGTCGGGGGATGGATGGGTTCACTTCTGAGAGGGAAAGCTCTTCAGAAGGGACTTTCCTGATATGGCCACATGTTACCCACCCATTTCATTTTCACGGATACATCCTCAGGCTCCTCCAGTACAAGAAGATGACCATGCCTATGTTCCCACTCATTCTCAATCATCCTTGCAATACTGGACAGAGTGGGTAGATCGGGATACTTTGGGCTGCAAGGAAAACCTCAACTGGCTCAGACAAGACAAAAAAGTATTATTTCACATAGCAAGTAGTCCTGAGATAGGATGGGTTGAGTCAGTGGCTAAGCAATGTTATCAAGGATCCACTTGAATTCCATCTTTCTGCTCTGCCATTTTCAGTGTGTCAGTCACTGGATGGTGGCGGCAGCTCCAGAGTTCAAATCCCTACATACTATCCAGAGGCAGAACAAAGGGATTACTGTGTCCTCGTGTCTCTCCGTGAGAGCCAAGAAACCTTTCTCAGAAGACCCTCAGCAGATGTCTTTTCATGCCTCATTGGTCAGAATTGGGTCACACAACTTTTTTGGCCAGTTACCACGAAGGAAAATGGCATTTCCACAACTGGCTTAATCGAGATAGCTGGTAATGGGGCCAGCCTGCCCCAGAGCTCATGGCCAAAAAAAGTAAAATGGACAACTAGACAAAGTTGGGTTAAGTTTTGTGGACACGTCACATTTGTGGCTTCCTATATTTGAGAAATTTCCCACATGATGAGTCCCAGATGGAAGCAGAACTCACCTTCCCAGTTGGTAGGTAAGTTTGGGTGCAGGTATGTTACCTGAACTCCACCAACCAGATACACCTGCACAAGACTTGGATTTAGAACTGAGCAAAGTGAGGGATTAGATGCCGGGCAGATTCCTTTTTCCGGTGAAGCTGGAGGAGCATTTCAGATAGACAATGCCGTTTTCTGAAACGGCTGAGTGGTAACATCTCGCGCATTGCATCCACGTTATAGGTGGCAGTGGCCACGGGTCTCCACTGGAGCAATCTGGTGGTATAATTTGGGTATTGTTCCAGGTTATATAGTCTTCAAGCCTGATTTTCCAGCCCTCCTGGGGATTCTGTGAGCTCCCTGTGTCCTTAAAGAAACTCCTTTCTAGCTTAAACTAGCTTGAGTTGGTGCTGTTGTTTATGACCAGGAACTCTGCAAGGAAGAAGTGAAGAATAGCTGTTGGGTAGGCAAAACCATGTCTACTCCAGCAGGGGATCAGTAGGTAGTCAGCACTGCAAACCACCAGGGGGCTGTATTCTGTGGGGTGCCCCCCACTTATGATGCCCTGCTGCTGAACCTGGCTTCCTTTCTCCATTGTCCTCCTTGGGATAACTCAATGATTACTACCTTTTTCTGGAAATCTGCTCTTACTGCCTCTCTGTTTAAGCAGTTCCAAATGGCTTCATACCCTGAGAATTTTCCCCCTTGGCCTAATGGGTAGGTGTAACTTAATACTGTGTGGAAGAAACCACAGACCAGTCTAGCCAAGTCAAGCCGAGCATAAATAAAACGGTTAAAAAAAAGAGACGTTGTATATGCATGATTCTGTATCCTCTTACAAATAACTAGAAGGTAATGAACCTTCCTTGCAATTTATTTAACATTTTTATTAAACAAACAAATTTATGGTAACATTAATGAAACTTTCAACAACAGAAGGAAAAACTGCACTTATAATTCTGCCCCTCCTTCTGCCTTGACAGAACTCCTTGTGCCTCTTAACACTATTATTTGCATATACCAATGCCTTTCATTAAGTGGGTACAACATATCTTACCTAACCACCAACTACACTCACTAGATATTTAGGAGGCTTCCAAGCTTACAGACTTTCTTCTATTAATTTTGCATTAAGCAGGTGCAAAACATTGTTCTTCCTCTGAATAATGCAGATCACTGAATCAGATAAACATTTTGAATGGCTTTGCCTGGCCTTGCTGTTTTGCATTGCCATCATCAGTGTACATGTGGACCCGTTTTGCTACACCATCTCCAGCAACGAGTGTGTTTAAAATATCTTATTAATTTAATAGAAGCAAAATGCAACCTTATTGCGCTTTTATTTCGTATATTTTAATTATTATTGAGGTTTTCCTACGATTCTGATCGTGAAGATTCCCTCGTTCGGCATTATCATAGAATGTTCCAAGACAGAGTCAGGACCAGGCTCATGGGTTGTAAATGTAATAACGGTGTGCATATTATCAAGAATGTTTCAGAAGGTGCCATGTGGTTTTTTCAGGAGATGGTTTTAGGCAGAATTAATCCTTTTAGAGGGTTATTATATTGGATTGTCCTAGTTATGTCAAAGGATGGCCTGGGGGAGGGGACTTCTTCGTTTGTTTGAACATTGCTGAACATTTAATTTCAAATTTTCTGCTTCGTACATAATGAAAAGTGTTCACTGAATTTGTGGCAGTAAATATAAACTGTAGTTTTGACATTTGAAAAATTTGAAATAGATTAATATTACAGAACTGCATTAGTTCTCTGTGGCATCCCTCCCAAAAATAGAATTGCTGTTTTTTAGATAAATTACTCTTCCTCTTTTTCTCTTATTTTCTCTGCTGCAAACATAAACATTCACTTTTTAAAAAAAATTAGCCATTAAAAGAAATTTACATTTTGGCAAACACTGCTTAATTTGGAATGCTAGTATAGAATTTCTCACAGAAAGCTGGGGTCCTGGAAAACAGAATGTTCTTTTTTGAACTGCACTTTGAAAAGGGACACTAACTGTAACTCTTGCTTTTCCAGGCCTTGCCATCCTGGGGGAGGACAAACAAAAAAGTAACAAAAATAGTTTTTGCCTCCAAGTGCCCACCAATGGAAATGCTGTAACCCATGTCCTCTAAGTTCGTTTCTTCCCCTCCCAGATGACCCTCTGGGTAAAACCTGCATCAGTGGTAGCCATTTAATGTGCTCCCACTTGGTACCCCCCCCTCTGCTCTGCCTCCTGGTGGCTCAGTCAGCCATTGCTGCCCCCATATAGTTTGACCTTTTGCCCGAAAGCCACCCGCCCTTTGTCACTGCCCCCACCCTCCTGCCAGCCTCAGGTGTCAGCGGAAGCTGTTCTCGCTGAGAAGGAAAGGAATTTGTTCCTTCAATGCATTACAGCAACCACTGCGCAGTCACTCTCTGGTGAGCTCATGCCCTCAGAATCTTACAGGCCCTTTTCCTGAAAACCTCTACTCAGGTTCCCTTGGCTCTAGGTCAAAGGACATTTAAGTGATACAATGTTATTATTGCCTCAGAAAAAGTCTCTCACCTCTCTTCAACAGCTGGAACAACTTGGATAGTCACGTGCAAAAGAATGAAGCTTGACCATTACTTACACCATATAAGAATTGACTCAAAATGGACCAAAGACTTATTTTTTTTTTTTTTTTTTTTTTTGCGGTACGTGGGCCTCTCACTGTTGTGGCCTCTCCCGTTGCGGAGCACAGCCTCCGGACGCGCAGGCTCAGCGGCCATGGCTCACGGGCCCAGCCACTCCGCGGCATGTGGGATCTTCCCAGACCGGGGCACGAACCCGTGTCCCCTGCATCGGCAGGGAGACTCTCAACCACTGCGCCACCAGGGAAACCCCAGACCAAAGACATTTAAACGTAAGAGTTAAAACTATAAAACTCTTAGAAGAAAAGAGGAAAAAATCTTCATGACCTTGGATTTGGCAATAGGTTCTTAGATATGACACCAAAAACACAAGCAACAAAGGAAAAAAATAATCTTGACTAGGAGTGTGGCCAAGCCATCCTGTATGACTGCACAAAAGAACCACATCTGCTTTTCATCCCGTGGAAGCTCCAGGAAGGTGACCCTACCTAAGAGGTGTCTTTTATCTCTGCACTTGCTACAGAAGCTTCCCCTGTTAGCTACTGGGGTGGGCTATCTCCTCCGCATGACCAGAGGGGCGCTCCCTTACATGCCTTTCCTGGCTAACCGTTGATTACCATGCCTCTAGCTCCTTCCCAGGCCTCTCGCCTTCACTTTCTTCTCCCTCAAATAGCTCATGGTACCACAGACTGCTGGAACCCACTTTCCTTCACACACCCAGAAAGGAAGGCCCAAGAAACTCCCACAGATTCTTTCTCCCATGTTACAAAGCAGTCAGGAGAAAGATGTGCGGCTTGACCTCAGACTCCGGGCCCTAAGCCCAGGGCTCTTTCTTGGGTAGTTCACACCAGACCTCTGCTAACTGGAGACCTGGGAGGTTGGCGACCCCTGCAGGTGCCTGTCTGCAGGAGCCGATTTGCAGGAGAGCTTTCGGCTCACACTGACACTGACGGGAAAGGAAGGAGTTTCTTGGTGCCGAAAGGAATAGAAAGATAAGAAAAAGAGGGATGAAGGGGTTCTGACCCTTAGCCAGGCCTGTGGACCGGTTTTGAGCCCCCGAGGGAGGAGCAGGTGAGAAGTGAGGATCCTCTGTTTGTGAATGGCTGTGTGAGGCTCTGGGCGGAAGCAGTGCTGGCCCGGGCCCTGGAGACGAGGTGCACAGAGGACCAGGAGAGCCCACCCCAATGCTCCCACTCCAGGCTGGCCCCAGACCACACCCTCCCAAAGAAAGGGCTCCCACAGCTGGGGCAGTGAGATGGCGTGAGCTGAGGAGCGTGATGGGCTTGTTTCTGATCAGAGGTGAGACTGCACAGCCACAGGCACTCCCAGAAATTACTGACAAGAGACTGGCGGTAGGCGGGGCTGGAGGGGGCTGGGGGTGACTGTCAGTGGACTGATACCGTGGAACATACATGGTACACATCATGACACTCTGGCCCTGAATATCATCTTCTCAAGCCCACATTCACTTGTTCATTTATTCAACAAGTATTTATTAAACATCTATGTGTTCTGGCTACCATTCTCGTATCAAGGATACCCAAAGGTGAGCGAGAGGGACAAACCCTGTGCTCTCAAGTGCTTACCATCCTGCTTAGCTGTGCAGTTCCATTCTCTTCTCCTTGGGGTTCTCCTCTCTAGGACCCAAATGAACAAGAAGTATGATATGCAGTGAGAAAAATAATAACCAAGAAAGAGATGGTTTGGAGCGTCTTTAAAAACTTGCTACAGAGGCATTAATCTTTCTTTTTGGTGAGGTTCTCGAAAACAAGGACTGTCTGGGTGTGGGACACCTGGGCTGAGGGCTCGGGGAACATGAAATGATGCTGTTCCACACCGGATGAGCTTTCCTCATGGCAAACCATGACCTCAGAGTGTGTCCTGGCCGGAGAACTAAAGTGTGCTCTGCCTCGAGCTGTTTTAGGAGACCAGCTGGTACAAGATGCAATCACATGGCTTCTTAAGAACTTAAGCCACTTAGTGCAAAGCCTGGCAGATCTTTAGTGTTGGGTGCTAGGCTGAAACAGGAGGTGGCACAGTGCGTGGTGAGCAATGGTTGGCTAGGGGCTTGGCCCCTGCAGCTTAATTAGAGGGCAGGGGAAGGTAGGACCAGTGGGGGGCGGTCTGGAGCAGCTGCAGCCAATGGGCAGAGAGTAGCAGGGGCCTGGAGGAGCCAGGGGGTCTCCACTCCTAGTAGAAAATGAGCTGCTTCGAACACGGCCATCTATGCCAAAAATTCCTTCTCTTAGTTTGAGTTTGAGCTCTCAAAATCAAAATGGTTTAAAAAATTGAAAAGCTTCTGTTTCTATCCATACCCTAATAAGAACTGTCACAGTGAAGTTAAAAACAACAACAACAACAAACCTGATTGACACACTGTTTATTTTAACAATCTCTGGGTGTGAACTTAGAAAACACCCAGAAAGAATGATTTCACTGAGACTTTCAGTGCTGAAACTTCACGCTTCTTGATCAGTCAAGGCCAATGCACTGTTTTCAAAGTTCAGACAGAAATTGTTTTATCCACACTGCATCATGGGATAATCATCCTGTTTATTTCTGAATTTATATTTCTTCTGTGTTCCCATCATAGCTTTTCACTTTATGAGCCTTGTAGAGATGAAGTAGGAAGTGAGGGGGTGAAGTGGTTTATTTGAAACTTTTTACTTTGAGGTCTTGTAGATTCACATGCAGTTGTGAGAAACGATATGGTGAGGCCCTGTGTACCCCTTACCCAGTTTCCCAGTGGTAACATTTTGCAGAACTATGTACAACGTCACAGCCAGGACAATGACATTGTCACTAACAAAATCCATCATTGTCAGATTTCCTGTTTCACATGTACTGGTGTGTGTGTGTGTGTGTGTGTGTGTGTGTATTTAGCTCTATGAAATGTGAAGTGTCTGGGGCTCTGATGCAAAGTGCTTTGCAAGTACACAGTGATTATGATGAGGTTTTCATTGGTTTGTGGCTTTTACTTTTGCTTTCCTGGTAGATAATATTGTGAACCCAATTTATGTAATATCTTTTATCTGAATAGTATAAAGAGTTGTGTGATTCTTCTCATCTCAATGAACATAGGTGCTTAGCACCTTTAGTTCTTAAAGATATTGCTATTAGCAGCCCAGATACTATCAGCTAGATTTGGGACCTGCTAGGATTCCTTCTGCCTGAATGCTGAAACTCTACATTTCCTTGATCACCTGAATTCCCACAGCTAAATTAAACTTTTTTCCCTCTATTTAAATTTTCTTTCTTGTCATATTGCCAAGATAATATATTCTTGGGCTGGTAACTCAGTACAGAAGTACATTGTTTTGAAAATCAAACAAACTGAATTTGAGAGCCCCAAGAAGTGGCAAAGTAAGCCTCCTGGGTGAGCTCCTCTAGGCCCACGGGTCTCCAGACTGGTTAGGGGGCTCCTTCTCAGGGCAACTCATTGCCGTCATCACCCAAGAGCGCTGAGAAGCCTCTCTCTCCTAGGGCCTCAAGCCCTGGAGTCACAGCCTTCTCTGGGGCTGCCAGGTTCTGTGGGGAGACACTCGTACACGGGTGTTACTAGCACGAGAGTCTTGAGGAACAAACTACTTGATGGGTCAAGTTCTTCTCTCCCTCTGTCCCTGCCTTGTCAGCACTTCCTCTGGCCTCCTTAGGCCCCCGGCCACCCTGACTTTCCCCGGGGCAGTGGCCAGCCAGGCCACACCTTGGACCTCATTGTCTGGCTCTCACAACTGAGCCACTTCTGAAATCTCTAGCCCTCAGCCCTCTCTCTGACTACAACCTCCTGCCATGGAATGCTGGAGCTTGGCTGTATCTCAAGGGTCATGTAGTTCACCCTCCACATCTCACAGGTGAGAAAAGCGCAGCTGCTCGGGGACATGCCGAAGCTAAGGAGTGGCAGACGCAGCATTTGAAGCAAGGTCTCCTGACTCCTGGTCCAGGACTCTTTCTACCGCAGCACACTCCTCATTCCCTCCCTCAAGCCACCTCATCTGCTCTGTGCCCTGGCGTGACCTCTGTCCTCTACCCTCCCCCAAACCTTCAGACCAGCACACTTTCCTCTCCCTTTACTCCCCCATACAGCCTAGGCCTGTAGCCCGTCCCTTCAGCTTCAGACTTAAGCCTCTGGGCCAACCCCGGTCCTGGTTGTCCCCATTACACACTATTTCTGCTCTTCTTCCCGGGCCACGGGGCATTGTACAGAAAGCCACAGAAGTGTCCTGACTAGATCCACCATGAACTTGACCAGTGGACAACAGGAGGCAGGAGGGAATGAGCAGATACATGTCATCGTCTTCCTCTCTCCTGTGGGCTACCCCAGGGTGAGTTCCACCTTGCAGTCCTTCCAGAGGAGTGCCTGGTTAGTATAAATATCCCTACCCAGTGCCCTGGCTTTCTAAGGGCAAGGGACCATTCAAAGCCAAGGCAAGGAGGTGGGGAGCTGTAGGAGTGTCCAGGGAATGGCAGCAGTCTGGTTTGTCTGAGTACATGGTATGTGTAGGAACATGGCCTCCAGAATCACACAAGCAGGGCTTGAGTCCTAGATCCACCATTTTTACCAACTGTGTGACCTGGGCAAATGAACTAAACTGCAGTTTGCTTGCATGTAAAGTGAGAATAATTGCAGAGCTTCAGGGTTGAAAGATTTGCCAGTTTAAAGTCATCGAAGCACTTACCACACGGCTAAGTGCTGTTATACCCCCCAAATAAATCCTAGTTATTATAAAAAGGTAGAAGCAGCAGCTGCAGTACAGAACCCAGAGGATCTGGGATATACTTTGGTGGTCGACGGGCACACAGTGAGAGCTTGTGAGCAGAGACAGGCCCATCCAGGACTGTGGTCCATGACAGTTACTTGGTTGCTGCCTGTAGGATGGACTTGGAGCAGGAGGAGAATGGAGTGGGGTCAGAGGGACCGGGTGGAGAGTAGATATAAAAAGTGCCAGGATGGCATGGTAACAGGGTGGGGGCACATCAAGGATAGCACCCTGAGTCTCTGAGACTCATCTCTGAGTCATGCATCGTAGGAGTTCTCTCTTTTCCTTCTGCTCTGAAGCCAAGGATTCTTGGGACACCTCTGCCTCCTGTTTGGATCCTGGCTGAGGCCTTCAGACAGGGGAGCTCTGACCTTCACTGGGGCTGGGGTTCTCCATGCTGGTTGCTGCATGTTATAGCTTCCTCAGCAGCTCTATAAAACGCTGAACCCTTTGCCCTGTGCTCCCCTCCACCAGCAACTGGACCAACATCGGGGTTGGTGCTGGGCACAGATGCTTTTTTTTTTTTTAATTAATTTGTTTTTGGTTGCGTTGGGTCTTCGTTGCTGCACGCGGGCTTTCTCTAGTTGCGGAGAGCGGGGGCTACTCTTCGTTATGGTGCGTGGGCTTCTCATTGTGGTGGCTTCTCTTGTTGTGGAGCACAGGCTCTAGGCGCGCGGGCTTCAGTAGTTGTGGCTCGTGGGCTCTAGAGCACAGGGTCAGCAGTTGTGGCACACGGGCTTAGTTGCTCCGCGGCATGTGGGATCTTCCTGGACCAGGGATTGAACTCGTGTCCCCTGCATTGGCAGGCAGATTCTTAACCACTGTGTCACCAGGGAAGTCCCCAGATATGCTTTTTGAAGCTCTTCGGGTGATTCTAATGGCAGCCACGATTGGGCAGCAGTGAGACCAGGGACCACAGTCTCACTTCAGGACTTGGCACCACAGCACCCTGTCTGGGCATTACTCGTTTGGTTCTCTCGTTCCAATCAGGACGAGCAACTTTCAAAATCTCTTGCCTATCAGGAGACATTCTTCATTAGTTCACCCAGACATTGTGGCAGATGTTGTCGGCACCTACCCAACAGCTATTGCCCCTTCTCCCTGATGAACAGCCTCCAGTTTGGTTCAGGTTGTGGCGGCAAAATACTGAGAGAAGATGGGCTCCTCCCCCAACCCCCAGGGGAGGAAACTCGATTGATCTAAATCAATCATAGTCATAGTCATCCTCTTCATCTCTGCCAGCAACTGCCGTGGGGACACGTGACACAGTTCTGGCTAATGAGGTGTTAGGAGAACACAGCTGAGGCGTTGCTGGGACATTTTTTCTTTCTCGGTGTAAAGAGTGTATGGAGAGCACTCTGCCCCTTCTCTCTCTCTTCCCTGCTCTGAGACGCTATCATGTGAGAACGCACAGGTCAGTGCTGCCACCACTGTCTTGTGACAATGTGGGGAGGAGGCATGACTGACACTCCTTAATGCCATCCCTGAGCTTCAGGGCCAACCCTGAAATAGCCCACTTTGAGATTTAAACAACATAATAAACGTCCTTGGTATTGAAGCTACTTTTCATAGAGTATCCTGTTATTCACAGCTGAAAGCTTCCAAAAGATATAGGCATCCTCACTTAGTACTGCCTCACAGGTGAGTTTGACAAAGAATGGGGGTTTCTGATGCTCTCTTCTACAGGAGGTACTTCAGCAGTTGTTTTAAGATGAAGCAATTTGTAGCTAAGACTCCTGACTCAATCCCTGAAAACTAGAACCCTCTCCCATCCAATGAAATACGAGGTAGTTAGAAACTCTTTGTGCACCTGGTAATTAAATGGACCCTCTTTGTTAGCATCCTCAGCGATGCTTGACTTGGCTGCTCCTGCAGAGAGTGGCCCAGGTGGTGCAGGTTCCATGGTAAGATAATGTGTTGAAAGGCAAAGACCGAAGGTGCACAGATTAGAGCTGAGCTCCATTAAATAGACTTTTCATGTAATTTTTTTTTCAGTGAATACACTTTAGGACCTTCCCACAGTCTTGTGTCTATCCAGTTCCATGAAATTAGTTAACTTCCACTGCACTGTAAATTTTCACCAAGTTGCATTCTAATGTATCTGTACCTTCAAATCTGCATGCAAAGTCTGCATAGGCTATCAATTTGATGAACGCCTCATGGGGATACGTGATAAAAATAATTAAAGCACAGAGATTCCATATTGGCAAAAGCAGAAAGTATCTCAAACGGAATATTAGAATTCTAAACTGGTGATTTTTATTTCAAGCCAGAAGCAATTATTTCTTCTCTGTGAGTCACATCTTTGTTATGGTCATAAAAACCATTGAAGGAATTGTGAGCATGAAAGAAGTATTTATTTAACTTGTATCTTTTCAAAAATATGTCTAATGTACAAATAAAGACAGGTTACAGATATTAAATATGAAGTATATGTAATGTAAACTAGTATAAACTATAAAACACACTGGTCGTCTGTGGTTGAAAGTAGCTATCATTCTGTTGTACTTCTGCATCTTAGGGTACGTAAAATTATATTATTACCTGCTCTACCACCTATATAATTCTCACCTTAACCCCTAATCCCGAAATCCAGCAGACATTTTCAGGTGAATGTAAAGACTCTTAAGTTCCTCTTGCTCCCTATAGCCCCACACAGGATATATTTTGAGATAAGTGAGGGGAGAAAATGAAGAGCATATCTTAACAGCGTCGGCAGCCTAGGAGGTACCTCTCAATGCTGTGAACAAGAGGCCTCAGCCTGAAAAATTACATGTGTACAATGGTGTATGACACATGGGACCTGGGCATCAAAAACACCAGGTCTCAGATCACTTTACTAGCTGTGTGACTGTGGGCAGGTCACTTACCCTCTCTGAACCTCAGTTTTGTCCACTCTCAAATTGGGATAATAATCCCCAAACCAACTACCTCTCAGGCTTACTGTAAACTCTAAATAAAACAATAAAAAGGAAATGCTCCAAATGAAAGCAGTTTAGAAACTATAAAGTGCTTTATAAATGTTAGAGACTAAATGTTTTCCTCTTTTTTTTTTTTTTTTGCGGTACGCGGGCCTCTCACTGTTGTGGAGCACAGGCTCCGGACGTGCAGGCTCAGAGGCCATGGCTCATGGGCCCAGCCGCTCCGTGGCACGTGGGATCTTCCCGGACCGGGGCACAAACCCGCGTCCCCTGTATCGGCAGGCGGACTCTCAACCACTGCGCCACCAGGGAAGCCCTAAATGTTTTCCTCTTTAATACTTCTAAGGTATAAGAAATGTCAACAATTTTGTTTCTGAAATAATTCCACTTATAAGCTTAACTATGCCAAATTCGGTTAAATAGCCATCAGGTAACCATGGAGGAACAGCCAGGTCAATATAATAGGCCACTGCTATGATATCCTCAAGACTTTCCCATGTCGTGCCCTTCAGTGAGGTAAGCTGGGCAGCTTTATTGCTTTTAAATAACTGCTGCCTATAATTCTGCCCTTGTCATTCTTTTCAATCGTTCTGACTTGCCTGGCAGACATTTCCTGGCCAACTGAGCCGGTCAGCTTCACGTTCCAGTAGTGTGCTTACGAGGTCTATTTTAGCCCAAGATCCTAGGGTGCAAAGACCATAGTTAGTAATTGACTGTACAACAGGTTTTTAAACTGAAGTTTCAAATGAGATGGTAATTGTATAATCATCAGTTCCAAAATGAAGGTGAGGCAAAGTCTCCAGAGGGCCAGTTACAAAGAAACATACAGACTCCCTGGACCTAAGGGTCCAGGCTGAGGCTAAAAATAAGGAGTCAGAGAGTGGAGGAGGGGGAGGATGTATGAGAAAATTTCTTTGGAGTGTGGGGTTGCCAATTCCCTCATCTCAAACTCAGCAAGAGGGGCTTCCCAGAGACTGCAGTTAGGTGGTCCTGGGAAAACTAAAGCTCCATCCTGGGATAGCATGGAGGGGACTGCATGGGCCTGCACTCTCAGAGTCTCAGGGGCAAGAGATGTGTGGGATTTCCCTGGGACAAGATGTGGGGCCATCTTGGGATCCATCTGAAGGGTCTGGAGTGAACCCTGGATTTCTAGGGGATGGGAAGGAGTTACGAGCAACCAATAGAATAGTACTGCACCTACCCAGAGTCTCAGGGAGAGAGGTCCCCATTAACAGGAAACTCTGAAGGACTCAGGAAAGACCCATGTGGGTTGCTTTAATCACAGGCCAGGCACAGCAAGCTCAAAGCCATCAGCTCCAGGAACGAGTGCTCTAGCTCTTGGCTTCTCCTTTCCCAACTTCCTGCCCACCTCCACCCAGGCTGGGTCTTAAGCAGCCTCTATTCAATGGGGAAGTGGTGAGCCTAAGCCAACCGCATCCCCTCTGGGAAAGCCAATTACAGACCTTAAGCCTGAGAAGGGAAGAGAGTGATGAGGCCTTACTTCCAAGTTAAGTTTGATGCATTTGTTTATATCTTGTACCCAACATTAGAATTTTGGAACGAAGCTGTGGTTGAGACTTAGTTACTAGAGGACTATCAGTTATCTATAAATGAGCAGAAAATACAACTCTACCCAGCTTTCCATCCAGGGGCAGGGGAAGATAACCAACACTGAATATGTTTTTAAATGGCAGTGAGACACAAAACTAAAGTAGCATTTGGGTCATATCTCACAAGTTGTGAACTCAAAGTACTAGTTATGGTTTATATTAAATGGGCAAAAGTCCCTTTGCACAATAGAGTCCAATGGCCAGTAAAAGGGACTTGATATGATAATTCAGGTCGAGTCACTAGAAAAGATTTCAACCCTGAAGAACGCAAATGCTTTGTTTCAGGCCCTAAAATTACCCAGTAATCTAATAAGTATTTATTGTTTGTTATATGTGAAATCCTGTTGGGTACTTTGAAGAATAATTAGATTCCTCTAGTTCAGGTTAGTATCATTTCCCACCTAACACCATGCCTTACGCATAGTAAGTGCTCAAAAATATTTTCAATTTAATTATTCTTTACAAGATACTTAGCACCAAGGGATGTGGCATTTTACCAATGTTGACAACAACACTTCAGCTGAAAAATCCCCATATTTATAAAATGTGGTGCAATCCTGAATGGAGAGTGATTATGGTCTCACTTGTATTTAACACTGTAAAGTGTTGCTGAATGGTCTAACAGGAGAGAACAGAATTTAAACCAGAAACATATAAATGGGGTTCTTCTGCCAGTCAACTGTGATAATGCAGTAGGAGCAAAAAATGGCTGCTGATGGGAGGCCTAGACTTGAATCTACCGCTGTCACTCACTAGACCTCGGGCCCCGATTTTGTTTCCTATGAATGGGGATGCCAGGCTGGCTACCTCAGAGTGCCAGGGACGCTCAAAAAGATACTACACAGTGAAATACTCTTTGTAAACTCTAAAGTGCTTCACAAGTGCAAGGTCTTAATAGTAGCAACAGTTTAACATTCGTTGACTGCCACATGCATAGCACTTTAAATCTGTTTTCTCATTCAATCTTCACAACCACCCCAAGACCTAGCTAGGTACTTTTATTCCCTCCATTTTACAGAGGAGAGACTGAGAGGGTTAAACAACTAGTTCAAGATTATACTGAACCGCAACTTGAACCAGTAAATCCTGAATCTTACTCCTAAACACTAAGCCGCTGTCCTGCTTATTGCGATTTAATACAGGCGCTGATATCTCATAGGGGCTCAACAAACGCGGTTCCGTAAATTGCTGATTTAAAAGCAGACGCCTTCCCACCCCCGCCCTTCCAAGCTTACCCGTCGCCCTTTCTCGCAGCACCTGATGCTCGTACTCCCGGCCACGGGCCCTCGCCCACGCTCCTCCCACTCCCCGCCTGCTGGCGCCCACGCCTCAGTGTTTCTACGCATGCGTTGGGGAGACCTGCGCAAGTCCAGTGGCCCAGCGGGGGCTGAGGGACCTCTCGGACCCTCCTCGCCCGGCCCCACCCTGCTGGGCCCCGCCTGCTCTCGGTGGCTGCTGCTGCCGCCGTCGCCGCCTGGGGAAAGCTGGAGGATGAGCTGAGTCTCCGCAGTTGTCACTGTCTCCACCGCTACCTACAGGTGCTTTGGGTCTGGCCGGAAGCCCCCTTCCCTGCGCCCACTCCCAACTCATTCCCTGGCCCACTCCGCCTGTCCAGCAGCTTCCTGGCTCTGCAGGGAGGCGGCCTGGGCGTCCCGGGTAAATAGTTTGTGTACAGTTACCATGGAGACACTGGCCGGCCCGGCCGAGCGGGCGAGCCAGCAGGCTGGCTAGCTGGCTGGCGGGCAGGGTGAAGATGCTGTTGCGCTCTGCTCTGGCCTGGACCGGTGGAGGAGGGGGTATTGCCGGGAGTGGGGAAGCCGCTGTCTGCGTGGGAGGTGAGGCGTCCCCCGCCGGTTCACCCGGCACCCCTCCTGCTGTTGTCCGCCTTCTGTCCCTCTATGGGGAGAGAGGTGATGAGAGTTCCCTGTGCACGCCTGTCGGGGTCGGGCCGCGGCTGTCTTTATTTCTATACACTGAGCATTTAGCCAAGCGCGTGGTGCTTAGTAGAAAGTCAGTAGTATTTGTTGAATGAGAGTGATAGACTGAGGGACTTTGTTTAGGCATACAGTGACCCAGCCAAGGTCACACAAATTGTACCTGGGCTCCTCTAGGCAATACATAGGGTCTTCGCTTTTTTTTGTGGTACGCGGGCCTCTCACTGTTGTGGCCTCTCCCGTTGCGGAGCACAGGCTCCGTGGCCATGGCTCACGGGCCCAGCCGCTCCGCGGCCCGCAGGGTCCTCCCGGACCGGGGCACGAACCCGCGTCCCCTGAATCGGCAGGCGGACTCTCAACCACTGCGCCACCAGGGAAGCCCCAATACATAGGGTCTTAATAAATAAGTGTATATGAAACAATATGCACTAAAATATATTGTACATACATATAATGCCTTTTATAATCCATTCCTATGAGTGTCACAGCACATCTTCCATCTCACCCTGATTTAGAATTATTTTACTTGGTAGAAAAGCAAGTACCACTCTTTATTTGTATCCTATTTTGTGAATCTATAAAATTCTGATCAATTGTTTGACATAGCTGATATTCAGTAAGATACTTAAGATTCTTTTTTCACAAAGCAAAACACCCTGGTTTAAATTTTAAAACTTATAAAATGTATGACAACACTGAACAAATGTCATTTCCTTTCTTTTGCAATTTCTTTTTTTTTAAATGCAGCTTTTCATTCATGAGTAAATTTTTTGTTGTATCCTTTTATCACACAGTGCTTGGACGGTATTTAATGTTTTTTAAGGGCCAGGCGCCATGCTAAAGCACTTTACATTAATTTTGTCATTTAATCCTCCAAACAATCCTATGAAGCAATTACTATTACTACGCACTTTTTACCGCTGAAGAAACTGAGGCTTAGAGATGTTAGAAGCCTTGCCCAAGGTTACATAGCTGCACATTGTCAGATTATTTGAACCTTTATTCCAGCATCTAAGCATTTAATCACTGCTTCTTTGGATACTCATATTAACACGAAAGTCATTCAGAATCATGGTAAGGGTCTTGAGTATTTGATTTGCAGGAAAAAGAGTATGGAGATGGCCAGTCTTTCCCCTGTTGCAAACATCCTGATAGTGCCGTGTTACATTTAGCAAGAAGCCTGTTTCAGATGACTGTTAGCAGCAGAGGTAAAGACAGATCTTTATAATTAGGTATAAACTTATAAATGACAACGCACAACTTTTCCCCTAACCAATAAGAAATATTTTGTTTGAAAAGGTCACCAGTTTCAAATTTCCTACCGCTGGTGGTGGTCATCCGCTAGAGGTCCTGTGGACATCATAAACTCAAGACAGTGATGCAAGACAGAACTCAGCTGCTTCTTTCCCTTCAAAGTGCACATCCCCTCCTGTTTTCTTTTATTTTTTTAAAAAAAATATTTATTTATTTGGCTGTGCTGGGTCCTGCGACATGTGGGTTCTAGTTCCCCGACCAGGGATTGAACCCAGGCCCCCTGCATTGGAAGTGTGGAGTCTTAACCACTGGACCACCAGGGAAGTCCCTCCTCCTGTTTTTTTTTTGTGTGTGTGTGGTACGTGCACCTCTCACTGTTGTGGCCTCTCGCTGTTGTGGAGCAACAGGCTCCGGACACGCAGGCTCAGCGGCCATGGCTCACGGGCCCAGCCGCTCTGCGGCATGTGGGATCTTCCCGGACCGGGGCACGAACCCGTGTCCCCTGCATCGGCAGGCGGACTCTAAACCACTGTGCCACCAGGGAAGCCCCTCCTGTTTTCTTTTAAAAGGTCACCTTGCCCTCCCAACCTCCCTAAGTTTGCATACCCAGTGTCACCTCTGCCCCCTTCCTGCCCTCTCAGATGCCAAATCCTGTTGGTTCTTGTGTTCTTGGTGCACCTTACTCATTCTCATCTCTCTTCTTACTCTAGTTCACCTTCACTCCTATGCTTCGGGCTTTCAGTGCCCCATCCACTAATCACAGCATTTATCAAGTCTTACTCCATGCTGGGCAACTTGAAGTGAAAGCAAGAAAGCAAAAAGGGGCCAAATTTGATCTCATATTACCCCATGGCATCAAGAATCAGATGCCATTTGAAATAAAGTCCCTTGTGCTTTCTTAATCCACTGTAACAGATGTCTCCAATTCAGAAGCCATGCAGCCTTCATCTGGATATTTTCTAGCTTGGGTCTGTATTTGAAAATGGAGTCCAGCGATTACACAAATGCTGACTTTAAGCTGTACTTCATGTGAAGAGCTAAGGCTCAGAGTCTGGTGGGGCAACACCAGGTGCGTGGGCAATTCTAACCCAGTGAGGGGTGGGGTGTGCTAACAGAGACCACGGGGGACCTTGCAGAGTATGGCGGAGGGACACCTAGTTGAGGGTGGGAGAGGCATGTCCAGGAAAGCTTTCTTGAGGACCTCTAAGAGTTAGCTGGGTGGTTATATAAAAACTGCCTGATCTTGTCCCTTCTAGTTTTTTCCATCCTGCCCATTCCTGCCATCACATCATGCCTCAACATCTTTTAATTTGCTTATCAGCTTGTATTTACTTTCCTGACCTGCCATTCAGTTCTGTCTCTGCTACAACTCCAGTTTTCATTTCCAGAGCTCCTTCCTCTCCAGTGCACACCTTATATGTCCTAGATACTCTGCCTTGCCTCACTCATTGACTTGGTTGGAAATTCCTGCTCTATTCCAGCCCCAATGTCAGCCATTGTCATTTGTTCAAATTCAGACCATTTTCCAGAACCTAGCTCAAGCATCACCTCCTCTAGGATGTCTGCCTGACACCTCCCAATCAGAAATCCCTTTCTCTTTCATAATCACATGGTAGTTTATCTCTATTTTTTGTATTGCCCCCATCAGTTTCTACCTTGTATTAAAAGCAGGTGGGTACAAGCAGGACTGATACCCAGCTGGTTCACACCAAGAAAGCTGCTCTACTTGTGAAAACACCGGCATGTTTCTATATTGGTGTGTAAATAGCTGTAGCCCCAGGGCCTCTGAGTCCCCACCTTCCACCACCCCATCCAGTGGGTAATAGTTTCAATATCAGCCCTGGACGTATGTCTTAGGTTGTGTGTGTGCGTGTGTGTGCATGCTATTGCTTAAGACTTTATCCGCCTCATAGAGTTAATTGAGATGATGTACTTGAGAGTACTTAGCACGCTGCTTGGTATTAAAGTAAATGTTGAATAGCATTAGTGGTTGGTCCTTGCCTGAGAGTGAAGACAGTGAAGTCTGTGTTCCCAGAGATCCAAGGGGAGGAAACAGTTCATCTATACTAGCTGAATGGATTTGTTCTAGTTGTCAGGAGAAGTTTTGTAAAGTTAAAATTTCTGTGATACTGTTGTGTTATTGTGTTATGGTTCAGGCATACTTTACTATAAATAGACAAGCTTTCAAACTCTGATCGTGTTTTAAATTGGCAAAAACCATCTCTAATAAGAATTTGTAATTTAATAATTATAAAGAAAATACTCTCCCCCTGAAAAAACCCCCACTTCTAACTCAGTTCACTTGCATTATTGAACATTTCCATGTTTGAGTTAGTTACTAATGTATTAATATTGATATGATAATAGATTAACTGAGCAGATACTACATTATTGAAACAGTTTTTCACAATATAGCTGTTAAAGTGGGATTTGCGGGGAAGAGAGAGGCAAAGGGAGAGAGAAAGTTGTGTTAGAATTTGTGGTAAAAATTTACAGACGAAAAGATTTTTAAACCCATTATGTACATCGTTTCCAGCAGTATTTGATCAATCTAAACTCCTGTATGCCCAAATAATTTACAGAGGTCTTAGAATTTGACCTCCTTCATTACTCTATGAAAGGGTATAGTTTTCAATGTAAACTAAAATACAGCCAAGGACAACCTTAGTCAGGAATGATGGTCCATTATTACTCATCCAAAGCACGTTCTCTAATCTTAATTAGTTTTGCCAGATCACCTTTGGACATCCCTAAACTTATTAGTGCCGTGTGGGGCTAAGGCATCACAAACCTCATTTGGTCTTTGGAAGAAACTTGTTCATTGTACTGAAATGTCTTTTTTTCTTACTTCAGTGGGTCTTTTAAAAACAAACCAGCAAACAAACTTGCCATGGACACTGAAGTTAGATGTTGTGGTTCTGAATTTGTATTATTATGCATCAAAAAATTATATATATATATACACATATATATAGTGTGTATGAAACACTTTATATTTATTTTTAATAATTAACATTGAATATTTTTTAGTAAAGAGGATATCATATCATATTAGAAGTAAATGTACGAGGCCTGCCACAGTTTTTGTTAATTGTTCTAATGTACATAATTCCAGAGACCTTGCTTAAATTGGAACTCCTATATCAAAAATTCCTAGAATAGTGTTGCTTATCTAGTAATTTATTACTGTTTTACTTCAACACCTGGCCTTTCCATATGAAAGGAACAGCATATTGTTTGCAGTTATCATATTCTTTTCCTCAAAAACTCTTATGGAGGGTAGAACTAAACAGATGTTTTTGTTGTCTGTTGTTAAGTAACACCTTAACGTATAGAATCATAATACAGTTAAGCCCTCTTTAGTTGTCTAAGGAATCACCTGTAGATTCTACTTACAAAAATGGTGTCTTTTTAGTTTCCTTGGGCATATGTCACAAAACTTTTTTCTTTTTTGCAGAAGTTATTCTAAAATTGGGCAACTGAGATATATGAATAATTTACAGACCTCAGTCTCCCTGGAGATACAACATTTTTTTTTAATGAACACTGAATGTACTGATTAGAATTAAGTTTTTAAAATCTCGACTCTTTTAAAGTGTAGAGCTGTCAGAGGTGTGTTGCCAGGTTAGCCAGGCCTCCATGGGCACACGAGCATAAAGAAGGATCTGCATTCTCATGGCCCTTATGTGTGACTTTAACTTTTTAACCGAGGGCGGTGGCCTGGGAAAGGATCATTTGATATCGATATTCGGTATTTATTCACGTAGGACATTATCTCAAGTTGAAGGTGATTTGAATCAACTCATTCAAATATATCATAGGCAAATGTAACGCTGAACCTTTCTCTGAGGCTACATTTATAAAAGCTACATTTTTAAAAATGTACATTTATAAAAGCTGATATAGTTTGGATAGAGGCCCCATCTGACTGACTTTAATCTTTTTTTTTGCGGTACGCGGGCCTCTCACTGTTGTGGCCTCTCCCGTTGCGGAGCACAGGCTCCGGACGCGCAGGCTCAACGGTCATGGCTCACGGGCCCAGCCGCTCTGCGGCATGTGGGATCTTCCCGGACCAGGGCACGAACCCGTGTCCCCTGCATTGGCAGGCGGATTCTCAACCACTGCACCACCAGGGAAGCCCTAACTTTAATCTTACACTAGCATTTTATGTGGAGGGCACCGGGAAAAAAAAGGGAAACTTCAGTTAAACATTTTAGCAGAACCCCTCTGCCCTGCCACCCAGTGTGTTTTTTATAGATTGGAGACTATGAGATGGTTTTCCCTTCCTGGGGTGTCTTCTTTCACGATTTATCCTCTTTCTCTCCAGGTTTAGCTTTCACTCTAGGTCTCTTCCCTGCGCATCATTTCCCTTAATCGCATGTATTCCCAAAGGCATCACTGTGCATGTCAACCTATTTTTTTGAAAGCTCTTTTCCCTTCCTGATCTTCTAAGTGTAACTGCGTGGTAGGTTTTTAATTAAAAGTTGTGATTTTTTTTTCAAGTTTAATATACAGGAATGGTTTAAGTGTGTATGGTTGGGTTTGAGCACTCCTTTCTAAATGACTGGGTGAAAATAGTTGATATTTTGTACCCTATATTTGCAGGGTGTGGTGTCTGCCTGAAGAACATTGCACTTTAAAAGGAAAGATGCTGTCTCCAAATGATAAAAAGTTAGAAAAGCTAGATCCGTTTTACCGACCTTCAGTGTCCGAGCAGAAGACCAGTGCAGAAATCATAAGTGAAGCACGAAATGCCTTAAGAACGGTTAGGACCCAAAGACCATTTACACCACGGGAAGACCAAAGAAAACTATTTGGACGTGCATCTTCAAGAACACCAGAAAATAGACCCCCGTCTTCCTTCAGGTATTTAAAATGTCTCTTGCCTATACACTCAAGTATATATGTGTATGAAGATGACATTTTCCCTTAATTCTAGTTATGGGTAGTTGCTTTTCTAAGTGTGACTTCTGCTAATTATACCTCTTATATCTGTTCAAGATTTCTAAAGATATTTCCAGACCTTGGGTCCAAGAAGTTGCTTTGGTTTGAAATGGTTAATAATGATTGTCATACCAACTTTATAAAGTGATATGAACAAAGCTTTAAAAAAAATCACAGTATACATTCCTTCTTTTCATTATTCAATAATTACAATCCTCCTAAAAGCAAGAAAAGAGTTGTTAATAAAATGTTTAAAGTACTATGATTTTTAAAAATCGCTTCTTCCTTAAGGCTTATGCATTGAATGCTTTTACTTGTTTGGGGTCTAGAGTTAACTAACATACTAGAAATTTTTAAAAATGATTCTTTACAAACTAACACTTCTATTCTGTCTCCTATGCTAGCGTCCATGCATCCAGTTTTGAGTCCTCTGATTCCAGGCCCATCTTTGGCACACGTCTCAGTCCACTAGAGCTTGTGAGTACTTTATATTACCACGGGTGCTATGAAATGGAATTGGCCCCAGTACTTGGAATCAGCACTTCTATATGCTAAGAAAATGATCACATAGACCTAAATGTATTAATAATTTAATATGAAAGCAAATTCTTTTATACTTTTTCAAATATAATGGTTTGTATATAATGAAACATGTTTATTATTCACCTATAGTTTCATAACAAAGAGGAATTTTAGAGATATATAGTAACTTGGCAAACAGAAATGTTTCACAGTATCTTTTAAATTATGCATATGTATTTTATTTTCAGTAGTTACATATACAAATAAATTATAGATGCATGTACATAATCAAAGATTTGTTACCAAAAAAACCCTCCAGCAGTCTTCCATCCCCTTATTTTTCATTCTCCACTCCCCAGTGCTCTCACTTTAAACTCTTTTGGCACATTCTTTTGGTATTTACATCCAAATTTTTAAATAATAACAGTGTCTTGCTGCTCTCTGACTTAGGAGCTTGAGGAATTATCTAATGACTTCCTGCTAGGGAAGATGAAGATTTAACCCTTGTCTGTCTTCCCACACACCTCCTCACAACACATTCACCCTTTCTGTCCCCACTGCTACTCCCAGTATACATATATCATAATTTTGGTTAGATCCCTTTTCTCTGAATGTGATTATATAAATTCTGTTTATAGCTGAGCCTTGAACTAATGATGATTAATGATGATTACTTCTCCTTCCCTGCACCACTCTTTGTTTTCCCTGGTGTTAATAATTGCCTTGCTCTTTTAGTTTTGTATTATTATTGTTTCAACTCCAAACTCTTCTCCAGTGGCCTAAATTTCCTTCATATATTCAGACACATGAGGTATTGATTCATCTCCTTGGAGAACTTTTCACACTCCCTCCTGGACCACTTGCCCTGGGCATCTGCACACAGCTTGCTACTCCTTCCTGTGCTGGTTTTATATTTCCTGTATCCCAAGTCCTCCTTTTTCTTGATTTACTCTTGTTTTAGCAGAGTACTCCCTCCAATAGCTTCTTGAGAAAGGGTGTATGGGAAATGAATTATTTGAGACCTTGACTGCTGTTTTTTCTCTCTGGAAGTTTATAGGATTTTTTCTTTTTGTTCCCAGTGTTCTGAAATGTCCTGATGCTGAGCACTTTCAATGTGAAATCTTGTACCCTTCAGCTCTGGGAAACGTCCTTGAATCATTTTGATGTGTCTTCCCCTCTTTTCTGTTCTTTTTGCCCTTTCTGGAATTTATTATTCGGATATAGGATCCCCTGGACTGGCCCTTCAGTTTTCTTATTTTCTCTTTTCTGGTTCTCATCATTTTTTGGATGAGGCCTTATCTTCTAATCCTTTTATTGAGTCCTTTTCATTTCTGCTATGATATTTTTAATTTCCTAAAGCTTTTCCCCCTCTAAATTATCTTTTTTTAAATATATAGTATTCTGTTCTTATTTAATGGTTGCAGCATCTTATCTCAGTATATTAATGGTAGTTTTGATTTTTTAATTGTTTGCTTCTTTTAAAATCTCTGTTGCTTTTGTGTATGTTGGGGGGAGGGCTTAAAAAAGAGAAATTTATTTTCTCACAGTTCTGAAGATTAGAAGTTCAAGATCAAGCTGGCAGCAGGGTTGATTTCTTCTCAGATCTTTCTCCTTGGCTTATAGATGGCTATCTTCTTCCTGTGTCATCACATGGTCTGTCCTCTGTGTCTCTGTTGCAGTTTTATATTTGCCTTGGTCTCTCTTTTTTTCGTAAGAGACTCTCTTCTGATAGCTCATGCTGCTTGTTTGGCTGTTCTTATTTGAGAGGGGAAGCATGTGGAATGGATTGGTCAACCCACAGGTGATATCTACGCAAACCTGCATTTAGGGGGATTTGGCTGGGCTGTGTTGTTTGTGAGACCCTCAATAGCAATATCTTTAGGGCTTTCCTTGTGGGCTGCTCAGTTCTCTGTAGAATATTTCTTGGAGGATAAAGACTGGTTGCTAACTGTTGGGCTGTACCCTGCAGGCCTGCAACGCCTGTGCTTGCCCAGCTTTAAGACTGAAGAAAGAGCCCAGAGTCGGCAATAGAGACATCAGTTATAGGGGGCAATTTCTCTGGCTCATTAGTTACCAGGGGAACCAGCAGGGGTGCATGCCCTTCACTTCCCCTTTGATAAGCTATCAGGTGGAGATGTTCTGATCTAAAGACTAGAACAGTTACCAGCTGGGTCAGGGGCGAATATGTAGGAAGGTCAGTCATGTGAGTAGGGTTTAGGTGAAGCAGATGCTGCTCGTGCAGGGGATGTACAGAGAGCAAGAGATCAGTCATTTTGAGTGGCCTGACCATACATACACTGACTTCTAGGAGCCAGGAGGAAGAAGGTAGGAATGCCTAGCATTCAGTATGTCAATATTCAGTTAACATCTATGTTTACATTAAGTATCCTGACTCTTGACTGTGCCTGGTTAGCCTGATTCAGAGACCCTCTGTTTCATCCTCTCCGAAGAACACACTCCCCATCTAATCCTGGGTTCAGTAGCCTGACTGCGTAGAGCTGGGAGGGAAGGAGTTACACAGACTTTCAACCAATTTTCCTTAGGCACCCCTGCCTTTATGCCCCTGCTACCGCAAGTACCTGGTGATACCAGTTCCTTAGACTTTCATGGAACTGGGGCGTCAGTCAAGCTGCTTCTCAATTTTTATTACTGTTTATGTGTGTGTATGTTTGTGTGTGCATATGTTTGGGTTTTTTTGTTTTTTTGCGGTACGTGGGCCTCTCACTGTTGTGGCCTCTCCGGTTGCGGAGCACAGGCTCCGGATGCGCAGGCTCAGCGGCCACGGCTCATGGGCCCAGCCGCTCCGCGGCACGTAGGATCTTCCCGGACCGGGGCACGAACCCGTGTCCCCTGCATGGGCAGGCGGACTCTCAACCACTGCGCCACCAGGGAAGCCCCGTATGTTTGTTTTTGATGAACTATTTTAAAGTAAGTTGTAGCCCTTATAAGACTTTTTCCACAAAAATTTAAGCATGCATCTCATATTAACAGGGACAGTCTCCTACACCACAATGCTATCATCACAGATCAGAAAATTAACGTTACTCAGTAGTATCATTTAATGTATAGTCCGTGCCCAAATGACCCCGATTGTTTCAAAATGCATCATATATTCCCAAAGTACTCATCAAAATGCCTCTGTGAGGAAGATTATACTTGTTCTTATATTGCAGATGACAAAAATAAGATTCCAAAATAGGAAGCATGAACCAGTGTGCAATAAGTATTGTATTTTGTCAGCCATCGTTGACGTATGGCTTCTTGTACCTACAGCCTTGGAAACCACTTGGGTTTTGAGCCAGCAACAGCAAGAGGGCCCCCGGTTTAGCAGCCCAGTAGGTCTGACTTGTTGCAGAGTGGCTCTCCATTCTACAGTTCTGTCGTTTGACTCCTATGCTTTGTTTTTAATATTGCTGTAATTTGGGGGGACTCACTCTTCCCTAAAAATCTAAATTTTTAGAGTTCACATGGTCCCTGTCAAAGTATAGTTCTTGGACTGCAGGATTAGGTGTTAGGCAAAGATAATGTTGGCATTTGCCTCTGTTTAGGATCACTGCAGTTAAATTTCTTTACCGCAGAATGGTTGGGTGCTATGTGCAAATCAGGCTAAGAATAACTCCGTTAGTTTGAGTTTTTTTGTTGGAGTGGATTATTTAAGGGTCTCAGGTATATTTCGTTTTAAACCATAATTAAAGTTTGGAGCTCCCGGTCAAAAAAACCTGAAAGTGGCCTCATAACTACCTCCCCTTCCACCTTTTCTCCTCCTTTCCACTAGACCTTTTAAAGAACCCTTTGACTCTGGTGACCACTAAATTGACAAAGAGGGGAGATCAGGGGCAATGGGAGCCCAGGGAGAGGGAGGGAGGTAACGACCCCTAGAGGGTGGGGGAGGGGTGGTACATACTTAAGTTCCTTAAGGATGCAGTTGCTGAAAGAATTTGTGAAGACCTAAACAATTGAATTTCAGCACTTTTTAGATCTGGGACACTTTCTCAGGCTGGTTTGCCTTTTCATAGTTCCTCATGCAGCCCTCAGGCAGGGAAGAGGGACCCATTCCAGCTCCTACATTTAACAAATCCTCTCAACTCTTTGCACCTGTAGGCTGACAGCTCTCTGTCCCCTCCCCGCCCACCCCCTCCCCTTATTGGCCTGTGCTCCTCCCACAGCCTCCAGCAGGTGTGGGCTGCCTACACTTAGAAGCGCCCTGGGCTTCTGAGAATGACAGGAGAACTGACACTCCTGGTCCCGGCTCACCAGGGTTCCCGTTAGCACCTGTAATCTTACAAGTCAGGGGAAAGCACTGCAGTTTGCAGTCTGCCATGAGCATTTATATCCACCTTCTATGTAGGTGTGCCGTGCACAGCTTTCTCTTTCTCAGCAGCTCTCCCCCTTCCCACGACAGCTCTGAGACGTGGGGCTGTTGTGTAGTGATAGTTATTTCCGTTCTGCCACTCGGGTTAGTTAGCTGATGTTCCGATTTACAGGGTTGTATAAAGTAGGAAAAGAGATTGAGGAAATAGGAAGTTTTGTCTTTCATCATTATCATTGTCAAAACAGAGTTCTCCTTATGTTTCTGAAACTTACAAAGCCTAGTTATTTACGCTCCAAGTATTTTTTTTTTTGGCTGCACCATGCGGCATGTGGGATCTTAGTTCCCCGACCAGGGATGGAACCCATGCCCCCTGCAGTGGAAGCATGGAGTCTTAACCACTGGACCACCAGGGAAGTCCCCAGGTATTTTTATTAATTAAACTTTTTACTGACATACTGAAAAGACACAGATCATAAGAGTACCGCTTGATAAATTTACGCAAACTCCACAGACTCGGTAACCAGCATTGAAGAAGAAAGAAACAGGTCATTACCGGCGCCCCAGAAACCACCTTCCCAGGGTGACCACCGTCCTGACTTCTCACAGCATAGATTAGTTTTAGCCCGTTTTTGTATTTTATAGGAACCGAGTTCCAAGTATTTGACAAGTAAAACAAAACTGAATATATTTTAAAAAGAAAGGGACTTAGAAGCCCATATATACCTTTGGACTAGGGGAGGTCCAGGGTAAGAAAGAGCAGAATGCGAATGTCAAAGCAGTGTTTTTTCTTTCACTGTTTCTGAAACGGAAGGGTGACATTACAGCAGTGAATCACATGCTGGGAGTGACAGAGGAGGCCAGAGGACCTGTGGAGAAAATCATAGTAATAGAAATGCACCTACAATTGCCACATCCAAAGAGGTGTGTGTGTGTGTGTGTGTGTGTGTGTGTGTGTGTGTGTGTGTGTGTGTTCTGTTGCCTTACAGATTAAATTACAGCAACCTTCTGAGATGGGAGGTCTTGGACCCCCTTTTCCAGTCCTCATGTAGAGTGGGACCCCACCTTCCCAGCTGGTGATCCGGAGGAGCCAGGTCAGAAGCTGGTCAGGGCCCACCGTGCTGGGATGAGAGTCAAGGCCAGCCAGACCCCTTAAATATTCTAGGGGGTTTGTCTTCGTTGATTGGGTTGTTCTATGAAAATAGTCTTTCAGTCTTCAAGGGACTCTAGCAGTTTTCTCTAACAGGACAGATCTTGAAATCTGACTTTTCCAGTACCTTGGTTATACGCCAGTCACTGGCTAGTATTATGACACAAAACTTGAGGGAGGTAAGGTTCTCAAGTGAAGATTTAAACCCACTTGCAACATTCTCTGAATTATAAAATGAAGTGAATTTTACAAGAAAAAATTTTTACTCTTGTGCTTCAAAAAAGCCATTTTGCTCCACAGAGTGAAAGAACATTTTGTAGAACCTGACATGATAGAAATTGATGGCTTGTTTCGTTTTCCCTTGGAGAATTAAAAATGCTTCACACGCATCACTTTATATTTTAAGTAGTCCAATGAGGTATAGGTTTAAATGCGATACATAATTTAGTAAAGGTCAGTAGTAAAATGGAACTAATTTTTTATTATGCAAGCAATGACTAATTTTGCACTAGGAAAATAATGCCTTTTATCAAGGAGCAGTTAAGGGGATTTATCTTGCCATCCAGAGATAATTCAGTTATTCCCTTCTGGGTAAAAATTAGCATTGCAAAACCACATTTTCTATTTTATAAGATCGTTTATTTAGTGCCCAAAACATTTCTAATAGTTACGGCATCTGTAAAAGCAGCCATTTACTTTGTCTGCGTTACTATTGTTTGGCAGACTTCTCAATCTTTGTTTCAGATGCAAGGTACCTGCAGAGTACAGACATTTTGAGATAAGAAAACCTTGAATCCACATTCAGTATTGAGAAGGTTATACTTATGTATTTCATCTTTCATAATTAAATGTAGAGCACTTATTTGCCTATATCATACTCTTAGATTTTATTGTTGCTATTAGTTTCATGGCCTAAGTCACATTCTTATGGATATTTTGCAACAAATTAAGGAGGCTGTAAAGTAAACCGACTCTTTATTAAACAAATATAACATAATTTATACAGATAGACGAGTGTTGTCTCCTTCAGAATAAACCCCTCTGAATTCGGGATCTTTTTTCCAGCAAGGTTGCCTCAGGATCTAGGGCCTTAGCTTTTGAGACTTAAAAGTAACGTGGAACCAAATCTGGTAAAGGGTGAGCAGCTTACCGAGATATGCTAGGGAGGGAGCTAGCATATCTTGAGTCTCCATAAGAAGACTTGTATATATATCAGTGTCCCTGCAAGAAGGGAACTGCTGTCTCCATTTGATAGCTGGGCAAGTTCAAAGAAGTAAATGGCCCACCCAAGTTCACATAACTAGTAAGTGGGTTTGATCTCAGAGTCATTTACTCTTCCTGTCTATTATGCTGATTATTTTATTTATGCTTTTTTAACTGTGTTTAGAAGAATGTATCTCTATAGTCATGAAACCGATTTTGGGTTTTATTTGGGTCTGGTTTATGAACCGTTTACAGATGTAAATGACCAAGAGGATATAAAAAATATTTTGAAAAATGTTACCGTTATTGAAATAAGCAGATTCTTAAGAGGAGAACACTAATATAGATGTCTGTGTTCTATTAATGTATATGAGAAAATGAGTGAAATTCTGTGTCATATATGATAGATGACCTCACCCATTTTTCTAAATTATCTGACTTGAATGTCACACTAGATTTTTAAAAAATTTGTTAATTAACCTATTGGATTGAGAGTCACTCACTTCACACAGTATGTAAGTGATTTGAGGAACTTTAACTTGATTACTTTTGGCTAGAGGGCTAGAAGCACTTGCTGCATAAGATTGTGCTTTCATAGACAGATAATCTTGTTGCCTTGGGCCACCAGGCAACACCACCAGGCAAAAAGTGGGAGTTTAGGCCCCTGTGAGGCTGCGGCCCCAGGTTGGGTTGGAGGCCACTGCCACCTGGAGGTTAGGCCAGAGGGTGCTCTGGGTGGCACAGTGCTTGGTGCAGGTGGTTTTAAGTCTTTAAGGAACTGGAATTTTGCTAGTAATGTCCCTTTTCTAAGGGTATCAGCATAGAATTTTTGAGATGTAGCAAATAAAACATTTTCATATCATAAGTCCAAGACTACTTATTGCTCTTCTGTTTTGTGACTTTTTAATCTACATTATTAAAAATTTTTTTATATCATTAAAAAGATACTTCTGTCAAGTCCAAAATATATAAAGGTAGTATTTAAATTCCACACAGTTCTTGGCACATGTGGGTGCCCAATAAATGTTTTCTGAGCTGAATCGAACACAAAAATTTACAAAGTATGTTGAATGTACTATACCATATTTTATAGTCTCTTGTAGAGATCTGTTTGCTGGCATGGGTAAACCTTTTTTTTTCAAATACACTAAGCAGGACAGTAGAGTATTTCATACAATATAATTGACAAAACAATGAAAAAGTGTTATATACCTGACACATTAAGCAAGGTGGGCCAACGAGACGGAGAACCAGGGGGCTGGGGAGAAGCCAGGCAGGAAGCCCTGTGCTCCTCTGGAAGTGTCAGGGCCAGCTCTGCGTGGTGAGTCTTATTCAAGACAAACTCATGCCAATCATTTAAAAAAAATCTCTTTCCAGAAACCAAAACCTCCAGCATCTCCTGCCACAGAAGAGGATCCCTGCCATTCCTTTCCAAAACCCCCAGTGGACCCCACGAAGATTAGAAGGATAAGCAGTGCCCGGGCGCGCTTACACAGGGCAGCCTCGCAGGGGGCTCTTCTGCCAGACATGACCCTTCTTCCTGCTCAGCGTAAGGCCACATAACATCCTTTAAAACCTGGGGGCAAGCATGTTTCTTGAGTTTGCACACAAGAGTTATTTTTATATGATGTTTTTCAAACTGCACATGATTTTTTATGTTAACTTCATTAATCTTGTGCAAAAGCTGGTTAAGAAACATTTTATGGGTGTTTATTAAGGTTTTTTTTAAAAAAAGTTACTTGGGGCTTCCCTGGTGGCGCAGTGGTTGGGGGTCCACCTGCCGATGCAGGGGACGCGGGTTCGTGCCCCGGTCCGGGAAGATCCCACATGCCGCGGAGCGGCTGGGCCCGTGAGCCACGGCCGCTGAGCCTGCGCGTCCGGAGCCTGTGCTCCGCAACGGGAGAGGCCACAGCAGTGAGAGGCCCGCGTACCGCAAAAAAAAAAAAAAAAAAAAAAAGAAAAGTTACTTTGTAGAAAAAGAATATTAGGATAAGTGTTCTTTAATGAATGCATTTACCTATTGATATATTGGAAATCATTTCTAAATTAGAGTTCAAAAAGTTGTTAATTTCATTAGGCATATTTAAGATTCATATAATGTACGCTAAGCTTAGGTCTTTGAAAATACCTTTCTGATCCCATGTGAAAATGTAACCACAAGTTGAATGGGGCTTATCCTGTGGCCACAGAAGTGCTGGCATGTATCTAAACCTGGAAACAGAGAAGCTAAAAACCTCACATCCTAAGGAATGCCCCCAATAATTGGAATCACCCCCTGTCCAGGGCACACTAAGAGTTTTTCAAACTGTAGGAAATGTCCGGTTAGTTGGATGACAATCGATTTAGTGGATCACACCAACATTTAAAACAATGAAGTAGAATAAAATAGAATGGAAAATGTCAGGGCACATTGCAGACAATAAATGCTAGTATGGCTTCAAGGACTTCAGTCACGTACACGTGTGTTCAGGATCATATTACAAGTTTACTATACATTATATTTATATTACAAATTTATCATTACTATATGTAGCCCCAAAAGTTAGAAATCCACTTTAACAGGGGCTGATAGAATTGGCCCTCCTTCAGTCACCAGGATTGATGAAGAGGAGGGATAGGTTTACACTCAGAGAGAGGAGATAATCTGAAGATGATCCCCAAAGTTACAAGCCACCACCTTAGGATCCTACTTGTTTGACATACAAGCCTTTTCTTTTAATTAGTCACCAACATTTAAATGTAGAAGATCTCATGGAAGAATCTAGATGTATGACTTTTTGTGAAAAATTGGAAGATCTGGCAAGCGCTGGGCCCGCTTTCTGTGCAGCCCCCATGGGGAGTGATTGAGCTGAGTAGCCCCCAGCCCCATTAGCCCGGGATATGATCTGCAGTCCCCATGTCTCCCCCGCCTACTGCACTCATTTTCCTGTCTGGTCCCTAAGGATCCCTGATGCAGCTGAAGAGGTACAATCAAGGAGAAAGGAAAAGACAGAGACAGTGCAGGGTGTGCGTGCCACACCTCGATGGCGTACGGAGTGTGTAATGAGGCAATCTGCCTTACCTTGATGTCCCAGTTTGTTTCTTTTCTAACAGTCAATCAGGTATTTATTGAGCCCCTACTAACTGCCAGGTGCCAGTCTAGGCCAACAGAGTCCTGCCCTCAAAGAGCTCGTGAGGGGAGACAGGCAATAAACTGGAAAGCCAAGAAGTAAGACAGCAGTTGGGTTCTGAGTGCTGAGAAGAAGGTGAGCTAGATGCTGGGCTAGGGAGTGACTGTGGCAGGAGGAATCATGTCACCTCTGGAAGGTGTCCTTGAGGAGGTGGCCTCTGAGTTGAAATGTGAATAATGAGGAGAAGGCAGCCGGGTGGAAATCTGTAAACACAGTGCCCAGGCTGAAGCTGAGGCCGGAGATGGGCGCAGACTCGGCTGGTGGACCCCAAGGCCCATGTGGCTGGAAGGGAGAGGGAGCTGAGGACACAGGGCCCATTCAGGGCCGGGCCAGGGGGGACATGGCCAGGACTTTATTCTTCCTGCAGTGAAAAGCCAGGGCAGGGTTTGAGCAAGGGAGAGACATCATCTGATTTCTGTTTCTTAATAGTAGCTGCACGTTTAGACTCACCCAAGGGACTTTTCAGATGTTGCACCACCAGGGCCCCAGTCAGACCAGTTACATCAGAAAGAATTGGTACTTACGGGAGCCGAGTCCTTGCCAAGGTGAGAGGCAACGGGCTCGGGAGCCACGGTGCAGGGTGAGGTCAGACTCAGATAGGAACAGGGTCACTTCTTGTAAACAGGATGGCAGAGCTGTAGTGAGGCTTGCTGAGCTGTTGTTTATCAGATGTTTTTGCTTCTGAGCCTGAATGCCGCACACATTTAACTCTCGGTAGCTTCCATTTGAAAATCCTGCTGCTTGCTGAGCTGTTGCCGTGTGTGTGAAGGTGACAGGAGAGACAGATGTTTCCCCACCAGCCAAGGCATGTCCCTGTTTCTGTTTTTCCATCCACCGTGTTGGCAGTTGCCCCCTTCACCACTCCCATCATCCCTGGGGTCTGCGTCAGCACCCAGGAGACAGAGGCAGTAAAAAGTCATTGTCTTTTAAAAGCACACATCACCCAATTTAAAAAACCATTCTGATGCTCCAGCCTTGGACTCATTTTCCTTTGTACAGGAGCTCCTGGGCTTGTTTCAGAGTCCCTATTGTTTAGAAAAGGTATCCTTTGTTGGGTAACAGGCTATAAAGGCCTGTGGTGGAGACTGAGACAGAGGGAATGTCCCTGCCCCTGGTGTGAAGTCATTCGTAGCTGACACCTCCCCAGGCAGGGCTGGTTTGGTGCCGTGGCAGGTTTGGAATTCCTGTTTGAAGAAAGTGAAAGAAAAGATGTGTGTCGTCGTGTTTGTAGGGCCAGCAGTTTAATCACTTGTGTTCAAATAGGGTTTTTGGCTGGAGGTGACCGTGTTGCTAACGCCCCCCTTACTCCAGCTGGACGGAGACCGCAGTGCAGGCTCCACCTTCTCACGATCTCTTTCGTCTTAGCCGCCATGGACAGGCTTCCTATGTGGGCTTCCTAAATATCCCCGGGTCTGTATTCTCCATCCCAACACTGCCCCACTGCTTTTATCACCTCTTGCCTTGTCCCTGGTCATCCAGCGCTCCTTTCCTGCTCCACCCTCCGCTCGCTGGGGGGCTGCAGGTGGGTCAGCACAAGGACCCTGGCCCTTGGAGCAGCCAGCAGAACGTGGGCACCAAGCGCCCACGCAGACATGGCTGTGAGCAGCAGCCTTGTCCCTTCATCCCAGTGGGCCATGAAAGACGATGGTTTTCTCTCCGTGTGCCATAAGGGACAAGAGGTCAGGAAGCAAATAAAAATTAGATTTGCATCATCTTCTTGCTGAAAACCTTTCAGAGGGCCCCCTGTGCCTAAAGGAGAGCTTGCCAAACAGTTCCAGGGAACACTTTTGGCAAAAATATTAATAGCTTTTCCTTGGAGGAAGGGTCCTGTGCTCAACCTGTGCCTACTTCCCTCCCTCTTGGAGAGCCGCAGTGCACGTGAGCATAGTAAAGGGTGGGGAAGGCCACCTAGTAAAGTCACCTGTTTCATTTAAATTCAACCCAGCATTTTACAGACCTACTTGACTGTGGAATCTGTCTTTTGGGGAACACAGTTTGGGAAACACCGACCTAGCGCAGAAGTTGGCAAACTTCTTCTGTAAAGGGCCAGAGAGTGAATGTTTTAGACCTAGTGGGCCATAGAGTCTCTGTTCAACCTACTCAACTCTGCCATTGCAGCAGACTGATTTATGGCTGCTAAAATTTGAATTTCATATAATTTTCACATGTTACAAAATATTGTTCTTTTGATTTTTTTTTTTTTTTTTTTTTGCTCAACCATTTAAAAATATAAAAGCCATTCTTAGCTTGCAGGCTATACAGAAACAGGCAGCAGGCCAGATTTGGTGGGGCTGCAGTTTGCTGACTCCTGGTCCAGGGGATGAAGTCTTCACTGTGCAGCGTGCATAGTTCTGCCCCAGCCTAACATTCCAGGCCCTTCTAGCCCCTGTCCTTCGCCTGCCTACACCCCCTGCCTCTGGTCTGCGCACCAGCAATACGGAACCCTTACAGTTCCCCACACCCATCCTGCTGTTTCATGCCTCATGCAGTCTGCTATATAATTCGCTGGGCACAGGCATAATGAGAATGTGGAGCTCTTTGTTCAAAAATTGTTTAGAATTTCAAGATGGCAACAGCAAATCATTAAACCAAGTTCAAGGCCCTTCTAAGCATGGGGTCCTGCTTGACTGTAGAGCTTCGACACACTTGAAGCTGACTCTCACGCCAGACTTTTGTTCCCTTTTCTCAGAACTCTTTTTTGGCCTCCTATTAACCCTTTGGAATGCTTTTCAGGCTCCATCTTCTCTATGAATCTTTCGCTGGCCAACTCCAACCCCTCAGGACTCATCTGCTCTCTTACTAGTCCTTACCTGGCACAGACCACACTGTACTGAATCTCTGTCTGGACGCATCTGCCTCTCTGTTTCCCCTACTAGACTGAACAACTTCAGTAGGAAAAGTGGTTTTCTCTATTTGAAGCCCGAGAGCATGAAACAGGGTGTAGTCTATAGTAAGTGCCAAAGAAAATATCTGTGAAACAGGACAGTTCCTACACGGTAAGGCTACTGGTTGTAGAATCCTTTTGAAGTGTACCATGATCTGTTACAAAATTAGTACAACGTGCTGCACATATTTTCCAGAGAGACCTAGAGCATCGTTACTCATGTTCAGTTGAATGGTGGACATCTAGCAGGAGTAAGAGTGAGCCCCGGGGCCACTCTTTTTTTTTTTTTTTTTTCTGTACATGGGCCTCTCACTGTTGTGGCCTCTCCCGCTGCGGGGCACAGGCTCCGGATGCGCAGGCTCAGTGGCCATGGCTCACGGGCCCAGCCGCTCCGCGGCATGTGGGATCTTCCCGGACCGGGGCACAAACCCATGTCCCCTGCATCGGCAGGCGGACTCTCAACCACTGCGCCACCAGGGAAGCCCCCCGGGGCCACTCTTCGCTGTAGTAATAACTGACAGCTCGCTCCAGTAGATTGTGAAGACAGAGGGACTGCAGCTCCTCCATCCACAAGTAGGGTTGCATTATTCCCTCTAGGACAGAAGCTCCATGGCGGCTGGGACTTCTCAGTTCACCACTAGACCACCAGCCCCTGCAACAGCATCTGGCACGTGGCAGTGGATGCTTCATAAATATTTGTGGAGTAAAAGAAACGAATACTAAAATATAGGGACAGGCTAACAGTGCTTTGTAATCTAAAATGAAGTATGTGTGTTGTAATTCAGACCTAAAGATATTTAAGGTTGTCTGGTGCTGTGGAGAGAGCCCTGGACTAGAAGTCAGGATTCGTGGGTTCCATTAATAATAATGATCGTAACTTCTGGGCTTTGAGTGTGCTAGCACCACAGAAGTCACTTTACCAGGCCATTATCACTTGGGACCACTTGAGGAAGGGGAGAGAAGCTGAGTGAGCTGCCCGCATCACACGGCCTGTACTTGACCCCAAGTCTGATGGAATGCCAAGCCCATGCTCTCCCCACCATACAGTCTCGGCTCTCCCCGAACCTGCTCTGTGACCTTAGACTGGTCACCTTACCTTTTGGGTTCTCCATTTTCTCATCTGAAAAATGAAGGTTAGACTAGCCAATCTCTAAGGTTCCTTTCTGTTGTAAAATTCAGTGTTTGGAAAGCACGGAGCTTAGAGGAGCAGACGAGGTGGATTTGTTATTGTTGGTTTTTATTGGTTTGATGGTTCAAGTGCAGAAAAGGAAACCTTGAGTCATTTTAGAAAAGCTTGCAAAACTGTTCCTCTATATGAAGCTCATCTCTCTTGCCCCTTTGAAAAACATATTTTATCACGGACTAGAGTATAGTAGCAGCATCGTGGGTAAGCTCTTCCTAATGTCAATTTGCTGATGAAGAAACAGTGTTGTATTTTAAGTCTAAGGATCTGTAGCCGTAAACACAGTAGGTGTTTCGGTTCAGAGACTGGAATTCCTTTTTGCAACTTTATCTTATTCCTTTTTAGAAAGCCTTCTAAGTGTTTCAGTGCCCTCCTGTGTCCCCGCCTGGGAGTCGTCTGCTGGGCCTCCAAGAGCCGGCCCCTGCTTCTCTGATCACCTTTCTCCTCCCCTTCCCGTCACACACTCCACTTGAGCATGCCAGGCACACTCCTGCCTTTGGGCCTCCGCACCAGCTGTTCCCTCTGCTGGAAATACTGTCCCTCATCATCTGGTGGCTTGATGCCTTACCTCCAGTAAGGGTTTGCCTGCCATGCCCACCTGTTCAAAATTGCTACCTGCCCCAATTCCCAATCCCCTTTTACCCTTCTCCACTTTTCTACTTTTGCTTTTTTTCCATAGCACTTATTATCTATATACTTCATTTATTATGGTCTGTTACTTATTGTCTATTGTGTAAACAGGTGTATTGTTAGGATGTAAGCCCTATGAGGGCAGGGATCTTTGTTCTGTCACTAATGCATCCCAAGTGCTTAGGACAGTGCCTGACATCAGGAAGGTACTCAGTAAATATTTCTGAATGAAAAGTTACTAACATGATCAAATTCAGGAAGAAGAATTGTTATGGGACACAGAAGTATTTATGTGGACTTAGGTAGTTCATAAACCTCAATTAGAGTATTTACCTACAGGTAGACTCAAAGCTAATAGAGCTAAGATTCTATTCATTTTTACCTGCTGTATTGATGATGTCAAACCTAAAATAGTGGTGAGGTCTTGCATACGTTCAGGGAGGCTTTATCCGTACAATTCCAGACTTGATCACTATAAGTCATATGTAGTTTTTTTTTTGTTTTTTTTGTTTTTTTTTTGCGGTACACGGGCTCTCACTGTTGTGGCCTCTCCCGTTGCGGAGCACAGGCTCCGGACGCGCAGACTCAGCGGCCATGGCTCACGGGCCCAGCTGCTCCGCGGCATGTGGGATCCTCCCGGACCGGGACACGAACCCATGTCCCCTGCATTGGCAGGCGGACTCTCAACCACTGCGCCACCAGGGAAGCCCCATATGTAGTTTTAAAATTGTATAAATTCTTGGATTGAAAAAAATATATTGAAAGGTAGTGATTCCTAAAATAAGAAATGCTTTGACAAAACGTTTCCTTGGTTATTACAGCAAAGAGAGTGGAATCCAAAGAAACAGTTACGATGGGGGACTCTATGGTGAAAATACATGGGATTTATTTAACAGAATCAAATGCCATTGGCCACTTGAGTCACCCACCTCAGCTAACGTATGACGGAGACTTCGGTGAAATCAAGGAGCAAGAAATTTTCAAAGGGGCAGCATCCTTGCCATCTCATCTCAGAAGGGGAAGGTCAGTATTCTTTTCATTTAACTTTCCAGTCAGGACAACTATGTCATTTACCAGTTTGCTCTCTGTCTTATGTAGATGATTGATTTGCATTTTCCCCTTTTATGTAAACAAAATTTAAGTTAATGATGCATGAGTAGGGAGAGATGTCTTCTCACAGCTGAATGGGGTTGATTTTACATCTCCCTCTTTAATCCTCAGGAAAACAGTCATACCTGCCAAAATACTGCTTTGATAGGACTGTCAGAATAACGTCTCTGCTTTATTTGGGCTGTTCTAGCAAGCCCTTGAGTGATGACTGATCATTCTGTTTGTGTTACTTGGGATTCTTGCCCGGGCTGGAATGTCTCATTACCTCCCTTTAGGTTAGTTCGCTGTTGTTGACTCCACCAAAGAGTGGACACTTGATTTATTTTATTCTGCAGTAGAAACTTGGATTAGAATATTTATTTTGGAAACTAATAGTTAAAACAGGAGAGTCCTGTGGATTTCTCTTATCTATGATATCTCACTACTAATCCCTCATAAAATGAATGATTGAGGATTACTCTATTTCATACTTTGTTCCTAGATAAGGCTTTTTTCACCCCAGTCTGTGATCCTTTCACCCCCATCCCATCTAGGAACCCCTAAATTCATACCGTGTTCCTGTGTAGGGCTTTCTAGGCTTCCCCTAGGAAATTGAGGAGCAATTTTCCTACCGTATTAAGAAGTTGTAGAGAATGTTCACTGTATGGACTGTGTGAATTCTTACACTGGTATTTCCCTAAAGAAGCCTTGACTAACTGGGGAACCAGGGTGGGGAACAGAGCACGCTCTGTTTTCCAGTCCCAGCCAGTAGTGATGCTAAGATAGGCAGAAGGTCTTGCACTGGACAGGGGCACTCAGTTAAGAGATATTTTTCTACGACTTTCCATTGGGTCATTGTGGGCAACTGCCCAGTTCGAATTTGCTTAACAAGATTAAATTCCATGGGCCATTTTAAGACCAAATGCTTGTTGCCCTCACTTAGATTTGGGTCTGACTTTGGCTTGTCCACATGTTGTGTGCTTAAAACTCCTCCCACGCCTACTGGCTGCTTGGCAGCGGGTTAGTTTAGCTGAACTGACCTTGTCTGCTGACACAGCCTGAAGAGCTTTGCACACACAGAATTTATATTAGGCAACCTAGTAGTCCTTGTAATGTCGCTTTGCATTCAGAACATTTTTTAAATTAAAGTAAAAATGAAATGTCTCCTTAAGTGGAAGAGGACTTCAAATTGGGACTTTGGGAGTTGAGCACAAAACATCAAACTAGCCATTGCGACAAATCTTTTCCAGTTAGTGAATAAGAATAGGCTGCAGACCTCAGAGCTTAAACATAAAAGGCAGCAGCAAAACTTGTGTTTCTTTCAGCACTGAACTGAAAAGGAAACATTTATCTTGCTGCACCCATCCTTACAGTAATTAAAGTTGACTAGGAAAAACCAGACAAGAGCTGTTTTCTTTTTTCTTTTTTCTTCTTGCAAGCCTTCAGATGTTGCAGAATAATCTGGCAAGCCAGGGTTCATTATGTCTTCCTCAGTCTGGGACAGCAAAGGCATTTTCAGTTACATATTTTATCCCACGAACAGCAAAGGAGAAATCAGTTTAGGGGCTAGAGGCACTTCTTCCTGACTGTCCAAAATTATGAGGCACTGGCGGCAGCACTAATTGTTTTCTTTTTGCCTTGTTAGGATGGCTTTTGCATCGTATAGTGATTGCGTCTGTTTTGGGTTTGCCATACACCCTGGCAAGTTTAACTTCCAGTAACATTTTGGCTTTCGGAATCTTCACCTCCTTTAGTCATTGGATGGAACTTTTGCTGAGGTGATTCCCCCACAAAATATTTTTATACAGTAGGATTAAAACAAACCGGAAAATGGAAACTATTTGCAGTTCTTTCACTAATTACATTTGTGAATCAGTCTGGAACACTTGATAGTTGTTTCTGGTAAACATTTAAGTGAATAATTCCAAGAAATGATCTTTGCTCTGCAGTGGAGTATTCCCAGTCTTGATGCTAAAGCCCTACCCTCAATTAACATGTTTCCATGTTTACACCAGAAAGTGGAAAATGAAGACTCTTGTCAGTGAACTGGGCTGGCAGGAGAAGGGAGGGAAGGGATTGCGTAAGTGGAAGAGGGGGCAGCAGGAACCGACGGTGGGCTGAGGGCTGAGAAGGAGTGCGAGCAGCTTGTGTAGGGGACAGAGGAAGTGAGGTCACGCTCCCCGCGCAGGGTCCTTGCTGCCAGTCCAGCGTGGGAGCCTCCACCTTCATGTCAGGACTTCTTGGGCCAGGGAGAGAAAGGAGTAGTTTAATTCAATGAAACCACATTGATTTTAGGGAAACCTATAATTTAGAATAAGCTCAGACCTGGGATGGACTGGAGTTTAACTTTATGCTGGTCATGATGGAAAAAGGATTTGCTGGGCTTCCCTGGTGGCGCAGTGGTTGAGAGTCCGCCTGCCGATGCAGGGGACACGGGTTCGTGCCCCGCTTCGGATAGATCCCACATGCCGCGGAGCGGCTGGGCCCGTGAGCCATGGCCGCTGAGCCTGCGCGTCTGGAGCCTGTGCTCCGCAACGGGAGAGGCCACAGCAGTGAGAGGCCCGCGTACCGCCAAAAAAAAAAAATGCTGAGCAAGGCATCATTGCAAGCAAGGTGGGCGGGGGGCGGGGAGGAAGCACTCTCTCACTTTCCAGAAGAGAATGCAATCTCTAGCCCCTATTGAACTGTCGTCTTCAAACAGCGTGCCAGTTACGACAGTCTGTGTGTCCGTTTGAGGATTCAGTCAAGGTTTGGCAGGCCTGCTCTTAACAACACTCTGTCTTCTCTTACTTTATGTTGCCATGTTTTGAAAATAGCTTCCATTAGAATATGTCTGTGTGTATATCTCCATCCATCATCCATCCAGTGGTTCTATCTGATGAACCCCTTTATACATCTGCTTTTTAAAACCTTTTAGGGCTTTCTGTATAAACATTGTTCAAACTCTCATGGTTTGGAAATGTGATTTTTAGGAGGAAAGCCCAACAGCATTCAGTTGTGGAGAGTCAAGAACTCTTTGTTGGGGGACCAGAGTCTGTGGATTTAGGATTGGTTCTCTCTCAGCCACTTGATTCAGCTGTGTGTTCTTTGACAAGTCTCTGAACACTTTCAGGGAGTCAGTTTTCTAATCTATAAAGTGGAAAAAACTGTGCTCCTTCACTTCCATCTCCTCCCAGCCCTCACTATAGGCTGTGGAATGATAGCTGTTGGTTTAGAGGTGGGTACATGATCCAAGCCAGACCAATTGCATCCTCCCCTGGGACTTTTGCCAAAGCCTTTGGGGAAAGTGCTCTTTCTCCAAGTTCACAAGCTGTAAAGATGATGTTGACTTGGAGCCAACAGTGGCTATTTCATTGCCTTGTGGAGGGTGAGTCTGTCTGGGAAGTGATGTAGAAACAAACAGAGCCGAGGAATGGAGACAGTGACTGAGTTCAAGGATGACATATAAACCCCTAGATCCAGCTGTGCCTGAGGCCACCACATCCACACTGCAGACTGCTCTGTTTCATGAGCCAATATGTTCCTTTTTCTTTCTCTCTCCCTTACCCTCTTCTTCCTTCCTTCCTTCCTTCCTTCCTTTTTTATCTTTCTTTCTTCTTTCCTTTATTGATTTATTTTGACAGGAACAGCTTATGGTACTTAAGATTAGGTTTATGTCACTTGGAATATTGCAACCAAAAGAGTCTAGTTAACCTACTAGACTTTATGAAATATAGATGAGGACGGGGGGTAATTTGAGAGCAGACACCTCCTCAGACTCCAGCAAGAAACAAATTTCACTAAAAGCGAGTCTCTTAGTTAAGAAAGGTGTATCCAGTAGTCTTTAATGAAAGAAATGACAGGAGAAGTGGGGAAGCCACAGTAGAGGCCCCCTTCAAGATCCAGAGTGTGGGGAATTCCCTGGTGGTCCAGTGGTTAGGGCTCTGTGTTTTCATTGCTGAGGGCCCAGGTTCAATCCCTGGTCAGGGAACTAAGATCCCCTAAGCTGTGCGGCACGGCCAAAAAAAAAAGAAAAAGATCCAGAGTGTGAAGTGACACAGGGGGAATGGAGCTGAGGGTGACACGCTCTCCTCGTTTCCTGTGATCCAGTCAGTTGGTGTGTGTGTTTATGGGGGAGGGAGTTTGATAGATTAGAACCCAAGGAACCTAGCCTGTAAAGGGGCTTTTCTGTGAGTCATGAAACCTGGTACATACAAACCAAGGGAACACACACTGCAGGTCAAGAAAAATAACAAGACCTGGTGGATGGATGTTCAGGAAAACTAAAGTTGAAGCTGCCGAGCACCCCAGTTCTCTCCCTCCGTGGACCATTTTCATTCTTCAACAAATACATGGCTCTGTTTCAAGATAAGTAATGTTAGCACAAGAGTTAACTTGGAACTTGAGTATGGGCTTTGTAAGGAACATAACAAAAGACAGATGAAGGAAATGGATCGCAAAAGGAACTACCCTCCAAGAATAAGGAGAGTTAAAACAATTGTCCATAGTGTCAAAGAAATTACAGATAATGTTGTTACCCTCTTTTTAAAAAAAGAGGAAAAGAGCTCTTTGTTGGGTTATAAGAATTCAAATTAGAGATTTTAAGCCCACATAAAGAATGCAAATATGCTCACAGTTCTCAAAAAAGAATGAAAGAAAAATGTATAAACGTGGAGAGAAAAGCCACATTAGAAATTAAAAGTGAGAATAAAAGCAGCTGAAAATGCAATCAGACATGGTGGATAAGCTAGAGGAAATCATACATAAGGAAGTGAATAAGAAAACAGAAAAATGATCAGAGAGATTGAGATAGGTGTGGAAGGAACGGCACTCGCATCCCTGAAGAGGAAAGGCATCCTCGTCCTCCCCCTCCCCGTCCTCCATCTTACTTTGACTAAGTGCTAGGCACTCTTCCAAGTGATTTACATGTATTAACTCATTTAATATTCACAACAACCCACTGAGAATGGCAGAGAGAGTGAAAAGAAAAATATCAACATAATAGAAGACAACTTTCTGAAATAAAGATTTGAATTTGAAGCTCAAATGGACACATCATGTCCCAACAAAATTTGATACGGAGTCATCCACACTAAGATGTCTCCAGTAGCGCTCAGCACCGGAATACTACCCAGTACGTAGTACACACTCCATTAGCAATTGTTGATTGGGTGGGTAAATGGGAGAAGGTATCCTATGGCCATCAGGCTGAACAAGCAAGTCACACAGAAGGAAAAAAAGGCAGGCTGCCTCTGGCTCTGTTAGAGCTCCTCTCAGTGCCACAAGACAGTGGAGTAAGGCTTATGAAGTCCTAAGTACAAGAAGGATAACCCAAGAATTATATTGCCAGCCAAGTTCCTTCAGCAAAAAGGCAACAGACATTTTCAAATGCGAATGGATTTGGGAACTGTGGTACTCATGCGCTTTCTAGAAAACTTTTTGACAACAAAATGGTGAGTCAAAATTCAGAACTCAAATGGAGAAGCTATGGTAAAAGCATTCATGGTGAGTACTGACTTTGTTTTCATACTGAATTAAAGGTAAACAACTCAGGGGCTTCCCTGGTGGCGCAGTGGTTGAGAGTCCGCCTGCCGATGCAGGGGACACGGGTTCATGCCCTGGTCCGGGAAGATCCCATATGCTGTGGAGCGGCTGGGCCCGTGAGCCATGGCCGCTGAGCCTGCGTCCGGAGCCTGTGCTCCGCAACAGGAGAGGCCACAGCAGTGAGAGGCCCGCATACCACAAAAACAAAACAAAACAAAACAAAACGTAAACAACTCTGAAAACGATGGTTACGGAACAGAAACCTTGACAGTGTAATATTAGCATAAAGAACCAAAACTGGTACTTGGGAGGAAGTGTGAGTACTAATCTCTTCACTTCATAGTAGGGAATAGATTTGTCAGTAGCTACAGTCTGAAATTGAAATATATAGTTAAAAAAGAGTGATTTCAGCCTGCTAATGTTTTTCATTCTTTTCTTAACTTTAGAGAGATCTTTTAGAAACTAATGTCTCTTGTGAAGACCCATTCATCTGAAGTTCTACAATTCCTTCAGTTTCACCTCAATTTCTATTTCTCTGTCATATTCAAGTAAAATTTATACTTCATACTTTTTAATTACAATGACACGTATGGTATGATCCCATTTATATGTATCTTTTATCTGCCCTTCCCTCCAAGTCATCCTTCTGTTCTTTCATTCTTTTATCTTTTCATCTGAATATATGCAAAATATGTCTGGAAGGATGTTTGCCACACATTAACGATATTTATTTCTGGGTGGTGGGATCTTAGATGGTTTTCTAAATCTTCTTTGTACTTCTTATATTGCCTGGCCTTAAAAAATAATAAATATATCATTTTTTCAAAAATAATGAAGTCATTATTGTTTTAAGAAATTAAGTAAATGTGGCTGAGAAACTTTGCATTCGGAAAAGACAGTCATCGATCAAAATGACTTTGTAGAATCCCACCTTATTTGACAGCTTCCATTCGATAAGAATTTGTTGATAAGCAAAGCCCTGCACTAGCGGGGTTGGGAGATACACAAATGGACCCTGTCCATGAGAACCTTACCAGCATGTCAGGCTCTGAGGCTCAAGGGTGGTCCCTAGACCAGCAGCATCAGTATCACGCGGGAGCTTGTTATAAATGCAGGATCTCACGCTCCACCCCAGACCTGCTGAATTAGAATCTGCATTTTTATAAGGTATCCAAGTGATTTGAATTCACACAAAGTTTTAGAAGCACTGTTCAATGATTGACTCTAATGCTGGAGGAATGAAAGGAGAATTGAAAGAAAGCGCCTTGGGAGTTTAGAGATGAGAGCACCTAACTCTGACTTAAAGATCAGGGAAGGTTTCCTGGGGTCTGTGGAGTCTGGGATGCCCCTTGAGGCTGGTTTTCAATAGAGGTGGGGCTCTGTGTTCTTTGCTAAAGGAGCAGCATAAGCAGGGGGGATTTGACTTGGTGGCGGCAGGTTCAAAGAAAGGCAGATGGCCCAGTGTAGCGGAAGCATGGGTCCTAAGGCTGTAGACTGCGTGGAGTGCTGAGGGGTTCTCAGGAGAGTGACGCTGGCAGCCGCGTGAAGGACGATTGGAGACGGGAGAGCAGTAGCAGTTCTGGTGGGAGATGGTGATGTGTGAGCTGGAGCAGCCCACTAGGACATTGGGATGGAGAGCAGATTGTGGAAACTGGTGTGTAATCATTTCCACAATAACGCCACGGAAGAGGGTAGTGCCAGCAACTCTCCCCTGTGCTGAAGTGCCCGTAGCTGCCGCGGTGAAAAGTTACAGCGCTCTTCACGTGAGGCGCCTTGAAACTGGAGCTGTGAAGGTGAAGGGGAGCGTGAAACTGTGGGCTTTTACTCTAAGCTAAGGGAATTTAAGCCTAACTAAGTTAAGCTAATGTGGTTAGCTACAAAGCAGTGTCTAATCAAGTTTCTGCATATAGAACTTGAGTAATAACCAGTTAGTGATCATTGAAAAAGGTACAAGAATATATGCATAATCTTTAAAAATGTATATTTTAAATCTTGGACCACCAACCCAAGGCTATGGTTACTTTTGAGGACTTTATCAAAATTTTGATCTTAGGACCATTCCTTTAAAATCATGTTCTTTCATTTCACTGTGTTTCTATTTAACCATTTAAGTAGAATTCTATTTTAGTGTTAGTTATTAAGACAGTACTAATGTCTAGAAACTGTGTATCTGGTGTTTCAGGCTGTGAAGACATGATAAAGGGACCACCACCTTTTGGTGGTGGTACTCTTAAATTGCAGTAAAAAAAAAAAAATCAAAGAGACTACAAAGCAGGGGCCAGCAAACTAAGGCCCATGGGCCAAATCCAGCCTATTACCTGTTTTTATAAATAAAGTTTTATTGGAACACAGCCACGCCCATTCATTGACCTACTGTCCCTGGCTGCTTTCACACTATAGCCACAGAACTGAGTAGTTGTGACAGAGACTGAGTGACTGCAGAGCCTAAGATATTTACTACCTGACTGGAATCTATACAACTTGAGTCTAATTCTAAAAATGAAGTGTCATCTTCTTAGGGCAAGGAAAATGTTAGCTCAAATTTCCTAAATTTCTTTTTATCATATATATCCTTTAAAATTTCCTTTTCCATTTTTTTACATGTAATTTTTTCCCAAATGGAAATAAATTTATTATATATTTTTTCTTAATTCCAGATCCCACCGTTTAGTCTGCTTCTTAATATCTTTTTAGCTATTGCTCCAGAGAAGGAGTCAACAAACTGTAGCCCTGGAGCAAGATCTGGCCAGCCATCTGGTTGTTTGTTTGTTTGTTTGTTTGTTTTACAGCCCTTAAGCCGAGAATTTTTTTCTGCATTTTAAAATCATTACATTTTAAATGGTTACAAAAGTACCTACATTAATAGCCTCTGTTTTGCCACTTGGCCCACAAAGTGTAAAATATATACTGTCTGGCTCTTTAAGAAAAAGTTGCTGACCCCTGACTAAAGAACCTCAGTCATAATAATTGGAAGAACTGTCTGAATTATAGCAAAATCTGAATTTTGGAATACTTTTAAAGAAATATACTTTTCTTTCTTTGGAGTATAAATGATCCAGAAGTAGATGCTGCCAATGTGACTGACGCATGTATGGGCAGTAGTAACTCAGTCAGTGTGTGACGTTGCCTTGGCTACAGAGCTTGGTTCTGGTTGTTCAGAGTGAAAGATGGGACTCTTGTTAATGATTGGGAAGAGAGGACCTTGTTTTTGCTCTGAAACATATGGGCTACAGCAGAGAGACCTGGGAGTGCCATACCCACTATGCTTTCCTCAGGACTCCAACCTGATTACAGATGGAACCAGAGGAAGGGCAGAGCTAAGAGAATTGCAGAAAGATGGAGCCAGTGCCCTGATCACACCACACCTAAAACCCACCCCTAGTGCTTGACTTTTGGGTTACATGAGCCAGTAAATTCCATTTACTGTTTAAGTCAGTTAGAATCAGGTTTCCGTTATTTGTAGATGAAGATATCCTAATGAAATGGTCTTATTGGGGCTTTAAGAAGGATTTCACAAAAGAGCTTTAAAGAATATTTTCTGGAATTGTTTTATTCTTGGTACATCAAAAGATATTCCAAAAAAATTTAATTATGGTCTTTAACAGCGTGGAACAGAAAGCTGAGAAGAAGAACAATTATACTGGATGTTTGAATCAAGATCTAGAAACATTTAATAGGCAGAAACCCTTTGCCAAGTATAACACTGAAATTTAATAAGAAGGAGTCCAACGTAGATGGGGGAAATCTGCCTTTAGCTGCATATGGAAGAAAAGACGAGAATTGACCAACACTGTGATGTGACCACCAAAACCGCTCACGCAGTTTTAGGCTGCATCATTTAGAAGCTCTCCTCTTTGCTCCTCAGGCCATATCTTTAGCTCAGTGCTGGGTTCCAGACAAACGGACACTCACTCTGAGTAACTGAACAGGCTGACGAAGAGATTTGATGAGGAACAGTTGAAGGGACTGGAGTTTGTTAATGACAACAGTGGTGACAGCCATGATAATAGTAAACACTTGCTGAGTATTTACTGTGTGCCTGGAACTGTGCTAAGCGATTCCACATCACGTCGTTTAATCCTCACAACAGCCTTACGTTGAGGGGCACTGTTATTTACCACCCCCTCATATGCAGATAAGGAAACCAAAGCTTAGGTTAAAAACTTAACCCAAGGTCACACAGCTAAGAAGTGGCGGAACCATAGGATTTAAGCCGTAGGAGATGAACTTAAGTGGTGACCACGACATATTTAAATATTTGAAGGATGGTCAAGAGGAAGAAGTATAAAGATTTGTTTCATTAATAGAGCCAAGACCAATGGGTAGAATTTACAGTGAGACAGTTCTTCTTTAAGTACAAGGGCATCTAGTCTTGAGCAGAGAGGGAATTTCTTTTCTGGATGCCTCTCTCCCCACTTCATGCTTTCTGTGGGTCCTGAGCTGCACTGCTCCACAGAAACCCTTTTAGGCTTACCCTCTCCAGACCGGACGGTTCTTCCTCCGTCCTCATCTTCCTGGACCTGTCAATCACGCTCACTTTCTCAACATGCTGGACTGCACGAGAGCATGTTTTCTCTGTCTTCTCGCTTTGGACTCCTTTTTCTATTTCTGTCCTTTACTTGTGACTATCTGAGACAAGGCCGTGTCCTGAGCTTCTGGTCTTTGAGCCACTCTTCTGATAACTCTAGTCCCAGTGTACTGCTTTGACTTTTAAACGGAGCTCCTTTCCTGATCTCCACATCTCCTTTGCTGATGCTCCGTTTTTCATCAGAAACTCAACGTGGCAAAACAGAGATCTGCTTTACCCCTCAAACTGTGCTGCTCTCTAACCTCCCCATTTCTGTTATGGCAACCCTGCTGTCCTGTTCCTCCAGGTCTGCCTTTTCGTCTTTCTTCTGCCTGAAATCATCCACTGAATCCTATCAACTTTTCATTTATAGGGTCTCTTGAATTTGTTCCTGCTTCTCCAGTCCCACTATCACCTTCAAAGAATTAGTCCTTGTTACCTCCCTCCAAGTCTCCTAAATACTTTTGTCATCACAGAACTCCAAATCTCACCATTTCCTCGTATAAGAACCTAGGACAGATCCTTATTGCCCATCTAATTGGGCCCATTGATTCAACACAGAGTTTCAGACAGCTGTTCCTGATACCTGCCAGCAGAAACCTATTCCTAAGTTGCTGGCCCTGTGCAGTTACCCCCCTTACGCTACCCACCAGGCTTCTCATGCTCCTCTTTACCTTCACTCATGCTACTCCCCCCACTGAGAGCAGTGTTGTCATTTGTCGGTTTGACTTTTATGCTTTTAAGTCCCACCCTGTGGTCCACTTCTCCCTCTCAGTAATCACTTCCTCTTCAGCATCCCTCTAGTCCTTGTAACCTGCTGAATTTCACGTTCTAGTATTTGATTAGAGAATCCATTAGAATTTTCCATTAAAAAAATAAAAAACTTCCTTAGTTCCTCAAAGTAGATTTTAAACTTCTGGGCAATGTCTTATACATTCTTTATCACAGTAACACCCAGCACTGGGCTGCTCAGACAGGTGCTTGTTTACTCGGAACAAAAGAGAGAAAGTATATTGACAATTTATTAAGTTCTTCAAACGTACCAGTCACTGTGCTAAGTAGAGACATTGCCCTCATTTTAAGAAAAGGAAAACAAGGCCAAGAGGTTAAGTAACTTACCAAGGCCACGTGGCTGACAATACTTGTACCCAGGATTTGACCCCAGGTAGTTTAGGTCCAGAGCCTGCACACTCAACCACTGTACCATGATGATCACACAGAGGGTAAGTGGGTGCCAACCCTGTGCTCTTCTTGAGAACCAGTAAGACCCAGCACTGTCAAGGTTTGGTATTTGATAAGAAGGACCCTTCTTAATCGCCTCTCCAAATGGGGACACACAACTGTGGTATTTACGGAGGCAGCCTCATCACGGCCATGTCCTCAGGGAGGATGGGTCAGGGACTTGCATTAGATGCAAACTATCCTGCTTGATTTCAGTAGCTGTTTAGGACCATAATGAAAAGAAAGGCTTGCTCTGTGGTCGTCAGACTTTCTTATTTCTAGAATTGAAGTCTGGGAACTTCCTTGGCCTTACACCCTGCCAAACTTTTGGTATTCTGCCTTTTCATAGTGTTGACTTTATTTATTTCTGTCTTCTTTGAGATCTCCATTTGCATCTCTACTCTGAGAATGTTGACAGAAAGGATCCCATCCCCATTTCTTTCTTGGATTAGCCAGAATATTTTGCTACCAGATCTATGATTTTACTGTATATAAAAATAAAGCAATTGTTTCAGAGTATTAAATAATTAGACCCTTTTGGGGAGAGTAACTCGATCTTTTCTCTATTGTACGATAAAAGGAAGTGTTAAATCAGGTGTTTTTTAAAAAAGGAAATGTTTATGGAAAAAACGATATTTGGAGAAACGAATCCTTGGGGCAGTAGTCAAGGCCAAGGGCCAAGACACAGCACTGAACATTTGCTGCGGATCTCACTACGCAGGAAGCAGGAGCAGTGGACAGCCACAGATGTTCATGGGTGACCCTGGCCACATGAGTGTGCATTCTTTATGATTTTTGCGGCAAATATTATATTTGATGGCGAAAATGAAATTTTTGTTGTAAAACTTGCGCTATTATTCTCTGTTTTTTTTTTTACCTTGGAATTTTGTACAGATATTTAAAAGTAAGTGTTTTAAGTATCAGCTCTAGCTAAAGAGAAGTTATGTCCTTCATAGACCATCTCTACATTGTATATAAGCTTCAAAACAAAAAACCCAGGCATATAATCCTGCTGTTGGCCAGCCACCAAATTTTCATTTGAAACACAGAATATTTGTCATCTGGGGACTGCTAGAATTTACCTTCGATTTTTTATCATGTCAAATATTTCTTAAAAAAAATTTTTTTAGAGAATATTAATTAATTTTAAAATTATAAAATGGGAGACAGGAGACTTAGTGATTTGGTGGGAAGAGCAGTGAATTGGAAAAATGAGACGTGGGTTCCAGATCTGACCCTGCCGTGCGATCCTCGCCACATCTGACCAATTTGGGAACAGTCTTCTTGCCTGGAGCACGTGTGTACCAGAGTGTGAGAGAAAGAGGTCTTTTCCAGCCCCTAAACACTACTAGGCTTTTGTGATTCAAGCATACCAGAGTTCTTCCTTACTGCAACAGTGACCTCTTGTGGTGTAGATCCTTAATCAGTTTTTTTGATTTGCAAAATAAACTTTGGATTTATTTTGTTGTTGTTTCTAGTAGCTGTATTTCATATTGTAAAGCAAATCTGACTTGTCTTTAAAAGATAAATCTCAGTTGAAAATTAGAGGTTGCTTGAAATGAGGTATGGAGTACCAAACTCCATTTCTGGTTTCTTTAGAAATTATATTTAGCCAACTCTTGACTCTTGACACTTACAAAAAGAGAACTGCTATGGCTTTTGTGCTGAGTGTTGTGTGTATTCCTCTTCCTCCCAGGGACCAGGGGAAGAGGCGTTCAGGGGCCTCCTTATGCTCCCGAAGCTCAGACCGGAGCAGGCTAGACACCAAAACAGGTGAGGCTCCCGTGTTCTTAAAGGTCCCCAGCACTCCTTCATCTTATCCTCAGAATCTCCATCTGTAGGATAATCATTTGCACTAAAGAGGTCTGATGTTGGCTCACTCTTTGAAAATTCCAGGAACTTAGTCCAGCTTGGTCACATGTCAGCATTTATTTTGATAAATTTTTATTATTTTCACAACAGTCTTAGCACTCTTACCATTACCCGGCTCTAGTGCCTCAAGCATCTGTAGATTACAATCTTAATGACTGCACAGAAATTATTTTGCAAAAGCACTTGGAAGGTTGCAAAACTTGACATCCACATTGTTCTTAAGTTCAATACTTGAGTCAAAATCATGGCTCCCTTAAATGAAACTATATTAACTATGTGAAATCAGCCCTTTGCAACTTAAACTGTTTGAGAAAGTATAAAACAATATAAATCACAGGCTAGAAATGCTACAGAGTGTATTCATACAATGGAACATAGCAGTTTGAAAAATAAACCAGAGCACATTTATAATAGTGAATGAAATGACTACAAACATAACATTACATGAAAAAATTAAGTTGGAAAAACAATGACATGTGTTGTTTATGGTTACAGATCTATGTGGTAAACATGTAAAGTCAAGCATGATAAAAATAATCATTGAATTTAGAGTGGTGGTAACCCCTGGGGAGGGGAATGGATGGGGTAGGCACACAGAGAGCCTTAACAATATCTGTAATGTTTATTTCTTTGAAATAAGGAGGAGAATGAAAATACAGTTAGTATTTGACCAAACTATTTGTGGGTACACAGGTGTTTGTTACATTCTTCATACTTTTTTTGGTGCACGTGATCTTTTATGAAACCAAATTAATATTCAGTTCAAAAATATTTTATTACCTTCAGAACTAATTTCTTATCAATCAAATGACTTTTGTGACCAGTGGGAATTTCTGTAGTACTCAGGAAAATCTTAGATAGACTGATTTCCTCATCAGCATTGTTGCTAAGCATCTTACGTGTACATGCTAAAAACAGCAGCCAATAAACATTGTGTCAAGTTTTTGTGTCCAGAACTCAAAGCTGCGGTTAAGAACTATAACAACTGAGACAGCAAAATCTTCAAAAACATGCTGAAATTTCTGCTTGACTTACCCAATTTCCTGTTGAATCATAATTTTTATATTTAGCAAACTGTGAACCTAGATGAAAGTGCTTTCTAAATGGGTTGTTGCCCAGGACTGAGACAAACTGTATTTATTTGTCATCTGTGGATCTTAAAAAGTAGTCACATGACTCTAGGCTTCAGTTTCTAGGGTAGAAGCTGGGTTAGTGTATAAAATGGGAGTTTTGTGGAGAGCAGAGTTGGAGGAGGTGTGGGAGGCGAAAGGCCATAGCCGGACACCACTGCTTGCACAGGGGTTCCTGGGAGAGGGTTGAAAGCAGACTTACACCACAGTGTCTGGCAAACTGCTGTTCTGAGAAGAAACAAGTCTCAGAAACATTCAGAAGGGCCTGCGAGGGCCTTTCCTTTCCAAAGGCTAAATAAACTGCTCTGTGATTTCTGGCTCACCCCTGTAATTCAGCTCTTCCTGGGGTGAACATGTTATCAGTTTTGTTTGTCCTGACAAACGGTTTGATAATCGTGGTTTCTCGTAGAGCGGTCCTGCTAAAGAGCATGTCGCATAGAAGGTGAAAAGGCTGCTTTGAACTGATTGGACTTGAGGTCTGTTTTTCTAATAAATTTAAGTGTGTCATAAATAGTTGTCTATTATATTTTTTGCCTGGCTTATTATCTCCTGGCTTTCCCCTTGCCTTGATATATGTTGAATTTATTCGCATACTTTGGACTTTGACTGTGTCTGATACCTGGGAATATGAACCACTATGGCTTTTTCATATTGCTTGAATAGTCATGTTTACTTTTAGGATCCATAACCATGATTTATCAATGGGAGGGAAGATTCATAAAAGTAATAATCCAAAAGATGGAGATGGTGGTCTGCAATCCTTTTCCTGCAATTCTGAAACCCCAAAAGCTCTGAAAGCTGAAATACTGCACAAACTCACTTAGTGGCAATGCCTGACCCGCCCTGATGGGAGGCCAGTTATAGTCTTTGTTTCTTTAGTGTGAGTATTCCCATGTTTTGCTGCAGGGTGCTGCCTCAGGAGACCCCGCTGGTGGTGGTACGTCATGCAGTGTGGGCACCATATTGCCTTACTCAAATTCAAAATTTTCTGAATCCCCAACCGCGTCTGGTCCCAAAGGTTTTGGCTAAGGGATTGTGAACTGATATGGACTGGTTTTGTCCTAAAGACAATTCAACTGTGTGTTTTGGTGAATTCTTCCTTTGGGGTTGGGCAGATTCTGTGCAGCCTTGCTATTAAAACCATTGACAGCACCTACATTGTTTAATAACAGCTTTGTTGACATCCTTTCTATCTGCTTTGGCTGCTCAAATGCTCTTCATGCCCAGTGTGCATCGGCCCCTCTTGATATTAGGAAGGTTTGATAAAAGCAAGCCTGGACTCACAGCAGCCGGGGGCGGCCGTTTCCAGCATGGAGTGTCAGGGAAAGGCCTGTACACTGGGCGGGAGAGCTGTCCAGGTTCTCCTGGGTGATATCACCACTGCTTGGAAAATTTAATATGTGTTGTGTATTTTTTTCTCAAGAGTAATACAAGTACATGAGAGGTTTGGGAAAATACAGGAGCACATAAAAGAAGATAATAACCTGTAATCCCATTACTTGGAGATGCTCACTGTTACCCCATTTTACAGAGGGAAAGTGAAGCAACTTGCCCAGAGTCAGCTAGTAGGTGACAGAGCTAGGAGTCAAACCCAGACAGTGACTCTAGAACCAGTGCTCTTAGCAGGCTTCCCTGGTCAGCTTGTCTTGGTTTTGAGTTAAAACACCCTAAAAATATATAAGCCACACACCCTTTCACTACTCTGTCTCTCTCTGCAGAACCTTCTGATTGCCCCTATGACTTCTAACTCTCCGTGTGACATTTTTAGGGTCCAGGCACCCACTGCGGGGGCACTTAATTGGTACCAGGTCTGCTCTAAGCAGGCACGGACTCCCTGAACCAGTATAGGTTGGGTGCCAGGTGAGGGCCTTAGGGGGTGGCCTTCAGAGAAGGAAGGCTGAGGATTTTGTCTGTAGCACTGCTGCTTAGTGCCCGGCACAGCGGTGCCCCCTCTGGCTAGACTGTCAGTGTTTTAGACCTGGAGATCTTGCCTGTATGAAATGTAATCATGATTTGCAGTTTCTAATGTGATTTACATTTCTCCCCAAAGTTACCTTCTAGTTTTCCAGTTTGCTTCAGGCAGAATGGCCCTGAAGAGGTCAAGTGCAAGGGCTCTGGAGCTCTATGACCTTGGGCAGGTCACTTAATAACCCTGAGCCCCACTTTCTTCATCTGGAAAATAGTGACAGTTTGGGGACCTCCTCATAGTGTGACAAAAATTAAATACAGGCCTGCTAGATCTAAAGTACACAAGCTGTGGGAGCTATTACTCTTCCACAGCCTGCATCCTCAGGCAGCATCTCTTCTCGGTGATGTGGTGACATCATACAGCCCGATACGCTTCAGACAGTGATGATCTGTTTGTTGGTTTTTTAATCAGGGAAGTGAAATCCATATTGATTGAGTGTTACTAGATGCTAGGCACTGGGCTCAGAGCTTTGCCTATATCATGTCTTTGAATTCTCATAACCCTGAAGGCAAATATTTTAATCTCTGTTTTGCTGATGAGGCTCAGAAAGGATAAGAAACCAGACCCCTGTCACCCAGTGCATCAGTAATGGAGTTGGGATTTGAAATGAGATCTGCCAGCACCCAGAGCTCGGGCTTCCCACTGCCCCACACAGAGCCACAGGCGTGAACAGCACTGGCCTCACAGTAACGTGGACATTTTATTTTCTATAGGAAGGATAGCCCCTGCAGGCCTCCCTTTCAGAAAATTTTTCATTAAACATTTTCAAAATCCTTATTCTTTTCATATCAGTAGTTTTCTATTTATTTTATGTTACAGAGGGATATGTCTAAGTAAACAAACAAAAAAACAACTCCAAACTCTTTGCCACACTGATAATAATTTCAACATTTACAAAGCTGGAGACTTTATGCAGTATCCCAGAGTTTAAAGTTCTGATTTCTTTACATTATCTTATCTGAGTTTAATTTGGGATGACTTGATTAGAAGAAATGTAGTTCTAATTAGAATTAGTTGGGCTTGGGGGGCAAAGCGTAATGTAATTTTAGAGTTTGTTAATTATACGGATGGATAACACAGTCTCATGGCGGTGCTCCAGTTATAACTCCTTTTTCATGGCTCTTTCTCCTCTTCTGGGTTTCTATTGCAGACTCAAAACTCGACTTGCAAGAAAAAGATACAGAAATAGAAGTAGGTGAAGTCTTTTGGAATACAAGGATCGTACCGATTTTGTGTGAATTAGAAAAAGGTAAAAAAGAAAAAAGTTGTTTTACATTAAAAATATCTGCACTTATTTATATGTTCCTCATTGCCCTGATATTTTCAGCACACTTTGACTATCATTTCTGTGAACATGTTCAAAAACAAATGAAGTCATCTATTTTATTTACCCAGTAATGTATGTATTAGATGTTATCAATACATGTAAACTTAATTTTCAATGAGTAAAATTATACTTTAAATGCAGCAAAAGAACCTACTTCTGAAATTCCCTTTGGAATATAAATTATCACCTCCTCTTCCCAAGGAAATGCCAGTTTGAACACTGTAGAGTGGCAGTTCATGAAAAACGGTGAAAAATTAAAACATTTCAGGCCTCTGAAACCCTGACTAAGTCTCATAGACTGGCATCCTTGGCAGGTGTGCCTGTGGTTTTCTAGATCCAAACATATACAGTCGGCCCTCCATGGCTACAGGTTCCACACCCACAGATTCGACCAACTGCAAATGGAATTTTGATCCGTGGTGGTTTGAATTCAAGGATGCAGAACCCGCGGATATGGAGGGCCGACTGCACTATGTCATTTTATACAAGGGACTTGAGCATCCACGGATTTTGGTATATGCAGGGGTCCTAGAACCAATCCCCTGTGGATCCTGAGGGAGGACTGTATGTCCTCTTTCCTAAGGTTGAGCATGCATGTCAGGGAGGCCACTCAGAGCAGGAAGTGGTCTGGGATATGCCCAACCCTTACACTCTGGAATGCCCCAGCAAGGAAGGCTCACAGCCCATGGGTCTCTGCCAAGGTGACCTATGGAAAGCTTGACCTATGGAATTCCCCCCCGCATCCCACCTTCTGCCCCCTTGCTGCTCCTCAGGGATTCCACCTCTGAAGTTGAAATGGGCTCCTCTGGAGCTGCAGTCCTGGCCCAGGGCCAAGCCCAGTGCCTGGCCCACAGCACACATGAGGCCCTCACTAACAACTGTGGAATGAGTGCTCCTTGGATGAGCGAACCAGCATGGTAGCCACCAGAAGAAGCCCTAGGAGAAGCAGGGTAAATGAGTCCTTCCCACCAACGAACCAGGGAAGTTGTGCAAAAGACCTACTTCCTTAAAGGTTCAAATGACCTCACGCCTCCTGGGCTCTCTGATGGTGCCTGGCAGTGTTGCTGGTTAATGTGGGAGCCCTGGATGGGGTTTCTGGTCCTGGTGCTGCTAACGAAGCAGATGGCTGGGAATCACCTGATCTCTGTGCGCAGAGGTGCTCTCACCTGCCAGGTGAGGCATAGCCGAGGCTAGAACATCACCAGAGTCTACTGCAGCTCAAAACCCTGAGAATAAGACCATGATGACTTTGTTCCCCCAGGGTCAATCATTTTCACCCTCATGATAGCCTGATTAACATTGGGTCCTTTATTTTAGGAGATGTGCCTAAAAACTAATGGGAAGAGCAATCAATCTGGGCAAAGGTTAAAGAAAAAAACATACCAGGAGGAGCACAGTGGGGAGGATAGGGGCAGCACAAAGGCCTGTCTTGGAGAAAGTCTTCAGCTTGAAGGATTTTAAGAGCGTTCTGAGGGCTCTGTCACCACAGGCACTAACAGAGAAAACTTAGCAGGAGTTTGGGATTTGAAATGTGGATGAATCTCCCTTCTTGGGGGATTATTAAATGCTGAAGGATGACATCTCTTCCATAGACAACTTTAAGAACAGCAGGTGGTGGTAGGACTAGGTTACTTGACCCTTTGAGATCTTTCTTTCCTCCCTTCCTCCTTCCCTCCCTCCCTCCCTTCTTTCTTTCTTTCTTTCTTTGACTTTTTATTTTGACCTAATTTCAGACTTTTAGAAAAGTTGCAAGAATAGTACAAAGAAATCCTGTATGCTCTTCCCCCAGATTCCCAAAATATTAACATTTTACCACATAAGCTTTATCATTCTCTCTCTCCCTGCCCCCCTCTCTCCCTCTTGCTCTCTTTTTCTGTACACACCCCCCCAACACACGCACACATTGTCTTTTCCCCTTTTTTGAACCGTTTGAGAACAAATAGCCATCATGATACCCATATCCCTAAGTACTCCAGCATGTATTTGTAGAAACAAGGGCATTCTGTTACGTATCTGGAAGTTACAAACCGTATTCAGATTTTGCCCGTTATCCTAATGATTTCCTTTATAGAAAGAAAATACAGTTGTTTGTCATGTCTCTTTCAGGATCTTGATGTATTTGAGGAGAAAAGGCCAATTATTTTATAGACTGCCCCACAAATCGGGTTTGTCTGGTTTGTTCTCACCATTGGATGCTTGTTAGGTGTTTGGGGCAGTGTGCAGCATGAGCGGGGCTGTGTCCTTCCCAGTGTGTCCTATCCGGAGGCACGTGATGCTGATTTGGTCCTTTACTGGTGACGTGGACTTTGATCGCTTGGGGAAGGTGGTGTCTGCCAGGTTTTTCCACTGTAAAATCACTGCTTTTCACTTTCTAGTGAACAGGTATCTTATGGGGAGAAGTTACTTTGAGTCTGCCTTGCTTTCTGTTACTCCTCAAACTTTCACCCACTAGCTTTAGCCCCTTGAGGATCTTGATGGCTCTTAGATTCAAGCTGTCTTTTGACGCTACATGGCAGTTCTAACAGACCAACTGGTAGAAAGAGGTAATTTGATCAACAGTTTAAAATTTGACCCGGGAGCCTTCCTTTTTAATTTCTTTTAAGCTAAAACAGCTACTCTTAAGTAGAACCCACCAGGCTGAAGAGTTTGCGGAGGGAAGTATTAGAAAAATACCTTGACGTCTACCCACTGCCACAGAGTAGCCCTCAGCCTGGACTTGGGCTTTGTGAAGAAACTGCCAGTAACAGAAGAATAAAACAACAAAACAAAACCATTTCTTACAGTAGAGCTCAGGTTTTTCCCTTTATTTAAAGTTAGTCTAAGTCATTTCCCATCAATTCATTTATTTAAGCGCATAACTGAAAGGCATGGAAGGTTACTTAGCTATTGAGGTTTAAAATTTTTTCTTAGATGTTATTGTTGAAAAGAGCTAAAAATGGCCTGAGTCATTTCCTTCTGCAGGCGCACACTTCCTCTATGCGGGCTTTCAAGAGCACATTATGGTATTTATTTAAGATTGGTTTCCTACTTTTAAATTTTGTGACGGGATCTATCAGAGATAATATTTTTCAACTGAATGCCTTATACCTTGGATCCTTGTATTCCCCTCCTGTTCTAGATTGTGTGCTACTTTTCTTCCCTGTATGCCTGTTGGTAGGGCTACCACTTGCAAAAATTGCTTTCCTCAGAATCCCAATTATAAAATGAAGTGGTCTAGGTCTCCCGTTTCCTAACTAAAGTCTTCTTTTTATTATCCTCTTTGCTAATACGCACCTCCAAATAATGGTGGATGTGGTGACATTTTGAGATTTTGTTCCACTTGCGCCTTCCTTTCTCAGATAATGAGCATTAGTCTCATAGGAAAATGTTGATCATCGTTTTTATCAACAGACATATTAGAAAATGAATCTGCATTAAACTGTGGTATAGGCTGTCAGTACAGTATTTTCACTGCACCAGGCACTATCGGTACAAAGATGTGTCAGACATGGTTCCTACTCACTTAGCATGACATCTGTTTGAGGGCATTGGACATGTAACACAACATGCATATATATGTGAAAAATAACAGTATTTGTCGAATGTTGCATGGTACACCTTTTCTAGAGGAGCCAGAAAGTAAACAGAGCCTTGAAGGATCAAAATCAGTAGGGACGAGGGTAAGGAGAACATTCTGGGCCCTTGGAACTGTGTGGCGGAGGGTCGACGGCAGAGTCGTGAGCGGAATGCTTCTGAGCAGAGCATTGGTGGGTAGCTCATCAGGAATAAAGGAGAGCAGCTGAGATAGTGCAGTTCCGCTTCTCAATACACTCTTTGAAAGGCTGTGTGTTTTAGATAAGCTAACTGATTAGTAAAGAAGTCAACATGGTAGGAGATGGAGCAACAAAATGGAAAAAAAAAATCAGGTAGTTGGAAATGATAAGAAACGGAAAAAAAAAGAAACATAGTTCAGGAATTTGAAGATGTCCGGGGAACTAATTATGGGGTTTTACTTACACCTTCTGTGTTTGACACACTTGTAAACTTGACCTCAATGAGTAAGTTCTGCTTTGCTCTCTTTGCCCTGACAGAAGAAAACATTGAAACGGTTTGTGCTGCTTGCACACAGCTTCACCACGCTTTAGAGGAAGGAAACATGCTTGGAAGTAAATTTAAGAGAAGAAGTATTCTCCTGAAGACCCTATATAAACTTGTTGATGTTGGCTCAGACATGCTGAGCCTTAAACTTGCAAAAATTATCCTAGCAGTAAGTTTTTCCTTCCTCTGGTCTCGTAGACTGTAGCACGTAAAAGTTCTGTTTAATGCTTTATTTGTAAATATTACAAAGAAGATTAGAAATGCAGTGTGTTTGTTTAGAATCTTGAAAAAAAATTAAGGTGGTAAACTGACATCCCAGAATTTTGACCAGAAAGTACCATCTAAGGAACTAAGGCTGAGTACAGATGAAATGTTCAAATAAACGCTTACACATGGACTGTGGCAAGGTTTTTTAAAAAAAAGTGACAACAGGCAAACACAGTCAAAACAGTCGCTCAGGTAACCTGACTGGAGATCAGTATCGGAGAGCAGACTGTGGTTTCTGCTGGGTGCTTGGTTCTATCACGTGATTTAATAAATAACTTCAGATAACTTGGGCTGCGGTCATAGTGGCCAGGTGCTTTATGAGGCCGCGTGAAACAGAACCAGCTGCTTGGTGGTCATAGAAGGCTCCTGTGAGGTGTTAGAAGAAAAGGCCAGACACCTTTAATAAAAGTATGTAGAAGCTCTGTCTCAAGCAAAATGATATCATTGTTTGAGGGCAGCCCTTTGTTGTCACAGCCATAAACAGTTGGAACCAAAAGATAAGACACAATTATTAGAGACCGTTCTAAGAGAGCGGCTAAAACAAATGAATGAAGCTTTGTTTACCTGGTTTCATAAAAGTAAAAGCTATTAACACCCATAATTCATGTAATTTAAAATCTTAAAGTACACAGTGAAGGTAAGTGTTGGCATACTTACTAATAGTTTAGTAAGGGTGCCCACTATTTCTTACTTTGAAGTGTTTCAAAGAGCAGAATATTCTGACTACACATTGCATGCAGTGTTTTGGAGAAGTACGTTCTTATTTAGCTGCCACCCTAAACTATTCACCCTCTTTGTAAAAACTGTGATGTGATGCAGAAAGCAACATTTCCTTGAAATAATGATTTCAGTAGTAGTTTAATCCCCTCTCATTGATGAAAATGGATCAGTTTTAATGAAACAGAAAGACCATAAACCACAGGGAGGATTTAAAGTCAGAAGTTATAAGTAGAGATGAAAAGATAACTGCACGCTTGCCCAGTTCCTTCTCCAGCCCTGGATTTGGGGCACCTCCTGGCCCAGGAGACCCCAGTGTGAGGCTGGAGGGCTCTACTGGTGTAGCTGCTCTGGGCTGGACCCAAGCAACCAGCTGCCCAGGGACTGCCTTTGTTTTTCATCCTAGGCATTGTGCTCTGTACCAAGTAAGTAAATAAATAAAAGAGAGAGAGAAAGGAAGAAGGAAAATGCCATGAATTTGTTAATGCTCTGCAGAGAAAATGTCATCTTGGTTATTAAAGGCGCCATTCAAATTAATTATATATACATGGCACAATTTAAATATTTTAGGGCAAAAGGCTGCGATCTGCCAGGCAGTGAACACATTCTGAACGAAACATACGTTTAGATAAAGCTCTTTCCATGACACTGACCGCCTGGCTGAATTGGGCAAGACCGCTAGGCTACAGTCCAGAGTGCGGAGGTGGGTGGGCTGTCCTTTTTGATCGAGTGTAGATGGCGGCCAGGATCGACCAACAAGTCCCACTTCCCATTTGCCACGTGAATCTTCTATAATGCTCCAGGCAAGACATCGCTTCCCTTAGACCTTGGTAATGGGGTTCTATGCAAATTTTTTTAAAGGACATCATAAAAAGCTGTTGAAGAAAAAAAAATTTGACAAAAAACTGAAGATAATAGGAGTAAAATTTTTTTAAATAACTTCTGCTAAGATTTTATCTACCAGTTTAATATTATAATTCAGACATTTAAAATTATTTATAGTTAAAAAAAAATCCAGTGAGTTTAATGTTAGTTCTGATTTCTTGCATTCTTTGGTTAAGTGGGGTTTGCCAGATAGCCATTTTCATTTTAACCTTTGTATCAAAAAAATCTTACAAAAATATATCTGCCTATTTTAAGATTTTTTTAGAGTACAAACATATATACAGTGTGAAAGCAACTACATTCAGGAAGGGAGGACAATCTAACATCCTATACAGGGGGAAAAACAGAAAAGAAATAGCAGTATGTCAACAGTGGCTATATATAGTGGCAGTGTTATGAGTGATTTTTAAACTTCCCTTTTCTTTAATTTTCCAAATTGGCTTTAAATAAAATAAACTCCTATGTTTAACATAAAGGTGAACTACCCCACTGCAAGAACCTACTTTGTGCCAGGGAATGAAAGTGAATAAAATAACCCCTGCCCTGCAGGCTGGCCATGTAGCAGGAGAGACAGAGAGTAAACACTTCAAGTGCTAAAGGGGCTGATGAGCACTGTGGGAAAAAAATAAAGCAGAGTAAAGGGAATGGCCTGTGTTGGGGCAAGTGCTGTTTTATACAGGGTAGTCTGTATTCCTTGCATATAATTTAATGTTTTATTGTCTTTTTTGGTCTCAAAGTCATAATTTTACAGTTACCAAAAGAGAAGGTATAGGAATTTGCTCTGAATGTAAACTGACCTTATAGCAGGCCTGGAAATGGTGGGGTTTGTTGGGGTTTTTTTTAATGAAAACTCTGATACCAGGTGTTCTTTTGTTGTTGTTGTTGTTGTTTTCTTTCCCACTTTTCACTAAAAATATAAGACTTGGAGTGGGGAGTGAGGTTAGTTGTATTCATTCATTTATTCAGCAAGTTTCACTAAGTACATAGCAGATGCTATGTTCCACATGTAGAAAGAGTAACAAATCATGGTTTTGACCTCAAAGGCTCATAATGTAGTGGAAGATTGCCAACAGATTAAAATATATTCCCAGATATAAAGGGCAATATATATTTCCATTGATGCAGATTTTTTTTCTCTCTAGTCAGCTTTTTTTCCCTAGGTTTTTAAACAACATTTTAAAAATACCTAAACATTGAAAACATTTTTTTTAAGTTTCCATTTCCTTTTTTCATCCTGAGAACAGAAAGAATTTCCATTCTGCCACGTGTGACAGTTTCTGAGCCTTCCGTAACAGAGCTTCTCAGACTTGAATGTACACATGATCCCCTGGCAAAGTTGTAAAATGCAGATTCTGGTTCCGTACGGCTGGTGGGGCCTGAGATTCTGCATTTCTAATACACACCCAGGTGATGCTGAGATGAGATGACATGGCCTGTCTGAGGAGCAGACTCTTCAGTTGCAAAATGGGAATGACTACAGCTAATTTGCAGGGTTTGCTCTGAGATGTCATGAAAAGCACCAGAGCAGAGGGGCAGACAGAAGCTGCTCCATGAATAATACTCACCTCCCCCTTTCTCTCCAGCTCGGGGCTGACCACGTTCACCTTGGTATTTCCCACAGCAAACAGCACAGTGCCTGGTACACAATAGGAGCTCAATAATATTTGTGGATCAAATATAGAATGAATCTTTTAAAAATATGTCTGACAAATTCCATTATCTTTTTTTTTTTTTACTAGCTGAAAACTCATTAATAGACAATATTGAGGGCTCCCCTGGTGGCGCAGTGGTTGGGAATCCGCCTGCCAATGCAGGGGACACGGGTTTGATCCCTGGTCTGGGAAGATCCCACATGCCGCGGAGCAACTAAGCCCATGCGCCACAACTACTGAGCCAGCGCTCTTGTAGCAGCGCATGGTCTCTAGGCATGCGGGCTTCAGTAGTTGTGGCCCTAAATAAATAAAATTTAAAAAATAAGTAAACAATATTGAAGATAATTTTAAGGATACTTTTTTTCTAAAGGAATTTTTTCTTTTTCTTAGATTAATTATTTTTGGCTGCGTTGGGTCTTTGTTGCTGCACATGGGCTTTCTCTACTTGCGGCGAGCAGGAGCTACTCTTCGTTGCAGTGCGCGGGCTTCTCACTGCTGTGGCTTCTCTTGTTGTGGAGCACGGGCTCTAGGCACGTGGGCTCAGTAGTTGTGGCTCTAGAGTGCAGGCTCAGTAGTTATGACGCACGGGCTTAGTTGCTCCGCGGCACGTGGGATCGTCCCAGACTAGTACTCGAATCCGTGTCCCCTGCATTGGCAGGCTTATTCTTAACCACTGTGCCACCAGGGAAGACCCTTTTTTTTTTAAGGATACTTTTTAATTATAAAATAATGACCTATATGCCATCCTTTTCACAGAGATATATTTATTTGTTCAGATGACCTCATTCCTACAAATATATTCTACACTCTTGCAATGAGGGCACATGGTATTTCCATCTTACAGTAGGTTATGTCTTTTTATGCATGGTGTTCACTGTTACACTTTTGTGACTGCTTAATATGAATAGTATTGATGTTCCACAATTTATTAAATTATTCTTAAATGTTGGGTATTTAGGATTTTTTATTTTAATTTTTACTACTTTACATAAATATGCAGCTAATTTAGACCATTTGATTCAGTCCTCCTATACTGTGTTTTTCTTTTAAAGAGTATACTTCCTTATTGCTTAATTTACTTGAATTATTTTTCTGTGATTTAGAAGGTAATTTTAACCTTTGAACGTTACTTGCGATTTTCTCAAAGCATTCCAGAAATAGGCTTAAATATTGTAATAAATACATATGTATTATCTAATCAAAGAATATTACTTTTTATTTTATCCAAATGATAAATATAATTGTACTTTCCCCCTTTCTTTTCTTTCCTTCACCTCCATGATGTATTCTTTTCTAGGTTAGTTTAATCTGAAATTTTAGTATCCATCTTCCTTTACTTTTGTGGAAGGCAATTACTCCATTTACTTAAATTTATCAACATCAGCCCCCCCTTTTCCTCATATATTCTTTGAAAAATAATAATTTCACATATAAGCATGAGACTTTATGAAGTAAGAAATAAAGGCTGATCATTAAAAGGTGCTTACTCTAAATATCACTTACATTGTTTACTATAAGTGAGTTAATTAGATACCATAGTTGGCAAATATGAGGCCAAAACTTTTGAAAGTTGACTTCCTTAGAACTTTTATTTATGTTTTAAAAATTCTCTTGCCGCACTTTTTAAATTAGATGTTTATGTTTAAAAATTATGGCATATCTTTATTTCCCTGCAGTGGAAATGTGATTTCTTTCTCTGCAGCTTAAAGTGAGTGGAAAGAATCTTCTTAATGTCTGCAAGCTTATATTTAAAATTAGCAGGAGTGAGAAGAATGATTCTCTGATTCAAAATGATGGCATTCTGGGTGAGTATTATTCAGCACTACCATTGAGCAAATGTTGTACTTGAGTATGAATGAAAAGTTTGGAGAGCAAAGTTATAATTAATGATAACTGGAATATTTTATTTTCTCATAATATGCAGAAGTTAGGTGATGCCTGTTTTTTCTCTGTCCTTTATGTTTTCCATGTTCCACTTAATGTATCCTTTGGAACCTAGGAGGATAGCCTGCTATTTTTTTTAAAATGCCTGTAGTAATAATATATAATTTATAAAGTGGTTCCTATTTAAAAATTCATTTCCTGGTCTTGGTTTTACTACTAGAAAAAATACATTTAATAGTGTTTGACATAATTGAAATGTTTGATCTTTTGATATAGTAGGAATGATTAGAACTGGGAAAACATCTATAACTGTTGTATAAAATTGACATCACAGTGTGTCAAATGTGTTTCAAATATGTAGGTAGAGGAATTTTAATACATTCTAATTATCTAGCTAATAATGTGTAATTCTTTATATACCCTTAAATAATTAAGATGCTTAAATAGTTACCTAAACAGAAATCTTTTATGAATTAGTATTGTTGATCTAAGAGAAGGCAGCAACATGGAAAAGGCTTTAAGTCCTCTTTTTCAACATAGGATAAATGGTCTTCTTCTTTCTTTTTTTTTTTTTTTTTAATCCCAGCAGACAGGGACAAAGCCAGTACTGAAAGAAATTTCTAACACTGAATCAGCTCATTGAGAGTAAGAGACTAAAAACAAAGAAAGGTTCTGACAGATGATCACATTGACATTAATAAAAATTAATGTGAGATAGGCATGTTTAACTTTATCAGAGCTGCCTGGATTAATCGTAAAACCTAGTACTTGTATGTTATTTGGATGGATGTTCTTTAAGTTGTCTTGGGAAAGGGTGGATGTTATATTCGAAGCACCCCTTTCTACTGTTGAGATACTTTTAAAAGTTCCTATCTTGATTAACTTTCCATTCATACAGCAACCAGTATATTCTTAAAGGTTTGTTGAAATTTAACTCTTAAATTGCTTTGATTATTAGTTATTCTATAATAACTCAAACTGTTTGTAACCAAAAATAAAGTTTGGCAAATATTAATAAGAGGCAAGGAATGGTGGGCTTCTCTGGGTGGTGCAGTGGTTGAGAGTCCGCCTGCTAATACAGGGGACATGGGTTCGTGCCCCGGTCCAGGAGGATCCCACATGCTGCGGAGCGGCTGGGCCCGTGAGCCATGGCCGCTGAGCCTGCGCGTCCGGAGCCTGTGCTCCGCAACGGGAGAGGCCACAACAGTGAGAGGCCCGCGTACCGCAAAAAAAAAAAAAAAAAAAAAAAGGCAAGGAATGGCACTCAGTTAAAAGAACATTTTCTTATTTACATATAATAATCCCATCTTTTTGCTGTCATTACTGTTACAGAGATATGTCTTAGCTAAAAGTAAGCTTTCCTGTTTATGCCATGTGAGCAACTCTTCACAAGCATTTGAATGTAGGTTCTGGCTAACATTTTACAAATCGTATTTGATGTTCACATACAAGTGCTTTAATATCTCTCTTTCCAGCTGTTCTACTCATCCATTTGTAATAATTCATCTTTTTGACAGAATCATTATTGGAGGTCCTGAGAAGTGAAGAGCTGCAAGCTAACACCGAGGCTTTCTTATACTGCATGGGGGTGATCAAATTCATTTCTGGAAATCCAGGATTTCTTCATGAAATGATTGGCAAAGGTGCTGTAGAAATATTGATGAATTTGATGACACAAATAAACGAGAACACCAAGAAGTCTGGTACATGTTTGCCTAATTCAGGCCACTTGTTAGTCCAAGTAAGTATTTTACTTGAAAGAGTTAGACGTGTAAAGTTAGTCTTCATGTTGTCTAATACCACTTACCTGCCAGTGGGTGTATCGGGAAACAGTTGGGCTGTTATCTGTAGCCAGGTGAGGGTGCCCAGCCTCGGGGATCAGGGTGGCAGCCCTAGCCACACCTCTGCCCCGTGTGTGCCCATTTCCTCTGGAAAGGCTATTCCATGGCTTTTCACGGAGCAGGTCTCCAGCATGTAGACATCTATTTCCACTACCCTGCGGAGAAAGCAAGACTGGAAGAATGAAAAATTAGCACCTCTTCAAAACAATTGCATGTTATAATCAGAATTTTAATAGGCAGAGTGTTAACTTTCAGAGTTTAAGACAGGTCTAGCTTGGAGATTGTTCATGAAGATTGGTAGCTTATATCATAAATATTGTATCTACAGTAAAGAAAACAGAATTTAATGACACTGAGTGGACAGTTGTTGAGGGCATGTGTAGACGGCGGTAGCAAAGCCAGATACGTTTAGTATGACCAGGGCAGGAAGAAAAAATGTGTTATGTGTTAGAGTTTCATTACTTCTTTTGCGGCAGATTAAATTTCATAGTTGAATTATTTTCATTGGAGCTGCTTCAGGTCTCGTATTCTTCTTTAGAAGAGATTTTACTCTTTAATAGCATTTGTATATCAGATAATAGCATCTTTGGTGTAATAATTGATGAGATTTGAAATGTGCTTGTCAGTTAATGGGGCTTGATCAAGGACTGCGTGCTCGAAGCCTTGGGGAAAGTGTGCTAAAAATTAGATTTAGGCCCTGCCTTAAAGATGCTTAAAGTGTATATGATAATTATTAATTTTGGACTTTGTGGTCTGTCTCCATTTCAGAAAAGACTGTGAAAGCCTCCTTTAGTTCTGAGTGATTCAAAATTCTACTGGATGTGCCACCTTTTGGCTAGGGAGACTTAAGAAACATTATTTTCATGCTGACAGTGTTACGGAGTTATTTAAATTTTTCCCTCAATGAAAATAGTTATTTGGGTTATATAATTATTATGTTTCTTGTTAAAATGCAAAAAAAGAAGTATGAAGAAGAGTGTAAAAATCACCTGAATTATTTTCACCCTTAGATAATCTACCTCCAACATTTTAGTAACCATTCTTCCATGCATTTTACATGCATACATATTATATACACTTACATATGTATAATTTTATATAATTCTTGCTTTTTATCATGAACTTCCTCTTTCTAAGAGTTGTTTTTGCTTGTTTCCTGTCACCCTCTTTTCCTCCTTGTTTCTCCTCCTGGTTCTCCCTGTTAGCCAATATTCGTCACACAGATGTGCTCAGCACCTTTTAATACAGTCATAGGTTTTCTCTTTTTTTATATAAATTTATTTTTATTTATTTGTTTTTGGCTGCGTTGGGTCTTCATTGCTGTGTGTGGACTTTCCCTAGTTGCGGTGAGCAGGGGCTACTCTTCGTTGAGGTGCGCGGGCTTGTCATTGAGGTGGTTTCTCTTGTTGCGGATCACATGGTCTAGGTACGTGGGCTTCAGTAGTTGTGGCACGTGGGCTCAGTAGTTGTGGCTCGCGGGCTCTAGAGCACAGGCTCAGTAGTTGTGGTGCACGGGCTTAGTTGCTCCACAGCATGTGGGATCTTACCGGACCAGGGCTCAAACCCATGTCACCTGCATTGGCAGGCAGATTCTTAACCACAGTGCCACCAGGGAAACCCCACTCATAGGTTTTCAAAAATGGAATATTCTGTGCACATCTCTTTTCTATTTTAACAATACACAGTAAAAAAACTCAATAGACTTATTCTTTTCATTGGCAGCATAATATTCTGTGATGAAGATGTACCTCAAATTCTCAACCATTCTTCCATTGAGATAGTCTGCTTTTAATTTTTATGTAAAAGCTTTTGGAATTCTTGTCTTGTTTTAAAAAGCTCTTTCATATATATATAGTTGTCCCTCAGCATCCATGGGGGACCTGCCCCAGATACTAAAGTCCACAGATGCTCAGGTCCCATACTCGGTCCTCTGTATCCACGGATACAGTACACTGTCCGTGGTTAGTTGAATCTGCAGATGCGGAACCTACAGATAGGAGTGCTGACTGGATATATGTATATGCATTTATATATTTATACATAATTTATAAATTTAAAAATAAAAACAAATATATAAATGTATTTGTATAGAATAAAAATATATAATTAAATCAGTTGGTATAAAGGAGAATTGAGTATTATTGTGACCCAAAATACATCAAATCCAGAGCTAGGACCTCTGGTATGCCAGTATGTACAGTGCACTTCTCCCTACGCTCCTCTCCTTTCCCTCTTCCCTTGCTTCGGCGTCCTCACACGCAAACTGACTCAGTGGGTCAGATGCCCCTTTCTTGTCCCGAGGTCCTTGCGTCCCTCTAGGGTGTGGGGGAAAGGGCACTGTAGTAACTCCCTCCTCGCTGCCCACCACCACTCACCGGGCACTGTCATCATCTCCAAAGCCTTCCTCTGAACCTGCCTGGGATCTGGCGGGGGAGGGGCTTACACAGCCCGAGGCCTCTCTCAGGAGCGCAGTCAGCAGCCCACATCCCAGTCCAGCAGGAGAAAGGGGCCCATTATTGCCTCCACCTGAGAACGTGCTCCTGCTGTGGTCACCAAGAGCCATTTGTGTCAACTGTACACTGTCACTATGTGTATGTACGTTTACAAATTTGGGGGAAGGGAGATGTTGTTTTAGGGTATTTCATTTGCAGAATCCCCTGAACTGGACATTCTCTTGTGTTTAATTAAAACAAAGAAAAACTGTTTTGTATCATCCAAATGATAAAAATGTAAGCAACTTGACTTCACCGTAAGACCAGATGAAAATCTCTACTCTTGCGAATGTGTCGCACTGACGGGCTTTTTACCAGCTTGCTCATGGGCACATTCACCCCAACAGATCTGGCCGTGGGCAGAATTGTTCAATTACACCAGCCTTCAGAACCGGTAACTCTAGCTCAAGGCATTTTTAAAAAGCAACTTTGTTCAATTGAAAAAATAAATAAATGACTTGCGGCTGTACTAATAGAATAATGTCTGTAAGCCAGAGAGAACACAGCAAGGCAAAAAGATAAGGGCAGGACTTCCTCTCCTTTATGACTTTAACTGCTGTTAAACTTTGTGCATTCTGCCATCCGACCCAGTGCTAGAGTCGTCCTGTCTCCCTAAAGCAGCCCTGTTGGAGGCCATTGAATGAGTAGAAGGCGTGTGAAGCTGGGTCCTGCAGGTTGTGTAGGATTTGGGAAACTGTCACCGAGGAAAAGGGATACGGTGTGTTTGGGGGCTGCTGAAAAGGTATGTCTGTCCAGAGCAGAGAGTTCCGTGGGGGAGGCGTGGGAGGTGAGATTCAGAGGCTACGGTCATGGGCCTCGAATACCAGGCTGCAGAGTGCAGGCTTGGAGTAACACAGAGCGGCTGGAGGTCAGTGCAAGGGGAGGAGGAGATGAGATCAGAGTGGCAGACAGGTGGGCATGCGCGAGATGTTAAACTGGTAAAGGCCGAAAAGCTGAAATGTGGCAGGAGGAAAGTGTGTCAGTGGTACGGATGGATTGGAGGGTTAAGATCTCACACACAGCAGCCCCAATTAAGAGGTGTTGCTGCAGTTATTAGATTTTAGAGTGATTATAATGGAGCTAAAGCATCGAGATCAAGGAATGGGCACGAAAGAAAAAAAGCTCCTCCACAGCATAGGGGCCAGTGATGCTCAGAGGAAAAGATACTGAAGTGTTGAGATTTTTGAAAGTTTCCTTTGCATTGTTTCTTACATATATGTATTTGTGTACACGTACATATATGTTTATTACTGCACCACTGACATCAAGAGACATTGATTTCACAAGTGTTTGTGCGGTGGCTGCTCTGTGCCAGGCGTGCTTTGGGTGGTTAGTAAGGCAGTGGAGGGCAAGAGAGCTGCCAGCAGGGGCCTACTTTTTTAATTAATTAATTTATTTATTTCTATTTGGCTGTGTTGGGTCTTCGTTTCTGTGCGAGGGCTTTCTCTAGTTGTGGCAAGCAGGGGCCACTCTACATCGCGGTGCGCGGGCCTCTCACTGTCATGGCCTGTCTTGTTGCGGAGCACAGGCTCCGGATGCGCAGGCTCAGCGGCCATGGCTCACAGGCCCAGCCGCTCCGTGGCATGTGGGATCTTTCCGGACCGGGGCACAAACCTGTGTCCCCTGCATCGGCAGGCGGACTCTCAACCACTGCGCCATCAGGGAAGCCCAGGGGGCCTACGTTTTGATGATCCGCATGTCCAGATAATAGTATTCTGATGCCCTATTCTTTGACAAAACTCTGGTACTTCCACGAGTTCAGTTCTACCTGTCAGGTGCTTAATAGCATTTTGAGGAGAGGATGATCGTTGGTGCTCAGAGGGACCAGCACCACTTCCCACTAAGTGGAAGGATTAATATTCCCAGTCTGGCAAAACTGGAGACGGGAGTTTGTCTGCAAAATCCTTAGCGTAAAGAAGGTTAATCTGTGCATGATCACTAAATTCCAGAACGTTAGGCTTTCGGGAGAGCTCCTTGAAACCTGGAAAAAGAGAAATACAGACCAGATAAAAGGCTAGGCCCTCTAGATTCCAGCATTAAATTGCATCACTTAAGGAGGTGACACAGACGAAATAGGGGATTATCAGGAGGTGTTAGGGTTCATTTCTGGCTTATAAGGCCCAACAATTGGGAAGGGATAATACAGGAACTGAGGAAAATTCCTGGAGTCACCTCCACCAGAAGGTCTGTTGTAGTTTCCATCGTGCAGTGCAAGGGGAGGAGGAGATGAGATCAGTCTGTTGTAGTTTCCATCGTGCCCCCTTTCTGGGGACTGGAGAAGAGTCTTTTGTATGCGTCGCAGTCACAAACAAGCCCCAACTTCCCTGGTGTCTCATTTGTCCTCTTGTGTCTTGGGGACACTATGTACAAAGCTGCTTTACCGTAATTGAAGAAAATCTCAAGGTACTCCCATTTACAGTTAGGTAACTTGTAGGTATATAACGTAACTATTAAACCCAGGTTGATTTAAACTAATGTTCCTATTTTTATGGATTCCTTTGTATTTCCAGCCTTTTCTTCTTTACAGCCTGACCCACTTGATCTTGAGTTCAATTCTTAGAGAAATATGTTCTTTCCCTGCTTCAGATTTAACATTTTTGAAGTTAGAACTGTCTGGCATCCCCCACCGCCCCCAGATAACGTGGTTTCTTTCCTTCGTCTTACACCTGGTCTCTCTTCTCTGACCTCCAAACCTGCCGCCCAGAGGGTCCTTCAAGTCCTAATCTTTCACCCTTCTTGCTCAGTACAGCTCCACTGTCCAATTCTTCCTTTTTCTGAGCGGAAGTTTCTCAGGAAGGTCGGTCCTCCCACCCCTTGGCAGTCCCTCTCCTCCACTTTGGCTCTAGAGTGTGGGGAAAAGGAGAGTGAATTAAACAGAGGTTTGACCCTGGGTAGCTCAGAAAATGATAATGTTATTGTCAGAAATTAGAGGGTTACGTAAGGGAACTGATTTGGCGAGAGGAGGGAGGGAAATGATGTAATTAGCCCTCGTGTAAAACTTGAAGGTGCCAGCAGAACAGCCAAGCGGGACTGTCCGGTGGGAAACTGGAGAGAAGACCCCGTGCTTAGCAGAGAAAGTAAAGCCAAAAAAGCAGACTTAGCGTCATCTACGTGGAGTTGACCGTTGAAGTCAAGAAAGACGATGATACTACTCAAGGGGAGAGTAGAGGGAGAGAGGAGGGCTAGAGGAGGGCTGAGGACAGGTTCCATAAAATGGCCAGATTTGTGGAATAGAGAGAGACAAGAGAAGTGACCAGAAAATTCAGAAAGGACAGTGTGTGGAAGAGGGTAGAGATTTTAAAAGCAAGGATTGGTCAGCTTTGGCAAGTGCTACGGCAAGCACACGGGGGAAGAGGAATTCCGCTACTGTGTGGGGCAATTTGAGTGGGCAGGTGGGGTCGCGTCCTGTTGCAGGGGGTCTGTCCACACTCTCTTTAAATCTTAAATGATTTCTTTATCTCTGCACTTTTAAATTAAGAGATGTTTTGGGGGCTTCCCTGGTGGCGCAGTGGTTTGAGAGTCCACCTGCCGATGCAGGGGACGCGGGTTCGTGCCCCAGTCCGGGAGGGTCCCTCGTGCCGCGGAGCGGCTGGGCCCGTGAGCTATGGTCACTGGGCCTGCACGTCCGGAGCCTGTGCTCCGCGGCGGGATAGGCCACAGGGGTGAGAGGCCCACGTACCGCAAAAAAAAAAAAAAAGATGTTTTGATATAGTTGGGGTTTTGTTTTTTAATTTCTAAGCCCTAGAGTAAACTCCCCACCTTGGCTAATGCGAGTTCACTCCTGTATTGTGTATTCCACGTCCTGAGCACATGGTACTGTCATCTTCCAGAGCCCTGATGGTCCCTCTGGCTTTGTGCCCGGCGGGGACAGGGCTCAGTGCTGCCTCATGGACTAGTGATGGGAGCACAGGCCTGAACTGGCGGTTCAGCTCTGACATTCTGTGAGCCTCGCCCTCCTCATCTCCCAGTGACTGGCTGTGCCTGGGGTAGAGGGTAGTCAGGCGAGTTAAACAAGATGATCTATTGAAGCACCTAGAACAGGACATGGCACGTAGATGGCACTCAGCAGAAATTTATTAAACAAAGTGAGATCAGAATTACCAAAACTTGAAGCTTCGGGCTTCCCTGGTGGCGCAGTGGTTGAGAGTCCGCCTGCCGATGCAGGTGACATGGGTTCGTGCCCCGGTCCGGGAAGATCCCACATGCCACAGAGCGGCTGGGCCCATGATCTATGGCCGCTGAGCCTGCACGTCTGGAGCCTGTGCATCTGGAGCCTGTGCTCTGCAACGGGAGAGGCCACAACAGTGAGAGGCCCGCGTGCCGCAAAAAAAAAAAAAAAAAAAAAAACTTGAAGCTTCAAAGAGCAATTATTTCTGATAAGAAAAAATTAATCACAACAATTAAGATGACAGAGTTAAAGATGGATTTCATCTTTGTGTATTTTGTGTGTGTGTGGCTTTCCTTTTTATCTTTTAGTTTGAACTCAGTATAGGTTCACAAGATGTTGCAAAAATAGTAGAGGGGTCCTATTTACCCAGTCACCCTGCTTCTCCCAGTGATGACATCTTACGTAACTGTAGGACATTATTAAAAGGGGGAAACTGATATGAGTACGATACAATTAACTGTTTTACTTATTTGCATATTATTTTTGAGATTAGGTGAGTCTCTTTTTTTGTCACAGTATTTAGTTTGGTTATTAGGCTTGCTAATTTTTTAATGATGTATTTGTTAGTGGGAAGGGGAGCTATTTCTGCTTATGAGGTTTCCTTCCTATAAAGGAATACCCAGTAGTGTAATGACCACTCAGTCATCCAACTGGCATGAGAGAGCGGGCAGTCAGAGCCTACTCTTCCCTTTCCTGGGAAAGGGCTACATATAGGCAACTCTTGTTCAATTTTGACTCTCCACGGATGGCATACCTGAAGATTTGGGGGCAGTCAGAGGTCCCAAACATGTAACGCCTTGGGCTTTGAATTAGAAATAAGAGAGAGACTAAGGCAGATGGGGAAGAAAGTTGAAGGATGTAGTTTATAGCTGTGGTGGGTGTGCTTTCTAATCCTGAACCCCTGAATCAGATTTGCCCACCCAGTCACAGGCCACGCCTGCCCCAGGAGGAGCAGAGGACAACACCTGTGCTCACCAAGCAGGAAGTGAGGGGTGGAGAGTGACCAGGAGATTATGCTAAGAAATGTCACCTCACAAGGAAGGAACATCAGGTGTGGGAAGTAAGTATTCCTATGCCACCTGCTTCTGGGGAGAGCCATTTGCTTTTCAATTGCTGTCATATCTGCTCAGTCTCATCTCTTCCCTGTAGACATATTAGTTGTGGCAATAAAGAAATGTCACTAACTTTAACATGTAATTCTGAAAATCAGTGTTATTACTCTGCAGTTCTTAAAGCATTATCTTTTTCAGACTCATTTTCCTTATTTTACTGCTCTGGCATTCTATGTAGTCTAGATGACATTCAAATTTCAGCTGTATTGATACATATAATGGCCACAACTGGAAGAATCAGCTACCTACCCATTTTACCAAGGTAACTGACATAGTGGCAGTAAATGGAGAAACAATAACAAACATAGGCAAGTGTTAAATAAGAGTCTCAAAGTAGGGCACTGGAGCTTGAGGGCAGAACCATTTCCTGCAGAAGTAGGACACTCATGGTAGGAATGTGCCAAATGGGCTCCACAGCCAGGCACCAAGCATTGCTGAGGATTGCGAATTAATATGACTTTCACATGCATGTATCTTAACTCCAAGAAAATGCTTAGGACGTTTTGGAACTAGTGGTTTCATGTATATAGTGGCATCTTACAATTGGTTTCCTTTTTCTCAGGCAGAGCTGTACTAATCATACATGAGACAATATGAAACTTCTTGGGTTACCACATGGGCTCTGGTTTTGGCATATATGTGGTCTCGATCGGGCACAAATCCAGAAAATGAATATGCTTTCATTAATAGAGGGAGATGGTTTTGCTGAGGTTGGAAAATGGTGTGGCTTTGGTCTTAAATCATTTGACACTGTTTGTGGTCTCTGGCGGCTGTGTTTATTCTTTCACATCATCAGCGGGAAGTGAACCATTTTGCAGTTGGCAGTTAAGTTGATATAAAGCTCTAGGGATTTTGGTTATGGATATTCCAGATGATTGAGCAATAAAATGAATGCTTTTAGGAGACAGTCAAATGGAGCAGGGGAGACAACAGATGAGGAGTCGTTAGAGCCCCAGATGCCCACCTACCTGGAGCTGGTAGACTTTCTGAGCTTCAGTTTCCTCATCTGAAAGTTGGAGCTCAGGATACCTTTCCTGTCTACAACATTCAGGGAGCAAATGAGATCAAGCTCACAAGATAGCTTTATAAAAAATAAAGTAGCTGCTCATATTTTTTTCATAATAACATTCAATGTATAAAAATAAAATGACTCATGATGCTAATTTTGGTAGAGGAAGCATAATAACTTTCAGACTGTTAGTGCTATTTTCAATTGCATTATGTTCCAAAGTTTTCTTTGAAAGCCGGTTTTTTGAAATTGGGAAAATATTTCTCCGAGGAATAATACCATGATTGACGGTGAAGTTCCTGGGCTAGCCAAAGAGCCTGTTCAATTTCTGATGCACCTAAACGGGAATTCTCTGGTGGGCTGTGAGCTGCAAGCCCCTCTGATCTGGGCCAGCTCTGATGGCTGAATGCCTCCTAGGGCAGAAGAATCTGGTGAGTTCCCTGGGGACTGAGGACTCTGATGGAGGGAGAGTAGAGAAGTCATCCACTCGAGATGGAGGGAGAGTAGAGAAGTCATCCACTCGAGAAATGAGCAGTGTATGGAGGCCCAGGTGGACCAACCAGCCCTCCCCACCGTGCGCACACCCCCCTGCAGTAGAGAATGCTGGGGATGAGGCCACAGCTGCTGGGCCTGCACTGTCATTCTTAAGTTCATCGATCTAAATCAGGAGGGCCTCATATTTTAAGGCAAATATTTCATGTGTTTGCTTAGGTTTTTCAAATAATTAATAATTGGAAACATAATTTAAAATCGATAATGAAGTACCTAAATTGATTTTTTTAAATGCTAAATCTTTTGAATTCTAATTTTGCTTTACTAAAATGCTTTTTGAGCCCTTATAAAATAATCACTTCTTGATAGAATTTTTCCCTTTAAAATGGCTCTCCCAATGTTGACTGCATGGTGAAGACTTTGAGGCCCAACTAATTCAGTGTGAGATAGGACAGCTTTGCCAAACTCACCAGGTGTTTTACCTGGAGATGCTGATTGAGGTTGGGGCCCAACCTGACGATCAAGGAGTTTGGGGAAACCCAGAGAGAAAAAGCTGCCGCAGGAAAAGTGAGCACCACAAAGCTGTAACGTGTGTGTGTGGCGCAGTCATTTTCCAGCAGTAGATTAGCGACCAGAATCACACCAGCATGTTTCTTCCCTGATACATACCCAACGTTTAGGTCCCCTTTTGTCCCAGACATCATCTAACAGCTGCTAATAAGCAAGGACACTTAAATTTTTATCAATCCTTTTTGTGGATTACCAGTTCCATATTCTTCTCCTTTTTCTTCTTCCCACTGCTCGCCTTCTGACTCAGTATATCTGTCCCAAGGGGTTGCACATTAAGTGATGGGAAAAAGAAGAATGGAAACTCTTGTTTTTCAGTTTGCTCTTGCTTGGTGAGATGACAGTTCAGAGGTTGGGAATTGTTCCAGTAAAGTCCTCTAGAAGCTAAACAAGCATCTGTGTATGCATCTGACTTATACTTCTTTTTCTTTTTTTGTCATAAAGTGTTTGACATGGCTTAAAAGATTATATGCAGTAAAATAGAAGAGTACATAACTCAGTGGAATTAGGAACAATATAAACTAGAATAGAAAGTTAAGAAAGGAACAGATACATTTCTCCCAGCACGAAGCTCGGACTTCGGTGAACTCCTGCTTTGGGTGCAGGCCCAGTGGGTGGGCTTTCCTGCGGGGTGGAAAACAAAGACTCAGCGGCAGAGCACACAGCTCATTAACAATTTCTGCAAATACATCTCTGTTAAAAAGTTGGAGCGAGGCTGAGAGTTAGGTGGGTTGACTTGGAATTTGCTTTTACTGTTACCACAGTATTTAGCTAGACTCTCCTCCCACTGATCTCTTTATATTTTTCCCAGAAAAAGCCACTTGTCTGTGCTCAGCGTTCAGCCCCAGCCCCTCCCGCAGTGAGATCATTGGCTCACAGCCAGCCTTTCAAATGGGGGGCCTTCACGGCTGCATCTGCCTGGCGACCTCCTCCTGACCCTCCTCCCCGGGGATTTAAGCTCTGGTTTACCACCAGCCCTCTGCTAATGCCGGCACTTTCTTGTCAGAGGCTTCTTAAAGGGGAAAAGCCTCCTTTTCTGTCTCCTGTCTCCCTTGTCCCTTCATTTCCTTCCTCCTCCTCCTTTCCTTCTTTCCCTTCCTCATCCCCTCTTCCTTCCCTTCTCCTGATGTGTATCATCCAGTAAGCTTTTTTTTTTTTTTTGCGATACGCGGGCCTCTCATTGTTGTGGTCTCTCCCGTTGCGGAGCACAGGCTCCGGACGCGCAGGCTCAGCGGCCATGGCTCACGGGCCCAGCCGCTCCGCGGCATGTGCGATCTTCCCGGACCGGGGCACGAACCCGCGTCCCCTACATTGGCAGGCGGACTCTCAACCACTGCGCCACCAGGGAAGCCCCATCCCGTAAGCTTTTTATGGGCATATTTATTGTCCTCTGGGTAGGAAAAGGAATAAGAAACTGTTTGGACTGTGGAGGAGCTCACAGTGGGAGAGAAGGTACCTGAAACTAGTGGTTAGGAGTCTGTGATGGGTGTGGAGCAGGAAGGTCTGTTCACCTGGAAGAGAAGCAATCAACCGCCGAAAAGTCTTCACAGAGGAGAAGTGAGCCTGAGCTGGGTCCATAAACCCGAGCAGGAGGTGAGCACATTGGAGAGGGGGCGGCAGAGTGTGATGGAGGGGGACATTCTGGGCAGAGGCAGTGGTCCGTTCAAAGGCTTGGAATTGTGAAAGGATGAGGTGCAGAGTCTGAAAGATAGAGAGGGAGGAAGGGGGAGGTGAAGGAGATGAGCTTGAGGGGGGTGAACCGCGCTTTAGAGAGTGAATAGCCTTTAGGATATGGATTTTGCCCAGTAGGCCACCGGAAGTCAGAGGAAGTCTTTGAACAGGGAAGGTTGGGTTTCAAGATGCTCCCTCTGGCAGCAGGGAGATGCTGTGGGGAGATGAGCCCAACAGTGGAGAGAGTGGAAGGAGCCCATGCGGGGAGTGTAGAGTTTGGGAGAGAGATGAAATGGGCTTAAACAGAACCAGCAGCCTTGAAGATGGGAAGAAGAGGTAGAACAGGTGATCAATCAGCTGTTGAAAGGGAAGGAGGGAGAGGAGTTAGGAGCCTAGGAAGGAGCTGCTGTCGTGAATGAGATGAGTAGGGAATACACTAGTCCCCCTCCAGGAAGTCCATTTTTCTTTCATCGATTATTTTTTTATTCCTCCGCTCCTTTTAAATCATCTTAAAATCCATCTACCTGAGATATTGTCTGATTCATCCATGGTTTTCTTTCTATTTATACCAATGTTTCCTTTGTAGGTATTAATCCATTCGTCCATTCCATCAACAAATGTTTATTGAGGACCCACTGTGTGCCAGGCACTAGATTTGGGCCTGGGGGGCACAATGGTGACAAGACAAAGTGTATCCCCTCACTGAAGCTTCTAGTATAGAGAAATAGACAATAAAACATAATATTAAATAACCTAACATGAAGTAGTTTGTGGGGGGTGTGTGGTATGAGATGAAGTTTGAGGGGTTGGCAAGAGTCAGACCATACCAGGCCCTGTACACCAAGGTCAGGAAATGGAGTCATATTCTAGGAGCAATAGACAAAAAGCCAGTAGGGCTTAGGGTGACAGAAAGGCAAGATTCTGGAATGTGTCTGAAGTTTTGCGACTTGAGACACTGTGTTGATGCTAGTGTCATATACTGAGGCATCACTATGTATTTTCAAGTGCATATGGTATATGTTTCATGTATATTATTCTGCTAGCATCACAACTGACAAATTTGGAAACATTCAACTCACTCAGCTCCCTGTGCTCCATACAATGTGTTTGATGCAGGCAGTAAATAGATAGAGATTTAAAATCAGGTGATGTGTCACATATAAATGTGTGCTTCCACTCTTGATTGGGGCCATTTATAAAAGTTATGTATTCGGGGCAAAAGAACCATGAGCTGTCTTAACTTTTTCTAATGAGGTGAGAAAAAGGGTTGAAAGGGAGAAAAAACAACCCACCAAAACTGAGGTTGAAACAAGAAAATCTCCTAAGAAAAGTCTGGTCCCTCCTGCTGACAGCGCCCCCTGCCAGAGGTTGAGTTAGGGAGCCAGAAGATGACAACAGATTGAGGTGCCCAATCTGTGAAGCCTTGGGGGCCAGGGAAGGGGAGGCGTTTGTGTGCACCGTGGGTGGAATGAATGTTCCATGATCTGCCACGGTCTCTGTCTGTCTGGTTCAGGCCAGGATTCACTTGGGCATCTGTGCTGTTTGGTGTCGGAGTGGGGAAGCCTCTGAGTTTCCCTTTGGATTGACATAAACCAGCAGTGGTCCAGTGCCTGGGCTGTCTCTGAAGAAGGAGAACAGGTAGAGCCAGGATCCAATGATGAGAATTTTCCATTTTATGGCAGTGATGGCTTGAAATGCCTAGAATGGCTTGTTAGCTTTCCTTAGCTTAAGAGACTGCGTTGTAGATCCCTGGTAAAGTGGAATGCTGGAATAGTTTGTTTCCCCTCCAGTGTTTTGGATACTGAACCTTTCAGGGAAGAATTTACTAAATTGCTACATAAGTGAATTGACTACAAAAGACTTGCACACATTTATTTGAAACATTAATTTTATTTTCTCTGCTTTAAAAGGTAGTGGGTTATATTTTAACAAAATCTTTTTGTTGCGGTTGTTACAAAGGAAAACTAATCAAAGGTACATGTCATCTTAATAATTGTTTTCAAAGTTTATTAATTATGGCTTTATATTTACATAATGCTCTACAGTGTACAAAAACAGTGTTACATTTTTTCCACCTGATACACACAACCCTGGCTGGTGAGCAGGGGTTGTAACCCCCTTTTCACAGATGAGGAACTGAGGGAGCTGAGGAACGAGTGAGCGCCTCAGTCACTTATTTAGGAAGAGATTTCGGACTTGAATCTCCATCCTTTCACTCCACGGCCAGCGATCTCCCTTCTTCTGCATTTTGGGTGTGAAGACCCACAACAAAGGCGGGGATGGGACCCATGACTTTTGAGCTCCTGTTAGTTAATCAGCAGTGGCAATGCCACTCATGCATCTCATCTCATTGAATCCTAATAACTCCAGGGCAGTTATCACCATCCCCGCTTTACTGTTGAGAAAAATGTGCTCCGGGAGGTTAACTAACCTAAACTGGTGAGTGGTAGGGCTGGGATTTGACCAGGCCATCCAACTTCCAAGCTGACTCTCTTAACCAGTAGCCTGCCTGTACTATCTCACGAGGAAAGATCACCCTGCATATTTAAAAGGATTAGATAACAGCAACTTTCATTTTATGGATTTATTAAATTGTTCTCCACTTTCAGACAAGGGTTAAAGTACATAGCTTTTCTGAACATTTTTTACAAAATAAGACAAATTTGCAAGACATCAATTCTTGCCACTTGGAAGAGAATGAGACTAACAGTCGTAAATATTCTTTGGCTACAGCATTGTTATTTGATGGTATTTATAAGAATATGGAACAAGGAATTTCTGTCCTGTGGAACTCTTGTGGCATGTCACAGGGTCAGTGGATGATCTTATGACTTCTACTAAACCCAGATGACGATTTGCTTAACCCTGGGGTTTTGGTATACTAATTGCTTCTTAACACGAATATTTCATTCATTACTTTTGAACCAAAGTAGGCTTTCTTTGTATTCATTTCTTGGTCTTCATTTTGTGCTACTTGTGCATATAAGGCCCATGTTCTCGGATGGGAGATGCATAACAGGGCCTCGGTTTAGCTACTTATGTAGCGAAACGTATGGTATGAATTATGCTGTGCCAATTAGTGTTGCTGTATTTTCTAATTTTAAAAAATGACACTAATGTTTTTTTTTCATAGATGACTGCTACGCTGAGAAACTTGGTTGACTCACCACTAGCAAGAAGTAAGTTGCTAAGCATCAGTGCCCTTCCCCAGCTCTGCACGGTGATGGGACAGTACATAGGTGACAAGGAGGTCTGCACCAATGTTGCCAGAATATTCAGGTAGGTAGACTAGGAAAACAAAGTAGCCTTACAAAAATGCTAATGTTTAGATTTAGGGGGTTGTTTTTAATATTTGTGTGTGTGACTGGCAAGGAATCCTGTTTTTACTTTTTATGTCACCTCAAAGAAAAGGTAAACCTAGTGGCCTGAGTTTTTAAAAAAATGATTTAAACTAATGACTTCATTTCTTATGTATTTCTGTTGTGATTCTAAACTCATTGATTTTAAGTTACTGTAACTAAAGTTGTGAGTTGTCCTAGTATTTTTACAAAACAAACAAACAAACAAAACTTCCTCTCAGCTTATTGGAGATAAAGAGCTATATCACAAAACATGGCAAACCTTCTGGTGCGCTTGGAAGCAATGCTTACGGATTTTAACTGAAAAAGGAGGCCATTGCTTAGAAAGACTGATCTGACTTAATTTGTAATTGAAGGTCATTTTATTTCAGCTGTTTGGCTGAACTTTGGCTCACACATTCGCTAGTCATGTTTATACTTACTTTTCTCCAGAAGCAATGATCACCTGAATCCAGGCTGCCTCAAAGCAAGATGTGGCTAAATTTCGGAACTGTCTTTAAATTATGCATTTATATTTCTTCCCTCACTGCTCTTTGCCATTGTTTTTACATAATGATCCTTCTCAAGAGACCTGGGCCTTTCTTGAACTATAATACTGTAGTTGTTTAATGAAATACAAAATTTCCTGAAGACTGAATTGGTAATTGACCCCAATATGAGGATGTGAGTCCAGCTTTGATCTTTTAGCACTGTGCTTTCCTGTCTGGGTACTTCATTCTGGGTACTTAGTCCCATTTTGAAGCACTATAAAATCATAAAAAGTTTATTTTTGTATATGGTGGCATGTAGAGATCCAATTTAATTTTTTTTTCCCCACGTGGACAGTTTTCCCAGCACATGTTATTGAATACACCATTCTTTTTTCACTGTGTTTGAATGCCTAGTCAGTAGAACACGAGGTTCCATATACTTGCAGGCCTGTTTGTGGACATTCTGTTTGGTCCGTCTTCAGACTAGTTCCATGCTGTTTTTACTATTCTGGATTTAAGTCTTACTGTAGGATAAGATGAATCCCTCACTTCTTTTCTCCTTTAAGATCCAAATTCTTATTTTCTCTTCCTCATGAATTGGAGAATAGGCTAAAGTCCATGACAGGAACTTTGGATTTTTTTTTCATGAAACTACATTGACTGTGTAGAGTATCTGGGACAGACGTGGGGATAATTGATTAGCATCTTTATGATATCAAGTCTTCCATCCACAAACATTTGTGATGTCTTCTTCTTTTAATAAAATTGTATAACTTTCTCCAAAAAGATTCTGTACATGTTTTGTTAGATACATTTCTTCACGGTGCAATTATGAATGCAGTCTTCAAAAAAAACAATTCTAATGAGTGTTGCTAGTGTATATGGATAGTATTGATGTTTGCTTATTAATCTTGTATCCAGGACATCTTTTTGGTACGTGGGCCTCTCACTGTTGTGGCCTCTCCCGTTGTGGAGCACAGGCTCCGGACGCGCAGGCTCAGCGGCCATGGCTCACGGGCCCAGCCGCTCCGCGGCATGTGGGATCTTCCCGGACCGGGGCACGAACCCGTGTCCCCTGCATCGGCAGGCGGACTCTCAACCACTGCGCCACCAGGGAAGCCCCAGGACATCTTGATTAACATTAGGTCTAAGAGTTAGTGTATAGATTCTGTTCGATTTTCTATGCAAATTATATGCAAATAAGTCTACTTTTGGGTTTTTTCCCGATGATTACAACTCTTGGCCCCTGTCCCTACCTTTTTCTTGGGTGTGTGGCTTAGGATGTCCAATACAAAGTTGTGAGAGTGTTGAACCAGCTGACTTTCTCCTGAGTTGAAAGGAAATATTTTTGTGGTTTTGCCAGTTGAAATTAATGTTTGTTGTAGGTTTCTGTAGATACCCTTGGACAGTTAAGGAATAATTTTCTCTCATTAATGGATTTTAAGTTTCCTTGAATACTTGCCTAGAATGTATTTTGATTATGTGGATTTTCTTAACAGATTTTCTCATGTTAAGCCATTATATATTGCTAGATTTGCTTAACTAATATTCTGTTTAGTATTTTTCATCTATGGTTATGAGTTACATTGACCTGTATGTTTCCTTTCTCATATTGTCCGTGTCTGGTTTTAGTGTCAAGTTTATACCAGCCTCATAAAATGAGCTGGGATATATTCCAACATTTTCTCTCTTCTAGAAGAATTTCTGAAAATTAAACTTACCTGTTTCTTGAAAAGTTTGTAGAACTTGCTTGAAAGCTGTTTTATCCTGGTGTGTGTATATGTGTGTGTGCATGCATGCATGCATGCATGTGTGAATGTCATTGACAACTGATTCACTTTCTTTAATAGTGATATGTCTAGTCATATTCCTATTTCTACTTGATTCAGTTTCTAAAAGTTATATTTTTATAGGAATTTGTCCATTTAAGTTTTCAAACTGTATAAAGTCATCCCAAATATTCTATTATCCTTTTAATCTCTATTCTATCTCTAATTATGCCCCTTTTGTTTATATTATTTATTTAAGAAATACTTATACAGTGCCTACTATGTGCCAGGCAATGTTCTAAGCACTTTCCAAATACTAATTCATTTATTCCTTATAACAGCTTTAAAAGGTGGGTACTATTATTATTATCTTCATTGTACATATGAGGAGACTGAGGCATAGAGAGGTTTGGTAGTTTTCCCAGGGTCACACAGCCATGATTTAAACCAGGTAGTATGGCTCTAGAATTCATACATTTAAAAGCTATGTTACACCGCCTCTTCATTTTGATATTGATTTTTATTCCTTATTTTGATGATTTGTGATGTTTCTCTTTTTCTCTTGATCAGTCTTGCCAAAGGTTTGACAATTTATTAGTTTTTGTGAAGAATCAACAGATTATTGAACCACTCTGTTGTATGTTTATTTTGTATTTTATTCCTTCTGTTCTTATCCTTAATAATCCCTATCTTCTATTCTTTGGGGATACATTATATTTTCTTCTGTTTTGATTAGAAATTCCTTTCCTTTCAGCTTTCTTAAGGTTATAAATTTTCCTCTAAATACTGCTGTAGCTGCATCTCACAAATTTTGATTTGTAGTGTTTTTGTTATTATTCAGATATGTGTTTTTCTATTTTCTTATTGATTTGACCCACAAGCTATGTGTTTTTAAATTTCCAAAAGTAAGTTTTTTAAACAATGTGTTTTTCATTGATTTCTAATTTAATTGTACTTTGACCAGAGAATGTGATCTGAGACACTGGTTCTCTGAAAATTTACTGAGACTTGTTAATGGCCTGGCACATAATCAAGTTTTTAAAATATTAGTGATGTTTTACCTATTAATCTATCACTTAATGAGAAATTTATGGACATCTCCCAATTTGAGGTAGGTTTGTCAACTCCACCTTGTGAGTTTCATTGTTTTCTTGCTTACTTTTGAAAATTTGAAGCTATTTTCAAGGCTTTTTGCCTTAAGGTCTATCTTGCCTGATATTAATATACCACTAACAGCCTAGTATATTTGAGCATTTTAACATTTACTTCTACTGGAGTCCCAGGAGATTGGTTGATATCCAGCCAGATTTTGTGTAAATTTCTTCGCTTGTGTTTTCTGAACCACATGGGCAGTGTAAATTCATACCTTGTACATGTGTTAGAGGCTTCAGGTTTCTCTTTTTCAAAGAACTTGAAAAAAAACCTTCCCTCCTCCCACTCTGTGCCCCCAGAGTCTAGAGCAGATAGCGCGCCTCCTTGAGGCTTCTCTGGACCAGTGTGTACAGTATTTCCAGACTGCTTTTCATGCACAGAACAGTGCTTTGAAGGTCTGCATTTAAAGTGACCCTAGGTATAGTTGAACTTTATTGAAAAACAAAGTTTATTTTTATTTTTTCCATTTGACATTTCTGCAGCAAAGTTACTACTTATCATGACTGCTGTGTAGCCTTGGCCAACTACTCCAGATGTTATGCCTTGTTTTTGAATCTGATAAACAAATACCAGAAGAAGCAGGTCAGTTTTTCATACATTTAATTCTTCAGTGTGTCTTTGCATTGGTGTATTTGTGTAAGCCCATGTTTTTTTTGTTTTTTTAAATATTTATTTATTTGACTGTGTTGGGTCTTAGCTGCAGCACGTAGGCTCAGTAGTTGCAGCCGGTGGGCTTAGTTGCCCCACAGCATGTGGGATCTTAGTTCCCTGACCAGGGATCAAACCTGCGTCCCCTGCATTGGAAGGCAGATTCTTTACCACTGGACTGCCAGTCAAGTCCCTGTGTAATCCCATGTTGAATAACTTTATGTTTTGAATGTATAGGTTTCTATTAGAAGCTTCCATCCGATGTGTAACGAGCTTCCCCAGGAGGCAGAGTTCCATGGAGGAGGTGGGGAGGGAGTAGTTTGAGGGAGAAATGGCCTCAGTAGGATGCGGATGCAGTAGGAGGATTCACAATTTGGGGTGCAGGGTGGGTGGACCCCCCCCAGTGTTGCTCCTCCCAGTGATCTGTGGACCCGTACATGAGAGGCATCTTTGGGTGGGGTGGGGTTAACCGGGTTATTTCCAGGCCCCACCCCAGGCCTGCTGAGCCAGCTGGGTGCACATGGGCCTAGCCATCTGCACTTTAACAAGAACTGCAGGGACTCCTGATGCAGACTAAAGTTTGGGATCTCCTACGCTGGATATAGTCTAAAGATTCTTCTGGCCCTGAAATTCTCTAATTCCTTGACACTGCTGTATTTAGAAGATAACATTTCTAGGTAAGTATTTAAAGGAAATAATTTGGTTTTAATGGATCGGACAAAAATGTGTATAGCTGTTTAAAAAGAAAAAAAAAGGAAGAACTCACAAATGACTTCCCCTTAATAAAATTATAATAGTGCAAATGTTAAGTTTCATTAGAAGTTTTTGAATATTCGTTAAATGCAGTATATAAATAAAATGCTTAAAGTGACATCAACTCTTTAGTGGAGACGGTTTATACATGAAGACAATATATATTCATTTGAAATACAGTAAATTTTCAAAATCACATAGTAGGTATCACCAGTTTAAAACCAAATAATTTATGTATATATAAGACCATTTTAATATAAAGCTTTGTGTTTATTTATATTAACCATATCAAAACCACCTCAAAATATAATCCCTGTTTGCCACAAACAGCGTTGAACTTATTCTTACCCAGCCAAGTACTTCTGCTGAGAATGACTAAATTTGTCATATTTTACACTGTTATCAGCTATTTATTAAATGGCTACTAGTGTCTTTTTGGTTATATAGATGGTAGAGAAATTTCTGTGCTCATATTACACCATTACTACATTTTAAAGGTGATAAAACTTTGCTTAAAGTGTTAATGTTTCTATTTAACTTTAAAAAACCCATTCACAAATAGGCACTTGAGTTCCTGATTCTGAGTATTTGGATTACAAATGCTTTCCCCTATGTATTTTGTATTTTCTTTAAATTACATACCTTGAAAGATTTCCTGGTATAAGAATTTGCTGTGTCAGGTGGAGAATGAATTTGATTAATGTACCTTAAAGTAGTCACAGTGTTAATTTAAGTGTCCATTAAGCATTTATTGATTTAGATTTTGGTACAATATATTACCAGAACTCTAATCTTCAGACAAGTGAATTAACCCCATAGGAGCTTAGGCACTCCTAGTCCTCATTTTCTTTTTTAAGGAAAAAATTAAAAGGGTAGAAAAGATAGTTTGCTATAACATTAAAAGAAATTTTCAATATTATATCTAAAAAGGGATTTAGTTATGGATTTTATTTTGTAGTTTTGTTTTATGGGAGTCCTTTATGGGTTTTAATTGTAATATTATTTTATCATCGTTTCTCTTTTGCTTTGGTGTTTTGATCATGGATGACTTAGATTAGACATAACCAGAGAAGATGTTTTCAAATGTGGATGAAAGAAAACACTTCTGTTTTACAGTTTGATTTCAAATTATGTCGTAACCTGTAATCTGTTTGAAAAGGAAGAAAACCCATCAGTTCAGTACTGACAAATAGCCCTGTTGTCTTACGGCATTATGAGCACATAACTGTTTCTCTGATTGTAGCTTAGATTATGGTCATATTTAATGAACAGTGAAAAGTCCTGGTATCCCGCTAATATTAGATACTTGAGATGTCAGTATGGTTAAGGATATGCTTTTTCTGGCTCAAGGGACTAAATGTCTTAAAGTTTAATTGGCATAAAATTTTAACGCACTTCTTACTGAACTACTTTTCACTTTGGACCAATAGTTGTCTGTAAAGCAAAATTGGTGTTTAAAGGCCATATTCTTCTCTATTGATTTATGTTTTAATTTTGTGTTCCTGTTAAAGTTATTTTGGTCCGAAGAAGAATAAAGAGCACCTTGCAAACTAAGTACATTAATATGTTGTTTTCAGAACCATCAAGGAAATATGTAATTTATCCCCTTAATCACCAAAATTATTTTAATCATTGTGGTAAAATCATATTCAAATATATTGCATATTTCCTTGCCTTCTTAGAGGATATTAAAAATAATTTAACCTCTTCTTGATGCCAAAGGTCAATATTACAGGTATTGTTACTCTAGAGGTTATTTGTCCTACATTGGGAGCATGAGTCTATTGATAAGGTTCTTTAATGTCTGTTCTTCTTGTAGATTTCTCTCTCCCTTTCCGTGGTTGTTAACTTTGCCTTTGGTAATCATTAACTGTCTTTTGCATTTATTTGCAATTAGCAGGGGAACCTCATAACCAAACTTGTTAAAAGTAACACCTAAATAGTCTAAAAATTGAACATGAATAGGTTCTTAGCGAGAAAGGCTTGAGGGACTCTCTGATGAAGTTTCTCTTGTCCCTTCTCATCTTCAAAAGACAATTCATGTTTTAGGATGTAGCACTCAAGTTCCCTTCTCTGTGAAGCCTTCTAAGACCAGCCGATTTTTCCCTCATCAGTGCTTCATTTTATTTTTATTTTTAAAATGTTTGTAGCAGCTTTATATGTAATAGTCAAAAACTAGAAACAACCAGATGTCCTTCACTGGATAAATGGCTAAACAAACTGTGGAATATCCATACCATGGAATACTATTCAGCAATAAAAAAAGAGTGAACTATTTATACACACTACAACTTGGACGAATCTCCAATTATGCTGAGTGAAAAAAAGCCAATCCCCAAAGCTTACATACTGCATGCATCATTTTGAAGACTTTAATGTAGCTAGCACACCCAGTTAGTATAGCCAGAGCTAAGGACCCAAGCAGTATGTCCCTGACCACAACCATTTCACTGTTATTAAGAAAAACTAACAAAAACTTAGAACTAGGGTGTGGGGTAGGAGCCTAGATGTCCTGACAAAGTCATGCTAGGGCATTAATGGGCAGGGCTTAATTCTCAAGGAGAATATATCTTTGTTTAAACTTGCTGTTTACTATTTGATTAGAACCCAGACACTATAAAGTTACACATTAATTTGTAGATTTCTCTCTGGTAGACAAGATAACCTCAAAGTTATGTTTTGTTACCTTTAGGCTATTAGCCAGGTGTGTATCTAACCTAGTAATCTTAATTCTAACATTCTTTTTAATACCTGTAAACCCCCCTGTTCTTTGATTGTTCGTGGAGCCCACTTTACCATTGTATTGGCTTCCCTCATTAAAGGAGATAATTTTTTTAATTGTGTTAATTTTATATTTCTTTGAGAGCCATGTTAACTTTTTAAAAATTATACTTTGACTCTATATTGTCTTTTACTTATGTAGAAGAATGAAATATTACAGTTTTGAACCATCTTTGATTTTTTTCTAGTAAGAAAAAATATGTATAATTCATATTTTCCTCAAAACCAAAATATTTTAGAAGAGCAGGGAAATTGTTCAGGCTACAAGGAAGTAGTTATGTGTCCCAACTATTTCCTAAAATCACTAACCAGAAGCTCTCATAGGTCTTTGTAAATATGTCTTCTGTGATTCTCCAAATGGTTATCATTTGCGTAGCTACCTCACCCACTGTTGGGATTTCCTAAGGACACAGTCTTTGTCTTTATAAACCTGGGATGATTCTTGGCATAACAGACTCATGATAAAAGTGCTGAAAGAATGAATTTTGAGTATGTGAGATGCTTTGGAATCTGTAAAGTATTATACAGTATTTTTTTCTAGTCATCTAGTACTTCTTCCTTAAATGTTTACTTTCTTCTTCCTACTTTGGAGGAGGAAATCATAATTTTCCCCACATTTTTCACATTGGTGGGCTGCCATACACAATGGCAAAACAGAAATGATGGATCTTAAATTACTTTGGACCAGCACAACATCTTAGGTTCCTGTTCCCCTTGGCCCAGGTGACCAGTTGGATAAGATTTGTTTTTCCTCTTTGCCTAGTGATAAAAGTGATTTTCAGAAACCGCACACAACATTCTGATATGAGTGTATTAATCTTTGGTGGCTCAAACTTTGCTCCATCTGAGGTTTACTTGGACGCTGAGGCTTTGAACTGATCTTTGAATCATACACCAGTCCTCCAGCAACTTTTAAAATAGAGTCCTTACTTCCTGGAACTATTTTTGTTTCAGCTCTAGGAAATGTTTCTCTTAGGCTAACTTGGATTGTGGACACATATGTACTTTGGAGGCTTTATAGTCTCTTAATGTACACAGATATCACCCAGGGATTAATAATCAGAAAGAGTCTATAGACTTTGTTCTGAGAGGTTAGTGTTGCCTTTGTCTTAAAAGTCTGAAGACTACATTGGCAATTGGGAGATTTCATTTTTCTGGGCCTTAGCCATAACATAAATCATGAATCATGGGGAGGGGGAAGGGCAAGCTGTGACGAGGCGAGAGAGTGGCATGGACATATATACACACTACCAAGCGTAAGATAGATAGCTAGTGGGAGGCAGCCGCATAGCACAGGGAGATCAGCTGGGTGCTTTGTGACCACCTGGAGGGGTGGGATAGGGAGGGTGGGAGGGAGGGAGACACAAGAGGGAAGAGATATGGGAACATATGTATATGTATAACTGATTCACTTTGTTATAAAGCAGAAACTAACACACCATTGTAAAGCAATTATACTCCAATAGAGATGTAAAAAAAAATCATAAATCATGTTATGGCTAAGTATATTTTCGAAGAACATAGAAACAAAAATCTAAAACAAACAAAAAGAAAAAGAAAAATCCTCTCTAGTAATAAATGAACTGTCGCCTACACACACCTCTTTAAGTGTTTTTTATCAACCAGGTGAGGAGCTTGGCAGGAAACTGCCCAGCCACTTCCACAGTCCACCGGGGAGGAAATCCTGCTTGGAACTAGGTAGTACGAGAGCTGATGGCTGATGGGAGAAGTAGGATATTTCCTCCCTCATCCGATGTTTTTTCCCATTAAAGGAAAAAAAAAAAAAAGAAACGAAATTGTTTGAGAAAATGTCAAAAGTAAAAATTGTTTTCCAGTTTTTTTTTTTTTTTTTTACGTTATTCATATTCATCTCTTTTCAAGGGTAAAGTCTGACTTCAGCATGTGAGAACGGGTCTTTTTGGAAAGTCCTTAATCTGTCTCTGTTGAATCAGTTGATAATGAAGGGTAGGAGGAGCATTTTCACTTTTATTTTCTACACATCTGTGTTGTGGGAATTATTTACAAGGAACATGGATTCATATTATGTTTAAACATGATATTATAAGAACAGTTAGTAGGTATTAAGGTGGTGAGATTTCTAATTCTTTCTTGATTTGAATCAGTGTCTCCTAAACTTGCGGAGCTTTAAAAATATAGGTTCTCACAGGGAACTCTACTCAGTGCCCTCTGGTGACCTAAATGGGAAGGAAATCCAAGGAAGAGGGGATATATGTATACGTGTGGCTGATTCACTTTGCTGTACAGCAGAAACTAACACAATATTGTAAAGCAACTATACTCTAATACAAAAAATAAAATACAGGTTCTCAGGCCCCACCTGGGAGATCTTGATTCAGATCTGGGACAGGGCTCAAGAACCTATTTTTAAGAGGCTCCACAGGTGATTCAAATGAAGAACAGGTTGAGAACCTGTGGTATACATTATTAAGATGGCTCCTGAAAACAATTTTTCCCCCATATCGACAGCAGAGGGTTTTCTGCAAAACCTCAAGAGATTTTAAAGTGATTAAAAAAAAGCAGCCACACAGGGTCAGTCTTTCTCTACAGGCATGTGGCTGAAACTGAATCTCCCTCACAAAGTAGGAACCAAATTAGCAAGACATGCCAGGTGTTGGTGTAGGTTTCGCCAGTGAGTGGTGATAACCACATGCCTTGTGCCGTTTGCAACAATAGCTGAGGAGCACTTTCTTAGCCAGAGAAAATGAGATGGGTCATTAGACCCTTACAGGAATTTTCTCTGCCAGATTTGTGTCCAAACAAGTCATCCTGAGACCAAACCCAATTTGATAACTAGGCCATCGCACCGCTGGGGCTTGAGGCACTGGTCAGAGTTGGCTACGGGGAGAGGTGAGCACGGGCCCCCAGGACCCTTGAATTGGCTGCAGAAGGGAGGGCTCGTTATCCTCCGTTAGCTAGACAAGCACGAGCTGCTGTTGATTCATTTGTCAGTGAAACAACCACCAAGCTTTATGTCTGCTTTGCGACATTTCAGTAGATAGCCATACCTTAACCGTGTAAGTTTGCAACAGATAAAGTTGAGGGCGATTTGTTCATTTTAAGTAACGCAGGGTTTGGTTTATAACACCCCCCGCCACACACAGCCCGTCAGTGACGGGGGCATGTCAGAATATGATGGCTGTGGTATAAGCCAAGGGTTTCTAGTTATCAACAGTCTCAGAGAAAAGGAATCCACTCCTCCCAGCTCTAACGAAGGACTTCCCCAAGGAGAACAAGGGAAACTTCTTTGGCTCATGTCTGTCTCTGAGGTTGATTTGTCCAAGATCTGTGGTCCAACTAGTAACTCCCAGTTCCTACACACATAGAACCTGAGACCGAAAAATGCAGCCCTTCAGTCAGCTGGGTGCAGTGTGTAAGCTAGACTCTAACATTAAGTAAAGCATCTATTTAGAACGCTGACTGAAATTCAATTAAATGGCAAATCTCATTTAGAAACAAGCACATATTGTATGCTTTATGGTATAAACTGCGTTTGGTACAACCAAATGTGCAAACAGATGGGCCTAGTGTCGAAGGCATGGGCAGGGGCTGGCCATAGCAGCCTTGCGAAGCAGACCCGCCTCAGGAGGTGCCTCTGACGTCAGCATCGCCGCATTTAGCAGCTCAGCAAAATACGTTTGGGTTTGCTTTTTTGGAAAAACGTGAAAGGATTTTCCCCCATTTCTTCTGTAAATATCTACTGGGCAGGAGATCTGGTAAAATGTCTCAAACAAGACTTATAAGACTGGCACTATTTTGCAAAGGTCACAGTCCAAAAGGAATAACCTTTACCTACATTCCCATCACTTGTGTCCATTGAACAACTGTCTGTCTAACCCTCTCCACGTTTAGATATGGTCAACTTCTTGTGTTTCTTTTTTTAAACAGAACCTCCAAATGCAGGGCAATCATCAGCGCCTCAGAGAGCACTGTCTGGGAATCCCCCGACATGTCCTTGCTTGTGCTGCTTTTAAAGTCATGCCTCTCTCATCCCGTTTAGACCTCTTCCTGGGCAAGCAGCTGTCTCCAGCCATGATGAACAGTGTCTGATTTGGAGCGCTCAGGCAGCGTGATGTCGAAAACGAGACCTGGAATGTCTGGAGAGTATAGGCTGAAAGCAAAAACATCTGCCCTTTTTGGAGCTGTTCACCTCCAATGCAGCCACAGCCAAGGAGCAGGCCAGAGATAGCACGACCTCTCTCTGCCTCCCCTCCATCCTCTCTGGGGCCGGAGAGGATTGGTGAGGGAGGCGCCTCCACCCCTTCCCCTGGCGCCTTTATATGGTGACTTGGCTCCCCGCTTGCCCTCCGCCTCCTGCCTGGCAGGAGCGCGCCCGTGGCTCTCTTCCCAGCCCCTCTGCAGGCACATTCCCAGTGGGTGCCGCAGCGTTTGGCTGAGCTGGCTCCTTCTTTCGGCCTTGGCCTTGGTCTGTACCCCTGACCGGGCGGGCAGCACAATAAGCCCTTAGCTTGTTCATTCTTTCCAGCTCCTGCTGCTTTGCCCTTGTGGAACTGGCTCTTCCCCCTACTCAGCACGGAACCCAAAAGCCTGATTTATGTCTGCTGACTTAGAAAAGAACTGAGCCCAGTGAAATTCTAGCATTGTCCTGGTGCTTTTGAGTGATAGCCGCATTCAGAAGCATACAGTGGGCGCTCAGTAAACGATTGTTGACGGAATGGATAGATGGATGGAAGCATCAGGAATAATCTCTTCTGGTTTTCAAATGATTTTCTACTTAGATTCTGGTTTTGCGTCTCCAACATCTCAGATTCTTTCGCTTTGTATGGCTCAGCACTTCAGCAAACCATTGACCCACTTTCAGTCGCCTAAGATTAATTAGCATTTCTGCAGCACTGCAGTCTGTCTTCCCGATTGGTAACATTTATCTGTTCTTCAAGCCCCCTATAAGCTCAATTAATGTTGGGGTTTTGTTTGAGGGTGAGAAGTTGGATAAATGTTGCAAATTGCAAATCCTGACTGAGCTGTCAGATCCAGACTGCACGAGAACTTTTTAACCCAGATTTAAACAGGGCATTTTGGTTAGTTTAATTTTCTGGTTAAGAGAGGGTTCTGATTTTAAGTCTGTTTACAGCTCTTTCAATTTCAACCCATTCTTGAAAACCTTTCTCAAATGTTTTCCTTGACTTAGAAGAAGTAGTCCTCTCCCAAGTAAGTAATGGAGTCTGCTGAACATCGTTGATTCTTTCTGTGACAGCTCGATAGGGTTCCTTCCCCATGGTCAACATGATGCACATGGGCTGTTTTAAGGGTTATTTTAAGGTACTACGGTAGGAAGTGTGTGGGAGTGGGGGAGGAGTGCGATCCCATTGGTGGGCCGTGGGTGGGGAATAACGTGAAGCAACGTAGAAGTGGTCACATGGGGCCAGATGGCGTGTTAGATGCTGGCTTTGGCATTTAATAGGCAGTGGATGTTTTTGAGCAAGGGGATGAGCTGCGCTTCAAGAAGTGGAGTTAACCTTGGTTGCAGAGGGAGGAGCCCGTCGAGGGTCTCTGACAAGAGTCTACAGACGGGGGAGCCAGGGTTGATTTTAAGACGACAGGTTGGAGGGAACTTGGTGACTGGCTGCTGAGGGAAGTGAGATAGGGAGGAATGGAAGATGCCTCTGGGGCTGAGCCTGGGGAAGGTGAGCAGGTGCGCTTAGGTGGTTTTGGAATCCATCTGTGAGTACAGAAGTGATTGTCCAAGTCCTGCCTCTTCTCTTCACCAGTGTGGGACTTTGGGGCCAGGGAGCCTCTTGAAGCCTCAGTTTCTACATCTCTGAGTAGGGGGGAATCTCCTCCATTGACTTTAGGCCAGTCGTTCTCACATGGAAAGTAACAGTCAACACGGTGGCTGCTGCTGGAACTTGACAGAGACCATTCTTTTCAGCAGTGTCCTGCTCCTTGTTTTGTTCCAGTTAATTTTATTTACAGGCATGGGGAGCCCATTCAGACTGAGTAACATGCTTGCTCATGAGGGCATAGCTTATGCTAAACCAAGGAGAACATCCCATAGACTATACCTGGGATGCACAGTTGAGTCAGGCTTTGTCCGGTAGGTGTACCTGTCTGAGCTCTGGTTGGCCGGAGCTGTTGCTGGGCTGATTCCATTTTAAGCAAAATTAGAGTCGATATGAACTGGTTATACTAGACTGCCTTCTTAAAAAAGAAAAATAAGATTCTGTCTCCTGATTCATCTTCATTTTGCTGTTTCAAAACTACATAGTTGTGGTATGAATATGCAACTTTGTGTTCAGTTTAATAAGAAGGCTATAAAAAGTGCAGTGTTGATTTATAGGTGGTTCTCAGATGTTGTCTAAGAATAAAGGAGAGCCTCTGTACCTCAAAGGAGAATGGCCCCTCGATGAAATCGTTTTCTGCACATTGTTTCTCTACAGATTGATGATTTTGGCCTTTGCCTGATTTTTCAAATCTTTACAGGATTTTAACTAAGTGATGTTTGGTAGACTTGAGATAGATTGGGCTGTGGAACAAGAAACCACCTCTCTGTACACCATCCAGGGGCAGTGCTCTGCACGGCGCAGAGGCCACCCGCAGGGAGCTGAGGGGGCCCTGCTAAGCCCTCTTGGTCAGCCTCCTTGTTCCGGATTCCAGATGAGTCCAGACAAGCACTGGCATGGGAGTAAGGAAACACCACCGCCGCCAGCCTCCTGTGAGACTGCTGCTCTTGTGGCCTATTCCCTCGATTCACAGAGAATATATTTGAGAGAGGGGATGGGGGGAGAAAAAAAAAAAAAGATGCCTTAGCCAACCCTGAGAAAGAGGACAGAAACAGCAAGCACAGCAGTCGCTGCAAGTTTGGTGCTGCAATCTGCCAGCCCATTTGTTGATTCTGCATGCCATCCTTCAGTTGGCACCACTGCTGCCAGGAACCACCCCCTCCTTTTTCCATCTGAAGGAAGGGAGAGAGGTGCTGCGGCAGGGTTAACTCTTCCTGCCCTGAAGCCTAACGTTTCTTCTTCCCACATCAGGCTCAATAATCTGTGCCACGTTAGGACCCACAGAGATATGTGAATCCAAGAATTTTAGAAGTGGAAGGGGCCCGAGGCGATTTTTCAAACAAGAAAAGCAGCATCAGTCTTCCCAGATTTGACCACATGTGACAGGGGGTAGAGGTCATTTGAATTATGAAGAATGAGGACCTCTAAGGAAACCTGCTGTTTTTTTTTTTTTTTTTTAACCTGCAGCCAGGGATCTGGTCAGCAAATCAGCAGGGACAGGTGGAGGTGGTACAGGGTCAGAGAAGCCTTCTGAGTTAGACCAACCAGAAAAACAAACATCAGAGGTGGAGGTAAAGCAGCAGAGCTAGGAAGAGGGAGAAAGGAGAAAAAAAAGAGTCTAGCATCCTTCAGAAGACGGCAGTGACATTTTAGGAGGTAACTTGATTAGTCCTGGCAATGATTTAACCAATAGAATGCAGTTATTTATCGTATTCTTTGTGAAGTCATTTAAGAGCACCGATCATGTCTTTCCTGACTTGCTTAATGTGCTTTTGTGGAAATAAGAGCACAATCCAGGGAATACCGGGACGTCCAAAAATATTGGCCATAACTGCTGTCTAGGGCGTGAGGGAGGTGGCTATCCAGATTGTGGAGATTGGGAACGTTTTGTTCAAATTAGAGAACTGCAAATTGTCACTTTTAGTGCATTGGTTAATTTGTGTACCTAGGTGCTTGGAGCAGTGCCTGGTGCCTCATAAACACAGTGTATTAGTTGCTGCTACTACTATCAGTAGTAATAGTAAGTATTACAGTTTTCAGAGGTAGGACTAGTGTAGAGTGTGATTAATCAGAAATCTTGTATCAGTTTGTGTGAAAAGCTCATATTCCTCAATTTAGAAATTCAGTGGAATTTTCCTTCAGGGAGACTAGCTCTCAGAAATAGCCTCTGTCCTGGTTGGAAAATGGTCTGCTTTGCCGCTGGGTGTTGCCAGGGTGGAGGAGTGCACTCCTTCCAGAGCCCAGGGAGGAGCCTGCACCATCGGGAATTACATGAAGTAACCATTGGTTGCATGCGAAGGGAGACTGGAGTATTGTAACGAAACTTCGTGTGCTTGGTTTAGATTTAAGGCCTACAGGCTTCAGCTTCTTGAGGGAACTGTCTGGTGATCGGACACAAACAAGGTGACCCCAGGCCCCGGAAAGGGACGGCTCTAGGTCCTCTGTCTCAAGACATGCTCCTTTTGCCCCGTGCCACATCTCTGCTTTCATTCATTTTTCAAGGTTGAACTTATCATGGTTAACGCTACTAACATTTTATTGATAGTAAAGGGTTCTTAACAGTGCCTGAGGGGAGTTCCCTCGTGGTCTAGTGGTTGGGATTCGGCGCTCTCTCGTAGCCCGGGTTCAATCCCTGGTCAGAGAACTGAGATCCCACAAGCCACGTGGTGTAACCAAAAAAAAAAAAAAAAAACCCCAAAACAGTGCCTGAATCATCACTCACCACAACCTGTGCTTTACCTGTTTTTTTTTTTCAAATGAATTTATTTTTATTTATTTTTGGCTGTGTTGGGTCTTCGTTGCTGTGCGCGGGGCTTTCTCTAGTTCCAGTGAGCGGGGGCTACTCTTCGTTGCGGTGCGCGGGCTTTTCATTGCACGGGCTCTAGAGCGCAGGCTCAGTAGTTGTGGCGCACGGGCTTAGTTGCTCCGCGGCATGTGGGATCTTCCCAGACCAGGGATCAAATCCATGTCCCCTGCATTGGCAGGTGGATTCTTAACCACTGAGCCACCAGGGAAGTCCCTGTGCTTTATCTGTTTTGTCTTAATTTTGCAACACAATATTCCCCCCATTTTACAGATGAGTTAATCGAGTCACAAAGAAGCTAAGTGAAGTGTGACGCAGGCTGCCTGGCTCTCTTGCTGGGAGTCGTAATCCCTTAGGGTGTCTAGCTTCTTCCTTATTAGCCTTTCAGTCTTTGCTGTGTTCCCTCATGCACTAGCCTTGTCTTCTCAAGTCGATTCTAACTCTTCAGAGCACCTTGCCTTATCCTTGTTTGTGTGTGTGTATTTCCCCCAGACCCCAGCATTCAAGATATACCCAAGGACTAGCATTCCAGTTGGGGTGGGGGCAGGAGTGGGTCCCCTGACTGGACCACCTGCTGTGATTGGTTGCACACTGCCCAGCTGAGGTTCCCCGCCCCCCCCCACACCCCCGGCGTGAATGCTCTCCTGGGCCAGCGCATCCTGTTAGACTCCATCCTTTCTTAATGTTGGCAAATGATTCCCAGCTTCACAAGCAGCAGCTTGGCTGCTTCTTCACCAGGGCCAGGGAAGACTTTTTCAGGAACAAGCAGGAATAAGTTGGTATTGGCAGAGCAGACCCAGGCAAACCCCAGTGTCTTGTCCTTTGTCCTGGATCACCCACTCTCTCTAGGCCACACACAGTGCTCAGTGCTGCTCCCATCCCCCAGGTCCCACCTGGAGAAAAACCAACCCAGCCCTTTGCCCTTTGTCCCAGTTCCTTAAGGCTATTGCTGACTATAGATCTGATAAATTAACCTTTATCAGAATCCCTCCTGGTGACGTATTTACATTTAAAAGGAGATAATTCCTTTACTGCTCTGAAAGCAGGGTAGGTCGAAGGAGGTTCGTAAATAACAGGCCACGTGAGAGGCATGGGTGTAGGAAGGACTCCAGGTCTGGGTAATCCTGGGTTCAAATCCTGACTCCACCCCTCACTGGGTGTGACCAAGGCAGCTTCTCCAAGCCAGTTTCTTGTCTGTAAATAGCACAGCGCCTGCACAGTGAGCATTAGCACCCTGGCCAGTTGTAGCCCCTCAGTAAGTGTTCCTTTAACCACTGAACTGGTATGTCTGCCTGCTATTGTCAAATTAAGAACATAATTGTTTCTGTTTCTTGTTCATTGTAAAGTGTTCTCAGCTTGGGATTTTTTAGAAACGTTTATTTATTGTGAAATATGGCTCATATACAGAAAGGTGCACAAAACACATTTGTACCATTTAGCAAACAGTTATAAAAGTGTCACCCATGTAACCACCACCCTGGTCAAGAAAAACAAATACTGCTTTAAAGTGGTGGACACTTTGTAACAGTGGTTCTCACCTGGGGGCCATTTTGCCCTCAGGGGACGTTGAAACATTTTTGGTTGTGGTATCTGGGGAAGTGCTTCTGGTATCTAGTAGGAAAGGAATGCCACTAAACATAAACAGCCCCCCATAGCAAAGAATTATTCAGCCCCCAAAGTCAGCAGTGCCCAGGCTGAGAAAGCCTGCTGTAACACAAGCTGATTAGCCACTATGGGACAAACACAGGGTTTAGAAACACAGTGCTTCAGCAAGAGGTGAACTTTTAGGAAAAGATTTGGATACTCAAGAAATCTGTTTGGGTCAAGACTCAGATTTATATGACACATTGTTAGTAATGTCATCCCGCTCAACTAATTGCTCTCCAGGAAAAAAAAAAAGGCCAGGCAGCATTTCAGATGAAGGATCTGAAGTTAATAGACCTTGCTGACAGCATCAATCAGTTTGTATTCTTTCATTGTTGCCAAATGCTTTTAATCTCCTCTGTCACTTTGCACCAATCTTGGGAATCAAATACTGTACAAGTCAGAAGAAGCCAGATGTGTTCCATTTTACTATTAATTAAATTGTGAATTAATTAAATACTGTCTTCTTCCCAACAACTTGTCCCAACCCCTTCGGTCTTGTGACTCTTTGTCTTTAATTTATTGCAGGATTTAGTCGTTCGTATTGTTTTTATTCTTGGCAACCTGACAGCGAAAAATAACCAGGCTCGTGAGCAGTTTTCCAAAGAGAAAGGGAGCATCCCAACTCTGCTGTCTTTATTCCATACATTCTACAAACTGGATCTGCATTCCCAGAAGCCCCTGGGGGAAGGAGAAGAGAGGCCCAAGGCGCCGAGGCCGGCCCAGGCGGAGGACGTACTCATCAAGCTGACCCGCGTGCTCGCCAACCTGGCCATCCACCCTAGCGTGGGCCCAGCCATCGCCGCCCACCCGCGCATCGTGGGCCTGCTCCTCGCCATGCTGGGTAAGAAATGAGGCCCCCTGGCGGCAAGGGCGTTGCCGGGAGATGGACCGGAGCTCGGGTGCCATGGGGGCTTTAGGAGTACAGTCGGCTAGCTTTAACAGGCCTTCTCAGCTGTGAAGGAAAATTCATTCCTTTTCTGTTCAGAACTGCCTCAAACGTCGTCCAGATTTTTTAAAAAAAGATAAAAAAGAAAAAAATAGTAATACAAATTATTACTAAAACTCACTGAACTGTACAATTTAAAAGTGAATTTTACAGTATGTGAATTATATCACAATTTCTTTTGAAAGCATACCAATCAGATTGTAAAAAATTGGCCAAAGTAACCACAGAGTTTAAAATCCCAAATTTTTCCTGGGGTAGCCCACACGATTAAAGTTTATTTATCTTTTTATTTTTTCAGCTTTTTACATTATCAGTAATTAGAGCCCCTGGTCATTCAGGTCCCATTCCCCTGCCCACCCCACATGAGTCAGTTGGAGCTGCCGTAACAGAATGCTGCAGACTGGGTGGCTTAAGCAACACAAGTTTATTTCTCACAGCTCTGGAGGCTGGAAATCCAAGATCAAAGTGCCGCTGATTCTGTTCTGGGGAGAGCCCTCTTCCTGGCTTGCAGGTGGCTACATTCTCACTAAGTCTTCCTGTGGCTTTTCTTCAATGTGTGCATGTGCACATGGGAAAGAGAATGATCTTTCTCTTCTTATAAGACCACCCTATCAGATACGGACACCACCCTTCTGACCTCATTTAACTTTACCTCCTAAAATCCTTGTCTCCAAAAATAATCACATTAGGGGTTAGGGCTTCAACGTATGAATTTGGGGGAAGGGACACAATTCAGTCAATAGTATTCTACCCCAGGTCCCCCAATTTCATGTCCTTCTCACATGCAAAATACATTCATTCCATCCCAACAGCCCCCCAGATTTTAACTCATTCCAGCATCAACTCTAAAGTCTAAGGTCCAAAATCTCATTTAAATATCATCTAAATCAGATAGATATGATACATCCTGAGGAACAATTCCTCTCCTGCTTGAAGCTGTGAAACCAGACACGTTATATGCAAGATACAATGGTGGGGCAGGCACGGGATAGACATTCCCATTCCAGAAGAGAGAAATAGGAAAAAAAAGAAAGTGTGATGGGTCGCAAGCAAGTCCCAAACCTAGTAAGGCGAATTCCATCAGATCTTTTTTTTTTAAAACAAATTTATTTATTTTATTTATTTATTTTTGGCTGCGTGCGGGCTTTCTCTAGTTGCAGCGAGCAGGGGCTACTCTTCGTTGCAGTGCGGGGGCTACTCTTCGTTGCGGTGCGTGGGCTTCTCATTGAGGTGGCTTCTCTTGTTGTGAAGCTGGGCTCTAGGGGCGTGGACTTGAGTACTTGTGGCATGTGAGCTCAGTAGTCATGGCTCGCAGGCTCTAGAGCACAGGCTCCGTAGTTGCAGTGCACGGGCTTAGCTGCTCCACGGCATGTGGGATCTTCCCGGACCAGGGCTCGAACCTGTGTCCCCTGCATTGGCAGGCGGATTCTTAACCACTGCACCACCAGGGAAGCCCCCATCAGACCTTAAGGCTTGAGAATAATCCTCTTTGGTTAGATGCTTTGCCTTGCAGACCCACTGGGACAGTGGCCCTTCCTCCACAGCTCTGTCAGTTAGGCCACCAGGGCTCTGCAGGGCAGTCTTGCCCTCAAAGCTTTGGGGTGGAGGCCAGTGTGGCCTGTTGAAACTGAGGCAGTGGCCCTGGTGATCTCTGAATCACCACTGGGGACATTCTCTTCTCTAGTAGAAGAATAGTGCATATTCACAGCCAAATAGCTGTACACTCTGTCCTGTCAAATCCAAGGAGTCTGACAGCCTTCCTTCGTTTGGTCCTGTCTCAGCTTCAGTTCAAATTGGCAGTGTTTCTGCTCACATAATCCCGTAAACTCTTTACTGAGTGATAGGCCAACCACACCCTTGGTATTCTCTCCAGCACAGGCTTTCTTCTTTCTTGCAATATGGACAGGCTGAGAATTTTCCAAATCTTCAAGTTCTAGTTCCTTTTGCTTAACAACTTCTTCAGTTCATCCCTCTCTTCTTATATGTTACTGTAAGAAGTCAGGAAGAGCCAAGCCTCTCCTTAAACACTTTGCTTGGAATTCTCAGCTAAATACCCAGTATCGTTGCTCACAAACTAGACCTTCCACGAAACACTAGAACACAAACAATTCAGACAAATTCTTTGCCACTTTATAACAAGGATCGTCTTTCCTGCAGTTTCCAAGGACCTGTTCCTCCTTCCCATCTGAGACTTTGTCAGAGTGGCCTTTAATGTCCATCTTTCTAACAGCATTGTATTCATGATTATTTCTGTGTTCTCTAAGAAGATGGAAGCTTTCTCTCCAGCTCTCTCTTGTCTTTGAGCTTTTGCCGGAATCACCCTGTTGACAAAAAATTAATCAGTAGAGGGCTTCCCTGGTGGTGCAGTGGTTAAGAATCCGCCTGCCAACGCAGGGGACACAGGTTCGAGCCCTGGTCTGGGAAGATCCCACATGCCACGGAGCAGCTAAGCCCATGCGCCACAACTACTGAGCCTGCGCTATAGGGCCCGCGAGCCACAACTGCAGAGCCTGTGTGCCACAACTACTGAGCCCGTGTGTCACAACTACTGAAGCCTGTGAGCCTAGAGCCCTTGCTCCGCAACAAGAGAAGCCACTGCAATGAGAAGCCCACTCACTGTAACAAAGAGTAGCCCCCGTTCGCTGCAACTAGAGAAAGCCTGCGTGCAGCAATGAAGACTCAACGCAGCCAAAAATAATAAATAAATAAATAAATAAATAAGTTTATATTAAAAAAAAATCAGTGGATCAAAGAAAGAATTGGAAAATTTTATTCGAGCCAAATTTGAGGATTATAACCCAGGAAGAGCATCTCAGAAAGCTTTGAGAACTGTTCCACTGGTTAGAAATCAAGGCACAGTTACATAAGTTTTTTTGAGGCAGAAGGCTGTACGTCAAATGATGTGTTATTGACAGTTTACATAATCCAGATCTAAGCATCATCCTGGTGGGTCATGTGACCCCTTACAAGATCAAGAAGGAATGTTATCTTTTAAGGAGGGAGTCGTCTTGATGTTAGGAGAATGTTGCTCTTTATGGTTGAACAGGTATTCCTACTGATGGGAGAGGTTTGGTCGATGCATAAGGCAGATACACAAAGCACAGTGTGGGGAGAGAGGAGGCCAAAGAGCAGAGAAGAAGTTCTATGTTTAAATTTTTCTTGTCTTGGCATAAAATATGAATTTTATTTCACAACCTTTAACATCCGTATTTCTTGTATACATCTCAGAACTCCTCCAGCCTCTACCCATTACCCAGTTCCAAAGCCACCTCCATACTTTTAGGTATTTGTTACAGTAGCACCTCACTGCTAGGCACCCAAACCTGTCTCAGTCTGTTTAGGGTGCCACAACAAAATAGCATAGGCTGGGTGGCTCAAGCAACAGACACTTTCTCACACATCTGGAGGCTGAAAGTCTGAGATCAGGGTGCCGGTGTGGTTGGTTCTGGTGAGACCTCTCTTCCTGGCTTATAGACGGCTGCCTTCTCTCTCTCTTCCTCTTATTCTAATGCCACCAATCCTATTGGATAAGGACTTCACCCATCTAACCCTAATTACCTCCTAACAGCCCTACCTCCAAATACAGGCGCATTAGAGGTGAGGGCTTCAACAAACAAATTTGGGAGGGGCACAGTTCAGTCCATAGCACCCCCCCTTCCACTTTTTAGGCCTTGTCATTTCCCATGGGCACCTCTGCCTACTAGTGTGCAAGGAAATTGACTGCCATCTAGAGTGATCTACTTCACCACTACTTACCAGACTCTGAAAGATTGTGTTGTTGTGGAAGAAGCATTCATGCCTGATGAAAATGATGTGTTGGGGTAATCTTTGAACTTTGCCACTCATTTATTGAGTCTTCACTGCATAATCAGTCCTATGCTGTATGTTAAAAGAGGTTTGTCTTAGTTTGCTCAGGATGCCATAACAAAATACCACAGACTGGGTAGCTTAAACAATAGAAATCTATTTCTCACAGTCTGTAGGCTGGAATTCCAAGGTCAAGGTGCCAGCAGGGTTGGTGTCTGCTGAGACTCCTCTTTCTGGCTTGTCTATGGCCACCTTCTTGCTGTGTCCTCACATGGTGGAGAGAGAGCTCTGGTGTCTCCTCCTTTTCTTCTAAGGGCACCAGCCCTGTGGGATGAGGGCCCCACCTTTACGACCTCATTTGACTTTTACCACCTCACAGGCCCTATCTCCAAATATAGTCACATTGCGGGTCGGGCTTCAACATACGAATTTGGAGGGGAACACAAACACTCAGGCCAGCACAACGTTTAAAAAAGTATAGGTTGGTATCTGCTTTCAGGGAACTCAGGGTACGTGGTGGGGGAATATCAGGTGTATAGACAAGAAGCTTATGAAAAGTGCCAGCAGCATGGGGTATACAGAACATGGAAGCTGAGAGGACAGAGCCACAGAGCCCAGCTTTTGGCGTGTGGGAGTGTAAGTGACCGTGCCTTCCCTTGTTGTGGAGCTGTGTGATTTATTTTTATTTTATTTACTTATTTAATTTTTAAAATAAACCTATTCATTTATTTATTTTTGGCTCTGTTGGGTCCTCGTTGCTGTGCGCGGGCCCTCTCCAGTTGTGGCGAGCGGGGGCTACCCCTTGCCGCGGTGCGCGGGCCTCTCATCGTCGTGGCCTCTCCCACTGTGGAACACGGGCTCCAGGCGTGCAGGCCCCAGCAGCCGTGGCACGTGGGCCCCAGAGCTCAGGCTCAGCAGTTGTGGCGCACGGGCCTAGCTGCTCTGCGGCATGTGGGGCCCTCCCGGGCCAGGGCTCGAACCCGTGTCCCCAGCGTTGGCAGGCAGACTCCCAACCGCTGCGCCACCAAGGAAGCCCTATTTTATTTATTTTTTAACTGGGGTATAATTGACCGAAAACATTATGTTAGTTCCAGGTATACAACGTAGTGATTTGATATTTCTGTACATTACAAAATGATCACTATCATAGCCACGCAGTTTAAGAAGCATGTTCACATCTGTTACCTCACAGGAGCTGTGCGACAGTAGGTTGTTGTTATTTTAGCCATTTCACAGAGGAGGAAACAGACTTAGTGAGATAAAGTGACTTTTAGAGGTCACAAAGTTAGTAAGTGACAGGGTTACTCTGCATGTTGCTGATCCTTTTTTGCTGTTTTTTTTTTTAAATGTTTATTTATTTATTTGGCTCTGCGGGGTCTCAGTTGAGGCACACAGGATCTTTGTTGCTGCACTTGGGATCTTAGTTCCCTGACTAGGGATCGAGCCCGGGCCCCCTGCATTGGGAGCTCCGAGTCTTAGCTACTGGACCACCAGGGAAGTCCCTGCATGTTGCTGGTCTTAAGGAAGGATTATTAAATTCCGACTGAGGTCTTTTCTTGTGACTTAATCACTTCCACATGATAACTCAAAAACCTACACATTTAGTGTGGGACTGTCTTCCAAGCTGCTGACGGCACGTTAAACCGTCTGTGCAAACCTGCATCGAGCTGTTCCAGAAATTCAGTTTCTCTAAAAACCTCAAAACTTCCAGCACTTGGACCATACTATCTCCCTGTCTTCTGATGATCCTTCTGCATCTGGAGGATCAATTCTTCTCCACCCAGAAGTCAGGGATCCAGCTGCCTCAGAGTCAGCTATGGGGCTCATTAAAATACGCTTTCTAGTTTCTGGTCTTACCCAGAAAAAGGCTTTACCTGAGGGATGGTTTTAGGGTCTTGAAATATGCATTTCAACTACTCCCCTGCTCCCAGTTGATTCTTCTGCCCCTTAAATGTTGAAACCCACTGCTCAGAGAATCACCTTTAGCCTCTCTGGCTAGTGAGGTGCTGGCAGGTGTCTGAAACCCACCCGGTGAGTTCTCATCTACTGGCAGGCCAAATCGCTTCACCTGACTAGCTACCTGGGGAGAGCCTGAGGACCTGCCCTTAGACCCCTGGACACATCACTGTGGATAGTCAAGAAATAAAGCTCTGCATGATTCATCTTCCTGCAATTATTAATATTCACGTGTGAAGTGAGGAAATTCCTGGTCTTATATGTATCTTCTGAGCTTAGAAATTACATTTCTTCCTATGAACTAAAGGTACAATGGATAATTTGTGTTTGACTTCTAGGAAACTGATGCTTTGGAGGCAGAAGAAAGGCTGAGAAGCAGATTTGGCCAGAGCTGAAAGGGTTAACCAGGGGTCCTGGCTAGAGAGTCCTTAGGAGACTAGGGCCTGTCCCCTCCGTTCCTCCATCACCAAGTCCTCTGGGAGGGTAGGTGCTCTGTCTTGGTCACTGGGGGATTCCCATGTGAGGTCTCTCCAGTGCACCCTCTTGAGGTTACTGTCACTCGGGAATAGCCTACTTTCTTTCTTTTGCTCTAAAGCGATCAGTGAAACTCAAATCTGGTACTTCGCAAACTTCTTTGTGCGTAGAGTCATGCAGGGAGCTTATGAAAGACACAGATTCTTCACCCTACCCTCAGAAGTTGTGACTGATCAAGTGAGGTGTGGAACCCAGGAGTCTGCATTTTTTAAAGCTCCCCGGCTGGTCCTGATGTGGGTGGTGGAAGGTCTCACTTGAGAATGCTTCAGTCTCTGCATGTTAGAGCTCAGTGCTGTCTGAGGTTAAGCCCAAGTGACGAAACCCTTCTCTCTAGCCTGCCATGCTGGGCAGTTGTTTGGGCAGGCAGTGGGATCCCTTGTCTGTTTTATCTCGTGAACGATTTGACCTCCCATGAAAAGCTGTGGTGGGGTGAAGTGACCTTGACAGAGGGTCATACGCCTGCACCCTCCCCTTGGCAGCTCAGCTGCAGGGACGAATGTCCTGAGCCCTACGAGGCCCCCCGAAACTTGTCTCTGCTGGTTCCTACCTGGAGTCCCTGCATCAGTGCAGAAGGGCGATCAGATCCTGGGAGAGGGAGCTGGTCTTCAGAGCGCCTGCCTCCCTTAGCCAGCCTGGTAGTGGCTTTGGAAAGCAGGCCAGGGCCGGCTTGACTCTGACCTGCTCACTTGCCTGAGGGCAAGGCAGCTGTTGCCCTGATAGTCCCCTGTGCTCACTTAGTCCTCACTCCTCCCAGCCTGACACCTTTGCTGCACTGCACCCTCCCCCCAGGCACGTGGGAAAGGCATCCCTTGGGACCTTGTCCTCCACCTCTCCCCAGCCCTACTCCCCTCACAGAGGAGTTGCTTGTACCCCAGGACTCCCCTCCAGAGGCCAGTCTCATTGCAGAGGGTGTTTTAAAATAAAAAATATTTCTAGTAAGGACCAGCCTTCTCAGCAAGCGCCCAGATGCAGCGATTTGCTGCCTTAGTGGAATCTCCAAATTCCAGATTCTCTTATATTCATGAATCCGCTACAGAGGGCTGGGTGGGTGCCTCATGCTCTTTGGAGGCAAATTATTGCCCCAACTGGCTCTAATAGGCACTCAGCAAGGTGCTGTGGAAAGAGCAGGATGGATGAGTCGGGCAGCCCTGGATTCACACGTGTGTTCTATGAAATCAGGCAAGGTATTTTTGTCTAAGCCTCAATGTTCTCATCTGGGAGGAGAAAATGGGATATTAGGAGGCTGCTGTGGACTAAACTGTGTCCCTCAAATTCACGTGTTGAAGCGCTAACCCCCAGGGTGATGGTATTTGGAGATGGAGCATTTGGGAGATAATTAGGTTTAGATGAGGGCACAGAGAGAACGCAGCCATCTGCAAGCCAGGAAGAGCCCTCACCAGAACCCAGCCATACTGGCTCCCTGATCTTGGACATTTCACCTCCAGAGCTGTTAAATAATTTCCTGTTGTTTGAGCCACTCAGTTTACGGCATTCTGTTATGGCAGCCTGAGCTGACTGAGGCAGGTGCACCTTTAGAGTATTAATTATTGTGGGTTTAAATGTAAGTGCATTTAAAGCGTTATTAATAAATAACTTCTGTGGGGTTAAATGCATGGAAAGTGCTTGGTGCTGTTCATGATAGATGCCTAGTAGCTGTGAATGTCTCTCCTCTTGCCCCAGATGCCAGACGTTATCCCTGCTCCCAAACGTGAGGTCCTACAGCGGGGTGGTGACACATAAGAGCTACATTCCTTTTTCTGGGCAAACTAATAAATTCTCCTACCAAGGCAAGAGAAAAAAACAGATTCCTAGACACTGCCCAAGATCTTTTGTCATCAGTCCAGGGATGGAGGGAACCAGGGATGAGAATTCCTCTTTGCTAAGTTTTAGACATTCACTCAAGCCATTCCCCATGAGCCATCATTCTGGACAGCCCTCCTGTTCATTAACAGATGTTTATTTAGCACCCACAGTGTGCCACGCACTTTTATAAGCCCTTCACAAGTATTAACGCATTTAAACTTTGTAACAAATCTGTAATGTAGGTGCAGTTATTATCCCACTTTGCCGACAAGGAAACTGAGGCCCAAGGAGTTTAAATGACTTGAACAAGGTCACGCAGCCAGCAGGTAGAAGATCAGGATTCCAGCTCCAGAGTCGCAGCGAAGCAAGCGAGGATACTTTTGGGGGTCCTATGTCCCTACTTTTACCTTGCCTCCCTCAAAAACACCTGGGATCTTTTTACAGATCTTCTAGAAACCTGAGGCCAGTAGGATATTTCCTTGCTGTAGAATCCATACTGAAGTCCAAGATAATTCTGTTCTTTATTCCCTTCCCATGTATTTAAACTAACAAACCAGGCAATTAGGGCCTCATTTATTCTTTCTTTCTCCAGGTATTCATTGAGTGTCTGCCAGGTGCTGGGCCCATGCTGGCTGCTGTGGGTGGAGGAACCACTGGCTGAAGGGCCAGTACGTGTTTTCTGTAGCGTAACAAATGCCTGAATTTCCCTTTGAATAGAGTAAACGTAGAAAGGTCATTCTCTTTAATGAAAAGAAGGCCGAAAGGAGGGAGAATTAAATCAGAGAATGTAAGAGCTCGCAGAGTCCTCCTGCTCAGCTCACAGCCTCCCTCTTATCCCGGAGGAACTTTGGTTTCATACAAGAGATAAAAGGCACTTCCTTACTCATAAAAAAGAATGAAATTTTGCCATTCGCAGCAACACGGAGGGACCTAGAGGGTATTATACTAAGTGAAGTAAGTCAGACAGAGAAAGACATACTGTAATGATTTCACTTATATGTGGAATCCAAAAAAAGAAAACAAACAAATGAAGACAACAAAACAGAAATAGACTCATAGAGATAGAGAACTAGTTGTTACCAGTAGACAGAGGCAAGGGGGAGGGGCAAGATGGGGTAGGGGATTGAGGTACAAGCTACTGTGTATAAAATAGATAAGCAACGAGGATATATCGTGTAGCGCAGGGAATATAGCCAATATTTTATAATAACTTTAAATGGAGTATAATTTGTAAAAATATTGAATCACTGTGTTCTATACCTGAGGTAATATTGTTTATCAACTATACTTGAATTTTTTAAAAAAAGAGGTACAAGGTACTTCTTAACCAGTAAAACCCAGTGGGCAAATCAGGGCCCAAGACATGCGTGGGCACTGAGGTTATTCCCTCCCAGGCTGGGGAAGGGCTTCCCAGTCAGGCGGTGACCGATGCCTGGGTGGAGAGGGGGGTGAATGTACTCCAGGCACGGGGCAGGGCGGGGGGTGAAGTGGAGGGGGCGTGTGCAGGGTCAGAGGTGAGAGGCAGAGGCTGCTATAGCTAGTTTAGTATAACCAGACTCCTGGCGTTTTCCTCTGACTCCCAGACCCGTATGTCCACCTGCCTTACCTAATCTCATCAACTGTGGGTACTTGAGAAGCACCTCAAGATGTCTAACTCATGACCTTTCCTCCACCTGGCCTTTCTTCCCATTAATTCAGAGTATGGGATTGCCGTCCATCCAATTATGTAATCCAGAAACCCAGAGCTCATCCTGAGTGATTCCTCTCCCTCATCCCCCAATCTAGTCTTCACCACACACTGTCCGTTTTCCTCCCTAAATAGTTTTCCAGCCTGGCTTCCCTGTTCCATCTCCGCTGTCACCCCAGCCTCAGCTTTATTTGCCATCTGGAACACCACAGGAGGTTCCGGACTGGCATCCCTGCATCTGCCCTTCTCTGCACTGTGGTCTCAGTCACCAGGAGATGAGTCTGGAGGCTGAGTGGAAGGCAGGGACAAAATAACTAAGGGTCTTATGTGCTAAGCTAAAGGTTCATTCATTCATTCATTCATTCTTGCATTCAGCAAACATTTATTTATTTATTTTTTACAACAATGAAGTTTATTATTATTATTTTGCTTCAAAAATTTATCATCTAGGCTTTATTCTGATCCACCCCAAGACACTGAAATGCTACAGTTTTCTGTTTTGTTAGTCGATATTTCTGGGGGGAGTTCCAGAGGGAATGATTTCTTTTCTTTTTTTAAATTTTTATTGGAGTATAGTTAATTTACAATATTGTGTTTATATATATGCACACATCCACTCTTTTTTAGATTCCTTTCCCATGTAGGTCATTACGGAGTATTGAGTAGAGTTCCCTGTGCTGTACAGTAGGTTCTTATTAGTTATCTATTGAGCACCGCTCTGTGCAGACACTGTTCTAGATGCTGGGAATGCAGTGATGAATAGAAGAAGTCCCTAGTCTTGTGGAGCTTACACCTTAGAGCTGGAAGACAGACATTAAACACATAACAAGTCAGGTGGTCACATGTGTTACAGAGAAGAGGGGGAGGGGAAAGTGCGTAACAGTGCTATTTTATATAGAGTGGCTGAGGAAAGTATGTCCAATAAGGTGACAGCTAAGCAACAGCCCAAAGGACATGAGGAGTGAGCCTGGATAACTGGAGGAAGGAATATGCCAGACAGGGGGACTATCAGTGCAGAGGTTCTTGGGCGGGATCAGGCTGACATGTTCAAAAAGAGCAAGAAGACTGGTGAGGTTGGCATGGGGATGGGGGGAGCTGGGGGCTGGAGCAGCAAATGAGGCCAGGGAGGTAAGGACTGGGGCAGCTGGGTCAGGCCTGTGGGCTGGATGAGATGAGTGGTGTTATCTGAGTGAATTTTAAAGCACCACCATGTTGAGGACAGGCTCAGAGAGGCAAAGGCAGAAGAAGAGAAGCCACTGAGGAGGTGAAAGATGGACTAGGTGGTAGCAGAGGAGCTGAGAGGCGATCAGACTGCGTGTTTCGAAGGCAGCGTTGATAGGAGTTATAGATGGATTATGACCTGAGGGCCATTCTTTTGGGAGGGGGGCAGGTCTGGGGAACAGACTTCCAGGGTGGGGGGCCCGGGGGACCTCTTGGTCAGGGCAAACAAGCTCTGCTCAGTGGTGTTGGCACCTTTGTACACAGGAACTAGATCAGCCCAACGTTTCCAGACCCTTGGCTGGAGGGACTGAGCTTAGAGTGTTCCAAACCCTGGCCCAGAGTGGTCCCCTGCCTTTGGTGCATTTCCCTGCAGGAAGAGTCATGGGAAATAAAGCAGCAAACAGCGAGGGCAAACACTGCCCTCACACAGCCCTTGCCTGGGACAACGGCTTGTCCCTGCCACTGCTGGGGTTGCAGTGAGGATGTTGTGGCTTCTGCCCTGCAGTGAGTCTTTGACACCCTTGTCCTCACTTTATTTCAGAATCTAAGTCCATTGATGATTGTGAGGAGCTGGTGATCAACACTACGGCAGCGATCAACAACTTATCTTACTACCAAGTGAAGAATTCCATAATTCAAGACAAAAAGCTATATATTGCGGAATGTAAGGTTCAGAGTTGGGTTTGGGTAGATGCATGTTCATTTAAGGTTTTGACTTTACTAACTAAACACAGAACTGGAAGCATTTATATTTTCTGGTTTCTGGTGCTACTATCTAAGAGCCTGATTTAATTCTAAGAAAGTTGAATATGGGGACACATTAGTTTCTTAGTTCTGGCTAACGTCCCCTATAGTTGGAATTTTATTATTAATTTTAAAATTATCAGTATTTAGCATGATATTGGTTTCTAATAGCCTTTAAATTGAAACTTAAGTTCACTAATTTTATTTCTCTGGTCACAAAACCCAGTGCTCTTAAAGCTTCTTGTGAGTCACAACATGGATGGAATCCTGGAGGCTGTGCGCGTTTTTGGAAATCTCTCCCAGGACCATGATATCTGTGATTTCATTGTGCAGAAAAATGGTGAGTTAATGACACTCACATTCATAAACAGGCATGTCTTGCCAATAAACAGCTGAGCGGTTTTGCAGCTTGGGTCATGACAACGTGATACTTGTTTCTGCTTTGGCACAAGTGATGCCTCACATTCTGTTCCATCCATCCGTAAGGCTCTCAGCTCAGGAGGCCAAGACGGACCTAGGCTGTGTTCTTAGCGTTTCCCTCTCCTTCACAAGTGGTCTTCTGAGTTTTGAGATGGCGCATGTGTGCCTGTGTGTGTGTGCGTGTGCGTGTGTTGAAGAGAAACAAGTAATCTGTACACATCATTTCTGTCCATGGGAATGGACTCAAAAGACATTCTCCATCATGTACTGGAATGTCTATTATAGTACTGCTTGTAATAGTGAAAACTGGAGATAACCTAAATGTCCATCAACAGGTAAGAGGATAAATACATTACAGTATATTCATGCAACCAAGCTTCTACAGCAATGAAAATAAATGAGCTAGAAGTTCATGTATCACCATGCGTCAACCTCAAACGTGTAATATAGGAGCAAAAAGGCTAGTAGTCGGAGGACATATATGAAATAATGCCATTAATATAGTTTTAAAACCTGCAAAACAACCTTGGATATTATTTATGTAATACTCACAGGGTAATGGAATAGGGTATAAATGTAGTTGGAAATGATAAACTCCACATTTAAGACAAAGTTACATTTGAATGGTTGCCCCCAAATATAAAATTGAATCTGTAATGTTTTATTTCTTAAACTGGGTAGCAGGTACACAAGAGTGTATACTAAACATACTGTTTGTATGTCTTAAATATTTCATGTAAAAACGGTAAAAAATACCTAATTATTTATGTTCATGATAGAAACTTTGGATAATACAGATTAAAAAAAACACTACCCCAGAGATAACTGTTAACATTTTAGTGTATATTCTTTTTTATTTTTTATTTTTTTGCGGTACGCGGGCCTCTCACTGTGTGGCCTCTCCTGTTGTGGAGCACAGGCTCCGGACGCGCAGGCCCAGCAGCCATGGCTCAGGGGCCCAGCCGCTCCGCGGCATGTGGGATCCTCCCGGACCGGGACACGAACCCGTGTCCCCTGCATCGGCAGGCGGACTCTCAACCACTGCGCCACCAGGGAAGCCCTAGTGTATATTCTTTGGACTCTTAAAAACACACTTACATGTGATGCAGCCTTTGCCAAGCTTACTGTGTGACACATCAGTAGGCCAAGGTCAGCACAGGGTGGCCACCTCTCAGGTGAGCAGTAGAACAGAGCACACACCTTATTCATTCTCCCCCAACCCTTTGCCCAGCCCCTGCTGGGGGATGAGAAGACAGGACAAACAGTTCCATTTCTAGGAGTAAGGGAAGGCTGGGAGCCTGTCCTGATATGAGACATCCCCTACCCTGGAAGTCCGGCCTCACTACAGGCTTGTTTCCTGCGGTCTGCGTGAGTCTTCTCTTACAAACCGTGGCTCTGGAAGACTTCCAGGAAGATCTCCACTGGAGCCTGTGCTCCCCTCTCCCAGGGCTGTGTATTTAAAGAAAGTTGCTGCTGGAGGTTCATAAGGGCCCTGGAGAACAACCAGAAGTTAGAGATGAAATGAATGGCACCTGTGTAGAGATGAAATGAATGGCACCTGTGTGATTAGAAGGCCCGTGGTTCCCTCCTCTCCATGGGCGGGGGCTCTACCACTGCCTGGGAGGGGGAGCTGACGCCTGCGGCAGATACAGCAATATCAGGGGACAGGGGGCCTGGGGGGCAGGGAGCAGGTTCTGAAGTGGTGGATGTTGGGGAAGGTGCTTCTGAGCAGTGGGTGAAGTCCACTTAGGAAGAGTGGACCGAGTCCCCGAGCAGGGTTTCCAGTTTTGCAAGCTGCTCCCCATTTACCCTTTGCCATTTGAGAAATGAAATACAGCTGGGGCCCCTGAGCTTTACTGGCCTGCATTCGTTCTCTGCCCTCCCAGTTCACAAGTTCATGATTGCTCTGCTGGATGCTAAGCGTCAGGATATTTGCTTTTCTGCCTGTGGTGTTCTTCTAAACCTCACCGTGGATAAAGACAAGCGTGTCATCCTAAAAGAAGGAGGTGGCATTAAAAAGTAAGTTCAAGGCATGGAGTCCTGACTCTGTCAGGATTCAGAGGACGTAGTACTCCGGGGAGCTTGGGTCCCTTTCCTCACTTCTCCCAGGCAGAGGTATTTCAACATTTGGAAGTGCCAAGCTAGGGCTAAAGAGGGGATTTAGGTTCCATTGGATGTTTAAAATAATTCAGAAGTAGGTTATTGCTACTTTAGAGCTGCTTAAATTTGTAGATATGAAATTAATTTTAATAACACTGAATTATATATAATGCATATGAAATATCACAGAAAGTTAAGCATCATGTTAAAAATATAAAAATTAAAGAGATCCTGTCCTAATAACTTCTCAATTTGACTTTTATTAACTCAGGTTAGTGGATTGTTTAAGGGATTTTGGTCCCACTGATTGGCAGCTGGCCTGCTTGGTGTGCAAAACTTTATGGAACTTCAGTGAAAATATCACCAGTGCTTCGTCATGCTTTGGAGATGAGGCCGCCAACACACTCTTAGTCCTGCTCTCATCGTTTTTAGGTAAGACCCTGACTGTGAGCTTTATCAAAATGAGAAAAAATTGTTTTCTGTGACCTGTATGGGTAAAGATTGGTAGGCATTTGGGTGGCTTTGTTTCTATAAATAACAAGAGCATGTTAAAGATGATTATAATTTGGAGCTCTCTGGAAGAGGCTGAATGTTATTTACAGTGGGATGCAAGGACTTTTAACTCATTGCCTGATGTCATGATTTCTTCTGTGGCTTTTCCCCCTTGTTTGCATTTTCTGTAAACTGCATAAATAGAAGATCTAGGCATAAATGTATTGCTGTTGTTTAAAAAGTATATAGACATTGTCGTAATTGAGAAATACAGCTGAGAGCTACCCTGAATTAAGTCACGCTTTTCATGAACCCGTACGTGTTCATTAGCATCTATGTTAATTATGTGAGGGAGGGTCTGTGAAACTATGTGACATTACAGTGGGGCCCTACATTGAACGGTGGGAAATCACTGATGCAAACCAAAGGAAAGATGAGAGTGTCTTACCTTGAAAAATTTCTATTTTTAGGATAATTTTTTCATCCTGGGTTAGGTCTAACAGCAGTGGTTTGGGTCAGTAAATGAGTTTGAGTGTTTAAATAATCTCTTTTCCAAAACAGAGGCGTCCCTACCATTGCCTAGGCACTGTGCTGGATCAGCAAGGCCGTGTGGAAAGACGGTTTGACTCAGAGGCTGTGGATTCAAATCCAGCCTCTCTCGGGGCGGGGGGGGTGACTCGACAGGAGAATCTCTCAGAACCCGTCTTTTCGTCTGTAAAATGGGGACGTGATATCCCTGCCCTGTTGCAGAGAGTCGTGAAAATCAAACAAGCATCCTAAGAACACTCCAGGAAGACCAGAAGGCTGTAGTCAGACAATTCTGAGTTAAGGCCTCGCTTTATCAAGCTTTTAACCTTGGGCTTAACCTCTCTGAGCTTATATTTCTCATGTCTAAGATGGGGATGATTGATGTCCACTTTGCAGACCTGTAAGGCTAATAAATGAGCAGACCTGTACAAAGAACCTGATACCAGAGCCTGACAGACAGCAAGGCCTCAAATCACGGTTGTGAAAGTGCTTCATAAACGCTGTGTCGTAACAACATGTTATTAAACAGGAACTCGGAACCTGAAGCTATTTGAAAGAATCGGGTGTGCTAGGTTGATGTGAAATTTGCTTTTTTCCAGGTAAATAAAATTTTGCATAAGAGTAGGAAAAATGAGCGTGACTTTAAATCATTGAGGCTCACAGTCTGCTCCGTGGACGTGAAGCTTTCTCAGGTTGCCAGGCGCAGAAGCCTGCTCAACTTGCCTTAATTCAGTTCTCAACTGTGGCAGAACATTGGAATCAGCTGTGGAATTAAAAAACAAAAACAACAACAACAAAACACTTGTCCTGGCCCCATCCCCCGGAATTGATTCAGGAGCTCTGGGTGGGAGGCTGATTATCTGCACCATTAAAAAGTTCCACAGGTGAGTCTGCTCTTCAGGCAGCACTGAGAACCTCTGCCCTGGTTAATGAAGGAGTTGAAGGTGAGGATGTCTGGGGAAGAAGGAAGCTGGGAAACAAGCGCATTGCCCAGAGCCTGCTGGACAGGCACTCAGGACCAGGAAGGTTGTTCCAGGTGGAACCAGAGACCCCCCAGTGGCCCCCTCAGTAGCGGGCGTCATCTGCTCCACCCTGCTGAGACCCAGCCGTGCTCTGTCAGCTCTTGTAGGAAAAGCCCTTCCTCCCCCTCGTTCCCTCTAGGCTCCTGCATGGCCGTGGCTTCAGCTGCCTTGAGTCTTCTTCTTGCCGCGCTCCGTGAGTGGGACTCTGTCTCCTCTGTTGTTGGCATGACTTTCTGTGTCCCACTGGGGAGATGTGACTGGTTCCGTGAGTCACTCTCCTGCGGTGTCGGGCTTTCGTGCCTCAGGCAGCAGCTGCCTCGACCACAGGCTGTCTGTGGTTTGCTTTGGCACCTAAGTCTGGGGCAGTCAATGATATATAACAAAATGGTGGGGCCGTGTGGCACCTTGAAGGGATGTGGGCACGGCCGGCTGCGCGGCAAGGGGCAGCACACCGGGCGGACACTCGACTGTAACAGGCCTGTTCCTACCTCTTCCCTCCCCCAACCTTCCCTACAGCCGGGTTGGGCTTCGCGTGCTTCCCTAACCTTGTACCTTTGCTCGTGCCGTATCCCTTACCTACCTGGCCCAATGCTGCCGGCCCTTGCAGGCCCTTCCCATGAGCTTTTCAAGCCCACGGTCATAAGAAATCTATACTACTTATATAGCAATTAATCATGAGCTGTGTAACTTGTTCTGTATTATTGTTTTGTAACTTTTATCTCTTTTTCCCCACTCCGGTGGAGACACTTTGGGGGAAGGATATTGCCTTGTGCAAAGCAGGTTCTTGATGCTTGTGGATTAACTGACAAGAGTGGTATCTTTAATAGTGCTGTATACTTTTAAAAGCACGTTCATTCTATCCTTGTAAGATCTCTCTAAGGTCATCAGCTAGGTGACAGATGAGGTAGGTAGGTCTAGGAGGGTTAGGTGACTTGTGTAAGATCATACTGTAGCAAGGCCAGGGCTCTTCATCTGAAAGTAAACATCTAGCCCCTGTGTTTTTCTGCTGTTCCATTACATAGTATACCCTTACTCTACCCTGCCGTGGAAGGGGACAGAGGCATGGGGAACAAAAATCAACATAGTGCATCAGGGAGCCAGGTCATCACACTGTGGAGGACCGGCTGCTTGCTGGCTCTTCTCTCCACGGTGTGGGCATCAGACCCTTACTTCTGACAGGGTTGTAGCTGCGTCTGGCCAGTTGGGTGGCACCAGGTGAAATTGATATATGAGTGAGAGTATACTTAAATTTCAACTCTTCTACAAAAAGAGCTGAAAACAGGATGAGCTGTTAGATCACAAAAGTCCCACACTGAAGTGTGAGCACTGTTTTTAGAAATAATGGTAGGGTAATTGATAAAGCAATGTAATAAGTTAACCAACTTTTTCTTGATGGGGAACTGGAAAAAGAAAGTAATGGTCCTCAATGTGGTTGGGATGTTGACAGTCTTTTAGAAAAGTGGCTTAAAAAGAATGTTGTCTGAAACTTCCTGATGTACTGCAGCCGCTTCTTATAAACTCATTAGCAATGTGTTTATCTTGAAGTTCTTAAGTGGTGTGCCCTGGCACACTAGGCTACTGTGAGCTTCTCTCAGGATTGCCTGAAAATGGTGATTAGTGTGTGCAGTTTGTTATTGTGAATGTAAACGACACTAGGTTATTTTACGTTCGTCTGTGGTATGTGGAACTTAGCACCTAGGTTATATGACGGGGTAGAGGGGGACCCAGTGTTCAAGTTAGAGGATCACACCACCAAGGCCATGCCAAAGAGCCATCAGGTGCTTCTGGAACATGTAAGGACTGTGCCTTCTAATAGTCACAACAATAATCGAACCTTCAAGAGCCACCTGGTGCTGAACAGCAAGCTAGGAAATGGTGCAGTGAGTAGAGGAAGCTTTTATTGCTGCTGCAGGATCCTTCAACTGTAATAGATAGAGATTGTGTTATAATGGTCACTGACAAACTTGTTTTGAGTCCTTTAATCCTTTCTAATATCTTACCTAAAATTCTAGTATTTGGAAGTATGTTGTGCACAAAGAAAGTTTAAGAATAATTTGTTATCTAAATCAGCACTTTTCACACTGTGACCAGCATCTTTAAAAAATGAAGTAGCAAAGAAACAGAATATCAGAATATAGTACATGGGGCTTCCCTGGTGGTGCAGTGGTTGAGAATCCTCCTGCCAATGTAGGGGACATGGGTTCGATCCCTGGTCCAGGAAGATCCCACATGCTGGAGGGCAACTAAGCCCGTGCGCCACAACTACTGGACCTACCTCTAGAGCCCGCGAGCCACAACTACTGAGCCCACATGCCACAACTGCTGAAGTCCGTGCGCCTAGAGCCTGTGCTTCACAACAAGAGAAGCCACTGCAATGAGTAGCCCCCGCTCACTGCAACTAGAAAAAGCCCACACACAGCAACAAAGACCCAGCGCAGCCAAAAATAAATAAATAATTAAAAAAAATATATAGTACATGTAGTAATATATAAATAAGTTAAATAAGTAAAGTAAGTATTCTATTGTGAAACATTTGCTATTTGTATATGAATATTTAAGTGTGCATATATAGTCATCATGTAATATGGACTTCTTAGGTCACAGTAAAAAAAAAAAGTTTGAAAATCATAGACCTAAATTTTTCTTGGATTAGCCTCTGCTATTCTTTGCAGTACAAGTTCCAAAATTTAATACCTAGTGCAATATGACACATTTTAGGCATTTGCTGTATTTACTTTGAAACTTGAGACTGCTTTTATCTTACCTATAGGTATTTGGCCACTTTTGTTATCTTGCCTAACCCAATTTACAATTAATAGGGTCTGAGTGTAGATTAACTAATTATGTGCTAAGCCTCAAGAAAAGTAACATAGTCTTGACGTTAGATTAAAAAACCCTAAAACACTAAAATAGTGACTTGGCTAAAACCATCAAATCCAACCAAAAGCCCTGGGCAGAGGAAAGGACTGTGGGGTGCCTGGGCAGCCCTCGGCCCTAAGCTGCTTGGGTAAGAAGGGCATGAAACAAGAGAATTCATTTTTAATGAAAGTTTAGTGCTCAGAAAATCTGGAGAAGAGTGAGCAGGAAGAAGATCTAGAAATTCAAAAGCACTCAGAGTCTCACAGACTCCTTTTGTTTGGAAGTAGCCCAACGTGAAGGACTTTGAAGGCATTGAACACCATCTGTATTCTCTTTCTTTCAAGGCCCTGATTATCAAATGGGTGGGGAGAACCAGGTTTGCTTACAGGGGTCTCCATGGAGAGCCTCGCTGAAGTGTGTGTGTCTGCCCGGAACTTATCTCAGAGCTGCATAGCTGTCCACTTGGCTGGAGGAGAGGAGGGGAAGGTACAGACTGGGATTCCAGACTTATCTTATCCTGGATGGTGACACTAACACCAATAGTGCCAAAGTACACTCTGTGTACTGAAAATATTCAGGGTAGAAAATGTGATGTAAACACTAATGAAGCATTTTATGGTAGGATTTTAATTGGCCTTGTGAAAAAAGTTTGCGAATTATGCAAGTAGCAATATTTGTGGTCACTTTAGGACTTAGTGGTTACCACTTAAGAAGGCCTCAGACCTAGGAAGTAGCAGAGCAACCTTCTGACTGGCAGGCCAGTGCATTGTCCTGAAGTCCTTCACATGGGGTCCAATATAAACAAAGAAAAATGCAGTGGCAGGTCGGTGCAGAAACCTCAGTAGCCATTTGTCTTCCTACGTGGGTTGGATATACTTATGACATTCACAGAATTCAGAGTGCCCTTGGATTAAGAAGCAAATCAAGGGCTTCCCTGGTGGCGCAGTGGTTGAGAGTCCGCCTGCCGATGCAGGGGACACGGGTTCGTGCCCCGGTCTGGGAAGATCCCACATGCCGTGGAGCGCCTAGGCCCGTGAGCCATGGCCGCTGAGCCTGCGTGTCTGGAGCCTGTGCTCCGCAACGGGAGAGGCCACAACAGTGAGAGGCCCGCGTACCGCAAGAAAAAAAAAAAAAAAAAGCAAATCAAGGTTGTAATATTGCATTTTTTTTTTTACAAGTGCTTTTCTGCATTATCCATGGACTCACTTGGGATTCTGATACTCCTTAGGATTCTCAGTCTCCCACTTTTCACTTTTATTGGTGAGAGCATAAGGTGGCAGGGAGAGGGGTTGTCTTTTCAAAGAAGTATGTCTGGCTTGCTCTGAAATGAGCAATTTGATTTTTAATCAAGTTTACAGTGTCAAATTCAGCTGTGCTACTTACCCCAAAGATTTCCTAACTTCTTTTATATCTGTTAACCACTGAAGTAATTAACTTTTCTAATGTGCAGATGAGGAAATAAACTATTAATACTTTGTTTATTCTGAGAAATTGTGATCTGACTTTTGGATGTAGACTTACATGTAAACGTTAGGGATAAATTGAAGTAAGAGCTCAAGTCAATCTAGGATTTTTTTTGTGAGAAGATTATTATCTTTTTTAAATTAAGAGACTAACCTATACTTACTTAAAAGTTTTGTAAAGAACAGAAAAGAGTTAAAGAACTACTCCCATTAAAAAAAAAAGCCTTGTTGGAATTAGAGATGATCCAGGATGAGTTTAACTCATGCCATCAAAAATTAAACTTAATTCAGTAGGATTATGTTTCTAAATAATTGCTGTAATGTTAATTTTTCTGATACAGATGAAGAACTAGCACTGAATGGGAGTTTTGACCAAGACCTAAAAAACTATCACAAACTACATTGGGAAACAGAATTCAAACCGGTGGCACAGCAGCTTCTAAACCGAATTCAGAGTCATCACACCTTCCTGGAACCCCTGCCTGTTCCTTCTTTCTAACATGATGCAGATTAACAACAGAAACAGGAAGTCAGGTCTCCTTCATTCTTAAGAAGTGGCAACATATGTGAACTTTTTTTCAGTATTAACAAATATTGAAAGTTTTTCAGGTACTGATTTTAGTGAGTAGTCTTAGTATTTTAAAAGAAATAAGCATTTCTTCTTGTTAGGTATTATGGAAAAATGAATATACATTTTGTACTTTCTGCTATGAGAAATGTAAGATGAAAATATATGCATGGGATTTCTAAGTAAATGACTTTTTCTTCTATTCTCTATTAAATAATTTAGTTCTAGTCTTAAAATCCTGACTTAACAATTCTAGAATTTAAGTGCTTGTCAGTTCAGTAAATCAACTGTGCAATGAAGACTATTAGGTTTTGTGTATAGAAATAATGGTGGTCAACACTATTAGGAATACATTACTACATAAGCATCTGCACTAATTCTTACAGCATCTAATAATAATTTTCTGGTTAGGTACCAGTATTTTTCTGGTTGTCATATTAAGAGAAGGGGTAAGCAGAAACGTTTAGAGAAGATTGCCTGTGGCCATCTACTCTTTACTAAATAAGTAAAATAGATGGAAAAGGAAGTATTTTACCTTTTTATTTTCATTTGAAATAAAATGAGTAGACCAGACAATTCTTCTACTTATAACTCTCTGTGACTAGGGAGGTGATATAATGTACTAGAAAGAGTGTAGGCTTAAGTGTACGGCAGATCTCATTTGAATCCTAGCTCTCTCCTGCTTGGGCCTTGGGCAAATAACTTAATTTTTTTTAGCTTCAACTGTAAAATGGCATTAATATCTATTTTAATATCGTGTAGTTTAGGGAAAAAAACGGGCAAATTGTCCAGTACAGTGACTGATGTATAGTAGGTGCTCAATAAATTATGATGGTAGTTAGTTTATTAGTTTGCCACTCTTTGTAGGATAAGTTTGGCCTTTGAATAAATGATAAAAACCAAAGAAATTGAGATAACCGTTGTTATCCCATATTAGCCAAAGGCGATTTGGAAATAAAAGTAGATTTACTACTCTACTCTGTAGGGTGAGAGATGAGCCATTAATAACCAAAAAGCTCTTCTCTCACACTGACAAAATACCAAGACTAATGGGATGAAGGCAGGCATCCCAGACTAGATGGGCTCTTAAAATCTATTAGAAAAAACCTAAATTTCCAGGAACAAATAGACTTACCAAGGGCTCCTCTAGTTTGGGGCTCATCCCTGGTTGGGGCTCAGCAAAATCCTCTAGAGACACTCACCTTATCCATAAGTCTTTCATCTGTAATTATATGCTAGTAGATTCACTCCAATAGTTGAAATCATTTTTAAAAAGTCTGACAGGCTAATCTCTCAAAAACATTTGAAGATCTAAGTCTTTATTTTAACCATAGCAGGCTATATATTCTACTTTCAGTGAAAAAGCTAAAACTCTCTTCCCCCTAAAACAGCACTCTCTGTATTTATAACTAATATAACTCATAGTGGAATACCGTTGTACCTGTTCTCCATGTTAGACTCATGTGCAAGCTGGACCATTTGGAACCATCTACCTGCCTTAAAAATTATGGTGAAAAACACATAAAATTTACCATCTTAACTTTTTTTTTTAAGTTAAAAAGAAATTTTTTATTTTCGGGGGGGTGCACTGTGTGGCATGTAGGATCTTAGCTCCCCAACCAGGGGTCGAACCCACATCCCCTGTGGAGGAAGTGTGGAGTCTTAACCACTAGACTGCCAGGAAAGTCCCCATCTTAACTATTTTTAAATGTACAGTTCAGTAGTGTTAACTTTATTCACATTGTTCTGCAACAGTTCTCCAGAACTTTTTCATCTTGCAAAACTGAAACTCTATAATTCATTAAACAACTCTCCATTTCCTCCTCTCCCCAGGCCCTAGAAAACACCATTCTACTTTGTTTCCAAGAATTTGATTTGACTAGTTTAGATATTTCATACAGCATTTGTCTTTTTGTGATTGGCTTATTTTACTTAGCCATAATGTCCTCAAAGTTCATCCACGTTGTGGCATGTGATGGGATTTCCTTCCTTTTTAAGGCTGAATAATATTTCCTTGTATGTTTATATCATACTTTTTTATCCATTCACTCATCAAAGGACATTTGGGTTGCTTCTCTCTCAGGGCGATTGTGAATAATGCTACTATGAACATGGGTGTGTAAATACATCTTTGAGATCCTGCTTTCAATTCCTTTGGGTGTATACTCAGAAACAAAATTACTGGATCATATAGTAGTAATATTTTTAATTTTTTGAGGAATCTCTATACTGATTTCCACAGAGGCTGTGCCATTTCACATCACCAACAGTGCACAAGGGTTCCCATTTCTTTACATCTTCTCCAACACTTGCTATTTTCTGTTGTTTGTTTGTTTTGCTTTTGTTTTTTGGGGTTTTTTTGATAGTAGCCATCCTAGTGGTTGTGAAATGGTATCTCATTGTGGTTTTGATTTGCATTTCTCTAATAATTAGTGATATTGAGTATCTTTTCATATGGTTTTTGGCCACATATATCATCTTTGGAGAAATGTCTATTCAAGTCCTTTGCCCATTTTTATTTATTTATTTTGAAAAATAATTATTTAAAATTTTTATTGAAATATAGTTGATTTACAATGTGTTAGTTTCAGATTTACAGCAAAGTGATTCAGAGATATATATATATATATATAATACACACACACACACACACACACACACACACACATACATTTGTTAGATTCATTTCCATTGTAGGTTATTACAAGATACTGAGTACAGTTCCCTGTGCTATACAGTAGGTCCTTGTTATCTATTTTATATATAGTAGTGTGTATATGTTAATCCCAAACTCCTAATTTATCCCTCTCCCACCCCGCTTTCCCCATTGGTAAGCATAAGTTTGCTTTCTATGTCTGTGAGTCTATATCTGTTTGTAAATAAGTTCATTCATATCATTTTTTTAGATTCCACATATAAGTGATATCATTATATTTATCTTTGTCTGACTTACTTCACTTGGTATGATAATCTCTAGGTGCATCCATGTTGCTGTAAATGGCATTATTTCACTCTTTTTTTATGACTGAGTAATATTCCATTGTGTATATATACCACATCTTCTCTTTCCATTCATCTGTCAGCAGACACTTAGGTTGCTTCCATATCTTGGATATTGTAAATAGTGCTGCTATGAACATTGGGGTGCATGTATCTTTTCGAATTGTAGCTTTCTCCAAATATATGCCCAGGAGTGGGATTGCTGGGTCATATGGTAGCTTCTGTTTTTAGTTTTTTTTAAGGAACCTCCATACTGTTCTCCATAGTGGCTGCACCAATTTACATTCCCACCAACAGTGTAGGAGGGTTCCCTTTTCTCCACATCCTCTCCAGCATTTATTATTTGTACACTTCTTGATGATGGCCATTCTGATCAGAGTGAGGTGATACCTCATTGTAGTTTTGATTTGCATTTCTCTAATGATTAGTGATGTTGAGCATCCTTTCATGTGTTTGTTGGCAATCTGTATGTCTTCTTTGGAGAAATGTCTATTTAGATCTTCTGCCCATTTGTTGATTGGACTGTTTATTTTTTTGATATTAAGCTGTATGAGCTGTTTGTATATTTTGGAAATTAATCTCTTGTCGGTCACATCATTTGCAAATAGTTTCTCCCATTCTGTAGGTTGTCTTTTTGTTTTGTTTATGATTTCCTTTGCTGTGCAAACGCTTTTAAGTTTAATTAGGTCCTGTTTGTTTATTTTGGTTTTTATTTCCATTACTCTAGAAGAGGGATCCAAAAAACTATTGCTGTGATTTATGGTAAAGAGCGTTCTGCCTAAGTTTTCCTCTAGAAGTTTTATAGTGTCCGGTCTTACATTTAGGTCTGACAGTAGTTCTTTAATCCATTTTGAGTTTATTTTTGTATATGGTGTTAGAGAATGTTCTAATTTCATTCTTTTACATGTATCTGTTCAGTATTCCCAGCACCACTTGTTGAAGAGACCGTCTCTTCTCCATTGTATATTCTTGCCTCCTTTGTCATATGTTAATTGACTGTAGATGTGGGGGTTTATTTCTGGGCTTTCCATTGATCTGTTCCATTGATCTGTATGCCTGTTTTTGTGCCTGTACCATACTGTTTTGATTAATATAGCTTTGTAGTATAGTCTGAAGTCAGGGAGTGTGATTCCTCCAGCTCCGTTTTTCCTTCTCAAGATGGCTTAGGCTCTTGGGGTCTTTTGTGTTCACATACAAATTTAAAAAAATTTTGTTGTAGTTCTGTGAAAAATGGCATTGGTGATTTGACAGGGATTGCATTGAATCTATAGATTGCCTTGGATTGCATGGTCATTTTAACAATATTGATTCTTTCAACCCAAGAACATGGTATATCTTTCTATCTGTTTGTGTCATCTTCAGTTTCTTTAATCAGCATCTTCTAGTAGGGAAATTAAAAGACAAAAGTAGTAAAATCATTAAAAGACAAAAGTAGTAAAAGTAGTAAAATCTACAAAAGTAGTAAAATCATCCAAACACAAACTAGTAGGGAAATTAAAAGACAAAAGTAGTAAAATCATCACAATAAGCAGTTAAGAGATATGCAAAACAATTAGATGTAAAATATATCAAAACCAGTAATCATGAGGGGAGGAGAGTACAAATGCAAGTATTTAAAATGCATTTGAAACTAAGATCAGCAACTAAGACAATCATGTATATATACAGACTGCTATACCAAAACCTCATGGTAACCACAAATCAAAAATCTATACACACAAAAAAGAAAAAGGAATCAAAGCATAACACTAAAGATAGTCATCACATAACAAGAGAAGAGGACAAACGAAGAAGGAAAGAAGAAAGGCCCACAAAAACAAATCCAAAACAATTAACAAAATGGCAGTAAAAACATTCATAATGATAATTACCTTAAATGTAAATGGACTGAATGCTCCAACCAAAAGACATAGACTGGCTGAATGGATACAAAAACAAGAACCATATATATGCTGTCTACAAGAGAGCCACTTCAGATCTAGAGACACATACAGGCTGAAAGTGAGAAGATGGAAAAAGGTATTCCATGCAAATGGAAATGAAAAGAAAGCTAGAGTAGCAATACTTATATCAGACAAAACAGACTTTAAAATAAAGACTGTGGGCTTCCCTGGTGGCGCAGTGGTTGAGAGTCTGCCTGCTGATGCAGGGGACATGGGTTCATGCCCCAGTCTGGGAAGATCCCACATGCCGCAGATTGGCTGGGCCCGGGAGCCATGACCGTTGAGCCTGCACGTCCGGTGCCTATGCTCCGCAACGGGAGAGGCCACAACAGTGAGAGGCCTGCGTATCACAAAAAAAAAAAAAAAAGAAGAAACATCTCAAACAACCTAACTTTACACCTAAAGCAACTAGATAAAGAACAAACAAAACCCAAAGTTAGTAGAAGGAAAGAAATCATTAAGATCAGAGCAGAAATAAATGAAATAGAGACACACACACACAAAAAAAAGATCAATGAAACTAAAAGCTGGCTAAACAAAGATAAACAAAATTGATAAACCTTTAGCCAGACTCACCAAGAATAAAATGAGAGAAGGCCCAAATCAATAAAATCAGAAATGAAAAAGAAGTTACAACAGCAAAAAGAAGTTACAACTAGCAAACTGACTCCAACAATACATTAAAAGGATCATACACCATGATCAAGTGGGTTTTATCCTAGGGATGCAAGGATTTTTCAATATCTGCAAATCAATCAGTGTGATACACCACATTAACAAACTGAAGAATAAAAATCATATGATCATCTCAGTAGATGCAGAAAAAGCTTTTGATAAAATTCAACATCCATTTATAATAAAAACTCTCCAGAAAGTGGGCATAGAGGGAACATACTTCAACGTAACAAAGGCCATATATGACAAACCCACAGCTAACATCATACTCAACAGTAAAAATCTGAAAGCATTTCCTCTAAGATCAGGAACAAGAAAAGGATGCCCACTCTCACCACTTTTATTCACCATAGTTTTGGAAGTCCTCATCATAGCAATCAGAGGAGAAAAAGAATTAAAAGGAATCCAAATTGGAAAAGAAGTAGTATGATTATCACTGTTTGCCGATGACATGATACTATACATAGAAAATCCTAGATGCCACCAGAAAACTACTAGACCTCATCAATAAATTCAGTAAGTTTGCAGGATACGAAATTAATATACAGAAATCTGTTGCTTTTCCATACACTGACAATGAAATATCAGACAAAGAAGTTAAGGAAACAATCCCATTTACGATCGCAACAAAAATAATAATATACCTAGGAATAAACCTACCTAAGGAGGCAAAAGACCTGTACTCTGAAAACTGTAAGATGCCCATTTTTTAATCAGGCTATTTGTGGGGTTTTGTTTGTTTGTTTTGTTGTTTTTTGGTGGTAGTTGTTGAGTTAAAGGAGTTATTTATATATTCTGGATATTAAGCCTTTGTCAGATACATGATTTACAAATATTTTCTCCCATTCTGTAGGTTACCTTTTTACTGTTGATTGTGCCCTTTGATGCTTAGAGAAGTAAGTTTGATGTAGTTCCATTTATCTATTTTTTCTGTTGCCTTTTGGTCTTATGTCAAATAAATCATTGCCAAATCCAGTGTCCTGAAGCTTTGCCCCCTATGTTTTCTTCTAGGAGTTTTAAAGTTTTAATTTTTACATTTAGGTCTTTAATCCATTTTAGTTAGTTTTTGTGTATGGTTGTAAGGTAAAGGTCTAACTTAATTTTTTTGCATGTGGATATCCAGTTTTCCCAGAACCATTTGTTGAAAAGACAGTCCTTTCCTCATCGAATGGTCCTTTTCCATTTATTTGTGTCTCCTTTAGTTTTTTATAGTAATGTTTTGTAGTTTTCGGTGTCAAGTCTTTAAACTCCTTTGGTTAAATTTATTTCTAAGTATTTTATTCTTTTTGATGCTATTATAAATGGAATTGTTGCCGTAGTTTCCTTATTAGATTGCTCATTGTTAGTGTATAAAAATGCAACTGATTTTGTATCTTGTAACTTTGCTGAATAATTTATCTCCAACAGGTTTTTAAAATTTAATTTTTTATTTTGTGTGTGTATGTGTGTGTGAGGGGGGAATCTTTAGGGTTTTCTATATATAAGATCATGTCATTTGCAAAGAGAGATAATTTTACGTTTCCTTTCTAATTTGGACGTCTTTTTCTTGCCTAATTGCTCTAGCTAGGACTTCTGGTACTATGAGTGGTGCAAGTAGGCATCCTTGTTTTGTTCCTGATCTTAGAGGAAAAGCTTTGTCTTTCACAGAGTATGATGTTAGCTGTGGGCTTTTCACATATGGCCTTTATTACATTGAGATCGTTTCCTTCTACTCCTAGTTTGTTGAGTATTTTTTATCATGAAAGGGTGTTGAATTATGCCGGATGATTTTTCTGCATCAATTGATATGATCATGTGTTTTTCCCCCTTCCATTCTGTTAACATGGTGTATTAATTACACTGATCAATTTTTATATGTTGAATCATCCTTGCATTTCAGGAATCTATCTTCATTTTTTAAATGTGCCATTGAATTCTCTTTACTAGTATTAAGGATTTTTGCAACAGTATTCATCAGAGATATTGGTCTGTAGTTTTCTTGTAGCCGCTTTGTCTGGCTTTGGTTTCAGGGTAATGCTGACCTCATAGAATGAGTTTGGAAGTGTTCCCTCTTCTTCAGTTTTTTGGATGAGTTTGGTGTTGACTCTTCTTTAAACGTTTGGTATAATTTTTCTGTGAAACCATTTGGTCCTGGGCTTTGTTGAGAGTTTTTGATTACTGATTTCAATCTCCATACTAGTTATAGGTCTGTTCAGATTTTCTGTTTCTTCGTGATTCAGTCTTGGTAGGTTGTGTGTTTCTAAGTTATCCAATTTGTGTATTGGGCTGGCCAAAAGTTTCATTCGTTTTTTTCCATAAGATGGCTCTAGTAGCAGTTAGTTATTTTTAACATCATTCGGAACAGTTGTTAGATTGTATGTGACAGCTGTCATATCGGCATGTGTTTAAAAAAAGATCAAAATTGGTGAATTTTTGCGTAGCCATTTTAATATTGAAGATGGAAGAAGAAACAACATTTTTGGCATATTATGCTTTATTATTTCAAGAAAGGTAAAAACACAACTGAAACGCACAAAAAGATTTGTGCAGTTTATAGAGGAGGTGCTGTGACTGATTGAATGTGTCAGAAGTGGTTTGCGAAGTTTCGTGTTGGAGATTTCTCACTGGACGATGATCCACGGTCGGGTAGACCAGTTGAAGTTGATAGCGATCAAATTGAAACAGTTATTGAGAACAATGAGTGTTATACCTGGTGGGAGATAGCCGACATACTCAAAATATCCAGATCAAGCACTGAAAATCATTTGCACCAGCTTGGTTATGTGAATTGCTTTGATGTTTGGGTTCCACATGAGTTAAGTGAAAAAAACCTTCTTGACCATATTTCTGCATGTGATTCTCTACTGAAATGTAATGAAAACATTGTTTTTAAAACAAATTGTGACAGGCGATGAAAAGTGGATACTGTACAACAATGTGTAACGGAAGAGATCATGGGGCAAGTGAAATGAACCACCACCAACCACACCAAAGGCTGGTCTTCATCCAAAGGTGATGTTGTGTATATGGTGGGATTGGAAGGGAGTCCTCTATTATGAGCTCCTTCCAGAAAACCAAACGATTAATTCCAACAAGTACTGCTCCCAACTAAACCAACTGAAAGCATCACTCGACGAAAAGCGTCCAGAATTAGTCAACAGGAACTGCGTAATCTTCCATCAGGATAGCACAAGACTGCATGTTTCTTTGATGACCAGGCGAAAACTGTTACAGCTTGGCTGGGAAGTTCTGATTCGTCTGCCATATTCATCAGACATTGCACCTTTGGATTTCCATTTAGTTTGTTCTTTACAAAATTCTCTTAATGGAAAAAATTTCAATTTTTTGAAATTTTAGACTGTAGAAGGCACCTGGAACAGTTCTTTGCTCAAAAAGATAAAAGTTGGGCCTCCCTGGTAGCACAGTGGTTAAGAATCCGCCTGCCAATGCAGGGGACACGGGTTCGAGCCTTGGTTTGGGAAGATCCCACATGCTGTGGAGCAACTAAGCCCGTGTGCCACAACTACTGAGCCTGCGCTCTAGAGCCTGCGAGCCACAACTACTGAAGCCCACGTGCCTAGAGCCTGCACTCCGCAACAAGAGAAGCCACCACAATGAGAAGCCTGCGCACCGCAATAAGAAGCCTGCACACTGCAATGAAGAGTAGCCCCCCCTTGCCACAACTAGAGAAAGGTCACACACAGCAACAAAGACCCAACTCAGCCAAAATTAATTAATTAATTAAAAAATATATTTAAAAAAGATAAAGTTTTGGGAAGATAGAATTATGAAGGTGCCTGAAAAATGGCAGAAGGAAGTGGAACAAAAGGGTGAATGCATCGTTCAATAAAGTGTTTGGTAAAAATGAAAAATGTGTCTTTTATTTTTACTTTAAAACCGAAGGCACTTTGTGGCCCACCCAATACATAATAGTTTCTATCCTTTTTTTTTACATTGGTTGTTAATGTCCCATTTTTCATTTCTGATTTTATATATTTGATTCTTTTTCTTAATATAGTTAAAGGTTTGTCAATTTTTTTGATCTTTTCAAACAACTCTTTGTTTTGTTCTTTCTATTGTTTTCTGTTGTCTGTTTTATTTATCTCTGCTCTATGTTTCCTTCCTTCTGCTAGCTCTGGGTTTGGATTGTTCTTTGTCTAGTTCCTTGACGTGTGAAGTTAGGTTGTTGATTTGAGATCTTTTTGCTTTTTTAATGTAAGAGTTTATAGCTCTAAACTTCCCTCTTAGCACTGCATCCATAAATTTTGGTGTGTTCTGTTTTTAATTTATCTCGAGATATTTTCTAATTCCATTTGTGATTTCTTCTTTGCAATGGCTTTTTAAGAATGTGCTGTTTAATTTCTCCATACTTGTGGGCTTTCCAGTTTTTCTTTCTGCAATCGATTACTAGTTTCATTCCATTATGATCAGAAAAGATAGTTTGTATGATTTCAATCTTTTAAAATTTGTTAAGACTTGTTTTGTGGCTTAATATGTGGTCAGTCCTGGAGAATGTTCCATGTGCACTTGAGAAGAATGTATATTCTTCTGTTTAAGTGTTCTGTATATGTCTGATAGATCCAACTAATCTATAGTGTTGTTCAAGTCCTCTGTTTCCTTATTTATCTTCTGTTGGTTCTATTCATTTTTGGAAGTGGGTATTGAATCTCCTACTATTATTGTGTTGTTATCTATTTCTCTCTTCAATTCTATTAACATTTGCTTCATATATTTAGGTATTTGGTGCCTATATGTTTATAATTGTTATAGCTTCCTGGTGAATTGACCCTTTTGTCTGATATTCATATAGCCACCTCTGCTCTCTTTCGGTTACCATTTGCATGGAATATCTTTTTCCAGCCTTTCACTCTCAGTCTATAAGTGTCCTTAGATCTAAAGTTAGTTTCTTATAGACAGCATATAGTTGAATCCTCTTTTTTATTTTATCCATTTGGCCAATCTGTGTCTTTTGATTGGGGGATTCAATCCATTTACATTTGATGTAATTACTGACAGGGAAGGACGTACTACTGCCATTTTGTTAATTGTTTTCTGCAAGTTTTGTAGCTTTTTTGTACCTCATTTCCCCTCTTCCTCCTTTGTGTTTCACTGACTTTTTTTTTTTTTTGTAGTGACATGCTTTGATTTCCTTCTCATTTCTTTTTGTGTAAATTCTAAAGAGATTTTCTTTGTGGTTACCATGGGGATTACATTTTAAAATGTTAAAGTTATAAGAATATTTTAAGCTGATAAGAACTTGATTTGCATACAAAACTCCATTCCTTTACAGTTCTGCCCACTCCCCACTTTGTTACTGATGTCCCCCTAAGTCCCTTAGGCTCTCTTCACTTTTCTTCATTTCTCTTTTTGTCCCTCTGACTTGATAATATCAAATAACCTCCAAGGTTACTAATAGTAACTCTAAAGTTATTGATAGTATCAGTAACTCTTCAAGGTCACTGATTAGTTTTTCTCTGATCAAATCTCCAGTTGAACTCTAGTTTTTTTTCCTTAATTCAATTATTGTATTCTTCAGCTCCAGAATTTGATTTCTTCTTTATTCTGTCTCTTTAGTGACATTCTCATTTTGTTCATGCATCATTTTCCTGATTTGTCAGTCTCGTTCTTTTTTAGTTCATTGAGCATCTTTAAGACAACTGTTTAAAGTTCTTTGTTAGGTAAATCAGATTTCCGCATTGCTTTAGGGTTGGTTTCTCTAGGTTTGTTTCTTAGATTTTGCCACATTCTTCTGTTTATTTATATACCCTGTGAACTTTGTTGAGATTTGGGCATTTGAAAAATAGCTACTTCCAGGGACGTATCTTCTTTGGGCATGTGTGTATGCTTTCATTCCAAGATATATATCTGCTTTTAACTGTCTTAATTTCCCTAAGAGGCTTGTCTCTGTTTCTTCTCAGGAGCCTCCTGTTCCACTTTCTATTTTATTCCCGGCTGTACTCTCTTGGATCTCCTGCACCTGCCTACCGAACTGTAGACTCCCTGCTGCTCTAATGCACCTCTACGCTCACTTCTGTTTTCAGTGGCCCACAACCAGCATCCAAACCATGCTACCACTCCCACTAGTGCTCCAAGTCAGGTGAGACAGAATTCAGTCCCTCAAACAGCCCCCAGACAAGCCTGAATACTGGACACAAGTTCACCTTCTTCCTTTCTGTCCTGAGGGAGGAGCCACGAATTGGGGGTTTCCTCTCAATTGCATCATGCTGTGCCAGGCAAAGGGAAGGGCTAGGACAAGCAAAATGCCCCAAATTTTCTTAACACCTTTTGGTGCAGCCTTCTCCTGGTTTTGTGTTTGCCTGAGCTATAGCTTCCCAAGGGGTTTCTAGAGTTCTCACAAAGGTATTTTGGTCCTTATATTGTTGTTAGCTCAGTGTCTCATGGGGAACAAGGACCTGGAGCTTCACTGGTGATGTCACTCCCCACCTACCTGCCTTTTGCTTTCCCTTGATATTCACTAGTCACAAATATGTGACAAAATTTGAGTATCTTAATGAGTGAAATGTGCTTGGAAAACATGCTTATCCAACAAGTTTATTTATTTACTTACCTACCAATGGTCTGTTATCAAAATAATTTGAAATAGGTAAACCATTAGAAGAATTAAAAATCTCTTAACTCTTAAATGAATTTTAAGTTAAAAATATCACCATTATTTATATGAAGTTAATAATTGTGGTAAATACATAAATGTTTAGAATTTAATCTCATTCTTATAGTAAGAGATACTGAATTAAGTTTCATCTAATAAAAAAGTTCCCCAATTTTTACCAAAAAACTGATTTAAAAATTGAATCTTGTAAACCTCAACCAGAAATCTATTCATGATTATTTAAGAAAAAAAATTCCTCTTGTGGGGGAGAGTTTTGGTATTCCATAGTGTATTCTATTTTACCATCCCCAGTTATTTTGGAAACTATTAGTTTCAAAGATTATAGTGACATTAGAAATCCTGTGTGTTTAGTTTTGAGAAAACATTGAGTAATAAGAAACACCTGTTAAATGGGAGGTACTGAAACATCAACTTTGTATCACAGGCATGCCTTTATTACTTTAGATATAAGCACACTTTTTTACTCATTAAAATTTCAAATCATGATTTGTAAGTAGTTTATAAGCTTCAGTGAAAGAAGATAATGAATTCAGTTTATCTTGTTTTGTGATCATCCTACTACTGATTAGAACCTCTATTAGAAATTTTGTATTTTCAAGAGCAAGTGCAAAGAACAAAGAGCAGAAGCAGAATGAGTAAAAATTTAACTAAATCCAGTGCAACTTTACTTGTTGGATTCACCTGTATTGCTATGATGAAAAAACCCAGCAGCAGACAGAAAAGGGCAGAGGTATGATGCAAATTCAATGGGTAAGACCATTTGTATATTATTGTAAGCTGACTAGAAATGGGCTTATGTATATCTTTAAATATACTGAAGATAATTTTTATCTAAGGTGATAGTCTTATCTTCTCAATCTTCTCAACAGCCATGAAGGTAAGTACATCCCCTCCATTCAAAACTGTGCCTCCCATCCCACACTATAAATTTATAGGCACTAGATGGAGCTCAGTAAATGTTTTGATGAGTAAGAGAGTTATTACAACAGCTTTGATTAAATTTAGAGCTATTTCTAATTGTTTGACAGTGTCATTTTTTGTTCTGTAGTGGCTCCCTAATTAGCCTTTGTTTCTAATAATTTTTAATAATTCTATTTGACTTCTAAAACATCTCAGTCCACCTCAGTTCAAAATGGACAAGGCATGGGGCTGTACCAGTTATTTCCGAGATAAAACTTTTCTTTATATCTTTCAAAGTGACTTCAAGAGTTTGCCATTTAAGTCTCTCATCTGATTACAGAATTATTTAAGTGTGATGGCTAATGAAAAAGTCAAAAGAAACAGCATAGCTACCGATTGTGAAGTCATGACTTTTTAAGAGACTGAGACAGCAAAAAAATTGCAGAAAAATTATTCTTTATTGAAAAATACCAATAATACTGACAGACTTCAAAAGCAGTTCACGCCTCCAGAATACAAAGTACTTAATACATTTTTTTCAAGCCTGTTTGCATTTCAAACAAAGCTAGCATTTTTGTAAATCAAATTTGATAACCTGACTAAATATATTTTCCAGCTTTATTATTTAAGGAGCTGTACAACCTCTGAAGTGGGGACCATGAGGTGGGCAGGAGCAGAGGGGCAGAATGCACCTGGGACTGCGCAGCAGTCTACAGCAATATTTCCCATAACTTTGGTGCTGGAAACAAAAATACTGTACAAGACAGCTGCCCTCCAGTGTCAGAGAATCTTGGGAAACAGCATATCAAAAGGTAGCCAGCTTTTCTTATAATTTACACACTTTCATTTAAGATTGCTTTTTGAAGAAAATCTTTAAGAATGCCACTGTAATTTAGTATCATCCAATAACTGAATTAAAAAACTGTATGAAAGAAATGAGCTGTTACCATCATAATGGTCTTTGCCGAGCTGTGAGTAATTTTAGGTGCAAAAAAAGTTAACACATATGCAAGTTTAATTTGAAACCACAAAAATTATGTACGTAGGCTCAGATAGTAGCAGTGTTCACTTTATTACTAATAGCTTAACTGGAACAGCCACTCTATTCATTCCACCAGCAGGAATAGCAGCACCAATATCTAAAATCCTTTACGTATCAATATAAAAGCTTACATCATTATCAAAAAGTCCCATTCTTTGCATGCTCCAATTCTTGTTATTTTTTAACATAAAAGCAACAGGATTTTGAGAGTTACTATTTGCTGTATTAAAAGTTATACAGCATCTTGTACTGTCAAAAAGCAAAATACTGTGAACAGCAGCCCTTCTTCACAGCTCTAAACTTGAAGCTGCCAAGCACTCACTGCTTGTGCCAGCAGTGGCATTTCCACAGTAAAATAGCAGAAACTAAAGGAATCATGGCACAATGGATTTCTGAATTCTTTTATCTACCATTGGTCCTGGGGCTTAGTACCTTCCCCTTGTAGGACAATATCTGCTGATCGTTCATCTTCTTTAATGGAGGAAAGGCATCAGGTCATATAGCGGGTAATGGCTCTCAGAGCATAAAGGAGTTCTGCTTGCATCCTAGCTTCTATAAGAAGCAGATTAACGTGAACCTGAATATAAGACACATTATCATTTAAGATAGGATATATGTATACATATAACTGATTCACTTTCTTATACAGCAGAAACTAACACAACACTGTAAAGCAATTATACTCCAATAAAGATGCAAAAAAAAAAAGAGATAGGGTTATAAGCATTCACAATCAGTTTCAGTGCATCTAATAAACACCAGAAATGTTTTCTGTGTGCACTGAATAACATCAGTTTCTCAAAACAAAAGCTGTCTGATCTTTTTTGGATAGATGTTTTGAGCTTGTATTTATATTCGATCACATCTCTTCTTGAAGGTTTGTTAGAATAACAACTTCCCTGCCAAATCATCATTCACAAACACTCTCTTCTTTCTCTGAAGCAGTTACAGTGATGCCAGCACTCTGAGGAGAGGCCAGCACACCTGTTCTCCCTGTCTTTATTCTTTTACTTTAAACCATAATGAGGTTCTCCCTTCCAAGGGGTATGTGAGACAGCTGATCTGGAGTGTTCTTATCTGGGTTGGTAGAAGTGATGGAAGGGGTTTGAGACCCATTAGATTATGTGAAGGAGAATAAGGATCACTGCTAAGTTAGAGTAAACACAATAGGTACTTACCTTCTCAGAGTGCTTGAACTGCCTCCAGAAGCTATCATACATTCTTTTGGTAACCTTTTCAGGAGTGCAAACAACAGTTTTGATATAAACTTTAAAGCTACGATCCAATAGCTGGTTAATTTCACCATAGTCATAGTCATCATATCTGTTAAAAGATAATGTGAGAATTTTATGTATAGTCTGTTTTATTCTTATGGAAGTACAGACATCAATAGTAAATGCTGTATTCTTTCCCCCTCTTCGTGTAGGTAGCTATCCCCCAAAATGACAGCTTTACAATTTTTACGTTTCATTGCGGGTGGATGAATGAGTATAAAGGGGTAAGAAACAGAAGTCAGATGAACAAAAAAATTGCCAGTGCCCAAGCAACCGTATATTTACAATCATGAATAAGCAACCACACTGAGGAACAAATTCTGGAAACAAAGTTTGAGTATTGCTGATATTAAGAAATTAACAAATTAATCAGACAGTAATACTTATTGATACTATTACATGATATATCAATTATAATCTATTTGTGTAAATAAATTTTTTTTCTTATGTTTCCAGGAGTTCTTGGGGTCAGATGAGAAAAAAGGGGGAGAGGTGTCTGAGAGGAAAGAATCAGTCTCTAGATGGCTTCACAGCGTCTACACTTGGGAAAGGCTAAGCCAAGATGGTCGTAGGCACCAATGTCTCCTCTGCCGCACTGGCAGATAGTGCCTAGAACTGAAGTCTCCTAATTGGTTTTTAGTAGAAAAGGAAGAAAGCGGGTCCTGTATAACCATTCAGGAGTCTAAAGTCATAGCCTGGCTACTGATAAAGTGAAGAAGCAAGACAAAGTGTGACTTTACAGCTAAAATAATCAGAAAGTACCACAGCATGGTTGTTTGTGTATGTTAGAAGGTGGTTTATGATGGCTGTGTTTAAATGTGGCTGAATACCTAACAGGATATGAAAGTTTTGTATTTTGATGAAATATCATGGGAGTAGGTACTCTTTAGAAGGGTACTGTAAGAGTTCTAAGTTCCATGAAGGTAGAAGTATGAGTGTGTCAGGAGATAAAAGATGATACAAAGGGAAAAGATACCATAAATGTGCAGAGACAAACTTTGCCTCTTCCTCTATGCTCTTGGGCCAGCTTGCTTGCTCTCCTCTTCCCTGGAGGCATCTGTTATTTAACTCTTGTCAGCATTCCTAACTCTCCCTCCTGCTTAGCTAGGCAAGAGAAAACACACCAAGCTGCAAAAAATCAAGTCTTTGAAGCACAAAATGCATAAAAATAAGCTATTGGGGAGGGGATGGTTTTGAGTATGTTAACGTAGGTCTGTGTGCATATGTGTTCCAAGCACCTGAATAATTTAGGCTAAAGGAAAATACCTCTTCATAAACATAAGAAAACAGACTAACCTTATTCCAAACATGCAGTGAATATAGTTCCAAATAGCCCGTCTTAGCATTGAGGTATCAACATCTTTGTGCATTGCCATTGTATTATAAGTAAGATTGTAAGCAATGTGAAATTTTTCATCGATCAACTGTCCTACATCTGGATAAAGACGATTTACCAAAGAATAACCATGGTCTTCCCAACAATAGTCCTAAATACAGAGAACAGAACAAATGTGAATTAATTAAAACGTGGCCAACTGTAGTTCTACGTCTGTCGCTCTTCGGTGCAGTGAAATTACTGGCAGCTGAAATCCACTGCCTTTCTAGTACATTCCTAGCTCTCAGTTTCACTTGCATTCCAGTTTGATGTTTTCAATTTCTATACTGCAACATGCAAAAGTTACATTTTGAACTCAGCGAGTTTAAAAACCAGTGGAATCTCTTCCCCTTACACACAGGTCACCCATATTCAGCTTTCTCTCACTGTTTCACCCGTCAGCCTCCAGAGATGACCCATCTTGGGAGGCCACTCTCCTTTTCTATTGCTGCAGGCATTCAAATGGTCCTCAAACTTTGTAAATTTTTAATTCAAGGTATCCATCATTCATTCTTTTTCCTCCTACCCACCTCTGATTCTCAGCCCTATTAATTGTGTCTCCTAATTAGTTTTCCCAAATTAAAGTCTCCCTGCTTCCTTTCTTTCCATCTCAAGCAAAACTTAATAACCTCCCACTTCAATGTTACTACCATATTTATTTTCCTAAAACACCTCTTTGATATTATGCCATCACTATGGTCAAAACCTACAAATCTGATCATCACCTACAAATCTGATCAATTTTAAACTAACTTCCCACTTATCCTTTACTTGAAGGTCTTAGCAGCCCAGTCAGTTTATGATCCCTTCCCTCAACCTATGCTCAGTTATTGCCTACAGTCTCCTCTGCTTACAATGCCCATGCTTTTAAACCATTCAAATCTCTCAAATCCTAATCTCCCTCCATAAAATTTTCCAGTCCACATGATCCCTTCAATTGTAATCTTTTATATTTCATGATACAACTTCACTATTGAGTAAAATATTCTATAATTCTTCCTTGTGCCTAATTCTGTCTCCTTAAACAATATGTTAGTTCCTTGAGCAAAGAAAAAAAATCATAGTTCTCAAATATTTTCATAATTCTGGTAAAAGAGTTATAATAGCCCCTGCACAATAATTGGGAAAGTTGGGAACAGCAACTCATCTGAATTATATATTTACCTATCTAAATGAAATATATAACAGACTGTTTAAGAAAAACATTTAAACTACAGTATGTTTCTACTGACGGATTGGAAGCGGTCTTCCAAAACTACAGCACAGAATAGATAAATGTTTGCTAATTGATGATTCTCAACTTTTATTCTGGAACTAGAAGATACAGCAATTGTTACTTCTGAGATATACTCGCAAAGCACTTAGCACAGTGCCTCCTGCCAAAGCGAAAACAGAGAAGGACCCTGGTATCCTGGAGGACAATGAGGTCCCTAAGTTTCCATGGACTCAGTATATACAGAATTGTACTGGGAAGTTTTACTGTGTATTTCAAAGTTAATGATTATGGAGCTAAACAAACTGGGTCTACCAACAATAATTCTACTCCCTACCCCAGTAACTTTATTTATTCTAAGAGATGGGTGCTAAGTAATTTTGGAATAAGATTTATTTATGTGAATCCTCTTTAAGCTTTAAATTTGAAACCTTTAAAAATTCTCATTGCTTCAAATGACATTCAGTTCATATTTTAAAGGGAATTAGGTTATTGTAATCATGGTTTATTTTCTATGGTATCTGTAAAAACTCACCCAAATTAAAAAGAAAACAAAAAATCTGCTTTCCCTATAAGTCCTAATTTAAGCAAATCTTTCACTCTTTCTCATCCTCTTTCGCTTCACCCCCACACACATAATGCCTGAGATGCTGTGAGGACATTTCTCTTGTCACTCAGGCCTGGTGCATATCAGGGCAGAAATCGCCTCACTTTAACACTGGGGCTCAGTAAAACAGTGCTATAAAAGCAAGCTAGGTTCAAACACAACTATTATTTATTGTTTAGTTATAGTAGGAACTTTAACTGGGTTTCTGCATACCATCTCTGGGAACCTAACCACTATTGTAATTTTGCTTTATGGGTGAATGTGTTTTGAATTCTGAGCAACTGATTTATGAACTTTAACAATATAATAAACATACCTAAGGGAATTACGTGTACGTAGAAAAGTTATTTTTCTCTGCATTGCTTTCTGTTCTCAAATCCAGATGGCTCTTTCTTATTTTAAGTCAGATTGAGGTATTTCTAATTGAGCATGTACATACAACAAGTTGTCATTTTACCTGGACTCGAAATGTTGGGACGTGCATTCCATGTCTAGAGAAATCCTTATAGCCATAACTAGTATCCTCAAAGTGACGAGATACAGCTCTTGCTGGTGTAACTTCTTCATCATCTGAAATAATTTTAAAAAAAAAACCACTGAAAGACTTTCAAAAACAGGATGCTAGTTAAAATTCATTTTACCTATAACAAGTAAAAACAGGATTACCCTTTCTCTGACACTGAGTAACCAATATCAACTAAAATAAAGTCTTAAAACTATAAAGAGAAATAGCCTACTTACTAATAAATGGAATATAATAAAAGTAGATTCTGTTATTAAAAAAATACTCATGGTTGATTTTCTGTTTTTAATTCCTCTCTCTCACAGATCCTCTCTCCCTCTGTGTCCCGACTGTAGTTTATAGATACTAGGTTCTACTGAAAAGTATGTACTCCAAGTATGAACACCCTTTTGAATAATCTTTATGGTGATAACAAATATAAACTTTAAACTTTATGCTCTAAACTTTAGCACTTGGACTATTTTTAATGTCACACAATATATAAAATGATCTCTTTAACAGCTCAAAGGTCCTAGAAACAATTCTAAAATGATGAACAAAGGAAAGAGGTTCTGTGTGTCACTGTTTTTACAATGTTTCCTGCACTGCTTCTAAGCCTTTTCAGATTATCTTCATGTTTAGGGGTCGATGAGATTATAGTTTCAAGTAAATAAAATCAAAGACTTCTCCTCAAGCTAACATCCAACCTCCATTTATACAAATTTGATTTTTTCTTTGCTATTAAGAAACTTGCTTTTAACATATACTCTTTGTCCCACTCTATTATTGTCAAAATACACTGACACACTTTATTAACTTTTTTCCTTTAAATTATCTGGTTTACATATTAAATCCTATAGCCTACATTTGATAAAGGCCAAACATAAAGGATTTACGTTGTTGTTAGTTATCTAAGAAGTAGCTCCTTTTCACAAATCATAGAATTTTAAAGCTGGAAGCAATCTCAGGCCTTTATGAATGCAATTTCCTCATTTTAAAGAAGAGGAAAAAAAGCACTCAATGTTAAATGACTTATATTCACAAAGTTTATTAGCAGTGATTTTTTAGTATTAGAACCCAAATCAAATGTCCTCTCTCTTAGTCTAGTGCTGTTTTCACTATAACTTCCTTTTCTACCTATGCAATAACCTTTCTAAAAGGAAAGCCATATTTGAATTAAACTTAAAAGCTTTTGCACAGCAAAGATAACCCACAGAATGGGAGAAAATATTTGCAAACGAAGCAACTGACAAAGAATTAATCTCCAAAATATATGAACAGCTCATGCAGCTCAGTATCAAAAAAACAACCCAATCCAAAAATGGGCAGATCTAAATAGAGATTTCTCCAAAGAAGGCATACAGATGGCCAAAAAGCACATGAAAATATGCTCAACATCACTAATTATTAGAGAAATGCAAATCAAAACTACAATGAGATATCACCTCACACTGGTCAGAATGGCCATCATCTTATCTCAAAGAGTAAATGCTACAGCTGTTGCTGGGAATGTAAACTGGTTCAGCCACTATGGAGAACAGTATGGAGGTTCCTTAAAAAACTAAAAATAGAGTTAACCATCTGATCTAGCAACACTACTCCTGGGCATATATATGGAGAAAACCATAATTTGAAAATACATGCACCCCAATGTTCATTACAGCAGTATTTACAATAGCCAAGATATGGAAGCAACCTAAATGTCCATCAATAGAGGAGTGAATAAAGAAGATGTGGTACATATATACAGTGGAATGCTACTCAGCCATAAAAAGGAACAAAATAATGTCATTTGCCACAAGATGAATGGACCTGGAGATTATCATGTTAAGTGAAGTTAAGTCAGACAGAGAAAGACAAATACCATATGTCGCCGCTTACATGTAGACTCTAAAAAAAGTGGTACAAATGAACTTATTTACAAAACAGAAATAGAGTCACAGATGTAGAAAACAAATCTATGGTTACTGGGGGGAAAAGGGGGGAGGGATAAACTGGGAGATTGGAATTGACATATACATACTACTATATACAAAATAGATAACTAATAAGGACCTACTGTATGGCACAGGGAACTCTACTCAATACTCTGTAATGACCTATATGGGAAAAAAATCTGAAAAAAAAAGTGGATATATGTATAACAGATTCACTTTGCTGTACACTTGAAACTAATACAACATTGTAATCAACTATATTCCAATAAAAAAGGATACTTTTATTTAAATTCTCTTAAAAAATTGGGCTTTTGTTTTTGGACACAATAGACATTTTATTGACTATGTAATGGTTGCTTTTACCTGAAGAGAAGACAAACATGCTCTCTATTTTTTCTATTTCAAAACGTGAAGCCATCTCTTCCTGACTTGCCTCTTCTTCATCTCGACATTCCTGTAACTGCTTCATCTTTTCCATGAGGGCTTCGACCTCAAAGAAGGAATCACTTACCTGAAAAGAAAGTGCAATTAAGGTTACATATGTCAAACACGGAATGAAACTTTTGAATTTTATTAAGTCTGTTTCATAAGAATTTGCATCTTAATACAATATAAGAAAAGATCTTCTTATAATTTTAATGCACATGGATGAATCAAAAACAATTATTTGGGGCTTCCCTGGTGGCGCAGTGGTTGAGAGTCCGCCTGCCGATGCAGGGGACACGGGTTCGTGCCCCGGTCCAGGAAGATCCCACGTGCCGCAGAGCGGCTGGGCCCGTGAGCCATGGCCGCTGAGCCTGCGCATCCGGAGCCTGTGCTCCAGAACGGTGAGAGGCCCGCATACCGCAAAAACAAAAAAACAACAATTATTTGGCCTATTATATATACAGATATTTAAATTTTAAAATATAAGAGAAAAATGATTTTAAGAACACATTCTAATGTTTTACCTTTTATTACTAAAGTTAGTAATAATATTACTATCAATGCTAAATTTTAGAAATTTAACACTACTTGTCGATTTAAAACAGAACTGAATATTTAAGAGTTAAGCTTTTACTTGCTCAATCAGTTAAATAAGGTACACAAAGTATAAGTGCTTTTGCATCAACTGTGTACACTGGGCATGTTGTCAATAGACAAGCATACCTCAGGTATATTGAGGGTTCAGTTCCACACCACTGCAACAAAGCGAGTCATGAATTGTTTGGTTTTCCAGTGCATATAAAAGTTATGTTTAGGGACTCCCCTGGTGGCACAGTGGTTAAAAGTCTGCCTGCCAATGCAGGGGACACGGGTTCGAGCCCTGGTCTGGGAAGATCCCACATGCTGTGGAGCAACTAAGCCCGTGCGCCTCAACAACTGAGCCTCTGCTCTAGAGCCCACGAGCCACAACTACTGAAGCCCGCGCGCCTAGAGCCTGTGTTCTGCAACAAGAGAAGCCACCTCAACGAGAAGCCCGCACACCGCAACCAAGAGTAGCCCCCGCTCGCTGCAACTAGAGAAAGCCCGCGCGCAGCAACGAAGACCCAATGCAGCCAAAAATACACTATACTGTACTGTACATTATACTGTATACTGTACTATACTATACACTATACTGTTTATACTGTAGGCTATTAAGTGTGCAATAGCATTATGTCTAAAAAAACAAGGTACATACCTTAATTTAAAAATATTTATTGCTAAAAAATGCTCAACACCTGGGAACAGGGAGCTTATCTACTAGGGAAGTTTTTAAAAATTCTATTATTTCACTATTATCTCATTTAATAGAGGGATAACTAGGAACAGTACTTTTTCTTTAGCCTTGTACTAAATCAAAGGTGGGGAAGGACAACAATCCAACTCTAAGCATCCTAGCAACTGATGTACTCTCCCTTAGACCATCTCATAACCTTTAAGCTTTGATAAATAATCAGTGGCCATATGCAGGCCTCCAACAACAATCCAGATAGCTCAACAGAGGGTGGAACTGATGGTCTTGGGCGTTGCCAGCACAGCACAGTGATGAACCTTGGGAACATGATTTTCCCTCCTGTGCTAATCTCACCATATGTAAATGCTACCTCTTATTTAGTACCTGATAAATGCCAAGCACTGTACTAGGCCTTTTAACCTTTTTTTTTTTTTTTTTGCCTTTTACCTCTTTAGAGACATTTCATTTAAACTTTACAATAACCTTGTGTTTGACCTTCATTTAGAAATGAAAGAATGGAGGCTCAGAGAGGTTAGATAACTTGCCCACAGTCAAATATACGTTAACAGTCAAATACACGTTAAAGTCAAATATATAAATTTAACCTGTCCAAATCTGTTTAAAATAATACAACTGAGAAAATCTGTGCAAAGTATTCAGAAGACTGTAATGTTGTTTCTCTGATTTCAATTTGGAAATATAAACCCTTTTCTCTTTCACTACAGCTAAAGAATGCAGAGGGAATTTTGACTCATCATATATAGAATTCAAATTTGCTTACAAAAAATTCAACTCATTCTGATCTGTTTCAAAGGAATAACATAACTGAGAAAATATAAAAGCCAGAGAAGAGAAGGAATAGAGATAAAAGCAATTTAATAAATTTACATTCACTTTTATATATATTTGTGAGAAGTTAAAACATGAAGAAGTATTTTAAAAGGAGAAATTCCAGATCAAGGCTGATTAAATCTTCTAAAAAGTAATTAAGAAGACAGCCTGTTTCTTCTGTGCAAAAGGATGTGATCAGCATCAGGAAGTTTCTACCACCAAGTTCCACTGTTCTCAGTCTCCCCTCATCTCACTCAGTAGCTGTTCAATACCAGATGGCTCTGATGGGGCACATTGCTGGTGGCTTCTGATCCTAAAATTATTCAAATGTAACCTCCTAGAGGGTCTTATAATTTTGTATGTCCCTTAGCATCAGACTAGTGCTGAGCATTTGGAGGCAGACAATAAATACTTGCTGAATGAACAGGTATGGGGGCCTAATATCTTTTTGGACTTAATAGGGTAGATTTTCTTAAAAGCCAAATGAAAAAATAATATAACAGCAATTACTGTGATTACTCTTAGGATGATCCTATAATAAATAATAGATACTTACCGAAACATTTCCTGCTGAGTTGACCTGCATCTCATCCACACTGTGATTGCCATTTGTAATGTCACAGATGCAGTAGTTACTAACAGAAGGAGGTCTGAATGTGTGGCCACCATCACAATGAATTTCTGGACTGATTCCACAGCCAAATGTGAACGAGGCAAGAGAATGATAGTGTGTAAGTAGAACTACTGCATGTACCAGTTCTGCAAGGGACCAGCTGTGCTCTTCAGCTTTCAAAAGTCCCTTGGGAAAAAAAACGAGAACATTTTTATGCTGGGGTATGGTATTGATGAAAGAATACAGTTCATCTTGGTATTTAACCTACTGAAAACAGGATTAGTTACTATATAAAACTTAAGATAAAATTACAATTTGAGGCATGTAGAACCCAGAATTTGCTAATTTTTATGAATATGTATTCACAAATAGAGCTTAAGATAAACTGATAACGACACATTCGTTATTATTTTGACTTTCTGAAATCCTGATTTAAAAATGTAGAATACATTTTGTTTAAAAGCAGTTGCCATATCTCAGATGATGGATTATGAATGCATTAACTATGTTGTTAGTGCAGTCTCAAACGAAATGTAATGAATTTGTGTTTAAAGTAGAAGCTACTGTGTAAAATACGCCTGTTTTTCTTTATTATCAGGCCTCCTCAAGGAATTTTTAAAAAGTGGTTTGAACAGCTTGACTCTGAATATTCTTAAATCATCAAATTATATTTATTTTAAAAATTATGCTCAAGGTAAAGTCTACAGTACTTCAAAGTCTTACAAATCTGTGTCCATTCTGCTTCATTATCTATTTTATAATATGTAATTTTATATTACTAGACAATGTAACAGACATTGCATTAATCATATTCAAATCTTGTATCTCCTTGATAAAAAGATGCTTCAATTACATAAAAGAATCTAAAATATTCTAGGGAATTCCCTGGAGGTTCAGTGGTTAGGTCTCTGCACTTCCACTGCAGGGGGCATGGGTTCCATCCCTGGTCAGGAAACTAAGATCCCACAAGCCTTGAGGCATGGCCAATAAATAAATAAATAAATATTCTAAAAAAAGAGAAAGACAACACCAAAAATATATTGTATTTTTAAGAATTTCTACTGCATGGTAGATTCTTTTAGAGAATGTCCATCTACTTTTATTCTATTATCTTTATTAATAAATAGAACCAGACAAAACTAGTTTAAAATGCTATTTTAAAAAGATAACACAACAAGATGCCACTTTACATCTATGAGAATGGCTAAAATCCAGAACACTGATAACAACAAATACTGACAAGGATGTGGAGCAACAGGAATGCTCATCCATTGCTCATGGGAACACAAACTGGTATAGCCACTTTGGATGACAGTTTCTTACAAAGCTAATAAACACAAGCTTATCATACGATCCAGCAATCACACTCCTAGTTATTTACCCAACTGAGTTGAAAACTTATGTCCACCAAAAAGCCTGCATGTGAATGTTTGTAGAAGCTTTATTCATAATTGCCAAAAACTGGAAGTAACCAAGATGTCCTTCAATAGATGAATGGATAAACTGAGGTACATCCATACATGTATTTTTCAGCAATAAAAAATGAGCTACCAAGCCACGAAAAACCATGGAGAAACCTTAAATGCATACTGACAAGCTAGTCTGAAAGGGCTATATACTGTGTGATGCCAACTATATGACAGTCTGGAAAAGGTAAAACCATAAAGACTGTAAAAAAGAGCAGTAGTTTCAGGGGGAAGGGGAGAGAGATGAATAGAGGGAGCATAGGAGATTTTGAGAGAAGTGAAACTATTCTTTATGATACCATAATGGTGGATAACACGACATTATGCAGTTGTCAAAACCCATAGAACTGTACAACACAAAGAGTGAACCCCAATGTAAATTAGACATTATTAATTCATCAGTTACAGCAAATGTACTATACTAATACTAGATGTTAGTAATAGAGAAACTATGTGTGTGTGGGCGGGGGGTGGTGGATGGTTGACGGGGGTAGAATATGGGAACTCTACTTTCTGTGCCATTTTTCTGTAAACCTAAAACTGCTCTAAAAATTAGTCTAATTTTTTTTTTTTAATGACACCCTAGATATATTCTCTACTTACCTCAATATGTTCTTTGGTAATAAGCCAAGGTCTATGGGCTAACACTTTGTTAAGTTCTCCTAAATTCTGTAGTTTTTGAGGAGCATTCTCTAAACCATTAAGCCACTTGGGGTCTCCACCAACATGAAGGAAATCGTTTACATGGAGATTCACTAAGTAGGAGCACTGATGTCTTGCTGCAGCCTTAAGAGAAAACAAAAAGATTATTCTAATTACACATATTAAAATCTTGAACAACTACAAATCTTTTTCTTTACAATATGCAAAACAGCTAATTAAGTTTTTGATTAGTATGTTTTCAAATTTTCCATATACTACAGAAATGAAGTTTTCATATAAACATTTAAAAATTCATACACTATAGAAAGCACCTCAAAAATATCCCAAGAACAAATAAAATATCTGATCAAAGTATCTGAACTTTAGAAAAATTTTATACCTACTGTCAGAACCTCAGATTAAGAAGAAACTTCAATTAAGGTGCCAACCATAAAACAATGGAATATTATTTATAAATTGAACATGAGTACCACCACTTATGTCAATCTGAACTATCAGTGAAATAATCTTGTGTTCTACTTTATTCTTGTATTTAATAGAAAATGGTTCTCAACAGAGTGTAAATACATATTTCTTTTTCTGTTATATTTGACAGCGTACTTATTTAGAAAGAGGAAAAATAGATACTACCTAACAGGAATTCGATTAGAAGTTAGAATATAAGTATTTATTCCTGTGTTTGAAGCATTAACCATCTCTTAAAAAGATTAATAAAGCAGGCAGAAAGAATTTTTCACTGAATGTTTACAAACCATTATTCCAATGTAGTGCCGATAATGTAGGGGTAATGGCCCATCCATTTGCAGTAGATAGTGTTGAGTTTTTAAGAAACTTTCTAAATATTGTGGGTGAAAAACCATCACTAAGGTAATATTATCCAAACGACCCAAAGCAGCAAAAGAATCTGCAAATAAAGTATGCATCTGTGCGTCTTCACTCCCCACTTGGAGAATCTGTATGAAAGAGAGGAAAACCATGGTTTCAGAAATTGTAAATTGGTGTAAAAGAAAGAAAACATGCAGGGGAAGGAAAAAAAAAAAGGAATATGCATGCACTGCACTTTAAGTGTCACCTAGAAGCAGATTAAATTTGGCTTAAAGAGAGGTTATAATTCTACAAATTTAACTCAACTTGTTGCAAGATAGCAGAATAAAGAGTCACATATCATGTAGTAGGGGAAAAACAACAAAGGCCGGACATTAAAGGCCATCTAGATAGGCTGCTTGCAGACTTGACCAGAATCCAGACATCCAGATCTAAATCCAGAACCCAGATTTAGATTATCAAATTTGCAGAGCTTGCAAACAGACCCTAATGCCTTTCCTTTTAACAACACCTACTCTCCCTCAATTTACAGAGAACCAAAATTAACTAACAGTAAACAATCCCTGTGAAAACAAAGTATAGGAGCATTTACATATTTAGAATTAAAGATCCAATCTAGCATTGATACCAGCCTGTGGAGTTGGCCAAGACCAAGTAACTCGGCTTATGGGCACACCTAAGCAACATCTAAATATAAGCAGGTGGCATATCATTGGTCAGAAAAAAGTCTTGCCTTTGCTTGATTAAATATGGGTGTTAGAAAAGCATCATGAAATACTAGAAATCAACATGACTATAACAGCTTTTTAATCCCACATATTCACTGCCAAAACATGATGATTAACTTGTGTAAAGCATATTGTTGACCAACAACTTGTTCAGATGCGAAGATGTGGGTCATGAAAGCTTTTCCTTAAAAGCATACAGTTCACTATGTACTTTCACAAACAACATACCTCCTTTTCTGGGATGAATCTGCTTGGTCCGTGTCCTAGTGGTCGAGGAATTCTAATTCCAAGTTCCTAGAAAAGAAAACTACACCATCTCAGGCCTCCAGCAGTAAACAACATGAACTGAGGCCACAGGAATGGGAGAGAAAAACAGCCAGTTGAACAGAGACTGGCTTGTTCTGGTGATTTATTTTCATGGCCATATATATATACCAGATCCTCTGTTTGCATCACATAGCTGACAACAGTTTATAATACAACTCTGACTAAAAACAATAAAACCTGTTTCACTAAAACCAGAGTTTTGCATAAAGTACTTGGCAGAAAGTCTAGAACAGAAAGTTCAGCACATAGCAGCCAACCCTGTGGATTGTCAGTGATACAAAATAAGACCAATGTGTTTGTACATCCAAAACCCAACCAACCAAAATATCAATCCCTGTGCATCTTGTCAGGAAATGAAAAAGCCATAACCTCTACCTAGATGTCTTAAACTGAAAGAAGTATAATTATTACTACATCTATAATAACACTTCACAAGAACAGAAATACTATGAAAAATAAAAAAGCTATTTAAATCCACAAAAGAGAAAGTAGTACAGGGCATGGTTTCTCTGTGCTTGAGTAAAACAATTTTAGAGAAATTAATTTTGTTTGTGAGTTTTCCTTAAATTTTTAATTTATAGGATCTCATCAACTTTGCTTATATTATATTTTAGAGGAGCTCAACTAATTAAAAAATAAATGGTTTTCTGCCTTTTGACATAGTGAACCTAGAATTCTATACTTTATGTGACAGTGTAGTGTGGTTAACAAAAACTGACAATCTACTGTTAGGCTTCCATCTTTTCCCTCAATACAGTGTGCTAATAGAAATAAAACCAAAATGTAATTCAGACTTTTTTTTTTCTTTTTGAGGCTCATGTCCTATCACTCTAGTCTCTAAACAAAAAACCCCCTCCTTCTTTAACAACTAAATATTAACCCTTGCTTATATAATTACATACAAATATTATTTCTACCCTCTCTCTACTGCTTCCAAAAGTCCTTCATGATATAAACCAGATGCTTTCCTTTTAAAGGAAAAAAAGGGGGGAGGGGGCAGTCAGAGAAGAACATGTGGCAACAATTCAAGAAATCTGGTCCAAGTGAATGAAAACCTTTTGAGCAGAATGGATTTTTAAAAATTAAGCAGGCAGGACAAAATTGAAGAGAATCTTAATTAGGAGAACTCAAGATTCAGATTCAAAGTAGGCTGGATTTGCCAACTAAATCTAAAATTTTATATATGTTTCAAATAATCTTGTATTGGAGGTCAGTGATTTCTTACTCTGATAATTCCACACTTATACTGAAGACAGTAATGTCTAATAACCATGCCCCTCATTAGAGGAGGCACTAAATTCACTGGCCCAGCCATGTATGTGTCTCAATTTTAATATCCTACAATAAATGCAAGGAAAAAAACCCACATTCCTGCTATTCAATACATCATCTTGGCACAAATGCAGCCATTTATATAAAATGATGACTCTATTGGCCTTTCTGATTTAATTACATATATTTCTAACAAAATATATTGGGCAAGACTTTAAGGCTAAAAATCAATACCCCTTCTCAGTTCTTTACTATCTTATTTAAACAAAATGCATTTTAGCAAACACCCCATTTCAGGGGTTTATTATTCATTTTCTACCTAAGAGACACTATTCTTATGACTTTAGTATACAAAAGGTGGCATTTCAAAGGAGGAGAAATGGATTATTCAACAAATGATTTTGGTACAACTGGAGAGCCACTCAGAAAAAAGTGAAATTGGAGGCTTAAATCATACTTTACTCCACAATAAATCAGATATAAGTGTAAAAAACAAAAATAAAAAACATTACAGTATTAGAAGAAAATACCTGTGGACTTAGGTCTAAGAATGCCACAAAACCAGGAAATCATAAAATATAAGATTGATAAATTTGATGACATAAAAATAGAGACTTTCATATGGGAAAAATAAACATATAAAGTCAAAAGCAAACAGAAAACTTGGACATATATTTGCAACTCATATAGCAAAGGGCTAAATTTTTTTAATACATAAAGACAAATCACTAAGAAAACCCCCAACAACCTCACAGAAAAATGAACAAAGGACATGGACAGTTCAAAGAAAATGAAATATAAATGGCTGAAAAAATGATCAACCCTCACAATAAAACACTGAGATACAATTTTGCACCTAAAATACTGCTTAAGATCAAAAAGTTTGATGATAGGCTGTGTTGGAGAGGGGGTGGAGAAATAGCCATTCATTGCTTATACTTTCTGATGGGAGTGTTTTGAAGTGTGAGGAAAAAATATCAAGAAACATAAAAGGAGTATAAATTACTACAACCTCTAGGAGGGCAATCTGAAATACTGATCAATATTTAAAAGTTACATACCCTAATCAATAATTCCATCCTAAACATTACCCTATACTCACATTTCTAAAATGTCATGTGTAAAAGTATAATCACTGCAACATTGTTTCTAGTAGTACAAGATTTTATAAAGCAACCTAAGTGCTCATCAATAGAGTACTGTTTCAATAAAGTTTAGTATGATCATAGACTAGAATAGCATGAAGTCCTCACAAAGAATGAAGCAGTTCTATACAAGTTGGCTTTAAAAGATCTCCAAGATATATTATGTGGGGGGAAAAAGACAAAGTATATAATATGTATATATTATGTTACTATTTGTAAGGAAAGGGAAAAAAATTACCAATTCCATTTCTAGGACTTTATCCTACAAATACATTAGCAGCATGTGGATTGTGTATGTGTGTGTGTTTATTTTTTTAAAAATAAGACCAGATTCCTAGCACATGGGCCTCAAAACAAAGAGGTTGAAGTACATTGTTTTGGTTTTATTTCTATACCAAATAGATAGTTTATATATCAAACTTACAAAACAATAGCTTTACAGTTCCAAGAAAATGACTATTAATGTTTCAGAAATGGAATATTTTCCTACAGGCATGCCAAAGGTCTTTCCCAATGGTCCTTTCTAATTCTCAAGTCTTTGAAAGTCTATCCCTGTAGCCAAATTTAGTGGCCATACTGGTATCACTGTCTCCCCTCTTCCTTGCCTTCAAAGGTCAAATCTTTCTTTCCCAGTTCCTTTAGAAATAGATTCTTTTATGTATTTTATGAAAAATTATGTGTTTTAAAACAGGATGTTAAGAAAAAGCAAACATTCTCAGGAACGGACTATAAACCTATTATGCTAAGAACCTCTTACTGTTAAGATCACATTCATTCCTTGGTGAGGTACCAGTCTAACAAAGCAGGGGACAGAATAGAAGAACTGAAGAAAGGAAAGGAATGGAATGGAGTCTCTGATATTTAAGACTCCAATTTCATTATTTTACTTATGGCTAGTTCTAGGTAAAATAGAATTTTATGAACTCTGAAACTGCATCCCAATTTATCCTAATCCAGATACTGTCAGGAAGCAGGTCATTGATTCCGTCTAGCCTTCCACAGCACACAAATTGAGCTCTAACTTATGGGAAAAGGAAACAGGTGACAATTATCTTGAAAACAGCCAGGAAGTCTGGTTCTAGAGTTGGTGTCTTTAATTAATTACTCTCAAAAGCTCCTCTTTAAGAGCTTTTGAGGGACTTCCCCGGTGGCGCAGTGGTTAAGAATCTGCCTCCCAATGCAGGGGACATGGGTTCGAGCCCAGTCTGGGACAATCCCACATGCCGCGGAGCAACTAAGCCCATGCGCCGCAAGTACTCAGCCTGCACTCTAGAGCCTGCAAGCCACAACTACTGAGCCCGCGCGCCACAACTACTGAAGCCCGCGCGCCTACAGCCCATGCTCTGCAATGAGAAGCCACCATAATGAGAAGCCCATGCACCGCAACCAAGAGTAGCCACCACTCTCCGCAACCAGAGAAAGCCCGCGCACAGCAACGAAGACCCAATGCAGCCAAAAATGAATAAATGAGTAAATAAATTTTTTTAAAAGAGCTTTTGATACTTAAAGGTCTTTTTAGATACCATTATTATTATACAATAGTATTCTTGATTTCTAAAGGGGTAAAAGTTTCAACTTTCTGGAAAACTCACTTTTGAAACACTTCCTAGTCACATGACAAATTAGTTGCTACCCTATTTTCTAGCAGGTATTGATTACAAAAAAAAAAATAAGGCACTGCAGGTCTTCAATGGTGTGATCGTAAGCCAAACTAAGTGCACTTCATAACGTCCTAAAGGTTCCTTCAATTGTGCCTTCATATGTACCTGTAAGAAACTGAATTACAGACTTTGAACAAATTTTGGCCAATCTAAATTCAAGGAGGCAGAACTTGCCAACGGCAAATGGCCTTGTTGTGAAGCAGATGTAAATGCTAACCACAGCACAAACCTCACAGGCTCTTGGTGAAGGTGTGGCTGGGAAATCTAACATGGGAACTAACAGTCTTCTCCTCTCAACAATCCTCCTAATCAGCATCTTTGAAGACATAGCAACAGCCTCTGCCATCACAACATTGCTGCAAATCTCTGACGCAATATCTGTTTCCTCTACAGTGTATACTAACACACTAATTTTCACAGTATGAAAATTCTCAGCAAATGTTGACAGCACCACAGAATGACTAATGTATGTAATGTATCACTGTATGAATCTGTGTTTATGAATTTACTGTTCTAATCAGATTTTTCAAATTTCTCAGATACATTTATGAATCCATATGAATATCTTTAACCAAAAAAATGAACAGTTTGCCACAAGTGCAAAATGAGAGCATTTGTTGGCTTACAGTGTCTATCTACATGCAAAACTAGTTGAAAAGTAAAAATGATTAGATCACTTCAATCATTTTATTTTTTCTCACTGCACTTGGTACATTGTTAAACTGTCTAGATGTCTTAATACTGATCATCACAATAATATTAATTTTGATATTTTAAAAAATTACAAAAGCAGTTCTGTTTGAAACACATTTCAACAAGGCAAAAATATGCTGTGTAAAAAGTAAAAGTTCCCATCCCACTCTTCCTTATTTATGAGAATCATTGCCTATAGCTGGGTGCTAGCCTTTTGACATTTGAAATTTTTAAATAGAAATGAAGAAATCTAGAAGCATTATAAAGAAATCTTCCTATTATAACGACATGTACTAGTGCTTCTTCTAAAATTGTCATTAACTCTTTTATAGGGAATTTAGAAATACTCAAAGTTCAGGTACCTCTTTTTCCAGTGTCTGGTCTTCTATGAAATACATTCTAGAAAAATAAAAACTCACTGACTTCAAAGTACTGGCTTTGTAAGGCTGGCTTAGGCCATATGTGTGCCCTATACTTTAGTCAGGAGTTCCATTCCTGGAAAGGGTTTAATTTAAAGGCACTGTGGAAGCTTGCTATTTGAAAGAGTTGTGTTATTAATTCTTTTGTAATGTGAATAGTTTTCCTATAAAGCACTACTTCCTAATTTATCTTCCCACATGTTGGAGGTTTTAAAAATGAAATACAACTATACAAAGGTTCCTGGTGTCCCGAACACAATCCCATAGGCTCTGTAATCAATGTGCAAGCTATTGATAAAATGTATCTGTATCTTCCAGTTGACATGGCTATATTTAGATATTCTAGATCTGGGCAAAAACCAGGATTCTGCACACAAATACCACCAGAAATAACAGATTCAAGCACAATGATTGAGGCTCAAAATGAGAACAGATCTGTTACGGCCTGCAAACAGAAACTGTAAATTCTATTTCAACATTTTCACACTCTCTTCTATGATAAAGTTTCAAAGCAACAGTTATGAGACTTTTTTTAGGTTGTTGTATTATCTGGAAACAAGGAGCACATTATGTATCCATGAATGCTAAAATCTAGAAAAAGCATTTGGTGTTCTACAACCTTCAGGAGAAAGTGTCTTCATTTAAGTTTATATGAATATATGTAGTATATCATGGTGTAGACTCCATTTACAAAAAATATATATACATATAAATACTAACACTGAGTCATTTTAGTGGGCAGTACAGTAGAGAAATTACCTCGTATTTACATTTCTTTAAGTCAATACTTAAAACATTCTGATTTTAATTACTATTTCTCTACTTTCTCCCTTGCCACCTTTTGAATTAAAGCCTTTTAAAGTTTCAAATTTGAGTTAAAGGTGTATTAGTAACTCTCAAATGGTGCCCTATTTGCAGCCACTTAGGAAAAATACAAAATGTTACAATTAAATAGCTCTTTCTGAAGGCCAATTCAGACACAAAAAGAGAGAGTTTAATACAAGAGTAAACGCTGTGCATAACGTCATAGAGCTGGCAGTACATACTTATTCTAGGCAACATCATTTTTAACTGACCGAAATATGTTTCTTTTTCTTTCTTTTTTAAAGTAGGAGGCGAAGAGAGTGAGGGTCCCCGAATAATTTTTTTTGACAAGACGCTGAGGGGGAAAAAAATCCACAGGCTGTTCTACCGTGAGACTAGAGTTTGTTAGGTTTCTTCTGGCTTGTGGAGACTTGTACAGAAGACAACGTTATTTACGTTTCGGAGACTTCCATTTAAATGACCGAGGCAGCTGTCCCTCCCAGCCGCAACATTTTCTGCCCGGGGACGACTCTCGGTGGCAAACGCCCCCCCAACACCACTGGCCGCCCCTTCACCTGAGGGGCGCGGGCCAGCCTGCGACGCCCCGCCGGGCAGGGCGGCCGTCCGGGCGGTAGCTCCAGGGGCGCCCTCCCCGGGGAGCGTTCTCCGAAGCTGTTAAGGTGCGAGGGCGGGGAAGCGACGCGACCTCCGTGCAGCCCAAGCAGTTGGCCGGGTGCCCGCCCGCCCACTTGCCCGGTCCCTTGCCCTGGTACCTCGTCCTGGCCGCGGCTCCCGCCACACTGCTTGCAGCCCAGCAGCTCCGAGACGGCCAGCGAGGCCGTATACGCCTCGTTCGCGGCTGTGGCCAGGCGCATGTCAGCGTGAGGACAGCTGCGGACGCGCAAGGGAGCCGCGGCGGCGCGGAGGAGGCGAAAGCTGGCCGGGCTGCCAGTCGGCCTCTCAGCTCAGAGGCTGAGCGCCTCAGTCCGTGCTGACGGCTGAGGCAGTGCGGGGCGGGACGGCGCAAACAAACAAGACACGCGGCCCCGCCCCCTCCGTCACTCCGCCGAGTCGGCAGCCGCGCGCACCAATGGGGGCTCGCAGCGCCGCGGCACCCCGCCCCCTTGGCGCTGAGGAGCGGGCCCTGGCGGGGGGCGGGCTACGCGGCCGGCCGAGAAACAACCTCTAGGGAACGAACTCCCGAACTCCCGCGAGGAGCTAATCCTCGGGTCGGAATGGGCTCGGTCCGCCGGGAGCTGTGCGTGCACTGCGGCTGGAAGATGCAGCGCGAGCCGTCGGGTTTCAGTTGCAAAAGTGTCCCTGTCCCAGCATCAGCAGCTGAAAGCTTGCCCTCCCTCCACCCGCTCGGGTCCATTTACCTAGAGCCAAACAGCAACCCACCTCTAGGCTGACCCCGACACCACCAGGAGGAATCAAATTCGCTTCACATTTTATGAACTTTTGAAATTTCCCTTCTTTCTTTCCAATAATGCCCAAACAGCGCTGACTGGGCCGCAGAATGAAGAAACAAGTAGGGGACCATGACCCATATTCAATGTAAAATTATTTTGGGTAAGCTATGTAGAAACTATAAATATCACTCTCCTACACAGATAAGCCTTGGTAGCAGATCTCTAAATTTCTTTTCTTCACAAGTATATTCGAAAGCTTTAAAATTGTTTCCTTATAAGCGCCCTAGGTTCTAAAGAAAGAATCTCTCTCTGAAACCTGATGAGGAACGTGAGAAAACAGGTCATAAAGGAACACAAATAACTGACATTGTTGGATCTGGAACACAAATCTCTCAAGTCCTGTGTCAACACTATTTCCTTACAGGGCTCCATTAACTTCTTTTTAAAAAATTAACTCCTAAATCAGGTCTCTTTTTTTGCATGTTTGCCCCGTATTTTCAAAGGCTTACATGCTCAGGTTAAAAAAAAAAAAAAAAAAAAAGTTGGAACATTCTGATAGAAGGAAACAAGCAGAGTTTAAGTCAATAATACTGACAGACACAGAACCAGGGCTCATAAATGAAAATAAGTTTCAGTCTTAGGAGTGAGGTTAAAATGTCTCAGAGAAAACTGAGTTACTCTTTGAGCTCTTAAAGTGTCAAATTTTAAAAGTAGCAGGTTAAAAATGGTTACTTTTTATTTATCTTCTCCAGATAAATAAAATGATGTTATATGTTCTCATACAGTTTTGTAAATTGCTAAAGCACCCAAAATATTTTTACTGGTCAAGAAAAGCAATTTGAGGTTAATATTGACATAGAAGAAAAGGTTACAGAGACGTCCAAGCTCTCTTCCTCTGAGCACAGCCACAAAAACAGTCTAATCTGATGCCCACTCAGCCACAAACACACAGGCAAAAATAAACCCAGTAAACCATCCAATTTGCAGCAATATGACATACCCTCCAAGATAAACTGGTTGTAGATGAATAACGTGGAAACATAAATGGACTTGATGTAGGGGTTGTGAGCTATAGAGCTACTTAATGAGGGAAGTATGTGAAAAATGGCTCTAGAAGAGTTGAGCTGTGATTTTATTTTCAGGAAGGAATAAAATAGTGGGGATTAGCTGTCTAGTAGGGCATAACCTTGTCTGTAACATTAAAATATCATTTACAAAATGGAGAATGTTTACCTTTCTATTTTCTAATGAGGCAAGAAAAAGCATGCATTTAGCTAATGCAAAAATGGTTTAAATGCAAATTAGAACTGCAAACTGTGTATACACATGTGTATATATACATATATGTGTGTATATGTGTGTATGTATATATATGTTCATGTTTGATACTTTGTGCTTGATAAATATTTATTGAAGAAACATGTTGAAATTGAATAGGAAGCTCCAATTAGGATCTTTCTTTCTTTCTTTCTTTCTTTCTTTCTCTTTCTCTTCCTTGCTTCCTTCCTTTCTTTCCTTTCTTTCTTTCTTTTTCTTTTCTCTCTCTCCCTCCCTCCTCCTTCTTTGAAAGTTTCAGTTTATTTTGATGCTGCCTTACATAAAAAGAAAAATAATTTTAATATATTCTAATTCAGTCCTTACTGAGACCCTTTCAAGCCATTAAATGTCAAGGTTCCTTTATGGTTTCTATAAAGACTGACTTAAGGTCTTCAAAGAGTACTGATTTTTGCTCTTTTTGATAGAGCAGTAACTGTGAATTAGTCATTCTCTTCTCTAACATAAAAAAGCTGCCTCCAAATTTATTAACCAAGAATTCCAACAGCTGTATTGACCTGCAAATATCATTGTGTAGATCTCACTTCTGGAAATGCTTTGTTCCAAATCATTTAATAAAAAGTTTATATTTTCCAAAGATTTCACTACGTGAGTAGGCCAGATGTCCTGAAGGTGCTTCTGCTAATGAACCCCCAGTGCTAAGCATGTAGTAAACCTCCTGAGCACCGATTAGTAATTGCAAAGGACTACATTTTTGATATTTACCACAGGCTATCATTATAGGCCAGCAGCTATTTACAAAATCTGCTATTTAAACATTTCCTTTCAACATTTTTTTCTTCGATGAAGAATCCTGACATCTAATCCAAGAAGTAAATCTGAAATATTTCCTTTCCTCTAAAAATGTTTTGGGAATTCCCTGGTGGTCCAGTGGTCAGGACTCCGAGCTTTCACTGCCAAGGGTGTGGGTTCAATATCTGGTCGGGGAACTAAGCTCCCACAAGCAATGAGGCACAGCCAAATAAATAAATATAAAAATAAAAATGTTTTGGTAAACCTACTCAAACTGTATCAAAGTGAGGTTTTTGCATTTGTCATTAGCAGGAATGGTCTCAACTCTAAATTTTCTCAAGAACGAGATGTTACACCCATGTAAAAGAGTGGTGTCAAATGACTTGATCTGAGCAGAGAGCTATGTGGCATTGAGAGTCCAGACGTGGCCTGGTGGTTCAAGATGGGCTTCCAGAAGGAAGAGATATCTGAGCTAGGGGGCTTAGAGGATTAGTAGAGAGGCCTTGGCAAGAAAATCGGGGGAGTGTTTGGGAGAGTAAAGACAGAGTTCTAAGGCAAAGAAACCAGCATGTGCAAAAGCCCACAGGCAGGGGAAAGACTGAGAGTGGTAGTCCGTTAGGAAAACTGAATAAAGGAAGTTCACTGGGGTCTAGAGCACAGGGTATGGAGAGTAATGGATGAAGTTTAGGTAAAACATAAACAGTAAGAAGGGACCTTGTTTAAGATTCATTAAGGACAATAAATTTCATTCTTAAGAGTAGTGTGGAGTTACTAAAAGTTTTAAAGAGTAGAATGACATCAAATTTGCATTTCAGCTAAGGTTTAGGCAAAACTAGAGGCAGGAAGATGAGCTAGGAAGGCTGCTGAGGCAATTCTGTCAAGGCAAGAGGGTGATGTGAAGAACAATGGAAATGAAACAGTGTAGGGATGAAGGTGGATTTGTCTCTCCAACATGATAATAAGTTTCTTGAGAAAGGAAATGATGCCTCATACTTTTGTTTTTGAAATTTAGGAGATAAATCTCAACTTATATGCTCTCCTGACCAAGTGGCTTCCCTAAATCCATTAGACTTTAAAAAATATAGTCACCTAATGAAAAAGAATATGTATATTTTAATAGAAAGAATACTAATCAGGCCAAAACGTATAATCACACTTTCATGGACCACATATTAAATCTTGAATTTTCTCATTAACTAAAGGAATTAAAGTACTATAGATCTGTAGATCTATTCTTTAGAAATTATATTTAATAATTGGTTAGATACACATAGCCATGATTTTAGCCATTAAACCAAAGAACTCCTTTAAGAGGGGGAGTGGGATTTGTTAGATTTATGTGGTTTAAGCATTCTTGAAAAAAATGCCGTATTGTCATTTAAAACATTTTTACTTGGAATGAATGCTGGTTTTTAAGATTACTTCTGCTTACTAATTTTGTCAAGATTTTTCTCCTCTAGCTGATATCTTCCTGTTTTTTTTTAATATATAGCTTGCCTGCTAAGCACTTTTTTCCTTTCAACATCACGTTTTGGGTATGTTGAGATCCTTCTAGTACTGAACGTTAATTTTATATTCTCTTATTTGTCCTCTACTTTTTCACTTCTTCAATTTAATTTTTAGAATTATATTACTTATAAAGGAGCAAGAACGTTGACAAATCTTTGCTATCTTTCTCTCCTTTAGGGTTTCTTCTTTTAGAAATGCACAGTTTTAAATTTCTACATAGGGTTTTAGAAACAGACCATCACTCATATTTGTAAACAAGTAGTACTCCAAATAGTGTCAGTGGTTTTAAATTAGAAAATCACTTTCCCTCAAAGAATAAGCATGTTAAATCATGGTCAGGTTTTCCAGGCTAATGATAAGACCAATATATCAGACACTAAGAACTTTACACTTACATGGCAGATACAATTATTTCTATTTTACAAATTTGTAAAACAGAAACTCATGAAATATTGGTAACTTGTCCAAGGTTGTAAAAGTAGTCAAATGCAGACTGAGATCAGAACCTAGGTCTGTCTGAATCCAAAGCAGCAGAAGCTGGGCTGCTTCCTTTAATGAATATTTTTAAAATGTCAATAATGGTATGTTAGCTTAAGTTCTTGATTCTGATGGCGAGAAAAGAGGGCAGGAAGAAAGAAAAATGTATCTCCCTTGCTCATACTCAGGGTGAGATCTGGTTTTAAAAAACAGAAAAGAAAAAAGAAATCATGGAATGAGTGGTCTTGGTCTTTGAGAGCTTCTCTCCTCTATTTCTCTACCCCTGTCATTCCTCTCAGTGTCTCCTCAGACCTTTGGTAACTTCATGCTACCCAAAGCTCCCTCAATAGAGTTTACCCAACTTCCTACCTGCTCCTCACATTACCCCTATTCTTCTTAGAATAACTGGTAGGTATTAGGAAGAAAACAGGCTTCTTATACTAACTCACACTTATTATATGAGGGACTGACATCTCATACTAATTTATTTATTTATTTAGTCTGTCTCAATAGAATGTAAGCTCCATAAAATCAGAATGTTTGTCTTTTTTGTTCACTGCTGTATTTCTCATATCTTAGTGCCCAGCACACAGTAGACCCTCAATAAGAGTGTATTGAATGAGTGAACTCCACAGAGACGTTTCCATTAAAAAAAAAGAAGCTTAACTCAACTGAAAACTTAATAATGAATTTCAAGTTCAATATTCATATAATAAAAGATATGGGCCATCTAGACAAACACTCTTGGAGGCTTTGGGGTCACTATTTAGGCAGACAGGCAGGTTCTGCTTGGGAATCAGCTTGTCCTTTCCAGCTCTACCAAGCAAATTCTGTTTTTCATAGTCTCTTCCCATCTTCCCCTTTGGAACCCCAGATATTCCCAAGCTCCTTTGATTTTTCTGTTCCTGTTTTCCTGCACTACCAAGATAGTGACTATATAGGTTTGGGCAATGGTACATATGGCTGACTTGTTAAGTCAGGCAGGTACTTACAAGTCAGACACTGCCTGTATACATATCATAGTTTGACAAATTCATGAACATTTTGTAACCAAGTCTGGCTTTAAACACCCTGAGGCTTCTCTAAAGTGAAGTGACCGTAAAGAAAGTGTTGAGATATCAAAGTTAGGTGGGAAAATTCATTCATTACGACTTTTAGAAGCTAATTACTTTTCAGCATTGTTGTTGAAGTAAATAATAAGGAATGGATTTAATCTGGAATAGGATGAGGTTCAAGAAAAAGGTGAGTGTAGTGGGAAACTGAGAGTTAGGTCTTTATCCCATATGTTCTTAGGAGTTACTGAAGGTTTTAAAGAAGGACAAAAAAGAAATACCAACTCAAAAAAAAAAACCAAAAAGATAATGGAAGATACTTAATGTATGACATGTTCAAGTAGAAAATATTTCTCAGGCAGGCCGTGCATATATACTGTATTGTATTTAAAATAGTTTTTGAACATAGGCAGAACACTCTATGACATAAATCACAGCAAGATCCTTTTTGATCCACCTCCTAGAGTAATGGAAATAAAAACAAAAATAAGCAAATGGGACCTAATTAAATTTAAAAGCTTTTGCACAGCATAGGAAACCATAAACAAGACCAAAAGACAACCCTCAGAATGCGAGAAAGTATTTGCAAACGAAGCAACTGACAAAGGATTAATCTCCAAAATATACAAGCAGCTCATGCAGCTCAATATCAAAAAAACAGAAAACCCAATCCAAAAATGGGCAGAAGACCTAAACAGACATTTCTCCAAAGAAGATATACAGATTGCCAACAAACACATGAAAGGATGCTCAACATCACTAATCATTAGAGAAATGCAAATCAAAACCACAATGAGGTATCACCTCACACTGGTCAGAATGGGCATCATCAAAAAATCTACAAACAATAAATGCTGGAGAGGATGTGGAGAAAAGGGAACCCTCTTGCACTGTCGGTAGGAATGTAAATTGACACAGCCACTATGGAGAACAGTATGGAGATTCCTTAAGAAACTAAAAATAGAACTACCATATGACCCAGCAATCCCACTACTGGGCATATACACTGAGAAAACCATAATTCAAAAAGAGTCATGTACCACAATGTTCACTGCAGCTCTATTTACAATACCCAGGACATGGAACCAACATAAATGTCCATCATCGGATGAATGGATAAAGAAGATGCAGCGCATATATAGAATGGAACATTACTCAACCATAAAAGGAAATGAAATTGAGTTATTTGTAGTGAGGTGGATGGACTTAGAGTCTGTCACACAGAGTGAAGTAAGTCAGAAAGAGAAAAACAAATACCGTATGCTAACACATATATATGGAATCTAAAAAAAAAAAAAGAAAATAAATATGTTAAAATAAAATGGTTCTGATGAACCTAGTGGCAGGACAGGAATAAATATGCAGACGTAGAGAATGGACTTGAGGACACGGGGGTGGGGGGTGGGACAAAGTGAGAGAGTAGCATTGACATATATACACTACCAAATGTAAAATAGATAGCTAGTGGGAAGCAGCCGCATAGCACAGGAAGATCAGCTCAGTGCTTTGTGACCACCTAGAGGGGTGGGAGAGGGAGGATGGGAGAGAGGCTCAAGAGGGAGGGGATATGGCGATATATGCATACATATAGCTGATTCACTTTGTTACACAGCAGAAACTAACACAACAGTGTAAAGCAGATATACTCCAATAAAGATGTTAAAAAAAATAGTTTTTGAGGAGCTGGATTTCATCTGTACCTAAAAACATATGTGAAAATGCTTTTTAAATTCTCAAAATGCTTCTGTTTGTGGGCACAAGGCAATAACTGGTTTTAATACGTAACCTATAATTTTACGTCCAAGGAATATATTGGTCTGGCATAATATAAAAAATTGTCTTCTCAAAATAGATTAAAATCAAACCTAATATCTTCAACTTATCCTGAGCCCACAGACTTCATGGAACTGAATTCTCAAGTGTTTACTTCCTTTATAAAACTGAATTTACCCACAGTTAAAATGTTTAGGCTAAATGCATATTAGTAAGTCATCTGCTTAATCACGTCTGAATTTTGAATGTTTTATTCAAACTAGAGATAATTTTAATTCAAAGAAACAAAATCCTAATGACAATATTCTAAAATCTTTTAATCAAGTTATTTTTTGTTTATAACAGCTATCCTGACCTCCCTATCCATGCCCCCTCACGATGATTAGTACTACCAAGCTGGGAATAGAGTTCAATATGTGCTTTTCTAACAGCTCAAAGAACCCCCCACGCAGTTCCTTTGTGATAATCTTTAGTTGTAGGTCCTTTAATCCTTTAAACCACCTTCTTTCTTTGCCTCCTTCTGAGATCTCTTGTTTTTCAAGAGGGTATTAAGTTGTAGATCCTTAACCTCGTCACAAAGTACAAGGCCACATCTACAAACTACTTGCATATTACTAAGCATTTTAGAAATTAAATGCCATTCACTGGATTTTCTCATCTGTTCTTCTGCCCTCCAAAATCCTCACTGCACCTCTGTGGGTCATTATTCCCTCTGCCCAAAGGATGTGGGTACATTCAGGGCACTGTAATTCAACAAATATATTTATTTTCACTTACCACTACTATCTCTCTATTTAGCTAAGAATACTCAAAAAAAGAATGCAACTTTAAAAATTTTGTTTTGTTTTGTTTTGTTATATGAGATTAAGTTTGAACAGAATTCAAGATCATTTCATTTGTAGTAATAGAAAATCTGATTTTCCTAATTTTTGGCAGTTGAGAAACACTAAAATAGGATTTTATTCAGATATTACAAGTTGGAGAAGGTAGTATTCTTTTTTAACTTGTTATATCTCTAATTTAAAAAGTATGTTTCGGCATAGGTTTATGTATGGATGTCAGTGCTATTATTTTACCAATTAACAGAAATCTTAATAATACGTAAACCCTTCAGTCATTCATTATTTATAAATATTTACTGAATACCAATTATATGCACTTAATTTCTTAAATCCTATGAACAAGCAGAAACATCTTAATTTGAGATTGGACATCTATTTTATTTAGACTTAAACCTCACATAAGTCATACAGATTGGCAAATAGATTGGGATTCTGTCAGGGATCATTAAATAGGGAGTCATCTACTAATGTCCAACTCTGAGGAAAAAAACAAAACAACAAACAAATAAGAAAACAAAACCAAAACCCCAGAAGGTATGGCAATCTCTTAACAACCCTTCTAGTTTTAGTCCCCTCAAATTTAAAATGAAGGGCAAATGAACTTCATGATCTCTCATACTTTACTTCAGCTCTAAAGTTCTACTCTGTTAATATAATTCCTGATTTTATCAAGAATTAATATGCTTTACGCTAAACAGAACCTGGCTTCCTCCTACACCAGGCTTCTTTGTACATTACCAGTGATTTCAGAATTGTATTTCTTATAAGTACTTTAGAGATATTATGAAATATTATATTTGAGCTTTCTTTTTCAAGGTAACCTACAAACATCTATAAACAGCAAATGCATTGGAAACCACCAAAATAATAATTTAGATACTGGAGTAAATAAAGCTTCTTCCATCATCTCTGTGAGTGTATGTTTGAACATTCTTGTAAATTTGTCAGTGGCGAGGAAGGGTATAGTTTGTGTGTTCTGGCCTTCTAAAAAATTCATGCCTGCCTGCATCTGCTCGAGTAAAACTATAGTAGTGAGTGGGCTGCTACAGCATGTAGGTACTTTGCTGTGTCAGTCCAGATTTCTCTGATATTATGAATACAAGAAAATACAGAAATACTGTAACTATAATCCATAACCCCTTTATTTCAAGTTTGTTTAAAACATAAGCTCATTGTTCTCACTAATTGGCTTGATAAATAATTTAACTTTACTTATTCGAACTTTAAAGAGATCATTTATTAATAAAACACCAGTTTTAGATATTGTATATAAATCAGAATTCTGGTAATACTGTTTCACTAAAGACTATGTGGACAAAAAAAAAATCAATAACACATTTGAACATCACTGTTTTATATACATGCCACATCTCCTGATCTGTACACTAGAACTCCCAGTAGGTTTGGAGAATCCATGCTAGTCTGTAGCTCCCTATGTTGTTCATCCAAGGCTTGAGTCAGGCTTTAAGGCTCAGAGAATGTTCCCAGGATTTCTGCTGGTTCTAAAAGAGTGCCGGGGAAATCTAATTCAAAGTCTCATTCCCATCAATGCCAAATAGAGCCTTAGAGAAAAGGCTCTTGGAATCACAACAGTTCAATTATGGTTTACTGAATTACAAACCAAACTTGGCTTCCAGTAGAACTTTTATTTAGGCTGTCCCGGATTTGGTCTATAACTGAAAGGACTGTCAATCCTTCTAGCCTTTCTCCAGAAAACATGTATAAAGTCAATCTCATCCTTCAGTGACATACATGCCAATATGATCAATAATAGCTTTTATCCTAAAACACAAAAAGGTGACCTAATAAATTCTTCAGTGATGCACTTTGGAATTGTTATTAACAATAAAGATATTATTGATATCCAAATAATCTTTTGTGTTTGTAATAGGCAGGTCTTTAAATAATGAATTTGCTCTTTACAATTAGAACGTGCTTTAAATGTCAGAAAATTCAACTTTCAAGTATTCAACCAGATTAAAAAAAGAATAAACCACTGTACTCTAATTTGTGCATTACAAATGTACAATTAAAATCTTAAAACCTTAAAATACTGCACTCTAAATTTACAAATTGATGGGTTAAAAAAAATCTAAACTTCAAAAGATAGCAGACAAAAGTATGTGGATCGGAGAAAGAGCAAAGCAGAGTCAAAAGCAGCAGGATACAGTTCAAATAGGTCACATTCAACTTTTGACTTTCCCGAAGAACAAAAAACAAGCTTAGCAACAGTTTTCAGCCAATCAGAAAGCAGACAAACAGGTAAGGACTCAACCGATCCAGATACCAATGCAGTCCAACCTTCAGTGTTTTTTTTTGTTGTTGTTGTTTTTTGCTTTTTTTAAAAAAATTATATAATGTCAGAGCAGAGCACAAGTTATAAAACAGGATAGACTGTCCTGGGTTAAGGAAAGATAAAATCTCTTCACCAACCCTAAACAAAATATATCAGATTTTAGTAATGTAGTGATAATTTTGTTTACATCCTTATTGTGCCAGATCCTGTATAAAGTTATCTTTAAAATATTTGGGTATTTGTAATAATATATAGAATTTTGCGGGAAATTTTCTTTCTTGTCTGTGCATAGAGGATAAGGGTAGGAAGATGTATAAGATTCTTCTCTTCTTAAATTCCCTAATACTCAATTTCTGAAATTCACGGGGGATTGGTGGGGGGGACCCAATAAGAAAATGCTACAGTGCGAATCCAAAAAATGTAAATATGATTTAAAACAACCACATACAAATACAACCTTCAAAACAAGCAAACAACAAATAGTACAGTGCCATTCTATGTAATTTTTCCTCCTTATTTCTATCACTCAATACATATTCTTGAGAGAAGAAAGTTTTCTGAGGATTTAGAAGGGATTTTCAAAGAGTTGCAGATTTCATCATTGTAATGTTTAGTGCAAACCTCAGTATTTGCTCAAATTGACAGTGTTACTTGCAATAGAGACACAAAAACACTGTGAAACAATAGTTAATAATTTTCTTCATTCTGCTTTTGGCTTGCCAAATTTATAAAGTATTCTAAAGCAGTTTCTAATATTTTCTGTAAAAATCTTCAAGAACCACCTTTTGTTTTTTTCTTCAAGTACTGCTTAAATCATTTGCTAGTTTTAGTTCCCTAAAAAAAAATTACTTTAAGCAGATCAGCTTGACTTGCCATATCATCAATTATATACTGAACTTACCATGCACTAAAAAACATAAGAAATTTGCTACTGATACTGTAGGGTGCTGTCAAAAATGTATATATGTATACTTCCTCTCAATATTTCATTGTATTCTATACATCCCTAGGAAGGTAGGGGGAAATTAAACAAATATTTGGAGACTAACTCTAGGTTTTATTTATTGGTGATATCCTTACTTTATCCTTTTCCTCTATCCTCAAATGTCACAGATAACTAAGCTATGCTGTGTCAAGAAAAAAAGTATTTTCAATACATCATTTGGGAAAGAGACACTCTACATCAAGCTCATATTTTCCTCGGTCTCTTAAGCCTTAATAATTTAAAACAGTATCCATCCAAATATTACTGAAAGTTTCATCAATTACTTAACACTTATGTATCTATACACCAGGGATTGGTTGTGTATGTTTCTGTTAAATTCATGAATCTCTATATGTATGGATATATTGGGCCTATTTATTCAATATTCATTCAACCAATATTAATTAGGCATCTACTATCAGCCAGACATTTTTTTTCTTCCCAGTCTACCTTCTTTAAAAACAATATCCATACCTTCTTCCTTTCTCCACCTTCTTATAATTTCCTTATAAGATCCACCTACTGTAGTCTTTTTGCTCCTAAAGGGACACTTGGACTGAGAAATGCCTTAAACTGCAAAGGCAAAGAGGTACAAAGGGCTTGGAAAGCAGGATTCTGTGTTATGCAAAACACCTGATTGTTATCGTGGCACTTAGGTAACTGACTGCCGGTTGATGGAGAGCTTCAAAACCAGTAACTCAGATTTTTAGTCAAAGATTTTTTTTTTTTTTTTTTTTGCGGTACGCGGGCCTCTCACTGTTGTGGCCTCTCCCGTTGCGGAGCACAGGCTCCGGACGCGCAGGTCCAGCGGCCATGGCTCACGGGCCCAGCTGCTCCGCGGCATGTGGGATCCTCCCTGACCGAGGCACGAACCCGTGTCCCCTGCATAGGCAGGCGGACTCTCAACCACTGCGCCACCAGGGAAGCCCAGATTTTTAGTCTAAGATTTGATTTGACTTTTAGTCTAAGATTTGAAGTAGATAGATGCTACGCTTCATGGTTGCAGATTTGGTAATATTAACAGCATAGCTAACACATATTTTAGTTAGTATGTGTCAGGTACTCCTCTAAATGCTTTACATGTTCGAACTCTTAACCCTTATAATAACCCTATAGGTAGATGCTATCTTCATTTCAGAAATGGGAAACTGTGAGACAGAGAGGTTAAATACCTAAGGTCACATAGCAAGGGGCTTGAGCAAAGGTTAGAACTTAAGCCTGTCCGACTCCAAAGGCATGTTCTTTCTACTATACCATGATGTTGTCAGATAGTTTCCTTTCCACTGTTACTATTCCAGTGATTGTATGTCCATTAGGAAAGTGGCCAAGGGACCATGAACTTTTCTCTTCATCCCTCCCTATCTTCCCCTGTACTGTTTTCCCTAAATCTCTTTTGTATAATTGACTGTTCACCCCACCCTCTGTGACCACCCAAGTCATTAGAACATCATCCCTTTCTAGGAAATCTAGACTGACTCCCCACTGAGCCTACTGCCAGAATAAGAATGCTCCATAACATCTAGAAAACATTATAACATTTTATGTAAAAGGGAAAAATGAAAACATAAATGAAGACAAACTGGCACACAATCATTAGAGTCACTTTAACAGACTTAAAACATAAGAAAATATGGTAATTTTTCTTAGTTGTTAAATACCGTATTGCCTACACACACACACACAAAAAGTAGAATTCAGAGTGATTTGGTAGGATTAAATCTAATGATTATTTACACACACACCCCTTAAAATGTTTTCTTTCACATTTGAAAATCAGTAATTTTGGACAAAATAGGTGATTATTATACACTATTTATATAGTAATATCTCATTATACCTGAATTGACTCGTTTGACAATCTCAAAAAAAGAATCTAGAACAAGTAAGAAAAAAAAAAAGTAAAATAGATGGTACAGAGTATATATACCAAAGAATATGTACTGTACTCAGAGGAAAACCTTTGGTTTACCTCTCTTAGACACAATTTACTTTTATTTTGTATAAAATTACAAAAAGCTTGTTTATTTAGTTTCTAATTCCACAGTAATTTAGAAGGAAGTAGGGACTACTACTGTTTACACTGACAGAGAAAGAATGATAGTCAACCATTTGATCACAAGTAAAGAGTCAGAAAAGTTCTAAAAAAGCAGAAATAAGAACTTGGATAGTACAGTAGTAGGCCATTTACTAAAAGTCTACGGCTTTTTTTAAGATTTTTTTTTTTATGTGGACCATTTTTAAAGTCTTTATTGGGTTTGTTACAATATTGCTTCTGTTTTATGTTTTGGTTTCTTGGCCATGAGGCATGTGGGATTTTAGCTCCCAAACCAGGGATCAAACCTGCACCCTCTGCATTGGAAGGTGTAGTCTTAATCACTGGACTGCCAGGTTAAGTCCCCTAAAAGTGTACTTTGATGTAATAAGCCTTAAGGAGCTCTGACAGCACCACTCTCTGACAGATTAGGGTAATAGCTAACCTCCATGATAATGATTCTTACTCACGTTGTAAAAAACACCTACAAATATATCTATAAGAAATATAATTTAAAAGGTATGGCTAAACTGGCAAAGTAACAGCAATCCTCATAAGTCAAAAATGGCCAATAGGAGGAATCCAAGGAGGTAGGGATTACTGATCCTGGTGGCTATGAATCCCCAGTAACCTAGAGCAGCAGCACAGGGAACAGATGACAAAGCCTAGGACTTGGGAAACTGGGTGGTGCCAAACCCCAAAAGGCTAAACTATCATTGAAAGCATTAACTAGGAAAAACACCCCATCTACAAAAGGAGGTAAAAATTTTGCCTGTTTCAACTTTTGCTCTTGGTAGAAGGGGTAAAACCTCCTCTGAAAATTTATAAGCACAAAGTGGCTCACATATGAGGAGCTGAGGCCTTAAATCCCTTTATCTACCTGGTCTTAAAAGAAACAATCAAAAAACAAGGCAAGGATTCAGTTAAAGTGGGTTGGTTATGTCCCCCAGGCTCCAGTCAGAAATACAGATTATCTCTGAAGGAGATAAAATTCTGATGAATGTGAGCTTACAATAATAAAACATACCATGAAAAAAAGCACCATTAGTGAGGTCTGAAGAAACAATAATCACCTAAGACCTGCAAGACTTCAGGTGTTAGAATTATAGATGCAGAATACCAGTTTAATATGTTTCTTAAATTTTTAAAGGAAATTGAAAGTATGGATGAGGAACAAGAAACCATCAAAAAATAACCAGATTTAAAAATGAATCCAATACAGACTTTACAATAATTGAAACAAAATTCAATAGATAAACAGTGTATTCAGCATAGATGAGGAGAAAATTATTAATAAACTAGAAAGTAAATCTGAAGAAATAATCCAGAATGTTGCACATAATACAAAGAGATGGAAAATATGGAAGAAGAAATAAAAAACATGGAGGATGGAATAGAAGGTCTAATATATATCTAATTGGAGTTCTCGAAGGAGAAAGGCAATATTCTAAGAGATGACGGCTGAGAATTTTCCAGAACTGATTAAAGACACCAATCCTCATTTCCAGGAAGCACAATGAATCCCATACAGAATAAATGAAAGGAAATATATACCTTGACATAGAGTAAAACTGAAAAATTCCAAGAAAAAGGGAAGATCTTAAAGGTTATCCAAGAGAAAAGTCAGATTACCTACAAAGGAAAAACTAAACTGACAGTCTAATTTTTAACAATGGAAGCCAGAAGATCTGGGGGAAAAATATCTTTGAAGCACTGAGAGAAAATGGCCTTTCTTGAATTGTACTAATATATGAAACTATCTTTTAAGAAAGTGAATGCAAGAAACACATTTTAAGAGAGAAAAAGTAAGAGTCTACACCAATATATCCTCACTGAAGTAGCTTCAGTTCAGGAAGAAGCAAAATGATCCCAGTAAGGAAGTGGAAAAAATGCTACATGTCAACAAAGAAAAGGTTCTTTGTACTTAAGATTTTCAATTCATGTGTAAAATTCTCATCTAAGTAGGATAGTACATTCCCTAAGGATCTTAGATAGTTTTGTATTGAACATATGTTTCCATTTTATTTTCTTAGAGTGTAATGGCCAGCTCATATAACAAGCATAGGTTTAACTTTCTAAGGAACTGCCAAACTGTTTTCCATAGTGGTTGAACCATTTTTACATTACTGCCAGCAGTGTATGAGAGTTCCAGTGGCTTTACATCTTCACCAACTCTTAGCATAGTCAATATTTTTCATTTCAGTCAATCTAATGGGTGTAGTGCAGCGGTTCTTAACTGGGGGTGATTTTGCCCTGTTAGAGTAATTTGACAATGTCTGGATACATTTTTGTTTTTCACAACTGGTAGGTAAGTCAGTTGCCACTGACACGTACCTGGTAGAGGCTAGGGATTCTGCCAAACATCCTAAAACATACAGGGCAGCCCCTCACAACAAAGAAATACTTGGTCCAAAATGTCAAGTGCTGAAATTGAGAAGCCCTTGTGTAGTAATAATGCATTGTGGTTTTAATTTGTATATCTTGGATAACTATCGATATTGAACATTTTTTAATGTGCTTATTGGTCATTTATATATCTTCATTCATGAAGTGACAATTCAAATCTTCTGTTAATTTTTTTTTAATTGGGCTGGTTGTCTTCTTGCTACTGAGTTGAAAGTGTTCTTTATTCTGAATACAAGACTTTGCCTGATATATGTGTTGCAAATATTTTCTTCTAGTCTATGTCTTGTTCTGATGATTTTCTGCTACATTAACTTCAGACAGCAAAAAAATAAAGTCATCTTTCTTCCAGAGACGAGAGCAGGTAGATATTGAAGACAGGGTTAAATAACAGTTTTTCTTTGGTATCCTTGGGTCATAAAAAACCACTTCTTAAAAAGCAATATTAGTTGATGCCACCTGGAAAACTGGGCAGCACATACCATAGAGACAAAGAGAATCCAATACTTAAAAATGATTCCCCCAATCCTAGGATCTGGCAAAAAACAAAGACTGGGCCATGTAAGCAGTGTGTTGAACAAAGAGGTACTTTTAAAAAGTTTGTATCAGAAAATAATAGTACCACCTAAACATGCCAAAAAATCTGCAGATGAAGAAATGAAAAAATGGTACTGGAATCACACACTGTGCCTATCAGTGACATGAGAGAAGGTATCTTTGAACTGGGTTTGAAGATTACCTTGAAAAATGTACATTAACTGTCTCATGTACATTTAGAGTCTAAACTGTTCACTTGATAATCATCTAAAATTCTTACAGTTTCAAGACTACTCTGAAATAGAGATTTAGTGTATGAAAATGATTTTAGGATACTTTCTATCCTCTCTGCTTAAGAAGATTATTTATTATAGAACATTTGCAATAATGTAAGCAGTAAATGGGGAACCAAAGTAGCAAAAATGGTCCTGAGTTCTATAAGGAATTTCAGAGAGCTACTATTTCTAAAGATTATAGAGCTCCGTGTCCTAGATTTTTTCCCTAGCTGTTGATAACTAAAGACACTATTAGGAACAATGGAAACCATGGTTTAAAACACAGTAATTATACCGAAAAGGTGGTCTCCAGACTAAATGCACTTGATTCATGGCAATTTTACTTTTCAGAACAATTCTTATGAGTAGCAGGGATGATTTTGCTTTATTAAATATTTTTCTTGAGTGTGAATTATTGCCTAAAATGCCATGAATACAGAATTTTTTTTTTTTTTTTTTTTTTTTGCGGTACGCGGGCCTCTCACTGTCGTGCTCTCCCGTTGCGGAGCACAGGCTCCGGACGCGCAGGCTCAGCAGCCATGGCTCACGGGCCCAGCCGCTCCGCGGCACGTGGGATCTTCCCGGACCGGGGCACGAACCCGTGTCCCCTGCATCGGCAGGCGGACTCTCAACCACTGTGCCACCAGGGAAGCCCTGAATTTTAAATGTTGCCATTTTTTCTACCACTTCCCCTCCCCCGTAAACATTCCTTTTCCCCAATAACAAGCAGATTTGTCTACTCTCTGCTTTTCTTAGTAAGGAAGGAAATGTTCATTATTTTCCTATATAAATTTGCATTCAATTAAAGTCTATTTTCCTGAGCTTCTTCAACCTCCTCAGTAAAGTTCTTAGATACAATCAAAGACTGACAAATAATGTAAGTTCTTAGATAGTAAGGTAACCAACAACAGTATGTTGGGTCCCTTCTTTCCCCCTAGTATAAGTGGTAGGTAATAATTAATAAAATGGCCTTTTAACTTGGCCATAGCTTTCCCTGACACTTGGGATTAGAGGCATGTGTCTGCTTCCTCTGATTCCCCATTCTTTGGTCCTGCAATAGCATAAACAAGATCCCTAGCCCTCGAACCCTCAGAATCTGAGCTTTAAAACCTGACAAGTCACTGATAGGACCCCCTGATCCAAGAATCTGGTCTAAGGAGAGGTATAAAAATGAAAAATAAGAAGAATGGGTTCTGGAGAAGCAGGGATATCAGAAAAACTAGGACTATGAATGACCACAGGAAAAAAAAAAAAAAGAATGCCCACAAAGGCCTGAGCAGTGCTCTATGTCCAGAGCATTCATGTAAAGGTGTAGATGCTAAGTAATTGTTTCCTATGCGTGCAGAGTATGCTAGGAGAAAAAGACAGTGGGAGATTTCTTAAGTGTATCAATAAATTAGGCAACTGGACTTTTTCATGTCTCAAAATACTATTTTCTCGGCTGCCTAAAATGATTTCATCCATAAGTTTGAGGACAGGGCAGAAATAGATGAAACAGAGGAAGAATAAAAATGGCCAGGACCTGGATTAGAGAGAAATATGTCAAAAAGGAGAAATAACTGTCTGCAATTCTCAAGATCCTAAGGTCTTGGAAGGAACCATAAAATCTCACATTATATAATGAATATAACTCTACATAACTGTGGAACAAAATGAAAATGTATATAGAGTTTTACAGTCCACAAATTTCCCATGGAGTGACTGTGCCATTTCTCACAACCACCTTGTGAGATGGATCTCATTATTCCTATACTATCCAAGAAGAAACCAGCCAACCTTTAAGTGGCAGAGGCAGAGTCAGATGCAGGTCTGTCTGACTTCAGGTCCAATGTCCTTTCCTTTCCCCTACTCAACAGTTTAAAATGCAGCTTCCGAGCCCGCCCTCAGGGAGCTTACAATACAGTTGATGATAAAAGACTCAGAAACAATGAGGACAACACTAGGCAATGTGTAATTCTGTGTTAAATTACATGCCACAAACTGAAAAATATGCAGCAATGGAGAGTCAGTATAGGCTTGAAAGATGGGTAGAGGGGAATGGCACAGGGGAGAGAACAAGCTTGATGAACTCTAGAGACTGAAAGGAAATTGTCTTGTCCCTGGCAAGAGATATGAGTTAGTAAGCAGTGGGAAATAAGTTAGGGTCAGTTTTAGGGAGCCTACAAAGCCAGCGAAAGAGGAGACTAGAGAAAGCAAAAGGCAATAATGGAGCCCTAAAAGCTTTCTGAGTAGTGGTATAAAGTGGTGAAAGTGGTGACTTTCACAAGTGTACAAGATGAGCACAGGCAAAGGAAACCTGAGTACATCTAAGGAAGAGGTAGTGAGACTGTCTCCCTCCTCTTCAGCCTCACAACTTTACCTAACTTCACAGTCTACCCACAGGGATCATTCCTGGACTTGTGCACATGCTCTTCCCTCTGACCACAATTCTGTTCCCTCTAATCCAGGCCCACTTCTCACTGTCAGTCTGAAGTTAGAAATCACTGCCTTGGAGAAGCCTTCCCTGTCCTCCCCCCACCCACTGAGCATAGTAAATATCTCCCTTATATACTTCCCTTGTTAAAGCACTTATCTCTCTGCATTGTAATTCCTAGTGGGCTAGCCAGTCTCTCTTATTAAACTGAAAGCTCCAAAGGTAAGAAATGACCCATCTTGTTCAGCACTGAATCCCTTGGCACATAATGGGTGAATCAGAGGAAGTAAGGAGGGGTATAAGATCAGGAAACAGATTTAGGGCTACTTTCCCTAAGATTATATGAACAGGTAAAAAGACAGATACATGTATAGCCATGCTTAAATAAGGAAGAATGTAATGTGGAAGATAGCCTCAATCTCAGTGAAAGAGATATTCCAAGCCTTCTTTCCTTCTATCTACCCAAAACCCCTTAATGAAGGAGAGGGTTGGATCAGGGTCGTGACAAAGGTAGGAAGAAGATATACTTTTTATAACCACTGCTTGAGGATAATAGGCTGCAATTTTTTTAAACCACATTTTGGCCTTAAAGGGAGCAAAGAATTTAACAACTTTCATTTAACAACTCTCTACAGGGAACACAATGCTTTGCAAGAACCCACACAGGATATTTCAGAGTACACTAAGATGAAAGAAACATAATTCCAGCCCTAAGAAGCTTTATAATCCAATAAAGAACCACACACAATGGAATTATGTTAAAGGTATAAGCAGTGCTATGGCTTCAGATGAAGGGAAGAAGTCAAGAGATCATAAAAAATGTGTCAAGCAGGGAAATGAGGTGACTGAGCTTTGATTTTAGAAGATTAGGAGAAACTTCTAGGATGGTCTGAGTTGTGGGGAGAAGCTAAGGGGAAATAGACTTTAAGACAGTGTAATGGTCTAGTTAAGGGGTAACTGGATGTATGCCAGAGTGATGAGAGTAGAAATAGAATGCAGGAGACATATTCTGTAAAGTCAAGAAGGCAGTATCTTAAAATTTGATTACGAATGCCTTAAACTTATCAGTAAGGAAAATAATGAGTTGAAGTGATACCTGAATCCTCACTGCTAATGTGAGATGAATTTTTGAGTGGGTAAAGGTTGCTCCTAAGGTGACCTCCCCCCGCCCAGCAAACTGATTATGAATTAGAAGAAAATTTATTTCCCAAGAAGCCTTTTGCTTCTTTCCACTTTGTATCTAAACAAATACTGTATAAGGCAAAGGTGGTGTTGTCAAAGATGGTTTTGATGAGATGCTTATGGATAAGATACTGAGGTTGCTTTTATTTGTTGTGACTGTTCACTTATGGACAGATGCCTCCAGCTGTTTTTATTCCATAATGTCCCTCTGCAATTATCTTTAGAGCTTAAAGTAGTATGATTAAGTGAAAAGAATCAGTACTTAAAATGAGAAGATCTTTTTCTATGTGGATACAAGGTAACAATCAGATAGATTATACTATTAAACATTTATAAAGAAGCAGCAGTAAAGTATAATGACTAGAAGCATTGGCATTAGAGTCCAACAACACTGGGTTCCAAGGAAAAATTAAATCTCTTTTAGCCTTGATGTCCTCACCTGTATAATGTGAATGATAATATAGTGACCTTAGAAGGCCAGAGGATTACATGAAATCACACAGTGACTGGAATAATAAGTGGTCAGTAACTATTAGCTCTGAGAGCTACACAGTAAGAGCTACAATACATCGAACCAGCAGTTCTTATTTAAAATATTAATTAAATAACTCTTTAGCACAGCGTTTGTGAAATACTCAAATTTTACTCATCCTTTTGGTGTGTGGGGCTTGAACAAGGTGCATTTAAGATTAAAATTATTAGGTATCAATGTACTTTTTAAAATTTAGTATTTGTAATGCTGTTTCTTCTAATTACAATGTTTACTAAGTATCTGCAAATAATTTAATATCAAGCACAACCTAGCCTCAACTATTTTACACATTAAAAGAGAATCTATATTTTAAAAACAATACAATATTGTTTTCTATAACAATTCTTTGTCTACCTTTTATTATTGATATTTTTCCAAGAAAATCCATTGGTCAATATGGTAGAGATGGCTAGTTGTCCCTAGTGCTGATTCTCTGCTTCTTCTATGGTTAATAAAACCCCAAATCTTTAGTTGGGTATATTGCCACTCAGAAAAAAGATAAATTATCCAGCTTTCCTTGCATCTAGGTGTGACCAAGTTGGTAAGCTTTGGCCAATGTGATTATAAAGGGTAATGGAGTGTGCATAATAAATGTCACTAAAGTGACGAAGCACATGCTTATTCTCCTAGTAAATTCTTCCTCTGTCTGGAATGTGGATGTGATTCTGGAGCTACAGTGGCCATCTTGGATATCTGTCTTAGAGATGAAGCCACATCTTGAGGCTGCTGGAAAAACACGGAAGGATTTGGGCACCTGATGATTACATGGAGCTTCTGAAGCAGTCCTGGACTGCCTTCATTTACATAAGAAAGAAAGAAACTGTCCTGTATAAGAATTATTATTTTTTTTTAAGAATTCTTATATTGAAAAAAAAAGAATTCTTATATTGGATTTTCTGAACTGGCAGCCTAATGTAATCCAATCCTAAAAAATACAGACAAAATGAAAGCCAAAATTTAAGCTCACTTGTTTTCTTAATAAGTTTGTTCTCAACTTATACATGCCTGGTCTTTTTATGTCCCCTTTCTTCTTATTCCTACTGTAAACTCCTGGACACCTGTAGACATTACCTTTGATTCATTTCAATGGTGTTAAGGGAGGGAGGGAGAGGGGGGTGAGTTCATTCAGCTGCTCCACCACTACCACAGTTATATTCCTAACCTATTCTTTAGTCTACCCCCATCCACTCTAGAGTCTATTTTGCTCTTCATCCTAGAATTTCAACTCCATAAAAGAACTGTCCTCAAAAACAGCATTTATTTGTTCATTACTCAACATATTTTGAGTGCCTACTGTATTCTGTTAGTTGATGAATAAAACAGACCCTGACTTCAGAGAGCTAAGTCAGGCAATATTTTAAAATGCAGATTGAACTGTGTTCTATTATTTGTGTACTACACCTCTATAGTCCCAAATTTTACTAAAGGATCAAAGTGAAAGTAAGTGAATATAAAAGATTGGGAGAAAACAGATATATGGAGAGGGAGCAGGAAATAAGGAGGTGTGGAGGAGGACTCTCAGGGACAAAGGCAAGATGTAACCGTATAGCAAAGGAAGAAGGAGGGAGAAGGGAAAGGAACACACACTCAATAAATTTTACTGGGCTTCATATATCCTTAAAACCTTTTTCCTGTGTTAGTGATTAATAGGGACAAGCTTATTGTTAAACTTCTGGAACCTTTAGAGAATAGCAACCGCCCTCCTTATTATTATATCTGCTGTTTGCATTGCTAGAAGCAAAGACCTTCACAAACCCTCAGAAAGCTCCCCACTATTCCTTCCCAATCCCAGCGCCTATTTAGAACTTCTACCCCTTCTCACCTCTTACTGGAACCTTCTTCTACCAGTGTCGCCTGAGGAAAGAGGTGATTCAGTAGAATGGGGAGGCAGTGTTGTTGAAATCCCCAATCAAAATTTAGGTTTAATTTTCTCACACAAACACTGCTAAAATAGAATATAACCATCATTTTTGCTACTAACTTTATTGTTTGGCAATAGAGCACTTAAAATTGGCTTTTATGGGTTGTTTTTAGGATTTGCCAGAGTGAGAAAATAAGTTCTAAGTTTCAAATAATTAATATGAATTTTAACTTTGGATTGTCGTCCCACTGTGAGACATAGAAAACCTGAAAATCATTCTTTGCCTAAAATATAAAGATGGTGCTATTGCTGGCCACATGGCTCCAGAAGAATGAAAAAACAAAAACAAAACACCCAAACAATTCAGCTACTGATGTTGGGATTTTGGTGCCTTTCTGTTGTTGTTGTTTTTATCTTAGGTGAGGGAAAATGTATTTGTTAAATACTACTAAACAAGTCTGTGACATTTAGTTCTTAATACTCTATAATATGACATTATGAAAAAATTTTTTTCTTAGATTGTGGTTTTAACACTTCACAAGTAGTTTCTTTTCCTGTTAACTTTTCAGACAACTCTGCTTAAGCTTGAGCTAAATACCTGGAGGAAGTGCTACCACAATTTTAGCTTTCTTGTTTCCAGTTGAGCAGTATTATTCTCAGTATTTCTCCATTAGGAAAGTATCATATGTTTACTTTCTAGCCTAATAAAACTGCTCTAACCTAATAAAAATTTTTGTAGTATATAAAAATTAATATGGAATAATTATGGTAAAATAAACAATTATAAATCTGAAACAGAGAAAAACAGGAACACTCTCCCACCAGTACTAGCAAAAAGGCTTATAGAATGCTTAAAAACTTTCTTTGGCTTTTGTTTAGCACCTGAGTCAGGAAACTCAGGGTCCCTTGTCTTTTTCTACAGGGTCCCTGTCCATAACATGCAGCCAAAACATAACACTTGTTATATTCCTGATACAGCATAAAAAAGCAAAGAAAACATTCTAAGTAGTAAAGACAGTCTTTTCCTCCCCCATGTACCATAAGTCCAGAAAAACAAGTTACCTCATTTATAAACCATGCTATTTAAGACTCTGTGATGCAACAATACTGCACTACTCTTTTCTATAAAAATGTATTCTTCCAATTAAAATCTTAGCTCAAATGTTGGCCAGCAAAGTCCTAAAAATCTGGTTTTTTTCCCTCTTATTCTATCAAATTGGATTTAGGGAACAGAAAAAAGTATGTTTTTATTTCACACAGTAAACATCATTAGGCCGTAGAAACTATAAATCTCTACTAATTGGTATCTTTGCATAGCAGTAGTTATGGCAACATTAATTCATGGGGATGACTTTGAAGTACTGCAAGATATTAAAATCCCCTCTGATTAAACAACGCAATTATATATCCAGCATCTAGTCCACATCTGATATAATAATCATAGATTTCAGAGCTAAAATAATTATAAAATAAACTGAGTGAAGCTAGAATTGCAATTTGGAGAGTGTCTAAATACAAATACTTTCTATAAATGAAAAAATTGAGAACCAGAGGTGAAATACACAGTTTTAATGTTGATGTATTTATCATATTATAGTGTTGAGAAACTTGGAAATCTGTGTGTAAAATCAGGGCTGGTCTTAGGATTTGATAGAGTAAATGGCTGCTTACTTGGTGTAATTTTAGAAGTGCTATTACCAAAAAAAAAAACACATAAAAATGTGTCACCCAAATTTTCCCTCAGAGATGGAAATAGTAAAATGATACCAAGTTGTCTTTCTTTTACATATTTAGTTGAGGTTTAATAATGCCTATAATTCTATAAGCAGATTAATTCCATTATTTTCTGTTAAAATGCAAATATAAAACTCATATAAAAGAAAAAACTCAAACTACATAATGGATTCAAACCTTACATAGGCATGTAAGGTGAAAACCATGTAGATAAAATTATCCTTGAAAATCTCTTTTGAAGGTACGAGACTGAAGACAGATAGTCCACTTCTTAATAAGTCCAAAGCAGACATTTTGTCCCTCAGTATTAGAGCTGATGACTGTTTATTTGGTTCAACACCAGTTGGAGTCATTGGCTTGTGTTTAGGAGGCTTGTATAAAAAAGCCTTGTGTAAAAAAAAAAAGAAGTCTTTTAACACTTGAAATACCCTCAGAATGGTGAGACGTTCACTCTATGAGAAGTGATCAGGAACTCAGACCAATGGAGAACATAGCAGATTTCTGTTTCTTATTTTACACTCACTCAGGGGCATATGCTCATTGAGTATAATGTTAGGCAGAATTGCCTATGATATTTATATTAAAAATACATTCTGCCTCACATTGAAAATTCTTTTGATGAACAAGAATAGTTACATTTGCATAAGTTAAATGTATGAGTGATGTAATTCCATTGTAGGGGTCAGTTTTTCCTTAAGACCAGGTTTTGATGGCCTATTAGGGCAGTAGAGAAAAGAACAGGTTCTGTGTCTGTGAACAAGGAAAGATCCCATGGGGGGTGGGGAAAGACCATGGTCAAAGATAAATTTTGCCTACTGCACAAATTTGTTTAGAGTATAGATATGCATATGCTGCATAAAACCTTTAAGTCACAATACCCTACTAACCATAATATCCCACATTCTCAAACATGACAGATAACTGAGAATTTACTATAATTTCCCTTCACTTTTGCAAATAGTAACTATTAGTGTGAAAGTATCATTTTATATTTTACTGTTTTCAGTTCAAGATGAGGCTCAATTTTAAAAAGTTAACTTGGAGGTGAGAACATCAAATTCATAAAACACAGTGTTGTCTTGTGGCTTTTCTACTAAGTACTGCCAGCAAGTGCTGGCTTCTTTATCTAGCTAAGCACTGCTTAAGTGTCTAAAGTGGGAGGGGTCATAGTCCTATCACTAGTAGTAAAAATCCTAAGTTACTAAATTATATAGAGACAATTTACATGTACAGAGTCTAAACTGGTTGACCCAAATAGCAAAATGAAGTTGACAGAAATGGGAACAAGTATTTTCATGAATTTACAAACTAAGTTTCTATTAAGAGTTCTTTTGGCTACAAATTCAGTTTTTCAAGAAACTTGTTGATAGTCCTCTTTCTCCTAACTAGAGTATTGTTCATGTAGAAAATACATTAGTCAAGTGAATTATTGTGGCCTCAAATCTGAAAAGGAAACAGGGATGGGAGAGGGGAGAAAGCACATTGAGGGGGGTTATTTTGTGGCCACACACTGACTGCACCATGGCTGTGGCTGGTATTTCACAAATGTGTATGTACCACCAGCCCAATGGAGTTCTTTAGGAGAATACAGATGGCTGAGCTCACTTGGGAACCATGACTGGGAAAACAGCTAACTGGAAATACATGGCCAATTGATACGAGGTGTTATCTTCAGCATGAAAACCCCAGTTATGGGAAGAGAGATTATTATTTGAATTGCTAGTCTTCAGCTATATATAGCACTAATGAAAATTATTTAAGCAACAACAACAACTCCCCCTTTCTCAAAGGAAATAATTTAAGTTGGCAGGTTTCTTATTTATATGATATCAACTTTCTATTATATTTAAATATACTTCTTTAATTGATTAGCACAAAAGTATCAAACTGAAGGTTTTTTGGGGTGGTGATGAGAACAGAGAAAGGACGAAAGGGTTGAGTTTAATTAATGTTCAGACTTCTGATTTCTCTGTCAACTTAGTTGTTAAATGTGGGAAAGTTATTACGAATTTATCATTTTGGTAGTGCTACTCTACATGTAAACATTTGTCCAAGGACTCTTGAGGCAACGCCAGCAAATTACATCAGGTGTTTTGCTACAATAATTAAATTAAAACAGGAGTTCTTGGTATCACTTCCTTGATTTTATTTTAGCTTCTTAAAAACAAGTGAAATGTTAACCATCTATATGACAAACTAATTTAAGTTTTTTTTAACAACATATTCTCAGTTTGCAGAGTGTTCATCATTTTAAATTGAAACATAAAAATAGCAGACAACATTTCACCATTTCTTCTCTCCAAGGACAACCCAGCATTTACCTGTACAAGTACCTGTGGCACTAACAAGTAACTAATGAGCCAAAGGAGGGATTTTGAGGGCAATGAAGAAGTGGTAGAAGTTTCTATAACATAAGGAATCAAGGTTCAATCACAAAAATTCCTCATGTCATGGGAAAACAACAGGGCCCATGATCAATATGTGAATAATATAGAATATTTTAATGATATAGCACTGATTAGTTCAGAATTGATTGCTTAACTAAGAATCCTGGGATCTCTTCTCTCTTAAACCATGTCATAATTCTTGAACTATTTAAAAATTTCATAACAAAATATTCCAACGCAGCATTGAGAAATTATCTTTTAAATGATAGCAGTAAAAAAAAAAAAAAAGGCAGTAGACCTGGGGTATAAATTAATCAAATTAAAACAATCTAGCAGATAATTTTCTAAGCCTCTAATATCCTTATGCAAACCATTTAGGACACTGATGATGAATGTATGAATGTTTAGATAGGTAAATACATAAATATTTCTAGTTTTGGCTTAAGTACCACTGAAAAATGGGAAGATTTCTGCTGCATAAGATATATTTTATTAAACATACATTTATAATAGATAGTACTTCTACCACAAATTATATAATTGCAAGTATGTGAATTCAATATGTCTGTGTCTTCCTACTATAAAAAATTGAAACAATATAAACACTATAAATTAAGACCTATTTGGAAAGAATTTTTTTCTAACAATGTTTTATTTTAAAAAAATCTAACAATGTTTTAGATCAATTATTATAGATGAGAAATATAAAAGCCTGGTCTCTGTAGCCAAAGGACCAGGAAAAGGTGAGCCTAGTAAGACAGAACATTTTTCAGCAGTAACCACTCTACTTCAGTCAACCACCACCACCAGCACCACCACCACAACAACAAAACTGTGGCCCTATTCTCACCCATGCCCGCAAAGGCTAAGTAGGGAGACTAGACTCCCACCCTTGCCCAGATGTAACAAGGTACCCTAAACTCCCTGCCAGGGTAGTGCCAGAGAAGGCCCAGTAGAGCTGGGATGTTTATCCCCACTGGGCAATAGTGCTTCTCACACCCCATGACTGGCAATGTTAGTGACAGAGACCATGTGGAGAGCCTGAACATCCACTCACACCAGAATAAGCATTCCTCCTTCCCTGTTAGGGTGGTATTGATGAGGAGGCCTAGGGGAGAGTCAGGACTTTTAACATAGCCCCGTAGTAATGAGGCCACTTCCAACTTGTGGTGTCATGGGAGCAGTAACAAGGCACTCCCACTCCTTGCAATCAGGATAATTTTATCATCAGGTGCCTTTGGAGACCTGATGGAGGGCTAGAACATGCACTCCTTCCCAGAAATAACATAGAGTCCCCCTCATCCCTCTGCTTGAGTGTTGATGGAGGCCAAATGGGGAACCTGGATTTCTACCTCCACCTTGCAGGGAAGGCAGTGCTTGCTCGTCTCCCTACTGGAGAAGTTTTAGACAAAACCAACTAAAACAGAATACTAAAATAAGATCCAGAATTTCATTACATAATACCCCAAATGTACAGGTTTTAATTGAATATTATTTGTCATACCAAGGACCATGAAGATCTTAAATGGAATAAAAAAAGACAATCAATAAATGTCAATACTCAGATGAAAAAGTCATTAGAATTGTTTTAAAGAAGCCATCCTAAAAAGTCTTCAACAGCAATTTCAAACACTTGAAACAAATTAAATATATAAAGTCTCAGCTGAGAAACAGAAGTTATGAAGAAAAGCCATGAAATGGAAATTTAGGGCTGAAAAATATAATAACTGAAATATAAAACTCAATGGATCGACTCAACAGCAAAATGGAGTGGACAGAGGAATTAGTGAACTAGAAGACAGAAAAATGAAATTACACAATCCACACAACAGAGAGAAAACAGACTGACAAAAAATACAGCCTCAGAGACCTGTGGATCTATAACAAAAATCTAACATTTGTGTTACTGGAATCTCGGAAGGAAAGAGCAAAGACAGCAGGACTGAAAAAGCAATTGAAGAAATAATGGCTAAAAACTCCCAAATTTGGCAAAAGATATAAGCCTACAAATTAAGGAAGCTGAGTGAACTCCAAACAGAATGAAACCAACATTAAGACACATCATAGTCACTTCTGAAAAATAAAAACAAAGAAAAGCAGCAAGAGAGAAATGACACTTTACCTACAGGGAAAAACAATTTGAAGGACAACAGATTTCTCATCATAGAGACCAGAAGGAAGTTGCACAACATTTTTCAAGTGCAGAAAGAAAAAACTGTCAACCCAGAATTCTACATCCAGTGAAAGTATCCATCAAGAATGAAGGAGGAAACCAAGATATTCTCAGATAAAAGGAAACAAATGATAACACCAGTACACTGTAATAAGTTATGTATATAAAATGTCATATGTAGAGCAAACACTAAAAGATCTGTACTAAGAGATACACTCCAAAAAAAAAAAAACCTATAGATAAATCAAAATAGAATTCTAAAAAAATTCAACAAACCCAAACAAAGGCAGTAAAAAGGAAATAAAAATGAACAACAAAGGGAACAAACAGAAAACAGAAAATAAAATGGCAGGTGTAAGCGCTAACATATAACATGGATACAAACCCATACATAACATAATTATATTAAATGTAAATGGTCTAATATACCAATTAAAAGACAGAGATCAGCAGAGTGGATTTAGAAACATGACCCAACAGTATGCTGTCTACAAGACACTCACTTGAATTATAACAACATAGGCAGGATGAAAGTAGGATAGAAAAAGATATATCATGCAAACATCAATCAAAATACTGCAAGAAGTTCTGTGGATGGATGGTGGTGTTAGCACAACAATGTGAAGGTACTTAATGTTACTGAATTGTACACTTGAAAATGTTTAAGATGGCAAATTTTATGTGTATTTTACATTTTCCCTCCCACAAAACAGGAATGTCTATATTAACATAAGGTAGAGTAGACTTCAGAGCAAAGAAAATCACCAGAGACAGAGACATTATATCACAATGAAAGGATCAATCCAACAAGAAGATATAGTAATCAAATGTTCATGCACTAAAGAGAGATGCAAAATATTATATATGAAGCAAAACATGATAGAACTAAAAGGAAACATAGGCAAATCCACATTATAGTTGGAGATCAACATCCCTCTCTCAACAAATGATAGAACTAGACAGAAAATCAGCAAAGATGTAGAAGAAACTCAACAATGCCATCAAACAACAGAATCTATATTTGTAGAACATTCCACCCAACAGTAGAATACACATTCTTTTCATATGCCTAGGAATATGAACCAAAATTGATCATATTATGGCTATAAAACAAACCTCCACAAATGTAAAAGAACTGAAATAAAAGTGTGTCCTCTGATCACAATAAAATCAAACTAGAAATAAGTTACATAAAGATAACAGGAAAATGGAAACTTGGAAACTAAACAAACACACTTAGAAATAATTCATAGATAAAAGAGAACATATCAAGGGATTTTTAAATAGACTGAAGAAATAGAAAATACAACATACCAAAATTTGTGAGACACAGCTAAATCAGTAGTGTGAGGAAAATTTATAACACTGCGTGCATACATAAGGAAAGAGGAAATTTTCAAATAGATAATTTAAGTTCCTACCTCAAGAACCTCGAGAAAGAAGATCAGTATAAACTGAGAAGCAAGCAGAAGAAAAGGAATAAGAGGGGAAAATATGGAGACAGTACACAGATCAATGGTTGCCAGAGATTTGGAAGAAGAGGGCAAAATTGGATAGATGAAACACATGAATTTTTTTAGGTGATAAAATTATTCTGTATGATATTCAATGTTAGATATATGACATTATACATTTGTGAAAACCCAAAGAACTCATGGAGCAAAAAGTAAAACAATGAACACAAATTTAAAAAAATCATCTAGAGGGCTGGGGCGTTGGGTCCCAGAAAGGAATGCAGACTGTGACAAGAGAATCTAACTTAAATTACAAATGTATGAAACAACCTCACTGAAGTGGGTAAAGGAAAAATTTGCCGATCTTAGTAACTTCGAAAATGAGTAGAGTCTATAAGACTAAAGCAAAAGGAATTGTATGTAAGCACTGCACAGTCATTGCTGAAGTTGTTTTCTACATGGGTGTGGGTCAACAATTCTATACGGCTATACATATATACTAAAATTGAATGATTAAGTAAATGGATTGTGGATGATGTGAGCCAGATTTCCCACTGTTGGAGGGGGAATTTACAGATAAGGGGAGAAATCTAGAATGATCCATGTGGTAATGGATTAGAGTTAGAAATATCACTACAAACTCATGTTTAGATTAATATAGAGATGGTTATATACAGACATATTTACAGATGCATATACACAGGTTAGTATACACATATATATTTCCTTACTCTGTCTGCTAAGAGGGCCTAAAAGCAATTAATGACACCCTAGTAGCAACAGTCACACCTTGCTGATGTCTCTCTGGTCATTTTGACAGTCTAAAGCTCATTCTTAAGTAGATTCTATCGGAAGTGATCACAGGAAATAGATTCTCTGAGCTGGTACATTTTGAAAAGTTTGTTGTTTACACTTGAAAGTTAGAAAATCCTTGTCTCACTTTCTTTCCTGGAGTATATAAAATATGCTGCTCTATTTTCTTTTGGTATTGCTATTGAAAAGTCTAATGATAATCTAATTTCTCCCTTATAAGTTAATATCACTATGTCTTGGTAATAATGGCCATTCTGGGTTAATATTCTTAGGCACACAGTATATTATTTCAATATACAGTTTCTTTCTTTTTAATTTCAGGAAAGTTTTCTTGAATTGTAAATTTTAGTATTCATTTTGTTCCCTTCCTCTGATTTCTTTTTCAGTGGCTTTTATTATCTCTATGTTGGCTCTTCTCTATCCTTAATATCTGTCACCTCTCAAAAATCCTTTAAAATTTTTTCCTCATCTCTTTCCTATTTTTAAAGTTTCCTTCCTTATTTTTCACCTTCTATTTCTCTTATGGTATTATTTACTTGGGCTTATGTTCCTTCCAGTTTAATGCATTTCTTGAAATGATTTTTTCTTTTAATTTTTTGCAGAGTTATATTACCTCACTTCTGAGTTTTTCTAATTCTTATTTTTGTTGTTCTTTCATTTATTGTTTTCCTAATGTCTTTTGTTTTAAATAGTAGGTTACAATATTTGACTAATCTTTCAGGCATGCTTTCATTGTCTGTAGAGATACTATTCAACTCCTTATTCTCTATTATAACTTTGTATATTGCTCATTTTTATGTGACATTAGCTTTCTTGAAATTTTTGAATGAGACAGGACAGATTTTCTAACTTCACAGAATTCCCTTTTCTGTTGTTTTTGAGTAGTTTTCAAAACTGTGACAGCTTGCATTCTGCAATTTTTGGGGGCTCCACTCTCCTCTCCCACAGACTTTCTTTTCTTTTCATCTCTGTTGTCCCTATTTTGCTCAATTTTTATTCTACTGTTTCTCAGTATGGGACCTTGTCTTAGAAAGAAGTCACAGAAAGGTTGGTTTTAAGAGTTCATAAAAGCTGTACTGCTCCAGTCTCTTTAGTTTTTCTTACAGTGGATCTCGCACTCACCTACTTTTGTAATGAGCAAAATTCCTCCCCATTTCAGCTACTGTTTGCAAATTGGCCTGCCATATTTTCCATATCTGTTGGCTATTTCAGGGTTTTCCTCTTCTCAGGTCTATCAGACACTGCCCCTTGGCTGCCTTCTACCTCCAGCCCAGGCATTTTCACCATACAGGTCTTGTCTTACTTTACTTCTTCCACAATTGACAATGTTGACCAATCCTTTTCTGAAATCTCCCCTTCCTGGTTTTTGGGATAATATCCTCTTTCAGGTTCCATCCTCTATTTCTGGCCACTCAATATCAATCTCTTAATGATTCTTCTTCCACTACTGATTTCTTATAAATAGGTGTTCTCCAATGTTCCATCCATCCTCAACCCTCTTCTTACTGTATATTTTCTCCCTGGGTGATCTCACTCTTGGCATAATTTCAACAATGAACACTGATCAAGGCTGTAATTACATCTCACCCTTTCTCCTGAATTTGAGGCCCATTTATCCAGCTACCTAATATATTTCACCTTGATATCCTACAGCCATCTCAAATCCAACACATTAAAAGCCAAACTCATCACCTTCTCCCAACCCATCCCACTGCACTACCTACCAGCTCTTATATTCTATCCTCTATCTCCAAAATGAGCCTCACCATACATCCAGTTTCCAATGCAGAAATCTGCAAGTCCTTGCATAGGCTGCTCTGACTCCTTTACTAATCTCTTGCAAAGTTCTGAATATTTACACATCCTAAAAACTGTCAAATCCATCCCCTTACCCTCAACCCCATCAATTTGGTTCCTGTCCATTTCTTTTCTTAATTACAGCAACAGCCTCTTCTCTGTCTCATTGTTTGTGCCACCTTCCAGCCTATTCTCCATACTGGAAAAGTCTGGAAAAGTCTTTCTAAGTTGCAGGTCTGATGATGTTATAATCCTTCATAGGTTTCCCTTTAACTTTCAGAATGAAATCCAGATTCTTCACATGGCATACAATTCCCTTCTGAATCTCTCCAATCATACTGAGTTCAACTTACTGAGTTCGACTCAAACATGATAACTCTCATGACTGTGCTTTTGCACATGCTAATCTCTCTGACTAGAGCACCTTATCTCCTACCTCTTCAACCGGGTGCTCCTCAGTCAGGCTTCAGGAGCCAGTTGAGGCTATAGTCTTCTACAGAGCCTTCCCTGACCATTCCCTATCTGTGTCCCCTCATTTTCAATCATCCAAAACCTCCTCTGCTACCCCACATACTTCTGGAGTCAAGCACATGTTGACACCACAATAAAACCTCAGGCTTTGCCCCTTTTAGTCATTTTCCTGGGTAAGTTGACCTTCCTTCAGAGCACTTGCCACTATTTATTGCAACTGCCTGTCACCTGTCCATCTCCCCCACGTGTCTGTGAACTCCCTGAGAGTGAAGCCTTTGCCTTGCCTTCTCTGTTTCCCTAGTGCACAGAGTAAATACTCAATAAATGTTAAATAAACAATGTAACGTGAGGCATGATGTAGAAGAACTCTAAATGAAAATGAGAATTTGACTTTGAACCTGTATGGACTGAAGAAAGTGTAACCCATCCTTTGCTCTAGAAGAAAAACTAATGCCTCAACATTCAATAATTCACCCACTGTGGAACATAAGTAAAAAATGTTATATTTACAAGGTTTAAAAAATCTGAGGCAATACTTAAGCTCTGAAAATTCACTGAGACCATGAAAAGAAGAATGTCCTTCATAGATGGGCCCCCCTAAATCTTGTCTTCCAAGATCACAAAGGCTTAAATAAACATTCAGCTGCCCCTAAATGGCCCTGCTTATTGGTAGTGTAGGAGTTTACCACAGATATTCCTCCACTTACTTTGCCTATTCAACCTGAGATCTGTACCATCAGTATTGCTCCAGTGGATTTAGTCAACAAAGCAGTGGAACTACTTCTAAAGGACAGCTGTTAAAATGTAGTGACTATCAAAGAAATAAGGATACATGGTCTGAAAAGGCAGCTACCTTTTCTAGCCTTTCCCTTTAACACCACATTTATAAGATCAGACAGGAAGGGTCTCTCAAAATTTCCCACAGAGGCATTTCTAATCTTTGAGGGGAGAGAACTCCTTCCATAGTGGATAAAGTGATGAACAGCCCAAGAGTAGCTGGCCCAAAGCCAGACAATTATTTATATCAAACTTTGTATCTTAGTCCCTAATATAGCCATGCTTATTTTTAACCTAAAATAATGTTTTAAATTACTTATCAGTTAAATTACCTATTTCTTACTAAGACCTGTCCCCCCTGTAAACTCCACCCCATTTTAAATTCCAGGGAGATATGCTGCATTTACTCTAGGTGGGGAAAATATGCAGATTTCACTACAAGGTGCAACAGAAATATCATACTGGAGAGGATGGTACAGCTTACATACGACTGGAAGTGGCACAATTCCAAGCACATGTTAGATGAGAGCACTTCATCTGGGAGAAACTTAAAGTAATACTTTAAATGTTCATGAGGCAAGATATGTTCCAATTTAAAACACTAAGAAATAGTCCCATCAGTGAAAAGGAAATCAACTTCTAAGTGTACCAAAGGGCTGTAGGGCAAACAAGAGGAAAATTTGCATCTGTTGAGGTACAAACAGGAGTATTCCATAGAAGGGAATTAATTATTATTAATGGCAAACCCTGTAAATACAAAATAAAACCAAAATCACTGGTCACATCATTCAAAATTTACCTGCAATAAAGGCAAGGCAATAGGCTCAAGTCATGACCTGTCAAATATTTACTCCACTGACATACAACCACATATCCCAGGCTGTAATAATACTCCAATTTGTGAAGTTGAGAACTATAAAAAGTGAGGGGGTGAGTACTTAAAACATTTTATCTGTTTACTTCTTTATCTCCTCCACTAAACAAGAAGTCTCTTGAGGACAGGGTCTGGGACATACTATTTCTATCCTGCTTGCTTAGCACCCTTCTTTGCACAGAGCTGGCTTTCAACAAACATCTGTAGAATGCATGAATGAATGAATATGTGAATAATAGCCATAACTTATGCAAAACTTGGAAAACATCTTGGCACATCAGAGCAGAAAAAGACGGTATCAAAAAAGGAAGAGGGACTTCCCTGGTGGCGCAGTGGTTAAGAATCCGCCTGCCAAAGCGGGGGACATGGGTTCAAACCCTGGTCCGGGACGATCCCACATGCCACGAGGCAACTAAGCCCATGCACCACAACTACTGAGCCTGTGCTCTAGCGTCCGTGAGCCACAACTTCTGAGCCTGCATGTCTAGAGCCCGTGCTCTGCAACAAGAGAAACCCATGCACCACAACAAAGAGTAGCCCCCGCTCACTGCAACTAGAGAAAGCCTGCTCGCAGCAACGAAGACCCAACACAGCCAAAAATAAATAAATAAATTTATTAAAAAAAATAAAGAACCCCGTCTTTTTTTAAAAAAAGAGTGGATATTTATGATTTATATTAATATGTTACATACTAATATTTATTAATATATAATATCTGAAGTCAATTATATATTATATTAACACATATTTTAATAATGTAGAACTGAAAGGAAGTTAACTTACGTAAGAACTTTTAAATTTTTTTCAAGAAGAAAATTGCATCATAACAATTAAATGTCTAAACAAACACAAAGGGGAGAAAATCTCAAGATGGCGGAGTAGTAGGAAGTGAGCTCACTCCTTCTTATGAAAACACCAAAATCATAACTAACTGCTGAACAACCATTGACAAAAAAAATGCTGGAAGCTACCAAAAAAGATACCCTACATCCAAAGACAAAGAAGAAGCCACAATGAGACAGTAGGAGTGGCGCAATCACGACAAAATCAAATTCCATACCTGCTAGGTGGATGACCCACAAACTGGAAAATAATTACAGCACAGAAGTTCTCCCACAGGAGTGAACGTCCTGAGCCCCATGTCAGACTTCCCAGACTGGGGGTCTGGCAAGGGGGAGGAGCCCCCAGAGAATCCGGCTTTGAAGGCCAGTGCAGTTTGATCACAAAAATTCCACAGGACTGGGGGAAACAGGAACTCCACTTTTGGAAGGTGCACACAAGGTCCTGTGCACACCAGGACAAGGGAAAAAGGCAGTTACCTCATAAGAGACTGGGCCAGACATACCTGCTAGTATTAGAGGGTCTCTTGCAGAGGCAGGGGGAGGCTGTGGCTCACTGCAGGGACAAAGACACTGGCAGCAGCAGTTCTGGGGAATACTCATTGGTGTGAGCCCCCCTGGAGGCTGCCATTTTCTCCCCAAGACCCAGCCCCACCCAACAGCATGTAGGCTCCAGTGCTGGGATGCCTCGGGTGAAACAACCCACAGGGTAGGAACATAGCCCCACCAATCAGCAGACAGACTGCTTAAAGTCTTCCTGAACACTGCCCTGCCCACCAGAGGGACAAGACCCAGCTCAACCCACCAGTGGGCAGGAACCAGTCCCTCCCACCAGAAAGCCTGCACAAGCCTCTTAGACAGCCTCATCCATGAAAGGGCAGACAGCAGAACCAAGAAGAACTACAATCCTGCAGCCTGCAGAACAGAAACCACAACCACAGAATGTTAGAAAAAATGAGATGGAGAGGAATATGTCCCAGATGAAGAAACAAGATAAAACCCCAGAGAACAACTAAGTGAAGTGGAAATAGGCAATCTATTGGAAAAAGAATTCACAGTAATAATAGTGAAGATGATCCAAGATTTCGGAAAAAGAATGGAGACACAGATCGAGAAGACACAAGAAATGTTTAAGACCTAAAAGAACTAAAGAACAAACAAACAGAGATGAAAAACATATTCCATGCAAATAGAAACCAAAAGAAAGCTGGGGTAGCGATACTTGTATCAGACAAAATAGACTTTAAAATACTGTTTTGAGACAAAGAAGGACACTACATAGTGATCAAGGGATCAATCCAAGAAGAAGATATAACAATTGTAAATATATATGAACCCAGCATAGGAGCACCTCAATATATAAGGCAAATGTTAACAGCCGTAAAAGGGGAAATGGACAGTAACACAATAATAGTGGGGGACTTAAACACCCCACTTACATCAATGGACAGATTGTCCAGACAGAAAATCAGTAAACACAGAGCTTAAATGACACATTACACCAGATGGACTTAACTGATATTTATACTGCATTCCATCAGAAAGCAGCAGAATACATTCGTTTCAAGTGCACATGGAACATTCTCCAGGATAGATCACATACTGGGCCACAAAGCAAGCCTTGGTCAATTTGAGAAAATTGAAATCATATCAAGCAGACTTCCCTGGTGGCACAGTGGTTAAGAATATGCCTGCCAAGGCAGGGGACACGGGTTCGAGCCCTGGTCTGGGAAGATCCCACATGCCATGGAGCAACTAAGCCCATGCGCCATAACTACTGAGCCTGCACTCTAGAACCCGCGAGCCACAACTACTGAAGCCTGTGTGCCTAGAGCCCATGTTCCGCAACAAGAGAAGCCACCACAATGAGAAGCCTGTGCACCACAATGAAGAGTAGCCGATGCTTGCCACAACTAGAGAAACCCTGCACACAGCAATGAAGACCCAATGCAGCCAAAAATTAAAAATAATTAATTAAAAAATCATATCAAGCATTTTTCCGACCATAACGTTATGATATTAGAAATCAACTACAAGAAAAAAACTGTAAAAAACACAAATGTGTGGAGGCTAAACAATATGCTACTAAACAACCAATGGATCACTGAAGAAATCAAAGAGGAAATAAAAAAGAACCTAGAGACAAATGAAAATGAAAACATGATGATCCTAAACCTATGGGATGCAGCAAAAGCAGGTCTAAGAGGGGAATTTATAGCAATACAATCTTACCTCAGGAAACAAGAAAAATCACAAATAAACAACCTAACCTCACACCTAAAACAGCTATAGAAAGAAGAAAAAACAAAACCCAAAATTAATAGAAGGAAAGAAATCATAAAGATCACAGCAGAAATAAATGAATAGAAACAAACAAACAATAGAAAAAATCAATGAAATTAAAAACTGGTTCTCTGAAAAGACAGATAAAATTGATAAGCCTTTAGCCAGACTCATCAAGAGAAAAAGGGAGAGGACTCAAATCAATAAAATTAGAAATGAGAAAAGGAGAAGTTACAATGGACATCACAGAAATGCAAAGGATCATAAGAAACTACTATAAGCAACTATATGCCAATAAAATGGACAACCTGGAAGAAATGGACAAATTCTTAGAAAGGTACAATCTCCCAAGACTGAACCAGGACCAGGAAGAAATAGAAAATATGAACAGACCAATCACAAGTCATGAAATTGAAACTGTGGTTTAAAAACTCCCAACAAACAAAAGTGCAGGACCAGATGGCTTCACTGGAGAATTCTATCAAATATTTAGAGAAGAGTTAACACCTATCCTTCTGAAACTATTCCAAAAAATTGCAGAGAAAGGAATACTCCCAAACTCATTCTATGAGGCCACCATCAGCCTGATACCAAAAGCAGACAAAGATACCACAAAAAAAGAAAATTACAGGCCAATATCACTGATGCACACAGACACAAAAATCCTCAACAAAATATTAGCAATCCAAATCCAACAATACATTCAAAGGATCATACACCATGATCATGTGGAATTTATCCCAGGAATGCAAGGATTTTTCAGTATCTGCAAATCAATCAGTATGATACAGCACATCAACAAATTGAAGAATAAAAACCATATGATCATCTCAATAAATGCAGAAAAAGCTTTTGACAAAATTCAATGATAAAAACTCTCCAGAAAGTCAGCATACAGAGAATATACCTCAACATAATAAAGACCATATATAACAAACCTGCAGCTAACATCATACTCAACAGTCAAAAGCTGAAAGCATTTCCTCTAAGATCAGGAACAAAGCAAGGATGTCCACTCTCACCACTTTTATTCAGCATACTTTTGGAAGCCCTAGCCATGGCAATCAGAGAAGAAAAAGAAATAAAAGGCATCTACATTGGAAAAGAAGAAGTAAAACTGTCACTATTTACAGATGACAGGATACTATACATAGAAAATCCTAAATATGCTACCAGAAAACTACTAGAGCTCATCAATGAATTTGGTAAAGTTGCAGGATACAAAATTAATACACAGAAATCTGTTGCATTTCTATACCCTAACAACAAAAGATCAGAAAGAGAAATTAAAGAAACAACCCCATTTACCATCGCATGAAAAAGGATAAAATACCTAGGAATAAACCTACCTAAGGATACAAAAACCTGTACTCCAAAAACTATAAGATGCTGATGAAAGAAATCAAAGATGACACAAACAGATGGGAAGACAGACCATGCTCTTGGAGTTGAAGAATCAATATTATCAAAACGACTATACTACCCAAGGCAATCTACAGATTCAGTGCAATGCCTATCAAATTATCAATGGCATTTTTTCACAGAACTAGAACAAAAACATCTCAAAATTTGTATGGAGACATAAAAAACCCCGGATAGCCAAAGCAATCTTGAGGGGAAAAAAAAAAAAAAAAGCCAGAGCTGGAGGAATCAGGCTCCCCGACTTCAGATTATACTACAAAGCTACAGTCATCAAAACTGTACATGGTATTGGCACAAAAACAGACACATACGTCAATGAAACAGGATAGAAAGCCCAGAAATAAACCCACGCACCTATGGCAATTAATCTACGACAAAAGGGGCAAGACTATACAATGGAGAAAAGACAGTCTCTTCAATAAATGGTGCTGGGAAAACTGGACACCTACATGTAAAAAAATGAAATTAGAACATTCTTTAACAGCACACACAAAAATAAACTCAAAGTGGATTAAAGACCTCAATGTAAGACTGGATACTATAAAATTCTTAGAGGAAAACATAGGCAGAACACTCTTTGACATGAATCACAGCAATATCCTTTTCAATACATCTCCAAGTGTAATGGAAATGAAAACTAAAATAAACAAATAGGAAGCAATTAAGCTTAAAAACTTTTGCACAGCAAAGGAAACCATAAACAAAATGAAAAGGCAACCTGCAGAATGGGAGAAAATATTTGCAAACGATGCAACTGACAAGGGATTTACAAACAGCTCATGCAGCTCAATATGAAAAAAACAAACAACCCAATCAAAAAATGGGCAGGGCTTCCCTGGTGGTGCAGTGGTTGAGAGTCCACCTGCCGATGCAGGGGACACGGGTTCGTGCCCCGGTCCGGGAAGATCCCACATGCCGCGGAGCGGCTAGTCCCGTGAGCCATGGCCGCTGAGCCTGCGCGTCCAGAGCCTGTGCTCCGCAACGGGAGAGGCCACAACAGTGAGAGGCCCGCGTACTGCAAAAAAAAAAAAAAAAAAAAAAAGAGAATAAAGGAAAGGTAGTAAATATAGGAACAACTGATTTTTAAAACTCTGGGACTTCCCTGGTGGCACAGAGGTTAAGAATCCGCCTGCCAAGGCAGGGGACACAGGTTCAAGCCCTGGTCTGGGAAGATCCCACATTCCGCGGAGCAACTAAGCCCGTGCGCCACAACTACTGAAGCCCGCGCGCCTAGAGCCTGTGCTCCGCAACAAGAGAAGCCACCGCAATGAGAAGCCCACACACCTCAACGAAGAGTAGCCCCCGCTCACCGCAGCTAGAGAAAGCCCGTGCACTGCAACGAAGACCCAATGCAGCCAAAAATAAAATAAATAAATAAATAAAACTCTGTATATATGAAGTAAAAATATTGCCCATTCAGTGATAAAGCCTAACTGGTTATCAGGCATCTGACTTAACTACTTTTTCAATTTTCACCAGGTTTTGTGGCATGTCACAACCTTGTTCTAATCACATGATAGAGATAGCCAGTGGAAAGAAGAAACTTTGAATCTAAACATGTCCAAATAGAGTAATAACTGACTCAACTGGGAGCCGCTCTAGGACTGACCAACTATGCTATTAGCTGAGGTAGTGTCTGTCTGCAACAGCACCTTAGGTAGCAGTGAATATATCCCCAGACTAGAAAAGACACATGAATTTTTCTTATCATTAAAAAAAAAGTCATTTCAATTATAATGAGTCATAGATTTACCATCTTGCTAACAAATAGAGACAGTATGGCAAGTTTTTAAATATTAAAAAGCAGATTTAAATTGCAAGAGGAATAAAGTTAGTTGGAATGGTCTAAAAGATTGAGGAAATTCACTTCCTAAGAGAAGCAGACAAATACCAAAGCAGTCTCCAACTTTCAAATAACCAGTCTTTACAAGTGGGCAAGCAGCAGTAGTTCCATCCCATCTCCAAATCACAACAGACTTACACAACCCTTAACCAAGGTTTCTAAGCCTAAGGGCAAATGCTCTGTTTTCCAGTTTGACCATAAGAAGAGCAACTTTCCAAGAGCGCTCTCTCTTTTATTTATTTATTTATTTATGGCTGCGTCGGGTCTTAGTTGCGGCACGTGGGATTTTTTGTTGCAGCATGTGGGCTTCTCTCTAGTTGTGGTTTGAGGGGTTAGCTGTCATGTGGCATGTGGGATCTTAGTTACCAGCCCAGGGATCGACCCGTGTCCCCTGCATTGGAAGGCGGATTCTTAACCACTGGACCACCAGGGAAGTACCCAAGAGTGCTATATTCTTTTAGTAAGCATGTGAAATTAATAAAATACTGGTGTCAACAAATAATCACTCACCACTAGCCTCCCTTCTTTTCCAAATCCTGCTTCCAGTCTTTGGATCCCAGTCTGGTAAGGAAAGGGAAGAAGCAAAAACACAGCTTCTACTGCCTAGATAGGGGAGATATGGTCCTCCAAACATACCTTTCCATAGGAATAATATTATAAGTGGTAGTTTGTTATGGTAAAAGTTGTTCAGTTACTATAACTTTTCAAGTAAGAATGGGCTGAACAGTTTACTTGTGTGAGCTGATTCTTGAAGCTAACCACCAAGTATTAATACTACCTATACAAAGAAATATAAGTTGAGTCCTAAACAACTGATTTATAAACTTATAAACTAACTCCTGTTAAGAAACAGAGAACTCATTTCAGAGATTAGTTTCACAATGGTTTAAAATTCTTTTGGATCAGTAGCTTTAAAATTGGTTTTATGAAATTGCAGGGTTTCATGAAGTTTCAAAGAGAACCAAAATATTTTATTACAAAGATTTACTAGTTTTTTACTTACTGAACATTTGAACTGAGTCAGACTATAATGGTGTTACTTTAGTGATAATACAACATATCAGCTGACTATTTTTTAACATTAACAGAGTTAGATAAGCTGCAACACTGTATATTAATGAGTAACACTATGTGAATTGACTCTTTGAAAGAGAAAATGTAACCCTTTAAGGAATGTTTAAATTGGGTCACTCTTATCACCTTTACACTGGACTATTATTATGTCAAAGATAGGATTCCAAGGTATGAAAAACATTAGAAGGGTTGAAGAATTGCAAAGAGTTTAGAAATTGCAGTTGCTGGTTTTCTTTTGTTCTGTAATACAGGAGGAAAATGATAAATCACTAACGTGACATGGTACTAGCTTATTCTCTAGTCATTGTTATTGATTTTGTGATTCATAGGCTTAAAGGCAAGAGTATCCTACAGGAAACATTACCATCTAGTATGCTGTTTTGAGAGGAGACAGGATATACCTCTAGTTCATTCATTTGTTCATCTACTCAACAAATATTTATTATTGGCTTACTATGGGCTAAGAATACAGTGAGCAAAACTAGAGTTACTGCTCCCATAGGGCTTATAAACTAAATCTTATAATCTCTGCAGCAAGTCAAGGGAGACAGACTAATTGACCAATCAACAAATGAATTTAAATCACAATGGTGGTAAACTATGTTAGGAATAAGAGGTATGTGGTCATATGTCTCTACATAATAGCGAAGGAGTTGGCCTAGACTGTTTGGTAATGTGTGTGTATGTATCAGGAATTGGGAGTAGGAGGTGGGTTGGGAATAATTTTATCTACATTTATTGAGTACTTCATTCAATGTTAGTCAGTCCCTGGACTGGGTACTTTACATGGCTTATTCTCATTTTCTCATTTAATAATCATAGTACCTTATCCATCAATAATTTCCCCCCATTTTACAGATAAAGAAATTGAGTCTCAGAGAAAAGTCAAATAACTTACTTAAGATTATATAGGTAGTAAAGAATGAGATGGGAGGGGAACCCAGACAATAAGGCAGCAAACAAAGCCTAGAGGCATATGCAACATCCCACTTCCCAGCATAATTAACATTTATGCTGACATATAAAGGATTAGTAGGTGTTAATAAAGCATGAAGGGAGGGAGAACAGGGAAGAATATTCCATGTAGACTGAAAGGCATGAGAAAGGCTCTGAGATAGCAAGGACCTCAGTGAATCAAAGAGGGAACAACAATAACAAAGACAGTGAACTAAGCAGGAACACAGGGAATGAGGGGAAACACAGAGATGAGAATAGGCAGGACCCAGGCAGTGAAAGCCCTCATAGGCCACATTAAGGATGTTGGCTTCAATCCTAAATGCTATGAAAAGGCACAAGACACGTTTACTCCTTTTATTTGAAATTCAAAAACTTAAGGGTAAGAAAATTCACAAAGGCTGGATTTAATGAAGCAAGGAATAGAAGGACAAATATCTGCTCAGTTTTGAAAATATTTTCTGGGACCTATCATATCTGTACCAATAAGTTTGAACACTTGAGGAACCAAAGTGGGCTTTTAAATACCTTTTAAAATAAACTCAAATGTAGATAAATTCAAAAGAGGTTTGTTTTTTTCCTTCTGGGTCTGATGTACAACTACAGAAGAGGATTATATAAAGAGAGAGTACTAGAAAATGGTCTGGGCTTGGTTGTAACAGGTGTGGGTCAATCAGCTGATATTTAATACAGAGGCATGTGGAGGCCCCAGTTCTGAACTGGAAGCAGGGAATGTTGACATAGACTTCAGACTTAATAGTAGTCAAGAAATGATGGTATCCGAGTTATGAAAATGGAAACAAACATACCATTGAGAATAAGCTGGAAAAACTTGGGCTATTCATCAGGCTGTGGGAGGTAAGAGTAAAGGGAAAGATTATAGTAAAAGGTATTTCCAAGATACAGTCTTAAAATATCCTCCCTATATGCCAACAATCTTAATATAACAAGACTGTATGTCATGTAGAAACTATGTTATTTTCAATTAATTTGACCCTTGGGTAATAAATCTTTTGTAATCTCCATTAACATGTAGATTAGTTGCTATATTCATTTATGCAGTCCTTTGGATCACACATGTTCAGAATGCTTTGACTGCATCTTCTGAATTTTTATTATGACAATAATAATCAATTTCATCTAGAATATACTTTCTGACGCAACTGAAGTCTATGATCAATTATCTATATAGTACAGTTGCATTTTACCCAATTTTTTTCAATTTTCAGTTACCTGAAATTATTTTCATTGAAATAAATTCTTTGCCCATAAATTTTACAGTGAAGATTTGATTCATCCATCAGATTTTTACCCATATCAAATTTTATCATCCATATAAAATTTGATCAGTTATAGGATCTATCATTGTGAGTTGTCTTTTGTAACCATTATTTTTACCAAGTCTTATTCTCTCAAGTATGATGAGAAAAGTTGACTTGCTTTTTTTTATTGGTAAACTTACTTTGTACAGTTTTAGTACTTTTCATCTTTATTTTGGGATTATTTCTTATCCCAATTTTCCCCTTGTCAACCTTTCCATTTTTAATGTTACCAGCAAGATGTTTCTCTTTCCTTAGTTTTTTTTTTGTGTGTGTTGTGTAGGGGGGGTGATATCTGGCTAAAATTCTCTGAACAGAGTTCTAAGTTATTGTCAATTTAATTTTCTGTTGATTATTCGTATCAATGATGAACCACAAATACACCTAAATATAGACTAACTCTGGGAGTTATGCTTATGAAATAAAATTTAAATGTCATAGATCTTAAGACTATAAAGGAATAATTTGACTAACAAAAACAGGAGGTGAGGGGAAGGGAGAAACAATAAGTTCATTAATTTTCTCAGTTTAATAGAAGAGTACAGTCTAAAGTTCAAACATATGATTTTAAAATATTTTTATACCTGATTCTTATGAGCCTTTAAAAAAACAGTTAAAGCATTCCATTAGAGATCAATTGTGAAGAAATATGATTTTTGTTCTGAGTGAAATTACTGGAAAGATGAAAAATTATGTTACATAAATTTATATGTGGTATATCCTGACTTATATAAGGATTATCATTTTTTAAAACTGCCAATATAGTAGGCAAAAAAATAATCACTTCAAAAATTTCTTCTATTATGAATTTGAAACTTTTTTGCACATTTGTTGACAGTTTTTTATTTTTTCTATTTTTGTCTTTTGCTTTTTCTTATTGATTTTAAGAGCTTTTAATACACTAAGAATATTAACTTTTTTCATACATGATGCAATTTTTGTTTCTAATTTCTGGTTTATATTTTAATTTTATGGTATTTTTGATGTATCTAATTTTTATGCAGTCAAAACTATTTTCTCTGTTAAATATTTCTTCCCTTTATTTAAAAGACCTTTCCTAACTTGAGGTTGAATTAAATATCAGTTACATTTGTTAGTGTGAGATAGGTTCAGACTCTACTTTCCCGAAGAAGTTGAACAGTTGTTCCAGCACAGTTATGGAAACAAGCCCCCTCTCCGAGTGGGATATATTTTCAGTGTTCTAGGTACCGATCCTCACCTCTACCTGCCAGTGGTTATGTGGTGTCCCTTCCTCTTCAGCCTATTTTCTGCAGAGAGAAACCTCTCCTTTTCTGGTCTCTGGGTAAAACAGCATAGGATAACTCTGGTCCTAACCTCCCTTTAATTGATGTTTGGCATCCAACTTCCTCCACCTTCCGCTCCAGTCCTTCTTGGGTCCCAAGGTTAAGTTCAGATTCTACTCCCATGTTTTCAAGTTGTAGGGCATTTTTCAGGTATGTAATTTGGTATAAACTGCTGAAAGAATATATGAAAATCAAATATGGCTATTCCAATCAACAATATGGTTCCCCCAAATTTAGGCATCAATAGAAAGGAAAAGCTCACCAAGCGCAAGTGCCTGGCAGAGATTGTTTCAAATTTTCCAAAAATTTTATAAATTACTAATCTAATTGCATATGCTATATGATACATGATATATGAAACATGATATATGAAATGTTTCATGATATATAATATATATCATGATATATGAAACATTTATTTATTTAGATGTCTGAAAATATAGACATTGGGAATAGTCTCAAATTTCAGAATTTTTACTGTCAGAATATTTTGTTCAGACAAATACAGAAGAATACAAAGGAGAAAAATAACTTAAAATTTCCTCAAAATAAACTTTCTTATGATTCATAATTAAGTAAATTTCTGATATTTTCTGGTAGCTAGACACCAGTAAGAGCTTTATTTCTGTAACAGAGGAATCACTACATTAAAAAGAAATTTTTGAAGTTCTGTAGCTATGTATATATGGTGATGGATGTTAACTAGATGTATTATGGTGATCATTTTGCAATATATGCAAATTTTGAATCATTACATTGTATACCTGAAACTAACATAATGTTGCATGTTAATTATACCTCAATAAAAAAGTTTTAAAAAAATGTTCAGGGATTTATTTATTTATCAATCAATCACAGGCTCCGGACGCACAGGCTCAGCGGCCATGGCTCACGGGCACAGCCGCCCCGCGGCATGTGGGATCCTCCCGGTCCGGGGCACGAACCCGTGTCTCCTGCATCGGCAGGCAGACTCTCAACCACTGTGCCACCAGGGAAGCCCTTCACACTTTTATTGATTAAATCTCCTAGAAAGCTAACTGTTAATTCTAAGAATACGCAATACAGGCAAATTAAAAGTAGTTATAGTCTTTAAATGCCCTGGTAGTGGCAGACAATGGACCTTAGGCCAGCCCAAATTCCATTTCTTACCTGTTTCTCCCCTGCTTTTCCCCTGGCTGCCTCTACAACAGAAGCTCTAAGAACTAAACATTTGATTTCCCAGCCTTCCTTGAGAGGTCATGTTACACAGTTCTGGCCAGTGAGACACAAATAGACGTCTGTTAGCACTACCTCTTTCTTTTTTTAAAATTTTATTTTATTTTATTTTTACACAGCAGGTTCTTATTAGTTATCTACCTTATTGCTATTAGTGTATATATATCAATCCCAATCTCCCCATTCATCCCAGCGCCACCACCACCACCCCCGGAACCCCGGCCACTTTCCCCTCTTGGTATCCATACGTTTGTTCTCTGTATCTGTGTCTCTATTTCTGCCCTGCAAACCGGCTGATCTGTACCATTTTTCTAGGTTTCACATATATGCGCTAATATACAATACTTGTTTTTCCCTTTCTGACTTACGTCACTCTGTATGACAGTCTCTAGATCCATCCATGTCTCTAGAAATGACCCAATTTAGTTCCTTTTTATGGCTGAGTAATATTCCATTGTATATATGTACCACGCCTTCTTTAACCATTTGTCTGTCGATGGGCATTTAGGTTGCTTTCATGACCTGGCTATTGTAAATAGTGCTGCAATGAACATCAGGGTGCATGTGTCTTTTTGAATTATGGTTTCTCAGGGTATATGCCCAGCAGTGGGATTGCTGGGTCATATGGTAATTCTATTTTTAGTTTTTCAAGGAACCTCCATATCTTCTCCATAGTGGCTGTAACAATTTACACTCCCACCAACAGTGCAAGAGGGTTCCCTTTTCTCCACACCCTCTCCAGCATTTGCTGTTTATAGATTTTCTGATGATGCCCATTCTAACTGGTGTGAGGTGATACCTCATTGTAGTTTTGATTTGCATTTCTCTAATAATTAAGTGATGATGAGCATCTTTTCATGTGCTTCTTGGCCATCTATATGTCTTCTTTGGAGAAATGTCTATGTAGGTCTTCTGCCCAGTTTTGGATTGGGTTGTTTGTTTTTTTGATATTGAGCTGCATAAGCTGTTTATATATTTTGGAGTTAATCCTTTGTCCACTGATTCATTTGCAAATATTTTCTCCCATTCTGAGGGTTGTCTTTTCGTACTGTTTGTAGTTTCCTTTGCTGTGCAAAAGCTTTTAAGTTTCATTAGGTTCCATCTGTTTTTATTTCCATTACTCTAGGAGGTGGATCAAAAAAGATCTTGCTGTGATTTATGTCAAAGAGTGTTCTTCCTATGTTTTCCTCTAAGAGTTTTATAGTGTCCAGTCTTACATTTAGGTCTCGAATCCATTTTGAGTTTATTTTTGTGTATGGTGTTAGGGAGTGTTCTAATTTCATTCTTTTACATATATAGCTGTCCAGTTATCCCAGCACCACTTACTGAAGAGACTGTCTTTTCTCCATTGTATATCCTTGCCTCCTTTGTCATAGATCAGTTGACCATAGGTGCGTGGGTTTATCTCTGGGCTTTCTATCCTGTTCCATTGATTTATATTTCTGTTTTTGTGCCAGTACCATATTGTCTTGATTACTGTAGCTTTGTAGTATAGTCTGAAGTCAGGGAGTCTGATTCCTCCAGCTCCGATTTTTTCCCTCAAGACTTCTTCGGCCTCTCGGGGTCTTTTGTGTCTCCATATAAATTTTAAGATTTTTTTGTTCTAGTTCTGTAAAAAATGCCACTGGTAATTTCATAGGGATTGCATTGAATCTGTAGATTGCTTTGGGTAGTATAGTCATTTTAACAATATTGATTCTTCCCATCCAAGAACATGGTATATCTCTCCATCTGTTTGTATCATCTTTGATTTCTTTCATCAGTGTCTTACAGTTTTCTGAGTACAGGTCTTTTACCTCCGTAGGTAGGTTTATTCCTAGGCATTTATTCTTTTTGTTGCAATGGTGAATGGGATTGTTTCCTTCATTTCTCATTCTGATCTTTCGTTGTTAGTGTATAGGAATGCAAAAGATTTCTGTGCATTAATTTTGTATCCTGCTACTTTACCAAATTCATTGATTAGCTCTAGTAGTTTTCTGATGGAATCTTTGGGATTCTCTATGTATAGTATCATGTCATCTGCAAACAGTGATAGTTTTACTTCTTCATTTCCAATTTGTATTACTTTTATTTCTTCTTCTTCTCTGATTGCCGTGGCTAGGACTTCCAAAACGCTATTGAATGACAGTGGCAAGAGTGGACATCCTTGTTTTGTTCCTGGTCTTAGAGGAAATGCTTTCAGTTTTTCACCACGGAGAATGATGTTTGCTGTGGGTTGTCGTATATGCCTTTATTATGTTGAGGTAGGTCCCTTCTGTGCCCACTTTCTGGAGAGTTTTTATCATAAATGGGTGTTGAATTTTGTCAAAAACTTTTTCTGCATCTATTGAGATGATCACATGGCTTTTATTCTTCAATTTGTTAATATGGTGTATCACACTGATTGATTTGCATATATTGAAGAATCCTTGCATCCCTGGGATAAATCCCACTTGATCATGATGTTTGATCCTTTTAATGTGTTGTTGGATTCTGTTTGCTAGTATTTTGTTGAGGATTTTTGCATCTATATTCATCAGTGATATTGGTCTGTAATTTTCTTTTTTTGTAGTATCTTTGTCTGGTTTTGGTATCAGGGTGATGGTGGCCTCATAGAATGAGTGTGGGAGTGTTCTTTCCTCTGCAATTTTTGGTAAGAGTTTGAGAAGGATGGGTGTTAGGTCTTCTCTAAATGTTTGATAGAATTCACCTGTGAAGCCATCTGGTCCTGGACTTTTGTCTGTTGGAAGATTTTTAATCACAGTTTCAATTTCATTACTTGTGATTGGTCTGTTCATATTTTCTATTTCTTCCTGGTTCAGTCTTGGAAGATTATCCCTTTTTAAGAATTTGTCTATTTCTTCCAGGTTGTCCATTTTTATGGCACAGTGTTGCTTTTAGTAGTCTCTTATGATGCTTTGTATTTCTGCAGTGTCTGTTGTAACCTCTCCTTTTTCATTTCTAATTTTATTGAGTCCACTCCCTCTTTTTCTTCATGAGTCTAGCTAAAAGTTTACCAATTTTGTTTACCTTCTCAAAGAACCAGCTTTTAGTTTTATTGATCTTTGCTATTGTTTTCTTTGTTTCTATTTATTTCTGCTCTGATCTTTATGATTTCTTTCTTTCTACTAACTTTGGGTTTTGTTTGTTCTTCTTCCTCTAGTTCCTTTAGGTGTAAGGTTAGATTGTTTGAGATTTTTCTTGTTTCTTGAGGTAGGCTTGTATTGCTATAAACTTCCCCCTTAGAACTGTTTTTGCTGCATCCCATGGGTTTTGAATCATCGTGTTTTCATTGTAATTTGTCTCTAGATATATTTTGATTTCCTCTTTGATTTCTTCAGTGATCTCTTGCTTATTTGATAACATATTGTTTAGCCTCCATGTGTTGTGTTTTTTATCATTATTTCCCTGTAATTGATTTCTAATCTCATAGCGTTTGGTCGGAAAATATGCTTGATGTGATTTCAATTTTCTTAAATTTACTGAGGCTTGATTTGTGACCCAAGATGTGATCAATCCTGGAGAACGTTCCATGTGCAGTTGAGAAGAAGGAGTAATCTGCTGGTTTTGGATGGAATGTCCTATAAATATCAAATAATCTATCTGGTCTATTGTGTCATTTAGAGCTTGTGTTTCCTTATTAATTTTCTTTTGGATGATCCGTCCATTGGTGTAAGTGAGGTGTTAAAGTTCCCCACTATTATTGTGTTACTGCCAATTTCCACTTTTATAGCTGTTAGCAGTTGCCTTATGTATTGAGGTGCTCCTATGTTGGGTGCATGTATATTTATAATTGTTATATCTTCTTCTCAGATTGAACCCTTGATCGTTATGTAGTGTCCTTCCTTGTCTCTTGTAACATTCCTTATTTTAAAGTCTATTTTATCTGATATGAGTATTGCTACTCCAGCTTTCTTTTGATTTCTATTTGCATGGAATATCTTTTTCCATCCCTTCACTTTCAGTCTGTATGTGTCTCTAGGTCTGAAGTGGGTCTCTTGTAGACAACATATATATGGGTCTTGTTTTTGTATCCATTCAGTGACCCTGTGTCTTTTGGTTGGAGCATTTAATCCATTCATGTTTAAGGTACTTATCAGTAAGTATGTTCCTATTACCATTTTCTTAATTGTTATGGGTTTGTTTTTGTAGGTCCTTTTCTTCTCTGTGTTTCCTCCCACCTAGAGAAGTTCCTTTAGCATTGTTGTAGAGCTGGTTTGGTGGTGCTGAATTCTCTTAGTTTTTGCTTGTCTGTAAAGCTTCTGATTTCTCCGTCGAATCTGAATGAGATCCTTGCCAGGTAGAGTAATCTTGGTTGTAGGTTCCTCCCTTTCATCACTTTGAATATATCGTGCTACTCCCTTCTGGCTTGTAGAGTTTCTGCTGAGAAATCAGCTGTTAACCTTATGGGAGTTTCCTTGTATGTTATTTGTCATTTTTCCCTTGTTGCTTTCAATAATTTTTCTTTGTCTTTAATTTTTGTCAATTTGATTACTATGTGTCTCGGCGTGTTTCTCCTTAGGTTTATCCTGCCTGGGACTCTCTGTGCTTCCTGGACTTGGGTGGCTATTTCCTTTCCCATTTTAGGGAAGTTTTCAACTATAATCTCTTCAAATATTTTCTCGGGTCCTTTCTCTCTCTGTTCTCCTTCTGGGACCCCTATAATGTGAATGTTGTTGCGTTTAACATTGTCCCAGAGGTCTCTTAGTCTGTCTTCATTTCTTTTCAGTCTTTTTTCTTTATTCTGTTCCATGGCAGTGAATTCCACCATTCTGTCTTCCAGGTCACTTATCCATTCTTCTGCCTCAGTTATTCTGGTATTGATTCCTTCTAGTGTATTTTTCATTTCAGTTATTTTACTGTTCATCTCTGTTTGTTTGTTCTTTAATTCTTCTAGGTGTTTGTTCTTTAATTGTTCTAGGTCTTTGTTAAACATATCTTGCACCTTCTCAACCTTTGCCTCCATTCTTTTTCTGACGTCCTGGATCATCTTCACTATCATTATTCTGAATTATTTTTCTGGAAGGTTGCCTATCTCCACTTCACTTAGTTGTTTTTCTGGGGTTTTATCTTGTTCTTTCATCTGGTACAAAGTCCTCTGCCTTTTCATTTTGTCTTTCTGTGAATGTGGTTTTCCTTCCACGGCCTGCAGAGTTATAGTTCTTCTTGCTTCTGCCTCTTTTCTTTCTTATTGAAAGGAATATATTTGTGATGTGTAATAGGCAGCCTCCAAGATGGCCCCAGTGATCCTGGCTTCCAGTTATTCACATCTTTGTGTAGTTCCCTCCCATTCCATATCAGGGTGTGTGACCAACAGAATATGGCAGAAGTGATGATACCTCACTTCCAAGATGAGGTTATAAAAGACTACTCCCCTTCCCTTTTGGACCATTTGCCCTGGGGGGAGCCCACTGCCATGTCAAAAGCAGCCCTATGGAGAGGTCCATGTGGTAAGGAATTGAAGCCTCCTGCCAAGGCATGTGAGTTAGGATGGAAGCATAGCTCCAGCTCAGCCAAGCCTTAGTTGGACTACAGTTCCAGCTGTTATCTTGACTGCAACCTCATGAGAGGCCCTGAGCCAGAACCTCCCAGCTAAACCACTCTCAATTCTCAACCCTCAGAAACTGTATGAGATTAAAAAAATGTTTGTTGTTTTAAGATATGTTTTGGAGTAATTTGTTATGTGACAATAGATAAAAAGTACAGTGATGCTGAAAGTATGAGTCATTTGGTAACCCTGAGAGTGAGAACCACATTCTAAGGATGGTAGAGAGTCATTATTAATACAGTTAAGCATCAGCATCAGCTCTGAACTACTTCAATTAAGATTTCTTTTGGAGGAAGACCTCCATCTGCATAAGCCACATGGTAGTTTTCTGTTATCTGCAGCCAAACACATTCCTAAGTGACATACTCAACAGTTCCCAAAACCCAATTACGGTTTTCAAAGATAGGTTCCTTTTATTCAAAGTTCTGACTCTGCTCAGAAGTTCATACTTCTCTTATCTTCTGGAACCCAGGAGTTCATTCCCTGATCCAGAAAAAATACCCAGGCGGAACTGCAGGCACTCCTAGTATCTAAAGGCAATGGTTAGAATTATCCTCTTCATTTAGGAAGCAATTACAATTCTTTAAGTAGCATGCCTACTAATCTTAAAATAAATCCCCTTTGATATATCCTTTTTAAAGATCCATTCAGCTACACCACAAAACACGGAGAATTCAGGAATGGATTCTAAACAGCTGGATTATACAATCCATAGGAAAACCGGTTTCTCTTAGGATGCTCTGCTTTATCATATGGATTCTAGGAACACGTTTCAGCCAAAGAGCAGGGACTGGCTGTCTCTGCCCTGAATGAAGTACAGAAAACATGAGGCTTAAGCTCAAAAAAATCTCTCCTAAAACCCCCACGTTCCCCCTCCTAAATGTCTCTCTCTAGATGCCAAAAGATGCCAAAACTGTAACACATAACAGAAGGAAAGGTTCAGTTGGCACAGAAGTAAAAGTAACTTAGATCCAGTGACCTTGCTTTGTTTTTTCTTTCCAAGTGTACAATTGCTCAGAGATAGAGGCAACACAGCCCCAGAAGAGGAAGTAAAATTACAGGAAATCCTGATCCACACTTGTCCAAAATCATGAAACAATCTAGGCAACTGGTATTCACTTGTATGATAGCTTTTAAGTTGTCAGCAATTCTTGGCAAATATAAGAATAGAAAATAACTTCAGCAACTCTGAGCTCTAAAAGGCTTATTAGCATGTTCATGGGTCTCTTGCCCTTAAAAAAGGTGAGGCAGGGGAAGGATCTAAGAAAGGAAATTTAGCCAGAAAAGAAACCTTCTGCTCTAAGAAATAACATAATCCAAGATACCAGGAATACTATATTTGAGGAAACACCATATTTAATATAGAGTTTTCCAAAATTTATACAACTTTACATATATAAATTTGTAGATAATAACTCCTAAACATTTAACCAACCCAAGGAAGCCATTTCTTAAAATTTAATTTTAAGAAAATTTCATTTTAACTTTGAGATGTAAAAAACATTCCAGATCTTTGAAGCTAGCTGAAGTATACTCCTAGATTCTAATAGGATTAGTCAAGTAAAGTAGGCACAAAATGGTGTTTCATAGTTGCTATTCCAATGATCAGTAGATTTGCCTATAATGTTCATTCAATTGCATATGTTCAGAACTAATATGACATGAACTGATTCCTTGATTTTAAAACATGGTCACTTCTACAACAGCTACATGTTAAAAAGCAGAACAGGCTGGCAAAATTTGAAATACTAGTTCCCATTCCACAAAGACCCACACAGCACTCCTTATATTATACTTAGAGAAGCTATCCTATTTATGCATAATTTTGCTTTTGACCTGTAGAATCTAGGATTAAATTCAGTTCTAATTTTCATTCTCACCTATGCTGCCCCCACCAACCCTACCAATGATTGATAATGATACATTATTATAAAAAATTACTTATGATAATTTTCCTGAAACTTTTCTTCAATTTTACTTTTCTTCCATTCACAGGAAGACAGGTCTAGACCATAACAATGAAAGTGAACTCCACCAGAGGCAAGACAATATGAGTAAGCATGGGGACTTCCCTTTTGCTACACCATGGTACTCTTTGACCTACTTTGGTTTTCTACAAATCACCCCTTTAGTTCTGAGCCTGAAAGCACCAAAGCTAGGCTCTGTTAAGCATCGTGCATTAATAAATGATAACAACACACATACACATTTATATTAAGGAGTAAATATCACCTAATCTGTGAAAAAAGACATCACTAAATAAAACATTAACAAAGGACAATTTTCTGAGGTTAGTTCCCCCCTCCCCCCAAATACATTCTAAAACACTTAAAAGGAGACTTTTAAGGGAAGTATTATAAGAAACGTTGTAATAGCATTTTCATACTAACACTTCATGTGTGCATTGCTGATCCATAGTCTTTTGTTAAAAGAGCCTATTTATAAAACTTCACAATTTCTTAGTTCCCGGACTAGGGATCGAACCTGGGCCCTTGGCAGTGAAAGTTTGGAGTCCTGACCACTAGACAGCCAGGGAATTCTCAAAACTTCACAATTTCTAATTGCAGTGAGAGAGGTCTGACCTACCAAGTCTTTTTTCCTATGGGAGAAGATGCATTCTGCTTTTTCCATGGATTAGTTCAGCACTGTGGAGTTTTATAAAGATTTTAGAAAAGTGTCATGTGAAAATAAACAGCAATGACAGTGAACTAATCTCTTTTAAAGGGAAAATCCCTGAAAGGCAAAGACAATTCCCTCCTTCATTTACCTTTTTAGGTCAGAAAAAGTAGGTCATTAATGACTATAATTAGTACAGTATCTGTCAGATACTCCATTCTACTTTAACTACATACAATAGAATACTTTAATCCTGTTTAAATTATGATTAAATGAGATCAGTACTAACTGTGTCATGGAGTCATTTAGTAAGCCTCAGAAAATTTGTTACTGGAAGGTAGCAATTTTTCCCCCAAGACAAGTGACCAAGATAATCAGGAATAATCACGTTTTTCCTTCCCTCTTCATTAAATTTATGCCAGACAATTTTCAATGTCTCAAGAGGGAAAGCATACACTATTCTTTCTAACTTCCCCTCCCAATCTTGCCATCAGGATAGGCTGACTTCAAATCAAATAAATTTAAATGGTTAATTCAATAAATGTGCATGAGCCTTGATTTAATTTGTGATTAAAACTGCTACAATAACAGAAAGTTAACATTTTCTTTGAAAACACATTCGACTCAAATATCTTGTAAATATTATTCACAACTCAGATGGATATCTGATTTTAAAATGTGCATAATATAAAATGAAAGCATCAATAAATTTTTTCTAATTTAAAGTTCCCTTAGGAAAAAAGAACAATGAGCTAACTAACACAGAGACTTGTGAACCACAGCTGATGCCACAGATTAAACCTAAATAATTGAAAGGCATGTTATATAAGGAAAGAAACAGCCTTGAACAAAAAATTGTTTTTTCCAATAAATTTAAAGTGTTAGAACTTTTTATTTATGTATAATATAAAAATGAAAAATTCTAAGATTCTGAACATTTTCAATTATAAATATAAATGTATTAATTATTTTAAACAAAAATTAAATGGACATATCAGAACTTATTTCCCCTAAATATTTTGGGCTATGTAGTAAACTTGACTTTACCTTCCTCCTTTAAATGAATTAATCTAACAAATATTTATTTAGCTTTTACTGTGTGCCTACCAAGTGACAGAGAAATAAATGATGAGAAAAACCTGGCAGGGCCTCTACCTACATGAAGCTTCACTCTAGTGGAGGACAGACATTAACCCAAGAATGATCTAAATGTAATAAAGTATGTGCCCTGAGGAATAATGAGAGAGAATGGATTTAGTAAGGGAAGTCTGAGAAGGCTTAGCCGAGGAAGTTGCAACTGAGTGAGATCTGAAAGATGACTAAATGGAGTTTATTAGGGTGAAAAAGAGAGAGGAGAAGCTGTCAAGGGAGAGGGAAAGACACATATAAAGGCTTTCTAGTAAGAGTAAGCAGTCAAAAGCATAGTGCACTTGAAAAAGGAACTGCAGACAGTCCGTGAGCCTGGGCCATACAGAGCAAGGAAGAGCATACTGCAAGGTAAGAGGTCAGCAACTGCCTGACCATAGACAGCCTTATAGGAAGGGTGACTATTCATCCTGGTTTACTCCTGTTGACCTGTCATGATCCATCTTCTCATGATGTCCCAGTTTGGATGATAAATTATGTGAGGCCATATATAGAATTTTGCCCTTGACCAAAACACCATCAGAAATCATTATAAGAATTTTAAAGTTGTGTGTGTGTGTGTGTGTGAGAGAGACAGACATAGAAAAATAGCAGTATTATAACATGAATTTAAACATGAAGGTAAATATACAATTGCTAGAGATTCCTTCACCTACAAAGTCTGAAATGCACTTCACTGTTGGTCTCAGGGAGAACAAGACAACTGAAATGGTACCAAATCAATGAGCAATAAAACCGTTCCACAGAGAGAAACAGCTCTTGGGTGCTTGGTCACTGCTCTGTTTGAGTCCCAGTTCCCAGTTGCCCTACAGAGGTTGAGGGGGCTTCTGGCCTGAAGAGGGGTCAGGTACATGTCTGGGCCCAGGAGCAACAGTTTAAAGAAAAACAAATTGGGGGAGCAGGGGAGAGAATGCAGAAAAGAGAAAGCCCTGGGTGGGGAAAGGCCAGCAGCCTGCAGGAAGGAGACCAATGATTTGCCCCAAATTCCCCATGGGCCATACCCAGTGCGCAGTTCAATGACAATGATGGATGTGAAGGGATGAAGAGGATGTGGAAATGTTCATGAAGGAGATGAGAACAATCAAGAGAAAGTTTAGGGAACTGCTACTGAGGAATTGCCTATGCATCCTCACTATCGTGACATTTGCCTAACCTTTCAATGCTGAGGTCTCTGAGATTAATACTGTGACCACTGCTGTTTTCCCTTTGCATTTTTCTGGTGTACCTTTGCTGATTTAACCTTTTGATGATACCTTTATCAGGTGAGTCTTGTGTTACATCTTCTAATCTGAATATCTTTTCACCAGTCTATAAATTCTTCAGCAGGGGACCTTTATATATTTGTGTAGAAAGATGTTCATTGTATATTGTGAAGTTTATAAAGCATTTTATAGAGGGGAAAAACGAAACTTTCACAAGTCATCTGGTATCTAAAAATACCTGAAAATAGCTATAGTTTTAAAGAGGAAAAAAACCTTGAAAAATTTAGGCTTTCTTCTCTTTTACCCTAACTTTCAGCCTTTTACTTTACTCATACCAATGCTAAATTAAATAGGTGAAATAAAATTGAGCCATGTGCATAATTTTGGATCCAAAGAATTAACTGAAATTCATGACATGGAAATTAACAATGAATGGTCAATCATCATGAAATAGTCTTAGGATCTTAGTGAACTAATATTTAGCCTTGTCACTAAACTGGCTTGGTATCTGCCAACCTTTAGCGTTCCTCCCCGCCCCCTTTTTTCCTATAGACTACGAACATTCCAAATAATCAAACAGCTATACCCTTATGTTCTTGAATTATATGCTTAGGGTCAATAAACCTAAGGTGACTCAGGCACTATATCAGACTATAATGGGAGGTAGTATACTTGACCCCAAAGCCTCATGGATTCAGCTATGTAGATAATACTCTGCCCCATGATGTACTGATTGATGTCAAAATAGAAAGTGATTTAAGGACAGTATGTAGAACATAAGGCAAGATCTGAAAGCCACAAGTTATCATGAATCACCAAATCAAAACATGGGTCGTAATCAGCTGGTTTTTTAACGAGCTTAGAGAATATCAACTATTAGAAAGAGAGAAAGAGAAAGGAAAGAAAAGGAAAAGCAAAGCAAAGAGAAAACCACAGAGAGTACATCAAGTGTAAACAAATCTACATCACTGATAATATAATGTTGTCAAAATCTGTGTGTTCATAACTAATAACACTCAGTGTTCTCTACTTATGTAAGAGGCAAAACAACAATAAACAGACCTCTCTTTTATACTTTCTACACCTAACTATCAGTCTGCAAACCTTCAGATTACCAAATACACTGTGACAATTTAAAAACAGTTACCAATAATAGTACTGAGTGCTCTTAGTTTTTTCATTAACTGTAACATATAGGCTACCTTTCACATATGAAATTGTGTTATTTGAATAAGACACATGAAATAATAATAATTAGGGGTAGTTATTTACCCTAATATTTACCCCAACCACTTCTCCTGCTATTGGACCAACTTCCTGAGCTGCCAAACCTGAAACTCTGCACTTATTTTTAATATCTCTCCCCGCTCAGTCCCCAAATTTAATGGAGTATTAACCCTTCTAAATTCTCTTTTCCTATTATCTCTCATTTTCACAGCTATTACATTAACTTTCATAAGCTTTTATTTTCCCTAACGATATAGGCATATTTGAGAATCATTATTATTATCAGTGTTCTTACAGGTTTATTAAAAAAATATAGTTTTTCCTTAATGCTGTTATTTATTATGTTGCCTCTCAGCTTTTTAAGAATAAATGTTGTTATTTAGTTTCTCCTTTTCCTATTTCCATTAACTCATTCAATTTTCATAGACCTGTTTCTTTTTATTATTCAATTTTAAAATAAATAGTAATCTATTATGCTTTAAGTAACTAAAATATAAAATCAGTTTTTAAAATCATTTAATTGACCCTCTCACACATTCCCTTCTATATGATCGTGAGACAAGGGGAGGAAATTCTGAAGCAGAGTTGTTCTTCTTTCTAAAGTACCTTCGAAGGTAGTATAAGATGACTAGAGGATTTTAAAAAAAGGAAAAAAGAAAAAAAAAAGATTATTGGGCTTAACAGGGGAAAGGCTACAAGCCAAAAAATAAAATACATATGTACTCAGGTGTAGAAAAGGTTCTGAATCACACATTTGTCTTTCAGACATTTGTGGACAGAGCGATAGTAATATTCTCAGTGTCACAAAATACTGTCCATTTATTAAAGACAGAAAAATAACAAAACTTAAAAATATAATTTATTTTCTTTAAAATATAGTAATGCCTTTTTCCTATTATAACACAAAATACTATCTATAATTACAGTCTAAAACCAAGACATTGAAGGTTTTTTACAAAGAACTCCTTTTATTCTAATGTAGGGTAAGAGCCTAAAGAAGCTAAGAATGAGATTGCCCCCTCAAAATCTGAAAGTATCTTTTAAATGGATAAAAGAATTACCAATATATACAGAGTAGAAGGTAAACTTATGAAACTAAGATAATACTCTAGAAATTCTGGTTTTGCATGCAAATTAATTCTAATACTCATGTCGACAGGTAATACTTTGTTAGATACCATATCTTGATTTTGGGCTTAATATATCTGTAAGCTAATAATAAAAAGACACAAACCTACAATTTCTATTCGTCTCTCTTTCTCCCTAGATCCTTTGCTGTAGCTTCCTAATGAAGGGAAAAGCAAGCACAAGCCTGTTTAGGAAGCATAGATTAGTTACTACAGTTTTTTGTTGTTGTTGTTGTTTTGGGTTTTTTTGTTTCTTTTTGTTCTGAGGAGGGGGTAGAGGTTTACTATTTCTCTTTCTCCCCTGTAGTGAGGATAAGAGAGTCATGTGAAACCCTCTGGGATAGGATGAAAAAGAAAGTAGGTAGGACTCATATGTGAGTCTATTCTATTTCCCTTAGGAAAATTAGACCAATTTGGTAACTAAGATCTGGACATGTATCAGAGCACTGAGATTATCTGATGGCATTTAAACTTAATAAAAAATTAAGCCAAAGAAGTGAACTAGATAGTCTTCTATTTTCAGGAAAGTGTGACATGAAGAAAATGATTTTATCCTGGAGGGGACTCTGAAACAGCCACTAATGAACACAATGATGGCAAAGTGCTTAAATAACCCAGCAGCAGAGTGGAAACCCAAGAAATTTACCAAATAGTTATTTATTTTTAAGGAAAAAAAAAAAAGCTTAGGGGATTTCTAGGAAGATGATGGAATAAATGCTCATTCCTAGAAAAATCATAGAACAACCAAACTATCAGAATCATTGAAAAGCAGACCCAAAACCTAACAAGATAAAATTAAGAATATCATACAACTCAAATTGGTTAACTTAAGTCTAAGGAACAAGTATGAAAAACTACCCAAGGGGAAGAAAGGTTGCAAGGGGTCCAAGACACCTAAAATGGTGAAAGTTCTTAAACCACTTAAATATCCAATAGATATAAATGAATCCTATTTTAAAGGATAAAAGAATAATGACTGGCCTCACAAGGAACACATTACAGTAGCAAAAGACAGTGTTAAAAGTTTTAGAGAGTCCATGCAGAGAAAAATTGATTTGTTTGGGTCAAGAATCAATGAAGACCTGCAGTACAGCAAACATAAACCACATATGAAGTAGTAAAGAGATACCAGAACACAAAACAAACATTCAGATCTGGGAAAAAAAACAAAACAAACAAAAATCTATTATAATCTCATTACCTCCTTGGATGTGGCTACTCTGGTACAATATTAACAAAATCAATTGTTCCCTTAGATAGGTTTATTTAAAATATATTCTATTTAAACCTGCATTCTAATACCATTTAATTTAGTTGCTTTTCTGATGAATAAAAGATCATATAACTGCAAGAGCCTGCAGTCTGAATGTCCCACTGTCCTGCAGCCCTTACTGTTCAACAAAATAACTTGAATTTCAATGTCTTCCCAGCCATACAACTTCCCCTCCCCATCCACAGAGATTTAGTTTATCTGGGCACAAAGGAATTGTGTCACCTTCACTGTGGACTCCTCCACACTGTAACACACTTCCTTGAGCTCTCATGGCACTCCCTCTGCACAGTGCCCACTCCACCATCAACCTCCAAAACATCACTAATATGCAGTCACTGAGTGTAAAAGTCTTGTATGGACTGAGAAAATCTCCTAAAACTGTTGCTAAATATGATCGTTCTCCAAATGCAAAATAAGAATGAATGTAAACACTTCAAAGGGACCCATTTCATTGGCAGACCCTCATTCCAATAGCTATATGCCAATCTTATCCTCCCTCTCCCCAGACTTTTCTCTTTCATCTCTTCCCTTGTTTCTGAATCCTCGAATCTTGAAAAAGTACTCTCCCCCCCCACCACAACTGCTCTCATCTTGACTATTCACCCAAACAATTTATTTTTGCTGCTACCATCTACCAGATCAGCCCAAAGTGCTACTCTTTTCACAGCCCCAATCCGCCCATCAAGATGTCTTCCTAAACAGCATGAAATAGATATAGTATAGGTATGTCATGTATCCTCTATTTGCCTCTCCAAATTGTCTCTCTGACCTATTCTACCTTGTTTTGTGCTTCAAAATGCTCACCTCTATGGACTGTATCACTGGGGTTCCCTTGCCATCTGGCTTATAATTACACTCTTCCAATGGGAGGGGCTAACAGATTGAAAGGCGGAGGAAGAAGGTCAGGGTATTTATTCCTCCACTTACCTCCCTGCCAGGCTGAGGGCTAGCAGTGAGTATATTCCTCTATTGAAGGCCACAGTTCCTGTAAGGCTGGCAGCCTTCTCCTATAGCTGTAAATGTCATCGTGTTCCAGTAACTTCTCTGAAACCTTGTCCCTTGAAGTTTATAGCTGTTACTAGTCCAAAATGCTTATCATCTTGTTGGTTTCCCTTAACTCTGCCCACACTTTCATTAAACTCTCTTCAGGCACCCCACTTGAGTGTGCCATCCATTTCCTGCCAGAATCCTGGCTGATCCAGCAGGGAGGGAAAGAAACTAATTAAAAATTATATTGGCATCCTTAGAGAGATTACAGAGAATAAAATACTCATAATACAAGAATTGGTTGTTCTGAGAAAGGAACAATCAGAGAATAAGAAAGAGTTCTTGAAAATTAAAAACATGACTGCTGAATAAACACATCAATAGAAGCACTGAATAACAGAACCAGGCTGAAGAGCAAATTTGTAATTTGGAGGACAAACTTCAGGGAACTCTCCGAAGTATAGAATAAAAAGGAAAAAAGAAAAGAAAAGAAAGGACATATGGGAAAAGGTTAAGATGGAGCTCCAACTGTCTTCACAGTTCTGAGAAAATGATTTTAATCTAGAATTCTAATGAACTATAATAAAACCTGAGGGCAAAGTAAAAATACAAATATTCAAGGGCCAGAAGGCTTACCCCCCACACACTGTTTAAGAAAAAAATAATAATACTGAGTTTATGCAATCTAAGCAAAATAGCAGTGAAATACCTAAATGGAAAACTAGCTGAAACTGTATCTTCATTACTATCATGCTAGTCCAAACATTATATCAATTATTGCTGAAACATTGCAATAGCTTTTTAATTGGTTTTCATGCTCCCATTGCTGTACCCCTCCTATCCTTTCCCACACAGAAGCCCATGTAATTTTATTATAGTTTAATATTCTATTTTATTTATTTTTTAATGTAGGTAATATATTCACATTGAAAAATACATTCACACGATTTGAAAATAAAAGGTACAAAAAGGCATTACATTTCTAAGACCCAGACAATGGGGTCCCTGCACTTTAGAGGGCCTGTTATATGCCTCTTTCAGGTACACCCCTCCAGTAGGGGAAGAGTACACAGAGCCAAGGACATATTCATCAAGACCATGCTCCAGGTACTTGAACCCTGGGACTCTCTGCCCAGATGGGCTAAGCCCTCTTCCAGGGCTCATAGGTTGTCCACCTTTGGCTGAACACAGGGCCCATCAGGACACCTCTAGGCCCAAGGAGTGGGCAAGTGGTAGCTGTATGTGGGTGTACAGAGAGTCCTGATGTGAGGGCAGGTGTCCAGCCTTCATGGTATGTCTGAGAGTGGGGTTGGGGTAGGAGGACAGGGTGGACAGGCCACATGATGGCCATATCAGAGTGAATCTGGATAACAGTATACTGCAAAAAGCATCAGTCCCATCTTTGTCCCCAGCTAAAAGGTTTCCGTTCCCAAAGACAACCACTGTTTCTGACCCAAGAGTGATCATTTTAAATAACAAATCTGGGGCTTCCCTGGTGGCGCAGTGGTTGAGGGTCCGCCTGCCGATGCAGGGGATGCAGGTTCGTGCCCCGGTCCGGGAAGATCCCACATGCTGCGGAGCGGCTGGGCCCGTGAGCTATGGCCGCTGAGCCTGCGCGTCCGGAGCCTGTGCTCCGCAACGGGAGAGGCCACAACAGTGAGAGGCCCGCGTACCACAAAAAAAAAAAAAAAAAAAAAAGTCTTTTAAATAACAAATCTGATAATTTAATCTCCACCCTAAAATTTAGTGGTTCTCCATTACTGTTGGGATACAATCCAAAATCCTTAAAATGGTCAACATGGTGCTTCTCAAACTATAATATGCATTAGAGTCATTGGGGATTCAAGTCTGGTTCAGTAGGACTGGGGTGAGGCCTGAGATTCTGCATTTCTAACAACTTCCTAGGTGACACAGATGCTGCTGGTCTGTAGGCCACAGTAGAGAGGGCCTAACGAGATTAATATTCCTTTTGAAGCTATAATTTCAGCTATCCCAGTTAGGGAAAGAGACTTTTGTCCTGGTATACCTACCTCATTTTGAAGCTGCAGCTGATACAGGCAGATGGGAACATGGACAGAAATGGCCCATTAGTAATAGTAGCTAACATTTATTCATTCATTCAACAAATATTTATTGGACATCTCTTTGTATGTGCTACCACTGGCTTAGGGAGCCTGGCAATGAACAAGAAAAAGTCTCCATCTTCATGGAGCTTACAACCTAGTAGGGCAGATAGAATCAACAAGTAAGTTAGTAACAATGTTTGGGGCTAAGAAGAAAAATAAACCAAGATAAGGAGCTAGAAGGTAAGAAGACTTGCTGTTTTCGACAACTGAGTCATATACAAGGATAGATTTAATGTTTTTTGCCGTACTAAGTACTAAGGTAGGCACTATGCTGAGTACCTTAAAGAGATAAAGGTGCTATTATCTCACTTATTTTGCAGGTAATAAAACTGAAGCTTAGAGATGTTAAGTACCTTGTCCAAGGTTAAACAACTAGGGGAACCAGGATATGGACCCTGACAGTATGGCTATTTCCAATTTCTGTATTAATGAACTTTTGCTGAGGAAAAACACAACCCCCAAATCTCAGTGGCTTGCAAGTATGTATTTCTTGCTTCTGTTATACAAGGGCTGGAGCTCTGCTGTGCTCAGCTGAGCTCCCCACGTCTTAATATTCTTGAAACAAGACTTAAACTTTTAACCTCTAAACTGTGAGGTGTTGCCTGCCAGTTTATGACAAACATTAAGTAACTCAAGTACCAATACCACCAGATATACCACAAGAGGATCACTAGACCAAGAGGGATAAGCTAACATTGAATCAACAAAATTTTCCCTTTGTTGGTTTAAAACTCCCAAATTTCAATCACTTAAACTTTTTTCTAAAGTTTAAGAAAAGTAAGCTTAATATGCAGTAGCTCAGTTTTAGCAGTGGTTCTTAATCTTTTGGGGTTATAATCTCTTTGAAAATCTGATAAAACTTGGGCTCTCTCTCAAGAAATAACGCTCATCAGTCTACACAATTTTGCATTCAATCTAAGGGGCAAACAGGTCCCTAGAAAAGCCAAAATCCTCAATTTGAGAACCATTAAATTGTAGCATCTGCCAAAATAAATCTCTTCGCTGAAAACTTCCTTCCACTCCCTGGTGAACAACAGTGATTCTCTTTTACTAATTATTTCATTTAACTAAAAGATACCTAACTCTGATTATTAGCAATCAGAAACATAGTTTTGGAATCTAAGACAGTTCTGCAGCAAAAAAGAACAGGGGCCTAGCTAGCTGTTAAGAACTAACTATTTCAGCTTCCCTGAAGGCAAGTTTTACTTATCAATTATGTGTGTATGAATTAGTCATCAATATTTTTATTCTATGGTGGCTGGTTTTCCGTCTATACTCAGTGGCTTACAAGTATGTTGTTGAATACAACTCTGGTCCTTCAGAAATACAAATATAATTGTAAATTATCCTAAGTCATATAAAACTTTTTTTTTTAGAGGAAGGTAAATTTGCCCACTCCTCTCCCAAATCATGAAACTTTCATAGTGTATTATTGACCTTACTCTATTTTCTTTATAAACACAGTACTATTAAAATGTAAAACCAAACACTGGAGCAAGCAGGCAAGTTGTTAACTTTTGATACTTGAGGGCCCATGTTTCATTATACAACAACTGAATCACAACCTGATTAAGCTCTCAGCAATACAACATACCCAAATTATTACGTGGCAATACAAACAGTTTAAAGTAAACAGAGCTATAAGGATGCTTAAATATACACTGAAACAAGGCCAGCTGTGTCTGTGACTTGATCGCCATTATCTTGAAAGAGAGCTAATACTATGATAGTTGTCCACAGAATCATTTTTAAAAAGGTATTGTATTTAGTCAGTGTTTTTTCAATAAAAAATGGCAATAATATGTGAATTGAACAGATCTAGGGACAATATAAACAAACAGGTAAATTTATATTATTTGCTTTCAGCAGAAGCAATAATAAAATATTTTTTCATTTTGAGAGGCAGTATAGTGTTGAGATGAATAGAACAAACTTCAGAGGCTAAATGCCTCAGTTTGAATCCCAGCTCTCCCAGGTACACTAGCCAGGTGAACAGGGGCAAGTTAGATAACCTCTCTGTGCCTCAGCTTCTTCTTATGAAATGGGTGAGTTAATGGATGACTCCAAGTACAGAACTTAGAATGGCACCTGAAGAAAAAGTCCAAGCACTAGAATGTAAGCTGTATGAGGGTAGTGATTTTTACCTCTTTTGGCCACTGATGTATGTAGTGCCTAAACATAGCAGGTGCTCAATAAATATCTGTGGAATGAGTGACTGATATCACTGTTATCAACATGGTGATTTCTGGATAGATGAAAAAAACTGAACCATTTAAGCTCAGCTACTTAAATTTGGAAACTTTCCCTGTCTTCGCATACGCCCTCCCTCTAAAACAAAAGAGAAACATAAGCATTCTTAAGTTGTACATCCAACTCTTCTAAGGCCCACAGCACCAAAATATGATCGATAAACCAGATTTCAGTTGAGCAAGAGTGCCATCTAGTGCTCATAAAAGCTACAACAAGCTGAGAATTCGGAGTAGATTTTCATAGTGTGAAGACAAAAAAAACCTATAAATGCAAAATTCGTTAGGAAAAAATCTGCTCTATCAACAGCCAAAGTCTTTGAAAGAAAGGTATTTATACAGAAAATTAAAGAATTAAAGCTTTTAAAGTTAGTATATACCATATTAGAAGAAACATTTTAGAGAGTATGCTCAAGATCTACTTACCATAAAGGTCATCCTGCTATGAATAAAGTGGTGCATTGAGCTTATTTTCTTTTCAATGGCATGTGTTTTCTGGTCTTATTAGAAGAAACAGAAGTATCCATTATAAAAATTTTGGAAAAATATAGAAAAGTATAAACCACAGACCAGAGGTAACCACTGTTAGCATTTGGAGTACATATATATATTTATCCTTGATTTAAAATATACATGGGAAAAACATTTTAATTTTCATCAAATATTTGGCCAAGATATTAAAAATGAAATATGAGAATATGATAAATGATATTTTTAAACTAAAATTGAGAGCTTTCCCTACAATTAAAAAAACCCTAGCCTCAACACTGTATTCAGTGGGGTAAAATTTTTTAAAACTTGCTGTCAGTTATGTAATCATTTTGGCCTGGTTTTGCAATAGCCAAAATTTATAAGGACTGGGCTTAAAAAATGAAAAAAGATAAATTATTTCACCTGTTTTCTTTTAGATATCACTAAATTGGTAGTATACCAATTTGAATTTGGGAGATTTGAATTAAAAATTTGGGTTTGCAATAATGTTTAATCTTGTTATTCAATTTGAGAATGCTCATAGAAGTTTTTGGCTTTATTTTTAATTCCCCTTCCCCTCAAATCATTAATACAACCAAGATTTGATTCACAGCTCATTACATAATCATTAAATGATGAAAAGAAAGCTGTCTGCCACTTCCTACCTTTTGGACAAATGCTGTTTTTACATTTAGTACAAAGAATGGGAATTAGGGAATTTCCTAGGATCACACAGGAATAATAGGGTCAGAAGAGTCATGGGGGAAGATGGAGAAAAAAAAGACCAAGAAGCTGCTAGAGGGAGGTGGGCGGGCCTCTCCAACTGAACGTTGGTAGCCTCCAATCAGTGAGGCAGTAGGGCCTTGGGGAGGGCAACTACTGGCCAGGCTGGGGTGAGGCTCCTTTATCTGGAGACTGGTTGCAAGGCTGGGAAGGGGGGCAGAGCCTGGGCTCATACTGTCACTTGCTGGACTGCACTCTCTTCCAGACATTAATTAGGTTCCTGGGCATAACCTAAATTACAACTCTCTTCATAGTAGGCAGGGAGGCCCATTCGTCCCAGCACCTAGTTTCAGGACATAAGCTGCTGTGGTAGGCTGCTTTAAAATGGCTCCCAAGGATCCATGCCCTATCTTCTGGTACTCACTCTATTGTGTAATATTCTTCTAATGAACAGACTAAGGCAGAACTGATGGCATGTCTCATCCAACATTTGGTTATAAAAGACTGACTTCTGTCATGCTAGCATTCTTTTGCTGGTATCTTGTCTCTGGTTCTTCTCAGGTGCTCTCTCTGAAGAAGCAAGTGGAGAGGCCCACATGGCAAGGAACAGCAAGAGCTGCCAGTCAATTACCAGCAAGGAATTGACGTTCTCAATCCAACAGCTCTCAAGGAACTGAATCCTTCCAACAGCCATGTGAACTTGAAAACACATTCTTCCCCACTTAAGCCTTCAGATGAGACCACAGCCCTGGATGGCACATTAACTGTAGGCTCGTGGGAGACCGTGAAGCAGAGGTCCTAGCTAAACTACAGCCAGATTCCTGACCCACAGAAACTGTGAGATAATAAATGTGTATTGTTTTAAGCCACCAAATTTGTTATGAAGCAACAGATAACTAATTCAGTTGTTAAACAAAGAAAAGCTGCTTGAGCCCACTTGAGAGCGCATACCCTGAGAATCTGTCACTGGCTTTTGGCAGCCTCCCCAGTCACCACCAAGGCCTAGACCCTTCTTGTGCCCCTGGCACAACTGGGCACTTCTTTTGTGAGTTTACAGATTAGGTTCTCCTCAGTTCACCTGCCTGGTATCTCTCTCCCACCCAAGGGGTTTTGTACCTTCAACATCTGAAATAAATAATAAAACATCTGAGCAAACTTCCTAGCTCCATGCTTCAGTGACCAGACCAATATGGAATCTAAGTGCATGTGTGGCTTCTAAGATAAGCCACCCATCCTGACTATGTATTATTAGTTTTAGTGCTCTTTGGAGTTTACTATTTACCAACTGGTATGAAAATACTTTAGTATTTTAACAAGTATTGCATGCCAGTGCATAACGTCTGAACATCAACCCTAGTTTATGCTGTGAAGTTAATTCATCAGACAATATTCAAGATCTTAGTTCTATTTCCTTTCAGTGAGTTTTTAAATACAATTTATGTAATTTTTGCAACTTCTTTTAGCCAGCTCAATCTTTAAATTATGATGGTATTACCACATGGAAACTGCCAAGCTAGAGTTGTTTTATTTATAATGCCCAACAGTATAGTGAGAAGGAGCTTTGACAAAAGTCACAGTTACATGTTCATACATGCACTGACACATAGCAAAAGGAAAGAAAAGGGGGGGGGTCACAATAAGGAAACAAAAATGAGGCCAAAATTTAGTCTGCAGGAAAGAACAACAGAGCATTAGTTACAGCCAGTAATAAGAGGTTTGGTTTGGGCATGTTGGGGATAGAAGCAGTGTGTACTTATATAAACAAACAGATAAGCTAAGAAGAAAAGTTAATTATTACATTAAAAGTTATTTGCTCCACTAAGCTGTCTTTATTACCCAACCCATTCTGATCTTTCCTTGCTCTGAATTATTGTAACGCTCTATATGTCGTTTAATTTTCCCACATTGATTTTAAGTCATCTTCCAATATAAAAATAATATGTGCTCACGAACAAAAACAAAAAGACTATAGGAAAACAGATTGGTGCTTAAGGATGTAGAGTCAGACATGCCTCCTAACTCTCAGTATTCACTACTTGAGTTAAGTGGCTTAATCTTTCTGTTTCCTCATCTATAAAATGTAAAACTCACGTCACAGAATGGCTGTAGGTATAAAACTAGATATTGCAGTAAAATGAGCCTTCAAAGGAAGTGCACAGGTAGTTTGTAAAAATTCTTCCAGAATGTGAATGTAAATGTCAAATATAAAAAGGCAAAATATAGCAAGAATTGAGTTTTGAAGATCTGGTGTGACACAGGTAGTGTCACCAGCAGTCGCACCACCTTTAGGAGCACTGAGGACCAAGGAAAGCAGTACCCAAGCAGGCTGGCAAGTGCTTCTTCTCAACAAGAAACCCTAGCTTTTGAGACGTTCATGTTTCCTTTGCTAAATAAATTAGAAATTTAATCTAATTTCAGAGCAAGTGGGTGTATTCATATTTGTTTTGCTTTGGGAAGATAGCTTCCTCAAAACCTGTAACCCACGTGAAATCTTGCAATGTTATATGTCAAATGCTTATAACAAAGCCTGGCATATAGTGAGCACTCAATAAAATTAAATATTTATTAATTATTATTATAAAAAGAAAAATTAAAATCTCCAATAATCCCACCTCTAAAAGAGAACCAGGGTTTTGGTACTATTTTGTTACAAGCAGGTTTCCTGACATTTTCTCCTCTCTATAAAAAAATATATATTTGGCCTACTATTTTAAAAGTTGCTTTTCCACTTAAATATAATTTTTAATTTTCTTATACATTTTAAAACAACTTTCAATAACTATGTAATAGTCCTTTATACAGATGTACCATAATTTAATTAACTAATAATTTCATTATTGGATATTTAGATTACCAACTTATATATAATAATATAAACACATTTATATCATAAATAATACTACAGAGATTATCATCATACATGTTTTTTCAGATGAGTTCTTAGATGTGGAATTACTGTGTACATACACTCCCACTAACAGTTGCACTACTGTCAACGTACTACCACAAAATTTAACATTTTTAGTGAAAGTCTTGATTTGTTCTTAATTGCTTTTCTCTAAATCATTGCAAAACTCTTAACAGTAGTGGTTGTTTTCAACTTCTTTTTATATTTATCACAGTGCCATAACAGTGTTAGGCACAAAGAAAGATTTTAAATGAATTCTTACTTTAAAAAAGTATTCCCATTTCAGCCTTAGATAGAGAGGGAGGTCAGCTAGAGGTATAGTGAGTTCAGGAAAGAAAACAATAACCCTGTTATTATTTTAAGAAAGGAAAAAGAACTATAATTTAGTTTCATTCCAACCAATAAAAAGCATTTAATACAAATATGCAGTACTAAAATGACAGAATATTTATCTCAAGGTTTGACTCTTCACATTTTACTACAAAATTACTTCCAAGTTCAAAGAAGGAGCCATTGAAGGCCAGTATAAATTGGAATTAGACACCCCTTAATCAGAACAATTCCCACTAAGGATTTATTTATAATAATAAAATGCACTAAAGGGAACAAAAAATAATAATAAAATAAAGATTAAAATACTCATTGCTTGGTTGAAGAGCCAAACACAACTCTAGCTTAGAGTGAAATTTTTGTTTAGAAATTTACTTTTATACATTAAAATGAAGAAAGAAAAGGGCTTGCCAGACACCCATACTCCAATACTTAGTACAGGCCCAATCATCCAAGATTTGTTTAAATCTTCAGCATCTAAATAAGATGAACTAAACTTTTAATGCAGTATTTAGGGAAAGAAAGCAAATTTGTTAGTAGTTTGTTAGTAGTTGTCACTAATGAAAGAAGTATAATATTTAGATTTTCCATCTTCTTTGACAAGGTTTACTGCCATATTATTATTTTCATCATGCTATACTAGATTTTTAGTGTACATGCCATAGATACCAAACCTCTGACCTAACAAATGGTATGCAAAAGTATACAAAATGGCACTTACTATTATGAGTTTGAAAATATTTTGTGCTTAACAGTATAGTTATAATGGGGTTTACAATTAGAAAATATCAGTGAAATATTTTAAAATCTAATTTATAACATATAGGCAACAAAGTTAACAATGTCTAAACAATTATGTTAGTTTAACACAGTTCAAATTGGGTAATTTCTTAAAATCATTTTATAACTTTAGTTCATAATTTAAGAAACCAAGATTAAAATGTTCCAATTTAATCAGGTAAATGTTGAACTATGGAAAGGACAAGAAAAAAATACTTTTTACACTATTTAAACATAATCCTTTATGATCCTATGATAATTTTCCAAATAACTAAATAAAAGAATCCAAAGACTTTCAAGTATGCACAGGAAACATACAAGTGGAAAAATGATTTCTATAAGAGCTCCAAGTAATGATATAATCTGGGCTTGACTTCTTAAAAAGACAATAGAAGCCCCTTTTCTTTTTAGCTGTAAACAACTTGCTGTATGACATGTAACGCAATACAACATTTTGGGAAATTTCAAACGTTTATAATCCACGAGAAAAACACTCAACACTCCTACACCATTTTTTTAAGCCCACAATAGTGCAGTCTTTCAGCTACAAAGCCAGAAGCCAGTTATAAAACCAGTACTTTTCCGCTACTTGTGGGGCGGGGAAGGGGATGTTCAACACTGCAAACGTTAGGGTCTAAAATAAGATCATTGCAAGGAGTTACTACAGCACTCACACTGCCAGCATTGTCATGGCAACAATGAACTAGCTAGGAGAATGCTCTTTTAACATTCAAAGCTAATCTTGAGTCTATTACTCACGGAAATATACCAAATTTTCTTTTAGGCAGTTCACTAAAGAAATCATCTTACTTGGTAATCTCTTAATGTAAAGATAAGCCTTTTATATATCATATTTCCAAGATCACAGTCTTAGCCACCTTCTTGCAATCAGCTGAAATTTATAATGACAACATAATGAAAATTATATGCCACAGTGAAACACAAAGATTCAATAGAGTTCAAATGCAATTTCAAGATGGGTCAGGGTTTAAATAGGAATTTGATATGCAATTTAATAACATCTGAGAATGTGGTTTCTCCTAGAAACCAAAGTTTTACATTTCATCCTGAAGGAAAAATAATTTGGAAAAGAAAGTAATATATATTTTAATAGGAAACATATTAAATTTTTATTCAGATAATGCAGTATAATGATGAAAAGCATGGACTCTAGAGTCTCACAGCCTGGGTTTGAAACCTGGCTCCTTTTCTTACTGAGCTATGATACCTTGGGCAAGTTATTTAACCCATCTGAGCCTTGATTTTTTTTCCTGATGCATAAAATGGGGCTAATAATACCGACTCTTACAGTGTTGTGGTGAAGATTAAATAAAAAGGGTTAAGAATATATGAAAAGGGTTAAGAACTAGGTTTCGCATATAGAATGCCTATTCTTATTACATTCAAAAATACACATTTCTTCGAAACTAGAAAGATTAAGAGACTGCTGAAAATGACTTTAGGTAACCTTGTCCCAATGTGTGGCAGATTCTAAGCGGGGCAGGCATGGGAGCTCAGGAGGAGCCCCAAAGACACCTGCCATGCCCTATGAAGCAAATTCAAGAAATCAAACATGATACAAAATCTCTTCAAGCCCTGTTACTTCTGGGGTATCTTTGGGGCCATGTAATCTTTGCTTAGTTACTTTGTTCTTAAAATCATATCAAGCAGTCTAGGCCAGGCCAGTTATCCGGCCAGAGTGAAAGGACTGTTTTGGGGACTTTCTGCTTAATATGTCAAGCTCCCACTGGGGGAAGCAGAGTAGGAACACTGATAGTGCAGCTTTAATCTCCTCAGCAGACCATCAAGGCAGGCAGTCTCTGCAGCAAATTTGCCTGAAGTATCAGACATGAATCGACTAGGCACAGAGGATTCAGCTGCTTACTGACAGCACTGGCATATAAGTCATCATTTGCTTTTCTACATTTTTTACCCCTGAAGATACATTGGAGAGTCAGATGTTCCTAAATGGAACAATAGACGAGCATTGTATCAGGGGAGGAATCCGGTTCCCAGAGTGCTAAAACAATGTTTATAAAACCCTTACTTTGGTTCCTAGAGGTGCTATTTCCTCTAGGATGCTATTTCCTAGGGCCAAGAGACCTGGAAAGTAGGTGAAAACTTTCCCAGTTGCCCAGAGACTTGGGGTACCCTAAAGGGCATATGGTGCCAGAGGGCTCAACTTCCCATCTCCTCTCCCCCAACTGCACTGTGAGGGCAAAACAGAATACTAATAGTTAATATTCACTGAGTGCTGAGTTACAGTAAACATTGCACTTGTTACCTCATTTAATCCTCACAACTCTGTGAGAGAACTGAGGCTTAAGCAGATTATATAACTTGCCCAAGGTCACAAAGCTTGGCAGAGTAGGACTTAGAGCCAGGTCTGACTAACTCTAAAGCCCATGGTTTAAGCATGCTCCTTTACTGCTGTCCAGGTATTAAAGCACAGGCCTTGGCAATGGACCTCTCCATGTACACTTGACCCCTGGATGACACATGCACCTGCACCTGTTTGCCTGCGACCCCTCCCTACTGGTGCCATGTTGACATACTAGAATGGTGCTGAACTCCAAGGAGGGGATGGATGCTACAGATCTGCCATCACCAACGGAGCAAAATTCTGAGTAAGTCCACCACTTACCCTGAGGCAGTGGTTGGTTAGAAGCATCCTTTGGTAAAGTTGGACATAGCATTAATATGTTAATATATTAAAATTTACTGTACAAAAGGCAATTAGGGGTGTAAATACATGTGGATACAAAGAGTGGGATATATGAAAGTCAATTATAAGTCAATACATAAAAATCCTAAACTCTAAACAGAAAAATCCTAAAGTAATGCCAGTTTGGAGTTTGACTCATTAGCTAAAAGACCTAGATCAAGTTCATCATCATCTTCTTTATTATCACCAATATTCATCACCATCATCACCAATATTTACTGAGCACTTACTGTGTATCAGGCCCACTTCTACATACTTTACTGTTCACTTAATTCTCAAAACTACCCTGTGAGAGTGGTATTATTATCCTCATATTACAATAAGTAAACAGTCTCAAAAAGTTTATTCGTAATTAACTTTGTACAGTATATCAAAGTTTACAAAATGCTTTACCAATATGATCTCCTTTAATTTTTATAATCACATCACAAGGCAGATATTAAAATTATGTCAATTCACAAATGAGGAAACAGACTACAGAGGTTAATTTATTCATGGCTGGTAAAGAAAATCCAAGATCTTTAAACCCTTCTGAAGCAACATCTCTAGTCAATGTGAGACTGTATATTTAAAATAGATGGTTAGAAAGAAAAAAAAAAAATCAAGAAAAAGCAAAAGCTTCTTTTGTTTTTAAAGTAGAATAATGATTAAAATTAAGAGACGCTTACAGCCTTTTCTTTGATATGCCAAAAGATAGATAAGCACAGCGCTTGGCATATAGTAGGTACACAGTAAATACCTCATGAATGAAATGAGAAGAAATATTCAGTGCATTCAGTGGTAAAATCTATACTGCCTCAATAAAATTTCATTTATGCTCAGAATCTCTGTCATCAAGAAAACTGAATAAATACAGATTAATATTTTATAATTTAAGACTGCCAATGTATACATTACTTGTTAGATGAAAAAATAGACACACCTTAATTTGGTGAGGTGTAATCACTATCAATGACCTTGAGAGATCTTATTTTGTGAGAAACCCCGTCTCCCTATCATTTAAATCACTTTTTACTTTTGAAAGGCTTCTCTAAATATGTCCTTCGGTACCACTGATCATATCATTCTACCATTATTTTGCAAGGCTTGGCCTTTATCACATGATCGGAAGAATTTCTTACTGTGTTTAGGCTATGAATAGCATTTGAAAAATTACTCAGTTATAATTATAGACAGCTAACACCTGCCAACTTGCTAGAAAATGAAATCATGTCAAGTTTAAAGACGACTGCAATGCTTGTCAAACAGTGAAGTGTGAAAACAGTAAATGCTCATTTTTAGTGGGGTAAACTAAGATTCTAATTAGACTTTACTGAATATTACACATAGAATTGACAAATTATCCTAGCTATTTAAGAAAGCATATGTATATGTATGTATGTGCATATTTTATATATATATAAAATACATATGTATATATTATATATGTATAAAATCTTGTCAATTTAAACAATTTTTAAGTTAAAACATTAATACTATTCATTTAATGAATATGTATATATGAAAGTTGATTTGGGTAATATAACTAACAAAACTCACACCATAAATTTTATTTTCCTTTAGTATGGTTTAAAAGCTTAGGAAGTTGTTTGAAGGTAATTTTATAATATAATATTTTAAAAATCTATGAAGACCTTTCCCTTTTAAAATTAAAAAGAGTCAGATTTAAAGAAAGCATAAAACTAAAAGTATTTCATTTTTCTAAGGTAATTCCATATTTCATTGCAATCTTATTAGATTTTTCTATAAGTAATTGTAGAAAAGAGATAAGAACATGAGAAGACATGATTCTTGTGTTGCCAAATTTCACAAGTCTTTTTCATATAAACTGAAACATGTCACAAATGGTGACAGTTTACTAGCAGTATACAGGCTTTCAACAATAAAAACGCCTATTGTGAAAGTCCAATAAATGGTCCTAACAGCTATCCTACAAAAACTCCCTAAGTATTTTCAGTGAAAAAGCATTTTTTTAAAAAACAAGCATCTTTTTTTCTTTGAGCAATATTTTTTAACACCTTTATTGGAGTATAATTGCTTTATAATGTTGTGTTAGTTTCTGCTGTATAACAAAGTGAATCAGCTATATGTATACATATATCCCCTAATCTCCTCCCTCTTGCATCTCCCTCCCACCCTCCCTATCCCACCCCTCTAGGTGGTCACAAAGCATGAAGCTGATCTCCCTGTGCTATGTGGCTGCTTCCCACTAGCTATCTATTTTACGTTTGGTAGTGTATATATGTCCATGCCACTCTCTCACTTCGTCCCAGCTTACCCTTCCCCCTCCCTGTGTCCTCAAGTCCATTTTCTATGTCTGCGTCTTTATTCCTGTCCTGCCCCTAGGTTCTTCAGAAACTTTTTTTTTTTATTTCATATGTGTTTAGCATACAATATTTGTTTTTCTCTTTCTGACTTACTTCATTCTGTATGACAGACTCTAGGTCCATCCACCTCACTACAAATAACTCAATTTCATAAAAAACAAGCATCTTTTAAAAGACTGTTTTTCTATACACAAATGTCATGGTAAATGTATCTTTACTGACATTAGTTTAACTTGGTGTAGTAACCAACAGGAAAAAAAGCAAAGCATAAAATAATGTTCCCATAGTGTGGGTTAAACTTCCAGTCTGCCCATTGCCCCTAGTAATACCATTATCAAATATTCTGAAGAACCCTCAGATGCCCCTGAGTTTACTGTGCTAGTGTAACTGAAGTGGTAGTTCATAACATCAAAGTCAATTAAGGTCTTTCTCTCTTAATGTAATAAATATGATCTACAAAAGCTGGGTCAAAGTAAATCCTATTTTCTATTGACTTCAATTAAAAACTAAATATTTGGGGCTTCCCTGGTGGCGCAGTGGTTGAGAGTCCGCCTGCTGATGCAGGGGACACAGGTTCGTGCCCCGGTCTGGGAAGATCCCACAAGCCGCGGAGGGGCTGGACCTGTGCGCCATGGCCGCTGAGCCTGGGCGTCCAGAGCCTGTGCGCCGCAGCGGGAGAGGCCACAACAGTGAGAGGCCCGCGTACCGCAAAAAAAAAAAAATAAAAATAAAAGTAAATATTTTATCATGGTGTGAAAAAAACAGACTGATTTGAGAAACTGTGACAAAGAAGAGATTGTAATTGGTGGCGAGGCTTGCTTGGTGCTGATATACATCCAGCATAACTTTCATCCTTTTATGCAATTTAAGTACTGCCTTCCCTCCACCAGCATCTCCCCTGTCCTTCCACAAATTCTAAAATTTCCCCGTGCCTCTGGTTCCTCCAGTACATGCTAATTTGCTACTCATAAACACTGTTTTTAGATATGAAATTATTTATGATTAAGACATAACACCAAATAGGGCCCCATTGTTTCAAAGTTCTAAGTGATTAATAATCCTTCATCAAACCGAAGATTCTACAGCTACTTTCTGTCACATCAAAGTTTCAACAAATCCTTAAGTTGGCTGTTTAAGTTATTATCTACTCAATTGGTTAAAAGATATCCTGCAAATTTCTAATGGCTTACAAAAGGAAAATAAATATAACCCTAAAACAAAGAGAACAGCACATCTATTTTCAAATTCTTTTACTCCAAGAATGATCTGTATAGCACTTTAAGGGCACACAGTATTAAAGACAAGAAAATAATTCTAATTAAGCTAAACTATTGTTTCAGGGAGTCCTCCTGACATAAACAACCCATGACCTTAAATTGAAATCTAATAGGCAAGTGTTTAACATCCCATTTCCCCACAAAACACTACATCTCATTTATAAACAAAAACAATGTTAGAAAAATATTTTAAAAATTGATCATTCTGGTTTTTTGTTTGTTTCCATGCTAAAGACCATTTGGGGCACTATAACAGGAATAAAATATTTGAAATCTGAAAACTTAAAAAAAAAGAGTATCCGTGTTAGTTTCAATCTTTCTTAAAAGTCAGAACAAAGGAAGAGGACACTGAGGGTAGATAGTGTAGATATGATTCATCCTGTAAGCCAGTGAGTAGAAAGAACATAGGCTTTTTACTTTGTTTTCAAAGCATTTAGAAAAAAAAAAAAGTTAAAGATTTGCCTTCAACTTCTTTACATTCTTCTTCCAAAGAAGCCCAGACAACCTGAGGGTAAATAGTATTCTCCTCTGAGCTCAAAAGCAAAGAAAGAAAGTGGTCAAAGATAGGAATAAGAGGAAGCAGGAGGCTTTCTGAGGGAAAGGGACTGAGTTCTCAGTGTATCAATAAAATAAGGAAGGCCAAAAAACAGTGGATATGGAAGAGAGAAGCTCAGTGTAAACACTGAAAGAGGACTTTCATATTTGCTGTGATACCTAAGAGGCAGCAGTGAATGTTTGAGATGGACTACCTTAAATTTTTGGCTTTGACTAGACACGGCAGTAAAATAGAAATAAAAACAAAACAATCATCTTAAAAGGCCAAATCTGCTTCTAGAATGTTCCGAATCTGTTATATTTTATAGCATCATTATAAATTAGTTACATTTCCAATCTAATAGAATCTAAATTATAACTAGACCAAAGCAATATATTACCTAGTTAGATATCAGTTTTATTGGCAGCCTCTGACTAACCTGTCTTCTGTCCCTCTTCTTCCTCACCAACAGAAACCTTTGTTCACACGATGGGGGCTCTTCTGGCTCTTAGGGGCTGAATGTGGATTAATCCAAACCAAAAATAGAAATGCCCAATTTCTTTGCCAGTTACTGGCTTAGTAAAGGGCATGTGACACTGGTCAATAGAAACTGAGAAGAAGTCTGCTGGAAGGTTTCTGGGGAAAGCTTTTCTTCCCTAATAGAGGCATGGGGAAAAACTCTTTTCCTCTTAGCTGCAAATGGTCAATGACTACACATGGTGCCTGGAGAACAAATAGATAAAAGGCAAAAAGGTAACATAGTTCAGCTAATGAATCAATCTTTCAGGCTTGAAATAGCCTAACTTCCAGACTCATTATGCGAACAATAGGAGGTTTACTAACCTCTTACTGTTAAACCTACAAACTATATATTACCCAATGGATACCAACTGGATACTCCAACTGCAACTCTACAACTATAAATATGCACCATACCCAACAACTAAAGTTTTATTTCTCCCTGGGGGGTAACAATCACTTCACTAAATGAAAGTCTCCTCCATCCCACTTAAGATAAATACTTCTTACTTGGTCTAAGTTTTCTACCTTAAGCCAAGTTACTTTCAGATAGTGTTAATTGCTGACAGGCATATAAGAAAATTTGTTTTCCTTTGTCATGGTATAGAAATGAAAAGGATCAAATGACTACTCTTGGAAAAGTACTTGGCTATTTTGGATACTCCTCATAATGTTTTGATGAATATACACATACTCACATTTCCCCCCTTAATTACATGTATCATAAAGACAATAGCTCACCAGTGGACTATAATAGTGTATTGGGCCACTCCATTCATTTGCTTAGGGAATCAAGCATATCCAAAAGGTATTATGGGTGTAAACAAACAAACAAACAGCACAACTAAAATCTCCTATGAGAACAGAAGACCTTCCTCTAAAACAGGGAACAAATCTAATTGATCTTCCAGTCCTGACTATAGTGCCTGGCACAGAATAGTTCTCAAAAATGTGTTGAACAGATTTAAGTATGCTGACTTGAAATCAATAAATTGAGAACAGGAATACAAACAGAGAATGCTATCTCTCAATGTGCCAATTTTTTACATGTTTAGCCATTCTGAGTTGAATCCATCCTACCACCACCCTACCATATCTTCCTGACCATACTCCTCTGAGCTGACCTATAGCAGTTAAGGGCCCCTTCAGGAACAGCTGCAAGAATTGCAAATGCAGTTCAGCTTTTGCTGCTTACTAGTGAATAACAAGGCATTACAGAGCACTACATTATTTTGTTTCCCTTGTGAGGCTGCAGCGTTAAGTGGACGCCAGATGATGCTGGACATTAAGTAACATACTTAAGTTTAGATTCTATCCTAAAGGATTTTAGGGAGGAGAGAAACATGGTCAGCTTTTTATTTTAGATAAATAGCTCTGCAATTACGTGGAGGATGGATATAAAGGTGGTTGAGAAAAGTGAGAGATAAGAATGTCAGGAGTAGAAAAGTGGTGGCAGGGGCAGAAATCCCTTTAAGAGCTATTTCTAATCAGATTTATCATAGGCAACTTAATCTCAACATGTCCAAAACAGAACTCACCATTCCCCTCAAGTGACCCTCTACCACTCTTTTGTCTCCCGAAATGACTTAATTATTCACCAAGGAGTTCAAGCTAGAAACTTTAGAGCCATCCTTGATTTTATTTTCCTCATCTCCTATATCCAATTAAATACTATACCCCATAGGTTCTAACTCCTAGCTATCTCCCAAATCTATTCACCTTTTTCCACTTTGCCCACTACATCTTACTCCACCATTTTTGCTTTGGACTAGTGAACAACCTCCTAACTGTTGTACATTCACTCTCGACCCCCGAAATCCATTCTTCAAATTGCTTCCAAAGTGATGCTTCTAATACACCATGTATCATGTCACCATCTTGCTCAACACCCCCCAGTGGCTTCCCATTGTTGCTAGGATAAAGCCTACAACTCCTAACATGGCCCACAAGATCCTCTGTTCTCTGGCTCCTGCCTAAAAACAGAATTCCTAACTTTATGGGTGTTTCTTATGTGCTAGGCACTGTGCTATGCTTTATAAGCATTATTTCATTTTATTCTCATTGTGAGGCAGGAACTATTAGCATCACCCTCATTCTGCAGGTGAGAAAACTGAGTCAAGGAGAGATTATGTAACTTACCTAAGGCTGTAGAGTTCAGGTCTGACTCCAGAGCATGTACTTAAACTTTCACACTCTCCTCACACTGTATGCTCCAACCACACTGCATTACTTTCCACTCCTAAATTCACCTGCTCTCTCTTACCATGAGGCCTTCACACACACTATTCCCTATACATGGAATGTCCCTCTCACAAATCTCATTTTTGCCTGGATAATATCTATTCATTTCTGCTTAAATGCCATCTCTTCAGGGAAGTCTTCCTTTACTATCTAAAATTATATTGTTTATTTGTTTATGGTCTGTCTCCCTTCAGTAGAATGTCAAAATTGTTACCACTGATTCTCAGTTCTTAGAATGGCATTCATCAGGGGTTCAATTAACATTTGTTGAATGAAGGCATGAATGAATGATGTAGGGATGAAAACTCCCTAATCTAGTAACTTCATCTATTCAGACTAAGAAACAGTATTTATTTAGTAGCTTCCAGGTCCCAGTCAACACTCTTGAGAACTTACAGCTGAGCCTGCGCGTCCGGAGCCTGTGCTCCGGGAGAGGAGCTCTGTCTCTCCCACAGGCTCTGGGAGAGACAGACACATAAACATGTGATTATAGCCCAATATAAGTAAAGTGCCTGTTAGAATTGTAGCTGGAATAATGTGCAATAGATGCAGAGATGAGAAAGAAGGCATAAATTGATGGGAAATCTTTACAGGAGAGATTCTTGAATCCTTTTGCAGGATGAATGAGTCTTGAAATACATATCACACAGTCCATGTATTTCTTTTATGAAAGGGGAGAGCAGCATCCATTACATATGGGGCACTTTACATCTCAGTTATCATAATTTATATTATTTATTATAGTAATACACCTCTGTATTGTTATTACCATTTTATAGATGTGGAAATCCAAGCTTAAGAGAGGTCAAGTAACTTAACTCGTTCAAGGGTATGCAGTATATTAATAAAGGAGGAGAACCTGAGCCCAGGTCTGACACCAGTACCACTTTACTTACCATTATGTTAGTCCTTTGACCCTGTACTCCCCAGAACCTCATTACTTCTGTTTTCAATCTAACTCTTAACAAAACTGGTTATCTGGTTTCCCATTCTAATATAAAAAAAAGTAGCAAAATAAAAGATTCAGGAAGAGACTGAAGTGAAGTATACCAACAGTAAGGTAAGGAACAGAAAGACTATAAAAATTGAACACACAAATTCAAACAAAATGTATCATACAGGCCTACATATACATTCCACCCTCAGCTGTACAAGAGTATGTACTTGATGTGCATAATGATGACCCCATTATGAAAAAAACGGTTGTTGTAGTCACTACACTAAAAGATAGAGAAATAACTTTTGATGCTCAAAGAGGTAAACTTCAAGTACTAGAATAATTCCTCTCTAGTAACTCTGGATAAATATAAATTGTAACTATTGTTTCCACAGCGTTTGTGAGAAGAAATATCCAGAGATCTTAGAGTCTTCATTTTATACACATTCTTATTTTTCTGTTGCTTTAAACTGAATTCAAACCAAAATAGAAAAACTGTTCATCTTAGCTTACATATATACCCAAGTAAATTATAAATTTAAAAAACTTCTCATACTGTGACTTTGAACACATGTGGATTGAGTAATTTAGACTGATAAGCTTAAAGACCATTTCTGACAATTCTTAATATCTAAAAATCTTTCCCTTAAAAAAAAACCTTCTAATAAATCTTCTAATAAAACAAGATAAATTGAATATGTACAAACAGGAGGAAAACTATAACATCCTTTATCCTTTGCACTCACAACTTAAATAGGTATATATGTGAAAAAAAAGAATCAAACAACTTAGGCAAACACAGAGAAAGCTAGTTAAGTAACTGACCATAACAGCCTACCATTCACTCAACCTGAATCCAATTCTTCAATCTGCAGATGTCAGCTCCTTTATAACATGGGCTTTTATTATTTTATATAATTCTTTCAGGAAAAAAAGGTTGCATTTAGGGAACAGATTCTCGGGTTTTTTGCTTTGTTTTTAAGAACAAGAGGAAATTGTTTCACCAGTTATCTCGAACAAGCTGACTAGGAAATATTTCTTTATCATTTTAGAGGGTTTTAAACGTGAAACTTTCCACAGAGAACACTGTTTGTAGCAATGTGAAAAGCATACTGGCTACACTTCCCAACAACACATAAAAATGAATATAAGGAAAAGTAAGTATTCATTTGTAATTAACTGTAATTTTCACATATTTTGCCCAGGAGGAATGCATTTCTTTTAAAATTTTTTTTATACAGCAGGTTTTTATTAGTTATCTATTTTATACATATTAGTGTATATATGTCAATCCCAATCTCCCAATGGAGGAATGATGCATTTCTGCTAATACTCTCTAGAAAGACAATACTTGTTTAGTTGTATTTGAAAATTACTTTTACTTTAGTTCACCTTGTCCAATTTTAACCCCAAATTCAATGTTTTACAAAACAGTCTAAATTTAAGATGTTGAGTGGTTCAAATTATAACAATCTATTTGAAGCAAATACAAAGTGAATATCTGCAAGTAAAACTTCACATTACTAGATAAACAGTTGTACTTATAATGTTATTTCTTACCTGGACGCTCTTCAGAATAAACTCACTTTTCTCTCTTACATCTTTAAAGGGACATCTCTTAGAAAGCATAAGCAGATGAGCAAGAAGCTTATTCAACCCATCCAAAGAAACAGCATTTGAAAGGCCGTCTGCTGGACGATAAGGTGTCTCTTTCACCAAACGAAGACACTCGGTTTTTCTCACAATGATCTGCCTAATGTTTTCCAGTGCTGTCTCTCTAGTAGTTGAATCTCTACTGCACAGTCCATCCCATCTCACTTCATTCTCTCCTTCAGCCATGACAATTGGAGTTTTTTCTTTGCTGTCTTCAGTTACCTTTCAGCATGTCCCCCAAAGCACTTTGCATTTTTTAAAACGAGAAAGGTAAGAATAAAATCAGAGAACTCGAATCGTCATGAAAACATACGTCTGGGTGACATTTGGAGGCAGAAGTGTCTTCGATCTACAAGATAGAGCTCGCCCTCTCCTTCTGCCCGGAGGGGCAGTCTTCTGGTCAGAGACTGAGAAAAAAAGTTGGAAAGTTGAAACCTTACAGCGCTGGCTTTGCTGGACAGGCAGTGTCGGGAAAGTGTTCTCCTCCGTCTCTCGGCGTCAGCGGATATCCTCACGTTGTGGAGCTGTCAAACCCGTACTCTGCCCAAAAAGGCTGGTAACAGCTGAACGCTCACCAGCCATTCGGTGTTTTTTGTCTGTGCAGCCACGGTGTTCTCGGGAGCGTTCCCATTCCGCCCCTCCTCCGGCACCAGTCCCCGCCTTCCGCAGCTCCTCCCTCCCGGCCAGGCGCTGGCTGGGAAGGCTTGCCGAGCCCTGGCTTGCTGGCCCCGGCGGCCAGAGACCCTGGCGCTCCCGGGTGGTCGGCAGCCTCGTGCAGCCGCTGTCTCGGTGGCGGCGTTGGGGGAAATCGTCTCCGGCCTGCCGGTTCCGGACTCCCCGGGCAGACGCCGTTTCTTTTCCAATCCTTGCGTCCTCGCCCACCGCCCGCCAGGCCAGCCAGGCACAGGGCGGCCCCGCAATCCCCGAGCGCGGGGCTGGGGAGCGAAGCTGGTGGAACGGCTGGGCCCGCGGCGCAGAGCCCGCCCCTTCGCCCAGCCCCATCGGTGGGGCTCGGCCCAGAGGGCGGGAGCGGGGAGGAAAGATGGGGTCCTCACCCCCAGCCCCTCCCCTTTCTCCGCCCGGCACAAACGAGGAGCCGCCCCCGCCCCTGCGCCCTGTTCCCCGCCCAAGCAGACGCGACCCGCGGAGGCAAAGCCATTGGAAAAAACCCCGCCCTCCCACAGGCTACCTCCTAGACCCCAAGTCCGCGCGCGGCCGCCAACCGCTGCCGGCCGTTACGCTTGCGTGACGGCGGGCAGCGCGCATGCGCCTTAAAAGGCAGTTAAGCTGCGCCGGGGGGTGTTCTAGCTGCTCTGAGGTTTGGATTCTTTGGCCTGAACAAGGGGAAAGGAAAATAAGGGACAGCTGAAGTACACAAGCACGGCAGAGAGTGTAGCACAGACGTACACCTGGAAGTTCTTGAATTTAAATTTAAGGTCAGCCTAAAAATAGAAACGGTCTCTTTATTACGCTAAACCCAGGTTTAAGAAGGCAGGGCGTACTCGCATTGACTTCTGGGAAGTATAGTTTTGGTGCCCTCGGCGCGTTCTGTTTGCGACAGAAACTACCGCCCCCGTGAGCCACTGCGACGTAGCCTGTGGCGGCCTGCGAGCCAAGGGTTAGCGTTGACGGAGATTGACTGAGAGCGTCGGTTTGGTGAGCATTGTGGGCTTGGTTGCCACTTTTCCTTTGACAGGATTTTTCCTTCATTTCCTCTGGGATTTTAGAAACCAAGCCATCTAGGGCTGTATCCTTAGTCCAGGGACTTCTGTTAGTAATCTATGTGGGAAGGACTAGTCCGGGTGCCCAATCCCGTGGGCGCGTAGAGGCGAGAATTTGGGAATGGTTGCTATCCTGAGGGTCGGAGGGTGCAGCATAAGGCCAGGGAAGGAGGATGCTGTGGAACCGGGTGCTCCGCGCTGCTGCCTCTACTTCCGCTCTCTCAAGTGGGCTCGCGCGGCATGGATTAAGTACCCCTATGCAATTGCACCTGTTTGCCATTGCACAGGGTTGTGGTTTATTTGCTCAGTCAAATGTCACCGCAAGCCAGGCTTTCAAAGAGAGTTGTAAAATCCCTTTTGTATGAGACTAAAGGAGAAAGAATCCCCGGTATTCCTAAATATGAATTTTTGCAGGCTTTAAGGATACAATATGAAGAGAGACATAAAAATCTCCAAAATTTAGTATTTTTTAAAGATTCAATCATTTGTTTACAAATTACTGTTTGATTTTAAAAAGTCATTCCTCTTGAGGAAAGTCGACGTTTGAAGTGTTGTCAATGGACTGAAGACCAAATTAGGTTTTAATCCTTCACGTTGCAGAATAGATGTGTTTCTTAAAACTTAGCCTTGTTAGGTACTAAGTATGCAACAGTGGAAAAGACTGTTATCTAGTTAAACTAATGGTTAAACATACTACACATTACACACATTAAACATATAGTACTATATCATTGGGATGGCTAGAAAGATCACTGAGCCCAGTCTTGGGAAGTCAGGGAAATCTTCATCTCAGGGAAAGAGGGCCAAAAGAACAGCATATGGTGAGGCCCTGAGTGAGAGAGAGAAGATAATTTCAGGAAACTGCAATAAGCCAAAATCATACATATTTTGAGAGGGATAGCTTTTTGTGTATTGATGTAATTTGAAGCAGCAAAGAGAAAGGTACTGTGAATTTTCCAGATAGTTTCTGAAAGTCATCTATCCTTGAACAGATTTATAGTTCTGATGAATTGGTTTAATTTGGAAAGCCTTTGACATTCTAATGTTACTGGTTTAAAATCAGAATTTTAAAAAATGAGAACTTCTTATGAGTATGATTTCAAAAACCAAAAAAGCCATTCCTTTTTTTTTTCTTTTTGAGGGGCTCATCCTCCTTTGTCCAGCCCACAAAGGGTAGGGTAGTTTCCTTTTTTTTTTTTTTCTTGCGGTACGCGAGCCTCTCACTGTTGTGGCCTCTCCCGTTGCGGAGCACAGGCTCCGGACGCGCAGGCTCAGCGGCCATGGCTCATGGGCCCAGCCGCTCCACGGCATATGGGATCTTCCCGGACCGGGGCACGAACCCGCGTCTCCTGGATTGGCAGGCGGACTCTCAACCACTGCGCCACCAGGGAAGCTCATAGGGTAGTTTCTTAAGTCCGAGTCTCCTTTTTGCTATGTAATTGAATATGATCTCATTCATAGCCATGGTTTTGCCACCACCTATGACTCTTAAATGTATAGCTCCATCCAGCTTCACCTTTCAGCGTTCTTATATACATCTTCTTGATATTTCTTGGCTATCTCAAAAGTACCTCAAACTTAACATGCCTAAAACCAAATGCATGGTTATCATCTGTGAATCTGATTGTTTTCCAGTGTTCCCTACTTCACTTTAAGACACTACCATCCACTTATGATGAAAATTTGAAACCTAAGCATTAGTACTATTTTTTTAATAAATTTATTATTTTTGGCTGCGTTGGGTCTTCGTCGCTGCGTGTGGGCTTTCTCTAGTTTCAGCGAGCGGGGGCTACTCTTTGTCGCGGTGCGCGGGCTTCTCATTGCAGTGGCTTCTCTTATTGTGGAGCACGGGCTCTAGGCGCGCGGGCTTCAGTAGTTGTGGTGCACGGGCTTAGTTGCTCCGCGGCATGTGGGATCTTCCCAGACCAGGGCTCGAACCCGTGTCTTTCTTAATGTCCTTCATACCTCTGTATCCAAATTATTATTAAGACTTATCAATTTTATCTCCCAAATATCCCTCAAATCCATCCTTTTCCATGCATCTACATAAGCACAGTCTTTTCTAAACTGCCATAATCTCTTGCCAAGACCATTGCAATAGTGATTATTCACTCTGGCCTTTCTCCATTAGTTCTCCAAACAGTAGCCAGAATAACTGTTTCAAAATTCAGATTTCTCTTAAAACCATTTAGTGATGTCCTGCCTTAATCTTAAAGGCAAAATTTCTTTATAAAGCCTAATGTCATTTGGTCCCTTTCCACCTTTCCAGCCTCACTTAGTCTACCAGTCTCCACCTATCTGTGCTTCAGCCATACAGATCTTTCTTCAGTCACTGGTTCTCATATTCCTTTTTATCCATTTGTTCACTCAACAAGTATCTGTTGAGTGCCTACTATATAACAGGACATTGAGGTTATACTACTGAGCACAATGTACAAAAGTCCCTACTCTCATAATCTTACATTCTACTAAGGAGAGATAGACAATAAAAATGTGACATATATAGTAAATGAAGACAAATGCAGTGGAGAAAAATAAGAACCAACTCAGAAGGGGGATGGAGAGTGCCAGGTTTTGGGAGGCAAGGTTCACTTTTAAATAAGGTGGTCAGAGAAGACCTAATCAAAAAGGGTCATTTGAGGGGATCTGAAGTAGGAGGAGGAGTAAGTCATGCAGATGCCTGGAGGAGGAACGTTTCTGTGAAGAGAACAGCCGGTGCAAAGGCCTGCGGGTCCTCACATTTGACAAATAACAGTGTGGCAGGAGAGGAGAAAAACATGAGGTCACAGAGGATGGAGGTCATGTAGGTGATTGAAAGAACTTTGACTTTTTTGATTGAGATAGGAGGCCATTGCAAGGTTTTGAGCAGATGGGTTGCATGATCTGACTTTTTAAATTGATTACTTCTTTTAAATTGTGTTGATCATGGACCATGGAGAAGCAAGCGTAGAAGCAGAGACACTAAATAGAAAGGTAAAGTAATAGTCCAGGTAAAAGATGGTAGTGGTAGTGGGCCAGGGTGATAGCAGTGGAGGCAGTGGGAAGAGGCCAGAGTCTGAATATATTATGAAAGTATAGCCAACAGGTTTGCTGACAGATTGGATATAAAGTGTGAGAGTAAAAGAGTCAAAGATGATTACAAGTTTTTAGCTTGAGCAACTAGGAGGGAATTACCATTCAGTGTCATGGGAAAGTCTCCAGATTTGTGTGTTGGGGTAGCAGGGTAAATCAGGAGTTTGGTTTGGCCATGTTACGTTTGAGATGCCTCTAAGACATTACAGTAGAGGTGTGGAGCAGGCAGTTTGATAAATGAGTCCAGAGATGAGGGTAAAGATCTGCCTATAGATATAATTTTAAGCTTCACAGTAGTGTTTTGATAGTAGATAAACACCGAGAATAGCTGGTATCACAAAAAGAGGCACTCCATGGAGTTTGGGTCGATTTGGATTTATCTGCAACTATGCAGGATTTGCCAGTGAACCGAGAGAAAAACCTAGAGTGTGGCATCCTAGAACGCAAGTGAAAGTGGTTGAGGAGGAAGGAATGCTAAGTTATGTTAAATGCCGCTCTAGGTCAAGTGAGATGAGGATAGCTGATCACTGCATACAGTTACGTGGAGCTCACTGAGGATCTTGAGAGCAGTTTCAGTGCGGTAAAGGGTAGAAAAGCCAGAAGGGTGTTTTATTTGAGAGAATAGAAGACGAGCTAGAGACAGTGAGTATGGTACTGTTTTCTTTATCCAGACTGTTCCAGCCTAGTCTTTGACTCCTGTTCCTGTAGATCTTAGCTGAAATATCACTTTCTGAGAGTTTCCCTGATCTGATTAAATGCCCCTATTGCATACTCTTATTGTGCTGTATACTTTACTTGCTAATAAGTTACAAATGTAGTTTTACGATTGTCAGTGTGATAATTTGACTTAAGTGTATCTGCTTCTAAAGCTTAAGCAGGCCAGAGCAGTGGCTGTGCCAGTTTTTGCACATCCTCAGCTCCGAGTACAGTGTCTGACAGAATGAACTTAATAAATACTTGACGAAAGAATGAATGGAAGAAAAATGTAATGTCAGAATTTTCAAAGGTGTTGCACATTTACCTGTTGTTTACAAAAACACAAGATAATTAATGGATGGAGGAGGATATTTTATAATGAAAACATTTTAGAAAATTAGTCTTAAAAGAGAACAAAACTGGGACTTCCCTGGTGGTCCAGTGGGTAAGACCGCGCTCCCAATGGGGGGGACCCGGGTTTGATCCCTTGTTGGGGAACTAGATCCCACATGCATGCCACAACTAAGAGTCCTCATGCCGCAACTAAAAGATTCTCCCATGCTGCAACTAAAGATCCCGCATGCCACAACGAAGATCTCGTGTGCTTCAACTAAGACTCGGCACAGCCTAAATAAATGAATAAATTTTTTTTTTAAAAAGAGAGCAAAACTTTTATTGCTAGTGAGTTGTAGTGCTCACCCTCATGAAATTGGATTTGCTGATATCTTTACCATGTTCCTGCATGTCTCATCCTGTTATAAGATAGTCGCACATATTTACGTAGAGTATAAAGTAGAGGATATCCTCTACTTTATACTCTACGTAAAAATGCGCAACTATCCTCTACATTCATTTATGCTTTAAATGAATAGTGCTCTAGTCAATAGTGCTTTCCTCTAGTCAAGGAAAAAGCTGACTGGCTGGTCTCCGACAAGAGGCTTTCACTATGAAATTCATTGATTAATTGACTGTAAGAAAAACAGGGCTTCTAAGTCTTGTGCACTTACAAACACAATCTTTCTACATGCACCAGAGTTTGTGAGATACACACACACACACACACACACACACACACTTGACTGATGAATTTATCAGGATGCCAGTTTATTGATATACTTTGAGATATTTGTCAAGTAGATAGCATACTGATTCTCTGACTAAGGGGTTTTCTGTTTAGGAAGATTATATGAGAAATCAGGTTGCTTAGGAGCTTGGAATCACAACAAAGGAAATTAGATGTATGTTGTGGTCACTTAATAGCATTAAGCTCTGAGAACCTCTACAGTAGAGCTTAAATTGCCTCCAATTTCTGCCCATCTGAGTTAAATTTTTCTATTCCTGACAGCTGTTCTTTTTGATGAAAACATTCTGTCTTTAAATATGTTAAAACATTTATATTGTAGCCTAGTCTCTGGTCTTAGAGCCATTCTGTCTCTATAAGCTAACTTTGCATATATCTGCTCTGGTCCATTATGTACTGATTTATAGTTTAGCCTTCTGAAGGTAATATTATTTCTAAGTTTTTGTAGGCCCCACATATCACAGGGGTGTACATTGATGTTAAGCTCAACAATGAGGTCTGAGCTAGAGATGTATTATAACTATCAGCCTATTAGAGTATTTTGTTTTATTTTGCTTTTAACTTACCATGTCTGTGTGCTTACTGCGGTTCAGGCAGTCTGTTAAATGCTTTGCACTTATATTATTTGGCCCTTACATAGCTAAAAAAAAAAAAGAAATGCTAGAGTTCATCCAAAGCTTACTCTTAACCATTATGTTAGTGTTATACTATAACCATGGGAGCAAATACAATTGGCTATGGTGAGGATGCAGAATAAGAACCACGGTAGTTTGAAACTGACCAGAGAAGGAAGGGAATAACCAGGAAATGGGCAACCAGGGTTGAAAATTTCAAGAAGAAATGACTAGTCAATATGGAGAATGCTACCAACATGTCTAGAAGGCTAAAGTTACTGAATGGTTTGACAGTAGGTAGTCTCTGTTACCCTATAATATATGCATCTGGTGTATATTCCCATATTAATATTGAATTACTATGCTGTATTGAGATAAAGACTGATTGACTTGGGTTGGCCTAGGGTAAAACCATGCTGCTCCCTGAAGATAGGAGAGTCTCTCCTAAAGGGCTGGCATTTCTCTTGTTCACCTCTACCAAAAATGTAGGTTCCAGATCAGGAAACTACAACTTGGATAAAAGGATTTAAGTGGGGATAGGTAACTCTGGATCCTTCTGGGTTCTCTTTCCTAGGTTTAGTCTTTAAGGAGGGGATATGGTAAGCATGGATTCTTCGGTGGTGGGTGCTAAAATAGTGCTCACCAGTTGAGGGTAGATCAGGAACTATGATAGAACAGGGCCTAAAAGCCCCAGAGAGAAAATCCTAACTTTTAAGATTCACTGCCTGGTTACTTTTTTGGTGTCTGTGCTTTCTTCTCTTTTATTATATTTTGACTTTGGTAAAGTCTTATTTAAATATCATAACCTTATCTTTGTTGTATCAAGATATATAGGGGAAAGAGTCATAATCATAGATCTGACAAGGCTCTAGCATTATAAGGGGAGCAGCACCCTTCTCCCAGTGAGGCCAGTGAGGAGGGACAGCGATAATGAGATCTCCAAGGGGAAAGTGAATATTAAGGACAAGAACTGGAGCTTGTAGATTTAACTCATAAGTTCCTCTTCTGCATGTAGAGATTCTTCTTCCATTGTCAACCTCAGAGGATCTGAATTTTATTTATTAAAGAAGGCAGTGCCATTTTCCTATCAGAAAATGACCTTTTTCAGTGCACTTACAGGGGAATGGAGGAATGAAAGCCTGATATTTGCATTCATTTGTCGAGTATTTATTGAAAACCTAATATGGACAAGCTCTATGATTGGCACTAATTATACAGCAGCATAATTAAGAAGCTGCCATTAAGAACTGCCCTTAAGCATACAACCTGCATGGAATGTAGACTGTTCTTTGAAGAAGTTTGGCTGAACAGCGAGGGATAGAGATAGGATAGTAGCTGAAGGACTGTGTGAGTGATGATGAGAGAAGGGTGATGTTTAGCAGGTAGACTCAATGAGATTTGGTGACTGTTTGGATCATGGAGATAAAAAAAGGAAATGCCTGGGGGACTACTATCCAGATGGTAAGGAGTAACTCCTCCCATTAATCAGAGTATGGAATATATTAGGAAGACCAGTCTTGGATGGAAAGATACTGAGTCCAAGTTTGCACATGTTAATCATCTTCTTTGAGGGACTTACGAGTCATTCAGGTGAACAATGACCAGTACTGCTTATGAACACCTTCTGTACGTGAAACCCTAACTGTTCTTTGTGAGATGTAGCTGTAGATTCAAATAGTGAGAAGAGCATGGACCTTGGAGTCACAGTATCTTGGGTATGAATCCCAACTTTACTTCTTACTGGCAGTGTGAATTTGGTCAGTTATTTAACCTCACTAACTTTGAATGTGGGAGATGAAATAGCCTTAGTTTTCTTACCTGTAAAGGGAGGATAGTACCTGCCTTCCCAGGGCTGTTGTGAAGATTTAATGAGATAATATAAAGTTTTAGATTAGCAATTGGCACTCAAGAAACAGTATCATAAATCACAGCAAGATCCTTTTTGACCCACCTCCTAGAGAAATGGAAATTAAAAAAAGAATAAACAAATGGGAGCTAATAAAACTTAAAAGCTTTTGCACAGCAAAGGAAACTATAAACAAGACGAAAAGACAACCCTCAGAATGGGAGAAAATATTTGCAAATGAAGCAGCTGACAAAGGCTTAATCTCCAAAATATACAAGCAGCTCATGCAGCTCAATAACAAAAAAACAAACAACCCAATCCAAAAATGGGCAGAAGACCTAAATAGACATTTTTCCAAAGAATATATACAGTTTGCCAACAAACACATGAAAAGATGCTCAACATCAGTAATCATTAGAGAAATGCAACTCAAAACGATAATGAGGTATCACTTCACACCAATCAGAATGGGCATCATCAAAAGATCTACAAACAATAAATGCTGGAGAGGGTATGGAGAAAAGGGAACCCTTCTACACTGTTGGTGGGAATGTAAATTGATACAGCCACTATGGAGAACAGTATGGCAGTTCCTTAAAAACCTGAAAATAGAACTACCATATGACCCAGCAATCCCACTACTGGGCATATACCCTGAGAAAACCATAATTCCAAAAGAGTCATGTACCACAATGTTCATTGCAGCTCTATTTACAATAGCCAGGACATGGAAGCAACCTAAGTGTCCATCGACAGATGAATGGATAAAGAAGATGTGGCACATATATACAATGGAATATTACTCAGCCATAAAAAGAAACAAAATTGAATTATTTGTAGTGAGGTGGATGGACCTAGATAGAATCTGTCATACAAAGTGAAATAAGTCAGAAAGAGAAAAACAAATACCATACACTAACACATATATACAGAATCTAAAAACCAAAATGGTTCTGAAGTATCTAGGGGGCAGGACAGGAATAAAGATGCACACGTAGAGAATGGACTTGAGGACACGCGGAGGGGGAAGGGTAAGCTGGGACAAAGTGAGAGAGTGGCATGGACATATATACACTACCAAATGTAAAATAGATAGCTAGTGGGAAGCAGCCGCATAGCACAGGGAGATCAGGTCGGTGCTTTGTGACCACCTAGAGGGGTGGGAGGGAGATGCAAGAGGAAAGGAATATGGGGATATAAGTATACATATAGCTGATTCACTTTGTTATACAGCAGAAACTAACACAACAATGTAAAGCAATTATACTCCAATGAAGATGTAATAAAAAATAAAAATGAAAGAAACAGTATCATCAAAATGATCATCTTTATGTAAAATAGTACTTGTCCTTCAACTTGATTGATATTAATGAAATATTTATAAGGTGCTTTGTGGTTGAACTGAAAAGTGTTATTTTGTATAATGCTACTATTGTTGGCATTCTCTATGATTTTATAATGAGATCCTTGAATTATATTTCATTTTTCCCAAATTTACAACTTAGCTTTAATAATATTTTATATTTTAAGCTTCTTAATTGGGGAAAGTTGCTATAAGTAAAAATATGGCAATTATGATTTTTCATAAAACAGCAAAATGAGAGATTACTGTATTTCTGAGCAAGGACTCCATGTCCAGCTTTGTTATAGAAATTTTTAAAAACACCATATTTCATCTGTAACATATCTATATGATATAAAAAATGTAAAGAATGTATATTTCAAGAAAATATAATTACCAATCACATAAAATTTTATTTAATGTGGTACAGTTTTATACTGCTTAATTCAGAGCTCTTATTTTTATAATGTCTACCTTATTTTTCTAGCCACAAATAAAGTAAATAGATATTATGGAATTTAGAAGAACTTCTCCAGGTTGGTAAAACTGAGTGGTTCTTTTTTTTGTTGAGTTTTAGGAGTTCTTTGTATATCTTGGACACAAGTTCTTTATCAGATATGTTTTTTGCAAATACTTTCTCCCAGTCTGTGGCTTGTCTTTTCATTTTCTTGCCAGTGTCTTTTGCAAAGCAGAAGTTTTTAATTTTAATAGAGGCAAACTTGTCAGTTTTTCTTTCATGGGTTGTGCTTTTGGTATCCTAAAAGTCATTGCCAGACTCAGGGTCACCTAGATTTTCTTCTATGTTATCTTCTAGAAGTTTTATGGTTTTGTGTTTTATGTTACAGGTTTATGATCCGTTTTGAGTTAGGGTCTTTTTGGTGAAAGGTATAAGATCTGTGCCTAGATTCATTTATATGTTAAGAAAGTTTCTGCTGGATCTGAAATTATTAATTACTTTGATCAATAATATTAAAAGGTGACAGAAACTTTAAAAAAACAAATAATATACTGAATATTCACAACTATATAAGTTTTGTTCTTCAAAACTGTTCAGTGAGCGAGAGGCTCGAAGTCAGCCCAAAGATGGGGCCAGGGAGAGCTTTATCTGAAACACATCAGGAGACTGGACTAACAGCTCCATTTTAGTGCCGCTCTACTGTTATCTATTGTTAACATGTGCAGTTGGCTGAGTGCTGTATGTGCAAATTGTTTGGGGAGACTTCCTACAATTAGGAATATTTTACTTCAATTAATACACCCTGTTATTTGTTCACATTGCTATTTCTTTGCTACTTTGCCTAGTCATACAGGCTTGCAAAAATCCACCTGTGGTTTCTCTCCAATAGTTTCACTCTTTTATACTGTGAAACAATGAAGCCATCTGAACCTTAAATATCTCCCTATATTTTGACTGACTTCAATTTTGTTTTTAAAGGAAATTTTCCTAATTATCTGCCATTTAGTAATGTGAATAAGTTTGCCTTGAAATACTTGGTTTTTCTTACTTTGGCTTGTTGGAAAACAGTTTATCAACCAATTGTTTATTATATGTGTACCTTGGTGTTTATGTGTTGCCCAGATGAATCATAAAGGCTTTTAAATGTTGAATCTTTAGATTTTATTTTTAAGGTGTCTGTAACAAAATTGATTTGAATTATGTTCTTTTAAGCCTTAAAACACCTACTTTCTGAAACACTGTCATACATACTATTCTCAGAAAAGAATTCTTTTTCTTTTTTTTGTGTTATTTTGCTTCTATCTCTCAAGAATAAATGAATGAACCACTTAAATCAGATTTACTCTTTTAATATTTTCTCCAGTTCCTCTGTCTTTGATGTTACCAGATTTATTATAATATGCTTTGAATATCTAAATCTCCAGTATTTCTGGCATACTTTAATAGATTAAACAATTTATTATTTTAAAAAAAAATCTAGGGCTTCCCTGGTGGCGCAGTGGTTGAGAGTCCGCCTGCAGATGCAGGGGACACGGGTTCATGCCGCGGTCCGGGAAGATCCCACATGCCGCGGAGTGGCTGGGCCCGTGAGCCATGGCCGCTGAGCCTGCGCGTCCGGAGCCTGTGCTTCGCAGCGGGAGAGGCCACAGCAGTGAGAGGCCAGCGTACCGCAAAAAAAAAAAAAAAAAACTATATTCATTTTGCCCTTATTTAAATATTTGTGAGCCGACTCACTATATGTATATGTGTGTGTGTGTATATATATGTATATACACAATTTATGACATGTACATATATATGTGTGTGTGTATATATATATATATACATACACACACACATATATATATATACACACACACAATTTATGACAAATTTTATAGACCAATCTCACTGCTGGCTTCATTCTTTTTTTTCCTACTCTTATTTTCCTTATCCACATATTTTATGTGAATATATACATATATAGAGGTAAGGTATTAAAATTTTGTGTCATTGTGTCATTTAAAAACTTTAAATATTTCAAACAAAAAGAAAAATATAATAAAACCCTTTTACCTACCTCTTGGAATGGATAAATTGTTAATATTTTGCTTCATTTGCTTGCTTCATTCATTTAATTATAAAATCTAATCTTTTTATTGAAGTATAGTTGATATACAATGTTATATAAGTTACAGGTGTACAATATAATGATTCACAATTTTTAAAGGTTATACTCCATTTATAACTATTATAAAATATTGGCTATATTCCCCATGTTGTACAATATATCCTTCTAGCTTTTTTTTTTTTTTTTTGGCTGCATTGGGTCTTCGTTGCTGTGCATGGGCTTTCTCTAGTTGCAGCAAGCAGGGGCTACTCTTTGTTGTGGTGTGCGGGCTTCTTATTGTGGTGGCTTCTCTTGTAGCAGAGCATGGACTCTAGGCATGCGGGCTTCAGTAGTTGTGGCACGTGGGCTCAGTAGTTGTGGCTTACAGGCTCTGGAGTGCAGGCTCAGTAGTTGTGGCGCATGGGCTTAGTTGCTCCGCGGCATGTGGGATCTTCCCAGACCAGGGCTCGAACCCATGTCCCCTGCATTGGCAGGTGGATTCTTAACCACTCCACCACCAGGGAAGTCCCCTTCTAGCTTATTTTATACATAATAGCTTGTACCTCTTAATCTTCTATCCCTATATTGTCCCTCCCCCTTCCCTCTCCCTCACTGGTGACCACTAGTTTGTTCTCTATATTTGTGAGTCTGTTTCTTTTTTCTTATATTCACTAGTTTGTTGTATTTTTTAGATTTCACATATAAGTGATATCATACAGTATTTGTTTTTCTCTTGGGGTACATGTATCTTTTTGGATTAGTGTTTTTGTTTTCAGATATGTACCCAGGAGTGGCATTGCTGGGTCATATGGTAGTTCTGTTTTTAGTTTTTTGATACACGTCCATACCATTTTCCATAGTGGTTACACCAATTTACATTCCAATGAACAGTGTACAAGGGTTCCCTTTTCTCCACATCCTCACCAACACTTGTTTTTTGTGTTCTTTTTGATGATAGCCATTCTGACAGGTGTGAGGTGATATCTTATTGTGGTTTTGATTTGCATTTCCCTGATGATTAGTGATGCCGAGCATCTTCCTCTTGGGAAAAATGTCTGTTCATTTCTTCTGCCCATTTTTTAATGGGGTTGTTTGTTTGATGTTGAGCTGTATGAGCTATTTATATATGTTGGATGTTAACTCCTTATTGGTCGTATCATTTGCAAATATTTTCTCCCTTTCAGTAGGTTGTGTTTTTGTTTTGTCAGTGGTTTCCTTTGCTGTGCAGAAGCTTTTAAGTTTAATTAGGTCCCAATGTTTATTTTTTGCTTTTATTTCCTTTGCTTTAGGAGACAGATCAGAAAAAAAAATATTGCTGCATTTTATGTCAAAGAGTGTTCTGCCTCTGTGTTCCTCTAGCAGTTTTATGGTTTCTGGTCTTACATTTAGGTCTTTAAACCATTTTGAGTTTATTTTTGTATATGGTGTTAGAGAATGTCTAATTTAATTCTTTTATAATGGAAGGAAAAATTACGTGTGTGGTGGAAGTGCCCTTGGCAATATAATATATTGTCTTTGTGTTTAAAAAAATTTTACAAAACAGACATCTTATGATATGTCATTGTATAACTTGCTTTTTTCACTCAATAATATATTTTTCAAAGCTTATCCATGTAGCTAAGTGTAGATTTAGTTTTTGAATTTTAGCTGCTCTATGGTGTTTCATTGTATGAATATGACAATTTACTCATTTCCCTGTTAATATATATTTAGATTATTTTTTCATTTTTTTCTATTGCAAGCAAGGCTACAATGAACATCACTATACATATCTCCAAATTAACATATGCCATTTTCTCTAGGGTTCATTCATAAGTACTAAGAAGTGGAATTGCTGAGTTATAGAGTATATACAGCATCAGAACTTTCAAATTGTCTTCCAGAATTTTACATCAGTTTACCCTCCCACCAGCAGTGTGTGAAAATTTTCATCTCCCCACATCCTTGTTATATATTGACAGGTTTTTATGCCAACCTAATGGGTATGAAATAATTTTTCATTGTTGTTTTAACTTGTGTTTTCCTGATTACATTGTATTTCCTGAAGTTGAGTACCTTTTTGGTTTTTAGCTATTCATATTTTCTCATCTGTTAACCACTGTTAATATCTTTTGTCCCTTTGTTAATTGAGCTGTTTGGTTTTTTTCTTAATGATTTGTAGAATAGGAGTTGTTTCTGTAATTCAGATACTAATCTTTTATCTGTTATATATGTTGCTTTTTAAAAAAACTTTGTCAATTGTGTCTTTTGTTGCATAGAAATTTTAATTTTAGTACAGTTTTAATCCCTTTTCCTTCTCCTTGTTGTAAATTGTCTTGTTTGTTACAACATCTTTCTTACCCAAAGTCTGAAACATATTCTATATTTTCTTCTAAAAGAGTTCTGGTTTGTTGTTTACATGTAGGTGTTCAGTCCAGCTAGAATTTATTTTTGTCTTTGGCATGGAGTGGAGATATATGTTTATTTTTTACAATATGGGTAGTATGTTATCTCAGCACAAATTGTGACTGGTTAATCCTTTCCCCATGAAAATGCCCTCTTTTTCATAATACCAAATTCCTATATGTACCAGAGTCAGTTTCTGGACTCTTTTCTGTTCATCATCTGTTTGTCTCTCCTTACGCCACTGCTTTGATTACTAAAACTCTATAGTAAATTTAAGGACTTACAAATTTTTATTTGACATTATCCCAGTGTTTCTAAACTCAAGATTTATGGCAAAAGCTTAAGTAACATTTCAACATGTTTGTAAATTTGCTTCCCTTTTATTAGAATTTTAGAAATAGATGAAAACTTCAAGATTACTTAAGTCAACCCTTTTATTTTATATAGAGAGAAAGTTGTAGAGAAGTTAAGCTACTAATTAGGATGAGGTCACAGGACTAGTTAGAACTCCGTATTATTGCCACCATACCAGCAAATCCAAATGTAATGCCCCATCAGTAAGTAGCAGTGCTTTGGAGGAGTCTCTGACCCCAGGTATTTAATGTTCCTCACTTTTCTCATTTTGTTTGAACCTAATTGTATTTCCTTATATTCTTCTGTTCAAAAAAGGATAGATAATGGCTGTGAAACTTCTCTTGTGATATGTTCTTTTTTTTAGACTTTATTCATTTAGAACATATAAGAGACAAATTCTGTTTCTTGCTCTAAAATAATTTTATGCCAGTTGTTTGAATTCTGTTACTCAATTTTACTGTCTCTTCTATGAACCCTCCTTATTTCATGAGTTGTGTTAATGAGAAAAATTATAGTATCTACCAAATAATTTGGTTATATCATGATTCTGTCAGGTACTTTTGAAGGTACACTACAATTTTGGGGTACCATTTAGTCAGATACACCAGAGTAGTTATTTACTAAATCAAGTGAACTTAAATGCATGAATACTACAATCTTTAACCCTTGTTTTATAGGACAGTCTCTTTACTTCTCTTCCTTTACCCTCCTCCACTGGAAATATGAATTTCTATGTATGCAATACGGATGCTTTAGACAATTTTCTCTTTATTTCTGTTACCAGTTGTTATTTTGTTATCAATTACTTATCTCATGATATTTTGATAACTGTCTTCCGTGTAGAGCTGCTTTGAAGATTCTGTATATAGACATTACCTGAAGTCTGTTCTGTGGAACGCTGATTTCTCAGGAGGACCCCCAAAAATGTTTTCTGTTGCAAATAAGTTTGGGAGATACATGGTCTATCTCTGTTTTGAAAAATTCAAAATGATAGTAGAATGTTAAATATACTGATAAAATTTGCTGGTGAAGAAGTTGGTTAATGCTGTTTTACTAATTTCCCCAAATTAGTTTAATTTTATTTGCCTGGAAATCTGTTTAATTTATGGAGTAACTCCAATTAATATCCTATAAAACTAGTATTCTGTAGGACACATTTTGATAAATACTGTATAAACCATAGTGAGTTGTAAATCTATAATCTTTAAATATTTAGAATAATAAGTATATTTCCTTCTTTTTATTTCTTGTCACATTATCTTTATAATTTGTTTTCTTCCTTTACAGTGTGGCTCATCCCCTGTCACCCAATCATTCCCTTCCTCCAAGCCAAATGTTTTTATTCATTTAGCTGATCTTTATTGAGCCCCTAGAGAGCACATGTTAGAAATACAGAGATGAGTAAGGTGAAGTTCTGGCCTCGAAGACCTAACACACTGATTTAATAGAGCAGAGGAACCCCTATAGGGGATAGCCCCTCACATCTTTGTGCAGCTGTAGAGATCCATGATCAGCACTTTGCATTTACTTACTTAGTAGCATGAGAAAAATGTTCTCAGTGTATGGTTTTATGAAGAGTTTATTCATTGAATTTAAGGTACCAGAGATTGTAAGGCACAGCATTACTTTATGTGCCACAATGAAAGAAAAAATGTTGCCAAATATAATTTAAAGTTGAATCCGGATTTCAGAGAAGTAGAATGTATGCATTACATATACTAATAAATGTTTGTTAACTATTAGCCTTAGATGTGTTTCATTTTATGTATTTCTACATTAATTGAATCAAGTGCAACAAATGCTTATTGAATGACTATCATTTAATAAGGCCAGTGGATAATAGAGTAATGAATAAGATATGGTCTCTGCTCTTAAGGAACTACAGAGGAAGGCAGATGTGTCCAGACCTTGCTAAAATAAAACTAAGTTTCTTAAAGCAATTTAATTAAATCACACAAGCTATAATTAACAAATATGTTAACGCTAATGCTAAATTAATGACAGTTGATGGCTTTGTAAAAGTTAAAAATATTATAGATTGGAGAAATAGTCTCAAGACATGGTGAGAATTGTGAACTTTAGGACTTCGTCTCAGTCTAAGCAAAGCTCCAGTAATGTCTTAATTTAAAATAGCTCCAGGAGGGCTTCCCTGGTGGTGCAGTGGTTGAGAGTCCGCCTGCCGATGCAGGGGACACAGGTTCGTGCCCCCGTCCAGGAAGATCCCACGAGCGGCTGGGCCCGTGAGCCATGGCCACAGAGCCTGCGTGTCCGGAGCCTGTGCTCCACAACGGGAGAGGCCACAACAGTAAGAGGCCTGCGTACTGCATTAAAAAAAAAAAAAAACTCCAGTGCTTTGTGACCAGCTAGAAGGGGTGGGATAGGGAGAGTGGGAGGGAGACGAAAGAGGGAGGAGATATGGGGGTATATGTATATGTATAACTGATTCACTTTGTTACAAAGCAGAAACTAACACACCATTGTAAAGCAATTATACTCCAAAAAAATGTTAAAAAATAAAATTGTTCCAGGCAATTTGACAGTATGTATCAGAAGCATCAAAACTGTCTTTAACTTAAGTTGTATCCTAATAAAACTTTAACTTGTATCCTAATAAAAAAAATTGGTAATTTACATAAATATTTATCTACTGCCACTAAAAGAACCCTATACTTTAAAAGAATATTTAATGATACAAGAAAATGTTTATCGTATATTGTTAAGTAGAAAGGCAATTTACATAAACATTGTATGATACAATCCTAACTTTGGTTAAAATAATAAAAGATTGACTTAATAGATACCAAAGTATTAATAATACCTTAACAATCTTAGATTGCTAGAGTTTATAGTGATTGTTATTTTCTTCTGTCATTCCCAAATTTTGTAGAATGAGCGTGTATTACTTTTGTAATCAGGGAGAAAAACAGTATATATATTGTTTTCAGTTTTTTGTCAAACCTCTTTCCAAATACTCTCACCCTAATCTCTCAGCTAGCACAGTAAAATATTATGGATTTATATATAATGTAAGTATAAGAAGTTGTTAGCAGTATTCATATACATAAGAATAATATTATTAATGATTGAACTTATCAGTGCAAATGCCTTTGGCCGTGCCTTTTGGTTTTGCTGTGCTACAACCCTTGTATACCTTTCAATGGAATGTAGTCTGCGGCAATAGGAAGTTTTTAGTTCGAGGTCGAAAGGAGGCTGAGTCTGTCTTAGCTAAGGCTCATCTGAGCTGGACTGGCAAACTTGGCTGGTTACCATGATGAAAGCAGCATTGGAGGGTCAACCCCAATTTTTGTGGGATACCAGATTAGTAGTAGTTTAGAGCAAGTTCAAAGGCCCACATTGGTTAGGCATTGCATTTATTTCTCCTCAGACTATGCCCTCTTCCTCTTTCTCCCTCCATGTCTAGCACAAAGTCTGGCACATGTTAGGCACTCAGCAAATAGTGTTGGAATTGAAGTGGGATGAAAACTGAAAATTATGCAGATTCCTAACATTACCTTTACTGAAAAGTCATCTCAATCTTAAATGAAGTGAGTTATGCTGACACAGTCACAGGTGTAGTCTCTATTTGGATGCAAGAGAAGTTCTTAGGAACAATAAAGATATCTCATTTTTAGCCATCATAATAGGGTCTTCTCTATGCCTCTTGTAGTTTGGCTGCTAGTGGTACATTGGGAGGCCCTCAACACTTTCAGCATTTGGCACAGCTAGCTAGAAGTAAAGGATGAACATTGGAAACTAATGAAGAATTGGAAGCTATAAGAGGAAGGTCATACAAATTTTCATAGGTGCATTTTAAGTAAAATGTATTTTAATTATCTTAACTAAGCTTCTGCCTCAGCTAGGCAGGAATATCTGGTTTGTCCTTTTTCCCTCTGTGCTATTCAATAACATATGCTATTTCTCATGTTAAGACCTTAACAGCTGTGCCAACAAGTCCGGTTTGGAAAAAAGTAAGGGCTTAATGGTGTCTCTTTACAGATCAGCCTGTCAACAACTCTGTCCATCAACAGATTACTTCAGCCCTTTAGAACAGTTGTTCACTTCAGACATACATGTCAAAAGTTCGTGTGGTTAAGATACTGCAGCTTGCTAATAGGAATAAGAATTGGAATTATAAATTTGGAGCTCTGGATGCTAAGGAGACAAACATGGGTGTGTTGCTTTTTGAAAGAATAACTCAGGCACTACTGTTAGTGACTAGAGCCCTCTTTTGTCTGAATGGCATAGGCATCGTCCTTTTACTTCACATTGAGATGACTTGTCACTAGGATTTATCTTAGAACTCTGCATGGCTTTTAGGCCTTTAATTCATTTCAGTTTAGCAAGCATTTATTAAGTATTGAATTAGGTGCTAAAGTTATAAAGGTGACTGAGACTTGATCCCTGTCCTCAAGGCTTTCAGTTTAATGGGGAGGACATGAACAGATTATTTCAATATAATATATTAAGTATATAGGTATGCAAAGGGGAAGCTTCACGGACAGATTAACTGATAAACTGTGTGTTGCATAATGGGTAAGAATACTGTAGGAAGAGAATACAATATGAACACTAGAAATGTGTTCACTCAGTATAGGCAGGCAGGAGAAAAGAATTAGATTGATAGAGAACGGGTCATCGAGGCCCTGAGAACATGCTTGATCTTTATCCTGAAGGCAGTGAGGAGTCACTGAAGAGTTTTAAGCATTGAAGTGACATGGCTGGATTGTAATTTTAGGTAGATCACTCTAGAGGCAGAGAAGAGTATAGTTTTAGTGGGACACGATCAGTGTCAGGGAAATCATTTTAGATGGCCATTGTAGTAGTCGAGGCAAAAAATGATGAGGGCCTAGGCTAGGGCACCTAGTTAGTGGTGGTAAGGATGAGACAGTATAGGTGATTCAAGAAGTGTTTTAGGTGTTGAAATCCTCAGAACTTGAGGGTTGAGAAGTAGGGGGATGATACTATTAAGCGAGATTAAAAATCTAAGAAGAAGGGCTTCCCCAGTGGTGCAGTGGTTGAGAGTCCGCCTGCCGATGCAGGGGAAACGGGTTCGTGCCCCGGTCCGGGAACATCCCACATGCCGCGGAGCGGCTGGGCCCGTGCACAGTGGCCGCTGAGTCTGGGCATCTGGAGCCTGTGCTCCGCAACGGGAGAGGCCACAACAGTGAGAGGCCCGTGTACCGCAAAAAAAAAAAAAAAAAAAAAAAAAATTTAAGAAGAAAAAGTTTTTAGGGGAATGATGATATATTAAGTTTCAGATATGAGTTTGAGGTGCCTCTGGGACATCTGAGTGGATGTGAACTTTTAAAATTCAGAGAAATGGTGGTCAGTACTTGATAAGAAATAAATTATCATCTTGAGTAGATAAAAAGCAAATATATTAGGGCAACCCCCAACGTAATATTGTCGCTTGAGGAGGGCTGTGTGTAAAGAAGGTTTTAGGTATAAAAATTGGGTTTGTACAGCGGCAGTGTAAAGTTACTATAAGTAAGTTAAATATTGTGGGGAATGGAGCATTCTACTTTGTGAAAAGTCATTTTATATACCATTTATAGACTACTGTTTGGAAACTTCATAGTATGGCATGATATTAGAACAGTACTAGATATAGTTTAGGTTTTGATAGTTCAAAAGGGACTTTTGGATTTTGTTGTTTCTCAGTATCATTATGGACATCAATGATTATACTAACAAAATTTTGGATGTGATATTCAACGTATAAAGATTTTTAGATATCAGTAAGATTTGCCGAGTGCTAACTATGAGTCAAGCTCTATTCTAAGAACTTTGTATTGATTCATCACATATAATTCTCTGAAATACGTATATAGACTTATTATTCCCATTTTATAGGTAGGGGAAAACCATGGAAAGTTTAAGAAACTTGCCTTAGATCACACAGGATTCACCCCCAAGGAGTCTTGCTGCAGGGCCCACCTCTTAGCCACTATGCTATAATGCCTTATCATTCTCCCAGATGAGCAAAGGTACTTGTAACCTGTACTAACAGTACAGGTTACAAGTACCTTTGCTCATCTGGGAGAATGGAAATGCATTATATAAACAAAAGTCCCTGTAAAGGTAAAATTTCTAGAAATGTAAGGCGGTAAGAACTTCAGAAATAGTTTAATGTCAAGAATGTGGCGTGTGTGTGTGTGTGTGTGTGTGTGTGTAGAGAGAGAGAGAGAGAGGAATTACATTGCTAGTTAGGAGGAATGAAAACCTGACATGTCAGAAAAATTTGGGAAACAGAAGTACAGGAAGTTGAATTATTACAGGGAGGGAAGGGAAGAATTTATGTCAGAGATTAATATATATATAAAGGCTAAGTTATAAGGAAACTGAAACTCCGAGAAAAGAATGATAAAGAGTTTATCACTTCTACTTCTACCACTGTATATTTACATAATACTTTATATTTTCCAAAGCTAAGAGAAAGGAAGTAACAACTAAGATTACATGCTATGTAAGTGTCAGAAACAGGAAAGAACCCAGGTCTTACAACTCAATCCATTACATCATATTCCTTAGTAGAATCATGCAGATTCAGTCCTCAGATCCATAGAAATGGAGGGGGAAATGCCTCAGCAAAGAATTAGTCATCATTGCTAAATCCAAGAGAGTAGCAATAGCAACAGGGATGCAGTGGTAAAGAATGAACCAGTAATGCTATAATCGAACAGATTGCCAAGCTTCTAGAATCTGATAAATCTTTCCTGTTCATTGATGTATATGACAGGAAAGTCACCAAAAGAAAAGTACTTAGGTATATGAATAATTGTTTTTCTTTCTATTCTTTTTTTTTTTTTTTTTCGGTATGCGGGCCTCTCACTGCCGTGGCCTCTCCCGTCGCGGAGCACAGGCCCCAGATGCACAGGCTCAGCGGTCATGGCTCACGGGCCCCGCCGCTCCGCGGTACGCGGGATCTTCCCGGACCGGGGCACGAGCCCGTGTCCCCTGCATGCGCAGGTGGACCCCCAACCACTGCGCCACCAGGGAAGCCCTTTCTTTCTATTCTTAAGAATCTGCTGTTGGTGGTTACCCTCAGAGAGGGGAAAGCAGTAGATGTGGTTGGGAGTCAACGGTCTAGGAGTAGAAAAGTTATTACTTTTTATTTTGTTCTTCTCTGTGCTGTTTAAGTTTTGTTACCTGTGGGTATACTACTTTTTAAAAAAACATGTTAATAGGAGTTTCTGTATAATTGGATTATGGGCCACTTAAAAAAAATTGTTTCATTAAATATTACATAGTACATAAACCGTGCTAACAAACTTTATCCCAAGAGTTACCAAGTAGGTTGACATTGACATTCAGAGTGAATTTTCCACAGATCCACATAGAAACAATATTTTTTTAAAAAACTTTTCTTTTTTAAAAAATTCTTATTTATTTTTTGGCTGCGTTGGGTCTTCATTGCTGCATGTGGGCTTTCTCTAGTTGCTGCACACAGGGGCTACTCTTCGTTGTGGTGCGCGGGCTTCTCATTGCGGTGGCTTCTCTTGCTGCAGAGCACGGGCTCTAGGCGCCCGGGCTTCAGTAGTTGCAGCACGTGGCCTCAGTAATTGCGGCACGTGGGCCCTAGAGTGCGTGGGCTTCAGTAGTTGTGGCGCACGGGCTTAGTTGCTCCGCGGCATGCAGGATTTTCCCGGACCAGGGATCAAAACCGTGTCCCCTGCATTGGCAGGTGGATTCTTAACCATTGTGCCACCAGGGAAGTCCCGAAACAATATTTTTATAACATGGTTGGAACATCAGTGGCACTATAAAACCATTATTCTCTTGTTTCTATGGGAAAGTGAATATTAAATTGTAGGTAGGGATGTGGGAAACTTTACTTTCTACAGTCTTAGAAAAATCCCTATACTCATGTATATACATATATGTATGCATTTACTCCTGGGATAGGAAATAGCTTTCCTGAGTGAAAGAGGTACTGTGGCAGGGAGTGGCAAGAGTGAGATTCAAATTAGAATTCTTTTATCAATTGCTCTAGACAGATTGCGCTGTGAGAGGGATTTTGAGGACCTTCATCTACTAAAAGTAGGGAGAAGCCAGCAGTTTGGCTGTATAACTAGTTTATATGTAAGTCACACATTTGAATTAGGGAACTCCTCACAGTGATCAATTGGTGATTACTCTCACTCTAAAGCCATTTTAGTCCTTTAACCACCTGTTTGGATGATATGCTTGCTATTCAATGAAATTGCAGTTTTCTAAGTTCCCAGAGCAATTATGGTGTGTAATTTGTGCAGTGTTTTATACTACCCTTGGAAAAGATGGAAAGTGCATGTCTGAACAAGGAATACACTCCTTTACTGGAATATTATAAAAGTGCTAAAGGAATTTTTTTTCACGGCGGCATTGTTAGGAAGGGATCAATTTTTCTTAGAAAGGGCCAGGTATTCTGGATATAATGAAAATATTAAGATAGTGTGTTTGTGGCCTGTGCGTGAAAGAAAGAACACCAAGTGTTGGACTGGGACTGTAAATCATCATCTTTGGCAGGAGCAAAGTTTGCTCTTCCTCCTGTTGTGTCTGGACTGTTACCAGGGCCTGTGGTGAATTTTGCAATCTAGTTCTCAAAGTCCCAGTGAACACTGAAGCATTTACATGCACTCTGGGGTACAACTTGTCTGATCTCACTTGTTGGTTGTTTTGTTTGTTTGATTTATATTTTTTTTATGAATAAGATTTTTTTTATATTTAGAGTGAATAATTAAAAATGTTTAATGTGATGGGAAGGAAAAGGATTTTTAGAATTTTAAATAGTCTTTATTTTGTAGTTCTTACTTTTAAAAACAAATCAACACCTATATGAAATTATGTATGAAGTACCTTTGAGAGCCAGAAAATAGCCACTCCACCCAAAAGTTTCTGGGCAGGCATACATTCCATTTACTGCATTTTAGTGATTCTAAGACATTTTTTTCACATTTAAAAACACTTCTAAAACAGGGATACATCTTGTAATCATTATTGGCCTGGATTGAAATCAGATTACTTCAGAAAGGACTTGCATTTGCCTCTAGCAGTCATTTGCACTACTACCTGAGACCATTTTAAATTAAATTCTCTGAGATTTATATATTTTTTGTTTTGTTTTTTTATTTTTACCCCACTGGTAGTGTGAATTCAGACTGTAAAGCTGTGTAAGAATTGTCTTTTGGATAAAATTCCCTCTACCTGGTGCCCAGAACTTGAAAGGTAGAGGCATTCAAGTTTTCTTGCTGTCTCTTTCTGCTTTGTGGGTTTAGTTGCCATTTATTCTACACAGTATTTGTGGCCCTTCTGTTGTTCCAGCTTTACATGAGAGGTCTCCTATTTTTCTCTTCTTGTGGTATGTGAAAGAATAGTGCATCTTACAATAGGTGGTGACTTACATTTGATACAAGATCCATCAGATGCTTGCTTAGGCCCTTACTGTACTTCTTCAGAGCTTGTTTACTCGCATTGTAGGCACAGTTGTAATAAACTCAGTGTCATTGTTACACATTTCTTTGCTCATTCCTCATCAGTGATCTTCAAACTTTTTTGCATAAGAATCAATTGGGGAGTGAAAATTATATATTTCTGTGCCTTATGCTCAGAGATTATGTTTCCGTGGACCTGGGTGATGCCCAGGAATCTTCACTTTTATTAAATATCCTCAAGGTATTCATACCTAAGTGATTGAAGAACCATACTTAGAGAAAAACTGCATACTCTATATCTAAGTGAATATTCATGACTTCAGCTGCCATCTATATATACTGATGGTTTTCAAATCCTTATCTTTAGTCTAAACCATTCTTCTTGGATGCCAGATTCATCTATACAACTGACATGTCTCTATTAAAGGCAGAATACACTCTGATCTGGGGTACATGGGCTCAAGTCCCAGCTCAGCCACTTATATAACTCTGTGACCTTTGGCAAAGTTACTTAACTTCTCAGTTGCCTCATGTAAAATGAAATTAATATAAATACCTCATAGGGTTGCCTAGACGATTCTGTGGATCAATACATGTAAATTTCTTTGACAGTGCCTGGCACTAAGCTCAATATAAGTGGTAGCTGTTTTTATGTTGTTATTGTCCCACAAGTATGTCAAGCATGTCTAAAATGAACCTTTTTTTAATCACCTCGACACCCCTCAAAATCTGTTTTCTGCTTTGACTAGAGCTATATTTAATTTCGCCCTATCATTAATTTTCCTCATCCCAGTCATACATTCTGTGAATTCAGTATCCTAATTATCTCTAATTTGTCCCCTTCATTTCATCCCCATTTCTGTTGCTTTGGTTCGGATCTTTATTGCCTCACATAGCATTCTGGAATAGTCTTCTGTCTGGACTTCTAACTTCTGCTTGTTTTTCTCCATTCTAACTCACAGAAATCTTTATCAAAGGCAATGTGATACTGCTACTCCTCTGCTGGGTGGCTCTCATTGCCTGCGGGATAAAATCCAAACACCTGTGCCTGGCTTACAAGCCTCCTCAGATCTGGTTTCTGCCTCCTCTTCTGCAACACTCAGGCACATTTGCAATCTTCCAGCTTTGTACATTTCTTGTAGTAGCTTGCCCAAAACACCACATCCTCTCTAGCTCTTATAACTTTGCATAAATCAGCAATATAGCATGGTGGTTAAAAGTGAGAGCTTTAGAGCCAAACTGCCTGAGTCAAAAGTGTGAGGTTTAGAGCCAAACTTTGAGCCAAGTTCTGACTTTGCCACTTTAGTTGTGTTGGGCAAAACACAGTTTTTCTGTGCCACAGTTTACTCATCTTTAAAATTGGAATAATTGTGCATTATAGAGTTGCTCTGTGGATTTTAGTAAATTAATTCACATAATAAGCATTCAATAAATGTGAGGTATCCCTAGTTTTATTATTACCGTGCTATTTCTTTTGCTTATACACTTGATCTTTTTCTCTACTCATTCTCTCACTTTCTTTTGACTGTCAAATCCTACTCATTCATCCTTTGTTTTTCAGTTTAAGAACTAGCTCCTCCAGGAAGCCATCTCTGAAACCCCCAGACTTGTTTAGATGCCCGTCCTCTGGGTTCCCATAGCACCCTTTTTAGTATAATTAAGCTATGAACATTTTAAGGGCTGCCAAGGACTATGTTTTACATCTTTGAGTGGTTAATGAATAAAGTGTGATTGTTTTATTGTTTCTTACTTGTTTTAGGTTGGGAAAGCAATTAGAAAGGGGAGGGATATATTCTACTAGAGTCAAGTAGACAGTTCATAAGCAGGCAGGAAGAGAAGAGATAGCAAGAGGTGAAAAGACAGAAAACAAAATCTGTAACAGTCTGGAACTTTCCAGTGAAAGGGCAAACAATCCAACAAATATCAGTGTGGTTCTCTAAGTATCATTGTGCATAATTAAAATTCTATTGTGATATCCTTAAGGTTAAATTGTGTTGAGTATACTCTATCTAAAATGAAAAAAAGTAGGTTAAGCATTTTAGAAATATTTCTTTTAAAACTAGTTGAAATAAATTTTGGCAATTAAATAGGTAAGCTTTAGTTATTTATCATTGTCCAACAGCTCATTCGCCCTTGGGCTGCCTGACTAATCAGTACTCCCGTAATTAATTCTGATTATTATGTGTGCTCTATCTGTGGGAGAAAAAAAAATAGTAAAGGCCAAGGAGGATTTGTAGCAACTAATCTGAGTATTATTAACTTTAAAATTCATTATTTGTTGACTCAATTTCTAAATTCTTTCTACATGTGATAAGTTTGCCATCAACCATTCTAAAGGGTGTTGACCCAAAACAGACTGCCAGATATTTCTCCAGCAAAAATGGGTTTATTTGGGATCAGCAGAAAATTACAATTTGGAGTCTGCAACTGTGGTGAGCCCTGTGCAAATCCCTGCAGCGCAAGGGAAGGCGAACTCTTTTATAGAGGGGAAAGGAGGTTGGGAGAGCTATAGTAAACAAAGAGTCTATGGCTTTTCATTGGCTGAATCCTTGCCAGGAAAGAAGAGTATTTCTTCTACCTGCTGGACTCAGCTATGTCGCAGGGCATAAGAGCTCCCCCTTCTGATCTCTACTCTATTTAATTGAGGTTTCTGTTTATTAATTTTTTACAAGAGAAATGGTTAGAAACACAATATACACTGTATGCAAAAGTATATACCAAGGTATAATATGTGATTTTTTAAAACTTAGGATAGTATTTATAGAATTGTTGGGTTTAACTATGACAAACATTAGTGTAAGAAGGTAGGGAAAAGTTGTTGACATATCAAATTAGTTTCAGGGGATTCATTTTACAAGTATTTTTTGGATTAGGCCCTGAGGATACAATGCCCATTTGCAGAGCAAAGCAATTTAGATTGTAGAAGCTTACAGAAGAAATAAACATAATTGTCCTCCCTGAGATTATGTTGATATAAGAGGCATAAGACCCTTAAAAATGAAAAGATATAAGTGCTTCTACAAATATCAATATAAGCCATTGATACTCTACATCTTCACCATTTTCTACCTCTGTAGAAATCTAATTAAAAGGAAACTATTTTAGTAAGTTTTTGTTTCTTATTATAAAACTAATATGTATTTATTGTAGAGAATGTATAAGGTAGAAATAAGAAAATAAAAATCTATTGTCCATCTAGTAACATTTAATATATTTACAATTATTATTTATTGTATATAATATATTATAATAAATATTATTTAATACATATATAGTCTTTTATGCTTATCTTTGTCCTTTTTAAAAATTGAGCTATAGTTATATAATTGTATATCCTTTATTCACTTTATATTGAATCAGGAACACTTTCTCTGGACTGAATATTCAAGATAAAGTACAGGTAAAGATGATGGAGAGTCTAATCATTTAAATAATCTCAGACATTTTTAAGTTTTAAACTTATTTATATTCAAGTTCAGTAAGGAAAAATTTAACTTCTGATTATTAGATAAAATGTTCGTAAGTCTAGTTATCTTAAATCCACAAATTAATATGTTTGCTGGAAATCAGGTAGCTCTTACAGCATAGCATTGAGAATTAACTGTACACGTAACAATTAGATGCTGTATTATAATTTATAAAATATTTGTAAAAGATTGCTTTGTACTCTTTAAAAAACAAGATATTTTACTCATGTAATCATATTTCTTCTATTCAGACTCATTTAGGATAATGAGATTGAAGAATGGTCAATAAAATTTTAATAATTATGAAATAAGCAAACCAATTTTATTGGGTATACTGCTAGCTAACTCACCCCCTGTGTTTTTTTCTCCCTTTTCATTGTCTCTTGTTTGTCTTTTTTCAACAGTGAGATTGCAAACTATTTGACTGCAGAAGCTATGCCCTGTGTGTTTATTTCTACAGGGCATAGCATATTAGATGTAGATACTAAAGAATTACTTGTTCTTACTTTGACTTTGCCTGTGGGCACCTCAGATTCAACTATATCTAAAACAGAGTTCATTGTTTTCCATCAGACTTGTATCTCCTTTTATATTATTTCTTATTTCTGTTAATGCCACCACCATCTCTTTACTTGCCCAAGTGAAATTTTGGAGTGTGGTTTTGATTCTTTCCTCTCCCCCATTTCACATATCTAGTTGGTTCCTAAGTCCTTTTGATTGTATCTTCTAAGAATCTTCCATGTTGATCTCATTTACTACAGTCTTAGTTCAGGCCTTATATTTTTTCTCATCTTAATTACTTCAGTAACCTCTTAAATTGTCTCTCTGCCTGTAATTTCTTCTCCCTCCAATCTACCTCAGGGCCATCTGAATAAACTCAGAATACAAACCTGATCATGTTATTCCCCTTTATATCCTTTATTAGCTCCCTATTGCCTGATCCTATAAAATACGAACTACTTGTGTGATATACCAAATCCTTTGTGGTTTGGCCCTCATATACCTTTTTAGCCATCTCTTATTGCCAACATTTACTCACTATGCTCAAGCCAAATTCACTAGGATCTGTCATGTCCCTCAATGATTATATCTCTTAATTATGTTTTTCCAAATTTTGTGTTCCTGTTAAGCCATTTATTGTTTGCTTGTTTTGATCTCTGTCTTTCACATCTTTCCTCAATGTCGTAAGCCTTTGTTAAACAACTTATATTTAAGAGTGGAGCACTAAAAAACTGATTGGAAATTCCAAATCCGTCCAATCCATTCATTTTATTGTCTTTAGTATCTTTGTTAACTTGGGCTAGTCATATTCCCTTGATAAGGATCTTCCCGTCTCCACTTGGATATGTAGACTGCCAGTATTCTGTGTACTGAATCTTCCTCCTTTCAGTCTGGTTCCCCACCCTCACCTGTGCTGAGTGTCTCCCAATCCAGAGATACTCTAAAAGTCCCTCTTCATTAAAACAACAACAACAACAACAACAACTACTGGTCTTCTTCCCAGACGAGGGGATAAAGCAGTCTTTTGGTTGTATGGAGAAGCAAAGGAGATTTGGGCATATAATTTACGTCTAAATTAAACTTTCATCCTATTCTCTAGGTTTCAGCCCTATCTTAACAACTTACAAATTTACTACAGAGGTGTAGCTAATTCATGAGCCATTTTGGAGGTTCTATAGGGTAAACTTAAAAGTCACTTTTATTACTTGAGTTAGGAATCTGCCTTTTTGCATTAGCTAAGTCTGTTATTACTTGTACATCTGTTTTCCATTTTCCAAAGTTATGTTGTTGTCATCTTTTCTGATTTCTTTGTCCTTTCAGGTTTATCTTTTTTAAAAAGTTTTAATATTATTTTAGTGGGTTTTGAAGAGGAAGCAAAAGTCAGTGTATATGTTCGCTCTCCCATATTTACCTAAACTACTCTTTCAAAACTGTTCATAATTCCAAATTATTTCTGGCTTTACTTATCTCTCTGTCAATCAGAGTTAGATAATCCCTCTTCTGTGCTCCCATAACACTCTGTGTATGCTTTTGTTATGGAACTTATCCCGTTGAATCATATCTTGTTTTTAACTTGTCTCTCCTGCCACACATCGTTGTACAACCAATCTCCAGAACTTTTTCATCTGGCGAAACTGAAATTCTACAACTCCCCATTTACCCCTCCCCTCAGCTACCATTCTGCTTTCTGTTTCTATGAGTTTGACGACTCTAGATACCTCATATAAGTAGAATCATACAGTATTTGTCTTTCTGTGACTGGTTTATTTCACTTAGCATAGTGTCTTCAGTGTTCATCCATGTTTTAGCGTGTGTCAGAATTTCCTTCTCTTTTTAAGGCCAAATAGTATTACATTGTATGTATATACATTTTGTTTATCTGTTCATTCATTGATGGACGTTTGGGTTGTTTCCACCTTTTGGCTATTGTAAATAATGCCATTATGAATATAGGTTTACAAATATCTATTTGAAACCATGCTTTCAATTTTCTTTTGGATATATATACCTAGACATGTCATCATTTTTTATGACGTTGACATTTTTTAAGAAAACAGTCCCCCCTTTATAAAAAATAGAATGTTTTCTATTTGTGGCTTTTGTGATGTACTGAGATTCAGGTTACACATTCCTGGCCAGAATGCTGCATAAGTGATTGCAAATATTATCTTCTGCTTTTCTTTTGTCTTTCAAATTTTTTCATAATTTCTATATGTTGTAGAATGAATTTTCATGTAGTCTTTGTATCTTTTCCTTTATTTTCCTCCTGCCTTTAAACACAAAATATCTTGCCCCCTTCTAAGATTATTTTAACTCTTCACTGTTTTTTTTTATAATTTTTAAAGTTAAAAAAATTTTAACTCTGTAGGTTATTTGAAGTTCTGTACTGATGTGTGCTATTGTGGAAAGGTTTAACTGGGTTTTTTCCCTAGTTTTTCTAACATCATTCATTGAATGAACAACAAATGAAACATTTGTTGAATCCCATGGAAGTATTTATGTGAAGTTCTTAGATTTACTAATTTCTATTGACCAGTCAGTTTTTATATCACTGTCTTAACACCTTAGTTATTATATGTTGTAAATAATAGGTTGTAATATCTATTAGAGCATCTGTAAGGCAAATTCCTTAACCTCAAATTATTCTACTCAATTGTAAGAGTACTTTTAAAAGTAATATACATTAAGAATAAAATAAAGTTAGTCCAGCCTTTACTGTGTTTGCTCTTTGGATAAGTTAATCTAGATGCATACACAAAGAAAACCAGATAAAAGAAGCAGAGCTGTTGATCTTTCTCCAGTCTCTCCAAGGAAAAAATCTAAACTTGAAAGAATTACCAGTACGGAAACAGAGAGTCCTCCATTTCAAGAACCCATTGTAGTATCTCTGACTGCTTCCTAAATGCTGTCTCCCTAATAGTCCTATGAGATTACACAAAGATGATGCCACCAGCAGGAATAGACATTGGTTGTTTAAAGGGACCATTTTGGAACAATTACTTCCCTCAAGAACGAGTGAAAATGCTTTGCAGTTAAGTATTTGTGTCCAGCACATTCTTTAGAGGGGATAGTTTCTTCATGCAGTGGCACCTTAGTTGCAGCCAATTAAGGTGTCTTAATTTTATACACCATAGAGGCAATGGATAATTTCCCTGATTGTTTACAAGCTGTCAGGAATGGTTCCAGGCATAACTTGAGTTTTCCTAAGCTTTACCAGGCTATTGATACAATCGAGGCCCACATTTTACAGCCCTTTGCCCCTACCTGTGGGACAGAATACTCCAACAAGAATTTCTGAGGTCTTTTCAATAACCTACAGCTACACCTCATACCAAACATTCACATTCCTTGGAGGATGGGGCTTAGGCAGCTCTCTGTATTTTCAGAAAACTTCCTCTAGAAAATTCTCTCATACATGCCATGAATATGTCCTTTCCAGCTGCTCTGTCACTCTCTTGCTGTCTCTCTCTGGCTGAACAGTACTACCAATGCAACAGAACTCTTAAAGTGCCAAAACTGTGTTAGTGACCTCTGGCAACTTCCCCCTTCATTGGAATATAACATCTTATACAAAGCAAGGCAGCTAGTGCCTCAATCTTTTATAGAGATCTTGGTGAAATATTTCTCACTTTTTACTTCCAGCCCTCTCTCTTCCCTACAGCCATGTATAAGTAGATGGGACTAGGTCAGAGATGAATTAAAATGACCACCACCATACTCTACTCAGAATCACTCCTCCTCTTCTCCACCAATTAAGGCTTTGATTTTGGATCAGGGTTTCTGTACATCTGTCATATTCCTTCAGAGTTTTTCTCCTAGGATGCCTCGGTTCTTTATGTAAATAAGCTTTGAGTAGTTTTTAAGCACTTGTTTATAATACAGGGCTAGATTGTAAGGGTTGAGCTGGAACCCCTATTACAGTGAGAACCCCATGGCTTGTTTTCTCTCATTTCTTTACTGTTTTCTTTCTTTTCTTCATATACCAGTAGGTTATTACTCTGCTTATGCCAACTTTCAGATATGTTTACACATTTAATTTAAATAAACTTTGGTCTAATTTTTAACTTATTGGTATCTTCTGAGTAGTCATTTCATATACGCTAAAACCCTTGAATTCTTTTTAATTGGTGCAAAAATTGACTTTGTAAAATAATACTATATTTGGGACAGAGGAAGCAGACAGTCCTCCCAAGGACTTCAGTGTATAGTGACTAATGGCAAAATTTCATTCTTTTCATTATTGGAGAGACTCAGCAGGAGCTGAAAACTGAATCAGATTTCTCGAGTAACTCCAAAGTTCTTTGGATAGTTTCAACCACATACCTCTCTCTGAAGATGTACAACCATGTTCAGAACATCTGTACTTTGGGGCCCTGCCTTTACTTTATTGTGAGCCAGCTGTAACTAAATTTGCTCTCTTATTTTTTGAGGGAACAGCAACTTAGATAGATGCAGTCTCCCATGGGGAGCAGACAGTGTCTAAGCAGCAAGAACCCAGAGGGACAGAGACATGGTTAGTAAATGGTAGCTGGTGCTAATAACAAAAGCAAAAATGATCACCTCCTAAGATCAAAGAGCATCAAGTATTCTAGCAAAGCTTCCTAGGCTCTATAACCTCTAATTTAGACTGATGAGAATGTCCTGGAAGACTACACATCATGACAGTGGCTAAAGTAGAAAATCCTATTGAGTGAAGTTATGTTCCCTGCCATCCCAGGAAATACAGTCATGGAAGTATCTTCCTTTGCCCTGTGAATTGGGAAGGTAGTGAAATCACTGAAATTTTACAGTTCTCAAAAATTAAAGTAGGCTAATTATAATTCTACAAAGGAATTCTAAATTTACATTTTAAAGCAAGCTTTCATTCTAAAAATTGTGCTGGTAAATTGTTTTGTGTATAAACAATTTTCTGTTTCTTTCAGTGTGGTTATGAGTTAATTTATTTAACATTGACTATAATCTATTAAGTAGAATACATTTCTAAAATATTTAAATTACAGAAAGGAAAATAAAATGATTTGGGAACATTTAAAAATTATCTGCTAAGATGGTTAAAAGAGCTCTCCAACAAACATACAAAAAAAGCCCAGAATGACAAGGTAAAGCTATTTTAGATTTTCAGATTTTGGAACCCTTCTAAACTACATGATTAGAATGCTAGTGCATTAAGTGGAGTTGTGTCTTATTCAAGGGTTAGACTCAGAAATTGATATATCCAAAATTATCCTTGAAAATCCCTTAGGAGGCCAGTACATTAGAGTCTTAGAGAATCATGTTATGTGGGTGGCTTGTGTTTCAAAGCTGTGTTGTCTTTTAGAATATATACTTTTCTCTCTGAACCCTAGAGTCAAACTCTTTTAGAGGGGTGCTCAGATGATGAACTTATGATCAACTGAGAAACCAGCAAATTCACACCACGCATGTAACGCTCACTCCAGAGCATATACTCATTGAAAGTCAGGCGGAATTGTCTATACTGTTTATAGAGTAAATAGTCATTTTTCTTTCTTTTACTGCTGAATTTATTATAGTTGAATTTGTGATAATTAACTTCGTAAAGACAAAATTCCACAGTATATGATTATGTATTTATTTTAAAGTTTCATCTGAATTTTTGTCTAATGTTTTTGTCATTCACATAGGAAAGAATGATGCTATACTGTGCTATTCCTTTACTGGCACAGTACAGAAGTACAGATAATGGATTCTGAATTAATGCACAGTATAGTAGGAAGCTATCGTAAACCTCCAGAAAGAGTGTTTGTTCCATCAATCGCCCAGAGTGTTGAATCATCTCAGACTCACTATTCTGTGAACTTAGAAGTTACCTCTCCTAAAATGCTTCGTAGTCCAAATAGCCAAGGTAATGCTAATATAAAATCTTATTTAACATTAGGGGAATGGTACAAAGTATGTTATACAAAACTTTTCATTTTTATATAGAAAATAAGATGATTGTGTATTTAACTAATCTTAGTAAAACTACTCATTTTGACTCTGTTTCTTAAAGTTTCTGTAAACTTAAGTTACTTAACATTTTTTTATTTTGGCTTCTTCAGCTATAAGATGAAAATTAATATAACCAGCTAAGCACATATTACAGGCTTATCATTAAAACGTCATTAGAAAATAGGAAAATACTCTCTGAAGAATAAAAGGTCAGATTTTCAGAATCCTTCTAATAAACAAGATGATTAGAATACTAATGAATTAAGTAGAATTGTCTTAGTCAAGGATTAAATTCAGTAATTTCATATATCTGAAATTACCCTTGAAAATTCTTCATGAATCCAGTACATTGGAGTAACTACAAAATACAAGTAATATAACTTTTAAAATACAAGCTTAGGAGGATCTTAAAATTGAATTAGGAAAACATTTATGACTCCAGGCATACCTACACCATTACAAATTACTTTCTAAGATGATGATAGTCACGTTGTTTTTTAATCTTTTATAATAATGGTTGCCATTATTAAATAGACTGGCTTTGTGGAGCAAAGCAACTGAAGAAATAATAATCCAAATCAAAAAATAATCTCTAGCAGACATCTTTCTAATTGGATATAAACTATTTGAAAGTTAACTTATAACATTTATTTATATTCAATTATCTCTAGTTTTTTATAATTTAAAGTTGTAACTGAGAAGAAAATGTAAGACAATATTTGAAAATTTTATAACTCTGAGCTTATCTGAATCATGAAGATATTAATATAGCTGAAAAGAAATCACAGTAGTACATGTGTAACACTTATAATCTTTCAAGCCTGACATCAGTTAAACCACTAGGTTGTAATTTTTTCTTAATGGAAGAAACTATGTTCTATCCCATATGTCCTAATTATTAACATTATATCTTGGACAAAGAAACAATAAATGTTTCTGGTTTGACTGAAACTGAATACATGAAGAACTGAGAAAAACTTTTAACTTTAAACCTAAGTTTCCTTGTTAATTAGTGGGCACTATATTTTAATTTTCTTTATCCATGCTCATACTCTTATGCCTCCCAACCTTCCTCCCTTTCTCTACCTCTCTGTCTCTCTCTCTCTTTCCATATACATATATACACACACACACATATATACATATACATATATACATATCTTTTTGCCTTAATTTGAATATATTTATTTTATTAAATTTAGTGATTATTAGCTTTCTCATATCTCAAATTTAGGAAAGTACTAAATACAATCATAAATATATTGTTTTTGTAAGATATGTTAGAATTTGTCCCTCTTTAAAGTTTTGTCATTTTTCTTTTTGATGAGGAATATAAATTACTTATTTTTTTTGGTTCACTAACAAAAACATACTGCTCACTTTTATATGCTACTATGATTGTTAAGTGTTCAAAAATTCTCACTTAAAATATCAAGCAAATTTTTTTTCAACAGCTCTTATTTTAGCCTTAAAAACTCTTCAGGAAAAGATTCATCGTTTAGAGTTAGAGAGAACACAAGCTGAAGATAACCTGAACATTCTTTCCAGAGAAGCGGCACAGTATAAAAAGGCCTTGGAGGATGAAACAAAGGAGAGAAATCTGGCACATGAGGAACTAATAAAGCAGAAAAAAGGTAAGAACATTCAATAGTTCTCAGAAACAAGTGGTTACCAAAGTTTACAACTTAAAAATAATAAGCCCAGTCTAAGAAGATTTACTCAAATATCTTTGTTCTTATATGCATTCGAACATTGAGGGCTTGTTCTCAGACATTTTGGTATTTGCATTAAATGGATGTAATTTTGAACTTACCTCTATTATATCTGTTATCCCAGTTCATAAATTTTTGAGATTAAAAGAAAAATTAGACAAGTTGTGTTTAAGAATTATAATATTTTCAGAATACCAACAAAATGCAATATGTTATTAGCCCATAATATAATTGGAATACTTCATATTTTCACTAGTTTTTTTTTTAATTAGAAAATATAAAGCAATACTAGTAATTAAACAACATAAAACAATAAAAATTAACTTAAAAAATTATATTTAACTTAAAAGATTAATTGGAAGAAATGGACAGGTAGGTGGAGGCTTCTGTGGAAATTATGAAAAGGACTTCTGGACATCTGTTTTAGAGATTTAGAACATAAGTTCTTTATATAATTTCACTTAAAAATTGTGGCTTTTTTTTCCTTGTAACACTACATCACCCTCATAAACAAGGTTCAAATTTGTGTTTCAACTTATAAATAGAATGAAGAAATGGGGAGGAAAAAAAAACATCCCAAGGTAATTGGACAAAAGTAGAAGAAAGAGCTGAGGAAAGTAACGAATTAAAGAATTAGAACGAGGTTGCTTATTATAAATAGAATTAACTGTGCAGTTAGTAGTCGAGAACAGAGGACAATGGGAATGGTAGAATGCATATACCTGAGTTTCCTGAAAGAGAAGAAATGTATTGTTAGGAAAGAGACTTTAGGTCCTCTATTTTCCAGATGGTGTTGTTTCCCAGGAAGAGCCAGGTTTTTTGTTATCCCACAGGTCACTGACATCCTTCCTTTTCAGAAGTATGCCCTCTGGGAGTTTATGAGGAGGCAACGTTAAATTGGTTATATATAATTAATGAGATACACACAAAATGTATGTTCATAACTTTGGGAGAGTCAATATTTAGAACTAAAGAACTCTTGAACTTTTAGCTGTTGATTGAATTCATAGAATACATTTCTTGTTATAACTCTCTGATCTATGTGATAACTAACTGACTCATTACTTTTTCTTTTTCATAGATATAAGTATGCAGTTAAGCTCAGCCCAGTCTCACTGTACCCTTCTAGAGAAACAACTAGAATATACAAAGAGAATGGTTCTCAATGTAGAGCGAGAGAAGAATATGATCCTAGAACAACAGGTGACCATATTTTCTATAGTAATATAATATAATATATATTTTTTGTTGTGTATTTTTTTAACAAAGTGAATCAGTTATACATATACATATGTTCCCATATCTCTTCCCTCTTGCGTCTCCCTGCCTCCCACTCTCCCTATCCCACCCCTCCAGGCGGTCACAAAGCGCCGAGCTGATCTCCCTGTGCTATGTGGCTGCTTCCCACTAGCTATCTACCTACGTTTGGTAGTGTATATATGTCCATGCCTCTCTCTCGCTTTGTCACAGCTTACCCTTCCCCCTCCCCATATCCTCAAGTCCGTTCTGTAGTAGGTCTGTGTCTTTATTCCTCTCTTACCCCTAGGATCTTCATGCCTTTTTTTTTTCTTAAATTCCATATATATGTGTTAGCAAACAGTATTTCTCTTTCTCTTTCTGACTTACTTCACTCTGTATGACAGACTCTAGGTCCATCCACCTCATTACAAATAGCTCAATTTCGTTTCTTTTTATGGCTGAGTAATATTCCATTGTATATATGTGCCACATCTTCTTTATCCATTCATCCGATGATGGACACTTAGGTTGTTTCCATCTCCGGGCTATTGTAAATAGAGCTACAATGAACATTTTGGTACATGACTCTTTTGGAATTATGGTTTTATCAGGGTATATGCCCAGGACTGGGATTGCTGGGTCATATGGTAGTTCTATTTGTAGTTTTCTAAGGAACCTTCATACTGTTCTCCATAGTGGCTGTACCAATTCACATTCCCACCAGCGGTGCAAGAGTGTTCCCTTTTCTCCACACCCTCTCCAGCATTTATTGTTTCTAGATTTTTTGATGATGGCCATTCTGACTGGTGTGAGATGATATCTCATTGTAGTTTTGATTTGCATCTCTCTAATGATTAATGATGTTGAGCATTCTTTCATGTGTTTGTTGGCAGTCTGTATATCTTCTTTGGAGAAATGTCTATTTAGGTCTTCGGCCCACTTTTTAATTGGGTTGTTTGTTTTTTTGATATTGAGCTACATGAGCTGTTTTTGTATTTTGGAGATTAATCCTTTGTCCATTGCTTCATTTGCAAATATTTTCTCCCATTCTGAGGGTTGTCTTTTCATCCTGTTTATGGTTTCCTTTGCTGTGCAAAAGCTTTTAAGTTTCATTAGGTCCCATTTATTTATTTTTGGTTTTATTTCCATTTCTCTAGGAGGTGGGTCAAAAGGATCTTGCTGGGATTTATGTCATAGACTGTTCTGCCTATGTTTTCCTCTAAGGGTTTGATAGTTTCTGGCCTTACATTTAGGTCTTTAATCCATTTTGAACTTATTTTTGTGTTTGGTGTTAGGGAGTGTTCTAATTTCATTCTTTTACATGTACCTGTCCAGTTTTCCCAGCACCACTTATTGAAGAGGCTGTCCTTTCTCCACTGTACATTCCTGCCTCCTTTATCAAAGATAAGGTGACCATATGTGCGTGGGTTTATCTCTGGGCTTTCTATCCTGTTCCATTGATCTATCTTTCTGTTTTTGTGCCACTACCATACTGTCTTGATTACTGTAGCTTTGTAGTATAGTCTGAAGTCAGGGAGCCTGATTCCTCCAGCTCCGTTTTTCGTTCTCAAGATTGCTTTGGCTATTCGGGGTCTTTTGTGTTTCCATACAAATTGTGAAATTTTTTATTCTAGTTCTGTGAAAAATGCCAGTGGTAGTTTGATAGGGATTGAATTGAATGTGTAGATTGCTTTGGGTAGTAGAGTCATTTTCACAATGTTGATTCTTCCAATCCAAGAACATGGTATATCTCTCCATTTATTTGTATCATCTTTAATTTCTTTCATCAGTGTCTTATAATTTTCTGCATACAGGTCTTTTGTCTCCTTAGGTAGGTTTATTCCTAGATATTTTATTCTTTTTGTTGCAATGGTAAATGGGAGTGTTTTCTTGATTTCACTTTCAGATTTTTCATCATTACTGTATAGGAATGCCAGAGATTTCTGTGCATTAATTTTGTATCCTGCTACTTCACAAAATTCATTGATTAGCTCTAGTAGTTTTCTGGTAGCATCTTTAGGATTCTCTATGTATAGTATCATGTCATCTGCAAACAGTGACAGCTTTACTTCTTCTTTTCTGATTTGGATTCCTTTTATTTCCTTTTCTTCTCTGATTGCTGTGGCTAAAACTTCCAAAACTATGTTGAATAAGAGTGGTGAGACTGGGCAACCTTGTCTTGTTCCTGATCTTAGTGGAAATGCTTTCAGTTTTTCACCATTGAGGACGATGTTGGCTGTGGGTTTGTCATACATTGCCTTTATTATGTTGAGGAAGGTTCCCTCTATGCCTACTTTCTGCAGGGTTTTTATCATAAATGGGTGTTGAATTTTGTCGAAAGCTTTCTCTGCATCTGTTGAGATAATCATGTGGTTTTTCTCCTTCAGTTTGTTAATATGGTGTATCACGTTGATTGATTTGCGTATACTGAAGAATCCTTGCATTCCTGGAATAAACCCCACTTGATCATGGTGTATGATTCTTTTAATGTGCTGTTGGATTCTGTTTGCTAGTATTTTGTTGAGGATTTTTGCATCTATGTTCATCAGTGATATTGGCCTGTAGTTTTCTTTCTTTGTGACATCCTTGTCTGGTTTTGGTATCAAGGTGATGGTGGCCTCATAGAATGAGTTTGGGAGTGTTCCTCACTCTGCTATATTTTGGAAGAGTTTGAGAAGGATAGGTGTTAGCTCTTCTAAATGTTTGATAGAATTCGCCTGTGAAGCCATCTGGTCCTGGGCTTTTGTTTGTTGGACGATTTTTAATCACAGTTTCAATTTCAGTGCTTGTGATTGGTCTGTTCATATTTTCTATTTTTTCCTGATTCAGTCTTGGCAGGTTGTGCCTTTTTAAGAATTTGTCCATTTCTTCCAGGTTGTCCATTTTATTGGCATAGAGTTGCTTGTAGTAATCTCTCATGATCTTTTGCATTTCTGCAGTGTCCGTTGTTACTTCTCCTTTTTCATTTCTAATTCTATTGATTTGAGTCTTCTCCCTTTTTTTCTTGATGAGTCTGGCTAATGGTTTATCAATTTTGTTTACCTTCTCAAGGAACCAGCTTTTAGTTTTATTGATGTTTCCTATTGTTTCCTTCATTTCTTTTTCATTTATTTCTGATCTGATTTTTATGATTTCTTTCCTTCTGCTAACTTTGGGGTTTTTTTGTTCTTCTTTCTCTAATTGCTTTAGGTGCAAGGTTAGGTTGTTTATTCGAGATGTTTCCTGTTTCTTAAGGTAGGATTGTATTGCTATAAACTTCCCTCTTAGAACTGCTTTTGCTGCATCCCATAGGTTTTGGGTCATCGTGTCTCCATTGTCATTTGTTTCTAGGTATTTTTTGATTTCGTCTTTGATTTCTTCAGTGATCACTTCGTTATTAAGTAGTGTATTGTTTAGCCTCCATGTGTTTATATTTTTTTTACAGATCTTTTCCTGTAATTGATATCTAGTCTCATAGTGTTGTGGTCGGAAAAGATACTTGATACAATTTCAATTTTCTTAAATTTACCAAGGCTTGATTTGTGACCCAAGATATGATCTATCCTGGAGAATGTTCCATGAGCATTTGAGAAAAGTGTGTATTCTGTTGTTTATGGATGGAATGTCCTATAAATATCAATTAAGTCCATCTTGTTTAATGTATCATTTAAAGCTTGTGTTTCCTTATATTTATTTTCATTTTGGATGATCTGTCCATTGGTGAAAGTGGGGTGTTAAAGTCCCCTACTATGAATGTGTTACTGTCGATTTCCCCTTTTATGGCTGTTAGTATTTGCCTTATGTATTGAGGTGCTCCTATGTTGGGTGCATAAATATTTACAATTCTTGTATCTTCTTGGATCGATCCCTTGATCATTATGTAGTGTCCTTCTTTGTCTCTTCTGATAGTCTTTATTTTAAAGTCTATTTTGTCTGATATGAGAATTGCTACTCCAGCTTTCTTTTGGTTTCCATTTGCATGAAATACCTTTTTCCATCTCCTTACTTTCAGTCTGTATGTGTCTCTAGGTCTGAAGTGGGTCTCCTGTAGACAGCATATATATGGGTCTTGTTTTTGTATCTATTCAGCCAATCTGTGTCTTTTGGTGGGAGCATTTAGTCCATTTACATTTAAGGTAATTATCGATATGTATGTTCCTATTCCCATTTTCTTAATTGCTTTGGGTTTGTTATTGTAGGTCTTTTCCTTCTCTTGTGTTTCTTGCCTAGAGAAGTTCCTTGAGCATTTGTTGTAAAGCTAGTTTGGTGGTGCTGAACTCTCTCAGCTTTTGCTTGTCTGTAAAGATTTTAATTTCTCCATCAAATCTGAATGAGATCCTTGCTGGGTAGAGTAATCTTGGTTGCAGGTTTTTCTCCTTCATCACTTTCAATATGTCCTGCCAGTCCCTTCTGGCTTGCAAAGTTTCTGCTGAAAGATCAGCTGTTAACCTTATGGGGATTCCCTTGTGTGTTATTTGCTGTTTTTCCATTGCTGCTTTTAATATGTTTTCTTTGTGTTTAATTTTTGACAGTTTGATTAATATGTGTCTTGGCATATTTCTCCTTGGATTTATCCTGTATGGGACTCTCTGTGCTTCCTAGACTTGATTAACTATTTCCTTTCCCATATTAGGGAAGTTTTCAACTATAATCTCTTCAAATATTTTCTCAGTCTCTTTCTTTTTCTCTTCTTCTTCTGGAACCCCTGTAATTTGAACGTTGGTGCATTTAATGTTGTCCCAGAGGTCTCTGAGACTGTCCTCAGTTCTTTTCATTCTTTTTTCTTTATTCTGCTCTGCAGTAGTTATTTCCACTATTTTATCTTCCAGGTCACTTATCCATTCTTCTGCCTCAGTTATTCTGCTATTGATCCCATCTAGAGTATTTTTAATTTCATTTATTGTGTTGTTCATCATTGCTTGTTTCATCTTTATTTCTTCTAGGTCCTTGTTAAATGTTTCTTGCATTTTGTCCATTCTATTTCCAAGATTTTGGGTCATCTTTACTATCATTATTCTGAATTCTTTTTCAGGTAGACTGCCTATTTCCTCTTCATGTGTTTGGTCTGGTGGGTTTTTATCTTGCTCCTTCATCTGCTGTGTGTTTTTCTGTCTTTTCATTTTGCTTATCTTACTGTGTTTGGGGTCTCCTTTTTGCAGTCTGCAGGTTCGTAGTTCCCGTTGTTTTTGGTGTCTGTCCCCAGTGGGTACGGTTGGTTCAGTGGGTTGTGTAGGCTTCCTGGTGGAGGGGACTAGTGCCTGTGTTCTGGTGGATGAGGCTGGATCTTGTCTTTCTGGTGGGCAGTTCCACGTCTGGTGGTGTGTTTTGGGGTGTCTGTGGACTTATTATGATTTAGGGCAGCCTCTCTGCTAATGGGTGGGGTTGTGTTGTTGTCTTGCTAGTTGTTTGGCATAGGATGTCCCGCACTGTGGCTTGCTGGTCGTTGAGTGAAGCTGGGTGCTGGTGTTGAGATAGAGATCTCTGGGAGATTTTCGCCGTTTGATATTACATGGAGCTGGGAGGTCTCTTGTGGACCAGTGTCCTGAAGTTGGCTCTCCCACCTCAGAGACACAGCACTGACTCCTGGCTGCAGCACCAAGAGCCTTTCATCTACACAGCTCAGAATAAAAGGGATAAAAAGTAGAAAGGAAGAATTAGAAGAAGAAAGAAAGGAAGGAAGGAAGGAAGGAAGAAAGGGAAAGAAAGAACGAAAGGAGGGAGAGAGGGAGGAAGGAAGAAAGGAGGGAAGGAAGGACAAAAGGAAAGAAAGAAGATAAAGTAAAATAAAATAAAGTAAAATATAAAGTTATTAAAATAAAAAATAATTATTAAGAAAAAAATTTTTTTAAAAAGCAAAACGGACGGATAGAACCTTAGGACAAATGGTGGAAGCAAAGCTATACAGACAAAATCTCACACAGAAGCATACACATACACACTGACAAAAAGAGGAAAAGGGGAAAAAATCATAAATCTTGCTCTCAAAGTCTACCTCCTCAATTTGGGATGATTCGTTGTCTATTCATGTATTCCACAGATGCAGGGTACATCAAGTTGATTGTGGAGCTTTAATCCGCTGCTTCTGAGGCTGCTGGGAGAGATTTCCCTTTCTCTTCTTTGTTCTCACAGCTCCCAGGGGCTAAGCTTTAGATTTGGCCCCGCCTCTGCATGTAGGTCCCGGAGGGCATCTGTTGTTCGCTCAGACAGGACGGGGTTAAAGGAGCAGCTGCTTTGGGGACTCTGGATCACTCAGGCACGGGGGGGGGGGGGGGCGGTCGGGGGGGGGTCGGGGGGGGCGGGGAAGAGGCACAGAGTGCGGGATGAGCCTGCGCGGCAGAGACCGGCAGGACTTTGCACCCGCCTGAGGCGCGCCGTGCGTTCTCCCGGGGTAGTTGCCCCTGGATCCCAGGAACCTAGCAGTGGTGGGCTGCACAGGCTCCCCGGAAGGAGGGTGTGGATAGTCACCTTTGCTCGCACACAGGCTTCTTGGTGGCGGCAGCAGCAGCCTTAGCGTCTCATGCCCGTCTGTGGGGTCTGCGCTTTTAGCCGCGGCTCGCGCCCGTCTCTGGAGCTCCTTTAAGCAGCACTCTTAATCCCATCTCCTCTCGCACCAGGAAACAAAGAGGGAAGAAAAAGTCTCTTGCCTCTTCGGCAGGTCCAGAGTTTTCCCCGGTCTCCCTCCTGGCTAGCCGTGGTGCACTAACCCCTTGAAGGCTGTGTTCACGCCGCCAACCCCAGTCCTCTCCCTGCGCTCCGACCGAAGCCCGAGCCTCCTATAATATGTTTTTAAAGAACATTTAATGCCATGGGAAGATTGTCATATTAAAAATCTTAAATAGGATATAAAGCTGTATATAGGAAATTTCCAGTTATGGTGATACATACTAGGTTGTTTGGACCAACCTTTTTGTAGAGGAAAACACAAAAAACTGGACAGAAAATTAAAAAGAAAGGGAGGGAGGGAGGAAGAAAGGAAGAAAAGAAAGTACACAAAGGCATTGTAGAGTTAACAAGGTGATGTAAAATCACCAATTCAAAAATCTGTGTGCAGACTTAAATCCAAAGAAGTTGAGCTCTAGAGAGGTTAGTTTCAGGTCCCTTCCTTCTTAGGGCATTTCTGATTCCAGAAGCGTCTGTTGAGAGGCTAAATAATACTTTTGAAAGCCATGGTTATGGGGCTAAGGAAATTTAGAGTCCAGGGCCTGCCAAGAGTAGGAACTGTGGTATATCTTCTGTGCTCTGAATGCTTTGTAATGGTGAACAAGAAGAAAAACAACCCAGATTACAGCTCTGCTCTAGGTTATCAGAGTAATCCAGAAAATCTTAGTCCCCGAAATTGGATTAAAGTTATCCTGGATGGCTAATGTTCCCAAGGACCTCAAATTATTTCTATAAACATCTCTTCTACATAGTGAGAAACTTTCAGTCAAAGATAAACAGAGAGAAGGAGATAAAGCACTATGAAAAGAGATAGCATACATAACAGACTATATAAACACTCTCATAAGTTATCTCCAGCTAGGTACTGGCTCTGGAAGAGAGAGACTTTAAAATAATTATGCTTGCTAAAATCAAGGAGACAGAAGATAGGAACAAAATTTTCAGTAGAGCATTAGAAACCATAAAATGGCAGAGTAGATTTGAGAAAGAACCAAATAAAAATTGTAGAACTAAGAAATACAATAAGTGAAATTTAGAACTTAATGGTGGATCTAATAGCAGATTAGAAGAGATAATTAGTGAACTAGACACTGAAACTGTCCAGATCAATGAAGAGACAAAACAATAGTAAATTTAGAAAAGAGAGTAAGAGGCAGAAGTTAGAGTGAGGTCAAATTTATCTGTGATTGGAGTTCCAAAAGGAAAAGAGAAAGAATAGGACAGAAACAATATTTGAAGAGATAATGGCTGGGAATTTTAAAAAATTGATTTAAAAAAAATCAGACCACAGATTCAAGAAGATAAAACCAAAGTAGGAAAAATAAAAAGAAATAAAAGAAATAATAAGACAAGAATAAAATCCTAAAAGCTGCTGGCGGTGGGGGGAAGGGTATGTTCAAAAGGACAGCAATTAAAGTAACAGTGGACTTCTCAACTGAAAATACTGAATCTGGAAGAAAATGGATATAATTAAGGCAGTAAAAGAAAATAACTACCAATCTAGAGTCCAATGCCTGGGGGAAATATCCTTCAGAAATAAAGGTAAAGTGAAGACATTTTAAGACTGACAAAATCTGAGATAGTTTGTTACTAGGAGATACATTCTAAGGAAACACCGAAGGACATTATTCAGACAGAAGGAAAGGTGTCTTAGATGGAAGGTCAGAGATGCAGGAAGGAATGAAGAACAACGAAGATGGTAAATATATGGGTAAATCTAAATGAATATTGTATAAAACAGCAATAATAATGTTTTATTTATGTATTTAAATATATATAAAGGATTAAAATTAATGAGAACAGAAGCTCATAAATTGGGAACTGGTAAATATAGTTTAAGTGTTCTAAGATCTTTGCTTTATGTTGGAAATGGGTAAAGTACCAGTCAATACTGGATTTTAATGGGCAAGAATTTAATAGGTTTTTCAAGGAACTGGAAAAGTGATTCTAAAATTTATATAAAAAGGAAAGGTCCAAGAGTAGCCAAGCTATTCTGAAGAAGAATAAGGTGAGGTCTTACTGTATTGATGGTATCAAAATTAACATGATAGGGCTTCCCTGGTGGCGCAGTGGTTGAGAGTCCGCCTGCTGATGCAGGGGACACAGGTTCGTGCCCCGGTCCGGGAAGATCACACATGCCGCAGAGCGGCTGGGCCCATGAGCCATGGCCGTTGAGCCTGGGCGTCCAGAGCCTGTGCTCCACAACGGGAGAGGCCACAACAGTGAGAGGCCCACGTACCGCAAAAAAATAAATAAAAATTAACATGATATTTGTATGGATAGACACCTGAATAAAGGAATAGGATATAGTCAGACACACTTATGTGGAAACTCAATATAAAACAAGGATGCCACTGCAGAACATTGGAGAAAAGTCAGACTTCAGTAAACAGTTTTGGGAAAATTGGTTATCTGTGTGAGAAAAAAAAGCAGAAAGAAATTGATCCCTACCATACACGAAAATCAATTCCAGATGGATTAAAGACTTAAATGTAAACGTTGGAATTTTTAGGAGCAAATACGGAACAATATCCTTATGACCTTGGAGTTAAGGGAGATTTTTTAGGCAAGATACAAAAAGTAACAAAGCAGTAGAAAAGTGGGCAAAGTTATGAAGAGGCATTTTACAGGATAAAAGGAATCACAAATGGTCATACATTTATAGAAAACTTGATCAATCTCATTAGTAACCAGGGAAATGCCAATTAAAAGCACAAGATATCTATCTATTCACCTATTCACATTTTACCTTATAAAATAACGTAGAAATTCCTATGCTAGCTAAATATTGTAGATCAGTGACTTTTAACCATTTTTTAAATGTTTTTATTGAAGTATAATTTACATCTAGTGAAATACACAGGTCTTAAATGTACAGTTCAGTGATTATTGATAAATGAATATGCTCATGTAATCCATAGTCCTACCAAATAACAGAACATTTTTTAAATAAATTCATTTATTTATTTATTTTTGGCTGCGTTGGGTCTTCATTGCTGTGTGTGGGCATTTGCTAGTTGTGGCGAGTGGGGGCCACTTTTCATTGCAGTGTGCAGGCTTCTCATTGTGGTGGCCTCTCCTGTTAACGGAGCATGGGCTCCAGGCACGCAGGCTTCAGTAGTTGTGGCATGTGGGCTTAGTTGTGGCACACAGGCTGTAGAGTGCAGGCTCAGTAGTTGTGGCGCATGGGCCCAGTTACTCCATGGCATATGGGATCTTCCTGGGCCAGGGCTTGAACCTGTGTGCCCTGCATTGGCAGGCAGATTCCCAACCACTGTGCCACCAGGGAAGTCCAACAGAACATTTTTATCACCCCAGAAATTTTCTTATATCTCTGCCAAGTTATTCCCTGTTCTATACCCACCTCCCAACAACACAACTACTATTCTGATTTATTTTACTTCAGATTAAGTTTGCCTGTCCTAGAACTTCATATAAATTGGATCATAGAAAATGTACTTTTTTGTGTCTGGTTCTTTGGTTTAACATAAAGTTTTTTAGATTAATCCATGTTGCTGTATGTATCAGTAGTTCATTCCTTTTATTGCTGTATAGAATTTCATTATATAGATATGCCACAAGTTGGTTATCCATTTTTCTGTTGATGGACATTTGGCTTGTTTGGAGATATTTTGAATAAAGTTTGGAGATATTATGAATAAAGCTGCTATGGACAGTTTGGAGATATTATGAATAAAGCTGCTATGGACATTCTTGTACAAATTATTTTGTGACCATATGTTTTAATTTCTCTTGGACAAATATCTAGTAGTAGAATTGCTGAACCACAGGGTAGGTGTATGTTTATAAGAAACTGTGAAACTGTTTTCCAAAATATTTTCTTCTAAAAGCTTTTTGTTTTCATTTTTTTCCTGTGATCCATCTGCAATTAATTTTTGTATGGTGAGAGGAAATATTCAAGGTTAAATTTTTTCCATGTGGATGCCCAGTTGTTCCAGCACCACTTGTTAAAAGATTTCTTTTCTCCTGTTGAATTCATTGGGCACCTTTGTCAACAATCAATTGGCAAAGATGGAAAAAGTCTGTTTCTGGGACTCTGTATTATCTTTTGGTCTATTCTTACACTAATACCATGTAGCTTTATAATAAGTCTTGAAATCAAGTAGTGTGAATCTTCCAGCTTTGTTCTTTTTGTTGTTATTATAGATCCTTTGCACTTCTATATAAATTTTATAACCAGTGTAACATTTTCTAAAAAATAAGTCTGCTGAGATTTTGATTGGGATATTGTTAAATCTATAGATCATTTGGGGAAAAATTGATAACTCGAAAATATTGAATCTTCTGATCCATGAACATAGTATATTTCTCTATTATTTCAGTCTTCTTTACTTTCTCTTCATAGTGGTTTGTAGTTTTTATGAGAGGTCTTGCACATCTTTTGTTAAATTTATCTCTAAGAACTTTGTATTCTTAATGTTATTATGAGCAATATTGGACTTTTTTTCATTTTTCTATTACTGCATATAAAAATGTAATTGATTTTTATGTGACTTTGTATCCTGCAGCCTTGCTAAATTTATTCTAGTAGTTTTCATATTTTCAAAGGATTTTCTTTATACACAATCATGTCATCTGTGAATAAAGACAGCTTTATTTCTCCTTTTCCAAATTTTTTGGCTTTTATTTCTTTTTCATACTTTATTGCTCTGGCTATTACAGCTAATATAGTGTTAATTAGGAGTAGTAAGGACTGACATCTTTGTTTTGTTTCTGATCTTTGGGAGAAAGATGCCAGTCTTTCACTAGGATATTACCTCTAGGTTTTTCATAGTTGTTCCTTATCAAGGTGTGGAAATTACTTTCTATTCTTAGTTTGCTAAAAGCTTTTATTGTGAATGGGTATCAAATTTTGTGAATTACTTTTTCTACATCTAGTGAAAGGGTCATATGATTTTTCTCACTCCTTCTGTTAACATGGTAAGTTACACTGTTTGATTTTCAAATGTTAACCAACATTGCATTCCTGGTATAGACCCCAATCAATCTTAAAATAGTATTCTTTTTTTACATTGCTTGATTCAGTTTGCTAATATTTTGCTTAACTATTTTTGTTTCTTTGTCCATGAGGAATCTTGGTTTGTAATTTTCTTATAATGTCTGGTTTTGGTGTTATGGTTTTGTTGGCCTCATAAAATTAGTTGGGAAGATTCCTTCTTCTATTTTCTGGGAGACCTTGTATAAGAGTAGTGTTATTTCCTCCATAAATGTTTGATAGAATTCAAATTTGATAGATGCTATCTGGGACTGGAGTTTTCTTTAAATGTAAAGTGTTTTTGAATAATGAATTCAATTTATTTGTAACAGAGATTGGGCTACCCAGATTTTCGTTTCTTCTTGTGTCTTTAGAGAAGTCCCTCTTTCATTCCTGATATTACTAATTTGTATTTTTGCTCTTTTTAAAATTATCACTCTACCTATCACTTTATCAACTTTATTGATTTTTTCAAAAAAAATTTTTTTTAAAGTTTTATGTTCTATTTCATTGATTTGCACTTCATTTTTATTATTTCCTTCCTTCTATTTATGTAGGGTTTAATTTGCTATTTTTTCCCTACCTTTGTATGTTAGAAACTTAGATTATTGATTTTAAAACTTTTATTATTTCTTTTTAAATGTTATATCTTGTGATTAAAACTATCAAGTTCACTGTAAACATTGCTTTACTTGCATCCCACAGATTTTGATATTTTGTATTTTCATTATCTTTCAGCTAAAAATATTTTTTAAGTTCTCTAGTGGTTTCTTCTTATATTCTATTGACTTCTCTTCTTGTACTTTTTCCCTTCTCCTCCTTTTTAGCACCTTCTCTACAGGTTAAAATATGTGTTCTTAACGTACCACAGTCTGCCATGAATTAGTATTAAAACATTCACATGTAATATTAGATCCTTACCACAGTATGCTTCCACTTGTCTCCCTTTGTGCTACAGTTTTCATATATTTTATTTCTACATATGTTATATAACTCACAATACATTGTTTTTGTTTCTGCTTTAAATGATCAGTTTTCCTTTAAAGAAAATTAAGAAACAAGGAGATATTTATCCACATTTTTACCATTCCCAGTGCTTTTTATTTCTTTATGTAGAATCAATTTTTCATCTAGTGTCATTTCCTTTAGTCTGAAGTACTTCTTTTAAAAGTATGCTGGGAATTCTCTTAGCATGTATTTGTCTGGAAAAGGCTTTAGTTCACCATCATTGGTGAACGATAGTTTCACTGGATATAGAATTCTAGTTGATGCTTTTTTTCTTTTAGCACATTAAAGCTGTTCTCTCAATTGTCCTCTGGATTTCATAGTTTCTAATGAGAATTGTTATCTTCATTCCTCTGTGCATAATGTGTTATTTCTCAGGCTGCTTTTTTTTCCTTTTATCACTGGTTTTCCACCATTTGATAATGTGCCCAAATGGGGTTTTCTTTGTATTTATTCTGCTTGGGTTATTTTTTGTTTGTTTTAGATTCTTGAATATGTTAGTTAATATTTTTCATCAAAATTGGAACATTTTTAGCCATTATCCTTCAAATAATTATCCTTGTCTGACTTCTCTCTCCTCTTGTTCTATAACTCCAATTGAATGTTAGACCACAGGTCACCAAGACTCTGTTTATTGGTTGTTTCAGTTTTTTGTTTTTTAATAGACTATTTTTTTAGAGCAGTTTTAAGTTAATAAAAGATAGTTCTCTGTATGTTTTATTCCTCTGATAGTTACTTTGCTATGTTATAGTTAGAGAGGGGGTAAATCAGTGACTGGTTTGGTCACCTTGTGAATAACACCTTTATTTATTTAATACACGTTTCACTGATGATGTTTTCCATAGTGAGAAATACTATATAAAGATACATAGAAGATTTTGTTCCATTGATCTAATATCTTTTTTTACACATTATATTTGTTTTTTAAAAGTATTTTATTTTCTTGTTTTTTGCTCATAAGCACCTAAAGTATGTACATGTATGTGCGTGTTTCTTATGACAGATTTATATTATACTTTGAATTCTTAGAAATTGTATTACTCTTGAGCCATTGGCATCACTTGCCAAACTTAGGTTTTGTTTTTTTCCTTTCCAGGCCCAGCTTCAAAGGGAAAAAGAACAGGATCATATGAAGCTGCAAGCAAAACTTGAAAAGCTTGATGTCTTAGAAAAAGAATGTTTTAAACTTACAACAACTCAGAAAACTGCTGAGGTAAGCTTCTACTTGTTTCTTTGAAGTGGTGATGCCAGGAATAAATCTTTAGTATTAAGCATAATTACACTGTAAGTGAATATGCAGTAAAATTAGATTCGTAAAACTTCATTAACAACTTTTAGTAATCCAGATATGAATTCCTGCCTATAGAGATGAAAAGTTAATATATTCTATCACAGCATGAATGAGCTTGCCTTTTGATGTGAAATTGTAGTTTTGGTTTCTTCTGCAATGGCAGAACATTTTCATTCGTTAAGTAATTTACCTAAAGGATATTGAAAAGATTGCCTTTCACCACTTACAATTAAGTTAAGCCTATTCTAGATCCTGTCCTGAAATACCCTCTCCTTTTCCACCCAAATCCTATCCATTTCATAGGACTTTCTCCCAGTCCTGCTTCCTCTGTGAAGCCTTCCTTGAGTTTTCCAACACTCAGGAAGCTCACCCTTTGAAATAGTACTGTCTTCTTATTCTAAACTACACCATGGATATAAGATGAAATACTTATGTGTATAAGGTTATACAGTATATACATGGTATGAGTCAAATCATATCATTTCATGTATATTACTGTTGTTTCCCTAAGTACAGCATAAATAGATGTTTGTTGTAATTTGTCTATATTTTGAATGAAACATTGAGACCCAAGACTATAATTGTTTGACATTCTAGACCTTTAAAACCTCCCAAATTTTCATTATTATGATTTTGTTGATGAAAGTTAAAAGAGCCTATGCATATACATTCTTTGCTTTTCCTTTGTTCTTCTTGTATATAATAGCAGGTAAAGAAGCATAGGAAGAAAGCCAAGAAAAATTTAGCATCTTTTGCCATTCCTTTTTCTTACTTTCTGCTTTAATTTACCAAACTATCAAGAATCAATACCCTAAGGACTCTATTTGGAAAAGGAATATAAGATATTTGACTTTAGTTTTTGTATAATAATCCCAGATTTTTTATTCTTTTGCAGGGCAAGATTAAACATTTAGAGGAAAAACTAAAGGAAGAAGAACATCAGCGTAAGCTCTTTCAAGACAAAGCTTCTCAGGTAAATAGAGCACTATATCATCTATCACATAAAATCATGTACGTTTTATTGTACTTTATTAACTGAAGCCTGTATTCTAGACTCTAATTTCTGCTTCCTAGCTTGTTATTTTTTGTCTCATTTTGCTATAATACTGAAGTTCTCAATAAGTCAGCCAGTATATTTATATACTTGGATGTATTGCCAAGAGATCTTTTGGTCTTTTGAAATTCTGACAAACATATATATATTCTCAGTTGAAACAATTCCTGCTATAGATTGTTTTCAGTTTGAGATATATAAAATAATTCATTCTCTTAAAAACAGAAAATGATTGTAATTACCAGTAGACCTGGTAACTTTTTCACACAAAAAATAGTGTTTGAGGTTTTCTTTTCTTCCTCAAAAAATATTTTGTCTTTATAAATTGAGATCTGATCCTCATTATAATGTTTTTGAAGAAGAAGGAACTTGTTAAAAATCAATTTAATACATTTTTTTTCAATATTGTAGCTTCAAACTGAACTTGAAATCAGTAGAATTTTGATGTCTTCAGTATCAAATCCAAAGCGCTCCAAGGAAAAGAAGAAATCTTCAAAGGTATGCAAACACTTTATTCTTATCTTGCTAATACTTATTTCTTGCTAATACTTATTTCTTTACCTTTTTAATATTTATACCTATCCATTTCCAAAAAAAATTTGAAAAGATTTATAATACAAGACAATGCTTTGAAATGGGCCTAAAAACATGAGTCAAGTAATGATGGTTTGGGGTGTGAGGACAGAAAATTCCATAAAACCTAGGTTAAAGAAAGTAACAGCAGTTGAGTGCAAAACCTAGCTCTGAGTTTGCTTAACAGCCAAAGCAAAAAGGAGCATATAATAGGCAGTACATCTATCTTTGTGAAATAACAATAAGCCTTCCAGTTTTTCTAGAAAGACAAACATTTTCCTAGTACTAAACTGTTAGAGAAATGTACTTTGGATACTTTACGAAAGAGGCAATAAACAACACAATAGATACTGACAAGCACAATAGATCCTAGAAGCAGTTTTATATAATATATGCACAATAAAAAGACAAAGATACAGTATTAAATTATATTGTATTATAAATTATAGTCATTTCTCTAGGTAAATTATTTATTTTTTTCTGTGCTCATAGCCTTTGGATTTGCCTAAAAATAAAGATTGGGGAAGTACTTTATAGATTTACCAATAATATTTTGTTTAGATGAGTTGATGTTTGGGGTTTATTATATTAAACTTTCTTATTTATAACGGTAAGAAAGAAAATGTTAATCCCTTTTAATCTCATGATTCTGAAATTATAGTTTTGATGACCATCATTACTGTTTACTCAATATGCATGTAGTGTTTGTGTGTGTTCTTTGCTGTGGGAACCAGGCATGCTATTTGCAAGTTCTGGCCACTGCCATAGGCTCACCCTATGGATACAATAATGGAGGAAATGTTATACTTAACTTTAGCTAGTCATTTATTCCATAAATAAGAGTTACTATTTAATAGTTCGGCTGCATTTTTCACAGATTTTTTTCTTTCAAAGAATTTGCAAAATACAGTAATGAAAAGCATTTTCCCAATGCAATTTATGTTGATTTTTTAGCTTATTTCCTTCCTCAAGTATGTTTTCTTTCTTGTCTCTACAGGAAGATTAGAAGCTGCAAAGCCAAATAGAAAATCACTATAAGTAATTTGCAAGTGGAAAAATTATTGACTTAATTTTGTATTTGTGTTTTATGGCATCCTTTGATGAGTTAGTGGAAAAAAAATTTTAATAAGGTACAGGGAGAAACAAGGTAAAAGAAATGAAGGAAAGAAAAGGTAGCTGCTGGAAGAAAAGAAAAAGTAATTAACAGCAAAATCACTTTTAAAAAGTAGTTAGTTCAAGTCCCAAGTTCATAGGATCTGCCTGTAATAATGCCTCCCTTTAAAGATGGCAGGGACACTTCGTTGCTTGCTGAAGGTAGGATCTGATTTTGAGACCTCTATGAGAGTCCTGCTTGTCTCACTGACACTCCATATCCTGAATGTAGTTCATTCAATTCATACATCTTGATTTACATAGACTAGTACCTTTAGGTAGTAAAAAGATAAATAACACAGGAATTTACAGAAAGGCAGATAAATATACAAATATAAGACAGAGTATAATAAAAACTTAATGAAGGTATAAACAAAGTACTGTGGTGCTGTATAGATAAAGAATATGTGAAGGGGTCATGCAAGAAGCAGCATTAAAGGCAGCCTTGGAAAATTAGTAAGTACTGATAGAGATGAGGAGAAGTGTTTTACAATCTGAGAGTATAGTTGGTTTTTCCACGAAACGATAAGTAATTGTCCAGTACTGGGTGTGAGATGGTGTCATATGAGACTGAAATTGAAAATATAGCTTGAGGTGACATTATGACTGATCTTCAATGCTATGTTAAGAATTTGAACTTTTATTCTATAAGTCATTGGGAACCATTGCAGGCTTGTAGGCAAATGATTAGAGCTATACTTCTAGATGGTAAGCGACAACAGTATAAGGTGAACTTGGAAGTAAAGAATCAGGCTGTTTGAATGTGGTAAGCAAGATGATGGAAGCCTTTCCTGTGACGTTTTCATTATTCTCTTAAAAGGTTAGACTAATCAATCAGAGATCTCATCCAATATAGTAATTAAAAGAATTAAATTTCTTTTACTCTTAATTATAACTGCTTGAAATAGCCTTAGACCAGACCATTGTTTTCCATTACTTGAAATTACCGTTCCTGAAGTACAGAGGTTGAATGGTTGTCCAGGGTCACCAGGCAACTCTGAGTGAATAAGAACTGACTCACAAACTTGTGATTTCTCTACCTCTAAGCCATTTTATTTCTTTAATTTTCAGAAAAAAAAATTGAATGTTTATAATAGTTAAGATATCTAAATTTTCATTTAGAGTTCGGAATATTTTGTTTTCATTATGGAATACGCTCAGTTTATTGATTATTCTCTTAGTGAAATGTTAACTAGAGTGACCAATTCACCCCAGTTTGCCTGTGACTTTCCTAGTTTTAGTACTGAAAATTCTGTATCATGGGCAAATTGAGACAATTGGTCACCCTAGTTCAATCCTTCCTACAAAAATAGTGAAATCATTTACTTTTAAGAATGTAGTTCAGCAGGGCTTCCCTGGTGGCGCAGCGGTTGAGAGTCCGCCTGCCGATGCAGGGGACACGGGTTCGTGCTCCGGTCCGGGAAGATCCCACATGCCGCGGAGCGGCTGGGCCCGTGAGCCATGGCCGCTGAGCCTGCGCGTCCGGAGCCTGTGCTTCGCAACGGGAGAGGCCACAGCAGTGAGAGGCCCGCGTACTGCAAAAAAAAAAAAAGAATGTAGTTCAGCAGTGTCTTTTTAAAAATGTTTCATGAAGGAGTATATATAACAAAAAATGTCTGCTCGAAGGATAATAATGAAATTAGCACTTGGTAGAGTGACCACCCAGCTTAAGAAATAGAACATTACCAGCACTGTTAAGCCCCAGCATATATCTCTCCTAAATTGTATTCCCTCCGTCCAAGGATTAACCACAATTCTGATTTTGCTTTTATCATTCTCTGGCTTTTTTTAAAAAAATTACTTTGCCAAATAAGTATTCCTAAGAAATACATGTTTTAGGGTTATGCTTTGAACTTTATGTAAATGGACTTATTCTGTTCGTGTTCTTCAGCAGCTTTCTTTTTCCACTCAGCATTAAGTTTATGAGATTCTTCCAATTGATGCATATACCTATGGTTTACTGCTTTTTATTGCTAAAAATATTTTTTCCTTTCTCCTTTCAGTGATCATTTGGTTTGTTTCTCACTTTTTATTATTATAAAAAACACTGTTAAGAACTTTCTTGTACATACCTCTTGGTGCATGTGTTCAGGAGTTTCTCTAAGATGCTGGGCCATAAGTGTTATGCACCTTAGCTTTACGAGATAATGTCCAAAGTGATTGGACCACTTTATGTTCCAATCAGCAGTTACCATTGTTCCATATCCTAACCATAAGTGTCTATTTTTGTTTTTCACTTTTTATTTTGAAAAATTATATATTCACAGGAGATAACAAAAAAATATAAAGGGAGGTCCCATGTATCTTCAACCAGTTTTCCCCAATGGTAACATCTTTCATAAATATAGTATAAAGTCCAGGAAATTGAAATTGGTACAATACACAGAACTTATGGAGATTTCAATCGTTTTTTATTCACTTAGTTGTGTGTGTATATGTATGTGTGTGTGTGAGTATATGTAGTTTTATATAGTTTTATCTCATGTGTATATTCATGTAACTATCACCACAATGAAGATACAGCACTGTTCCACCTCTATAAGATTTCTTCATTCCATCCCTTTATAGTTACACATCATCCTGCTCCCTAACCCTTAGCATTTTCTAATCTGTTTACCATCTCTATAATTTTATTTCATGAATGCTATATAAATGTAATCATACAGTATGTAACCTTTTTTAAAAAAATTTTATTTATTTTTGACTGCGTTGGGTCTTCATTGCTGCATGTGGGCTTTTCTCTAGTTGTGGCTAGTGGGGGCTACTCTTCATTGTGTGCGGGCTTGTTGCTGTGGCTTCTCTGGTTGAGGAACATGGGCTCTAGGCACACAGGCTTCATTGTGGCACGTGGGCTCAGTAGTTGTGACGCACGGGCTTAGTTGCTCCGCGGTATATGGGATCTTCCGTGACCAGGGCTCGAACCCATGTCCCCTGCATTGGCAGGTGGATTCTTAACCACTGCACCACCACAGAAGCCCAGTATGTAACCTTTTGAGAGGCTTTTTTTGCTCAGCCAATTCCCTTGCAATCCACCCAAGTATTAATACATTTTTAAAAGTTTCTGTGTAGTATTCCATGTTATGGATGTGCCACAGTTTAACCATTTACCTATTGAAGGATATTTGGATTGTTTTCAGTTTTAGGCTATCACAAATAAAGCAGTTATAAACATTTGTGTATGGGTTTTTGTGTGAACATAAGTTTTCATTTTTCAGGGATAAATGTCTAAAAGTGCAATTGCTAAATCATATGATAACTACATGTTTAGTTTTATAAGAAACTTCCAAACTGTCTTCCAAAGTGGCTGCATTATTTTGTGCATATGAGTGATCTGGTTTCTCCACATCCTTGCCAGCATTTGGTGGTGTCACTTTTTTTTTTTTTTTTGGCTGTTCTAATAGGTGTATAGTGATGTTTCATTGTAACTTGCATTTTCCTAATGGCTAATAATGTTGCATTTGATAAATGTCTTTTTAAATATTTTTTTGTTTACTTTTTCCCTTGTCAATATTTAGAAAACTAAATGTTTAAAGAGAGGACCACCTCAGCAAATTTATTCAAAGTTTGGATCACTGCCTATTGTGGCTGAGAAGGTGAGAGGGGGAAAAATGAGGATACTTGGTCAGATAAACTCAGGCTTTGTTGTAAGTGATATTTAAATGCCATCAGTTATTTAAAATCGTTCTCAGCTATTTCTTTTCCCCCGAAGTCTGCCAGTGCAGGCCATTCCAGGAATGCAAGTACCCCAAACCTGCAGACAATGCAACATTACAGGCCACATATCCTTCAGAAACTGGCTGAAGTTTCTGAACCTAGATGTCTCTACAAGCCTTCTAAATCAACTTCTCAATGTGAAGCTGTACCTTCTGACTCAGAAAAGTCCATTTCCGTTTGTAACAATTTGTCTGAACTTTTGATGGCAATGCAAGATGAGCTGGACCAAATGACTATGTAAGTATTTATCAGAAGAAGTAGCAAGATATTTAGGTATCTTTTGTTCTTCTCAGTCTTTCAAACAGTGCCACTTATAAATTCTTAAAAGTCTTACTTAGCCATTTGGATTTATTTTGATCTGCAGATTTGTTGTCATTGATTTTTCATTATATTTGTTGTATTTAAATTGCATTTTAATTATCTATGTGTAATTACTACTTTTTCCAATTTAAAGTGTTTCTGTATTCCCAAGATCTGAACTGATAGACAAATATTTCTGTCATTCTAACAAATGGAGTCTGGTGACCTTAAATTGTAACTCACAAATACTTTTATAAGAAAGATTCTCCATTTGTTTTTTATAATCTTTTTAGTTAAATGAATGATTTCATTAGATAAATAGGAAAGCAATTTCTTGTTTTAGATTCTGGCTGGTCTGCATTACACGTTTGAAGCATCCATAGTAAACAATATTCTGTATGGGATATATATTTTAAGCTTCAAGTTTAAATATATATTCAACAAAAATTCCAGAAAATATGTGATTTGGGCGGCCAGCTAGTTGAACTAAGACCTCTGTAGAAGATATAACTAGTTCTATTGGCAGTGTTTCTTTGAGTAGGCTATCACCAAATCTAGGGATTTCTCAGGCAAATACTTCTATAGCTGGAATTCTTCCACAGATTCTACATTAAGAATTCCAAACTTGGAATGAAAAAGAGTCCCTTAATGCCTCTAGCTAAGGACATCAGAATATTTTACTACATTTAACTGTAAACATCAAGGATTCAGACCTTTTTTTTAGGATTCTTTAAGATCCTAAGTCTAATATATTTCTAAATATATCTAATCTCAAATCATAAGAGCCTGTTTATAATTACCATAGATTTAATTTGATAACCCTACAGAAAGAGACTGTCTTTGAAGGTTAATATTTAACTCTGATTAAAATTTATGATTGAACAGAATATTGTCTAATTGTGACAAAGACATATACTATAAACTGTAATAGTGCTTGATATTTGCTTTTCTTTCATAGGGAGTACCAAGACCTTCTGAATCAAATGAAAGAAACTGAAAGCCAATCAGTCTGTGAAAACATAGAATGTGAACTAGAACATTTAGTCAAGAAAATGGAAATTAAAGGAGAACAAATTTCTAAATTAATGAAGCATCAAGACAATGTAAGAGGCTTTAGTAAAAGATTTTAATGAAAAGATAATGTATCTGGATTCAGTGTTATATCTCTGTATGACCTTCCAAATTTGAGGCCTGTATGTATGGCTTAGAGAAAAGATGATAGATAGGAATCCCTTAGGCTTATTATAGAGTCATCTGTCCATTGAAATAACATGGCCTCCTATGTAACTCTCCAAGATAATACAAAGAAAAGGAAACAAGGAAGTTTAGTTATGGGAAATTCCCTGGTGGTCCAGTGGTTAGGGCTCAGCCCGTTCATTGCTGGGGCCCAGGTTCAATCCCTGGTTGGGGAACTAAGATCCTGCAAGCCTCATGGTGTGGCCAAAAAAAGAAAAGAAAAGAAAGTTTAGTTATGTATTCAAAAATAAGTTTGGGAAAATTAAGAGGTAGGCTAGATTTGCTTTACAGCTCTCCCAGTTATCCTTTTAGCATTCTTTCCCCTTATCCCTCTCTTCCCTAATGCCTTAATGAAACCCCTTATGTCAACAGGTGTCTAGTGCATATATAAACCTGGCTTCTGAAGCAGTACCCCAACTCTAAGACTGCTATTTCCAGTTTCCCAGAACAAGCTATGCTGTGTTCCATTCGCTGGGGACCTGTGCTCAGCTAGCTCTAGAGGGGTGATGAGGGGGACTCTATCCTTGTGTGTAAATTCTTAACAGCTAAGAATGGCATAACAGTTTTAATATTTTAATGAAAAAATCATGGAATATTATATTTTATCCCAAGACAATGACTCCATTCTTAGTACGATTATGCTACTGGAACAGAAAGCAGAGAAAATCTTTCCAGGAACCCTCAGGTCATATCATGTAGCTATCTGCCTATGGAATAATCAGCATTCATATAAGTTGGTGATATATTAACCTCACAATTAAGCCTTCCCCACTTTTATAGGAAAGTAATAAAGAATGCAGAATTTTACTGCCTTTACTCTTCTATAGCCAATAAAGAAAGAAAGAAGGAAATGAAATTTTGAAGCAAACATTTTCACTTTACTGGCTTTTAAGTCTATAGTAAGTAAAATTTTTGTATGATTGTGTTAGGGTGAAGATTATATAACTTGTATACTTTCTTAGAATCACACAGGAGAAACTTGAAAGGAATAGAAGAATAGTCACTTTTTTTAAATTTAGGAAGTGTGTACATAAATAATATTTTGAAAATATTATTTATATTCCATAATAACTATAGCAGTATAAAATTTCAAGCATTTTTAGACAAATAGAACCCAGATACTTAGCCAATGTCTAGACCAGCTCTACAAATTAGGCTGTGCTTAAGTGAAATAGATTAAGTAATGGAGGGAATTCCCTGGCGGTCCAGTGGTTAGGATTCTGCGCTTCCACTGCAGGGGGCACAGGTTGGATCCATGATTGGGGAGCTAAGCCGTGTGGCCTGGCCAAAATAAATTAATTAATTTAATTAAATAAATATTTAAAAATTTAAAAAAGATTGAGTAATGGACTGGACTTCGAAGAAATAGGTTTTGACTAGTTTATAAGTTTTGTTTAATTCTGTCTACCCAATCATTACTAGATACTCCTCAATGAGATAAAGTTATTCCTTTGCCTTTTTTTTTAAAACTGGCATTCAGTAGTACTTTAAATTCATGAATACTTTAAATTAAAAAATATATATATATATATATATATATAGACTCTATAAACTTGATGTCCATTCCTAGCATCAAATCTTTGCTTTATTGTTAGTGTCACCTGAAAGGTCCTTCTCTCACCTCCCTGTTCTCCAGATTTTTCCCATTTCATATCTTACATAAACGTTCCTTCCTCTCAGCTTCTCCAGCCCACATTGATCTTGTCCTACTTTTAGCCTTCTCAGATATATACTTTTTGTCCTACTCAAAGTTATTGTGGCTTGAATTATTCTCTAGTTGTCACATATATGCTTTGATTTCACTAATAAGAGCAGTAAACTCTTTGAAAGCAAAGATTGTTTTATTCATTATATTTTTGTCTAACTAGCACAGTGTTAGGCATGTAATAGGTATTCAATAAATAAAGACTTAACGAACTTTTTAATTTCATGTAATCTTTAAACCATCAATCCAATCCATCTACTGTAAGGTATATTTTAAGTATATTTTTGACTAAAATGTTAGATTTTTTTCTCTCCAGGTCTGCAAACTGCAGCAAAAAGTTCAGAATTTGAAGATGAGTGAAGCTTCAGCTATTCAGAAAGAAGATAGCAACCGTAAAGGATCAAAGAACATAAAAAATAGCCCCAGAAAATGTTTGCTAACTAACTCTCCTCAAAAAAACAGCAACTTTCCTCCAATACGAGTCCATAATCTTCAAATGAAATTGAGAAGAGATGATATCATGTGGGAACAGTAACACAGTAGCAAAACTGTCACCTTAAATGAACTTTGTCAGTGAGATCTTGAACTGTCTAAAGTGGTTTTAATTTAATATACCTTTATGAAATTTTGAATTATGTTTCTAGCCTCTATAAAGTGTCAAATTATATATTTTAAAATTAGTGCCTAATGACCTCCTAAGAGCCCCAAATAATAAATGATTGCTTTCTTGTTTTTCTTATTGACTGAAGTACCTAATCTTGTGTTAGAAACATTGTTCACTTTGCAGATACCTTAAGATAAATTTAAAAAATTATACTAGACTGATGATATTTAAAACTGAGTTAAATTTGAGATACAAGTGCCATAACACTTTTTCATTTAGTAGGCTTGGAACCTTAAGAACCAATATAAAATTAACAGAGTATGGAAAGGTCTTTTAACTTTCCTGGTGCTTCCTCCCTATCTTGTTTTAGAGCTGGGAAATGTTTTTCTTTTTTGGAAAGGGAAAAGCTTTGGGAAGAGGCCTTTAGCCCAAGTTTTTATGTGACAATTACAAATAGGAACCCATAGTTACTTAATTTTTAGATGACAATAACTCAGCTGTGGAAGCCTTCCTCTGCTATTCCCATTCTCTTTTACAAATCTAGCTTTGTTTTTTTTGATCTTACTCCTTTGTAACTATATTTTTGATATTTTGATTAGTGGTGCCATAAGAGATTTCTTTGTACATATATGCTTTATAATAAATTTACATTTGTTGACCTATCTTTCCAGAAGCCTATGGAAACTAGTACAATTCTTCTGAACTTATTTGGTTTCTCATCAGAATCCTTTGGGGCAACTAGAGAACTGGAGTCATCAACTGAAGTAGAACTAGAAGACTGACAGAAAAGGCATAACGGAAGTGAGGAACTCAGAAGATAGGGTAGCAGTTTAAGAGATGGTGATTCCGAAGGAATTGGGAGGTACATCTTTATCTACAGCTGGGGGGATGTTCAAGCTATAGGTGTGAAAGAATAAAAAGATCAACATCTTGGGGAGCTAGGAAAAGCAATTTTTTAAAAGACAGTCCTTATATCCTCCTAGGAAATCCCAAAAAGTGTGTGTAGGAGAAAGAGGGTAATTGTGGACCCTCTGTTGGGGGAGGAGGAAAACTGTGATTCAGTCTCATTGAGAGAAGAGGTGCTGTTAGAAGACCTTTCCATACCTGAAGTGGGGAGATGACTGAAAATCGGCACATTTATACTTGGAATTGTCCTTGAAAGCACCTAATGGCTGAGATAAAAGTTTCTCTCCCTTTGGTTCAAATAGTACATTTGTCCTTCACCCACTTTCACTCCCTCTCCCTTTACAGCACCTTCAGCCCCAGAGATGTCACAGACTGCTTCGTATAAACTCAGTTTCATCACCTTACCTATTTTTCAACTTTGCCTTTTCTCCTCAAGAATGTGAGTGCTCGGTGCTTTGTGTCCACCTAGAGGGGTGGGATAGGGAGGGTGGGAAGGAGACGCAAGAGGGAGGAGATATGGGGATATATGTATGCATATAGCTGATTCACTTTGTTATACAGCAGAAACTAACACACCATTGTAAAGCAATTATACTCCAATATAAATGTTAAAAAAAAAAACAAAACCTAAAACTCCAACAGAAGGTGAAACTAATTAACCAGAAATGAATCAAATAGAGAATTTGAGAATGAGAAAGCAGTGGTAAAGTTGTTCTAGTTAGCGTAAGTTTTGTTTTAATAATAATAATCACCATCATCTAAAATAAAATCTTTGGAAACTGTGGTTGTAGAACAGAGGTTAAAATTGACGTTTCTTCAGGTTATTTCCATCATTATCTCAAAGTTTCATCTTGTTTCACGGTCTTCCTTTTTTTCCTTATTTTCCTAACCATTGTCCTTCCCTTTGAAAGCCATGTGCCGAGATAATCTATCCAAGATCATATTTGCTTAGTTCCTTCAAAGACCCTTTCCTCTCTCTGGTATTAGTCATTCAATTTCCTGATTTTACCCTTAATTTTGATTCATGAACTGCACCTTCTCAGCAATCTTGGCTTCATACTAACTGAATCGTGGCTGTCTTCTATGATACTGTTTTCTACTGAAATCTTGATTCTTTACATAGGGAGACATACATTTTCTAAGTGTTAACTTCTGATTTCCTTCATCCGTTTAAAGAATAATATTAGAACATTGAATAAACTACTTTGAATGCTTGCTTAATATATTCGTCATTTTATATAAAAAAACATAAATGATAATTGCTAAGACAGCCTTATACAATTAATTTGAAGTTACTTACACATTTTTAAAAATCTAACATTGGATTAAGGTTTTGCATGTGTTCAAGTTTGGAAAGACTTGAACTTAACTCCATTAGATGATGTCGTCTTTTGTGAATCCAATTCCACTATTCTATATACATTCTTCAGGAATTTCCTCTCTTTTTTCTAGAGATCTGTTTATCCAGGTCTCCTCTTCACTGCTTTAAAAAAAAAAAACTGATAAAAAATGGCAGATATGCACACTTGCTACTGTTGACACTTTGCTCTGTATCTCATTCTAATTTCCTGCCACCAACTCCCAGACTGATCTATATCTTGGCAATTCCCTGTGACAATCTGTTCACAGTACCATCTACTGTTTTAAAGATGAAGTCATTATTGTTACATCTTGAATAACAGTAACAAATGACCTTTACACACCTACTAAAACAAAGACTTGATGATTATTGATACATTTTTCAATCAGGACTACAGCAAACAACCCTGATGCATGTTATAAAAATAGTAAAATTAGGGCTTCCCTGGTGGCGCAGTGGTTGAGAGTCTGCCTGCCGATGCAGGGGACACGGGTTCGTGCTCCGGTCCGGGAAGATCCCACATGCCGCGGAGCGGCTGGGCCCGTGAGCCATGGCCGCTGAGCCTGCGCATCCGGAGCCTATGCTCCGCAATGGGAGAGGCCACAACAGTGAGAGGCCCGCGTACCGCAAAAAAAAAAAAAAAAATAGTAAAATTAATTCAAAGGTTTGAAGATTTTTCCCTTTCCCCTTCTTCCTTTCCTATTCCAGAGATACTTCAGCTTTACTGCTAGACTGGCTGCTTTGTTAATGTCATCAAATAAGGCAAAGAGCAGACATATGCACATTGTTGTTTAACATACCACCTGAATCAGGAATACAGTAGTCCAGAATATTTTGAAACATATTTCAGGGCTTTTTCCAGCCGATCACCTCACCCAAACAATAATCCATTCCTCCCATTTCTGAGTGCCTGGGAGCAGTTGCCTTTTCAGATTTGGAGGGGACTTGGGTAGCATAAGATAAATTAGATTCTTAGTTTTGTATATTTGGCTTCTTTTTCCCTCTTGTCAGTATTCCACTTAAGCTGTTTCGTATTGTGTACCTTTCTTCCCTTCTCACCAAAGGGCTGACCTCAGGAGGCAGAAAAGAGCAGGCTTTGTTGTAGCTAATTAGAGAGGGTAGATACCTGGGACACTGGCTGGCTACCAGCATCACAGTAACTCTTGAAGATCTTTGCATTTAACAAACATTTGCCAAACATTTTATTATGTACAGGGCTCTGTACTAAGTTCACTGTTTTTTTGTTGTTGTAGGTTATTTTTGTTTGTTTTTCATTTGTTTTTTCTTTCTTGAGAATATGTCTAACAGCTTGAGGTCTTTACATTAGTAAGTCATATAACTTTAGTGAATCATAATCATAAATCCTAGAAAACTATGTACTAGGCCAGTTTAAGCTTGATATTTGATATTTAATATGGGAGCTAATTTCTTTGTTTCCTTTCTTACAAGATTATGTGTATATATAATATATAAATATATATTTATATATTATATATATATATTTACAGTACACACACACACACACACACCCCCTCTATATCTGCTTACAGTGCTCATTCCCAGTGTGTTAACCTTCAGTCTTAATTTACAAAGCAAACATCTCAAATCATCAATACTAAAATGTGCTGGTGTTCAGTAATAATGTATAAATTTCATTTTTTTCTTTTTCTATATAAAAAGAAAATAAAATTCAATTATGCTTAAAAAAAAAAAACAAAAAGGAATGTGAGTGCTGTAGTTTATACTTAGCAAAAAACTCACCAGGACTATTAATGCAGCCCTATCTTTCTGTGCCTTTGTTTTCTATGCACTTAGGACAGTGGCCAGATAGATTTATCAGTATTGAAGTCATTACTTTTGGAAATGTATTACTAAAACAAATTACCATAAGAAATTAAATTCATTTAAAGAACACTTGAATATTTCAATTAAGAATTGAGACATTTCTTGCAAAATCAGTGTAGTGTAGTAGAAAAAAACATGGATTTCAGAATTAGGAGACTTGGGTTCATGTTGTGATTCTGCCACTTAGTAGTTTGGGCGATCAAATAACTTTTTGGAGCCTCCATTTCTTACTTGTAAAGGTGGGATTATATTACTACCTACTTCATAGGATTGTTGTGAGATTAAATGAAATAACATGTCAAAGCACCCAGCAGAAGTGTTGGCACTGAATAAAAACTCAATAAATGTTAAATCTGAGTAGCCAAAAAAAAGAAAAAATTGTCGTAGAACCTAAGTTTGCATGGGTTAGAGCCTGAAAGCAAGAGCCAAAAGGTACTCTTCAAAAAAGTGAGAATATTCTAATTTTTTTTTTTTTTTTTCTTTTTCTATGTGCCTGGGAGGAAATTGCTTTGGCTTGTTTCCTGGCTCAGGTTTCTAGTGGGGGGTGGGTAAAGAATATAGTCCTACTATGGTGCAGAAATACATAATCACACACAGCAACTTGGTTTGGAGTTTGTGTTGTTGGGGTGACATTTATTAGGAAAGACAATAAGGAATGGTCTCTCGTTGCTCGATCACAATTACTGAACTCAAAATGTATCTCTGCTCACAGCCTGCTGCTTGCCTTTGACTCCTCAGGGGGTGGAGCAAATGATTTCCTTCCTGGATGGGGCAGTCTATGGTCAGTGTACAAGAGTTGCTGTAGCAACCCCGCAGCTGTGCTCTGCCTAGCAGAAACTCGGTAGGATATCATAGATTTTGTTCACTTAAGTAAAAACAGGTTTGTTTGTTTTTTATTTAATCAGAAATTGAAAAAAATGAAATTGGAACTTTTTAGCCACGACAGGTCTCAACTTTAATGAAACTGAAACTAGAAAGTTTGAGTGTCTGAAGCAGGAGGTATTGTGACTATTCTAATCCTGGAAATAGGAGCTGGGGTCTTGAATTAACTGTACTTGTGTGGGTCATTGGCAACATAGCCATTTTTATCAGGTTGTAGCTAAAGGTAGGAGGGTTGGAGGGAAATGCTCAGTTTTTAGCAGTATAAGATTAAAGAAGGAGATACTTAATGCAGTGGGCTAACTGGCTAGGATGGTGTGCTTGAAAATTATTTCTGAGTTTTTTGTATAGCCTTCTTACTTTAAAAATAAAATTTTAACTATAAAGTAGTATTCTTAACCCATGATAAAACATCAAAAGTTAAATTAAAATTTGACTTGTGAGACATCAAACTCAGGGGACAAGGTGGGTTGGTCATGCGCAATGGAAGGAGTGCTCACGGTGGCCAAAAATGCACCAGCTGCCGTTGTTGGTGTAGAGTAAATAGTGAAACTCCTAATGGGGTTTCCTGGAACTCTATTCAGCTGTAACTAAAGCTGTACCTACGGAGAACATTTAATTGTATGTGAAGTTTAGATAGGTATAAGCCGACTCCCAGATGTACAACAAGACAAACCTATCTAAGGCATAAGAGCATCTGTGAGATTAAAAAAATTCTTATGGGTGCCATGGCACCTTTTAGTTAAAGTAAAATGAGGATAAATAAAAATAATTGACTTGTCACTGATGTGAAAATAAATTCACTTCTTGGTAATTAAATAGACCTTGCCAATGCCTCAGCTTTTTTCTTCATACTTATTTTCATGTAACTTTCCTCCTTTAATTCCTTTTTTTTTTTGTATTTTGTTACATAAGGAGAATTAGACATAACAAAATTGCAAATTTAAAGTTTTAAAATATTGTCTAGACCAGAGTTTGTTTTGAGTATAGCTGTAAATGATTTACTTAAAGAATCAGGTGGATTTTTTTCCTGGTGGGTTTTTTGGGAGTGTTCTCCTTATGGGTACAGTGTCATTGCATTCTCATTTGGTGCAAGAGCCTACTAGATGCCATAGGCAATCATTAGAATTATAACAGTACACCCCCACTGAAGAAATGTATTTTTATTATATATGCACGGTCCATTGTATCTTATGTGTTTAACAGTTTTAACAGAAAATATTAGAGAAGCAAATTGATCTCTTGTTACTTTATGCTCTGAGGTGGGTTTTTTTGACAATATAAGACTTGTAAATGACCAGTTCAACAGTCTGTAATGTTGGGAGACTGGATCCAGGTTGGAGGTGGAATGTTGGGCATTATGAATTTTCTGTCAAAGGAAGATAAAAAGTTCTATGAATGGTATAATCAGCTTTCTAGAATAATCTTTTAAAATAAAGGTGAAGTTATCCACCATACTTTCTGCACAGATTTTGCTTGTCTAACTTCCCCTCATTCTTCAGTTCTCAACTAACTGCTGCCTCTAAGAAGCTCTCTTTAAGCCTCCTCTTCACACCCCTACCTGCTCCGAATTCTGGCTTAGCTGCCTTTTCTGGATATTTTTCCTATCTTTGCACTTTGCACATTTTCTTGTTATCATTTGTTTGTTTGTCTTCCCATAGACTGAAAGCTCCCTGAGGGCAAGATTCTTTCTTGCTCACCGCTGTAGCCCAGCACCTAGCATAATACCTGCCCTGTGCAAGTAGCCTCTCAATAAATATTTAATAATTACATTTCATGAAAATACATTAACCTTATTATGTGGTCTCATCCGGAGTGACCATATTGGGTCAGGTACTGCTGTTTCAGGCACCGGTTCAGCTATTCTGCTGTTTCATCTTTTAAGGATATGTGATCATATTTTACATAACCACTTGTTAAGAATACTTCAGTATTTTATTATTTGTTTCTTTGTGGGCACAGACAACAGGCACTCAGAATGATGCTTTCTTTGATGTTATGATGCTAAGAGGAAGAGGTTTGAGAACCAAGGTAGTTCTTTACTTGTATATTGGTGTGTTTGACTTGTTCATTCAGCAAGTATTTATTGATCTCTAATAATCAAGGATTTGTTGATCTCAAGATACTTTGCTAGTTGCTATGGGAGATTCAAAGACACATTATACATGGATTCTGTCTTCAAGTTGCTTATAGTCTGATAGGGGAGATAAGACTTATACATAAACATACAAGGAAAAAAAGCAATAGGTGACACAGAGGTATAATGACCAGCACAGAATAGATGCTCTAAAAATATTTGTCTACCAAACCTTTGTTTTCAACCATTGATAGATAAAGTTGGCCTGTTTGTATTTCTTCATTCACTATCTTTATATATATGGCAGAATTGGTCTCGGATTCTTAATTTTCTATAGGCTTGTTGATTGAAGATACCAGTTCACCTAGTAATCTCAAACAAGTACTGCCACATAACAAGCATCAAATTCAAAGACATGAGTAGAAAGAATGGGTATGAAACACGGAAGTAAATGGGAAGCGAGTGGAGAATGAGGGGGGCAAAAGTCAAGCAATAATGATTTAGACTGCAACAGAAAAATAATATAGAGACAAGTTATATTCCAGAGGCCAATTATTGACTTGCACAGAATTATGCAAATGATTGCCAGTCACTTTCCTTATGAATTTAAGCCATTCAGTTTCCTCATACTTCATCTTCCTCATCACTTAGGCCAGGTCAATATTTTTCAAACTGTAGCTCATATCCTATTAATGGATTGTGAAATCAGTTTAGTGGGTCACTACCAACATTTTGAAAATAATATAGAATAGCATTGAAACTATCAGAGTGCATCACACGTAGAGAAGGTAGTGGTGTTTCATGAAACTTTGTGAGTACTGAATTATAATTTAAAATGTAGTCCTAAATGTTATTTGGAAAAGAAAAAGCCAGCTCTTAATAAATGTTCAAAGGGAATGAATTTGAAAGATGTTGTAGAGGAAAGTGAGATAGCCAGTTTAAAATAGGAATACTCCTGAGGACTTCCCTGGTGGTCCAGTGGGTAAGACTCTGTGTTCCCAATGCAGGGGGCCCAGTTCAATCCCTGGTCCGGGAACTAGATCCCACATGCATACCGCAGCTAAGAGCCCACATGTCGCAACTAAACATGCCACAAGGAAGATCCCGCATGTGGCAACTAAGACCCGGCGCAGCCTAAATAAACAAATATATAAATATAAAATAAAATAAATAAAATAAAACCAGGAATACTCTGAAATCCCCTGCTATGGCTTGTGGCAGACTACTGTTTAGCCCAGAAATACCATTTCAAATTTGTTTTGTATGTTCTACAGATAGAAGTCCCATTTTAAATGTAACGGTATTTACATTTGCTCGTCTATAGAATACTCTTTTCAAAACACGAGCCAACCTACATTAGAGGAGTGTTGTTTTCCTAATGTAGATACAAATAAATATATTCAACATGAATTCCTTAACAAATGGCCCTGTTACTCCTCACCCATTGTTTCTATCTAGACAGTGCCTCTGTGTGGAATCTAACCAAGCTTGGGTCTTATGGATAGGAAAGAAATTTTTTCTGTATGGTGCTGAGACAACTTTAAAATGCATAAAGAAATGAGATTTGTGGGAGAAAAACTGTGTGCATGTCTTGAATCTGAAATGAGCAAAAATTTATCCCTTGACAAACCCTATTTGTCTGAGCATCAACAGTCAACAACACTAAAAAAAATTTAAAACCTGATGTACCACCCACATGACACTCTTTAAAAACATGTCACTTTACTGAGCTGATAAAATATTTTTAAATGAGTGAATGGGAGTATATAAATATCTTACCTGAAAAATACCTTCATTAAATGAACTAACTACCAACTGAGAGGCTGTATTTCTGTGACTTTTGATATCCTTTTCAACATATTTCTTCATGGCCGTATCAGCTCTGGGCTATGGTCAGAACATAGGAAGAAGTGCCATAAGGAAGTGAACATTAGAATGATGTTCATTATAATAGGATTCTAGTCACTTGTGAAAGTTTATTCACCACTACAAATTATTAAAGGTGCTTAAATCATTAAATAGATTTTAGTCTTTATGAAAAGAGGATTGTAATGTGAGCCAGACCTTCTAGTTGTAGTTAAAATAATATACTTTTGACCTAATTTTGTTTGATCTGATTAAGTAAATTTTAGGATAAGTTCTGAAAAACCTTGGAAGATATTCTTTGGTTAGTTTCCTTAAAGTTAAGTGTACAGGGCTTCCCTGGTGGCGCAGTGGTTGAGAGTCCGCCTGCCAATGCTGGGGACACGGGTTCGTGCCCTGGTCCGGGAAGGTCCCACATGCCACAGGGCGGCTGGGCCTGTGAGCCATGGCCGCTGAGCCTGCGCGTCCAGAGCCTGTGCTCCGCAACGGGAGAGGCCACAACAGTGAGAGGCCCACGTACCACACACACAAAAAAAAGTTAAGTGTACATTGACTTGTAGGGTATTTCTCAGAAAAATCTATTACTGAACTAGTACAGAATGTGAATCATTTCTTGCCTGAAATATAAGATTGCTGTTTACAGGGCACTTGTCCAGAATCTTCTTGCTGAATTGGAAAGTATTTCACTTTCCATCACTGTAGGTTCTTTTAACTTCACAAATGTGTTATTCAAAACGTAAACCCTATTGGTACACAGGAAACCCATTTAAAATTAAATTTTAAAACACTCTTGAGAATTCCATGGAACATTTTTGGTTTTATAATTTATAATTTCTAGCAAAAGGAAAAGTACCTTTAATACTTTAAAAATATATTTTCAGAGATAGCTAAACCCCAAATATGTAATACATGTGAAAGAATAGCACTATTAATATCTTAAATATTGAATGTTGGAGCATAAAATTAAAAAATTACCTTCATTTTCCCCAAAATAAGCTAAGCCACAAATTTAAAGCTGGGAAATTCAGTACCAGAATTAAAAGAAATTATTTCTAGGTTAAGAAGTTCTATGTTTTACTTTAATCTCAAAAGGAACTGGTCTTTTAAAAACTTATTCTATGATTTTATGTATACAACTCTTTGGTTTGATAAACTTGGAAGAATTTATATCATTATTACATACTATGCTTCTGTCTTGTGGTGTGTTTTAAATATTGGGCACCTAAGCTAAATTTTCAGAGAGGGTCCTTTTCGCTTTGTTGTTTTACCATATAGCTCTCAAGTAGAGTGAGGACTGTGCCTTTGGTATTTAGGTAGAATGTTTTCCTGTGATTTCTAATTCTCAGAGCCACTTCTGAGCATTTCTACGGATATTCCGCAGAAAGTGAAGTTTGATTCTCTTAATCAGTCTACTAAAGTACTATTGATACAAATTACCACTGACTGAAATAAAACATAAACCACTCAGAGACTAAAGCATTCAGAAAAGAAAAGGAGTTTATATGCAAACAAGATTTGTAAGGGAGTCCAAGCTATAGAAGGATAGCTTTCACAAATTAAAGATATGACAAGTATTTAAAAGAAAAAAATAACTTACAAAAATACCAAGGTTACCAAGTTTACAGTTACTCTCTTCAAGGTGGAAAACAGCAGTTTTCTCACATAATTGTCATATCCAAAAAAGTCATCACATATCTTCAGACATCAGCATTGCCAAAATCAGGGATACTGTTGTTTTTATCAGAGAATAACTTACAGGAAAGACTCAAGGTTTCATTTACTGGGGAAACAAAAACCAGGCCGATTGACTGTTTTTGTTGATATTACTTTATCTCAGGGTTGCAAAGTGTGTTTTCAGGGGTCCCCAAGGTCACCCTTGGGTTCAGTGACTCACTAAAGAATACATAGAACTCAGAAAAGCTATTATACTCTCGGTTATGGCTTATTACAGCAAAAAGATACAAATTTAAATCAGCAACTCAAAAATGGATATAAGGCAAAGTCCAGGAAACACCAGGCATGAGCTACTACTTGTCCTCTTCCAGTGAAGTCATTCAGACAGCACTTAATTCTAGCAACGATGTGTGGTATGCTTGGAGTATGGCCAACCAAAGAAACTCCTCTGAGCTTTGGTGTCCATGTTTTTAAATTGTGGGCTGGTCACATAGCATGGCTGACTGCACATGTGACTGACCTTCAGTCTCCATCCCCTCTAGAGGTTAAGCTGATAGTAAATGGCTGAAAGCCCCCACCATAAATCACATTGTTAGCATAGATTATCTGGCAGGGCATAAGACTCCCAGGTAAACTAAAACGTTTTTATAAGGCAGAATGTTCCAAGGGCTTAGAGGTTATCTCCCAGGAATTGAGCAAGTGTGAAATCTTTCTTCAGAATGTGAAAGGTTTACACAGCCTAGACAGACTATGTTAATCCTTTACTACACAGTGTTGTTTTATTTCGTTTTCTGATTTTGGAATGTGATGTGCATTGCTTACTCTGGTTAAGGTGTCAATTTTGCCTTCAAATTTCCTCCTAAGGCATGGCTTTGACAACATAAATTTGTTTAGTGTTTTTCTGATTCAATATCATTACTTTGATGTTTTGTTTTTATTATGTAAATTGATGAAAGGTCACACATATACAAAAACCTTGTAATTTGGTTAATAAAACTAGAGTCACATGATACTAAAATTTAGGAGTTAACTTTGTCTGAAGGCTTTGTAAAGTTCATATGGTTGTCGTTACTTTTATATGTAAAATATTGCTCTTATCAGCTCATATACCAAGACCAGGAACCAAGAACCATCCAGTTCACCTCAAGCAAGTTGCTTGGACCTTGTTTAATAATGAGATTTGAGACATGGCCATGGTTACAAAAGCAATTTTTAAGTAACTGCCTTGCAGAAAGGAGAATATTTTTATGGAACCTATGTAAAATAGCGTCATGGACATGAAAAGTAAGGAACTAAGTAAAGGTATTTTGTGTAATTTTAACCAATTTTATTATTTTGGAATAGTTTTTTATGTCATTTTCTCCAGAATCATAATTTTTATGTTTCTCTAATAATGTATTACTTATAAGCTATACTGAGAATTTTCATAGAATTTTTTTTCTGAATTCCAAAGGCTCTGTTGGAACATGATGCCATTTAAAGAGTGTTTCATTCCAGTTTATACAAGTGTGGCCAATAGAGAGTTTGAAATAAAGAAGAAAGGAATTTTTCTTATATGTCCATTAGATATAGAACATTAGTCATAATTAACTAATTTACCCCTGGGTAAATAATTCTTGTTTTTCTGATTTTGGGTGAAGCAATCTATTTCACAAAGTTATCTGCTTCTGGATTTAAAGAATCCTAGAAATCCTGACTCTGTCTTTGGTAGTCTGACAGGTATTTGTTTGTCATGCTGACATCAGCTTATACTGAAAAGTCTGCTTCCATGAGTCTACTCCCTGTAGAGTCAACAGTTATGAGTATGATAAAAGTCTTTACTGAGGCTTTCACTATTTTCATGTTTCTGCCAGAAGACTCAATTTCTGGTCTGTGTAGCTCATAATAGGGACTTAAGACTAGGCAAATGTAAGGAAAAAGCAGAAACTATCTATGGATGACAAGACTCAGTGGCTCATGTTAATTTGTAATAGCCAACAATGATAGAATAGTGAAGAGTGAAATCCCTTTTTTCTGAAATAACACATAATCACTTTCTGAGGATTTAGTTAATAATTACCTTGAGAGAAAAACTATATTATGGACAGAGTAGGCATTAAGTAGTCTCCATGTTCTTTTAATTTATCCCATAAAACATCTTGGGATTGTCAACTGGAAACAAAATATTTCTTTTAAAAAATTAATTTTTAAAAATAGGTTTTATGCCAATTTTTGTAGATGGACATGACTATTTTTCTGTCCAACCTGAAAGTTACACAATTACTAAAGTATCTTTATTTTATATTAATGCATTTTACTTAAAGTCAATTAAGTTAAACTCCTCTTACTGATTTGCAAGTTCTTTTCATATTGAGGACTTGATAAGCAGGATGACTTTTACAGAAGTTTTGAGCTAATAAATAATCTGGAGTATATCGAACATATCATTTTTAACACTCCTTTTGTAGGATAAATGAGCAAACCTTTGTGGCTGTCTGGCAGCTGTTTAGGAAACCCCAAAGACAACTTTGGTATAAAAGACATAGTAAAGAGTTGTTTATTCTGAATTTGGGGACTGAATTTGGGAAATGCAATATCAAAAAATGTTATCAGAGGAGAAAAGATATGAGTAAGCGATTAAATAAAGTTTACAGGCAATATTTAAAATAAACTAAGCATCAAGTAATGATACTTATTAGGGAACTTTTTCAAAGATGAGGAACTTTTTTTTTTCCCTTGAACCATTTTTATTGACAAAAGTAAACAAACATAGAAGTTAATAAAAATCAGATCTTCTTGAGATAAACTTCACTTAGATATCTTATAAACAATTCAACATCATATTATATTAATTAATATCCTCTGTAAATCAACTCTTACTTCTGACTTTTATCTCTCTATTCTTGATAACATTATCTCAGTCATTCACTTTCATTTGTATCATTTTTTTAAATTAGATTCCACATATGACTGATATCATATTTGTCTTTCTCTGTCAGACTTCACTAAGTATGACAATCTCTAGGTCCATCCATGTTGCTGCAAATGGCATTATTTCAGTCTTTTTAATGGCTGAGTAACATTTCATTGTATATATGTACCACATCTTTTTTTTTTTTTTACATCTTTATTGGAGTATAATTGCTTTACAATGGTGTGTTAGTTTCTGCTTTATAACAAAGTGAATCAGTTATACATATACATATGTTTCCATATCTCTTCCCTCTTGCATCTCCCTCCTTTCCACCCTCCCTATCCCATGCCTCTATGTAGTCACAAAGCACCTTGTGCTATGCGGCTGCTTCCCACTAGCTAGCTATTTTATGTTTGGTAGTCTATATATGTCCATGCCACTCTCTCACTTTGTCACAGCTTACCCTTCCCCCTCCCCATATCCTCAAGTCCATTCTCTAGTAGGTCTGTATCTTTATTCCCATCTTACCCCTAGGTTCTTCACGACATTTTTTTTTCTTAGATTCCATATATATGTGTTAGCATATGGTATTTGTCTTTCTCTTTCTGACTTACTTCACTCTGTATGACAGACTCTATGTCCATCCACCTCACTACAAATAACTCAATTTCGTTTCTTTTTATGGCTGAGTAATATTCCATTGTATATATGTGCCACATCTTCTTTATCCATTCATCCAATGATGGACACTTAGGTTGCCTCCATCTCCTGGCTATTGTAAGTAGAGCTGCAATGAACATTTTGGTACATGACTCTTTTTTTTTTTTTTTTTGCGGTACGCGGGCCTCTCAGTGTTGTAGCCTCTCCCATTGCGGAGCACAGGCTCTGGATGCACAGGCTTAGCAGCCATGGCTCACGGGCCTAGCCGCTCCGGGCATGTGGGATCTTCCTGGACCGGGGCACGAGCCCATGTCCTCTGCATCGGCATGTGGACTCTCAACCACTGCACCACCAGGGAAGCCCTACATGACTCTTTTTGAATTATGGTTTTCTCAGGGTATATGCCCAGTAGTGGGATTGCTGGGTCATATGGTAGTTCTATTTGTAGTTTTTTAAGGAACCTCTATACTGTTCTCCAGAGGAACTTTTGTTTAAACAAACATTTGAAAGGTATGGCAAAAGCACAAAATGTTAGGCTCTCAAGAGTATTTTGGTAATATAAGAAACCTCTGCTATTTGGGCACTAAATACTTTTTAACTGCATTTTGTTCCAAGTAGACATATACTCAAAGATTAATTTGTCAATTTAACAGAAAAGAAAATCCAAATTCTAGTTCTACTCTTTTGGATGCCCTCCATATTTTATAGAGTAAGATTCACAAGTCTTTCCTTCATCTTATAAATAAATTCATTTACATCTAGCTAACATTCTGGCACAAGCAGACAATTTTACTTTAAGACAAAGTCATTTTCCTTTTCCCATGATATTTACCATGGGAAATAAAAATTCATCATTTTGCATATACACCTCTTTACAGACACATAAATATTCCTTTACATTTCTTAAAAAGGAATATACCAACATATCTCAGTTTCTCATATATATCTTTTCAACCTATTAATTAATGGTCACTTACAGTGTATAAAAGCAAAGCCAAGGGTATGTTAAAACTATGTTTGTTGACCCAGTATTTATTTCATTCTCCACAAATGACTTGCTTAGATATTGTAATTTGTATCCAAGGATTATTAATTAAATGATTAACTCAATTTAATATTAGTTTAGGAATTAGAGGGAATTCCTTGGCAGTCCAGTGGTTAGGACTCAGCCATTTCACTGCCAAGTGTTCGGGTTTGAACCCTGGTTGGGGAACTAAGACCCCACAAGCTGAGAGGTGCAGCCAAAAAAAAAAAAAAATTAGAAAAATTTCTATAAAGTTTAATTAATTAGGTTTTTTTGGGTTTGTGGAAACAAACCCAAGCCTTTCATGAGTTATACTAGTATGCTAACATTTTAATTTACATTGTGATAAGATCAGGAAAGAGACGTATAGTTGTTTTAAGACAGCATTATTAAGCTAGTCAAATTTGTTCAAGGATTCACCTTGATTAGAAATACAAACTTTTGAACTTCGTATTTTCTATTTCTATTTTTTATACTTAATTTTTAAGAGCTCTTCGAATTAAGTTTAAAAGTAATAAAGTTTATTAATATTTCTCTCTCCTCTGTCAATTTACATTGCATTACTTATTTTGTCAACCTGTAAACAAGGCAATTGATTTAACTCATAGCTAAAAGTTTTTTTTTCCTTCTGCATATAGGCTTCATTAAGAGAAATATTTTTTTAAGAATCAACAGACTTAAAGCAATGAAAGTTGGATGTTTTCTTCCCTTTCTAAAAATTCTTGAGTTCTCTATTTTAAATTTATAAAAGTGTTCCGTAGTCTCTGTAAGCCAATCAAAAAAGGAATGCAATTAAATTTAAGAGACTTATAATCTAATTTTTCTTTAGAGCAGGATTTCTCAACCTTGGCACTATTGACATTTTAAGGAGATAATTTATTGTTTGGGAGGGCTCTCCTGTGCGTTGCAGGATAGTTAGCATCCCTGACCTCTATCCACTAGACGTCAATAGCACCCCCATACACAAACACAATTGTGACACCCAATAATGTATCCAGATATGGCCAAATGTCCCCAGAGCAGAAAAGGATCAAAATGACTCCCAGTTGAGGACCACCGCTCCAGAAATACGCAAAGGTGCTCAGAAAATATATGCCCTCACTTAACAGATAAACATATTAATCTTATGGGAAAGCTATGAAAAGAGCTCTGGAGAGTTTATAGCTGGACTTCTCTCTCTTTGTGTGTATGCTATTTTTGTAGTACTGTTCAATCAGATCGTGGGTTGAGCTGGGGGCACAACTTTAAGTTTATTAACACCCTGTTTTTGGACACCAAGCTGTTTCTCACATCTTTACTTGACTCACTTGTGTATTTATGCTTTCTTATTTTCTTTTGAGAGGAGAGAGGGTAAAAGTTATACACCCAGAGCTTTTTAGATTTCTTGCAGTGGTCATGAATTTCTAGGCAAGCCAGTAGCAATCACTCTTATTCAATCACATTGTGATAAGATCAGGAAAGAGACATATAGTTGTTTTAAGACAGCATTATTAATATATAAATTCAGGCTCATTTGTAGAATGGTTATACAAACCAAACAAAACCTTTAAAGTCTCTCTCTACCCTTTGCTCTAAAAGCATGTGAAAATAATTTCTAATTTTGTCCATTGTGTATATTCTCTTTGATGGTAAATCTGGTATTGGAATTAGATATCCCTATATAGTGAGTACAACTTTTCTGACCTATTAATCTCAAATAGCATGCTGAGGAAGAGAGAAATTTAGCTTCGGAGAGAAAGTTATAATTGTAAACAGACTATTGTTAAAAGCTGTGCCTTCCTTTTGCAAAGAGGGAAAGAGTCTTTTTTAAAAATACACAAAAAGAACCAACAATCTTAGTTTTATAACATTAGCCACAGATGGATCAAATGTAATCAAAGTACAAAAAATTTATTGGCTGATGGTAGCAGCTCCAGATCTCCAGTGGCTGCTCTCCATTCCTGTGGGCACAAAAATATTTTTTTCTTAATGAATTTGAACTCAGAGTGTCACACACATGAAAAACAGCACAGAGGATATCATCAATGGTTAGGCAACAATAAAATAAATCAGTAATGTAGGGAATGATATGAACAACTTCCCAACTTACTACTGAAACTAGTTATCAGATTGACTAAATCAATGTCTCAAGACCCAGAAGCAAAGGGAAGATGTATCTCAGATGACAAAAGATAACAAAATCCTCAAGACAAATATAAAGTACAATCAGATATTCTGTCATAAAGACCTCATAAAGATCAGACAGTAAGAACATTAAAATCTATATTATCAACATTGCTGCCACCAAATGAGAAATTAGTGGTTGTGTACAAATCAGAACCAGCATGAAAAAGACTTAACCAGGAAACAACCAAACAAACATAAAGAGTCAGAAAAAGAAATAGAATCAACTAGATTAAAATCCTGTTGCCGAAAAGAACAAAGCTGAAGGCATAACCCTTCCAGACTTCAGGCAATACTACAAAGCTACAACGTGGTATTGGCACAAAAACAGACATATAGATCAATGGAACAGAATAGAGAGCCCAGAAATAAACCCACACACTTACGGTCAATTAATCTTCACAAAGGAGGCAAGAATATACAATGGAGAAAGAGTCTCTTCAAATGGTGTTGGGAAAGCTGGATAGCCGTATATAAGTCAATGAAGTTAGAATAGTCCCACACACGATACAAAAAATAAACTCAGAATGACTTAAAGACTTAGGTATAAGACATGACATTATAAAATTCCTGGAAGAGAATATAGGCAAAACATTCTCTGACATAAATTGTACCAATGTTTTTCTTTCCCTAAATTTTTCAAAAAATTTATTTTATATTTTTGGCTGTGTTGGGTCTTTGTTGCTGCGCGCGGGCTTTCTCTAGTTGCAGCGAGGCTGGGCTACTCTTCATTGAGGTAAACAGGCTTCTCACTGCAGTGCCTTCTCTCGTTGCGGAGCACAGGCTCTAGGCACGCAGGCTTCAGTAGTAATGGCACGCGGGTTCAGTAATTGTGGCTTGCGGCCTCTAGAGCGCAGGTTCAATAGTTGTGGCGCATGGGCTGTGTTGCTCCACAGCATGTGTGATTTTCCCGGACCAGGGCTCGAATCCATGTCCCCTGCATTGGCAGGTGGATTCTTAACCACTGCGCCACCAGGGAAGCCCTCTTTTTATTTATTTATTTTATTTATTTTTGCTGTGTTGGGTTTTAGTTGTGGCACACAGGATTTTTTGCAGCCCGCAGGCTTCTCTCTAGTTGTGGCATGCAGGTTTTCTCTCTCTAGTTGTGGTGCGTGGGCTCCAGCACACATGGGCTCTCTAGTTGAGGTGCATGAGCTCAGTAGTTGTGGTGTGCGGGATGTGGGATCTTAGTTCCCTGACCAAGGATTGAACCCGCATCCTTGCATTATAAGGCAGATTCTTTACCACTGGACCACCACAGGAGTCCCTGGACCAATGTTTCCTTAGATCAGTCTCCCAAGCAAAAGAAATAAAAGCAAAAATAAGCAAATGGGACGTAATCAAACTGATAAGCTTTTATACATCAAAGGAAACCATAAATAAAACGAAAAGACCACTTGTGGACTGGAAGAAAATATTTGCAAATGAAGCGACTGACATGGGTTCAATTTCCAAAATAAACAAATGGTTCATACAAGTCAATATAAAAAAAAAAGCAACCCAATCAAAAAAGGGGTAGAAGACCTAAAGAGACATTTCTGCAAAGAAATACAGATGGCCAACAGGCACACGAAAAGATGCTCACCTCACTAATTACTAGAGAAATCCAAATCAAAACTGCAGTGAAGTATCACCTCATACCAGTCAGAGTGGCCATGATCAAAAAGTCTATAAATAATGAATGCTGGATAGGGTATGGAAAATAGGGAACCCTGCTACACTGCTGGTGGGAATGTAAATTGGGGCAGCCACTATGGAGAACTGTATGGAGGATTCTTAAAAAACTAAAAATAGAGTTACCGTATGTTCCAGCAATCCTACTCCTGGGCATATATCCAGAAAAGATGAAAACTCTAATTCAAAAAGATACGTGCACCCCAATGTTCATAGCAGCACTATTTATAATAGCCAAGACAAGGAAGCAACCTAAGCGTCCATTGACAGAGGAATGCATAAAGAAGTTGTGGTATATATATACAATATTACTCAGCCATAAAAAAGAATGAAATAATGCCATTTGCAGCAACATGGATAAACCTAGAAATTATCATACTAAGTGAAGTAAGACAGAAGGACAAATACGATATCACTTATATATGGAATCTAAAATATGACACAAATTAACCTATTTACTAAACAGAAAGAAACAGACATAGAAAGCAAACTTACAGTTACTAAAGGGGAAGGGGGGAGGATAAATTAGGAGTATAAGATTAACAAATACACATTACCATATATAAAATAGATAAACAACAAAGATTTACTGTATAGCAAAGGGAACTAATATATTCAATATCTTGCAATAACCTATAATGGAAAAGAATTGAAAAAATATATATGTATATGTGTAACTGAATCACTGTGCTGTACACCTGAAAGTAACACAATATAGTAAATCAACTATACTTCAATTAAAAACAACAACAAAAAAAACTATTGCCACAGGAGATTCACCCTAAGACTAGAAAAAGATACACCTCAAAAAGCTCTTGAGTTGCTCCTCATGGACAATGCAGTTTACTTGGCTCTGGCTGGTGAATACACCTCTGGTAGATAAATACATAAAATCTTGGTGGAATCTCTAGAATTGCCAAAGGAATAGTCAGACACAAAGCATTTAGAAAAGTTTACTTCCAAGAAAAGTTTGCAAGAAACTCCAAGTTTTTAAAAGAATTGGTTCATCAAATTAAAAAATACAAAAAATGGGGGGAAAACCCCACAAAATTACAAACATTACCAAGTTTGTAGTTATGCAGTCCATGGTAGAAAAGACAGAAATTTTCTCACACAGTTGTCGTAGCCACAGAGGTTATCACAGATCTTCAACTATCAATATTGCAAAAACTTGATGATAAAGTTGCTTTTATTAGGCAGTCAGTACTTATAAACAAAACCTAAGGATTCTTTTGTTTTGGGAAAGTGAACCAGGCACAGGGACCCTGTTTTTGTTTGCTTATTTTATTTCTTTCAGGGTACAAGTTGTTTTGTTTTCTTATTATGATGTACACACTTACTGATAATGGCAGCAAAGCATTGTATCAGTTTTGCTTCCATACATGCTTCCTTTAGTCCTTGGTAGTTACAAATCCTTCCATGAACAAATACTGAGGTAGTTTATTATCACTTAAGGTAAAAGACATAACAGTACAGAGGGGAAAGTCAAAGTTTGAGGGAAGGTGCTTTGGATATGAGGGATATTTTTTCTTTTTTCTTGAAAGAAATTGTAATATCTTTGTGGACAAAATAATGGAAACTTAGAATGTATAGGGTTAATATACAAATGACTAAGACAAATCATAAGAATTTGATTTTGCCTGACAAAAAATCCAGGAGAAGGAGTATAACAAAATTAAATTTGCCAGGGTATTCCAGTGAGAAGGTAAATTGTATGCAAAAGCTGACCTTGTCATACCTCAAAGAAAAATGCATGCAGAATTATATACTTCAAGAATTTATATAATACTAAGAGGATTGAGGTCCATTTAATCCATATCCGTTAGATGACCTCTTCCAAACAGCCAGGCACCTTGGTTTTTCCCAGAGATCTATTAGAGCAGTTTTTCTCAAAATGCAGATTATGATCCATTAGTGGATCCTAACATTGATTACTAGTGGGTTGTGACTAAAAGTTTGTTTTTAATGAAATAGAATAGAAAATATGAGAATACATTTAGGTAGTACTCTCAAGTTAGTATTGAGACCTCTACTTCAGGTAAGATTTAGTAGAAAAGCCACGCTCCCACTAAAACAATAAATTACAAAGTCATATGTTTAAAGTCATTGGGAAGTTATAGACACAATGAAGACTAGAAGAATTAAAATTCCAGAAAGGGAAGAACGCTCCTAGGTCACTTGACAATCCCTGGCTATTTTATTCCTTAGAACATTTACCAATTCTGGTCACAGTGACTCTGTTTTTGGCATGGGGACTCCACTGGGACAAAGAAAAGCCAGGGGAGTTTTTGAAGGCCATGGATGCAGGCATGACAGATTTGAATTTAAATTCTGAAAAATACCACTGGATATTTGCTGAATGCTAGAGTATAAAAGAAACTGGAGAACTGGCCAAGAAAGGCAGAATAAGATCTGCAGTCTCATGGTGAAGAGATAAATTCCTGCTAGCAAAAGGAACTGCATCAAACAGTCCCTCAAGTTTTGGCCAGATATTGAACTTGATGGGATGGGAGGCTAAGCTCAAAACTTTTGAAGGACAGAATTTCAGGGATGAGAAGAAAGGGAAAAGCCCAGCTGTCAGTCAAAAGTCTCAGAAGGCTATACCCAGGAAGGAAGCTGGATTGCAAAGTCATAGTGAAATCTGTCCACAGTGCTTAGGAGACAAACTCCCACCAGAGACAGGAAGTCAGCAAGAAACACTTGATGAGTTTTCCTCTCAAGACATTTGCCAGATTTTAAAGCTACATGAGGCGAGAGGCTAATGAGCTAAATTAAAACCTCCAAAGGGCAGACTGAATCTCCCATAGTATTTACGGGCTGAAAGGAAAGAGACCTTCCAAGCTATTGATCAAAAGTCCAGGTGAGCCACATCTGAGGAAAAATGACAAACAAGAGGTAGACTGAGTCTAACTAAAACCAGAATCCATCCCCAATCTAGTTCAGTTCCTGATGGGATTAAGGTGATCAGCCCTTCAAATTATGCAACTAACAGAGGAAAGGGAGAACCTTTATGAGGGAAAATAACATCATTACAAGTCCCATTTGTTCATTTTATACCCCAAATATGGCATATAATAGATTATAAGGCTTGAAAACAGGCAGGAAAATGTGAGTGATAAGAGAAAAAGCAGATAATAAAAGCAAACCCATAGATGATCCAGATATTGGAACTAGTAGGCTGGGACTTTAAAATAATTGTATAGGGCTTCCCTGGTGGCGCAGTGGTTGAGAGTCTGCCTGCCAATGCAGGGGACGCAGGTTCATGTCCCAGTCTGGGAAGATCCCACATGCCGTGGAGAGGCTGGGCCTGTGAGCCATGGCTGCTGAACCTGCACGTCCGGAGCCTGTGCTCCGCAACAGGAGAGGCCACAACAGTGAGAGGCCCGCGTACCGCAAAAAAAAAAAAAAAAAAAAAATTGTATATATGTGTGTGTGTGTGTGTGTGTGTGTGTGTGTGTGCACGTGCATGCAAGGGAGCAAAGGAAAAGATGGACAAAATGGATAAAATGATGGATAATTTTGACAGAATTGGAATCTATAAAAATAATTAAATATACATTACAGATTTTTAAAATACAACAGCTAAAATTGAGAATTCATTGTGCAGTTTTAGCAATAGCTTAGACTGAGCAAAAAGAGTTAGTGAACTTGAGGACAGATAAGTTGATAGTACCCAAAACTGAAGCACAGAGACAAAAAGAATGCAAAGAATAAAACTTAGTATAAGAGACATGTGGAATACAGTGAAGCAGTCAAATATATATTTAATTAGAGTCATAGAAGGACGAGAATTAGAGAATGGGGCAGAAGCAATATATGCAGAGATAATAGTCAAGAAATTTCGAAAATTGATGATAAACATCATTCCAAACATTAAAGAAGCTCAGTGAACCTCAATACACAACAAGGATATATACAAAGGAAACCATAATTAAGTATATCATAGTTGAACTGCTGACAAAGATAAAATCTTAAAAGCAGCAAGAGAAAACAAGGCAGTTTTTCAAAAAGCAACAGTAGGGCAGATGACTATTTTACTGAAATTATGGAAGCCAAGAGATATTTAAAGTACTAAAAGAAAAAAAAAACTCTCAATTTTATGTCCAATTAAAATATCTTTAGAGATCATAGTAGAAATATAGATTTATTCAGACAAATGAGAGCTGAGAGAATCCATCAGGAGCAGACCCACACTATGAAAAATATGAAAGGAAGTTCTTCAGGCTAAAGGAAAATGAACTCAAATGGAAGCACAGATCTTCAGGAAAGAAGAGCAGCAGGAAAGATAAATATATGGGTAAAAAAATTTTAATTGACTTTCAAAGTAGCAAAAATAAAAATATTATGGAGTTTATGTGTAGACATATAATAAACAGTTGCATGAATTGTAGGAAGGAGTTATGTGGACTTAAACCATTGTAAGATTTTTATTTGGATAGTAAAAGACTGTAAAAAAAAATTGCTAGCTTTAGAGTGGAAGACACCATGAAAACAAAAACTACTAGCTTAAGGTAGGCTGTAATAAGTCAAGAATATATTGGAATCTAGAGGAGTAACTATCAAAGTGTGGCCTTTTGATTTAGCAGCATAAACATCATCTGGGAATTTGTTAGAAGTGAAAATTTCCAGGTTTCCCCCAGACCTACTAAATCAGAAACTTTGGAGGTGAGGCCCAGAAATCTATGTTTGAAGAAGTCCTTTAGGTGATTCTGATGCACACTAAAATTTGAGAACTATAGGTAACTACCAAAAGAAAACGAGTATAATTAAAAACCTAATAGAAGAGGCAAAACAGAATAATAAAAATACTTGATTAATCCAGAGTAATGAAGGAAGGGAAGAATAAAAGAACAAAAAATAGGTAGGACAAATAGAAAAATAAATAAAATGAATAAAATACATAGTAAAATACATAGTAAGATTGTGCACTTAAACCCATCTGTAACAGTAATCACATTAAATGTAAATGAACTCAGTGCTCCAATTAAAAGACAAAGATTTTCAGACTGAAGAGACAAAATGACACAGATAATTTTAAAGGATTAAAAAGATACACCATGTAAATACTAACCCCCAAAACAAAAACAAAACAAAACAAAAAACTTCTGTGACTATATTACTAATTTGTAAGTTTGACTTGAAGAAATATGACTAGAGATGAAGAGGGACATGTCATAATGATAAGTTTCAATTCAATGAAAAAAAATTTACAATCCTATTTGTATACAGCCATAATATAGCTTCAAATATATAAAACTATAATGTCAGAACTAAATGAAGAAATAGAAAAATCCATAATTATTATCAAAGATTTTAATATACCTGTCTCAATTTCTCATAAAAATCATACCAATAAATCAGATATAAAAGATTAAGAAGAAATGTGATCTAATTAACCTAATCGAACACTATTCCCAACAATAGTAAATATATATTCTTTTCAAGAGTATTTGGAACATTTACCAAAACAGATCATATGTTGGGCCATAAAGCAAGTTTAAAATATTTTTAAAAATTGAAGTCATGCAGGGTACGTTCTCAGAACACAGTGCAATCACACTAGAAATTAATAACAGAAATATAGAACCACCTCTAAACAACTTATAGGTCAAAGAAGAAATCACAATGGAAACTAGAAAGCATTTAAATGATAAATAATGAAAACACAACATCCAAAATGGTAATGCAGCTAAAATAATGCTTAGAAGGAAGTTTATAGCTTTAAATGCATATCTTAGAAGACAGGTAAAAAATTAATGATCTAAACTTCCATCTCAAGTGCTAGAAAAAGAAGAGCAAATTAAATTTAAGATAGTAAGATAAATGGTATAATAAATGACTCTTAATAAATAATAAATATGTAAATAATAAATGATAAATAAATCAATAGGTATAGCTCAATTTGTATAATAAATTATATAAATAAATATCAATAATAGATGAATAATAAATGAGCAAAAATCAATGAAAGAGAAGGCAGACATAGAGTAGACACAATAAAACTAAATATGGGGGGGCTTCCCTGATGGCGCACTGGTTGAGAGTCCGCCTGCAAATGCAGGGGACACGAGTTCATGCCCCAGTCTGGGAGGATCCCACATGCTGTGGAGCAACTAGGCCCATGAGCCATGGCCACTGAGCCTGCACGTCCGGAGCCTGTGCTCCACAACGGGAGAGGCCACAACAGTGAGAGGCCCACATACCGCAAAACAAAAACAACTAAATATGGGTCATTTGAAACATTTAATAAAATTATTAAATCCCTAATAAGACTGATCAAGATAAAATAGCAAGTACAGAAATTATCAGTATCAGGAATTTAAAAGGAGACAGCAGTATACATCCCATAGACATTAAAAACATAAAGGGCTGAACAAACGTATGGACACCAAGGGGCGAAAGTGGCCGGGTGGTGGTGGTGGTGGGATGAATTGGGAGATTGGGATTGACATGTATACACTAATATGTATAAAATAGATAACTAATAAGAACCTGCTGTATAAAAAATAAATAAAATTAAATTAAAAAAAAAGATAAAGGGCTTCAAACACTCCCTAACAACATACACAAAAATAAACTCAAAATGGATTAAAGACCTAAATGTAATGCCAGACACTATAAAACTCTTAGAGGAAAACACAGGCAGAATACTTTATGACATAAATCACAGCAAGATCCTTTTTGACCACCTCCTAGAGAAATGGAAATAAAAATAAACAAATGGGACCTAATGAAACTTAAAAGCTTTTGCACAGCAAAGGAAACCATAAACAAGACGAAAAGACAGCCCTCAGAATGGGAGAAAATATTTGCAAATTAAGCAACTGACAAAGGATTAATCTCCAAAATTTATAAGCAGCTCATGCAGCTCAATATCAAATAAACAACCCAATCCAAAAACGGGCAGAAGACCTAAATAGACATTTCTCCAAAGAAGATAGATTTCCAACAAACACATGAAAGGATGCTCAACATCACTAATTATTAGAGAAATGCAAATCAAAGCTACAATGTGGTATCACCTCACCCTGGTCAGAATGGCCATCATCAAGCTGGAGAGGATGTGGAGAAAAGGGAACCTTCTTGCACTGTTGGTGGGAATGTAAAGTGACACAGCCACTATGGAGAACAGTATGGAGGTTCCTTAAAAAACTAAAAATAGAACTATCATACGACCCAGTCATCCCACTAGTGGGCATATACCCTGAGAAAACCATAATTCACAAAGAGTCATGTACCACAATGTTCATTGCAGCTCTATTTACAATAGCCAGGACATGGAATCAACCTAAGTGTCCATCGACAGATGAATTGATAAAGAAGATGTGGCACATATATACAATGGAATATTACTCAGCCATAAAAAGAAACAAAACTGAGTTATTTGTAGTGAGGTGGATGGACCTAGAGACTGTCATACAGAGTGAAGTAAGTCAGAAAGAGAAAAACAGATACCATATGCTAACACATATATGGAATCTAAAAAAAAAAAAAGTGGTTCTAAAGAACCTGGGGGCAGGACAGGAGTAAAGACACAGACATAGAGAATGGACTTGAGGACATGGGGAGGGGGAAGGGTTAGCTGGGACGAAGTGAGAGAGTGGTAATGTATATAGGGACATATACACTACCAAATGTAAAATAGATAGCTAGTGGGAAGCAGCCGCATAGCACAGGGAGATCAGCTCAGTGCTTTGTGTCCACCTAGAGGGGTGGGATGGGGGTGTGGGACAGAGACGCAAGAGGGAGGAGATATGGGAATATATGTATATGTATAGCTGATTCACTTTGTTATACAGCAGAAACTAACACACCATTGTAAAGCAATTATACTCCAATAAAGATGTTAAAAAAAAAAGATAAAGGGCTTCAAAGGGCAACATCAACAAAGTGAGAAGATGACCCACAGATTGGGAGAAAATATTTGCAAATCACATATCTGATAAAGAACATGTATCTAGAATATGTGAAGAACACTTACAACTCATCAGTAAAGAACCAAAAACCTCAATTTAAAAATGGACAAAGAATCTGAATAGACATTTCTCCAAAGAAGATATACCAATGACCAATAAGTACATGAAAAGATACTCAACATCATTAGCCATTAAGGAAATGTAAGTCAAAACCACAGTGAGATACAACTTCACACCCACTAGAATGGCTAAAATAAAAAAGAAAGGTGGCAAGTGTTGACAAGGATGTAGAGAAATTAGAACCCTCCTACAATGCTGATGGGATTATAAAATGGTGCCCCTGCTTTGGAAGAGTCTGGCAAAAACTTTGACTTGAATATTTATAGCAACATTATTTATAATAGCCAAAAACTGGAAACAACCCAAATTTCCACCAACTGATGAACCAGTAAACAAAAGTGGTATAAGCATACAATGGAATAATATACAGCTATAAAAAAGGACTGATATACTGATACATGCTAAAACGTGGATGAACTTTGAAAACATTATGGGAAACAAAAGAAGCCAGTCACAAAAGACCATGTATTATATGATTCCATTTATATAAAGTTTCCAGAATGGGCAAATCTATAGAGATAGAAAGTAAGTTAGTGGTTGCCTATTGCTGGGGGGTGGGGTGGCTTAGAGAAAAATGGGGAGTGACTGCTAATGGATATGGGTTTTCTTTTTTGGGTGATGAAAATGTTCTAAAATGAATTGTGGTGATGGTTGCACCACTGTGAATACACTAAAAATCATTGAATTGTTCACTTTAAGCAGGTTAATTGTATGGTGTATTAATTATATCTCAACACAGCTGTTAAAAATACAATATAAAAGGATATTATGAATAACCTTACACCAAAAAAAATCAACTTAGATGAAATGCTCTTTTAAAAAATATTAAAATGAATATAAAAAAGAAACAAAAATGTGAATAATCATAATCTGTTAAAAATATTGGATCTGTAATTTAAAACCCTCCCATAAAGAAAATTTCAGGCTGAGATGTTTCACAGGTGAATTATTCCAAACATTTAAGGAAGAAATAATACCAACCTTAAACTTTCTCAGAATATAGAGGAGAAAGGAACAGTTCACAACATTTTTTTAAGAGGGTAGTATAATCTTGATACCAAAACCTGACATGAACATTTTAAGAAAATGACAGGCCAATTGTTCTCATGAACATAAATGCAAAAATCCTAAACAACATAGTAGCAAAATGAGTCCATTTTTCTTTAAAAAAAAAAAAAGATAACAGATCATTGCCAAGTGGGATTTATTCCAAGAAAGCAGTTTTGTATTAACAATAGAAAATCTGTGAAATTCACCACATTAAAAAAATAAATGAGGAAAGTCACATGGCTACCTTAATAGATGCTGAAGAAGCAATTGACACAATTCAATACCCATTCAAGAAAAACAAAACAAAGCTCTCCATAAACTAGAAGTAGATGCAGGTTATCCAATTCAGAACATGAAATATATGTCTTGTGTGTCCCCTCACCCAACTAAAGGTCATGTTCTGTAGCCACACTGAGGAGAAAACACTAATGTGTTTGTCTGAAAAATGCCTAGGGGATGGTGGAACTGACTTGGAAGGAACCAGGGTCCTTGAATGTCCAAGAGGAGCAGGCAGTTTACACACATTTACCAAACACATTACATTAGACACATTTAAACAATTTTTTTCTTTAAGCCACTGATGACTGTGTCTTTTTGTTAAAACAGTTAGTCTTACCCTACTGATCCAGGAGATGGTGTATAATGTGTCACAGGAGAAATTTCATTTGTACACAGGAAGAACATGTTGATGATCAAAGATGACCAAACATAGGGCTTCCCTGGTGGCACAGTGGTTGAGAGTCCGCCTGCTGATGCAGGGGACACGGGTTCGTGCCCCGGTTCGGGAAGATCCCACATGCTGCGGAGCGGCTAGGCCCGTGAGCCATGGCCGCTGAGCCTGTGCGTCTGGAGCCTGTGCTGCGCAGCGGGAGAGGCCACAACAGTGAGAGGCCCGCGTACTGCAAAAAAAAAAAAAAGATGACCAAGCATCAAAAATGGTTTACCCAGCGAAGTTATGGAGTACCTTGCAGATCTTTGTGAAGAAGATTGAATTGCCCTATGGTGATACAGGGCCAGCTTGCTCACAGTTTAAATTCTATTCTAGCATTTGCTAGAATAAAAATCATTGTTTTATTTTGGTACCTATCACATTACCAAATTTTAGGGGTTTTAAAAATGTTCAGAACTGTGCTGATTTATGTGTTTTGATAGATGGGCTTTATCTATTTACATTTATTATAGTTACTGATATATTTGAACTTATCTCTACCATACTTCTTTTTGTTTCCTTTTTTCTCTTTTCCTGCCTTCTACTGGATTTAAAAGACCCATTTCCTATCCCTCACCCCTGCTTGTTTGGGAAGCTCTGTGTTGCATTTCCATTCTTTTGGTAGTCACTTTGAAGTTTTTGACATGCATTATACATTTCCCTATAAGACTCTGAAGTTATTCATTATTTCTCTTCTAAACATTCCTGCTTTAACCCCATTGAAGCCCACTTTACCTATTAAACACCCTCAAACCCTACTCAAGCTAATCTTACCATCTTTTCCTTAGAGCTTAGATTGTACCACTTTTTAAACCCACTTTTAAAAAGGGGGGGGTTGGTTTGTTTGTTTATAGTTGATAGTTAATTAAATGTATTTATTTTTTAAAAGACACTATTGAAACAATTCTTGAGAATCTCTTTTCTGAGACGTTAAATGAGGGCCCAGTGCCTGTCTCACGCAGAGTAGGTGCTCGATAAATGGAACCCATCTTTCCCTCTCCCAAAATAAACTGTTGTGTCCCTAGAGCCTGTCATACAGAGTGAAGTAAGTCAGACAGAGAAAAACAAATACCATATGCTAAGACATATATATGGAATCTAAAAAAAAAAGTGGTCATGAAGAACCTAGGGGCAAGATGGGAATAAAGACGCAGACCTACTAGAGAATGGACTTGAGGACACAGGAAAGGGGAAGGGTAAGCTGGGACAAAATGAGAGAGTGGTAGTGTATATATGGACATATATACACTACCAAATGTAAAATAGATAGCTAGTGGGAAGCAGTCTCATAGCACAGGGAGATCAGCTCGGGTGTTTTGTGACCGCCTGGAGGGGTGGGATAGGGAGGGTGGGAGGGAGGGAGATGTAAGAGGCAAGAGATATGGGGATATATGTATATGTATAACTGATTCACTTCGTTATAAAGCAGAAACTAACACACCATTGTAAAGCAATTATACTCCAATAAAAAGTTAAAAATAAATAAACAGTTGTTTGTCTCTTTAACACTGGCCATGAGTGCTCAGCAGGCGTGGATTCCTCTGGGTTGGATGCATTTCACGGACAGTTGGCAAAGACCAACCTCTCCTTATGTTAATTTTGTGAATACTGTACTTGACTGTGTAACAAGCTAAATGATGCAGGATTAAATGTTCTCATTTCTGAGCTGTGAAGTGTTGAAAGTGATCAGGAAATAAGGGCAGAATATCCATCCTTTGGGAGAAGAATGTCAGTCTGTGTTGCTGCCCCTCTTGGCTGCTGGTTGGAATGCAGCTGTTAAGGCAGCTGTTTAACTGTTTGCCCAACTTGAAAGGACACTGCCAAGTGGCAAATACTTTTCATAACAACATTTTACTTTTGCTGAGAACAACAACAGTGCATTTTACTGAGCTCCAGCAGTGTGCCAAACATGACAGATTTATAACTCTGCAGGTTCACAACCTAGACTGAACACAATGCTCATTTCCATTTTTAATATTTATAAAAAGAATGAATAGGCTCCCAAAGGTAGCCTCTACACAAAACGTCTCTACATCTTTCCTATTTGTTGAAAAGGCAGCAGAGTAACTTGAGAAAATGAAATACCTCTGAAAATGAAAATCTTAGAAATGTCAAAGGAAAAAAGGAAAGTTTAAATATTTTACCCCTTCTTGTGACTTTACCCCTTCTCATCCAGGACAGATGAGGGCAGCAGTAGCACAAGAAACACATCATCTACTGAATCTCCTGCAATTCGTGGGTCTCATTCTGGGTCATGAAGTTAATCTATGTTGTTCATTAAAATATTGACACTAAGTACTTAGCAAACAATTGTGTTGAATCTGACAGGCTGTGAACTGGGGTGGCAGTGGGGGTAGGAAGTGGTTATCAACTATTTTATTTCATTGTAAAAGCTATATGACAAATATCAGCATTCAGAATTAAGAAAACACATTCAAATGCGTAAGCGTGATTTTCTTCCATACCCAAAAGTACATGGATCATGATCATGCGCCACAGACCTGCACCCTCAGTCTATTACCCGTTGTCAGAAGCTCATGCCTTCAAAAAGGCTTATGGAGATATACTTTAGGCAAGTAGAGGGATCCTGCGCACACCTATTGTTTGTTCCAGCTGAAGTGGTATTAGAAAGCAGCAGTAACCACCACTCATAACATTTAGTGTGTAATCCCCTTTACAGCCTTTATGAAGACAACAGAAGTCAGGCAGCGTGGATGCAAACTCATTTAATAAACCCTCACAGTCAAAGCTGGAACAGAGATGTTTCTAAAGGTGAGCTGGGCTGAACAAAGATGGTCAATGGATATTCTAACCTATGTTATGTTTTCTCTACTGTTTACCAAATGGTAATTAACTCGTAAATGACAGCAGTCTGGTCCAGCTGTTTCTCCAAATTACAAAAGCATACATTTCGACAAAACTGACATGATTTCTTGGACAATGATAGACGAAGTCCCATGCACTGGTTAATGGTCACTGAGGAAGTCGGCCACAAATTTTTTCTCTCTTTTTTTCAGGGATCAGAAAATTAGTAAATGCAAACCATGGATGAAAGTTATAAGATTGCTTCCACAGAAAGGATCCAGGTGTTGGAAAAAGAACTGGCTGTACAATTGACAGAACTGAAGTCTGAGACAGAAGAACAGGGGACTCTTCAGGGGTCAACTCATCGAGCTTACAGGTAAATAAGGGCAGTGTGAAGGCATGGTCTTAGGGGCTTTAACCCCTACTCTCATCCCATAGTCTCCATCAGAAGCCCCTCTCCTTTTTACTTGGACAGTTGGCATCATCTCAAGCTCAGACTAAACTGCTGCCCCTAAGGTTTTCCTATATTCTAGAATTGTCAAGGCATTTAGAGGCAATGTGCTACCAAGGAAGAAGGAAAAGTGCTCTTACATCTCACAAATATCATTGTCTTAAAGTTCCAGAAGCTACTATACAAATCATAGTCAATGAAATCTCATTTTCTCCAATGATATTTTAACTGAATTTGACCTTGATTTTGATGAGAAATTTCAAAACGAAAATAACGTGAGGTGTTTGATAATGAATTCTGCAAAATGATGTTCTGTTAGGAGCTATTCTATAGGTAAATGCTGCCAACCATAGCAATCAAATTCTTTTAGAGAGACAGGGTAGCCAATTCAGCCCTCATGGGCCCAGGACATTCAAACTCCTCTGTTTCTGCTACTGCCACAATTGATCAAGAGGAGCAGTTATAAGGACCCTTTTAGGTTGAGTAGCTGAGTAAACACAATGTGGATGGTGAAGGTTGGAGAGGGAAGGTCTGGAGAAGAAGCAGGTAATAGGTACATTAGTACCTCCTTCCAAAGATGATTCTGAAGAACCAGTATTTAGTGTATTTTATAATTTGGTATTTAAAGCCCTGAGGTATATGAAGCAGATCAAGGATTGTGTGATGAAGTGGAAAGGGAATGGAACCATGCAAGTCGTAATTTCTCCCAGCTTTTGTTCCTTTATTTGAAAGGTTAAAAATATGTACCTTGCCTACCTTATAAAGGTCAGTTGAGATCATGCATGCCAAAGCACTTTGAAAACTATAAAACACCATGCAAAGATCAAATGTTGATATTGTTAAAACTTAAATGTCAGGGTGTCAGGCAAGGGGCTGCCCACTGTGCATTGTGGTAAGAAAGGTTTTCTGAAGTCCCTTTTAGGACAGAGTGATGGGAAATCTCTGGATACCTGTATTTCTCCACTCCCCAAAACCACCAAACACTGGACCTGAAGAATCTAACTATTAACCAACAAACGTTTATTGATCACCTTCTGTTTGCCAGGTGTTGTGCTTGGTTCTGGAGTCCATGGAAAATATCCACTCCTGATAATAACTTTAGAATTCTCATTTCCTACTAGACTACAAAATCTATTGAGAACTGGAGGATAACTGTGCCTTAGTCATCTTTCCTTCCACCCTCCCTCCCTTCCTTCTTTCCTTCCTAGCTTCCTTCCTTCTTTCCCATTTTTTCCCTCATCTTGCCCCCATAAGCCCAGGTCTTTGTGGTTGTTAAGTGCTTCATAGATGCTTGCCGAATACATAGATGAATGAATGTATGTTGATGTATGTTGATGAACAAATGAGTGAATCTCTTTTTTTGGCTTGATGTACATACCATGTTCACCAATCTCTTTTAGGTCATTCGCAGACACTTTGGGGTTAAAGGAAAGGCATGGTCTGAGCATGGTCTAAGCAAGAGTGGGTCAGAGAACTAAACCCAGAACCCCACCCAATCTCCCAGCATGCCAAAGAATTAGAAGACCAAAGGGCAGGGAAGGGATGGGTTTCTTCTGTTTCTCTAACTGCCTTTAGTAGCTGGTCCCCTTTCTAGGTGGTTACTGGTTCTCCACCTCCATGAGGCTGCAGCCAGAATTCAGGTACCCAGTAATCACAGAAGTTATACCTTTGATTTATTAATGCTTTTACCCTTTCAGAGCTTTTGTCTTTTTTCCATCAAAACCAAGACATAGGGCTTCCCTGGTGGCGCAGTGGTTGAGAGTCCGCCTGCCTATGCAGGGGACACGGGTTCGTGCCCCGGTCCGGGAAGATCCCACATGCCGCGGAGCGGCTGGGCCCGTGAGCCATGGCCGCTGAGCCTGCGCATCCGGAGCCTGTGCTCCGCAACGGGAGAGGCCACAACGGTGAGAGGCCCGCGTACCGCAAAAAAAAAAAAAAAAACAACACAAAAACAAGACGTGAGGAGATAAGGGAAGGCATTATTCCAACTGCAGTTGTGAATTCAACACAAATGGATCAAGCTTAGCCTCACGTGGCTGAGGGACCTCCTGACTGTCAGCCTGGTGTTCGTTTCACAGGACCACTGCCTCCAGTGGGGTGAACTGCTGGCAAGTCTATTTTTATCTTCCCTTAAAACTTATCCATGGGGACTGATAACAGTCATATGAACATTAACCATACTTTACTGACTACAGTCCCCCTCAGATCTCAAGGTGGTTTCTCACATGTGTTCCAGAACTATCTCTTGTGGCTCCCTTGCCAGTGTTCCCGAAGTCCCATCTTAAGGAAGTAACATCTGCTCCATGGTTGCAATGTACCCAAAGCTGCCAAGCCTTGGGGTGTATCTTACACCCAATGGGGAGAGCGCTCCTCTTCCTGATCCAGGATCCAACCTCTTATCAGGCCCCAGGCAGTGCTGCTTGTACCTCTTCATGTCAGAGCCTTTGGTACAAACAACTTCCTCATGATTGGGCTTGGACAGCAGTCAGAGGGTGCTTAAGCAGACACTTCTGCTATGCTTTTCCTAGGGATAAATAATTTTTCTGAAGCAGAAAGTTTGGTGCAGATAATTTCCAAAGTATTTCATGTTTGATATTTAAGGGTCATTTTCACCCTCTAGATAATTGAGCAAGAGCACAAAAATAAAAACATTTTGTTTAAATTATTAAATAATGATTTTATGTGTCAGCTACGGTAAGATAGAGGTCAGATAAGCACAGTAGTTGTTAGAAATGTGGTTACTGAAGGAAATATGGGTGGGAGAAAGAAACATCCTTACTATTGTCAGAAATAAAGAGGTAAATCAGGGGTAGAGGAAAGACGATGTTTGTATGAGAAGGAGAGAAAAACTGGCCCAGGGAAAGGTTTAACCGGCATGAGGTGTACACAAGAGAGATTCTGACTAAGACAGAAGCTTGTGGCCTTTACATGCCCCCAACATTCCAGTATAATACGATACACTTATTTAGAAATGAGCAGTTGTGGAGTTACAGATTAATCAGGGCCTATCTTTAATCTGATTTATTATAGCTTCTATAATTACAGCTTCTATTGCATAAAACTTTCTGCAGCTCTGTTCGAATGCCAAAGGACATTTCTTACTTTCAAAGAGAAAGGGAACTGGCTCTAAGGAAAACTTTACAGATGAGTAGAACAGTGGGCGATATCAACACAACAATAAATTAGAATTTGCTAACTTGTTGGAAACTGTTAGCAGGGAAAGCTTATTTTTGCAAACAAACAGCTGATCTTATTGACAGTGGTTACAAAGACAAAACAGCCCAATATTCAGCTCACTGCTGGATCAGAGCAGGCCAATACTTCTTTGGAGAGATCTGATTTTTGTAGTGTTTTAAACTTCACAGTTCCTTGATTTGTGATGTTAAAATTCATTATTTGGAAATTCATTATATATAACAGCATAATGTGTTGTATAAAAACTATCATAAATTATATGCCATTTTCCATCATAGACCCTGATAGTTTTATTTCCTTCTTTCCTTTTGTTTGCTTGCTCTGTTCCCCACACCCCCAACCCCGGGTTCAGGTGGCTGAGTCAAAACCCCTTGTTATTCAAGCAGATGTCATGCAGAGGGAGCTAGAGAGCTGCCTAAGGAGAGAGTACACTCCTGAAAATTTACCTTTGCTTCTGTTGCAGGTAAGAGTCATTTTGCAATTTGAAAAGTAGATCTGGAATTTGGTGGAAATGTATGAACAAAGCTGGCTTTCTGGTATGTCCTCTGGCCAGGGTAGGATTTTCTCTATATGTGTGGTTTGCAGAACTTGGTTAATATAAATGCTCTTCTTTGTTAGAGACCCACGCCATTTAAGTTCAGCTTAGTTACAGTCACTAAACAATTCACTAAATTTCTACTAGTTACTCCCTGTGCTGGTATTATGAAGCAATACAACATTGACTAAGATAGTCGCAGACCTCAAAAACTGTTGGCTGACCTAGGGAAGATTCTGGAAATCTGTCTTAAGAAAATAACTCACAACCTGGGGGGAAAGATTTTCCATAAAGATTATTATTGCAGCATTATAATAAAAGTGAAAAAAGTTGGAATTGCCTAAAATTAATCCATTTACATTTAAGGTAGTTATCAGTATGTATGTTCCTATTACCATCTTCTTAATTGTTTGGGGTTTGTTATTGTTGGTCTTTTCCTTCTCTTGTGTTTCCTGCCTAGAGAAGTTCCTTTAGGATTTGTTGTAAAGCTGGTTTGGTGGTGCTGAATTCTCTTAGCTTTTGCTTGTCTGTAAAGGTTTTAATTTCTCCATCAAATCTGAATGAGATCCTTGCTGGGTAGAGTAATCTTGGTTGTAGGTTTTTCCCTTTCATCACTTTAAATATGTCCTGCCACTCCCTTCTGTCTTGCAGAGTTTCTGCTGAAAGATCAGCTGTTAACCTTATGGGGATTCCTTTGTATGTTATTTGTTGCTTTTCCCTTGCTGCTTTAAATATTTTTTCTTTGTATTTAATTTTTGATAGTTTGATTAATATGTGTCTTGGTGTATTTCTCCTTGGATTTATCCTGTATGGGACTCTCTGTGCTTCCTGGACTTGATTGGCTGTTTCCTTTCCCATATTAGGGAAGTTTTCAACTATAATCTCTTCAAATATTTTCTCAGTCCCTTTCTTTTTCTCTTCTTCTTCTGGGACCCCCTATAATTCAAATGTTGGTGCGTTTAATGTTGTCCCAGAGGTCTCTGAGACTGTCCTCACTTCTTTTCATTCTTTTTTCTTTATTCTGCTCTGCAATAGTTATTTCCACTATTTTATCTTCCAGGTCACTTATCCATTCTTCTGCCTCAGTTATTCTGCTATTGATTCTTTCTAGAGAATTTTTGATTTCATTTATTGTGTTGTCCATCATTGTTTGTTTGCTCTTTAGTTCTTCTAGGTCCTTCTTAAACGTTTCTTGTATTTTCTCCATTCTATTTCCAAGATTTTAGATCATCTTTACTATCATGACTCTGAATTCTTTTGCAGGTAGACTGCCTATTTCCTCTTCATTTGTTTGGTCTGGTGGGTTTTTACCTTGCTCCTTCATCTGCTGCATATTTCTCTGTCTTCTCATTTTGTTTAACTTACTGCGTTTGGGGTCTCCTTTTTGCAGGCTGCAGGTTCGTAGTTCCTGTTATTTTTGGTGTCTGCCCCCAATGGGTACGGTTGGTTCAGTGGGTTGTGTAGGCTTCCTGGTGGACAGTACTGGTGCCTGTGTTCTGGTGGATAAGGCTGAATCTTGTCTTTCTGGTGGATAGGACCGCATCCAGTGGTGTGTTTTGGGTGTCTGTGAACTTATGATTTTTGGCAGCCTCTCTGCTAATGGGTGGGATTGTGTTCCTGTCTTGCTAGTTGTTTGGCATAGGGTATCCAGCACTGTAGCTTGCTTGTTGTTGAGTGGAGCTGGGTCTTAGCGTTGAGATGGAGATCTCTGGGAGAGCTTTCGCCGATTGGTATTACGTAGGGCTGGGAGGTCTCTGGTGGACCGATGTCCTGCACTCGGCTCTCCCACCTCAGAGGCTCAGGTCTGACACCCGGCCAGAGCACCAAGAACCTGTCAGCCACTTGGCTCAGAAGAAAAGGGAGAAAAAAAAAAAAGACAGAAAGAAAAAAAATTAAGTTATTAAAATTAAAAATTAAAAAATTATTAAAAATAAAATATAAAAAAGAAAGAAGAGAGCCACCAAACCAAAAAACAAATCCACCAATGATAACAAGCACTAAAAACTATACAAAAAAAAAAAAAAACAGACAGAACCCGAGGACAAATGGTGAAAGCAAAGCTATACAGACAAAATCACACAAAGAAGTGTACACATACACACTCACAAAAAGAGAAAAAGGAAAAAAATATACATATATTTTAAAAAAAGACAGCAACAAAATCAATAAACAAATCTACCAGTGATAATAAACTCTAAATGCTAAACTAAAATAAACATAAAACCAGAAACAAATTAGATGCAGAAAGCAAACCCCAAGTCTAAAGTTGCTCCCAAGGTCCACTGCCTCAATTTTGGGATGATTCGTTGTCTATTCAGGTATTCCACAGATGCAGCGTACATCAAGTTGATTGTGGAGATTTAATCCGCTGCTCCTGAGGCTGCTGGGAGAGATTTCCCTTTCTCTTGTTTGTTCGCACAGCTCCTGGGGTTCAGCTTTGGATTGGCCCTGCCTGTGTATGTAGGTCACCTGAGGGCGTCTGTTCTTTGCTCAGACAGGATGGGGTTAAAGTAGCAGCTGATTAGGGAGCTCTGGCTCACTCAGGCCGGGGGGAGGGAGGGGTACGGAATGCGGGGCGAGCCTGAGGCGGCAGAGGCCAGCGTCACAGTCACGTTGCAACAGCCTGAGGCTCGCCATGTGTTCTCCCGGGGAAGTTGTCCCTGGATCACGGGACCCTGGCAGTGGTGGGATGCACAGGCTCCCGGGAGGGGAGGTGTGGGTAGTGACCTGTGCTTGCACACAGGCTTCTTGGTGGCTGCAGCAGCAGCCTTAACATTTTCATGTCCATCTCTGGTGTCTGCGCTGATAGACACAGCTCGCACCCGTCTCTGGAGCTCGTTTAGGCGGTGCTCTGAATTCCCTCTCCTCGTGCACCCCGAAACAATGGTCTCTTGCCTCTTAGGCAGGTCCAGACTTTTCCCCGGACTCCCTCCCAGCTCGCTGTGGCAGACTAGCCCCCTTCAGGCTGTGTTCACTCTGCCAACCCCAGTCCTCTCCCTGGGATCCAACCTCTGAAGCCCGAGCCTCAGCTCCCAGCCCCCGCCCGCCCTGGCGAGTGAGCAGACAAGCCTCTCGGGCTGGTGAGTGCTGGGCGGCACTGGTCCTCTGTGCAGGAATCTCTCTGCTTTGCCCTCCGCACCCCTGTTGCTGCGCTCTCCTCCAAGGCTCTGAAGCTTCCCCCACCTCCCACTCCCCATCTCCACCAGTGAAGGGGCTTCCTAGTGTGTGCAAACTTTTCCTCCTTCACAGCTCCCTCCCAGAGGTGCAGGTCCCTATTTTTTTGTCTCTGTTTTTTCTTTTTTCTTTTGCCCTACCCAGGTACGTGGGGGTTTTCTTGCCTTGTGGGAAGTCTGAGGTCTTCTGCGAGCATTCTGTAGGTGTTCTGTAGGAGTTGTTCTACATGTAGATGTATTTTTGATGTATTTGTGGGGAGGAAGGTGATCTGCACATCTTACTCCTCCGCCATCTTGAAGGTCCCTCCTCCAAATATATTTTCTATCTTTATCCCTCCTTCTGGGACTCCAGTGATATATATGTTAAATTACTTCATATTGTTCCGTAAGTCATTGAGGCTCTGTTAAATCTTTTTCTGTCTTTTTTTCCCCCAGTGCTTCATTTTGTATAGTTTCTATTGCTATATCTTCAAGTTTACTAATCATTTCTTCTGCACTGTCTAATCTGCTGTTAATCACTTCCAGTGAATTTTTTATTTCATATAGCTTTCATTTCTAGAAGTTCTATTTCATTATTTTTCTTATATAAATTTATTTTTATTTTTTTTGGCTACGTTGGGTCTTTGTTGCTGCACACAGGCTTTCTCTAGTTGTCGCGAGCGGGGGCTACTCTTTGTTGCAGTGCATGGGCTTCTCACTGCAATGGCTTCTTTTGTTGTGGAGCACAGGCTCTACGTGTGCAGGCTTCAGTAGTTGTGGCACGCAGGCTCAGTAGTTGTGGCTCGCGGGCTCTAGAGCGCAGGCTCAGTAGTTGTGGCACATGGGCTCAGTTGCTCCGTGGCATGTGGGATCTTTCCAGGCCAGGGCTTGAACCCATGTCCCCTGCACTGGCAGGTGGATTCTTAACCACTGTGCTACCAGGGAAGTCCCTATTTCATTATTTTTAATAGTTTTCGTTTCTCTTATGTTCACATTTTCCTTTCAATTCTTGAACATACTGAGCATACTAATAAAATCCCTTTTAAAGTCCTTGTTTGCTAATTTCCTCACTGGTGCCATTTCTGGGTCTGTTTCTCTTCATTAATTTTTCTCCTGCTTGTGGGTCATATTTTCCTGCTTCTTTGCATGTCTAGTAATTTTTTTGGACACTGGGCATTGCAGTTTTACATTACTGAATGCTGATTTTTTTTTGTATTCCTTTAAAGATGTTGGTCTTCATTCTGGTGGGCAATTAAGTTTTAGATCAGCTTCACACTTACAAGGCTTGGTTTTTAAGCTTTATTAGAGCAGGTTTAGAGTTACCTTTACTCTAGAGATAGTTTATTTTTCTTACTAAATTGTCACCCCTCTCATGTCTCTGCTGAATACCCCAGGTATTCAGTGAGGACTCTTCACCCTGTCTGACTGAAACGTGAACATCTCCTAGTCCTGTTTGAACTCTGAGAAGTGTTCAGTTTACAGTTCCCTAGTTAGTTATTCTTTGCACAGCCTCATGGAGTTTTGCTCTCTGTATTCAGGGCTTAATAGTCAGCAAAAAGCTCAAAGGGATCTCTATGCAGATTTCTGGAACCCTTTTTCTGCATAACTTTCTCCTCTCCAGTACTCTGCCCTGCAAACTCCGGCCGACTCAGCTTCCCAAACTTGATTTTGGAGAGACCATCGTGCTCTGCTTTCCTACTCTATGGTTCAAAAACTGCCTTCTTCAGGCAGAAAACCTGGGCTCATTTCATTTTTTTCCTTTCTCTCAAGGACAAGAGTCCTGCATTGTCTGTTGTCTCATGTCAGAAAACAGTTGCCTTGTGTAATTTGTCCTATATTCTACTTGTTTATGATGGAAGGGTAAGTCTGGCCCTATTTATTCCATCATAGCCACTATTATTTTTATCAGAAATAAAATATTTTAAAAGAGTTGGCTTATCTGACTACCTTTAAGTATAAGTAAAATTCTTGGTCTAAGGTTAGAAGCTGTAATCTCACTTGTAATGTGCTTTGTATTTTAGAGTCATAAACTTCAGTGTAAAAGCAAACTTTTAAGCTTAGCTTTAGATAATTTTATAGGCTTTTATGTCACTGCTAAAATTGTTCACCAACTGATAAATTAAACTACAATCTGTTGGAATGGCAAAATGCCTACTTGCTTCATTTAAATTTGAATGGTGAACCAGGTTTGGTTTTTTTGGTTTTGTTTTGTTTTTATCAGTTCCCCCCTCCCTCCCCACCCTCTTTAATTGGAGAGCTTTTCTCTCCAAATCAGTTTTGAGACAGGTTTCTCAATTTTATTATCTTCATGTAGAAAATACATCTTTCCAAAACAATCAGACTTATTTTCCCATTATATGTGTTCTTAAGATTTAATCCAGTCTTCCTGTTATAATTGTATTCTAAGTGTTCATTTTTTCTTTCCACCTTTGGTAAGAATCTTAACCAAATAGCCTTTATTTATTTTTTTTAAATAACAATATGTACTCCACCCACCTTGCAACATCGTTGAGTTATATATATTTATTTATCAAGTAATATGTTTTAAATAGTAAATGTATACATGTAATTAGTAAATGTATAAGAATATATATGTATATATAGATATGTAGAAAGTACTCTGTAAACCATGAAGCCCTATAAAAATGTGGGGTGCCATTATTTCCTCTTATTATGTATGCATTTGATTCACCTGTTTATGTATCTTACTATGCATCTATTCAGGGCAGAGTCTAGGTTGTAAATTGTTGAAGTACAAGATTCATGACTTTTGACAACCTGGGGGAGACTCCAGATAGTAAACTAAGCAAATGCTTAAAAAATGGCCTTTTGAGACTTCCAGTTCCACAAACATGAAGTAATGTCATTCCTCCAGGTTGTTCCTAAAAACTCCTGGACATAGCACAGAAAGCAAACATAGGAATATTTTGAAAGGTAGAAAGAAGTTGCGCTGCTTTCCTAAGGGATCTTAGGACTTGAGAAATGACATGGTGGTTAAGTGTTAATTTTTCTTGTTGTTGTTAAAGTATTATACAGCGAGAATTACCCAGCTGGCCCAGAGTAAATATTTACACATGCTTAGGTGGAAGAGATTTTGCCATCACAGTAAGATCATGGAGCAACTTTATCCTTTTTATAAAAAGGTAGGAGGCCCATGAACAGAACCTATGGGCTATTATTAAGTATAGTCATCATGCTTGTACATTATATCTCTAGACTTATTCATCCTACATAACTGTAAATTTGTACCCTTTGGCCAACATCTCCCCTTTTCCCCCCGCCCCGCAGCCCCTGGCTACCGCTGTTCTATTCTCTGCTTTTATGAGTTCGACTTTTTTTTTTCAGCTTCCACATACAAAGGATACCATACAGTATTTGTCTTTTTCTCTGGCTTATTCCACTTAGCATAATGTCTTCCATATTTATTCATGTTGTTACAAATATTAGGATTCCCCTCTTCCTCATGGCTGAATAATACTCCATTATATGTGTATGTACCACATCTTCTTTATCCATTCATCCATCAACAGACTCTTAGGTTTTTATATTTTGGCTATTGTGAATAACGCTGCAGTTGAACATGGGAATACAGATATCTCTTCAAGATACTGATTTTGTTTTCTTTGGATATATACCCAGAAGTGGAATTGCTGGATCATATGGTAGTTCTGTTTTTAATTTTTTGAGGAATTTCCATACTGTTTACATAATAGATGTGCCAGTTTACATTCCCACAGTGTATCTTGTCAATTTCTTTTAAAGTGGTAGCTAAAGATGGGAAGGGAACTAGTGGCTGCCTTTACTTGCCAGTTCTGCCTGTGGCAGAAGATAATGGTACCTATTTTTAAGAATGAGATTTGAAGGAAGCTTTATATTATAGAAAATACATTTTTCTTCATAGGCTATAGGTAAAAATCTAAGAAGTCAACTCCAGTTACTAAATAAATATCCTTGTGCACTGACTCTTTGCTGGGTCACTCTCCTTCAGAGTCCTAAGAATGTGACTGATCACTGTCCTTGTCAGTCAAATTCAGAATATGGAAGAATTTTGATATTCCAAAAGCCTCTTATTTGGTTCCCAAACAGTATTACACCATACTTGGAAGCAAATGACACAAGAAGTAAGGCTTGTAAATAACCAAGTTCTGTCTTTGCATCTCTCTTAAACAGAAACAAGTTGCCTACATTATGCAGGAGTACAATGTTGCCCTTCAGAGAGCTGATAGATTGTCTGTTGCAGGAGAAAACTTCCTTATGGGAAAAAACAATCCTCCTAACTTAGTGGCACAGGAAGACCTGACTGTTTACACAAATTAGTTATTGTGTCACCTACCCTCACTCAAGACTATTCACCACTACCTGCAGGTACGTGAAACAGTTATATGATGATGCAGTGCCTTCCCAGGATGGGCAGCACATTGTTTTCTCACACCTCTCACTTAGTTTTTGATTGTCAGTTTCTGTGTTCCATCTGCCTTACAAATGACAAGAAAATAATGGGTCACTAGCTTTTTTCTTTGAGACCTTTGAAACTTTTTTCCTTTGGAAGCTTGCTCTAATGAAATTACTCCATTTAGCTTTTTCAAAGATGTTTCTGTTAAACTATTTCATATTCACGCTATAAGTTCTTGTTTTCATCCTCTTGTTCTGGATTTATGCTGTCTAATGTAGATCCACTTTTTTATTCAGCAACATCTAGTGAGGGTCTAATTTATGCCAGGTACATATCCTGGGCCATGTAGGGAATATATAATCTTTGCTGAAAAGTAAGTGGGTCACAGGATGGTAGGAAAAAGGGCAAGTAAATAGTCAACTTAAATACAGTGTGGTAAGTATAATCACAGAGTAAAGAGAGTCACAGAGGAGAGGCCCTAACACAAGATAGAGGCATCAGAAAGCAGTGATGTGATCACATTTGTTTTAGAAAGATTACTATTTTGCCACCTAATCTTTTCTTACTCCTCTATACCTCATCTCACTGATACAACCAACCATGAAACCTGGCCATCATCCTGACAATATCCCTTCTCCAATCAGTCACTATGGGATCTACCTCTGAATCATCTCTCCCCTGTCACATGGTATAGTAATAATCGTAATGATCTGCTTATAAGTCCTGGATCCCCCACTAAACTCTGAACTCTTTGAATTTGGTCCATATCTTATTTATCTTTGTATCTCTAGCACCTCACACAATGCCTTGTCCGTTATGGGTGGTTGATCAATGTAGACCTGCCTAGAGGTTAAGGCCACTTAGAGGTGGTGATATCACCAGGTCCCCCAGCTTCAGATTTACCTTTCATGATTGGGCAAGTTACTGAGGCCCACCTCCACCTCCTTCCTCCTCTACAAAGTCAAGGGCTGCTCCTGAAACAAAGTCTGGAAGCTTCTGTGAGAACTGAGTTGATGTGTGATCTCTTGGTTGTCCCCTTCTGTAGGCCCTCCAGTATTTGCCCATCTCCAAAGTGCTGAGTGTAGCTGTTGATGAAGTCCCCAGTGTTGGTCAGGAAAATGAAAAGGTCCCTGTCAATGACATTGACCCTAACATCCAGGGTTCTGTATCTCCAGGCTCTATGAATACCAGCGTTTCAGGTAAGAAGTCTTCTTTCCCCTTGGGAAATGTGGAAAAAAGAAGATTGTGATTTTGCACATGTGCTGTTTTGTCACCTGATCTTGCTTGAAATTTCTCTATGTACCAAAAAGTTATATATATATATATTTTTTATTTGGCCACACCACTCAGCCTGTGGGATCTTAGTTCCCCAACCACAGGTGGAACCTGGGCCTCAGCAGTGAAAGCACTGAGTCCTAACCAGTGAACCACCAGGGAATTCCCCAAAATTGTATCTTCTTAATTAACAAGTGTTAATTTAATATTTTCTGATGGAAGAAAATAACAGACACTTCCCTTAGAAATTATCGTCTCCATCCTGGGGACTTCTGGCAGTCCAGTGGCTAAGACTCCACATTTCCGATGCAGGGGGTGCATGTTCGATCCCTGGTCAAGGAATTAAGATCCCATATACCATGTGGGGCTGCCAAAAAAAAAGAAAAGAAATTATTATCTCCATCTTTATAACTAGACAATTAAAATAGAGGAGAAAAGCAATGAACTTGAAGCTGGGAGTACTGAGCTCTAGGCCTACTGTTGTGGCCTCACTGTGAGCCTACATGTTTAAGTCATTTCATCTCCTTGGGCCTCAATTTACTCATCTCCATAATAAACCTTTCAGATGAAGTGATCTCTAAGGTTCTTTTCATTTTTAATTTTACATGATTTTTAAAGACTTTGCTTATCTGAATCAATTTAATAGTCTTCTTGCCCTTACCTTGTATTACAGATGACTTAGAAACCCGATCAGGGTTTCACTCTGCGTGATAAGTTTACCAGGTGCACCTGGAGAGGCAGCCAACCCAGCTGTGGGGAATCAGAGAAAGCATCTCCAGGGGGAAGTCCAACCTGGGTGCTTAGAGAGGAGTAGGAGTGAGCCAGGTGAAAGGAGGTGAAGGTTCTCAGCTTCTCCTAATTTGTTTGTTAACTTATAAATCATATTCTTTGTTTACCCCAAAGGACTATAGGTAGTTCTGTTCCCACTAAGTCATTCCCCAAAAGATATGTTGGGTTTCTCCTGCAGACTGTGAGAAGGGAGGGTCCTGGCTACCTCCCCCAGAAAGCCAGCACCAAGAATTTGTCAGATAGGCCTGGCTGAGTGTGGGACAGTCTACAGATTGTGGAAGAGAAGGTTGGGCATGGAGCAGAATGGTCTTCCCCATCAGCAGAAGAGGCCCTGACTCCAGTTATCTCAAAGGACTCTCCTTTTTCTCTCCCTGACTGGTGTTCATTGGTGTTAATGCTCTTGATTTTGGATTTTTTTTCAGGGCCAACAAGAACAGAAGCTGCTTTCTTTCTGCCCCAACACACAACAGAAACAGAAGAACTGAAACCTCAGCTGAGGCTCCTGCTCTCCCATTTCAGTATCCCATATGACATGGAAGAGCTAAGGGATGCTTCTAAGGAGATAGAACTTTTTTCCTTGGTACTTTATGGATTCTTTCTTAATACAAGTATAGGTGTTCATAAAAGAAAATACTGGTATTTGCCACAAAGTTGAATATTCATACTGCCACAATTGTTTCTAGAGTGATAAAATGTAATAAGTGAAATTTAGACTAGCAGTTGAACTTTCTCTCTGTAAGAGTTATGAGCCCCTTGAATATCCAGCCCAGAGAGACTGTAGGATTATTTTTCAGTGGAATTTAAAGAAAATGGTAGGTTATAATCCATAGTAGATAATGTAAACATAGCCAAGATTTGGCAGTTTTATATTGTGGAGTTGTTTAGTGTCTAAAGCCCTTTGATTATCAGAAAGTGTTCCAATAGCTCTCCTATTGGCAAAATGCTTTATATTCAATAGAGTGTATATTGTGTAGTGATTTTTAAAGTCATGCAGTCTAGTCTGCTCTCACATGGCATTGCACCTCCTTGAAAAAAAATCATCCTATCAGAAGCCATGTTAAAACTTGTTTCAAAGGGAAAAATAGGATTGTATATAGAGAACCTCGAATTTACAATAATAAAGTTTTCAGCCAGAGTTTCAACATAAAGATATTTTTCTAGCTCTGGGTGTATAATATTTGTAAATATATATATTTGTTAGGTAAAAATGGTAAGTTGATTAATCCAAAAAGGCAAAGATCAAATCTGTATGTTTTTGAACACTTTTCGTGTAAGAAGGAGCCACTGTTTCATCACCATTTGCTCTGACCTTGCAGTTTTGCATCCATGTGTATTTGTTCCAGCATTATTTTCCTAGGATTATTTTTATTAGTATGTAACATAGACTCTTTAAGCTCACTGAAACCAGTGGTATTACATGTCCTCTGGTTTCTTTGAAGATGATGATGTTTAGCTTTTGTCTTTCTTTTCATAGCAGCAGCAGCACTGTCTTCAGCAGAGAGTGCTTCTATGGGAATATCCTCACCCTCATTATCAGCGTATTATGATAGACGAAAACCAGAATCAGAACAAGGTGGTGTTTAAAAAGAGTCCAAATAAATAAAAGTAGTTTATGGCACAGTAGACTATCATCGGTGATAACAAAAGAACATGAGGCTGCAGAGCCCTCCCACAGAGCAGCCCTGTCCCCAAAGGATAGCTTGTCTTCTTTATATAGAGATAGTTTCTACTTTTGATTTTCTTATAACAGTATTATGCGCAATGCTAATTGTGCTTCCAAGATAATCACACTACAACAAATTTTTTGTGTAGGAAGAATTTCTACAAACAGGAAGAGTGTTTATTTTGGTTCTCTAATGCCCTAGAGCAGGGTCAGCAAACTACAGCCTATAGCCCACCACCTAGTTTTTTTGCAATAAAGTTTTATTGGAATGCAGCCATGCCATTTCATTTATGTACTGTCTGTGGCTGCTTTCCACTATAACTGCAGAGTTGAGTAGTTGCAACAGAGACCATGTGGTCTGCAAAGTCTAAAATATTTACTATCCGGCCCTTTAGGAAAAAGTTTGCCACCCTAGCCTTAGACTAGCACTGTCTCATCGAACTTCCTGCACTGAGGGGTATGATCTGTGTCTGTCCGATGTGTTAACACTAGTCACATGTGGCCTTTGAGCACTTGAGATGTGGGTAGAGTAAATGAACTAAATTTTAAATTTTATTTAATTTTAATAAATTTGCATTTAAATGTTAAATAGCCACATGTGGCTGGGGCAACAGTATTGGACAGCACAGCCTGGGAGGTACCAGCATTAACTGGAAGAATCTTTAGCTCTGTGACTCACTGAAGTTACTTATTCCAGAAACCTTTGTTGAGGCCCTAGTGTGTGCCAGCACTGTGATAGGTTCTCTCTCTCTTTCTCTCTCTCTCTCTCTTTGTCCTTTTCTCTGCCTGTCTTTCTGTCTGTCTCAGTCTGGAACTGAGATGTGAGGGGTTTGACTGAGGTACCTTAAAGATTTTTAACAGGCCCCAGCATCTGGACCCTTCTCTCTAGCAATATCCTGGTCAGGCTTCTAGGAGCAGGATTTATCTAACCCTTAGATTTTCTCATTTACCAGGTGCCAGGAAAAGGGAATGTGTTTCCAAAGATGGACAGTTTACTTCCCACTTATGGTCCAGCTCAAAATACATATAAATAAATATATTAAATTATTTCTAATCTTCAGAGCAGATACTTGGAACAAGTAACACGACACACAGTTATGGTAATGGGCTGACTGAATACATGTGCCCCTTAGGTATATACCTTTAAGGTCCTCTTACTGTCATAGAATCATGTTTTATGAATTAGTTTGACTCCAGGACTGTTTCAGAGGCAATCAATACCTGTTTCTGAAATTGCCTACAACCTGAGACTTTTTTTTTCTGGGCTCTGCTTCTCTTTTCTCAATCCTGTTTAGGTTTCCCCAAAATTTCAAAGCATCTTCATGGAGCAACAGAGAATGCAAACATTTCCAGATTATGATGCTGAGATAGCTAAAGTGGAGAATTTGGGTTTGGTAGGACCTGGTATGGCCTTGAAAAGAGAGCCAACTGGATTTCCTTTATAAAGGTAAGGAGACCTTTGGTGACAGTCACCTGTGAATGATGTAAGCAGTGTCATAAAGTGTCCTCCAGGGAGGCCAGGCAACCTGGCAGCATCAGGTCTGTCAGATCCCTATTATCCCCTCTCCTCAATGCCCTCAGCAAACTGTCCCCTAGGAGCAAGGGTAGGTGCCTACCTGACTCAGGAGAGGCAGCTCAGAGAACCTGGCCTTATGTACCAGCATCTCCCAGCTCCTTCCTGCCTCGGGTCTATGTTGAAGTTAGCCAGGCTGATCTGCCTTCTCTGGAAGTTCCCACATATTCCTGTGCCCCTCCCTTTTGTGTCAGAACTCCTTTGTTGTTGTTAGTGACCTTGGCTACTTGGCAAGAACAAAGAATAACGCTCAAAGTTATAATTGAGCTGTGTAAATCCAGTTTTTTAGTCAAAAACTATTGATTGACTACATATTGTGTGTCAGGCATGGCCCTTGGTGCTGGAGATACACAATTCACAATAATATGAAAGTGAGCAGATTAAATGAGATGATTTGAGGTAGTGGTAAATACAGTCGATTCTCATTATTTGGGGTGGTTATGTTCTATAAAGTTGCCACAAACACTGAGTTAAATCCTGAACCACAGCTCATAGGGGAAGTATGGGGTTAGGTTCATCATACATAATCAATACATAACTAGTTACTGTGTGTTTCTGTTTAAAGACACTTTATTTTATATATGTTGTTGATTCATTAACATCAAACTCATGGCCTATAACTCATGCCTGAATGAAGCTTTTTGAACACATTTCCTTCTGTAAGGCACATCACAGCCTTCCTGTACTTAGGAACACGAGGGAGCACTTCAGCTCTATGCTTGGGGGCCATTTTAAACAGTGAAATAGCTAACGAAAATCACAAAAAATATTAAAATGTGGCACTAACTAGACCGTAAAAAGGACACTTGTTTACAGCATAAGCTGAAACAAGAAGGTGGAATGTCAACTTGTTTGACCTCAGCTGGAAATACAGAGTTGGGTGACTCAAGCTTTTCACTATTCTGTGCATGTCCATGATTGTCCAGGAAAGCTCTGAATAGATTTTTGAGATTACAAATAAGTTTAGTGAGTAGGCAAATCCACAAATACGAAACCCATGAATAATGAGGATCAACTGTATCATGAAGGAAAGAAAAGTCTTATGTGATAAAGATGGATGGGAGGAAAGCAGAGAAACCACAGATTATTCCTAAATCTGGGGCTTGAGCAAATAGGTGGTTGGTATAGGGGAAGCCCGGCTTTCTGTTTTAGATTGTTACACATGCCATTCAAGTATAAATATCAAGGAGATAGTTGGATATAACAGGCTGGAGCTTAGAGCTAGATCTAAATTTGAGAGTTGTCAGTATATTGATATATTGATATTTACAGCCATAGTACTAATTTTTTAAATACAACTTGTTAATATGAAAGGTGAAGTTTTACATGTGGAACCAAAAGGGGTTTTGTGGGGGTTTTTTTTTGGCTGCGCTACAAGGCTTGTGGGATGTTAGTTCCCCAACCAGGGATGGAACCCACGCCCCCTGCATTGGAAGCGCAGTCTTAACCACTGGACCATCAGGGAAGTCCCGCCACAAGGAGTTTTTGTGGACAAACTTCTCTTGCCCCATAAATTAAGTGCACTTCTCTTGCCCCATAAATTAAGTGCAATGCCCAACACTGATGGAATTGGGGTCCCTTCTGCCAATGGATAGCGCTGTGTCATCCCAGATGGAGCTACTGCATCTCATAGGCCAGGTACAAACAGGAACTGCTGTTGCCATCTCCTTCCACAGATCTGTGAAGCCACACAGACCCTTTCCAAGACTTCACATGCTCTAGCACACTTCCTAGCACTAAAGGCCAGATCCCATTTCAGAAGGTCCTTGATTCTCTTTGCTTGCAACTTTTACTGAAAACCATTCTGTTATATTGTAAGTTTGTGTGAACATGTTTGTCCACTAGATTAAGCCAAAATGTGATCCTTGGCAAAAGAAGCTTTTGACCAAACTAAAAGAACAGAGAACAGATGTATTAATGCAACTCCAAGCAAAGTTTTTGAAGGTAAAAAAATAACCATGATCCCTTGTAGATAAAATTCTGTTCTCAGAAAATTGAATTCTTTCCACTTTTAAAAAATGTTAGTCATGGTTTCACTGCGAAGGCTATATTTGGAATTTTCTAATCTAATCGCCAAACTTTTATATCCTGTTAGCTTTCACTAGAGAGTAACAATTGTCAAAACAGCTGGATTTTAGTACAGCTTTAACACTTAGTCTCTGTGTGATATTGCTCTAGTCACATAACCTCTTTGAGTTTTAGTTTCCTCATCTGTGAAACCAAAATATTGGACTAAATTACCTTTTTTTTTTTTTTGCGGTATGCGGGCCTCTCACTGTTGTGGCCTCTTTCGTTGTGGAGCACAGGCTCCAGACGCGCAGGCTTAGCAGCCATGGCTCACAGGCCCAGCCGCTCCGCGACATGTGGGATCTTCCCGGACCGGGGCATGAACCCATGTCCCCTGCATGGGCAGGTGGACTCTCAACCACTGCACCACCAGGGAAGCCAAAATTACCTTATTTTTATTGTGGTTAAAAAAAAACACATAGCATAAAATTTATCATCTTAACCATTTTTAAGTGTACAGTTCATTAGTGTTCAGTATATTCACAGTGTTGTGAAATAGATCTCCAGAACTTTTGCTCTTGCAAAGCTGAAACTCTCTGCCTACTAAACAACTCCCTATTTCCTCCTCCTCCTAGCCCCTGTCAACCACATTCCACTTTGTTTCTGAATCTGACTGCTCTTAGATACCTCATATACATAGGATCATACAGTATTTGTCCTTTTGTTCTGACTTATTTCACTTATCAGAATGTCCTCAAAGTTCATCCATGTTGTAGCATGTGACCAGATTTCCTTCTTCCTTGTTTTTCATGAACATTTATATCAGCTTTATTCACAATAGCCAAAAACTGCAAACAATCTGGATGTCCTTCAGTGGGTGGATAAACTGAATTACATCCATACCCTGAAATAGCAATCAGCTATAAAAAAGGATCAAATTACTGAGATACTCAAGAACCTGGATGAATCTCCAGAGAACTGTGTGAGTGAAAACACTGAATCCCATAAATACTGTATGAGTCCATTTATGCAATACTCTTGAAATGATAAAATTATAGAAATAGAGAACAGATTCATGGATTCTATGGGTTAAGGAGAGACTGGAGGGGAAGGGAAGGGAGTGTAACTGTGAAAGGGCAACATGAAGGATCCTTGTGATGAATCTGTTCTATATCTTGACTGTGTCAATGTCAATATCCAGGTTGTGATACTGTACTATAGTTTTGCAAGATATTAACATTGGGGGAAACAGAGTGAGGGTTACATGGGATCCCTTTATATTATTTTTTTCCTTTTTTCCTTCTCTTTTCTTAAATTGTGGTAAAATACACAAAACATGAAATTTACCATTTTAACCATTTTTAAGTGTACAGTTCAGTGGTATTAAGTAATTCATATTGTTGTACAACCATCACCACCATCCCTCTCCAGAACTCTTTTCATCTGGCAAACTGTAACTCTTTACCCATTAAACAGTAACTCCTCATTCCTCTCTCCCCCTAGGTCCTAGCAACCACCATTCTATTTTCTGTCTCTATGAGTTTGACTACTTTAGGTACCACATATTATGGAAGTATACAGTATTTGTCTTTTTGTGACTGGCTTATTTTACCCACCATAATGTCCTCAAGGTTCATCCATGTTGTAGGATATGTCAGAATTTCCTTCCTTTTTAATGCTGAATAATATTTCTTTGTATGTATCCACCACATTTTATCTATTCATTTGTTGTTGGACATTTGGGTTGCTTTCGCATCATGGCTGTTGTGAATAATGCTACTATGAACATGGATGTATAAATATCTCTTTGAGATCCTGCTTTCAGTTCTTTTGTATATGTACCCAGAAGTGGAATTTCTGGATTGTAAGATAATTCTGTTTTTAATTTATTTTGAGGAAGCTCCATAGTATTTTCCATAGTAGTTGCAGCATTTTACAATCCCACCAATAGTGCAAAAGGGTTCAACTTCTCTGTATTCTCACTAACAGTTGTTATTTTCTTTCTTTCTCTTTTTTTTTACATTAGTCATCTTAATAGATATGAGGTGATGTTTCACTGTGGTTTTGCTTTTCATTTCTCTAATGATTAGTGATTTTGAGCATTTTTTCATATGCTTGTTGGTCATATGTATATCATATTTGGAGAAATGTCTTTTGAAATTCTTTGCCCATTTTTTAATTGGGTTAGTTGATTTTTAAATTGTTGAGTTGTAGGAGTTCTTTATATATTCTGGATATTAACCCCTTATCAGATATATTATTTGCAAATATATTCTCCCATTCTGTAGGTTGCCTTTTCACTCTGTTAATTTTGTCCTTTGCACAGAATTTTTTAAGTTTGATGTAGTCATGTTTGTCTATGTTTGATTTTTTTTTTAAGATTTTTGTGTGTGTGTGATGTGGACCATTTTTAAAGTCTTTATTGAATTTGTTACAATATTGCTGCTGTTTTGGTTTTTTGGCCATGAGGCATGTGGGATCTTAGCTCCCTGACCAGGGATCGAACCTGCACCCCTGTATTGGAAGGCAAAGTCTTAACCACTGGACCACCAGGGAAGTTCCTGATTTTTTTTTTTGACTGTTCTTTTTGTGTCATATCCAAGAAATCATTGCCAAGTTCAATATCATGAAAAATTTCCCCTGTTTTCTTCTAAGAGTTTTATAACTCTTAGGTCTTATGTTTAGATCTTTAATCCATTTTCAGTTAACTTTTGTATATGGTATAAGATAAGGATCCAACTTCATTATTTTGTATGTGGCTATCCAGTTTTTCCCCAGAACCATTTGTTGAAGAGACTGTCCCCTTCTCTTTTGAGTGGTCTTGGCACCCTTACTAAGATCATTTGATTATACACTCAAGGGTTTATTTCTAGGCTCGCTATTTTATTCCATTGGTCTATATGTCTAGTGTATGCCAGTACCACACCATTTTGATTAATGTAGCTTTGTAATATGTTTTGAAATCAGGAAGTGTGAGTCCTCCAACTTTGTTCTTCTTTTTCAAAATTATTTTTGCTATTTGGGGTCCCTTGAGATTCCATATGCATTTTAGGATGAATTTTTCTACTTCAACAAAAAATGCCACTGGGATTTTGATGGGGATTGGACTAAATTATCTTTGAGGTTCTTTGTGGTATTAAAATAATTGAAATATATTAATATGTGTATCGTTGAAGTAGAAGTTCAGCTCTGGGACTATTTGATTTTTTTACCTCTAGAGGAGGAAAAGAAACATTTATTCAGCACTTACTACATGCCAGGCATTATTGCAGCAATCCTAGGAGAGACCTCACTAGTGTTCTTGTTAGGTTGACTTGTCCTGCTTTGCATGAAAAGCCAGGATTCCAGCAGGAATATGAGCCCAGGTCTGTGTCCTTACAAAGCCTGTGCTTTTCTCACACTACCCAGCTGCCTCCTCCTCTATCTCCTCACAGCTTCCTAGGAGTAGACAAACCCAAAACTGATGAGTGTTTATCTTTTCATTGGTGCCACAACACGTGGGGGGGTGCACCTGCTGTTGTGTTGAGAGGGTTGTCACAGAATTTTAAATGAGTTGCTGTGTACATATGAATAGCTACAGTGTTGAATGGAGGAACATGCCTAAGGGAATCATGATGTTTGAGTTTACTTTTATTTTTTAATTGAATAAAGTCCCACCTGGGACTTCTTTCTTATTCATGTGAACATGACCAGATTCTTGCTGAAAAGTAGGGAATAACCCTTCTCCCAACCATCCCTTCTCCTCTCTCTTCTACTCAAGATTTCCAACCCTGAGAGAGTAATGCAAGTGCTCCAAGATCATGCTGCAAAAACAGTCTCGCTGGCTTCGTCTCATCCAACATTTGTGGCTTCCCAGGGTTTGCATCAGGGCAACTATGACCAAATCTGGGAGACTATTTATAGCAACATCAACCTCTACCAGGTACAACAGGAAGAAATAACCAATACGCCTTTCTGTTCAACTCACCACCTGTGTGTAGACCTTAGAAATTTACTTTGGTAGTTTTTTTAGAGATCCTCCCCTAAAAGCTGTATACCTAGCTGGGTTTGTTTTCATTATAAAAAATATTAAATGATAATTTGAAAGAGGGATGTAAAGAGGTGTAATACAAGATGTTCTTGCTGCCGGGACTTATACTCAACCAGTAAATACCAATGCAAAGTTGCACACTCTAGTGCTGAACACTAGATGAGTTGGACAGATGTTAAATATTGTGAGTATTTAGAGAGAAAGTGATCTTCACAGGGTTGGTTCTATTGGGGGAAGTCTCTTGAAGGAGGAGGAAATTGAGCTGGGCTTGAAGGAAGCATAGGGCTTAGGGAAGTGGTAGTGGAGAAGGAAGTGGGGAGCCTATTCCAGGAGGGAAGCATGAACAACAGTGCAGAGGAGATACGGTATATGGAGTGTTCAAGCTCAGTTAGGTTGAGTGGAAGAGTCACGTGGAAATAGAGTGAAGAGAAGTTTTTTTTGGGGGGGGGGGGCGGGTAGGGGCATCTTGTTAATGCCCAGAATTCCAGACTAAGGAAATTTGTGCTTAATCCTATAAGGGAAGTGATATATATACAAACCTGTATTTTAGGAAGATTAATGTGGTAGCAGGCTATTAGTTGGATTGAAAAAGGGAGAGATTGGAGGCAGGGAAGCCAGTTAGGTAGCTGCTACATAGGATAGGCATGGAGTTTGGCAATGAAAGGATGTTTCTACACAAAGCTAGTGGGTACTTATCCTTACAATGGAACTATAAGATTTTTGAAACTATAATTGGCTATTATTCGTTTGTTGCTCTAAGGGAAGAGTTTTGTTTCATTTGCTTATTGAAGATGGGAAGACCTGGTATGTTTATAGTCTGAGAGGAAGGAGCAGTGGAGAAGAAGAGATGGAAGACATGAAAGGGTAAATCTGAGAAACAGGTGACCCTGGGGAAAGAAGAGGGTATGGGACGAAGAAACCAGGTGGAGGAGTAATTTTGAGAAAAGGAGAATGGCATCACTTCCCTTGAGGTGAATGAGGTACATAGAATTTTCAGGTGCAAAAGATAAGATGCTGGAGCTTGTGAATGGCCCCGGCTGTCTCAGAGAGAGAGGAGGAGGAGGTCTGAATTAGTGAGGTAGAAGGTATGAGTGGCACGTGAGGAGGGGTATCGCTGTGGGGGGAAGGCCACAGGACCACCAGCAAGAAAAGAATATGACGATGTAGCTCAGTCGAAGTAAGAGGGCATGAATTTGTAGTGAGCCCATTCTGCATAATAATTCTATTACTTTCACCCCTAAAGATAATTGTAGAGTGACTAAAAATCACACATAAAGTCACAGGTATGGAGAATTTTAGTAAAATGCTAGAGAAAGAAGCACTGTCATGGTCCACCATCCCGGGGTGGGTATGGGGGAAAGTGAAGCCTGAAATGCATCTAATGAGTTACAGATTGGCTGTAAGCAAACACATGCTGGAAGCATGCCTCTGTGTACACACATGCACGCGCACACACACACACCCCTTCTATACCTTTTTAATCTGTGTAGACAAAAATCTAGAGAATCTAATGAAAAATGAGTTGGCCACACAGACCAGGAGGAGATGCAGCATATCATAGCATGGCTTTCCCTGGCCCCTGAACTCCCTGACAGGGTATGCAGCTACCAGTGATACCCGCTCCTCAGCTAATATCCTGCCAGAGTTGAGAAAACAGCCACATTTTTCCTAGTCCATTGCTGTTTCACACTGAGGTATATGTCAGCATTCAAGAAGACCTTCTACTAACAAGGGGAAATTTAAAAACATCTGACTCTTCTGCTTCTTGAACCAAACTTGTGGGGGAGGACACAGGGAATAGGGAAGAAAGGAGGAGAGTGAAGGCAGAGTGAGCCCAGGTATCTCTGAACAAGACCTCTGCTCCTAGGATCCTGACAGTCAATGATGCTGATGAAATTACCTGGGAAGTTCTGGTATTAACATCTGAGAGCCATCACCACAAATCTGTTTTCCTCCTTGGCTATGAGAGTAGGGGGAACTAAACTCCTGGGGGCCGATAGTGGTAAAAGGAGGAGGGAGGAGGGAAGAAGGAAGGAAAGAAGGGAAAGAATACCACTTCCTCTGGCTAGTTACTGGCTAGTTGTTCTTGGAATTGACCAAAGGGAGAAAAATGTGAACACTGTATTTTCAAGCTGATTTATGGTAAATAGACCCTAAACAGACTTAGAATATCTATAGTTCCTAGAGGTGGAGCATGGGGAGAAACATAACATACACACACACACAGATTACCCTACATATTAGTGTCATACAAGTTTTCCAGTTTCCCATTCATTCATTCAGTGATAATTGCATGGGTACTACCTTTTGTGCCATGAATTGTGCTGGGCTTAAGGAAAGAAACATGCAATAAACGAGTAACAAAGAAGTAAATCTACATCTCTAATGTGTGGGTGCCATGCAGAAAACCGAGAAGTAGAGGGCAGTGGGGTAGAGAGGAACATCCTCTGATAGAGAGGTCAGCCAAGATCTTTCAGAGTGGGGGGCATCTGAGCTGAAATTTGATGAACAAGAAGGAGTCAGCCATGCACACAACCTGGAGAAGAGCTATCCAAGTAGGGAACAGAAAATAGCCCAGGGTTTAAGAAGGAAACCCTGAGGCAACAACCAATAGTTTTCTACCTTCCTTCACATTTTCCTGTGGGTGTTACTTTGTGACCTCCTCCAGTATTTCTGCTTTGGTCAAGCGCTTTATGCAGTATCAGAGCACCAATAGTAGTGTGTTGCCATTCTGAATGTTGAATACTAGTCAGATGAGATTAGGATTAAGGAAAAGGTGGCAAATGGGAGGAGTCACAGGAATGTGGATATGAATTTTAAAGCTCTGTTACTATTTTGCAAGCACATAGCAGTCAAGTATGAATTTTAGCACATGTATGCTGGGCAGCATCCTGATTCTGAACACCAATACCCTATGAAAAATAACTTTCTTAAGGGCCTTCTGCATGAAGGAAGGCAAACCTCAGAGGACTGTTCATTTTGACAGCTCTGAGAGAATACAGACACTAAATGTAGTGCAACTTCAGAACAGTTTCTGAAAAATTCTTAGTAAATACTGTTGGCCAGTAACCTTTCTTTAGAGAGTTTTTAAATGTTTTGTATTTACTATTAGCATTGAAGGCTTTTCTTTAAACACAATTCTAATTCCACATACACTTAAAGATCTGGGTTTGGGAGGTAAGAAAGGTCAGATTTTCATGTGCTTGTTAATTGACAACGATGTATAACTAGAAAGAGTTAATTCTGATCCAGATGGACTGCATTTTGGGATATTCTTTTGAAGAAAACTTAAGATAATTTAACTGTAGTCCTGATCAGAAGAAGGACCAGCTACCCCTGCGTAGATACTCCCAGACCTGTAATTCTATTACTGTGTCCAATTCCATTCTTCTCAAAAACACCTGATTATTAAAATGGCTATGTACAGACATTAAATACTGCTATCGACCATCATATTTCTAAAGCTACAGTTTACGTTGGTCGCTGTTCTTTAACTTTATGGAGTGGTGAAGTGGCAGAAAACACTGCATCCTTTGCCTCTTCTTTTGCTTCTTCTCACTGGCCACACGAAGGAGGGAAGAAGGGGACAGCCGTTTTCCCCATCTGTGTTCCTGCCCCCCTCCATCTCCAGCGATAATGCAATATAGTGAGTACGTGGCGTGCTCTCACAAAAGTGGTGTTGTGTGTGGTAGCTCCAATGTACAGGAAGTTTAGGGAAACATGAAACACCTTTTTCCTGGCTTTCGTCATTAAGTTCAATAGGACATTTTAAAAACAAACATTTTCTGATGACAATAGTGACATGTATTTATCACAGAAAATTCAGGAAATATAGAAAAGTTCAAGGGAGAATATAAAAATCACCCATTATTCTATCACCCAAATATAACAACAGTATTGTTAACATTTGGTATATATCCTTCTAGTCTTTTTACTTTGTGGGTATACACAAGTAAACCGTAGAGACATTTGGGCAGGTGGGAAATACATAATAGGCTTACTTTTCCCCTAATTATTCCCTCCACTCTACCTCCCACTCCACTGCCTCTGCCAATTTTCCGGGAGAAAATGAGATTGGCAATCAGTGGAAATCCCTGAACTGTCAAAAAACATGAACTCAGCCATTCTGGTTTCAAAGACCCAGCCACAAGGCAGTGTAAATGTCAAAGAATTAACCTACCCAGGAAGAGAGAATGAACACAGGTGGTATTGACATTCTGGTTTCTCATTAGCCCTCTGCTTAACTACGCTGTGTCCAGTTCTCTTAGGGGAATACACTCATGGACTTACAGCATTTCCTAAGCAGTTTGCTTCTGTGAGCTGTGGCTGGTTCGCTTTTCCGGGAGGATGCTGGGCTGTCTATCTTTACTCACCCTAGCCTGCTGTGCCCGCTTCCTTTCTTCCTGGCAATCTGCCGGTCCAACAGTATTTTTGTGGTTTGTTCAGTCATTCCTTCAAAGTTTCTTTCACTGTAACTTGACATCACTTCCTATTCCTTCCTGTGTAATTCTGGGTAATTTTAGAAGCAGCTGAAAAAGTCACAACCCCACAGAGAAAAGCTGTGACTCCTAGGCTTCCGTCTGGAGCCATATCAGGCAATGCTGAACACAAGAGCAATATAAGTCCCAGAGGTAAAAGGCTTCGGTAGAGCCCCTCTCACCCAATATTCTGGGTCAAATAGAAACTATCAAAATTCAACCCCCCTCATGGATTTCCTATGAATTTTTTTTTATTTTAAATAACAGAGAGATGATGATCCTGTGTTCCTATATTAAGGAACAGGAGTGCACCATGTCACCTCCTAGGGTCCTCTCCAGTCCTTGGGTTGTGGGATGTTTACACAGAAATACACTGATGTACATACTTACCTGGAACAGACAGGAGCTACCTCTGCCCACAGGCAGAATGGGAAGCCGCATAGAGATACCCGGTTAGACAACTTTCTCTTTCACTGTCTCTTCCCAATATCCCTGTCCAAAGTTTTCTTCCCCACTGCCTGTCATAAAAACTGGTAGTCTATCTTTAGAGTCTGGGGACTTTATTAGTTAAGATTAGGTTTGTGTGTCGGTCGTAGTTAAAAACAAAATAACAGAGGATTAAAGGAGATGGAAATTTCTCTATTTTTCCCTCATATTAATATCCAGGGGTAGGAAGTACAGAGCTGATGTGATGACTGCTTCATGGAGTCCTCAGGGGCCCATGCTACTTCCATCCTGAAGTTCCAACAAATGTGGCCTCCATACCTGAGATCAACACTTGGTCTGAGATGGAGCTCCAGCTGTCACATTCATGTGCTAAGCAGCGGAACGGAAAATGGGAATGGGGAAGCTGCCACTTGAGGGTGATTCCCAGAAGCTGCCACATGGCATTTTTACTTTCATTCCATTGGCCAGAACTTAGTCACATAGCTACGCCTAGCTGCAAGAGAAGCTGGGAAAAGTCATCTTTATCTGGGTGGCCATGTGCCAAGCTACGTATTCAAGTACTGTGGGAGAAGAGGAGAATGGATATTGGGGAACAGCCAACAGTTTCTACCATAAGGACTTGCTGGAATTCTGAGAACCACTGTTAGAATACAAGTAACCCAGCTAAGCCATTGACAATCAGTGTTTTCATGAGGATCAGTGCCACTATGAAAGAGCACATCTTATGAGAATGGGGTATATGCCCAGGTTCAGGCAGAGAGGGCAACTAAGAAAGGGGCTGCCCAGAGGGCAGGGGTAGGACCATAGGTCAATATCACCTTCCTCACAGTTTTCCTTAGGGCCCTGGGTGCATGACCTCATCGTTCTCGACATTAGGAAAGATGTCTATGGAAATAAGTGTAAACCACAGATTCTTGTAGATCCTACAGGGCTGACTGACTACTGCCATCCCTGGCCAGGAGAGAACTGGCATGTACTGAACACCTATGAGGTACCAGTCACTGAGCTTTACACACATTCTAACATTTAATTCTCACAGCAACTTATTTTTCAATTTCATGCTATTTTACAAACGTGAAAACAGGATCAAGACTTTAGATGATTAAATCATATAGCTAAAAAGTAGAGGAGTTTAATCCACTGATCTCTCTCAGCCTGGGACAAGACTAGATTAGAGAGGTTCGAGGTTCCAAACATCTACAAATATGTGTGTCCACTTTTCATAAGATGAATCATAGTAAAAACAGCGACCTCTAATTTATTGTAGAAATCCAGATTTTCATAGGTCAGGTTGAAATGGATCATAAGGCTGTTCTCCTTTTTCATCTAAATGTGCCTTGGATCATGAGATTTAATTTTGTGATGACCCAACTTTGATTTTGTTAATAATATTGTGAATGTTCATGTAATTCAACTAATGCTACTTTTTTGCTAGAATGAAAACATGAAGGAAGATGATCTTTCAGCGGAATGAGATGAAAATGACCCAGCACAAATAAGTCTTAGCCAGTGTGCTAATGAGCCTGTCAAGCAGAAGAAAGAGACAGGGTAAAATGAAATCATTTATTGGTGACTCAAGGAAATGGAATAAACACTGTGGAGAAAATTGAGTGACTGATTAATGTGTAGGTTACATATTAACTCAAAAATATTTGAAGCTGAAATAAAAGCAAGAGTGTTACAGCAGACCAGATAACTAATGTTTCACCCTAGGACGGAATTTTTAATGAGAGTGATTGCTAAGAGAAATTTCTTTTTGAATTTATACATATAGAGCCATTATTTTCCTTCCAGGGCATTTTTAAAAAGTGGCTATTGTGAAGTGAAATAAAATGACTTCAGTATGGTATATGTGAATTTTTTGAACCACTTTGAGGAGAAAGGCATTTGTTCTGTTTTTCCATCCTGCTAAAGGTACAGTTATGCAGTGGCCCTACAACTGCTGGGCTTGGATGACGGGACTGGGCCCATTGATAGAGATCCTGTCCTGATGAGGGGGACCTACTTGTCCTTTCTGTATCTGCGCCACCTGGGGATCAGGGAGCTGCAGGTATGCGGATGGCCCTGCATGTATCTGAATTGCTTGGTTGTCTGGAAAGGGGGCTTTCCTGCTACTCTGGTAGTAATGCATTTTTACACTTTGTTCTTTGTTCTGATTCTTCCATGAAACCAGGCCTTTTGTGGGGTGGTGTGTTCCTTTTCCAGCAGTAGGGTTGACCTGCCAACTTCTGGGGCCCCAGTGAGTTTCACTCTGTAGGGTGGGCCAGCAAAGGCAGGGTCATGACCCTGTTCTTTCTTTGTTTCAGCGCATCTGCTTAGGAATTCTGAACTGTTTTAGATCTGTTGAGCGAACACTGACGATCAACACTTCAGGCCTTACCTTGGTTGCAGGGAGTCCGGTCCCCACCTCAGAAGATAGTTTCTGGGTAAATGTGGCAAAAGGAGGCGTGGGCACCTCGCAAGGCCTAAGCGCTCACCATTATGCCCATGGGACATCTGCCGAGCACAAGGTGAGGATTCTGCTACAATTTTTTCTTCCATGATTATCTCATCTCCCAAGCCACCTTCTTCTTAACACCTGGAATCAGTTAACATGATGAAGTAACAGGTGGGAGTTTCTAGGGAAATAGCTTTTCTGAAAAATGGTGTTGAAAAGGGAAATGACTTTTTAACCCACAATAAAAGGCAGTGTCCACTTGAGAGCAGGACATGGGCAGGGAACACTCAGCCCTGGAAACCACAATAGGAAGGAAGGAAGGCATTTCAGCTGCTGGTTTGTCCACTTGATAGTGAACAGAGCAAGAGGGGCCCTTTATGTTATCCTGAGAACCACATGTCCTTACAGAGAAACTCTTGTAAGACCCTCCTTGACATTGCTAGAGGTACTTTTTTTTTTTTTTGCCTCTTTCCTGTTCTCTAAACCCCAATTTAAAAAATAGGTTAAAAAACAAATGTAGAAAAAAATTTGAAACAGGGAAAAATCTATCCCTCCCAAAACCTGCTTGTCCCTTGGTGCTTTTACTATCTCTTGAATATGTTTTTCTATAGTCTAAAAGATTCATATTAAATCCCTTTCTTTGGGACTAAAGTTGAAAATGCATACATTTTCTTGAAATGTCGTAGACACTCTTGCAATATTTTCATCTCAATCTCTAGAAGGTTTATTCCTGAAGGTGGGGTTTGATATGGATTTTATCTTCTTAAAAGATACTAACTTGACAAATGTGAAAAATAAAATCTATTTAGCTGCTAAATAAGTCATATTTTAAGCTTGTATGACCCCTGACTTATGATTGTCATGTCTTATAAGGGTATGAAATCTTATTATCAAATATTGTTAATATGCAGTCTGCAGCAGTGCTGTCCAGTAGAAATATAACACAAACCACAGGTATAATTTAAAAATTTCTAGTAGCCACATTATAAAAAGTATAAAGAAACATGAAATTAATTTTAATAATGTCATCTATTTAACCCAATGGATCCAAAATATCATCATTCTAACATGTAATCAATATAAAGAAATCATTGATGAGATATATATTTTTTCATACTAAATCTTCAAAATCTAGTGTGTACCTTATATGTACAGCACATCTCAATTCAGACAAGCCACATTTCAAGTGCTCCATAGCCACATGTGATTAGAGCCTACTGTATTGAACAGTTCAGCTCTAGATATTGGAAAACATTTCCTTATTTTTCCTACCTAGTCACCTCAAGTCCAACTTTCACTCAGTATCTGGGAGACTCCTCTTTTTGGTCTCCTTCCCTAACGATTCCCCCCCTCCCATCTCCTCACCATACACAGACTTCCCTTTTTACCCCTCTGCCCTCTTCCCTTGATCCTAGTTCATGCTTTGTCAAGTCCAGTTAGTATGTTCCACAGTGGAGCTGGAGAGGAGGGTTAAGACACTTTGGAAACAAACACACCCATAAAACAAACACATCTTTCTGTTGCTAATATCCAGCCTGTCTTATATCACAGCTGTAGATTAAAAAAAGATCTTTCTTACCACTGAGCCCATCTCCCAGTTTGTTTGTTCTGTGATGGGGTGGGGTGAAAATGAAGGAGGAGAGGGGAGACAAATCCTATCCTGTCCCATTAATTGTAGGAGGAGCTTCTCAAGGGTAATACAGTTTTTCTTTCCTATGCTCTCATAAATGATAGGAATAACATCACCCTTAAGAAGCTGCCAGCAGCTACTACTTCAGTGTGAGAAACTCAAGGAAGTGGCCTCTTTCAGGGTCTTTAATAGGACCATGTGGTTTACTGCACTCCATGTATGTGGCCATGTCAGCATTTAATCTAGAATGTCCAGAATAACTATGTGATTCTTTCCCATGTAGAAGATGGAAGGAACAGATGCTAATATGTTGGGTTGATCTCACCAGGCCAGGGCTGAGGCTACTGGGAGCAAGATCACTGGGCTTACCAGCCAGGGGAGCTAACATCGAAGAAGCCCCTGAGATGGAGACCCTCTTCCCTGGGCCCAGTGTGTTTGATCCCATGAAGAAAGTCTGGGGCCATGTGTTTGCTCAGTGATAATACCAGAAAAGGAAAGCCCCTACAACCTGTCATGGACACTTTGCCATGTGCCTACTTTAAGCATGTGGCAGGGTAGAAAGGACCCCAGAATGAGAGGCAGCAGGCTTCTCCTGGCTGTTTGACCTTGAGCATGTCTCTTCAGACACATAGGCCTGACACCTCATACTGTGTTCAGGATCTGCCTGGACTTGACATGCTGGTAGCAGAGACTGTTGTGAGCAAGTAGTGGGAGATGAGGCTGCAGAAAAAAGCGGACCATGAAAGGCTAGGCTCTCCTCAGGATGTGGGACTAATTCCAAGGTTGGTGAGGAACAGAATTTTAAATAAGAAAATGGCACTCCTCATTGTTTTATAAATTTCTCCAGATCTTTGCCCAAACATAATCACATTTATTCCCTTGCTTGAAGTCTTTATGAATTTTCTGTTTCTCACAAGATAAAGTTCAGGCTCCTTGGTGAAGTTTACAAGGCTGGGTGCAAGCTGGCCCCTGCCAACCTTTCAGACCTCATTTCCCCCCACTGTCCCTATACCTTCATTCTTACAGAGCTGGGCCTGGCCTTCCTCTGAATGGGCAGAGCTGTTCATGCCTCTGGGTCTTGTGCATAATGGCCCTTCTGTCCCTCACCTCCTCTTTCCTTGATAAAGGCCTGCTCTATTCAAGTCCATCCAAACATTATCTCTCTGAGAAGTCTTTCTTACATCTCTCTGCAGAGCTGAGTGCTTCTCCCTATGACTTGTCTACCTACATTACAGCACTTGGCTCATTCTAAAACTGTTGGCTTATCTACTCCCACAGGCTATGAGCCTGTCATTCATTCATCCTCCCATTCATTCACCCCACAAATGTTCTGACCAATAAATATACTAGGCACTAGGGATACAGCAGTAAACCAAACTGTCACAAATCCTTGCCATCATGGAACTATTTAATGGAAAAAGACATTAAATAAATAAGTAAGAAACATATATAGAATGCCTAATGGTTTGGCACCAAAGCTTCTCCAGACATCCTAGGCCCTTGCAGTTGGGAGGCGCCAGAGGGCTGTGAGCAGAAATGAGATGTGTCACTTCCAGTCCAAAGCATGTAAGAGCCAATCCATGACGCTCCAGCATGTCAAGCCACAAAATAGAAACATCCTGGATCCCTGGGTCACTGCTAGAAGAGAGAGGCCTAGAAAGCAACTAGTCCTGCAGTGGGCTCTGCCTGAGTGATACATTAATTTTAAGTATTGGCTACTGAGCTTTGGGGTTGTTTATCATAGAAAAACCTAGGCTTTGTGGACTGGTGAAGATGGTGGTAGAAGCTGTGGAGAAAAATTAAGAAGGAAAAGGGAATAGAGAGTTGGTGATGGGATATTGCCAGGTGTAAGTAGGGTGATCAGGGAAGGCCTTACTGAGAAGGTACTATCTGAGTAAAGATCTGAAGGAAATCAGGAAGCAAACCATGTGACTGACTGAGAGAAGAGTGCCAGGCAGAGGAGAGAGCCAATGCGAAGGCTCTGAGGCAGAACCGTGTCCAGCAGTGTTGCAGGAACAGCAAAGAGCTTAGTGCAGCTAGAGTGAATGAGGGGGAAATTGTTAGGAAATGAGGTTAGAGAGATTGGAAGAGTGGAACAGGTTATGCAGAGCCTTATGGATCACTTTGAGGACTTCGAGTGAGAAGGGAAGGCCTTGGAGAGTTTTGAGCCAGAGAGTGATGTGATTTAACTTACATTTTAACACTTGTGCTGCTGTATTGGGAATAGACTGAAGGGCTAAGCAGAGATTTGTTAGGAGGCTATTACACTGATCAAACTAGAGACAATGCATCTGGGAAGACAGCAAGATGAGAAATGGTCAAGTTCTGGATATATTTTGAAGGTACAGCCGCTATGATTTCCAGGCAGTTAGGATGTAGAATATGAGAGAAAGAGAGAAGTCAAGGTTGATTCCAAAGTTTTGGCCTGAGTATCTGAAAGTTTGGTGTTGCCATCATCTAAGATGTGGTTGGAGCAGGTTTATTGGGAAGATCAGGATCTTGGTTAAGGGCATTGAAACTTTGCCATTCTTAATAGATGTTCAGGTGGCAGAAGGAAGTAGGGAGTTGTATATATATCTTCCACATAGTAGGTATCTAGTAAATGTTTGTTGAACAAAAGAAATGTTCTGTTCGTAACAGAATGGTTGTGAGGTCACAGCCAGACAATATAAATGAAAGTGCTTTGCAAAGTATATCACGCTGTTCAAATGCAGAAAAAATAGCTATGATAAAATAGCTATGAGAAAGTATCACTCTGCAGGTGAGGTGGAGACTAGAAGATATTTTTTATTTTCGTTTTAAAAGATTGTAGCCAAAGGATTGGGTCAGTCACCCAACAAAGTTTGATGAGTTCTTAGACTGGGTTATAGTAGTAGTAGTAGTACTATTTATTATTTGAAATTAATGAAAAGATGATTTAGAAAAAGGCAGGCTAGCCAGAGAAGTATTGTCTACATTGCCAAAAGGCCTAACCTTTTTCCTAACAAATGATGGCAGAAATCAATAGAGTGAAAAGCATTAATGATGGGCACCAATTTTCCTATAGTTACTATACTCAAATAGTTATTTTGGCATCAGTTAATTTGCAGGCTTAAAAACATATGAATCATCCCAAAGATCAGATTATACCTTAGTCAAACAGGTAATTATTGCCACCCTTTTCTTGCCACTCCTCCAAGAATAATATTGAAGGATCAACTCTCTACACCACAAAAACATTAGAAGGAAGGTCTTCCACATGGCTGTGGAAGAAATGAAAATAAAAAGGAAATATTATAGTGACTGAGCCATAACCCTGTGTGAGGTAGTTTGGCCATCTCATCTTCACAGTTCATCTCCTGTGGACATAAGTGTACATTTCAGACACAGGAAGTCAGGGAGGGAAAGGAAAGAAATATGTATGTCTATATAAAGGGCTTGAACCATGACTTGGGGGTGGGAAAAGTGGAAAAAAAGACCATTTAAGTAGATGATGGCATTACAGTCGGCATCCTGACACTGTTACTGCTTTCCATCAGCTTCAGAACTCAATCCGGTAGCCATTTCTTTAAAGTCTCAGAAAATTCCCCTGTACAAGAACACTGGGAAAGAAAGGTCTTTTCCAGTAAAGTGGATAAAACATACCACATTAAGTTGTCCCTCTTTTCCTCAGAGGAGAGCTCATTTTGCATAACAGGCTATAGGAGCTAAATGCCAGCAGAAGCTGACATGCTAGCTTATAAATCTAAGCAAACTGTTTAATTTTTGTATGTTACATGTAATTTTCTCAGCATCATTTCTGTTTTCCACCGGTGCCTATCATTTCATAAAAAACAATATGTTCACTTTTGGAACTCCTAGTCAAAGGAAGCTCCTAATTATTAAAGGTCAGAAGTCAGATTTTTTAAAGTCAACCAGCCAAACAGACAAAAACCACTAAGGGCTCTATTTAACACCTCCCACCTCAAAATATATAGGCATATACAATAGTATCTGAAAATTCAATAAGCACATACACCTCCCCAACACACACCATTTTAGAAAAGATACAGTTTTGTTTCCAGCTCAGGTCCTCCATTTGTTGGAGACTGTAACTTGGTTATAGTTCTTACTGTTGTTTAGACTCTACTTGTTGCCCAGTGGCATTTCTGCCTTACCCACCACTGGGTGCAGGGCCCTGAGGGAAATTAATGATTTTTTTTCTAAGTGACAAAAAACTGATTGACCTTGGGGAAACTGCGGTTAGAAGCAGAGATATTCCTGAGTTCCTAACAGAAAACCACCAGGATGCAAAAAGCCCTGGGTAGGAAAATGCCAGACAAGCCCCAGAGGGAGAAGTCATTAGTCAGGGTAATCAAATAACCCATAATCTGTATTCTCTCTTCCTTTTGGCATCACTCAAATTTATCCAGTTTTAGAAGTAGATGAGGTAAGAATATTCCTATTGGAATAATATGACTGCATTAGCATTGCATTTGGAAAGAACTTAGAGTTTCTAGACACACTGCAACACTTGGAGGGAAATTTAGCAAGAGTTTGTGCTATTTTGTAATATATGTAGACTTTAATTAAGGATAATTCATGTTCATATTGTTATAAAAGGCTGCTCTAAGAATGTTTGACAATTAATCTTTCAGATCCCAGACAGAATTAATTTAGATTGAATTCTTTGTTCTGTCTTTGCCGCAGACCATTTGGGATCTGAATCATGGGATGCAGTGCTGGCATCCAACATTCCAGGGCATTTAATTTCAGCTCTTAGCTTTTATCTCTACTGGTCATCCTACATTCTAATGCATCATTTTTTGCTGATGTTAGTTTACGCTACGATTCGACTATTTCCATCTCTTAAGAACTTACTTTGATTGAAATACTTAGTCACATGAGCATCTCTCGCTGAGCTAGTGAGTATACGGTCATCCATTGTAAAATGATTTTCCAACTGCTGCTATAGAAATTCCTGACCAAAGCCTTTCTCTTGTTCAAGTACGCACCATATACTTGATAATTATTAAACCTGAAAATCTCTTACTTTTGAATATTTTATTCTGAAATAGACCACTTAAAATTTTAAGCAATAATGATGTCGACAGTGAAAACTTAGAGTACTATAGTGGGAAAATATTTTAGCTGAATAATGGCAATGATTACACTTATTGATTTAAGTTAGTAATTAACATAATTGAGGAATATCTTAGAAATTTCCCTGAAAAATTTTGACTTGGCTGGCATCAATTGATACAGCAGGTTAAACTGGGTTTGTTGTTAAACCACCAGGGACCTGTTTTTACCAAAGGAGAAATGTGTGTTTTGCCTTTAAATTACAGGTTTGCAGACATTTTAGTAAATATTTCATGTTAACTGAATTTTGGTTATATTTCTAAAATTAGTCTTTTAAAACTAGAAGTAAAAACAAAAACCTCTGTTGATTTAAAAGTAAGCAAGTATAAACTTAGCACCTGGTCTTGCCCATGGCTCTTTAACCGATTCTCAGGAATCCCAGTTACCCATTCAGTGTTTTCCTTCCTGAGAGGGAGCTGACAATCTGAGGGGTCCATTTCTACTAGGCATATCTTCATAGAGAGACCTGTCTCTGGTCATTTTCATCCATTTCTCTACCAGGTCACAAAGAGGGCAGCGAGTCAAATGTTGACCAGGACTGGGGATGGGCCCATGCAGGTATGGACAGATTTGCTGTGCTGTATGACATGTGGACTTGGGAAGCAACTCTTCTAGAAAACAAGCGCCAGGTATTTTTACCTAGAAAACAAAACATCTATTGAACATTCTTATAAACCCCAATATACTTTTTTAAACCCAGTGGGTCTTTTAGAGCAGTTCCCAATAAAATGAATAATTATTTAAATAACCTTAGCTAGTTGTAAGGATGTGAGTAATAAATTTTACGTTCTTTACTGTGGTTCTTTGTTACAAAAAATAAAATGTGAAGGATATGACTTTATCATAAGGGAAATTTGTTAGAGGGCTGTATAATTCAGGCCCTTTTATAATATGTATGCTTTTATCGAGAATGAATGATGATTCCATTCATGTTCATTGTCCTGTCAGGGACAAGCCTCACTTTGCTAAACACAGACAAACTGACTGACCTTATTATGGCCTTTAGAAGGGTATGCCACATGTGGGTGGGTGAGAGCAGTTGGGCAAGGATTTCCAGAATGGAAATAATAGGATTTGAAGACTGGATGTTGGAGTGAGAGAATGAGGGTGGAATTAAAATGACTTCCTCGGGCTCAGGGAGGAGGCTGTTAACTGAAACAGAATGAAAGAGGAGGAGCCTCTTTAGAGGGGAAGGTAGCATTGAGTCTAGGACACAGGTGTGTGAGGAGAGTTTGCTAAAACCCAGGTGTGAATGTTTTGCGGGAGCTGTAGGTTTGAAGCTCAGGAGCAGGTATGAGCTGAAGTATGAATGTGGAAGTTGAACCATAGTAATGAATCGAAATGACTAGGAAAAGCCGGAGATGCCTGAAATGGGTTCCTGGGAACACTTACATTTCACGGGAAGGTCATGGAACAAGAATCCATGAGAGGAACAAGAAGGAGGAGCCAAAGAGACTGAAGAAAAAAAGAAAGGGATAGTGTTAGGAAAACCCACAGGAAAAAAACATTTTAATTAGGAGAGGATGGTTTCCTGTGTGGATGTGAAACATCAAGAAAGGTGAGTCCTAAAAACCAGACAGTGGGGTCAGCCATCAGGCAGTCATTGCCAGCTTTGTAGGACTCTCTCAAAAGCGTAGCAGAGATGGAAGCCAGTTACAGTGCATTGTGATGTGGTCGGAGGATGAGGAAGTGGAAATGTTTTCTTTGAATTGTTTTTCTAGTAGAGTAGAGGGTTTACCATTTCATCTACGCTCTGGTCTGTTACTCATGGAGATGTAGGTCACCCACTTTTGAAAACAACTGGCTGGACTTAAAGGGTGCAAGCCTTGGCCTTGAAAATTGTTCCTCTTTTCAAAGACAAGTGGCTTCTAGAGTTTGCATGTGCAAACTTGATCTGCCAAACAGAACCTTACTGTGATCAGCTGAGTAAATGGGAGATTTAGACTCAGTGTAGAAACTGGAGAGGCTGCATTAAACGTAAAGTAATACAGAATCCTCAAACTCGACAAGTTTATTGGGCCAGACATGAGTTTTAAGCAGCCCCCCTTTTCTGTACTCTCCCCACCTCCACTTTCAGTTCTTCTAGGCCTTTTATGGAGGCCCCAGGCAGGACTCAATGGCAGAGAAGAATAGAAAGGCAGAGAGTAATAAAAAACAAATTTCTTCTTACTTTGGCCTAGGGTTCATTCTAAGCTAAGCTGTGCTAAGCTACCAGGGCTGTCCACTGGTTTCTTCTGTGGTATGTGAAATTATTTTAACTTAAAACAATCATTGAAAATATCTCCCTCCTTTCTACCCCAAGAATGTGTTCCCTATAGAAACTGAGCTATCAGTGCCCAAAACTGGAAAATGTGGCTTTCTAAATCAGAAATTGTTGAAAGGGCCTAATTTTAATGTATAAACCAGATTTTTATCTAAAGTACAACTGATTTCCCCCAGTACTGATTCTACTGCCAAGTGTCCTCAGCTGTTTTTTATTGTTAACTATATTGGAATCACTAAAGTCAAGAACTGTTCAAACACATTGGCTTGTCTTAAATCCTTAAAGTAGCCATATTATGTAAAAGGCTCATAAAAATAGAGCTGGTGTGAATTTAGGTGGATTAAGAGACTCAGAAGCTGGGCATCAGCTGTGCCAGTTCCTGACATTTATACCAACTGCTAATTCTCTCCACAGCCACCAGAGGACACATTTTCAGGGTAATTTGAATTAGTGTTTAGAGCACTAAAAAAAGGCCAAAAATTCTGTGACAAGATGTGTCTGACACTGATTTTCTGTTTTGCACTTTCATTTGACCTAAAATACTGTTTTTAGAAGTATTTTAAGTCCAAGAAATAAAAAAAGGCTGAGGTAAAAAATATAAACACAGTCCGGTTTGAGATTATTCACTTTTCTATTTTCTCCAATGTTTGATGCCTACCGTCAGTGTGCACCATGTATTACTTTGCCTGAGAGTTGGCCCTTGACATACACAGGTGACATTTGACAGGCTAGGAAGACTTCTTAGACAAATACCAGCCCAGAATTTAAATGGAAATGGGCCAGTTAGCAAACAGATAATAAATAGCAACTGTGAGGCAGAAAGATCACAGTCCTACCCCTACTAAGAAAGAATTCATAATAAAATTATGCAAAGGACCATCTGAGAGCTTTTCAAGGTGGAGGGCAAAGCTTGAAAAAGGCTTGTCAATTTAAAAAGAGCCACATTTTCCTTCTCAACAGCTAGGGTTGCCAGGTAAAATATGACAATATTGGGGACATACTGAAAAAGTATTGATTGGTTATCAGCAATTCAAATTTAACTAGATGACCTGTATTTTTATTTGTTAAATCTGGTAATCCTACCAACAACAAAGTGATAGTGGCAATTTAGCACCAGCCTCTGCAACCTGGTATCACCAGATTGGAATCACCAGCAAGAACCCTTACCACAAACTTCCCCTGCCAAACAACCAAACAATAGGGCTTATTGTACAAAAACAGGTCAAGGCAATACAAATACTATAAACCAGCTCCTGGGATTGCCCTGGCCCAGCCAAAAAGGTTTAAATTCGTCCAGAATGATTTAGGGAAGTTATTGTTTCTTTTCTAATCTTCCCCTAGGCTATTGAGTGGCACCCTTCTTACCCCATCACTCCTTCGTTTCTGCTTTGTCTTCTGCTATTTAATAACTGAATGCTATTCTAGAGTAGAGCCCTGTGGATGGGATAAGGTCATTTAGATCACCCTGCTTGCTTCATTTTCCCTGGGGTTCACTTAAAGGCAAGGGAGCTGCACCTTCATTTCACACTCTGAGCTGTGTGAGTTTTTAACCTGTGGAGCACATTCTGTGTCCTAAGCTTTTAGCCTCTTCTGGTGTTATCCTTTTTATACTGAGGTTGACCCAAGGCCCTTTGAACCAATGTTTCCCAAAGGGCATCCTGCAAAACTGGATGCTAAATAAAGTGCCCCAGGCTCTCCCTGCTTGAGCCTTAGCATTGAAGCCCTCAGACACTGGACTTCTATTACTAAGGCAGTATTTGATTCCTAGTCTGCTATTGATTTTCAAGTGTTTACCTCCTTGGGAGCTTCAGGAGTTGTTATTGCAAGATGGAGACACCCCTGGCTTTTCCTGCCACTTGGTTCCTTTACTCCCCGCTGCACTGTTGCCACCTATATTCAAGTAGTGCTTACACCCTCTCAATTCTTTCTGGTCTTGCATTCTTAGCTATGGGCTCCACACAATGAAAGGGGCTCTTTATCTCCTTTTAGGAAATTCCGTAGTTTGTTAAGAAGTGAGCTGGCTTCCTGGCCTCAAACTACCAGGAAGACCAACACCCAAGGAAACAAAAAATGCTCTTTCTCTAATGCATCTCAGCGTGTGCTAGGCTGTCGGGTGGGTAGAAATTGCAGGCTCAACAATCCACTCCTTGCTGTCAATTAAATGCACACACTGGGCACACGTGTGTCTTTGGTGATACAGCTACCTTGAGAGCTGAGGCCTTTCAGAAGCGTGAAACCTCCGTTAGAGGAGTGGGTCAGAGAAGACTGGGGAGGGACATGTTGAGCTGAAACTCTTGGGGGGAAGTTGGATTAGATCGGCAGAGGAAAGGGATCTGTTCTGTTGTGAGACCATTGGGAGTAAAAGTTCAGAAGCTTTCAGTTAGAGTTGATTTATCCATCAGGTAATATAGACGTGGTGTTTAGGATCTAAGAGCTTTTCAGGGACCATTGAAAATATGTGAGATCTGAGAGAAAAAAAAACATGCATTACTCGGAAATCCAAAAAGGAAATACAAAACAGTTATCAATAAATGCTTAACTGACATGTCCATAAAATGTTAAAACTTTAACTGAGCACTTGTAAACATCTCATTACATTTGAAAACAATTTATAGGTCAGATTTTCTCACTTCATAAGAATTCTCAAGTACATACTACCCAGAAATCATAGCCAATCATTAATGAAATGTATTGCTCATAGCCAAATAATTTGAAAATTATAAATATCATTTAACATTTTTACAGAAAAAAATTGATTGGGATGTGTTTTAATGTATTTGATATAATGTGGGTCAGGGTCTCCAAAAGTAAGTGAATCTAAGGCCTATGAAAGTTTTTTTTTTTTTAACATCTTTTTTGGAGTATAATTGCTTTACAATGGTGTGTTAGTTTCTGCTTTATAACAAAGTGAATCAGTTATACATATACATATGTTCCCATATCTCTTCCCTCTTGCGTCTCCCTCCCTCCCACCCTCCCTCCTATGAAAGTTTTAAAACAACCCTAAGAAAGTAATTACATTGTTCAGAACTACTTACATATTGGCCCTTAGGTCCCTGTTTGGGATTCCAGCCCAGTGATCTCTGAAGAGCTTTTTCTGATTAGCACCATGACTGATTACACACAAATAGAATTTACACAGAGAACAGAAATTCCTTAAGTGCATAAACAAATGTAAAAACAAAATAAAGAGCATCTCTTTCTGAATTCCCACACTAAGAACCCTCTTCAATGGTTAGTGCATGGAAGCTTCCTTCGGCTTTTAGAAAAGACTTGTGAACTCCACTAAAACAGAAGCCCCCTCGATGCTCTTGAGAGTTCTGTATGTAGGCCTTTCCTAGTGAAGTCTGATCTGGGATAAATGCCTTTATAGCTAGAGGGCACTTTCATCCTCAGCTTGCCACTCTAACCCCCTCCCCCACCATTTCTACATAGGTGAAACTTCGGCAAACTGTTAAAGCGAAAGGGTCATAAATGGGACTGAGGATGTAGAAGAGGGGTGGAGGCCACCTGCTCACCTTTGGTGATAGAGTAAAATGGGGGAGGGAGAGTGGGTCTGTGGAAAAAGGTGTTGGAGATAAATGGATTTGATGAAGTGACATTGAATGCACTGTCTCATTGGAGCTTATAATTATTAGATGTTATATTATTCATTATATTACCCCCCTTTATTTGTGGAGAGCAGAGGAAGAGGGGACAGCGGTGAAACGAGTGCTTTGTCCCTCACCCTCCCTAGCTTGGTCTGTGTTGCACTGGTGCGGCAGCTGCCCACCCTGGCCTGGTACCCAGAGGTTCAGAGCTGTCCCTTTCCTGTTGATGGTGGGGGGTCTTTCCAAAGCATGGAATGGGTGGAGGCTCACCTCTCTCTGCTGGGCCCTGTTCCCTGACTGTCAACCTTATTTGAAACTTCTTGGCAATTACTCTGAAGCCTACCAGCGTGTGTTGGACCCAGAGGAGAGGTTTGCCTTAGCACAAGTGATCACTAACGGCATACACAGGTGCCCAAGGTTTGATCTCAGCTACCCTTACTTCATTAAGGCCTACGGAGAGGAATGCACCTGCCTGAGGCTTCACCTGCAGCTGGTGAGGGGCATCCTTACGTGAGTATATTTGGGTTTTAGAAGATTCCATGTGAGAAGAGGATGAAAAACACAGGCCAGAACTGAAAATCGTGTTTTCCTTTCAGTCCCAGTCCAGAATCTGGGTTTTCTAGGGCAGCACGTACACGATGTTTATTTGTAAGCTTATTTGCATTGTTGAATTCCAAGCATGACTACAATCTTAAAGGGAGGTTTCCAATCCTAATTGCATTTAACGATACCAAAGAATTGACCACCTGTTTTCATTCAGTCACAGAGTTTATAGTGAAAGAAGGATGAAACCTACCCCCTTGTAAGACATTAAAGTGTAAAATTATATTTATTTTTTAAAAGGTTGCAATTATTTCTAGGACACTACAGGAAATGATCACAGTCTGTGTCCTCTGGGGAAAGGCTAGAAGATAACGATTGTTGCAGTACAGTTACCTTAGGCCTGCTTAGAATTTTTTCATTGTAGTCAATTATTTGACAGAAAGAAGTTTTCTTGTGCCTCTTAAGATCGCCTGAAGCTGGTTGCCTTTGCTTTCCCTGGCGGACCCTCGGCTCAGACTAAAGACAAGCATGTCTCTGTGTGAGTGAATCCTTAAAACCCATGTCTGGGTGAAAATTAGCCAAATAATGAAGAGATGCAAAGGGCTGATGTTCTGTTCTTATCATGCCAAGGCTCATAACTCACATCCATGGGAAAGTTTGACTTTTCTAATTTTAACTTTTATGTGATATTTCTAGATAGAGTGTCAGTGGGAGTATGTCCAGAGGCTTTGATGTGAAGGCCATCCAGATGCTAGCAATACATTTGGACTTCCCCTTAACATAATTTGCAAATAACTCATTTCCATCAACAATAGCTGGTAAGTTGGTGTTGTCTTTAGACATTTTACTTTTAATTTCTGGATAATTTAAGGGTATGATGTTAAGCCTAATACTATTCTACAAAGCACCTCTCAAGTATTTGGAGCTGAGAGAAGTAAATATAAAAGTCACAGAAGAGGGATCCCTTTGCATACTCAATATCTATTTACTTTGTAAATAAAGAATAGGAGGCTAGAATTTAGACTTATGCCACTGGGTGCAGAATCTTCATTCCCTTGAGGAGTCCTAAAAAACCCCGGTTGCTCTTGAAATGCTGTCGTAGGATTTATCAGAGGTGCCACACAAGCCAACATATGTGAAACACAGATGTGCTTTAAATTTCTCAAAAACGAATTTCCTTATTCTAGCAAGTGTCAACAAAAAGGTTTCTGCAGGCTTATCTTGTGATACCACCTCCACCCCTTTAAGGAGCAGATTAAATTTCCTGAGATCATTCAGAGAGAGTACATGAAGTCACCCCCTTGATATGTGGTATGATTCCCCCTCACCATTCCTTTCCAGGCTTCAGGGGTACAGAGGAACCAAGAAGCTGGTGACAGGCTCCAAGTTGGTCTGTGTAACCCAAGATCACAACCTCTCTGTTGCTCCAAATGGGTGGAGAAATTGTCCAGCTCCTTTCAACATTCATCAAATATTTTTGAGCATCTACATGTTCCAGGCAGTGTGCTAGGAGCTGAGGACACAGAATGAACAATGCAGGCATGGCCCTATGCTCCTGTGAAGTGTATAGTCTAGCAGTACAGGCAGACTTGCAGTAAGAGATTGCCACAATGGGCTGTGATGTCATCTTGGTCCATCATTTCATGGACAGGCATCCCATGGGTAGGGTGCCATGGGATTTCATAGCTGAGGTTCTAACCTTTTCTTTCTTTCTCTTGAGAAAGAACCCTGGGAGTTCCAGGCACAAGACTGCATTTTCTCCAAAGACCTTTCACAGGACTGATTTTTTAACTATAGTAAGTTTGAGACCACTTCTACTGTTCAGGAAGTGGTTTTTGACAGAACATGCTAGGACTATATGGATACTAAAACCTGTCAGAGTGTCTCAAAAGCAAATGATATTTACTTGATGAGATTCCTTTCCAGACTTAGGTTTGTATTTCCTAAGATCTAGGAGTAAGAAGAATCCCATTTGCATGGGTTTAAGAAGTATTTAGATATAGAAAGGCCCTTGACTTGACTGGTGCTATATCCTTTATTTCCAAAGCAATAACCCACAGAAAAGTGTTTTATTATCTCTGGCCTCATTCATTCATAAAATATAACATTTTTATGGCAAACATGAATGATTCCAGCAGTTGTGTACAGAACTTAAAAATCGTCTTCATCCATTATCATTTTGGGGGAAAAAAATGGATAAAGAATCGGGTGAAAAATAGAAATAGTCATGGAAAGTACTTGTTTAATATTTAGATACTTTTATATTAAGTTATTTTGTTTTCAAATATTTGGCTAAATATTGATTACTGAAATGTTGACAGGTTTGCCATAGAATCCCTTTTTTCAATTTTATTGAGATATAATTGATGTACAGCACTGTATACATTTAAGGTATACAGCATAATGATTTGACTTATAATGAATCTTATTCTTTTTGGCTTTTAGAGTAAACTATGTCTTCTAGTTTTAAAAAGGTTCACATTAAAGCAAAAAGCATGTTGTGTAACTTGATGGGCTCCCTGGACAGCCTCTGAGACCCCATTGAGCTTCCAATTTTTTATGATGCCCTGGATTGTAAGAGTGTTTTATTGGTCTCAAAAAATATGAAATCCAAATACCTGTAGAAACATTAAGTTCTTCACTGTGTAAAATCGTCATTAATTGTTTCTCTTCATTAAGCCCAGCTTTGACAAACATTTACCTGCTGGAGTTCCACCCTTCCCTGGGCCTGGCTTTGCACATCCCCAGAGCCCTTGAGCACCTCCTCAGGGAGGCCTGCCACACCTGCAGGCCCACATCAGCCAGTGCCCTCACCTTGCTAGAGAGACACATGCTGCAGCTGGCCCTGGATGTGTGGCTCACTCCAGCCAAGCCCAAGTCCTGGTACGGCGCACAGCTCCAGAAAGACGTAGGTTCTCTGAAAGGGGTAGGTGGGTCCTTGGCAAAGAGAATGTTTCCTCCCAGATGTTACTACTTAGCTTTGTTTTTATGTTTGGCTCTATTCCCCTCTATCTGGCCAGGGACAGATCATAGTCCTAGGGCTTGACAACATTTTTATTTCTATTTTTTTTTCATTTTTGAAAAAGTTTCTAGTTTTCATTTTCAAAGTTTCTAGTTTATCAGGATGCTGCTACAGTTATAATTTAAAGGGAGATGTACTAGATATGGGGAAAATATTTTCTGGTTTATTATTTATATTTTTAAAATATCTTTTTAATTAAATTTTTTTCTTTCTAAGATTCTTCCTAAAATGTACTCTTTTGTCCTGAGCTGAGATCTGGTAGAGGAGAGACAGCACTGAGTGAGGAGTCAGTGACTTGGACTCAAGTTCAGTCCTGCATTAACTTGCTGTGTGACTCTGAGCCTTACTTTCCTATTTTTTAACATTATGTTTGTGTATTTGAGGGGAGGAGGGTAGAAGTGAGCTCAATGATCACTAAAGCCCCTTCCAGCTCTAACGCTCTGTGGTTCAAACTGTGGCCCAGTGCCTTACATGGTGTATGTAATTGGATTTTAATTTTTTTCTTTTTCTATTAAGGCTATCACAGTTGAGCCTGGGTTTCTAATTTGACCTTACTTGCTATTAAGATGAAGGAACTTTCAGGCTTCCCTGGTGGCGCAGTGGTTGGGAGTCCGCCTGCCAATGCAGGGGACACGGGTTTGTGCCCCGGTCCGGGAAAATCCCACATGCCGCAGAGCGGCTGGGCCCGTGAACCATGGCCACTGAGCCTGTGCGTCTGGAGCCCCGCAGCGGGAGAGGCCACAACAGTGAGAGGCCCACGTACTGCTAAAAAAAAAAAAAAAGATGAAGGAACTTTCAAGGACCCCAGCTGCCAAAAATATTTGTTCCACAGGTCTGCCTCAGCCTCCTATCTCCTCCTGCCCAAACTAAAGTTTTATTTTCTTTTAAATTAATGTTGAGTTGATCAAAAGTAAAATTTAGAATTGTAGCAAAAGAGGAAAACAGAAAATTACTCTAAATATAACAATTCAAATGCATTTGTAATCATTATTTTTCTGAATTCAAGTATTCTTCATATACATGTTTTACATAGTTCTTTCTAATCATATCCTTCATACACTATCTCCTGTTTTTCTCAGTTAACATCATATTATATATTCTTCTGTATTGCTAATAGTCTTTATACTCACTCACCTTTACGACCACATAATTCCCTTAAGTGGTGAATCATAACTTATCCAACCATCAATGGGCATTCAAGTAGTTTCCAATTTTTCATTATTATTAAAAGTGCTATAAGGTACATCTCCATGCTCACAGATTTTTCCGTATTTTGAATCAATTCCTTTGGATAGATCCCAGCAGTGGATTTGCTGAAGCAAAGTTTAAGTCTTTTGATTTATGCTGGCAGATCACTTTCCAGAAGAGTCATGCCACTGATAGTGTATAAGAGTACCAGTTCTGCTATACCCTACAATGTTAGTTATAAGCATGTAATGTCTGTGCTAATGTATACATATTATATATAAAGGTGGCATTACACTGCTGATTTTCTTTCCTTGCTATTTGTTGAGATTAAATATTCTTCCAAATGTCTTGTTACTAATTTTATTTTTTATGAATTTTCTGTTCTTTCCCTTAGTTTATTTATCTCTTGGAATCCTAATGTCATTCCTATCCACTTACATGGACTCTTCTTTAAAAAAAAAAAACAAACTTTAACCCTTTTGTCCATCATATTTTCTGCAAATATTTTCCCCAATTTGTCTTTTTGTTTTTTAACAGAAACTTATTTTCATGTAGTCAAATCTATTTGTCTTTTCTTTTGCAATTTCTTGTATCCTCCTAAATCCAGAAAGCAAAAATTCCTCCAGATGTTTCATGTTTTATCTTATTTTATTCTAACTTCTTAAGGTTTTATCTTATTTCAAAAATATTTAACTCCTTTGAGTGTTCCACCTGGAGTGTGTGTGCATGTATGTGTGTGTATATGAGTGTGTGTGTGGTGTAAGGTATGGCTCAAAATAGAATTTTTCCCCAAATTACCAGCCATGTATCCTACTACCATTTATTGAGGATTATTTTCACATTGTATTATGGTAACAGATTTTTTTTCAAATGTATTTTTAGTCCTCTTATAAATCGTAGTGAATATATGGTGTACCTATCCAGTCTCTCATTGATCCCACACTTTATTTTATTTTATTTCATATTTTTGACCGCACTGCATGACTTGCAGGATCTTAGTTCCCCGACCAGGGATTGAACCCAGGCCCTTGGCAGTGAAAGTGCCAAGTCCTAACCACTGGACCACCAGGGAATTCCCCACACAACTTTAATTGTTATTATTTTTGAAATGTGTTCAAATTGGGACCTAGAAATGATAAATATTCAGATTAATCTTTTGTATTGGGACAGAAAATGGGGCAGGTATTGCCCTCAGAAGACAAGCAGGAAATTAGTTTAATAAATCTCTTTATCACTTTGGAAGACTTCAATTGTCTAGAAATTGCATCTCTGAGTAGGCAAGGACTTTGGTAAATAAGTGGATCTACCCTTGGGAAGCCAAACCAGGAAAGGCAAACTAGGGGGTCTCCAAACTGGGTCCTTGCTGGGAGTGGTATATTAGAGGGTAGCAAAAATGCCAGAGCAGAGGAGGTGAGCAAGGCAGAAGGACATTAAAAGAGCAATGTGGTTATTTCACCAATCACCCAGGGCTGACTGAGTGGAGGAGCACTGCAGAGGCAGTTTGGTATACTGTAAAACTACAGCTTGGGGGCTTCCCTGGTGGCGCAGTGGTTGAGAGTCCGCCTGCCGATGCAGGGGACACAGGTTCGTGCCCCGGTCCGGGAAGATCGCACATGCCGCAGAGCGGCTGGGCCCGTGAACCATGCATGGCCGCTGAGCCTTCGCGTCCGGAGACTGTGCTCCGCAACGGGAGAGGCCACAACAGTGAGAGGCCCGCGTACCGCAAAAAAAAAAAGAAAAAAAGTACAGCTTGAAACTAGGAAACCTAAGTTTATTCTTGGTACTGTTGTATGACCTTAGAAAATTTCAGTGTTGCTTCAGACCCCTCACTGGTAAAATGGAAATAATAGTATCTGTGATGCCTAAATCATAGGTATCTTGTGAAAATAAAAATGAGTTAATATATGTGAAAATACTTGAAATTTTTAAAACTTCAATTAGAGTTTATAAGAAATTATTAATATTATTATTATTGGCCACTAAAATACTTGAAATATATCAGATACTTCTATTTCTATTTAGGTCATCTTTATCATTTCTCTCTTTATTTTGGCTTAAAACATTTATGATAATGGTAATAGCAAATACTCTGTACCAAGCACTTTTGCATATATTAACTCACTTAACCCTCTCAACAACCCTATGATACAGTTTTGATCTATCAGTTCCTATTAGGTGCTGTTATTATCCTTATCCCCACTTTGCAGATGAGGAAACTGAGAGACAGCTAAATTGAATAAGTTGCCGCAAATCTCACAGCTTATAAGTGTCAGAGCTAGGACTTGAGCCCAGGAACTCTGGATCCAAAGTCTATGCTGCCGATGTATTTTTCTTAATATGTCAAATTTCTGTGTGTGTGTGTGTGTGTGTGTGTGTGTGTGTGTGTTTTAAAAAGTATTCTGTTTTCTTTCAGCTGTTTTCAGCTAAAGTGATGGGCGATCCCTTCCTCGTGGGGGAGATAGGCCTGCTTGCATTCAAGTCTGCAGCAGACGTAGGACAGAACCAAGGCCAAGATTCTCATATGCTGCTCCTACAGACATTTTCCAAACTTTTGGAACTCTTGACCCTCTGGCATAGGCTGATAGAGATGAGTCTGGGGAGTGTACACTTAGCACGGTCAGTAGGGGGACTGAGGATCCAGATGTAGGATAACAGACTACGGGTCCCCCTACCTGCAAGCCTTGCCCCATCTGTGCCCCAAGAGTAGCCAGAGTGAGCTTTCTAAATGGCTGAAATGATGACCTCCCTTTCTCCCTCCCTCCATTGTTTATCCTCTCACTCAGGCCTCCCCACATGCCTCTCTGACCACTCAGCTAGGCTGGGTTCTCCTCCAAGCACCCGGGCTTCCTCTTCATTCAGCCATTGCCTTTTAATTAGATGCTTAATATTGGTTTGTTGGTTTTCCTGCTAGTGTAAGCTCCCTAGTATCCTATCAGGGGTATGAAACCTGACCCTCACTGGGCACTCAGTGAATACTGATTGTATTTGCTCTCAAATATAATGAAGTTGAATAGCAGAGCAGAAGCAATGGAGGGCCTAAAGAAAGGAAAGAATGAGTCAGTGACAGCATCCAGGTCTGGCAGAGGTATGGAAGGTTCAGCAGGCAGGGGGAGAGAACACTTAGTGAGTTAGGTTTTAGGTATGAGCGTGAGATGATGGTAAGACATTTAAGTGAACATGTTCCCCAAACTGGAAAAACATGGAACTTGAAGATTTGTTGCAAACGTGTATGAGTTCTTTTGTGTTCTGTCCCCATGAGAGGCCCTGAAGACGCAAAGAGTCCAATCATCAACCATCAACAACTGTCTAGGGCCTAGTGTGGCCAGGGTCTGTACTGGGGACTTTACATGTACTAGTTCATGTACTCCTCAGAATATTCTTTTGATATGATAGCTTTATGATGTCCTTATGATATATTATGATATGATAGCTTACAAACATGTTACCAGCAGGAAGGTAGAGGCTCAGAAAAATTAAGTAATTTGCCTAAGATCAAATAACTAGAAAGTAGTAGAAGCAGAATTCAAACCATGAGCCCAGATATTATTAACTGCTATGATACTACCTCCTCATAATTTCTGATCCTTGTTCTCAGGGAGTTCACAATGTAAAAGTTCCCCCTAATAAAGTTTAGTATGATATTTTAGTCATATGAACAAAATACTATGGGAGCACAGGAAATAGTGTATTTCACTCTTTCTAAGTGAATCAGAGAAAGTTCCATAGAAAAGGGCCTAGGGATGATTGTGTAACTCCAAAATTCATATGTTCAAGCTCTAACCCCTAGTACCCCAGAATGTGACCTTATTTGGAGATCGGATCTTTACAGAGGTAGTCAAGTTAAAATGAAGTTATCAGAGTAGGCTCTTATCTAATATAACTGGTGTCCTTATAAGAAGAGGTAGTTTGGACACAGACATACCCAGAAGGAATACTGTGTGAAACCACAAGGACAAGATAGCCATCTATTAGCCGAGAAAGGCCTAGAACAGCTCCTTCACTCAAAACCCTCAGAAGGAACCAACCCTGCAACACTGATCTTGGACTTCTGTCCTCCAGAACTGAGACAAATTTCTGTTGTTTAAGCCCCCCAGTTTATGGTACTGTTTCACAGCAGCCTAGCAAACTAATACAGGTGCCATTTGAACGCAGCCTTAATGTACCAAATTCTCAAGATGAAGATGTGTGTTAGAATGGGGGTAAGAGAGGAAGGGAAGGCATTCTAGACACAGAAGCCTGAAATGCCAGAGCAACATCTGAATGGATCCTGGCTGCAAGCCATGGACACGTGAGAGTAGAGCTCAGAGTTGAAGCAGGACAGAGATGGGGGTCACAGGTTCTTACACAAGGGGGTGATGGTTAGGGCCTGGAGTTGGATGACAGACTCCCTAAGGAGGGCATGGAGAAGGTGAGAAGAGGATTAGGTTTAGAACACCAGGAAACAGGTGTTGAAAATAAAGAGGAGAAGCCGGAATGTAGCAGCAGCAATGGTGGCGGGACGGGGGCAGCAGTGCTTGGCTGCTCAGCCAGTGCCCTGGCATGGGGTGGGTGCAGCTCTTTGTGGTCCGCCAGAGCCACAACCGTGTCATCAACAGCCCGGGGGAACGTCTAGCAGGGGCTGTGCACATGCGACTGGCGCCACTGCCCTTCCGAGCCATCCGGGTGACCCACGTGGGGTCCTGCAGTGTCTCCAACAAGGTCAGTGACATGGCGTGGGTGGTAGAGGAGGGCTACTTCAACAACCAAAAAGAGGAGAAGCCAGTGAAGACTGAGAGAGAGTAGTCAAGAGGCAGAAGCATGGAGATCCTGGATCCAGGAGAACAAAAATGTTCCTCAAGGAGGAGACAGGCCAACCATGAGGAGCTCTGAGAAAAAATGGTGAACCTCCTATTGAGGGCAATATTGGTGACTTCAGGAGGGCTCTGAAGATAGAAGCCAACTTGTAGGAAATGAGAGTTGAGGAAGTGCCCAAGCATATCTCCTCCGACCTTAACTACTGTCTTTAACTGTCAGAGCTTAGGGCAGACTCAAAACCCTTGTGACTCATTCACTTCACACCGGACTTGGCTTACTTTTGTTTTGACTTTTGCTTTTGTGCTTATTCAGATGGTTTGGTTTTCTTACCACTTACTTTCCTTTTAGGGGAAAATAATAGCAAATGTTCTTGGCTTTTTTTTTTTTTCCCTTTTAGTCTTATAAGGACTTGGCATGTGAGATGGGTTTTGAAGAGTTCCATTTGTATCTGAGGCCTGTTCACTTTGAATTTGCATCACACGAAGACAAGGTGGTCCATCCACCTCCTGTCTTTATGATCGCTCTGCTGGAGGACAGTGACCACATAGATAGGTGAGCCTAGAGAGGGTCAAAGTAAAAATAATGTAACAGTAGAATGAGTGGCCAGTAAAAACTAATTTCTATCACCGCTGGCCATGCAAATGCAATTGCATTCTAAATTCTCTCCCTTATAATCTATCTGCCATGATGTCAATGTTTTTCTTTTCCTTTCTTTCTTTTTTTATTTTTTATACAACAGGTTTTTATTAGTTATCTGTTTTACACATATTAGTTTATATATGTCAATCCCAATCTCCCAATTCATCCCACCACCACCACCACCCCTGCCACTTTTCCCCCTTGGTGTCCATACATTTGTTTTCTACATCTGTGTCTCTATTTCTGCCCTGCAAACCGGTTCATCTGTACCATTTTTCTAGGTTCCACATATATGCGTTAATATACGATATTTGTTTTTCTCTGACTTACTTCACTCTGTATGATAGTCTCTAGATCTATCCATGTCTCTACAAATGACTCAATTTCGTTCCTTTTTATGGCTGAGTAATATTCCTTTGTATATATGTACCACATCTTCTTTATCCATTCATCTGTCGATGGGCATTTAGATTGCTTCCATGACCTGGCTATTGTAAATAGTGCTGCAGTGAACACTGGGGTGTGCATGTGTCTTTTTGAATTATGGTTTTCTCAGGGTATATGCCCAGCAGTGGGATTGCGGGGTCATATGGTAATTCTATTTTTAGTTCTTTAAGGAACCTCCATACTGTTCTCCATAGTGGCTGTATCAATTTACATTCCCACCAACAGTGCAAGAGGGTTCCCTTTTCTCCACACCCTCTTCAGCATTTGTTGTCTGTAGATTTTCTGATGATGCCCATTCTTACCGGTGTGAGGTGATACCTCATTGCAGTTTTGATTTGCATTTCTCTGTCACTCAGATGGACTTCTTTGCTTCTATATGTGTATGTGCAGGTTTGTATTTGTGTGTGTATGTTTTAAACACTAATCCAATCTTGGCAGTTTTACAAAAGCCTACCTTTGAGCATATATTTGCTAGTTAATCAGAGCCTACTCATCCTTTTCTGATAACTAGGGAAACCTGATGCTGTCCAGATACAGAGCAATTAGGCCTGGAGCCTGCCTTCATGGGATGAAACACTGCTTATGGACAGACCAAATTCAGGCTTGTGGCTGAGGAGCAAGGATCTCAACATATCCAGCAGTTTGATCCATACATTTACATATTGAGTAAGTGGTGATCCCCACCCTCAACTTCACCTTTCTGTTATGAGAGAAATTCCTAATTACTTTCACATTTCTTCCTTTAGCTCTTGTTCCATCCGGGAGTGGAAAATATGCAAGTGACCCTTGCATGCCAAGCTACTCAGAAAAATGCTTTAATGGTGGCTGTCCAGCAGGCATCCTTCTATCACACTCCCTGAGGGGCCCGTCATGCTGATGTCAAGGTCAGCCTGTAAGATAGAGAAGCCTGAGGCGTGCTACCACTACCGCCAGCTACTGTCAGGCTGCCCCATTGTTTCCTCCCTCCCCCTTTCCCTCCCTCCTCCTTCCTCCACTCCTTCCTCCTTTCCTTCTTCCCATCCTCCCCTTTTCCCTCCTTGTCTTTCTCCCTTTTTTGACCATTTTTTCGCTATCTTTTTACCTTCTTTCCTTCCCTCTTCCCCTCCCTTCCTTCTTTCCTAATACAAACTGACATATGATCAAATTCTTACTGGGTCTCTTAATTTTCAGTGGTTTGCTGATAATTTTTCCATTGTATGTGACTCTATAATATTGACAAGCTAGAATCAACCAGCAGAAAATATCCTGTTCCTCCACCCCTACCCTTTGTGGATAAATGATTCCATTGTTTTCTGTTTTATCCTTCCTGTATTTCTTTTTGCAAAAGTAACCAGATACATTTGCCCTTCTTTTTTTCACAAAAGGTAACACAAAATATATTCTCTTTCTTTTCTGAATTTTTTAGTTGTTATTGATATAATTCACATAACATAAAATTCACTCCTTTAACGTATAATTCACAAGACCATGCAATCATCACCACTATCTAATTCCAGAACATTTTCCTCATTCTCAAAAGAAACCCTGTACCCATTAGCAGTCAATCCCCATTCCCCACTTTCCTCAGCTCCTAGCAACCAGGAATCCACTTTCTGTCTCTACAGATTTGCCTATTCTGGACATTTCATACAAATGGAATCATACAATATATGGCCTTTTATGTCTGAATTTTTTCACTTAGCATAGTGTCTTCAAGCTTCATCCATGTCGTAGCATGTACCAGTACTTCGTTTTTGTTTTGTTTCGTTTTTTACTGATGAATAGTATTTTATTATATGTATATACCACGTTTTACTTATCCATTCATCAGTTGACAGACATTGGGTTGTTTTTACTTTTTAACTATTATGAATAATGCTGCCATGAACATTTATGTACAAGTTTTTGTAAGGACATATGTATGTTTTGAGTTTTGCTAACACTTTTTATTATCTCTCTTTTTTATTTTAGCCATCTAGTGAGGGTGAAATGATATCTCACTGTGGCTGTGATTTGTATTTTTCTAATTACTTATGACATTGAGCATCTTTTCATGTGCTTATTGGCTATTTGTATATCTTTGTTAAAGACATCTCAATTCAAATCCTTTGCCCTTTTATAAAATTGGATTTTTTTTTATTATTGAGTTATAAGAGTTCTTTACGTATTCTGAATACAAGTTCTTTATCAAGTATATGATTTGAAAATATTTTCTTCCATTCTGAGGATCATCTTCTTACTTCCTTGATGGTGTTCTTTGAAACAAAAGTTTTTCATTTTGATGAGTCCAATTTACCTATTCTTCTTGTATTTTCTCCATTCTGTTTCCAAGATTTTGAATCATCTTTACTATCATTACTCTGAATTCTTTTTCAGGTAGACTGCCTATTTCCTCTTCATTTGTTTGGTCTGGTGGGTTTTTACCTTGCTCCTTCATCTGCTGCATATTTCTCTGTCTTCTCATTTTGTTTAACTTAACGTGTGTTTGGGGTTTCCTTTTCGCAGGCTGCAAGTTCGTAGTTCCCATTGTTTTTGGTGTTTGCCCCCAGTGGGTGAGGTTGGTTCAGTGGCTTGTGTAGGCTTCCTGGTGGAGGGGACTGGTGCCCGTGTTCTGGTGGGTAGGGCTGGATCTTGCCTTTCTGGTGGGCAGGGCCGTGTCCAGCACTGTGTTTTGGGGGTGTCTGTGAACTTAGTATGATTTTAGGCAGCCTCTCTGCTAATGGGTGGGATTGTGTTCCTGTCTTGCTAGTTGTTTGGCATGGGGTGTCCAGCGCTGGAACTTGCTGGCTGTTGGGTGGAGCTGGGTCTTACCATTGAGATGGAGATCTCTGGGAGAGCTCTTGCCAATTGATATTACGTGGGGCCAGGAGGGCTCTGGTGGTCCAGTGTCCTGAACTTGGCTATCCCACCTCGGAGGCTCAGGCCTGACACCAGGCCTGGTGTCAGGCCTGATCCTGTCAGCTGCACAGCCAGGTACGTGGGGATTTTCTTGCCTTTTGGGAAGTCTGAGGTCTTCTGCCAGTGTTCAGTAGGTGTTCTGTAGGAGTTGTTCCACATGTAGTTGTATTTTTGATGTATATGTGGGGAGGAAGGTGATCTCTATGTCTTACTCGTCAGCCATCTTGAAGGTCCCCCTGAAATAGGAGACTCCACTAAAGACACCAACCTCCACAAGAGCTAGAGGTGCAGAGGCATTTTTTTCAGAGGGTTTGCAGCTTGCTGGAATGGCAGAAAGGGAGAAAAAGAGAAGATCCTCTAGGGCAAGGGAGGAGAAGTAAGACCCACAACTGCAACCGCCATCGCTTTCGGGACTGGGCCCAATTTACCAATTCTTCTTTTGTCACTTACTCTTTTGGTGTTACATCTAAGAAACCATTGCTTAATCCAAAGTCAGGAAGATTTACTCCTATGTTTTCTTCTAAAAGTTTTGTAGTTTTAGCTCTTACATTCAGGTCAATGATTCATTTATGGTTAATTTTTATATGTAGTGTGAGATAGGGGGTCTAACTTCATTCTTTTTTTTTTTTTCTTTTTTTTTTTTTTTGCAGTACACGGGCCTCTCACTGTTGTGGCCTCTCCCGTTGCAGAGCACAGGCTCCGGACGCGCAGGCTCAGTGGCCATGGCTCACGGGCCCAATTGCTCCATGGCATGTGGGATCTTCGCGGACCAGGGCACGAACCTGTGTCCCCTGCATCGGCAGGCAGACTCTCAACCACTGCGCCACCAGGGAAGCCCCAACTTCATTCTTTTGAGTGTACTTATCCAGCTGTCGCAGTATCATTTGTTGAAAAGACTCATTTTTCCCCATTGAATTGTCCTGGCACCCTTGGCAAAAATCAGTTGACCGTAAATGTAAGAGTGTATTTCTGGACCCTTAATTCCTTTTTTTTTTTTAAAGAATTTTTACTCCAAAGATAAAAAAGTAATAAAGAGGCAGAGAATCACATAGTTATGCACTAATTAGATTAGGCATATTGATAATATTCCTTTGAAGTTGTAGATGGCAAATTTTTCCCTTTTACTTTCTTTTTTTAAATTACATTATGATTTTATTAGTATTAAATATAACAAAAATTAAAACATAAAGTTATCACATACAGTGCTAGATTAACATTTAAATACAACATATAAAAAATCACAAAATAAGAAATGAAAAAACAAAAACCAGGTAAGATTTATTTACACAACAGTGTAAAGCAACTATACTCCAATTTAAAAAAAAAAGATTTATTTAACGTGGTAGGTGTGCTTGCCTGTTCATAAGTTCATGCCAGTCTGGAACACAGGAGGATAATGCTACTTGCATATCTGCTGCACCATTTAATCCATTCCTTTCCTTTGTTTTTTCTGGATTAAGACTGAAAACCCTAGCTCACACAAACTAGTTGTTGTGAATGGTAATAAGAGCAGGATACTCTTTCGACTTATCAAAGGAAAGTCTTCCTTTATCTTAATCCAAAATGCGATAAACTTAATGTTTCATAATCATTCTTCAATGTATATGAAGAACTGAGCTATAATAATTCATTTTCTTCTTCAGGCACCAAGTTGAACTCAATTATTGATTCTGGGTTTCGAAAAGCGAATGGATCTTTTACCCAACAATTTTGCCTTAATGTTTCAAATTTCTCTTCTGGGAATAAATGGTTAAAAGTTTGACATAGAGAAGTGAGATGCAACAATATCTCTAGTATTATTTCTTCCAAAATGTTTTCATTAATAACATTCTCTTTGATGTGATTCAAAATCCTTGGAAACATGTAGTAGCTAGGATGGTTGCTTTTTTTTTTTTTTAACATCTTTATTGGAGTATAATTGCTTTACAATGGTGTGTTAGTTTCTGCTTTATAACAAAGTGGATCCGCTATACATATATATATATCCCCATATCTCCTCCCTCTCGCGTCTCCCTCTCACCCTCCCTATCCCAACCCTCTAGGTGGTCACAAAGCACCGAGCTGCTCTCCCTGTGCTATATGGCTGCTTCCCACTACTATCTATTTTAAATTTGGTAGTATATGTAAGTCCATGCCACTCTCTCACTTCGTCCCAGCTTACCCTTCCCCCTCCCTGTGTCCTCAAGTCAATTCTCTATATTTGTTTTTCTCTTTCTGACTTATTTCACTCTGTATGAGAGACTCTAGATCCATCCACCTCACTACAAATAACTCAATTTCGTTTCTTTCTATGGCTGAGTAATATTCCATTGTATATATGTGTCACATCTTCTTTATCCGTTCATCTGTCGATGGACACTTAGGTTGCTTCCATGTCCTGGCTATTGTAAATAGAGCTGCAATGAACATTGTGGTACATGACCCTTTTTGAATTATGATTTTCTCAGGGTATATGCCCAGTAGTGGGATTGCTGGGTCATATGATAGTTCTAATTTTAGTTTTTTAAGGAACCTCCATACTGTTCTCCATAGTGGCTGTATCAATTTACGTTCCCGCCAACAGTGCAGGAGGGTTCCCTTTTCTCCACACCCTCTCCAGCATTTATTGTTTGTAGATTTTTTGATGATGGCCATTCTGACTGGTGTGAGGTGATACCTCATTGTAGTTTTGATTTGCATTTCTCTAATGATTAGTGATGTTGCGCATCCTTTCATGTGTGTGTTGGCAATCTGTATATCTTCTTTGCAGAAATGTCTATTTAGGTCTTCTGCCCATTTTTTGACTGGATTGTTTGTTTTTTTGATATTGAGCTGCATGAGGTACTTGTAAATTTTGGAGATTAATCCTTTGTCAGCTGCTTCATTTACAAATATTTTCTCCCATTCTGAGGGTTGTCTTTTCGTCTTGCTTATGGTTTCCTTTGCTGTGCAAAAGCTTTGCAGTTTCATTAGGTCCCATTTGTTTATTTTTGTTTTTATTTCCATTTCTCTAGGAGGTGGGTCAAAAAGGATCTTGCTGTGATTTATGTCATAGAGTGTTCTGCCTATCTTTTCTTCTAAGAGTTTTACAGTGTCTGGCCTTACATTTAGGTCTTTAATCCATTTTGAGTTTATTTTTGTGTATGGTGTTAGGGAGTGTTCTAATTTCTTTCTTTTACATTTAGCTGTCCAGTTTTCCCAGCACCACTTATTGAAGAGGCTGTCTTTTCTCCATTGTATATTCTTGCCTCCTTTATCAAAAATAAGGTGACCATATGTGTGTGGGTTTATCTCTGGGCTTTCTATCCTGTTCCATTGATCTATATCTCTGTTTTTGTGCCAGTCCCATACTGTCTTGATTACTGTAGCTTTGTAGTATAGTTTGAAGTCAAGGAGCCTGATTCCTCAGCTCTCTTTTTCTTTCTCAAGATTGCTTTGGCTATTTGGGGTCTTTTGTGTTTCCATACAAATTGTGAAATATTTTGTTCTAGTTCTGTGAAAAATTCTATTGGTAGTTTCATAGGGATTGCATTGAATCTGTAGATTGCTTTGGGTAGTATAGTCATTTTCACAATGTTGATTCTTCCAATCCAGGAAGATGGTATATCTCTCCATCTGTCTGTATCATCTTTAATTTCTTTCATCAGTGTCTTATAGTGTTCTGCCTGCAGGTCTTTTGTCTCCTTAGGTAGGTTTATTCCTAGGTATTTTATTCTTTTTGTTGCAATGCTAAATGGGAGTGTTTCCTTAATTTCAGATTTTTCATCATTAGTGTATAAGAATGCAAGAGATTTCTGTGCATTAATTTTGTATCCTGCTACTTTACCAAATTCATTGATTAGTTCTAGTAGTTTTCTGGAAGCGTCTTTAGGATCCTCTATGTATAGTATCGTGTCATCTGCAAACAGTGACAGCTTTACTTCTTTTCCAATTTGGATTCCTTTTGTTTCTTTTTCTTCTCTGATTGCTGTGGCTAGGTCTTCCAAAACTGTGTTGAATAATAGTGGTGAGAGTGGGCAACCTTGTCTTTTTCCTGATCTTAGTGGAAATGGTTTCAGTTTTTCACCATTGAGCATGATGTTGGCTGTGGGTTTGTCATTATTATGTTGAGGTAAGTTCACTCAAAAGTTCATTGCTGACTCTGAAAGAGCAGTTCTAAGGGGGTTAGAGTGAAAGCCAGACTGCCAGAGTTAAGGAGTGACAGAATGATAGCAATGTAGAAGTAGGGTATATTTACAGCTCCTGCATTAGTCTGCTGGGGCAGCCATATCAAAATACCATATACTGGGTGGCTTAAACAACAGAAATTTATTTTTTCATAGTTCTGGAGGCTAGAAGTCCAAGATCAAGGAGCCAACATGATCAGCTTCTAGTGAGAGCTCTCTTCCTGGCAGATGTCTGCATTTTCACTGTCCTCACAAGGCAGAGAGAGAGAAAGTTCTGGTGTCTCTTCCTCCTCTTATAAGGACACCAGCCCTGTCAGATTTGGGCCCCACCCTTATGACCTCATCTAACCCTAATTACCTCATCTAACCCTAATTACCTCCCAAAGGCCCCATTTCCAAATACCATCACTGGGGGTTAGGGCTTCATCGTAAGAATTTAGGGGGAGACACAAGCATTTAGTCCATTATAACTCTTTAAGAAGTTGGGTCAGAATTGAAGAGGAAGATTGAGGGGTCGGAGAATTAAGAATAAAATAGATGTGATCATATTTGTAGGAAGGGACTGGAAAAAATGAAGAAAGTGAGGATAGAAACAAAAGATGGTCATGGTTGAGATTTTGAGTGCAACTTGAGGGGGTCAAGGATTTAAGGGTTCCACTTAGCAGCTTCTATGGTCCAGGCAAGGCAGTGAGCTAAGTGATGGATATACCTGAGCTCATGGGTCCTCTCAGCAGCCCTAGGAGATGGAGGACATCATCCCCTTTTTCTAGGTGAGGAAACAGGTTTTGAAAGGTTAGGGAACAGAGCCAAGATCACCAGCTGAGTGTCAGCACTAGGATCTGATTACAGAGCTTATTTTCTTCCCTCTTAGCTCACTCATAGCCTTTCAAAGACCTCTTGAGTCTTCTGAACTTGTATATTCTACTATTTCCAGGAGACTGGGATAGCCCAAGAGTCTTCAGAAAAAATCAAGATGGAAACTTTAGACTTTTTAACCCAAGATTTTTTTCTTTTGTCTCATTTTCCTTAAGTGTCCTTCAGTAATTCAGCTATGGAGAACTTATTTCTTTCTTTGAAGAAGAATAGTCTTTCCTTTGAAGGCTTAATATTTTTCTTTTAGTTAGTATTTTAGACAAATGTAAAAGAATTCCATCCATCATGCCCTGTAGTTCCATAACCAATAGGAATATTGGAAGATACAGATTTCCCTTTTTTTCTTCCCCCTCTTCCTTCCCCACCCTCCCTCCACCTCTCCCTCCCTCATTATTACATTATGCAGGGCAGCATATACAGCCCACCTCCATATGCTTAGGCTATACAAGAATGGACAGGCCTTCCCTGGTGGCGCAGTGGTTGAGAGTCCGCCTGCCGATGCAGGGGACACGGGTTCGTGCCGCGGTCCGGGAAGATCCCACATGCCGCAGAGCGGCTGGGCCCATGAGCCATGGCCGCTGAGCCTGCGCGTCCGTAGCCTGTGCTCCGCAACGGGAGAGGCCACAACAGTGAGAGGCCCATGTACCGCAAAAAAAAAAAAAAAAAAAAATGGGCACCCTGAGATGATTTTTCAGATCTTGCAGCCATGAAGTTCATCAGCTGTATTTCTTGAGAGGCCAGTATACAAAGCACTCCAACTAGCCACCTTGTAAAATGGAGAGTTTTTTCTCAGAGCACCTTAGACAACTCTATTTTGGGAATAGTCACACTTAGTGCCTCACCCCTTCATTGTGCAAAATGGTATCTCTCTTCCGTTTGCTCCCTTACTCTCTCCTCTCCTCCCCTTCTCTTCTCTCCCTTCCACTCCCTCCCACCCCCAGTGTATCCAGCCATTTACATGTATTTGGGGTCACTTATGGCTGTGAGATAATTTTATAGTCAGTACCACAGGACTTACAAATCCAACAAATTTAATTCACTTTGGTTTGATTTGGTTTTATTTTAGGAAATAACTTGCTCAGGTCTGAGAAATCATAGTGGAATGGGTCCAACCAGAAGAAGAAATTCCAGAATTGTGAATGGCATAGAAAGCATGCTGTTAGCTGCAACTCCAAAAGTCCCAGACACGCTTATTCATCCTTCAGAAAGATTCCAGGCTACCAAAAGGTACTGCACGGGGGTGGCGGTGAAGGGTTGTTTATAATAACAAAAGTGTCCTCTTTCAAGCTAGTTAATAACAGTATTATGGGATTGAATGATGCCTAAACTCCCAGAGTCACCAGCATGTGTTAAATTTTTAAGACCTTGTCTGAAAACGTTATAAAACACCAAGAAGGCTCAGCTCCTTCTAATATGCTCCAATCTATGAAGGAGAGTCAACGGTTCCTAATTTCAGACTCGACTCTTCTCCCTCTTCTCCTTTCTCTTTCTCTTCCCTTCTTCCCCTCCTTCTTCCCTCTCTCTATATTTTTCGAACTCCAACGAGGGTAGAACATAAGGAAGAAGAATATGAACATGTCCAAATTTTCCACATCTTAAACAGAAAAGCACAGAACTACCCTCACTATTCTAACAAGGGTTTTTCCATTGCTTAGAATAATAGAATGGTACAGTGTCAGAGAGGCACGGCCTCTACAGACATATATCTATAAACCAGCGTTTCTGTATTATATCTTGATCTCGTATTCTGTAATAATTTGTATTACAAAATACGACATTTGTATTCTGTAATAATTATGAATGCTCTGAATATTTTATTGAGGCATACCAATGAGACTCTAGTCTAATTCTGGCAAATTTAGAATGAAAAAAAAGTAACAGGCAAAGCCACTCTACTCCTCAAGATGCCCTTAATCTGACACATGGCCAGAGTTTGAGTGCTCTAAATTCACATTCCCAATGTGTGGATGGGAGATTTAAGACCAATGTGTCTAGTCAAGAGGACCCTTAGGAGGCCACTTCAGTCCAGGTACCCCTACAGTTCAGACCAGGAGGGCACAAAGGGACCTTGGGAGTACAAACACTGGGCCAGGCTATGAAGTTTGGGAGTGAGGAGGGACTGATGATGCATGCCTCAGGCACATGGGGGTCCCCAACAAGGATGGTGACATATCAGCATCCCCACTGAATATAAGAGAAACACTTGGAGCAGGTAAGAACCACAGAAACAGAGCCACATGATCTCCTGTTGCAGTGCCCAGTATGCAGCCCCAGGTGTTCCTGTCCACCAGTCTTATTGTTATATGTCCATTCACCTCCTGCCTTGGGCTCACATGTCTCTGTTCACTTGTCAGGGCTCTGGAAGCTTTCGTGTCTATTCAACTAGAAAAGGTGGGGCTGCGGGACATTGTGCTGAACGCCTTCCTCCTCAGGAAACAAGCCATGGCTGACAGAATGAAGAACCTCGTGAGTGTAGTAAGAAGGGCTCCCTAAAGATCTCATCATCTTTTACATTTGAACAAATAAAAATTTTTAATTTGGAACCTGTTGCTTTCAGCCTATTTGGTTAGAACTATTGAAAATATAAAGAAATGAAAAAGAGAGTTCAGTAAGAAATAGAAAGGAAGGAATTCAAGCTAATTGCAGTCTAGTTTTTAAAATATGTGCATTTTTCCAAGGGCACATTTTGTTTTGTCACTTTCTAAGCAGACCTAGTTTCAGCACCTACTCTGGAACATTTGACAACTCCTGAGTGACCCACAGGTGCTTAGGGCGTGTAGACAAGGTACACAAGGGCTCTTGCCATCAAATTCACCTGTTATCTTGGTTTTTCAGATACTACCACCATGTTTCTATTAAACAGTTTTATACTAATCTAATCTTTTGAGAAGTATTATGAAATTCAAACCTTTGTCAATTAAAAGTGTTGCTTAATTTTATGGATATTATTTCATTATTCATTAATTTTTTGATGAAGAAGTCCTTAGGCTAATATATAGTTATTTGGGAATGAAATGACAAGGTTCACAATCTCTAGGCTTTGTTCATACCTGTGACTGAAAAGGAAGGACTTCAATTTACCTAATCAAGTTCTACAAATTGGATATGATGGAGGCTAGACCTTCTAGATTACTGCTGAGCAATAATGGGGGCAAAGGACTCCTTTTGCTAAGTAATTAAGTAAATTACTTTTTTAACTAAAATATTCAAAAATATTGACCAAGTGAAAAGTATATTAGCTCATTAACTGCCCTTCAGGAATATCCAGTGCCTATCAGATTAGAAAGGGTTCAGACAATATAATTGCCAGTTTTGTCAAGGTCTGGGATTTTAGCCTACTTATAAGCTAATAAGTTAGCCTGTTACTGTTCTGAGGATGCTGGCAGAGGACACAAGACTCCTAGGTCAGAGACAAAGAACTTTGTTACTCACAGCAGAGCCAGCCTCATGAGCCTCATGTTTGCGCCATTTCCTTTTGCCTCCGAGGTTCCACAGGGGCAACATGGAGGAGCCGAGGTACACGCAGTTTTGTGTCACAGTTGAGTAACATTGAGCTTGGGAATCCACCTGCTTTTTTTTCTAGAGAGAGATGTTACCTCATCCCTCCAGACTGCTCTCTGCAAACATAACCCTGAGAAATGGTTCAGGTAAAGAGTGGTAAGGGCCTTGAATTCTTGGCATACTCACAAGATGTGCTGGAGTAGGAAAGACCCACAGAGGAATATCCCCCAGTAGGTTGACCTTCAGAAAGAATATGTCAGCTGTGTGGCCTTCTCCTGCTTTAACTTAGCTATAAGTTTGTACAGATGTATTAGCTTGGGGAATTCTTATAGCCAACTGTCTAATAGGAAAACTGTCATTCTCTTTTATCACAGGATGAAATTGGGAAAGTCAAGAGAGATGTTATAGCTGAATATTGCCAGAAGTAAGTATAGTATATGTGAACTACACATGCTGATTTATGACTCTGAACTCAATAAACAACAGTATTATACAGAAATCCATACAATTAATCAGCTGGTTTGTGTTTAAATAAGCCACAGTCCTACTGGATAAAAGCAAATTAAACTGCCTTCTGACACACGGAGGAAGCAGTATCAGAAGTGATGGCTAAGAGGCACTTGGAAGAGATCCATGTCTCTGCCTTCAGACAACAGCAACCTAACCAAAACAGACGTTTGTTCTTGACAGAGGTACTCTATTCTCTTTGAAAAGTCTCCAGGGACTTATATCCTGGAACTTCCGTGAGAGATGGAACAACTTAGATTCACCTCTGTACATCATCTCTTCTTCTGACTTTTTAGATTCAACCGCCACATGTCTCACTATGCTCTTCGGGGGCAGATCATGGCATACTGCAACAGCCTGAGAGCCCTGCTGGACGATTTCCCTACCATCAGAGATACCTTTTTCGTGGTGGGACAACCACAAGAAAAGAAGGGGTCGAGGGACTCCAAGGAGGGCCTCAAGCCTGACCCCAGGTGCAGAATTCTCTTTAGAGCTTGTTATTCCCCCTCCCCATCCCACTTCTCCTAGGGGAGAGGTTTGTTAAGTTTGGTATGGAAATCTTGCTCCCTTTAACGTATTTAACCTTGATCTTCCGGTCCAGAAGGGGAAAAGAAAGAGCTAACACTCCAAGAATAAGTGTATCTTTGTATTTGAACGCAAAAGGAGTTCTTTGTTTATGGGCTGTTTGACTGCTTTTTCAATCTATGAAGTTTTGTTTACCCCTGGAGTACCCAGAGATTTTCATCAGTCACACCCTTTTACATAGGCCAGCATCTAAAGTAAGCAAACAAATAAGTAAACCTGATCTTGAACTGTTTCTGGCTTCAAATATTTTACTCAATGGAGTAGAAGAAATATTCAGGAAAAAACAAAACAAAACAGTGATACTCCAGTGCTTTGGATAAATCAGTGTCCTTCCGTACTTCACTGATAGAGAAAAATATATATATGTAGAATGATATTAAGTGATAAGAGTGGAGCTGCTTCCATGCCTTCTTATCATGCCTTATCTAGTTTTCCAGATGTTCGTAATTCAGCCTACCTAGAGTTCACTCACTTGGATGGAGGAGTTGGCATACCTGTGCTGTAAGTGACCAAATCTCCTTTGAGGAAAAAAAAAGGGGGTATTACACAGTTACACAGCCTCCAAGAGGGAGCAAAAACGCCCTATAGGGTGAGCTGCCTTCCCTCCTTACTCTTTCCCTTTTGGCATGGGCACAGAGTTTAGTTCTGAGTAAGAGTAATAATAAATATGATCACAGAACAGAAAGATGGAAGGGAATTGAAAGACCGTTTGTATCAGACCACTCTTTCACTCACTTATCATTCATGGATTATTCAACCATTATTTGTTCAGTGCTTAGTTAGTACCAAGTACTTTGTTATGTATACTGGAGTTACAAAGGTGAATGAGTCATTTTGGCTCTGGCAATAAATTCAGTCTAGTGGAGGAAATCTCTATAAACAAACAAGTCACTTCAAAGATTTCAAAGATAACATGTTAGAGTTATGTGAAAGTCCCGTGAGGACACAAAAGAGGAAGTGTTGAACTCTAGCCCAGGGCCTCAGGGAGAAAGTCAAAGAAGAGGTGACAAGTAAGTTGGAGTTCATCAAGGAAAAGGTGATGGCAGAACAGACTAGAGAATGCTAGAGAATCAAAGAAGTTGAGTCTCTGCCCTTGACTGACTGATAGCTGGCTATCAAAATAGTGGCCAATCTGACCTTGATACTTATAAGATGACCAGTTTGTGGATTACCAGTGTTTTGTCTCATGAGCCCAGCCAGTACATTCACTTGGGTAGAATTCAGGATTTACCTAATGGAAGAATGCATTAGAGAGAGAAGCAGGGCAAAAAATACCTCAGGAGACTGATAATTTTGCTGAAAGTTTGACTGGACATCTATTGCCCAGTGAGGCTGAAGTGCCTCTTTCTTTCATATAAAAACATCACAGGATAATCCTCTAAGACTTCTTAGTTCCATTTTCTCATCCACCCAATAGCCATGTCAACCATTTATAAACCCAATCTACATTTGGATCAAATTTTAAAAATAGTTTACAGAACTCTAACCGTGAGTTCACTACATTCTTATTTAGGATAAATGGATTAAGGAAGTCTATTTTGGTTTCTAATCTGTTTTATTTGCAGCCACCAAATAAGGAGGTCAGGATGTAGAGAGGGAAAAAAAAATCTCTCCAACTTGCAGGTTTTGCTCTATTCCGTTATTGGTTTTTTTTTTTTTTTTTTTTGTAGATGATGTGTGTTACCTAAAGATTAAGGGAAACAGTCATTTAAATGGGAAAGGCTAGAGCCCTAAATCGTCTGGTCAGTTAATGTGTGATCATTTCAGGACAGGGCTTTGGTCTAGGAAAGTGTGAGCAAAGGGAGTGCCCACCCAGATCCCAAGTCATATAGTCAGGCAGTGGATGAACAGCAACTGACTGATACAGATTCAGCAATTCTCCACTACACCCATCTCCTGCTTCCTAAAACCTCTAGATTTTAACATGTCCCTTTTGATACACTCACATGAAATGGAGCATGGAGAAAGGAAGTTCTGTCTTCTGTGGAAGTTTGGAAAAGGTACTGTATATAATTCTAACGCTAACCCTAACCCTAACTCCAAAGTCTATGATTCCATGCATTGAGTATTAATAAGAAATGAACCTCAGCCACAAGAAGGTATAATAGGGAGAGCCATGGCCCAAGAATTAGAATGTTGGACTTTACCCGGCATATTCATAAGTTGTTCTGAGGTCTCGGGCAAATCACTTTTCTTCAATCTCTGGACTTCAACTTTCCATCAAATAAGTGAGGAGATTGTAGCAGCTCTCTGAAGTTAAACATGCTAAGTTTCTTACTGCTAAATTGTCTAGAGCTTTATTCCAAGGAATAGGACTGCTCAGGAAAGACTTGCTGGGAAGGGAGCCATCTAAGAATGTTCATGAAATGATCAGTGGGAATCATCCCAGGTCAAGATTAACTAGAGATAAAGGGACAGAGTTGAGGAATGAGGGTCATGGAGAACAGAGGTCCTCACCTTATTCCTAAAATAAGCAGTTGTGTTAGATCAAGGATAAGAAATGTTTTATTTTAAATGTCAATTCTGTGTCCTGCTGTATTAGTGTCCTGCTGAGGATTCTAAGACATCCCAAACTTGTGATATTGTTGTGATTGATTGGCAATGTCATACCATGGTCAAGGAAAGGGAGAAAGGAGGCCTCCCTGCTTGTGTTTGCCATCCCCTTGACTAGAAGAGCCCCGTAAATTCTGTAGGTCTAAAATCCTAAGATGCTACTCAATCCTTAAAGGCTGTAACATACTGTTTAGTTTTAGCAGAGACACCTGCCCCTAAACCAGAACCTAAATAGAAGAGGAGCCAAGGGAAGCTCTCCTCCAAAGAATGATGCCCCTTGAGGGTTCTATGTCCTTCATGGCTCTAGAGGAGACTGGAGTCTGGAGACTGGGATGACACTTGGCCACACTCCCAGGAGCCATGGCACTGGCTGATAGAGGAGCGAAGCAGGGACAGAAAGAGAGGACACTAACATTCAAGCCCCTACTGTGTGACAGCCAGATCCACCACTATGCCACACTGCTGCTTTATGAGGATTAGAAGAAAGCACGGTTTCCCCCGGGCAGGGGTAGCCCCATGCCAGGGTGCAGAGCTTGGCAAGTAAAGTATAGGCTGGATCTCAGCCACTGCTGGTTGCCTCAGGGCACAATCTGAACAACAGTACATGGTAGCCTTGGTGCCAAGCACTGTATAGCAATGAATTAGACATGGTTCTTTCCCTTCAGGCAAGGGGAAATAGGCAATTACAGTACGTTGTGATAAAGAATAAGATTAAAGTATAATGAAAGCACTCACCAGGAAGTATTCAGTATTATCTGAAGGAGCAGGGAGGTGGGGATGAGGAGCTAGGTGGGCTTCAGGGAAGAGGGGACACTTAACCTGGGTCTTGAAGGATGACTAGTGTTTCAGGTGCACAAGGAAGAGAAATTCAGTTCATGCTGGGAGACCTGCATGTGTAATGGCACAGAGATATGAGACAGCATGTGGACCTCCCAGTGGCTCCTGTCCAAGGTATGTGAGGATGAGTTGGGGAAGCAAAATGTACAGCACGAAGGGCAACCATCCAGAAGTCTGCCATTTGTGCTTCAACAAACAGGGAGAAGGGGGCAAGATGATTGTCAGCGACTATTTAGGAACCTACTAAAACTGTACAGACAGGAGATGTTTAGGAAGTGAAATCAGCTAGGCCAGGTGCTAGATTTAATGCAGAACTGAGTGAAGAGAAGGAAGAGGAATCTAGGATGTCACCCAGAGTCTCTGGCTTGGGTGAATAAAAAGATGGCAGTGTTGCTGTTGTTTAATGGGTACAGAGTTTCAGTTTTGGAATATGGAAAAAAATTTTTCTGGACATAAATGGTGGTGATGGTTGCACTGCAGTGTTAATATACTTCATGCCACTGAAATGAGCACTTAAAAACAGTTAAAATGGTAAATTTTATGTTATATATGTTTTATCACATTTTATAATGGAGGAAAAAAAGAATGGTAGTGCCATTAAGAGGAGAGATATGGAGGGGGAGATAATGAATCACAGCTCAGAAGCCCCTGTTGTGAATTTCTTCCCTTGGTCTCCCAGCAAGTCTCAGATGCTTCTTATTCTGGATGTTTTCCACTTTCACATACTTCCATTCCTCCATGCTTCTATCATAGCATCATGCTCGCAGGTCTAGCTGCCTCTGGAATGTAAGATCCTTGAGGGCAGAGATTGTCTTCACTTCATATCCTGTGTGTGTGCCTGTGCCTTTGACCTTGGTTTGAAAGGGAGGATGGGGAGGGGAGAGTGAGCCCACAGGAAGTGGGGGCAGTTCCAGCCCCTTTAATTCAATTATGAAATAACAGACCATGTCATCATCTGCTGCTAGGAATTTGGTATGAGGCTTAAGGAAGACTTGGAGTTGTTAAAAAAGGAAATGGACATGAGAGCTGATCAAAGGAAAGAAAACCAATTTTCCCTGGCATGACACAGCTCAGGCTGGAAACCATTTTTTTGTTGCTGCATCAATGCAATTAGCAGTGTGAGTTCCTCTAGCTGTGCTCAGCAGCATGCAACTAGAAGCAGAAAGCAGACTAGCTAGAGGGATCCAGAGCTGGGGTTTTGCTAGATAAGTGGATCACAAGTACAAAAAGGCAGAGAACCGAAGGTGCTGGTGGGAGAGTAGTTCATGTGCTTGGCTGTGAGACCCAGTGTGGATAGGGAAGGGAGTAGTGGGGGTCAGAATGGAACTGACAGATGGAAGGGGAGGCCAGAGGGCTGGATGACGTCAAGGAGCATATTTTGTGGGGATGAAGGAGGTTTAGTGGGAGTGAATGAGTGAGAAAACTGGAAGAATAAAAGGTTGAGCTGGAAAGTAGGATATTTGAGTTTAAGTCTTTAGAGGTGATATGGTTCCCGGTGATGATAAGGTCTGGAGTGTGGCCCTGGAGTGGGCAGTGAAGGAGAATGGAGGTGAAGGGGGTGATGTCGAGCAGGTCAAGGAATTGTCAGACCACTGAGTTGGTGGGCCATCACAAGAGGGGAAGATTCCTCCTTGAAGGGCTGAGAACCAGGCTTTGCTCCTGCACTGAGCACCGAAAGCTTTCTGCTGCCCTCTCTGTCCCCCTTCAGTAGAGGGCTACCTGCTGCAGGCAGGGGTAGAAATGGCAGGAAATAATGGATGAGAAGGAAAGGATAACATTTGGTAGAGGGCCCTGTGGCTCCAGGAACACATGTGCTTCTCAGAGGCCAAGACTGAGTTCAGCCACCCTGCTGCACGCCCCATGGCCCACAGACCTGTGTGCTCGGACACGGGCCTTATGACTTTTTATTGTTGATAGTCAGTGTTTCCTTGGGGCACCTTCAAACAAATAATAGAGATAAGACGAGCTTACGCTGGTTTTGACCTACTCCAGGACAGGATAGTCTGACTTTGTGGTTGCTGAAATAAGAGAAGTTCTCCAAACTAACACCACCATACTTTGTTCCTGAGCTTCAAATTACCTGATTAAAACCCTGAGACTTGAGACTACTCCAAGTAGAGTTTTAGTAATTTAAAAAGTTTCGTATTCAGAATGTTTGATATCGAAAACATTCAGCCCTCAGTTAAAATGAATTACATTTTACTTTAAGAAATGGAAAGGGTCATCTGAGTGTCTCCTAAGGACCCAGAAATAATGACAATCAAAAAATGCCCCTATGATTTCCAAAAGGCTCCCTAGAAGGTGAGACCCTCCCGTTGAGAGTCCTTGCTATAGACAATGGAGTGGGAATGGAAACTGGGTACAAGAGAGCAATGGGATCAATAGGACCTGAGGGATAAAGAAGGAAGGATCTAAAAATGACTCCCTGGTTTCTGGTTTTGAGGACTTGGGGATTGTGTTTCTTTTAACACAGGAGGAAGCCTGGGATCGGGGTGCGGGTAGGGGTGAGGAGTTCAGTTCTTGCCTTTTTTGACCGAGGTGCCCTGAGGCACTGCCAGCCAAGGTGGAGCAAGTTGGGACTCTGGAGCTGTGGAAGGGCTTCAGAGGAGCTGGAGACATTCTGTTTCCCAGGCCAGGTAGTGGGTACCTGGGCTTGTGTGAATCCTTACACCAGACATATATGAATTATGTATTTGTATGTAAACCAGTAACGAAGAGATAGCAATACTGCTGCCTAAGAAATGATCAAGTATTTGAAGGAGGAAGAAAGGAGAAAGAAGGAAAAGTGGGCCAGAGTCTAGAGAACCTGGCAGGAAACGTGGTGGGGAGAGAAGGAAAATAGAGGCTGGTCTCCAGAGCCTGGATTCTAGAACTAGACGGACCTGCGCTTAAATCTCAACTTCATCTCTTAGGAGCTGGATAGGAAAGATCTACGTAGCCTGGTAGGGCCTCAGTTTTCTCATCTGTGAAACAGGAACGACATAGGAACATCCCAAGGTTGTCATAAGAATTAAGTGAGAAAATGTCACCCGAGGTATGGTGCTGGCACTTAATTTATGCCCTCCGCTTCCTTTCTTATTACACCTTTCCCTCCCCCTGTGCCCACTCTTTCCTCCCGATAACAGCTGAAGCTAAAACCAGCCCAACTGCTCTTCCCCTGTTGAGTTATTTATAACTGTGGCCACTTGTGAGCAGCCTGAAAAGGAGGGCTGCTGCCCTTGGGCTTAGACGCTGGGTGTGTGTGTCACCACAACGTGGGCTCTGGGCTGTGGCTGGAGGGCGGTGGTATAAGTTCATGCCAGACGCCCCTTTTAGAAAGAGAAATGCTGTACTCCCGGAGTTTTCTTCTCATGCCGCAGGAGTTTTCAGCCCTGGCCGCGACGTTTGCTGCCTGCTGACGGGAAAGTCTTCCTCAATTTATGGTTCATACCCCATCCTTCTGAAGTGCTGATTATGTTCAAAACTCTGCCTGAAAAGGTTTGTATTTTTTTATGTGTGCCAGAATGGAAATTGGCTTTTTTATGTCCCACAGTTAAACATATCAATTTCAGAGAACATCTCTTGTTTTTTTTTTTTTTTTTCAGGAACACCTAATAACTGAAATCTCACAGCTCCTCATGTTTTTGCCTGCTTTATTATATTTTCCCTTGTGCCTCATTATTTCATAGTTCTGTTTCTCCATGGTCATTACTGAACACTAATTGGAGCTTCCGACATTCCTTATTAATCCTTAATTTCCTCCACAACGCCAAGAAAATCCCACCCTGATGCGCTGAAACTAAGGAGAGGTTGAGCTCGCACTTAATCACAGTCATTAGCTGGTTCCTGTTTTTTGAGGGGTCCCTCCAAGTACCTCATTTACTGATGGAGGGTGACCATTAAAAAAGAGTAGATATAGAAATACATAAAACATTCAAGTATTAGTTAAATAAAATGCAATGTTGAAAATGGCAATTTGGGAACATTCTGATTTTTCTTTGTAAGTGAAAACCTGTTTAGCAATTTAGGTTTCTTACCCTTTCTTTCTTCCCCCCAGGTTTATTGAGGTGTAATTAACAAATAAAATTGTATATATTTAAAGTGTACAGCATGATGATTTGATATACATATACATTGTGAAATGATTACCACAGTTAAGCTAATTAATACATTTATCACCTCACATAGTTACCTTTTTTTTGGAGGTGAGAATGCTTGTCTAACTCTCTTAACAAATTTCAAGTATAAAATACAGTGTTATTAACTATAGTCACCATGCTGTACATTAGATCCTCAGAACTTATTTATCTTATAAATAAAGTTTGTACCTTTTGACCAACATCAGCCCATCTCCCCCATCCCCTGGCAACCAACCACCTTCCTATAAGTTTGACCTTTTCATTTTGATTAGATTCCACATATGAATGAGATCATACAGTGTATGTCTTTCTCTGTCTGGCTTATTTCACTTAGCATAATGTCATCCAAGTTTACCCATGTTGTTGTAAATGGCAAGGTTTTCTTCTTTTTTATGTCTAAATAATATTCCTGTGTGTTTGCATGCATGTGTGTGTGACGTTTTCTTTATCCATCTACTGGACACTTAGGTTGTTTCCATATCTTGGCTATTGTGAGTAATGCTACATGGAAGTATGAATAATCTCCTTGATATACTGATTTTATCTCCTTTGGATATATACTCAGAAGTGGGATTGCTGAATCATATGGTAATTTTACATGCAACAGAATGAAACTGAATCCCTATCTTACACCAATCACAAAAATTAACTTCAGGTGGATTAAATACTTATCTGTAAGACTGGAAACCGTAAAATCAGAGAGGAAAACAGGGAAAAAGCTCTTTGACACCAGTCTTGGCAATGATTTTTTGGATACAACAACAAAAGCACAGGCAACAAAAGCAAAAATAAACAAGTGGGATAACATCAAACTAAAAGGTCTCTGCTAGTAAAGAAAAAACTCAACAAAAGGAGAAGGCAACCTACATAATGCAAGAAAATATTTGCAAACTATATATCTGATAAGGGGATAATACCTAAAATATGTAAGGAACTCTTATAACTCAATAGCAAAAGCAAAAACAAAACAAAGAAAAAAATTTTAAACCAATAATCCGATTTTAAAATGGTCAAAGGACCTGAAAAGACATTTTTCCAAAGGATATACCAATGACCAATACATAAATGAACAGGTGCTCAGTATCACTAATCGTCGGGGAAATGCAAATCAAAACCATGATGAGATACCACCTCACACCTGTTAGGATGGCTATTATTAAAAAAAGACGAGAAAACAAGTCTTGGTGAGGGTGTGGAGAAAAGGGGACACTTGTGCACCTTTGGTAGGAATGTCAGTTGGTGCAGCCACTATGGAAAACAGTATGGAGATTCCTCAAAAAATTAGAAATAGAACTACCCTTTATTTCATTCATTCACGGAAGAATTTTTAGGGTTTTTAAAAATATATAAAACTACTTCCTTCTGCAGTTAAATCATAATTTTTCTCTTTTCCTTCACTGAATGTTGATATTTATGATCCATTGTTTGTTTTTCAATCATGTGTTTAAACTGTGTTGATAAGTAGTTATGTTTTGCTTACAGGTATTCCCTCAGGGTAATGTTGTCTGAATATGAGTCCCTGCTAGGAATTTATTTGTGACCCTTGTAATTCATTGATAGTTAGTCATACAAACACATTTTGATGTGTTTTTGGCCTCCAATGGCTTTAAACAAAGAGAAACACTTTGCTTTAATTCCCCAGCCAGAGTTACCTTGTCCAAAGACATATATAACCTGAGTTCATGAAAAGGCTTGTTCTTTTTTTCAGATATTATCCTGTAACTATTATCCTGTATTATACTGTGAAAATGTTTATCTAAATATTCTTGTTTAAATATATTATTCCTAATCGATGCTCATATATTTTTATATCCCTTTAGAAGCTTCTTGAAAATTATTTCCTTGTATTGATTTTACCCACAGGTAGCTTTTAGAGCCTTAAAGCTAACTCTACAGCTGATAGCCCGTCTCCATGACATTGTGGCCTACCTCTTCAGTTTGGCTAAACTTGGAAATCATCCAAATTTTGAATTTCCTCTAAGTCCTAACCCTCTGAGAGACGACTGGGGAGGAACTAAGGGTATTGGTAAGTGATTAAAGGTGATTAAAATTGCCTTCAATATTCAGTTGAAATTCCATGAAGCTCTTTTTTTTTTTTCAGCTTTATTGAGGCCTGACTGAAGAATAAAATTGTCATATATTTGAAGTGAACAACTTTATATTTGATATACATATACATTGTGAAAGGATTTCCCCCATCTAGTTAATTACTATGAAGCTCTTAATACCTGGAAAGACAGGACTAAAATATTTCCTCATAAATGACAGAAGGGCAAAGGGAAAGTCCCATTATATACTGCCTCCAAACGGATTGATTCCACATTTACAGGTTAAACCATGAAGTATGCCAAGTCAGAATTTGGGGGGCCTGGGTTTTTACCCTGCCTCTGTCACTTGGTTTACTAAAAGCTGGGCACTTTACTCCCTGGCTCTATGTTTGTCATCTGTAAAACAGGGGTGACAACACCTGTCTCAGGGAGATGTTCTGTGGATTAAAATCTGTAAAAATTCTAGAAGGATGTACAAGTCCCCATTAAATATTAGCTTTGCTTTCATTCCCTTTCCCCCTCTGGGCTTCGTGAACTAATGTGGCAAGGTCAAGGCCAAGCATTCACTGTCAAGAAGCTTGCAGACAGCCCTCAGTAAGCTAACAATGACCCGGTAGTCCTGTTAGTAAGAATAGTTGAGGCTTTTGTTTTATCTGCCCAGTGCTAATCCGTGAACTCTCACTCAGCACAAGTTCTCAGATAAATGCATGAGGTAAATTAAAGACACTGAAATGCTTAGTAAGCTGGGTTTATCAGAAGCAGTGAAACTGGTCTTACTATTTAAATAATTTGACTCCCATCCTAATTATGTCATTAGTCATGTAAATATTAATCAATTAACAGCAGTATATTATAACATAGTAGACAAGGATTTTAAAGTGTGAGAAGAGCCAAAGAAATGAGGTAACATGCCTATCTAAACTTAGTGGTCTTAAAACAAACATGATATAATCTGAACCTATTCCTCTCTGGGCGGTGCATCAAGGAAATGTTCGTGGGAGATTCTGACTTGTTCCACGAGGAAGATTGATCCTATATCTGAGGAGAGGCAGCATGAAGAAGGGAAGGGGTTGGTGCTACCTCAGCAGAAAGCACAGAATTGTTGCAGGCCTACTAGCAAGTCTTCAATATAAGCATCAAGAGATTACAGAAGTTCCAAAGAACTCTTAGCTCCTTTCCTTTTGCTAATCTGGGGACTGTCGTAAGGGGTTAACTCAGAAAATAAACTAAGATGCTCTGCAGTGGAGCTGGATGTTGGGAGGGTGTGGGGCTGGACTGTAGATGAGGGACAGGAGAAAGGAGGATGGGCAAGGAAGAATGCTATCCCTGCCCTTGAGAAGATGAGATAGAAGCCAAGGTAGGGCCAGAGCCATGTTTCCAAAAGAAGTCACTGCATAGGAAGTTCTGTAGCAACTGGGAGGGAAGAGCCCTCAGGGAGGGTGATCTGGGAGGACTTGTCCTCACTTGAATCAATGGAGAAAAATAGGAGGGCTTGTCCTAAAGGGGGACAAGAAAAGGATACTGGCAAAGATAACAGGCAGGACTACACATGGCCGGTCCAGAGAGAATGATGAACCCACCAGTGCAACACTGAGGGATAGTGGTAAATGAGGCCAAATTGTTGAGGACCTAGAATTGAGGATGAAGGAAATTGGTTTTTTACTACTTAAATGCTTATGAACTGGAAACCATTGAAATAATTGGGGCCCAGGCTTTCCAAGGTGTACAACTAGAGAGACACACCTTGTCATGTTGCCAGTAAAAACATTTGTGCTCCAGGGAGAATGTGCAAAGTTTTACATACTCTGCTTCGCTGAAAATAGATAAAGAGCAAACTGAACTAAAAAAAATTCCATTCTAAGATAATCATCTTTTTTAAAAGGCTAGGCTGCTCAGTTCCTGGCCTGCTTCCCAGAGGAGACAAGGAAAACTAAGGTGGAAAGAGGAGACGGGTCTGTTCATAGACCCACCCAACTCCTTTTAGCCATTTCAGAGCTGTTTGGAGTTAAAGTGACTTTTGAAGACTTATGTGCTTTAAAATATCTTTTAAAGAGACACTTCGAATTTCAGCTGTGGTCCTCCCACTTGACTGAGGAAGCAGCTATGAGATACTGTGGGCTAGTTCTGCGGACCCTGCCAAATTTTCTCCTTCCCTGAAAGCCAGCAACTCCCTTTGGAGTCAGTGTGAAGCAGAGGGTGGAATCAGAATGTAGGAGTTTACATTATGATTTTCTTGTAAAGGATTAGGAGGCCAATTAAACCCAGACACTACACACTGAACTCAGGGTTTCATGAACAAAATGTACTGGCTTTGAGTATTCACATGGAAGCAGGGCCACTGTGATTCTGCTCTCTCTGTCTGATTTCCCAAAGGGAACCCTCCTGGGGAAAGGCACAAGAAGAGGCTCATTTGTTTCCCGGCGGAGGGTCTCCTCCCACCACCCGCATGACCACACGGCAACCATCTGCCGCCTCCTCACAGACAGGCTGCCTTCCCTGCCTGTGCCTGCCATCTCTGCTCCCACTGAGCCGTGTGAGCCCACAAGAAAGGGAGACCCAAATGAGGACTGTTACCAGTGCGTAACAAAGAAAAGGTAGGCCCTCCTCCACACCTGTACTTTAATGATAATGCCACCTGTCAGCACAGAACAATTTTGCTGGGAAGTGATCGTGTAAAAGTGCACACACAGCATTATATAAACAGTAATGGAAATAATGAAAAGAGAAAAATCACCCGTAATCCAACCATTGTAACAAGTGAAATATTTTTATTTATCCTTACTTCCTTCTAGCCCTTGCCCAAAATACATTTTACAGAGCTTTAATCACAGGGTATGTACAACTTCGTATTCTTTTTTCATTGTCATTGCAGGCGATGATAAACCTTTCCCCCTGGTTGCTGCATAGCCTGACAGAGTGTATTGCTTGTAGACCAGCCACGTTAGACCTTGAACAAATAAGGCTCACTGACCATCACTTCTCCCATCCAGTGCAACATTCTGAAAGTTCTTGTACAATTTGATCTGTGACTCCTCTTCTGGTGGAAGTTTCTTTTCAGCCCATCAGATTTATAGAGGATTCATAAAAACTCTAATGATTGGCCCCAATTCTTTTGTGGCTGGGAAAATACCCAAAAAACATTTTTCTGTGGTGTGTAAAACATCAAATGGATATAAAATCTGGACTGCTCATCTTTTCCTAAAGCCAAGAGCATATATTGCAAGTACATATTAGCAACCATTCTCAGACCTGGCTCTGCCCTGATCAGGCTCTCAGGGACAGCCTCCCTGCTCCCTCAGTTCCCCTGCCTTCCATGCCAGAAATGTAGGAAGAGATCCAGTACCGGGCCAGATAGGGTACAAGGCTGCTCAAGTCTGGATGAGAGGTTGACATAGAGTAACTCCGGAAATGCTTCGTGGATCTCCCATCTCACTTCTGCCATGGGCTACAATCAGGGATGGTGATCAATTTCCCAATCCTTCTCTTCCCATAGCAGGGATGTCCTCTCAAGTAGAAAACTATCACTGTGCCCACAGGGAGCTGATGAGCACTTCAGATCAGCTGACATTCTGGTAGCCCTGGAAATGGGGCCCACCCACCTGCCCCATGAGTGCTCCCTAAGGGCTTGTCATTTTCTTGCTGTGCTCTCCCATTCTAAGCAGCTCATTTCCTGAGCCAATAATAGAGATGCTAGTACAGCCATCTAGACCCAGGCCAGGTTCCTCAAACCAGTATTGAGTGCCCCAAAAGGCCTCTAACTTAAATTTCCATCCAAAACACATATAAATCTTTTGCAGTAAGGGTCCAAGAAATAAGCCAATTTAGGATCTCCCACATCTACTCCTGAAATGATGAGAATCTCCTAGAAGGATCTATGTATGTGTCTGTATACATGTATACATATATGTATACATATTTTTGCTTGCCTTGGATGGTCCTGAGTCTTCTTTAATCTATGAGCCATTGACAGGATGAGCCAGTGACAGGGCTGATTTGAATGGCATGGCTATGAGAAATGAGTGCTGGTTTATAGTAATTTCAAGCCCCTAATAGACTTACTGAGGCCTATACTTTCCCATTCCTTGTAATTTCTCTTTTTCAATCTATTTAGAGTCTGTAGCCTTATAAACACTGAAACTTTCTTTCAACAGTATGTTCTTATTCTGCTGAAAAGCAAAGCAAGTTATTACATTCCTGAGGGAGGAAGGAAGGAAGGAAAGATAAATCAGACCTTGGGTTCTAGAACATAAGGCTTTGCTGATCTTGCAAAACATATAATTAGTATACTCACAAACAAAGAGAAGTCAATTTAGGTAAAAAGTTAGCTTTGGAGGTGAAATGGTTCACAGGGTAGCTAGGGTAGCCTGTGTTTCACAGTGAGTAAAATGTCGTCCATCTTCTAGGGTCTGAGCTTCAAGAGCTGCAGAAAATGATTGACAGCCTCCAGAGACCCCAAGACCCCACTGTGGTGTCCCAGGTCCTCCTCCTTCAAAGGGAGGTTATGTTTCTGCAGTTTGATGCTGCAGTGAGGTACCTCATCCGGTAAGGGCTGGAGTGCTAATCCTGTCCAATAAATTCTGTGGGGCAGGTGTTTCTGAGTGATCATGGAGGGAGGCCACTCTTGGCACTATTAGATAATGAGCTTTAAATAGTCGGGGGCACAACCTGATCCAGAACACTGCCGCTACCAAACACGTTCGGCTGCGGAGGCTGTCCAGGTGAACTGTGTTTTTGTTGGATAATAATATTCTTGATTTTATTAAATGTGATTTCAATATAGTTAGTTTGCATAACAGGCTGTTTTATTGGGAATCACATTTTTTATACTTCTGAAGGTGATTTTTCGTAAGAGTTTTATTTTTCAGCCCTTAATTACCTTTCAAAAACACAGAATTTTTCACTGCACATCTGAAACCAATGGAAATCACCACCTGAGTTAAATTTATAAATAAGTTAATTTACCTCTGGCCTTGTAGGTATTAAATACTCTGCATTCAAAAAGAATGTTTATTTGGTTAATTAATCATGACTGATGAAAAAATTAGCTTGGATTAAGAGTCACAATGTTTCCTGTATAAATAATAAGCTGTGTATGGGAAGGGACGAGGTCAGGCCTGAGGGTCTCTGCTTATTCTTAAATTGTCAAAATTAATTAACTTCATTTGATAAATTCCCAGTGTGAGTATTTAGTCAATGAGGGGGACCTGGGAGGGCAGTGCTTTTATCTGTGGATTATAATCACTTCCCACCATTAGCGTGAGTGTCCATAGAGAATAGAAATGTGGGGCTTGTACTGAACCATATTTTCTCTTTCTGCTCTGCTTTTTCTTACTCTGAGCATCATGGGACTCTGCATTTAGAATGCAAATTCAGCAGGACAAAAAATCAGGCTAATTTGTTTTCTTTTGATTGACAAACAGCTTTGGGAGCTGTAGCTTTGTCAAGCACGTAGGATATAAAGGTTTTGACTAATTGTCATGATGGCCATTCATTAGCCCTCTGGGCTCTGAAATCTCAAGTCCGAATTTGCAAGGAATTTACATAGGATGAAGAAATAGGACTATACGCCAGAAGTTCTTGGATTCCAGCTCCATGTAGTTCAGCTTGCTCCGGTTCTCCCAGGGGAGCCCCTCTGCTTCCCCCAGGAACTGCTTTATGGGGCTTTCTCTGCCCTGGTGCTCTCAGTCTGCAGGAATGGAGGGCACTGTGTCCTATGACTGGTTTCAGTATATTCAGTATATTTTTCAGAGGACCTCAGAAGGAACCAGGAGTCCTTCATTCATAGCATTTCCTCCAGCCTTTTTTCTTCAGAGGTCTTTGGGGTGTGTCTGTGTTTGGAATCACACAGCCAGTGAGTAGCAGACCAGAATTAGAACCTATGTGCATTTGACTCCAAAGCCTGAGAGCTAGGATGGATGCCAGACAGCAGCAGGATTGATGGAAAGGGAGACTCCAAAGAGAAGGCAAGAGGCAGGAGGAAAGGAGAAGCTGAAAGATAAATGTCTTTCCGCTTGAGGATTTTACTTAGTGCTGAACCTGCAAGCAAGGAGAAGTCCTTAGATAACCAAAAGAGACAGGAAGCTTGGAGAAGTTCCCTCGCCCTTCCCAGAGCTCACCAACTGAGTAAATATGACTGTTTACCCCAGGGAACTTTTTGCTTATGTAAACTGAAGACTTCTCCTGAGTTTGAAAAGAAGGAACTGTTACTGGAATGAGAACAGCATACTTTCATAGACCAGGGGAGGAGAAGAAGCATGTAGCTCAAGGACAACAGGACAGTGGCCCCGTAGAGTCCCCTCATATCTGGCCTCTGCTTCTCTGTGGCATAGACCAGCTCAGATTGCAAGAAAGTTTAATGTTTCTAGGCACAAAAGTTTCACTCTGCTCCTGTCGACCTGTCCTCTGCCAAGGACCTGATAGAAATTGGTGCTGTCCTCTGATGGCATCAGAATCACATTGCCCAGGGCCTGTCATTCACCTCTGGGCATGTCCACCAACCTATAAGAGTTATTTATTAGCCAGAGCAAGAAATGCCTGAGGATTGAGTTTATCTTTAATTTCAGGCGAATTAATCATTTGCGCCAAAGGTAAATGCTTCAGTAGTACAATTGGTTCTAATCAATCTCATCTGTTTAAGTTAGAGATCAGCAAACTACTGCCATAGGCCCCTGCCTGATTTTGTAAGACCTGTGGGCTAAGGATGTTTGGGTTTTTTTTTCTTTTTTTAATTAATTTATTTTATTTTTGCTGTATTGGGTCTTCGTTTCTGTGCGCTGGCTTTCTCTAGTTGTGGCAAGCGGGGGCCACTCTTCATCGCGGTGCGCGGACCTCTCACTACCGCGGCCTCTCTTGTTGCGGAGCACAGCCTCCAGACGCGCAGGCTCAGTAGTTGTGGCTCACGGGCCTAGTTGCTCCGCGGCATGTGGGATCCTCCCAGACCAGGGCTCGAACCCGTGTCCCCTGCATTAGCAGGCAGACTCTCAACCACTGCGCCACCAGGGAAGCCCTAAGGATGGTTTTTATGTGTTTAAATGGTTGAGGGAAAAACTCAAGAGTAGTATTTTGTGACACATGAAAATTATGTGGAATTCAAGTTTCTGTGTCCAGAAATGAAGGTTTTTTTGGAACACAGCCAGGCGTATTCATTTATAGATAGTCTCTGACTGCTTTCACACTAGAACCACAGAGTTGAATAGTTGCAACAGAGATTATATGATTCACAAAGCTGAAAATATTTACTATCTGACCCTTTAAGAAAGAGTTTGCCACTCCCTCCCTGATTTAAAGGATTGAATTCGTTTGAAATTCAAGAATGGAGGGAAACCAGAAAAAAAAAAAAAGTCCCTCAAAGGAATTCTATAGGACAGAATAAAACATATGGCATGCAGAGTGCCCCTGATCTGAGTGTATTATTGATGTTCAGAGTTAATACGGTAAAAAGGAGGAATTTAAGGAAATAAACCAAAGGTACCTTAACTTTCTGCGATAAGCCTGATTTAAGAGTTCATCAAGCAATCTCTCAAGAAGCAACACCAATTTCTTAGTCCTCGAATTTGTGTTGGTTTTCTCTTCATTTTTCAGTTTATCTTTATGCTCACCTAGTTTGAGGGTCTCTGAACACACAGATATTAAAGTGTGCTTCAGGGTTATCTGGGGATGTCTGGGCGACACAGAGAAGGCCCCATGTGCTCCTGGTCTCCAGCGCCTGAGAAGTGAAGAGCCACAACTTTTGCCTGGCCTCCTCCGGCCACTTTGCAGGCATTTTTTGGGTTTCATTTTCTTTTTCATATCCTTGCATCCAGGAAAAACCCTAGCATGTGTCCCATGAATTCCCTGCTCCCTGTGGCTACAGCCAGCTTGCCTGGGATCGCATTATGGCTGACTGTGTCACACACAACATGACTGGTATTCTAGGAAACCCTTGACCACTTATTGACAGTAAGGCGGCTGGAGTGTGGCAAAACAGTTTGGAGAACGTGATACATCTATCCTTGTATTTTAGTGGACTGCTGGGGAGACATGACTTTATTAGGGGCTAGCAGTTGGCAGGTGTAGCACTGGCACAAGCAACAAGCTGACCTTTCATTCCTGTGAGTTTCCCTGTATCTTGAGTGCTGCTGGCAAGCTGCACTGGTCAGACCTACCCCAACAGAAGGCTCAGGCCAGGTTTACCAACTGAGGGTCTGAATGAGTTGTCACAGTGAGCTGTTTTCAGTATTTCTAAAGACATGATGAAAAAGACACGTTTGCCCAAAAGTTTTGCAGGTAAAGAAAATGTCACATTTCTTTCTTTTTTTAACTGGAATCATAAGAATGAATGAGATAAGGAGGAGAGGGAACTTGCTTTGGTTGAGTTCCCGCCATGTGCCAACTCTGTGGAATAGCAATCATATCACCATCTTTACAGATGAAGAAATAGAGAGAGAAGTTGCATAACTTGCCCCAGGGTCACAAGCTTGTTGTAGCAGACCTTACATTCACAGGGTTTTTCTGACTCCAGTGCCCTGTTCTTTCCTTTATATCATGTTTCTTCATCTCTTCCTACAGCTCAGATCTTAGGCTAGGTGTTTATGTGGCTTTGAGTTAAAAACAGGAGAATGCTTAATTTGGTAGAAAAATCTTTCAAAATATGGGGTACATGGAGAGGAAGGAAATAAAAGAGGATATAGTGCTAAAAATGTTAAGTATCATTCTGAGACCCCTTTCTATACATAGCATTACATTGTACAGCTCCCTAATAAGTAGTACTATTGATAAAGGAGAGATGGGACCTATCAAGGACAGTGATCTAGACTGAAGAATTAGGAACGTGAGGAAAAGGTTAACCAATGATTTGACCAATGGTGGTGCCTAGAATCTGACTCTCGTCTCTCTAGAGAGTGTATCATGTGCTATGGTTCTCTAGCTTAGAGTAGCAGTCATATTTACATCTGAACTGTATTGATATTTTTTAATAGTCTCCAAGCATCTATAAATTAATAGACCTAGTACGTGTTTGGGGCTCTAAAACTCTGCCAAAAATTGTGGTTGTTTGTGGCACTTAGTAGTTAAAAGTTCTGCACAAACTTACCAAGATAAGAGAGCAAGTCAATGTTCTATGTTCTCTTATGTGAAAATCAGTCTGGTGCAGCCACAAGAGGAGACACAGGAGAGACTCAGGAAAACAAAATTATTATACTCAGTTCCTAGAAACATCCATCATGCCATGTCATATAGGGCCACAGGTCGGGAGCAAGGAGAGTGCTTAGGCCATGACCTGGAAAGGCAAGGCAGGGCAGAGGAACAGTTTAAGATCGGCTACTTTGAATAATTCCAGCGGGCTTTGGGCTGTAGGAGAGGTCTCTAGTTGCCTGTTAACTAGCCCTGGGATGATTAAAGGAGAGAAACATTGCCTCCTGGGTTGCAAGGGTCAGAGGACGTATGGCTCAGATTGGTTAGTTTGCATATCAAAGGCATGCTGGGCCCTTAGCTATCTCTAAGAATTAGCTATGCAGGGAAGGGCAGTCTCTCCCCAGCCAGCAAGGGTTTTTAAAGATGTTAAAACATCTTTTAAGATATAAGCAATACAGTCAACAGTAAGGTACGAACAAAGCTGGACCCAGAGGCTGAGAGAGAGAAAATAATTTTGTGGATTGGTGGGAGAAAAGCATAGGAATGACATGGAAGGAGTCAACCAGGAAGAGGTTTGTGGGATATTGGGCTTCTGTGCTCTTGATTTAGGCTGAAAATAAATGTTTCCATTAGAATACTCTGCTTTTTGGTACTGTTGGCTAAAGAAAAATGCACAGCCTAAAAGTTGCAAATGTTTTATTCCGGGAACCTTACTGAGGACTATAGCCCGGGAGACAGTCTCTCAGATAGCTCTGAGGATCTGCTCTGAAGAGGTAAGGGAGGAGCCAGGATATAGAGGAGTTTTTACAGCAAAACAGCAAAAAGAGCAAAAAACCCATGTGGTTGAACATCAAAGGACTACTGCTAATCACAAAAAACAGACATCACAAGTTAATGATTTTAGTGATTTTCTACATATGGGAAGATGCAAGAGTCTGGACTCATTAAAATTATTTCTTAGATATGCATCTTACCTATCTAGGGCCAGTATCCTGTTTTTCTCTATCCTGAATTCCCCTCAGGGTGCACCTTTGGGGGGGCAGCTGTATTGGCTGATGACTTGGTGGCAGGCAACATTCTTTGTTTAGTGGAATGGCAGGCGACATTTTTTTGTCTGCAGTACCATTATTTTAAGAAGATATATACAACCTATAAGGGAGGTATATATATAGAAAGTGCCTTGGGAGTTTAGAGGAAGGTCAGAAGTGGCTGGATAATGAGCTCTGCCTCACTGGGCCCTACTGGGCTAGAAGGTCAGATCCATGGGGGACCCATCTTTGTATCTCAGACAGTTCCTGACACAGTACCCAGTACATAGTAGATGCTTGATACATCACTGTCACATGGGTGTTGAATGAATCATGGGCCTCTTGGCAGGGCTCATTGAGAATCATGAGAAAGCATGTGAATGATATGAGAAACAGGAGAAAATGTTTATATATCCATTGAGCAACTCCAAGCGCCATCCTTGAGCTATCAGGATAAGTTTTTATTCAGTGTCTCAGTATATAACTGTATGCAACTATCTTTTGTTAATTCTCACAAAAACGTGAAAAGGGTGGTATGATTTTTGCACTAGTACAGTGGTTTGATATTCAAATAATAGAGTTACCTTTATCTGTCTTTGAATTTAAGTTCATAAGCCCCTACTTCTGCTGACAAAAAGATTAAACTTTTCAATTCCATGTCATTCAGCCACATTTACAGTTTAAAGTGGTCAGTTTGAGATATAAAATCAATTAATTCAAGATTATCCCCTTTTACCTTTGTTTTAATTGCCTCCTCTTTACCCTGTTGGTGAGGGAGGGATTCCGCCCTAAGGTTATGGGGATGGCCAAACACATGACACTAAATACTGGACAGATGGGATCAACAGCAGTTTACTCATCACATGTACTCACAGCTGAGGGGAATAGAACATAGCATGCCATGCAGGGCCACAGAGGATTTGTACTTGTGACCAGAGTGAACAACTAGGGGCTTGAGAGGCAGGCTTTGTAGTATCAAGAGGATATAGTGCTTCCTGGCTCCCATAGGAGGATGTGATTGGTTCATTTGAATAATTTTGTGGTCTGGCAGGGAACTGAAACCACTACTTGGGGATAAGCAGGGATTGTACTTGGTCCCTTTGATAAGGAAGTTTGTTTGACTAGGGGACCTTACCCGTGGGAGCAGAGTAGGCAGGGGAACTTACAGTTAGGTCATTCAAAGCCCTCCCAATATTACCAGATGTCAAGGCAGCACTAATACTGGACCTTACCTTAAGCCTTACACCACACCCTTCTCCTCCTTTATCCTTCTCAGAGGTGATCTAAATTCCTGGGGGTGCTTATAAATCATCCCAGCAGTTGAAGAGGAGTGGCTACCTCACCCATCTCTGTCCAATCCCAGATCTCTTCTGATTGGTCTGCTGCTCAGCACCCCACTTGGACACCCCCTTGTGGGGTCTTAGGCACTCCTCAGGTCTTTCCACAACACTTGACTATCTGCTCATCTCTGGGAGCCTGCCTCATTTCCATCAGTGCTAACATCTCCCTCAGTCATTGCTAATCTCCTTTTTCTTTGTTTTTTTTTTTTTTTTTGCAGTACGCGGGCCTCTCACTGCTGTGGCCTCTCCCGTTGCGGAGCACAGTCTCCGACGCGCAGGCTCAGCGGCCATGGCTCACAGGCCTAGCTGCTCCGCGGCATGTGGGATCTTCCTGGACCGGGGCACGAACCCGTGTCCCCTGCATCGGCAGGCGGACTCTCAACCACTGCGCCACCAGGGAAGCCCACTAATCTCCTTTTTGATATCTGCTTTATGCATGACTTGGCAAAGCCCATGGAGGGTTTAGGCAAAAGATCCCTTCTGTCCTGGGGATCTTTTGGATCCCCCCGAAACTGATCCTGTTTCATCATCTTTTCTTGGGCATCCACAGGATCTAAGCTCTAGAGACAGTCTTTCCTTGCTCGCTAAACTCATTTCCTTTGGGGCAAGAAAATGATTGTAATTTATCAAGCATACTTCCTTCTCTGTGACTTACGGTATAAATTCCATGCTCTAGTCTTCAGGATTTTTGGTTCTTGATATGCAAAGCCAAGTTTTGTTCAAAACAAAACAAGAAGCTTTCTCTCTCAAACCCCAGGCTCTTATTATTTAACTTAAAATTTGGTTTTACATATCAGGAATTGCTGTCTCAGCTACTGGTCTTAAAATAAATTCAACAACTGATGTCTTTGTTCTAGAGCTACAGCTGAGCTGTCCAGTACAGTAGCCACATGTGGCTATTTTAATTTAAAAGTTTAAATTAATATTGATTTTGGTGATATAAGACTTAAAATTCAGTTCCTCAGTCATGGTAGCCACATTTCAAGTGCTCAACAGCTATATGTGGCTAGTGGCTACCATATTGGACAGTCAAATATGGAACATTTCCGCCCTGCAGAAAGTTCTGCAGCTAGACCGTGCTAGTCTAGAGGATAGCTACCTTTCCCTTGAGGGCTGTGAACTGTGAGAGTGAAGGGCAGTGTGTAAAGAAAAGGGAGTGAGGGATGATGTTGCTGAGGAAGAAACCTGTTGATATCTCAAATTGTTATCTTGCTCCAGTAACCTTGAAGAGAGTTTTGAGCTTTAGAAACTTGAGTAACTGCTGTTAATGAGATTCCCTTCCTGTTTTAGTAGAAGAACATTTTTGGCAGCTGGAAATGCTCCTGCCTACCAGTCTGTCACAGATGACATGTAGCATGGGTTGCCGCCACTGAGCAACTCTCTCGTGAAGAGCATGTTTGCTTCCCAGCTCAGCTTGCCACAGCTGCTGGATCCACAGAGCCTCCAGGTGTGTTGAGAGCTATTTATATACCAATCAAACGTGCATTGTGCTGGAATGCCCTTTAGCCTTCACTCACGTGGTAGAGTGGGCTAGGCCCCCATGGCCCGCTGTTATTCCCAGTCAGGTGCTCTCCCTCTAAACCGCTCAACAGGCTAATTGGGACAACAGCTTATCTGCTCACAGCTGGTAGCAAAACCAACACCTGATCTCTTCCATGTAATAAATAATAATGATAGCAATTACGATAACGTAAATTAGGTCAGCAGCTGAGTTGTGAACAGCCCGGTAACAACATGCGTTATCGAATGTAATCCTGGCAACTATTATTGCTCCTAGGCACTAACTATATTACCCACCTGCTACAACTAAAGAGTTTGAGGTTCTAGAAGGCCAGAGATCAGACTGCTGCATAGTCATGGCAACACCAGGTCACAAACTGTATTAGTTATCTATGGCTTCAGAGCAAATTACCCCCAAATTTAGCAGATTGACACAATAAACATTAATTATCTCATATAGTTTCTGAGGCTCAGGAGTCTGGGAGCAGCTTAGCTGGGTAGTTCTTGTTCAGGATCTCTCATGAGGCTGTGGTCAAGGTGCTGCACCTCTTAATGGGAAGAGAATCAAAGAATTTGTGGACCGGGACTTCCCTGGCAGTCCACTGATTAAGACTTCGCCTTCCAATGCAGGGAGCATGGGTTTGATCCCTGGTCAGGGAGCCAAGATCCCACATGCCCCGTGGCCAAACAAACAAAACATAAAACAGAAGCAATATTATAACAAATTCAATAAAGACTTAGAAATGGTCCACATTAAAAAAAATCTTTTTAAAAAAAAAGAATTTGTGGACGTATTTTTTTTTTTTTTGGCCTCACAGTGAGAACTTAGTTCCCCAGCCAGAGATCGAACCCGTGCTCCCTGCGGTGGAAGCTCAAAGTCTTAACCACTGGACCCCCAGGGAAGTCCCTGTGGGCATATCTTTAAAACCACCTCACAAGCCCAGATCTTTTGACTCCAAAACCTCCAACTTAATGTTTTATGTTACAAAGCTAAGCCAAGCAATGCCAGCATCAACCCCAGGTAAGTCTCACATTTCTACCTTCCATAGCTACAAGACAGCGACTCTTGGCCCAAGACTTGACCCTCATCTAGACCCGAAGACAGGGTTGGACCGTGACCGTTGGGCCTGCTCCTGCTGCCTTTGAGTGTTGCCTGGGGTTAGGTGGATGCAGGTGTCCTGATTCCCTGCTACCTGAATCAACTCCAACTCTGGGAATTGTCTGAAGCCAGTACCGAGTCTGGAAGTGTAGAATGGGGTCAGGTGGACAGGCCCACTATATCCAGGACTGCATGTCATGCCCCAGGGAGTAGGGGATGCCTTGGCTGTTGGACAGTGATGTGGAGAAGACAGAGGCCCATGTGTAACGTTGTGGCATTGGTTTTGAGTTGATGCCTAGAACTGGAGCACAATGGAGATAAAGGACAAATATTTAAGGTTTGTAATATTGAAAAAATTTGAGTAAGTTTACTTTTTTTGATTATAAATATGTACTATTGGTTTTATACTATTCTGGGACTTTGAAATACTGGTGTTGACTATTTACACTGAAATCTTAAGTACCCTCAGTGTTTAGTCACTTTCTGAAAAATCAGTTTAAAAAATGAGATTATTACTCTCTCCTGCGCATCATCCGGGACTATCCATCAAGAACTATTTCTACATAATAGAGAAATCATCCCACAGCGTTCTGGTGTGCAGACACAGACATCTCGTTCATATACAAATGTCTATTTCTTATGGACATTATTATGCAGCATTATTATATTTATTATTTGGTTCTTTTAGGCATTTGTGCTGTTCCCTTGGAGAGCATTTCTGGAAGATGGAGGACCATTTCCAGTTACAAGTAGCAGCCCAGATACCCTAGAATATAAGATGCAGGTAGGATAGGTCTTCCCACTTGTCACAGAGAGAGCCGAATACAGACTGCAAAGCAGGTGTCATTGGGTCCGTAGGTCTGATCCTTCATACTCTAGTCAGCGGTGAATAAGTTATGAGATAAGCAAGGTGTTTGGTTATGAAACTGTAAACCCAGTGCTGCAAGGTGAGTCATGTTTTCTTATGACACAAGAAAATCGTGGTTTCAGCTGGCATCAGACTTGAAACAGCTGAAATACTCATGGCTAATAATGATCTGAGGGAGTGGTCATCCATTTCTGATCACTCTCGGGAACTCTTAGAGTAACTCCCAGGCTGGCAGTTCGGAGACGTGTGACTACTGACCAACCTACAGTAGTAGGAAGAGAACTCTTTAAGCAGGACTCAAAGGGAGAATTTCTTTCAATTATATGTTTCCCCCTGATTATTTAAGCAAGTATTATTGTGTTTTCATTTTTTTAAATAGAAAATATTTAAAAAGTATTACTAACAACATTAAAGTCAATGGCACATTTGCTTCAAAATAATATGGAGGTGGGGAGTGATGAAGATGGGGCAGGACTGGCCATAGGTTGGTGGTTCTTAGGGCCGGGTGATGGGAGCTATTCTGTTTGCTTTTGTATGTGCTCAAAAGTTTCCATAAGTGAAAAGATTTTTTTTTTAAAGTGAAATAGTAAGAATGGCTTAAAAAAAAATTAATCATAGTCCCCCACTAGGGGACGGTCACAGTTCATTTTGGTTTTTTTCCAGTATTTTCCCTGTGCATACATGTATCACACTATACATACACCACATACGGACACCACCATAAGGTTTAGGAAACTTGGACTTCCACACAGAGCCGAAAGTCTGATATGTTCAAGGGGGACTTTGAGCTAGATATGTTACTCTGATTTTTATGGATTTTTTTTTAATAGTTGAGAGCATGGGGCTTGTAAACACAACTACTCCTAATTTTCTCCCTCAAAACCACGTGTAAAGGATACATAGAAGTGTTCAAAACGGATGTTTGGGTTTCATTTTGTTCCTTTTTGTTTTTAGCTATGCCTCTGTAGGCTGAGTGACCGTGACCTCAAGGTGGCTCATGGAGAGCTGGCGGACAAGCAACTGCTAATGGAAGATGTTCTTCTGAGTAACTATCATATGATCATGGAGCATCCCCCAGGATGGCAGGCCACACTGGACAAAAATACACAGGTATTCTTGGTGAACGGTCTACGTACTTGACCAGTGCTGCATTGTACTGAAGGACCTTTCTATCTGGGAGATGGACTAGATAGCTTCATCCATCCCATAGCCTCTCCCAGGGTCCCGGGACTGTGCTTATGCCGCACAGGAGCAGCAGTGAAGCAGGGGTAGCCCGTGAGAGCCCCTCCAAAGTATGTTCTTTCACAGCAAGTCCCATGATCAGTGGTATATCTATTTCTTTTAATTTTAAAACTAGAACAAACTTCATGGGGGGCAGTCCGTTGAAACCAATTTGAACTCCAACTGACTGCTTTTCCTTGTGAGTCTCATACATTTCGGGCTGGACTTGGCAGGGTATGACAGAGGCCCCAGGTGAACATCTTCAGCCTGGCTCCTGTCCACATCACTCCGCTAGCCCATGGACTCCTAAGCAAGCACTCCCTTCTCCGGACTTGCCTCCCTGAAGCTCTAACGTACCAAGAGCCAGTAGTCCTCCTAGTATCATAACTTGAAACAATTCTGCATGATTCTGGAACTAGACAGAGACTTGTCTGGACGTGGGGTAAGCTAGCCAGTGCCCCCGTTTAAAGAGTCCCCTTTTCAGAGCCAAAGTCTCTGCACCAGCCATTTCCATTTCCTTACCTTCCATCCACTCCTAAGAAACTGTGATCTGTCTTCTTCCTCATCTCATCAAGACTGCTCTCACTGAGAGCACCGTGGTCCTTGTCACTAAATCTCCTGGATACTTTTCAGTCCCCTTCCAACCTGAATCCTTAGCCGCATTTGACACAGTGTGTCCTTCTTGAAGCCTCTCTGCCCTTAGCTTCTAAAGCACAACTCTCTCCAGTTTTCCTCTGACATCGTGGGCCATGCCTTCTCAGACTTCTGTGTCAAGTGCCCTCCCTCTGCCAATCCTGAAAATGTTGCTTTTTGGGTTCTGTCCCACTTCCACCACTGCCAGGGCTGCATTTTGACTTCCATGACTCTAGCCACTTTTGTCTTTGTGGGCCCATTTCTCCATTAAAAAACATGAAGAGTTATAGTTTACAACTGTGTTAATATAAAGAAAAATATATTAATATCATAAATTATAGCATTTTATTCAACCTAAATATTCTTTTTCTTTCTGATTTTAAAAGAAATTAAAACATTTTGTGGGCCCTAAGCACTGTGCCTTCTGTGTCTAATCAATAAGTTGGCCCTGAACACTATTAATAGATCATTATTAATTAATAATGTCTATGATTGAGATCTGTTCAGAGGCTTTATTAACTATTAATTTCTTTAATTCTCACAATAATCCTATGAGGTAGGTACTTTCATTATTCTCATTTTACAGGTAAGAATACCAAAACTCAAAAAGGTTAAATGATATGCCTAAAAGTCACTTGCCGAGAGAGAAAAGAAACGCAGGTTCCAACCTAACAGTCAGGCCCCGGAGCTCCCTCATACTCTTATCCATGATATTGCTCCACTCCTCGCCCTCTCCATGGGCAAACCCAGCTAATTTTATAACTTGGATGGCTTTATGCGATGATTCCAAAATTTATATGTCTAGTCCAAATCTCAATCCTATCAGATTCATATGTTCAACTGCCTTGTTCCATCTCAGAGATACCGTGTCCCAAACTGAGCTCATTTTACTGCCCCTAAAGGTGCTCCTCCTTCCTTATTCCCTGTCAGTTAACCACCACCTGCCCAGTTACCCAGGCAAAAAAAATCTGGACACCCATCTTTGATTTCTGTCTATCATACCCCACAATCAGACACCAAGTTCTACTATCCTATTATTTTAATATCTTTCAAGTTTTCTCCATCCTCCCTCAGCACTCCCCTCCACCAGTCCAAATCACTGTCATCTCCTAATGCTGGGCCAAGATCATAACCTCCAAAGGACTCCCTGTATTCCCTTTGCCTCCTTCACGTCCACTCACCAGGATAGTATTTTAAAATGCAAACCCGATTATGTCACTTCCCTCCTATAACTCTTCAATGACTTCCAACTGCCCTGAGAATAGAGTCTGGGTGCCTTAACCAGATCTTCACAACCTGAATCATGCCAATATCTCTACCCTCAACTCCTTTTATTTTGTCAGATGCACCATGCTCTCTCCTCAGTACCTTCATGCAAACTGGCCCCTCTGGTGGAAAACTTCCCTGTCCTCCCACTCTCTGCTTCATCATCTGATTAACTCCTACTTATCCTTCAGATTTCAACTTCCAAACCACTCTTTCAGAAGCTTTATCTGATCTCCCACCTTTGAGCCAATACCCCTCTGTGCCAGTTAGGGCGCACCTGCTAGAAGTAACTAGTCATGACCTAAATTAGAAAGTGTATTAATCTTTCCAAACAGGTCGAGAAGGAGGCAGTTCATGTTGGTGCAGGCACCCAGCTCTGCCATCCTGGGTATGTCAGTAAAATGTCTCCCTCATCCTTGTAAGATGAAGACAGGAGCAAAAAAGCTTTCTCCTTAAGGGGCTTTGTCTTTTTATCAAGGAGGGAAATCTTTTTCAGAAGACTTCCAGTAGATTTTTCTTGTGTCTCACTGGCTAAAACTGAGTCACAAGTCCATTTCAGGCCAACTAGTGGAAAATGAAGTATGCTAGATGTGCCAACTAAATTCCACAGCGGGATTCAATGCCTCACCCAGAGGGAGCATTTGCAAAGCTGGATATAGACCAAGTAGTGCCAAGACCAAGAAGCCTGCCAAAGGGCCCTTTGGTCCTTCTGTTTACTCTCTTTTGGCCCTGTTTCTGATGGATTACCATCTTTCCCTGACAATTCTGCCCTCCCCTGCCTTGTTCTTTATCCTGTTTCCTGTTCCTTCTCCCATCCTGTAAAACACTTAGGAAGAGAAGACTTCTCTTAACAGGAATATATTAACAAGGTAAGTTTGCTTTTAAACTATTATTTATTTTAATTGGTTTTATTTTATGATTGGTTCCATTTAAGAGTATTTCAATATTCATAGACAATAGGCAGCCCTGGAATTTATACTGCCTGTGACTTAGGACTCTAGGTTTCCTGTCCCAGCTATGCCACCAGTTCTATGACCTCTTAGACTTCAGTCTCTAAGACTCCCAAGTGAAGATGATGGATTAGCTCAGGACCTTTAGAATGGTCCCAGGAGCCCTGGGTTCCTCAGAGGCACCTTGGGGCTTTTTGAGTGGAGGGGCCCAACTACATGGCCTGTAGGCAGCCCCCTCCTTGTCACCACGCTTGGCCTTGGTCTGTTGGATATCTTGGGTCACTGAGTAAGATTTCATTTGCTGAAAGGCTTCTGAGGATAAAATAAATTTGGAAACGCATGAATTAGCTGATTGTTGAGGAGGTAGGCTACTAGGTGGAAGGGTTGCCAGCTGTTGGCGGGAGTTCACTCTCCCCTTGGTCTTGCTTGTAGTTCTTCCCCTAACCACCTCTCTTTCTGGAGGCCCCACCCCCATCCTACCCTCCCCATATGTTAATAGCACTGATCTAGGGTCCAGTTACATCATGTGGTGGTTCTTCCTGTTCCTGACCAGGAAACTTGAGTGTCCAAGGTATTGTTACCTGAATGTCCTCTGCGTCCCTTCCTGTCATAACATCATGGTCCAGGTGTGCAAAGGAAAGCTCCTTTTCCTATAACTGAGACACTGTCTTCAGGCTGAGGGTGGGATACAGGTTCCCCTTCTGTCTGTCACTTTCTGGGTAGCCCTGGCCCTCACATCGCTGGTGCAGGAGAGCAGGGACCTGAAAACCTTATTCCCTCCACGTCCTCCTGGGCTCGCAGCAGCCCCTCAACAAACACTTATTTAATGAAAGCACCAAAGAATGAATGAACAAATCATAATTTTAAAGTGAAATTTCCTATTGAATAATAAATTCAAATCAAGAGACATGTTCTCTGCCTAACTTTTAAAGGATGGGAGGAGGAATAGGAGATAAGATAAACTTAAGTTTCCATTTCCTTACCCATAAAATGGGTAAAATCCCCAATTTAAAGTTATAATATAGCTCTACCACGATGGGTTGTTAAATCTTGAGTGTGTGGAAGAGCTCTTTCCAAAATGCAGAGGCTAAATATGAAAGGCTCAATTTTTCAACGGCAGATAAAATGTTGGCGCCCAAGTAAAAGAGTTTTAAAGTGAGTGGTTCACAGCTCAAGCAGAAACTTGAAATGGAGACATTTCTCTCCTTTCTATATACTGTCTATTCAGGAAGGACGCTTACACTCTCTAAGCTCTACATGTGCTGCTGGCCTGTAAACCATTACTCCTGGGGAGAAAAGTCATTCTCCAAAGACTTCATTCTGCATGAGCTGAATGAATGTAAAAGGTCATCCTGTAGGGGTCTATGACTAATAAAAAAAAAAAAGAATTTCTGTAATGCTTTCAGCCAGATTTGTCCAGAGTACAAGGATTCAGAAGTCGGTTCCAAAGCAGCCCAAAGACCTCCAGACTGCTGGGGGGCCCGTGTGATGCAGTGATGTCCCTTGCTTTGCTGAGATCATTTCTGGTGCTCTGGAAGCAACTGGAAGTGCTAAAGGAGCACTGGGGCCGACTCAAGCTGTGAGGCCGGGACATCAATTCTCCCTCTCTCCACAAACAGTTCTCGGAGCTCTATGGGTGAGTGTGCTCAGGGGGAAATTCATGTGAAGGAGTGGAACCTGGGATCTGGCAGATGACTGCCCTTGCTCTGAGGGTGACGTTTGGTCCATGAATTTGGCATGCCTAGCCCCACTGATCACAGAGGAAGCTGGGCAGTGTGTCTCTGTGAACAGTGCTTTACGGGAAAAGCTGAGTTCTATTGACTGCAGGGACAGCCCTGGGTTCCACTGAGCAACACTGTATATCATTTTCCCAGAGTTCTGTCCCTGGGAACTGGTGCTTCTGAAGTGTCCCTTCAGTGCTAACTCTAAGCTTTTTAGCTCATAGGATCCCAGTGAGAATTGAGTGGGGAGTGCTGCTGCCGTGACCTCCTCTCCGCTCTCTGCCCCATTAGACCCAAGTCTAATGAGTCTCTGAGAGCCTCAGGCATCACAGCCAAGGGTACAATATGGTGCAGCATGAGGTGTTCAGTATGCAGAGTGCTGGGTTGTTTTCTCAACTTCAAGCCCTGGCTGGGGTGACTTAGCTGGTGGGAAAGGCATGTGGTTTCTGCCATGTGTCTGTAACCAAACAAGCATTCACTAAGCACCCAACCACCACCCCAGGGCCTTACTGAGGGTATTAGGGCTCACTTTGGTGGCCTAGTCCAAATTGTCTATCTTATGAGTTGTGACAGTCAGCTTTCCTGGTAAACAGGGAGTGAGGAGACTTGTCAATATTTTGAAGAATGAAGACTGAAATTAAATGTGCCCAATGGGAAAAGGCCTCACGATTTAATATTGACTAAGGGAGTGGTAACTGTGGTGGATTTAGATGTCGATGTAAGTGTCTGTGATGACTTGGGAGGTTTATGCATGATGACAGGCAACAGAACATGAATGAAAAGAATTGTCAGAGAATCTGAAAGAGAAAAAATGTTTGTTAATTTCTGTCTCTCTTCTTTAATAGAACTCACATTCTCTACCCTAGCATGAAAGCTATAGCTAGGCGGATCAGGAAAGAAGATGAATTTGAAGGACTTATAATAAGTAGTAAGTCTACTCTTCCCCCTAAAGGAGCTTCAGAAATTGAAATAAAAACTCAGCAGGTATGCAGGAGCTATTTTTTTTTCTTTTTCTTTTCTTTTTTAATAGATCTTTATTGGAGTATAATTGCTTCACAATACTGTGTTAGTTTCTGTTGTACAACAAAGTGAATCAGCCATATGCATACATATATCCCCATATCCCCTCCCTCTTGAGCCTCCCTCCCACCCTCTCTACCCCACCCCTCTAGGTGGTCGCAAAGCACCGAGCTGATCTCCCTGTGCTATGCGGCTGCTTCCCACTAGCTATCTATTTTACATTTGGTAGTGTATATATGTCTATGCCACTCTCACTTCACCCCAGCTTCCCCCTCCCCCCGCACCCCGTGTCCTCAAGTCCATTGCAGGAGTTATCTTGAACTTGACTTGAAAATTTGCTTTATGACATTAGCATGTAAAACTACAGATATACCCAAGTGGTGTTTTTGCTAAGAAGATAAGTGTTTATTGAGGGTTTGTAAATTGCTGAACAGACTCTGAGGAAACTCAGTATGTAAAGGTATGTGGGGCTTTGATTAAGCAAATAACTACCCTTTAACATCTCAGTTCTGTAAGTCTAGGTTTTCATATTTTTATTTTCCTCAAATTAAAAAAAAAAAGACAATAGAAAACATAACCACTAGCATCTTAAACATAAAATCCTGCACACAGGTATCTCCCCTGCAACACGCACACTCATGGAAGTGGAATATTTAAAATAGCTCCTGTGATTGTTTTTCCGAGAATAAGACAACACAATTTCTGTACTAGTCTATTTGGTGTGTGTTGATGGTCTATGTGGAGGGGTTGTTTTCCCAAGTGTTTGTTCCTCTTGGTCCTGGGATGCGAGCTCTGCCTGGCTGTGCTTATTGTAACAGGGAACAAAGACTCTAGCTGGTTGGGTGTAAGTGCAGAGGTGCATGTCCACTGAGCATCCAGGAGAACTCAGCACTCGCCCCCACCCCACCCCCTGCCCACACACACACCCCAGTCCCAAGCCCGTTGCTTACCCTTCTGAACTCTGCTTCCTCTCTAGCACCTGGGTCCTCTGACAGGGAGAAACGTGGGCTTTGCAAGCATAATGGGTAGAGTAAGAGCTCAGGGGTATTGGAACATAGTTTTTTCTTGATCATGTATGGAGTTTTAAATCTTCCCGTGAAATCCTCCTTGGTATCTAAATTGAGTTTCAGACCTAAGCGCTTCTTATAACAGCTCATGAAATTCCTGGCCACATTTAGAGACTCCAAAACACAAGAGGTCGCTTCGGACATTGAGCACTTTGCAATTGAGCAGAACCTGGTAAAAAGGGATATATTTTATCAATCAAGATGTGGGCCAGGAAGAAAAGATGTCTGTCTCCAAAAAGGTGCATCTACCCCACTTGGGAACCCAAAAAAGGAACCGTTTCTTCTTCCCCAGGAGAGAGTAACAAAAGGACTGGACCCAGCCCAAGGCCCTTATGCAAGAATTTAGGAGCCTAGAGTATAAGCCAATAGTGGAGAGTGGCTCTCAAACTCTTACGCTAGCTTCAGAAACTTCTGGAAAATCTTGAAATTCATATGATCCAGGAGGTATTAAGTTAACAGAGAGATAACACTAGTTGTATCAGAAAAGTCCAAGGAGCAGCATACTCTCCCTATAGGTAAAGTATGTTTATTTTATTACTTTATAAAATAACATTTTTATTTTTTTTCCTAATTATGAAAGCAATCCATGTGTCCATATTCATGGAAAAACAAAAACAAAAACACTACAACGCCCAGAAAATAGTATAAAAATTACTTTTTAACACCTTGGCCCAAGAAATAAGTACTTAAAAAAAGTTTTTTTTATTGAAGTATAGTTGATTTACAAGGTTGTATTAGTTTCTGGTGATTCAGTTATATATTCTTTATCAGATTCTTTTCTGTTGTAGTTTATTATAAGATATTGACTATAGTTCCCTGTGCTCAGAAAGAAGTACTTTTACCGTTTTGATATATATTCTTGACTTAAAGGGCTTTTAAGTAGAAAACATTTGTAAACTTCAGTCTCTGCTGATTAACTCATAGCTGATATAAAGTTGAAATGGGGGAAACACATAAAGCTTTTTCTTATATATATGCGTATATAAATATATATCTTAGAAATACATATATTTGGGATAGGAAGACAATCAAAATTGTTTCATTTGAGGTCTAAAGTCAGGGTGACTTAATGGGCAAGTGACTAGTACACTCCCACAGGACTCTCACAGGGGCACTTGGGGTTTAATGCTTTGTAGGTTCCATCTTGTACTCTTCATGTTCACTTAGAATTTGTATTTTGTAAGTGGCATCCAGTGAGTCAATGGAGGATGCACCAAAGGCTTGTAGCCTGGGCTCACACACACTCCTGCTGCCTCCCCACCTTGCCAGGAGGAGTTCTCAGCTGCCTGCTCCTCTGCCCTCTGGCACCCCAGGCACCACTAACTTCCCCCTCACCATCTGCATCCAGCAATGGCTGCCACTCCCCACCCAGTGGGGGCCTGAGCACGGCGAGGGCATGTGTGGGGCATGTGTACCTGACAGTATTTCAGGGACCCCAGACTGGCAGCACCAGGCTATGTTTGATGGGTGACTCACTGGGTGTGAGCTTGTTGCCCATCCCTGGGAACCTAGAATATCCCAGGGCAGAGGTTGCAATACCCTTGGGGTTGCCCATCCGCGGTAGATAGGAGCAATGGGCCTGAAGGAAGAGGAGACGCCCACCTCAACTTCTTCGCCCCTGGCTCGGCATGAAGCCTCAGTCCAGTAGCTAGTAGACCAGGTGCATTCATGCACCAGTCACAGGGTGGGGCCCCTGGTACCCCTGCGCGCATCCCCATGCCAAGGAGCCAACATTAAAAACAAAAACACTGTGACAGGTCAAGAGAGAGACTGAAGAAGAAAGAAGAACATTTTATATTTTATAATGTTGGTACTTACATTTTATAAGTACCTTTAATGGCACTTTTTTCCTGCTTTTTGAACAAGGCCTGCGTTTTTATTTTTCATGGGGCACCATAGATTATGTGGCCGGTCCTTTCTGAACTACAGTGTCTACTCCTAACTCCTACTAATTCTGTAGGAAAATCCACAACCTTTGAGCTAAGGGGAGTTGTTTGACTAACAAAATAAATAATGGTTTCCTTTTGAGACAAGGTTCACAGACATTGTAATGTTAATTAATAACCTTTGTGGGCATCTAAGACACTGTGGTTTTATCAGTGCTTCGAGCAACTGAATTCTGTAAGCAGGACTTTGGGAAAAGGCTTTGCAGTGAGAGAGCAAGCCCCCACCAAATGGGCATCTCTGACTGTCACCAGAGAGTGGAGTGTGGTTGAGCTCTGATTACAGAACATTTAACAAGACACAAAGCGACTGTTGTTTGTGCTGTGTTTGCTGCATCCAGGCGGTTCCCTTCTGAGTCCTTGGAGAAAATCCACAAGCACAGGGCAGGTGCAACCATCTGCACGTTTCAGGGCTGTGATGCTTCTGAGACTTCCGGGTGGGGGCCCGGAGGGGAAGTGTCTTTGCTTGGCAGCTGTGCTATGTGTTGCCTTGTGCAGGGTGCTTGGCAGCTGTGCTTGGAAAGGGCCTTCAGTAAGGGGCTGGTGGGAGTCAGGCAAAGGGGAGGGGTAGAGTTATTTTTAATGGTGGTAAGGTTGATATTACCAAACCTTACCAAAACCTAGAGTATACTGGCCAATTCTAAAGTCTTGTTCAGAGTCTGTACTCTTAAGATTTTTTAAATAAATGCCAGTAATGAGGGTGTTTTGTTATTGTTGGGTTTTGTTTTTGAATCATGGTTCAGCATGATTCGGTGGAGAGGCCTAGGTCTTCTCCTGTGCTGAGTTCCCCTAGTACAAGTGATGGAGTCCCCACTGTGTGCTAGGGGTGCTTTTATATTCTTCGTCTTAGTCTTCCTGAGACCTCTGTGGGCTGGGTATGTGGAAGAGGGTGATAAAACCTGGAACTCGCACTCACCTACTGTTCATCTCAGCAGCAAGAAGCAGCCATAGTGGATTGGGCTTCCAACAGGGGCTGCTTCTTCATGCAGAGATCACCATTTGTGGTCAAGGTTAGCTTGGGGCTAGGGGTTTCTCCAGAGGGAGTTGGGAATGGAGAGTCTTGAGAACAGGGGACATCACAGGCTCGAATATTTCTCCCCTATTTCCTTCCCTCCTCCCCACCTTGTCTTGGAGCTTAATCTTTTTATATAGCTTCTGAATGAGCTTCCAGTTTGTCAGTGAACATCTGAAAATGTGGCAGCCACACCTGGTCTGGTGCTAGTTCTTGGTAGCTTGTGCTCCCCTGAGAGTGATCAAAAGCAGCCCCAGATATCCTCACGGCTTGCTTAACAGAGAGATGGGCACCACTGATTCAAAAAGGCTCTGTCATTCCCCATCTTTGACATTTTGGCATTGAAGTAATTTTTAATTGATCTTCTAAATTTCTCTGAGAAGTTTATAAGGCCAGCAGCCTCCAAAGTGGAGGCATATATCCCAGGGGTGTGGGAAGAAAATACTAGAACTTCTAAATAGATTACGTCTGTATGTAAGAAGCCCATGTTTCGCGCTACACTAAGGCATCCTGAAGTGACCACGGGGAGGCAATGCACAAGAGAATAATAAGAAAGAGTAGAGTTGACAGTACTAATCCTAGTACATGCTTATCTTTAGCCACATTATGGGGTTAAAAAAGATAACCTAATCACATCTAAGAAGTCAGACAAAACTTTTTTTTAAGTCAAAGAAACTATTGGGAATGTGGATTGAGATTCGTTCTTATTGTTGATGAATCTCACCCTATGTACATCATGCTTTGCAATATTAGCCATCGATAGTACTGGAGGTAGTTATGAATACATAAACAGACATATGTTAAAGGTGAGTGAACAAAAATGCTTTTCTTGAAGGAAGCACAATCAAAACATTTGGGAGAACATGGGCTAAGTCAGCATTTCCCCAGAAGTGTGCCCTGGAATACTAACTCCTCAGCATGTTAATGCAGTAGTTCTCCCAACCCCCCTTCACTAACAGACTCATGGATTACCTGAAGCTTTCCATTCCTTTGGTAGCACAAGCCAGCAAAGTACTCACTAATCACAGCCTTTGGGTTGCATATGTTTACCTAGCATCATTGATCGTTGTTTGCTCCAAACCTGTTTGTGCCAGTTTTACTTGTCATTGTGTTTGAGTAATTTAATTATTATGTAAACCAATGAAATAGGAGTACAAAAAGAAAGATCTGTTCTCTAAAAACTAAGTTGAAATAGATAAACTGTGGTACATCCAGTCAACGGAATATTACTGAACGCTAAAAAGAAATGAGCTATAAAATCATGAAAAGACATGAAGGAAGCTTAAATGTATATTACTAAGTGAAAGAAGCCAACCTGAAAAGGCTACATATTGTATGATTCCAACTATGTGACATTCAAAAAAAGACAAAACCATGGAGACAGTAAAAAGATCAGTGGTTGCCAGCAGTTGAGAGAGGAGAGAACAATGAATAACAGAGCACGGAGGATTTTTAGGGCAATGAAACTATTCTGTATGATACTACAGTAGTGGATACATGCCACTATACATTTGTCCAACCCATAGTTTCACAAGAGTGAACTGTAATGTACATTGTGGACTTTGGATGATAGTGATGTGTCAATGTATGTTCATCAGTTGTAGCAGATGTACCACACTGGTGCGGGATGTTGATAGCCGGGGAGGCTGTATGTTTTGGGTGAGGGTGCAGGGGATTTATGGGAACTCCCTGAATTGTCTGTTCAATTATTCTGTGAACCTAAAACTTCTTTTAAAAAAACAAAAGATGATGCTTTTGGATTGTTTCATGGTCTTTAAGATTTCTCTCCTTAAAGAGAAACACGCCGAAAACACACACACACTAGAAATTGTAGACCACACACTATGTATTATGATTTATAGAGGAAAGATGGTACAGAACTCCAGTGAGTGGGTACATACAAAGAAAAAGCCTAGGCTCTATGTTAGAAGATTGGCAAATGTTTATATTTGTGTTTGTTTGGGTCTTTTTTGTGGTACGCGGGCCTCTCACTGTTGTGGCCTCTCCCGTTGCGGAGCACAGGCTCCGGACACGCAGGCTCAGCGGCCATGGCTCACGGGCCCAGCCGCTCTGCGGCACGTGGGATCTTCCGGAACCGGGGCACGAACCCATGTCCCCTGCATCGGCAGGCAGACTCCCAACCACTGCGCCACCAGGGAAGCCCTATTTGTGTATTTTTAATTTAAATAAAATGTTTAAGATAGTGCATGTCATTTTTTAAGCATTCTCTGGTTTAACAGACTTCTTATGATTGACGAACCAACTCTTAGTCTTGATTGCATTGGACAGGAGGATTTCTACTGTGTTTTGCAGGGGTTAGGGAAGAAGGGTTTTATTTGCTTTTTAAAAATAAGTTTCGGAAACTGGGAGTAAATAATGTTAGAAAGGTTCCTTTACTCCAGACTTTCTCAGAGCCTTTACTATCCTACTGTGTGTTGAATCTCCAGAGAGAGAGAGTATGAAATGTTCTTTGAATTTATTTGACCACAGAACCCTTTTATTCCCTTGGGAATATCTTTCATCACCTCAAAGAACTAGTGTTCTGGGAAGCAGTTTGAGAAACACAGGAGTACAAAATTCATACATATGCTTGAAGCAATAAGGTTTTCAACCTACCAGTTGCCCCCAGCCACCCAGCTGATCAAGAGAACAACGTGATTGGCAGTTGTGTGCCTTCAAATTTCAACTCTGCCTTGGCTTAGGATGCAGGGGCCCCTCAGGTGCAGAGCGTTGGTGGTTGTGTTAGAGAAGTGAAGTGCTGCCAAACCAGGTGCCCTTCAGAAGGAGGGGGCTGTGTGGGTGTGGGGTGTTCAGAGAGGAGGAGAGGGGAAGTCGTTTGGCCACCAGGAAGTCAAAGTTTCCTTCAGTCAAATGACCTAGGAACAGCGTGAGAGGGAAGAAAAAACCGCAGTTGTACCCCCAGTGTGCTATCTCCCTCCCATCTCCATGCATTGTCTTAAAGAAGCCATGCACACACACACCTAAAATGGGACACATTTGGAAACCACCAACACCACCTGGCCAGGAACTGTTTCTCTGGGATGAATTCTTCTCATCCTGACTTCGCCTGACTCCTGCCTACAGATGCAGGTGCATGTCTGCACTTGAACTCAGGAGGAGGAAGCATGAGGGAAGAATTCCCAACACTTCAGTAAAATATTACCCCCTTAGCTGAACCCATAGCTAAACCCCAAACCAGCTCTGTGGGCATTTGCCAGGTGAAGATCCCCAAACTAGAAGTGTGTGGCCCCTGGCAAGGATTATCTGTGAGCCAGAGACCTGCCAGGAGAGTACCCTGGAAAAAGTATCCAGTTTCTTATCTGAGCATTTCTGAAACATACATGAGCTCTGTCTTGTCAAAGTTTAGACTTATGGAAGTCTTAAACATCTTAGAAGTATGAACTTCTAGGCACAACATTAACTCTTGGATTTTCTACTTCAACTATGTTAGGACAGTGGTGATATGTCTATTCACCTTTATTATCCTAAAGAAAAAGCAAAATCAGATTTATTTGTTTATGATGGAAAGTAGCCAATTGTAGAAGAAATGTTGAGTTCCATTTTGAAAAACAGGACCCCTGATAAATAATAAGTGCAAATACCAGAGGCTCCTGCTCTGTCATATCCACATTTCGGGGAGGATTTTGCTGGACGCTTGTTCTTGTGTGCACTGAGTCTCCCGTCTGAAAATGAAAGTATGAGTAGGAAATCTCATCTAAAATTAGAAACAGGTGGGGGCAGGGAGAGGCCCTGTGGGTACACTTGCTGGTGGCCAACCCCACCCCCAACAGAAAAGGGAGTGGGGCGGGGCTTGGCTTCCACCTCTGAAGCCCTACGGCTCTGTCAGTTTCAGGACTCCCCCGGAGTGGGAAGAGGAGAGAAATAGGTGAGTGAGGTTAAGAGGTGCAAGCTTCCAATTACAAAGTAAGTGAGTCATGGGGACAAAATGTACAGCAGAGGGAATATAGTTAATAATATTGTAATAACTTTGGTGACAGATGGTAACTAGATTTATGGTGGTGATCATTTTGTAATGTATAGAAATATTGAATCACTATGTTGTGCACCTGCAACTAACACAATGTAGTAGGTCAATTATACCTCAATTAAAAAAAAAAAAAAGACTCTCCTGGGGCCATGGGCGAGGAAGTAGGCCTCACACAAAATGATTACGTACACAAGTACTTTTGCTCTCCCATATGGAAGTTAAAGAGTGTTGACATACTTCATTGTTCCAGCACTGTCATATTACTTTTAAATTTGATTTTATTTTTTAACAGATAATGCATTTACCTGGTTCAAAACTCAAAATGACATAAAACATATATATTTAGCAGGCTTGTTGCCACCATTGACCCCCTTCTGCCACCCCTATGTAATCATCTTTTTCAGTTTTTAATATATCCTTTTCAGTGCTTTTTATATATATACTATTTCATTCTTTTATTCAATGCCTATTTCCTAAGCACCTGCTATTTTCTAGGCTATATATTTTAAGCACTGTTTTGGGCATACAGTAGTCCTCCCTCTTCTGTAGGGAGTATGTTGCAACACCCCTAGTGGATGCCTAAAACCAGGGATAGTACCAAACTCTATATATATAGATATAGATATAGATATAGATATAGATATAGATATAGATATAGATATAGATATATATGATTTATATAGTATACTGTGTTTTTTTCCTATACATGCATACCTACGATAAAGTTTAATTTATAAGTTAGGCACAGTGAGAGATGAACAATAACTAATAATAAAATCGAACACTTATAACAATATATTATAAAAAAGTTACGTGAATGTGATCTCTCTCGAAATATTGTACTGTACTCACCCTTCTTCTTGGGTTGGTGTGAGATGATAAAATGCCTACGTGATGAGAGGAAGTGAGGCGAATGACGTTGGCATTGTGATTTAGCACTGGGCTTCTGTTGATCTTCTAACGACAGGTCAGAAAGACGATCGTCTGCTTCAGGTGACCCTGGATCATCGGGCCATTATGACGTCCATGGTTGGATGTCAGGAGACTATGTTAGTGGTTGGGGATCCCGGGTGGGGCGGGATGGAGCAGGATGGCCCAAGATTTCATTGTGCTACTCAAAATGGTGCTCAATTTAAAACTTAACGAATTGTTTATTTCTGCAAGTTTCCATTTAATATTTGCAGACTGCAGTTGACCACAGGTAACTAAAACTGCAGAAAGCAAAACCACGAATAAGGGAAGACTACTGTACATCCTAACTGTCATGGAGCAAAAATCCTTACTCTCATGGAATTTATCATCTAGAAGGGGGTAGACAGACAATAATCAATGAACATAAGAAATAAGAAAATAATGGAGTGAGGAGGATGGTGGTGTGAAGGTTCAAAGGGGCACATTGTAATTTTAAATAGGGTAGTCAGGATAGACTTCACTGAGAAAGTGACGTTTTGAGCAGAGTTGAAGAAGGTGAGGGAGTTAGCTGTGTGGGTATCTGGGGGAAGAGCATTCCAGACAGAAAGACAGCCCATACAAAGGCCCGAAGCAGAGCATGCCTGTCATATTCATGGAACAGCAAAGACCCAAGTGTGGCTGGAGTGGAGAGAGTGAGGAAGAGTAGTAGGAGATGAAGTCAGAGAGGAAGCATGAAAGGACAACAGACTGTGCAGGAGCTTGCAAGGACTTCAGTGTTTACTCTGAATGTGATGGGGAGCCTGTCCCAGATTTTGAGTGGCATGATCTGACTTACATTTGAATAGAATCTCTCTGGCTGCTATGTTGGGAACAAAGGGTGGAAGAAGGGAGAGGCTGGTTTTGAGGCTATTGCAGTAATCCAGGCAAGAGGAGATGGTGAATCAAACAAGGTTGGGAGCAGTGGAAGTATTAAGTGGTAAGATTCTGGGCATATTTTTAAAGTAGTCACTGATGAACTGGGTATAGGGTTTGGGAAAAAGAGAAGAGTCCATGATGACTCCAAGGCTTTTGACCTGAGCAACTGGGAAAACTGAATTGCCATCAGTTGAGATGGCAAGTTAGGGAGGGAAGATCAGAAATTTAATTATGCACAAGTGAAATTTGAAATGCCTTTTAGACATCCAAGAAGAGATGCCAAGTGGATATTAGATCTAAATTTGAGGGTTGTCAGTATACAGATGGTATTTAGCCATGATACTAAATGAGATAGCCAAGGGGGTGAGTGCAGATAGGAAAAACAAAAACGGTGAACCAAGGGCTGAGTCCTAGGACACTCTAATGTTAAGAGCTGGTGGTAGAGGGGGGAGGCAGGAGGAGAACCAGCAAAAGGAACCTACAGGGAACAGTGAGGTAGAGGAAAACTAGGACAGGGTGGTGTCCCAACGTCTGGTGATGGAAGTTTCTCAAGAAAGAGGAAGTGAAAAATTGTGTGAAATGTTATTGGCAGTCAAGTAAAACCACTGGCTTTAGCCATGTTGAGGTCACTGGTGTTTATGACAAAATCAGTTTCAGTGGAGTGAAAGGTAAAAGCTGTGTGAGTGGGTCTAAGAAGGATTTTGAGAGAAGTCACAGACATTAAGTATAGACATCTCTTTCTGAGAGATTTGCTAGAAAGGGAGCAAAGAAATGAGGCAAAAGCTGACAGGGGAAATGGGGTCAAGTGGAGAATTTTTATGAGGTGGGAGAAATGTGTGCTCTTGTGAATGATTCAGGAAAGAGGGGAGAAGTGATGATATCAGAGAAAGGCAAATATTTGGACCAATGACCTTGAATAGACTTGAGGGGATAGCCTCTCCCTTTATTGTTATTTTCTGTATCTTTCTTTTAAAAGATAGCATTTTATACCCACTTTTCTACACCTTGCATTTTCCGCTTAATCTATGGTTCTTTTCACATCAGTACATGGAGAAATTCTTCTCTTTTTTTACAGCTGCATACTATCCCATTGGAAGGATATACCACAGTTTGTGTATTGTTTCTAAGTTTTTGCTGTCCTCAGCAATGCTATTCTGAATAACTGTGTATATGCCTCATCACATGTGTGTCAGCCCTGTTGCTGCTTCAGTGCAGGAGCTAAAGTTCATCTTCTGCGGCTCTCAACATTTCTAATGTGTGACTCTTTCTTCTCTCTTTTGGATTTCCTCCTCTTTTTTTATTAACTCTGCATTCAAATTAATTTTGCCTTGTAACACCAGGAATGTACTTAAATAGATAAATATAATAGCTCTTCATTTATTTCTGATCGTTGTGTTAGGTCCAAATAATTGTTCAGATACATATAGGGACTTTATGAAAACAGATGCCATATAGGATCAATAATTATATTTGATTTGGGATTTTTAGTTATGGTAACAAAATATTGTTCACTGGACTTCAGAGGTACTTTTCCAAATCTTTTTGTTAGGAATCTTGTTAGAGATCTTCCTTATTCCCATGTTCTGGAGGATCCTGTGTCCTCAACCACCACCTCCCCTCCCCTGCCTCACCCATTAGTTTTTGTGTATTTGGAAGTGACAGCTTGTGTCCAGTGTTATGTCTCAGACAGTTGCCATCTCGTAGCTATTAATGGTTGTTCAATATTTTCTGGTACTGGTGTTGGTATGTTTCTCCCCTAGACCTTTGGAAACACCAAGTCATGAGAGAAAACTTTTCAGTTATCAGACCACAAATAGTTGAAAATTTTGTACAGAGATTACTGGAGAATTACCAGGATGGTGGACTAGAGGTATGTACTGAAAATTAGTCATTCTAGAGTGTGGTTTGCTTTTTTTTTTTTTAACATAAACGCAAACAAGAAAGACTTTCCCTTCAACACATCTCCTAATGCTTCCCTTACTCCCTTAGAGTTGAAGATGTGAAAACTGAGGCTGAACTCAAAGTAGAAATCACATGTTACCATTTTAATTTTGGAAAAAGACTGATTTCTAATTAAGTTGGGAGAGTAATTAGAATATACATGTTGGCTAATTTCAGATTTGACCAATTCTTTAGAGTAACCTTGGAGTTTATGGATGAGTTGTTTTTAGCAACATTTCCTGTTATTGATTTTTTTAGTATAAAAATTTTAAGAGAAAAACCAAAATAACCTATGAAATCACTACCTAGAAAACTTCTTTAAATGTGCAATATGAAGAAAACGTAACACCTCAGAGAGGTAACATTTTCACCCCTATTCCACTCCATCATCCCCAGTTTCCTCTCCCAAAGGAAACCAGTATCAACAATTTGTATGTGTGTATATGTATTTGAATTCATAACTACTCCATATAATATGTATTTAACAATAATATATATTTAATACACACAACAGGCATACACATAGTCCTTGGAGTTTTTAACTGTTTACTATTGACAGGAGGTACCTTTCTAAATCAAAGGAATCTGCTGAAAAGGCAGTATGAGAGAGTGTTTGTGGATATTTGGCCATAACAGAGTTTTTAGGATCTTTAAGGAATTAAGCCTTAAGTGCAGTAGGTAGCTGTGAATCCAGTGTCCTTTGAAATTCAATCATTTTTAAAAGCCTGCCTTAGAAAAATGTGCTCAATTTTTTGGACAACATTTTCTCCACATTTACATTTTTCTAAGCTCTCCAAATAGTCCCCATAATTTTATAATAAGCACTTCAGTTCTTATTTATAAGGTAGAGAATTCACAAGCTTGCTTAGAGATACACTATTCCTCAGAATTTATATGTATTTGTTTTAAGCTTTCAATTATACCCAGTGTGGTGCTGTGTATTCTGATGAGGGGGTGAAGTAATTCCTCTTGGATCCCTGCAGTTCAGTGATCCTCAAGCAGAAGTACAGAGGTGATTAAGGTGGGGTATGCTCAGAAAAATGTTTGAATCAAAAACTTTTGTGGCTTTCCTTAAAAGGAAGGAAATTCTGACACATGCTTCATTATGGAAGATATTCTGTTACATGAAATAAACCAGTCACAGAAACATAAATGCTGCATGGTTCCACTTAGATGAGGTACATAATGTAATCAAATTCATAGAGACAGAAAGTAGAATGGTGTTTGTCAGGGGCTGGCGGGTGGGGGAATGGGAAGTTAGTGTTTAATGGGTACAGTTTCAGTTTGGCAACATGAAAAGAGTTCTAGAGATTGATTGCACAACGTTGTGAATGTACTTAATGCCGCTGAACTGTATACTTTAAAATGGCTAAAATGGCAAATTTAATGTATGTTTTACTGTGATAAAAAAAGCAAACAAAAAGTTTGTGGCTCAAGATCTGCTCATCCCTTATCTATGTACTTCACCCCAACATTGAAGACAGGATCTTCTGGGAAAGAAATGTGAGTATTAGTAAACAGGGCAAACCTAGATCAGGCACAGCTGAAACTGAGGGCACACTGAAGAGGCTGGTATCAGCCTGCGGTTGTCTTGGAATAACAGGACCCCAGAATGTTAGGTCCCTCCAAAGTCTGTGCCTGGTGGGCTTCTAGTCTCTTCTGGATCATCTGCAGTGACTGGGAGCTCACTCTCTTTCAATCCCCACCCATACCTCCCCACCCCCATCCCTGGCAACTCTTGTTTCAGGCACCTCTTACTGATCTGGATTTGGCCTCCCCACTGTCTCCACCATGGATCCTAGTTCTGTCTCTGGGACACCACAGATCACGGTTCTGACCCCTCACAACAAGCCTTGAGATAAATGAGGGCAGGTCAGTCAGAGAAGCTCAGTTGGGCCATTGCTAGCATGCATGAGTCTTCTGTAAAATTACAAGTTGGGCCAGCTCCAGGAGGACAGACCCAAACAGGTGCCCCTCTGGGTGGTGGATAACAAATATTTACCCATTCCTTCAGGCCGTACAGCCTATACCAGGGCACATGGACAGGGAAATGGTGCTCCCCTCACCTGGGTGCCCCTGCGCAGAGCAGACTGCACTGGTGTGCAAGGAAAGCCTGAGCCCTGCCTTCCCTTCTTCAGCCTAAACCAGCTTCCTTTCCTTCAACCTCTATGAGTGCCCCACCCTCCTGGTCAGGATCCTCTAAATTCAAGGTTGTCTGGCCAGCCAAGAGTACCCTTGTCCTGGGTGCTCTGCTTTGATTAACGCCCATGAATGTGTTAGGTTTTGTCACAGCTGACTCATTAGGCTAACAGCCACCTGAAGCCCACACATGGCCTTCAGGCATCCTGCTACTGCCTTATTATTAGCTTTGTTCTTGTTCAACTTGGTGCACTCTTTGAACCTCTTGAAATCTTTAAAACTCTGGATTTTTATCATCCACCATACTCTCTCCCTTCCAGGTTCATGTCAGCCTACCCTCGGTATCTTCCTTCAAGCCTTTAATAACAGTGTATGAAAGGAGAGGCCCCAAGTGCTGTGCTACCCACTCTGGGTCCCCTCCAGGCTTAACAGGTACTTTGGGCACAGTCTTTCAGTGACCAGAAACTCATCCGGTTGTCCTTTCACCCAGCCCATGTTCTCCGTTTGTCCAAAAGGACATCATAAGAAACCTTCTCAGATGTCCTGCTGAAATCCAGATACACTGCATCTGCTATATTTCCTGAGGGAAAAGTTTAATCTGATCTGACTGTTCTTGAACCCACGTTGGCTTCTTGTGATTTTTGCTTCCTTCTCCAAATTCTTCTCCAAAACTATGTTGAATGAGAGTGGTGAGAGTGGGCAACCTTGTCTTGTTCCTGATCTTAGTGGAAATGCTTTCAGTTTTTCACCATTGAGGACGATGTTGGCTGTGGGTTTGTCATATATGGCCTTTATTATGTTGAGGAAGGTTCCCTCTATGCCTACTTTCTGGAGGGTTTTTATCATAAATGGGTGTTGAATTTTGTCAAAAGCTTTCTCTGCATCTATTGAGATGATCATATGGTTTTTCTCCTTCTATTTGTTAATATGGTGTATCACGTTGATTGATTTGCGTATATTGAAGAATCCTTGCATTCCTGGAATAAGCCCCACTTGATCATGGTGTATGATCCGTTTAATGTGCTGTTGGATTCTGTTTGCTAGTATTTTGTTGAGGATTTTTGCATCTATGTTCATCAGTGATATTGGCCTGTAGTTTTCTTTCTTTGTGACATCCTTGTCTGGTTTTGGTATCAGGGTGATGGTGGCCTCGTAGAATGAGTTGGGGAGTGTTCCTCCCTCTGCGATATTTTGGAAGAGTTTGAGAAGGATAGGTGATAGCTCTTCTCTAAATGTTTGATAGAATTCGCCTGTGAAGCCATCTGGTCCTGGGCTTTTGCTTATTGGAAGATTTTTAATCACAGTTTCAATTTCAGTGCTTGTGATTGGTCTGTTCATATTTTCTATTTCTTCCTGATTCAGTCTTGGCAGGTTGTGCCTTTTTAAGAATTTGTCCATTTCTTCCAGGTTGTCCATTTTATTGGCATAGAGTTGCTTGTAGTAACCTCTTATGATCTTTTGTATTTCTGCAGTGTCAGTTGTTACTTCTCCTTTTTCATTTCTAATTCTATTGATTTGAGTCTTCTCCCTTTTTTTCTTGATGAGTCAGGCTAATGGTTTATCAATTTTGTTTATCTTTTCAAAGAACCACCTTTTAGTTTTATTGATCGTTGCTATCGTTTCCTTCATTTCTTTTTCATTTATTTCTGATCTGATTTTTATGATTTCTTTCCTTCTGCTAACTTTGGGGTTTTTTTGTTCTTCTTCCTCTAATTGCTTTAGGTGCAAGGTTAGGTTGTTTATTCGAGATGTTTCCTGTTTCTTAAGGTAGGATTGTATTGCTATAAACTTCCCTCTTAGAACTGCTTTTGCTGCATCCCATAGGTTTTGTGTCGTCGTGTCTCCATTGTCATTTGTTTCTAGGTATTTTTTGATTTCCTCTTTGATTTCTTCAGTGATCACTTTGTTATTAAGTAGTGTATTGTTTAGCCTCCATGTGTTTGTATTTTTTACAGATCTTTTCCTGTAATTGATATCTAGTCTCATAGCGTGTGGTCGGAAAAGATACTTGATACAATTTCAATTTTCTTAAATTTACCAAGGCTTGATTTGTGACCCAAGATATGATCTATCCTGGAGAATGTTCCATGAGCACTTGAGAAAAATGTGTATTCTGTTGTTTTTCGATGGAATGTCCTATAAATATCAATTAAGTCCATCTTGTTTAATGTATCATTTAAAGCTTGTGTTTCCTTATTTATTTTCATTTTGGATGATCTGTCCATTGGTGAAAGTGGGGTGTTAAAGTCACCTACTATGAATGTGTTACTGTCGATTTCCCCTTTTATGGCTATTAGTATTTGCCTTATGTATTGAAGTGCTCCTATGTTGGGTGCATAAATATTTACAATTGTTATATCTTCTTCTTGGATTGATCCCTTGATTATTATGTAGTGTCCTTCTTTGTCTCTTCTAATAGTCTTTATTTTAAAGTCTATTTTGTCTGATATGAGAATTGCTACTCCAGCTTTCTTTTGGTTGCCATTTGCATGAAATACCTTTTTCCATCCCCTTACTTTCAGTCTGTATGTGTCTCTAGGTCTGAAGTGGGTCTCTTGTAGACAGCAAATATATGCGTCTTGTTTTTGTATCCATTCAGCCAATCTGTGTCTTTTGGTGGGAGCATTTAGTCCATTTACATTTAAGGTAATTATCGATATGTATGTTCCCATTCCCATTTTCTTAATTGTTTTGGGTTCGTTATTGTAGGTCTTTTCCTTCTTTTGTGTTTCTTGCCTAGAGAAGTTCCTTTAGCAGTTGTTGTAGAGCTGGTTTGGTGGTGCTGAACTCTCTCAGCTTTTGCTTGTCTGTAAAGATTTTAATTTCTCCATCAAATCTGAATGAGATCCTTGCTGGGTAGAGTAATCTTGGTTGCAGGTTTTTCTCCTTCATCACTTTCAATATGTCCTGCCACTCCCTTCTGGCTTGCAGAGTTTCTGCTGAAAGATCAGCTGTTAACCTTATGGGGATTCCCTTGTGTGTTATTTGTTGTTTTTCCCTTGCTGCTTTTAATATGCTTTCTTTGTATTTAATTTTTGACAGTTTGATTAATATGTGTCTTGGTCTATTTCTCCTTGGATTTATCCTGTATGGGACTCTCTGTGCTTCCTGGACTTGATTAACTATTTCCTTTCCCATATTAGGGAAGTTTTCAACTATAATCTCTTCAAATATTTTCTCAGTCCCTTTCTTTTTCTCTTCTTCTTCTGGAACCCCTATAATTCGAATGTTGGTGCATTTAATGTTGTCCCAGAGGTCTCTGAGACTGTCCTCAGTTCTTTTCATTCTTTTTTCTTTATTCTGCTCTGCAGTAGTTATTTCCACTATTTTATCTTCCAGGTCACTTATCCGTTCTTCTGCCTTAGTTATTCTGCTATTGATCCCATCTAGAGTATTTTTCATTTCATTTATTGTGTTGTTCATCATTGTTTGTTTCATCTTTAGTTCTTCTAGGTCCTTGTTAAATGTTTCTTGCATTTTCTCTATTCTATTTCCAAGATTTTGGATCATCTTTACTATCATTATTCTGAATTCTTTTTCAGGTAGACTGCCTATTTCCTCTTCATTTGTTAGGTCTGGTGGGTTTTTATCTTGCTTCTTCATCTGCTGTGTGTTTTTCTGTCTTTTCATTTTGCTTATCTTACTGTGTTTGGGGTCTCCTTTTTGCAGGCTGAAGGTTCGTAGTTCCTGTTGTTTTTAGTGTCTGTCCCCAGTGGCTAAGGTTGGTTCAGTGGGTTGTGTAGGCTTCCTGGTGGAGGGTACTAGTGCCTGTGTTCTGGTGGATGAGACTGGATCTTGTCTTTCTGGTGGGCAGGTCCACGTCTGGTGATGTGTTTTGGGGTGTCTGTAGACTTATTATGATTTTGGGCAGCCTCTCTGCTAATGGGTGTGGTTGTGTTCCTGTCTTGCTAGTTGTTTGGCATAGGATGTCCAGCACTGTAGCTTGCTGGTCGTTGAGTGAAGCTGGGTGCTGGCGTTGAGATGGAGATCTCTGGGAGGTTTTCGCCGTTTGATATTATGTGCAGCTGGAAGGCCTGTTGTGGACCAGTGTCCTGAAGTTGGCTCTCCCACCTCAGAGGCACAGCACTAACTCCTGGCTGCAGCACCAAGAGCCTTTCATCCACACGGCTCCTTAATTTGGGATGATTCGTTGTCTATTCATGTATTCCACAGATGCAGGGTACATCAAGTTGATTGTGGAGCTTTAATCCGCTGCTTCTGAGGCTGCTGGGAGAGATTTCCCTTTCTCTTCTTTGTTCTCACAGCTCCCAGGGGCTCAGCTTTGGATTTGGCCCCGCCTCTGCGTGTAGGTCGCAGGAGGGCGTCTGTTCTTTGCTCAGACAGGACGGGGTTAAAGGAGCCGCTGATTCGGAGGCTCTGGCTCACTCAGGCCGGGGGTAGGGAGGGTCACGGAGTGTGGGGCGGGCCTGCGGCGGCAGAGGCCAGCGTGACATTGCCAGCCTGAGGCGCGCCGTGCGTTCTCCCGGAGGAGTTGTCCCTGGATCCCGGGACCGTGGCAGTGGCAGGCTGCACAGGCTCCCCGGAAGGGGGGGTGTAGATAGTGACCTGTGTTCGCACACAGGCTTCTTGGTGGCGGCAGCAGCGGCCTTAGCGTCTCATGTCTGTCTCTGGGGTCCGCACTTTTAGCCGCGGCTCGCGCCCGTCTCTGGAGCTCTCTTAAGCAGCGTTCTTAATCCCCTCTCCTCGTGCACCAGGAAACAAAGAGGGAAGAAAAAGTCTCTTGCCTCTTCGGCAGGTCCAGACTTTTCCCCGGACTCCCTCCCAGCTAGCCGCGGTGCACTAACGCCCTGGCCCTGCAGGCTCCAGTCCTCTCCCGGTGCTCCGACTAAAGCTGGAGCCTCAGCTCCCAGACCCGCCCGCCCCAGCGGGTGAGCAGACAAGCCTCTCGGCTGGTGAGTGCCGGTCGGCCCTGATCCTCTGTGCTGGAATCTCTCCGCTTTGTTCTCCGCACCCCTGTTGCTGTGCTCTCCTCCGCAGCTCCGCTCCGAAGCTCCCCCACTCCGCCACCCGCAGTCTCCGCCCGCGAAGGGGCATCCTAGTGTGTGGACACTTTTCCTCCTTCACAGCTCCCTCCCGCTGGTGCAGGACCCGTCCCTATCCTTTTGTCTTTGTTTATTTTTTTCTTTTGCCCTAACCAGGTTACGTGGGGGGTTTCTTTCCTTTTGGGAGGTCTGAGGTCTTCTGCCAGCGTTCAGTAGGTGTTCTGTAGGAGTTGTTCCACGTGTAGATGTATTTCTGGTGTATCTGTGGGGAGGAAGGTGATCTCTGTGTCTTACCCTTCTGCCATCTTCCCGGAAGTCGATGAGATTAACCTGGGCCAAGTTTTAAAGCACAAGTCGGAGTTGGCCAGAGGAAGAAGGGCTGGGGAGGGAAGGCAGCAATCTAGGAAGGGAGTTATAGCAGAGTTCAGAGGAGGAGATTGTAAAGGTAGGCAGGGCCAGATCCTGAATGGCCTTGTGTGTAATCCTTAGGAGTTTGGATTTCATCCCAGAGTCAGTGGGAAGTCACTGAAGCATTTTGTCAGCAGAGGTAGGTTTTAGAAATATCATCAAAACACCTTGTGTGTGCCTGATGTTAGATGGATTGTTGTGAGGGGCTCTGAGAGGAAGCAAACCACAGAAGCACAGTTTGCTCCCAGCAGGGTCAGACTTTTGCCAGAACAAGGCCTGGCACCTACCATGCTTCAATCCAGGCTGGATCTCCAGAAGAATCCATGGGGCAATCTTGTGCTCTTCCAGCCAGTGCCACACAATATGGTTCAGGTTTAAGAGTTGGTGAAGAAATCAGCCCACTGGAGGGCACTGGGCCAACGGTCATGACTCTGGTTCTTATGCAACCCAGGCACCTGCCTTCTAGGGGAAGTTGGCAGATGAAGCCCCTTTGTGCTGCACTTTGACATCAAGCAGACTTTTAGTGACCTAGGAAGGCAGGGGTGAGTTGTAGAACAGCTTTTGAGAAACAAGTTGCTCTCTGAGCTCATAAGACTTGCCAACAGAAGCACATAGGCTGTAGTCCCACAACAGATGCTGCTCAGGTGGCTCCAATGCTGCTTCTGGGAGGCCAAGTACCATCTGCAGAAGCAAAGTTCATCTGGAGAGAGGGACTGCTGGGAACTGGGAGTCTCCCTGCACCTCTCTGTCACCTGTCAGTCACTGCTGCCTGTCTGCCCCACTCAGACATGGTCCATGTGCCCATTGCAGATGCTCTGGCAGGGCCCTTACTCCTCTCCCTGCCTTCCCCTCACCCCCTATATGCCATCGCCTTGAGCTGATCTTTCAGCCCAGTCTCCTGAAGCCTCAGCAGAGCCACTGAGGGAAGGGAGCAACATGATTTCTCTGGCTTCTGGAGATGCTCAAGGGGAGTCCTGGCTATTCTTACCTCTTTGGTGTAACACAGACTCATCCAAGGCTTCCTCCTTGGCTGGTTAAAATAGCATGCTGGCTAAGAGAGGATGGCAGAGGGCCATGGTGGTTCAAGTCTGCATTTCTGTTTGTTTGGGATCCTATATCTGCAGTGGCTATGGAGGCATTAGTTTGAGAAGTGTTTGCCCTGTGGAGGCCCTGTTGGCATGCTCAAGTTTGGGCACTGCTGTTCAGGACAGAGAGGGGTAAGTCACTGTGGCTGACTCCAAGCACTGGGCCTGGCCCACCTGGATGAGGTCACCAGCCATACCTTGATGGCCCCAATGTGGTCTCATGACTTCTCAAGGCTTCAGGCTTTCAACGCACTCAGTCTGGGAAGTGCTCTCTTTGTCAATACTAATTCATGTAGCCTTGGCCCTTTCACCATAAAGAAGTAAAGGTCCAGGGGATGGAATCTTGGTGTCCTTTGCCTTGGTGTCAGCAGTGGACTCTGGCTGTCCTACTGCTCACTTTCCAGGACCAGGATGGATTGCCCTCACCCACCTCCTCTGAGAGAACCCCTTGAGGAGGCCCTGGAGAGTGAGGGTGGGAGGCTGAGCGCCTCCCCTGACTGCCTGGCTCCTGCTCATAAAATCCCCCATGAGCAGAGGTTTTCATCTACTGTTTCCATTATGCATGTCTTGAGTGCATCCTGCCAAGCTGCTATAGTTGATAACCTTTACCGAAGCTTTACTATTTTTAAATTAGTATATACATTTTATTTAGGCATACATTTTTATATATAATTATTATAATTATATATACATTTTATGATTATATTAGAAAATAGAAATATGATGTATTAGAAAATACACTCATAATCTTACCCTCGTTGATAGCCACTATTATTATTTTGGTGTCTTTCCTTCCAAATTTTATTTATAACTTTTAAAAATTCATGCACTTTTTTTTAACAAAATAAGATTATTCTATATGCCTTTTTGTTGTAGTGTACTTTTTTCACTTGACTATATGTTATAAACATGTTTCCTTGTCAATAAACATACATCCACAGCACAGTTTTTGGTGGCTGTTTAGTGTTTCATCCTATAGATGAATAAGACGTATTCAACCTGTTTTCCATCATTAAGTACCTTAGGTTGTTTCCATTTTTCTTTTCTATTGGAAGGGCTACTCTAAAGAACATCTGTTAACATATATTTTTGTGTATAACTTTTATTATTCTCTAAAAATAAATTCCTGGAAGAGGAGTTACTGGATCAAAGAGCATGAATATTTTAAAACCCTTTCACAGCCACTGCTGGTCTGCCCTCCAAAGTACTACACTGACTTCTCTTCCTGTCAGCAGTGGTGAGCGAGCCACTTTCCTCACTCCATCAGTACTGGGTTTTTATCAGTATTTGCCATCTCCGCTAGTTTGCCTGACCTGGCAAAGCGTGTCTGGGCCCTCTCTGGAGGTCAGTGGCACAGAGGTTGCACTGATAGGACAGTGTCACCAGGACAATCAAATCAGAGCCAGGGGAATCACCCCAGGCTGGAAGGAGAACCTAGTTTGTGCAGCAAACTTCCAGTGAGCCTAGAGCCGTCCAGACCCTGGAAGTGTCACAGATAAAGCTCATCAACTGAGCAGGCTGAATCTTGGAGTGGGCCCCATAGGACTACCAGATACACACACAAACACACTCACTGATACATGTTGAGGGACACATACAGACCTATAGAGACCTATACAAACACTCACGGAGAGAGACATACACAGAGAGGTACAGACACACAGAGAAACACACACAGACATGCATTTATGAATATAGACACACACACACAAATGCACACAGACACACTCGCTGATACAGACACACAGAGACACACAAGCACTCCCATGGACGTGCAGGTCCTAGTCAGGTAGATCTGCCCTACCTTCCACATATTGGCTCCCATTTCTCTTGGAGTCTAAACCTAAGTCTGCCTTGGATGGTTGGACTTTTCCTCTGTTCCTTAAAGACCACCTCTTCAGAAAGGGTGCCCAGCAGCCTAGAGAAAGGGATGGAATGGGACTGCCTAGAGAGGGAGAACTATGGCCCTTTGACCAAGGCAAGAAGTGCCCCTGTCAGAGGCCCCACTTCAGAGGCCCCTCTGGCTCTGCTCCAGCCCCACCCTTCCCCACGGCCAAGGGGATGTGCCCACTCCGATCCCTGGCCTTCCTTCTGGACCGTGCTCCGGATACCTGGGCACTGGAATTCCTGGCCCTTCCCCAGATCATCCTCCCCAGAGAGAGAATGGGCCTCACCACCCGTGAGCACACCCTGGCCTGTGGGGTAGACAAGGACAGCTGTGCAGGGGTGTGGACAGCCAGGGTGTCTGCTTATATGCATGCAAGCCCCCCTCCCACCCGTGTGATGTGAGGTCAAAGGGAGGAAGCAAAGGGGGTCAAACTGTAAACTATGGGTTGGAGACTAGCTCTCCCTGACCATATCTCAGCATAGAACTCAGAGTAGTCCAAGGATGATAAAAATCAAACCTGGCCTCCTGAGTCCCTTTGAAGGTCTGTTTTTCAAAGTAGGAGAATTAAACATTTTCATTTTAATAGTTTGATTTATAACCTTTAAATATATAGAACACTTAGACACGTGGAACGTGGGCATCCGTTTGTACTCTTGTCCCTGGCCCTGCAAATGTTAAGAGCAGACCTGAAAGAGAGACTTTCAAGGCTACAGAGCTGATGTTTTTCCATGGAGGAGAAATGGAAGTGGATCTGTAAGCCAAGGTAACATGTGCCTTGAGCTCTGGTGTGGTGGGGCTGCCTGGGGGAGCTGCTGTGAGCGATGGCCCTTTTCAGATCACTTTCAGGAAAGACCACCTCGAGACCTGCCTCCTTTCCCTGGGTTGTGATGTGATGGCCAAAGAATGCAGCAACTTCGAGAGCTACTCCATGTGTTAAGAGCATGTATTGGAGCATGCTAGGCAGAAGCTCTGCCAGAAAGAGCAAGTATGTTCCCAGACAGACAAGAAGTGCATTGGGGAAGGTGTGGGGAGGGAGGCCCAGGAATCACTCCAAAGAGGAAATAAAACACGGTGCAGTCTGGTGCAGGGAGGTGTTCTTATGCAAGAATTGAGGGTAGATGGCCCTCTCCAACGTTTTCTTCTCATTGGCTCATTTCCTTGGGCTCTGGTCTTCTCAGCTGGGAAGGTGATGGCCCCAGCAACACTGGGTTGTATGCTTTGGAGGGGTCTAGTGGGGAATATAAGAGGTAAGCAGTAAGGCAGCTGGCCCCCAGGGGAAGATCCATAGCTGACCTTCCCACCCTCAGCAAGCCCAAGGGACTTTGTGCTGTTCCTGGTTCAGCAAAGAAGCTAGGATCCTTGAATGAACTCTGTCTTTAGGATGCACATCATGGGTCTCACTGATGAGACTTCCTTAAAATGAGATCCCGTCCTAAAGTTCAGTGGAGCAACAAGCACAGTCCTAGCTCCAGGTGGAGCCTGAGGATCTCAAAAAGAAGCACGAATAACACAGATAAGGGCTGTCTGGAGCATGGTGCACTGAATAAATATTTGAGTTTGGGTATGCACTGCTTTCTCCTCTTTAGGAATTAGACATTATACGAAGAGGTCAGAGGCCACCTGAAGACAAGGCTGGTCAGGTAGGTCAGTTATTACTAAAAAAGTTCTCCATTTCTCAAATCCACAATCTCAGCAGTAGTCAGACATGGGACATCCTGGTGTCATTTTCTTGTGCCCCTTCCTATAGAAATCCCATCAATGACTGGTCCACTGCAGAGACATCCAGGGAGTGTGCCTGTACTTTTTAAGCAATGAGGGCTTTTTTTTTCTTAGTTTTTTGGTGACTTTTGTTATTTTTTTATTGCTTTGTTTTTTCTTTCTGTTTTTTTTTGGGGGGGGTGTTTGTTTTCTTTTGAGGCCAATGTGCCTTCTGAGGAGGAGGTATATAGGCTAAGGTGTCATGGGGAGGCCAGTTTGGAAATGGAAGCCAAGACAGTTGAAGTATTTTCTCCAAAGTACTTAAGTAGCATCTCTTCTGGGTTCATTCATTCAGCAGCCATTTATCGAGCACCTACAATGTGTCTGGAACTGTTCTGGGACCCTTAAGCCAACTTTAGCTTCTTCTGCCCACACTTGCACAACAGGATATTCACCTTCTTCATTAAGTTCAAAGTAGAATACCAATTCAACATTGATATATTGATACAAAGGACTCTTTTTGCAGTGGCCATGTGGAATTCCTGAATTATTTTCCATTAAAACAAAATTTCTGCTACTAGATTGCAGAGCTCAGTCACAATATGATCATGGAAGTCACTGCTCTGACTCGACTCACGGATTGGGAGGAGGAGACTCTGGATCTCAAAAAGCAAATTCGAAAAGAAGTCCAAGAAGAATATGAAGCATTAGTTCAAGCTTTGTTTGTGACATGTTTGCACATCAAAGTAAGTGACCTGGGTCGGATGTCTGGGCAGTCCTGTGGGGACCCGGGTGTACCTGACCCCCGCGGTGGCTGTACGGAGAGATCAATAACAGAGTGAGCTTTGTGACAGCAAGAGATTGTTGGGCCCAAGAATTCTCCAGCTCCAGGCTTTCACTGCAGAGAATGAGTCAGCAATGAGTGGTCATTATTTTCCCAAAAGAGACACTGAATTTTAAATAACTTAGATATTTGCAGTTTTCCTCACTCTACTGCCATGTTGCCATCTGATTGCTGTTGAGGGAAGGGGGAGTTTCTTCTCCCAAACCCCAACAGTTTATGTCACTGTTTTGTCTATTGAATGACCATCCAAAACAGGAGAGCACAGTGCCCTGGGCCAGGCCAAACCCCAGTGTAAGTGTAGGTAGCAACAGCCGCCTCCTGGAAGCTCACTGGGCAGATTCAGAATCTGAATCGGCTTTCAGAGATTTTACAACCTTCAAAATGCCCATCAGCCTTTCTCTCACATCTGGTGTCAGGGAGCTGCTGACCTGTCAGTAAAGATCCAGGCAGAAGAGGAGTGAGGGGGTTCCCATGTGCCCACAGCACTGTGGAAGCCTGTCACTGTCTTATGATGTCTGAGCAGCTGTAAGATGGAGACCCATGCCTAAAATGGGCTATTGTGGAGCCTGGTCCCCCTGCCCTACAAGTGAGAATTTCAGTACAAACCTACCACCCCCAAGTCCATGGCTTCCCCCAGACCTGCCCCCTTCTCTGCTATTAGATGTTCCTCAGAGCCAGCCCCATTTGGGTCCTTCCCTTACTCCCTTCCCCCAAAGGATTCCAGAATGGTCCCTGGAGTTGGTCCATTGAGAGGAGTTTCCACTGATGCTCTGCCTTGGTCTGGTTATTCCAGAGAGGAATGGACCTTTCTCCTTACTGTGAAGTGTCCACAAAACACAAATGCTTACAAATATTAAGGTATCCAAACCAACATGCATTGGGCCTGGTGCTGCAGGAGAGAGGTGAGCAGACAGTGAAGTCTAGAATTTACTAAGCCATCTTTCGGGTGTCAAATGGTTGGAAAATGTCTTAGGTTCTTTTTAGTTTCTGCCAGATTCCTAGACAAAAAGGAAATTCTCCACTTCTCTCAGGCTCAGTGAGTTCCACAAGCCCCTGAAGGTAGGGGAATCGCTGTTTTACCCCAGGGTCCCAAGAAGATGGTGAAGCTTTTGCTGTGTGGCCAGTAGCCAGGCTTCCTGCTGTGGCTCCCCGGCACTAACCTCCTGTTTCCTCTCCCGGGAAGTGGTTTAGAGGTGAAAGGATATCCCACAGTCACCCCTCACCCAAGGATGCTGGGTCTCCAAGTTGTACTTACTGATGAGCGAGCTATTTCACCATAAGCTGTTAGCCATAGACATTCGGAACGGGCTGTTTCACAATGAGATTTCTGTTGGAGCCTAAAGAGGAAGGCAGCCAGCTTGATTCCTTCCTCTAATTTATCTATTTTTATTTTATTTTATTTTATTTTTATTTATTTATTATTATTTTTTTTGCAGTACGCGGGCTTCTCATTGTTGTGGCCTCTCCCGTTGCGGAGCACAGGTTCCAGATGCGCAGGCTCAGCGGCCATGGCTCACGGGCCCAGCCGCTCCGCGGCATGTGGGATCCTCCCGGACCGGGGCACGAACCCATGTCCCCTGCATCGGCAGGCAGACTCTCAACCACTGCACCACCAGGGAAGCCCTTAATTTATCTATTTTTAATGGAGTTCCTTGTTAGTGGCTCATGGACAATGTCTTACCTGGTCAGGTTCTGCTGGGTCAAACTGATAGCAAAAATCCCTAGGTTCAAATTCCCAAGTAACCCTTTGTGTATGGGGCAGTGGGGGGGGGCGGTGGCTGGGGAGTGGTTTGGTTTTCCGCCTGTGACCTCCCATTCTTCTACCTGCTCAGCTTGTCTCGGCCTCTGACAACCACAGGCTCTGAGATGTGCGGGTGATGAAGCCCTGCGGGTTGAAGACAACACTAAAGGGGCCGCTAGTGAGGCTTCCAGACAATACCCGATGGAGTAATTGTCTGGGTGGATGTTGTTTTCATGTGATATTATTTCTGAAAGTTGGGTTTTAGGGGGCAAAGTAACTCTTCCTCAGCTGACCTTCCTGAACTTGAGCCTGCAATTTGCAGAAGCTGGATGAGAATCAGCTTAATTTGATCCAGAAAGTGTGTGAGCTCATCGGTGAAGTAAGAACAGAAGGGACTGACAATACGAAAGAAAGGCCTAAAGAAGAAATGGGGCTCCACCAGACCTGACGAAGAAATGAAAGAAAATCCAGCCATAGTATGTGATCTCATTTTGAGTGGGGTATCAGCATTTCATCCTAGCGTCTGACCCCACTGCTCACTCTGTTTGCATTCCTGTCCTGTTTCCCTGAGAAATCCTTGTGTCAGGCATTTGAAAAGGGCACTGGGTCTCACTGCACAATTGTCTCATCTTCTGGAAGGCATGTTTCTGATGTCAGGATTCATGTCCTTCCTGAGAAAAGTGCTGGGGGCAGCCTTTTCTGAAAGGCTTTTCTAAGCAGGAGCAGCTGCTGGCCTTGGAGCAGGACAACTGCAGCCTGGCCGCCCTGGTGTGCAAAATGAGAAGCCTGGGCCACTGGAGGCTGGCAGTGCAGCAGGCGCACTTCTGGGGCCAGCTGAGCAGGGCTGAGAAGGTGAGAGCGCTGGGGGAGGGAGGCCCGGCCCAGCAGGGGGAGGGGGTGGCACTGGCCTCCTTGGCTGCAGCTGCTGTGCTGGTGTCAGGTAGCAAGTTTTCCTGGGAACGGGCAAGAGCAGAGCCTGGGGAGAAATAGGAAAGAGCCAGAAGCAAATGGCAAAGAAGCAAATGAGAGAACAGATCAGAGTTTAGCACAAGGGAAGGGAAAAGATGGAGCGGGCAAGCTTTGTCAAAACACTGCAAATCCTTGAGTTTCAAGCATGATGATCTGAGGAAAATGAAGGAACAATAAGTGGAAAATCTGCTTTAAGGAAAATTGAAACCAGAGCACATATCAATAGTGGTTTGGAAACTTTTACTTACTGTTTCTGAAAGTCTTTATTTACTCTGATCTGTCACACTGTTCTTAACTGAAATCAAGGAAGCAGTGGCCAGCAGGAGCTGTGTTCTACCAGAAATTTTAAAGAACGATGGATGATGAAGTGGTTTAGAGACTCCTTGGGAAGCTGAAAATACGGAAAGGAAACTTATATCCTACCTTACTGTGTTTGGGATGTTCACAGGAAGCTATGCAAAGTAAAAAAGAGTGTTTGAACATCAAACTAATGGCAGAACAAGAAGTGCTTTTATTTTGTCAACAGCTATTGGCTCTAAGGCAGGCCCTGGCCAGGGCTCAGGCAGACAACGTGAGGATATGCAAGTAGCAGGAGAGCCAGGTGTCTGAGCTCAGAACCCCTCTTCCTCCCTCTCTTTGAACACGCTCTGGCGACCATACGTGGCACTCCGTTGCCTGTAGCAGTCACCAGAGGAACACAGTGTGAAGCCAAGCAGACGGCACTACTGGTGAAAGATGGCCTGGACCCTGGCTTCCCTTCTGCCTTCTTTCCAGCCCAGAAACCGGGGCAGTGGCCAAAAGCCTTTTGTTCTTATTCATATTTGGCTAAAATAGTGAAATATAGCTCATAACTAAGATTGTTCTGTGTGTTTCTCTGAGGATCTTTTTTACCCAGAGGGTATCTTGGGGTCTGGGTCTCTGCCTCTAACACATTCCTTTCACGCTCCAAGCATGTTTTCCATGAGTGTGGCCCTGCCATCAGCGTTATGCCCCAAGCAGAGAGTCTTGGTTTCCTTTCCTGATGACCCACACTAAGTCTTAATTTCAGAAGTTACTGATGCTCTATAGGGCCTGGCACCAAAATAAAGGCTTTTTAAGTCTAAGCTCTTAATAACTGTGCCAACCCTCTGAGCATGAATGAAACAGAGACCCTACGTTTAGAGAGAGAACAGCTGAGTTCAAATAACAGCCGAGGAAAGCTGGGCATATTTTAAAACATAAAATATAATTTGTTCCTTTTGGACCCTAATTCTTCCATTATTGTGTGCCAGTGAGTCATGATGTGTAATTATATAAAGTCACCCTACAAATATTAATCATCATTATTAATATTATAATTAAGGATCGACCTTCTAGTGACTGTTGATTAGAAAAATTTCAGAACAGAACCAATTATTACTACTCTTTTCCTTTTCCAACCATCTAGTATCTGGCTTCCTCAGGGCTATTTTGGAAGTCGAAACAGAGACAAGATTAGCACCTCCCTTCCCCACTCACTGTACGTATTGCATCACCCTGTGTCTCCAGGTTCAGCCCTTCCATTGCTATTGCGTGATAAAGGCGGAGTGACAGGGAAAATGCAAGTTGTGGTAGATATGACTATTTGGTCTTGCTACTGGCTGGCACAGGACAGGATAGAGCAGCTGGGCTGTGGTACCCTGAGCCCAGGAATACTTCACACAGTTCTGCCCCTGGGCGCTAATGGAGGGGACAGTTGTGTTGGCCAACCTCTCATCCCCTGCCCTCTGCTGAGAAGAAAGACTCTGTGCCTTTATTTCCTTTGGCCTTTTCCTGCCATAGGCTGAATTGCTGAAAGAATTAGAACACAGAGTGACCCAGGAAGCTCGCCACCGGCAGCAGGTGGATTTAATGAAAACCTCTAGCATGGAGAAGCTTTTGGAGGATGTGGAGCAAAAAGAACAGCACCTGCAGCTCCTTACTGAAGAGTCCAAGATGACTTCTAAACTGGGCCAGCTCCAGCAGAAGAAAATTCAGAGAGAACTCTGACAGGTAACTCCAGTGAGAGGTAGTAAATCAGGGTGTACCAGCCACAGCTGTTTGATTCTTCCCCTGTCTTTTCCGTGCCTCTCATGCCTCCAGAGCGGTGTTCCTCACCTTTGGCACTCCCAGGAACAGCAGGGAAATGGAAATATCTATACCTGGGTGATGGTTCAGGCTGCTTGTGACAAAAGATGATGGCTTGACTGCCACGAGGCCCAGAATCTTGACGTCTTTGTAAGCCACTTGAAAAACATATTTCTACCTGGCTCTAATCTTTGAACTAGGAGGGATCTTTTGGAAAATCTCGATGAATAATCTGGAAAAGCAGCAAATATTATGGAAGCTATTATAAGGGAATTTTATTCATGGTGTTTCTGGAACTACAGAAATAAAAAAGGAAAGGCAAAGTGGTTTCCAGACCCAATATGTTATTCTTAAATATACCCCACAGTTGGGGCTTCCCTGGTGGCACAGTGGTTGGGAGTCTGCCTGCCGATGTAGGGGACACGGGTTCGTGCCCCGGTCCGGGAAGATCCCACATCCCACGGAGCGGCTGGGCGCGTAAGCCATGGCCGCTGAGCCTGCGCGTCCGGAGGCTGTGCTCCGCAACGGGAGAGGCCACAACAGTGAGAGGCCCACGTACCGCAAAAAAAAAAAAAAAAACAAAAAACCCCACAGCAAAAAAAAAAGGGAGGAAATAATATAGTGTACATGCGGACTAATGCAAGTCCCAACAAAGGAGACCACAGAATGAAATTCAACACAAAGGGAAAAAACAAAAAACAAAAAAAACTGAGCACCTTCTGGGGTAGGTACTTCACACATATTCATTGAATGAATAAGTCAGTTAATTCACCAGAGATATTAGGAAACAGAAATCAGAAGTTTAAATGATTGCAAGTGTTTCAAGTGCTCAAGGAGATCAGTAAGGAGAATTTTACAAAAATAAATGACCAAAAAAAAGGATAAAAAATGTATCCTCTCACAGTTCAGGAGGCCAGAGTCTGAAATCAAGGTGTGGGTCCCTACAGGAGACTCTGGCAGGACCTGTTCCATGGCTCTCCTAGCTGCTGGGGGCTGCCTGCCATCCCCCGCGTCCCTCCGCGTGCAGCTACAGCTCTTCAGTCCTGGCCCCCTTCCCTGTCTCTCTCTCTCTCCCTGTGTTTATACTTGCTTCACTTTTTGTAAGGTCATCAACATTGGATTTAGGGCCCACCCTTTAATCCAGTATGACTTCATCTTAACTTAATCACATCTACAAAGACTCTATTTTCCAAATAAAGTCACATTTTGAGGTTCCAGGTTGACACTTTGTGGGGGACACTATTCAACCCATTACACTATTACTTTTTTTATAATTAAAAACAATTAGGAGATGATAAAAATAAATTAAAAAAGAAAAAAATGCCTGTGATCTATGCAGATAAGGCACGCTTTGGACCTAGCGACTCTCTGGCCAGGGGACTCTGGGTAAGGGTTGCAAGGGGAGAGCAAACACAAAGTTAGCCTCTGGTTGTGGGCCCTGTGTCAGGCCTGGAGACAGTGCTCAGAGCATTCCCTGCACATGATGAGTTGAACTCAGCATAGAGATCTGGAAGAGAGATCACATCTTTGCTTGAAGCCATCCCGGGGCTCCCACAGGTTCTTGGGGTAGATGCATGGCTTGGCCTACAAGGTGAACTGGTTCCTCCCCCCTCCCCACTTCCCCTCTAATAAAATAAACATAAAAGATATGACTTTTGTGAGTAAACTTCTGGCTATTATAAGGTAATAAAGGGTTCCAAGGGCTGCCTCTGTCCCTCTCTGATTAAGTTCTTGGCCTTCCTGGAGCTCCTGATTTTCAGAAGGCTGAGTTCAGCCTGACCAGGATTTCACAAAGACTTGTATTCCTGGGGTAGCCTGGGACCCACACTCTCCATAGTAATACCCCAACCCACCCCTCACAGTGAACTGACAAAAGTGTGCACCAAGAAGCATCTCTGCTTCCCAAGCACTTTTCCCTTCAGATGAGAAGCCGGCTTGCCCACGAGCGTAGCATGGAGCTGGATGCTTTCCAGTGGATGGAAGAGCTACAAAGTCAGCTTAGTGACACTGAGAGATCCTCTGCCCAGAGGAGCTCACCAGGCGGTAAGGATACCCTTTCTCTCTCTAAGCTCTCAGGGTCCAGGGTTGGGATTGAAGGAGGGCCCCAGGGACTAACGATAACAAACCAGTGGTTATTGAGTGGGTGCTCCATGTTTATTGAATGAATGAATAAACCTTCATCCTCGGTTGCAGTCAGAACTTTCTACTTCAGTTCACCTTGGAGTACTGATAGGCTCTACTAAAAAGTTTCAATCATAAAAACTGGTTCCAGTTGAAATATGTCAACTAAAGAACATTGTGTAGTTCACTAGATTTTGAAGCATCTTAACACCTTGGTCCTATAGAGGAGTAGAGTTTGCCACCCTAATATGTCTCTTTGGCATATTGTTTTAAGCTGGTTGTCTCTGAGAAAAAGCAGACATCGGAAAGAAGTTGCCCTTTTGTAAAAACTGTTTACAGTTGTAAGGGTGTCTCCCTCTTCAGTACGAGGAAGAGGAGGATGACCAAATCTCTAGAAATTTATCTATGGAAAAGACAAATCTGTGTAACAGTCTAACCCTTGTTTATTGTGCTTTTCCTGGTAACCTCCCATAGCTGACTTTCCCCCATCCTCATCATCCTCTTCTGTCTTTAGCTGAGGATGGTATTTAAGTTGAGAGCTTCGGTAACGTTGGCAAGTAACTCAGTTTTCCTCAGTCTCTCCCATGTATACATGTTATTAAACTTTTGTCTGCTTTTCTCGTGTTAATCCACCTCATGTCAATTCAATTCTTAGACCAGCCAGAAGAACCTAGAAGGTAGAGGAAAATTTCTTCCTCCCCGATAGGATATTAATGACCACATTTCTCAGATGTTATTCAGAAAGTACATCATGATTCTTGGGTCCTAGGGGCTTGAGGAGTATTATGGAAATGGCAATCAAAACAGCACTCCGGACAGTGCAGCCAGCAAATAGCAAAGAGGCCAGGCTCCGGGATGTCTCTAAACTAACTTCTTCCCCTATAAGATGAGGACTAAATAAATTCCAGGTTCTCTTCTAGATCTATCAAAAATATTACCCAATCAGTAGCCACGATCAGCCTATTGTTAAGGTCAGCCAAGCTCCTCCTTTCTGTTCCATAGCATAGCTGGTGGGTGAGGGTATGGACTTTGGGGTAAGACAGCCAAGGTTCAAATCCTTCCTCTGTCACTGCTAGCTGTGTGACCTTGGACAGGTTAATTCACCTCTCTGAAAAATACCCACCTCAAAGGTGTATTCTGAGGACTCAGTGAAACAATGTGTGTCTGCCACAGAGTGTAGTAGCACTAGGTCATTGAGCAAATGTTGGTTATTACACTTGCATATATGTGTGTCCTCCTTTATGTGTTTCCTTTTGGCTACTTATAGTGTGAATGATGTGAGAAAACATAGCCTGTCAGAGGCAGAAAGATTCTTTTCAAAGGTCAAGATAGTTTGGGTTTTCTAAGAACAAGGCTGGGCTTGTTGGTAAAGCCCCAGGGTGCTCCTGCCTGCCGATGCCTGCTGCCTGGGCCCTGACCGTGGGGCTGGCGTCCCCCACCCCAGCCCAGGTCCAGAGAGGAAGCAAATCAAGAGCGCCCAAGGGCCCTATTTTGACCACCCACCCTGAGTGGTTCTGTCCTTGCACTCTCCTCTCCACTCTCGCTGGGGTTTTTTGTTTCTCCCTTTCCCCTCTGCCTCCAGCCCAGCCAAGCATCTTTTAAATTCCTTTCTGAGTTAACATGTCCTCTCAAACTGCCATCTGTGTCCTCTAAGACCTGCACATTTACAAAGAAGGACCAGAGTGGGGCAGGAGGCAGGTGGGGGGAACCCTAATTCCCAGGATTGGGGACACGGCAGGAGTAAAAGAGAAGCCTCTCTTTCAAGAAGCAGAGGTAGAAGTTACTCCCAAGTCTCAGCCCCTATCTGTCTCCTGCAGCAACGGGAGGGGGTTTGCTTAGGACTTTCTACATGTTGTCTACTGAAGAAAAATGCACAACCTAAAAGCTGCAAATTAAGTTTTACTTGGGGAGCTTACTAAGGACTGTAGCCCAGGAGACAGCCTCTCAGATAGCTCTGAGGAACTGCTCTGAAGAGGTAGAGAAGGATCCAGGATATAGAGGAGTTTTGCTGAAAAACAAACCATGTGGTTGAACATCATAAGATTACTGCTAATCACAAAAAAAACAAGTTAATGATTTTAGTGCTTTTCTATGTATGGGAAGATGCAAGAGTCTGGGCTCATTGAAATTATTCCCTAGGTATGCATCTTAACCATCTAGGGCCAGCTTCCAGAGCACAGAATGTTTCCTGTTTTTCTCCATCCTAAATTCCCCTCAGGGCACACTGAGGGGAGCAGAACTGCAGTAGCTGATGGCTTGATGGCAGGCAACATTCTTCATTTACTGGAATGGCAGGCAACATTCCCTTTCCAGAGTGTAGATTCATCAGAGGTCATACCTGTCTAAATTTAGTACCAAGCACTAGAGGACAGCCAGATATTACCTATACTATTGGTGCTAAAAGGTAAAAGTCAGCCATTACCACTCCTTTCTCAGATGTCTAGCCAGAAGCGTGAGGTGACCCAGGTCTCTCTCCTTTCTGTAGAGGTGGTCACAGCAGCCTCCCTGCTTCCCAGCAGAAGCAGAATTAAGGGGCAAGTTCTCTTTACTTAGCATTAACATGGATTCCCCTTAGGATCTTGTAACTCCTGAGAAATTACAATTTGTTCTAGTACAGTTACTCTCAAAATGCTTAAGGAAAAAAATGGAATCAATTGGCTTACAAAACTGAAATGTTCAGAGATAGATTGGCTTAAGCTGGCTTGATCAAGGCTTGTTTTTATTTTTTGAATTTTTATTGATTTACAATGTTGTGTTAGTTTCTGGTGTACAGCAAATTGATTCAGATATATACATATATACATATGTGTATATATATATTCTTTTTCATATTCTTTTGCCTTAGTTTATTACAAGATATTGAATATAGTTCCCTGTGTTATACAGTAGGACTTCTTTGTTTATCTATTTTATATACAGTAGTTAGTATCTACTAATCTCAAACTCCTAATTTACCTCTCCCCCCCCACCTTTCCCCTTTGGCAAGCAGAAATTTGTTTTCTACGTCTGTGGGTCTATTTCTGGTTTGTAAAGAAGTTCATTTGTATCATATTTTAGATTCCATATATAAGTGATATCATATTTGTCTTTGACTTACTTAGTATGATAATCTCTAGGTCCATCCACGTTGCTGCAAATGGCTATACTTCATCCTTTTTTAATAGCTGAGTAGTATTTCATTGTGTGTGTGTGTGTGTGTGTGTGCGTGTGTATCTCACGTCTTCTTTATCCATTCATCTGTTGATGGACACTTAGGTTGCTTCCACGTCTTCTCTATTGTAAATAGTGCTGCTATGAACGTTGGGGTGCATGTGTCTTTTCGAATTATAGTTTTCTCTGGATATATGCCCAGGAGTGGGATTGCTGGATCATATGGCAACTATTTTTTAGCTTTTTAAGGATCTTCCATACTGTTTTCTATACTGGCTATACCAATTTACATTCCCACCAACAGTGTAGGAGGGCTCCCTTTTCTCCACACGCTCTCCAGCATTTATTATTTGTAGACTTTTTGATGGTGGCCATTCTGACTGGTATGAGGTGATACCTCGTAGTTTTGATTTGCATTTTTCTAATAATTAGCCATGTTGAGTATCTTTTCATGTGCCTGCTGGCCATCTGTACGTCTTCTTTGGAGAAATGTCTATTTAAGTCTTCTGCCCATTTTTTGATTGGGTTGGGTTATTTTTGTTTGTTTGTTTGTTTTTTGTTTTGTTTGCGGTACACGGGCCTCTCACTGTTGTGGCCTCTCCCGTTGCGGAGCACAGCCTCCAGACGCGCAGGCTCAGCGGCCATGGCTCACGGGCCCAGCCGTTCCGCGGCATGTGGGATCTTCCCTGACCGGGGCACGAACCCGCGTCCCCTGCATCGGCAGGCGGACTCTCAACCACTGCGCCACCAGGGAAGCCCTGGGTTGTTTTTTTGTTATTGAGTTGTATGAGCTGTTTGTACATTTTGGAAATTAAGCCCTTGTCAATCGCATCGTTTGCAAATATTTTCTTCCAGTCCGTAGGTTGTCTTTTTGTTTTGTTTATGGTTTCCTTTGCTGTGCAAAAGCTTAAAGTTTGATTAGGTCCCATTTGTTTATTTTTGCTTTTATTTCTATTGCCTTGGGAGTCTGACCTAAGAAAACATTGCTACAATTTATGTCAGAGAATGTTCGGCTATGTTCTCTTCTAGGAGTTTTATGTTGTCATGTCTTATATTTAAGTCTTTAAGCCATTTTGAGTTTATTTTTGTGTATGGTGTAAGGGAGTGTTCTAATAACTTCATTGAGTTACATGTAGCTGCCCAGCTCTCCCACCACTTGCTGAAAAGACTGTCTTTTCTCCATTGTATATTCTTGCCTCCTTTGTCAAAGATTAATTGATCATAGATGTGTGGGTTTATTTCTGGGCTCTCTATTCCATTCCATTGATCCATATGGGTGCAATCAAGGTTTGAACTATTTCTTGAGGACTGATTTCTCTCTGCATCTCTGGGCCCTGAGCAGTCTGAGAGCAGACAGGAAGTAGAGCCCCTTGGGAAGCAAGATGGCTGCCACCCCTGTAGCTTCCATCCTCTGTTCAAGCTCACATGGCAGGAGTGGGGTGTGGAGAAGGGACAGTTAAAAGCAATCGAGCTCTGACTAGGCTGACTCAGGTCATGTGACCAATTTTGAACAAATCACTGAAGCCAGAGACTGAGATGCCTGGTAGGCTTAGGCCCAGCTCACATGTTCTCCCCTGGAGCCAAGGGTAGGGTCAGCTCACTCTCGCCTCCTCTTCACAGCAGCTGTTTTATTTTATTTCATTTATTTTTAATTGAAGTATAGTTGATTTACAGTATCATATTAGATTCAGGTGTACAACATAGTGATTCAATGTGTTTATAGATTATATTCTATTTAAAGTTATTATAATGCAGCAACTATTTTAAATCTTCCTGGTCTCTTCAGACTTTCAGACACTGTCCTCCTCCCCTATCAGATGGGAACTCCCTCTACTTCTTGTCCCCAGCCTACCTACATCTATACTCAGCTGCTTCTCCTTCCCTCCTGTTAAAATGGAAAAGGTGCCCCCTTTCTTCCTTGGGACAGTTGCTGTTAACAGCATCCCATGGGCTTCTGTCTTCTCAGGGGTCTTGAGCTAATCTTTGTCTGCTTCCTCTCTACACACTCATGTTTCCCACACATCTATCCTTCTGATCTAATAACCAACAATGACTTGTTGAGCATGTATGTGCCATCATCATAAAATCCACCATAAAATAAAATTAACATCTAACCAGTTGAGCCAGAAATCTGAGAGCTATTCTTCCTCACCCTGTAAATCTAATTAATTACCAAGTTCTATTAATGTGAGTATCTCAGTCTGTCCACTTCTACCCACAAGTCCAAGTAACCCATCATCTCTTTCTCTTTCACTTGGTCATGGACCCTCAGGCAAAAGACTCCATCCAGGTTTTGACATCTTCACTCAGAACTGATGAAGCTGGATCAGAGGCCCATTTTAAGCTCTAAAATTTTATGAATTAAATCTAGGCCTGTACATTGTAACCAGAGATACAATTTAACATTTTTCACATTATAGGCCTTATATCCCTGGCTCACTACTCCCTAAGTTCTGCTTCCACATCATCCAGATACAGCCAGTAACACCTTTTAAAGACTCATCTCATGGGCAGTAAAATAACAAGAAGGATTCAAAGGCCAAAGACTGTAAGTAATGATAAATTTGATTATGTATATGAAACAATGAAAAATGTAAATATGAAATTATGGATTTAGGGTCACTTCAAACTTACATTAAAAAATTGTGTATCGGGGCTTCCCTGGTGGCGCAGTGGTTGAGAGTCCGCCTGCCGATGCAGGGAACACGGGTTTGTGCCCCGGTCCAGGAAGATCCCACATGCCGCGGAGCGGCTGGGCCTGTGAGCCATGGCCACTGAGCCTGAGCGTCCAGAGCCTGTGCTCTGCAACGGGAGAGGCCACAACAGTGAGAGGCCCACGTACCAGAAAAAAAAAAAAAAAAAAAAATTGTGTATCAGGACCTTATCTCAGTGGTTGGGTGTTAGAAAATAAAATTCTGGATTTCTCACAAAGGGAATTTGTCCATGAATTGTTGCTGAATCAGTGTGTTTATGTGGGAAGGAGGGTCTAGGGCTTCCTACTCTGCCATCTTGATGACATCACTCCTCAGTAATAAAATTCTGATGTTGAAACAATTAAGTCCAAAAGCTCTCACTCAATTACAGTTCAGTAAATGGGTATGAAAGTCAGTACCAACACCTTGCCGTGTTCTGTCTCTGAATTTTTTTTTTTGATTATCTACAATAATTAACTAGCAGCATCAGAGCCTTTATCTGAGTTCCTTGGCAGAGCAGAAATAAAGAATTTCAGAAGTCATCTTAAAACACGTGAGAAATCTACCCTCCAAAGAAATTCTTGGAATGCAGATTAGTTTGAAGTATAGCATATATTTGAAGATTTTTTTTTTAATATTTCAGCTCTTAGCTTATGTAAAACACTATTTGCATCCTCTTCCACTGCCTTCTCTGAGTGTAATAAGTATTACACTCTTTGCTGCACTGTTTTTCAGAATCCCCTCCAGAGGTTTTTATATCTAGTCAACACATTTAACAGTTCCTCCCCTCTTACCTTGAGAAAAATTAAGAGGAAAAAAATATAATCATTCTGTCAGAGAAAATATGCCATCCTAAGGCCTCTTTTGAAACTGATGGTCTAGTTAGTGGACCAAAAGTTTGTTGCAGTATTTTTAGACACAGTTAAGGGGAGACACACAGAGAGGGAAGAAGCAGGTCAGGAACATACCCAATTGAGATCCTTGACCAAGTAGGGCCACATTATCAATACCCACCTTTTGCTTGGCCCACCAATCTCTGTGCAGTCATCTTTCAGCAAAAGGTGAATTCTACTATATGTCTATTTGTTTCTGCAAAGCCCTTTCCAAAAGGAAGCAACATTCTGTTGATTTGTATGGGACCACAAGGCTTTTAAGATTCACTCCATCCCCATTTCACTCCCCAAAGCAAATGTTCCTGCAGTGGGGCAGGTTGCTGATCACAACTCTTATGGTTGCGAAAGCTGCTAAGTAGCTAACTACATTAGTGGACATCCACTAGGTTTTAGAGATTTAGAAGGGTGATGGTCTAAGACTAATTGTTGGCCACATTACCCTACTAAATAAACTCTAATAAATAAGGAAGTGTCTTGTGGGCCCATTGGCTTGCGTACAGTATAGAGACCCCGAGCAAAAAGGCTGAGGTCCAGGAAAGCCACAAAATTAGTTGGGGCCTCTTCAAATCTATCTAAGGTCTGACTTCTGAAATAAGGCCTATGAAACAAGTGAGATAAATACAGATTGAGAGGAGTTTATACATGGCTGAGATATAAGAACACCAATGATTTTCTTTTAAAAAGTAGCACTGCACCAACACAAATGATAAAACATTAAAGAATTTATTGATTACTCCAAATATGGGATATCTTTCCTTCCTTAGCTGGAAATGGCTTTCCATTGATGGATTCATTCCTGACCAGTTCCCTTTATAACAAGAGGCAAAATATGTACAAGAAGGCACACTAAATGGCCTAACCCAGACTGAACCAATGACCTTGGTCTTATTAATAACAGTGACTTGTAATGATGCTGTAACAAGAATTATTCACCATCTTTTTAAAAGGCTCCAGTATCTACTTAATATTTATATTGCAGGTACCTATTAAACACAAAAAAAGAATTGACCATGTCTTCCTACCCAATGTGGCAGAAAATGTTCAACTTTCAGGTTTTCAAGTTAAAATGGCTCCATCCAGAATCCCATTCAGACCTGACTGGTAATCATATATCCTTTTTCCAAGTTTTATTTCTATGAGCATTTGAATGAATAAAAATGATTCTAAATTCCATTAAGCCTTTTATCTAAATTTTACTATCTGTATTGTGAAGATAGCATGGAAGAACTGAGATGAGTACATGTTGTTGTCCCAGATGAAGTAGGGTTTGGCCCTGAATTTTAAAACATAAGAGTTGATTTGCTTTTTGTTTTTGTTTTGCGGTATGTGGGCCTCTCACTGTTGTGGCCTCTCCTGTTGCGGACGCACCGGACTGGGGCAAGAACCCGTGTCCCCTGCATCAGCAGGCGGACTCTCAACCACTGCGCCACCAGGGAGGCCCTTGATTTGCATTTCTACAACCTAGGCCTTGCCTCTGGTCAATGAGCAACCTCGTAATATGGGTTCTAGAGTTACTGATTAGGTGAGAGAGCCAGGAGAGAGGGCATTGCTACCAGACAGTATTCACTAACAAGTGAAAAACCAGGACAGAGATTAATCCAAAGAAACTTCGAAGCACTTATTTCTATTTGTTTCACTTAAGAACACCATTCTCTATTAACAGTCTTTTTTTTCTTCCTATAAATGGCAAGACACTCTTCAGACTTTTGTAAAGTCCTAATCCAAGTCTTTTTGTTCAGACAGGAAAATTTATCTTGGGTAAAGGAATAAATAAATAGATGAATGGAACAGAAGAGACTAGAGAAACATATTTACATACATAAATTTATATATGATATATGTAGCTTTTCAAATTAAGGAAAAAGTTGGGTCTATTTGAATTAGATTAAATCATCACCTTACACTATACACAATGAATGCCAAATGGATTAAATATCTACATGCACACACACATGCACACGCACAGACATACAAACTTATTTCTGAAATAGGACATAAAAAACAAAAGGAAGATTGATGACTTTGACATCAAAATTAAAAATTCAACATGATATGACCAGGTATGATACCACTTAACGATTTATGACCTCTCAGCTCCAAATTCATCCTTCACTGTCTTCCATGAAATAATGAATCTGGACCCTGTAAACGTTTCTTCTTTGTCACCTGGCAAGATGTTAAGCTTTGTCAGGATAGGGTGCTGGAGGGACCCTGGAGAAGGAAGAAGGGTTTCTCTTCCAGGTTCTGGGGTCCTCCTCTAGGCAGGCTCCTGCAGTATGCATGGCTTCTGCAGCACCAGGTTCCTGTAGCACACGCAGCTTCTGCAATGCCCAACTCCAGTGGTGCATGCAGTTCCCTGGTGGAGTGCCACTGGCATGGCTCCTCCTGTGAAGGAGCTTCTCCTGCCCCAGCACCCCTTTGGATGCTTCACAGCCTCAGTGAACTTCTCTGCCATTCAGCCTTGGCCACACCCTCTCCCATGAGGTCTGGATGTCAGCCCAGGAGGGTAGTGGTGGCTCCCTGTATCTGATATTCCTATATCCTTTAGAGCTCTCTTTATTGCTTACCAGCCAATCCTCCCATTACTTCAATCCCTTGTTAAATAATTCTTTATATTAAACTTTCCCCGTTTGATTTCCATGTGATTTCTGTCACCTAAATGGCCCATGACCAATATAGAACTGATACCAGTAACGGAGTGGTCCTAGGAGACAGACCCACAAAGATGGAGTTTGGGGATTTGTTTGGTTACATCCTTGGGCTTGAACACAATGCCAAGCTCCTTGCTAAGGGGAAATGGAAGGCTGTGTGTAATCCTTTGCATGCAGTGGAATGACAATTAACCGAGCTACCACCTCTCGTAGACTGTGATGAAGTACCTGCTGAAGCACTACCTTGGGAACCTAAAGTGCTCCTACATTGACTCTCATGGCAGTAATGATGACCATAAGGACTGTGGTGTGGGATGGAGTTTTTTTTAATGCACTTCAGCACTTAGGGAAGAAAATGACAAGCTCAGGTCCTTTGATTCCCAGCTCAAATCATGGCCCTGAGAACCAGAAAGCTTTGATAGTAGCCTTTTAAAATCTCTTATTTCTTGTAGTTAGGAGGATAATACTGCTAAAAGTCAAGCACAAATTTTAATTGTGCAAAATGCTAAATTACCAAGATAGATGAATTTACAATCTTGTTGTTTCTCACTGCTGTTGAAACGGGCTCTCTCATTTCAGTGGTGATGATGCACTTCCACAGTAGCAGAAGCCAACTGCCAAGACAAGGTGGGACATCTATCATAAAGGGCAGCAGGGACATGTGAGTAGTCAAAATGCCTTGGCACACAGAGATGTTTGGTGGTTGATGCACCTCCATGAATGAAATCCTATGGGCAGCCAACTATTGATAGAATATTGCTTGATCTACACAGGAGAAACTCTGGTAGCCAAAACCTGACTTGAATAGGCACAATGAAGAGTTACAGCCTCTCATCCAGATTCCAGACCTAAGTCAATTCACAGACCAGGGCCCCTTAACTACAGGAGGATAGATCCCCTTGAAGGTACATACCATAAATCTTCCTCCATTTTCCTAGGTATCTATAATTATTTGCTAGAGTGACTGTTCATGAGAGGAAAAAAAAAAAATCTAGACCATTTGGCATTTACTAGGTACTACCTCTAAATTAATTCTACCTCTAAATTAATTCTAATTCCTGGGAGCCCAAAACACCACTATGGCTCACCAGTCAAAATGAAGGCTTACAGTGAGGTGATAGCTTAGCTCAGGTCCAAATTACAGTAGACCCAGTTGGTCCAGTGTGGTTATTTCCCTACTTCCTGAATGTATATAATCGGAATAGACATAATTAGCAACTGAAAGGATTCCAATATTATTCTCTGACCCATTAGTTAAAGGCTCATTATGGTAGGAAGGGATAATGAAAAGCCCCTGGAACTTCCCCTTTCTATCAAGAAACTAGAAGCAATAACTCTGGGGAAATTGCAGAGATTAATGCCATCATCAAAGACTTGAAAGTGAGGGTGGTGATACCTTTAACATCACCACTTAACACACCACTTTGGCCTGTGCAGAAAACAGATGGATCTTAGAAAATGACTAGGGACTATCAGGTTCACACCTTAACCAAGTAGTGATTCCAACTGCAGCTGCTATCCCAGATGCAGTATCTTACTGGAGCAAATGAGTATGCCCTTGGCACTTGTTACGCTGTTATAATGCCTTTTGCTCCATATCAAATTGCAAGGAACACAAGAGGCAGTTTGCTTTTACCTGGAAGGGTCACAATATACCTTCAAATTCTTGCCTCAAGGCTTCATCAGTTCTCCTGCTCTGTCATGATATAGTTCCTAGAGACCTAGAGCATCATGATATTCCACAAACATCACACTGATCCACTACATTGACAAAATTATGCTGACTGGATACGATGAGCAGGAAGTAGTAAGTACTTAGGTACCTTAGTAAGACTCGTAAGAACTAGAGGGTGAAAGATAAATCCTACAAAACGTAACTGCAACAGAGTTTCTGGGGGCTTAGAGCATGATGAACCCCCAAGATGAAAGCCATATTGCTTCATCTCACAGTATGTTACCATGAAAAAAGAGGTATGATGCTAAGTAGGCCTTTTTGGATTTTAAAGGCAAACATATACTATATTTGAGTGTGCTACTTCAACCAACCTAGAGAGTCACCCGTAAGACTACCAATTTTGAGTAGGAAATCACTCACGAAGGCCCTGTTGTGAATTTGAGGTAAAGTATAAGCTGCTCTGCCATTTAGGTCGTATGATCCAACAGAGCCAATGATACTAAGTGTCCAGGCATATAGGGACACAGCATGGAGCTTCTGTCAAGCACCAGTAGGAGAATCACAGGGCAGACCCCTAGGATTTTGGAGCAAATCTTTGCCCTCTTCTGAAGATAACTCTTCTCCTTTTGCACCTTGGTAGAGACTGAATGTCTAACCAAGGGAGATTAGGTGATCATATAGCCTGAGCTTCCCATCATGATTTGGGTGTTGTAGGACCCACTTAGTCATAAACTTGAGCATGCACAGCAGCAGTCAATGGAAATGGTATACAATAGACTTAGCTTGCTTGAGCTGGTCTGCAACATAAAGTGTCCTTGAACACGTGGCTCAGACTCAGTATCAACTCAATCCATACCTCTGACCTGAGGTGCTCTAACAACTAGCTGGCCAAAAAAGAAAAAACAATACAAAACAAAATCAAGCCTGCTTTATAGATAGGTCTGCATATTGTTGGTTCCACCCAAAAGTGGGCATCTGCAGCACCAGGGGTGGACCTGAAGGACAATGGTGAAATAAAATCCTCCCTGTGAGCAGAAGTCTGAGAGTACATCTGGTTGTCCACTATGTCTGAATGAGTGATGACCACAGCTACAGATCTATACTGATTCATGGGCTGATGGTTCGGTTATCCAAGGACTAGGAGGAAACAGGATTGAAAGTCTGGTGATAAGGAAGTCTGGGAACAGGTATGTGGATGGACCTGGGAATGGTCACACACTGTGAAGATATTTGTGTCCCATGTCAATGTCCAGTAAAGGTCATCCACAGCAGAGGAGGCTCTTATTAATCCAGTGGGCAAAAAATAATGTACTCCGTGGGTGTCAGTCAACCTCATTCCCCAGCTACCCTAGTGCTTGCTCACTGCGCCCATGAACAATATAGCATTGGTGGCAGGGCCAGAGGCTTTGAATGGGCTCAACAACATAGACGTCCCCTTCCTAAGGCTGGCATGCACTACTGACAAGTGCCTAATCTGTCAAGAGCTGAGGCCGATACTAAGGCCACAGTACTCCACCAATCCCATGGGTGATAGTCATCCACCTGGTGGCAGTTTGATTACATTGGACCCCTTCTATCATAGATGGGGCAGAGATTCAACTTCACTAAAATAGACATGGATTCTGGACATGGATTGCTTTCCTGTCCGTAATGCTTCTTTCAGCATTACCACCTGACCCATGTCATGTACTCACAGAATGCCTTACCCACCATCATGGCATTTCCTATAGCATTTCTTTTAACCAAGGAAACAATTTCACAATCAAGGAAATGCTGCAGTGAGCTCATGAAATTAACATACCCCAACACTCAGAAGTGGCTGGTCTAACTGAAAGGTGGAACAGCTCAGAGTATTCGTGTGTAACAGTTGGGAGACACCACCCTGCAAGGATGGAATTCTGTCTTAAAGGTAGCAGCTGGCTTGAGACGGAGTATATGGGTCCAAGATCAAGGGGTGGCACCTCTCATGAATATACTCTCATCCCAGCAACCTCAAACTGTGCTGGTTTGGAGGTCTTAGTTTCCAAGGGATGCTTCATCTAGGGACACAACAATGGGCCTAAATAGATCTAAGATGAGACTGCCGCTTGGCCAGGATTCTTTTGCCGCTAAACCAATAGGCAGAAAAAGGTCTTACTACACCGGCTGGAATGATCAATTCTGATTACCAAAGGGAGGTTGTATTGCTGGTACATAATTGAGGCAAGGGCTATATCTGGAACACAGGGGATTCTCTGGGTACCTGAGAAACAGAAAAGGTTAATGAAAAATGACAGTGACCCAAACAGGTAGGACAATTAGAGGATTCAGAACCTTTGGTAATGAATATTTGGGTCACTCCACCAGGTGAAGAACCCTGACCAACTGAGGTTCTGACAAAGGGCAAAAGAAATATCGAATATATAGTGGAAGTTCATTAATTTAGAAACAAGGGCTTTGAATCTACTCCTTGTTGCCTGCTCCATCAATTATTATGGTGAAAATGGAGCTGGGCCATATGAATACTTTTTTGCTAGGTGGCATGTTTTGTCAGTAGAAGGTACTGGAGGAATTTCTCTTCCTGGTTCTGGGTAGACTCTTAACAGTGCCCAGCTCTAGCAGCGCATATAGCTTAGCAGTACAGTGTCACCTTACCCTGCACCCCCTGTTGGATGACTTCACAGACTGCCACTGATGTAGTATCTCCTCATGGATAGCTTCCCTGGCACCATCGCCAAGGGATTTACAGCTGTCACAAGCTTCATCCCAAGAGCCATGGTTGTATCTTGATTTCTGGAATTCAGCCACAAGGAACACAGATAGTGGCTATTCCCGAGATTTGCTATTTTGTGTATTCTTTAGAGTTCTCTTTACTGCTTTGCAGATTTTTATTTCTTAAAATATTACAGATAATATGCCCCATCACTCCAATCTACTCCTATAGTTAATACTTTTCTGTCAAATCTTCCTGTTCATATTATGTGGCTTCTGTCTCCTGCTGAAACAGACACCAAAATCAAAGACTTGAAAATAATGATTGAAGAAAGTCCACTGACCATGGGTTAGCACCCAGCATATTTTAAGATTAAAAAAATCTACAAAATGTTAAGATGATAGAAAAACAGGCAATTCACAGAGGAAGTACAAATTAATTATAGTAACCAAATAAATCATTCTACTTACTGGAATATTAAAATTTAACTTTGCCAATATCAAGTGGTAAGGATACAGAAAACATTCTGATATCTGCTGGTGGGGACTGGAAGGCAATCTCAGTGTGTTAAAAATTTTAAAGTGGAAACCCTGTGACGTAGGTGTCCACTTCTCCATGTTTACTCTAGAGAAATATTCATACATAAACAAGGTGACAGGTACAAAGATATTCTTTAGAAAACAGTAAAAACTACAAATTACAAACAACCTAATTGTGCTTCAATAGGTAGATACTTACAATATTCACACTACATATACCAACAGAGAATTTAAGAATTTGGTATAGCTAATGAGTGGAAAAAAAGTTGCAGGATAATGTTAAAATAAAAATTCACATCATATATTTTTTTAAGGGTACATTTAGTTATGTGTATATAAATTGCTGAGGGGAAGAGTTTAACACCAAACCAATTCTAGTAATTACCTCTGGAAAGTGGAGGAGGGCAAGGAAGGGGAAGGGGCTAGGGATGGTCAAAGCAGACTTCACCTGTAATAGTTCAAGAAAAAAAAATGTATTTATTACTTAAATAATTAAAAATTAAGACTAAAGTCCTATCTCGAACTTTTTCTTCTGGCCAAGATGAAATAAGAGACTGGATATACCCTGAAACAAATGAAAAACTAGACAAAACACATTAAACAGTGGTTTTCAATACATTGGACTTTAGGCAAAGAAGGACAGTGATCCCTGAAGGAAAAAAAACCACCGACCCAGCTTACTGCCTTGAATTTCTAAGCCATGATGCAGGAAGGAAACAACCAGGCAGAGCTCAGTGGACTTCCTGAGTTGAGGAGATGGAGCTGAAAGTTAAGGGAGACGAAGGGAGATAGAGTTCCCAGGGCAGAGGACCAGGGAGGAGAAAACTACACAAAGTGGAACTCCAGAGATTTGCAGAGCGCACCCCTCCCCTCAAGTGTTCAGCAATGTACTGGTCAGCACATGTACATGAGGAAACTACCCAAGGCTGGGGAAAGGTTTAGAGGAAACAGTACCTGGAACGCACACAAGTCTAGGAATAGAGGCTGTTTCCACTAGCCCAGACCAGAAAGCCTCTTAATCCAGGAGGAACTACGTACAAAGAATTGGGGAACAATTAGCCCTAGAACAAATGCTCTGGTCTCACCTAACAAAGCTTAAAAGCAAGACCTGAAAGGATCCAACTGTTTCCAAGTTGGATCCAACTGTTTTCATAGTTTTCAACTATGTCCCAGAACAAAAATAACTGGCATCCAGCAAGTTAAAATTTATGTCTGGCATGCAATAAAAAATTAGCAAGCCTACAAAGAAGTAGGAAAATATGACCCATAATGAGGGGAAAAAAAAGTCAATGAACAGAAACTGACCCAGATGTTAAAAGCTGTTATATGTTCAAAAAGTAAAGATGGAACACACAGAAACGTGAAAAACACCCAAATTGAACTTTTAAAAGTGACGACACCTGAAATGAAAAACACACTGGGTAAGATTAAAAACAGATTAGACATAGCAGAAGTTAGTGAATTTGAAGATGGTAATAATCTGACATGAAACAGAGAAAGATTTTTTAAAAACCTAAACAGTGCATGGGTAAACTGTAAGTCACCTTCTAGCAGCCTCTGTGTAATTAGAGTCCCCAACACAGAGAATGGAAAGAACAGAAAAAGATACCTGACGAAATAGCTGAATGTTTTCCAAATGTGATGAAGAACCATAGATCCAAGAAACTCAACAAACCTCAACCACAAGAAACAAAGAAAACTACAGCATAGCACATCACAATCAAAATGCTCAAAATGGTGATAAGGAGAAAAATCTTTAAAGAGGAAAAAAAAAACATGTACTGAGGAACAAAAGATAAAGATGAGATTTCTCATAGGACACGATGCATGTGAGAAGATGATAGATCAACATCATTAAAGGGCTAAAAGCAAAAATGTCAACCTAGAATTCTATATCCAATGAAAACGTCTTTCAAAAACGAAAGCAGACACACAAAAACTGGAAGAATTCATCAACAATACCTGTACCATCAAAACTAGAAATGTTCAAGGTTAAAGGACATCCTTTAGGCAGAAGGTAGATAACACCAGCAACAGGTTATCTATACAAATTAAGGAAGAGCACAGGGATGGTAACTACATGGGGAAATACACAGGACTTTTCATTATCATAAAAAAAAAACCTATTGTGAACACCATTCTTATCAAAATAACAATTTGTCTCTAGCAATGTTTTGGGGAGCCTTCAATACACTCTTCTGGATTTTAAGGCTGATAGGTATTTATTCTCTCTTCTTAGTCCAAGTTCTGTGATTTAATATAGAATATAATGTTGCCCCAAACATGGGCCTAAAGAACCAGATTTCACATACCAGCATGTGGCTTTGTCCTAGATATTTATACCAAAGTCTCTGAACAGAAACCCAATTTTACTTTATATGCAATCTGAATAAGGCAGAAAGTCACAAACAAGCTTTCAGATATCTAACAACAGATGGTATTCTGATAAATACTTGCTGAACTAGCACATAAGTAGATGATTTCTAATGATTTGAGGAAGATCAACTTGCATGTCAATCCCACAGGCATACCAAGTCCTCCCTCCAACTATCATTTCTAAGGCTCTGTTCTCCACTGATGAATATGTCCCTTAGTTACTATCTGCTAGTCTTCAGGAGCAATGAAAAACTGAGGAGACAAGCCATCCCCCAACAGACTAAGGTAAACTCACTAGCATTAAACTTCATAATCAAAATATAAAAACATACTTTAGTTAATAAAAAAGAGCAGATTAATCCAACAAACATGTAGATTTATTTAAAATCAGTTTGGTACATGATACAGATTGGTTTTGCAGTTTTTAATGAACTGAAATAGAAATTTCTAAATACAGCAGTGTCTGTGCAACAAATATCTGTAAGGTAAAATAAGGGATTTTAATAGACCTACAATCTGCATGAACAAATCAGATGAAAAATCTGAAAAGGTTTCTATATACCTTCTGGATTAAAAAGAACCCAAAAATTATTAATGGCTCAAGATACTAAACTGCTAAAGGAAGAGGGGAAAAGCCTGTGAGTTCTGTTGTAAGAGCTCTTTTTGTAAAATCTAATTCCATATTATGATTCTGTTAGAGTAGTATTCAAAATTACAGAAGATGAGAGGCTTCATCAGCTATATTTTCACAAAAGTAGCTATAGTGTTAACATTAATGTGTGGCAAGGTATTCCTATCTAGGTAATTGACAATTATACCATTGTAGCTAATTTTTACCACTTTGGGAGAATGGAAATTCTGTATGTTTTCAACTGAATCTTGTATCTTAAAGCACTCACTAAAAACTAATAGCCATGGCACCATAATAAAATTTTTTGTGAGGTACCTAAAATATTACTACTGAGGGAAACAAAAATGTGAGGTAAGCCTACCTTTCCCCAAAAACCTTTGAAGCCAGAGATTTTAAACAATTAAGGCACTTGAAAACATTAGGTATATGTACCAATGTGCAAGTAAAACAAACTTTAGCTGTACCAGCAAGTAAAGAAGAAACAGTAAATCTTCATTTTAAGAACCTTTAATTATCTAAATGTAAGGAATTCTGGCTTATGAAATGGACCAAAGCAACTTGTCATTTCTTACTATAAAATATTGAAAACCAAGTGCTAAACATAGCCACTATAGGCTAAAGAAACTAAAACAAAAAACCTTAATGACCTAGAAAAGCAAAAGCTCATTTTAAACTGATTTAAGCCTCTGAACTAATCCAATGTGTCAAAGGCAGGGACGAAGTATCCCTCTAAACCTGAAAAAACTAGTGCTTCATAAGGAAGCTAAAGAAATAAAAGTATGCATGCTTATACTACAGCAATTGAAACTCAGAAGAAAAGGATGGAAAAGGAGAAAAAAAGTACAACCTGTTTATCCAGGGCAATCATCATTAAAAATCTACAGTAATCTGATCAACTAAAATTTTTCATGAAATTACACTGCTCACGTTTGCTGTCTCAAAACTTAAAATGATTGTCTCATTTAAAGAGTTAATAAATGATTCTAAAACAACTTCTTTCTTTCTTGCCTTACAGAAGTTACTTTTCCAGAAAGCTTCGTGGAAATCCTTTTAAGGTACAACAGTGTTAGGATAATTTTTTGAAGTACAAAGGAAAATATAATTAAATCAACTTTATCTCTATACTTTTTAACAGCCATAAGCAAAACGTTGGGAGATTCAATAGATGAAAGCTTTTGACTTTGTATAACATCCTTTAGATTACTCAGGCTTGAAATAAAGTAGGTAAGTTTTCAATTGAGTACTAACAGTATGGTATCTAAAAGCAGGTTTACTACTGCTCACATCAACAGTTACATCCTCAGACCAACCCTTCCCTTCATTAATGTGAAAGAACAAATCACCAACATTTTAAGTTACAGTCTACCTTTCAGTCTGTCTTTTAAGGCACTGTTCTTTATTTTCTCAATGATATAAGGTGCTTTACAAGTATGAACAATAACCTGCTACACTTTAATGTTTTGTATCCTTTCCATTCATTTCTTTAAATCTGGAATGTAATTCCCTGCGTGGCATCTTTTTTCTAATGTAGAAAAAATAACTTATCAAGCACAAAATTTTACTCTAAGGATATTAAATTTATAAATTTATTCCACTTTTGCAACGATAGCCCCAAATCCACCTGATTGATGCTCATTTGGCACATTCTTCTCAATTCTGGTCACTAAACTACATCCTGAGTTAGGATGAAAAAATGCAGCTTTCAGGCTTTAAAATAACTACATTTAAATTGCCAAAAGAGTCATGAGGTTGTCTGCGCAGGACAATGTTTTCCATCACTTACAGAGTTACATTTGGCATGTCAAGAAGAGAGAACATAATCCCACAGCAGCAGCCATTTAAAATAAAAGAAGACAGCCACAAGGATTCATGCAGAATATTTTACATATTCCCGTTGAGCAAATAGATTTCACTGATTTTTCTTCAAGGGCGATGCTCCTATATGCATCCTTTGAAAAATTAAAGATCCTAGAATAGCGTCTTCCATGTGGGACATCTTGAAAGATAATGTTTTGGTTTCAGTGAGTTACACACCAGTCCTTGTTAATTTAGCGGGTCTGTTTACAGAGTGTGGTAGTTTCGTTCTTTAGATTTGCAGAATTTATAGAGAAAGAAAATTACAGCCTGCACACCCAAGACAAGGACAATTCCTCCAATGAAACTGGCTGCATCAAACGTAGACTTCCGCGCAGGTTGTGTAGTCGGAGCTGAAGTGGTATTAGTTGTACCTGTTAAATGAGATGAAAGAAATAACAACACTTAGTAAGTCTCATGATCCTCTATAATTTCAAGACTCACCTGAGCTTCTTTTTTGCCATGTGTTAAATTCTATGAAGTATTTCCTCTCGTGTCAAGTCTTTACAGCTTCCTAATTGAGGAAGACGACCATTTACCAATCCCGTTCTTCATTCTATCCAGCAACATCAAATGGTCAATGCTGCTATATAATTTCAAATATGAAAATGACAAAAATGACTCTCCTGGCACATTATGCCCTGGGAACATGTCAAGCACTTTTAAAACCTGGTTTCTTCAGACTACATATTTTAGTTAATTGCTAGAGTAAATATTAATATTTGTGTTTAAAATTTATACAACTTTTGCATTTTACTAAATATATAAGGTAAATAAAAATTTGATTAGTTTTTCAAATTACAAAAGTAATCTTAATAATCTACAATTATAATCTTATAAATCTTCAATTTGTAATTCTAACAAGCAGAACTCACCATTAAAGACATTTAAATTTTACTCTGAAAATGTTATAATGAAAAAGTATTACCAAAGGAAATAAAGCACAAAAATTTAAATTCCTTTTCAGGCAGTAAAATGTTTCAACAAGAAACAAAACAAAAATTCCTTTCCAGAGACTAAAATGTTTCAAGTGGAGCACCATCCACTTTAACAAAAAGCAATTTCTTTCTTTTTTTAAAATTTTTGGCTGTGCCACGCGGCACACAGGATCTTCGTTCCCCGACCAAGGGATCCAACCCACGCCCCCTGCAGTGGAAGTGTGGACTCTTAACCACTGGACCACCAGGGAAGTCCCAACAATTTTATATTTAAAATAAAGTTTATTTTCTTAACTGGAATAGCAAATAAACACTGGTTCCTGTGGCTGTATAAGTTGGCCAGCTTTAAAATTAATTACAACTGTTCTGTATTTCTTCTTGTGAAGACAGAATGGCTTCGCTGCAATTTAGAGAAAGGTAGCACAAGAATGAAACCAAAAGGATCAAAAAACCCATAAAATATTCATGAGAATCAAAACAGTATTACAAATATGGCTGGAGGGAAGGGTTCCTAACCTGTGTACCTACAGTACAGGTTATGCCCTGTGGCATAACCTAAATATGATTCAGTTAATAACATGTCAAATCATTAATTAATAAAAAGTTAATTTTCACACACACTATCAAAGGTTATAAAGGAATATAAGAAATGGTAAGAAATATGAGGTGCACATTTGGTAGTGATCTTGGCTTTTTAGACCCTTCACAGCAAAAAGGATGGCTATATTACCTTCACTCAAATTGCCATGGTCTAATACAGCACACAACGAATCCCTAACAATAATCAGTATTTAATTTTTAAGTTATAAGAAATTAGATTTCACCTACAGGTTGTACTGAAAGGGTTTTGGAAAACCATTACTGTTTAATTCTAACATGTCATGCCAAATGTGATTACACTTTAAAAATCCAGAAGAGGACTCTCAGCAAACCTATCTTATTGCTTTAACAGCCTACTATCTTGGTCCTCCAAATACAAGAGATGAATTTCAGTTCATAACTATTCATGAATAAAATTGGACAGTGATAGCAGAAATAGTAAAAGGCAACACAGCACACACATCCTACCCCGCTGTTAGTTTAAAAAAACCTCAATTACCTGATGTAGTAGCTGTGGTGGAAGCTGTAGAAGGGGAAGGCGGAGTTGTGGTTTTAGCTGGAATGTAAACAAAATGTATTAAAATTTTAAATTTCTCAATTATCTAGCATCTTTTAGAAACACTACTACCACTTCAACATGCTTTCAAATTGTTTAGAGAATAAAGGCCAAATCTCAGTTAATGGTTCAATAACATATCTATGCATCCAAAATATTAGCTCTGAAGTGTATTTTAAAACATTAAGCAATCAAAAACTTCTATCTATGTTAACATCTATGTACATATCTAAGTATAAAAATTTATGTATACACTTGGATAAAGTTGCAAAAAGACACACAGAAGGGCAAGAATTAGTATTTAGGTGAGGGAACTACAAGTTCTTTCCCAATAATCTTGCTTCCAAGACAAAAACTATTAACTTTAATAAGTCAGGTAAGAAACAAATACAATTCAGTCTATGTAAGTATCAAGATTTGCTTATCTTCTTCATTTCCAGGGCTTGGAAAACTTTTCTTAATGAGGCAGACAGTAAATATTTTAGACTTTGTGCACTGTGTAATGCACCAGCAGTCAAAGACAACAAGCAAATGAATGGACATGGCTGTGTTCCCAAAAATTTTATTTAAAAGAACAGGTGCCCTGGGGCCATCATTCCCCATCTAAATGATATTAAGAGCCCAAGGGTAAGCTCTCTCTACCATACTGCATGAGTGTCTCTAAAGAAATGCACTCATGGGAAGAGTCAGTTTGAATGTAAAAACATTTTAGGAACTAAAGCACTATATTGAGACTTCTGATAGTATCGATACTACTAATAGATATTAGCAAACGCTATGATATGTTCACACACATTTATTTGTACCCCTTTCTCTCTAACTGTAAGCACCGCGGTCCAGCTCTTGGTTGGACATTTAGGTCATCTTTCATTTCTGCATGCTATGAACATCTTACAGGGTAATATTTGATCTCATCTCTGATAGGACTGATTCTTATACAGAATTCCTAGATTAGAGGGTATGGTTATTTTAAGACTCATAATCCCTTCAAAGTTTTTGTTGCTTATACATTCTGTGAAACAAAAAATATACTTCATAAATTAAACATATATCAAATTCTTTTCAATCTTAAAATACTAATTTTGTCTGACAACCTTAGGGGAAAAAATTTGCAAATTTGCTATTTGTTTCTCACTACCACCCTCTGAACATGGTAAAAGATATATATATATGTATTTTAATTTTGAAATCTGCACTGGTTTAAATCTCTGAAGCACCAGAAGCCCACTACATAATCAATGAAGGCAGAGCTATGAGGTTTAATTTTTGGGTATTTGTAAAAGTTGCCCTCACTTTTAAAAAAATAATTCATTTTTTGAAATAGGCAAAACATTTACATATTTTTACTTTTAACCGAAGTATTACACTGGTAAAATTTTCAAAATCAGGCACTACTTAGGGAATACCTTGTTGACCTACCCTATGTTCCTTTCATTTAAAAAAATAATTCATAGGTTATAAAAGCTGCTACTGGTGATAGAAAATTTAGAAAATACAGTAGAAGCATTTAAGTGACTCTATCATTCTGAGAAACATGTTACTTCCTGCTGGCCATTTTTCTAGACATGTATACAACAAAAAAATAAAATTGTACTGGAACTACTTAACACAGTTTGTTTTCTACTTAATATATTTTCCACTGTATTTCTAATATAATTTAGTCATTCTACTGTAAGATATTATGTTACCTATAAATATTTTTATTTATATTTATAATACTTATATTATTTGTACTGGTGTTAGACTATATAATTAACCTCACTGAAAGCCTATCTACATAAATCAGATTCTCCTTGCATCGTTTCTTTAACAGTTCCTTTATTTCTCACTTGCTCTCTTCAGCAGCTGACATGGAAAGAGACCATACAAAGGCTGCTCTTCAACCACTAATTACCACTCAATTGATGCATTTTCTGCAAGCAAGCCCTGACCTCCTTCCACTTCACAGAACCAAAGAGAGAAAACAAAAGACACTCAAGGAGATCACAGGAGAACCCAGTGTAGAGTAAGTAGAACTACATCAAGATTCATAAGGAAGAAATGAAAAGCAACCCACAATAGTTTTGGGGAAACTATTTCCTCCTCTGCCCCTCTCTGTTCATATCCTACCTTCTGGAAATCCACATTCTTTCAGTATCTCTGCTTTCATCAACTTTTAACACATCCTCCTTGTCAATGACTTCTGGTGGTTTTATCAGCACACAACTGTTTTGCTCTCCAAAATACTTTCTGTAGAATTTGCAGATTTCCATGGAGTGACTACTCCCATTGTAGCCATTAATTCAAGCTGCCAACATAGTATCACTGAGGGTACAGGGGGGATGAGCTGTGCCAGCAGAAGCTGGTACAAGCTAGCTCAACACTGCCAAAGTCTTTCAAAATGAGTTCTTAGCCTCGTTACACCATTTGACTACTTTTTCCTCTGAAAAACTACACTTAAAACGCCTACACACACAAACACAGGTTTTCTTAGGCACACGTCTCTGGGCTTACTTCTCTGCCCATCCCTACTCAGTTTCTTATCCAGTCCTCTTCCCACCTCTTAGACATTACTGTTCCCAAGAGCCTGGTCCTCAAGCCCTGTTCTCTCTCAAAGCTGCTCCAGTGGACTCTACCACTGCCTACAATGGTTAACTTATCTGTGCTGTGTAGCAGAGTTCTCCCATCACCTCAATCATCAAGTGCTTTCCTTTCTACTTCCTAAGCCAATTTGCATACATCTGCAACTCCTCCGCTATTAGTTCTCTAGAATTACTGCAATAGCATATCTCATCTGTGTTCACTCTTGCCTCTTTCCACTCACCTCTCTACACAGTTAAAGTAAGTTATTTTATTAAAATGCAAATCTCATCATGCTTCAAACCCACCAGCAAAGTATACAATGGCACGTCCCAATCTGGCTCTTGACCTGTTGACTGTCCAGCTTAACTTGTTCTCGCCTTGTACTGGACACTCCAAATGCCAATTCCCTGACTTTATTATACTCTTTTACCTCTCCTTCACATGAGCTAACCAGCCTGCTCCACTTGGGAAGTTCCTCTCGGATTTTACCAGGGTAATTTCAAGACTCAGTCAACATCTCCAGGAAGCTGTCACCACATATTACTCAACACACACACCTTCCTACAAATCCCCCAACACACTGTGCTTCCCGACCTTTCATAGTTCCTACAACAGACAAAATACTATCTTACTTGTGTTCCTATATCCCTATCTTCTAGCCTAGTACTTGTCGTGGAGAAGATGTTTTTTAATTATTTAGTCTTACTATCAAATTGGTAAAGATTTTTACAAGGAGATACTATTTAATTGCTGTTGAAGATGTGGTAAAAAACTTTCCAGTTGTTGATAGGAATGAAAAGCATATCTTTCTGGAAAGCAATCATTATTAAGAGTCTTAAGATAATCATATCCTCTGACAGAGAATGCTGTTTGAATCAATCCTACCAGAGATGACAGCAAATACTTTCCTATAAGATATTCACTGCATGAAGAATGAAAGATGATCTAACTATCCAACCAAGAGTAGATGGGTAAAGTGCATACAACAACGTGTGCAGTTAACAGGGAGAACAATTCAAACCTGCATGGCCATATCATCCAATTTCCTAATAAGTGTATTTATTTAGATACACAAAGAGAAAAGTCTGGAAGAACTGAAAACCTTTTGGTGTACCTATGGATGATGAGAATTAATTTCCTTTAGGCTTCTATATTTCCTTAGAGTTCCACAAAATGCACAAAAAGCTGTTTGCAGACTCAATGTACAAAGCTATGGCAAATCTGCTCAAATTCAATGAACGTGAAACACTATAGTTATGTTTCACTGTCACAAATAGTACATGTTAATGTAATTACTGTAGTCCAAGACTACGTCTACTCATTTTTAAAATCATACTGATTTTTAGATATTTAATTACTAAAGTTATTCATCAAAAAAAGCTTAAAAACCTTCAAAGGAGGGGGAAAAGAGTCAATTATCTTGTATTACCTGTAGAATTGGTTGGCAATGGTGTGGCAGTGGGCACTATTTAAAAAAACAAACACACATGTAAGTCAAAGCTGTCTAAAATATCACAATCTGTAACACTATTTCCCAACCTGCAGTCATCTGAGTGCCACTTTCACAATGTTTTCATTTAAGTGCCACATATGGAGTAGAGAGTTGCTCTGTCCCAATATTGGCCTTCCCTTCTTTCGAAATAGCACCAATTTTTAGTGACAGCCTCCCATGCAAAGACATTTCTTAGCCTCCCCTGCAGCTAGGTAGCCATGTGCAACTGCTAGGAAGTATCTGTAAGGTAGGGGTCTCTCACTTTCCCTTCCTCTTCCTGTTGGCAGGAAAACCATTTTGATGGCTGGAACATAAGCATTCACCTTGGAGAATAAGGTCAAAGCCATTTCTGAGGAATGACACAGTAAAAACCTAGAAGGAGCCTGGGTCTAATGGTTGTAGAGATGCCTCTCTAGCCCTCTAGCTGCACTGAAACCCAGATTTCCTTTACACAAGAGCCAAACTAATCTATCAATTAAACCATATTAATTTGGGGTTTTATGTCCTTGATAGCCAAAACTAATTCTAACTGATACATCATCAAATGAGTAGAATTACTTATTCAGTTTTTCTTCAATGTATTTTAAAATTCTATACTTAATCTTACTTCTAAACAATATTATCATAAAATCACAGGTACACACACATTAAAATAAATATTAAAACTGTTTGTTCATTTACCACCTAAACCATATTATGGACTCTACATTGGGTATAACTGATCTGATACTAATCAAAGTTTCAGTTACAAAGTTCAACTTGGGATGGGGGGAGGCGAGAGGAATGGGGAAACCCCTACCAAAATTAAACAGTTACAGGTAGTCTTTCAAGGTTACTGACACACTCCAGAAAAATCTTTTATTCTATTTATTATCTACACACCAAATTAGGAGTTTGACTTTCCAATTAATTTATAATCTTGTTAGAAAAATCAGTTTTCATCTAGGAATTTTTAAAAACTATTTCCTGGGCAGAGTAAAGGTTAAATAACCAAGTTCCCCAAACCAAAGTACAGAAAATGGAGGAATACAGAGAGGATTCATTTAACCATAGCACAAACTGATCCAGACTGTGATAATCACCAGTACCATAATCAAGAAAGTGCCAGAACAAGGTTGTCCAGGCCTGTAAAATGCAAATAAAGAGAGGGTGTAAAATACAGTGAGTATCTGGAAGAGTTAAAAAAAAAACACAGAGGAGGAGATATCTGTACAGCACTCCACGGTATGTACCAGCAAATGACTAAATCAAGCTTCAGAACACTGTCCTTTCAGCAATCAATATGAATACACTATTCAGATCCAAGTTTGTAATGAGATTAGAATTATGGAAATGCTTTAAACCAAATATTGAAATAAGGCTTCCCGAGGCAATGATCTTCCTTACCTCTTTGTAGCCACTTTTCCCAGACGCCAATGTGAATACTTACCAGTACAGAATTCGGTGCTGTTCACCACCTTGCAATCACTAACTGTTGAATTATCTGAACAGTAGCTTTTACCTGTTATTGGAAGGGGACGGGAAGAGCATCAATTATTCACATTATCTTTGACTTTGTTACTATGCTCCAGAGTTGCTTCCAAAAATCGAACTCAGGTATAAACTCTCTAGAAGTCCACAGATAAACAAAATACTTTGTTATTATCTTTTTCCCCTTGTTTTAGACATATTACATAGGATCTCTCCAAACATCCTTTTAAAATCCACATGAATATACTGAACAGATAAGTCAGAAACACGTATATCTCAGAATTGTGGTACTATACCAGGAAGGTTGCTAGAATCCACAAGAGGGCTGAGTCAGTAGGGGGAAGTCCTTAGAAACTAATAAAGGCTTAGTAAACATGAGAGGTGCCCCATAGCAGCAGTGGGATCTCTGTTCCAGATCTCTGCTTTAGTCTTCTACACTTTCTAAAACCACTTTCCTGGATGGGAAGACTTGTAGCACCAACAAGGGAAAGCTTCCCCAACATATCCTACAGTAAGGCAGGCATTCAATCTCCAAAACTTGCCAACTCTGCCATACAAGAGGGGAGGGGCACACTCTTAAATTCCATTTTATCACCTAAAGAAAAGTGACCCTTATACAACAAAAAAGTTAATTTAATTCAAACTTAAGCTAATACCTTAATTTTAAAAGAGGCTTTTAAACTTTGTTACGTAGTGACATAATTGCCAGAACTCTTCAATTTTTCAATGAAGAATAATAAAGCTTAACATGTAGCTTTGGCTTTTTCTTTATATATAAAACAAAAAACCTGAGAAATTGTTTTACTGATAAGAAAAAAATGCAACCATCTTACCTTAAGAAAACAGAATAATTTATGCTGTAATCCGGTGGTTCTAACAAAAACCTTATTGGCATTTCAAACTATCTCCATCTAGCTCTTTATCCCTCAATCAAATTAAAGACAACTTTAAAACTTAACAGTAGCACAAAAAAAGTCACTCTTTTCCCACCTCATTCTCCCATATCTAAGTATCCAACAATGCTTCATAAGGTCTCTTTATAGTTCATCTAGTAGGACATCTACAGAAGATAAATGCCTCAAACATTTTACTGGGGAACAGTTTTCAGGGGAAAATTCCACAGCTTTCTCTCACAGCTAATTTCAGAGTACTAGTACACTTAACCTAACCACAAAGGTCTAAAATTTCTTCTCCTTTTAAAGCTATCGAGCCTTAATTATCAAGTCTAAGAAATTAAAGGGGGGAGCATGGGAGACAACAAAAGATTTTAGGGAGAGTATTAAGCAATTGGTTTAAGTTTAAAGGAAAAGTATTTGATTTGCAAAATAAGTAATGCACACCATCCCAAATGTTTTACATAAGTTTCAAGTGTTCAAGAATACCTTGCAGTATTTTTTAAATGTTAGAACAAAACAATACTGAACTCTCAAAATTAAAGCAATCCCAAAGTTTCTTACCTTTACACTCTATCCAAAAGCAGGTAGTGTTAGCAGCATTAGGGTCAAAACAGGAAACACAGTTGTTGCGGCTTTCACAGATTTCTGAGGGTAGGAGTGGGGGTTAAAATATATAAAATCAATTAATTGGTATCTTATTTTGAGTTTGTACTAGTTACCGTTTTTAAACAACAGCAAGTATTACATACAGTACCAGACTTACTATTTCAAGAAAATGGCAAAACTGTATAACCCATCCACAGATGAATGGATAAATGTGTTATACACATACAAGGGAATACTATTCAGCCATTAAAAAAAAGGAAATCCTTTTATACACTACAACATGGATGAACCTTGAGGACATTATGCTAAGTGAAAATAGCCAGTCACAGAAGAACAAATACTGCATGATTCCACTTATATAAAGTATCTAAAATGGTCAAAGTCTGAAGCAGAAGGTAAAATGGTGGTTGCCAGGAGCTGGGAGAGGGGAAATGGAGGTTTGCTGTTCAATGAGTATAAAGCTTCAAGGAAGATGAAAAATTCTGGAGATCTTCTGTGCTAATAGTTAATACTGTACAGTACACGTAAAAATCTATTAAGAGGGTAGATCTTACGTGTTCTTTTAAAACCACACACAGAAAAAAAAAAACATTATAAAGTGGCTTACTAAAAAATTCCTATCATTATAAAAAACTTATGAAGCCAGAAGTCAACTCAAGAGAAAGGGGGGAAAAGCATAAGCTAGTGGGAACGCTCAATATTTCTTGGTACCTATCTAAACAACCCCTTTTTGCACAGCAACTATTTCAGACACTCAAGAGTTTCTTGAGTGTTCCTTAAAAAAGAAAAATACTGGAAAAAAGGCTGTTGCGAGGCCAACACTATACACAAGGAAATCACTGCCCCAAAACATGAGATGTGAACTGCAATTTTTAATAGTAATAAAGATTTATTACAGGTTGAACCCAAGCTCCGATGATGCCTATCCTGAAAAATCTGAGATCGGTAATTCATAAACGGTCCACTCTTTCCGGGGTTTTCCATGACGGGAGGATAAGAGACAACACATCTGGAGGGGGCTACAATCACATAATTTAACAAGTTAGCAAGGTCTTTGTCAATAATTTAAGCCAAACGGCTCTGAGACAGGACATCTAAGGCAGCTAACTACAATTCAAAGTCTGGACAAACAAATGGACTATAGAGTTAGGCTCTATACATTTTCCTAGAAGCTAGATGCCTCCAAAAAACATTCTCATTTGCTTTCCCCGTGCCTAAAAAATAGTTCTGCATAAACACATTGCATTTCAATATCTATCAGAGATTGGGACATATACCATACCCTTTGGGGAGTGGCAGGGAGTCACAAAGTAGAAATAAGTTCTTCAGAGGTTTGTAAATGCTAGTTGTTTAAAATCTTCTGTGCTTGATGAATATTTGGGTAGCACAGTGTATGTTATTTACAATGAACTAAACTTGCTGCCTTTCAGGCTGCAGTTTATCCAACCACCACTTAACATAAAACACAAATCATCTCCTTTGCACTCATTTCAATTACACAAATGCAATTAACATATTTCCAAGCCTCTCTTTAAACACACACACACCCCACCCCAACCCCCCCCTCGAAAAAAATTCTAGGAGGAAACTACCAAATAAGCGGAAAACAAATTCTGCTCTATCATCTTAGGAATAGTGCGGTTAGAATCTCCAGTATTGTACTGCAATTTCCTTTCTTCATTAAAAGATGTTTGAATTTTACCATTACATCTTTCTAAATTTAACAAATAACATTAAGTTTACTATATATGTCATTAAACTCCTACAAAATATAAAAACTAGAGAAGATATTGTAAAACAACGTGATCGGCCTAAAAACAAAAGGTAAAAATTCTTACACTTCAAGTCTTCGGTCTATATGCCAGTTACTCCTTACCCAATATTAACTAGGATAACCAATCACACTAGACTGCAAGTTTTACATATCTAAGGTTCTTCACCTTAATTTAAAATTTATCTTCCCTCCTCTCGTGCGTGTTGTCACGGCATTGACAATTTCTGCTGTAAGATTCAGTGTATGCCTCAACCAGTCTCCAAATCGACTGCAGAGCTTAACAAAAGGTCCTGATCTAGTTTTAGAAGAACGACAAACCTGGGTTCCAATCTCAGCCTCACAATCTACTAAACACATGGTTCTGGCGGAGTTACTTTATCTCCATCCACCTCCTAGGTTTCACCACTTATCTTCTAGTTTAGCCTAAAATACTAACAGATACATGCGAAGCACCGGGTACACGAATGGGTACTTTTTCTCCTTTGCACACAGCACGGAGTGCAAAATTTTAATTAATTAAATGCTCAAGCCTCAAATATATCCCATACCTATCCGCAAAACCGATATAATTAAATATCAAACGACTTATTTTTTCAGACCTAGGGCTGAGACACCAGCAAGCATTAGTTTGCAGCGTCTCTTTCCTTCTTTCGCCAACTTCGGGAGAAGCCTCCCTTCGAAAAGAAGACCTGGGTGGACAAACGACTAACCCCAGAGAGAGGGAGTTCGGTCTCATCGCCAACTTTGGAGGCGGTAGCCTCGCCCCATAATCAACCTCACTGCCGCCACCACGGAAGAAAGCCACGTCCCCTCTTCGGAGCCTGAAGTGAGGATGGAGATTACGAGGCACTTTTAAACAACACCTCCAGGCGGGCAGGACACTGTTGGGCCGGAAACAGCCCAACGGCCCCAAGGCTCAGCCGCCCCTTCCCCCCGGGGCGATCCCCAACAGCGGCCACTTCGGCCCGTCCCCGGCCGGACTCGGACGGGCCGCCATGTTGCCGGACCGCGGCCCGCCCCGGCCCCGCGCGCACCACCGGCAGGGAGAGGGCCAGCGGGGGGGCGAGAGCAGAAAGCCCTTTGGGCCGGCGCCCACCTGGTGCTGGAGTGGTGACCGTCGCGAGGGTCGGCGGCGGCATCGGCGCTGTCGTGGTGGTGGTGGTCGGTAGAACCGAGGGTGCAGTCGTGTTCGGGGCCAGGGTGGTGTTCTGAGCTGCGGTCATCACGCAAAGCGAGGCCAGGCAGCCAGCGGCCAAAAGCAGCGGGTGAAAGAGCCCCGACATCGCGTCCTCCGCGCTGGCCTTGGAGCAAAAGCTAAGACACCCAACGTTGCGCCCGTCCCTCCGTCTCCTGCGGCGCCGCCTCTCAGACCCGGCTCCCCCCGCGGGAGCGCGCCGGTGTCACGTGAGGGCGGCGTGCGGAGGCGGGGAGCCGGCGATACCAACTGGAATCCTACGGAAGGGGGAACAGAGGAATCGAGAGGAAACTGAGGCAAGATTTTCCCCAAAGCGACTGTACTGGCCAAGCGAAGAAACTTCCTAGACACAGAAAACTCTTATTTGCCGTCAGGTTGCCACACAGGGCGCGGCTGGGCTTTTCTCGTTCCTGTAATAGAGAAGGCTTCCCCCCGGCTTAGATGGAACAACCTACATGATGTGGCGACGGAGTCCTCGCGAACGACCAGCTTGGTCCCACGTGACCTGCGGGGCAGCACTTCCCAGACCTGAGACCCGCTGGGCGGAAGTTGTTTTCAGGCGTTTAGTTGAGGAAGAATTAAGTTTGTACTGTCCTCCCGCGTTCCCAACGTGCTTGCATAAGTATGCTTCGTAGGACCCGCGCTTTTTTCCTTGAAAGTCGATTTTGCTGGAATTCTGTAACCTTGTGCTGGGACACCCCAGGGAAATGGAGGCACCACGCGGTTAAGGAGTTTCTGCTCCGCCGCCCACGTAATGTGAGCGGCTGAAACACCGAAAGCGGTCTCCTGCCTTCCAGCCGGGAACGCACACTGTCTACCTCTGTTACGCTTTCCCACCCTGACTTATCTAAATCTGGCGATTTCAGCCAGCGGTAGCAGCAGCCAGTCTGTGCCACCGCTGTAGTCGAAGAATCAAACAAAGAAAGACGCTACGGGTTGGAAATCCATCTGGTCTGTTCCCACCCCCACTTTACAGGTGAAGAAACCGAAACTTAAAAAGAGACTTGACCGTAAAGCACAATTGCTTGGCGTCAGGGCCGGTTTTCGAAATGCCTGTTAATATTCTGTCACAGCTCAGGCTTTTAGTAAGGGTGAGCGCCATCTGATGCCCAACTCACAAAAATATTCAGAAGTGCAGCCATGCTTATATCAAATGGTAGAACTTAGGTTATAAAAGCTGTATTTAACGCTGTTTTCAGCTATTTGTATTATCATCTAATTTTAATTACGTGCATTTAGTCTAATAAAATAACATCAGTTGCTTTTGAGATCTGCTTTTCTATGGAAACGCCAAAAAAGAAGACTGCATAAGTGCTTTATCATTTTTTACCTAAACTTGAAGCCTTTCCTAACCCTAAAATCGGATCAGTGGGATGCTTCTGTACCCTCATGACTATGAATATTTGTTCCATCAACTACACTAGTTGGAGATTTGCTTGGATGTAAACAAGAAACTCGGTTTTTGACTGATCCAACCTATGGCCAGAAGCGTGAGAGTACAGACAAGTAAGTAAGAGAGGTCTCATTATCAGCCTTCAAACAAAGAAAGGTATTTCTTTTCTCAGGATATTTCTCACACGGTATTTATTTAGCACATAACCATCTGACACCAGACCAAATGAAGGCACGAGTCAACTTTTTTTTTTAAATATTTATTCATTTGGTTGCGCCGCATCTTAGTGGTGGCTCGCGGGCTCCTTAGTTGTGGCATGCATACTCTTAGTTGTGGCATGCATGTGGGATCTAGTTCCCTGACCAGGGATTGAACCCCGGCCCCCTGCATTTGGAGCACAGAGTCTTAACTACTGCACCACCAGGGAAGTCCCTCATTGTAGTTTTGACTTGCATTTCTCTAATAATTAGCCATATTGAGCATCTTTTCATGTGCCTGTTGGCCATCTGTATGTCTTTTTTGGATAAATGTCTTGTTTAGATCTTCTGCCCATTTTTTGATACAGTTGTTTGTTTTTTTTGTTACGAAGTTCCATGAGCTGTTTATATATTTTGGAAATTAAGCCCTTGTCGGTTGCATCCTTTGCAAATATTTTCTCCCAGTCCGCAGGTTGTTTTTTCGTTTTGTTTATGGCTTCCTTTGCTGTGCAAAAGCTTTTACATTTGATTAGGTCCAATTTGCTTACTTTTGTCTTTATTTATTTTGCCTTGGGAGACTGACCTAAGAAAACGTTGCTACGATTTATGTCAGAAAATGTTCGCCTATGTTCTCTTCTAGGAGTTTTATGTTGTCATGTCATATTTAAGTTAAGCCATTTTCATTTTATTTTTGTGTATGATGTAAGGGAGTGTTCTAACTTCTTGATTTACATGCGTATAATACAGTTTTAACAGGTATTAAACCTTGTGTAATATTTAAATAACTTTCAACAAAACTAGAGAAGGATTGTAATAAGTCAAATATTAACAGTGAGCTAAAACTGTGTATTCGTATTCTTACTGTTCACACTGTGATTAGGATTGGTGATAAAATACTAGATGCTCTCCACTTGGACTATGGTATTTCCTTGATAATTGTTCCAGGGTTTCACAGGGGAGCATTACACTTTAAAGCAGGTGTTCTCAACCTTGGCTGAAAATAGGAACCACCCAGACGTTTTGAAAAATACTGATGCCTGGGTACTGATTTAATTCATCTGGAATAAAGTCTGGGCTTCAGGAGTTGTAAAAACTCCCCAGGTGTTTCTTGTCTGCAGCTTAGGTTGCAAACCACTACTTTACCCTTGCTTCTCGAAGCCTGGTTCATGAACCAATACCATTCATACCACTTGAAAACTTGTTAGAAATGCAGGTCAGGCCTCACCTCAGACCTCCTGAATCACAATCTGCATTTTAATGAGATCCATATGTGCACCTATTAAAGTCTGAGAAGACTGCTTTACACTATAACCTGTGGAGAACTATTCTCCTAAGTGGCTGCAATTCTTAGTGGTGAATCCTCTACAAAATTACATCAAGCAAGACATGTTGTGAAGTTTTTGTTTCTTTATTTGGGTTTTTGCTTGTTTTACAAAGGTATGTAAGGTTATGGTACAAGCAACACAAAACTACTGGATATGCAGGAGTCTTGGAGCCCAGCCTAGGTTCCCTTTAGGCTGGCATTTGAGACACATTTATTTTTATTTCTATACTGCTTTAAATCCTGGGCAGGCTAGAGCTTTTCCCATTATATCTCTTAGTCCTTTAGGAAACAGAATGAAGACTTGTTAATAACTCATTCTTTAGGAACAACCCCCGAGTTCAAAGTAAACTACACCCAGGCAGCTTTCTGATACCAGCATTACCCACTACTTCCCCCTGTGCCCAGGCATCCTTTGTGCTCCTCCCAATCCTGTCTTGGAGTGCTGCTTTTCAGTCGGAACACACCCTGATGGATATTCTGCTTATTAAAATGTTCAACTGATTCTGTACTGAATGGTAAAGATCACTGCCCGAGCAGCCCAAGCAAGGGTCCCAGTCACTCTTCTGAAACCCCAGACTGCCCTGTTGCCTCTCTAGAAGCGGAGGGCTCACTTCCAGCCCAGCCAAGAGCTCTAGGACCCTGCACCAGGCCTCTAGTTGCTATCCCTTCTGATTGATCAGTGTTTGCATACCTCCCTGCTGCTTTGATGAAATCAGTTTCTTGTCTCATCATTTTTTCTCATTCTTTTCTGTTGTCACACTTTAGCGTTTAATAACTTTTTTATTTGTTCTGCATACCTGTATGCCACAAGTCTCTCATGTATCTATGACTTTAATATATCCCAGTGGTTCTTAACGTGTGGTCTCCAGGCCAGCAGATCATCATCACCTGGTACATGTTAAAAATGCAAATTCTCCAACCCACTCCAGATCCACTGAATGGGAAACTGGTGTGAGGCCCAGGAATCTGTGTTTTAATAGGCTCAAGCATTTCTGATGCTCACTGAAGTAGAAGAACCTATGATTCACCACGTTTTCAAAGCCCCCTATCAAGTGTCAAACTTTGTAATTTGTGTTTTATGTGTTACTACTGAGTTTGTTACATTTTGTATGATGTATAAAATTTATTGGAGATATGGACCAACTAGATTTGCAAGTTTAAGTTGCGATTCCATTTTGGGAAGGGTAGTGGATGGTATAAGCAATATAGTAGTTTAAAAAATGAGTTTCCATGAGGGAAAGAGTATCACTAGGTTGATAGAGATTAATTTTAATTTTGAGGATATACCTTTGAATTAATTCAGTCAATTGGAAATTAGTATGTTAGTGAGAATAGCTAACACTGAGCATAACAGGGACTTGCTGTTTCTTGAAATGATAATGATGTTCTTTCTATCAGTGGCAGTTTCTCTGTTTTTTGTGGGTTGACATTCCGGATGGGAAGATAATTTTTATCAAATTTCTGCTATGTGTCAAGGATCATTAGTGGTGTCTTCACAAATTATCTCAATCCTCAAACCACTATGAGATAGATGTACCCCGATTTTACTAGTGAAATTGAAGCCCAAAAGTAGATAATAGTATTGATTTTATAAATTTACGCAGGGAACCACTGAAGTTTTAGAGCCTGAAGGGCGCTAACAACTTCTTTACTCCTATTTGTTCTTTTTACAAATGAAGAAAATGCAAGGTTAAGTGATTTGGGCACCATTTTGCTAGCTAGCTGGGACTAAAACAAACACACCTGATTTTAAATATGTATAAAATGTAAATAGTATGGAATCCTGAGGTTGCCAGCCTATTCGTTCATTAACAAATAGCTGGCATTGTTTGGAGTTGGGGAAAACATATTCTTTAGACAGAATTTAAAATATTTATCTCCAATCTCCCAAAATAAACAAAATGAAACGATACCACACTCTGCTTATTCACATGGCTTGGCGTAAGACAGAGCATATGTACTTGACTTGGCCATATCAGCATTTAGGGCTAGGTCACATAGCTAACATTTTGTACAAAGCATCAGAATGCCTTTACTCTCATATTTGTAGACTTGGACAAATTTAGAATTCCTTCTGTTTAATCAAATCGGAATCTTTCATTTTGGTTAAATCAAAGTCTTATATTTGGAGTTAACTGGGATAAGCTTCTGAGTCCTCTGTAACAATCAGTTTCTCCAAACAATATAGTTAAACATAAATCATTCTAAGACAATATATTCTAAGACAGAAGTATCAGTGCATGTACCTTTAAATGATGGCAGTAAGAACCACTGCATATACAATCTGTGACTAAAGTTTCTACACAGCCTAAAAGTGGGAAGTGAGAGCAAACAAAGTGACCATGAACTTGCCATCCTTTAGGTGGTTAGCAGAGTTCTACCTTTACATTGCAGCCAAACTGAAAAATAAGGGGAGCTGGCATCAGTTTCTTACACCCATGCAAATATCCCAGTTCTTTCACAATATCAGAAAGATGCTTAATGCCCTAATATACAGGTTCATTGCCAGTAAGAATTGCTCTGCTGCTTGTTATTACGTGACTAATTCCTGTAATGTTTTAACCAGGACCTTTGCAACGTGTCAGTTTCTTTCATTGCATGCTTCAGGAGTTGCTGAGAGCCTCTGCGGCAAGCCCAGCACCCCTTTGTTTGAGGTGTCACCAGTGTGACTGGAGGAACCCCTCCAAAGGCCCAGGGAGTGGATCTGGAGGCTTCATACTAACAGCTTGAATTCTCAGGTTGGCCAAAACTCCTAAGAGTAGAAGAGGAGGAGATACCTCCTCTTCAGTGTTTCCCAAATCTGGCTGTTAATCAGTCATTGAGGAGTTTTTTAAAAATACAAGTTCCTAGACAACACTCTGAAGGTCATATACCAGGATTTTATTAATCATGTGTATCGAGCACTTGGTCGTATTCTAGATCCTGTCTACAAATTCCTGATCCCCTGAACCCTCACAGCAGCTCTGTGTGGTAGGTACTGCTGTTTTGAGATGAGGCAATAGAGGCACAGTGAAGTTCTTACCTGAGTTCATGCAGCAAGGGAAGGGCAGAGCCAGGATTCAAACTCAGGCTGTCTGGCTCTAGAACACACATTCTTAACATTCTGCTGCCCCTGGGTCACTTGAGAAGGTGACACAGGCAGTACGCTTCCTCACCGTCCACCTCAGAGCTTAGGATAGAACCATATGGCAATAGCAATGAAGCTGTTATTAGAGAGAGAGAGAGAGGGAGGGAGGGAGGAGGGAGAGAGAGAGAGGGCAGAGAGAGAAAGAGAGAGGGAAGGAGAGAGAAAGAAAGGAAGGAAGGGAGGAAGATAGAGGTATATATAGATGCCGGATGGGAGCAAGGGAGTAGGTTAACTATAAAGGGCTAGCCAGAGGGAGGCTTTTGTGGTGCTGAAAAAGTTCTGTGTCTTTATTGTGGTGCCACTCACACAGATCTACAATATACAGGATAAAATGACAACTCTGCCATTGTCAGTTGCCTGGTTTTGATGTTATACTGTAGTGTAAGATAGGACCCCTGGGGAAACGGTGATCTGTACACAGGGCTGCTCTGTTCTATTTTTGCAATTGCTTGTGAACCTATAATCATTTCAAAGTTAAAAGTTTTTAAAAATCCTTTGCCTCCCTTTGGCAAGCCCCAGGTCAATTAGGGGGCTGTCTCCTTAAGATCAGCTCAAAGAGAGATTGTGCTTGGAAGACAAACCTTCACTTAAGGGCAAGAGAAGTGCAGTGGGTCTGGGCAGAGCAGCAGTTCGACAGCAGTGGTGGCGGCAGCTGAGCGCAGTCACCACTAACAGAGGCAAGCACCTCACTGACTGCAAAAAGGGGGCTGAAACATGTTGCTTATGTCTTGCAGTGATTCCCAAGTGCCCAGTGCCCAGGTGGCTTAAATAAGAACCTCTGGGGAGAGAGCTAAGCAAATGCGCAGAATCCCTGTCCCCCATCTAGAGACTCTGCAGGTCAAGGACAGGGTCCTGTAGTCTTTGTCGAAAAGCTTCCCTAGGGGACGTGGGTTTGAGAATCTCAGCTTAAGGGGCAGCTGATAAAGCTGGATCCCAGTAACATCTCAGGAGTCCACCACCACAGGGACTATAACCCAAGCCCTTGGTTTTCATATGGTTGGTATGGCTCAGAGACAAGCATTCTATTCATAAAACCATCTAAAGTGTATATCCTTTTCTGAATGTTATGTATAAACAACGAAATATTACAATGAATTTTTTTCTGTTGCCTCTCTGCTATTTGGTTATTTACCCATTTTCTTATGGCAGAAATATAATTACAGACACCAACATAATTCTGTTATAGGTACAAATGTTTTAGGATTCAAAGGCCATTAGGTACTGCTGCTAAATTAAGAATGGTTTTGACTACAAGTAACAATAATTGACCAACAAACAGGGATCTATTTGTCTCAGATAGCAAGAAATCTAGACATAGGGAGTTGCTGGTATTGGTCCCGCAGCTCAAGAATTGGGGCTGACACCTCTGTTGTTCTCTTGGCCTTTCCTTCATGGCTCCAGCCTCTCTGCATTCAAGACTGGATAGAGGGGAAGGGGCAGGACCACTGGCATTCTGCTGCTGTCTCACTGGCCAGAACAGTATCCCATAGCTACTCCTAGCTGCAAAGGAGGCTAGAAAATTGTGTATTTTGCTTTAGGCAAGAAAGGAAAATGGGGAGGGATTGGGTGTTGGGAGAGCTAACCTACAGCATCCGCCACAGCTTTCAAGTCAAATTTTAACAAACACTTTAATTAAATGTAGAAACAGCTGATCAGTTATACAATAATAAATCGTCAGAAAATACTGATATGAAGGTTAGGCATAAAACTCTCCACTGTCAATAATTACACATTGTTGTATTGGTCTTTCGTTCTCTGTTGGAACCAATTCTAGTTGATGAAGAACATCTGTTCCTTCAATCAATTGCCTATATAGGAGAAAAAATGGAAAATTCAGTCAGTCATAAATTTTCACATTTAGCTTCCATTCCTAAATTGAGTCCTATCTAGCTTAGCTAAGGCTGTTTCCTACAAATTAAATTAACATCAGTCATAAATATCTTAAATAGCTCTAGATATGTCCACTTTGCCATGCTCCTCCACACCTGCTCCGGGACCCTTCCAGTCTGTTATCCTCACTGCCATCAGAGCGATCTTTTCAAAATGCTAATGTGGTCTCACCTCCCCCACTTAAAACACTTCAATAATTTCCCATCATCCTTATGATAAAGACCAAAGGCCTCTCCCATGGCCGGCCTCCCCACTCCCCTTGAGGGTGCCTTGCAGCATGCTCCCTTGCTCTGTCGGTTCCAGCCAGACTGGCTCTCAGCACTTCAGCCACCGCCCCATGTGCCCTTCCTGCCACAGCTGTCTCCTTTGCTCTTGCCTCCCTCTGTCCCCTGGCCTGGTCACCTCATGGCCTTCCTTCAGATCTTAGCCATCACTACCTTGGGGGATGTTTCCCAGACACCGCCCCCCTCCCCGCCCCGCTTATGTCAAGTTCCCCCTCTCCCTTATAGGAGTGATCAGGGATAAATTTGACATTTATTTCTATGCTTCTTGGATTAATTTCTGATTCTCCCCTGAGGGCAGAGACCTTTCCCATAACCTCACCACCAACATCTAAATAGTCATAAAGTCTTTTTGAATCTAATTTCCAAATATCTGTTGAATTTTTCCATTTATCCCCTGCTCATCTGTACTGCCAGTGCCTTAGACTAGGACTTCCAGCCAATTAATTCCTCACTTCTGCTAAAAAGAGATTTTTTTCAGAACAAGAACCTGGTCATGTTGCTCCCAATTTAAATGCTTTTGCTTAGTGCTCAGTACCTAGCACAGAGTGGGCACCTCATTGCCATCCACTGAATACATGAATAAAAGACAGCCCAGAGCCATGCTAGTTTGGGTCTCTGTACATGTTCGCTGGCCACAAGCCAGAACTCCCTGAGTGGAACTAGACTTCTGATGGTTCTCTCAACTAAAAAAAGGCAGCAGAGGCCAGAGAGATAGCTCTAAACATAGGACTGTGCCCTCTGCCAGTGTTTGGGTTGAAGCAGTGGTTAAGGGGAAGGTGCAATTTCCATTTCGTGATCCTTTATGGGGACAGTGTCAGTGCTGACACTGACCATCTCTAGTCATTTCTTTTCTGGGGGGCTCTATTTTTGCCATCGCAATTAGAAAACATGACACAGAGCAGGACACAATATACATTCTGAGGATGAAGAGCAGGGAATAAATGGACAGATTCACCTCTGTCCAAAGAGGCTGTGAAGGGCTTCCCTGGTGGTGCAGTGGTTGAGAGTCCGCCTGCCAATGCAGGGGACACGGGTTCGTGCCCCAGTCTGGGAAGATCCCACATGCGCGGAGCGGCTGGGCGCGTGAGCCATGGCCGCTGAGCCTGAGCGTCCGGAGCCTGTGCTCCACAACGGGAGAGGCCACAGCAGTGAGAGGCCCGCGTACCGCAAAAAAAAAAAACAAAACAAAAAAAACCCCAAGAGGCTGTGAAGCCTATTCTCCATATTGGTTTCACAAATACAGAATGAGCACCTACTGTGTGCACCTTTCCACTGTGACAGGTGTTAGGGCACAAAGTAAGTGAGACTCAGTTCCTATTCCAAGTTGTTCACAGTGTGCCAAGAGGACAAAGAGGCAGTTTGATTTTGGTAGTTAGGGGGGGTATTTCTGACCTAAGCCTTGAACAGGAGTTTGGCAGACTGAAGGAAGGCAGAACGTAACAAGACAAGCAAAGGCCCAGAGGCTGTTCTGGGAGGGATGGTACTCTGGTCTGGCTGCAGCTCAGCTGCCATGTTCAAAGCTTCCAGATCTACATCTCTAGCCCTTGCCCAGCTTGAATACCTACTCCTGGTATTCAGGAGTTGCCATCTGCCTGTCATACAGGTATCTTCACTTGAAACATAACTTGTCCATCTTGAATTCATGATCTTCTCTCCCATATCCTCCTTCTTGTATTCTCTACTGCAGTGAATGGCACCAGCCATCCACTCAGTTCCAAAATCCTAGGAGTTCCTCCAGATCTTCACTGCCCAATATGGTAGCCAATAGCCACAGGTGGCTATTTAAATTAAATTAAATTAATTAAATGTAGTTCCTCAGTTGCACTGGCCACATTTCAAGTGCTAAGTGGCTTATGTGGCTCGCGGCTGTTATATTGGGCAGCACAGATCATAGTACATTTCCATCACTGCGGAAAGTTCTATTAGATACCATTGCTCTATACCTTTCCCATAACCTCACCACCAACATCTAAATAGTCATAAAGTCTTTTTGAATCTAATTTCCAAATATCTGTTGAATTTTTCCATTTATCCCCTGCTCATCTGTACTGCCAGTGCCTTAGACTAGGACTTCATTTATGGCCTACTATTACCATCGCTTCTTTTTTTTTTTTTTAAACATCTTTATTGGAGTATAATTGCTTTACAATGGTGTGTTAGTTGCTGCTGTATAACAAAGTGAATCAGCTATACATAAACATATATCCCCATATCTCCTCCCTCTTGTGTCTCCCTCCCACCCTCCCTATCCCACCCCTCTAGGTGGTTACCATCGCTTCTTAACTGGCCTTTCTACCTTCATTTTCATCCTTTGCCAATTAATTCCTCACTTCTGCTAAAAAGAGATTTTTTTCAGAACAAGAACCTGGTCATGTTGCTCCCAACTTAAAATTCTCCATGGCTTCCCAGCCCCTTCAGGTGGGGGCCTGTGCTCAGCAGCATGGCACCCACAGCCCTTTGAGAGCCAGGACTTGGCTGTCTCATCTTCTCCAGCCTCTACTCTCTCCATTTCCCCCTGGGCTCTAAGCTCTAGCCAAACTAGATGACTGGTAGATAGGATACTCCTTAGGGCCTCTCTACAGAGGTTCTTCACTCTTTCTAAAATTTATTTTACTCACTTTGCTTTCCAGCCTTCTCTATCTGGCTAACTTCTACATGACTTTCAGTACCCATTTCACCTTCTCATGAAGCTTCCCGTGACTCCTCCCCACTTTAGGGGTCCCTTATAATGAAATTAATTCCTCCCCAGCACTATCCCCAACGTATACCCCTTTGACCTATGTATGTGTGAATGGAGATCTTACAGGCTTGTATTTTGATATTCTTTCCCTGTGAAACCACAGGGCAGGGCCATTAACAAGACTGTGGGTTGATGCAATCTCCCCTAAAGGGCATTCCCAGTGTCATCCATCTGAAGACAAGGCAAGTTCATGTACCAGAAACTAGGGCTTGGAAGGAGGGTCTGTCTCAAATAGGAAAGGAAATTTCTGTATCTCTCTGGACCTTGGTAACCATGTCTGGGCTTCTGGAAGCTCAGATAAACCTGCGGGTGCTCTGTGATGATAGAGAAGAGAACGCATCTTCCACTAGAGGCAGTTCTACAGCAGGGAAGGAGGGTAGTTATATTTTGAAGGAGTTAGTTATATTTTGTCAGATTATCTAGTTGCCTATCATGGTATTACTTTTCTGCTTCTCCCCTAGCGTTCTGTCAGGTCTTGTTTAAATATTTCAGCCCAGACTCAGCTGTTACTTGGAGGCTTAAGGGGAAAAAATTGAGATTATACTTAGGCTAGAGCAATAAAAGCAGTGCAGTGCCTCCCTGAGGCCAGTGTGTTGGTGATAACGAATTAGTGCGAGAGATTCCCCTAAAGATGAATCACATGGAAAAAGGCAATCGCCAAAAGGAGACCAAGCACTCCTCCTCTCCACTACCATCCTGTAGGATCTGCATTGGCTTTTACTAAGGAGTTGGAGGGTACTTATTGCCTTGCCCTCTCTCCTGTATTCCCAGTGCACTCTTTACAGGGCTTGCATGTTCATGTCTCACTGTCACAGTTGTTGGGTTTTCCAACACACTATATAGGCTCCCCGAAGGGCGGAAGTTGTGCCACATCACTCTTGCCCCAGGACTGAGCACCGGGACTAGCACTTGTTAGGTGCCTAATAGAATGCTGGTTGAATGAATGGGTCAGAAGGCCAGCAGCAGTGAAGGCTGAAAAAAGATGTGGGGCCAGAGGGTGGAGGACCTGGAATGCCGCTCTGAACTCTAGGCTGTATGCATCTGGGGGTGGAGGTGGTGAAGGAGTCACTAAATTTTTTAAAGTAGTCATGTTTGCATTTGAGAAAGGTACCTTTTGGAAGGATATAAAGGATCACCTAAGCATATGGTTGAGGGCAAGTTACTACCAGCAAGATGACGGGAAGATATTTAAAAGACCTAAGAAATTGTAAGAATTATTTGGATTTAAAAAATAATTGAAGAATGCATTTTCAAAATCAGAATATAGTTTATTAAGACCAGGGAAAATGCATTATTTTAGCTTATGTAGCTGTTAAAATCATCTCTTTAAAGAAATCTCCTTTGGATGAAAATATACTTTCTGCTTTTTTCAACCTGGAAATATCACCTGCATTACACTGAAGGAATAATTGTGCTTAAATTTTTGTTTAAATTGTGCTTAAAATTAACATTGGCCTGGAATTTTTTCTGAGGATGAAGAGTCAGTAATTATCCCTGTGGAGTAGCTAGAATAATCTAATATTCAGAAAAGTTCTGACACCTTATACATCAATTCAGGAAAGACAAAGTAAGCTTCAATTTATATTCATTTCAGTAATCAAACAGATATGAAACACGGGAGTGATGAAAAGTATAGTCACCATCCATATTAGGTCCACATGCCTATAAGCATCTTGCTAATAATATTCTAGTAATTATTACCTGAGATATTTCCATATTTTAAATCGCTCAGTAAAAATAAAGTTACTTGTAGCTTGGATAATTTTATCTCTCTCTTCACAGTGTTCACGGACAATTACATAAATGGCTTCACCTCACTTTTGCATCTAAATATATCTACATTATTAAGAACTGTGGTGTTATTCGTAGTTAAAAGAATTGACAATATCCTTGAGGCTGAAGAGCCATAGAAGGATGGATGATGGATGGATGGATGGATGCACAGGACATTATAATGGCTGTGCCTAAATGGTTTCCATGCTTATTATAGATAGCAAGCTTCTTATGAAATACTTATTTCTGAACATGTTTGTCTACAGTATTTGTATTACTTTGGCTTTTAAATTCTATTTTTAGTTACCCGTAGACTATGTACAATACTTACCCACATCTTTTTGAACCACATTTTTACATATATGAATATTATATAGACGAACTTACAATGCACATACCCAAAAGCCACATATTTTCTATCTAGATAGGGAGTTGCTTGTAGTGTGATGTAGAATTGTGACCCATTGCTGTGATGGCCTTTGTTGACCATTCCAAGAACTCCCCTTTTATTATGAGGGATTGAGAAGTTTTCATCTAGAAAAGACAATATGCAATAGGTCACTAAAATATTTCTATTTTCTTGATTGATACTAATCCGTAAAGCACAAACAATGCTTGGTAACAAGGGTTCTCAATCATATTTAGCAATATATTCCAAATTGTAAATATTCTATTTGTTTCATATTACTTTCACTCAAGTGGGCTGTTAAAAAAAAGAAGCTGGAAAGTCTTAGACCTATTTGAGCATTTACCTTCAGTTTATCATTAATATAGCTAAAAACAAGTGTGCTAAGAAAATAGATAATGTAAAAGGAAGAACTTGAAATTAATAATACAAAAGGAAGCACATACCTTTTTTTAGGAATAAAAGTCAGCAAACATTCTTGTATTGTTTTGGCAGTAATATTTTATTCAAACTATCAATGTGATATTAAAAATGACTCCTTGCAAACAAACAAACAAACAAAAAAATGACTCCTTGGAGAAACCTTTCACAGACAGACCCTTCCCCTCACAGCATCTTCTGCAGACCTCTATTATAGTCTTTAAAACACTTTATGTAATTGTTTACAGGCTGTTTCATGTTTGTGAAGGCAGGGGCTTTATCTCATCATCGCTTTACCCCCAGGGCCCCCTAGCACATTACTTGGAACATGTGTGGCCTTAAATATTGATGATGAAAATAAGTTAATTTATGCTTATTTTTAGTAGTCTTTAAACGAATTTTAATTTCAAACCTTATATGGGTTGACCAAGATTTTGTGGAAAGTGATTTTTTTAGTGTAAGATTAATAAGTAAAAAAATTATATGGTGATTATTGGGCCACCATTTTCAGGAAGAACCATTTCCAGCATGAAATAAGATTTGCCTCCAAACTCAAAAACACAGAAGGAAGTAATAGAAGAGAAATTCAGTAAAAGTTTTCATTCAATAACTTTATCAAATTCTGGGAATAATTGAGAGATATGAATATTAACTGTCAAGATTTTCTTAAACTGCAATTGCTGACTATTCTTATTTTAAGTTTCAAACCTAAGACAACAAAGCAATTAAGCCATATCTATGGTGGTTACTTTTAGCTTCTTAAACTGCACACTGAATAAAGACCTCTGAAATCTTATGAAATGAAAATAAAGTATTTTTGTGCAAATATATCTTTATAATTACATTGATACTCCATATTCATTTCAGTGGAATAGAGAATAGCCCATTAATTTCATAGAAAATCACATGGCATAGAAATCTGCCCAAGCAGAGATTCAGAGAGTTTTAACAAAATGGTATTTGTCATTGCTCTTAGATATTATGATCAATTTTTCTTAAATTCTGAAAGTAACTGGAAAGAAAATTTATAGAGTTATAACATTTTTACCAAAAATTCTGTGATTATGGGAGAACTTTTAAAGCATTAAGGGTTTAACTTTGTTTGAAATAGAAATCAGAATTCACCTGCTGAAGAAAATCAGTTTCTGAATTTATTTAATATAAAACTCATTCTGACGTTTACAATAAAAGCAACTACTGCTTTCTCAAGTTTGGGGAAACTGCCTCTATTCTCTCTGGTAAGGGAATAAGCAGACAGTTTGGGACATTTCTATATAATTTTCTGAAGACAATAATGTCAAGTAGAAATTGGACTTGAATCCTGCAACATCAATTTTTTAAACCTACTGCCCTAATTTTACCAGCATATTTAAATAATAATAGCTATTCACTAATTACTTATTGTTATATAAAAGTAAATTGGGTATGCTACCTAGCATTCTTAAACTGCTTTAATGAAATATTTTATTTTTTATATTTTTAATTGAAGTATAGTTAACTTACAGTATTAGTTTCAGGTGTACAGCATAGTGATTCAGTATTTTTACAGATTATATTCCATTAAAAGTTATTACAGGGCTTCCCCGGTGGCGCAGTGGTTGAGACTCCGCCTGCCGATGCAGGGGACACGGGTTTGTGCCCCGGTCCGGGAGGATCCCACATGCCGCGTAGCGGCTTGGGCCTGTGAGCCATGGCCGCTGGGCCTGCGCGTCCGGAGCCTGTGCTCCGCAACGGGAGAGGCCACAACAGTGAGAGGCCCGCGTACAGCAAAAAAAAAAAAAAAAAAAAAAAAAAAAAAGTTATTACAAGATAATGGCTGTAATTCCTGTGCTATATAAGATATCCTTGTTGTTCTTCTGTTTTATACATAGGGGTATGTATCTCTTAATCTCATATCTCTACCTTGCCCTTCCCCCCTTCCCTCTCCCCTCTGATAACCACTAGTTTGTTTTCTATATCTGTGAGTCTGTCTCTGTTTTTTGTTATATATTCATTTGTATTATTTTTTAGATTCTACATATAAGTGATAACATACAGTATTTATCTTTCTTTGACTTATTTCACTAAGCATAATATTCTCTCAGTCCATTCACATTGCTACAAATGGCAGTATTTCATTCTTCTTTATGGCCGAGTAATATCCGATTGTGTATATATATATATATGTATGTATATATGTATGTATGTATATATGTATGTATGTGTGTGTATATATATATACACCACATCTTCTTTATCCATTTATCTGTTGATGGACACTTGGGGTGCTTCCATAGCTTGGCTACTGTAAGTAGTGCTGCTTTGAACATTGGGGTGCATGTATCTTTTCAAATTAGTGTTCTTGTGTTTTCTGGATGTATACCAGGAGTGGAATTGCTGGATCATATTTTAGTTCTATTTTTAGTTTTTTGAGGAACCTCCATACTGTTTTCCATAGTGGCTACACCAACTGCATTCCCACCAGTAGTGTACAAGGTTCTTTTTCTCCACATCCTCTCCAACATTTGATATTTGTAGACTTTTTGATGATGGCCATTCTGACTGGTGTGAAGTGATACCTCAGTGTAGTTTTGATTTGCATTTCTCTAATAATTAGTGATGTTGAGCATCTTTTCACCTGCCTCTTGGCCATCTGTATGTCTTCTTTGGAAAAATGTCTATTCCGGTCTTCTACCCATTTGATAGGGTTGTTTTCTTTTCTTTTTTTCATATGGAGTTGTATGAGCTGTTTACATGTTTTGGAGATATTAACCCCCATCGGTCATATCATTTGCAAATATCTTATCCCATTCAGTAGGTTGTCTCTTTATTTTGCAGATGTCTTCCTTAGCTGTGCAAAAGCTTTTAAGTTTAATTAGGCTATTTGTTTATTTTTGCTTTAATTTCTTTTGCCTTAAGAAACAAAGATGCAAAGCAATATACAGATTTAATGCACTCCTTATCAAAATACCCATGACATTTTTCACAGAACTAGAACAAATAATCCTAAAATTCATATGGAACCACAAAATACCCCAAATTGCCAAAGCAACCTTGGAAAAAAAAGAACAAAGCTGGAGGTACCACCCTCCCAGACTTCAAAATATACTACAAAACCACAGTAATCAAAACAGCATGGCACTGGCACAAAGATGGACACATAGATCAATGGATCAGAATAAAGAGCCCAGAAATAAATCCATGCACCCATGGTCAATTAATCTATGACAAAGGAGTCAAGAATATACAATGGAGAGGAGAAGAGGAGACAGTCTCCTCAATAAGCTGGGAAAACTGGACAGCTACATGTAAAACAATGAGATTAGAACATGCCCTCACACTATATACAAAAATAAACTCAAAATAGATTAAAGACCTAAATGTAAAACCTGAAACCATAAAACTCCTAGATGAGAACATAGGCAGAACACTCTTTGACATTGAAATATTTATTTTAAAACATGTTGATTGTGTACATGACGTTAGGAATAAATAGCCAAGTGTTTATCAGTACTTGAATGGATAGATTATTTGGGTATATTCATAATATTAAACAGTAGTGAAAATGAGAGAATTCCAGCTATTAACGACATGGATGAATCTCATAGGCAGTGATGAACGAAAGAAACAAGACACAAAGAATGCCTGCCATATGAGTCCATTTATATAAAGTCCAAAAATAGTCAATAACTCTGTTATTTAGGGATCCATACACAAGTGTTTAACAAGAAAAACAAAGAGAAAGTCAGGTTAGTGGTTACCTCTAATAGGGAGATGGAGTTATTATTGAGGATGGACAAATGGGGTGCTTCTGGCATGCTGGCAGTTTTTTTTTCTTGACAAAGATGGTAATGTGGGGGGTTGCTTTATAATTTTTAAGTTTTTTTAAAATATATTTTTAAAAATATTTTTATTTATGTATTTACTTGGCTGCGCCTGGTCTCAGTTGCAGCATGTGAACTCTTAGTTGCAGCATGTGGGATCTAGTTCCCTGACCAGGGATCGAACCCAGGCCCCTTGCATTGGGAGTGCGGAGTCTTAGCCACTGGACCACCAGGGAAGTCCCAATAATTATTTTTAAATTGTACATATGCAGTTTCTCTATATAAGATAAATCTCACAATTAAAAACAATGAATAGCCCTTAAATGGCTACCCAGACCACATTATCTTCAGTTCTTATTTCTACTAAAAAATACTTTTGCATAACTTAGTTGCATTATTGAATATTGACAGTGCATCAGGCTCTGCTTTTTATTAATGTTTACTTTCATTTAAAGACAAGGAGGGACTTCCCTGGTGGTACAGTGGTTAAGAATCCGCCTGCCAATTCAGGGGACACCATTTCGAGCCCTGGTCCAGAAAGATCCCACATGCCACGGAGCAGCTAAGCCCGTGGGCCATAACTACTGAGCCTGGACTGTGGAGCCCGTGAGCCACAGCTACTGAAGCCCATGCTCCTAGAGCCTGTGTTCCGCCTGTTCGCGCCTGTACTTTATCTGTTTAAATGTCTGTCTGTACAAAAACACTAAAATCCTGGAGTGTGGAAACTGGGTCACATTATCTTTGTTTTCTAAGGTCCTAGTACCATGTCAGCACCTAACTAAGAGTTTAAAGTTCTATGAATAAATAAATGAGTGGTGTCACTTGAATGATTTCATTTGATAAAGCTGTCTCCACATGAATTTAGAAGGAAAACCAGCTTTTACTTTTCCCTTTTCCTTTGGCCATTGATTATTTTTTAAACCTTTTCATTGTATTAAAGTATAGACACAAAAAGCCATGGAACACTATAGTTAGAATTATTGTTAAAGTTATTATAAGGCAAATACCCTTTTAACCACCATTCAGACCAAGAAAAAGAACTTTGCCAGCCTTCCCTCCACAGGTTCTACCTCTATCCCTTTCTTTTTTTACACTTTATCTGTTAATGAACCTAAGCTATTTCACCTCTAGAATTTCTCCCAGGCCAGAGTTTGCCGATTGCACACACGGTGCAGTTCAACAGGTTTCTCTGTTCCCTGTCCTGTGGGTTCTGTGCTAATACTTGTGTTGAAGATGCAGATTGTTTCACCTTGATTGATATATTAGGGAGGGAATGACTTGAGCATGATGAATCTCACCCCTGCTTTAATGCACTTCCCTCTAGGAGAACCACCAGGCGAATGTAGGAGACTGCCTCTGCTGAACTGAGCTAGCTACCCAGGAACACACACACCTCAGACGTGACCAGCCACATCCGTCACCACGTATGAGCTGCGTCCACCCACATCTGGAGTTACAGCTTCCCTCTGGCTGCAGATAATGCTCCTTCAGCCACCTCAAGATCACTCACAAGCTGCAGCTCTTCCCATGCCACCTCCACAGATGTCAAGGAGTTTTCAGGGTAAAGTGCCTTATTTATTATGGTTCTGATGTATTTCTTGACCACATAATATATATAAAACTGTGTTACTGTTTTTATTAGGTTATTAACTTATTTATTAATGTGTCACCGAGGAAGTTTTTTTACCTCAGTTTTGCCATAAGTCCTGTGGTTTTCATTTCATGATTTTACATAGCACAGATTTTTAAGAACACATTATAGCAGAACTGATTGCATTTCTCGCAAATTGGAAGCTAGGTCCAACAGCTTCATCAGACTCTTGTTCTATCCCTTTGGTAGTGTGTCCTCTCAACAGAAGGCTCATACTGTCTGATTGTCTCTGTGTTTGTGAAGTTAGCAGACGCTGATGCAGCCAATGCCTACATCCATTATTTCCCTGGAGGCAGCGAAATGGTGACATTCTAATTTTATTTTTCCTTTTCATTATTAATCGGTATACTTTTATAACACGATGTCTCCCCTTATCTACAGTTTGGTGTAGTTCCTATAGGAAAGGCAAGATAAATGCTTGATTCTTTACCTATATTTATCAGTTTTCAAGATAATGAATTCATTTCCTATCATTCCCCCAGAGGTGAGCAAGTAGGTTTTATTTTATAATATCATTATGAACTCATGGATTTAAAACATTTATTGGGTTTCAATCAACTGTAATTACTATTCAAATTATTTCATCTTTGGCCAGTGAGAGACTCTTCAAATTGGCTCCTGAGCCCTTTGCCATGACCCCAGTAAATCTTTAATAGCACTCCTGGCTGTCTGATGCCATGATAGCATGACTGAGGTTCCAGGCTCATTTCAAAATTTCCTGTCTCAGAACTGGAACCTGCCATTTGTCGCAGAGGCCCTGGTTTCTTTAATCAAGAAATGACATTTCAAAACAACAATCTAAATTCCAGGAGTCTCTGTCATTACTCGGCTGGTCATTGTTTGCAGATGAATTCCATGGGCAGAACTATAGATACAGGTATAGATTAGATATAGATATAGATACAGATACAGATATGATACTTCTTGAGTTTAAAGTGATATTTCTAATTCAAATTCAGGACTATGGAATATTTTACTTATTAACCTCTGTCGTATTTCATCTGTATCTCCTTTCTTCCACATTGAAGATTCCAGTTCTCAAGGACACAGGAAATGATGAAATTAGAAATTCCCGTAATTACTTACTTGTTTTTTCCTACATTATATATATAACAATCTCAAAATAATATTAATAATACCATCACCAGTAAAATTTACTGAAAATAGTTTAAAATTTTGCATATATTCTCCCCATTTCTTTCATTTAAAATAAATTGTTAGACTAAGCATATAGTCATTGTATACCATACTCTCACCCTTTTAATCCTCATTAAATTTTAGTTTTATAAGTAACTATATGATTAATGCTCACCACCAGTTCTTCTTTCAGGGTCCCTCTTGTAATTTGGCTGAATGAAACTCATGCTACAGTCACTGATTCCTCAGGAAGGACTCATGACAACACTATTCCCTAAAGTTTTACATGTTGATAACTCCGTGTGCCCTTTATAATTCAAATTCAGTTTGACTGGATATAAAGTCCCCAGTTCACTTTTCATTTCCTTGAGCATCCTAAATATATTACTGTATTTTCTTCTGGCATAAGAGTATGATGATAATGTACTTTTCTTCCCCTTATAAATCACTTGCTGTGACTCACTACCTGCCCAAAGAATTTTCTTCTTTTTCTTTAATATCTAATAACGTTAGTAAAATATGTCTGGTGTTGGTTGTTCTGGTTCAGTATTGTCCGGTACCTGTGTGTTCTTTCAGTAAGTAGTTTCAAGTTTTTAAGCAGATATTTTTACTTGAGGTATAAACATGCAGTAAAATGCATATGTCTTAGATGTTCACTTTGATGCATTTTGACAGTTGGGTATAGTTGTGTAATCACCACCCAAAACAAAATATAGAATATCAAATCCTATTTTATTTCAGGAAAGTTTTCTTTAATTATAATTCTTAGTGTTTGTTGCGTTCCCTTCCATTGGTTTAATTCCTTAGGAATACTTATCATCTGTATGCTGGATCTTCTCTTTCTATCTTTAGTATTTATCACTTTCTTGTAAATCGTTTTTAGCTTTCTTCATCTCTTTTTGGTTTAAAAAAAATTTCCTTCTTCTACCTTCTACTTCTCTTATTTTTTTATTTTTGGGCTATGCCACATAGCATATAGGATCTTAGTTCCTTAACCGAGGATTGAACCCATGCCCCCAGCATTGGAAGGGCAGAGTCTTAACCACTGGACTGCCTATTTGGTCTTGTGTTCCTCCTAATTTGTTCATTTCTGAAATTTTCTTTTATTGTTCTTTTCTCTAGTTCTGTAACCTCATGTCTAAAGCTTCCTCATTTTGATTTATGAGTTCTTTCCTGTCTTATATCATTGTCTTCATGTCTTTTAGCTCGTTTTGAAATTGTTACAGTTTTGCTCTGTTCTGTGAGCCTTCTTTCTAGGGTACTTTCATTATCTGTAGCGATGTTACTGTGCTCTTTTTTTTTTTTTCTTAAATAATCATGAAAATTTCTGCTGCTTTTTAATGCAACTTTAGTTTTATGTAAAATTAGTATTCCTCAATGTTTAGAAGTAGGTGTGGCTTTAGAAGGAAGGTAGTTTTCCTAACTTCACAAAGTTCCCTCTTCTGCTATTTTCATGTGTTGTTCAGCTGTGTGGCAACTTGCTTTCTGAGATTTCCTGACTCTGTTGCCTTTCCCTCTTTATCACTGTTGTCCCGATACCTGCATAATTTTTATTCCATTCCCAGCACTTCTTCCTTCCTGAAAGAGAGGCCTTTCAGATCGGTTTTGAGAGTTTGCAGAGGTTAGACTGCTCCAGCCTCCTCAAGCCTTATGAGGGGCTCCATGCACTCAACTGCTACTGCCTATTGTGGAGTTCTATATTCTCAGCTCTGTCAGATGCCCTGCTTTCTCTCACATACATGCTGATACCATGCAGATTTTGTGGCTGTTGGTAGTTTGTCCTTACCTGTTTATATTTGGAATTCATGTAGATACCTTGTCACCTAGTTTTGTTGTGTTATCCATGGGTCTTTAGTTTTCCTATCTAATTTTTTTGGTCTGTATTTATGTTGGGATTTCAAAAAATTAAAGAACTATGCCACCACCACTATCATCTTTCCAGAATCCCCAACAGCAGTCTTAGTAGGATGATTATCAAGGTACCAATTCTAAGTGTGAGCATGGCAAAGTACAAGGCTTAAAAATATAAATTCCCTTCTACCCCTACAATCCTAATTCTAGAAACTTATCCTAAAGAAATAACATAATTAGGCAAGTGAAAAATTTTATGTACAAAGCTGTACTGAACTGGACTGGGATGCCTTCCCACCTACCCTATTTTAAATTCCCACTTTTAGTATGTGTACTTGTAGTATATTACCCCAAACACTATCTAATTTGGGGTTGTGAAATCATCCAGTCCTGTTAAATTTGAATAATCAATTAAAATGTGACTGACAAAATTTAAAGATACATACCTTCAAATGTTGGTCCATAAATTGACTCTCCACCATCTCCTTTTCCAGCAACTATATCTGAGAAACAGCAATAAATAAACATTAACATTCTGAGACTAAAAAAGAAAATATAGTAATGGCAGGGAAAGAATGCTTTATGATTCCACTTATAACAATAACTAGAGTAAGTTACCTAATTGTTTAATATCTATACCATGAAAATATTTCTATAATGATTTCACTTGTATTTTGTAAGTAGTTTTACATTTATGATCCCATTTTTTTCCCTCATAACTCTGAAATAAGTTAAATTTAATGCAAAACCTTTGAAATGATGAAGTATTAAATTATAATTGTGGTCACGATTTAAAGAGTGTGTGTTCATATAAATTCTGCTTATTTCACAAGTTATTCCATGATACATCTTGCTTTTCAGAAAAATGGAAAGATTAAGCTGAGAGGATGAAATAGGAACAGTAAGGTCTTTTTAACGCAAGAATAAAAATAGATACTCTAAAAAGAATTAATGTTCAAATTTTTATTCCTTGCCCTATGGTGATATAACTCATGTATCTGGTATTTTAGAAAAGAAGTTCCTTCGTAATATAATGAGGTTTTTAAAAAATGATATTTATAGGACTTGTTTCACGTGATATGCATTCTATGCATATTTTGGCTTAGGCAATGATCCTACTATAAAAATCCTCCATGCACAAGTTATTTTATCAATTCACAGCTACCAGGGAAGCAAAGCTAGCTTTAATGAAACTAGAGGTCTCTGAGGTCTGTGTTTTCCCCATCTCACCCTTTACTTCCTTCAGCTCTGTAGACCACCCTCCTTGAATAGTGCGCAATAAATAACTGTTGAAGGACTGTGCCATTTAAACTCAATATGAGTACTTTATAATAAAAGAGTCTGTGCTATTTTAAAGAAATCTGATGCAAGCATGGGGAGAGAATTTATGCAGGACAGGGGCCTATAGCATTTAAATTATACTATTCATAAAGCTGGTTCAGAAGTTAACTGATAAACCTTAAGTCTCCAACTACTCTGCCTGATACTTCTGCCCCCACCCTCCCACTCACCCCCAGCCTATGGCTATTCTCAGGAGCCTGCTGCAGTAGCCCCAGGCTAAATCCAGATGTGTGGAACTTGAATGTCCTCTAGCACCAGTTCCTTCAGCTCAGGCAAATCTGCCCAGGTGATTCCCCTCCCTTGCCAACTTATGTAAATACCAGTGACACTCCCTTGCCCTCTGTCTCTAACACCTGCCATTACTCTTGCCCTTTGCTTTAGATCTCCCAGGTGAATATTTTATATTGACACCATTTCAGTCAGTATTTAATATTTTTTGTGTCCATAACCCACCCCCTTGAATTCAGCTTTGGATATCTAATATTTCTATACTTCTGGCAACAAATTCAGCAATGCAGAATAGTGGTTAAAAGTAAACTTCAAAGTCAGATGATTTTGATTTCAATCTTGATGTTGGTTACCTTTTCCAAAACTGTTTCCTCATCTATATAGACAGGGATAATGGGAAGTGCCTCCCAAGTAGTTCTGAGGGTTAAAGGCAGTCATGTAGGGAGAGCACATGGTGTGGTGCCTGGCAGAGTGTCATGCTCCTTCATTAGTGGCCATTATTATTGTGCAGCATCACACACTTATGGAATGTATCCTCTCATTATCATCTTTACCATCATTCTGATGACCATGATGATGATAAAATGTATTAAACTATATCTCAAGAGATCCTTCTAAAGGCAGTAGGGCTATGGGAGCCACAAAGAGGCTTAATAACTGCCAAAGTGGCTTCATAACTTGGTATCTTCATTAACTTCATACTTCAGAAATGAACAGAATATATATTTCCTGTTTAACTATCCATTCATTCATTCATTCTTTTAACAAATTCTTAAAAAGCATCTACTATATGCCAGGCACTGTTCTCCAACCTGAGGATATAACATTGAACAAAATAGATAAAAATCTCTGCCCACATGGAACTTATATTCTAGTGAAAAGAAACAGACAATAAATCAGTTAACAAAGAAATATTAATAGTATGTCCAGTGGTGAAAAGTGCTAGGAAGAAAAATAAAGCTGGGTAAGGGATAGGAGAGTAGCAGAGAAGGGGGTGAGGAGAGGTATATGAAGAGGAAGGTGGCAGTTTTTGAATAGGGTGGTCATGTAGTCCCTGCTGAGATAAACTCAGCAAAAATCAGAAACAGATCAGGGGTCGATGCAAGGGCATACATGGAGGAATAGCTGGGTGTAGATATCTCAGGCAAAAGAAACGACAAAAGACCTCAGGGCACACATATGCTTGATGTGCTAAGGAACAGCAAGGAGCCTAATGTGTGGAGCAGAGTGAGCAAGAGGGAGAGGTCAGAAGATGAGATGGGCTTGGGGGGAGAAGGACGGCTGTGTGGGGCCTGTTGGTCCCAAAGGGCGAGCAATAGTGCCTGGAAGCATCCTAAGGCACAACACCAAACCACACTTAGCTCCTGTACTCCAAAATTCTACTCACAGCCCTGTGGGAATCTGACATCTGAAGGAAGAGAATACTTAAAAAGCTTGGCACTTTCAATATACCATGTCATTGAATCCTCACCACAACCTGTGATATTATAATTATGATTAAGAAACTTATTCAGAGATGACAAGTGCCTTATCCAGCATGGTACAACTTGTATGTATCAGTTTGGATTTGAATTTAGTAACCAGAATTTCTTTTGCAAACTGTCCTTAAACATCCCTGCCTTGTGATCTGAAACCATGACCTGAGACCTATACACTTACTATTTGGAAATTTTACTTCAAATAAATAGACAAGTAACATGGCCTACTTTTCCCAAACTTTGCTCTGGGGCTCACAGCGGTGAGGGGAGGTCTAGCCAAAAGCAAAACAAAGAAGAACACAGCCTCTGGAAGCCCAACACATCAGAGTCAACACTGAACTAAGTATCAGGAGACACTGATATGGGCCCTTTTTTTTTAAATTATTTTTTTTAATTAATTTTTTTTTTTGGCTGCGTTGGGTCTTCGTTGCTGCTTCGGGCTTTCTCTAGCTGTGGTGAGCAGGGGCTACTCTTCGGGCTTCGGGCCTCTCTCTAGCTGTGGTGAGCAGGGGCTACTCTTCGCTGCGGTGCACGGGCTTCTCATTGCAGTGGCTTCTCTTGTTGCAGAGCACAGGCTCTAGGCACGTGGGCTTCAGTAGTTGTGGTGCGCGGGCTCAGTAGTTGTGTCTCGCGGGCTCTAGAGCACAGGCTCAGTAGTTGTGGGGGCAGGCTTAGTTGCTCCGCATCATGTGGCATCTTCCCGGACCAGGGCTCAAACCCATGTCCCCCGCATTGGCAGGCAGATTCTCAACCGCTGCGCCACCAGGGAAGTCCCGATATGGGCCCTCTTGAGGATTGTTTTATACTAACAAAAAATGGAGAACAGTCTAAATGTTCACCAATGGGAAATTAATTAAATTGGCATAGCACTATGATGAAAAATTAGGCAGACCCTGAACATTTTATGTGTTTATGTATATGAAGATGAATACTATATAAAGTGAAAAATAATAAGGTTAGAAAACAGTATTGGTGATATCTTAGAGAAACTGAGGAAAAAACAGTTGATTTACATACAAGATACTTGGATTAAATCTACATTTTCCTCCTTATCAGCCTCAGAATGTTCCAGATTATAGAAAAATAATGAAACATTATTAATTTAAGCCCCTGCATATTTCATCAAGTTCAAGCAAATCGCCTTCCACACTAAGCCAATTAATTTTAAATTGCTGCCTGATTGCTCCCTATGGGATATCTCCTAAAAAGCCTCCAAAATTGAATTTTGTGCTGCTAATCAGGCACCTAGTCTGTGTAAAGCCAAAGGACTGACCTGAATGGAAAGCAAAGATGCAGACCAAAATGCTTTAGATCTTACTGCAGTTGTAACAATGTAACATCTTTGGTGAGAAATAAGCTGTTTTTCTTTCATTCTGTTTTCAAATTCCCACCTTTAGTATGTTTCTTAAAAGCACTGTATTTTCTACATACACCTTTTTTTAGGTGAGCATTTAAAATTATCTTTTGGTTAAAAAAATGTTATCCTTTTTTCTTAATTTTTGAATTTTTTTTTAATACAGCAGGTTCTTATTAGTTATCTATTTTATACATATTAGTGCATATATATCAATCCCAATCTCCCAGTTCATCCCACCACAACCCCCGCCTCCCTGCTTTCCCCTCCTTGGTGTTGATACATTTGTTCTCTACACCTGTGTCTCTATTTCTGCCTTGCAAACTGTTCATCTGTGCCATTTTTCTAGATTCTATGGCTTAATATACGATATTTCTTTTTCGCTTTCTGACGTCACTCTGTATGACAGTCTCTAGGTCCATCCATGTCTCTACAAATGACCAAATTTCGTTCCTTTTTATGGCTGAATAATATTCCATTGTATATATGCACCACATCTTTATCCATTCATCTGTCGATGGGCATTTAGGTTGCTTCCATGACCTGGCTATTGTAAATAGTGCTGCAGTGAACTCTGGGGTGTGCATGTGTCTTTTTGAATTATGGTTTTTTCTGGGTATATGCCCAGTAGTGGATTGCTGGGTCATATGGTAATTCTATTTTTAGTTTTTTAAGGAACCTCCATACTGTTCTCCATAGTGGCTGTATCAATTTACATTTCCCACCAACAGTGCAAGAGGGTTCCCTTTTCTCCACACCCTCTCCAGCATTTGTTGTTTGTAGATCTTCTGATGATTCCCATTCTAACCAGTGTGAGGTGATACCTCATTGCAGTTTTGATTTGCATTTCTCTAATAATTAGTGATGTTGAGCAGCTTTTCATGTGCCTCTTGGCCATTTGTATGTCCTCTTTGGAAAAATGTCTATTTAGGTGTTCTGCCCATTTTTTGACTGGGTTGTTTGTTTTTTTAATATTGAGCTGCATGAGCTGTTTATATATTTTGGAGATTAATTCTTTGTCCGTTGATTCATTTGCAAATATTTTCTCCCATTCTGAGGGTTGTCTTTTCGTCTTGTTTATGGTTTCCTTTGCTGTGCAGAAGCTTTGAAGTTTCATTAGGTCCCACTTGTTTATTTTTGTTTTTATTTCCATTACTCTAGGAAGTGGATCAAAAAAGATCTTGCTGTGATTTATGTCAAAGAGTGTTCTTCCTATGTTTTCCTCTAAGAGTTTTGTAGTGTCCGGTCTTACATTTCAGTCTGTAATCCATTTGGAGTTTATTTTTGTGTATGGTGTTAGGGAGTGTTCTAATTTCATTCTTTTACATGTAGCTGTCCAGTTTTCCCAGCACCACTTATTGAAGAGACTGTCTTTTCTCCATTGTATATCCTTGCCTCTTTTGTCATAGATTAGTTGACCATAGGTGTGTGGGTTTATCTCTGGGCTTTCTATCCTGTTCCATTGATCTATATTTCTGTTTTTGTGCCAGTACCATATTGTCTTGATTACTGTAGCTTTGTAGTATAGTCTGAAGTCAGGGAGTCTGATCCCTCCAGCTCCGTTTTTTTTTCCCTCAAGATTGCTTTGGCTATTTGGGGTCTTTTGTGTTTCCATACAAATTTTAAGCTTTTTTGTTCTAGTTCTGTAAAAAATGCCATTGGTAATCTGACAGGGATTGCATTGAATATGTAGATTGCTTTGTGTAGTATAGTCATTTTCACAATATTGATTCTTCCAATCCTAGAGCATGGTATATCTCTCCATCTGTTTGTGTCATCTTTGATTTCTTTCATTACTGTCTTATAGTTTTCTGAGTACAGGTCTTTTACCTCCTTAGGTAGGTTTACTCCTCGGTATTTTATTCTTCTTGTTGCAATGGTGAATGGGATTGTTTCCTCAATTTCTCCTTCTGATCTTTCATTGTTAGTGTATAGGAATGCAAGAGATTTCTGTGCATTAATTTTGTATCCTGCAAATTTACCAAATTCACTGAATAGCTCTAGTAGTTTTCTGGTGGCATCTTTAGGATTCTCTATGTATAGTATAATGTCATCTGCAAACAGTGACAGTTTTACTTCTTCTTTTCCAATTTGTGTTCCTTTTATTTCTTTTTCTTCTCTGATTGCCGTAGCTGGACTTCCAAAACTATGCTGAATAATAGTGGTGAGAGTGGACATCCTTGTCTTGTTCCTGATCTTAGAGGAAATGCTTTCAGTTTTTCACCATTGAGAATGATGTTTGCTGTGGGTTTGTCATATATGGCCTTTATTATGTTGAGGTAGGTTCCCTCTATGCCCACTTTCTGGAGAGTTTTTATCATAAATGTGTGCTGAATTTTGACAAAAGCTTTTTCTGCATCAATTGAGATGATCATATGGTTTTTATTCTTCAATTTGTTAATATGGTGTATTACATTGATTGATTTGCATATATTGAAGAATCCTTGCATCCCTGAGATAAATCCCACTTTATCATGGTGTATGATCCTTTTAATGTGTTGTTGGATTCTGTTTGCTAGTATTTTGCTGAGGAGTTTTGCATCTGTATTTATCAGTGATATTATTCTGTAATTTTCTTTTTTTGTAGTATCTTTGTCTGGTTTTGGTATCAGGGTGATGGTAGCCTTGTAGAATGAGTTTGGGAGTATTCCTTCCTCTGCAGTTTTTTGGAAAAGTTTGAGAAGGATGGGTGTTAGCTCTTCTCTAAATGTTTGATAGAATTCACCTGTGATGCCATCTGGTCCTGGACTTTTGTTTTTTGGAAGATTTTTAATCACAGGTTCAATTTAATTACTTGTGATTGGTCTGTTCGTATTTTCTATTTCTTCCTGGTTCAGTCTTGGAAGGGTATACTTTTCTAAGAATTTGTCCATTTCTTCCAGGTTGTCCATTTTATTGGCATAGAGTTGCTTGTAGTAGTCTCTTATGATGCTTTGTATTTCTGTGGTGTCCATTGTAACTTCTCCTTTTTCATTTCTAATTTTACTGATTTGAGTCCTCTCCCTCTTTTTCTTGATGAGTCTGGCTAAAGGTGTATCAATTTTGTTTATCTTCTCAACCAGCTTTTAGTTTTATTGATCTTTGCTATTGTTTTCTTTGTTTCTATTTCATTTATTTCTGCTCTGATCTTTATGATTTCTTTCCTTCTACTAACTTTGGCTTTTGTTTGTTGTTCTTTCTCAGGTTCCTTTAGGTGTAAGGTTAGATTGTTTATTTGAGATTTTTCTTGTTTCTTGAGGTAGGATTGCATCGCTATAAACTTCTGTCTTAGAACTGCTTTTGCTGCATCCCATAGGTTTTGGATCATCATGTTTTCATTGTCATTTGTCTCTAGGTATTTTTTGATTTCCTCTTTGATTTCTTCAATGATCTCTTGGTTATTTAGTAATGTATTGTTTAGCCTCCATGTGTTTGTGTTTTTTACATTTTTTTCCCTGAAACTGATTTCTAATCTTATAGTGTTGTGGTTGGAAAAGATGCTTGATACGATTTCAATTTTCTCAAATTTACTGAGGCTTGATTTGTGACCCAAGATGTGATCTATCCTAGAGAATGTTCCATGTGCACTTGAGAAGAAAGCGTAATGTGCTGTTTTCGGATGGAATGTCCTATAAATATCAATTAAATCTATCTGGTGTATTTTGTCATTTAAAGCTTGTGTTTCCTTATTAATTTTCTGTCTGGATGATCTGCCCATTGCTGTAAGTGAGGTATTAAAGTCCCCCACTATTATTGTTTTACTGTTGATTTCCTCTTTTAAAGCTGTTAGCATTTGCCTTATATATTGAGGTGTTCCTATGTTGGGTGCATATACATTTATAATTGTTGTATCTTCTTGGATTGATCCCTTGATCATTATGTAGTGTCCTTCTTTGTCTCTTGTAACATTCTTTATTTTAAAGTGTATTTTATCTGATACGAGTATTTCTACTCCAGCTTTCTTTTGATTTCCATTTGCATGGAATATCTTTTTCCATCCCCTCACTTTCAATATGTATATGTCCCTAGGTCTGAAGTGGGTCTCTTGTAGACAGCATATATACAGGTCTTGTTTTTGTATCCATTCAGCAAGCCTGTGTCTTTTGGTTGGAGCATTTAATCCATTCACATTTAAGGTAATTATCAATATGTATGTTCCTGTTACTGTTTTCTTAATTGTTTTGGGTTTGTTTTTGTAGGTCCTTTTCTTCTCTTGTGTTTCCTACTTAGGGAAGTTCCTTTAGCATTTGTTGTAGAGCTGGTTTGGTGGTGCTGAATTCTCTTAACTTTTGCTTCTCTGTAAAGCTTTTGATTTCTCCATCAAATCTGAATGAGATCTTTGCCAGTGTAGAGTAATCTTGTTGTAGGTTCTTTCCTTTCATCATTTTAAATATATCATGCCACTCCCTTCTGGTTCGTAGAGTTTCTGCTGAGAAATCAGCTGTTAACCTTATGGGAGTTCCCTTGTATGTTGTCGTTTTTCCCTTGTTACTTTTAATAATTTTTCTTTGTCTTTAATTTTTGTCAATTTGATTACTATGTGTCTTGGCATGTTTCTCCTTGAGTTTATTCTACCTGGGACTCTCTGTACTTCCTGGACTTGGGTGGCTATTTTCTTTCCCATGTTACTGAAGTTTTCGACTATAATCTCTTCACATATTTTCTCAGGTCCTTTCTCTCTCTCTTCTCCTTCTGGGACCCCCTATAATGTGAATGTTGTTGCATTTAATGTTGTCCCAGAGGTCTCTTGGTCTTCATTTCTTTTCATTCTTTTTTCTTTATTCTGTTTCACGGCAGTGAATTCCAGCATTCTGTCTTCCAGGTCACTTACCCGTTCTTCTGCCTCAGTTATTCTTCTACTGATTCCTTCTAGTGTATTTTTTATTTCAGTTACTGTATTGTTCATCTCTGTTTGTTTGTTCTTTAATTCTTCTAGGTCAGGTCTTTGTTAAACATTTCTTTCACCTTCTCGATCTTTGCCTCCATTCTTTTTCTGAGGTCCTGGATCATCTTAACTATCATTATTCTGAATTCTTTTTCTGGAAAGTTGCCTATCTCCACTTCATTTCGTTGTTTTTCTGGGGTTTTATCTTGTTCCTTCATCTGGTACATAGTCCTCTGCCTTTTCATCTTGTCTATCTTTCTGTGAATGTGGTTTTCGTTCCACAGGCTGCAGGATTGTAGTTCTTCTTGCTTCTGCTCTATCCTACTTGCTTGTATTACTTTTTAACCTGGAATATTCCTGGTGACACACTTTAGATTTGTTTATTTTAAAAATCAGGGAATTTTTTTAAAAAGTATGAATATCTTAATTCATCATTTGGCCATATAAAACATCCTTTAAATATATATGTAACATCTAATATTAAATATATCTAATTCTGTATGAATTTCACAAAGGCAGATAAACAAAAGTTTGGACATTTTGATTTAATGTTGCAACTAAGTTGTATTTAAGCTTTTAAACTCACCTCCTCCTTGTATCCAACCATTCCGTACCACTCGATGAAAAATGGAACCTGTGTAATGTAGCCTGATGCCACTTTGGGAAAACCCTGCTTTTCCTGTGCACAGGATCTGAAAATTTTTACATGTTTTGGGACATGCATCACAATACAGCTAAAAATAAAGAGAAAAGGTTTCATAGATTAAAAACTTAACATTTTGACAGAGATTGTCACTCCCCCCAACTTATTAAAAAACAACAACCAAAAACCTCTTACCTCAAAAATCAATCTTCCGATTGGATAAAAATCAATAGAAATGTCCAAGAACACAAAATCATGCTATTAAAATTAGAGAGAAGAAGGTAATGCAGGTCAGTGTTTTAGCAGAAAGTTTTAGAAATGACCAAAAATATAATAGAATAATGTTTTCAGTGATAAGATGATTGACAGCATTAACAGTAGATAATGTAACAGCAAAATTAAAAGAATGACTTAAGGATGTTTGTTTCATTATACCAAAATTTTACTACCTAAATAACATGCTTTTTAAAACCCTTAAGTGGTAAAGCTCTGAATCACATTAACCTATCACACAAGACTGACAGCACATGGCCTATATATCCACTGCATCACAAACTGGGTGTGGAAAGGAACACTGGTCATTCCCTCTGGAAAAAGCAGCAGACTGGGAATTCTTATCTTTCCTGAGTAATTCTGGGAAAAGATCCAACATGAGCCCATGGATTTGGTTACTGTGTGTTCTGGATTTTCAGAGACTGCACAGATTAGCTGAGCAGAGCCAGGCCATAGTCTTTCTGAGCAGGAAAATAAGGCCACTATATGAATAGGAGGTACCATACCAGGGGTAGGAAAGAGAGGATGATGTGCTTTTGAGTTATTTCATTCATGACCTCATACTCCCAGATACCCCCAGCTCTTGTTTTCAATTGACATACTTTCTGGTAGAGACAACTGACATTTGTGAGCCCTTGTCTAGCCCTACAAAGAGGCATCAAAGTGAAAACACTGTTTTCCATCACAGTAGCATTCATTTAGGGAGCAGAACACATCTAATGGAATACATTTCAACTCTTAGGCACCATTCTCATATATAAAAATGCTGCCTGATTTAACAAGTACATAATTTGCCCTGCCCTATTTCTTAAGAGTCTAGGAGGCATAAATGAAATCACTTTTAGTTGTATCACTATCATTATTTTATGTCGCTCTAAGCTTTTTTTTAAATTAAAAGACTGAAATAGTATTGTAATATCTGGCATCCAGGAATGAAGTATTACATCCATACTTATTATAATTAATTGTTTGTGCCTCTAAGCTTCTGTACTACAAGTTCTTAATTATAAAAGAATATTATAACTTTAGAATAAGAGGCATAGTATAGTAAACTTCATAGGCTTAGGAGGAAAAAGGACATATTGCAAGTCATAATCGATTTCTGAAGTGAGTGAGTGCATTCAGACATCATTAAACTTCCCTGGGCATCAATATATTATCTTTATGTGGTTGTTAAGAGTAGATAATTCTAAAAATTCTAATGAAAAGAGAGTGACTGTGACACAAGATAATGTCACCTAGCAGCCAGACCTAATTGTCTGCTATATCGTTCCAAACCAGAAGTAAACAAGTCCCTGGGTTTTACTCAGCACAAAAAATCTAGCCTCTGTGCAAAAAATCCAAGGATTTTCTCGGGAATCTGGGTCCTCTCTCCTTACTGCCACTAATTAATTCAGGCTGTCATTATTTCTAGCTCACACTATTATAGCAGATTTCCAAATGGTCGCCCTGCCACCAAGCTTTCCCCACTGTACCCTGTTTGGTCACAGCCCTAAAACTTTTTCCGAAACACCAAAGAAGATGTTGTCATACTCTTGATGAAAAGTTCTGTTGGCTTACTTCCTTCTGGATGAAATCTAACTAACTGGTTAAGAGTGGACAGTAAGTTCAACCTTTCTCTAGTGGATCTGGTTTTGGGGTTTGTTTGTTGTTTGTTTTTTTTAAACATCTAAGCACCTTTCCTATTTGAGAAACTCCTCACAAGGTTGCACCAGCCTCCAGAGAACCTCCTCTCTTTCCCCGCTACGTGTGAGCCAGGGTGTGGGGATATAACCTGGGCTCAACTAGTCAGGTGCTCCTGCCCGGGGCCTTAGATGTCTAGGAAGTGACAAAGACCCAAGGAGAGCTGAGAAGTTATGCTCGGTGAAGGCAGCATTAGGGCCATTGGGCACCCATGGCAGCATCCTGGCTGCACATTCCTGGGGCATGACTCTGGCCATGTTTTCCTGCTGCCAGGTCTCCCTTGGTTCCTGCCTGCTTTCCAAAGCTGGTTCTCCAGCTTTCCTGTCAATTGTGAGGTTACCAACATCCTTTTTTTTTTTTTTTTTTTTGCAGTATGTGGGCCTCTCACTGTTGTGGCCTCTCCCGTTGCGGAGCACAGGCTCTGGACATGCAGGCTCAGCAGCCATGGCTCACGGGCCCAGCCGCTCCGCGGCATGTGGGATCTTCCCAGACTGGGGCACGAACCTGTGTTCCCTGCATCGGCAGGCGGACTCTCAACCACTGAGCCACCAGGGAAGCCCCCCCAACATCCTTTTAATACATACTTTTTCTCCTCAAGTTAGTTAGAACAGCTTGGTACTGCTGGCACCAAGAATCCTGACTGATTCTCATTTTCCCAGTGTCGTTTCCCACGAATTCTGGCCTCCCTGCTGTCCCCTGCCATTCCCAGAGTACACCATGTACTTCTAGACTCCTGACCCTTTGGGAATGAACTGCTATGAATGTTAACTTCCTCCCCACACCCTAGAGTTTCAAGCATTTTCCAAGTGCATTGTTTATTCAACAAAATATTCACTGAGCACCTCCAGTGTTTCAGATTCTGTTCAAGTCAGTGGTTGAACAAGGGTGAACGAGACAAGGTCTTTGCCTTTGCACAACTCAGATCCTAGCACTGGGTCTTTATTGTAGGCACAGGCCACCATGGGCGTGAAATAATTTTCAGCATGTGGTAGCTGTTGGCTACAAGGTTTCTGAGCAAAATTACATACTTTTACCTCTATTGCCATTCCACCCTGATGGCTGTCTCTTGCTCTCTGGACCTCACGCTTCCTAGCTGTCCTCTGCCATTGGAAACCTCCCCAGTGCCATAGCTTGTCTAGTCCTGCTCTTGACAACTATGTGTCATGCTTTAAAACATCACCTTCTCAAACTTGCCATTCTCTAGTGCAGTAGCTGTCACTTAGGTGTTAGAAAGTATTAATTAAAATATTTCATGCTAAAGGTGAATGAAGGATAGGCTTGACCTTCTCTGAGGGGGAAGGTCCTAATATTTTTAAATAGATGATAATTAATGTATATACGCTTCTAGCTGGGAGTAGAAATGTTTGAACAGGGATGATCTTCTCCCGGTGCCATCTGCCTGCTGTGAGATAGGCTTGCTTTACACACCACCAAGCCAAACCCTGCCATGAATCCTTTGCAACTGGATCATAAGGTCATTGAGAACTTAACCTAGTCTCTTACTCTTTTATATTCCCTTTGCTAGGTTATCAGTAATTAATGGTCAATCAATGTAAATGCTCAAAGATTCCACTATTCTCCTTTAAAAAATTAGTGCAACTTGCCTTCGTGTCTCTTAAGAATTTGGCAGAATAATCCATAGTAAGTGCTTCGTAAAGTGCAGGAGGCTTAAAATCAACTATATCCCACACTTTGTGGGCCCATTTCTGAAGATCAAGTGCATCACCCAGGAGCTGATCGTTAATAAAACACATCACATAGGAAGAATATTCCCAGATTTCTTTCTTAAGTTCCTGTAAAGGAAAAGGACCAAAAAAATGTAGTGGGGGTTGGGGGTAGGGATGGGGGGGGGAACTTAGCTAAACCCACAAGCCAGAGCTTGAATCAACCCTAGGACTGAATCTTTAAAATATATTTTTTGCCGTCTTTCAGAATTTTGCTCTCAAAGGGAATTTAAGAACATTTTCAAGACTCTGATGGTGTTGAAATCAAAGAATGACCTAACAGTGATCTTTAAAATGGTACGATCTTAGAAAATAGATGGTAATCTGGTAATAAAAGTCTGTGTGCATAGCATACTTGTTATATTAATTTGAAAACAAAATGCAATCTTTTAGCTTCATTTCTGAAGCACATTTTACTGTAAGCATAGTTGGTTAGGGGTCCTAAATAAGACATGGTTTTCAATGGGAAGGATGGAAAGAACGCTTTTTTGATGGAGGGAAATCAGACCAGGTGAGGAAATGCCTCCTGAGGGCCAGCAGCAGTTTGTGGGGCACACCAGGGGCCGTGAGGAAGAGAACTCACCTTCCATAACAATTTTTTTTTTTAACTCAAGTAATTTATTTATTTATTTTTTGGTTACGCAGCATGTGGGATCTTAGTTCCCCGACCAGGCATCAAACCTGTGCCCCCTGCAGTGGAGGTGCAGAGTCTTAACCACTGGACCACCAGGGAAGTCCCTCCTTAACACTTTTAAGCCCTAAGCCCCTAAGAATGAAGTGCATTGGTGTTTTTATCCATACAGCACTGCCAGCCAACCTCCTAAACCTCAGTGTGTGGCCACTGAATAATGTGGCCTCTGAGTAGATCTGGTTTGTTATTACCCGGTGCCAGTCCTGGCAAAGCCATGCATCATCTGGGACAGCTGTTCTCCAATTTTAGTGGGCAGTCAGAATTAGTTTCCTGAGCCCCACCCCAAGTTTCTGATTCTGGGGTGGGGCCCGAGAATCTGCATTTCTAACAACATCCCATGGGACGCTGCTGCTGCGGCTGGTCTGGAGACCGCACTTGGAGAAACGCCGGTTTGGGGAACGGTTTGCCTTCAGCTGCCAGCGTGCTCCATTCCCCGCTCTTCTCTCAGGAGGAGCTCGCTTCAGATTCCTCACTTCCTAAACTTGTTAATGCTGAACTGTCAATCGCTGAGCCTATGGGTCAGTACTCCCTGGAATGTTGAAACTCATCAGGGTTCTCACATTTTACAGGACACAAAACTTTAAAAAGGGGAGGGAAAGTTTAATTGTGGATATTTTAGCTAGCCTGGTAGGAGAAATGCAGTAGCAGGTACACTTTATTCGGAGGCTGAAAATTACGTGCCTTGTCTGGGTGTCTTCTATACATGAGGAGCCCTCATCGCCTGCCTTAAGATAGCAGGCTGGACCCGATGTTTTCTAGGGCTTTCCAGCACTAAGATGTATGATGTTGCCTTTTTTTGGAGGGGGAAAAAGGGCCTTCCCAAAGGCTCTGAAGCCATCCCTCATGGTTGGCATTACATTATACTGAGGCACTGAGGCCAGTGCAAACTAACCTCAAATGTGCTAAGAAGCACTATGTATAACATAAGACAATGCTTATGTGAAAGGAGAACAAAAAGCTGGCCTGAAGAGGAAGAAGAGGTTAAGGTGGCAAGTATCCAGGAGATGAAGGAGGGGGAAGGAAGAAAAGAAAGACAGGAGTTAAGGATATGTGGGAAGAAGCAGCATTGATGACCTAGGAAGCCTAATTCAGGCCCCATGAGAAAAGCAGAAGGAAGAGAACACAAAACAGCTCAAGGTTAGCAACTCAGGCTGACAAGGGTCAGAAACTGCAGAATGGAATCCACACCAGTGTTTCAGAGTATGGTGGGAATACGGAAGAGGAGTGGGTGCAAACCACGAAGCATGAAATCATGGCTCTCCTGTAGGTGGAGAGCACGATACGATAGGCAGTTTAGGAAGTTTGATGATAAAAATGAAGAAAAACATATTGTTTTACGTTAGGGTGCCCAACTGTCTGAATTTGCCTAGGACCGTCCCAGCTTTAGCATTGAAATTCGTGCATTCCAGCAAACCCCTCAGATCCAGGCAAACCAGGACCACTGGTCACCCTAGTTGTTGTAATGATTAGAGTTAATATTTATAGAAGTCATTAGAATAGTGCCTGGCATATAATAAGCACCATAGGTAAGTGTTTGTTATGGTTCTGTTTGAATTATATAATGAAAATGTACTGTGGCTGTGAAAATGGTATGAGACTTAACATACGGTATTCCTGACTCAGTCTTGCACCGTTCATGTGACTGAGCAGAGAGTGAAGTAAAGCAGCACCATCTGCATGGTAAATCACAGGACATCCTTGTGCAGTCTAGCACAGGACAATCAAAACTGCTCTGGTCAGGGGAAATGGGATCTCCTCAGCCACTGAGAGATGCGGTTGGGCAGGGAAGCCAGGACTGGGACTCTCCACAGGACTAGGCCAAGGGTGACAAGCAGGAGGCGTACCCATTCTAGTCTGCCCCCCAACGTGAGCTGTATCTGAGCCAGGATGCCACATGTTCCAGGCAGCACTACCAGTTAATCAGGGATGGCACCCAAGAGGAAACCAATCTGCCATCCCTGGATAAGCTCTGCCAGCCTTAGGGTCTGGAGTTCTCCAAGGGTACTGTTAGGGGGGAGAATGCAGAGAAGGAAGCGTCCATTAGGACACGGCTACCCTGTGGGAAGTTGGCGCCTACCATCAGAGCTCCCCTAGGCAACCCTGCATGCTCCCCTGCTATATCTGTGCTGGACACCACTGAAACCTTCCAGAGTTAGGGCCAAAAAGAGTGCCAGGCCACAGTAACCTGAGTGCCCGGGTGTCACAGGAAGTATGAGTAAGTGATATGCCGGGAAAGAGAGGTAGCCATCGGCAGGAGTAAATAGCAGCACTGAGAGTTTAAAACTTACCTTTATCACATGCTTTCCAAAAGAAAATTCTGTAAATGTTTGACTCTTTCTTAAAATCAGCTGGGTAAAATGACTGAAATAATTTAGGAAAAGTACGTAATTTAGAGAAATAAAATCTAGTTGTATCAAAATTACTGCTTCAGTTTTTCCAAACCAATGCATATGTAAATAAATCAGGCAAAACTTGGCTCATTTCCCACACCCCAAATATCCTTTACCCTTTTTTTCTCCTGTAGATATTGATCCCATGCAAATTCTTGAACAGGAACTATTATAGGGTCTTCAAATTTGGATGGATAATTACTCTTCAGACTCTAGGTTTCAAAATAGAATAATTATTTTAGAGTAAGTTCTCTTTTAAAGTAGAAATCATTCCCCCCAGTTTTTATGGGGTCTTCAGGAAGTTTTATGCAACATACACCCAAGCCACAGTCTGGCTTAGATACCCCTCGCCAGCTCCCAGAGGCCCCTGTGCTTACCTCCAGTAAGTCCCTCCCCAGTCCATACTAATTGGTCTCTCATCTGAAGAGAATAAGCTCCTTGAGGGCAAAGACTATGTCTTAGTTTCCCACTGGCCTCAGTATTTGGTACATAGTGGACCATCCACACATAGCAACTGCATAAACAAATGTACAAGTGAGTTTATGCCAATAGTTTTGTGACCTGCCATGTTCTTTTAGGACCAGTTTTTCCCTAAATTAAACTCTTACTAAACCTCAGTGGATCTATGGATACTTTTTTTTTTTTTTTTTTTTTTTGCGGTACACGGGCCTCTCATTGTTGTGGCCTCTCCCGTTGTGGAGCACAGGCTCCAGACGCGCAGGCTCAGCGGCCATGGCTCACGGGCCCAGCCGCTCCGCGGCATGTGGGATCCTCCTGGACCGGGGCACGAACCCGTGTCCCCTGCATCAGCAGGCGGACTCTCAACCACTGCGCCACCAGGGAAGCCCCTCTATGGATACTTTTAACTAAAATAAATGTTATTGCTTTAATTCACTGACATATGGAGAATGACCAAAAGGATATTGTTGTGGTTATACCCCTTGGGAAAAAGAGAAGTAAATATTAAATGTGTTTTGGTCTAGACATTAAGCATGTATTGACTTAATGTATTTTGTTTTGTCTATATGAATCAGAGAAAATTCTTACTGGTTAACAACATCTGTCAAAAAAAAAAGTTTTGCTTCCTGTTATGTTACACTTTGCCTCCTCCTAAAGCAAGGGAAGACAGTTGAGGCAGTAACAGTTAGGCATCACCTTTCTGAGCAAGTCTGAGAAGTAAATGGACCAACAAGGGAAAAGTGTCATCTGGCCACTTCTGTTGTGGTCTAAGGGGACACTGACTTGGCGTGCTTCACCCAGGGTGGACAGTCTAAGGGGGAGAAAGCCAGGATGTGAGTGTACCCTGCTTTGGGATCAGGGGTAGCAGAAGAGGGCAACAGCAATCTGGCCATTTCCTTCTTAGTCTGCTGTACCCAACCAACAGCTGATGTGTCCTTTTTCTCAATTCCAGCGTCTGTGCTCTGTCTGAGGCAGTCGTACAGGATGACTGCTGTTTCTGAGGGACCATCTGGAATAACTAATAAGCCCAATAGTTTTCAAATTAAGCATACTTAATCATGCTTTCTTCATAATTTGTTCCAGAAGGGACTACATTATGTAATACTCTTTATAAATCTAAATCTTTCAGTTAATTAGGCATCAGGGATTGCTCACAAGTGATCATGTTGGAAATATATTCAAGGATCCTCTATTAACAGAACTAACTGAATTTACATTCATATATTTTCATATTCAAATAGAGCTATGGTAGGCAAAACTTAAGAAAGTGAAAATTAACATTATTAATATAATAAAGACATTGTTTGCTTGACTTAGTGTCCTCTGCAACAGGGGTTGGCAAACTGTGGCCAGCAGGCCAAAGCTGGACCACTGCCTGTTTTGGTAAGACTTGAGAACTAAGAATAATTTTTAGATTTTTAAACAGTTGAAAAAGAATCACAAGAAGAATCATTTCATGTCCTGTGAAATTATATGCAAGTCCAATTTCAGTGTCCATAATAAAAGTTTTATTGGAAAACCACCATTCATTTACATACTGTCTGTGGCTGCTTTTGCACAAGGACACAGTTGAGTAGTCATGACTGAGAACCTATGGTTCCAAAGGCCTAATAATTTTATATGTGGACTTTACAGAAAAAAAATATGCCAACGTCTTCTCTACAGTGTGGAGAAAACATATGCCTTCAGAAAAGGAGCTAAGAAAAACAAGAGAAAAAAAATCCCTCACACTTATTAAATACAATTTGAGCCATATAACTTTGCTGATCCTATCAGCCCAGCTAACACAGTCCATAATTTCTACTTCTTTTAATGATCCATGTATCATTTTCACAGACTTCTTATCACTTGTTCTCTTCATCTTAATGTAAACTTTACCTATTTCACAAATTAGTCACTATTTCCTGACTTGATTTAAATTCAGACTGTAACTCTGTGGACTTGGAGCAGGTAAGAAGTTAGGAATTTCTTAAGATTAATTCTATTTGGGAACATTTTGTTTCAAGTATCCAGCTGGGTACTTTGGGAGGTACAGACATGAATAAGGCATTGTCCTGGAGCCTATTGGGGTTTTGAAGGAGAGAAGCTTGGCATAATCTTACAACAGCATTTCTGGAGCAAACCCCAAAGAAGTGCTGAATTTTACATTTCAACATTTTATACACTTCTACATTTCTCCTGCATTCGGGTTGTAGGAATGCTGCGGCATTACTGACCTGGCCTAATTCTTCCAGTTACTTAAAGTGTTTTTCATTTTACATTGTTCTGCATGTTTACAAAGAAATGTCTGTAGTCTCCAAAGCACTTGTGGGTCATTTGTTAAGAAATCCCATAAGCACCTAATTCAACTGGAATGCAGTGACTGCTATAGAAACTTTAAAGAAAAACAACAAAAACCCTCCCCGAATGAATAGTTTTCAAAAATCACTTGGGAAAGGAGTTTGTAAAAAAATCAGCTAGTTATATGGTAACATTTTTTTCACAAAGTTTTAAAATCTATAATTTCAGTTAAAAATTAACGTAGGAAGGCCCGCGTGCCGCAAAAAAAAAAAAATTAACGTGGGATAAAATGTGTGTTATTCCCAAAAAGGTTCTGAACGATTCCTTCGCTCGGATCTCTCTTTAAAGGTAGCCCTTCTCGAAGTGTAACTCCCGCCTGGACCGGCCCTCACCCTCTGCACGCAGATATCCATCCAGAGACAGCCCACCCCGGCCGGGACATCCCCTCCCTGAACCTCGACCCCCGCCACCAGGAGGCGCACGACTCGGAAGCCGGACGGGCCTTCCCGCCCTTGTGGTTTCTTCGCGGTTACCTCAGCGGCGCTCTTCGCAATTTGAAAGCTGGAGCTTTTGAAGAGCCCCACCACCTTCACCTGCAGCGGCTGCTCGGGCGGCGTCTGCGAGCTGCTCGCCATGGCTGCGCGCAAGGACTCCTCGGCTCACAAACATAGCGCGTCGCCAGGGCAACCGCGCGGCCCCGCCCCCGCCGCTCGCCGGAAGGAGGGGGCCGGGGGCGGGGCGGTCGGCGAAGGTCCGCCCTTTCCTCAACTTTGTGCCTGTTGCTGTTGAGGCGTTCGAGAGGGTGGAGAGGGCGCGCGGGCGGCCGCCACCAGCGACGAGCTTCGGAGAAAAGGAACAGGGACCCCACGCCTAGCGTGCGTCAGCGTGGTTCGCCGCCGCCGCCCCCGCCATCCACGGACCTCCTCTGGGACCCCAAGCCCAGGGTCCTCCAGCGCGGTAGTCGCCTCCAGTCAGCGCCTGATTTCACCGCAGATCGCCTTTCCGGGTTGCCGCGCAGCCAGGTTGGGGCCAGCCGGCCGGTTGCCCGGGTAACGCGGGAGTCAGTCCCCGGGCGCGGGCACTTCGCGGCCGCGGCCTTCCCGGGAGAGCGGGAGTAGGGCGAGCACCTGTGCGCGGTTCCCCGCGGGGAAGGCCGCCCGCCCGCCGCTGTCCCCAACGCGACCGTCGCTGCGGAGGCCGAGCCGTCCCGCGCCGCCGAGCGTCCCTGCCATGAAGCCCAACTTCTCCCTGCGACTGAAGGTCTTTAACCTCAACTGCTGGTGAGTGCGCCCGCCGACCCGGGTCTGGGGCCGCCGTCCCCCTCGCCAGAGGCAGGAGGCCTTTCGCACAGCCAGCCCACGGCGCTCCCCTGCCCTACACCCTCGGGGTGCGGGGCAACCCCTACCTCCGGGGCCCGCGCCTGGCCCCAGCCGTCACCTCCCCTGCGCTTTTCGTCCTCAGGGGCATTCCCTACCTGAGCAAGCACCGGGCCGACCGCGTTAAGCGCCTGGGAGACTTTCTGAACAGGGAGAGCTTCGACCTAGCTCTCCTGGAGGAGGTGGGGCCGCGCGGAGCTGGTGTGGAAGCCCGGCGGGAGTGGGGGCGGCTGGGGCGCGGGCGGGCGCTCCCGCCCTGGGGGAAGGACCGGCAGGTATCGTCACCCCTCCCCTCAGGTGTGGAGCGAGCAGGACTTCCAGTACCTGAGGCAGAAGCTGCTCCCCGCCTACCCAGCAGCACACTACTTCAGGAGGTGAGAAGCCCACTGGCCCCGAAGCCTGATCTCAGAGCTGGAGGCCCTGGGCCCTGCCAGCCAGCCCTTCCCCGTGCTTCCTGCGCCCGCCTCCCTCTGCCCCAGCGCCCTCTCTTCTGAGTGTGGGAGCAGGAGAAGGTGGAATGAGGAAGACCTAGCTCTTCAGCTCATCAGATTTATCATCAGGCCATCCTGTCCGCCCACGTAAATGCCGTCTCTTTGAGCTTTGATCTGGGGTGGTACCAGCAGCAGAGGGAGAAACAGTAGCTGATAAGAGCTGGGAGACGAGGGAGGGGGAGGGGGCTGGGTATTTCTCTCCTTGCTTTTGTGGCTCTTGACTAGGACTTGGCTTTTCAGTGGCATCATTGGCAGTGGTCTCTGTGTCTTCTCCAAACACCCAATCCAGGAATTCACCCAGCACGTCTTCACCCTCAATGGCTACCCCTACATGGTGAGCCTGACCTCTGACCTCTTCCACGTCCCTTCCCCACCCCGCCGCCCTGTGACACATGGTAAAGGAGGTGGCCTTCCTAGGGCTGCAGGGGATGGGCAGAAAGAGGGTAGCAGTGCCCTGAGTTCCCGCCCCCTCCTGCCTACAGATCCACCACGGTGACTGGTTCTGTGGGAAGGCCGTGGGGCTGCTGGTGCTCCGTCTGGGTGGATTGGTGCTCAACGCCTACGTGACCCATGTGAGTGAGGGCGGCAGTGCTTAAGGCTGGGACAGGCGTCCTGGTCCTGGGAGGGAGAAGATGGGACTCCTCCTTTAGCCAGGCTGCCTTGGGGTGAGGCGTGGCAGCAGGATCTCCCAAGGCCAGTAGGCAAGGTTCACACATATTTTACCAAGCAGCGTGCCAAGTGACAGATGCAAGCTTGATTTACTCCTGCCCTTGGGACCCTCAGTCTCATCTGCAATTATCTCCTCTATCTTGTTCAGCTCCATGCCGAGTACAATAGACAGAAGGACATCTACCTAGCACATCGTGTGGCCCAAGCTTGGGAACTGGCCCAGTTCATCCAGTGTGTGAGCCTGGGCTTGACAGGGGAAGTGGGATGGGGTCCAGGAACTGAGGGTGGCTAAGGCCCCACTTTTAGGGCAGAGCTGGTGAGGGAAGAGTTCCCGCCTTACCATCTTGGTTCCCCCAGCCACACGTCCAAGAAAGCTGATGTGGTTCTATTGTGTGGGGACCTCAACTTGCACCCAAAGGACCTGGGCTTCCGCCTGCTGAAGGAGTGGACGGGACTGCAGGATGCCTATCTGGAGACTCGGGACTTCAAGGTGAGGACCTGCCTGATTATTTCCCCACCTACACCCTCAGCCTCTCTCCCTCCTCCTTCCCCCTGCATCCTCATTCAAGCCCACTCTTCACCTAGGGCCCTGAAGAAGGCTGTACGATGGTACCGCAGAACTGCTACGTCAACCAGCAGGAGCTAGAGCAGTTCCCCTTGGGTATCCGTATTGACTACGTGCTTTATAAGGTCAGACGTCTCCCTGCAATGTGCCTTCAGTCTCTGTCTCTCTTCATGGCATATCAGCCTATGCTGATTCTTTGTCCAACTAGTCTAGTCTTTATCAGTGGCGGCTGGAGAATGGGATAGCCAGGAACTGGTTCTCTGGGAAAGGCGCTCTCAGAAATTTCTCTCTGGCTCTTTTTCTAGGCGGTGTCTGGGCTATACATCTTCTGTAAGACTCTCAGAACTACTACAGGCCACGAGCCTCACGGCGGCAGCCCCCTCTCCGATCATGAGGCGCTGATGGCTACTCTGTGTGTGAGACACAGCCCCCCCCAGCACAACCCCAGCCCTACCCATGGTGAGTCAGCCCCATCCTTTTCCTTGGCCCTTCCCCATGGGGCAGCCCCATCCCTCCCTCAGACCCTCACTCTCCCTCCCCACTGTCCCGCTTTGTTCTAGGACCAGCAGAGAGGTCTCCGCTGATCAGTGTGCTACGGGAGGCCTGGACAGAACTGGACCAGGGCATGGCTCAAGGTCGCTGGTGGGCCACCATCGCTGGCTACGTGATTGGTCTAGGGCTTCTTCTCCTGGCGTTGCTGTGTGCCCTGGCGGCTGGAGGAGAGATCAGGGAAGTTGCTGTACTGCTCTGGACCCCCAGTGTAGGACTGGTACTGGGGGCGGGTGCCTTCTATCTCTTCCACGTGCAGGAGGCCAAGGGCTTGTGTCGGGCCCGAGCTGAGCTCCAGCATGTGCTGGGAAGGGCAAGGGAGGCCCAGGACCTGGGCTCAGAGTCCCAGCCAGCCGGGCTCCTGGGACAGCAGGAAGTAGACAGAGCAGAGGAACAATAAAGCTTGACACTTTGGTGGCACTGCCTTTTTCCTTGTAGAGGCAGTGATTGGGGCCAAGGGTCGGTGTGATTGTCACAGTGTAGACCTTCAGGCTCCTACACAGCTGCCCTCCCTGCACACTCCCCCACCTCCCCCCTGTAGGCAGCCAAAGTCCTGTTTACGGCAGAAGCTTTTTTATTGTAAACAGTGAGGCCTCTCCCAGGCAGCCCTGATGAACAGGGTGGCACTGACCTGGGGTGAGGCAGTCTTCCTTGCAGAGAAGAAGACAGGCAGCCTACCCTCTTCTAGCCCTGGGGCCCTGGCCCCGAGGCCAGCTCACTGAGCCTGCGCTCCTCCTGGAAGCGGATGAGGGCATCTCGCTGGTTCACCACGTCCACTAGCTTCCTCAGGACCTGGTCCTCAGCCTGCCGGTCAGCAGCTGTCTTCAGGGTTTCTGAAGGGAGGGGTGAAACTTACTTACTTAGAGAACAGAGAACGGGGAGGACGGCAGGGGAGGCACAACCTAATCCCGGCCTGTGTGACTTCTACAACCCCAGCTGTTTCCCACTCTGAATTTGGTTTATCAACACTAATGGTTTTCTAGCATTGTTTAGCAGCAATACCACTTTTAAAGGAATCTTGTGTAAAAGCCCAGTTGTGCAGCTGTGATTGAACTGAAGGCGCAGAATGTGGGCCTGGAGCCCCATCCTCTGGCTTCCTGCAGTTCAAGAAGCAATTCAAAAGGCAGTTCAGCCTCAGAGGTACTCAGACTAGAGGACTGTTGCCTGGGCAGTATCTGAGATCACGAGGCTTGTGCAAATACCAGCCTCTCCCCACATCCCACCTACCTTCCCGGTTCATGTAGGTTCGCAGTTCTTGGTCCAGCTGCCACTGTTTCTCCTCCAAGTTCAGCTCCTGCACCCTGTGGGGGGCAGGGATAGAAAAGGCACAGGTGTCTAGGGTGACCGAAGACCTGGCTGTGGGGCCTGGCTCACACGCCATTGCCCCCCACGCCCCAACTCCGACACCCCTTACGTGATCATGAGCTCAGCCTCCTCAGCCACCAGGCTGTTTTTCTTCTGAACAAGCTGTAGCAACTGTTCTAGCCATAGTGCCTTTTGCTGTTCGGGGGAACCTGACAAGAAGGAAGAAGAGGGGCCAGTCAGGCTTCTAAGGAGGGTCACAGGAATCACGGCATGAGGAACAGAACCTGCTGTGGGCCACAGCCTGGTAGTCTGGGGGTCGCTGGGGGTGGAACACAGGGCCAGGAGGCAGAGGTGTCCTAGGCTCATTTATCCTCCCTGTCTTCACTCACTGCTCCGGCTCCTCAAAGCCAGCTCCAGCTCCGTGCCCTTGGCCTCCAGCTCCCTCAGGGCAGCCTCGATCTCATTTTGTCGCCGTTGGATGGCCTGAGTACAAGACAGAAGGCCCAGGAGTCTGCAGATTGCTCAAGAACAGAGTCCCGGAGGAGCTCTGATCCCCAGTCTCAGAACCCTGATCCCGTTAGAACCTCCGGGAACCCCTAGGCCGCACCTGAGCCTTGCAGAACCGCTTCATCTCCTCCTCCTTAGCACGGCGCAGCAAAGTCCGACGCCACGTTGGGTAACTGTTCATGGTGCCAGAGTTCTTAGCCAAGTTCCACAGAACCTATGACAGGGTCAGGTGGATAGGGGTTGGGAAAGCTGCATTTGAAAGGGACCAGAAAGACCCTGGGCTGGAAGTGGGATAAGTTCTGATAGAAAAGGTGGAGGCCTAGAGACATGAAAGAGTCAGCCTGGGTGAGAAGACATTCAGAGTCATTTGGGCTCAAGAGGATGGGTGCTGTGGGTTTCTCCTGGGCAGGGGCCAGGGTATATTTAGTGGATGTGTGCTGGCTTGGGCAGAATAGGTGGCCAGGTTCCTCCCACTCACCTGTTCTGTGTCTGAGTCCAATGGCACGTCTTCCTCTGCTTCCTCGTCACTGGAGCAGGGACTCTCTTCTTCCTCCTTCTCCACGGCCACAAGAACTGAGCAGAGAAGTGGATATGGGCTGAGATCCGCAGGACCTCCCTCCCCATTCCCCACATCCCCGTCCAAGAATCCGAATACCACCCTCCCATCCCCACCCTGGGCCAGCAGCTACCTTGAGGGCTCTGGACTGGCATTCCCCAGCCCACAAAGCTTCCCTCTAGGGCCTGGCGGGCCAAGACGGAGCAGCTTCGGGGCGGCTTGGGTGGAGCCTCCATTTCCGGGTCAGGGGTGAGATGAAGGGAGGATAACCGCTGGCGTTCTGGGCTGGAGAGGCGGATCAGCTGACGGGTGGGCTGGCTTGGGACAGGAGTGGTCCCCTCCTGGGGGGCCCCGGGAATCGAGGGGCGTGATGGCATGTTATTCTCACTGTGTGTCAGAAGGTCCTAGAAGAGCCACCATATGCTCTGGTCAGTGACCTGGCCAGGGTGGGTTGAGGCAGCCCCTTGAGACAGATGTGGGCCCTGGCGTTCATTCATTTATGCCGTCTACCGAACAGTGTGAGGCAGTGTTCTAGATACTTGGGATTCATCAACAAGTAAGACGGTACAGAGATCCCTGCCATCATGCAGTTTACACTAGTGGAGAACATTCAGTTACCCCCAGCAAAGTCTCGGGCTTAGAGAGCCCTTTCCTCCTTCCCACCCTCCATCCCACACTTCCACAGCTTTTACCTGACTCTCAGGGCCTCTGTCGCTGCTATCCTCTTTGTGGCCTGGCTGGGGCAGGTGCTGGAGGCAGTAAAAATGTCCTGAGAAGGCGGGAGAGGGGAGGAGCCATCAGATGCAGGCAGCCCGGTGAACAGATGTTCGGTTTATCAGGGAAGGTGGGGGTGACAGGCCTCTGCATTGGCTGATAAATTTCTACCAGCCTCCTGGCTTCTCAGAACCCCGCATTTGGGGCTTTGGAGGGGACAGAGGAGACGGAGCTCAGGAGAAGAAAGTGTCATCTTCAGCCTGCTTCTACCTCATGCCCAGCACCCCGGTTCCCCTCCACCTTCAAGCTCCTGGCCCCCCCAAGCAGGGCCAGACCCAGAGTCCCTCTGAATGCCTCCCAGGCCCACTCACCATCTCCTGGGTGCTGCCCGTAGCCACTTGGCCATAATGTGGCCTCACAGATATGGCAACGGAAGCAGCTCCGGTGGAAGAAACGGCCATTGGCACAGAGGCGTTCCAGGATATAGAGGTGTTCCCCACACAGTGCACACAGATCCTCGGCACTGGCCTGCACCAACCCCCAGGCCGCAGGTCAGCTGGAGTCCGAGGCAGCTGCCAAGTTTTTCCCTTCCCCTCCCTGCCCTTCCAAGGCCTCTGCCTGCAGACAGGGCCCCTGTTCTCACCTCCTGGTATTGGGATGGGGGTGTCACTGGTACATCAGGCTCTGGGACAGGTGGCTCCTCAGTACTTGGGGTCTCAGCCTCTACCTAAAAAGGTAAGTGCTCAGGCCCAGAGGCAGAGGGGCAGGATCAGCTGGGGAGTCCATGTGTACAGATGAATAGAAAGGACTGGAAGGGATAGGGAGTGAGACTAGGAAGCGAGACTGGATGGTGCGGGGGGAGGTTACAAGGAGCTGGGGTGGCGAGCAAGGCCTGGGGGGACAGGATATGGGAAAGAGTACCTCAGGGAAGGGACTGTCCGGCCCCTGCGTGCATTTACCTCCACACGAGGCTTCTTGCCACCAGCATCCTCCCCATTTCCCTGTAAGAAGTCCTACGTTCTGAGCCCCCAGTTCTCCCCTTCCCCCATTCTGAACATCCTCATCACCCCAGGGATCCCCACAAGGAACCCACTGCCCAGGTCAACCCCACCCAAACTCCCCACCTGGGCCCGGGTCCGTTGCAGGGTCCTCTGCAGTTTGCCGAGGAACAGCACAGCGCTGGCAGTGCCTGGGGAGCCTTGGCTGACTGGGCCTGCTGGGAGAATCAGGGTAGATAGGGGGCCGATACTGTACCCCCCAGAACAGACAGCTATGTGCCAGCCCAGAAGGATAGAGGATACCTCTCCCAGGCTGTCCCGTAGAGGGCACGCTCTCTCACTCACACACACACACGCGCACACACACGCGCACACACACACACACACACACACACTCCCTCCCTCCCTCCCTCCCTCCCTCTTCACCCCACCCCGTCCTCCCCACCTCCGGGTCACCTGGGTTGTGAGGTGTGCTCTTGAAGGCACTATGGAAGTGGCTGAGGTAGGCAATGAGGCCCAGTGGGTCATTCCCTGCCACCATTGCCTGTGCGGACAACACAGGCGTGATGCCCAGCTCATGCTCTGCCATCTTCAGCGCCCAAGAAGTCGCTTCCAGAGCCCCGACTCCCTGCAGCTCTGAGGGTTCCCTGTGGGGCGTCAGGGAGAAAGGCCAGTGGGAGACCAGAACTTGCCCCATGGAAGGGGGAGAGAGCAGTAGGGGAGGGACACCGGGAAAGGGAGGAGAGGGCATAAAGGGTTTTTATTCTCTGTGCTACCTACCCCCCACCCCTCCCGTGACAACAGCATCTGGCCTTGGGGGGCTTCTACCACTCACAAAGCTCTCCGTATTGAATGCATTTGATTCTCATGGGCAGGCAGAGTCAGGCGGGAAATCTATCTCTAGGGAAGCAAAGTGACTAGAGCAGGATTATTAGCAAGGGGTGGCCTGGGACGCAGCTGGGTGTGCTAACTCCTACACAGTGATCGCCCACCATTCCACACTGCCTAGAGAGGGAGGAGCTATCAGGGACCCCCAAGCCCAATGCCTGACTCACAGCAGGCCGGGCCGCAGCCGGTGCACGAGGGCACACAGAGCCAGCCCATCCGCCCAGGAGGAAGACAGGTCGGTGACGTGGACCCCTGGGTACCCAGCCGTCTGCTCCTGGCACCAGTGTAGCAGCTCCTCCTGGGTGGCCACCGACCCTAGGAGAGGAAGCCACGCTGTACTGAAGGCACCAGGGCCCGCAGAGAGAGCCCAGCTGCTGGGTGCGGGGTCTATATGGGAGGGGGAAGCAGGGACCCACGCCTACTGGGCACCAGCCTAACACTCACTGTCAGCAGCACCTCCTTCATCCCAGTTTTCTCATTTGAAAAAATCTTTCTGGCAATAAAGTAGGGGAATGAATAGAGTGAAACCACTGCTGGCCACAGAGAGGGCAGCAGGCTATGAGCTGAGGGGCAAGGGAGGCCCAGAGATTAAAAGGAGAGGCAGGTTTGGGGTCTGCAAGGCGGGAAGGGGCAGACAGCTGAGAACAGTGCAGCTCCGCTGCCATCCAGCTGCTGCGTTACAGCGGCTGTTAGAGTGCTGAAATACTCCACACAAGTTGGCAAATGGCTGCTGCTGAGCACCCCACTGCCCTGCACTCTCCAGGAGGCCCCAAACATCTCCACCACCCAGCAGTGCTCCAGCACCCTGCTCCCTGCCACCAGCGTCTACCACTGTTCTGATCATTGGTGCTCGTGCCTCACTGCTTGGTAAATATTTTGGACATGGCCCCGGAGGAAGGCCTGCTCACCAGTGGCCGGCTTTCTTGAGTCTGTCTTGTCACTCATTCTCTGCACAGGCTCCTTGGCCTCCACATCATACAGGTCTCGTACCTAAGGCAGCCCCTTTCAGGTCTCCAGGCAGGCGGACCACACACACCCCCGCCGCCCCCCCCCCCAGCCCATGGGGGAGGGGCTGCCTGGGTGGGACTCACCCGCAGGGCAGGGACTGGGCAGACCACAGGAGGGAAGGCCTGACCTGGGGTGCGGGAGCTGACCCGGGAAGTCTTGGCGGGTGGTGCCAGGGGTTCTGACCTGACTGGGGGTCACGGCCCGGAGATTCAGGTTGGGATAGCGGGAGGCTGGGTCCAGCCCATACTGGGCCACATTGCGGTGCATGTTTTCTGGGGATGTCTGTGACAGGAGCTGGTACAAGCTCTCTCTGGGGAGATGAGGGCGGGATCGGGCACAAGTGGGAGGGCACTATCAGCACCCACCCCTCCAGAAGTGCCAGGCCTTTCCTGCGTTCTCTTTTCTCTACGCCCCCATCTACTCAACCAGCATCCCCGACCCTACTCCTGACTCTTGTCCTATACCCAGCCCTGCCCCCACCCCGCCCCCCAACTCCCCAATTCAGGCCTCACCTCTCTGCCAACACCTCTAGGGGCCCAGCGCCCTCTGCCCAGCGCTTCACCATCCAGGCGGCGTCAAAGGCTGCCAAGAAGCCCCGGGCCACTCCAGTGCCCAGGGGCCAGAAGGGCTGCAGGGGCAGAAGGACAGGAAACAGTTCAGGGAGAGTCCAACAAGGGTGTCCACGCCCAGATGACTGCAGGGCCATAGCAGAGGGGGCCCTGACACACCAAGCCACCTTCTGCTCCTCCTTACAAGAAGCAGACCTTTTTATACCCCCTCCTTCCCACGAGGCTGCTTCCTCCCCCAGCCAGGGAACCCCTGTGCCTCCTCACAAGGGGTCCGGAGAGCCCCTCCCCAATCAGCGAACACTGACCCCTCACCTCCACCAGGCAGTCCCCAACCAGCCCCAGCAGCAGGCGGGCGCCATGCTTCTCCTGCACCCGAGCAGAGCTCTCTGCCCGCATCATGCTTGTGAAGTCAAAGGCAGAGACGTCGGGCCGCCCGTGGGCATCCTGGGCAAACTCCAGCTTCCCAAGCTTGCCGTGGGTGGCGAAGTTGGCAGCTGCCCGAGCAAAGCGCTGCAAAGCCTCGGGCGCCACGTTGGCGCTGCCCAGCAGCCGGTCGGTCTCCGGCCAGTCCTATGTGGCCAACAGATCAGAACCAGCAGGGTCAGTTGGGCCATCACATCCCCTTAGGTGTAGAAGGTACACATCCTGAGGCCCCAGGAACGGGCTTCCCCAGACTACACAGCAGTTGAAGGCTGAGCTGGGAGGAGAATTTGAATGTCCAGCCTCCCACACTCGAGCCCTGTCCTCAACTCTCAGCCTGCCGCTCGCTGGGGGTCCCAGGTCCCACCCTGCCTCCAAGGCCCAGTATCATTACTGTTACCATACACCTGCTTTGGACAAGTCACTGAACTTCTCAGAGCCTGTTTCCCCATCATTTAGAGATAACGTACCTAACTTCTCAAGGTACTCGTGTGGATTAGGTGAGAAAATGAACATAAAACTCAACAAAGTACCTATCACATAGTAGGTGTTCAACTAGTTCATTCAGCAAATACTTTCAGGGTGCTTACTACATAGCAGGCACCATTCTAGGCACTGGGAATCATCAGTAAACAAGAGACGGACAAAACCCCTGCCCTCATGGAGCTTACGTTGTGTAGTCCTGTGGCTGGTATAAGGTGTTTAGCCCAGAATATGATTCAGGTTGCCACGTAAGTCCCAGGGGAGAAGAGCTTATCGAGGTGGAGGAAGCGCCATCGCAGAGAGGAGGGACTCCCTCCACACCCAAGGAGAGACTGTGTCCAGGCCTGGCCCCTACCTCCCAGGGCCCACCACCCAGCCCCTCCCTGCCTGGGCCCGGGCCCCACCTGACGCAGCACCCCCAGCCGTAGCAGGCACTGCTTCTTGGCTGTCATCACAAAGTAGTGGGTGTCATCCTTGTAGTACACGATGTTCTCCAGATCAATGCCTGTGGGGATAGGGCAGGGTACGAGGAATGTGCCTCGTCATCATGTGTCACCTCTCCAAATACCCCAGCCATGCTTGACCTCTGAGAGCTGGGATCACAGCTCAGCCTGCAGCAGCACCTCTACCCACACACACACAGGGGGGGCCCATGAGTTCTGGTGGCACAGCGGACCATCTGTCCCAGGCCCAGGAGGCCTAAAGGTGTGGAGCAAAATGAGAAACTTGGGTGGGGTGGCAGCTGGGCGATGTGCACCACATAGTCCACAGGCTTGCAGAGGACAGCCCGGCTTCTCCGACCGGGATGTGCACACTCCAGGGGCCGTGGCAGTGCGAAGCCAAAGTAACCACAGGGCATCTTCTGGAAGTACCACATCCACTTTCATTTTGAATATATAGCATTTTGTTTTGCTTTGTTTTTTTGAATTCCTGAATTTTATTTTATTTATTTTTTATACAGCAGGTTATATAGCATTTTTATATTAAAGCATATGTAAAGAAGCACAAAGCAAAATCCCATGCATTTTGCGAGAGATTTCTAAGACTCGTCATGCTGGGTGGCTGAGTGGGGCTGTGGCTGCTGAATCCCTGGGGGCTCAAGTTCTTTGCTGCCATGACCACAAAGATGGAAAAGTACGGGATTCCTTGGACTGTGGACAGGTCTGAGAGGGAGAGGTGGGAGGCAGGCCACAGTGAGGCACGAGGGGGGCAAACCCTGTGAGGGTGGTCCTGACCTGTGGCTTTAAGCAGGCTCTGGAAGAAGCTCTGGTTGTAGATCCTGGCCACGCCGCTGATCTCGGGCACCTGTGTCTCTTCCACCGTGCGCCCGTTCACAAAGTTGGCCGTGATGCCAATGGCCAGTTTGCCACGCATTTCCCGCACTGTGAAGCCTAGAGGTGGGGACGGGGGGTGGTGGCAGGAGGACGACTGGTGTAACAGCCTAGAAAGGCCCACAAGGAGCTCAAGATGCTGGCTTCTTCGAGGGAAGGGATATCACTCACCTTCAGGGACGAATTTACCTCCAGCTGCAGAGATGAGGACATCAAATTCATAGTTGGCCAGTTGGGCTGGGGGGCTGGGCTGGAACTGGGCACGCCAACCACTCCCTGGGGCAGAGGGTGTGTGGAAATCTGAAGGGGCCCCTGTATTCCCAGGACAATCCAGTGAAATAATTAAATAAACGTTTAAAGGGCTTTATGGTTTAGAAAGCAATGACACACTATCAAATTACACCTTCACAACAGCCATGGAAAGTAGGTAAGGAAAAAAATACTTGGGGGTCCTCGGGAGCAGAGAAGTACTTACCCTTTCTGGGAGGGGGCTGAAGGCCAGTGAAAGTGACACCCCAGTGAATTTCCACCCCCAGCAGTAATGCAACTTTCAACAAAAGCAGCTGAAGTTGCCGGATGCCTGGAAGGGAGAGGACATTAGGAACAGGGACCCCAGGTTCCCACAGCCTTCCCAAGCACCAGTGTGTTCCTGGTCAGAGCCGGAGAAGGTCTTAGAAGTCACTCAGTCCAACTGCCCATTTTACAGGTGAGGGCCCTGAGTCCTGAAAGCCGCCTGGCTGAAGTGAATCTTATCCACCCTGCCTCTTGGCCGGCCCAGCAGCAGCCCCCTGACCCCCTCCACTGGCCTGTCTCTAGGCCCAGGCTCACCCGCCCCTCCAGGCCACCACATGGTGCTCACTGATGTGGTCCAGGGAGCCTGTGCAGAAGCGCCCATAGAACTTCTTGGCGCCGAGTGCCCGAAGGTCATGGATAGTGAAGGGCCAGAGGTGGAGCACGTTGTGACGAGAGAACTTGGTGCGCTTTTCCACCAGCACCACTCGGGCCCCAAGCATCGCCAGCTCCACAGCAGCCCGCAGCCCACAAGGTCCAGCACCCACCACCAGGCACTGCGAACACACAAGGCAGCATCGGCATGGCATCTGGCCCCTCCTCTGACTTCCCCCACTCTCCAGGCCCCATCCCAGGCACCGGGTACCCACCTTAGTGCCGGTGCAGGCCCGGCCCTGCTGGTAGACAGGCTGGCTTGCTCTCTTGTCCAGCTTGGCCCACAGCGACTTGGCACTCCAGTAGTTGAGCTGGGCCTTGATCTTGTGGTACTGGGGCAGCCCCCCACCGGGCTCCAGCCCCAGGGCCCTGCATAGCCCCTGGAAGCTGCTCAGCACATCCTGGCACAGCTGGGCCTGCAGGACGCTCTCAAAGTGGGCATGTGCTGGGTTGATGGAGGTGGGTGAGGCCATGGAGACCTCGGAGGCTCCCAGGGAGGGGCAGGGGCACGTGGCTGCTGGAGAGAAGGAAGGAAGAGAAGGGAAGAGGCTGGAGAAAGGAGGAAGGGAAAAGGAAGGGGAGAAGAAAGTCTGGTATCCCCAGGGAGCTCCAGGTCCAACCCTGATTGGCTCTGCTGCTCTCTGCCAGCTGCTCCAGTGACAACTGCTATCCCTTCCACTCCAAGTGAAATTTGCCAAATTTGGAAATGAAAAATCAGCAGTCCTGGGCACAGAGGGCACACGGAAAGCCAGGGAGCCTCCAGCTCAGCCTTCTTGCTCAGGGATCTCCAAGCCCTGCTCCATCTCTGGGGCCCAGGGGACAGGAATTCTTACCCTGCCTTCTCGGGGCCCTGGAAGCAGAGCACGGGTAATTTCTCGGATGTGAAGAGGGCAGGGTGCCCAGGAAGAGAGCTTTCCGTGCAGTACAGACAGGGACAGATCTAACACCGGCAACCCCAGCTGCTAGGCACATGTACTGCCCTATCTCACCCCAAGCCTCCCTGTGCCCAGCACCCTCGAGGGACTCAGTGTGACGCTGGGTGTGGGGTGCATCTTATGCCAGGGGCAAAGTTCTCCTCCTTAGCGCTGCTCATTGCCTCACCACGGGGAGGAGATGGTCTCTAACCCTGTAGGTTCCACTTCCCACCACCAAAATACTGCACGGAACAGCCCCAGGATGTTGCATCTGACTGAGTAACACACAACTGGGTCTATTTCTGACTCACTGTGGTCAAAATACTTCCCTTGTGACTTGCCACTGCTCCAGTGGGCCACAGTACGGCTGGGGGACTGCGGGGGCGACAGGGCAGCAGGGTTCGCCCCTCCCAGCTTCCTCTCACTCCCATTGACGCCCCACCCCATCCCTGCATGCTCTCCCAGGAATCTCCCGAAACAAGGCCTCCCTTTGTCCCCTTCTCCCTCGCTCGGGCCCCCACGCAACTTGAGGGGTGTTGGAGAGAGCTTTCTCACGCTGGGACCCGGAGGAATCAGAGGGCACGGGGATTCCTGGAGAACTGCCCACGGGGGAGTTCGAGTAGGAGGAGGGTGGCACTCATGGGGGGAGATCCTTGGGCTGATCCCCCTCACGCTGCTCGGTCGCCTCACCGGTCCCTGCCCGAACCCAGCGGCCGGGCCGAAGCAGGAGATGAAAATCGCCGCCGCAGGTCACCTGGATGGGGGCGGACGGAACGTCAAGAAGGGCGAAGGTCTCTCTTAGGGGGTGGGAAGGAGGAAGACCTCGGCGAAGTGGGGAGAGGGGGGACCCAACCTGGAAACACCAGGACAAATAATGTGCGAGGGGTGGACCGGTCTGGAAGGATGGAGAGGGAGCTGGACCACTGGCAGCGGGGGTCGGGGGTACTCACACTCCAGACCGTACAGTTTGAGGAGGGGCTGAGCAGGACGGAGGTGCAGAGAGACGGGCCGGACCGGCCAGGCGGAATTCAGGAGCGCCGCGAGCCACATTTCCCCGGAGGCGCATCCCTACTCCTACCCCGGGCCTCCGCGGGCGGGGGCCGCACATTTGGCGCAGCTGGACAACTTACCCGGGGGCTCGGGAGCCCGTAGGGGCCGCTTCCTGCCAGGCGGGCGTCCCAGTCCGGCGGGTTGGGGGACGGGGACGGAGGAAGGGAGTTGGAGGAGGCGCGGACCAAATGCCGGGATTACAGGGCAGCACGCAGTGTGTAGGCTCCCGCACCAGGGCACGCGGCCCGCAGAGGCTTTATTCGCGCCTCATTAGCATCTCATTACCCGGCGTTTCCCGGCTGGGGGCAGCCAAGGGCCCGCCCATGGCTGCAGGGTGGTGCCCGAGGGCGTGGCGCAGCCGGCGCCGCTTTCCGCTTGAGGGCCGAAGACCCGGGCCCCGCCTGGTGGGGGCCAATGAGAAGCGGGTCGGAGGTATCCGGAGCCCTACTGCGCACCCGCGGCCTCCGGCTCCTTCTCAGAGCCTGCGCCTGAAAGCTAGCGCTTCCCGGGAGGGCGAGGCCACCCGCCCTTGCGCAGTACGTACTGCGTGGCCGCCCCCCGAGAACTGGGCGGAGAGGGCGCTCGGATTGGGCAAGAAGTTTGCAGAAGCTGTTGGATCCGTAGGTAGCATCTGCGTCCTCCTCACCTCTCCTACCAGGAGATCCACGGCCCGGGCGCCCCACGATGGATCCAAGCTCGGGGTCCGCCTCCCCTGCAACCAGTCTGCCTCTAGACCCGGGCTGCGGGCAACAGGCACGGATTTAGAGCCCTGGAAACTCGGCAATCTGCAGCTTCCACAGCGGCATGAGTGAGCGGGCAAGAGGGTCTTGGGCGTGAGGGTACTAGACCGGCGGAAATGAGAGGGGTGTTTGGGTGAGAGGCTAGTTCCCCAATATTCAAGAATGCCTTGGAGAAAGGACCCACAGAGCTGTCAGTGCTGAAAAGGGCTTGAGAGACCTTTGGGATCAACTTCCTCATATTCCCCATAAGGAAACAGCTGAATGTGAAGGCACTCTTCCAAGGTCATTCAACTAGTTAATATTAATAAAACATCAATCTCATTTGTTAAGCATCTACCATGAATATTACCTTAATCTCAGTGATCACATGAGTCCCACTTTACTGAAAAGGAAACCGAGGGTCACAGAGGTTCTGTGACCCGCAACAAAGTTACACAGCAAGTGGCAGAGCTGGTATGGAACCCAGGTCTATCTGGACTCCACTACACCAGTGTTGATCCAATGTGACAAATGAAAGGCTGGCATCGTAGAAGCTGTTTCTTGTTTAGAAGAAGTGACATAATAAACACTAACAAAACAGAGGAATGAATGGGAGGGTCCTCCCCTTGAGATCCAGGGACAGAAAAAAAATGGTTACCCTATGGCTCTTCCCTTCTCTTTATTCTCACTTTGCATTTTGTCTGGAAACCCTCTGAGAACAAGCAAGACCTGTATACTTATACTGCTCCCAGCTTGAGCTGAGAAGCAGGCAGGGAAGGGGAAATGCCTGCTCTCTGCCAGGAGAGGCCTGAATTCAGCCAGGTCAGGCTCAGGAAACTAGGACAGCCTCCCAGTTGGACCCATTCTAGCTCTTGAGTATGACTAGTTGAGTATGACTAGTTATTTGGCTTGAAAACAATTTGCCAAATATCTAAATGGAGGACACACCTGTATTTAAATACATAGTGTAAGAAGGGTTCTAAAGCCCAGTCTGAATGGGTTACCAGGCTTTTAGAATCACTCCATTTCCCTTTCATTAGCTGATGGTAAATAAGCAGCTGCGCTGATTTAGTGGATTAGCTGAGGCCCAGCAGGGGCCCTTGACTCAGTGACTTGTGGTCTCAGCCAGGCAGGGTTGTGTGGCTCTCTGAATGGCAGATGGTAAAATTTGTCTTTAAAAGAGATCACAGAACAATAATGACTTCATCAATGCTTAAAAAACGGCTGACTTGGGAGTTTCACTTTATGTTAATTAAAGATACACAGTGGAGCAAAGATCAATGGGGAATATGTTGGTTTGTAATCTAGAAGATCTGGCCAGATGCCAGCTTTGCTTCATACAAACTTACGTAACCTTGAAAAGTCACCAACCACCATGCTTCAGTCTTAAATCTAAATGGAGGCAGTTTAATTACTCAACCTCATCAACCCATTTTGATTCTAAAATCCTATTATTCAATGTTGGTTACTCTAAGAAATGTATAGTCCAGAAGGCCCAAAACAAGTTCTATTTAGATTTTCTTCAAAAAAAAAAAAAAGACCTCTAATTAAAAGAATAAATTATTATTTATCTACAAGTGTTTCTCTTCTTAATTAGAATCTTGAGTCATGATCCACATTATATGTGTATATGAAACTAAAAATACTGGCACAAACACTGGCTAATTCATATTGGGTCAAATAAGTGGTTGATACGTGCAAAGTCAGTTTGTGGTTTTTTGGTCATGCGGCACAGCTTGTGGGATCTTAGTTCCCTGACCACGGATCGAACCCGGGGCCTTGGCAGTGGAAGTGCCGAGTCCTAACCACTGGACTGACAGGGAATTCCACAAAAAGTTAGTTTTAAAAGAATCAGGGCTTCCCTGGTGGCGCAGTGGTTGAGAGTCCGCCTGCCGATGCAGGGGACACGGGTTCGTGCCCCGGTCTGGGAAGATCCCACATGCCGCGGAGCGGCTGGGCCCGTGAGCCATGGCCGCTGAGCCTGCGCATCCGGAGCCTGTGCTCCGCAACGGGAGAGGCCACAACAGTGAGAGGCCTGCGTACCGCAAAAAAAAAAAAAAAAGAATCACATTCTAGGACTTCCTTGGTGGCGCAGTAGTTGGGAGTCTGCCTGCTAATGCAGGGGACACGGGTTCGAGCCTTGGTCTGGGAGGATCCCACATGGCGCAGAGCAACTAGGCCCATGAGCCACAACTACTGAGCCTGCGCATCTGGAGCCTGTGCTCCACAACAGGAGAGGCCGCGATAGTGAGAGGCCCGCGCACCGCGATGAAAGAGTGGTCCCCGCTTGCCACAACTAGAGGAAGCCCTCGCACAGAAACGAAGACCCAACACAGCAAAAATAAATAAATTAAACTCCTACCCCCATCTTCTTAACAAAAAAAAAAGAATCACATTCTAATGTTTTTGCAAATAATCACTCCAGCAGTGGCCTAGGTCAAAAACCTGAGCCATTAAAACAGGATCCCTTTCCTCTAATCCACATCATGTTCTGTCTTCCTGCAATGCCATCCTTACTTCACCTCCTAACTTTTCATCTCCTGAGCCTGGAGTCGGAAACTAGATCCCTAGCACCGCAGGTGACGGTTCTAAGCCACCCTATATATGACTTTACACCTGTAGGTCAGCGTGTTCAAATACCACAGCCATGGTCCTGGGTCAGGAGCCATGGCTGCAGTGTAACCAGGCAGACACAGCTCCTAATGTAAAAATAATTATCAGCTGAGACCAAAGTGTAGCGTGCTGTGGACGGATATGAAAGTGTGGCTTGATTGAGATCAGAGGGTCAGGGAGGATTAGAGGGTGAGGAAGCAACACTTGAACTGAATTCTGACAGATGTGCAGACGTTAGTGAGACAGAGAGTAGGGGGAAGAAACCTTTCAAGCCTGAGAAACTGCCTGCCTTAAAGCCTAAGGCAGGAAGTTGCTGGGTATGTTTGGGGAACAGCTAGGAAGACAGTGTGGTTGGAAGTGAGAATGGGGAAGGGACCCAAGAGGAAGATGGGTTGGGGATTTTATTCTGAGTGCAGTGCGAAACTGCAGGATTGTAAGCAGAGCAGAGATAACGATCGTGTTTGCGTTAATAACATGATATCCACGCACTTAGCAAGGCACTCTGCTTGATGCTATGGGCACAATGGTAAGCCCAGACAGATCACCATTTCCAGCAGAGAAATGGGTGAGGGAGGGGAAGAAAGGCAGGCCTTGGCAGGAGTCCAGGCAAGAGGATATGGTGATGGTGTAGCAGTTGGGATTGAGAAGTGGATGGACTCAAAATATAGTTTGAGATGAAACTGACATAACTTGATGACGGATTGGGAGTGGGGGTGAGGAGGGGCCCATCAAGAATGACTCCCAGCCTTCTTTCTTGGCTGGTAAGAGTGAGAGAATCGAAAATTTCAGTTTCTCATTCTTTCTTACCCTTCCCTGCAACTTTATCCTCTATATGCCGCTTTTTATTCAAATACCTTCCCCAGAAGTCAAAGTGTGATGATTGCACAGACTCCGAGATAACACAGGCGACAAAGATTAAAAATACAAATATGTTCAAGATCTGTTTACTTTCCCATATTTTTGTCATGAGAGTACTTTCATACTTCAAACATTAAGATTATAGGAAAATCTGTTCAGAAGCCACTTAATCATACTAGAATTATCTATGAGAGGTAGATTTTTAAAATGTAAACATTCTTGTTTATATTCCTAATTTAGCCTAAGGACACTTCAGTTTAACTTTTCATCTAACAAGGATAAAATACAAATGAAGTAAAACCAAGAGCCAAACTATTCATTTGGAAAATCTTCAAATCCATATTTTAAATCGAATATTATGGATATTAATTCAAAATAAATAATAAATCTATGTTCTAAGACCGGGGAAGTTCCCTGAGCTCTGCTCAAATTTTTCCCTTTCTACATAGTAGTAGAAAGGGATTACAGTAGTATTTTTCACTTACATTAAAAAAGAAAAAAGCTAAGATCTCTTGCTAATGTTACCTAAACTTGTTACCTAAAAGCTTTCCTACTCTGGTACATTTCCAGTGAGAATGGTGATATGTGCACATAGTCCAGTCAACTTAAGTGTTTGTTGCTTAATTATGTGTAAAGAATTTGAAAGCAAGATAAACTATCGCAGTGACATTCCAGCTTCTTTTAGAGGTCATTCCTTTATACCTGCTGTTTACAAAAGGCAAGGGGGATTTTTTTTCTTTTTTAGAGGTAATTCCTCCAAACCTGCTCTTTACAAAAACAAGACAAAGCGTTTTCTTTCAATTCTTGAGAGTTTAGGCTTATTTTACTTTGGAAACTGAGGATGAAATTTTACCTGAGTACTTATAAGGGTAACAAAAATAAAGTAAATCAGACTTCCCTGGTGGCGCAGTGGTTGAGAGTCCGCCTGCCGATGCAGGGGACATGGGTCCGTGCCCCGGTTCGGGAAGATCCCACATGCCGCGGAGCAGCTGGGCCCGTGAGCCATAGCCGCTGAGCCTGCGCATCCGGAGCCTGTGCTCCGCAACGGGAGAGGCCACAACAGTGAGAGGCCAGCGTACCGCAAAAAAAAAAAAAAAAAGAAAGAAAGTAAATCTGCCCAAAATATAAAATATCCTCAATCAGAAGTTTAAAAAAAGTTCAAACAGAAGTTCAGGTTAATTAAAGCATTTTCGCTTTAGTAGTAACGTACAGCCAATTGGTAAATTTCAATTAAGCTTTAAATGAATAGTAGTAAAATACTGACCTAAGTATTATTAATATGGTAGTTACTGCATTTCTGTAGAAAGATGGTAACTTTTACTATTATTGTTCTATGTAAAAAGTTTATGATTGTATGCTAAAATTTCAGACAGACCCTCAATTTTAGTCTAAAAGGTTCTATTACATAAAGCAGATCATATGTAAAGAGAAACCCAGCTTAAAGTTTCAAAAGGCTGATGGTATTAAGCCCATCTGGTGGAAGCAGCCACCCCTGTGCCCCAGTTCTGGCTCTGCCACTTACTGTGTGACTCAGGCAACGGACTTCATCTGTTGGGGCCTCAGTGTTCTCATCCATAAAACAGGCATAATAATATTACCTTGTAGGAATGTCATGAGAATTAAGTAAAATATGATTGTGCTGCAAATGGGTTACAGGTGTGTCCCAGACACTGCTTCCCGCCTCACTCCAGCTGTCGTTGTTACTGGCTGAATTGTGTCCCCCCTACCAAATTCACGTTGATGTCCTAACCCCCAGTACCTCAGAATATGACTGTTTGGAGGTAGTGCCTTTAAAGAGGTAACTAAGTGAAAATGCGATCACTGGGGTGAGCCCTAATCCAGTATGAGTGGTGTCCTTATAAGGAAATTAGGACAAACACAGAGGAAGCCCATGTGAAGACACAGGGAGGAAAAGATGGATGGGAGGCCTCAGAAGAAACCAATCCTGCCAACACCTTGATCTCAGACTTTCAGCCTCCGAAATTGTGAGAAAATAAATCTCTGTCGTTTAGGCCACCCAGTCTGTCGTATTTGTTACAGCAGCCCTACCTAGCAAACTAATATGCCGGTCATGGCCAGCGGTGCCTGGAGTCCTCTAACTGAAGGGTACTGGATAAGTCTTTTTTGTGCACCATGGTATGGAAAAGGTTTCAGAAGCCCTAAGATACAGACCTAACACACCTGGCTTTCCTCCTGGCCTACAGTAAAGACTCAATATGTGCCAGATATTGTTATTATTCCAATTTATGAAAACCTAGGTGTAAGCATCTATAATGAGACTCTCACATTCCTCAGCATCATTTAACCGGTTGCTCACGTTTACAACACAAGAACCAAATGCAGAAAAATACACAGAGGAGAGGTAGAAAGAGGAGTTTCAAGAAACAGAGGGCCAGGCACAAGAACAACAGCTCATTTTGATGGCAAGAGCTCAAGTCTTCCCAAGGCTAGCCCTCTACTGACAGAAAACCAGAGATTCACCTGCAAAAGTGACAAGGTCGTTTCAGCAGTCTGAAAGCACAATATTCTACTAATCCCCAAGAAGTACCATTTGTATTTCTGCACTTATTAAAACAAGTATTTAAATTGTGCAAGCTTAGTACAAAATAAGCTGTGAAACAATTAGCCAGCAATTTCTCAGACACAATAGAAACATTTTTACGTACGTGTCATTTCCTTTGGGTGAAGTCACCAAACTTTAAAATTGAGGATGCCACCCTGGCGGTTAAGACTCCATACTCCCAATGCAGGGGGCACAGGTTTGATCCCTCGTCGGGGAACTAAGATCCCGCATGCAGCACGGCGTGGCCAAAACAAACAAACAAAAAAGCCAATGAAACCGTAAAATTAAGGATTTCCTTCAAAGGGGCAGAATGTGTATTTGGGACACAGAAGAGAGGCTTGATTTATAAAGCTATCCTTTTCTCACTTCCCTTTGACAGCTGGTCAGATAACCCAGAACTCTTCCAGAAGAGATTTTTATGGCTGGGACTGGCTCTCACGCTAGAGATGGGTAGGCCTGTGCCACAGGAGCCCCTAGCCACCTGTGGCTACCAAGTGCTCACAATGTGGCTAGTGTGACTGAGGAGCTAGGTTTTATTTTTTATTAATTCTAATATAAATTTTAAAACTGATACTTGTTTCAGTTATTGGGGAAAAAATTATGTCTGAAACTACTTGAATATGTGAATCTAGGTTTTCAACTGTAAATTGTATAAATCCTAAAAACAGATCAAGTGTGCCCCATGAACATTAGCGTCCAAACTGAGTGTGCAGTAAATGTAAAATACACACCAGATTTTGAAGACGTAGTATGAAAAAATGAATGTCAAATATTATTATATTTTAATATTGAATATTTACATGTTGAAATATTTGGCACATGTTGGATTAAATAAGCGATTTTATTAAAATTAATCTCACTTTCTTTTTATGTTTTTAACGTGGCTACTAGAAAATTTTAAATTACACATGTGGCTCACGTTACATTTATCTAAGCACAGAGGCAGACTGTCATAAAGCTAGTTAAACTTGACTTGTAAACAGTCATATGACCATACTTCCTGAATAATTATCCGGCTACCCAGAGTGAGTAGTTAAGCATTTATCTGCTTTAATACTATATATCTCCTGGAGAAAATGTGGGCCAGTAGGCTTTGAAAAGCTGGTAAAAACACTGCACTTCAACAATAAGGTTAAGGTAAATAGTTTAAATGACTAAAGTCAAGAACCTGAAATAATATTTAGGGCATAAGTGTATTTGTAAAAATTATATCTCTAGTCAGGCCTAATATAACATACCTTGGTTGACACATATAAATCATTTATGAATTTCTGAATTATATACAATAAAATATACTTTGCTAGATATGTTAGAAAACTGCTTTCATCTTCTCTCAAACCTTAACAATTCTATATTACTTTAACCTCCCAACGCTTATTTGACTCAGGTGGAAATCAAAGATCTCTAAAACAAAGAGTGACTGACATGAAGATCCTATTAATTTTAGGGGCGATTACCCCTACTCTCCACCAGCATTATGTTAATTAACATACACTAGTGCCCACCTTTTCTCAAAAATCTTCTACCAGTTTACTTGAGAGAAAGTGGTCAGCGTATTCAATAACATAGGCTGAGCTGGAAAAAACGTAACCCAAACATAATTTAATCTTCTGACGATTATTTAAAATCACACAACTACAGACACACGCTGGCTACTAAGTCTCTGAGGCTCAAAATTATTTTTAAGATTGGGAGAATTTACTTTTAAAAATTATGTGTCTATTTTTTGAGATTTAACCTACTTTGCAATAAAAATAGATTATAAGTTCCTATCTAAAAAGTTATCAGACACAATACATAGATCAACATTTTCAGAGATCAATTAGAATCCAGTAGAGTATATTTAACATAAATTACACTGAATTTTATATTCCAGGATAATTAAGAAAGCTTTAACTTCACCATGGAGATCAAATATCAAAGCTGACAAAAATTCAGAATTTATTTGGGGTGAATATCTTGATCCAATTTCATACTTTCATTAGCCTTTTAAATTAAATTTTTAACAACCTGCTTTTAAAAAAACATGTAAATCTGTGTTTCTCAGAAAAGTCGAGTTTAGAATTTAAAAAAATAATCCTATTCTTTTGGCTTTCTTGTTTTGTGAATGTTGAGTTAAAATAGACATTTAGGTCATGTTGTCTTTGACTCTATCTTAAACACGACATGATGAGCCCACTGTACCACACAGAGATTAAACCTTGAGAAATTACTCTGTCTTAGGGGATTGGAAGTTATTAAAAGGACAGAGTCCCCAAAGTTGTAATCTGTCATATTCGGCCCCAACTTGTCTTATAGTGGCAATTGTGTTGCCTAAGGGGGAAGGGACAACGAACCATTGTACCCAATACAACATATGATTTTCTTCGTTCTAAAAAATATAACTGGAAAAGTCAGTAAGACCATGACTATGGCTGTGAACATTTAATACTCACAGAAAAGTTTAATGCAATGCCCCCAAAGAAAAGTTACACAAGTCTTTAAGAGATGTAGTAAATGAAAACCATTCATCAATATTGAAATGCTAAATCCAAATCAGTATTAGATATAAGACACGATATACACATCTTGCCTCTTGGATGGACGCTATCGGCTGGCTCAGTGAGCTACCACATCTCTGTAAGAATCTGTAAGTGAGCGTTGCAGAAAGCCTGACTTCAAGCACACAATCCAGTCACAGCGGGCTGACGGAGAAGAGGCCGACGGAGCAGTCAGGCACGTGATCGGGTCAGCTCTGCTCCTGGCTGAGCGGCGTGGACTGGGGCACCTGGTGGGCGGGTGGTGGTGGAGCAGGCTCCTGTGTCAGCTGTAGGTGCTGAGCCGGATCTGAAGCGCTTGCTAAATGGAGCTCCCCTGTTTGCTCTTGATGGGCGTGAAGATGTTCCAGAGTTTCCTTGGAAAGTGTGATGACGTGCACTGGCTCGGTCTGTGAGGGTTCCATCTGGCTTTCAATCATATTGAGGCTTTGAATGTGTTCTGTTTGCTCCTGTTGAGCTGAAAGAATTAAGTTCTGCAGTTGCTCTGGCTGCTGCGTGAGCAGGGTGAGGTTAGCAGCCTGGTCTGCCGTCATGTTCTGGGAACTCTCTGCAGTGACGATGCTGATTCCTTGGCTAGGACCAGGCATGAAGTTGATGTTATGTACAGAATCAGTTACAAGAAGCTGAATTTCCTGCTCTCCGGAGGTAGAGAGTTGATAGGGCTGCAGCTGAAGAATATTCCTGACCTCTTCAGCATTATTATTGCCGGAAATGCTGCTGGCATCGGACGCGTGTTTCTCTTTGCTATGAATTTTTAAGTGAGCCTTCAAGTTGTCTAAGCGAGCAAACTGTAAGTTACACTCAGGGCAGGAGAAAGGCTTTTTGCCCGTGTGCAGAATGCAGTGTCTCCTCTTGGCACTCGAGTCAGAGAAGGATTTGCCACACACGGTACAGGAATATGGCTTTTCTCCTCTACGAGAAAATATACATTTCATTTTAAAAACAGGAAGATATGTTTATCACTTCCTGATCATTTAGGGAGAAGCAGTCAAGAAGAGAGGAAAATCAACCTGACTGGGAAGCATAAGTCATGGGTTCTCTTACTAACTTAAGTACTTGGACCAAGTCACGCCTGCCATGGACTTCAGTTTCTAATCTTAAGAAAAAAAAAAAGAATGGCAGGGAGGGGTGTTTGAGGACAGGTGGTAGATGGGGCTGTGATGCTGGGTCAGATATGATAAAATTTGATGATTCCACAGTGTGTATTTCAGATAAGAAGGTAAATAGTAATAAATTACACACCAAGTTCTTTTTTGTTTTTAGCTCTCACAGCCAATTTTTAGATTCTAGAAGCCAAATAAATATATATGATTGATTTCAATATTAAAAATTTGAGTAGCCCCTAATTATCTGTGTTAGAAGAACTACTAAATCAAATCTGGAAATAAGTTGTATGAACAAATAATTTATTCAGAAAATATTAAATATTTAGTTTTGACTGAAGATAAATCAAAATTTAAGAAATGCCATCAATAACGCAAACTTTTGCTGGCCAGAATCAGTTTTCCTGATTTGGCCTAAGTGAGGAATTTCTTTATTGAAAAGATAAAACAAAATAATAAACTGCCCAGGAACTTCTACTAGAGTAATAATTTGGGGAAGAGGACTATATAGGGACTGTTTGTCACCCCACTGAACGCCAGGGTTGGATGAGGACTCCGTGTGAGAAAAGGATCTGCAAAACTTTACCGATGGATCCTGATGTGGGTCTGAAGAGAACTCTTTGCTGTGAAAGATTTGCCACAGATTTCACAAGTAAATGGCTTCTCACCTAAAAAAGGGGAAAGCATTCAGAAATATACATCCAAAATAAAACAAAAAGCAAAAGCCACCCCATAGTTTCACAATATAAAAAAGAACAAAGGCACGTGTTCGGGTCAGCTCTGGAACCCTCAGTAAGCATGAGTGAATGAATGAAGCACTTAGCGAGCACCTACTACGTACCTGAGCACTGTGTCCTAGATGCCAGGAGGATACAGAGAAAGTGGGTACGGTTCCTTCCCTCAAACACTTAAACACTGAAACAAGGGGGTAAGTGATTCTACAAAGGACACACATTCGCTCCTGTACAGTCCACCCTTAGGTAACTTACACTCCCACACTTTACTGCTTGACCTTCCCAAGGGCCCCTGAGTACCAGGGTGACTTGTGGATTATCCACATTTATATCTACCTTCCCAGTGTATCCAGAACCTGACCACTTCTCACCACCTCCACTGCCACCCCTGGCCCAGGCTGCCATCACCTCCCTGCAGCAGCCTCCTTGTGAGTTTGCCCACTTCTGCTCTGCTTCCCTGTCGTCCACAATGAATGAGGCAACTGGAGTGACCCTTTACACAGTCAGATCCTATCACGCTCTGCTGCAAGTGCTCTAATGGCTCCCCATCCCATCCAGAGATAAAAGCCAAAGCCCTGGGCCTACAAGGAATCACAGCTCTGACAGATCTGTCCACCCACTGCCACTCCTCACCCCAAACCTGCCTAACCTCACCAGGTACTCTCCCCTGCTCATCACACAGCCCCTGGAGAGGCCCTGAACACCACACCCCAAGCAAGCCACGCTCAGGGCCCTCGCACTCATCATCCCCTCCCTCTCCCTGGCATGTCTCCCCCAGGGTCTCCCAGTGTGGTTCACTCTCCACACTGCCTTCAAGTCTCTGCTCAAGTGGCACACTACCAGTGAGCCTTTATCACCACCCAAAGCACTGCCCCAGCATGTCTTGGTCCACTTCCCAAGTCAGTTTTCCCACAATGCTATCGCCACCTTATATACTGTATGTTATTTATTATACCTCTCTCTCCCAGTCTTATGTAGGATGATCTGTGAGTCTGCCTACTCCTAGGACCCCAGTGCCTAGAACTGGGCCTTGCACACTGTTCCAGAAATCCTTGTTGAGTAAATGAATTTCACAGAGTGGGAACTGAGGCCCACATAAGATGTCGTGACTGCTCCGGACCCCTAGTGGGGTCTGGCAATTTTTTTTTTAAGAAATAGATTTATTTATCTATCTATCTCTTTATTTATTTACGGCCGCATTGGGTCTTCGTTATTGCACACAGGCTTTTTCTAGTTGCGGCGAGAGGGGCCTACTTTTCATTGCGGTGCGTGGACCTCTCATTGCGGTGGCTTCTCTTGTTGTGGAACACGGGCTCTAGAGCGCAGGCTCAGTAGTTGTGGCAAACAGGCTTAGCTGCTCTGCGGCATGTGGGATCTTCCTGGACCAGGGATCGAACCCGTGTCCCCTGCACTGGCAGGCGGATTCTTAACCACTGAGCCACCAGGGAAGTCCCTGACAATTTTAATAAGGCTTCAACAGCATTTATTTAGCGCTAGTTTATACACTGCACATACAATGACAGACTGCCATGCCCTCCAGAAATGCAACTAAGTGATCCTAATGCAGGCAAGGGAACTATGAATTTGAAAAAAAAAAGAAGAAAAAGAAAAAAGAAAAATCCCACTTAACTATATAACAAGGGATGAGTGAAGTGGGGGATGGTCAGGTAGCTTCCCTTTCACAGCATCTACTAGAAAATTCAGGTGAGATGTTTCCCCAAGTTCAGTCTAGGCAGAGGACACTTATGACAATTTGGGTGAGTCTGCGTCTTTGCAGCAGTAACTCTTACCACTCCAAAGGTTAAAACCAGGCCACTGTCATTCTTTCCACAGCTTTCCAACCAGAGCTGCGTTCTATTCTGATCTCGGTTTTTCTCCCTCTCCCAATTCCAAGACTGAGTACCTGCTCTGTCCGCCTGTCACTGTAAAGTTCTGTGTGGGGAGCACATACAACAACGTTCACGTTAGCATTCAATTCCATCTGGGGTTGCAACACCTCAGGAATTTTGTTGGCAAATGTTTTCAATACTGGAAACTCTTTCCAGAAACATCCTCGAGCACAGTAAGAAGGCAAATTTTCCTAGCCAACGTGAATCTGGGGAAAGTCTTCCTACTCCTCTGGTTCCTAACTTGTTCTGGTAATGGTTACATGGCTCCACTGCCTCCGGTTCACCGACACATTCCTTCTTCCTTTGCCTCAGCTCTACAAGGATGGGCGGACCCTCAACAAAGCACGGAGCTGAGAAACAAAAAGGAAACAAAAGACAGGATCACAGCCTCAAAAAGATACATGTGGTAATCAAGTACAGCGGCAGGGCTGCAGCTGACTGAACACTCAAATGAGTGGTATCAACAATTCTGCGGACAGGATGTGTGAGGACGAGGCAGGAGCTGGCTGGACTGGAGAGAGGCCCCATTCAGGTACTAGGATAAGCAGAATGACCAAACAGCGGGTGTCGGAAATGACCACAGGGAGGACAAAGAGGGATGAGGATTCACTCTGACGAGCGTGGGACCTAAAAGGTGAGGCCAGGCCACGAAGAGCCGTAAATTCCAGGCAGAGGACCCATGGAACTTCTGGACGTTTTTAGCAGAAGACAGACAGGACAAAGTACTAAGAAAATATATGTGGGGACGGTGGGTAGGGGCGGCTGTAGGAATCTGTGTAACAGTCTAAGCCACAGTGCCGAGGCCTGGACCAGGAGGTGCAGGAAGCAGACAGAGAGGAAAGAGAAAAGGTGAGGTGACAGGGCCTGGGTGGCAGCGGGGCCAGAAGGGAGTTGGTTACAGGAGGATCAGACAATGGCAATGAAAGGACAGGGCAGAGACACGAGTGCAGGTTTCACCCAGGGGGATGCTGACAGAAATATTTAAGTAACTCAGAAGTTTTCCTTCCAGACCCTCTCCTCAGCTGTGCATGCCCCGCATCCCACCCCACTCTGACGACCTGTGAATCCCCATCCCAGCTCCAGAGGGCACCGACTCCTGCGGGCTTGTTGGGTAGCATGGCCGGGTTTCCTACCCCATTGGCTAAAACCCACGTGACCATCTTGGTTAACGCAGCAGCGTCCAGCCCCTGACCCAGCCAGGCCCGACAGTCCAGTCTGCTCCGAGTGCACATTCGACTGGCAATCTAGTTCTGTACATCTAAATTCCTCAAACAGCTGCTTTCGTTTTCTTCACAAATCAACAACGTTCACTGTAGAAACCTCAAGTAATACTGAAAAGCACAAAGTGTACAAAAGACACTCAGAATTCCCCTGTAGACTGCCACCTCACACTGTGATGAAACCTTTACAGGCGTCTCTGTGCACACACACAGGTGATATACCATGTACACCATGAGATTGGCCAGTGCATGCTGGTCTGTAACGTCAAATGGGAATGGAAAATTCATCTTAAAAAAATGGTTAAAAACAAACAAACAGACATTTTAAAATGGTGTTTTGTGTTCCACTATGTATCTTGTCCAAAATTTACCTAACTAATCCCTTACTGAGGAACATTTAGGTCACTTTTAAGCCTGTGATATTATAAACAATCCTGCTTACGTTGAACATCCTTATGCAAACATCTTTTCCCAACTGGACAGCTTACCTTTTGATTCACATTGCCAAAGTTCTTTCCAGGAAGTTCCCAAATTCCCTTCCCATCAACAGAACTTAAAGATGCCCATTGCCTCACATATTTGTCAATCTAATGGGCCAAAAGAAATGCACATTTCTTTTTCTCTGACAATTAATGCAGTTAACATCGTTTCAGACGTCTACTGGCCATTCCTATGTCTTTTTCTGTGATATGCCTTTCAGGTCCCCCTGCCCAGTTTTCTCCTGGGCACTCATGTTCCCATATTTGGGCTATTAACACTTCGTCACATATGCAGTGACTCTTTTTTTCCCAGACTAAAAATCTCGTAAGTATATCTCTTCTGTCCACTCTCTTAACTTGAAGGCCTTCATCTTTCTTCCCCAGAGCCTGGTAACTGGCTCATCCCCAGGACCTTCCCTCTCTGACCATCCTCCTTGGGCTGCCTGAGTCCTTTTCAATGCACGAACCAAAATATGCCTCCTCTCTGCCCAAAGACCACCCCCCGCTTCACCAGGGGCCTGCCCCTTGTCAGCAATCTCACTCTAGCTGTTCACCGTGGAATTCCTCACTACGGCCCTCGGATGCCAGCCTCTCACATCGTCAACCCCACGCATCCTGTTCCTGTCTGGAAACACCTCTTCCAGCTTCCTCTGTCTGTCTAGCACTTACTCTGGCTTCAAGACTCAGGTCCTTCCTCTGGGACGCTTTCCCAGACCTTCCCAGGGAAAGTGAAACACTTCTGTCCCTATGTTCACACCTCTACTGGGGCTCGTATCACACTGTACTGAGGTTCTTACTAGATCACATGTAAACTCTGGAAAGGTATGTTACACTGAGGGACCCCCAGGTCTCTCAAAGTTGGGCATGAGCAACATTAAAGGATAGTCTGAAAACATGGCTGAGATTTAGGAAGCTTCATATCCAATCCAACAAAATGAGGCTGTGAATGAAAGCTGTGGCTCAATTAACTGTGTCACAGGCAGGGGATCTACCTGGGAGTAGTGGGAGCCCACAGGGGAGGATCAGTGTTTACCTAACACCACACAAGGGACAGGGACACTGGAGGGCTGGGACTCTACTGCGGTCAGAGGCCATGCACCAGGCTTCTCCATGACCTGGGCTAATTCTCTGAACTTGCTCCCAGCTCACCAAGCAATCTTGGGATCACTAACTTGGTTTGCAGGTACAGTGATGTCAGGAAGGCGGTACTGCAGACAACAGAGAGGTGCAGTCCCTTTGTTAAGTGAACACACTCCTTTGCTTGGCATGGCTTGGCTCAGTTCCTGAAAGACTGACCAGCTCCAGGTATGGGGAAAGAACTGAGCTGCAGCGACCTCGTTGGCACTGCCTGTCACCTTGCTTCCCTTTCAAATTGCATCCATCCCCCCCACCCCCGCCACTGAACATGCCCTCTAGGGAAGAAAGCACCTCTTGTTTATCTCTGATTTTTTTGTGCTTGGCAAAGGATATCTAACCCAGAGAGAGTTTGCACTTAAAGAGCTAAGAGAAGAGAGTCTTGGTTTTCCCATGGGTGTGGCCCTCTCGGCAGGACCCGCCTGCCCTGCTGGCGGCTGTCCTCACCACTGTCCATGGAGGCTGAGCGCCAGCTCTGCCAAGCAGCCTCTCCCAAACCTTCCTCTCTGCCCGGGGAGCAGGCAAGCGGCACCCCAACTCTTTTCAACACCAATATTGTGCATATTCTCCAGGCTAAGGACAGAAGGGTCACAGTCTCTGCTTCCAAGAGCCCAATCTTTTGACGGGTTTGACCTCTTATCTCTCAGTCAGACAAAAACTTTACAGAGTCCCTGTCATCTCCTCTCCCACCCATCGCATCCTCCACTTCTCTCTTCTGCTCCTCAGGGTAGTGGGTGGAGCAGAGTTTGCTGGGATCCTGGAAAGAGGACTCGTGCTTTCACCCCCAGTTCAAGGCCTGGTTCTCCTCAGAAAGACCAGAAGCCTCACTGACACCTTATGCTCAGAAGATGAAACGTCTCACCCCGGGCACTGCGCCACGTAACCGAGACAGCTTGGCTCTCCTCCACCTCCGCCCTCCCGCGGAGGTTCTCTTCACAGCCCCATATGCTGCCTAAAGGCCTGTGTGTAAGCACGGGAATCTCGACCGCTGCTCGCGGTGCCCCCTGAGCTCGGGCACAGATACCCAGCCGTCTCCTCCGCTCGTGCACCTGGGTGCCAAACAGACGTCTCACGCCCCATGTGTCTAAAGTCTAACTCTCCATTTGTCCCTCCGTCTTCCCCGGGTTCTCACCCTTCCGGCTGCTTCCGCCTCCCCTCCGCTCACCCCCATATCCAATCACGGGCCCATCACGGGAGTCTTCCTTCAGAATACATCTGGCGCTGGGCCACTCGCCGCCTCCCCACCACTGCCGCCCTGCACCAAGCCCTGCGCCAAGCCCCTGTCTGGCACCGCCTCCTAATGGGTCTTTCCACCCTCCTACGGGTGCCTCCGCCCCTACCTCACCCCTACGGGCGCCTCCGCCCCTGCCTCACCCCACACCGGAGGCTGCTGTGATCCTATTAAAATTCTCTGTTACATCATGTCACTCCTCGCAGTAAAGCCATCCCGTTCAGAATAAAATCCAAAGTCTTTACTGTGCCTTCAGAAGTTCTTAGGCCTAAGCGCACACTAGAAAAACCTGGGGAGCTTTTAAAAATGCCAATTCCAAGGCCTCATCCCCAGTCACTTCGATCAGAATCTCTGGGGGTGGGACCAGGCTTTGTCTTTTTAAAAGCTTCTCAGGGGGTCGAAGCACACAGCCAGGCCGGGAACCCCGTGTCACACGGGCTCCAGCAGCCTCTGATGTCCACCCACACTACACACTCCTACTCCCACTGCCCCGGCTCTGCCTAGAACGCTCTTCTCCGGGGTAGACACGATGGCTCACTCACTCCCCACAGCAGCAGATCTCCATCTAAGATGGTACCTCATCAGCAAGGCCTTCCCAGACAAGCCCCCATGTCAAAGGGCAGCTCCCCCTCCTGCCTCCTGCCCCTGCGTTTAGTCCTTCAGAGCACTTATCCCCACCTAACAGGTTACTCACACGCTTGTTCTTTGTCTCCTGTTTGAATGTTAACCCCTCAAGAGCAGGGGCTCTGTCCATCTCAGGCAGTGCTGTATCCTCAGGGCCCACAACAGGGCCTGGTACCCAGTGCCTGGTACTGTTCAGTAAATATGTGTTAAGTGGATGAATTAAATTTCACAGAACCTACGAATGATGTCTGTAGAAAGACTGTATAGAGATCCATTTTCATAAAATTCATACCTTATGAGATATTTAAGAAAGTAAATGACTTTGAGAAAAATTGTGTTTTCAAAAAAATGTCCAAAGCAACATAAAGCAATCTGATATATAATGTTGGTAGACAATTTAACAGAATCATTAAACTATCAATCTAGAATAGGAAGCTTTTCTTAGAAAAACTAACAGGTTTCTTTTTAAGAAATGTTTCTTTTTAAGAAATGCTTCTTACCCAAAGTTCTAAAAGGCCCACATTTTTACTTTTCTGATCTTAAATGAAAGAATTTGACCTGCCCTAATTGATCCTGCCTCCTCTTCAACCTGGAAGCTGATTTTTCTGGAGGTGGTGATGCTTAAGTTCTAAGTACTGGTTCTAGGAGAGAAAGCGGAAAAATCCTCAGTGCCTGTGCTGCCTTAGTGTCTGCTTCGTTTTCTAAAAAGTTTATCTTGATAATCTTCAATGCTGAGGTAAATTAAAATTTAAACACGCAACCTGATTCAGACTTGTACTATTTTGTGGTATTACATGAGGTTTCATTTATGAACAATGCTCAGTAAGTACGCTCCATTTTGCTAACCTACAGACATGTGATGTCCCCACAGGATTGTGTGACAGCATTCTGCCTGGGCTTTTTATGGGACCTACTTATAAAATTCCCACACAATTTACAAAAACACAGTCTGAAGAGGGGACTCCCAGTACTTCATTTCTCGCTCCCCTAAAAACATAAAGCACACTAGAAAGACAGGGTGAGATGGACTTTTACCTGTGTGTGTCCGCAGATGTTTCTTTAGCTGAGACACATCCATGAATTTGCGGCGGCAGTGGTTACATTCCGGTAACGAGTGGCCTTGTCGCAACAATAAAAAAAGTGTCAGTGCATATATGCTGTCCCTGCATTTCTTCAGTGATTTGTGTTAAAGCACTTCCCTGAAAAATAATCACTTTAAATATGGTGCTTTAATAACACAACAATTTTAAAATTAAATTTGGTAACAGTTAATAGTTTCCTAGGCATCTCGACTCACTGCTTCCCCATCAGAGGTGGGACCCTTCCAGTCTCCCTAAGTGTTATCTCCTTTTTCCCTCAACGCACTGGTGTCACTGTGGCCAACCGATCTCAGATGATGCTCCCAATCCCCCCTCCATTTATTATCAGTTGGCAGGAAAGAAAAAAGGACAATAGGTGGAGTCAGGCTGCAGAAAGCCTGGACTGACGGCTATGGGGTGGTGACACCTCTGTCCAGGCACCACTGACAGCTAATCGACTGGTGCCCTCTTAGTCAACTGGTGCCTTGAACAATACCAATTTTGCAGGGTTTCTGCGTGTGGCACCGAAACTGCAATATAAAAATTTAATATAAATCACAAGGTAGCAGAGAGTAACCCAAGGACACCTAATTTAGATTGCTTTTTAAGAACCATTTCCCTAAAAACTCATTTATCTTCTACAATATGAACCTACTGTTTCGGAAACAATTTGTATTTGCGTTTCTCCCCCAGCCAATCCAAATTTTCTCTCACTGTATTGTACCTGTATGAACTCGGTAATGGCTCTTTAGTTGTCTTTTCTGGCTGAAATATTTTCCACACTGATCACATGTAAAAGACTTCTGTCCTGCCAAACAAAACACGCAAAAAACTATAAAGAACTGGAATGCTCACTAATAAGGTAAGTATCCCAGTGGGCCCAGATCCCCATTTTCTACAAATAACACAAGTGACTTGTCTACAAACCCAAATGCCTTCAGAGTCTACCACAGTAACATAAATGTGCAAAAGCATGTAAGGCAACAGGGAGTGATGGAGACCGGGGCAGAACTGGAGAATTCAAGTTCCCCCGCAAAAGCATCCAAAGTAAAATAATTCTAAACTCTGGTGCTTAAACAAGTCATGACTGCACACTGCACTGCCAGCAGCCAGTTTATAAACCCTAGTTTAAGGCTCAATGCTGTGCAGAACTCTAAACTACACTCTGACAGGTGCACAATTCTGTCTTTCAACGGTATCATGTGGGGAATGATACGAGGCTGAGAAAAGACCATTTAGATCACGGTAATGCCCACCCCAGGAATGGGAATCTGGTGGCAGCTGGCTCCCCGGCGCAAGCCCGCTACCTGAGTGCAGGCTCATGTGCTCCAGCAGCGAGTGCTTGGTCGTGAGAGCCTTGCTGCACACGGTGCAGGTGTACGGCCGCTCGCCTGTGTGCATCCGGGTGTGGACCTGCAGGGAGTGCTTCTGGGCAAAGCCTTTTCCACACTCATTACATTTGAAAGGTCGCTCCCCTGGAATAAGAGCCCCAGAAACATGATGTAAGTAAGAATCTGCACATCCTTCTGTCCCCTCCCAAATTAAAACAACAGTGAACAGGAGAGACAACATCAGCAATAACATTTTGCAAGATGGAGCTAGACGAGTCCTACACCAGCGGTGAGGAACGCTGAGATACACACAACCTAATTTAAGACAGAGCCTCCACAAGGAGGAACTGGTGGCACCTGTTATCTCTGAAAATAGGGGTGAGGGAGGATAAATGACAGTCCGTTTCAAAGGTAGTTAGGCCCCCCAGGTCCAGTCTCCTACTCCATGTAACCAGGAGACTGACCCTCTCCCCAGCAGAAGATGGAGACTGCTCTCTGAAGAGGGTAAATTGGATGAAGGATCTCTGGACTAGGGGTCTCAGGGTTAGAGGTCTCCTAGCGCAGTGGAGCCACTACGACAGGGAGAGCAAGTCAAAGTTCACATCTGGGATGAGACTCCCCCCAGCCTTCTGCCCCCTCCTGCGCTAGCAGGCAGCCAGGCCCACAGCCCCCAGGTGGGAGGTGGAGCATCTTCTCCTGGAATGCGAAGGGCCGGCAGTAAGAGAGCTGAAAATGTGATGCCGGGTATCAGCAAGATGCCTGCAGGCCCTGTCTACATCTGCAGAGTTGCCAGTAGCTTTTAGCAAACCATTCTTGCATGTAATTAAACATGACTAAAAAAAAATCTTTTAGCAAACCATTCTTGCATGTAATTGAACATGATTAAAAAAAAAATCACCAGACAGTCAAGGAAGGTCTTTAGTAGTAGAAATAGATACCAAAACGGATAAGAGAAAAAGCAGCTTGCAGAAAACAGACTACCCAGAGTGAAGAAAGCATTAAAAATTAACAAATAAGTAAATGTTGTTATTAACAGGCTCACAGAGGATTCTAACTAAAAACAAACAAAAAAAGAATTTAGAGAACAAAAGAGCTCCTAGAAGTAAAAAAAAAATAAGAGTAGAAATAGAAAAACAATAAAAGTTGAAAGATAAAGTGGAAATCTCCCAAAAAGTATAGCAGAAAGTGATGGAAAATAGGAGACAAAAGATAAGAAAATGAGAGGATGAGTCCAGGAGGTTCAACATCCAAATGGGAGGAGTTCCAGAAAGAGAGAGCAGAGGAAACAGAGGGGAATCATCTATGAAATAACTCATGAAATTTTTCTGGAACTAAAAGGTGGTTTTCCAGACTGTATGGATCTACTGGTAACCACTCAAGTGGAAGAAAAGAGACCCACACTAAAGTGATTCAATGCAAAATTGCAGAAACCACTGGGAAAAGGGAAGATGCTACATGCTGTTTTCCTTAATGAATCTAAGTAGAACTATTTAACTCCTTAAACTAGCCTCTGTTACAGTTCAACAAGTATTTCTCAAGTGTCTATTGTGTTCAAAGAACCAAAATTCAGGGTCTCAGTCTATCTGTACTTAAAATCTCCGGGGAGCTTTTAAAAACACCAACACTCCAGGCAATGAAATCAGAAGCTCTGGGGCTGGGACCCAGGCCCTGGTAGTTTTAGAAGCTCCCTTGGAGACTAAAACATGCAGCCAGGTTGAGAACCACAATGCTGGATGCTGCCAGGTCATAAGGCAGCAGGCTGCTGGATGACAGGTTTTAAGTACCAGACCCTGTACTTATGCTTACAATTAGGTTCAGGGGTAGATTACAGGTATATAACTACAGCCTGACCCAAAGCAGAGTGAGTTAGGTACGTTAAGAGAGAGCTCAAAGGAGGAGGGATTTCTGGCTAGGGCTGCACTGTCAGCCTAGCCACCATCTGAATGGTGGCTATTCAAATTAATTAAAATAAAATATTCAGGGGCTTCCCTGGTGGCAGAGTGGTTGAGAGTCCGCCTGCCAATGCAGGGGACACGGGTTCATGCCCCGGTCCGGGAGGATCCCACATGCTGCGGAGCGGCTGGGCCCGTGAGCCATGGCTGCTGAGCCTGCGCGTCCGAAGCCTGTGCTCCGCAACGGGAGAGGCCACAACAGTGAGAGGCCCATGTACCGCAAAAAATAAATAAATAAATAAATAAAATAAAATATTCAGTTCTTTAGTCACACTCACCGCATGTCAAGTGCTCAAAATACGCAAGTGGCTAGTGGCCACCAAAATGGACAGCATAGATATAGAACATTTCCATACTCACAAAAGAGCTATTGGCCAGTACGGGGCTAGAGAGACCAAAAAGGAAAAGGCATTTACAGCTAGATGGCTGAGTGAGAGAGCTGTCCAGACAGATCTGGGCAAAAACACAGCTATGGTCAAGATGAGGAATCTTCAAGAATCATAAAGCATATTAACTTTGGCTACAGCTTGATTCCTGGACATTCAAGCCTTGAACCAACAACTTCAAATAAGTAGAGAGGTTCTGGAATCAGGTTCCTTGGGTTCAATTCCCACCTGTCGCTACATGGATGCCCTGGGCAAGTTACCTTCAGCTTTCTAGACTTAGTCTTTGCATCTGCACAATATTAACTGTCTCACAGGACTGTTGTGAGAATTCAATGCAATAACATGTATACTTTATTACAATGCCCATCACATAGACATCGCACAATAAATGAAAGCTGTTATTATTGTTACTTCTCCAAAACATATTCCAATAAGCTGTGAAAGAGTAATTACCCGTGTGGCTTCTCTGGTGGATTGCTAAAAAGTGATTATACTTAAACACTTTGCCACAGTCTTTACAACGGGCCTCGGGGCCACCAGGGCGCTTCCTCCTTCCACAGACCCTCTTGGCTGAACCCTGGTCGTCTTCATCCCCAACTAGTTTATAATCTTTCAGTTTGACGGACCTCCGAATCCTCCGCTTGCTGCACCGATTCTGGTTGTCCTGCCCATCCTGGATCTTGGGATCACAGTTCTCATCTTTTTCAGCTGGCATTTCCTCCCCTCTACCTGGCTCACAAGCCGGCTCATATTCTTCCAATTCTTTTGCTGGAATCTGTTCATTCAGTACACCATCGTCTCCCTCTTTAACCACAAAGTTTTGTCTATTCTGAACTGAATTGTTCACTCTCAGCTGTATTTCTTCCTCTGCAGCCAGTTCTGATTTCCCCTCCTGCAGACTGTTGACTTTTCTTGGTCTTCCCCGTTTCCGCTTTGGATGATCATTTTTCTTATTAGAAATAACAACCACTGGAGCGCCAGCTGTGTTCAAAGTCGGTGGCTTTGGGGAGCTATGATTATTTTGAAAGTCTGTGTAAGCCTTTACCAGGTCATAGACTTTTAAGAACTGGGCAGTAGCCAGGATTTGTTCTGTACTTTTCTCACTGGCCTGGAGACAACCCGTGTAGATAAATTCCAGCAGGATACTAAACGTGTCGGCAACCATGCCTTCCAGCATATAAATGGACTGGCCAATCTCCCCCTCTTCAGCAAACATCATTGAGAAGTATTCACTACTGGCAGCAAGTAAGGCTTTGTGGGCCCGGAAATGCACATTCTCCACGATTAAAGTAATGTCACAGAGGAAGCCTTTCTTCCTCTGATCCTCGAAACTGGCCAGGATGGTGTCACTGTGAGTGTCTGAGTGTACAACCAGCTGCCCAGAAGGCTCTGATGATGTTTCTGCCATTTTCTTTAGAAGCCCAAGAAGGATTAAACCTGAAATAAGAAAATAATGTTTAAAAAGGAGGAGGCATTCTCTAACAAGATTAATCCCAGCCCAAAGGAACCTACTAGTCACTTCACTTTGTTGGCTAAATTTCATCATTTACCACTTTTAAAAGACTATTTAAAAACTTAGCTTTGGGTTCTCATTCCTATTGTACCATTACCCAGCTGGGTGAACTTCCGACATCCACGTGACCTCTCAGGGTCTGTTTTCTGCTCTGTAAAATGAAGGAATTGAGCTCAACCATCTCTAAAGTCCTTCCCTGCACTAACTTTCCATAGTTGCACAAATAGAAGAATGAAAACTACAGTGTCGTCGATTTTACATATTATTAGCCATTTTGTCTGTGACACAAAAATAGAAAGAGTGAAGAAAAACAAAGTGAACTGGGGTAGCTGCAATGAAGTAATAATAACGTATCCGGCCTCCCTCTGGAAAGGCGGCGCGGACCGCCCAGGCTGGCGCCCGACGGTGCGGGGAGCTGAGGGCGCGCGATTCCCCGGAGCCCGCCGAGCTGGGAGCGGGCCGCGGGGGAGGCCCCTACCTCCGACCCTGGACCTCTTGGGCCGGGCCCGCGAGCTGCCGGCTGGGGAGGGGTCGACACGGCTGCGGTGCCGCGCCACCGACGGATGGCCAGTGGCGGACCTACCTCTCCGGACGCCCGGCAGAGTCCAAATCGCGGGTGGCCCACACGGGGCCTGGCGGGCGCACCCACGCCGGGCCCGCCCAGGCCCCCAGCTCCGCCCGGCCAGCCTCTGCCGTCTCCGGGCCGCGCGGCTTCCGCCCCTGCGCCGCCGCCGTCGCCGCAGCCAACACGGAAGCGCCGGCGCCGCGACCCGCCTGCGCGGACGCCGGACCACGTGGCGCGCGGAGGCGCCCGGGGGCGGGGCGGGGTGGAGCAGAGCCTGAGGTCCCCGGAGGCGCCGCCAACGGAGTCCTGGCAGGTCTGGTGTTTGAGGTGAGTAGGGGGCAGAGGGCAGTAGCGGCGTTGTCCTCTGCAGTTATGGAAGTTTTATATCCTATTAGTGGCTCACTGACACCTTAATCAATTTAGTCTTTTCTCCTTTCTGGACGCTGAAGCCGGCTTTCAGGTCTCTCATGTGTGCCGAATGAATGAAAGCGCCTTTACGTTCACCGTCATCGTCGTCATCATCAGCATCAGCATCAGCATCAAAACCATCATCCAATGCCTGAGTCCAAGGGCCTGAAGAGAGAGCTGCAGTCAAACAGATCTGGGTACTGAGTGATCTTGATCAAGTTACTTATCCTGTCAACCTTGTTTACCTTACTTGTGAAATGGAGAAGTTGACACCAGTGCCAACACTGGGTGGCTGTGGGGTAAACAAGATTAAGTATGAAATGGGCTTAATTGTTTAATTCATGTCTACTATCATTAAAATGATCATTATTGTTCAGACTTTCAGCATCTTTCTTCAGTAGACTATTAAGGGTTTCTAACTAGCCTGAGTTGCAGTGTTGTTCCCTCCAATACACAGGAATACAGGAGATCTTTCCAAATGCAGATCACATCCAGAGACTGAAGTCACTGCCCTGCTTAGGATCCATTTCTGGGCTCCTTTTTCTGTTTCATTGATTTATTCATCTATTCTTTCCCCAAGACAATTACAGTAGCTTATACTCTTGTAGTCAGGTAGTGTTAGTCTTCTGACTTTGGGCTTCTCCTTCAATATTGTGCTGGCTATTCTGTGATTTTTTGCCTCTCCAAATAAACTTTAGAATCAATTTGTAGATATCCACAAGACAACTTACTGAGATTGTGATTGGGATTGCATTGAACATATAGATCAAGTTGGGAAGAACTAACATCTTGACAATATTGAATCTTCCTACTCAGAACATGGAATATCTCTCCATTTCTTTAGTTCTTTGATTTCATTCATCAGAGTTTTGTAGTTTTATTCATATAGATATTTTACATATTTTGTTAGATTTATACCTTAGTACTTATTTTATTTGGGTGCTAATATAAATGGTATTGTGTTTTTAATTTCAACTTCTACTTGTTCATTGCCAATATATATGAAAACAATTGATTTTTGTATATTAACCTAATATCCTGCTATCATGCTGTAATCACCTATTAATTCCAGGAGGTTTTGTTGTTGTTGTTGATTCTTTTGGATTTTCTATATAGTCATTGTCATCTATGAATAAAAAAAAAATTCCGGGCTTCCCTGGTGGCACAGTGGTTGAGAGTCCACCTGCCAATGCAGGGGACACGGGTTCGTGCCCCGGTCCGGGAGGATCTCACATACCGCGGAGCGGCTGGGCCCGTGAGCCATGGCCGCTGAGCCTGTGCGTCCGGAGCCTGTGCTCCGCAACGGGAGAGGCCACAACAGTGAGAGGCCCGCGTACCACAAAAAAGAAAAAAAAAATTCCTCCTCCCCAATCAGTATACACTTTATCTTCTTTTCTTGTCTTACTGCATTAGCTAGGACTTCCAGTGTGATATTGAAAAAGAGTAGTGACAGGGTACAACCTTGCCTTATTTCTGATCTAAGTGGGAAATCTAGTTTCTCACAATTAGGTATGATGTAAGCTGTGGATTTTTGTAAATGTTGTTTATCAAGTAAGGAAATTCTCTAGTGCTATTTCACCAAGAATTTTTATCATGAACGGGTGTTGGATTTTGTCAAATTCTTTTTCTGCATCTATTAATATGATCATGTGATTTTTCCTCTTCAACCTGTTAATATGATGGTCTACATTAATTGATATTTGACTGTTGAACCAGTCTTGCATATCTGGGATAAATTCCACTTGGTTGTGACGTATAATTCTTTTTATACTTGTTGGATTCAATTTGCTAATATTATTGTTGAGGATTTTTGCATCTATGTTCATGAGAGATATTGGTCCATAGTTTTCTTGTAATGTCTTTGTCAGGTTTTGGTATTAGGGTAACGTTGGCCTCATGGGATGAACTAGGAAGTATTCCCTCTGCTTCTGTCTTCTGAAAGGGACTATATAGAGAACTGACATAGTTTCTTCTTTAAACGTCTGGTGGAAATCACCAGTGAACCCATCTGAGCCTGATGCTTTCTATTTTGGAAGGTTATTATTTATTGATTAAGTTTCATTATCAATATAGGCCTATTCAGATTGTCTATTTCTATTTCGTATACCATAAAATTATCATAAGGAACAAGGGAAAAATGAAAACAATTTTGGAGGGAAAGTCCCTGGTGGTCCAGTGGTTAGGACTTGGTGCTTTCACTTTCGAGGGCCCAGGTTCAATCCCTGGTTAGGAAACTAAGATCCCACAAGCCACGCAATGCAGCCAAAAAAAAATTTGTTTCTTTGGACAAACAAAAACTGAAATCACTGACTGTCAACAAACCCTACTCTAGGAAGGAAAATAATGCTAGGAGGAAAGTCTGAGTTGTAAGATGGAATGGTGAGAGACGAAAAATGAAAAATCTAAACAAACACTGATTATGAAAAGAAAATGCCTAATTTGGATCACAAACAAGTAGACTTGATCTAAAATATTGAATAAAAATAGCATTTAAGATGGGAGCTGGTGATTGGTATTAAGTGTTTTAAGGATAGAGGTATTGATTGCCTTTAGAGTAAGTATTCATGTTAAGAATAGTGGTAACCACTCAATGGATCTAAATAGAATGCAGGCACTTCAAAACCCTTAGAGGAGAAAACAGAATTAAAAAGTCCTTAGTCAATACAAAAGAATGAAGGAACAGATAAAAAAAGAATTGGAGAATATGTTGAAAAGTTAGGCAGGGCCCTTACAAGGCCTTTTATGCTGTATTAGTCAGAGTTATCCAGAGAAACAGAACCAATAGGATATATAGAGATTTAGATTTATTATAAGAAATTAGCTCATATGATTATGGAGGCTGGGAAGTCTTAAATCTGCAGTATAGGCCAGCAGGCTCAAGACCCAGAAGAGCTGATGGTGTAGATGAAGTCTGAAGGCATGCTGCTAGAAGATTCTCTTTTGCTTCGGGAGGCTGGTATTTTTGTTCTATGCACATCTTCAACTGATTACATAAGACCCACTGACATTATGGAGGGCAATCTGCTTACTCAGAGGTCATTGGTTTACATTTTAATCTCATCCAAAACACCCTCCAAATTGACACATAAAATTAACATATACCAAGAGTAAGGAATTTTGATTTTATTTTAACTGAGATAGGGGGCCATTGGAAGATTCTAAAATGGGACTGATGAACCTGATTTATGTATTTTAAGAGTATCCAGGTACTAGATGAAAAGTAGATCCTAGAGGGACATGAGTAGAGGTATAGACACTAGATGAAATCAGTGCAAAACATGAGAAAAGTCCAGACTCATGGTATATTTTGGAGGTAGTTCTCTTTGACAGGGCTTGTTGAGAGAGTGGATGTTGGAGTGAGGGAAAGAATGTGATCAAGGTTAATCCCTAGGTATGAGGCCAAATCAACTGAGTATACGGTATTACCATTAACTGATCTGGTGGAAAACTGGAGGAAGAAAAGTTGGGTGGATAACAAATATGGGGTGGACATATTGAATTTGAGATGTCAACTAGATAACCAAGTAAAGATACACAGTAGGCAATTATAGATAAGAGTCTGGAGTTCAGAGGTGAGAAAAGAATTTGAGATATTAATATTTGAGTTATCAGGGTATAGCCTATAAATTGTTATAAGTAAAATCACTTACAGATAAAGAGGGAGTTTTTCTCTTTCTCCACCAAATCCATTGTCCACCCTTGTCTCCATCTTTGGCCCTGGGAGGTTGCAAGGACTTCATCAGCAGAGCCCAGCACATACTGGCTTCTGGGTGGATTGAGTCAATGGAGAACTTGGCGCGAGTTTGAAGGAAGGAGAGGGCCATGATCAGCTGGCAGTTGAAGGTTGGTGAAAGCTCTTTGCCATTACGAAGGGCATCAGAAAACATCTTTGTAGGCTATGATAGTTGACTGGTAACTGTAGCTGGAAGAAACTATAGTCCAAGGCTCATTATGACTGAAAGGGATTTGAAGGGAACAGAAAGGCAACTGACGATGTTCAATGCCAATGGGGCATTTTCTAGGGACTATAAAGCACTTTATAGGGATTTTATAGCACTAATGCAGTAGTGCTCCAGTTTCTAGGCTCCATATCTCCTGTACACAGGGGTGGTGTGTATCTGTTTATATTTTTATCTCTCACCCTAGTCTGGGAGAGTTCCTTGTAAATATGAACATGCCTGTATAGGCTAAGCAGTTTCAACATGCCTGGCTCACAGGTTTGGGGAATATATGTGTTCCTTAAGCCTTGGAATGACTTTCACCTCCTGGTTAGAATATCAATTTTGAAAGGTCCATTTAATTTAGATGTTACCCTTCTAAGTATTCTTCCCAGAACCACCCATAATTAAGGGACCTCAGGCTTTGCAGATATACCTCTACTCAGGCCTTCATTTGTAAAAGCAAAACAAAAAGACCAAAAAAGATAAAACAAAAAAAATCACCCACAGTGAGACTGAGGCATACCTATATAAAATATATCTCTCATTTTTTTCCCTGTTCTTGAACTCCTTCTCCTTCACCAATGAATTTATGAAAACTTTTAATAAATGCACTGAGAATAAAATGAAATATATAATAAAACTGAAAATGTTTTTGAAAAACCATAGTATTTATTACTTTGAGTTTTGAAGAATTTAAAACCACAGCTCACAACATATCCTGAAATTAATTCTTGGTGCCTTAAAGAATTAAATATAAACACACACACACACACATACACACACACACACACACACACACACACACACACACACGAAGAAACAAAATAGAATATTTATTAAATCTCTGAAGATAGAAGAACTTCCAGAGCTTAGAAAAGTATTCAATATCATAAGAGGAGGATGAACAGCTCTTACTTTGATACCTAAAAAACAGGACTTATTTACTGTGTATATTACATAAAGAATTCATGCAAAACAATTTAAAAATACCCAGTGAGTAAGAGCAAAGGGCATGAAAAAATAATTCACAAAAGAAGAAATGCAACTGATGACCAACATATGTAATAATGTTCAATATCACTATTAATTCAAGTTAAAGTAAAAAGGTTCTGCTTTCCGCCCATTTATTCTTATGGGTCTCAATTCCTGTTACTAAGCCGCCTTCCAAATAGCAATTCACAGTGTTCCCAAGAGTGCCCAAGAGCACCACTTTCATCACTATCATTTAGCATCATCATCTTAGTTTTTTAAAATTCATATCCTTTCACCTTGTACTTTTGTTTCCCAGAATTTATATCAGGCTAATAATCCCAAATATGGTGAAGAAAGTTTCATTACAGCATTTTAAAATATAGTACAACTGTACATAGTCTAGCAATAGGAATGGTCAAATATAGTATATCCACTTGATGTATCTGAGTGTTAATTGGAAAGGAAGTGCAAAATCCTTTGCCTACTTTTCCGTATTTCACTGACTGTAATTATATTACTTTTTGTCTTAGGGTCTGTCAAATGGGCACTACCTCTCCTTCCTGGGTGAAATTATGTGTTCTTTTAGCTGTAGTAAATATGACATCTAGACAAGCTATGTAAGAGGCACAGGCTGGTTGAGCACTTTCCCTGACCCTTGGATGGGCATTGCCTCAGCCTCTTCCTGAAGTGGTCGGGTGGCAGCCTTGAGCGTGGGGTGAGCAGCCTTGAGCCCCAGTGAGCACCGGGGGCTGGCCACTCACCCTCTTACTGCTTCACTCAGGGAAGACATTCAGGGTCCCTGGACACCCAGTCAGAATATTCTTTCATCGTATTCAGGACACCAGTTGATGGATTATTTATAATAATATGCAAGCATAATTTCTAAACAAAAGATTTTAATAACAGGTTTTTAAATGATGCATGTTCTCCTTTCTCATTGGAGAAATGTCATTCTCCCTTCCTAGGGACACAGACCTCTTGACCTAACTTGCTAAAGAAAACACAACTTGCAACCATTACAGGTGGGGTGTGAATGCATGTAGGGGGTGGGGCTAGGGAGTCTTGGGTTCAACAGAAAAAATTTTCCTGTGTCTTCTGTAATATTTTTATATTCTAAAGTACACGCACATGCACACGCACACGCACATGCCTGCACGAGTGCCCAAAGGGCTCTGGCCAATGAAATGCCCTAGGAATACTGACACGGTTATGGTGGTTTCTGAGATGGACTTACAGTGTAGGAGGTGGTAAAGGAAGAGCAAGGCTCTGGAGTCAGTCTGATCAGGGTCTGAATCTGGATTCTACTACTTATGTGATCTTGGGTAAGAAACTCTTCTCGTGTGTATTAATACAATGTGTGAGAATTTAATAAGGTACTGTATGTAAAGCCAGTAGCACACAGCAAACAGCCTGGAATGGTAGCCCTGTCTGTGGTTATTCTAAATAGAGTCCTACATGTAATGAACTGTAATTTGCATGCGAGTGTTAGGGACCTGGAATGTCCAGAGCTATAAGCTGCTCTGGAAATTTGATTCCCCACTCCCTAACCAATGCTCCTACCTGCTACACTCTATTAAATAGATTTACTTGAAGGAAGACACTCTGTGGAGACAGGGATGAAAAGGGAGAATCACATGGCATTTGGTCCCTTGCTCAGCTCAGGGATTAAGTTTCTCCCTCCTTAGGAGAGAGGGAGCATTCATCCCACTTCTGTGCAGAACTCAGCAGCTCCAGAACAATGATGGATGAGCTGTGAGATTTCTCACTCCCTTGGGTTTGTACAGTTCTCAGAGTGAAGCCATATTATAGAACAAGGTCCCCAGAAGATGGCAGATATGCAGTGGGTGTGGACTTGCTCTGGAGCCTGTGTGATACTCCCTACCTCTCAAGAGATTCCTGGGGGTACTTTGCATGACTACTGCCCTTCATAAAGGTGAGGGAGCTGAAGCAATAAAGTTTGGGTTTAATTGCTAAAGGAAGCTTCGTATACCCATAGAAGAAAACACAATGGCTGAGGAGGCCTGTGGACACGTTAAGAACACTGTGGGAAGATGGTAAATTAGCAGTACTAAGAACTGTGAAGAGAAGAGTGAGTGGTGCCTTACGTTGCTGGTAAAACCTGGCAGCTACTGACAGCTCCCAGTCTCCTGAAAAAATAATGATTCATCTATGGGTATATCAGTAACTCTTCAAAGACTTTTGGGGTTTATCCTAACTTTGACAATAGGCTTCTAGTTTTTGTTTAAAACTTGTTTTATTATTAAATATATCATATAAAAATATATAAAACAGGCTTCTAGTTTTTAATTAACGTTGTTGAAATTGTAGGTATCAGAGACAACATGTATGAATCTAAAGGGCATTACGCTAAGTGAAATAAGCCAGACAGAGAAAGACAAATACTGTATGGTATCATTTATATGTGGAATCTAAAAAAAAAAAAAAAAAAAAAGATCATACTCATAGAAGCAGAGAATGGAAGAGTGGTTGCTAAGGGTTGGGGGGAGGGGAGAAATAGGAGATATTGATCAAAGGGTACAAACTTTCAGGTATAAGATGAATAAATTCTGAGGATCTAATGTACAGCATGGTAACTGTGGTTAATAATATTGTCATGATACTTGAAATTTGCTAACAGTGATTCTTAAGCATTCTTACTACACAGACACACACACAAAGTAACGATGTGAGATGATAGATGCATTAATTAACTTGATTGTGGTAAATATTTCACAAGGTATACCTATATCAAAATCATCACGTGGTAAAGTTTAAATATGTATAATTTTATTTGTCAATTACACCTCAATAACGCTGGGAAGAAAGAGCTAAATCATTCATTTTAGAGTTTAAGAAACAAAGGCTCGTCGAAACTGAGATTTACCCAAGGTTAAATAAGATAATGGTTGTACCTTTCATTTTTTTACAGAGACAATCTTGCTATTTCACATGCTAGATTTCTTATAGTCCTGCTGAAAAACTGATAATCTTATTTTTAAAATCTCATTCAAATTCAATTTAGTAATTTTCCTCTAGCATATACTTCTTGATAATGTCATGTGAAAAGACTCCAGATTTCATCCTTCTCAAATATCCAGGCGATTTCTAACTACAGAATAATGTATCAAGTAAAGCAGCAGTCATTTAGTTACCTCAAAATCCATTTATTTTGTTGGGAAAATGATAAAGTGTCTTTAGGTTCATGAAGTTTACCAACAACTCCCTATGTTAAAAGTGTAACCAATATTTCTATTTTATTTATATCCATGTTAATTTTGTTTCTTGAAGCTTTCTAACATTTACTGCATAAATGACTACATTTAACAGAGACTGACTTTTCTGCTGAAAATATTAAAAAGGAAAATGAACAGTAGATTCATTAAGTAAAATAAGTTACCTAAATATTCTAAATGGAATTCTAAATGGAATAACTTTTGTTAAAACCTCAAAGTTCAGGCCAAGAGCAATAAACTTTACAAGTATATGAAAACTTAGGCTTACAGAAGAGCACTCCTTCCTGGCTGGCAGAGGTCTGAATTCATCTGAAGTCTCGCAGCCGTGTTGTATCACTCAGGAGGGAAAAGTACGTCAGGGAGGGCCAGATTTTCAATCTATTTGCTTTTTATCCCTTTCAGGTAACTCTTAAGATTCTGGGTGCAGTTACCCAAGCATTCTATCCATTGACTGGGTCTATATTTCTAAGAGAGAGAAAGGTCTGTAATTTATGATCGAAGTCAATGGGTCTAAACTGAGGTTCCTTGTATTTTCTGGTCATCTTGGCACCCAGGTATGTAATGAGTTCACATCTCTCCACAAACTGCTCCATCTTCTTCTTATATTTTTTTCTTGTGTACTCAGAACCTTTGGGATTAAAGGCTGTAGAAAATTTCACAGGACTGTGAATGTTTTTTGTTAGGTTAGTGAATCATTATATTAAAGAGAAGGAGAACTTCGTGTGTGATTGAGTTGCACAGCTATGGCCAAGAAGATATCCAAATCCCAAATAAGATTGGGGGATTATTCTATTTTAGATCATAATTGTCTCTATTCACCTTCCTATATGGAATGGATTATTGAGTGCTGATTAGGTTACTCGTAGCCCCTGCTTTAAAAACTAGAAACTCAGTTTTGATATTTTTGCTAAAATATTTGCTACCAACACCGCACACACCCCATGCAAGTGACCAACCCAACTCAACAATCCTATTTATTACATTATACTACAATTAATATTAAATTAGTTCTGAGTAGCATATCATTTCTAGCAAAAAAAAAAAAAAGACATACCTTTTAGATGAAATGCTATATAGAGTAGCGCAGATCTCTGTACACTTAAGAAGGGGAATTTGGGCTTTAAGCATCCTGCTGCATTCATGGCTTTAATTAGAGCAGTTGCGATACCCTGCAGGTAGGGAACGGATTATGTGTATATTTGAGTTTGTTTTATTTTCTTGTGGCAAATAGATAAAGAGGTTAGTTATTCTTTGCCTCAGATAGCCTCCTGGGGTTGAGGATGGAGCTTACAAAGATAGTTAAATGAACTCTTAGCCAGCAGGACAGAAACACAAAATACATTTGATTAGGAAAAATAAAAACTACAAAGTGGCTTAGCGCCAGCTAGGTGATGGATACGTGGATTTCATTACACAGTTCTATTTTTATATGTTTGGCATTTTCCATAACAAAAAGTTAAAAAAGAAAGGAGGGGACACTGGGCTTTGAGTTGTCTTGGCCCATCTCTGCTTCCATTGCTCAGAACTGGCCAGCTTGCCTCCCACCCTCAGGACCCTGGGCCACCTGACCAGGAATTCCAGAGACCACAGTTATCACTGCAGTCGAGATTCTGGAGCCCCAAGCAGGAAAAGAAGAGAACACCCTTTTCTGGGTGAGTGTCATCTTGCCTTTTGATATTAAACTAGATTGAAAACTAACCATCTAGGGAAGCTGAAAAAAAGCAAAGTTAGGATTAGGAATTTGTAAGAAAGGTATGAAATTGTGCCGTAGGCAACTGTTTTATAGAAAATTTTTTTTAAAAACCCTTTAAAATAGTGTTTGGCTACTGATAAATTTGACTATATTCAGAAAGAGGTATATTTAGAGAAATAAGATGTGATTGAGTAGATAGCTTCATCCAGATTTTGAGCAAAATATGTGTTTGGTGGTTCAGTTGTGGTGACACCTCAACTCAACTCTTTTGACCAGGGGAAAAAAAACCTCTTAGAGACTGAATTTACACATTTCAAATTAAGAAAAAGTTTTACAGACACTGAAATTCAAAATAAGAAACAAACTACAAGTCAGATGTAAATAATTATCTTACTCTTTTTTCACTGTAGTGCAGGTATTTGGGAATTAGCTATGGAAACAGGGGCTTTTCTCACATTTTATTTTCATAACCACTCAAAACCAAAATAGGTTGAAAGTGGATTTGCAGGGCTTCCCTGGTGGCGCAGTGGTTGAGAGTCCACCTGCCGATGCAGGGGACACGGGTTCGTGCCCCGGTCCGGGAAGATTCCACATGCCGCGGAGCAGCTGGGCCCGTGAGCCATGGCCGCTGAGCCTGCGCGTCCGGAGCCTGTGCTCCGCAACGGGAGAGGCCACAACAGTGAGAGGCCCGCGTACCACACACACAAAAAAAGTGGATTTGCAGCTTAAAATCAGGAAACTCTGCCTTGAATTTCATTGTTACCAAAATAAAAATTATTGTTAAAGAAGAGATTGCTGTAGTCTTCTAAAATCTATACATAGAAACTCATGTAAGTGAACCTGTTCGAGATATCCAGGCAAAGGCAGACTAGTGAGATACATCGGTTCCTTTAACGGGGGAAGTTTGTAAGGAAGCTTCTGATCCCAGTATTTCAGTGGTGACCTAAGAACACAAAATCCATTAGACAGATGCCCACAGATGTGCTCATTGTGTGTACACAGGAAGGTGGACACACAAGAGACAGCTGAAAGATAATATTCATTGCCTGTTTTTCTCCGGTGGAGAAAATGATACAAGTGGGAAGACTGGGGCTCCTAGAAATTCATGACGGCCAGCTTCGCCTGGGTCCCTAGCCCTGCTCAGCTCTCCTCAGTGTTCTTATTTTTCACAGCAACTATATAAAGCTTCCTTTATTGCCCTCACATTTCTAACCCTCCCAGTAACCCCCACATGGGGGCCAGGCTATCCAAGGAGAAGCATCAGAATGAAACTTCCTCAACTCCTCACCACAAGCAGAGCCACACATAGGCTCCTTTCTCCACGCTGGAGCTTACCTCCCAGGTAAGATCAGTCTCCACACATTCTTTGCATCCCTGTTCCACCCTCTCTCCAGAAATCTTAAATAGCAATTTCTCTCTCTCTCCCACCTTTGGCATTTCCTTCTTTATTGGATCCTTCCCAGGCACCTGCATTTTAACATGCTCGTACCTTTCCCATTGAAGAAAAAAGAAAATCCTTTTTTCACTCCTTCACTCCTTCAGTCCTATATCCTTTCCAGCAATTAACGCCTTTTCTCTTTTTACTGTTAAATTTCTTCAAACATTGATCTTCACTAGAGGTCACAAACTACTGCACAAATTCTATCTGCAGATGTGATTTGATCCACATTGTAATTTTTAAAAAACAGAATCAGTCACAAAAGTTTAAAAATCAGATAAATGTAAGAAGAAATTTGGTTTCCAGCTTCTTGTGAAAAACAGAAATGTGTGGCAGTAGGTAAGTAACTGCTGCCCCTTCGGCTATGTGTATGTATATATGCACGTGTGTGTGTGTGTGTGTGTGTGCACTCACATATATATCTATCCCAGCATGATGCAGTTAACATAGATATTCAGTAAATGTTTGTGACTTAGTGTATGGTCTCACCTCAAAAATTTCTCAAGTTTTTCTCTATTCTCACAGACATATATACGATCACGATATTCTAAAGCATAGTGAATGCTACCAGGTACTAGGGCTTCGTATCTGAAAGACAAAGGAACAAACAAAAACAACTATGTATTGTATAATTAATATGCAGTACTGTATAAATAAAGTGTCAAAATATTTTATTTTTCTATCTTTGCCACTCAAGGAAGAAATAGAACATTTTCCAGTTAAGCAATAGTGACCTTTTGATCAAAATGTTAAGACTGTTATATGGACCACTTATTCCGAGTAGAGCTGTCATCCTGTACTTGCACGAGGGCAAGGACTTGCCTTTGTTTGCCATCCTGATAGGTCACTGGACAGTAGCCCTGGAGCTCGGCACACTTAGGGAACCGGCTCTTCAGCTCCGACAGTGTCAGCCTTTTGGGCATCATGTCGGCAGACGGGAGAGGATGAGGTGCTAATGGAGGCACGTATAATTCGGGGTTCTCCAAAAATCTCTATAAGAAAAGATTACAGCAACGTGACCGCTTGAGACAGGAATACTATGCCAATGAGAATCCACTGAGGCTCTCTTGCTACTGTCCCCATTTTCAGTAGCAATGTTCGTCCTTCAAACCATCTGAGAGCTGCTTTCTGCGCTACTATAGCTCCTTCCCTGACTGCAAGTGCCTTATAGTAATACTTGCAAGTGATTTCATGTAAGGTCTCTCCTACTTTCACTCACTCACTCACTCACTCACTCACTCATCTACTTATACAGAAAACATTTGTTGAGCTCTTACTATGTCCCAGGCACTGGAGTGCATAGTCTTCCTGTCCTACAGTATAACTAACTAGGTGGGTGCCCTTTGGCAGGTGAATTAGCTTCTCCAGCTTCAGTTATCACTCTAAAATGAAGGGAGCAGACCAGGTACATGACCTCTAATGTCATTTCCAGTTTTAAAATTCTGTGATTATCATTTAAATAAGCAGGAAGAAATAAATGTCTTTTTCTTAAAGTGATAAAAAATTCAAATTCTTCAGAGGAAAATAAAATGTTCAGAGGCACCTGATTAGTTTTCAACTACAACCTTTTTATATCACCAAATTATGGTCATTATAATATCAGAACAAGTTTGTATTCTGTTGCATTAAATAGCAATATATGGTACACAGGAAATTAAAGTGATAGAAAAAAGTTGAAAGCACAGGAGACATACATCGGTCTTACTTCATTTCTACTGACTCTTGACTTCCCTTCTGCACCCTTTGAATGGAATCCCCACCCAGATGCTCAGCATCCCCTTCACAGGCGGGCTCACCCTTGGGTCTCCCTACCTGTTAAGCTGACCCAGGTGGAGGGTCCATCACTGACCCTGAACTTCTGCTTTGTGCCAAAATATGTCTTGGGATGCAGTCTTAGGACTGGACTCTGAGTTGCCTCATTGAATCCAGGGTCACAGTTTCCAAAATTGGGTCTCCTGGTACCCAATTCCTGGGTGTTCCCAGCTGTGCCCACCCCTTCCTGTTTGGTGAATTCTGAGACCGGTATTTTCTTTCCCTGGTAAATATTTGGAGTTAGGAACAAACTTACATTCAACTTCTCCTGAGAACTCATTTTATAATAGTGCCCTCTGAACTCTGCTGCAAATTCCAAGGAATCAGTTAAAGAGCAATCAACTAATTCATGTGATTCTGCCAGGCTGACAGGGCAGAACTGTCCAAATTCGCCCAGGCGAGAAATCAGTTCTTCAGGTGAGATACATAACTTGTCAATGCAGGCGGCTTTTCCTGTTATTAACAGATTAACTATTATTTTTTTTTCAGAGAAAACACAATCATTTTCAAAATGAAAATAATTTCAATTATGCTAGTATTATACAAAGGAGTACACATTGTAAAATTCCACAGAGTAAAAAGTAAAAACTTCTCTTCACACCTCCATCCTCTCAATCCAACATCCCTTCTGAGAGGTAATCACTGTTGAGTTTGTATCTTTTTCAGATTTTTTTATACATTTGCATATACACATATATATATTTTTTGCATATAAGATGCTTGTGCCACTATACTGTAAACATTATTCTGCAACTTGCTTTTATCAGTTAGTCATGGCCTTTGACACCTTTCCATATCAGTTTATATGATTTACCTAATTCCTTTTAATTTATGCACAGTATTCCACTGTATAAATGTACATATAGTTTACTCAACCAATTATCTGTTGATAAATGTTTTGGTTGTTTTTAATTCTTAGCTATTATAAACTATCTATATGTTATAAACAATATATATGTATATACACACACATATATGTACATGTATATATACATAGCCACTTACACACACACATCAATTTGCTACATATTTAAATTTTTTCTATGGGATAGATTTCAGGAAGTGAAAACAGTTTGTTGACATGATGTTACTGACACAAACCTCTCCCTGTGCCCTGACGGCTCCCAAGACAGGGGAAGAAACATTTTCCCAAAAGTAACTAGGTTTACCCTAACAACTCTATTTAAAAAAAAAAAAAGCCCCCAAATTCATTCAATGGACAAGTTTAAGAGTTTTCTCTCTAGTATTCCACTAGAATGGGGACTCCAAAACAATATGAGATGTTACAGAAAATAAAATTACTTTTTTATACATCTTAATTAAAATGAGTAAATTTTGATCCCAATAAATTTTGTTAATGGTCCTTTTCACCAGTGAAAAGTTTCATTTTTTTTTTTATTATGCCAAGGAAGGTCTTACACTAACACTAAAATTATGAAGAATAAATCATGGATTAATTTGTTATGTGACAGTGTAAACATAAAAGTAATCCTTAGGATTGGAGTGATGTGTCTATAAGCCAAAGAATGCAGAGGATCGCTGGCAACACTGGAAGCTAAGAGAAAGAAATGAAACAGATACTCCCCTTGAGCCTTCAGAGTGAGGACAGCCCTGCCAATGTTTGGGGCCTCTGGCCTCCAGAACTGTGAGAGAATACATTTCTGTTGTTTAAGTCACCCAGTGTGTGGTAATTTGCTACAGAAGCCTTGGGAAACTAAAACAGGTACATGAGACTATGGTTTCTGTCCTGTTGGCATTCTTTCTTGCCTTATCTTGTTCACTTGGTATAGCAAGCTGCCATGTTGGAAAGGTCCATATGGCAAGGAACTGAAGGTGGCCCCTGGCCAAACAGCTGGCAAGAAACTGAGGCCCTCAGTCCAACAGCCTTCAAGGAACGAAATCTTGTCAACAATACATGAATGGGTATGATAGTGGATTCTTTCCCATTAGGGCCCTCAGGTGAGATCTTAATCCTGGCCCACACCTTGACTGTAGCCTTGTGAGAGACCCTGAAGCAGAGGACCCAGTTAAGCTGTGCCTGGATTCCTGCCCCACAGAAACTGTGAGTGACTGTGTGTGTGTGTTGTTTTAAGCTGCTAAATTTCGGAATAATTTGTTATGAAGCAATAGACAAACAAATCCACTATTCCATCCATTGTTTATGATACAAACGAAAAGGCTAAGAAGCCCCAACCATCCTTTCCTAAAAAGAATATTACACTATAATACTACATTGGTGTAATATTATTATAAGTATTATAACGCACAGTAATATGGTATAATAATAGTGTTGTTAAAGTATATAGTACTATATAGTGCTATAATATTATACTGTATGGTACTATATAGTTTTACACTTGTATGTTGCTCTTTAGCTCAGATGTGCTGACCTCACCAATCCTGACAGGTTTAGTGACAGGGTAATTTAGACTCAAATCACTTTAATTCCTAAAAGACACTCAAGTATCTCTTTTTCTGATTCTTGGGATAGTCTTGATGACATGTGGCAATGTCTATATATCCTTTTCTGGAATGAGGCAGAATGAGGAGGAATCTCTTTAGTTTTCTAGCCCTGACCTTGCTCCATCTCATTAGTGAGAATAAACTGGCCCCCTGACAGGGGAGGGTTATTTGAATAACATACAAAGCGAGTGGAGAATATAAAAAAAAAAAATCAAAGCTAAATTCAAACAATCAGGTATAGATTATCAGGTAGATGCTAAAGCAGGAAAGCAAGAGGGCAGCTTCAATTAGATTAAACTACTCAAGGCAGAGGCAAGTATATCTGGAATAATGTAGTGGATACTGTGGTGCCCCATCCACACCCCTCTCTTCAGGGCTGATGCACCCACCCCCCAGCTGCTGGAAATATCTGTGCTAACGGATCACAGCTGCACTGGGAATGGCCCCTCTGTTACAGGTTACACCCCCTCCTGGAGTGACCTTTGGTCAATGACAAGCCAATGGGAGGATATAAAGCCTGGCCTCTCCCCTCGGTGTGGGAAATTCTGAAGGTCCATCCTAGCTCTAGTGCTTCCCTATAGCATCCAGGGAGGCTTCTGTTTCCACCACACTGCGGGTTAGTTTCTCCCTCTGCTCGGTTCTACTAGCCTCACTTCCCCACAGGTGTATCTCCTAATTAGAGTTGACATAAAATACAGGATGCCCATTTAAGTTTGCATTTCAGATAAACAACGAACAGTTTTTAGTATAAATATGTCCCATACATTTGGTAAATAATTAGACTAAAAAATTACTTGTCATTTATCTGAAATTTAAATTTAACTGGGCATCCTGTATTTTTATTTGCTTAATCTGGCAACTCGACTCCTGAGAGTACTTCCTGATAAAGCTTCTGCGCACAACTTTTCATCATGAGTCTGTTTTCAGGCAACCCAATCTGAGGCAGGAAAGGTGAAGTAGGGTAACAGAAAGATGAATGAGGCACAAGTTTTGCTTTCAAAGCCTGCTGTGGAATGTTCTACTAGTGTGATGCTATCCAAAACTTATTGGGAGTAGGCTTCTAAAACTCAGTTCTCTCTTCCCTTGCACTCTTATCTTCATCCCTTGTAATCCTCAGGTGAAAACAAATTCCCAGTCTGCAGACAAACAGCAACCAGAGATGCTGGTGATGCCCAAATAATGAAGCAAATCAAGATTCAATGAAGCCATTATTATCAGACTCCTCACTGCATTTTTCCTCGTATAAGATTCTCTGCGTCATGTTGCTCCCTCATACCTCCTTATACCTTCTCCGTATTTTCCAAAGTTAAACAAAGTCGTTAGCCAGATGTCTGTGAAACCCCTCCAGACAAATTCTTTGGCATCATCACTCTTTTTAGAGATATGAGATATAGATAACTTCCCTTCTATTTTGTGTATTTGGGGAGAAAAATCAAGAAACTTCTAGGAATATATAATCAAACATTTTCTTTCATGGATTCCAAATATAGATTAAAAACATTCTATGTTCAAATTAAATTTTTAATAGAATCAACATTTACATACTACTATAATTTCATAGTAAATAGTAAAAATAACTAATTCTAGATTCCTAAACAAAATTTTGCCAAGTGTCACTCCACAGACCCCTGCCCTCGTATAACTACCATTCTTGAAACTAGCTTCTTACATGGCTTTCCAAACACCATAAACTCTTCTAGTGAGAAACCATGTCTTGTTTTTAGGTGATAGGTTCACATAGACATTGAATAAATGATAGCTGCCCCATACATCCTCTAGTTGGCTTGCGGGCTATGTTAATTGATAATCCTCCCTGCCATTGAACTTAGAACTAGTTAGCGCCTAGAGACTTAGCTGGAGAGCTAAGCTGATAGCTTGAGTAGAGGCAGTCATTTATTAGAACAAATATACATGCCCACATAATTGGAAAATACTATGTATTTAAAATACTGATTAAGGTCATGGGAACAAATGTTCACATTGAATGAATTATGGTAACATGAGTTAGGCATGCATAGACTTCAAATTCACATTTTATTGTGTTTTCAGAGTTACACGTTTTCTTACCTGCTTTTATTCTTCCCAGGTATATCTGTATGTGTTTATTCACCATTTTAACCTTCTTAATGACTTCATTCCATACCCACCATTTGCTGCGAAAGCCATCAATCACATACCAGTTCTGATGTTGTTCTTGATAATATTGCCTAATCTCATCAATATTTTTGCGGTACTTTGAGTTCTTGACAGCTATAATCTGTGAGCTGTTATGCAATGGATAAGGCAAACTAATAGAGAAACAGAAGGAATGGAAAAAGCTGTTAAAAACCTGCTTTTTCTGGTTGAGTAAAGTTTATTCCTTTATCATTGTTTTCATCACATACATTACCTTGGTTCCTTTTCTTTTTCCAGGAGCAATCTTTTGAAAATCTCTTTGGAAGGCACATCCAACTCAAAGATGACCATCGGGATGACTGACCTGGCTTCCAAGAGACTCACTTGATATTTAGATACAGGGTATCCATCAATGACAACACTAATAAGGAGAAACGTGAAAATAAAAATTCCAGATGTTTTTTCTCTCAGACCTTCCTTTCTGTCTTCCGGAAACAGTCTATCTTTAAGATTAGCCCCGTACTGTTCCTATGTAACTTGATTAATCTTGTCACCTTGCCCTCTTTGTCTCTCTATTTTTTTTTTTTTTGGCTGCGTGGCTTGAGGATTGAACCCGGGCCCCAGCAGTGAAAGCCCGGAATCCTAACCACTAGGCCATCAGGGAACTCTCTTTATCTCTATATTTTTAACCTCAGTCAGCCCAAGAGCCAGAAGGAGGGCTGCATACATACAGACACAGCTCTGATTCATACACTTAGCATCATAGAGCTAGGTTTTAGCAGACTTTGAGAGATAATACATATAATACCTTGAACATTGTATTACTTAATTGGTGCTACTATTCTAGCATGAAACAGTGGAAAGAGTATAGGCTTCAGAGGCACACAGACTTAGATTTGAAACCTGGTCTGACCTCTCTGAGCCTCAGTTTTCAGTAAAAATAGTAAAAATAATGATATTTAACCCTTAGAGTTATCGTAAAGATTGTAGATCAAGTTTGTAAAGCAATTAGTAATAGACTAATGGACATTCCTTATAAAAGAATGCCCAGCAAGGGAAGAATTATCCAACCCTGATCTTAATGTTGTAGTTTTATAGCAAACAGATAGTGTAAAATTTTTGTACTGAAAGGTCAGTGGCAGTAAGACAAGGTGTCTTGTAAATCAAGATTTTAAGAAGTACATTAAAATGTTTTAAAATTAAAAGAAAAAAGGTCCTGGCACAGTTAATAGTATTTTAGTAAGAGATTAAGCAAATACGGAAAACACTGTGTTCTAAGCTTGCTTTTCTAGCAAAATTCTGTGAGGAGGCTGGGTGTGGAAGGGAAGATGGGGAGTTGGTGAGAGAGCCCTATGGTATCTGGGAGAGAACCATTCCATCAGGACCCATAAGGCCTCTGAGCAGAAATGATGGAGAATTTGTTAGTCCAACCGTCTAAGGTAATGAGTGCCACTAGCAAACTGAGAAAAGGACTAAAGGCTGTCTGCAAATTCCAAAGTCAGGAAACCGACTCTGAAGCGTCTGAGCTGGGCTTGCTGGCTGACGTCACCAGGAAGGGCTGGTTAGTCCTCCCTCAGTGCTCTCCAGCTAAGTCTCTAGGCACTAACTAGTTCTAAGTTCCATGGCAGAGAGGATTATAAATTAACATAGCCCACAAGCCAACTTGAGGATGTATTGAGCTGCCATTGTTGGTTGTTTTTTTAAAAAAATTATTTATTTTTGGCTGCATTGGGTCTTCGCTGCTGCACACGGGTTTTCTCTAGTTGCTGAGAGCAGGCGCTACTCTTCGTTGTGGTGCGTGGGCTTCTCACTGCGGTGGCTTCTCTTGTTGCGGAGCGTGGGCTCTAGGTGTGCGGGCTTCAGTAGTTGTGGCTCGCGAGCTCTAGAGCACAGGCTCAGTAGTTGTGGCTCATGGGCTCAGATGCTGTGCAGCATGTGGGATCTTCCCAGACCAGGACTTGAACCCGTGTCCCCTGCATTGGCAGGCGGATTCTTTTTTTTTTTTTAACGTCTTTATTGGAGTATAATTGCTTTACAATGGTGTGTTAGTTTCTGCTTTACAACAAAATGAATCAGTTTTATATATATATATATATATACACACACACATGTTCCCATATCTCTTCCCTCTTGCGTCTCCCTCCCTCCCTCCCACCCTCCCTATCCCTCCCCTCCTGGCGGTCACAAAGCACCGAGCTGATCTCCCTGTGCTATGCAGCTGCTTCCCACTAGCTATCTACCTTACGTTTGGTAGTGTATATATGTCCATGCCTGTCTCTTGCTTTGTCACAGCTTACCCTTCCCCCTCCCCATATCCTCAAGTCCATTCTCTAGTAGGTCTGTGTCTTTATTCCTGTTTTACCCCTAGGTTCTTCATGACATTTTTTTTTCTTAAATTCCATATATATGTGTTAGCATACGGTATTTGTCTCTTTCTTTCTGACTTACTTCACTCTGTATGACAGACTCTAGGTCCATCCACCTCATTACAAATAGCTCAATTTCGTTTCTTTTTATGGCTGAGTAATATTCCATTGTATATATGTGGCACATCTTCTTTATCCATTCATCCGATGATGGAAACTTAGGTTGTTTCCATCTCCTGGCTATTGTAAATAGAGCTGCAATGAACATTTTGGTACATGACTCTTTTTGAATTATGGTTTTCTCAGGGTATATGCCCAGTAGTGGGATTGCTGGGTCATATCGTAGTTCTATTTGTAGTTTTTTAAGGAACCTCCATACTGTTCTCCACAGTGGCTGTATCAATTTACATTCCCACCAACAGTGCAAGAGGGTTCCCTTTTCTCCACACCCTCTCCAGCATTTATTGTTTCTAAGTTTTTTGATGATGGCCATTCTGACTGGTGTGAGATGATATCTCATTGTAGTTTTGATTTGCATTTCTCTAATGATTAGTGATGTTGAGCATTCTTTCATGTGTTTGTTGGCAGTCTGTATATCTTCTTTGGAGAAATGTCTATTTAGGTCTTCTGCCCACTTTTGGATTGGGTTGTTTGCTTTTTTGCCACTGCACCACCAGGGAAGCCCGCCATTGTTGGTTTTTAATGGAAAGTAGCTCAACTCCTTTGTCCTGTGAAGGATCACTTGAGAGGCCCTCAGGATTAGGGAAATTCAGCGTGACTGGGCAGTTACTGTCCTGGTATTAAGGTGAAATAAAACCTTTGTGATTTAACCGACGTTGTCCTCACTAAGATCCCTCGTATGCAAAGCTGAATGCCAGGAAGGAGGTAACACAATTTGCTTAAGTCCCAGGGCCTTCTCTGGGGAAAAAACTTGACAGTCCAGAATCTGCTCCCCGATAACTGAAATTAGAACTGTCAAAGACTTGATTAAGGACCAGTGGTAGGGAAGGGCAAGGAGGCGCCTAATGTAAAACAGCCTTGAGTAAATCAGCAAGATTTTAAGTCAATGACCTGGGCTCAAGAGCAGGGCCTTAGGTTTTATCGGCTTTTACTACTGGCTGGGACCACTGGCTGTGCCAGGGAAGCCGTGGTAGAGCGGAGGAGTGTAAACTGAAGACCAGTTCAAGCACAGGGCTCTCCTGTCCAAATGCAGCATCAAGGGAGGGGCGCTGCTTCCTGTGCAGAGAGCTGGGCCAGAGAGAGACCATCTCCACGGGACCAGTACCACCTGGGGGGACAGGGGAGGGCCACGCCTTCATCACTCCATGGGGCAGTGAGGAGTTCTGCTGGGCTGTGGAAGTCGCACAGGCCACCCTTATGGATTGTGTAAACCTGGAGCCTCCTGGACAGCTCAGGGGTTGCTGCAGGGAGGGAAGTGGCCTGTTGGCTCTTCTGGTGTTCAAGCCGAGTTTTAGCTTGACAGAAAATTAAAACATGTAACCATATAGGTGTCCAGAGTTTGAGAAGCACATCACACACACTTTACAAGAGCTTTAAATCCTGTTTACGATTAAGTGTTTTACATTCCAGTGAGTAATTTCTTCAGAGATGTAACTCCATCCCACTCCCTCTCCACCTCCACAGCCCCCACTTACCCTACAGTGTTACTTATACTTTCCATCAGAGATAATTCTAAGGCCTGAACAGCCAGTTCATCAGGCGCTGTCATTCCTTTATGAAGATGCCAATTTAGCATAAGTGCCAGCTCTGTGTCTGGTTGGTGGTTTAATACATAACGCAGAGCATCTCCTATTGACAAACGCTTTAAGCCATAGTCACTTGAAATTTTTTTGGCAACTGAAAAACATTAAAACTTTAAACTTATTCCGTTTCACAAATTCATCAGTTAATCTCAGTTTCAGATTCTGGTTAATTGACATCAACAGCAAACTAATCTTCACATTCCTCAAAGAAATTTCAAAAATTAAAATTGCGACATCTTATTGAATTAATACTGTTCAAAGGTCGATCATTATTAGCACTTCAGGTATGTGGCTGATGGGTCTGGTTAGTGAGCCAACTCCATGAGGTTTTCTATAACCAAACCATTGAAGTGGTTCTTTTCCTTCTGCACGAGGTAGCAGCATTTTTGAGAGCTTTATAAGGCATCCTATGTGTACTATTAATATTTGGTATTATGTCCAAAATAACAATTTTGTGCTCCTTGTGTCACCAGATTAAACCATTTCCCTATCTGTCCATTTACGGACTCCAGGCTGCAATTAGGCTAGCTTACCCTATACAGTTAGGCGGCAGTTAATCCTTAGGAAGTAATTTTTAAATATTATAATGGCATATCTGACATTTTAATAGTAATTTACAGCTTATGAGGTAATACTTCTTCTGTGACTTTTTTTGATATTTTCCACTATTCCATCAAGTACATAGAGCGGGTATTGAAGTTCCAATTTTATAGATGAGGGAACTGCAGCCCACTGCAATGGAATAATTTGTCCAAGGGCACATAGATGTTGCCATTTGTTGAAAGAGGATTCAGGCTTGGCCTCTGCTTCTGCTAAGTGAGACCACAGATAATAGCTTCCAGTTACTGTTAAATGTGGGTGTGCTCTGACAGGGTCTACAGACCCTGCTTCATCACGGTCTGGAGACAGCAGTGTGTAGAGGACACTGAGACTCATCTGGTCCCACGGGGAATACAGGTTAACTGGCCACAATTAGGGCCACCCGGGAGCAACTCCCCTGTGAGAGCCGCAGAAGGCTTCATCTCAGCTTTGCCACAAACGCGAGAGTCACACCTATTTTTCTTAAGCTATGAAAACAATTAAGCATTTACAATTTGACATTTTGTTTAAAGATTAACCTCTATTTCAACAAAAATCGAGGAATCAGATTGTCTAATCTACATTTTACTTTTTGCTGTGGTTGTGGGATCTTGAATGTTAATGTACAGCTTTCTTTGGGAAATATCATTATCTTTGTGAACTTTTAGAACACAACTATTAAAGACTCTTAATCATGGTAAGACGTTTAAATGGGGAAAACACACTTTTCATCTGAAGAGCTAAAACACAAAACTCCCTATTATTATTTCTGGTGAAAATTAATCTTTGACCTCATCTCTCCCTTTCATTCTCTATGCCGTCAGTCATTAAGTCCTGTCATTTCCTTTTTAAATATCTCTGGTATCTGCCCTTTCCCATTTTATTATCATTGCGACCAACCACTGTTCATGTGGTTATCATGTCACACGTCATCTTGAAATACCACACTCACCTATTGTTGGACTATTTGCCTTAAAAAAAAGTCTCAAGATATAAAAAATTCAAACATTATAGTTTACCAAATGCCTTTTTCAGTAATGATTAAGATAATGGATTTTCACTCTTTAACTTATTAATACAGATTATATTTATAAAATTTTAAATATAATTTTTATGCTAATAAAATCTTAATATAACTGTTATTTGACTATATTTATAAATAATATTCGTTTGTAATTTCTTTTTTTGTATTATCTTTGTTAGGTTTTGATATCAGGGTCATGCTAATTTAAAAATGAATTTATATTTTTTATACTTTTTTAATTGTATGGACTATATTCTTTACTTTAAAAAAAACTGAAAATAAATTGGTCAGTTTATTTTCTTTCCCCTTGCTCTGGAAAAGCTTATAAAAACACAGTAAGTATCTCTTGAATTTTTAATTCTTTGAAAGTTTGACATAATTTTCCTCCAAAACCATTTGATTCTGGGCTGTTTTGGAGTGGGGCTATATTTTTGAATGCCTTCTCCTCAATGGTTATTGGCCTATTTACGTGTTCTGTCTCTTTTTGAGTCAGTTTTGATAGCTATCTTCCTGGAAAAGTGGTCCTGGTCTTCAGGAGATTCTTTTATGCTTAAGGATAGTAAAGGCAAACACACCCTTACCTGTAGTTTTCCCAGATTTTGGAGGCCCCAGAAGTGCAATCCTAATGGGCATAGTAGGCTTAGGTTGGGGTTGGCGGATATATTTGATTGGGTTCTTCATAAATTTTTCTTTAGTTTCCTTACTAGATAAAAAATAAATATACTGACGATGGATTACAGGATGAAGTAGATTCTCTGAATTTTCAGCTGGCTTGATTGTCTCTCCTTCACTTAGCTGCAATATATGCAAAACTGAATTAATAAGTTAGCTTTATTTTAAACAGCATTTCCCCCAAATACACTTAAAAAAACAAATTTGTAAAATCTTTCTTATAGAACAAGAAAGCTAATTATAATCAAGTACTGATATTAAAAAACTGTAAAAAGAATGAATTATTTTATACTCATATGGAATAAATGTAGTTTTTCTTAAGTGTTCCAGTTTCTGACAACTATAGTTATTCTACTTCCTTTATAATGTGTTTAGCATATACTGAATGTTTCTGCCAAGTAGTGTAAAGGTGTTTGGATATATTCATGGGCCAATTTATCTTCACAGACAGGTCCATTCCTAAGGTGGCGTAATGTACAGAAATGCGTCCTCCCAAAATCATGGTTTGAAGCCCTAACCCTCAAAGTTACTGTATTTGGAGACAGGGCCTTTGAGGAGGTAACTAAGGTTAAATGAGGTTATAAGAATGGGGCTCTAATCTGAGGACTGGTGTCCTTATAAGAAGAGAAAAGAGACACCAGGAGTGCATGAGCACAGAGGAAAAGCACTGAGGACACAGTGAGAAGTGGCCATCTACAAGCCAGGAAGAGAGGCCTCACTAGAAAAACCATCCCTGCTGGTACCTTGATCTTGGACTTCCAGCCTCCAGAACAGTGAGAAAATACATTTCTGCTGTTTAAGCTACCCAGTCTGTGGTATTCCATATGGCAGCATGAGTAGACTAATACAGGTGGGGTCCTGGGTTATATATGGGAGTGTACTGGTAGGACAAATCCTACTAGCTTCTCTTCTACATTTTTATACAGACGAAATCCCACTCACACAAACATCAAGAGCAGACACAAAAGGGAAAAATACACCTAAAAGGCAGCCTAAGGTGTCGGTATGGAATGGAGAGGGAGGACTGGTCCCACATCTTTGCATTGGTGATGATGACGACTGGGTAATTAAATGGATATCTTTTTATATCATCAGATGGCCAAGCATCAGTCATCCCTGGACTTGACAGAGTAGGTGAGAAACAGTATGGTAATATTGCTCCTCCCCCAGAACTACACCAGGATAGTTGTCACAGGTCAATGGTGTTGTCAGCATCATCATTCTTGGGCTGAAGTAATATTCATGGCTGGGAGTAAATGTTAGGGATAAGAAGAAACTCAGGGATGGGGTGGGAATGTCTGCTCTATTTCTTATACTCGGTAATAAAAGAAAAGCTGAAAGTTTAATGATTCCATTTCAGATTCGAAAATTAAGTGTGAATTCTTACAATAGTTTCTGCTATTGCCCAAAATATCTAGCATGTATCTTTCTTCTCCATAGGTCAGAATACACAAGGTGTCATCAAATCAGAAACATCAAGTGGTCAGGCACCCAGAAAGATTCCCAACAGCCCTGAAAAAATGATTTATATGCTTAAACCCTTCCTATGACCATGCACTCATTTCTCCACAAGGCATCTTTATACAATCCTAATTATGTTTGGACATGGATCCTTAAATAGGGTTCTGACTTTGATTGCTTCTTCCCCTCTCTTGTCCATCTCAAAGAGAAGGTTAGGGTGTAACTATTTTTCAAAAGCTTTCTAGGTGATCCTAATACATGCTTAACTTTATCTGATTCTCTATGGAGGGAACGGTCATAATGTTTCTATATTTCAGCATGATATTTGAAAAGGTCTCTCCTGACATCCTTACAGTGAAGGTAAAGAAGATATCACAATTAAGTAGAATTGAAACTGATTGTATCAACATCAGCCAGGAAGGAGGTTTCAAGTAATATGCACATGGCTCCATTTTGGATCCCTTCCTCCAAAATACTTTTTATCAGTGACCAATACACGTTAATAACAACAACTTATATTAATTGAGCATTCACAATAAAACAAGCACTGCTGCAAGCACTTTACAATAATTAACTGATTTAGTAATTGTAACAATATCATGAGGTAGGGACTATTCTTATTCCCATTGTGCAAATGGGAATGGCTCAGAGAGGTGAAGTAATTTGCCCAAGGTCACTCAGCTAGTAAGTGGTGGTTTTGAACTCAGGCAGTCTGGCTCGAGAGGCCATGGTCTTCTCCACTGTGCTACTTCACTGATGGAAATAAGAAGGTACACTGGTTGAGAGGGCAGGTCACCTTTACGTGACATTCTTTTATTGTCTTTATAGCACTTAATACAACCTGACAAGAACTTATTTGTTTACTTATTTATTGCCTATCCTCCCTCTCCAACCCAACTAGAATATAAGGCCCATGACAAAGGAACCTTGTCTGTTTTATTCACTGCTCTATTCTCAGGGACTGACACAGTGGCTGGCATGTCCTTGATTAAGATTTGTTGAAAACCATCCCACATTTGAAGTTACTGAATTCCAATTACATTAAATGTTTGTCCACACTGCCTAAAAATACAGTGCTTAGAAATAAGTTTGTGACGAACATTAAAGGCACATTTTGTATGGGATCTCACACTTTCCAGAGAATTTTATATTCTTGCATTTGATCACAGTGGCCTGATGGCAGTATTCTCCCATCTTAAAGGTGAGGAAGCAGAATCAAAGAGTTTAAAGGACTTGCCTAAAATTAGATAGCAAATTGTGTCAGAGCTCAGCTCGCTAGAGGTCTAGTTTGAAAATATTTCTACTACCATCTTCTGCTACAGAGTTAAAACCAAGTTGGAACTGGATGATCTTTACAGAAATAGATGAAAGAAGTTTAAACCCTTCAACTACTTTCCTACTTCAGAAAGGCGAAACAACCACACATATTTTTATAGCTAGCTAAGAATACTATACAATGCTTACAATTTTTTGAACTTATCCACTGTCTTCTTAGACATGCTTAAAAAAAAAAAAAGAAACAAGAGAAAGAACATGGTTTTCAGATGCATTTGCTGACATCACCTTTACAGGGTCCCAGTAGCCAAATGAGCTTATATACTTGTAGGTAAAGCTGAGCATTTTCTGGGCAAGGCGGGATGATATTGGATAACATTTCTCGAAAATGCTTGCACGATTCTCCACCAGCGGTTTCAGTTTCATATTCAATATGTATTGTACAATGTGGGTTTTCCGAGCTCCATTAATGAGAATTACTGGTATCAAAAACTTCTCAAATTCTTCCTAATGAAAAACAATCATAAAACCAAACATTTTTAGTGGGAAGGAGGCTGGCAGTATTTAGTTACAGCACATGGACATTGCTAGTAACTGATTACTTCAGTCTAGAGAACAAATATTTTTCAGCTTCCAAGTAACTGCAGGTTGGCAGCTAAAACTTTGACCCTATGTGGCTTCCACGTTGCCCTTGATTTATTAACTAGTTTTTACAATTGTAAATGGTGCTGACGAAAGGGACCTAACCCCTAAAAATATACATTTCTTTTGAAATGTTAAAAAGAAACCAAGGCATAAACCAACTCGCTTTTGTTTCATTCTCAAAAGTTATTTTTTGAATTATGAAAAACGAAAAAGTAATAACCTGTATTATTTGTAAATTATTCGTATCTGCTTCAAATTTTTCTCTCAGTTCACCTCTCAGGCGTTCGACCGCATCAATTTCCTGCTCTTCATCTTCCTCACTCATCACTTCCTCATCTTTTGGAAATTCATCAAGGATGTTGTCAATATCATCTTCCTCATCTTCAGGTTCTTCCTCGCTCATGTCTTCATCTTGTCTAACAGTCTAAGGAGGAAAATATTCCCTTTTACTATACATATAAAATATGGAACAAATGACACTAATCATCTGGCATATTTTGGAATAAGCGGGTATTGGTTAGTATGGCATGCAACGTTCATCAACTGATATAGTAAAGTTTCAAATATCTGGCACCCAAGAAATTTAATGCCTTCAAGACTCTAACACCACGGTGATCCCATAAATAAATGCCTAGACAAGATATTAACTGCTAATATTTAATGCTATAGTTGTCAGAATATTACATGTTTCTCATGGTCTTCAGTAACAATATTTAATACAACTCAAAGAGTATATAAAACACTCCCTAGCTGTGTTAGCTTGGACAAAACCAGTTTCCTCGTCTGTAAAATAGGAATAAGGAAAGTACCTCCCTCACGTGGTTGTTGGTAGTGCTAAAATAAGTTAATACATGCAAAGCCCTCAGAAAACTGTCTGGTACATGGTAAGCATGCAAATGATAGCGGTTATTCCTATTCCTATTATTATAACACTATATTATGTTATAGTTATTATTGTCATTTTGTATAAAGCACTGTTCTAATAGAATAGTACACGCCCCTGAGGAGGCTGCAGCTTATCTGAGGAAACCAGAATTAACACATAAATGATTACTGAAGACCACAACAGGATACTGATACTAAGTGGTGTTGTAAAGGCTGGAAGTGCTACAGTCCAGTTTGCGTAACACTGAACCCTGTCCTACTGATCCTCCTGCACTGCCTCTATGCACGTCGCCCAGAAGTATCCCTTGTCCCGGATGGAGCACTGCCTTCCCGTCGGAAACCTGGGAGTTATCTTGACTCCTCACTCTCCATTATTGCACATCCAGTTTCTAAGAATAGGAATCCTAAATAATACTTAAGACTCTCTCCTCCTTTCTAGTCCTGCTCTACTGTTTGCCCTCTCATTACCTCTTGCCTGCACACTTTTGATTAGCTCGCTATTTCCTGATCTTTCTAACTGATTAGACCCTGGTGCCTTTAAAGGCGCCTGGAGCTGGGATTTGGACTTGCAGGTGCTGGGAGGAAGAAGAGAGAACAAAGGGCCCTTCCCTGTTCTGTGCCCAGGCTCCTCTTTCCCCGGAAGGAGTTTGGCGTTGGAACTATGTTTCTCAGTTCTTATTCTTTTTTATTTGAATTTTGAAGCCATTTGGTTCTCTTACTACTTTTTCCTTTTTCTTATATTTTGACAATTTTTTAGTTTGAGATTTGATTTGCTAACGATCACCGGAGGCATGGTGGGATGAGTCCACACTACGAGCTGCAGACATCTTAGTTTCAGATGAACTTTTGCTCACCTCTCCAGCTCTATTTAATAGCTCTTCCAACTTGTTTGTTAATTAAAAAAATTAAACTATATAAGTTTAACAAGAAACTTTCAATTAATTTAAATGCTATATTGTAGTTTCCATGAACTTTTTTTTTGCTCTCTGGTTTTTCATACCATCCTGTTTTTGTTTTATGGATACAAGTTCTTGAATTATTTAAGGCAAATTGGAATTTTTTAAATGTTTAATATATTTCCTGTATTGTCTATTTGTTTTAGAGTCAATTATTCTGTTTGTTCATCTTGGTTCTTCCTTGTATTGATAATTTCAAATATATGGCAATCTTTGGTTGTTTATTCATTTTTGTGAATGAAGGACTAAACTGATTAATTCAGAGCAACTGTAAGCTCTAGGTATGTGAGCAGGACAGGTTGTATCATGCTTCCATTTAAGATGTGAGGATGAGAAGAGGCAGGCAGGCTGGATCTTGTCCCAGATGATGAAGAGTACCAACCAACATTCTGTGGCACCTAGAATTTTCTAGACAGATTATTTAATTACTTTAGAAATTATTTACTTTTTTCTTCATGGGGACAAATGTCACTGTTACATGAGGAGCTGGTGGGATCAACCTTAAAAAATTTTTCTGCAATTTACCCTCTTGGACTTTCTAGATAATCAAATATGTGCAAATATTAAATTTTGTTCTTACTTTTCAGTATGTATGCTGTTTCTTTTTCTGATCACGTTGCTGTGGCTAGTTCCTTTAAATTTTTTAAAAGGTTAATAGCCTAAAAATCTTCATAGAAGACCATCTGAGAGACCCACAGGTTAATTCTTTTTAGAGAAAAAGGTTTTAGTTTTCTGTAAGTGGCATTTTGGTCCTCTGGAACAGTGCTGCTTTTTTTTCTTATATCTAGTATCTCTCAGTCCTTATGTTAGGAGATACATGTTCTAAAATTCATCGTCTCAGAGATCTGCCTCCAGTATGAAGGAATAAGTTCATTTAGCCTCTAGCAGATAATAACCATTAAGCCGTGGACAACACACACACAAATACACACACATTTTTTTTCCCTCTCTCTTGCTCCAGAGGGCTTCTGGAGAGTGAACAAAGGCAGATTTTGTAGAGTAGTCAAAATTTGGAAGGAGCGATAGGCTTAGGGTCAGTTCTCTTATTTTGTGCATTTGCGTGGAAGGCAGCCTCCATTAGAGCGGTGGTGGCAGAGGGGGACTAAAACTCTGATAGAAAGCTCTGTCTTTTGTCACCTACAAATTGGCACTTGCCCTCTACCTCTATAAGAAATAAATTATGAGCTGCTGCAGCTGCTGACCTTCAACAGCCCTGGAAAGAAGTTCAGGATGGATCAGAAATGAGGCACTCTGTGCTCTAGAAAAAACTGGCAGAACAGGTCTTCAGATAGTTAGATATTTTCAGGAGATGATTTTATGAGCCCAATTGTTGCATCTCCTCATATCTAGAAAAGTGATAAAATCCTTCATGGCTACTCCTGGCATTCTCCTGCATGTGGCTACACTACACTTGGTAAAAGGGACCCAGGCACCAGAGAAAGAGCTAGTGTACAGGACGAGGGCAAAGATTCTGGAGCTAGGGGTAAGAGTAGAAGCAAGGCCTCCAAGGAATTGGAAGATACGCATTGTAAATCTGTATGAAGCCACTGGTTTATAGAATATCCTTCAGTCACATTTGGAGGCTAAAATTCCACATGATGGCGACATTTTCCTATAAAATTAATGGAAGTAGTCACCTTGAGACTTTGAAGTGATTTCTAATGTTAAAAGTGTTTTATTTGTTGCTAAAAAGTCAGACAGCAAAGGCAATAATGTTAAGGCTGAGAAGACAAACCTGGGAAGGGCTTTATCTGCATATGGTTCCCTAACTGCTTGGGAAAAAGGTGAGTCAAGAAACTGCATATTTCTGTACAGAGAGGCAGATGATGAGAAGACCCCTGGTTCTGTGCACGAAAGCAAGCTCCAAGGTCCATGTGGAGTCAGGATGGATTCAACTCAGGTTGTCACAGTAACTGATTATAACAATTGTACTAAGTGATCCTTGAGATGCTGCACTGCGTTTAGTCTTTCCTTGTCTGAGACAGTAGCAGTACATATAAAATTCCCATCAAAAAAGTTAAAAAAAATACACAGTTTTAATCTCAGAAAATCTCAGGAACTCTCATAAAAAAATCTCAGGAATTGTCTTCCAAAGTCAGTTTGTATAAATTAATTGTGGGAGATACATAGCCAACTTTTATAAAAGATTAAGTCTCAGAAGAGCTAACTTACAAAATCTTATTTTGTTTATAAGACAGAATATTTTATCTGAGGTGCTTGGCTGTAGCATTTGGGTCAGCTAGGTCAACTGGGGACTAGCTCCTCTCTAAACAAAACGAAATCCGTGATCTTCAAGGTTTATCTTTTCAAAAAATCAGCCGATGGAAAAGAGGAGCTGTATTGAACATCCTGCACAGTATGTGACTCTGAGCGTCTACAGGCTCTGCCCCATTCCATTCTTTACCTCGAGGTAAGCTATATTTTAGCCCCAGCACAACTTCACAGGCTCTCTGTCTAGACCTTATACCCAAGCTCCCAGCCTATCTCCCTGTAGCAAGAGCTGAAGTGTGAAAAGCACAAATGAAAATCCACAAGAAGCATAGTTTAATGTAGTATCATTATATTTTGTATTAGATTATTTAAACATCTTGGTTTTCTTTCTTTAAAAAATTTTTGTTTTTCTGATTATAAAAGTAATAAAAGTTCATTGTAAACAGTTATAGAATACCAAAAAGTGTAAAGAAAATAAAAATGATATATAATCTCAGAACTTGTACATAAACTCTATATCTCCATCAAGACTTCTATGCATCTTTTTGATGCTCAACGTCACTAATTATTAGAGAAATGCAAATCAAAACTACAATGAGGTATCACTTCACACAGGTCAGAATGGCCATTTTCAAAAAGCCTTTGAACAATAAATACTGGAGAGGGTGTGGAGAAAAGGGAACCCTCCTACACTGTTGGTGGGAGTGTAAATTGATTCAGCCACCATGGAGGAGAGTATGGCGTTTCCTTAAAAACACTAAAAATAGAGCTACCTTATGATCCAGCAATCCCACTCCAGGGTATATTTCTGGAGAAAACCATAATTTGAAAAGATACATGCACCCCAATGTTCACTGCAGCACTATTTACAATAGCCAGGTCATGGAAGCAACCTAAATGCCCATCGACAGATGAATGGATAAAGAAGATGTGATACATATATATTAAATAGAATATTAGCCATAAAAAGGAATGAAATTGAGTTATTTGTAATGAGGTGGATGGACCTAGAGCCTCTCATACAGAGTGAAGTAAGTCAGAAAGAGAAAAACAAATACTGTATGGTAACACATACATATGGAATTAAAAAAAAAAAAAGGTTCTGAAGAACCTAGGGGCAGGACAGGAATGAAGACGCAGACATAGAGAATGGACCTGAGGACACGGGGAGGGGGAAGGGTAAGCTGAGACGAAGTGAGAGAGTGGCATTGACATATATACACTACCAAATGTAAAATAGATAGCTAGTGGGAAACAGCCGCATAGCACAGGGAGATCAGCTTGGTGCTTTGTGACCACTTAGAGGGGTCGGATAGGGAGGGTGTGAGGGACATGCAAGAGGGAGGGGATATAGGGATATATGTATACGTATAGCTGATTCACTTTGTTATACAGCAGCAACTAACACAACAATGTAAAGCAATTGTACTCCAATAAAGACGTTTAAAAAAAAAAAAGAAAAAAAGAGAGTAGCAGAAAAACAACAAGAAACAAAACAAAAAAGGAACGAAATTGGGTCATTTGTAGAGACGTGGATGGACCTAGAGATTATCATACTAAATGAAGTAAATCAGGCAGAGAAAGACAAATATCGTAAGATATCACTTATATGTGGAATCTAAAAAAAAATACAAATGAGCTTCTTTACAAAACAGACGCAGACTCACAGATTTAGAAAACAAACTTATGGTTACCAAAGGAGAAAGATGCAGGGGAAAGATAAATTAGGAGGTTGGGATTAACAGACATACACTGCTATATATAAAATAGATAATCAACAAGGACCTTCTGTATAGCACAGGGAACTCTACTCAATACTCTGTAATAACCTATATGGGAAAAGAATCTGAAAAAGAATAGATATATGTATATGTATAACAATCACTTTGCTGTACACCTGAAACTAATATAACATTGTAAATCAACTATACTCCAACGTAAAATAAAAATTAAAAAAAGACTTCTATGCATCTTTTTATTTTACATTGCTGAGATTTTATATATGTGTAAAATATATATGTTTTAAATATGTGTGTCCTTTTATTTTGCAAAAAGCAATTTTATTTACTTACCTCCTCTTCTTTCCTTTTTCTCTCTCTCTCTATTATAAGTTCAGCCCTTCTTTTAGAAATCATGTCATCCTGTTAAAGAAAGAGACATTAAAAAATATTAATGGATAATAATAAAATTACTTTTTTAAAAAAAATTAATTTATTTATTCTTGGCTGCATTGGGTCTTCGTTGCTGCATGCAGGCTTTCTCTAGTTGCAGCGAGCTACGCTTTGTTGCAGTGCACAGGCTTCTCATTGCGGTGGCTTCTCTTGTTGCGGACCATCGTCTCTAGGTGCACTGGCTCAGTAGTTGTGGCTCACGGGCTCAGTAGTTGTGGCACACAGGCTTAGTTGCTCTGTCACATGTGGGATTTTCCTGGACCAGGGCTCAAACCCGTGTCCCCCGCATTGGCAGGCAGATTCCCAACCACTGCGCCACCAGGGAAGCCCTAAAATTACTTTCTATATATTAATTTTTTTTCCCAAAGGGGAATAATATTTGGGTAGAAGGATACTTTCCAGAAAAGCATGTGATAGTGGTAATTATGTCACTTACATCTTTGGACCTCTGGACCTCTTGATCAGCTACTTCCCTCCAGAGGGATAAATGGTACTTGGGATCAGTCACTTTTTCTATAAACTTTAGAACTCCTTTTCAAAATGGATTACTTATTTGTTTCCTTTGGTGGAGAGGTAGATTTTGTACATGGAGAAACAGGGAAATACTTAGAGGCTCTTTGTTGAAAATGTTTGATAATCTTCCATCATATTATTAAGATGTAATTGCCTAAAGAATCCATGTGAGAAAAGCACATGTACTTTGGATGCATTCACACATATGGTGTATAAGTAGTCCTCCAGTCCTTCTAGGGGTCTCTAAACTAATGCAATGAATAGGTCCTTTGATATGACCTTAAGGTTTGCATGAAAACTAACCAGCACCCCTTGGGTTTGGGGGCTCATTGGCTCAGGACTCTTGAAACTGGAGTCCCCTTAAATACTGGGAGATCAGAGAAGTGCCTTAAAGACATGCCCTGGGGGCTCCGGTCTAGGCCATCAGGACTGTGCTCCTTTTATCTGACAATTACTGAGTATACATTTCAGATAATTTATGTTTTGTTGACATTCAAGAAATATTTGTAGATAGAATTCTAAAACTGAATTGAATCAAATTAATATAGTTCATGAGCCCCAGAGAGATACTGTAGCTTTTCAGAGGATAAGAGTTATAAAAACTCTAATTTCCTTTTTTAAAACCAGAGTTTTACCATAGGTGCTTTAACTGTAGAGTTATGAAAATACAGTCTCCTTTGTGTTTTCATAACATATAAGGAAACCACTGTATATACCAAAAAGAAATGCAAAGTATGTATAATAAAGCACACACATATTATGAGTCTGTTTCTCCTCTGATCCTTTCACTCAAATAAGTAGTGGTCAGTGAAGTTTAACTAATTATTGCATGTCTGCCAGGTGCCATCACTGTTCTGAGCACTGCACATGTATATTCTTTCATTTTCTGCTCAAAATATACTGCAAGGCGGACAGCATTATCCCACTTTATAGATGAGTTAATAAAGTCAGAAGGTTTAATTCACATAGTATAACACAGCTAGTGTGAGGATGGTGTAAGAAACTCCCAGATAAGGGTATGAAAAAGCACATTGTATGATGGAGCTGTAAGGAGGGTTTGTATTTGTTCCAACTGAGAAATAAAGTTAGAAAGAGGGTTTGGAACAGGATTGGGAGGGCTTTAAATGCCAGACTGAGGAGTTCAGATCTTAACAGAGTGACTTGATCAAAACAGAGTTTTAGGAAGATCAGGTTGCCCGAAGGATGGCCTGGAGGGCCCAGATATGAAGCCTGGTAGGACAATTAGGAGGTCATCGTAGGAGTGCTGGGTGTGAGGTGAAAAGAATCTGAACCAGGGCAGAGCTGTGGGTATGAGAAGAAAGGTGTAAATCTGCTCTTTCCTGTTCCATATCCCTGAAATCCTCAGGGCATGTGATGTCTAGGCTGGGGCTTGATTGCTTTAGAGCTGCTCCGTCCAGTATGGCAGCTACAAGTCACTTGCAGCTCTATTAAAATTAAATAAAATTAAACATTTGATTTCTCAGCCTCACCAACTAAATACATTTCAACTGGTTAATAACCACATGTGTGGCTAGTGGCTGCTGTATTGGACAGTGAAGATACAGAACATTTCCATCAGCACAGAGAGTTCTCTGAGAACACTGGTCTAAAGGTGCCAGATCCCACAAGGAGGTAACATGCAGCTGTGCTTTGGTATGCCCTCTTCTTTCTTTTCCATTCTCATGTTTATAGAGCCTCTTGCCTGGCAGACACTTTGGCCCACTTTCTTCAGAGATCAGCAGCAGAAAAGGGAAGGATGTCAGGTAGAATGGTGTGAAGCTTGATGTCTTGCCACACCTCTCTCCTGACTTCCACAGTTCTTGGATGGCTGAGAGATTGGCTTTGATTTTGTATGGGACAGGGATGGCCTGGGACGTGTAATCTTAGTGTGGTGGAGCAAAGGGATGGATGGCAAGATGGATAGAGGGATTTCCTTTGGCAAGATGAAAAGATGAAAAGAACTTGACAACTGTGTCTGAGCAGTGACAGAGGAACTTCATGGTTTTAACACTTTGTTTATAATTTAATAAGTATCGAGTTGTGATAAGGTATTCAGTAATTTAAGTCACAGTAGCTCAAAATTGGAACTAACTGATTAGCTCTCTGACACTAAAGAGAGCTTTCTTCCATACTCTCCCTGCCAAATGTCCACTCAGTCTACGCTTATCTATTGACAAGTAGCTCACTGCCTTCAGTCTTTGTTCTTTTTGGAAAGTCTTACTAATAATGAAATACATCTCCCTGTACTTCCTCCTACCAATGGTGCTTCTTTCCCCTGTGGCCACATGGAACAATGACATACTCTCTTCAGTATAAAAGACCGTCACATAATTTAACACAGTTCTCATGTCCCATCTTGGTCTTCCTAGTTCCAGATTTGAAAGCCCTATTCTTTCTACTCAACCCAGATCTATAAATGTGTCCTTTCAAGACATGCCATACATATGGAATGAATCACAGAGTATGTACTATTTTCTTTGCCTGGCTTCATTTACTCAGAATAATGATTTTGGTAGTCATCCATATTGTAGGGGGTATCAATAGTACATTCATTAAAAGTACTGAATACTACTCCATTATATGAATATACTATTTATTTATTTATTTTTCCAGCTTTATAAAATTGTAAGATATTTAAAGTGCATGTCATGAAGATTTGATACGTATACATTGTGAAAGGACTTCTCCCATTTAGTTAATTAACACATCCGTCACCTCACATATTTATCTTGTGTGTGTGACAACATTTAAGTTCTACTCTCTTGCCAAATTTCAATTATACAGTAGTACAGTATTACCAACTATAGTCATCATGTCATACATTAGCTCCTTAGGTCTTATTCATCTTATAGCTGAACTTTCGTACCATTTTATCAACTTCTCCCCATTTCCCACACCTCCCAGCCCATGACAACCACTTTTCTAGACTGTTTCTATGAGTTTGATTTGGTTTTAGATTCCACATACAAGTGATACCATGCAGTATTTGTCTTTCTCTGCCTGGCTTATTTAACTTAGCATAATGCCCTCAAGGTCCATCCATGTTGTTGCAAACGTCAGGATTTCCTTCTTTCCCATGGCTAAACAACATTCCTGTGTGTGTGTGTGTGTGTGTGTGTGTGTGTGTGTGTGTGTATACACACACCACTTCTTTATCCATTCACCTGTTGGCAGACACAGGTTGTTTCCACACCTTGGCTATTGTGAATAATGCTGCTATGAACATGGGAGGAGAGATATCTCTTTGAGATAATGACTGTTTCCTTTGGATATATATACCCAGAAGTGGGATTCCTGGATCATATGGTAATTCTATTTTTTAATTACGTGTGGAACCTCCATATTGATTTCCACGATGGCTGTACTAGTTGACATTCCTACCAACAGTGCACAAGCGCTCCTTTTTCTCCACATCCTCACCAGCATTTATCTCGTCTTTTCGATTTTAGATACCCTAACAGGTGTGAGAGGTGATATCTCATTGTGGTTTTGATTTGCATTTACCTGATGATTAGTGATGTTGAGCACCTTTTCATGTACCTGTTGTCATTTGTATGCCTTCTTTGGAAGAACATCTATTCAATTCATCTGCCCATTTTAAAAAATTGGATTTTTTTTTTGATACTGGGTTGTATGAGTTCTTTATATATTTTAGATTTTAATCCTTTATCAGATATATGATTTACAAATACTTTTTCCCATTCCCTAGACTGCCTTTTTATCTTGTTGATGGTTTCTTTTGCTGGGCAGAAAATTTTTTGGTTTGATGTAGTCCCGCTTATTTATTTTTGCTTTTGGTGTCAAATCAAAAAAAAAACCATCATTGCCAAGATTGATGTCAAGAAGCTTATCCCTCTTTCTTATAGGAGTTTTAGGGTTTCAGGGCTTTTGTTTCAAGTCTTTGATCCATTTTGAGTAGATTTTTGTGTATGGTGTAAGATAGGTGTTCAGTTTTATTCTTCTGCAGCAGGCTATACAGTTTTCCCAGCACCATTTATTGAAGAAACTATCTTTTCCCCATTGTACATCCTTGGCTAGTTTGTCATAAATTAACTGACAATATATGCATGGGATTATTTCTGTGCTTTCTATTCTGTTAAACTGATTTATGTGTCTACAGTCTGCTATTGTACTGAATTTTTCAGTTTGGTTATTGTATTCTTCAGCTCTGTGACTTCTGTTTGGTACTTTCTTATATTTTCTATCTCTTGAAAATTTCACTTTGCTTATGCATTGTTCTCCTGACGTTGGTGAGCATCCTTATGACTATTAGTTTAAACTCTTTATCAGATAAATCACTTATCTTTGTTTCAGTAAGGTGTGTTTCTGGCATTTTATCTTGTTCCTCCGTTTGGAACATATTCCTCTGTTTTTTCATTTTCTTTGACTCTATGTGTTGGTCTCTGCCCATTAGATAAAACAGCCACCTCTCCCTGTCTTGACAGAGTGGTCTTGTGTGGAAGATGAACACAGCTCAAGCTGGCCCCTGCTCTTGGCCATCTCTTAAGCCTCTGTACTTGTTTAAGCCACTCTATTTGTTTTTAGTTGCTCCCAGTAGTTGAGGGGGTACCATGACCTACCAGTGTCCCAAATGGGAGGATCACAGTCAGCATAGGCTGATTGGAAGCTAGACACTCAAGCAGCAGCTGTTTTGATGTAGGTGATGTGGGTATTTTCTCATTTGCCCAATGTGTAGGAGTCACTCAGCTAATTTCTGGATTTCTTTCAGAGTGGATTGAGTTCAGGAGGCTCCTATGTTGCCACCTTGGGCTGGAAGCCAAGGGACCCTATCTGGATATTTACCACATTTTGTTTATCCATTCATCAGTTGATGGACATTGAACTGTTTCTACTTTTTGGCTATTATGAATAATGCTGTGTGAACTTCCACATACAAATTGTTACATGGGCATGTTTTCATTTCTGTTAGATAGGTTCCTAGGAGTGGAATTGCTAGGTTCTCTATGACACTTTTGAACATTTTATGGAAACTTCTCAGACTACAGTTCAAGAAAAGATGTTGTAAGCTAATACCTGGATTTGTTGTACTACAGGCTAAAACGGCCTTGCTGGATGGTGTCACCATTCCAGGAGCTAGTGAAAAAGTCAATGAAAATTTTAATTCTTTGTGTTTCAAGGTCTGCTCCACTTGCTGCCTCTTCAACTGTGCTCCAGTGTCTGGTATAAGGATACTTTGGTGCTACCACTATCTTTAATTTTACTTGCCTTGGAGTGAGAAACATTAACATGTAGCTAATCATAAAGCCCTCAAATAATTCTTAACTCTTTAATTATAAATTGTCTTAATATTTGATGAAAATGTTTTCATACTGAATGTGGTATTAAAATCAGAAAACTACATTTTTGTAAAGACCACTTTATAAACTGGATAAATGCTGAACACATTTACTCTCATGCTTTTTTTTTAACAGATACATACCTTGATTTTTGCCTTCATTTCTTTGATGAGTTTTTTCCTTTCTAATTTCTTCTTTTGTTTCATTTTCCACTTTCCAATTTGGGTAGGAAGGAGGCGATCAGAAACATCTTGATGATCAATTTGTATAAAAACAGCAGCATCTGGGAAAAACCCATATTTCCCCAGAAACTGGACCTCGTCAGGATATTGCGGGAAACCATCTAATACAAAACCTGTGGAACTAGGTGGAAATTTCATAACTTACTTTATTGGCTTAAAATATTATAACTATTGATTTAAAAATGAAAAAAGTACTGATAACTTTCAACTTTACATAAGGCACCCAATGAATAACCAGTTTCCTATAGTACCTTTTAATTTTTTAATATTTCTACATGCTGTTTCTTCTCCCAAATGTACTGAGTTGGATTAAAATGATAATATTTTATACTTATATTTATAGTATAAAAGTACTGTCAATCAGTTTATAGACAATTACTATTAATTAGAAGCCTACTAAAAGTTGTGAGAAGATCACAGGGAAAGAGAAAATAAGTTCTCTGCTTGGGACAAGTGACCAGCCTAATGAATGTGTCACCGTTTACATAAAGAGTCTACTTGGCTGCCCTCTACCCCTTTATTGAGAATCCTTATCCTTTAGTCATTTTTCTTCTAATGATGTTTCTTTTCATGGGAAAGTTCATAACCCTCTTCCCTGGTTCCCTTTGTAACCAGCGACAATTATTAATGTTGTCTTGGCTCATGTGTAAGATGATCGTATTCAGACAGGATCATCAAACTTGCTCAAGTATGAAGAAACTTTAAGAATCATGAAAATAACTTGGAATGTTAACACATTTTCATTAGGGAGTATTTATAAAAACAAACAGGCTTGGAGAACCTGGCTTGGTTTAGTTGAGAGGTTTAATATTGGTCCCTTTTTGAATGAAAGTTTATCTCATTTATCTAAGATTTGGTTTAACTATTTATATTTAAATATACGTTCTCTTCTTCAAAGGAATAGGACTTTCATGAACATTTGACAGTTTCAGCTCTTAACTGTCATTTAGAAATGTTGTTTTCTTTCTAATTAAGTGGGCAAATTTACATATATTGGCCGTAAGATATGTGTTGTTTTCTTTAGAGGTGCCTTCAGCAAAGTCTCTTCTGTTCTAGCTGTTACTTCTTTGTCAATTACATCTAAATCTTTTACCTCTACACCCAAACTTTCTTCTGAGTTTTGATTTAGAATTTTCAACAAGCTGCCTAGTTTCTCCATCTGAATGCCCTTCAGGAATTATATATGCATCATACTGTCAAAAAATCACGCTCACTGTTACCCTTCCACACAGCTCTTCCTCTGACTCACTAGTATCCAGGTGCCAAACTTCAGAGACATCCTTCAACTCCCTCTTGCTTCTCACATACAAAACCGAAGTAATGTAACTAATGTAATTAGTTACATTAGATCTCTAGGACAGATGCCTTTTTAAAACATGTTTTTTCCTGATTATAAAAGCAATAAATCTCACTATAGAAAAATCAGAAATAAAGTGATGAAAAAAGGACAAAATTATCTGCAACCTCATATCCAAGAGGTTACTGACATTTTGTTTTGTTTCTTTCTAGTTGGTTCTTCATTTGTTCAACTTTCTATCATATTATAAATAACTTTGTATCCTTTTTTAACATAACTGTTGTATAATAAAATTTCTTATGTTATTACAGTCTTCATTGTAATAAGTCTTAACGTAGTGCTAATGTTCAGCTATTTTATTTAGGCTATTACAATTTCACTTTTACTTTTCTTCAATCCATACGCTTTTTTTTTTTTTTTAAATGTATGTGAGGTCAGGAGCTAAGTTAATGAAGAAAAACCCATGACTATGTTGCTGCCAGCAACATGCCTAAGTTTACTACGACTATTGATCTAATTTAGGGAACAAGAAATTAAAATTAAAGTGACTAATAATCCCACTACTTGGTTAGGCCAGGGACTAAGTGAAAGAGAGTGACCAGAGGAGGACTGGGACCTGCCAGTTATTTGAATTCTCTAATGATAAAGTTTTCTTATCTCAAGAATGAGAAAATAAACTTTCTGTCCCAGAGGGAAGTTGTAAGGATTAAGGAAATTAATATGAATAAAATATAGGAGAACAGTATCTGGCACACAGTAAGTTCCATATAAGTGTTTGCTATTATCAGTACTGTAAGTATCATTTCACTTTCTTCTGGTGGATACTGAGGTAAGAGATTCTGGTTAGGAAATCGAGGTGAAGCCTTAAACTCTGGTGGCCTGGAATTCTTAGTTTGTTCTGTCTGGCGTCAGGCTTGTTCCTGGCTGTTGGTAAAGGGATGAGACTATGGACAGCTATTTAGCGGTGTGAACAACCACTGCAACAAAAACAAAGAGCGTTGCTCATCAACCAGTTATACAGGGGTTAAGTCACAACCCACTGCAGTCACCTACCGACAGCGTACCCTGAAAAGAATTCAGGATGAAAAAACAGGATGAGGCACTCTGTCCTTTGGATAAACAGGCCCCTAGATAGTTAAATGCATATCTCAGGAAGAATTTCAATGACCCCAGATTCTTGCATTTTCCCATACATAGAAAAGCACTAAAATCATTAACTTGGGATATCTGTTCTTTGTGATTAGCAGCAATCTTTTACCAAGATATATGCTTAACTACATGTATATCCTAGCCAAGAAATTCATACATGTGTACTGGCTCCTCCCCTACCTCTTTGGAACAGGTCTTCAGAGCTATCTCCCAGGCTATAGTCCCCAGTAAGACCCTGAATAAAATTTAAACTCACAACCCTCAGGTTGTGCGTTATTCTTTAAGTTGACAGTGGAATTAACTAATTGTTAAAAGACTACAAGGCAAAGAGTCTGGTACGTCATGAGTGTACACAGGATTAGAATATGGATCCTTAATCACAACTACACATTATAATCCCCTGGGGAGCTCCAATGCCCAGGCCCCAACCTCACACCTCTAAAGATTTTGATTCAATTATTTTGGGGTGGGGTCCCTGGCATCAGTATTTTTAAAATAATCCTCTAGATGTTTTTTTAAATTTATTTATTTACTTTTGGCTGCATTGGGTCTTTGTTGCTGCATGCCAGCTTTCTCCAGTTGCGGCAAGCAGGGGCTACTCTTTGTTGTGGTGCGCGGGCTTCTCGTTGCGGTGGCTTCTCTTATTGTGGAGCACGGGCTCTAGGCATACAGGCTTCAGTAGCTGTAGTTTGCGGCCTCTAGAGCACAGGCTCAATAGTTGTGGCACACGGGCTTAGTTGCTCCGCGGCTGTGGGATCTTCCTGGACCAGAGCTCCTGGACCAGTGTCCCCTGCATTGGCAGGCGGATTCTTAACTACTGCGCCACCAGGGAAGTCCCTAAATAATCCCCTAGATGTTTTTAATGTGTGGAATCACTAGTTTACATGAGAGTAAAGGAGAAAATTCTTAAATTTATGTTGGATTACGTTTTTAACTTTTAAGAATAAATCAAATAAAAGTCAATAAATGTATAAAAGCCTACATAAATTAAGATACCGTATGGGTTCCTTAAACCACCACTCAGAGAGAATTGCTTCAAGGATTTCGGGAGGCAATGGCTCATTTTCTGTTAGATTTAATCTGATTGCTTCTTCTTCTTCTGTAAGCTGTACTTCCTGAGGGTACAAACAAAAATCAGAAAACAAAACAAAAATTTTAAACTGTATATTAATAAATAATACTATGTTACATAGTTGATTAGGATAAGGACTGTTTTTCTCAGGTCAGTTTTTTCAAAAGTATTTACGTATTTATTTATTTTGGCTGCGCTGGGTCTTAGTTGCAGTACACGGGATCTTCGTTGCAGCATGAGGACTCTTAGTTGCAGCACACATGCAGGATCTAGTTCCCTGACCAGGGATCGCACCTGGGCCCCTGCACTGGGAGCACGGTGTCTTAACCACTGGACCACCAGGGAAGTCCCTCAGGTCATTTTTTATACTGTTGCTCATAAACATTTAAAAATCTGAGCTCTTTTCTTTAAACTAATATTTAATATGGTTTTAAATATTAAATGATAATTACTATTGCTAAAAGGAGTTACTAGCAATTAGCATGACTGATTTTCATACATGGTCTCAGGATACCTGTCTCATCATTTTTACTAAAACCTTGTTCAGTCTATATCACACACCTATAAAGCTTAACTGATTTTTGTCATCTATCTTATAATTATTCAACCTAGATCCTGATTAAAGGATGGGCCAGGCAGGCAGTCATCTGGAATATAATCTGTACCTGCGTCCATTTATAGGAAATCATTTGAGAAGAAAAGGGTCCAGCTATATCAGAAATGGTTAAAAAGTGAGTTAGAATTAAGAACTTTCTCTTTATACCTCCAGATAGAAAACACCTAAGAGATATATACAAACTTTCTTATGAGGCATCATTAGAAATTAATATTTTGAGATCTCCACTGGCGCTGGGACAGATTTTTTATGACGTTAAATAGAAAACGGAGAACACAATAATGGAAAACCTTACAGTCTAGGTCAGACATATCAAATAGCATCGTCCCAAATAAATGCTATATAACACTCTTGTCAGGAAAAGCTTTTCTGTTTTTTATTGGAGTCATGTAAAACTCAGTATTTTATATTCTAGATGAGCAGTAAGATCTGTATTAAACATATGGGGAGGATGACTCTTAAATGATTTTTATGGGCTATTTTTTTCTTCTTAGAAACTTTATAGAGTTTGTTTCTTTTTTTTTAACATCTTAATTGGAGTATAATTGCTTTACAATGGTGTGTTAGTTTCTGCTGTATAACAAAGTGAATCAGCTTATATTCTTCTCCCCCAAAGTAACACCAGTAAGCACAGTTATCTGCAAGGAGAGTATTAATATTCCTACCAGCTTCTTTGTATTTTCTTCCTCAATTGTAACATTGGCCTGAATTGCAAGCTCTTCAAGTTCTTGTTTTGCTAATTGTTCATCCTCAGAATCGTCCTCAGATTCAGGTCCAACTTTCTTCTCAGTTTTAAGCATTAATTTTTCTTGAAGAAATTCTTCAAACTGGATATGAAAAATGCCCAATTCTTCTGCCAACTGTCTTCCACATACAGTTTTGCCAGAGCCATGGGGGCCCAAAAGGCATATTCTTAATGGAGGAGCCTGCCACAGGGGGTGGGTCAGGGGGTTGTAGGATAGAAGGAGAGTGAAGAAAAGGAAGCTTTGAGAATTTAGAAAACGTAAGGCTTATTATTAACTGCCCTCCCTAAGACTGAATTATCACTTCACAAACTCAAGGATGTTTCAGCATTAGGATACCAATTAACATGATTCATTGCGTCAACCATGGTCCTCAGGGATCATCAACAACCATAGAGAATCTTAATATCAAGTGCCAAAAGGCATTTAATAAAATTAAATTAATTTTGTTCCTTTAAAAAAGTTTTAATTAAGGAAGAATGGAAAGGCACTTTCTTAGCACGATAAAAACAACAACAAAACCTCTCTACCAGACAAAAAGCCCATTGATACTGGAACACTAGGGGTCCCTTCATTAACTCCTGTAATCTCTGTATTGGAGATAGGGAAGCCCCAAAACCAGAGAACCCACAGAGATCCAGATGTATGGATTGTCCACTGATGCTTAAATTGTCAAGAACAACAGTGAGAGTTGGGATGGAGGAGCAGGGAAATCTTTTGTGAATGTGGGGAAATGACCATGATATTGGTAGGTGACGGCAAGGAGGAGTGGGAGATGGTGATATATCTGGATGGAATAAGCCTCCAAGGGGCTGGCAGTAACAGATTTCGAGTAGCAGAGGGAAGCAAGGAGCACAGTCTCATCACCTTCTGTCCTTGTGAAGGAAAGGTTCAGAGAAGAGTTTAAAGGTGCAAGTATACCAGAGAAATACAGGGGAAAGACGAGTCAGGTATCTTGAGGAATAGGGAAATTTAAAAAAAAAGAAAGAAACTTAAGAGATTTAAGAAGATAGCAAGTCCACAAAAGAATATCTGAAAACAGAAATATCAGAGAAAAGAAAGAGATCTTAGAGATTAAAAATGTGACTGCTGAAGTAAAAAGTTCAGTAGTACTGTGAAATTCTAAGATTCCCTAGCATGAAAAACACATGACTTCAGATTAAACATGTACCATGTGTCCAGTGCAATGAATAAAAAAGATTCTGGACAATTTTAAGAACACAAGATAATGAAAAGAAGCTCTTAAAAGCTTTCAAATATTTAAAAAATGAAGCTGACTTACAAAGAAATTAAAATCAGCCTAGTGACACTGGATGCTACCTCACAATAAAGCAATACCTTTAATATTCTAAAAGGGAATGGTTTTCAACCTAAACTCTACGTCCATACTAATTGTTAAACATATATGAGAACCAAATGATGACATTTTCAGATATGAAGAAAGTTAGTTGAAAATGTGTTTCAGCAAAACAAGGGTTTGAAAAACCCACAAAAGCAAGAGGAAGACATGATGTAAATATCCGTTGACTTTGCCACCCAGCATTTATTCACTCTTCTTCTGTTAACCACATCTGGATTCCCCCCAGGAGACCACCCTTCATCCCTCTCAGTTTATGTGCTTCCAGTGGAACTGATTCCATCATTAGTTAAAGAATTGGGCATGACATTAAAAGATGCTCAACATCACTAATCATCAAGGAAATGGAAATCAAGACAACAGTGAGATATCACCTCACACTCGTCAGAATGGCTATTGCCAAAAAGACAGGAAACAAGTGTTGGCAAGGATGTGCACTGTTGGTGGGAATGTAAATTGGTATAGCCACTATGGAAAACAGCATGGAGGTTCCTCAAAAAACTAAAAATAGAACTTTCTTGTGATTCAGCAATTCCACTTCTGGGTATTTATACGAAGGAAATGAAAACACTAATTAGAAAATATATATGTACCACTATGCATTTCTTTGCAGCGTTTATTTGCAGTAAACAAAATATGGAAGCAACCTAAGTGTCCATCGATACATGAATGGTTTAAAAAAGATGTGGTACACACATGCACACATAATGGAATATTACTCAGCCATAAAAAAGAATGAAATCCTGCCATTTGTGACAACACTGATGGACCTAGATGGTATTATGCTAAGTGAAATAATTCAGGCAGAGACAGACAAATGCTGTATGATTTCACTTATATGTGGAATCTAAAAATCAAAACAAACAAACATAACAAAACAGAAACAGACTCATAGACATACAGAACAAACTGGTGGTTGCCAGAGGGGAAGGTGGGTAGGGAGATGGGCAAAATAGGTGAAGGGGATTAAAAGGTACAAACTTTCAGCTATAAAATAAATATGTCCAGGTTGGCTGTACAGCATAGGGAATATAGTAAACAATATTGTAATAACTTTATATGGTAACAGATGGTTACTAGACTTAACTTGGTGATCATTTCACAATATACGTAAATGTAAAACCACTATGTTGTACACCTGAAACTGATATAATATTGTATGTCAATAAAAAAAGAACTGGTCATGTGATAAGATTTAAGTCAGTTGATGAATCACTTGAGAAAAATCATGAAAAAGAGAATGGTGAATAGTGAAAATAGAGTGGTATGAAATTATGTAGGTGCAGTCTCACACCATACTTTTGAATCCCATTTTAAATCCCTCAGTGATGAAATTGCTGAAGTGACACCTCACTCATCCACAGGCTAAACCTCTGGCAGACAGAGCTGTGTGGAATGCAGAGTGGATAAGTAGATAGGAAGTGAAGGGATGTAGATCCATGACAATTTGCAGAAAAACTGTGGACTCACCATTAAGATTTCAGGCTTTTGTCCACAGGGTTACGAGTAAAACAAGTCAATAGATGGCAAGTAGTGAAACAGACTAAGAGGAAAACAAAACACCAAAAGAAGACAAAAGGCCACATTCCTAAGTGACTCCCATCACCAGCAGGGCCAGGGCACAACCATCGGCATACTTCAGTCATCCCTATGGGACGATTTAGGTCCATGAAAATGGCCCAAATTATCCAGAAGAGTTTAAATTGTGTTTTATAAGTTCTGTTTAACAAGGCATTAACGTTACTGAAAGTTATGACAGTATATTGTGATTTATATATTTTGATCTTGTAGTCCCATTCTAAGGAACTATACTAATAAGATAATTAAGAGAAACGAAGGATCATATGCCCAAAGATTTCCTAAGTACTATTTCATATCCACAATGGCAAACTCACACTATAAAAATTACTGTGAAAAAATGTCTAACAAGAAATTAGATGTTAAAATGGTATGTCAAAATGATTAGGCAATAAAATAAATCCAATACATTTACACACAGTAAATTCAGCTGTGACTTTCTACTTCAGCTAAAAAGATACCATGTGTTGGTCTGACACAGGCATTACTGAAGAAATCCAAATAGATAATTAGATTATGTTATATTCCAAAAAGTTGTTCTTGGAACCTAGATATTTCCATACCATTATATTAGACTGGGGACTTCACTACTGAGTAAAATGGTGGAGGTTGGTAATAAGTCCCTAAAAAAGTACGCAGGAGCGATCGTCAGGATGCGAATATTGTTTTCACCTTTAATGGTTCATCATGAGCCACATACTCCTCAGGTTGCTCCAAAAACTTTTCTTTAGCCTCAGGACTTGAAAAGTAGTAGATCTTTTCTCGATATTTAGCTGCTTCTTCTGTGCTGCCTGGTTGTAGGATGAAATTTTCTTTGAGAGCCACTGGACAAAAGTGCTTTGTATCTCCCAAATGCCTTCTCTTCTCTCTAATTCTATCTTCATTCTAGAAATATTATTCAAAGTTTGGAGAACACTATTAATGTATTATTCATGTACTACTAAAGAGGGAATTATAAAAAATGCAACTTGAATAGTATTTAATCCGTAACAATATCCATTTAAAACAATCCACAAAAGACCAGTTCTTATACTATTTAAATTAATCAAAAAATCAGGTTCTCATATCCACCTGAGTTCACATCCCAAGTGTCTTTATTTTATAAAGAAAATGAAGCAGCACTGAGAATGAAGGCATCCCCAGCCCTCTACAGACAAATGTGTAATAAAAACCCCCATAATGTGCTGGTGCAGGGTCACTGTGAGGTCAGTTTCTAAAATAAAATTATTTCCAAGAAGTAAAAGCTGAGTCAGGGTCGCAACTTCTTACCCTTTGAAAATGAAATGGGAGATGCCTCAGGATTTGCTTCGTTTCCTACTCAGTGGCTATATATCAAATAATTTGGAACTATTTTATTTTGTTCAATTGGAAATGTGTAATATATTTTATTTGTGATAGATGAAGAAACTGTGTGTAAAGTCCCTTAAGGACTCCTGCAATTTATTTAAAGCAAAGTACATTTAAAAAATAATTTTCTGTGTTGTACAATACATGCTTGCTGTAAAAACATTCAAAACTTATCACAATGCATAGAGTGAACATTTCCTCTCACCTTCTTCCTTACAATACTATATTGACACTCAGTAGTTTTATGTGTATCCTTCCAGACCTCTTTTTCTAAGTTTATCCTACACATCTATATACAAAAATAGACACAAATTTAGACACAAATACATTATTTTTAAAAATACCAATGAAATAATACTTTACATGATTATTCTACAACACACCTCTTCCCCCCCCCCCCCCCCCGCCAAGCAAGATATAATAACTTCATGTAAAGGAGCAAAAATAAGACTAATCTCTACTTTTCTTGTGTCATTCTTGTTCAATTTTTGTGTCAGGGTTATGCAAGGTTCAAAATGAGCTGGAAAGTACTGATGTTTTTCTATGATGTGGAAGATTTAAATAACATAGGACTTATCTAATCAACAAGAACTGTCCTATAACTCCCTACAATTTTTTTGTTTGTTCAGCTTTTATCTTTCACCCTAAGCAAATTTTAGTAATTCGTATTTTGAAAACGCTTTTCATTTTGACTTAAACGTTTATTAAAGTTGTAATTTAAAACAACCATCTTTTAAAATCTGATTATATACCCCTTTCTATCTCAAATGTTATCTACTGCTCCTTCTTTTTACCTCATTGCCAGAAGTTTGTCTATTTTATTGCTCTTGTCAGTGAACCAACTCTTCATTGTTTTTGAAGTTTGTCTATTTTATTGCTCTTGTCAGTGAACCAACTCTTCATTGTTTTTGAAGTTAGGCCTACTGGTTTTATTTGGTTTTGTTTTCCTATTTTATTAACTTTTGCCTTTAATCTCCTTTCTACTTTCCTTTGGTTTATTTTGTTATGCTTTTTCCTAGGTTCTGGAGTTGGACGCTTAATTTCTCCAGTCTTTCTTGTTTTTCAATAAATGCACCTAAAGTAAGGTTGCCAGACTTAGCAAGTGAAAAGGAAGGCTCCCCAGTTATATTTGAATTTCAGTTTAAAAAAATGTGAGGTAGATGAGTGGTGGGTGACAAGGTTGGGGGGTTTTTTTGGAGCAAGGGATTCTGGGAAGATGGTGATCTACAGACTCTCTCTTCCCTTCTCTGCCACCTCAGTGGTAAATAGCTGCTGGGGCAGGTGGCTGGTAACCATGGACATGAGGGGAGACAACTGTACAACACTCTTTACCGCTATGAGGGGGACAAGTACCTGGAGACAAACAACAGAGGGACAAGAGCATTAAGATGCCAAGTCTTCGGAGGAATTTTGCCTGTAGAAATCTGTGGATTTCCTGGGGGAATGTTAGCATCAACAACTACCACCCAGGAGTGTTTGTGGTCTCTGTGGCCTGCAAGAGACCAAGAAGGAGCTGTATGGGCGGGAGGAGTCCTCCCTGACCCTGCATCTGGGTAAGTATGAGGAATCCAGGTAGCTGAGCTTGTCTCAGGCCTCAGCAACAAAATAGGTGACCTATCTGCTGCTATGCTTCTGACCGATGGGGAGAAAAGTCACTTTGCCTTTCATAATTTTTGAGAATGTTGTCACCTAAAGCACTCCAGCAACAGTCCTGAACTCCACTGAGCCAAAAAAAAGAAAAAAAAAAAAAAAAAGAAACAAAACAACCATCCTTCTCAGGAAGCCTGGCACACACTGCAAGATTAGTCAGATCAAACAGACCACAAAACTCTGCAACACAGGCAGGGAAGAAACCCAATCTCAGAGTAGAAAAATGATGGAGACGTTTACAGAGATTCATGTAAACACTAGAAAGAGTTCAGGAGCACCAATAAAATATGTAAATGAGCTGAGGAAGACAGTGAGCACTTGTGGTGGAATCTGGCCCCCAAAGATCCCCAGAACCTGTGACTATGTTATCGTATGTGCGTGATTAAGTTAAGGATATTGAGATGGGAGGATCATGCAGGTGGGTCCAATGTAATCACAGGGTCTTTATAAGAAGGATGCAAGAAGGTCAAAGGCAGAAGGAGATGAGATGATGGACAGTAGAGGTTGAAGTGATGAGTTTTGAAGATAGGGAAGAGGCCATGAATCAAAGAATGCAGATGACCTCCAGAAACTGGGAAAGATAGGGAAAGGCTTCTCCTCTAGAGGAAGGAACATAGCCAACACTGATTTTAGCCCTCTAAGATTCATTTCAAAATACTGACTGTGAGAACTGTACAATAATTTGCTTATTTTAAGCCACCAACTTTGTAGCAATTTGGTACAGCAGGAATAGGAAACTAATACTCCACTCTAGAGACCCCAATGAATGTCTTAAATTAGAAGGCTGAGTGTAAGACAAGTCTACACATATTTGAACAAACTCTACAAATGTAAGAACAAAAAAGTAAGAGATGGAAAATTTGGGGAAAAGATAAAATATTTGGAGGATAGATCCAAGAGACCTAACTGGTATTAAGTATTGTGGAAGGAAAAAATGGAAGAGATGGAGGAGAGGCAAGAATTAATTTGCCACAAGTAGAGAAAGAAATAACCTCAGATTTAAACACACGCCAAGTGCAGGCAGAACTGATAAGGAAAGACAAACACCTGGACACACCTTGATGCAATTTCTGATCTCTGAAGCAACATTAGAACTGTTGTTTCTTTTTCTATTTGTGTGGCAAAAGCGAAATATCTTTGTTGTTGATCTTTCCTATTGTAAAAACACTGCATCTCGAATGTTAAAAAATCAGACAATATAGATAAGTATTTATCTATATTATTACTTGTGAGTCCCTCACTCAGAGATAACCACCATTAACACATTCAACAGCCTGACTGAGGTATAACCGACATTAAAACACTTACATACTTAGTTTATAATTTGATAAGTTTTGACATATGTTTGATCCATGAAACCATCACCACAGTCAAGATAATAAACAGATTTGTCAACTGCATAGTTTGCTCCTGCCTCTTTGTAATCCGTCCCTCCTGCCCCTATTTGCCTCCTATCTGCCCCATCCCCAGACAACAACCACTCTCTTTTCTATCACTATAATTAGTCTGCATTTTCTAGAATTTTATGTAGGTGGAATCACATAGTATGTATTCTTTTTTGGTCTGGCTTTTTCTCTTAGCATAATTGTTTTGAGATGCATCCAGGTTGGTGTCTGTACCAGTAGATCTTTTATTTGTTTTTATTTTTCTGTGTGTGCTATTCCAGGTCTAATTATTCCCCGTTCCTAAGACTAGACTCTTTTTAATATACTACCCAATGCCCTGTGAATTATGAGGTTTTTCCAGTCTAGTTGGTGGGAATAGGCATTATTTCTGGCTCTGTGTGAGATCCAAGTACTGGTCCCACTAATCTTTGGTACTTCCCAGGGCCCTGAGTAGTTTCCTTACATGCGAAGCTGATCAGTGCTCTGTTGAATACTTGAAGGGGCTGCTCTGCAGGTGTCCAGAGCTCTCTCTGTGTACAGTTCTCTCATCTCTGGTCCCTTCCCTTCTAGCTGCTTTGGTCTCCAGGGGTTCTCTGCTCTATCTCCTCCAATCCTCCAATCAACGAGTCTCCCTGGCTCTGTCTGGGTCCCGCTTCCCACAGCCTGGACAAGGTACATGGCCTTACAGACAGGAAGATGGGGAAATCGTAGGGTGCACTTCATTTATTTCCCACCTTTCTGGGATCACTGTGCTTCACTGTCTCATGTCAATGTCTTGAAAACTGTTTCATGTATTTATCCTATTTTTCAGTTGTTTCAGGCAGGAGGGTAAATCCAATCCCTTTTACTCCATCTTTCCTGGAATGACTGTTAACATTTGAGTACATACCTTCCCAGAATTTTTATCATGAGTTAGTGTACATTTTTTTGCTTTTGTCTGTATAGCACCTTTCTTTCCCTTTTCAAGTAACATGATCCTTCTCCCTCTTCTCATGGAGAACCACTTCTTCCACATTCCAAGGTTCTCAAATGGACCAGACAGTCAGAGTAACTCCTCACCTTATAGCCACTGAGTGCATGTGACTGAGGTTGGCTCAATCATATACAAAGTCCTCTAGTTACTATGATTAATAGGGGCAACTGACTGAGCTGGGAGAAGTGAAATTCTTTCTTGTGATTTTTCCAGGTGGATGTAAAGACAGAGTGTTGTCTTTCTTCCTAGATCAAAATTTCTAAGGATGTTCTCCCAGAATTCCTGGCAGCCATGCCTGCCTTATTTGGAAAAAACATCTTCGCAGATGTAATTAAGGATCTCAAGATGACATATCACTGTTCATTATCCAGGTGGTCCCTAAATCCAGTGACAAGTGTCCTTATAAGAGAAGACACGGAAGAGAGGCCAAGTGCAGACTGAGGCAGAGGCTGAAGCCAGCACAGAGGCAGCCACAAGCCAAGGATTATCTGGAGCCACCAGAAGCTGGAACAGGCAAGGAAGGGTTCTCCCGGGAGCCTTTGGAGGGAGCATGGTCCTACCTACCAACACCTTGATTTCAGAGTTCCGGTCTCAAGAACCGTGAGAGGATAAATTTCTGTTGTTTTAAGTCTTCGAGTTTGTGGTGCTTTTCTTTTCTTTTTTTTTTTTGGCCATGCCACGCAGCATGTGGGATCTTAGTTCCCCAACCAGGAATAATTGAACCCATGCCCCCTGTAGGGGAAGCATGGGGTCTTAACCACTGGACCGCCAGGGACGTCTCTGTGGTACTCTGCTATGGAAGCCTTTGGAAACTAATCCTGCAGGTAAAACTGATCTGTGTTATGGTAAATTAGGAACAGTGGAAGTGAGGAAAAGACACTATATTATCAATGAAGACCATACTTAAAAATTTAAGTTTTGAATATTCAGACAGCTTGAGAACTGTCTGCAGATACAAGAAAGACACCGTGTTCTTGCAGACCAGAGGAGGGCACAGAAGAACGGCAGAAGAAGGATGACTGAGAGGAGAGAATCTGAATATTAGTGGGACAAAACGCACATCCTTTAGCCACCCTGACTGAAGGTCTCAGCAGTTCCTTAGGATAAAGTACCGAAAGCTGTTAACAGAATCATATTGTGTAACATTTGTTGTTTGACACATACATATTTGGGTTTAAGTTAAGCAACAGTAAGTTAATTACAACTGAGTGTTTATCTACCCGTTTTATTGATAAAGACCGGAATTAAAAGAATCACCTCCTATTTTATTATTGATAGATGCCCGAACTGGGAGGCTATCAGTTGAGAAGAGTGACCAAAATTGTGGTGCCAAGGGAGAAGATTGGGGCCTAAAATGAGCTGTTCCCATTTGAGCAAACCACTCATTGTTATCATGCCCGTAGCCCCTCAAAGATGCCATTGCTGTGCTTTGTATAAAACACCCACGTCTGTTAAATCTTTTTTGTTATTAATTTTTATTGGAGTATGGTTGCTTTACAATGTTGTGTTAGCCCCCACTGCACAACAAAATGAATCAGCCATACACATACAGATATCCCCTCCCTTCTAGGTTACCACAGTGCATTAGGTAGAGTTCCCTGTGCTATACAGTATGTTCCCATCAGTTGTCTATTTTATACATAGTATCAGGAATGTATGTGTGTCAATCCCAGCCTCCCAATTCCTCCCACCCCACCCCTTTCCCCCTTGGTATCCATACATTTGCTCTGTAAGTCTGTGTCTCCATTTGTGCTTTGCAAATAAAATCATCTGTACCACATTTCTAGATTCCACATATATGCATTATTATACGATATTTGCTTTTCTCTTTCTGACTTAACTTCACTCTGTATGACAGACTCTAGGTCCATCCACGTCTCTACAAATGACCCAGTTCCATTCCTTTTTATGGCTGAGTAATATTCCATTGTATATATGTACCACATCTTCTTTATCCACTCCCCTGTCAATGGACGTCCACTTTTGTTAAGTTTATAAAATATTTCTGTCTCTAATACCTATAGACGTTTCCAGGGGAAAAAATTTAAAGAATTCTTTTTTCATGGGCGTAATATACTGCCTAAGTAGCCCTGGCATTTCAGAGGTCAAATGAAGCTGGTTGGAGGCAAAATGTGTTGAAAATGTTTATAAAATTGAAGATTGCTGCTTGTTTTCTTGGAGTCTAAAAGTGCCCATTACCACTCTGGATATGTGCGCTTTCAGTGATGTGACCACGGTGAGGGGCAGGAACCAAGACTCCTACCTCTTCCTCCTCCTCCTCTTCTAGCTCCTCATCACCTTCGGCCTCAGCCTGATAGTCTTCTGTTTCTTCATCATAATCGTCCACAGTTAACTCCCAGCCAGCATAGTGGAAAGGTTCTGTAGAAAAAAGAAGAAATAGTTGGGAAGGTATTTTTAGGATAAAAGCCTATTAGCATATTACAGTAGCCAAAGATTAGGAAAATTAATTATAGGGACTGGTCTCTTAGCTTAAATGTGTATGCAAACAGGCCTTCACAAATTCTTTAAGTGACAACTGGCCAGTTTGGCCAGTGCTGTTTGTGCCTCATGGCTGTTCTGATTGGTGGGTGCCTGCACTATGACAGTTGTTAAATATTTTAAATATCATCCCTGGTTATACTGACTGTTTTGCTTCACAAACCACAGGCTTTAAACTTTCACAGTACTTTTAATAATATTACCTGCTCATGACAATAAATGTTATGATTACAGACAGCCCTTACTTTCCATGGCCTCAACGACTTTTTGAAGTAGTTCCTCTGGAGTTTTGTCAGCAATCTCCAAGTTTAAAACTTGAGTAACAGAGTCACTGATTGCTGTTTCCATCCGCCTCCAGGCGTAGTAGAAAGATCTGACACTCTCTTTAATTGGCTCCATTTCAGGAACATCAGGATAAGCGTCTTCTGGAAACTCAGGTAGTACAACTTTTGAGTAAAAGTTAAAGGAAAGAAAAAAGAGCCTTCAGGCATTATATCTTTAGTCATATTGCCAAAATAACTTATACTTTATAATACTTTAAAAACATTTGGGGCTTCCCTGGTGGCACAGAGGTTAAGAACCCACCTGCCAACGCAGGGGACATGGGTTCGAGCCCTGGTCCGGGAAGATCCCACATGCTGTGGAGCAACTAAGCCCGTGCACCACAACTACTGAGCCTGTGCTCTAGAGGCCATGCGCCACAACTACTGAGCCCTCATGCCACAACTACTGAAACCCGCGTGCCTAGAGCCCGTGCTCTGCAATGAGAGAAGCCACTGCAGTGAGAAGCCTGCTCACCACAACAAAGAGTAGCCCCTGCTCACCGCAACTAGAGAAAGCCCACGCGCAGCAATGAAGACCCAACGCAGCCAAAAATAAAAATATATTAAATAAATAAATTTATTTAAAAAATTTGAAAGAAATAAACTTAGTGTTCTAAGCAATAATATACATTTATATATTCATATTTCAATTATACTTTATTCCTTGTATTGCTGTAGATGAATTATAAATAAAATCCAAATTATTTGGATAATTAATATCAATTTCATATGGCAACTTTAACTGTTAATAAAATGTATAACATAAAATTTGATGAAAAACTGTTATAAGTTGGCTAGATACACTTTTAATATAATAAGTTAGATAAATAAATATAACACACATCAACTGGCATACGACTGACATAGAAAGAAACAAGTAGGAAGTTGGTACTATGCCTAAAATTGTAAGAGAATATGAAAAGCACTTTTATGCACTAACTACTTTTATTTGATAATCTAACCTGTTTCAGATAATTCTTTAGTTTCTAGTCCCTCTTTGGATCCTTTTGGAATTTCTGTTCCAACTGTAGTATCCTCGGTAGGCTCAGACACTTAAAAAAAAAAATCTAATAGTGTTTGAATTTTAAAACATTCCTTTATGAAGTTCTTGGCACAAAGAAAATTTCAAAACATAGTTTAAATTGTGTATACTATATCTAATTGATAATACGGTTCTTGTTAGGTAAAGTATTGAAACTGAGTCCCCCTAAAACCGAGTTCCCCTGCCTAGTTTATGGTTAACCTCCCTATTCAAAACTTTATTCCTTTTCTTGTCCCCTCTGACCTCAATCCTGTGCTAACTGAACACTAATCAACCAAAGTCAGATAACATCATTAATGTACAAACTCAGGTTGTTTCTCCAGGGCAAGACCCCTGATCATGCACCCCCAGAGCAGAGGCTCATAAACAGTAGGCATCCTGACCCCTGAAACTACGATTAAGAAATGTCACAAGATGACAATTAACTACAGCTTCTTTGTTCTTCCCCTTTAAAAGCCCCCAACTCAAAGACCAAGATGGAGTAGATCTGAGATTCATCTCCCACTCCCTTGCTTGGCGCCCTGCAATAAGCCCTTACTTTGCTGCAAACACCCGCTGTCCGAGTGTGGCTTCCTGTGCCGCGGGCACACGAGCACACTGCTTGGTTTCAGCAAGGCATAAAAATACACAATAGAATAAGGCAGAAAATGAAGAATATTCTTAAGTACACAAAAGGACGTTGACCAGAATAACAATTGGTACATACAATTTTGACTGATGACTGTTGTTAAATATCATTCAAACTCCTGTTCACATGGCATCAAACTTGCAGTGCCTGATAGTTCTTTTAATTTCTTGAGATACCCGTAAAGATATACCAAAGGATCATAAAGTGGCAATAAAGGGCGATGATATGCCAAAGTCTCAGCTGTGGGTGTTGGTGTGGTGAAACTGAGGAGCGTCTCAACTAGTACCACTGCTGGAGATGTAGATCAACAACTGCTTTCCTGGATGATATAAGACATGATCCACATACAGATCTAGCATAGCTAGTTTCAGGGAAGGAAGAACTAATAATCTTTCTTCTCAGCCCATATAGTCTCTCCTAGTTCTGAGACACAAGTTTTGTGTAGACCACACACACACAAATGTTTTAAATATATATGTAGCCATTCTGTAATACTGTGGAAGCTGTCTTTTAAGTTAGCTAAAGTAATAGTTGGGTCCTCTTTCTACAGAATCTGTAACGTTTAATACTCAGGAGAACAGGGAGTAGAAGGGGACAAGCCTAGGGCTGGCCTGGTGGCAGCATATTTAATTGTAAGGTGTTCAATTACCTAAAGAAAAACGTAACCCTGACAAAGAGAAGAAGAACACCAAGAATATACAGAAAATTCTAAACTGTCTTGGCTTCTCTGGCTTAATCAGAGAATGCAATAGTTGGAGATGAAGAAGATCCAGCTTCAGCCTAGAAAAGCCATAGAAGATGATACTAAATATCATAAATTGAATCAGGTTTGTGCACATTGAGCTGACCTTCAGGTCTATATCTGAGAGTGCCTGGCAGGAAGTTTAAGTGAAAGGAGTATATGCGTGTTGTGCGTTTGTTGGGGGGAGTGGGGGTGGTTCTTATAAATACTCTACCTATCCTTCCTGTTGGTTACCCTACTCTACCTGCTCCATTCAGGGAGAAGTCAACAACAACAACAAAACAAAACAGCAACAACAAGGCCTATGAAAATACGCTATAATGAAGGAAAGAGAGTATTGATTCACAGATTCAGATGAAGAGCTTGCTTTTGAAGAAGATTTCTCATATAAAGCAAAATAAACTAAATTTTAGAAGATACGTACTTCGTACACTCAAAAAGCACAGGAGGACAACAGAGTCTGTGAAATAGGAGCCATGAGGCAAAAGGAGAGACCAGCCTAAGATAAAGGCAGAAATACAAGAAAGCTAGTTGAAATAAGAACATAATGCAAGAAAATCTAAAATGCAATAGCAGAATTGAAATACGCATCAGGAGAGAGGCAATAAGGAGCAGAAAATAAGTCAGTGATGTGGAGGATAACAACTCTCCAAAAAATACAGAGAAAAAGGACAATGAAATGAAAACTATCAAGAAGAAGATTAATGTGGTTGAAAAGCAATAACTATCTAACTAAAAAAATAATAAAACGTGATCCTGAGAAAGGAATCTGAAACAATAACTGAAGAAAAACATTTTGAGCCAAAGACTGTGGTATGGAGACAGGAGGACAGAAGATGTTTGATGACATCTTTACACTATCAAACCAACCCTGGGGACTTCTCTGGTGGCGCAGTGCTTAAGAATCCACCTGCCAATGCAGGGGACAAGGGTTCGAGCCCTGGTCTGGGAAGATCCCACATGCCGTGGAGCAACTAAGCCCGTGCGCCACAACTACTGAGCCTGTGCTCTAGGGCCCGCAAGCTACAGCTACTGAGTCCACGTGCCAAAACTACTGAAGCCCGTGTGTCTAGAGCCTGTGCTCCGCAACAAGAGAAGCCACAGCAATGAGAAGCCCACGCACTGCAAACAAGAGTAGCCCCCACTCGCTGCAACTTGAGAAAGCCCGCGTGCAGCAACGAAGACCCAACGCAGCCAAAAAAACAAAAACAAGAAAAACCCTGGACTCAGGGATGAGACATGTCCCTTATTTAATACAGTGTTTTGGCATTTCTGTTACTTGTAGACAAATGCAGTCGCAATGGATACAGATGGAATAGTCTTCCTCTTAAGCAAGGTCAGCAGCTCTGCTTCTTAATTTAAAAAGTCAACCCTACCACTTAGTTACTTGATAGTCGAAGCACATGATCAACCCTTAATCAACAACACTGAACGTCTGTGCTCCAGAATTTAAACTTTGAATTGTTTGCTACTTAAATCTGGTCAGGTTTCTGGATAATGGGGTGGCAGGAAGCGATTTGCAAAATGTTCAGTGGTTGCTCACTCCAGGCTGCCCAGCCTGGTCCTGACAACTCAACATGGTGAGGTCAGGCTTTATTTGAGAGAGATGCATTTGACTGGAGAAAACCTGATCAGACCATGGCATTGGTTTTTGGATGGCCGTTAAGGAACCACTGGTCTTAGGGACACACTATCTCTGCAGTTGTCATTATGAGCATTGCTCTTTATATACCCTAGGTGTCTGCTGTCCCCTGTTCCTTTTCCTTGAATTACACTTCTTGTGATGGATTCAATTGTGCCCCCCACAAATATATGTTCACATCCTGACCCCTGGTACCTGTGAATGTGACATGAATTGGATACAGGGTCTTTGCAGAAGTAATTAGTTAAGGATCTTGAGATGAAATCATCCCAGATTTAGGGTGGGCCCTAAATCCAATGACTGGTGTTCTGGTAAGAGGAGAAGACACACAGAAACAGACACACACACACACACACACACACACACACACACACACACACACAGAGAGAAAAAAAAGGCCATGTGAAGATGAAGGCAGAGACTGGAGTGGTACAGCTACAAACCAAGGAACACCAAGGACTGCTGGAGTAACCAGAAGCTAGGAAGAAGCAAGGAAGGATTCTTTCCTGGACATTTCAGAGGGAGCATGGCTCTGCCAACACCTTGATTTTAGACTTCTAGCCTCCAGAACTGTGAGAGAGTAAACTTCTGTTGTTTTAAGCCACCAAGTTTATGGTAGCTTGTTAAAGCTATCCTAGGAAACTGATATATTTCCCAATAGTCTGCTTGAAAACAAGCACTGGAGAGCAATGTGGAATTTAGTGAAGATTTAGCAAGGGAGAGATGGAGAGACTTTATACCACACACCCTGTGACAGACACTGGTGGTAATTCACCCAGCCTCTGTGTTCCTCTTCTTCCTTCCTGGCAGACCTGTGCTTTTGTTCCAGTGTTTACCCTTCCCCACATGGCTGAGGGAGTAGGACCCTCTCTCCAGCTCCAGGAATTTATCCTGATTGGTTTAAGCCCCAAATGCTGGTTCCTTTCCTTCTGATATTCGGGGAGGGAATGTAACTATTGATTTTGAGAGTGCTAAGATTCAGTTTCACTTAATTTGAATTAGGAATCCTGAGCTCTGGTCTTTTCAGAACATAAGGCAGATGAGGAAAACATCTCTAAGTTCTAGTCTGGTAATGATGATGTTAAAGCATCAACTATGAGGCAGACTCTCTGCTGGGTGCTTTGAAGAAATGTTCTTATCCATATAAAAACTCTGCTAGGTAAATCTTCCTAGTCCTGTTTTACAAATGAAGAACTTGAGGTGCAGGATAACTCTATAACTTGTCATATAGCAGCCAATGTGAAATTTTTAAAATGTCCATGAGATCAGATTGACCACTTGCACTTAGAGAAAACTCCCATCTCCATAAGCCTCCGGCCTCTGCTTTGCTCTCCAGTTTCACCTCCCACCTCCCTCTTGCTCACCATGCTCCAACCACATTCAATTTCTTCCTTGACCATGTGAAGCTGTGCCCACCTCTGAGCCTTGGCAGTGGAGGGATCTTTGCCCAGGTCCTTTCAGCGCTTTTGTCTGGCCTCAAATATCATCTCAGGTGACACTCTTCCTTGACCATAATGTTTAGTGTTGCATCTTCCAAACCACCCCCGGGGTCTCTACCTTGCTCATTCATTGAACAAACACTTACTGAGTTCCTACTATATCCCAGGTACTGGTTTAGTGTCTTCATAGATTTTTCTTCATGGCTCTTAACACAATCAGAAATTATCCTAGTTATTTACTTGTTTATTCTTGTTCTTCACCCCATAGAATGATGGCTCCTTGAGGGCAGGGCTCTTGACTGTCTCGGTCACTGCTGAGTCTGTACTACCTAGGGCAGTGTCGTTGCTTTGCATGGCACTTAGAAGGACTTCAATAAATACTTGTTGAAGGAATGGATGAATTTCCCGATGTTTATTACTAGCTGACTCTATTACATGTCCATGAAGTGCTTGGAATGAAGCACTGTGATTTGAGCCAATGGTTACTCTAAGCTCATGTTCTTGCATGTAATTGGCCTATACCTAACCAGTACATAAAGAAAGCAAATTGGGAATGAGAAAAGTTATTAAGCAGCCTCGGAATGCATAGGTGATTGCCCTTTAAAGTGTCGATTCTAAGCAATACATGTGTCATTCCATTCTAAGGCTAGAGTGACGACAGGATTGAAATGAGACTTCAGTAATCTTATTTGACAGAGATAATGATTATCTTGTGGCCCAAGACAGAAGCCAAACTTCAAAGGAAAAGATGTGTTCCCAAGCAGGAGATATAAAAAGCCTGCTTTGGGTATGTGTTAGTTTCCTGTAGCTGCCAAAACAAATTATCACAAACTTGGTGGCTTGAAACAACAGAAATGTATTCGCTCACAGTTCTGGAGGCCAGAAGTCAGAAATCAAGGTGTTGGCAAGGCTCTGCTACCTCCGGAGGTTCTGGAGGAGAATCCTTTTTGCCTCTTTGACCTTCTCCTGGGTACTGTCATCTCTTGGCTGGAGTCTGCATCACCCAATGTCTGCTTCCATCTTCCAATTGCCTTCTCCTCTGTGTGAGAGGCTAATCTCCCTCTGGCTCTCTCTTATAAGGACATTTATGATGGCATTTACAGCCCACCTGGATAATCCCACATAATCTCCCCATACCAGGATTCTTAGGAACTTCCCTGGTGGTCCAGTGGTTAAGAATCCACCTTCCAATACAGGGGACGTGGGTTTGATCTCTGGTTGGGGAACTAAGATCCCACATGCTGCAGGGCAACTAAGCCCATGCGCCGCAACTACTGAGCCTGTGCGCTCTAGAGTCCATGCGCCACAACTAGCGAGAAGCCCGTGTGCCACAACAAAGAGCCTGTGCACCGCAACAAAGATCCCACGTGTCACAACTAAGACCCTATGCAGCCAAACAAACAAACAAATAAATAAATACTAAAAGAAAAAAAAGAAAGATCCCTTAGGGCTTTCAAAGCCTCATTAAAACAAAACAAAACAAAAGTTCTTAATTTAGGGACTTCCCTGGTGGTCCAGTGGTTAAGACTCTGCACTCCCAATGCAGGGGGCCCAGGTTTGATCCCTGGTCAGGAAACTAGATCCCACGTGCCGCAATTAAGAGCCTGGATGCCGCAACTAAAGGATCCCACATGCTGCAACTAAAAAGCCTGCATGTTACAATGAAGATCCCACGTGCTGCAACTAAGACCCTGCACAGCTAAATAAATAAATATTTTAAAAGAAGATTCTTAATTTAGTTACATCTGCAAAGACCTTTCTTCCAAATAAGGTAACATCTACGGGTTCCAGGAATTAGGATGTGGACACACCTTTGGCAGCCACCATCAGCCTACCACAGGGAACTCTGGATAAAGTAAAAAAAAATTCCAAAAGTAATGGATTTATTATGTTAGACAGGATAGTATTTTTTCCTTTCTCTTTTTTATTTTGGTAAAATACACATAACATAAAATTTACCATCTTAACCATCTTTAAGTGTACAGTTCAGTGGTGTTAAATACATTCACGTGGTGTGCAACCAACACCACCATCCATCCTCATAACTGTTTTCATCTTGTAAAACCAAAAACTCTATACTCATTAAACAATAAGTCCCCATTCTCTCCTCCTCCCAGCCCCTGGCAACCACCATTATACTGTCTGTCTTTATGATTTTGACTACTTTTAAGTATCTCATATAAGTAGAATTATATGGTATTTGTCTTTTGATGGCTAGAAAAGGCAGTTTTAAGTGAAAAACAAATTGCCTACTTAAGCAATTTACAGGAGAAGACTTTGTGAAAAAGGACCCTTGGATGGAAGAAGTAATCACTAGTTAAACCAGATGCAAGCCCTTCTGTGAAACAGAATATGGTTTAACAGGGACAAAACAGACCCACGATTTCACAGACACTAATTGCTTCTGGAGAAGCCCAGTCATGTCTACAGAGCTGGCTAGAACTGACCCTGAATGGAGTAGGCTACTGGCTTTAGAACATCCAATTTAGGTTGCCTGGGGGAAATAATGAGATAAAAGGCAATGACATTAAATTGTCCCCTAGATCTGTTACATTATTAAATACCAACTGTGAAACATTGGGGATATTGGAAATCTGGAAACATTTAATGGACATTTGTGTCATATTTAATGGATGTCAGTTTCTTTTATTTCTTTTGATATTTTATGGTCTGTTTCCTTGTAAAAGGTAGGTGGGTGGGAAGATTGTTGTCAGACTAATTGGTTAAGCACTCAAGAAAATAATGAAGTTTCTGGGTGAGAGTTGAAGTCAATAAAGGTGTGGGATTCTTAAAAAGGAAATTGGGTATTTCATCCTGTTAGCTCTTCTGTCTGGCACAAGGTTCTGATTTTATACTTACTGTCCCATAAACCTAATGCCAATCCCTGTAGTAAAAACGATCTATGTTAAATTTGAGCTTTCTCATTGTAAAAATTCCCCTTAGTCCTGGTTCTTTTATCAGCTAACAGCAGGTTTTCATCCCTTAATTGCTCCAGGGCTGGCATCTAGCTGCAGGTATCTGAAAAACTTTAGTTTGTAAGAGTAATTTCTAATTCAATATTAATTGTGCTCGGAAGCATTTTATGAGCCCCGCTTCCACCACAGTGAGGTACCCTATCTTGCTGCTTAAGCCCACTCTCCAGCCCTGAGAGTGACTTTCGTTGGAAATCTGTAAGATTCCTTCTTGCCCTGCCCCGACCCACCAAACTGGACCTCTGAGGAGGGCTGGCTTCATGGGTGTATGAGCTGTGCAGTTGCTCTAGATCTCTCGCCCAGAATGGTCTCATAGTTAGTTTAATGCACTTTGGTTGTCATTTTGAAATTTTTAATAATTTTATCTTTGAATTGAGTTTTGTAAGCAAAATCCAAAGAGACTCCAATGGGACAACAGGGCAGGTGTGTGAGCAGAGATATGCACGATCTCCGCCTGCCATTCTTTGCCATCTCATTCTCATGAGTGTTCCTGATGCTCTATCATGAGCATAGAATTCTAGGGGACCCACGATATGTGGGAGTAAGTGTGACTTAGTGGCTTGGGGTGGGGAGGATGCTGACAGCCCTTGAGAGACCATGGTCTCCCTTTGAACTAGAACTTGCTCCAGATGCAGAATGAAGGTGATGGCATTCAAAGAGACATGAATGACCATGGAACCTCATCACATCTCTTCTTACTCATGTTACTTTCCTGTATTAGCTAAACTGAAATGATGTGGGGCTCATAAAATGCTTCCGAGCACAGTCAGTATTGAATTAGAAACTAATCTCACAAGCTAGATCATTTCAGCTAGACTGAAAATGATGACACAGAAAGAAAGGAAAAGATAGGGCAACCCAGAGCTCCTTTTCCTTTCAGGCTTCCCTTTCCTTAATCATTGGGAAGCTAAAAGTAGAGGGCATTGCTAGAATATATGCATATTAGGAAATGAAATAAGAAGCTGAGTTAGTTTTGTGTATGAAACTGACTTAGTATTCTGGTAAGAATAAAATACATATGCATGTACAAGCTGTAAAATACAAATTGTGTAGTTTCAACGATTCTGCATATGAGTTAAGTGCTCTTAACGTTTGCTTTTAAAAGTGGCATTGGGCAACATAAAGATGAACGGTAAAATTCAGGCTAATAACTTAAAATTTTAATTTTTCTTTACTTAGAATGACATTAAATAGCAAACAAAAAGTACTATGACAAGTTAAAAGAGAGACCATGGAGGAAAAGAAAGAGCTTTATATTTTCGTACTTTTAGTGGCTCTTTTCCCCTACTTTTTTGAACACTGTGCCCCACAAATTATATAGCAGGCCCTGCTTCTGAGTGTCAACCCCCCGGGCAGAGCAGACTCAGCTTTCCTACCACACTTCCGGCCATGTGATTTGGACTAACCGACTGCACTCTGGGGGCACATCTCTCCATTCCCAGCCTGCTTCCATTTTATACCATATAAACACATATATACACACATGCACACACATACATGCCAATGGACAAGAGTGGAGTTAAGGATACGATCCTTAATGAAGTCTAACCTGATTCATGTTCTGTTTCAGGGACCTCGAAAGCTTCAGCCTCCTCAGGTGAGGACGCCCTGGTCTCCTCGGCTACCTCAGGGGCCTCAGACCCTTCGTGAAGTTCAGACTCCTCACCTTCAATCTCCTCGTCAGCCTCAGTTTCTTCTGCTTCTATAAAAAATGAGAAGAAATAAATTATTTAGATTAAGTCAGCAAATATTTAATTGGGAATGACCCCTGGAGCATGAGGCTTAATGAGAAAGATAGATACAGTCTCTACATATTGTATCTATTAAAATGCAGTAGTAAAGGATGATAGTAATATGCTCAGAGTGCTATGGGAGCACCGGCCTAAGGATTCATTCAAAATGGGGAAATGCATATAGCATTCTCAAATATTATAAGTCAAAGACAGGAAACAGCCCAAATGTCCATTTAAAAGGGAATGGTTATACCTGCACTGTCTGATATGTAGTCATGAGCCACATGTGCTCATTGAGCACTTGAAATGTGGCTAGTCCAAACTGAGATGTGCTGTAAGTATAAAATACACAATGGACTTCAGAGACTTTGTATGAAAAGTTGAATGTAAAAATATATCAATAATTTTTACATTGATTACATGTTAAAATAATAATTTGGATATAGTGTATTAAATAAAATATACAGTTGGCTCTCTGAATCTTCAGGTTCTGTTATCTGTGGATTCGACCAACCACGAATTGAAAATATTTGAAAAAAATTTTTAGAAAGTTCCAAAAAGCAAAACTTGAATTTGCTGCATGCTGGCAACAATTTACATAGCATTTACATTTTATTAGTTATTATAAGTTATCTAGAGATGATTTAAAGTATACGGGATGATGCGTTTAGGTTACATGCACATACTATGCCATTTTATATATGGGACTTGAGCATTCATGGACTTTGGTATCCGTGGAGGTCCTGGGACCAATTCCTCATGGATACCGAGGGATGATTGTAATTAATTTCACTTGTTTCTTTTTCCTTTTCATGTGACTACTAGAAAATTTAAAATTATGTATGTGGCTTGCATTTTATTTTTACTGGGCAGCACTAGCCTAGACTACATATTTTCTTACAGCTAGTTACAAATTATAATAGAGTATGTTGATCAGTATGCTAAAATTTAAAAAACATAACTCCAAGTTTTACATAGTTGCTGATGACACCTATAAGAAATAAATGCATAGAAGTCTTTGAGGAAGAAGATGGGGTAAATGGTGGTGCGAGAAAACCCATCTCTTCAATTCCCTTTAATATATTTTTTAAATTGACTCTTCAATTTTCTTTAATATATTTTTTAAATTGACTGAAACAAGGTATTTTCTATGTAAAGATATGAAAAACTAAATGAGCTTGTTTTCTGGACTCTTGTGGGAATTATTCCCTCCCCTGCCCCCTGCCCAGTGAGTACCTTCCAAGAATCACAATCTAGGGCTATGAGATACCTCTGGCACCTGGATTTTTAATCTAAATTGGGGTGATTAAGCACAAAGAAAAAAGCATCCTGAAGTGTCCTTATAACTTGAAGTCTGACCAGGATTGCCAAGCATGTGGCTTCCAAGTATGTGAGTTGGAATGTGGTGAATCTTTTGTGTTATATGTAGGATCACAAGGAGGTAGCATCATTTGCTGAATTCTACTAGGGTGAGAGATGAAGTTATATATACTCTACTCCAGAAACTCAAAATGTCTTTTAGCTGAGTATCTCTTATAGTAAAAAAAAAAACTTATCATATACCTCCAACACGCATATATTTGGTTATCTGTAAGTTGTGTTCTTATCCACATTAGGTACATTATAAAGTGTATATATAAAATGAATTTATATAATGATGCTGAAAAGTGTAAAAAGTTTGAAAACTTTTCTAGAACCCTACTGGATAATCTGTGTTCCATGTGAGTCAGGAATGAACTGAAAAGTGTTCTAAGATCCTTGTACTATCTGTGATTTTTGATTAAGTGTATATTGTATTAGTTATCTATTGCTTCATGTATATGTTGTATTAGTTATCTATTGGTTCATAATAAATTACCCCCAAAATTAGTGGTTAAAATAACAATAATCACATATTGCCCTTGCAATTACTGGGGTCAGGAATTTGGGAGTGGCTTAGTCACAGTGAATATGTCAATTAGAGTTGCAGAGGTCAATCTGAAGGCTTGACAGGGGCTGGTGGAGCCCCTTCCAAGGTGAACACTCAAAGCCAGAACCAAGGTCCTCCGGGAGCAGAGAGAAGCACGGCCAGAAGTCCTGACCCACAGAATTTTGTGCAGAATAAAGATAGTGGTTGTTTTACAGTTTGGGGGTGGCTGGCTGCACAGCAATGGAACACTGAAACAGACTTTCTTCACTCTTCTGAGCTACGGACGGCTTTGTCAGTCTGGTGAAACTTACGGATTCCTTCTTAGAATAATGCTTTCAATCTCATAAAATAAAATAAGAAGCCAATTATACTGAATACAGCTATCAAGATATCAAAAAATTTTTTGTGGTATAGGAAATGTGTGCATCTTTGCTAATGCATTAAGTAACAAGAACTAGCAACTGGTTGAATAACTACCATAATTTTGGAATAGTGACACACATAAACAAGACATCTAAAACTGGAATGAGATATGAAAATATCTTTGTTTCTATTGGTGACAAAGTCAAGGTGCTGCTAATACTATTGTGGTTTGTAGCCTATATTAATTATTAGGTGAGTAAAATACAAAATTTCAGTTAAGGGTTAGTAAAAAATAAAGTATAATTATTTCCCCATTCAAATTCACAGACCTCTGAATTTTATCCCCAGGTTTAAAACTCCAGTCTTAAAAGAAATTTTTAGAGTAAGTTCTTCTATAATGGAGATGGAAGTTTAAGTATAAAGACAATGGGTATAGTAAGAGTTTAGCTGTTTTCTCAACTCCTACAGGATCCTTTTAATAGAAGTAATTCCAACAGCCATGTCACCTGTGACAAGCGCAACCCTTTGAAGACGCGCTGCACATGCTGTCCTACTGTGTACCCCTCTTACAGGGTGGATGAGTAGGTATCTGTGTCAGGATTCCTTTTCCTATGAATCCAGTACTGCTGTGACCATATAATTTATTATCCAAATTGGAACACTATGGGAATGAGAGGGGGGTCAAACAAATACTTCAGGAAACTGGGTATGAACCTAGACTCTCATGGGCAAATTGGGAAATAAGGTCACCCTGTCTATAATTCACTGGAAGTACTGCAGCTGTTGGCAGTCACAATACAAAATCAAATGGCATATTATTAATCATATAATCTTATGCTTGCCTTTTGCTTTCGCATGCATAGCTTCCAATAGCTTTTGATTTTCTTCTTCTATTCTCAATGTCTCTTCTTCGGCTTTTCTGAAATGAAAAGGTCCAAAATTTAGTTATCTTTGGAAATTCAGATATCTCACAATATTATAGAATTTAAGGCTTATAATGGTAAAATTAAAGAGTAGGTCATTTATAATATTCATTACACTTTTTACTTTATAATGTAAAAGTTTAATTTACTCATACTGAGGCTAGTTAGTTTTCAGAAATTTTGGGGGGTTTTTTTTGTAAGAAAAGTTGAAATATTGTATTTTAAAAACTTTGGCTATTAATTAGGAAACCTGGAAAAATTAAAAAAGGATTGTCTAACTCCAAGCTGGGATAATTTGTATCATTTTCCCTCTGATTAAATGAGAAGTGTTCACAACATAGAGTTAAATGAAAAAAGGTATAATATAAAACTATGTATAATACAAATTTACTTTTGTATTTAAAATGTATATAAATGATGATTAAAAGACAAGAATAAAATGAATCAAACTGTTAATAGTAATTATCTCTGGATGGTGGCATTCTGAGAGTTTTAAACTTTATTTCACATTTTTTGCACTTTAAAAATTTTTCCATATGAATAAGTAGAAAATTTGTAAATTTACCTTTGTAACCAGAAAAATTATTTTCTGATTTATTTTCTTTTTAATATAGTAATGATGAAATTTAAAGAGACTTGGGATAGGGAAACAAATATCTGGAGGGAATCTGCCTTTCATTAGGGTTCAAGGACTAAACCTGCCTTAATGATGAAGACAGGTATAAGGAAAGTTAGTAAAATGATGGAGAAAGACTATTTATTAAAAATTAAAACATGCATACCTTTGACCTAGAAATTCTGTATCTAGGAATTTAGCCCTCAAGTATTGGCATACTACTGCACAAAGAAGCATGTATAAGAATGTTGACTGCATCTTTAAAAATAATATCAAAAAAACTGTATCAAGTATTCACAAACAGGGGACGAGTTAAGTGGAGTAGAGCCCATTCATCTCAACAGCCCACTCTGGGGCAGTCTTCTTCAGACCGTTCTATAGGTTGGTCATTCTCTCATATTCAGTGCTTTTTTGTGTGTTCTTTTCCCCTTTCTTTGAAAATCTTTAATATATTCTCTTCAAAGATATTACTACACCTCTCCTCCCAACAAGCATGTTTCTTGTTAATAGGGGGTGTTCGCTCACTGTGTTCTAGATACAGTCTGTGATCCAGACTGAGGTCTTGGTGTAATTCGAGTTCTCTTTGTTCATGCCCCAGACTTCTGAGACTACTGAACATTGTTTGTGCATGCCTTCCCTACTTTGTTTTGTGTGAACTGGCAATCCTTCTACTTAGTCAGGTAGGGCTCTTTTGTGAGACTTTCCTCATCCAAAACCTGGGTACTGTATGCTGCTGCTAAGAATCTAAGACCTGACAAGAAGGAGGAAGAATTTTGCTGCCAGTTTCTAGCTACTTCTATATACTACTTGGATAGACAGTCAAAGACAAATGGTGATAACAGAAATTATTCTGCATTTGACTCATACATTTGAAAACTGATGTTGGAAAATCTAGAATCAGCATGTCTGTAGATATGTGGCCAAAGATGTAATTCTAAATCCTGTTATTCTTATCTCTTGTCCAACCAAGTTGCAAGGCCTTTAAATGCATCTCTGACCATTTTTTTAAAAAAATTGTTTTAAATTTCATTTTCTGCAGTATATGAGAAAAAAGCAACATAGAGAAATGGAGAAAAGTCTGCTTCAACCTGGGCAAGTCTTTGCCATTAAGAAGTTTATAAAGACATAAAAATTTAGAATCAAAAGAAGTAAAAATTGATTATAGAGATAGCTCGGAAAATTCCATACGGTAAGAGGGAGGTGAAAGTTAAGAGTTGGGAGACAGTGGAGATGTCTTTTTCCTTTAAAAAAACCCTATAGATTAAATGTATTTTAAATTATCTACTTAAAATGTAGCAAACCTTCAGCCTAGAAATCACATGAACTTCGTTTTACTGTTATGTCAATAGCTTCATATGTTCTTAAATATTTGACTATTTCTCATACACTGGAATAAAATTAGGTAATCCCTTAAATCCTAGCAAATTGTAGCTCCATTTGTAACAGAACTTTTAAAAGCTAAAAGTAAATGTAATAAGTTTGTAATTATTGTCTTAATACTTTTAGTCAATTTTACAATTTTATTAACTAATCTAAATTATACTTTATGTATTTTCGTGTTAAGTTCATAAAGGAACGGCCAATTTAGGTGAACAATGAACATCAAATAACAAAATCCTCTGACACACAGTTATCAGTTATCCCCCACCCCCTAACAAACACCCACTTCCCAGCTCCATAATTCCTAGAGTTTAAAGAGCTCTCCTAAGTCCCAGCACAAATTGCTAGTATCTGAAGGGGAAAAGGAAATAACATTTGAGAAAGCTCCTATAGGTGTCATCATTAATAGTGGGAGGTTTAATGGGTTAATATAAAGAAATTTAGTTTTTGAATGTCTCAGCCTTTAACGCTTGGAGAAGTAGGAATCTCAGTGGACTAATGAAAAATTTTAGTGTCTAAAGAGCTTGTTTCAGGAAGGAAGAACAATTAGCACATTAAGACACTCTTTCTTTTTATACTTTATTTTCCAGTCTGAAGAACTTGATAGTTAAAGTTTAGTCTTGACCCCAGCCATGAACAGATGGAAGTGTGTCCACATTTTGAAATGTTCTTCATTGCACCCAGATTAGAGAATAAGCTCTTGATGTTGAACCTGTCAATTATAATAAGTAGTCTTGTTCTTTCCTTATGTAGAACTTAGGCTTTGGATTTTAGTCATATCACACAAGTGTATTTTCACTTTTTATTAGATTATTTCTTTCATTTGTGGATTCTAGATAGCAAAATTATAATATTTAAGTCACAGATAAACATGGTAGAAAAAAATATCTTCCCTGTGCTCATTTTTTTACAGTGTCTTTGGAAAGTAGATATTTGGTTTAGAATGTCTGATGTGGGGCTGTGAAAACAGCCACAACTCTGTACTTTAGAGATTATGGAAGTATTTGTGAGATTACTGCTTTTCTTAGAATTAGAACTGGATCTAGTTAGTAGGCCACCATTTTGCTAAAAATATTTCATAAATATAAATTGTAAGTACATATTTAACAGCTATAAGAGGTTAATTAACCCAGTTTATTGTGCCAGGCAGATTTTACCTTGCCGCTTCTTCCTCTTTTCTTTTCTTTTGTAGTTCATCCAATAACCTTTCTAAAATCTTAGAGTCAATTTCTTGTTTATTCTCTAAATACAGTCTATTAAATAAATATTTTCCTGAAACACAAAGAGAACAATGTTAATTTTGAAGCTCTATAAAATATAGTGAGATATATTTTGGAAAATAACAATGAAAAGATTATTTATATCTATATCCAAATATATTTTCCTTTAAGCATTTACTTAAATAGAGCCCAGCTTCTTTAAGAGACCATCTTAAATCCTTTTTTTTTTTTAACATCTTTATTAGGGTATAATTGCTTTACAATGGTGTGTTAGTTTCTGCTTTATAACAAAGTGAATCAGTTATACATATACATATGTTCCCATATCTCTTCCCTCTTGCGTCTCCCTCCCTCCCACCCTCCCTATCCCACCCCTCCAGGCGGTCACAAGCACCCAGCCAATATCCCTGTGCCATGCGGCTGCTTCCCACTACCTATCTACCTTACGTTTGTTAGTGTGTATATGTCTATGCCTCTCTCTCGCCCTGTCACAGCTCACCATTCCCCCTCCTCACATCCTCAAGTCTGTTCTCCAGTAGGTCTGTGTCTTTATTCCTGTCTTACCCCTAGGTTCTTCATGACATTTTTTTTTCTTAAATTCCATATATATGTGTTAGCATACGGTATTTGTCTTTTTCTTTCTGACTTACTTCACTCTGTATGACAGACTCTAGGTCTACCCACCTCATTACAAATAGCTCAATTTCGTTTCTTTTTATGGCTGAGTAATATTCCATTGTATATATGTGCCACATCGTCTTTATCCATTCATCCGATGATGGGCACTTAGGTTGTTTCCATCTCCGGGCTATTGTAAATAGAGCTGCAATGAATATTTTGGTACATGACTCTTTTTGAATTGTGGTTTTCTCAGGGTATATGCCCAGTAGTGGGATTGCTGGGTCATATGGCAGTTCTATTTGTAGTTTTTTAAGGAACGTTCATGCTGTTCTCCATAGTGGCTGAACCAATTCACATTCCCACCAGCAGTGCAAGAGGGTTCCCTTTTCTCCACACCCTCTCCAGCATTTATTGTTTCTAGATTTTTTGATGATGGCCATTCTGACTGGTGTGAGATGATATCTCATTGTAGTTTTGATTTGCATTTCCCTAATGATTAATGATGTTGAGCATTCTTTCATGTGTTTGTTGGCAGTCTGTATATCTTCTTTGGAGAAATGTCTATTTAGGCCTTCTGCCCATTTTTGGATTGGGTTGTTTGTTTTTTTGTTATTGAGCTGCATGAGCTGCTTGTAAATTTCTGGAGATTAATCCTTTGTCAGTTGCTTCATTTGCAAATATTTTCTCCCATTCTGAGGGTTGTCTTTTGGTCTTGTTTATGGTTTCCTTTGCTGTGCAAAAGCTTTGAAGTTTCATTAGGTCCCATTTGTTTATTTTTGTTTTTATTTCCATTTCTCTAGGAGGTGGGTCAGAAAGGATCTTGCTGTGATTTATGTCATAGAGCGTTCTGCCTATGTTTTCTTCTAAGAGTTCGATAGTTTCTGGCCTTACATTTAGGTCTTTAATCCATTTTGAGCTTACTTTTGTGTATGGTGTTAGGGAGTGATCTAATCTCATACTTTTAAATGTACCTGTCCAGTTTTCCCAGCACCACTTATTGAAGAGGCTGTCCTTTCTCCACTGTACATTCCTGCCACCTTTATCAAAGATAAGGTGACCATATGTGCGTGGGTTTATCTCTGGGCTTTCTATCCTGTTCCATTGATCTATCTTTCTGTTTTTGTGCCACTACCATACTGTCTTGATTACTGTCGCTTTGTAGTATAGTCTGAAGTCAGGGAGCCTGATTCCTCCAGCTCCGTTTTTCGTTCTCAAGATTGCTTTGGCTATTCGGGGTCTTTTGTGTTTCCATACAAATTGTGAAATTTTTTGTTCTAGTTCTGTGAAAAATGCCAGTGGTAGTTTGATAGGGATTGCATTGAATATGTAGATTGCTTTGGGTAGTAGAGTCATTTTCACAATGTTGATCCTTCCAATCCACGAACATGGTATATCTCTCCATCTATTTGTATCATCTTTAATTTCTTTCATCAGTGTCTTATAATTTTCTGCATACAGGTCTTTTGTCTCCTTAGGTAGGTTTATTCCTAGATATTTTATTCTTTTTGTTGCAATGGTAAATGGAAGTGTTTTCTTGATTTCACTTTCAGATTTTTCATCATTAGTATATAGGAATGCCAGAGATTTTTAAATCCTTTTTAAAAGGTGTATATGGGCATGTCATAAATAACTAAAACATAAAAAGAGGTAGTATAATATATTCTCTCCATGGAAATTCTCTTTTCAAATATATTTCCTTAAGATGCAAAATTACAGAATATTCTTGGCCCCCTCATCAAAGATTAGTTGACCGTTATATGTGTGAGTTTACTTCTGGGTTCTCTGTTCTGTTCCATTGGACTATGTGTCTGCTTTTCTGGTGGTACCATACTGTTTTGATTACTATAGCTTTATACAAAGTGACAGAACAATTAAAATTTAGTTCTGCTATCTTTATGTACTTAGTATTTCCCATTTAAGGTGAAGAAGGACTAATATATAGTTTTGCCCTCAGTCTCATATATTTTTCATTTAGAAGTTACAATGCTGACTGGGATGGGGTGTTAGATTCTCAGCTCCAAAGAATAATTGTAAGGGCCTGCTGGAACATCAGGTGATCCCACACCATCTGTGGCCACCTACTCAGTGGATGGATGCCTCCTTTTGTGTACCTCTAGGTCATGAAGGGACTACTGGTGTGGTATTTGTACATAGGGAAGGTGGAGTGTTTTTCATTTTATATTTTAACTAAAAATATTATCAGCAATAAAAACTTCACTTTAAATTGACATGATAAATATTTACCAACCATTGTTTTCTGTGTCTGATAAACAGATGACTAAATCGGGTAGAATTCCTTTGTCGACTAAGACCATCCACAGTTCTTTCATAATAGGGTAGTTGTCCAGTATCCATCCTCCGTATTTTGGGGCACCATAAAACCTATTCTTGTTTTCTTCAACTACCTGTGAAAAACAGCAAACTGAAATTACCATCATATCTACCCAAGTAAAGGATGCTACCTTGATATATTACTTTTGTGGACCTTAATCAAGTATCTTTTGAGTTTTTCTGACTTTCAGAAGGAAATAAAAAGAGCCACTTAATTTTAAAAGAGAAACTTAATTTTAAAGCAATAAAACTATAAGTTTTAAAAGTTAAGAACAGGAAGCAAAAGCCTTTCTTAAATAAATATAACAATACATGCTTACTATATGTTATTCAGTATTACAGAATCCAAATTCTGATTCAGAAGGTCTAGGGTAAGGCCCAAGAGTCTGTATTTCTAACATGCTCTTAGGTGACAATGGTCCTTGGTCCACTCTTTGAGTAGCAAGGTCCTAGCCCAGTTTGCCTTTTCTAGTGACAATGCTCTTCACTTCCCTTTTGCTTTTCAGCCTTCAATGTGAAAGGCTTCTACCTGCCACCCAATAATAATAACTTCAACACAAGTATGGAGATTAGATGAGGATCTATGAATATACCAATTCTGAAGGCTTTAAACAAGTTTGTGCGCCATCAGGAAATCACAGAATATTAGAAGTCAAAGGGGAAGAAATCTCAAGAAGACTGGTGTAACTCTCTGGCCTATGTAGAATTTAAGATTACCTGCTTTTTGAATTTCCATCTGAATGAAGAGTATTTTGAAAAAAAGAATTTTAACACTTTGAAATGTTTCACATAATAGAATTGGGGGAAAAAAGCTATAATGAAGAAGTATAAGTGAAATAAGTTAGAGAAAGACAAATACTACATGATCTCACTTATTTGTGGAATCTAGAAAAACCAAATTCATAGAAACAGAGAACAGATTGGTGATTGCCAGAGACAGGGCTGGAGGTGGGGAAATGGGTGAAGGTAGTCAAAAGGTACAAACATCCAGTTATAAGATAAATAAATCCTAATCATGTAATGTACAGCATGGTGACTATAGTTAATAATATTGTAGTGTATATTTGAAAGTTGCTAAGAGAGTAGATCTTAAAAGTTCTCACCCCACACACACACACACACACACACACACACACACACACAAATGTAACTATGTGAGGTGACCATGTTAACTAAACTTATTGTAGTAATCATTTTGCAATATATACAAATATCAAATCATTATGTTGTACATTTTAAACGAATACAATCTTATATGTCAATTGTATATCAATAAAACTGGAAACAATATAAATGGTTAAAAAATTTTACTAAGTTTCAAAGATATGAAAATTAAAACAACATCAACATATAATTTATAGTTTCCCTATCTCATTCAATTTTTTTGAAAAAAATTTAATGGCTTCATAGTATTTAGTCAAATGAATAAACCCTAATTTGTTTAATCATCCTCTTCATGTTAAACATTTATATAACTTACAATTTTATTATAACATTGTGATGATATGATGGACATCTGCATATATAAATCTTTGTCTAAGTATATATTTCTTTAGGTTAGATTCCTATAAAAAGTGTTTTTAGGTCAAAACGAATAAAGGAATGAACATTTTAAAGGCTTTTTATATACATTGTCATGTTGCTTCCATAATGTCTATAACAATTTTCACTCCTATGTGACTATATCATTACAGCCTCATTAGTATGGATTGTTATAAGTTTTAAAAAAATCTTTGCCAATTTGACAGGTAAGAAATTGTCTTTTTTCATATTTTTATTGACACTTGAACATTAAAATTTTTCAGTTAACCATTTGTATTTCTTCTTTGATGAAATAATCTGTTTACGTCTTTGTCTGTTTTTTACATTGGTATTAGATTTTCCTTGATTTGTAAGAAATCTTTATAATGAGGAATTAATGTGTCATATTTATTATAAATACTTTCCCCAGTTTGATGTTTGCTTTAAAATTTTGATTTTCATGGTGCATTTTTTAAGGAAAGGGAATCATTGTTAAGTAGCATCTTCATTGAGATTTTGCTCTAAGAGTTCTTCCATGGCATTTGTGCCTAGAGTACTTGACCATTCTAAGATCATTTCAATATCACTACACTTCCTTCTGGGTAAAAACATGCCATTTTTACATTTAACAATTAATACGGAATTAATTTTGATATAAGTTGAGAATCTAAATTGTTTTTATCCTACCAGTTAATTTTATCAACACTATTAAATAATTCTTCCTTTCCTTTTGGGTTGTGATGTAAACCTTAGTATACACTCAGTTTTTATCTATACTGAGGTCTGTTTCTGTGCCTGCTCTGTGGTTCTGTTAGTTCTTGTATGATTATCAGGCTTATAAAGCACTGTAACATCACATTTTACTAGTTGGTAGAGCAAGTCTCTCTCTGTTATACTTCTGTTAGTTCTTGTATGATTATCAGGCTTATAAAGCACTGTAACATCACATTTTACTAGTTGGTAGAGCAAGTCTCTCTCTGTTATACTTTACCAATTCTCAACTATTGGTTCTCCCAAATAAATTTTAGAGACATTTGTCAGTTTTCAAAATACATTGACATTTTTATTATAATTGCATCAAATCTATAAACTAATTTAAGAAAGATACCTTAATAAGATTTTGTCTTTACATGTAAGAAATTAGTAATGACCTAGTTTTTAAAAATAGGTTTCCTACTCAGAGATCATGAACATTGATGACAGGTAGAACAGTGTCCTGCATTGGTCTCTGTTCTCTTGAAAAAGACAATCTGATATGAGCTTTGATGTTAAAATCTCACGTGATTTAAACTCCCCCACAATCCCAGACTCACAGTTTACCATCTATTGACACTACTCATATTACTACATCAGAAGTGTTTTAGTAGTACTCCCTGTAGATTTGTATCCTCCAGAATAAACACTGGAAAGAATGGAGCAAATTATCAGTGAAGGGCAAGGATGGGATGTTCACAGTGCTAAAGACATCCCTGACTTGGATATCTCCTCCTTTGGGATGCTCTGTCTCACCTCCCAGGATGAGATAATAGCCTTGACCTTCCTGACGTTCCTATACCTTGTACATATCTAGTTACCACTTAGCACATGAGAGTTAATTATTGGATTCTATGTCAGCCTTTCCTACCTGACTGATAGCTCCTTAACGGAAAGAGCTATGTTTAATTCATCTTTGTGTCCCCAGGCTCTAGCACAGTAGGTACTCAGAATGTTTCTGAAGAAATAAATTGATGACAGAACAACCTGAAGAGATATAGAAGTTGAAAGATCTCTTTGGGAAGCTCAGAGGGGGATAACAATTTGCCTTGGGTAGAGCCTGGGGCTCAAGGATTTCACCCAATGTGTTACAGAGTGGTTCTATACTCTCAGAGAACATTTTTTTTCTTCTCATGATTTTAAATTACATCATTTTCAAATTACAGAGAAATACATATGTTCATTGAACGACCAAAACTGATTTGTTCTCTTTAACTTTTGCTCTGAACGCTTACCCAAGCACTCTGTACAAAACAGATCCATATGGTCTTTATAAGCCTTCTGATTTGATATGGGTAGGACATAGTACCTGAGGCTTTATTTTCCCCTTAGATTGGAAAATCCGTGGTGTGTCCATCCATCTCCCCCATGAACATGTTCAAGGTGGCTGGATGAAATTAGTTAGCTAGGGAGCAAAATTTGTCTTGGTTTACAAATAACCGGCTCATAGATGAAAAAGTAACTTTGGTACTTGCTTCATATAAACTATCTTTTAACCAACTGGACTGAATTAAAGACAATAAAAGTTAATGAAGAATAAATGTCAAAGCTATGAAATTATATTGCACATTTGTTGATAATTATTGAAAATTTATAAGCAACTGTTCACTGGGGTACATTACACATAACAATGTTGACTGTAAAATGCACATGAATTTGAAGGCTACAGATTTCAACACTGTCATACAGGATTCTAAAATAATTGTACATATACTAGGTTAACATTTTCTCAGTTACTGTGAAATCAATGATAAAAATAAAGAGCCTGGATTTCTTACCTCTTGGAGAACTTCGTCTAAGATTTCAGCAATTTTTTCATGTGGCTGTTCAAAGTTCATGTCCTTTGCCATTTCAACTGTCTCCTTTATTATGGAAAGAACTTCTGGATGATCTGCAGTTACCTCCTCTATCACATATTCTATTACATCTAAAGTAAAATAAATCAATAAATTAACGCCATTAATAATTTTAGTAAACAATGCTATTTGCAATAGAACATGATTGTAAATACCTAACCCAAGGAAGTACTCTTTGTGTTCCTGCAGCACATGCCCGAAAAAGGGAGAAATAGACTGGATGGGAAATAAGTCAGGAATCACAAAATAACAGAGCAGTGGCTTAAAGCCAGTGCATCAGAATGAAAGTTAATGAGGCATGAAAAAAGTCATGTCAGGCAGGAGTCAAAACTCAGGAAGCCACGGAGAAGACGTAGGAAACAAAGGCTTCCAGGGGTCAGGCTAAAACTTGGGCATCTAGGGAATGAGTCAGAAAACAAAATAAATACTTCCAATTATAAGCATGAGACTAAATGCGACAATAAGAGGACGGGAGGTAGGCAAGTTGGAGGGGATGGAAGAAAGGGTGGCATAGGCTGGTTTTTGAAGTGTTAGACTTGATTCTTGTCTCATTGTGTGCTGAATGTTTCCTTACACGACTGAGCTGGCTCACAGGCTGCACCATGATATAAACATTCATCCACTCCTCTAATGGGACATGAGATTGGCAGCTCCACCTGACTCCTCTACCTCTGCCTTTCCAATAGTGCCTCCTGAGCTGCCCCAAGGCTCTATCCATCAGGGTCTCATGCGAGAGCCCAATTGATCCTTGCCCAGAAAAACCCCAAAGGACCTTTGAAGAGCAGCTGCCTGCTGCCATCCCTGTCGTAAAGTGAGAAGTCTGTTCTCAGGGATAGAGAGAGCCAGCAGTTTCTGGAGAGCCAGAGTGGAAGAGGCAGGAACCCAAGATCTTCCGATAGCCAGGGAAAGAGGACATGAGGAGGCAGAAATAGCCAGGCAAAGGTACTAAATGTGACAGAAGATGCTAGTGGTCTATCCAATATCTGGTCTCCTTTTCCTTAGTAACAGAACCCTGATTTTGTTAGGGTCAGCCATGTGCCTAGCTAAAAACACTACATCTCCTAACTTCCCTTATTGTTTGGATGGCTGGTAGATAAGATGCAAGAAAAATTTGGGAAGGGGAGGCGGTGAGTCTTCTTGTTTTCTATTTAAAGAGGAACAACTCAGCTGGATGGAATGCCAATTTTTTGTCCCTTGTCTTTTCCCTTTTCCTGCACACTGATATGATGGCTGGCACGCTAGCAGCCATCTTGTGAATTATTACAGTAGCCACATGCCAGGAATGGCAGAAAAAATAGATCTCCTATCTTCTCAATATTCTTGTTCACAAAAACAATATATCACATGTTATTTTTTCTGTGTTCCTGCATGTCTAACTGTTCATATTATAGTAGCCTTTAAGATAAAGTAAGTGGATATTAATAATACTTTTTTCAAAAAAAACCACACACATGTTACTCCTTCAAAATTCTAAAGGAACTATTTGTGATTTTTAGATCCACAGTCTAAGAGAACCAAATTACCCAAATGTTAATTTACCTTTTTTTGAATCCAACATTAGATCTTGACTAGAGTCTTGTTGACTTCTTTGAAGTGTAGACATTTTACTTGTTTCTTTTTCATCTGTGAATAAAACTCTGTTAACACGTAAAGAACAGTATTTAAAGTGTAGGTGAATCCCAAAGAAGATTGTGGTATGGGTCCAGGGACCCAGGACTCATGTTCCCAATTTCTTAAAAAATTAAAATAACAACCATAATAATCAAATAGGTAAACATATCTATCAGCAGTAGAAAATAAAGATAATGACTTAACTTATGACAAAACCAAGAGTAATTTCAGTTTCATATAATGCCAGTGGATGTAAATTGAAAAAAAAAATCAAATTTTCCCTTCCTTAGGTAACTAACAGACTCTTGGCTCCAAGAGGTAAAGGCTGTGCTTATCTCAGACACAGGGGGGAGAAAGGGTGCCTTTTACCAGGGTACACTGGCAGTGTTGGCATCCCTCTAGCAGTGGGTAGAGGCACTGATGACTGCTTCTATCTTGGACAGCTTCCCCCAAAGAGGGAACAGATAATACAAGGGAGGGGCTCCCTTTGTGTATGTACTGGTGCTGGGAATTCCGCAGCAGCAGAGATGGGGTTCCCAGATGCCACTTGGCCAAAATTTTAATTTCTGGGTCTTCTGTTAAGTGTGTGTGTGCGCATGCATGCTGGGGGAGGAGGAGTGTCATATATAAGTTTCTGACAGTGCCCAGTTCAATTCCTACTCAGCTTGAAATAAACACAAGGCAAAGACACGTCTATCTGAATCAGGAGGAGAAACCAAATAGAAAAGATCAGCCCTACATTATATAACACAATAAATTATATATGCAATTAAAAATTAAATACAAAAAGGTCAGACCAATAAAAAAAAGAATATAAGTATATATATTAAATCTCTGGTTGAGAGGAAGACTTTTTAAGCCTGAAAGTAAATGGAAGAAATCAACAAAGGGGAAGTAATGATTTGACTATGAAAATGTGAAAAATTCCTCTACTTCAAAAACAGCAAGCTGATTTAAAAGACAAACCACCCAATTTGGAAAAAAAATATGAAAAATAAGTGAGTAATATAGAAAATGTATATAGGAACCATATAACTGATACAATTTAGAAAAATGGGCAAAAGACAAAAATGGTCACCTCAGAAAAGAAGAAATATAAATGGCTAACACAGTATTAAAATACTAAACTTCAGAAATAGTCAAATAAAAACTAAAATAATATTTAAAAAGAGAAAATACCGAGGAAACTATAACATGTAGTTTGTATATTCCTGACGGGAACATAATTTGGAACAACTTTATGCAAAGCAATTTGACTGTCTGTAGCTTCATACTCATCAAACTAGTGACTCCACTTATGTCAACATGCAGACAAAACTTCATGTAGAAAATTCATTGGAAAAAAATTTACTGGAGCATTATTTGTATTAGTAGCAAAAAAATAATTTAAGTTTTCGATGTAATGAACTAGTTAAACCTATTACCTATAAATAGGGAAATTGTGCAGTAATTTTAAAGGAGGGTTAAAATATTTTCTAATGAAATTATATAATTAAATGTAACATTATAAATAAAAAATAAAGATAGTTTATATTGTATGCTCTTGATTATATAAATGGAAAAGTTTTATAAGGGTAAATAGCACTAAATGATAACATTTCATTGCTACAACTTTGGGTTTATGATGCTCTGATTCCGACCCATTAAAGGAAGCAGAGAGCTTTTAAGAAAATTTATTATTGTATGATAATAATTGTGTCACGTCTGGAAACATACAAAAAAATCTGGGGGGCGTTCTAACTGTATTAGGCTTGCTGGGTTCTATTTTCTTCTTCATTCTGGTAAATCTATTTCTGTTCTACAGCTGCTCAGTTTAAATCTGTAAGAGAGAAGCTAACTCTTTTTCTCTTAAAGTTTCCAATTTGAGGGAGGGGGTGGGTAATTTTAAGCTTCAATATAAACATGATAAAATATGGAATAAATGGGAATAAGATCCACAAGCATGGCATTAGCAGCTCATTTTGTGACCGTCTTTATCATCTGACTTCATTTTGGCTTCTTCACTGTCCTCTAAAGAGCTTTCTCTTTGGGATTCAAGAGTGAACACTGCAGTGAAAGAATAATGTGCTTTATCAGCTAATCTGTTTATATTAGAAAAGATTTGGCTAATAATATTAGCAACATTTTCTTTATCATCTTCATCAAATGACAGATGCAACTCTTCTGAGCTTTTATATGCATCAGTTGGGAACTCATTTTCCTTCCTTTCAAATTCTCTTTGAGGGTCTTTTGAAGTTGACTGGGCTGAAAGAGAGTAATTGGCTGTGTTAGCAAAAGGTAGCTGGGGGTGGGTAGACAGCCTTGGGCGTGTGAGTTCTGACTCAGTGTGGCTTTGGTGAATCATTTGGTCTCCTTGTCTAAGCTTCTAGTGGGCAAAATGAGGATAATTAAACTGAAAACATCACTGCAACATTAACTGAGATAATGGGTGTAAACAATGAACTTAGAAAAGGCTTGGCACACAGGAAGCCTGCTCCATATTAGCTGCCATCCTCTGTATTATTATATAATTTTCTGTCTTAAAAAACCTCAGTATTCTCCACTGACAAAATTTCTTAAAAATATATTGGAGTGTGTGATGAATTGGGAGATTGGGATTGACATATATACACTAATATGTATAAAATGGATAACTAATAAGAACCTGCTATATAAAAAAATAAAATAAAATCCAAAAAATATATATATATAGGAGTAAAACCCCTAGCAAACAAATTCCAATTTTTTAAATGTTAAAAAGGGTTACCTTATTGTCAGATTTGGAATAATTAGTGAATTTGAAAAGAGATTTAGGTTTGTAGCATATAAGAGATATCATCTATTTCTATAGTCCAGTGAGAAAAGGCAATTTGTGGAAAGATGTAAAATCTGTGATATCATGCCACAATTTGATGTGAAAGGAATCACTACAGACTCCGAGAAACATTACAGAACACTGTTCATCCTCCAGAAGCCCTGCTTCCTCTCTCCATCCACGTTTCAGTTAAATGTTCCCTCTTCAAAGATGTCTTCCCTGGTTATCTTAACACTCCAGTGCCCCTACCACAATCACCACCTGCCCGATTACTGTGTTATATATTTTTTCTATCTGTTTACTTTTTCCCCCTCTACCCCCCATTAAAATGTAACCACCTCAAGGACAGGAGCTTCAAGTGTCTTGTTCACCTCTGTTGCTCAGGGTCTAGAATCATGTCTAATACAAGAAGGTACTCAAGTGTTTTTGAATGAATTAAAGAATTCATTTTTGAATGAATTAACAAATGCATTTTATCCAGGCTCAAACAGATTGAGTAACAAGCCACCTTAGTAGTCTGGGTCAATACTTCTCAGGCTTTAGTTTGTGAGTTGCCCAAGAGTATTTATCTTTAATTTTGGTCTTAATTTTGAAGATAATATGATAAATACATAAATTCATTCTTTTTAACATCTTTATTGGAGTATAATTACTTTACAACGTTGTGTTAGTTGCTGCTCTATAAAAAAGTGAATCAGCTATACGTATACATATATCCCCATATCCCCTCCATCTTGTGTCTCCCTCTCACACTCCCTATCCCACCCCTCTAGGTGGACACAAAGCACCAAGCTGATCTCTCTGTGCCATGCAGCTGCTTCCCATTGGCTATCTATTTTACATTTGGTAGTGTATATATGTCCATGCCACTCTCTCACTTCGTCCCAGCTTACCCTTCCCCCTCCCCGTGTCCTCAAGTCCATTCTCTGCATCTGCGTCTTCATTCCTGTCCTGCCCCTAGCTTCATCAGAACCTTTTTTTAAGATTCCATATATATGTGTTAGCATACGGTATTTGTTTTTCTCTGACTTACTTCACTCTGTATGATAGACTCTAGGTCCATCCACCTCACTACAAATAACTCAATTTCATTTCTTTTTATGGCTGAGTAATATTCCATTGTATATATGTGCCACATCTTCTTTACCCATTCATCTGTCAATGGACACTTAGGGTGCTTCCATGTCCTGGCTATTGTAAATAGTGTTGCAACGAACATTTTGGAATATGACTCTTTTTTAATTATGGTTTTCTCAGGGTATATGCCCAGTAGTGGGATTCCTGGGTCATATGGCCGTTCTATTTGTAGTTTTTTAAGGAACCTCCATACTATTCTCCATAGTGGCTGTATCAATTTACATTCCTGCCAACAGTGCAAGAGGGTTCCCTTTCTCCACACCCTCTCCAGCATTTATTGTTTGTAGATTTTTTGATGATGGCCATTCTGACTGGTGTGGTGATACCTCATTGTGGTTTTGATTTGCATTTCTCTAATGATTAGTGATGTTCAGCATTCTTCCATGTGTTTGTTGGTAATCTGTATATCTTCTTTGGAGAAATGCCTATTTAGGTCTTCTGCCCATTTTTGGATTGGGTTGTTTGTTTTTTTGATATTGAGCTGCATGAGCTGGTTGTATATTTTGGAGATTAATCCTTTGTCAGTTGCTTCATTTGCAAATATTTTCTCCCATTCTGAGGGTTGTCTTTTCATCTTGTTTATGGTGTCCTTTGCTGTGCAAAAGCTTTGAAGTTTCATTAGGTCCCATTTGTTTATTTTTGTTTTTATTTCCATTTCTCTAGGAGGTGGGTCAAAAAGGATCTTGCTGTGATTTATGTCATAGAGTGTTCTGCCTATGTTTTCTTCTAAGAGTTTGATAGTATCTGGCCTTACATTTAGGTCTTTAATCCATTTTCAGTTTATTTTTGTGTATGGTGTTAGAAAGTGTTCTATTTTCATTCTTTTACATATAGCTGTCCAGTTTTCCCAGCACCACTTATTGAAGAAGCTGTCTTTTCTCCATTGTATGTTCTTGCCTCCTTTATCAAAGATAAGGTGACCATATGAGCATGGGTTCATCTCTAGGCTTTCTGTTCTGTTCCATTGATCTATATTTCTGTTTTAGTGCCAGTACCGTACTGTCTTGATTACTGTAGCTTTGTAGTAGAGTCTGAAGTCAGGGAGTCTGATTCCTCCAGTTCCGTTTTTCTTTCTCAAGATTGCTTTGGTTATTTGGGGTCTTTTGTGTTTCCATACAAATTGTGAAATTTTTTGTTCTAGTTTTATGAAAAATGCCATTGGTAGTTTCATAGGGATTGCATTGAATATGTAGATGGCTTTGGGTAGTAGAGTCATTTTCACAATGTTGATTCTTCCAATCCAGGAACATGGTATATCTCTCCATCTGTTTGTATTTCTTTCATCAGTGTCTTATAGTTTTCTGCATACAGGTCTTTTGTCTCTTTGGGTAGGTTTATTTCTAGGTATTTTACTCTTTTTGTTGCAATGGTAAAGGGGAGTGTTTCCTTAATTTCTCTTTCAGGATTTTCGTCATTAGTGTATAGTAATGCAAGAGATTCCTGTGCATTAATTTTGTATCCTGCTACTTTACCAGATTCATTGATTAGCTCTAGTAGTTTTCTGGTAGCATTTTTAGGATTCTCTATGCATAGTACCATGTCATCTGCAAACAGTAACAGGTTTACTTCTTCTCTGATTTGGATTCCTTTTATTTTTTTTATTCTCTGATTGCTGTGGCTAAAACTTCCAGAACTATGTTGAATAACAGTGGTGAGAGTGGGCACCCTTGTCTTGCTCCTGATCTTAGAGGAAATGCTTTCAGTTTTTCACCACTGAGAACAATGTTGGCTGTGGGTTTGTCATATATTGCCTTTATTATGGTGAGGTAGGTTCCCTCTATGCCTACTTTCTGGAGGGTTTTTAAAATAAATGGGTGTTGATTTTCATCGAAAGCTTTTTCTGCAACTATTGAGATGATCATATGGTTTTTATCCTTCAATTTGTTAATATGGTGTATCACATTGATTGATTTGTGTATATTGAAGAATCCTTGCATTCCTGGGATAAATCCCACTTGATCGTGGTTTATGATCCTTTTAATGTGCTGTTGGATTCTGTTTGCTAGTATTTTGTTGAGGATTTTTGCATCTATCTTCATTAGTGATATTGGCCTGTAGTTTCTTTTTTTGTGACATCTTTGTCTGGTTTCTGTATCAGGGTGATGGTGGCCTTGTAGAATGAGTTTGGGAGTGTTCCTCCCCCTGTTATATTTTGGAAGAGTTTGAGATGGATAGGTGTTAGCTCTTCTCTAAATGTTTGATGGAATTCACCTGTGAAGCCATCTGGTCCTGGGCTTTTGTTTGTTGGAAGATTTTTAATCACAGTCTCAATTTCAGTGCTTGTGATTGGTCTGTTCGTATTTTCTATTTCTTCCTGGTTCAGTCTCAGAACGTTGTGCTTTTCTAAGAATGTATCCATTTCTTCCAGGTTGTCCATTTTATTGGCATATAGTAGTAATCTCTCATGATCCTTTGTATTTCTGCACTGTCAGTTGTTACTACTCCTTTTTCATTTCTAATTCTGTTGATTTGAGTCTTCTCCCTTTTTTTCTTGATGAGTCTGGCTAATAGTTAATCAACTTTGTTTATCTTCTCAAAGAACCATAGTTTTATTGGTCTTTGCTATTGTTTCCTTCATTTCTTTTTCATTTATTTCTGATCTGATCTTTATGATTTCTTTCCTTATGCTAACTTTGGAGAGTTTTTTTGTTCTTCTTTCTCTAATTGCTTTAGGTGCAAGGTTAGGTTGTTTATTTGAGATGTTTCTTGTTTCTTAAGGTAGGATTGTATTGCTATAAACTTCCCTCTTAGAACTGCTTTTGCTGCATCCCATAGGTTTCGGGTTGTCGTGTTTTCATTGTCATTTGTTTCTAGGTATTTTCTGATTTCCTCTTTGATTTCTTCAGTGATCTCTTGGTTATTTAGTAGCATATTGTTTAACCTCCATGTGTTTGTATTTTTACAGTTTTTTTCCTGTAATTGATATCTAGTGCTAACAGCCATAAAAGGGGAAATAGACAGTAACACAATAATAGTAGGGGACTTTAACATCCCACTTTCACCAATGAACTGATCATACAAAATGAAAATAAATAAGGACATACAAGCTTTAAATGACACATTAGACTAGATGGACTTAATTGATATTTATAGGACATTCCATCCAAAAACAATATAATACACTTTCTTCTCAAGTGCTCATGGAAGATTCTACAGGATAGATCATATCTTAGGTCACAAATCCAGCCTTGCTAAATTTAAGGAAATTGAAATCATATAATAAATTCATTCTTTATCATCTAGATGATCATTTGGATGGTATGTTATTTCAACGCTGGTTTTTTTGATGTTGTTTTTTATAATCTCTCCGGCACCTGGTTGGCCTCTCTTACTTGTTTATAGGCTAATAATAAAGAAGAGAGGCAGATTTATTAGGCAAAAAATGTGTTTTTGCCTAGCAAAAGCTCAATACTGCCATGTAAGAAGTAATTTCCTTGATATTTAAATAGTTTCAAGCATAGAAAGTGATGGCAAGCTTCCCAGTTTATATAAAGTTAGTGAAACTCTGATAGCAAATTCTGACAAATAGAGCATGTACACACACACACACACACACACACACACACACACAAACTATAAATGAATCACACTTCTGAGTATAAAAAAAATTCTAGATTAACAGCTAAAAGAAATTCAGAAAATCAGAAATACAAGAATGGCTTAGTGTTGGAAAATATATTAGTATAATTGATCAAATCAGTAGGTCAACGGATTAGAAATTTTATGATCATCTTGATAGATTCTGAGAAGGCATGTGATAATGTCCAACATCCATTCTGGATAAAAATATTTAATAACGTTATGAATAAACATTGACGAGATCCCTTTACTGAGGCCCACTATCACTTCCACCATTTAACATCATTCTAGAACTGCTAGCCTACATAATTATTCAAGAAAGGAAATAAGCATAAATATTGGGAAAAAAGGAGTTGAAACTATGCTTCTTTTCAAACGATAAGATTGGCTATCTGCAAAACTCAAGAGACTCAACTAAAAATCTATCAAAACTAGGAAGTAAGTTTAGTAAGGTGGCTTGTTACAAAGAAACATAAAAATCAAACAGCTTTCCAACATACAGGTAATAACTACTTGGAAAACGTAATAGAAAAATAATCCCATTTAATAGTAACAAAATGACAAAATTTCTAGAAATAAACTTATTAAGAAAAGTATTGACAATACATGAAGAAAGTTATAAAATGTTAAGGAAGGTTAGAAGTATTAGGCCAATAAATGGAGATTTAATCTGTCTGCATGAGAAGATTTAATAGTAAAGATGTGAATCCTCATCAATTTATTGTAGAATGTTAACACAATCCTCCCACTAGGATTTGCTGTAAAACTTGACAAAATTCTCCAAGCATCCCAAAGCCTAGTACAGCTCCTGGCACCCAGTATGTACTCATTTTATGGATAAATGAAAGAATACCCAGGAATAATTTTAAAACAGAATGTTTTGAGGAGGAACTTGCATTACTGGATTTAAAATGCATCATAAGATTTTAATAATATTTTGCATTAAAGGTTGTAATATAAAGATCAAATCACAGAAAGTTCAGAAGTTTACACACACACAAACTTAAGATAAAGTTGCCCTTTCAAACATCCAGTAGAATTATGGATAATTTAATAAGTGTTATTTGTAAAATGCCTCACCATTTAGAAAAAATGAATTTAGATCTCTAGCACAAAATTTATGACAATAATTACATATTAATTAGAAAGAAGCATTATTTTAAAATGAGATAATGCAATTTTGTATATGCCATAGGACCATAATTAATCATTACAAATATGAATAGAAGAGAGAAGGGTGAAGCATGCATCACATTCTTATCAGTGAATATCTCTGGGGAGTAAGTATGAGTGACTTTTTCTTCCATGTGCTTTTTCCAGTTTTCTGTGATCACTTGAGAGACACAGGAGATAAGAATACAGACACTGATTTGAATCCTCATCACTTGCTGCCTGTGGTCAAATCATATAACTCCTCTGAGCCTTAATTTCTTCATCCACTAAAAATAGAGATATAAATACCTACCTTATCCATATGGTTATTGAGGTTATAATTTTATAACTTCATTTTTAAGGTGCAAACAAAGCTTGTCCACTTGCTACTTGACTTATGTTACCTGCCTGGCCCCTCTTGGCAACTGGGTTTGCCACCCTAGTCTAGACATAAATATTTAAGAAATCCTTCTGCTAACACTTCAAACAACAGCAACAACCTACTTCACAGGTCTATTATGAGGATCAAATACGAAAATACATGTAATGCATTTAGCATAGCCTCAGCATATAGTAAATGCTCAATTAATTTAGCTATTATTTCTTTCGTAATGAGGAAAATTTTATTAGGAAAAGAATATTTGAAATTGAGGCAGTGATGGTTATAGTAGGATGATTATATAGTAGGATGGTTATAGTATGACAGTATACTGCCACAGCTTCTGGGAAATCCAAACAGTGGTGGTTAAATCTAGTCTAAAATTGCTGGAGCTAATCTCAAATTTTGGATCCAGATCTTTGAATGTGAGGAAGATCCCACAAAATGTACAGGAAGTGCTGCACTGAGAGTATTCCATTAAGAAGAGATGTTTAGATTAAACTACTTTCATGTGTTCTAAATGGTAGATATAAATTCTACCAAAACCAATCAATAAATTTTCAAAAGTAGCCAAGAAATGAAAACTCTCATTTTTCCTGGAGAAAACTAGAAACTCGCCCTCCCCCCAACCCCAGACCAAAACTCTGTGTCTATTTTAAAATAATATGATAAGCAGTGAGACTCAGGAAGAGGAAGAATGGTCAAGAGAAAGAACTCTGGGACTTTGGAAACGAGGGTTCAAGTCTCAGCTATGCCACCAGCTGGGTAAATATATCAGGAAGCCATTTAACCTACTGTGCCTCTGTTTCCTCATCTGTAAAGTTATGTAATTGTGTTAATGGATCACCAAGTCTTTTTCCGGTTTCACTGTTTTATAACTTTTGGATTTGAAATTAATATTCCCCAAATAGAAATATTTAATTACAATCAAGGCTGATACACAGCCTAAAACAACAGCAACAACAGCAACAACACAAACTCTACAAGTCAGGTGAAGTGTTGTCATCACAACTGGTATAAATAAAGGTGCAAATTCTGCTCAGTCTCTGCCCAGCAAGCAGATCTATTAAAGTAAAGAAATCTGAATTTGGAAACTCTGATTCCTTTCCTTAGTCGTCCAGAACTTAAATCTTTTTCTCTGTGTAAGATTCAGGTTTATGTATATTCATTTCTTCAACCACTTATTAAGAGGCTGCAATGCAGTGTGCAAGGCGCCAGGGATATCAAGACAAGCAAACCAAGTTCTTGCCTTCAGGTAGTCAAGCTTAACTGTTGACCTAAGCTTAAAACACACATTTTAAACAGATAGTTCACCTTGTTTTTTAGCTTGTAGTTCTGAGAGAAGCCGCTCTTTCACAGCTTTAATGGCTGCTTCAGTGGCCTCAGCTATAGTATTTCTGGTTAGCGTTTCGAGGGCTTTATCAAAACGTGGTTGGACAAGTTTATCGTAGTCAACTACCTGCAAAGAATATTTGAGAAAACCAACATAAGCACAAGTTACTCTGAATATTAAGCACACTGTTCATCTACATCTATTTCTATAGCTATACCTATCCATCTCAAAAATCTTAATGCTGCTGGAGGTATGTTATTCTCAGAATTCAGTGATTTTTGAGTACTTGCTTTCACAGAAATTCAATATATATATAAATATATATTTATATTTGTATGATCATGTAATATACATTCAAATTACATGTATATTTTTAAAATCAACATTTTATGGATAATCTACATATAATTAAAGGCACCCATTTTAAGTACAGAGTTTGATGAGTTTTTACAAATATATACATGACGACCACAATCAAAATATAGAACATTTATATCACCCCAAAAAGTTCCCTCTCATCCCCCTTTATAGTCAGTTCCTGGCACCTGGCAACCACTTTGTTTTCTGTCACTATAAATTAGTTTTGCCTTTTCTAGAATTTCATATAAATAGAACCATACAGTGTATAATCTTTTCCAAGCTTTCTTACCTTAGCATAATGTTTTTGAGATTCATCAGTGTAACTGTATATCTCAGTAATCTATTCCTTTTTGTTTTTGAGTAGTATCATTGTATGAATATACCATAGTTTTTAATCCATTCATCATGGACATTTGGGTTGTTTCCAGTTTTGGCAATTTAAAAGTACCAATGAACATTTGTGAGAAAGTCTTTTTGTGGACATTACGTTTTCACATCTCTTGGATAAATGCTGAGGAGTAGAATTACTGGGTCATATGATTAAGTGTATGTTTGACTTTATAATAAATAAAGCACTAAACTGTTTCCAGAGTGGTTAAAGCTATTTTAAAGTCCTAGCAGCAAAGTATGAAAATTGAAGTTATTCCACCTCATCACCAACACTTGGTTTTGTGAATCTTTCACATTTTAGCCACCCTAGTTGGTGTGAAGTCTCATTGCAGTTTAAATTTACATTTCCCTAATCACTGACAATTTTGAGCTTCTTTTTATGAGCTTATTGGTCATTCACTTACCCACATGTTTTTAAGCATATGTTCAACTTTTGCCTAGTTAAAAAATTAGGTTAGAATTCTACATATATTTTGAATATAAGTCCTTTGTTAGGTAGATTATATACTTAATACTGAATGTTGGGCTGTTAGATTTATATATGCCTTTTAAGTTTAAATAATATTTCCATACTTCTAGATTCAATTTTGCTTTTCCTTCAATATGCTTATATTACTTTATTCCATGCCAACAAAAATACATCCACACCATCATTTTTAATGGATGAACAGTACTGTATTAGATGAATATATTACAACTTAATATTTAACTAAAATACCAATTATATTTAGATATACATGATTTTGTTATTATAAACTAGGTTATGAAGAACATAGTTATGTATATGTCTTTGATAGTTTCTTCAGGAAAAACATATAGTTCAAAGGATATGTATAGATTTTAGGCTTTTATATGTATTTCCAATTGCTATCCCTAATGATTATACCCTAACCAGCAATGTATGAGAAATGTACTTTCCCAATCCTAGCCACACATCAATACTGGTTGTTAATATGATTTTTCAACAGTGAGATTGACATGACATATATCTGTTTTTTTTGGCCTCTCCCTGGTTATCAAGGTGATACTCCTTTTCTCATGTGTAATGGCTATTTGGATCAACTATTTTGTGAACTGCCTGTTTGCTATCATTTTCCATTGGGGCTTTTACATATTGATTTGTAAAACCTCTTTACATTTTAAAATTATAATTCTTTTGTCTGACACATACTGTGATGGTCTTAAAACATGTCCACAAATGCTTTAATATTCCTTTCTTCAGAAGGTGAAGCCTAATTCCCCTCTTCTTTAGTGTAGGCAGGACTCAATGACTTACTTCAAATGAATATAGTATGGTGCATTTTTCATTTAAAAAGGGAAATGGGGGCTTCCCTGGTGGCGCAGTGGTTGAGAGTCTGCCTGCCGATGCAGGGGACACGGGTTCGTGCCCCGGTCCGGGAAGATCCCACATGCTGTGGGGCAGCTAGGCCCGTGAGCCATGGCTGCTGAGCCTGCGCATCTGGAGCCTGTGCTCTGCAACGGGAGAGGCCACAACAGTGAGAGGCCCGCGTACCGCAAAAAAATAAATAAATAAATAAAAATAAAAAGGGAAATGGCAAACCACAGAATGGTAGAAAATATTCATAATGTTTATTAGAAAATATTCATAATGTTTATAATAAAAAAAAATCTGTACATAGACAACATAAGGAACTCCTACCAATAATATGCAAAAAAGTTAAAAATGGGCAAGAGGCTTGAACAAAGTGAACAAACACTTCAAAAAGTGAATATCTGAATAACATGAAAAAATGTTGAACCTCATTAGTCATCAGGGAAATGCAAATTAAAACCTCAGTGAGATATACCCACTAGGATGGCTAAAATTAGAAAGACTGACCATAACAAAAGTTGGCAGGAATGTGGAACTCTCATACACTGCTGGTAGGATAGTAAATTGGTAGGACTGGTCTTGAAAACAGTTTGGCATTTTCTACACAAGTTGACTATGTATGTATACCTTATGTCCCAGAAATTTTACTCCTAGATATACCTTCAAACTATATAAAGATATGCATGTATACACCAAGAAACAGGTACAAGACTGTTTATAGCAATGTTATTCACAATTCCCCGAACTGAATCAACCTAAGTTTTATTGACACTCAAATGGATAATAAATCATAATATAATTCAATCAATAGAATACAATAAAATAATAAAAATAAGCTATAGCTATAACATGCATAAATATCACAATTATAATGTTAAGTGAAAGAAGCTAGACACAAAAAACATAAACTGTTTTAAGTCCATAAAGTTAAAAAATATGCAAAGCTAATCTATGGTATTTGAATGTGTGCTTACATGGTAAAACCATAAAAGAAAAGTACAGAAGTGAGTATCATAAAGTTCAGGGCAGTGGTTACCTTTGTGGAAGGAGTAAGAGGACTGATATTAGAAAGAGGCATAAGGCGGCTTCTGGGGTTCCGTGTCTGACCTAGGTGGTGGTTACATGGGGGGTTGTTTTGTGATATTTCAATGAGCTTCACTTTTCTGTATGTTTGTCATATTTTACAATAAAAAAGTTAAAAGCAAGTAGGAAATGTTACCCCTGTGTTTAAAAGAATTTAATAGCATTTGGAATAAATTCAAACTCCTTCCCAGGGCCTGCACTGTCTGACTACATCTTCAGCCATCTCCACCTTGTGCTGTTCCTCCTTTCACACTACATGCTCCAGCCACACTGGCCTTCATATAACTCCTCTACATTCCAATTCCTCATCAAATCCTTTGGCTCTATCTTCAAATTATATCCCAAATCTGCCCACTTCTTACCACCTCTACTGCTATCACTCTGGTCTAAGCTAAAAGTAATTTCTCTTCACTTACCGAAGGTGGAGAATAAGATCACTGAGGGGAGAGGTCAAGGAACTGTCAGGTCAATGTGTTGGGAGGGTCATCTTTGTAGATAGTGAAATTACCAAGAATGATGACAGGAATGAGTGTGTGGAGGAAGGGTCGGTGGGCCAGGAGGGGTGTAACCCAGGGAACAGGAGATGAGTGAAACCAAGAAAGGTAATGGGTGGCACAGTCTGCATGACATAGCAGTCAAATCTGGGGACTTTCGGGAGTGGCTATGGTCTGGAAGCTGCACTAAAGCATCGAGGAAGATGCCTTCCCCACTCCAAGCCCAGTGGAACAATTACCCAGTTGACAGTATAAAATTAAGAAAGCTGAGCACAGGGAATTCCCTGGCGGTCCAGCAGTTTGGACTCCGTGTTTTCACTGCTGAGGGCCCAGGTTCAATCCCTGGTCAGGGAACTAAGATCCCACAATCTACGCTGTGCGGCTAAAAAGAAATTTTTAACTTAAAAAAAAACAGAAGAAAGAAACACCTATCAGGCTGCAACAGAAGAATGATTTATTGAAGTTGGAGTTTGGGGGGTTTAAAAAAAAAAAAGAAAACTGAGTACAAATCCTAAAAGTCCTAAAATCCCACAAAGTATAATCAAGTATAGATAGGTAGAAAGCTAGTTAGGTAGCTAGCTAAGTAGTTACCTTTCCTTTGTAATGTTTTGCAAGCAGATTGCTAAGTGTTGTTTTCCCTGAAGACTGAGGTCCAAATATGAACACTTTAAATGGTGGTGCTGGCATAGGTGGAAGAAGATAGGGACGTGGGTTCAATAAAAATGTTTTTAATGCTTCTTCTGATGAAAGCCAGTATATTTTACCTAGAAAACTTAAAAAATGACATTATCATAAACAACTGAAAAGAGGTATGGGCAAGTTTTTAAATTAAATTCTGAAAATCTTACTTACCTCACAGAAAACTCTGGCAATCCTTGAAAAATTTTACCTTCTTTTAAAGTCACCGGACATGTATGTCCCCATCTGCTTCTCTGCCATCTGTATCTCGGTGCAATAAGTTTACAAGCTGCAAGAGTACGGAACAGCTCATCCTGTTAATAGCAAACAACATTAAAAATGTGGGCATAAGTTTGGCTGAAATTCACATTATTATTTCATTTCTTCTTTGATCATGTTCTACTATTTAAGAAATAATTCATAAAGGAAATTTTGGTTTTTTCCTCAATTGCAACCATTCTGTACTTGTCCAAAATTTAATAAGACAAATAGTTTTCATTTCTGTTTTAAGACCTTGTTTAAATTTTACTGAGCATTTTCTCTTGTAGGGTAGAATGAGCATAAGGTGGATAGAGCATTTTCTATTATCTGTTTCAGGAAACAGATTCTGAAAAATTCTTATTGAAAAGGTTTGAAAACATACCAGAATCTTAGCTAATTTACATAAGTTTTAAAATAGGAAGATGTTACATGCAGATTTGCATTGACTTAGCTGTTTCATTCTTCTTAAATGTAAAGTCTCCCTCAGCAATCCTCTGTTCGTCACCTGCAGAGTAGCTAAGAACCACTTCCCTACCGACTGCAGACTGCTGAGAGGGTCACTGTCCTAGCGCTACCTTGGCAGGGACAAGAGAACTGGAGGGAAACGACATGGTAGGCAACTGCAAGGGGGACAGGTCCAGGCTGGCTCCCTCCCACCTTCAGATGTGGATCTCACATGTATTGCTGGTTCCAGAGCTGACTGTGGAGGACAGATGAGAATGGAAGCTCTGGTCTTGCCTGCACTGCTGCAGTATATGAGAGCAAAGAGGCATGCTGGTTTCGGGGATGTTGCATGGATGTCCCCACCTGAAGGCTGGAAGAAGCTAGATGGGAAGGAAACTGTCAATGCTTAGGGGAGCTGAATGACACTGAGAACCTTGTCGGTGGGGCACATTTGGCTACCACCCTTCTCCATGAGTCCACAGACAACGAGCTAGGGACTGAAATGTACCCAGTTAAGACAGGAAGCAGGCACTTTTTCCTTATCATCCCTATTTCCTGTCCAAACTTGAAGAAAGTGTGTGAATAGCAGACCATGCTCCTCTCTCAACTTTGAGCCCCCGAGGCTACATATCTAGCGGGGGCTGAGGGGCGATGAAAAGATGAGCTTTCAAATGAGTTCGATATCACAGCCGTAAAAATGATCATGACTGTCTCTGGTTAAAGGCAGACTGAACACATATACATTTGTGTTTGCTTTTTTCCTAAAACCTTGCAAAAATGACAGCAGAGGAATGAAAAAAGAAATGAACTCACGAGGACACGGAGACTGGGAGAAGAGACCAGAGGAGCTGACAGCTAAGCAGCCGCAGCTATATACTTTTGTGTGTAGCTCCCTAGGCCCTCAGAGCTCATTGTGGTGAGCCCTGGAGACCCGCTGGACAGATCTTGTCAATATTTCTTTACCTTGTAGCCTAGCTCCTTGGTCTTCTCCTCCAACAAGGCGTATCTCTCTGTTTCGTGCCTGCTGCGCTGCCGGTGGCCAACCACGTGCTTGTTCGTGATGAGAAATTTCCAGCTGCTTCTGATAGTGGTTATGCTTTTCGATTTTGGTGTCAAAGTGCTTGAGCTCTTCCCAAAAGGATTCCAGTTCCTTCTCTGTGAAGTTGGCTGACCTGGCCAGGTTCCACAGATCCATCACCTGGGGCTCGTCGAACCTGCCTTGGCGCCGCAGCCCCGGTGGCCGACTTTCTGCAGGTGGTCGAAGTCCTGGCTTATGTCCCGCAGCCTGTCCTTCACTCGGCATGTCTGCTCTGCAGCACATTCTCCTGGCTGTGGGTCATGTCGGCGGGACTGACGACGTTTTCCTTAATTTCTTCTGTCCTGCTCAGGGTCTCCTGAAGGTCCTTATTCTCCTGGACCTTCTCCCTGTGATGCTGAAACTCCCACCACGACTGGTCCAGTTCTTCATTGAAAAACCTCCCGAAGGTCTTCGCCTTGTGCCACAGCTTCTCCAGCCGGGGGTCCTCCAGGCTGTGGTCCTCGGTGCCGGGGCTGAGGACGTTGCTGCTCACGGCTGGCCTGGGCGTCGTTTCTCCTGTCCCGACCAAACTTGGCCAGGATAACGTTGAGACTGCTGATAAGTTTTGCTTCTTTCTCTCCATCTTCATCTAAGCCTTCAGCCTTCAATCTCTTCCTCTTAAATTCGTCCCTTTCGCGTATGTATCTTGAAGCTCAAGCTTATATCTTGATCAGCATGGAGCTCGCACAATTTCACAGGAGAAAGATTAAGCCGCTGGGCCTTCCCCCACAGCTGATTCTGCTTCTCCTGGCGGAACTACCCCCGACCCGGGCTCGCGCTCCGAGGGCTGCGCGGGCTCATTCTTATCCCGCGAGAACTTGCCGCCGTGGCCGGCGGCCCGCCGGGCCTGGGAGGCGGCGGCGGCGGCGGCGGCGGCGGCGGCGGCGGCGGCGGCGGCGGCGGCGGCGGCGGCGGCGGCGGCGGCGGCGGCGGCGGCGGCGGCGGCGGCGGCGGCGGCGGTGGTAGTAGTAGTTGCCGGAACTCGCGCAGCGCAGCCCGGACCCTCCGCGATGCCGTCTTCCTCCTCTGGAAGCCGAGACCCCGGCAATTGCGGGTCGGAAAAGCCCCCAGGTTTTCTGAATACTTTAAATTTTCCCTTCAGTTATGACCTAGAAGTGACTCAGTACCTCAGTACAGAGCTTCTGTGTGCATCAGGCCCACCTTTCCTCCTCTTCAGCACCAGTTCGTGTTACATATTCCAGCTATATTCAGCCATTAAGATCTAGGGATTACACAGTACAAAATAACAAAATGACCTCTTTCCTTAAATTTATTTCCACAATTTATTTGAATTATAATATCTATGATTCTGGTATTAGTTTTTTTATTTCTATTTTTATAGGTGAATCTAAACTTCCCAGAATAGATCATATCCTCCACTTAAAAGTCCTGGTAGCCCTTTTAGCACTTGGCAATTATAATTTGATCACCATCACATCCACAATACATCAGGGCCAGGAACACAGTAGTTATTTTAAAAATTGGTTGAATGATTGGGGAAACGAATGAGTATAGAGTTGAGGGCTTTTATGTCTTTGCTTTCTTTGGTGCTGCAAAATTTTGAAACTGAACTTGGGTTTCTTTATTTCTTATTATTCCTGTGGTTGGTTGATCTGATTTTATTGTCTTTCTTTGTTTCAAAACTTTTGTTGTGTTTAGTGTCTACAAGAATATTGTGCCAATATTACAGCTTCCCAAATATCAAATCCATTTTTATAAAAGGTATCCTGAGAGCCTTTTAAACCTTGAAAGGATACAAATTAAGGTCACAACATATAGTGAAAGGGTAGACTTTCAAACAGTTAAAAATAACTTACATTTTCCATCGTGTCATTAATTTCTTCCTCTGCACTCTGAAGTTTGGTTAAAACAGCTGCTCTTTTTAGGTTCAGATATTTAAGTCGATCCATAACTGTCTAAATTTAAAGAACAAGTCTTTTAATACATTGGCATTTGAACATCTCAAATGTCCTGAAAAAGTCATGAGCTCATGTGTAGAATACTGCCTTGTTCTTCCTAGCTTCTGGTAGTTTGCCGACAATGTTTGGTGTTGCTTGGCTTGTAGATGCATCCCTCCAATCTCTGCCTCTGTTGTGACATAGCCATTTTCTCCCTGTGTTCATGCGTCTCTTCTCTTATAAGGATGCCAGCCATATTGGATTAGGACCAATCCTAATTCACTATGGCCTCACCTTAACTTGATTACATCTGAAAAGATCCTATGTCCAAATGAGGTCACACTTACAGGTATTGAAGGTTAGCTCCTCAACATATATTTTTGGGGATACAGTTCAACCCATGAGAGTCTACCCTTTGGTCCCCAAATATTCATGCCCTTCCCTTGTTAATTCCCTAATTTATGTGAGAATCCTTATCTCATTGGTATTGAGCTTCTCCATGTAACTTGTTCTGGCCAATAGAATGTGGGCAGAAGTGCCAGGGTGCCATTGCTGGCCGGGGCCTCTAGGCTTGGCAAGTTTCAACCAGGCCTGTTGGAACTTCTGCCCTTTACCTTGAGGAAAGTGTGTCCCAGGTTGTAAAAAGTAGTCAAATTCTGGATATATTTTGAAGAAGAAGCCTGCTGTATATGCTGATGGGTTGGATGTGGGATATGAGAAAAAGAGAGGAGCAGCTGGAAGGATGGATGTGACATATACTGAGAGGGGAAAACTGTGGGAGGAGTGTATTTGGGGCAGGGTGGTGGTGATGGCGGATCAGGACTTTTATCTTGCACATTTAATCTGAGATGACAATTATACTTCCAATTGGATATATTGGATATATTTAGTAGCAGTTAATTATACAAGTGTGAAATTCAGGGGAAAGGTCTGGTATAGTAATTTGAATTTAAGAGTTGCCAGCATTTAGAAGGTATTTAAAGCCATTGGGTTGGATGAAGTCTCCTAAGAAATGAGGGTAGACAGAGAAGAGTGCTCAAGGAATGAGTTCTGGGATCCTCCAACTCTAGAGGTTAGAGATGTAGAGTGTTAGAGGTAGAATGAGCTATAGTAGTGTGGGGTCCCAGAAGACAAGGGAAGAAAGGAGCAGGAAGGAAGAAGTGATGAGCTGGGTCAAATATTGCTTCTAGGTGAATTAGATGAAGACCAAATAGTCACCACTGGCTTTGATCAGGAGATCACGGATGAGCTTGGCAAGAGCATATTCTAAGTGAGGAGCTTCTCCCTAATTTGGTTGCACCACCAGCATTATTACTTATGTGGCCACCAGCCATATCAAACTAAAAATCTGGGCATTGCTTCTGACTTTTCTCTCTCCCTGTCCTCCTACATTAAGTAGCTCCCAGGTCTGTCTTCTGTCCATTCCCACAGTCACTACCCTAGGTTAGACCACCATCTCTTATCTGATGTGCTGCAAAAGTCAGAACTAGTCTTCCTCCCACCAACCTGCTTCTCCTCAGTTTTTCCTTTGCATTGCAGTCTGAGTGATCTTTCTTAAATGGAAGTAGAAGCATTTTACTCTCTGGCTTAAAACCTTTCACTGGCAGCCCACTCTCTCATGATGAGGTCTAAACTCTTCAACATGGCTTATGAGGCCTTTCTTGCTGCAACCCCTGCTTATTCCTAAAGTTTTGGCACTACTCCACTACTACTCCATCCCCCTAAAAACTCCTCCATCTTCCAGTCCTTCATTCATTTCCTAGAACTCACTAGGCTCTTTTTTGCCTCTGGGGCTTCACACAGACCCTTCCCTCAGCCTGGAACACTGTCCCACCTTCCTCCCCTCACCAGCCCTCACGGTCTAATTCTTACTCATCCTTAGAGTTTCAATTTAGAAATAATTACAAACACATGGCCTTCCTCACGAGATTAGGTCCTGTCCTTTTGCCATGAGCTCCTATAGTACCTTGTACCTCCCAGATGATAACACAAACTGCCCTTGAAATATTTATTTTCCCCCAACATATTGGATACTGTGTGAGGGGAGGGACTTCTCCGACCCCTTCCCATCTGTATCCCTAGAGCTTATCATAATGCTGCACACCTATTAGGTGTTTAAGAAGAAGGTAATGTATTTTTGTATTATTTTGTATTGGACTGTATATTTTTTGCTTTTATTTTTTTATGTAATGTATATTTTTGTATTTTGTAATTTTTATGATGCATATTATTTTGTATTATTTTTGTATTTTGTACTTTTGTGTTTTCTGGTTATTTTAAAACCATGAGTGTGTATAACTTTTAAATCAGAATGCAGATATTTTTAAAAAAGGCACAAGCTTATAGATACAGAAAGCAGATTGGTGGCTGCCAGAGGTGGGGGGTGGAGGATGGGAGGTAGACAAAATGGTTGAAGGAATTCAAAAGTATAAACTTACAGTTATAAAATAAATAAGCCCTGGGGATGTAGTGTATAGCATGGTGATGATAGTTGATAGTACTATATTGCCTATTTGAAAGTTGCTAAGAGAATACATCTTAAAAGTTCTCATCATAAGAAAAAAAAATTCTTTATGTATGGTGTCAGATGTTAGCTAGACTTATTATGGTGATCATTTCACAGTATCTACAAATATCGAACCATTATGTTGTATACCTGAAACTAATATAATGTTGTATGTCAATTATACCTCAGTTTAAAAAAAAAAAGAATGAAGATATTTACATTTTGGGGAAAAAAAGAAGTACCTTCTCTTCCTTAACATTCTAAGTGGGAAGTTATCACGTGAAATATATTTAAATGATGTATTTAGTATGGTTACCATAAACAGAAGAATTACTATTATGTTTTTGCCAAAAATCATGCATTAGTCTTTCAAATTCACACATTTAAAAAAAACCCTTTCCCAAGCATTTTTTGCTTTTTTTCTGATCATAAACATCTTGAACAAAAATCTTTCTGTATATCTCCATGTATTTCCTTAGAATAAATTACTAGAAATTGGGCCTCTTTGGACAGATGATAGACATTAAAAAGAATCTTTTGGGGCTTCCCTGGTGGCACAGTGGTTGAGAGTCCTCCTGCCAATGCAGGGGACACGGGTTCGTGCCCCGGTCCGGGAAGATCCCACCTGCCGCGGAGCGGTTGGGCCCGTGAGCCATGGCCGCTGAGCCTGTGCGTCCGGAGCCTGTGCTCCGCAAAGGGAGAGGCCACAACAGTGAGAGGCCCGCATACCGCAAAACAAAAAAAAATCTTTTGGATACATATATGCCGTATTATTTTCCAGGAAGATTGTGCCCTGTATGCTCCTACTGAAAGGGTATAAGAGCATTTCACAAACCCTCCCCACAATCCTGGATATTGGATAAATTTGTTAAATCTGCTAAGAAAATGCTGCTTTTTATTCTTTGTGCTGTTTGCATTTCTTTGACTAATAATATGATTATAGAAGTTTAAAAAAATATATCATTAGACATTTCTTGCTAAATTACCTGCGCATGCCCTTTACCTGTTTTTTCTATCGAGATGTTTGCTTTTTTCCTATTGAAATATCAGAAGTTTTAAAATATTTATAAAAGATACTCCGCATTTGTTTATAATAAGTATGGAAACTATTTCCCCTCATTGTCATTTGTTTAATAGTGAAAATAATATTGTATTTTCAAATATGCATATATTCTGTTTAAAAAAAGCTTTATTGAGATATAATTCATATACCATATAATTCATCCATTTAAAGTGTACAATTAAATGGTTTTTAGAACATTCAGAATTGTGCAACCATCACCACAATTAATCCTAGGACATTTTCATCACCCCCAAAATATACCCTATACCCATTAGTAGTCACTCCACATTTATCCTGGGATCTCCCACAGTGGTAAACCCACGCCCCCCACCCCCTGCCACTAAGGAACCACTTATCCATTTTTTGTCTTTGTAGATCTGCCTATTTTGGACATTTCATGTAAATGGAATCATATGATATGTGATCTTTTGTAACTTTTCTTTACTTAGCCTGTGTTCAAGATTCATCCATGTTGTAACATGTGTCAATACTTCATTCCTTTTTATTGCTGAATAATATTCCATTGTATGAGTATACCACATTTTATTTATCCATTCATCAGTTAATGGACATTTGTGTTGTTTCTACCTTTTAGCTATTGTGAATAGTGCTGCTATGAATATTCATGCACAAATTTTCATTTGAACACCTATTTTCAATTCTTTTGGGTATATACCTAGGACACGAATTGCTGAGTCACGTGGTAACTCCATGTTTAACCTTTTGAGGAACTGCCACACTGTTTTCCAGAGTGGCCACACCATTTACAATCCTACCAACTATGTACGGGTGTTCCAATTTTTCTACATCCTCACCAACACTTGTTATTTATTGTCTGTTTTGGTTTCTGTTTTTAATTTTAGCCATCTTAGTGGATTTGAAGTGGTATCTCATTATGGCTTTGGTTTGCATTTCCCTATGGCTCATGTTAAGCATCGTGTCCTGTGTCTATTGGCTGTTACCTGCTTTTCCTTTTCTTTGAGGCACTTTTGGTCACACAGATTTTAAATTCAAATGCGGTTTTGATTTAAATATGGACAGATGAATAAATACCACATCAAAATTTTAAGTGTCAAGATGAATTTTTCAAAAATAAATGGTATTAAAAAAGTAAATCTATTAATGATATTTATTAAAATAAGTATAATCCAGTTGATACTTTTTTGATTTTCCAAACTGTGGCATATTCTTACTAAGCATTGCACTTACCGTGAAGAGCTCCTCTGGGGGCTTATTTCCGTCTAGCTCAATGAGATACTGGGAATCGTGTTCAGCCATTACTTCCTGCAGATGATCGAACACAAGCCTCATCATTCAAGATCATTGGCAAAAGATCAGAATCTTAATATACCATGAAGAAATATTTAAAGCTAAATTATTTGCTTTATACTTGACATAATAGATGTTATTTTCAGGAGAGCTTTTACAAAAGTCTAAACTAGTCTTCTTACCATGAATTTTACTCTCTTTCTGTTTTATCCATTTTTCTCTACAGTGAAGTCTTAGAGTCTTTCCCAACAGAAGTGTTTTGGGGCATCTATCTCTCTGTATGTATTCATAGAATAATTTCTACCAAACTGCTAGCTGAAGAATGGGGTTGGTTCATTTCACTTTTTATTCCCCTGGCTGTGGGTGATGTTCAGTATCCAGATATCCATCTCTGTAAACTGCCAAACCATAACCTCTGTACAATTTTCCGTTAGACTCTTTCTTCTGCTTAACATTCATGGAGAATCTTTAGCCCTTATCTGCCATATGGTTTGTAAATGTTTTGCTTTGCTATGATTTATCTTTTGACTTTGTTTATGGTATCTTTTGCAATATAAAATATTTTTATGATGAAATCTGTTCTCATTGTTTCTGGATTTCCTTCCTTGCTTAAATTAGATTTTCTCTATCTCAAGGATATATTAATATTCTTATAAATTTTCTTCCACTATTTTTTTTACCATTAAAATCTAAAATCCAAGGGATTTTATTTTTTGACATTGACAATGTTGAACTGTATCTGAGTCTTGTGTTCCCAGAAAGTAGGGATGGTGGGGAGATAAGACCCACCTCCACCTTTCCTCAAAGACTCGGATAAGATCCATCTCCATCTTTTTTCATGATTCCCATAGGACCTGAGGGTGGCTCCCTTGTTTACCTGCCTCCATAAAACCCCAGCCCCCTTACTTTTCTTTGAGAAAGTCCTCCTTAATGAACATTCTCCCTGTTGCAATCGTCTGAACAAAATCATCTCCATAAATGTCCAGTACATTTTGTCTTTCATAATACTGCGCAAGGTCAGGTTCTAAGTATTTCTTTTCTTCTAGACAGAAGGCACATTATGTCTGCATTATTTATTTAACCATAAATAACCATGCTCTGAACAAGGAAGTACATTATGCTTTTCTGCATTTCATATACTTTCCTTAAGCTAGATTCTTAAGAATGGACTTACTAAGTCTAGGGTAGGAACAATCCTAAGGCTAAAGATCCTATACCAGGTCCGACCGGGAGTCAAGGTGGGATTCGAAGACAGGCGAGAATGAGGACTTAGCCTTGGATTACTCCTAAAGTAGGATATAAGCCAGAAAATGATGCAGGTTACTTTGCTCCCACTTGCTTTCCTCATGTCTTTTGAAGGAACACTGAATTTTGGTGGTATTGGCCTTCCAAGTGAATTGACATCTCAGCCAGGTCAGAGGAGACTGGAATTGCAGGCTCCTACCTTTGAAGGCTCTCCCACCTCCCTCCACACACACCAGCACCTTGGAATTACCTTACAAGACAAGCTATATACTATTCAGAAAGCATCACCTAGGCCTAACGTCTAGGTTCTTGGCTTTGAAATTCTTGCTCTGCTAGCACCAGGGCAATCGATTCTTATCTATGCTTTGCTGTAGGGCTTAGAATTTTTCCACTTCTGGGCTTTTTTCAGACGAGCTGTCTAAAAACCACTATACTAATTTCTATTCCTTTCAGCAGGGTATGAGAGTGTGTGCTTTACCATATATACTTGCTAGAATTAGTAATTCTTATTCCTTGTTCATCTTTTAAAATTTGATCATGGAAATATCTCTTAATTTAGATTAGCCTTTCTTTATTATCAGTAAAGCTGAACATTTTTCTACAGTCCTGTTACTCTTTTGTCTTTCATTTTTGTGAATTGTCTGCTCATATTTCTTGCCCATTTATCATCGGGAGGGTAAGACCTTACAGGTTTTAGAAAAATCATTTCTATGACCTTTTTTTTCACATTTAAAAAATTGAAGAATAGTTGATTTACAATGTGTTAATTTCTGCTGTACAGGAAAGTGAGTCACTATACATATATATACATTCTATTTTTAATATTCTTTTCCATTGTGGTTTATCACAGGATATTGGATATAGTTCCCTGTGCTATATAGTAGGACCTTGTTATTTATCCATTCTATATACACTGGTTTGCATCTGCTAACCCCAAACTCCCACTCCATCCCTCCCCCACCCACCCTCCCCCCACTTTGTTAACCCTGTCTGTTCTCTATGTCTGTGAGTCTATGACCTTTTACTATATCAAAGCTTTAAATCTTTTATCATAGTTGATGTGGATATTTTTCAAGTTTGTTGTCTTTTTATTTGAGTGAGGTGTTTTATAAAAATTTATTTCCAGAAGCTTTACATGTAATGAAACGGAAGCTGTTATTCTTTTTCCTTCGTGATCTCATCACTTGTTCAGCTGACCATCTGTTAAGCATTTACCACTCGCCAGAATTTGGGCACTGCCCTGGGCATTGGTGATGCTAGGATGTGAGACTTGGTCCCTATCCAACCTCCTGCCCATGAATATAGTTTTCTAATCTTCAGAATCTGATATTAATTATGCTTTATTTGATACCCAATGCCAGCCACTTAAGGAATATGTAAAATATTTTTGTTGAAGGAGAAAGAATATTATAGATAGACATGTAAATTACACTTAAGAAGCTATGTTTAAAGGCCGGGAATGGAAGAAGAAGAAGGGAGGAATCAAAGTCATACATAAGAAAACAAAAGCACTGAATCATTATGCTGTACACCTGAAACTAACACAATATTGTAAATCAACTGTATTTCAATAAAAAAAGAAACCAGTTTGGTTCTCATTTTTTGGCGGGGGCGGGGTGGGCAATGGTGATGAAAATGATCCATTCATTTGTCTCTAAAGATATATAAACATTATAAAACAGCATGAAACAAATTCTTTTAGTTTCTCTATCAGATGGGAAGAGGTAATTTGAGGACTGTTTTCTATTTTCTTTGTATTTCCATTGCTTAGCATGGTATCTGGCCAAATACCAGATAATAAATGTTTGTTGAATAAATCTCCAACATAAATTGGACAGAGTCTGCCCTGGATTTTTAACCATAAAAATATGCTTTTCAATAATCATAATTTCAGTAATCATACTTTTAAAATGCTAATTATTTTAATTAAAAATTTCCTATTATATAATGGCCTTATCATGTTTACAAATAATCATCTTTGAATGGGATAAACAGAGAAACCAGTCTGGGATAGCTCTTCTTTAGACTGCAATTTAACTAAATTAACAATTCCTTTTAAAATAAAAGATACACCTCAAGTGTACATTTGTTCTGATAAACCCATAAATGCTTTCACAAAACAATCTCTTGACATGGACTTTCCAGCCTACAACCATAAATAAATTCCCCTAATGACTTTTGAAAAATGCAATTTTCAGCAACATTCCTGCTTCGTAAGAGTAAAATAATATTGTTCTGTGAAACAGCTTTTGGAATGCAATCTTATTCTGATAGCATTTTACCAAGCTCAAGAGGAGGAGAATCAGGTAGATAATACATGAAGGGAAGAAATGTGAAAGTTATTTCAGGGTTAAAACACAGATACCAACATTCCCATTTTCAGCAATATATCTTGTTCTTACTTCTAAAGGGTGAAGAATTATTTCCTTATAAAATTTAACAATGCGTTCGATATTTTCCAAATAATCCTCAGGCCTCTGAACTAGATGTTGAAGAATTTCAGCCACCATCTGCATTTCAGCAATAAATGCCTAAATGGAAAAGATGTTAAATATATGTTAGTCGTTACTTTATTTACAAGTCATATCTCTCCCTCCTTATACCTAGATGCCCTTTTGGGATGAGAAGAAGGGAGAAGGGCAGATTAGAAACAGGATTTTTATTTTAGAGACATAGAACACCCCTGAAGTTCCTTAATCAGATGGAATAAAGCTTTAAATTCACTTGGATACTTACTAATTTCTTTTTGCTCCCCAATAAGTAGGGAAGAGTAAAGGAATAACATCATATTTTTAGAGACAAAGAAATTAGATTTTTTATGAATACCTGAGCTTGTAGCTCATTCATTCATTGATTCATTCATTTAATAAAGCTTAAGTGCCTACTCTGTGCCAGACACTGTTCGAGGAGCTTGAGAGATGACAGAGAACAAAACTGGGGAACAGAACAGAACTGAGCCCTGGGGCTCAGAGAGTACATGTCCCAATTGAGGAAGACAGAGTATAAATAAGTAGACAAACAAATACCTCACAGGTTAGGCTGTGGTGGTAAGAGCTAAGAAGAAAGATGATGCAGGGGAGAGGGGATGGAGAGTGATGGGAGAAGGTGGTCATGAAAGGGTTCTCTGAAGAAATGACATTTGAGTAGAGCCACACAGATTTCTGGGGAAAGACTATTTCAAGGCAGAGGAAATAGTATGTGTAAAAGTTCTCAGCCCAAGGCCTGGTAGGCATTCAATATCATATTTATTATCTTATTATCATATTTGTTATCTTAATTACAATGGTATGCTTTATTCAGGCTAAAATGACACACTTTTTTTCCTATTTGCTGTGAGGTTTACCTTTTTAAAAAATCTGGTATATAGATGCTGACTTTTATCTAATGCCTTATTTGCACAGGGAAGATTATTTTATATTTTTAAAATAACAGTTTTTAAAAATTGAGATGTAATTGACATATAACATTACATTAGTTTCAGGTGTACAATATAATGATTCAATACAGTTGATCTTTGGGCAACGTGAATTTGAACTGCATGGGTCCACTTATAGGAGGATATTTTTCAATAGTAAATACCATACTACTACATGATCTGCGGTTGTTAGGATGTAGAACTGCGGATACAGAGGTTGGATTGTAAAGTTAACTTGGATTTTTAACTGCATGGAGGGTCAGTGCCCCAACCCTGGAGTTGTTCCAGGGTCAGCTGCATTTGTACATATTGTGAGATGATCACAATAAGTCTAGTTAACCTCCATCATCATACATAGTTACAATTTTTTTCTTGTGATGAGAACTCTTAAGATCTACTCTTAAGTGAAAGAACGAATGTCAAAAATTCATTTAACCTATTAGTGAGGGAACCAGCAGGATGACAAAGCTGAAGTATCTATAATAACTGAAATCAGAGTGCAAAGTTTGATATCCTGCTTAATATCCTACAGGGCAATAAAACTGTAGCCTTTGGGGCTTATCTTTTCCACTAGACAAATGATTTGCGATGTAGCCATCTACAAATTAACATCTGACTTCACAGAGTCTAGGCCCTAATAGAAATAGTATTTATTCATAATAATTTAGAAATTATAGAAATTATTTTAAATTATTAAACATTATAAATAAATAAATTTATAATAGAAATCACAGGTATATTTCAGTAGGGCAAGGACTGGCAAACTATGACCTGTCCCACCCCAGTAGGCTAAATCCAACCCGTCACCTATTAACAGATTTCTTTATATCAATTTTCCTCATTAAGTCATGGTAGAAGATTCTTTTGAGGCCCTATTGCATTATGCTTACTAGTACTGAATTTAGGATTGTTGTATCAACACTATATGTGAAATTGGGCTATAGCTTTCTTTTCATGTGCTCTCTTTGTCAGAGTTTGAAATCGGGGTTATACTAACTTCATAAATTGGATTCTGACTGGGCTACCTTCTTCTCCATATTACACTTGTCTTATATGGCTCTAACTCCTCACTCTAGCTTACATAGTGCTTGACACATAGTAGGTGACCAGTAACTCTCTGTTGCTATGAAATGAAGCAGATTAGCTGTCAGGATATGGAGGGACTTCCATACTGACAAGAAGGATGATCTTAAACTTGATGACCTCTACATTATGATCTAATGGTTCTTGAAAACATGAAATATTTTTGCTATTTCCTCAAGACTAAATGAAAACTTAAAGAAAGTGTAATTTTCTCTAGTAGCTGCTATTTTTTAATTATTTATACTATCATTTAATTTAATGATAGCAGTTTAAAAGTGTAGTATCTGGTATGGGGATATTACCTCTTCTTCTTCTTGCTCTTCTTCCTCTTCCCTTTCCTCTTCTCCTTTTCCTTCCTTTTGGGCTTCTTCCTTCTTTCTCCTACGACTCTCAATAGCTTCAGGATCCCACTGATCTCTTGTGAATATGTATCCTGTACTACTGTGCTGCCTTTGCCCCGAAATTCTTTGGCATAAATCATAGTCAGGACACTAAGGAACAACATTAGTAATTACATAAAACATTTTGAATATGCCTTTACTTCCTATTCACATATTATGCAGTATCTAAACTCCCAAATTCCTCAAAACCTTGAGCAAATTCAATACTGTAAATGGCATTTTGAATCAGATTTTATCATATACCAAGAGAGGCACAAGATACAACTTTTATGCTATGACAACACTTTTCTTTACCCAAAAGTAACACATGTGAGAAAGTATCAGAAGCTTTAAGATTAAAATAAAAAAAGAGGGTTAGAATAACAGTAGAAAGAGCCAGAGAAATAGAATAGAAAATCAATTTAGTCAGCAAAGGTACACAGGAGGATTCTGGCAGATTAGTTTGAAAAAGCTGAGAATGGATGAAAATGGGGGAATAGCCACAATCTTATGACAAAAAAAATATATCTTGTATTTATAGTATTTACTATCATTTACAGCTTTATGGATGAAGTAGTTCATAAAATAGCATCAATGAATGGGACCTGAAAGGTCATCTAGTTTAGTCTAACCTTTTCATTTTGTAAATGAGAAAACTGAATCTGGATAGTAAAACAGGACAAAACCAAAGTCTATGAGTAATTTTCTCATTTCAAGTGCTTCCACGTGTGTAATATTTTACTCAATTCTTAAACTAACCCTGTAAGAGAAATAATACAATATGATTAAAGCCATTTTGCTGATCAGAGAAGGACTGCTCTGGCAGGGTAAGGTCACAATGTCATGAGGGGAAACTACAACTTGGGACCAGGCCTTCTGATCTGTAGCCCACGCTCTGTGACACATTATTAATGATAAACTAAGGTTTTGAGCTGTAAATCCTGCTCTGAATATTTTTCACGATAAACTCTGGATGACATTCTATAGTAGTGGTTCTCAAACATTAGAGTGTAACTGTATACAGAGGACCGTAAAAAAAAGATTTCTGCTTCCCCTGTGATTTATTAAGTCTAGAGTGAGGCTCAGACATTTTAGCAAACATTGTCAGTGATTCTGATGCCAACAGTTCATGCATCACACTTTTGAGAAACAAAGGAAGCAAGAAACTTTAGAACTTTTCGTGCTCATTTTCTGATTTCTTCAGACTACTTCTATATAGAGATGGGATGGGTATTTACTGAGGCAAGACTTTTATTTAGGGTTTCTAATTTTTTCACAAAAAAAGATCTCAACCCATTCTGGTAATTTAAAAAAACACATGTATATTTGCCCTCATTTGGCAACGCAGAATACCCACATTTTGGGTCCTTGACAAAGACTATTGTCTCCTGTTTTCACTTATAGGAAGTGATTTATTAATCTTAGGGTGAATCTGAAGGTATGCCTGGGAGCAGTGATCCTCAAACTTCAGCAGCATCCATGTGTACTGGAGGTTTTCTCAACACAGACAGCTGGATGCTACCCCAACAGTTTCTGTAGTTCTGGGGTGCTCCCTGAGAATCTGCATTTCCAACAAGCTTCTTGAGTGCTGCTAATGCAGTTGGCTCTCGGACCAAATTCTGAGAACCACTGCTGTAGCAGATCACTGGCCCTTAATGCACTTTTTTTGTTTGTTTGTTTCTTTAGTATACAGACCTCTTTAGAATATGATGAAAGCCATAGGCTTTTGCTTCAGAAAAATGTCCATGCACATAAAATTTGCATATAGTTTCAGAACGTTCATGGATGCTTAAGGATTCATGGATCCCAGGCTAAAAACTTCTGGTCTAGAAATCCCAGACTCTATTCCCAAATAAGGCCAAACCATCAGAGAAGTGTGTGCTGTACTGAAGTTCTATCTCCCATGAGGCCCTCTGATTATGCCCCAGCTACCTGTGGAAACTGCCATGGACACCCACCATCACACAATATCAATGGGGTTAAGGACTTCATTCTCTACGTTAACAATCCTTATGTTGAGACCCATGTAAGATATATCTCTCATTTTGTTTTTCCTGAGGAATGGCTTGTCTTTTCATGGGCAATGCGGATTTTATATAACTGGTCACATTTCCCCTTCTGCTTTGGTTCATCAAACTTAGAACCAAATTTATGACCCAAATTTAGTGAGCATTTGGAGCCTTATGGCCTGTATATCTCTGTGTTCTTATTCCACCCAGTCTTAATTTCCTATATAATCTCTGTGTTCCATGGCCTAGACCTTATATTTGGTTTCAGTTAATTGTTTGAGATTTTTTTTCTCTCCATTATACATATGTTCACATGGGTGACATTCTGAAGGTCACACAGGGATTTTGATTGGCCTCTAACCATGACATTGGGCTGGGGCTGCAGATGACCCCAACACCCATCACTGAATGCCACCTGTCTCTCACAGCTAGCCCAAACACACCACTGAGTCCCTGCACCTGAGCTGAGGACCATCTAATTTATTCTGAGTTGTCAAACCCTTTGGGGAATCAGGCAGGGTATTGTTATAAACGGTTATCATTCATGTTCATATAAACAAGTGGTCCTCACCTCACTGCATTCTTACCACAACCCTATGAAGCAGCTATCTTTGTATCATCTTTGTGAAGAGGAAATTGAGGCTCCTAAATGTGATTTACCATGTTCTACAGCTGGTAAAGGAGAGAAATGGGAACAGGACCAACCTATCAGTGTTCTTTAACATTCGTACATCCAATAATTTGTTCATTCTTTCATTTTATTTAACTGGCAAACATATTAGGTACCACTTATTGTGCTAGTTGAGGTTTACAGGAGTGAGACATGGTTCCTGCCGCCAAGTAAGGCAGAGTCTAGAAGAAAATGGACAATTACAACACAGTGAGGTAATATGATAGAAAAGAGCAACATGAATGGTCATCAGAGAAGTATTTAACTTTCCTGTGATGAAGCAGCTGTGGGGGAGAGAGAGAGGGAGAGAGAGGGAGAGAGAATGAGAGTTAGTTAATGTTTGTGTTGGTGCGGAGGGGTTGGTTGTTGGGGAAAGTTCTGCAGAGATGATGCCTGAACTGGCGTTCAAAGGATAACTGTGATGAAGCCTGGTGAAGAGGCAAGGAGGTGTTTCCCGTGGATGGAGCTACAGGTGCAAAAGCACAGAGGTATGACAAAGTATAATTCAGACCCTATAACTGACGCATAAATTATTATTTTCCTAACTCCTTAAAACAATTAAGAACATTCCTTGAATTTAACTATCAAAAAGAATGGTTATATATACCATACTAGAAACACAACTAATATTCTTACCTTAATATTGATTATAATATCAGGTTTCAAATTTAAATTTCTAATTAATTCTATTTGCTGGAAAATAGTCATGGCATCCTGTGAAAGTGACGGTATTTCAGTGATAATATAGCCTGTAGAGTAAAACATAATTTTAAAAGTTTTATAATATTATCAATGTCTGAGAGCATGGATTTATTATTATTACTTTATAAAAATATCATTTAGTTATTGATGAATACTAATGCTGGTCTTAAAATCATCTGTCAACATTTAAAAATTAATAGTTAAGGTTATTGCCACATGAATTATAACTCTGAATAATGTTTTTCTGACAATAAATAAAACCATTGGGCTAGGAGGAGACATCTTTAAAAATTCCAAATCAATTTATTTTAGGCACATGAGGTGCCTAGAGAAGGAAGTTCCATGCCAATAATTCTTTAACTCATGTTAGGAAAGCTCATATGATGAATGGTAAAGGTATATTATAGTGGGTTGCATGGCATATTATTTTTATTTCTTGAATTAATATTTCATAATACAATGGAATATATATGTATATGTTTATATAAGTTACAGAGAGTAATAAAATACCCATGTAACCCTCATACATTTTAAGAAACAACATTATCAATATGATTTTGCCTTAGTACATTTATTGGCTTGCATCCCTACCCAGAAACCTATATCTTCTCATTGAAATTCATCCTGGATACCATCATCATATTAGTTTCCTTAATATATTTCTTTAATTATGTCACTCTCTTGCTTGAGAAACCTTTCTCTTGTTAATAAATTCTTAACTCTGTTGCTGGGAATTAAAGCCCTTCGAACAATTTTTCTGCTGTTTTATAGAATATTTTTTTCTTGGAGGAACAACTGACAGACAAATTATGGTTATTAAGCTTTGATTTTTGGCAGACATTTTATAAAAACTGAATGGAGTGAGGCTGTCAAGACTGACCAGTGTCTCCTCTGGGACATGATGGCTAGCATTAACCCCTTGGTCTGACACATTGCAATTGTGGGTGCTGTGGTGAAGGGACTGCATGACTTAGCCCTAGATTGAATTCAACCTTGGGTAATTCCAGAGACCAGTCAGTTCCCAGAGTTCATGCCCTCCCCTTCTAAGAAACAAGGGATTACACAAGACCTTCCTCCCATTCCCTCTGCTGCCAGCACTGCCCACATTTGTCTATTGTAAGTGGATGACAGAAAGATGCTTGGCACTCTGTTTGCTGTGCTCTCCAGCACCCTGCCCATTACTACAACCACTGCCACTGCCCTGAGAGCTTATCAGGCATTCCAAGTGTGACTGTTTGCAGGCATGCCAAACCTTGGGTGCACATGTATATTTGAATGAGTTTCATACTTGATCTCTTCCCTGGTGGAGGCAGCAGAAGAGTGGGTTGTTTCCATGGGGTCTGACTGTCTCCTGATAGGCCATTATTTGGGTTGCCTTAATGTTCTGAGCAATGGATTTGGGGGCTCTACCCAATGAGAGGTGGCCAGTATCATCATATCCAGACCCTGGAAATCTGTCTATGGAAGAGTTGCGGCAGAGACAGTTACGTCGCTTGTTTATCTCACCTTTGAAGATTTACAGTGGAATAACTTAGTTCTCTGGATCCAATTCTGGGAAGATCTCAGGGGGATACTTCTTAGAGCTGCTGAGCCCACTGTCAACCTCTCTAATCCCAGAGACATGTTGTGAAGATGGAAGCATAGGTGAGGATTCCACCCTCCGTCCCACTTCTCCTCGACACCATTACCAAGCCCTTGCACTCCATGCTGAAAACAGAGGAATGGTAGACCCCATGCCACTCCTTGCTGGAAGGCTCTGCGTATACTATCATAGGCAGAATAGGCACTCAGCAGGCTAATGCCCAGCCTGCATCACCCCCACCAAGGGAAAACTCAAAGACTGTTCACACCACAGCCCAGGGGAAACCAACAGGCCCATACCGTCACTTTTCGCCCGCTTCCTGGCACAGTGAGAAGAAGGAGGTATTCCCTATAGCCACAGAACTGAAGATGGTATGCTACTGCTTTTAGATCGAAGTGTTGAGAGATTCATGGACATTGCGCAGCTTAGCATCCAGCCTGCCCTGATAGTCATCTCACCTCAGCCCAGCCTGGCATGAGTGGCCATATTGGTGACCAGTGACTTACAGTACCATCCACAATGTGCTATACCTGGGGCAGGGACTGCCCAGACCAGGGCTGTCCATCAGTCACGGAGGAAAATGATTTTTTCTGCAGTCTAGAAGGAGGATGCAGAGAAGGGCTTCTCAGGGTGCCCAGGAATTGACTCTACCATTTTCTCTTGGGTGAGGATGCAGCGCATGGAAGCTGATTTTGTCTCAAGGCCAACACAGCATGACAGGTTGTGAGTGAAGGGATTATAACTGTAGATTGTGTAACTTTTTTCTAAATAGTGACAGAACCTCCAAGTATAAAAGGGCTCTGGTACAGAAAAATATTAAGATTGGATCTGGCAATACTTTACTGACAGCACATTAGCTGTCTTTAGGGATCTTGGAGTCATCAATTACCCAGCCTTACCCAGCCCCTGACCCAAGTTAATATCTCTATTTTGAAAGCCCTTCACTTCCAATATTGCTTCTACCATCTACCAGGCTGCTGGGTAAGACCAAACATCAGAAAGAATCCTTGCTTAGCAGAGAGTTTCAAACTGTGTTTAGCAAAGTGCTAGGTTCCCAAGAAATTCCTTTGGGGCTGCTGTAGGACAGGTGAGGGGAGGCTGGGCAGAAGGGGCTCAAGGTCCTGCCTTCACTGTAGCCTTTAAACGAGCCCAGTTGTGCATGACTAGACCGTGGCCATGCACTTGCATGCTGATAATGTGGAACTCAGACTCAAGAAATCATTTATAGGGACTTCCCTGGTGGCACAGTGGTTAAGAATCCACCTGCCAACGCAGGGGACACGGGTTCGAGCCCTGATCCGGGAAGATCCCACATGCCACGGAGCAACTAAGCCCGCGAGCCACAACTACTGAAGCCCACGTGCCTAGAACCCGTGCTCTGCAACAAGAAAAGCCACTGCAACGAGAAGCCCGCGCACCGTAATGAAGAGTAGCCCCTTCTCGCTGCAACTAGAGAAAGCCCGCACGCAGCAACAAAGACCTAATGCAGCCAAAAATAAATAAATAAATTTATAATAAAGAAATCATTTATAGCACTCTCCTCTGCAAGCTCTCAGGATAAGTACCAGTGCACAGGAAGTCTAGGGGAAAGAGGAATACATTAAATGACAGCAGGAGGTGCAATCAGCAAACTCCAGAAGGTAGGAAACTCTAAAAGACAAACAACCAGTTTTTTCAGCATAGAAAACACAAGATGATGTAAAGAGGTAGGGGCAACTTACAGATTAAAAGGTACTTGTGACATACTGATAAGTATCAATATGTGAAACCTGTTTGGTTGGATCCTGCTTCCAAAATCAAACAAACAAACAAACAAAAAAACACCAACTAGAAAAAAAATATGAGGCACATAGTGAAATTTGACAATAGACTGATTAGTAGATGATTTATTATTAATTTTTTAGGTATGATAATAGTAATGTGATAAGTTTTAAAAGAGTCCTTATCTTTCTGAGATACAGACTAAAACATTTACAGATGAACTGATATGATATGGATTAGCTTCAAAATAAAGTAGGTTGGGGGGAATGTATGCAGAGGCATAGATGAAATAAGATGAAACAACAGTTGTCATTGTTGAAGCTGGGTTTTTGACACATGGGGGGATTTTATATCATTCTCTACTTTTGCTTGAAATTTTCTGTAATAAGAAGTTAAAAGGGTTATGAACACTGTGAATGGCAGAGCTGAGTAGATTTATTTTTCTCATGTTTTTTCCTTTCTCTTTTTGCCAATACTTATAATTTATGCCATTTTTTTGTTGCCATGTAAGTCACTCTAAATTTTCTCAAGAGGTAATGTGAGGTAAAGAATAAACAAAAAGATATTTGCCTATCTAACTTTACATATGCATTTTCAGTTTCAATCATTATACTTTTTGAGGTCATTTATTGACCTATGTCAGAATTCCGTGATTTTCCTTTTTACCTTTTTGTTCATTTTACTTCCCACATTCTGGGTGTTTTTCCCAAGTTCATCCTCTTTATTACTGATCAGTAGATAGATAAATGGATAGATAGCATATTTATATGAAATAAAGGAGATGATATCGGGATATATATCTATATATGTATGAATAGATATAGTTCATTCTGTACATAATCTATATATAGATCTACCTATAGACATAGATGATATACATATATATATATTTTTTTCATTGTACTGCACTTTATTTGTATTCCTTTATTTGTATTCCTGTATTCTTTTTGAAGATTGAATCATATAAACTTAAAATTTGAAAACAAATGTAGATTCTGAAGAATAAAAACAAGTGAACAAGCAAATAAAACTATTGGAGTTGCTCAACTGAATTCGGACTCTGGGATTCCTTTCCTATGCCAGGGCAAAAAAAAAAAAAAAAATGCAATTTCAGGAATTACTTGTGCCTCAGATAAACCACGAGTTTTAAGGCTGCATTGATAGCCACTGCTGTATAAAAATAAGCATACCAAAGTGAGAGACTTCTGGGGAGTTGAGCTTCTCCAACATTAGCTTTGTGACAAGTTCATCTGGAATGCTTTGGCCACTGATCAGCATCGACTGCAACTAAGAACAAACACAGATATTGTACATGATTGTATAATGTACCTGTGACACACAGCTTTTAAGGAAATTGTAACAATTTTGAAAGTTAGATTTGTTTACCATAGCTCCTGATTCAGTGTCACTGGCAATCTGTTCTTCCAAAATCGGTAAAGCTAAAATATGAATTCAAAATATTAGCACAAATTGTTATTAGAATTTCCAAGTTAAGAAACATATTTGTGTGTTTTTTAACTAGTAACAAAGATTAATATTTGTGTCACTTTAGAGTTTACAAAGCACATTTATACACATTATGTCATTTAAGCCTAACTAAAGTATAAGGTAGCAAAATGTATTCCACAGAAAACTTGTCTCTGACACTCACTAGCTAAAGGATCTTGGGGAAGATAACTTCCCAAACACCTTTGCACCTTGCATGCTTGTGCCCTGTGTAGTATGCAAGGGAATATGAGGATGAAATGAGGTTGTATATGACAGTGATTTGGAAATTACAAAGTATCATACAGAGTATACAGTAGTATTACCAGTCCAGATACTTTTATAATCATATGTAGTTACATCTACAGCCCATTAATTTTGCACATTGATTGTATAAAAGGAAAATATGCATCAAGAAATGTTAAAAATAGATGAACACTGAAATTTATCTAGCAAAAAGGGGTCCTGAGGCTGAAATTCTAATAACTTGGTTCCTTTTTAAGAGGAGATATTTCATTCCATGATGGAAGATATCCTGGGACAGAAATGACAGGGGTATAACTTAGGGGAGGACCCAGGAGCTGATTATGTCCCTAGCTGCTAATAATCTATGGAAAGTTTGGCACTTTTTAAGATTTCCTACAAGTGAATTTTATTTTGATAAAAAAGGGGAAAATTTTAAAGTTTGTGTGTGTGTGTGTGTGTGTGTGTGTGTGTGTGTTACGTGTTGCAGAATTGTCCTCTCCCCCAAGTTGTACCAGATCACAATATCACTAATGGCATGTGAAATGCTCATTTGATAACATTCTTGCCAACAATGATGGTAGAAACTTTAAAGATTCACTGCCAATTTATTAGGCAAATATAGATCAGCATTATTTTAATTAGCATTTCTTTGAGTAACAGTGAAGTTAAACTCTTTTCTTATATTTGTCCATTTTTATTTCCACTTTTATGAATTACAGATTCACTCTTTTGCTTATTTTTCTATTAAGGCACAAATGGTTTTATTGATTAAAAGAATATTTATATACAAAGACATCAACCCCGGTCACATATATTGCAAAGAATGCAAAGCAAATTATAAATAATAAAAAATAAAATTTATCATTAAAGATAATTAAGTCCTAGAAAATCTCCCCAAGAGCAGCTGTGAGAGTTCCATCTCTTTTCACATTTCACAGGGAGACACCCCAAACACACATATCCCCAATAGTTCTAAATTACAGAATTAGAGAATGGGAAGCAGTAGAATGGAGTCAAAGATGTTTCATAAACGTCCTAAATTCTATGACCAAAACTAAGACTAACAGAAGGGCAAAACATGTTTGATGCTATTTTAAAGATAATGTTCACTGTGTTGATAGTGATGTGTGATAAAGCAAATATAGCAAATATTAATAATAGACTAATAGATAGTAAGTAGATGGGCATATGGGTGTTCACTGTACAATGCTTTACATTTTAATGCATATTTGAAAGTTTTCATAATAAAATATTTGGGAAAAAAGATAAAATTTACCTTCTACGCGAATACACTTCCATGCCTGTGTTATCTGTTGGGCTAATGTTGTCTTACCAACCCCCTTAAAAAGAAAGATATTATTTAAAACCCAATAGAATAGCTATTTGCCAATAAAACAGATATTTTTAAAGATTCTATTGATGGTTACTATAATTACATAATATTATCAAGTAAAATTTTTTTCCATACAATAAATAAAGAATAGATCCTAGATATTTATAGCTTCATTTTTCTCTATTAACTGTCCCGTTTGCCACGTTTTGTGAAGTGATTTTTTTTTTTTAATTAAGAAAACAGCCCTGAAAGCAGGAAGCTGTACCATAATGGTATTCTAGGTATTGCACTCTTCCGATTGTTAAATTTTGTAATTTTGAGTACAAATCATTTTGATTATATTGAGATTCATCATTTTATTTCCTGCCTAAAGTTTATAATTGTGAATTTCTTGACAGACTTCCATTTAGTAACTTTCAAGAGCAAAAATTCCTTCTTAATGGACATCTTTGAAAAGTATCATAGTTTAAAGATAGAAGTTCACTTTAATGAAGTAACAGTTACATCTGATTGCTTCCACTGTTGACTTTTAAAATTCTATTGATTTTAGAAACATAATAGAAGTTACTGGAACCATTTCTTGACCCTGTCCCAGGGTCTCTAGAAAATCAAGTCAGCCCTCAGACTCTGCTATTCCGGAGAGGCTTTATATTAACCACCTTAGGCCCTCTAATGGTAACTACCAACTAAGCTCAGAGGCTGAAAAAAGCTCTCATCTAGAGGTCCTTACTAGAAAGGCGAGCTTACTAGGAAGGCGAGCTATCTTACGACAGCCATTCTTGGTTTCTTCCTGTTTTGCAGAAAGATAATACATAGGTCCACTAACACACTGTGGGTAAAGATGAAGCACATCCCCTCTCAGGAGCTTTAGACACTGATGAGAGTATCCTCCATTTGTCTCTTTAGTGTCCTGTCTTCACATATCCAGAGAGCCTCACAACAAATTTCACAGAAAGTTTTATATGAAAATTGAGTGTGAAATAACCTTGGATCACATACTACTAACAATTGTCATGGTGCAGTGCTTTGATGAGTTAATTTATTCATAATATAAAAGCAAAGATAAATACAATCTAGGTTCCTTTTCAATAATAGTATACAAGAGGAGAGAAAGTTATAATTTACAACCAATACTATTTCAGAGTTTGTCATACAGTGAAAGTCTAACAAACACTCCAAAAAAAATTAGCACACGATGTGGTTTTCAATCTTATATGGTAACATGAGATTATGACTTTAAAAATTAAAAAATATATTAAATAATAAGTTAGAAGAGATAACTTACTGGTTTCCCAAATACAACAAAGCAAACAGGTTTAGACAACATAAAGTTTTTGTCAGCTTCATCTTCATTAAATATATCCACAAAAGGATGCTCTTCTGTCTTCTCTTGAGAAGTCATAATACAAAATACTACAGTAAGAAAGAGTAAGATTGTTAAAGTGCCTAATTTAGGAGGAACGGGCAGGCAGGTTGGGAGAACTAGAATATTCTGTGAATTTACTTAGCCCAGAAGCCATTCCATGCCACTATGAGATGGATTTTGCCAATAATGGCAAATAAGTTAAACTGATCTATTAAAACAATAATAGGTTCATAGTTTGAGACAGAAAGCAAAAGCCAGCTATATGCTATATAAGACAGCTAAAATAAAGTATCTTTGAAAGACTAAATTAAGGAAAAAATACATACATGTATATATTCACATGTATGTTTTGATGTGTGTATTCTATTAAAGATCAAATTAATGTACACACAACCAGCCAAACAAAAACCCAATAGCAAATGCTTTAAAAAATCAAACTAAATATGTTATATGTGTATACACATATAAATTTGTCAATGGGTATGTGTGTAGGGCCTACTAATGGCTCTAGTTAGAAATCCTAATGGAAATGAGAAAATACGTAGAACTGAAAAATAATGAACATAATATATACCAAAATATATAAGCTCACAATTTAAGAAGTTAGAAAAAGAAAAATAGATATTAAAAATTAATAAAATAGAAAAACATTATATAAAGAAGGGCAACAAAGCTAAAGAGCAGTATTTTGAAGAGATTTACAAATAGAAAACTCTGTCAAGATTGATCAAGAACAGAAGATAGAAGGCACAATTAAATAATATTAAACATTGGTTTTTTAGAGGTGTGTTTTCTCACATCTCAAAACTAAGATTTTCCTGTGTTTTCATTGTTGTTGATTTCTTTCATTAATCAGAGACTGTTCTCCATATTATATTAATTCTTTGAAATTTGTTGAGTCTTGCCTTATGGCCTACCCCATGGTAATTTTCAAAAAAATTGTCTACATCAAGTTTGTGAATTTTATTGGTTAAATCTTCCATAATGCTTACTGATTTACTGTCTACTTGATCAAACAATATTAGACATAGGAGGAAGGACCACAGAGAAAATGCTGCAGATATATAGATAATAAGAGGCTATCATAAAGTTATCCCAAATAAATTTGAAAACTTAGGCAAAATTGACAAATTACTAGAAAAATCAGCTTCTTAAGAAACAGAGAAAACTTCAGTGTTCTATAACCATTAAGGAAACTGAATTGGTAACTAAAAATCTTCCCACAAGGAAACCAGATGGTTTTATTGAAGTGCTCCAAGTCTTGCAATCTTATAAACACTCCTTCAGAAAAAGGATAAAGTGGAGACTTCTTACTTAATTTATGGCTCTCATATAACCTCCATACCTATACCAGAGAATAGTCCAAAAAAGCAAAATTATATGCCAACTTCATTCATGAACAAGATTTTTTTTTTTTTTTTTTGCGATATGTGGGCCTCTCACTGTGGTGGCCTCTCCCGTTGTGGAGCACAGGCTCCGGACACGCAGGCTCAGCGGCCATGGCTCACGGGCCCAGCCGCTCTGCGGCATGTGGGATCTTCCCGGACTGGGGCACGAACCCGTGTCCCCTGCATCGGCAGGTGGACTCTCAACCAATGCGCCACCAGGGAAGCCCCCCATGAACAAGATTTTTAAAAATCCTAATCAAAGTATTAGCAAGTTGAATCTAGCAATATATGAAGAAGATAATAACATCATGGCGAAGTTGGGCTTCCCCAGGAATTCAAGGATGGTTAGTATGAGAAAATTAATTTATCATATTAAAATAAATTTAAGGAGAAAAACTATATGATTATCTTAATAGATGTAGAAATAGTATGAGACAATTCAACACCCTTTAATATTGAATAAAAGATAAACCTCTTAGCAACTAATAGAAGGGAACTTCTTTTATTGATAAAGGGTATGAATGAAAGACACCCTTATATTTAATGATTAAATATTTAAAATGTTCTTTTTAAGACAAAAGAAAGAAAAGTGTAATTATTCCCAGTTGATATGACTGTCTACATAGAAAACCCAAATATGTCACAGATAAATTTTAAGAATAAAATAATCCAATTTGCTAAATTCAAAACCATTATACAAAATTCAGTTGCATTTCTATATATCAAAAATAGCTAGAACATGTAACCAAATATAAATATGACTTAGCAGCAAAAATATAAAATAAACAGGATTAAATAGTACAAAAGATATACAAGCCCTTTATGGAAAAGTTACAAAACCTTATGAAAATACTTTAATGAATAGACTTGAAAAATGAAACAAAACTTTGTCCCAGTGGTCTGGGACATTGTTCAGAGAACAATGAAAAATGGATTGGAGGGGGCTATATACTTCCAGGTAAATGTAATATGATTACATTTCTCTGTGGAAGTTAAGAATATTCAAATGGGCTTAATATACCAATATTATTTTAAGATGACAATATGAAATAAGATGTAGTAAGAAGTATTACTAGTATATTAAAAAGATTTGAGATGAAAACTTCAGGAACTAAAGGGCTGAAATTTCAAGTTTTTAAAAAATACCATCAAAATAAGTAATGCTAGTATAAAATGTAGTTGTAAAGGAGAAAATGCATCTAAACCTCTTAGAGAGATCATGCATTTATTAAGGAGTCTCCGTAAAGCACACTAAAGCCAGGGCCATAAGGCCTGGGATGGGGATATCTAGTTGGATGTCTAAGTACCTTGAGTTTTGAACCCCAAGATTACTCCCAAATGCTCTGTATTAACAGAAGCAACCTTCTCATTTACGGAAGAGAGCAGCCTCTCCATGCCTCACCTGAGGCAGATGCCTCAGAAGACAATGCTCGACTTTTACAACTTATTTCCCCTCATAGCTTCTAGAGCAGTAACTGGGGTCAAGTGTCAGCCCAGCCCAACTGGGGAGGCACTGGACAGGAAGAAAGGTGTTATGCACCTAAAGAGCTCCAGGGCCTGGCTATGAGTGTACCAACAGGAACCAGGAGAACACGCCTGGGAAAGATCTTGAGGATGTCAGGTGAGGGGAATGCAGACTGGATAGGAGTTTATTGATAGTGGGCTGTCTCCCGTGACTCAGTTTAACATCCTAGCTAGGACACCTGGAGCAAGTCCTAATTCACTGCTGGTAAGGTTACTTGAAGCTTGGAAAAAAACAATGGGATGTAAATGCCAGAACTGCCTTGACAGGTCACAGAGGCAGGTGTTAAATACTCACAGAAGCGGCATGTTAAGTGGATTTATTATGTTAGGCCAGAGAACCATCAGCCTACTCTGCTGTTTGGGATGGACAGAGGGCACTCTTTTCAGGAAGATGTTAAGGAATGAGCTAGTAAGGGAGCACTGGCATCATTACGAAGCTCAGTGATGGCTGTCCGTTTTTGGGCCAGGATTTAAAGTAAGGGAGAGGGCTTCCCTGGTGGCGCAGTGGTTGAGAGTCTGCCTGCCGATGCAGGGGACACGGGTTCCTGCCCTTGTCCGGGAAGATCCCACATGCCGCGGAGCGGTTGGGCCCGTGAGCCATGGCCGCTGAGCCTGCGCATCCGGAACCTGTGCTCCGCAACGGGAGAGGCCACAACAGTGAGAGGCCCGCGTACCGCAAAAAAATAAAATAAAATAAAAAAATAAGTAAAGTAAGAGAGAGGCCGCTATGATACTGAGTTCTCATGTGTCAGTGGGGATGACAGGGTCTGGAAGAGCAGAGGCCAGGTGGCAGCCCTTAACTGTGAGAAACAAAGTAGGTATAATTACTATAATGGGCAGCAAGCCCAGAATGGCCACAAGCAAGACCCACAGAGATCTGCAGTGATAGTGATAAATCATGGGCTCCCTAGGGGTGAGACAGATGAGCAGCCAATGAAAGTGTTGATTAACTTACATTTCTAAAAACGAAAAAGGGTAAGTGAACCAAAGGCTGATGTCAGCAGCCACAGTGGAAGTCATGATTCCTTCTTCATGATTCCAGAGCCCATTGACTGAAGGGACGGCAAGGAGTCCTCGAGGATCTAGCCTACAACTCCATAGCAAGTATTTATAATAGGGATTCCCCAATCCTTCCCCAAGAGAACCTACAACAATTAACCAGAGAAATAGACACTGTGGAAATAGGAATATTCTCCTCTTTGAACAGTTATAGGACACATGGTCTCAGCTGACATCAATACCAGCAGATCCAAAATGCCATCATAGCCTCGTATTAGAGCGAGGGCAAGTGGAGAACCAGTGATAAATGGAACCTTGGCTCAAGTCTGTCTTACAGTGCATCCAAAGAGTCTGAAGGATCACTCGATGGTTATTTTCCTGGGCCTTGAGTGCATAACAGGGATTGCAGCTGGAAAAACCTTCACAGGGATTCCCTAACTGTGGAATAAGGGCCACTGTGGTTGAAAAGGCCAAGTGGAAGCTCATGAAACTGCACACCTGCTCCCTAGCCTCTGCCCTAGATAAACAATAGTAAATCATCCTGAATGAAATGGAAGAGTGCTATCCCAAAACTATTTAAAAGATGCATTGTCCTGTTTAATTCTCTAGTCTGAATTTCTGCAAAAACCAGATCATGACAGATGATATTGGACCACTGTAAACGTTAAGTAGGGGCAGCCCCAACTGCAACTGCTGTGCAGAGAACTTTACTAGATGGACACAGCTTCTTATACTTGATATATAGCTACTCAGCTGGAAAATGCATTTTTTTTTTTCAATACACATCAAGGAGGAGGATCAGAAGCAGTCTGTATTTACTTAGAACAGTCAGCAATGGACATTTAGTCTTACCCCGGGGCTCTCCTGCTCTTTGTAACAAATATAGTACAAAGGGGTCTTGTTGATCCACAATATTGACAATATCAGACCTGGTGAGTGGGAAGTAGCAAGTGTTCTGGATGCCCTCATAAGACGTATGGGCAGCAGAAAATGGGAAATAAACCTACAAAGATTCGAGGACCTGTTATATTGGTGACGTTTTAAAAGGCCAGTGGTCTGGGACATTCTGAGACATTCTCTCCAAGGTAAAGGACAAGTTACCGTACCTTACACCTTCTACCTCTAAAAAAGAGGTGCAATATTTTGTAAGTCTCTTTAGTTTTTGGAGACAGCATGTAGCACATTTGGGAATACTGCTCTGATCCATTTAAGGGGTGACTTGGAAAGCTGTCAGTTTTGAGTAGGGCCGAGAGCAAGAGAGAGCTCTGCAGCAGTTTCAGGCTACGGTGCCGAGGCCTTGCTTCATGGGCCATATACCTGGCCAGATCCCACGATGCTAGAGGTAGCTGTGCTGGGTAGGATACCTTTTGGAATCTTAGAATGCCTGGCCATGGGACGTCACACGCAAGTGCCCATCGTGAGCTGGGTATGTCAGACAATCAAGTCCTCAAGTTGGGCAGGCACAGCAGTAATCCACGGAATGAGAAAAATGGAGCACTGGGATCAGGCCAAATACATTTCATAAGCAAGCAGCCTAGACACCCCCATGTTACCTATCTCTGGTTCACCAATGTCCCTTGGCTCATACCTCATATGGAATTCCCTGGGAACAGCTGATAAAAAAACGAAAAAAAAAAATCATGGATGAATCACGATATATTGGTGCAAGCTGTAAACGGAATGCTTTCAGACTTTAGTCCCATTCAGGTGCAGCCCTGAGAGATGGTGATTAGGGGAAATCCTCCTGGTGGGTAGGGCTTTAAGCAGTATTCCTAGGTCCTCAATTTGGAGAACGGTGCTGAATGGCTTGGTGCAGGGACTGGAAGGAGCAAGACTGGATGATAAGAGAAAAAAGAGCTCTGGGGAAGAAGCATGTGAATGGGGCTATGAGAGTGGTGTAACAAACATGATATATGGTGATCCCCAATGAGTCACACCCTTGTATAAGGAGTTATTGCACTGGCAGGTGGAGGTAGTTGCTGCTGCATAATTGGGGGCAGGGAGATATCTGTATTTTTGATAAATGGATCTATCTTCCTTTTCTTTTAGAAACTGGGACCACACACCGCCTTGAAGAACCAGTGACAAGGTGCTGGAAATTTAATGTGTGGGGAGGGGAGTGACTATGAGTGGCACAAAGAGAGGAACGTAGCAGATGTTATTAGTGCCCTGCCCCTATCCACGTGATATGTGCCTTTTCCAGGGATGGCCAGCCCAACTTCCAAGGGCTGGCGTGTGTGATTCTTTGTCTAAGGACTCTTTGTCTAAGGACTCTTTCTAGCTGCCAGCACTTATTCTGCCTGAGCACAGGGCAGACTAGAAGTTACAGGGAATTAATGTTCTGCCATAGCAGCCCTCAACCAATAACTGATGGGAGTTGGTGAATAAATACCCCAGCTCCCTTTCCCCTTACAAGGAATAACTGGGACAGACATCCAAGCATTCCCCAGTGAATTCAGCCCACAGAGAAATTTGCTTGATAATATTCCCTTCATTAGCTTCCTTCCCTTTCCTGCTGTTGTTCGCTAGATTATTGCCCATGTAAACGATTTGTCCTCAAATTTTGTCTCAGGATCTCCTGCTGGGTGAACAAAACTAAGACCAGGTTCGAATGAAAGTGCTTAATTATACTATAACATAATAATTGAAAACTAAATATTGGAATACCAGAGTTCTACAGTTATTTCGAGTTGTTATCCTAAATAAAAACATTGTGCAAATACTTAACTCACGTTCAGAAGAGTTGGTTTCCATTATGAAGTGGAACAGAACTAAATATTTTTCCCAGTTAAAAGATCTAAGTCAATGCAAAATGCCAGAACTGACATGGCCATCTTTCTAGTTCTTTTTTTTATTCTTTTTTTTTGCGGTACGCGGGCCTCTCACTGTTGTGGCCTCTCCTGTTGCGGAGCACAGGCTCAGGACGCGCAGGCCCAGCGGCCATGGCTCACGGGCCCAGCCGGTCCGCAGCATGTGGGATTTTCCCAGACCGGGGCACGAAACCGCGTCCCCTGAGTCGGCAGGCGGACTCTCAACCACTGCGCCACCAGGGAAGCCCCTCTAGTTCTTAATAAAAAGGGTCCCAAACTATGAAAGAAAATGTAAAATAATAAATAATTAAATGTTAATTTTAAAAATTTGTAATTTCTTAATTTTGAATTTACAATATAATCCCTAATGCTACATTATGGATTTTAAATTTTAAAGTTTCCTTACACTTATAGCAGTTGAAAAATCCTCTAGCAGTGGGTTCTGCGGTTAACAGGGGGCCCATCTCCTGGGAAACCTAGCACTTCTACCTAGGCTGGGTTAGCTGTCACTAGAGTACATCTTACATCTCACAGTAGGTGCTCAGTAAGTATCTGTGAAATGAAGACATTGATACTTGAAAAGGGAAGTGGGTTTAAAAAGTGGAATTTCCGGAGATCCCGAAGTTTAGTTTTGCAAGAAAAGGAACTGGTCTGGGGTCCGCGCAGGAGGTGGAATTCCATTCGTGCGACACCAAAATGCATCCGAGCGGTGGACTCCTACTCCTACTTACCTGGCCGCAGCGGACCCCAGCGGACCCCACCAGCAGGCCGTAGCCGCCTCCCGGGACTCTCTGTGGAGCGGTTGCCAAGAGATCTGCTGAGCGGTTGCCAAGAGAACCCAGAGCTGAGAAGAGCGCAAAACCTCTCGGGGGGCGGGGCCTCGGGAGGTGGGGCTGTGATTTATTTTCTCATTTTCAATATTCACTTTTGTACCTAATTTTGTATTCATAATTATAATACACTCCTTTTCACAAAAATGGAAAGTGATGATCAAAGAGGGTACATGCATTGTCTATTTATGTTCACGCACATCCAAAGGAAGAAACATTATTTTTTTATTTTTATTTTTTTAAGAAACCTTATTTTAACGCAGAACTACAAAGCCAGTGCTACACTGCACTGCATTACACTCGGCAGCTCATTTTCAGAATTTACAGATGGTTAACCTCGTGCACAAGTATGTGGCAAAGTTGGTAATTTCCAACTTTAGATGATTCAAAAAAAATTGCTTGAACCACACACCCTCTGGACAATGTGGGTTTTGTTGACTCTCCTAAGGATAAAATAGACAACAAAGAGAGCGAGGGCGGCGGGGAAAACACACTCAGTGAAAGAACATTGTTAGGTTTCCAAGAACGCAGAAGTAGGCGGGGAAAAACAGACCAACTTGGAAATGGATCTATCTGCAACTCGGAGAACCCCTTCAAAAGAAGCAATCCCAAAAGATCTACTTTTCTAAAGAGAAGGACCAGATAAACGAGAGATTTGACTAAACCAGCAGCTCCTTTCGCCGCCCATTTTTTCTCTTGCCAGTACCAAAGATGGCGCTCTTTGCTTCCTCCCTCGGCAGTACGCAGGTTCTGGGAACCTCTACACGACCTCTCTATGGTGCACCCTCCAGCCCCGCCCCCTCCGTGCCTGGGGCTGGGCTTGCCTGGAGGTGGAGCGTAGGATCCGGAAACACTTAAGCGTGTTAGCTGGTGGTCTATATATTTGTCGACCAGGCGGTGTTTTTCTCGGCTGAAGCTGGGGTGAAGGGTCTGAGGCGTCTTCTCTTCGTGTCTCCTGGCGTAGAGGACAGAGGCTGCCACAACCTGGGCCGCGGCCTGGGGCCCTGCCTTGGGGGCCCCCACTAGCTCGGGCCATGCCTGCGGCCGCCGCCCCCATTATCAGCTCGGTTCAGAAACTGGTCCTGTACGAGACTAGAGCTGTGAGTACCCTGCGCAGTGGAGCGCGGGCGGGAGGATGGCGGCCGAGTAGGTGTGGGGCAGAGGCAGCATTTACCCCCCCAGCCCCCCCATTTTCCCAGTTCCCTAATCCCAGCGGCGGGGAATATGCCCGAGGGGGCTTCGCCCAGTTATCGCACCCAGGGCTTTTGCACGTAAACATTTCCACTTAAAAGCCACGGTCGGAACACACTGGCAACAGGTGTTTGTGATATCTCAGTAATTGTTAATGAGGTTTTATACGAGTTACTGAATTCTTTGCAACTTTCAGAAAGTCTTAGAGTTCTACAGTTCACTGGTTACAATACAGGCAGGGGTATGGAGAATGTTTTTGACCTGTGAATCGGTAACTTGTCTGTTTTCTTATTCCATGGCATAGCATCGCTGTGATTTATGTTAATTACGTGCGCTTTTATTGCTGACATTTTTGGTTCTCTTTATTTGAAAGGAAAGAAAAACTTATTCTGTTTAAAGACAGTTGATTTTGTTGGGGTAACATTATTTTGCTTTTCACTTGACTTTTTTCCAACACATTTTATTTTGTTTTATTACTTCAAATTGCCATGAAAATAGTTGCTAGTAGAGTAAGCAGATTCGTTTTTATGTTTAGGTTACTAGTTACCTAAAATTTAGGGAATGGTGTTTATAGAAATACGTACTTTGTCATTTGTGTGGTTGGAAAATAAAGTATACTTTTTTAAATTGGGGTAACAGTGGTATTAGGGTCTGTGTTTAAATTACACTTTATGGTAACAAGATTGCATGTGCTGGAAACCTGCACAATACTCTTCCTTGTGCTATAGAGTGTCTTATAAGGCACAGTCAGTGGAACTTGGGTTTTCTCTACTAGATAGAAGAGTATAAGAAGGTACTTATCCTAACAGTTTCTCGGTTATAACAGGGTCCTAATAGCTTGTCTGCCTCAGGTCATCATTAGTGTAGAAACACTGTTGACCCTAAATTAGTTTTGGTGACAATTTCATTTGATTAGATCCAGACCAGCAGATGAAATTACCTAATATACTGTATTTGCAAATATATTCAGTTGTCCTCTGAGGAGAGCTCTACAGAAGTATCATTTTGAAACAAAACCTTCTGCTTTCTGTACAAGTGCTGATAAATATCCCTAGGTAGAAATATACATACTATATTTAAAACACAGAAATTTCAGCCCATTAATAAGCTGAACATTCATGAGGACTGGCTGAGATGCAAGTGTTCTTTCTAAAGCACAATTCATATTATAGGGCTTTTCTGCTCAGAACCCTTCAGTGGCTCCCATTCTGAGGAGAGTAAACTCTGTATCTCTTAGTTGCCTTTTTAGTTACTGGCAACTAAATAGATCCTAGGAATTTAAAAAAAAAATGGTAGCAGGTTGTATTAATGAGACTAATAGCTAATGCTTTTGGAAGAGTTGTATGCCAGGCACTGGTCAAAGCACTCTACATACTTTATTATTTAATCCTCATAAAACTTCTAAGGGGCAAATGTTGTTGCTCTTCCTGTTATTATTTGGTGAAGAAGAAAAATGAGGCAAAACAGGTTAGGACAGTGCTGTTGAATAGTGTGGGCTGGCAGCTGGTGCCAGGCATAGATGGTTTGTAACTGGATGGCAACAAATTGCGTATAGAAATTGAGAGTGATTAGAAACTTTTACAGCAATTTGACAGAGTAATTGTATTTCAGATGAATCAGCTAAACATTGGGTTTATGGTTTATGTCTTTGGCTTTCTGTTTTTAGCTTTGTTATGGAAATTTCAAGCAAATACAAAGTAAACAGAATGGTATAATAAACTCCCATCTAGCCATCACCCAGCTCCAAAATTACCAACATTCTGTCACCCTCTATTATCTGTAACTTGTTCCACTTCCCACCCACAACTTATTATTTTATATGGTTCTTTTTCTTTAAAATTTATGTAAATCAAAATGCACAAATCTAAGCTATAGAATTCGGACAGAAGTATACATGTGTTAACCACACGCTTATGTTGCTGTGGAAAGTTCCCTTGTGTCCCTATCCAGTCAACTGCCTTTCCCGTCCTGGCAACTGATATTCTGTTTTTAAAATGTTAGATTAGATATGCCTGTTCAAGAATTTTATATGAATGGAATTGTACAGTACACACTCAAGTCTAGTGGCTTTTGCTCAGCATAATGTCTTTGAGGTTCATCCATGTTGTTGTGTGTATCAGTAGTTTGTTTCTTCTTCTTCTTCTTATTTATTTATTTATTTATTTTTTGCGGTACGTGGGCCTCTCACTGTTGTGGCCTCTCCCGTTGCGGAGCACAGGCTCCGGACGCGCAGGCTCAGCGGCTATGGCTCACGGGCCCAGTCGCTCCGTGGCATGTGGGATCTTCCTGGACTGGGGCACAAACCCGTGTCCCCTGCATCGGCAGGTGGACTCTCAACCACTGCGCCACCAGGGAAGCTCCTCTTCTTATTATTGAATAGTTGTCCATTGTATACATATTCCACAGTTTGTTTATACGTTTTCCCTATTGACTTAGACTGTTTCCACATTTAGACTGTTGTTAATAAGCCAGCTGTGAACATTCTTGAACAGTTATATTTGTAGACATATGTTTTCACTTCTCTGGGTAAATACCTCTTAATGAAATTGCTGGTCATAGGGTTGATGTTAGGTGGTTGCACCATTTCACACTCCCAGCAGCAAGGTATAAAAGTCTCCATTGCTCCATATCACTGACAGCATTTAGTGTTGTCAGTCTTTTTAGTTTTAGTTATTCTAGCGGTGTATAATGGCATCTTATTATGGTTTTAATTTGCATTCCCCTAATGACTAGTGATGTTGAGCATCATTTCATGTACTTATTGGCCATTTTTATATCTTCCTTTTTGAAGTGTCTGTTCAAGTCTTTCGCCCACTTTAAAAAATTAGACTGTTTGCCTTTTTATTATTGATTTGTAGGAGTTCTTTATATATTATGGAATCAAGTCCTTCATGATATATGTATTGTGAATATTTTCTTTCAGTCAGCAACTTGCCTATACATTTTATTAATGATCTTTTTTCAACTTTATTGAGGTATAATTGACAAACAAAATTGTAAGATATTTAAGGTGTGCAATGTGATGATTTTATGTATACATATATAATTTTATATACATATATACACATTGTGTTAGCAATCTTTTGATGAACAGAAGTTTTTAATTTCAATGAAGTATAATTTATCAGTTTTTTTCTTTCATAGTTATTGTTTTCTGTGTCCTATCTAAGAAACCTTTGCCTACTCCCTGAGCACAAAGATATTTTCCTGTGTTTCCTCTAAAAGATTTATACTTTTAACTTTACTTTTAGGGGTGTGTTTCATATTAAATTAATTTTGTGTATGGTGTGATGCAGGGATTGCATTGCTTATCTATTGTGGAACAAATTACCTCCAAACTTAATGGCTTTAAACATTTCGTATTTCACAATTTCAGTAGATTGGGAATCTGAGTGTGACTTAGCTGAGAGCTTCTTACTCAGGATCTCATGAAGTTGCAGATGTCAGGTGGGCTACAGTCCTCTAGACTGGGCTGGAGGATTTACTTCCAATATGGCTGACTCACATGCTTGGCAGTTGAGCTGGTTGTTGACAAGAGGCTTCAGTTCCTCACCTAATGGACATTTCCACAGGACTCCTTGAGTGTCCTTATGATGTGGTAGCTGGATTTGTCCAGAAAGAATGATCCAAGAGAAACAAGGGCAAAGCTGCAATGTCTTTTGTAACCTAGCCTCAGATGTCACACGCCATCATTTCTGCAATATCCTATTGTTCATGCAGACCAGCCCTGTTCTGTGGTAGGGGACTATACAAGGGCATGAATACCAAGAGATGAGAGTCTTTAAGGGTTCTTGTAGGCTGGCAACCACAGGGATTGAGGTTCACTTTTTTCCATACATCAATTCTCCAGCCTCATTTGTTGAAAAAATTATCCTTTATTTTATTGAATTTTTTGGTATTCTTGTGAAAAATTAGTTGAAGAAATGTGAATTGATTCCTAAACTCTCTATTTTGTTCCATTGATCCATTTGTTCTTCTTTATGGCATTTCCACCTTCTCTTGCTTATTATGGTTTTATAATTAGTGTTGAGATCAGGAAGTGTAAGTTTTCCAACTTTATTTTTTTCCAAAGTTGTTTTGCCTATTCTAGATCCTATGCATTTCCATATGAGTTTTACAATCAGCTTATCAATTTATAATAAAAAGCCTGTTGGGATTGTGATTTGGATTTCATTGAATCTATAGATCAAATTTGGGGAGAACTGAATCTTGATAATATTGAATCTTTCAATCCATGGTGTAGTTCTCCATTTAATAGGTCTTTACTTTTTCTCAACAATATGTTGTAGTTTTCAGTGTAGAAATTTTATGTCTTTAAAAAACCTATTCCTAAGTATTTTATGAACTTTTATACTACTGCAAATGGAATTTTAAATTTGATTTAACAATTGATCATTGCTAGTATATAGAAATTGATTTTTATATATTGATCTTATATCCTGAAACCTTGCTAAACTCACTGTGTTGAGAAGCTGGAGCTGGTGTATTGAATTAAGAATATGCAGATTATGACTTGCTGAATTAGGGGGCACAAGCTATCCACAGGGGTTTGGCAGGTAGCTCCCTCAGTATCTGAGTTCTCACTTTGGGGACGTGAAACCATGAGCTTGTTTTGATTGAAGGCGTAGTTCGAATACATCCACACAAAGGAAGTAGAGTCACAAAATTTATTACTTATATATCTCAGAAATGTGTGGGGAGGCACAATGAACCGGGGGAAGGGCAGTCCTCCATCTCAGTTCACGAGCAAACAGGAGATAGAAAGCAGGGTAGCAAGCACCTAGTACGTTTAAGGTGGTTGGGGTAGAGGTCACTAACTTTTTGAGGGCTTAGCTCTAAGTGACTGTTTTAAAAGGTGCCCTGGGAAAAGCAAAGCAGGAATTTATGGCAGGACTCCGAAGCTTGGTGTTTATCTAAATGTCCGCACTGTTGGTATGAGCAGAGTAGAACACTGTAAAATGCCTAGGCAGCAACTCAAAATAGTGTTTTTTCTCATCACACTCACTTATTCTAGTAGCTTTTTTGTCATTTCCTTAGCATTTTCTACATGAATATTTCTATCATTTAGGAAGAGGAACACTTCTTCCTTCCCAGTCTGCATGCTTTTTATTTATTTTTTTCTTGTGTTACAACCCTGGCTAGGACTTCTAGTACAAAGTTGAATAGAAGTGGTGAAAGCAGACATTTTCTTGTTTTGTTCCTGATCTTGGAGGGAAAGTATTCAGTCTTTCACCATTAAGTGTGATGTTAGCTGTAGATTTTCATAGCTGCCCTTTATCAGGTTGAGGAAGATTTCTTTCCACTACTAGTTTGCTGAGAGGTTTTTTTAAATTTTATTTTATTAAAAATTTTTTTTTAATGAGTATACTATTTTGTTGACATTTAAATTTCACCAACAATGAGCTCAAGTATATGCTGGCCATATGTTCAGATTTTTGAAATAAAGATAAAGAAACAGACAGCTTTAAGGGTGCAATGTATTTAACACTGCACAGTATATTCAACAATTAGAGACAATCGGGGTGGGGGGTTAACTATATAACTATATACTTAGGAGCACAAGTATAGGGACAAGCTCTGCTATTGGAGGAAAAACCCACCATTCAGGACTGAACAGAGGTCCTTGGTTGCTGACAGAATCTGCCCTTGACTTCAGACTTGAGACAAACCAAGGAGTCTGTCAGTATACAAAAACCACTGAATTCAGGATAAACAGGATAGATTGGCAAGAGCCGATTCAGATTGTGAGCAGGGTTAGCTGGAGGCTGGAAATGTTGCAGGTGAAGTCCAGGATCTGTAGATTAGAGTAGCAGTCTTCTAAAAAATGCTTGTTTCCAAGTTCCTAAGATGCTTTTCCCAAACAGGAGGAGGTCTTTTTTTTTAAAATCATGAATAGATGCTGAAATTTGTTACATGTTTTTTCTGCATCTGTATATGGCATTTCCTTTCTTTGCTTAGTATGGTGGATTACATTAATTCATTTTCAAATGTTAAAAAAAAGAACCCTTGAGGGTTTTTTTGTTTTTGTTTTTTGGTATATATCACTTGGTCATGTTGTGTTATTGTCTTCATATATTGCTAGACTCTATTTGCTAATAATTTGTTAATAATTTGTTAAGGATTTTAACCTTTATGGTCAAGCTTTTGATTTATCATTTTCTTTAACATCTTTGTCTGATTTTGGTGTCATGGTAACTCTGGCATCGTAAAATGAGTTGAAGTGTTCCTTTCTTCAGTTTTCTGAAAGTGGTTGTGTAAGATTGGTATAGTCGATTTACAATGTTTTATTAGTTTCAGGTGTACAACATAGTTATTCTATATTTTTATAGATTATATTCCATTTAAAGTTATAAAATATTGGCTATATTCCCTGTGCTATACAATATATCCTTGTGGCCTATTTATTTTATATATACTAGTTTGTACTTCTTAATTCTCTACCACTATCTCGCCCCTCCCCCCTTTCCTCTCCCCACTGGTAACCACTAGTCTGTTCTCTATATCTGAGTCTGTTTTGTTATATTCATTCGTTTGTCTTATTTTTTAGATTCTACATATAAGTGATAACATATAGTGTTTGTCTTTCTCTGTCTGACTTACTTCACTAAGCATAATACCCTCCAGGTGCATCCATGTTGTTGCAAATGGCACAATTTCATTCTTTTTTATGGCTGAGTAAATTCCACTTTACACACACACACACACACACCCCACATCTTTATTCATTTGTTGATGGACACTTAGGTTGCTTCTGTATCTTGGCTATTGTAAATAATGCTGCTGTGAACATAGGGGTGCATTATCTTTTCAAATTAGTGTTTTTGTTTTCTTCAGATATATACCCAGGAGTGGAATTACTGGGTCATATGGTAGTTCTATTTTTAGTTTTCTGAGGAACCTCCAAACTGTTTTCCATAGTAGCTGCACCAATTTACATTCCCACCAACAGTGTAAGAGGGTTCCTTTTTCTCCACATCCTCACCAATTTGTGTTCTTTTTGATGATAGCCATTCTTACAGGTATGAGGTGATGATATCTCATTGTGGTTTTGATTTGCATTTCTCTCATGATTGGCATCTTTTCATGTGCCTGTTGGCTGTCTGTAAATCTTCTTTGGAAAAATGTCTATTCAGGTCTTTTGCCCATTTCTAGTCAGGCTGTTTGTTTTTTTAATATTGAGTTGTATGAGCTGTTTGTATATTTTGGATATTAACCCCTTATCAGTCATATCATTGGCAGATATTTCCTTCTATTCAATAGGTTGTCTTTTCATTTCATTGATAGTTTCCTTTGCTGTGAAAAGCTTTTAAGTTTAATTAGGTTCCATTTGTTTATTTTTGCTTTTGTTTCCTTTGCCTTAGGATACATCCAAAAAAATATTGCTGCCTGTGTTTTCTTCTAGGAGTTTTATGGTCTCTGGTCTTATATATAGGTTGAGAATCCATTTTGAGTTTATTATTGTATGTGGTTTGAGAAAATGTTCTAATTTCATTCTTTTTCATGTAGCTGTCTAGTTTTCCCAGCACCCTTTATTGAAGAAACTATCTTTTCTTCATTTTATATTCTTGCCTCCTTTGTCATAGATCAATTGACCGTAAGTGCATGGGTTTATTCCTGGGCTCTCTGTTCCATTGATCCATGTGTCTGTTTTGATTATTGTAGCTTTGTAGTATAGTCTGAAGTTAGGGCAACTGATACCTCCAGCTTTGTTCTTTTTTCTCATGATTGCTTTGGCAATTTGGGGTCTTTTGTGGTTCCATATAAATTTTAGAATTATTTGTTCTAGTTCTGTGACAAATGTCATGGGTATTTTGATAAGGATTGCGTTAAATCTGTAGATTGCTTTCAGTAGTATGGTCACTTTAACAATATTCTTCCAGTCCATGAATATAAGATACCTTTCCATTACTTTGTATTATCTTTGATTTCCTTCATCAACATTTATAGTTTTGAGAGTATAGGTCTTTCACCTCCTTGGTTAAGTTTATTTAACCCTAAGTATTTTATTTTTTGATGTGAATTTAAACGAGGTTGTTTTCTTGCTTTCTCTTTCTGATAGATAATTATTAGTGTATAGAAAAGTAACAGATTTCTGTGTATTAATCTTGTGTCCTGCAACTTTACTGAATTCATTTATTATTTCTAATAGTTTTTTGGTGGAGATGTTAGGGTTTTCTATATATAGTATCATGTCATCTGCAAATAGTGACAGTTTTACTTTCTTCCTTCCAATTTGGATGCCTTTTATTTATTTTTCTTGTATAATTGCTGTGGCTAGGACTTCCAATACTATGTGGCAAGAGTGGGCATCTTTGTCTTGTTCCTGATCTTAGAGGAAAAATTTCAGCTTTTCACTGTGAGTATGATGTTAGCTGTGGGTTTGTCATAAATTGCTTTTCTATGTTGAGATATGTTCCATCTATATGAACTTTGATTAGAGTTATTACCATGAAAAGGTGTTGAATTTTGTCAGGTGCTTTTTTTGCATCTATTGAGATGATCAGGTGATTTTTATTCTTTTGTTTTGTTAATGTGATGTATCACATTGATTTATGGATATTGAACCACCTTGCATCCCTGGAATAAATTTCACCTGATCATGTGTCTGATCCTCTTTATGTATTGTTGAATTCGGTATTTTGTTGAGGAGTTTTGCATCTATATTCATCCGACATATTAGCCTGTAATCTTCTTTTCTTTTCTTTTTTTCTTGTAGTGTTGTTGTCTGATTTCAGTATCATAGAATGAATTTGGGAGTATTCTGTTCTCTTAAATTTTTTTTTTTTTTTTTTTGCAGTATGCGGGCCTCTCCCGTTGCGGAGCACAGGCTCTGGACGCGCAGGCTCAGCGGCCATGGCTCACGGGCCCAGCCGCTCCGCGGCATGTGGGATCTTCCCAGACCGGGGCATGAACCCATGTCGCCTGCATCGGCAGGCGGACTCTCAACCGCTGCGCCACCAGGGAAGCCCTGTTCTCTTAAATTTTTTGAATCATTTGAGAATGCTAGGTATTAGCTCTTTATATGTTTGGTAGAATTCCCTTGTAAAGCCATCCAGCCCTGGACTTTTGTCTCCTTGGAGGTTTTTCTTTTATTACAAATTCATTTTCACTACTGTGATCCGTCTTTTCAGATTGCCTGTTTGTTCCTGATTCAGTCTTGGAAGAGTGTACATTTTTAGAAATTTAACCATTTCTTCTAGGCTGTCCAAGTTGTTAACATATAAATGTTTGTAGTAGTATTCTCCTAAGATTTTTTGTATCTCTGTGATATCGGTTGTTATTTCTCATCTTTCATTTCTAATTTTGTTTGTTTGGGTCCTGTGTTGTTTTTTTTTCTTGATGAGCCTGGCTGAAGGCTTATCAATTCTGTTTATCTTTTCAAAGAAACAGCTCTTGTTTTCATTGATCTTCTTTTTTTTCCTTTGTCTCTATTTCATCTCTGATCTTTATTATTTCTTTCTTTCTGCTGACTTTGAGCTTTGTTCTTTTTGCCCTTATTCCTTTAGATGGTAAGTTAGGTTGTTTATTTGAGAGTTTTCTTGTTTCTTAGGTAGACCTGTATTGCTGTAAACTTCCCTCTTAGGACTGCTTTTGCTGTGTGCTGTAGATCTTGGAAAGTTGTGTTTTTATTTTCATTTGTCTCGGGGTACTTTCTGATTTCCTCTTTGATTTCTTCATAGACTCATTGACTCATTGGTTTTTTAGTAGCAGGTTGTTTAGTCTCCACGTGTTTATGTTTTTCCCGTTTTTCTTTATGTACATCATTTCTACTTTCCTACTCTTGTGTCTGGAAAAAATGCTTGATATAATTTTTGTCCACTTAAATTTGTTGAGACTTGTTTTGTGGCCTAGAATGTGTCTGTCCTGGAGAATGTTCCATGTGCACTTGAAAAGACTGTATTTTGCTAGTTTTGGATGAAAATTCCTGTGGATATCTATTAATTTCAAATGGTCTAATGTGTCATTTAAGACTACTGTTTCCTTATTGATTTTTTTGTCTGGATGATCTGTCCATTGATGTAAGTGGTGTGTTAAAGACCCCTACAACTAGTATATTATTGTCAATTTCTCCTTTTATGTCTGTTAATATTTGCTTTATATATTTAAGTGCTCCTATATTAGGTGAATATGTTAATGAATGTTATATCCTCCCTTGTGTTGATCCCTTTATCGTTATATAATGCCCTTCTTTCGTCTTTTGTTATAGACTCTGTTTCAAAGTCTATTTTGTCTGATATGAGTATTACTACCCTACCTTTCTTGTTTTCATTTGCATGAAATATTTTTCCAGCTGTTCATTTTCAATCTGTGTGTTTCTTTAGCTCTGAAATGAGTCTCTTGTGGGCCTCATATGGATGGGTCTTGTTTATTAATCTGATCAGGCACCCTGTGTCTTTTAATTGGAGCATTTAGTCCACTGACTTTTTTTTTTTTTAATTTTTGGTTGTGTTGGGTCTTTGTTGCTGCGCATGGGCTTTCTCTAGTTGCGGTGAATGGGGGCTACTCTTCATTGCAGTGTATGGGCTTCTCAATGAGGTGGCTTCTCTTGTTGTGGAGCACAGGCTCTAGGTGCACAGGCTTCAGTAGTTGTGGCACACAGGCTCAGTAGTTGTGGCTCGCAGGCTGTAGAGCGCAGGCTCGGTAGCTGTGGCGCTTGGGCTTAGTTGCTCTGCAGCATGTGGGATCTTCCCAGACCAGGGCTCGAACCCGGGTCCCCTGCCTTGGCAGGCGGATTCTTAACCACTGCGCCACCAGAGAAGTACAGTCCATTGACATTTAAAGTGATTATTGATAGGTTTGTACTTACTGCCATTTTGTTACTCGTTTCTGGTTGTTTTTGTAGTTCTTCTCTCTTCTTTTTTTCTTTTAGTTACTTCCCTTGTGGTTTGATAATTTCTTTAGTGGTATGCTTGTGTTTCTTGATCCTTTTTGTGTATCTATTGTAGGTTTTTGATTTGTGGTTACCATGCGGTTCATATATGTTGACATATTGACTATATCTACTTGTTTTAAACTGGTAGTCATTTAAGTTCAAACACATTCTAAAGGTCTATATTTTTTTACTCTCCTCCCCACGTTTTGTGTTTTGATGTCATGTTTTTATAGCTTCATATTTATCCCTTAAATGTTGTAGTTATAGTTGATTTCACAATTTTTTTTGTCTTTTAATCTTTATACTAGCTTATTTAAGTGATTGATCCACAGTCTTTACTGTATATTTCTTTCCTATTGTGAGTTTTTCCTTTCTTATAGATTCTTACTTGTTGTAGCCTTTTCTTTTCCACTTAGAGAAGACCCTTTAACATTTTTATTTAGGGTAGGTTTAGTATTGATGAACTGTTTTAGTTTTTGCTTGCCTAAGAAGTTCTTTATCTCTCCTTCAATGCTGGATGATAATCTTGCTGGGTAGAGTATCCTCAGTTACAGGTTTTTCCTTTTCAGCATTTTAAATATATAATGCAACTCCCTGTGGCCTGCAAAGTTTATGCAGGAAAATCAGCTGATAATCATCAGATTTCCTTTGTGTGTGACTCCTTGTTTTTCTCTTGCTACCTTTAGAATTCTTTTTTCTTTAACTTTCGCCATTTTAATTGTGATATGTCTTGGTGTGGGTCTCTTTGGCTTCATCTTTTTGGGGACTCTGTGATTCCTGTGCCTGTATATCTGTTTCTTCTTCAAGTTCAAGAAATTTTCAGTCAATTTCATCAAATACATTTTTTAAAAAAGATTTATTTATTATTTATTTTTTTAAATTTATTTTTAGCTGTATTGGGTCTTAGTTGCAGCATGTGGGATCTTTGTTGAGGCATGTCGGATCTTTCATTGTGGCATGCGGGCTCTTTGCAGCACATGGGCTTCTCTCTAGTTGTGGCATGTGGGTTTTCTCTTCTCTAGTTGTGACACGCAGGCTCCAGGGTGTGTCAGCTCTGTAGTTGTGGTGTGCAGGTTCCAGAGCACATGGGCTCTGTAGTTTGTGGCACGCAGCCTCTCAAGTTGAGGTGTGCCAGCTCAGTAGTGGTGCATGGGCTTAGTGCCCCGCCACATGTGGGATCTTAGTTCCCTGACCAGGGATCAGACCCGTGTCCCCTGCATTGTAAAGTGGATTCTTTACCACTGGACCACCAGGGAAGTCCCTCAAATACATTTTTGACCCCTTTCTCTCTTTTCCTCTGGCACCTCTATAATGTGAATATTTGTACACTTGATGTTGTTTCAGAGGTTCCTTAAACTGTTTTCATTTTTTAAATTTGCTTTTTTTTTTACTTCCTAGATTGGGTGATTTGCATTATACTGTATTCCAGATCATTTATGCATCCTTCTGCATCATCTAGTCTGCTGTTAATTCCTTTTAGTGTTTTTCAGTTATCATATTCTTTTGTTCTGACTGGTTCTCTTTTTATATTTAGTTCCTTGTTAAAATTCTCAGTTTGTTCATCTATTCTTTTCCCTAGTTCAGTTAGCATTCTTATTACTAATGGTTTGAACTCTTTGTCTGGTAAATTACTTATCTGTGTTTCTTTAGTTGTTTTTTGTGTTTTTTCCCTCATTTTTTTATTTGAAAGAAATTCCTCTGTCTTCTCATGTCACTTAACTTTCTCTGCCCTGTGAAATTAGGTGAAATAGTTACCTAGCCTGGTATTGAATGGTGTCCTCTTGTGGGAGTGTCCCTTTACAGTCTGCATGTACCCAGTGGCTTTGGTGGGAGAGCTAGATCTGTTGTGAGCATGAGTCATGTCTTCCCCCGTGGTGTGCTGGTAGCTATCACCTTGGTAAGACGTGGCCCTGGGGATGGAGGGGTTGGAACCATAGCCAAGTGTGAACCAGGGCTTCTCTTTGCTCATTGGCCTACACCACCCTATCGGCGGGGTCAGATCCCAAGTTGCTGGAGGGTCAGGTCTGAGCTGGTTCTGTTGCCTCTAAGTGTGTGCTCTCCCCCCTCCCAGCTTTGGCACCTTCACCGCAGAGGGGAGCAGTGCTGGAGAAGAGGGGCCAGAGTGGTGCCTGCTGTAGGCCAGGGTGCGCTAGGGCAGTCTCAGCACACCAGTCAGAGTTCCATATTGCTTCCAATCTTTTGCCTCCCTGAGCACCAGGAATGGCTGCCCTTGCCCCATTCAGATGTCCTGCTGGTCCAAGCTGGTGATGTCCCCCAGAGTTGTACGCTCTCCTCAGTTGCAGCAAGCTTTACCCTAGTGTTCCATAGAGCAAGAGAGTCTGGCGCCAGTGCTTATCTCAGGCCGTTGCAGGGTCATGGGAAGCTGGCCAGAATCCTGGTCAGTTTCAATCTGCTTCCTCTGCCTTGTTTCAGGAGTAAGCGAGCATGTGTGTGCTCTTCACAAGTGAAGTCTAGGTTTTTACAGCCCTGCTGTCAGTCCCACTGGTTTTCAAACCAGTTAAGAGGACTTGTCTTCCTGGTGTCTGACCCCAGGGCTGGGGTGCCCAATATGTGGTTCGAACTACTCACCCCCTGGGGAGGATATCTCCAAGCCCATGTAACCCCCCTCCTCTTCTGTGTCCCCTCTCAGGGGCCCAGGTCCCAAACTGATTGCTTCTCTTCCCTTCCTACTTGACACCATGTGCTCGCTCTTAGAGTCTTGGCTGTATGAGTCTTTCTGCCAGTCTCCAGTTTGTTTTCAGTGAGAATTGTTCCACATGTAGATATATTTTTGGTGTGTTCATGGGGAGAGGTGAGCTCTGCATCCTCCTATTCTGCCATCTTGATCCCCTTCCTGTTCGATTTTTTATAAGTTTGCTAGAATTTACTACTGAAAGCATTTGGACTTGAAGTTGCTTTGTTGGGCAACTTTTGATAATCATTTTTTATAGTAGGTATAGAGCTATGCAGAGTTTCAGTGGGTCTTGAATCACTTCTGATAAGTTGTGTTTTTCAGTAAAATTTTCCATTTCATCTTAGTTGTTGAATTTACTGGCATCAAGTTGTTCATAATGTTCCCTTATTAACCTTTTGATCTCTATAGGATTTGTAGTGAAGCTCCTTCTTTCATTCCTGACATTGGTGTTTTGTGTTCTTTATCATTTTTTTGGATCCACCTTGCTAGGCATTTATCAATTTTATTACTCTTTTGAAAGAACCAACTTTTGACTTGGTTAATTTTCTCTATTGTTTGTTTTCTGTTTAATCAATTTTTGCTCTTAGGCTTATAGATAAGCCTCTTCCTCTTATAGATTTTGGGTTGATCAGTTCATTTTTTTTAGCTTCATAAGGTACAAATTTAGATCATTGACTTAATTTTTTTCTTTTCTAATATAAAGCATTTAAAACTGTAAATCTAAGTAGAAAAATAGTCAAAAGACTGTGGAAAAAGTATTAGTAGCCTGAACAATAGATAAAGCAGTATATTCTTATATACAAATTTTTTTTTTATAAAACTGAAAAATGAAACACCTGACAAAAAGGACAAGGACCTGAATAGGTGATTTGCCGAAAAAGTATGAATATGAAATGATGTTCAACTTGCTAATAATTAAAGTAATAATGTGAAAATAGATTCCCATTTTCACTTGTCAGAATGGCAAAGATTGGAAAGATTGACCAAAGTCATTGTCGACACGTGTATGAAAGAAATGGGCATTCTTGTTTTGGTTGATGGGGGGGTATTAATTGGTTGTGAAGGAGTTAGGGGACACATTGAGGAACAAAAGAGACAGTGAGCAAGATAGGGTGCCTCTTATACTGAGCCTTCATTTAGAAGGGAAAGTCGGTAGAATTGCCCCGAGGTGAGGTTCATGTTGGCATTGTCACCTTGTGTTTAGAGGTGGATTTTGAGGACTGTTTGGAGAGGAAAGGGAGATGGGTTGCTAGATAGCGTGCAGGAAATACAGTTCTGTTCTTGGGAAGGTTCTCCTTCCTCCAGAGCTTTACCTGTTCTGTCACTCAGCACCTTCATCTTGTCCTTTGGCTCATGTGACCCAGGCCTACAGATAAACTAAGGCCAGATCCTGCCCTGATGCTCATACATCCCAGTGCAACTAGGAGTTGCCCACAGGTGATTAGCAATCTGAAGTTATCCTGGAAAAAAACTGCAGTTTACCTTAGATGATTTCCAGTTTCTAGCCTTTAATACATGATGCCCTAGGGGTCTTACCATTGCAATAAGTGACCATTTCATAACAAAGAAATGAACACAAAGCAGTTAACTTTAAAATTGGTAGCTGAACGGAACTGTGGCAGATTTTTGTGTCTGCATGTGTTTTGTGGGAGTGAAGTTGTTAAGATAATTTTTACTTTTGCTAGCTCAGAATTGTTAGTGTGTATGTTTGTATCTTTGTGTTTATTTAATTCCTGCCTGGTTCTAAAAAGATTTAAGGAAGCTCCTCCCTCCTCCCTACCCCATCACATGAAACAGAATAAAATAAGTAAGAACCACTTCATGAGGAATGTAGCTTATTTAATTAGCCCTTGATTATTAGTCTTGATTTGGGAATTAGGGGATAGGAGAGGACAGCATAGGATGTGGTTCACTAAGGGACTGTGGAACTGGGAACCAAATGATATAAACTGGAGAGAGAATCAAAGTGATGATAGCAGATTTAGAAGATGTGATTGGAGGTGACAAAGTTTCCACTTGTTTCTAGAGGTGATTTGACACTTGCCCATCAGTAAAGCCCTGAAGCTGTGAAGAGTGAGCTTGGCGACATCCCTCTCTATCAGAGGCTCCTTTCCCTTTCTGGACTGTGTTACCCGTTGTGGGATTGCAGGAATCAGAGGTGGCAGGCCTGCAAGATTGTTAAAGATTGTGAGAAGTAACTTCGTGATGATCTTTAAAAATAATACCTTTATTCTGAAAGTTCAAGTGAAGTTTAGTATTAATTGAAGCTGTCAGACAACCTAAAATGTCTCCTCTTTCAAGGAGGCTGATTTTTCTTCCCTCAGCTGAAAAGTGAGTGATTAATTAGCCTGTCATTATCAAAGGAGATGATAATGTTAGTAGATACCGAATTTCCTGTTAAGTGGATTACCTATTGTATTCCATTTGGAGTTCAGGTATATATTTTAGAAAGACATTCATCTTTAAACCAAGTCACCACTGTTAAAGCTACATATTGAAATTTTAAGCTTTTTCTTGATACTTAACTTTCAGAAGAGAGCCAGCTCAGATCATCTTCTATCTTAATAGGCATTTTAAGGTAGCTTTTTTTGGTATCCTAATTTTCCACCCCAGTTCTTGCCAAACCGCCACCCCCCAACAAATCTAACATACACAGATGTTCTCCCCCGCGGAGTCGATTCATCTCATCCGCGTCTATGCATGCATTCAGGCAGTCTAGCTGATGTGTGCCTGATTTATGGAAGTCTTGTACACTCCAATTACTGCTCCCTTTTCCTTCCCGGTTGCTTTTGGGCATTTTATTTACCTCCTTTTTCACCTTCACCATTTGAATTTCAGACTGCCAGTACTTGAGATGACCTTTCCTTCTTCCTACAATCTCTAGTTATTACTAAGAATTTACAATGAATTTAACCCCAACTTTCTAGATATGTAAGTCTCTTCTCAGCACGTTCACATATGTTAGGTATTCTTACTGGCTTCATCTTCTTGAAGCAGTGGCTCAAATCTGGACTGGTTGCTCCCAAGGCCTCCAGCACAGCCGCCATCCTGGATCTCCCTTGACCATCATTCAGCAACCTCTCTTGTGATGATCTCCTGACTTTTCCAGAGCCTGTATTTTTTTCTTTCTTGATTTATGCCCTCATTTTGGTGGAGCACCTCCTTCAGTTGCTTCATGAGAAAGTGAAACTTGTGTGACTCAGATTGGGACTTCAACCCAGAGGCTGGGACTCGAATCCAGCCAAAACCCAGGTTGGGACTTGAACCCACAGTCTTTTAACTGAGATTACACCCTGGTCTCAGGTCTTAATGAAGCTCAGGTTCTTGATGTCTCATCACAGAAAGAATTCAGGGAGAGACAGATTGATAGGTAAGAAGTGGATTTATTTAGAGAGAAACACACTCCACAGACAGAGTGTGGGCCATCTCAGAAGGCAAGAGAGGCACCAGGGTACAGGGTTGTCAGTTTAGGGGTGGATAATTTCTTAGGCTAATGAGTGGGAGGAGTGTTTCAGCTATTTTGGGGAAGGGGAGGGCATTTCCAGGAATTGGGCCACCACCCACTTTTTGACCTTTATGGTCGGTCTTGGAACTGTCATGGTGCTTGGTGTGTCATTTAGCTTGCTGATGTGTTACAATGCACATGTATGCAATGCAATGTATACTGAGGCTCAAGTCTAGTGGAAGTTGACATCTGCCATCCTGGATCTATTTGGTTCTAATCAGTTTATGTCATGTCCTCGAGCTATGTCATTCTTTTAAAGATTGTGCCCTACCCCCTTCCCTCCTGTTTCAAAAGGGTTCATGGACAGGAAGTTTTTTGAGCCCATACATTTCTGAAAATGTCCTTATCCTACCCTCAGGTTTGATTGATAGGTTTAATGTTGAATTAAAGATTGAAATTAATTTTCCCTTAAAAATTTGAAGGCATTATGTCCCTGTCTTCCACCTTCAGTGTTGCTGTGGAGACTTTCTAGTGTTCATTCATTCATTTATTTATTTATGGCCATGTTGGGTCTTTGTTGCTGTGTGTGGGCTTTCTCTAGTTGCGGCAAGCGGGGGCTACTCTTCGTTGCAGTGCACAGGCTTATTGCAGTGGCTTCTCTTGTTGCAGAGCATGGGCTCTAGGCATGCGGGCTTCAGTAGTGTGGCACGTGGGCTCAGCAGTTGTGCCTCTCAGGCTCAGTAGTTGTGGCGCACAGGCTTATTTGCTCCACGGCATGTGGGATCTTCCTGGACCAGGGCTCGAACCCATGTCTCCTGCATTGGCAGGCGGATTCTTAACCACTGAACCACCAGGGAAGTCCCAGTGTTTCACTATTCTTGATCTTTAGTTTGAAGCCTTTTTTTCCCTCTTTAGAAGCTGTGCTAGCTCCTTTTTACCTTCAGTTTTCTGAAATTTTACACTCCTACCTCCAGAGATAAAAGATGCCACAGATTTCCGTGCCTTTGGAGATTCTGTAGTATAAATTAGATTGCTTCTTGACTTCCCACAGCTCTCTTGGGCATGCTTTTCAGTTTCAAATGATTTTTTTTGCTGCTACGTCATTTTTTCTTTTGCCCTTGGGGCTTATGTCTAAAACAAATGACCATAAAAAACTTTATTATGATTTTTGCAAGGCTTCTGGGAGGAACAGAGATGTTCACTCCTCTGTCTTTACCCAGAAGGCTACCCATTTGCTCTCCACCCAGCTCTGCTGTGGATTTTGCCCCCACTTCACGGAGACTGCCCCTTGCCTCTGGAACAGCCACTCACAAGCTCTTATTGTCAGACCCCCTGGACACTTCTCTGTCCTCATCTTTCTTGACCTCTCAGCATCATTTGATGTGGCAGTGACTGCTCCCTTCTTTTCCAGATCATCTCCCTTAGCTTTGATGACTCCAGCTGCCCTTCCTCTCAGTCTTCCCAGCAGGTTCCTTCTCCATATTCAGCTTCTAAATAATTTTATTTAGATTGCCTCAGGCTAGGGGTTTTTTTGTTTTGTTTTTTGTGGGGTTTTTTTTTTGGCTCTGTCTCTATCTTTACTCTCCCAAGGAGGTTAATCCAGTCCCATGACTTCACTTTAAATGCCATTTATGTGCTGATGACACCCTCTGAGATCTCTCCTCTGAGCTCCAGACTCAGTTCCCACTTGATCCCTTTGGGAATGTTGTAAACGGAAATCTTGTTTTTCCTTCAAACCTGCTTCTTCTCCAGTCAAGCCTACATCCGTAAGTGGCACCCCCATGTAGCTAGTTGCTCATCAAGCAAAAGTAATTGGATTGATTACTCCTTCTTTTCCAATTTAATCCATTAGCAAGTTCTATGCCCAGAATCTATCTTCAATTTATCTTTGCCCTTAGGTGTCTAGCCCAGTGCCTGGAGCATGAGACATTCACTGATAAATGGCCAAGTGAATGATGTCAATAGGGAACCAGGAAAATTGGTGTTAAAAATGTGAACTTTAAAAAATGTTCTGAAAGACAGTCTTTGAAAGTAAAGGCAGAGGGACTGTTCTAGTTTAAAAGACATTTTTAATAAAAGACCTGGGACTTCCCTGGTGGCACAGTGGTTAAGAATCCACCTGCTGATACAGGGGACACGGGTTCGAGCCCTGGTCTGGGAAGATCCCACATGCCGTGGAGCAACTAAGCCCATGTGCCACAGCTACTGAGCCTGCACTCTAGAGCCTGCGAGCCACAACTACTGAGCCTGCAAGCCACAACTACTGAAGCCCGTGTGCCTAGAGCCTGTGCGCCGCAGCAAGAGAAAACACCGCAATGAGAAGCCCACGCACTGCAACGAAGAGTAGACCCCGCTCGCAGCAACTAGAGAAAGCCCACGTGCAGCAACAAAGACCCAATGCAACCAAAAATAAAATAAATAAAAAAGACCTGGTAACCGGATGCAATGCAGGATCCTTGATTGAATTCCGTTTTGTTTTTTAAGCCAGCTATTTGGGGAAATTTGGTGGATTGTATATAGGTAATATTGTATCAGTGGTATTATGATTATGTGGGAGTATGTCCTTGTTTTTAGGAAATACAAGTTGAGGTTTTTTTGGTTTTTTTAAAATTTATTTTTATTTTATCTGTGGCTGCGTCAGCTTTTTTTAAAAAATTAATTAATTAATTTATTATTTTTGGCTGTGTTGGGTCTTCATTTCTGTGCGAGGGCTTTCTCCAGTTGTGGCGAGCAGGGGCCACTCTTCATCACGGTGCATGGGCCCCTCACTGTCACGGCCTCTTGTTGCAGAGCACAGGCTCCAGACGCACAGGCTCAGTAGTTGTGGCTCACGAGCTCTAGAGCGCAGGCTCAGTAGTTGTGGCTCACGGGCCCAGTTGCTCCGCGGCACGTGGGATCCGCCCAGACCAGGGCTCGAACCCGTGTCCCCTGCATTGGCAGGCAGACTCTCAACCACTGCGCCACCAGGGAATCCCCTAAGTTGAGGTTTTTAGGGATGGTGTATTACAATACCTGCAACTGGTTTTTCACGTGGTTCAAAAGGGAAAAATGCTTATCTCAAGAAGGAAGGAGGGAGAAAACAAATGTAGCAAAACATTAACAATTGGTGAATCTAGGTGAGTGGTATACGGGTTTTCATTGTACTATTCTGTTCATTTTACTGTGGGTTTGAAAATCTTCAAAATAAAAAAATTAGAAAAAATCAGCAGTGGAGTAAGAATTTAAAGAAAAGATATTTCAGGGCAATTTTTAAGCCCCAAAATGCTGAAATTCATTTTGAAGCATAATATTAAATATAATAAAGCTTAATAATATACATAATTATAGAGCTGATTTATTTAACAAGATGGAAAGAAAACCAAGTAGAAATAAGGCCTTTCTGGAAAAGTTACTTCTTAAAAATTTGATGTGAAGGTCGATGGTGAACCGCCCACCAGAGGGCAGTGCAGGAGAGTGATTCTGTGCACAGCTGAGAGCTCTGGTTTTCTTTCTCACTTCACTGGATCCACAAGAGGTCGCTCCTCTCGGCACAAAACATTTTCAAGATTCTTAGACCACTTTAAAAAGAATGTGGTGCGTTTAATGTTGTCCCAGAGGTCCCTTGTCAAGATGCTATATATAAGCTCAAGTTCAGACCACCCCTTTGAGTTACTCATTGCTGAGTTCTCCCATATGTAGGCTCGATGCATGTGTTAATAAACTGTTTTTTTCTCCTTAAAAAAATAAATAGAGAATGTGGATAGTTGCACTGCTTTCCGTTTCTTTCTCTCCACTCTGATCTGCCTCTGAATTCTTTGGATTTTTGCCTTGGCCCCTCTGCTTCGTGGAGTAGACTTCATGCAAGTGTCTGGATAAGAGGGGTGTAGATCTGCCCTCCTGTGTGTGCTCCAAAGGCCAGTAGTGCATTTGCCCACTCGCATCCCAGGAATTATATCTGTCTTTTTATTACAAACTGCCAAATCATAGTCCTACTACAGTTCATCTTTAGATTCCCTAGGATCTATTGAAATTCTAGGAATATCACTCAGGGGTTTTACCTCTCTTAAAGCTGTGATGTGCCTCCTTTTACTGAGTGGTTGATTTAAAAGGGCTGTCTTTCTGTGTAGGGAACCAAACAAGGTGGGTTAGTGTAAATGTTGTAGAAAGTTACCCAGCAGATTAAATGATTAGTCCGTGGTGAGTGGCTGTTCTTTCACTTAACATTTACCCAGTGCCTGTGGAACCAGATTGTGCTACTAGACTAGAATTTAAAACCACAGGGGTTAGGGGGTTAGCCCCAGACTCCTGAGCTGTTTATATTTAGGTGAAGGGGGCAGACCTGCTCCAAACAAATTTGGACAAGGTGCTCAGAGGAAGTGCTAAATTCAGATATAAGCAAACGTTCTTTGGCGGGGGCAGGCGGGAGGGGGTGGGTGTCACGTGCCCTATCTTGGCTCAGTACATCAGGTCCTGTCTGGAGGTCCTTCAAGGCCAAACTCAGCATCAGGACAATACCAGCCTCTCTGGCTAGCTTGCTCTGACCCTCCCCAAATGAGTGAAGTGCCCTTCCCATGTTGTCATCACGTCCAGTTAAGACGTCTATTACAGCACGCTGTTGTTCATGGTTGTTAATTTGCATGCTCATCTCTCCTGAGGACAAAGACAGATTACTAATAGATTTGTGCATTTTCCCACTCTGGTTCCATTCTGGTGTTGCATATGCTTTTTTCCTCCGGGGTATCTCTTTTTTCCTCTCTTTTGGGGATCTTTTTCTCAAATACAATGGCATAGGCTCGCTGACATCTTAAAAAGTAAAGCAAAGAAAAGGAAGTAACACTCATTGAGTGCCTTCTTTGTATTGAACACTATTCACTGTGTTAGGTGTTTTATGAGCATCTTCTCCTTTGATCTTGTTCCTCTAACAAACTCGCCAAGCTTCTTCCCCTTTCAGGTCTTTGCACTTGCTGTTTCCTTTCCTGGGAACTGTTTTTCCTCAAGTCCTCAAGAAGGTGGCTCCCTTTTCTGCTAACAAACATGTATAGTTTACAAACCATTCTTCTGAGGTTGATTTTATTAGGCTGGTGACCCTGTTCTCCTCTCAGGGGTGGGTAGGGTCTCAGGGAGGAATTCGCTGAGGTCATCCCGAGAACGTTGGACTTATTCCCTCTCACTGTGTCCTTGCCCTTCTAGCTGCTTCCCCAGTGCATCCTGGTCACTGGATGTCTCGAATTAGTTTACTAATTTTTATTATAATTGCTCTATTTCTACCTCATGATAATTGCTACCGTCATCCAGACTCTACCTCTCCCTAGGAGATGAGGGATTCAGTATTTTGGTTAGCTTTCCCCTTAAGTCTGGGCTAAGCCATCATCTTTTAACACAGAGTTTTGTTATTTATAATCTGGAAGTCTAGGTCAGATCTTTATAAACAGATATATACTTAATAATTTTAAAATCCATCTATTTCTACAGATTTAGCATTAAAACAATATAACCAAGTGCTTATATTCTGTTGTACATATCTTCTGTTATAAATTCTTACTTTAAAAAATCTTCCCCATCCTTTGAGGCTTAATTCAAGTCTTAACTCCTCTGACGTTTTCTGCATCTGTAGTACCCAACATTAATCTTTCCTGCTCTGAGATCCTGTGGTCTACATACTTCAGTTTGGCCGTTAATCTAGAGAATCTTATTTGTTATTTAATTGCTTTGTGTATCTGTATCTATGTGACTTATGAGATGGTTAGATGCCAGTTGATGGTAGCAAGGTGTTCTCAGTTTTTGCAGTGTTGAAAAAGTGTCACTTCAAAGGACTTTTTTGAAGCAATATATCTTTAATTTATTTTTCCTAATGGAGTTTTACTTACTTTCTTAAACACAATTCAAAACTTATTCATCTGGTTTAGCATTTTCTTTGAAGCATTTTCTTTGAATATAGGATGATTATTTTTCTGTATTTTTACACACACTCCAAGGAAGTGTGTCAGAAAAGAAAGAATATTAATTATTTCCTGTAGCTTATCTATAAAAAGCCATTTGGGAAAGTACACTCATTTTAATCTTTTATAGGACTTAGGGGTGGATTTTTATAGTTATATTAAAGTCATTTTTAGTCTTCTACAGAAAATTTGTAAAGATTTATTTGATTAAAATATCAATATTTGATATTGATTTATATCAATTAGCTATAATTGTGTAAGCATTCCTAATTATGTGTTGAGCTTTCTAATTCTTACCAGAGCTGCTGCTTCCTGGGAAAGTTTAAACATGAGTCTCCAATCAGGTTAATCTCTGTATAATATAATTAAATTCATCTGGCCTGGTTACTGGGTACATTTTAAATATCAGACTGATGCTTATCATGACACCACTACGAATATTTCAATTTTAAAGTTGACCTTTTAGAATCAGCCTTTCTTTAATCTGCCAGTTATACTTAACAGAAATATTTCTTTTAAAAAGTAACCTGACTTTACTGTATTTAATTAAAAAAATTGAAGTGACTATAAAATGTGTATAAGGCAAACTGCCTTAAAAAACTAATGACATTTCTTTTTATTTATAGAGATACTTTCTAGTTGGGAGCAATCATGCAGAAACAAAATATCGTGTTTTGAAAATTGATAGAACAGAACCAAAAGATTTGGTAATAATTGATGATAGGGTAAGTATCTTGAAAACCTGAATACAAACAGAAACTTGTACTTGTTGTTTACAGGATATGAAATATCCTTACAGCTTCTAGTGACATATACTTTTTTTTATCATACATCTAAAAATTATAATTTTTCATGGTTGGCTAGAATTTGAATCTTTTATCTGGTTTCTGGAAATTACTGATGTCGGAAAGTATGCCAGAATTACACTTTGTCCCTCATTTTGATTTGTTTTACAAAGCAAACTCTTTGGGTAAGATAATGAATATATTTTCTTAAAGGAGTTCCATTTTAAGGATTCAATATAATTCTTAGTATTTCATCCACCAAAGAGATTATTTATTACTCTGCTTTAATATGAAGCTACTTGAAGTCACAAAGGACTGGTAGGGTCTCTTCTGATCACTTGCTGGAGAAATGTTAAGCTATTCTTATCCAGATGTTATATTATCCAGAGTTGGAAATACAGACTTAATTCAGGTGGCTCAAAAATATGAGGCTTTTAGTCAAAAGGGAAATACAATAAGGTGGAATTGACCAGTTAATTTTAACTCTCAAATGAGAGCACCTAACTGACCCTTTGTATTGAGGTTCCTGTCTGTGAATATTTCTGAATCCATGTAGATGCCTGGTTTTTCAAATATGTTAGTAGCTACAGTTTGGAAGCCATTTTACATAAGCTCTTTGCAAAGCTATTTTCTATATTATAATAATTTTAGATAAATTGTATTTTGTGACTTCCTGTACTCCTGGGTGTCGTGGTTCCTATCCCATCCCCAACACACACACCATCTGGGAGTTTTTATTAATATAATGTAATGATTCTTGGCTTTCTTTGTGGGTAGGAGTGGTTGATCAGGGATCTCTTTGAGAATCTAAGGAAAGCTATGGGCCTTCTCATAAAAATGCACATATGCACGTTTAACCAAAACTTTGCATACAATTTTAAGGGGTTTATAGATTTCTTGAAACTTGTCTGTGGGTACCTTAAATCTCTGAATCTCTGTCCAGAAGATAAGGTTTTGATACACCTTTTTAGTACAGCAGCCTGGGATCCAGGAACCACCCTTAACTGCTAACGTTAAAGAATTTGTTGGCTTTAATAAAAAGAAACGAAATTGAGTTATTTGTAGTGAGGTGGATAGACCTAGAGACTGTCATACAGAGTGAAGTCAGTCAGAAAGAGAAAAACAAATACCGTATGCTAACACATATATATGTGGAATCTAAAAAAAAAAAAAAAAAACGGTTCTGAAGAACCTAGGGCAGGACAGGAATAAAGACGCAGAGGTAGAGAATGGACTTGAGGACACGGGGAGGGGGAAGGGTAAACTGGGACGAAGTGAGAGAGTGGCATGGACATATATACACTACCAAACGTAAAATAGACAGCTAGTGGGAAGCAGCCGCATAGCACAGGGAGATCAGCTCGGTGCTTTGCGACCACCTACAGGGGTGGGACAGGGAGGATGGGACAGAGACGCAAGACGGAGGAGATATGGGGATATATGTATATGTATAGCTGATTCACTTTGTTATAAAGCAGGAACTAACACACCATTGTAAAGCAATTATACTCGAATAAAGATGTTAAAAAAAAAAAGAATTTGTTGGCTTTTTTAAATTGTACCTTAGTCCTGCACTATTATGTATACTTCTCTGAAATAGCTAATGATGTAAAGTTGTAGGCAACTTCTAATTTTCAGGGGTAACTAAATAATGAACCTAAAAAGCGAGCACAACCTTACAGATTAAATTTGCTTATTTCTAGCATGTATATACTCAGCAAGAAGTGCGAGAACTTCTTGGCCGCTTGGATCTAGGAAATAGGACAAAGATGGGACAGAAAGGATCATCTGGGTTATTTCGAGCTGTTTCAGCTTTTGGTGTTGTAGGTAAGAAACATGCATCCCTCTTACTACCTCTTTTTTTTTTTTTTTCCTACATAGACTCCTTGAAGATAGTTTGCAAGGCTTATATTTATATAGGTTTATAAATATGACCCATCCTCTGTGGCTTTGGTTGTTTAAAACTGAATTATCTATCAGCCAAGTATCAAACAGCCTTTATATAGCATCTGCTATGTGCTTAGGACTGTGTTCAGTTTCGTGTGGGATAGGAACAAATGTAGCGATGGTGTGGACCTTTAAGGAGTCTGTCTTGTCAAGGAATGAAAAAGTAAAAATTGGCTTGGACTGTAAACATCAGCTGGAAAAACAGATACAGGTAAAACCAGCTATTAAATTAAGAGGAATCTCTCCCAAGGACATGCTACAGTGTAAAGTGTCATAACCCCTTTCTCTGAATGACAACTGCTTTCTTACTCACTGAGAAACTTTGTTCTCTAAAATCACAGACTATCAGAAACTTTGCTCTTTAAAATTGTGTCAGTAAGAGAAAACATGCCCCTCTTGCCTGTATGAGCTAAGTCATTTTGACACAGAGAAGCAGCCTCGATTGACAACTCATGCAGAGTTTCAGATAAGGGGTTTCTGGACACAACAGTCTACAGCTCTGCTAACTTTGCTGCTTTCAAAGAAATGAGACCATGAGTCTGCTTCACAATCTAGACTTGATGTTTATCTCTTTACATACAGTCTTGCTTTGGTTTGAGTCTCTTTGTTTAAATTTTACCTAATCGTGTCCCCAAATCCTATAATAACGCCTATATTTATTCATGAACAAATATAGAAATGGCCTTGGCCTTTAAGTAGTCTGTGGTCTGGCTTGTGGGGCATTTGTGAGATGCCTCACAGTTCTTCTGGTGTGTTGTCCTTAGTGGGTCAGTAAACCTGTCTTTGCTCTACCATGGGTTTGTCCCGGGGAGTCTTAAGATGATTGGACTAGGATGGGGGACAAAACCCAGTGCATATGAAAACAACTCCAGGATTGGAATTAAGAGCCCAGCTGTGTAGTCAAAGGTAAATGGTATTGGAGATTACATAAGAGGTAGACTTTTTGGACCTGGAATGACAAGGAAAGATTTCCTGAAGATGATGAGACTCAGGCTGGACCCTGGAGGAGAAGCAAGATTTGGATGGATGTGGGGAAGGGAGGAGAGAGCTCCAGTAGGGGCAACAGCAGAGGTGCGGGCATGAAGATGCCCATGGGTCCTGGGATGCTGGCAAGTAGTTGGGTGAGGCCAGGTCACTGGGACCTTGGAAGCCAAGCAGAGGGCAGTTGTATCTCAGCTTCCCTGTTGGCAGAGCCTTATTTTGAGTCTTTTTTTTTTTTTTTAACACTTACAAAATTATCTCTCTGCTTCTTAAACCTACTGGACTGTATGCAATATTGACTGAGTGATTGGTGTCTATAGATGCTAACAAAATTAATATGGTCTGAACTATGTTATATAGTTTCATATTCTCATGTTCATTTTTTTGATTAGTACTTTCTCTTTGGTGACCCTATATTTGTTGAGACTTTGATCATTCATGTTCCGCCGTATTTGCAGTTCATTTTTCTCCGTGTGCTCTCATAGCCCTTCAATGTGTAATCCATTTAGGTGCATTTTGTGCCTTAGGCGGCTGCCAGGGAAAGTTGAGAGTGGTAGGTGTGATTGATTTCCTCTCCATAGGACTGGCCCCTTCTCTGTACATTCTGCTCAGTCTTGACAAATCCCTTGAGGTTTCATGTTTAATGGGTACCTGTTTGTGGGCGTATGCATGTCGGTGTATGTCAAGTGAGTTCATATGTTTAAATTCCATACATTCCATATGTGTTAAATTCCACTTTAAGTGTTACTTATATGTTAAAGAAAAAAAACTTGTAAGTAAAATGTGTCTCAAATACAGTAGGCTTAATTAGTTACTTAATAGGTTAAATTCATTCCTTTAAATGCTGATACTTTATTACAGCTTTTTAAAATGGAAATTTCCTAAAGTGTATGTAATATTGAATGCCTCATTAGCCAGGGTTAATTATTCAAAATTGAACCTTCCTTGATGATTAAGTATAACGAATTGAAGATCAGGTATTGACCTATGTTTAAAAATAGCTGCCCTCGGGTGTTCTGGAGTTGTATTGGGCAGTTTGCCTTTACACTAAGTGCCCTCTAGATGCTGTACTGTGTTGTTGTAATGGTACTTTCATCATTCTTCATTGTTCTGGGCATATTTGCTTTTAGCAATATTCCTTGCCTCATTTTATTTTATTTTATTTTGAATTTTATTTTATTTATTTTTATACAGCAGGTTCTTATTAGTTATCTATTTTATACATATTAGTGTACATATGTCAATCCCAGTCTCCCAATTCATCCTTGCCTCATTTTAAATCTGTTGATAACTAAGCTTATAAAACCAAAGCTTTATTTTAATCAATTGATGACCAAGTTTATAACCAGATACTCATTTTATACACAAGTATTAGTTAATAAACTTTGGGTAAGGGCTGAAGGTGTCTCCATGTTTCTCTTAGGTGGCATTCTTAGGTATTGTGGTAGCAATTTCTCTCGCAATTTGAGGCCTCTTTGAGACTGTCCTTGGATGGTGAAGTCACTAAAAGACTAACCTACCAGTAGAGTGACACAGTAATGTACTAAGTAAGCATTTGTTATTTTCAGGGCAGTGCACTTTATGTATTCCAGTTCAACCATGTAAATAAAGCTTAGAATCTTTAAGAGTAAATAGGGAGTAAATAAAAGGCTATGATTTGTCTAGTACTGCCTTAGAAATAATGAGGGCTACTGAAATAGCAAAACACAAAATGCTTATCTTTGAAAAATGTATAGTCTGGTTGTCAAAATAATACATGTGTGAAAGGACTAGAGTGGTTGTCTTCTGTGACTGAAATATTTTCTCTCAACTTTTTCAGCATGCCTAATTTGTGAATAGCACTTTGGCTGGGATGTTTTGGACTGTTATCGTGGTTAATTTAATTCACAATCTATAAGAATCTAGAGCAGTGCTTCTCAACTATCTGTAGTAAAGGACCAACCAGTTTTTTCCAGAAATGTGTCACAGACCAACACAGGATCCTACTGTGCATAGCTTGTCTTCAGCTTGGGCCACATGTGATTCATCACATAAGTTCAGTAATACCCAAACTAGTCTTGCCTGTTCAAGGCAAGTTCATTGATCATAAACTCAGATGTTTCTAAACCCTTACTTTCAATTCGTTTACTTGTCTTTTCATGGGCTGGTACCGAAACCACAGGGACCATTACTGGTCCCCAGACATGGATTGATCCTGTCCTATAGCTACCTTGCCCATTTCTGACCTGCTCCATTGTTATTTGGCAGCCAGCAGGAGGCTTGGGAGACCACGGGATGGGATCATGAGCATCCCTCACATAGTTGTTTTATCTGGTCCTGGGGCACGCAGATGGAGTCGGTGGCTGGTGGCCTGTAGTCCTTACTACTCTCAGCTCTGGGACCATCCAGCCCCTTTTGATATATGTCTTTTTTCTGCGTGTGTCACCTGTCAGAAGATACTCTTGTAAGCTGCTAGTACAATGTGTCATTATAGCAGACTAAGTGATGGACTCAGTTGTTCTTTAAAGCAATACCCTTAGAAATAGATTGCAGATCCAAGATACAGGGAAAACAACAATAAAGTGTGAGCCTCAGACTAGTAAGGGAACAGTAGATTTGGTGTTAGAGAGTCACTTTGGTTCCTTGTGGTTTTTGATACTTCTCTGCCAGAGTGCTGTTTTCCCTGAAGGCTTTTTTTTTTTTTTTTTTGCGGTATGCGGGCCTCTCACTGTTGTGGCCGCTCCCATTGCGGAGCACAGGCTCCTGACGCGCAGGCTTAGCGGCCATGGCTCACGGGCCCAGCCGCTCCGAAGCATGTGGGATCTTCCCGGACTGGGGCACGAACCCGTGTCCCCTGCATCGGCAGGCGGACTCTCAACCACTGCGCCACCAGGGAAGCCCCCTGAAGGCTTTTAAGATAGTGACTAGCTGACACGGTGACCTCCCAGCAGGATACTGCCCTCTTCCCTGTTGGTGGGCTTGTGGGTCCTCTCCAGCCACCAGAACTCCACACCACTCCATCCTCTCACACTGTCCTTTTTTATTTACTTTGCTTGGTTTCCAACTCAAATGACACAGCCTTCTTTACTCAGAGAGAGAGAAATCACTTTTGCGTGATGACTGTCATCTAGGCATCTGGGAAACACTCAGGGAAATTGGTCTGGGATCAGAAGTATGTAGAATGAAGATGAAAAAACTTGTTCTGGTTTTCAGTATGTTAAAACGATGAATAGGCTGACTCTTGACAGAGGTCTATGCCAAGCTAAAGCCTTTTAATTGTTGGTTATATTTGATAGGAACCTTTTAAAAAGGAGTGACGTTTCCAACTGGTAGTAAAAAGGAAAAAGAAAATAATCTCATAATATGCTGAAAGCATTTTATGCTGGTAGAAAATATTCTTTTGTGCAGTATATTTACTTCATCAAAATTATGAAGGGACACGTAGGATGAAATAGAGCTGAAAACTTAAAATTCAGTTGGAATGCAGGTTGGAAGAAATTATTATAGAGAGGTTTTTTTCTATAAAAAGTAAATATATAGCAAGAACAAAGGGGAAACTCATTCATCTTGGGAATATTTATTATTTAAAACCAATTAGATTCTCTTTTTTGGGTGTTTTTATGCTGCTCCCAAGCCCCTTAATTTTGTAGGTTTTAGCCTTCTAAAAGGATAACTGCTTCCTAACTTTTAATGAGGTTGACATTAGCTTTTTCTCCTATCTTAAATCCTTTAGCTTTAGTCAGGGAATTTTTAGCTAGTCTCCAAGGGGAGGTGGGGAGGAGCATAAACGAACATTTTTTAAAAATGTGCTTTGTGGATCTCTCAAATATAAGTATTTTTCATGGTTTTAATAGAAGTAGCCAGGTTCATAAAATCCATGAGGTGTCTTTTATATATTTTGGCTCATTTATGTTAATATGTTCAATTACTGATTTTCTTTTTTGTCAGTTAAGAATAACAAGACACAGACAATGAGTATTTGCCAAATCTAGAGCAGCCATTTATAGCACCAAGATCCTAGCTCAGGCTTTATAGAGTGTAACAGAGAGAGAAAGAGAGTGAGTGAGTACACCCACACATGCACATAAGAAAGTTAGTTTTGAAAAATGGTTACGCTATATATAAGATCCTTGGTTGAGTTTTTCTTTCAGTGCTTTGAATATGTTATCCCACAGCCCTCTGGCCTCTACTGTTTCTGATGGGCAGTCAGCTGTAAGTGACCGTATCTGACTCACTCTGTCAGTGAGTGGGGGTGATGGGATCCAGTATTTGTGCTGGGGTAAAGCCTCCACTCTGCAAGTAGGACTGGGTAGAAGAAAGGAGCCCCCACTTTCAGATGTGCTTGCCTGGAATAAAGCGTCTGCAGCACAGAGCTGGAAGGAATGGGAAATGCTGGTGCCCTGCACCTCCTGAGCAGAAACCAAGGCTCTAGACTGAGAGCTGGGGAGGGAGGAAGGAGTACTGTCTTTTTTGGCAACACCTGCCGGGAGTAGATATTCTGTCCCACTGAATTGGGAGAAGGGTGTAGAAGGGAAACAAATGATGTTTCGTATGTCACAGACTTCCTGTTCTTTCCAAGATCTAGTAGATTTTCTTGAATAAATGTTTCTCCACTTGCTGTATGCCATTAGGAGAATTTCCAGAAACTTTCAATGTTTTGTTTTGTTTTTATAATTTTTACCAGTTGTGGTTGTTTCACTGGGGAGAGGCTCTGCTGAGCTCCTGACGTAACCAGTTCAGAAGTGTTCCCCTCCCTCTCCCCCCAACCAACCAAGAGAGTTAGTTTTAACTCCCAAAGCAAAAGTTCTGGGAGCCAGAACATTTTTAACCAAGACTGTGCGGTAACTAGTGTGTTGCTGAGAACTTAGTGCTACTGAACATTAATACATATGGTCTTTATTTAATCAGTTTGTTTAGAGCAATATTTTTAAGTGAGATAAATATTTCTAGAGAATCATTCTAAGACAACCGAAAATTTGTATGGCTGTAAATCATAGAAATAATAAAGTAGGAAATGTGTCAAAAGTCTTTTGCCTTTTAAACATGTATCTAAAAGCATTACTAAGTTTAGGAAATGTATTTATCTTTCTTTTTTTGTTGTGTAGGCTTTGTCAGGTTTTTAGAAGGCTATTATATTGTGTTAATAACCAAAAGGAGGAAGATGGCAGATATTGGAGGTCATGCAATATATAAGATTGAAGATACAAATATGATCTATATACCCAATGATTCTGTACGTATTACTCATCCTGATGAAGCTAGGTATGTACTGGTGGTAACTGCTATTTTTTTACCTGGTAGACCAATTAGAAAATAAAACATAGTCAAAAGATTATAAATGTTATGTTAAAATGTAAAATACTGGCTCAGAATGCTACAGCTTTTGTTCAAGTGCTATTAAAAACCCTCCATTAAAACAATGGATTTGGGCAAGAATCAACAATGGCTCCTAAAACCATTAGGTGAGAGGTTATTATTGAGGAACAGATATTCACTCAGTCTCAACATACCATACTCCATAACTATCTTTATTATTTACAAAGAGAAAAAAATGGCAAACATACTCACCAAATGATCAAATTCAGCATCACCAATAATGAGACAAAACTGACATTATTTACCTCTTAACGTGAAGCAATGGGAAGGACGCCCACTACCTGTGTAGTTTTCTTACTAAAAATATTTAACTTAAATCTAAGCATGAGGAAATAATCAGATAAATCCATATTGTGGGACTTTCTGTAAGACACTGGCCTGGACCCTCCAAAAATGTCAATGTCGTGCAACACAGGAAGAGCCAGAGAGTTGTTCTAGAGTTTAGAATAGACATGACAAAGTGCAACACTTGAATTTCTGTTAGATCCAGGATTAAAACATGTGCGTGCATGCTCATGTACACGTGCGTGCACGCACACACACACACAGCTATAAAGGACTGTACTGGAACGGTTTGTATATGGACTATATACTAGGGGATATTGGATCAGTATTAAATGTTGGGTGTATAATGATATTGTGGTTACTCAGGAGATTGTCCTTGTTCATAATAGATATAAAATAAAATATTTAGGACTGAGGTTTCATCATGTCTGCTACTTACTGTAAATGGTTTAGAAAAATAAAATGTACATGTATATTTAAAGAGAGAGAATGTATGTGTGTATAAATGTATAATGAGAAATGTTCAACAGTGAATTCAGGTGAAGGATATACTGCTGTTTATTACACTATTTTTTCCCCCAATTTTTCTATGGATTTGAAACCTTTAAAAAGTTTTGGGGGGAAATTACTGGAACCTTGGGCATGTGGGGAAAGGCTATTAATAAATTAATAAAATGATAGAGAAAAGATTAGAATTGGTTTATTTTAATATTATAAAGGTTAAAATGGAACAAAGTTAGGCATGCTTATAAGTTTTTAGGGAAGGTAACAGTTTAGATTTTAATTTCACTGAGTACTTTCATGGTGTTGTTCTAGATACATGAACTGGAATTTAAAGGTGGTGTGGCTCTCTTGTTTAAGACCCTCTTAGATAGTGGTTTTCTGGACCTTTGTGGCATTGTCTTTGGTATTTGGAAGTGGAGTATTTAAAACATAATTTGTTTACACAGGGGTAAGTAGAGTTTACCGGATAGAGTGGACTTTTGTCTTATACGAACAAAAAAATTATGTCTCTTATAGCTTATAGGCAGGCATAGTATATTGAATAAAAGTGAATCAGAGAGGAATCTAAAAAAATGATACAAATGAACTTATTTACAAGACAGAAATAGACTCACAGACATAAGAAACAAATTTACCAGAGGGGAAGGGGGGGGCAATAAATTAGGAATTTGGGATTAACAGATACACACTACTATATATAAAATAGATAAAAAACAAGGATCTACTGTATAGCACAGGGAACTATATTCAATATCTTGTAGTAACCTATAATGGAAAAGAATCTGAAAGAGTATATATATACATATACGTGTGTGTATATATATATAACTGAATCACTTTGCTGTAGGCTTGAAACATTGTAAATCAACAATACTTCAATAAAAAATAAATTAATTTAAAAAAGTGAATCAGATAGGCCAGTGCATAGAAATCCAAGGGTTGGGGAAAAATTAAAGAGGTTTATATTATTTATAAGCCTCATCTTTATGATTCTTTAGCTGAGAATAGTAAAACAAATTACACTCTTCTATATAGTGATATGACTGTCTTTAAAGAATGAACTTATCTTGTGATTAATATTGTATAGTAAATGGAATAATCCAGAATAAGATACAGTTATTTTAATAGCTTGTTATAGGTGGACTTACACTATTACTGGATAGGTAAACTTTTACCATACTTACAAAACTATGTAATCCAATAATGCATTTAAGTAAAAATGTTTGGTATGATATTAGGAAATAAAGTACCATAAAACATTTCATACAAAATGATAAGTAGATGTTACCCCTCTGATGTATGGTTGTATCAACATTATAAAATTTGCTAGAGCAATTCACCATGTTAAAATATTGTTGGGAAAAATTATGACTATCTTAATATATGTAGAAAATGTATTTGAGGGAATTCCCTGGCTGTCCGGTGGTTAGGACTCCGTGCTTTCACTGCCGAGGGCACAGGTTCGATCCCTGGTTGGGGAACTAAGATCCCACAAGCTGCACAGCGTGGCCAAAAAATATGTGTGTGTGTGTGTGTGTGTGTATGTATTTATATTTATATATATATTTTTCATATATATATATATGACAAATTCAATACCCATTTGTGATCAGTGTCTTTAAAAGGTTGAAATGAATATGAAAAAGTGTTAACATTTATTAATCCTGAGCGGTAGATACATGGACATTTTATTCTGCACTTTTTTTTCAGTTTAAAAAAACTTTGCAGCTTAAAATTATGGTGACCCACAAACATTTCTGCTTGTTTTTGTTCCTCTACTCTCTCCAACCTCAAAGCATATTGTGAAAACAAGAACAGTATTTACTTCTGTCTTGCCCAAAGTCTAAGCGCCCTATGTATGTAAGGGCATGACTTTCCCTCTCTGGCATAATCAGTGATGAGGAAGCGGTCAAACTAAAGTTAAGGGTCTCAAGTGATGATCAGGATACTTAGAAATTGCTCCAGTTGAAATCTCTTCTCCAGTTATGGATTGAATTTCTCAGTTTCAATGAGTGTATTTACAAATATAAAGGTATATATATGTATATGTTAAGCTATGAACAAATAATGGTGTTGTGTGAATGCAATATGCTTTGGGGTTTTTTGGTCATTTTTTTCCCCAGTTTTATTGAGATAAAATTGACATACATCACTGTGTTACTTTAAGGTGTTCAGCATAATGGTTTGACTTAGATATAATATATTGTGAAATGATTACTGCAGTAGGTTTAGTTAGCATCCGTCATCTCATATAGATACAATAAAAAGAAAAAGAAAAAAAAAGAAGAAAATTTCTTTCCTTGTTATGAGGACTCAGTATCTACTCTCTTAACTTTCATGTATATCATATAGCAGTGGTAACTATAGTCATCAGGTTGTTAACTATAGTCATCATTTTTTTTCAGGTATCTACGAATATTTCAAAATGTGGACCTGTCCAGCAATTTTTACTTTAGGTATGTTTGCTCTTATCATTCTCTTAAATGTTTATATAATTTTCCATAGGGTAAAAACAGAATCAGTAGTACTTAAGTTATTCTTTTTTTTAAAATAGCCAAAGTTTTTCATCTAAAATAGTACAAATACAAGTATTTCCTCCTTTTAAAAATCTGATATTTGAAATTTTGAATGGATAAATTGTAATTATTCTCACTATAAAAATCATCTTTATTAGAATTTTAAGGAAATATTCTTATCTTTTAGTTTTGAACTACAAAAATGAAATCTGCATTCAGTCTATATACAGAGTTGTAACAGTTTCACAGTTTTCAATTTAACAATCTAGCAAAATTAGGTAAAAATAAATTCAAAATAAGAAGAACTGTTGAAATACCAACATACCGCTACTGGCATTGTAAATTACTAACTTTCCTGGAGAGGAATGTAGCATTAAGTATATATGAAAATATGCCTGAAGGTAATAAATCAGGAGATAAAATATTAATCCTTATTTGTAAAGGGACATTAATAGCTTCTCTATTTATCATGGCCCAAACAAGCAAACCAACAAACACAGGGACAACCCAAATATCGATAATTGAAAAATAAGCAAGCAAAGTATAGCAGAGCATCATGATAAAATATTATACCACTGATGATGTGACCAATATGTAGGCCAGGTAAATAGAATTTTCCATGTAGCCAAATAACTTTCTTTCAGCTATAATGTCCAAACTCAAAAGTAGAACATAAAATAGCATATAGCAATAAGGACTTGAGTCATGGGACTAGAAGAGGACCCAGAGTGTTGTAGCTATTGGTGTTACATACTTTTGGGATACTTTGCATTACTTTAAATTTATTTTTAAACTGTTAATATAGTTAACCATTTCTTTATGAAATAAAGAAAAACTTGTCTACTGTGTAGAGTGGATTATGTCTTCATTGATGTGAAACCGAAGACAGTTAATTAATTTAGCAATAGTATAGTGAAGGGCTCCTAAAGAAATAATTTTTGCTTCCACCAATGTTTATTGAAAGTATATTTCCATTGTATTTGTTTCCATCATTTGCTTTTCAGCCTTTATTGCTTAATTATGTTTATAGTCTCTGTGAGTTATTACTGAAGCTCAGTGGTACTGTTAGAAATGGCCTTCTCCTGATTCACCCTTTTCAGCTTCGTCTGCATCCCCATACTGAGTTCTGAACAAGTCATTCCATAAGTAAAAATATGAGGTTAAAGACTTCTGGAAAGGTTATACTGCATTGTTATGATTCAGCTAGAATAAAGCAGGAAGAATTGATTGTTAAAAGTAAAAGCCCGGGGCTTCCCTGGTGGCGCAGTGGTTGAGAGTCTGCCTGCCAATGCAGGGGACACGGGTTCGTGCTCCGGACCAGGAAGATCCCACATGCTGCAGAGCGGCTGGGTCCGTGAGCCATGGCCGCTGAGCCTGTGCGTCCAGAGCCTGTGCTCCGCAACAGGAGAGGCCACAACAGTGAGAGGCCCGCGTACCGCAAAAAAAAAAAAAAAAAGTAAAAGCCCAACTTCTCTCCACCCCCCAGCTTTATTGAGATATTATTGACATATGTAAGTTTAAGTTGTACAATGTGATGATTGATACATGTATAGATACATGTATATATTGCAAAATGATTACCACAATAAGGTTAGTTTACACCTTCATCCCATCACACAGTTGTGATTGTGTGTAGTGTGTGTGTGTGTGTGTGTAGTGATAACATTTAAGATTTGCTCCCTTAACAAATTTCAAGTATATAATTCAGTATTGTTAATTATAGTTACCATGCTCTGTACATTAGATATCCAGATCTTATTTATCTTATGGCTAAGAGTTTGTACCCTTTGACCAACATTTCTCCATTCCTCCCCCTGCCACTGGCAACTACTATTCTACTCTCTCGTTCTATAAGTTCAGCTTTTTAAGATTCCACGTGTAAGTGAGAACATAGTCTTTGTCTTTGTTTGTCTAACTTATTTCACTCAGCATAATGCCCTCCAGGTCCATCCATGTTGTTGCAAAAGGCAAGATTTCCTTTTTTATGGCCAAATGATACCCCATTATTTATATATGCCACATTTTCTTTATCCATTTATCTGTTAATGGACTCAGGTTGTTCTATGTCTTGGCTGTTGTCATTAATTCTGCAGTGGGCGTGGGGGAGCAGATACCTCTTTTGAAGATAGTGATCTCATTTCCTTTGGATATATACCCAGAAATGGGATTGCTGGATCATATGGTAGTTTATTTTTAATTTTTCAAAAATTTATTTAATTTTATTTATTGATTGATTTTGGCTGCGTTGGGTCTTCGTTGCTGTGCGCGGCCTTTTCTCTGGTTGCCGCGAGCGGGGGCTACTCTTCGTTGTGGTGCGTGGGCTTTGCATTGCAGTGGCTTCTCTTGTTCCAGAGCACGGGCTCTAGGCATGCAGGCTTCAGGAGTTGTGGCACGGGGCTCAGCAGTTGTGGCTCACGGGCTCAAGAGCGCAGGCTCGGTAGTTGTGGCACACGGGCTTAGTTGCTCCGCAGCATATGGGATCTTCCTGGACCAGGGCTTGAACCCGTGTCCCCGGCATTTGCAGGCGGATTCCCAACCACTGAGCCACCAGGGAAGCCCTATTTTTAATTTTTTGAGGAACCTTCATTCTGTTTTCCATAGTGGCTGCACCAATTTACATTCCCACCAGCAGTGCAAAATGTTCTCTTTTCTCTACATCCTTGCCAACCCTTACTGTTTCTTTGTTTGTTTTATAATAGCCATTCTAATAGGTATGAGGTAATATCTCATTGTGGTTTTGATTTGCATTTCTCTACTGTGATGTTGAGCAACTTTTCATGCACTTGTTGGCCATTTGTATGTCTTCTTTGGAAAAATGTCTATTCAAGTCTTTTGCCCATTTTAAAATTGGATTATTTGTATGTTTCCTGTTGAGTTGTATGAGTTCCTTATGTATCTTGGCTATTAACCCCTTAATAGTTAGATGGTTTGCAAATATTTTCTTCCATAAGTTGCCTTTTTATTTTGCTGACTCTCTTTTTCTGTGCAGAAGCTTTTTAGTTTGTTTATTTTTGCTTTTGTTGCTTGCTCTTTTGGTGTCATATCCAAAAAACATCTTTATCAAGAACAGTGTCAAGGAAGTTTTCTCCTATGTTTTCTTTTAATAGTTTTATAGTTTTGGGTCTTACATTTAAGGCTTTAATCCATTTTGAGTTAATTTTTTGTGAGTGGTGTAATACAGGGGTCCAATTTCATTCTTCTGCTGGTGGTTGTCCAGTTTTCCCAGCACCATTTATTGAAGAGACTATCGTTTCTCCATTAGTCTTTTTGGCTCCCTTGTCAAATATTAGTTGACTATATAGGAGTGGGTTTATTTCTGGGCTCTCTATTCCATTGGTCTAGGTGTCTTTTTTATGTCAGTAACACACTGTTTTGAATGCTATAGCTTGGCAGTAAGGTTTGAAATCAGGAAGTTTGATGCCTCCAGCTTTGTCCTTCTTTCTTAAGATTGCTTTGGCTATTAGGAGTCTTTTGTAATTCCATACAAATCTTAGAATTGTTTTTTTTCTATTCCTGTGGAAAATGTCATTGGCATTTTGATAGGGATTGTATTGAATCTATAGATGCCTTTGGGTAGTATGGACATTTAAACAATATTAATTCTTCTGTTCCATGAACACTGGATATCTTTCCATTTATTTGTGTCTTATTTTTTTCATCCATGTCTTATAATTTTTAGTGTACAGATCTCTTACCTCCTTCGTTAAATTTATTCCTAAGCATTTTTTATGCTCTTGTAAATGCGATTGAAAAACCAACTTTTTTTAAATTTAATTAATTAATTAATTTATTTTTGGCTGTGTTAGGTCTTCGTTTCTGTGTGTGGGCTTTCTCTAGTTGCGGCGAGCAGGGGCCACCCTTCATCGCGGTGCGCGGGCCTCTCTTGTGGAGCACAAGCTCCAGATGCGCAGGCTCAGTAGTTGTGGCTCACGGGCCTAGTTGCTCTGCGGCATGTGGGATCCTCCCAGACCAGGGCTCGAACCCGTGTCCCCCACATTGGCAGGCAGACTCTCAACCACTACACCACCAGGGAAACCCCAAAACCAACTTTTTAATACAGATTTTACCCCTGTGAGATTAGATGCTAGTAAAACTAATGGCTCTATCAAGCAGATGTGGTCAAATTTAATTTCACAGATGAAATCAATCAATTTCAAACAAATAAATAGTAAATCAATAATTTGATAATTAATAAATTGAGGAAGAAATAATTAAAATATGTATGTGAGTCTCCAGACAAAATTGTAACCGTCTTAAAATATGACTAAAATACTTTCAAATTTGTGTAAACCTAAAGAATTCTAGGTACTGTCTGAAATTCTGTGCTAAAAATATATAGCTAGAGATACTTATAAAAATTGTTAATTTTGTGCAAATTTTGTTTGCACAGACTGTTACAATTTTTTGGATGACTATTATGCTTTTCAAACGTATTTTACCGTGATGGCTTGTGTTATTTGCTTATTCTTGTTTTATTACTAAGTCAGTTATTGTACCACCAGTAATAATTAATAGAATTCTTTTCATTCATAGGTAAACTAGAGTACAGACCATGTACTGTTGCAGTGGATATTGTAACATTTTTAGTACTCCATTCAGATATATATGAGAGTGTGACCCCTTTGTACAAGGCCCTGAAGTTAGATTAATGTCAGTGTGAAGCAAAAAATGCACACTGCAAATCAATTAATGTAGGTTACTCACATTGTATTGTATATTTCTAGTTATGCAAATGCCTAAGTCATGCAGTGATTTTTTAATTTCTAATTATATTCATGGTTTACTGTGTTTTAATGTGCTTATTTGTACAGCATTGCTTCCAAGGAGACTAACAGGTGCTAAGTAATTTAGTTCATAGGTTTTAATTCCTTCTGGGAGCCAAGACTATGAAATATGTTTTGCTTTTCTAATTCTTATTAAGTTTCAGTTCTTTTCTCAGTTACAGCTATGATTTGTCCCACTCACTTCAATATAATCTCACTGTCTTGCGTATGCCCCTGGAGATGTTAAAGTCAGAAACGACCCAGACTCGCCAGGAGAGTTTCGACATCTTTGAAGATGAAGGATTAATTACACAGGGTGGAAGCGGTAGGTGGTTTTCAGCACATCCAATATATGTTAATGTGGCATCTATGAAACGGCATCTCATTAAATTCACTCATATTTCTCCTTTCCTCTTTGCTCTTTGTCCTTATATCAGGTTGTTTCAGGTATAGGAACTTGACCAATTCATTTTTATAGAGATCATGCATCACCAAATGAATTTCATTTGTGGGCAAGCCAGAAAATTGTATACTGATGTTTTCTAGCAAAATTTCATGCACCTTTTATGGAATACATTCAGTTTAGTCCTTGAATGGAGAATTTTCTTTTTAAATATTGGAGAATACACATCACCACCTTATTTTTCTTCATAGAGACCAATTGTGTATGGGTTGAGTTTTAGAAAACAGTTACCATGGCTTGCCCATTGTATCCTAGACATTTATATGTCATATCTCTAATCCTCATAAAAACTCTGCTCAGTAGGTATAATGCTACTTTGAAGAAATAAAGGCTAAGTAGGAAACTGAGGCCTAGAGATTAAGATCACAAGGCCAATGTCTAGAGGAACCATTGCAATAGGTCAGAGGCTGTTCTGACTTTGATTGGTCTCAACTTGCCCCTCTGGTCCCTCACAAGCCCTGCTTCTGTCAAGACCATTGTGGGATTACTGCAGGACGTGTGTGTGACTAGTCTAGGGTGGCCCTGGACATCTGGGACTAACCAGTCACAGAATAGTATTGGTACCTTTATCCCTGGATTTGGGGGTTGGTCTAGAAATCTAAAGCCAGAGACATTGCTAGAGTTAATGTTGTGAAGGAATTGCTTCAAACTTAAGACAGTTTAACTGAATTGGGCTTACTATGGAAACATAAAAAGTTAGTAGTGTCTTTGGGTGCCTTCCTCAGTGTGCCTTCTATATAGTGATGGAGATGTGAGTGCAGAGGTAGAATGTAAGTTCCAGAAGGTTTGTCCTTACAGGACACACAGAAAGAGGCTGTACTCTATTAGCATTTTGCCAAAGGTTCTGGTCCACTCTAAGAAGACTTAGACTGTTACTTAGACTGAATGCCGTCTCTGTTATTGCCTTGACTCTTGTTAGTTTATTAGATTGAATATCTCTTGAGCTAAGGCCAAACCCAGTGCACCCTCCCTACCCCAAAACATCTAGATCACGTAAATTTGCCATGGTTCAGACATCTGGATTGTAACCTGTACCCCTAGAGACAGGTGGAGGGTAAAATAATGTGTGCCTGAATATTTGTCACATCATTTCTTCTAAATATCATACTTAGTAATAGAAAAGCTAAAAGTATTACCAAATTTGCACTATGTCTCATCTCACATCTGAATTTGAATATCTGTTCTGGGATCTGAATTAAGCCTCTGAAATCTACTTAATTTTTTACTATCTGTCAAGCAGTTCTACTTGATAGATATGAATAACTGTGTATTAGGTTTTTATAGCTGCTATAAGAAATTACCACAAACTCAGTGACTTAAAACTATACAAATATATTATCTTATGGGAGTCAGAAGTCCAAAGGAGGTCTCAGTGGACTAAAGTTAGAGTGTCAGCAAGGCTGCGTTCCTTTCTTGAGACCCTAGGGAAAAATCCATTTTCTTGCCCTTTTCATCTTCAAAGCCAGCAATGGCCAGCCGAGGGTTTTCCCACATTACATCACTCTGACACACTCCTGTTTCCCCCTTTCACTTATAATGACCTGTGATTACATTGGGCCCACTTGGACAATCCAGAATAGTCTCCCCATCTTAAGGTCATCTGATTAACAACTTTAATTCCATCTGCAATTTTAATTCCTTCTTGGCATTGTAACATAACATATTCACAGGTTCTGGTGATTAGGACATAGACATCTTTTCTGTAGGGGAGGGATGCATTATTCTCCTACTACACAGGGGGAAACTGATAGGAAAGAGAGGGTGAGGGTAATAGTTATCGGGGTAGGTAGAAAAGGAAAATAATACATTTTTAAAAAATCTCTAATGTGTCAGGCAGCAAGTTAGTCACTTTGCATATATTATTTTTTTAATCTGAATAATATCTCTGTGGTGACTACTACCATCATTTCACAGTTTAGAAAATTGAGGTTCTGAGATGTTACGTAACTTGCCAAAGGTCACAGAGCTGGTAAGTGGCAAAGACAGGACTCCAATCCATTATTCATGCTCAGTGTAATGTCATTGAAGAGGTAGAGAAGGCTTAGTTTTTATGAATAAAACCAAAGTGTTTGTCATAGTATATAAACACTCTTAACATACATGTTTTGAGAAGAGTATTGACTGCCTCTATCCAGAACTGTTAACGATCTTTTAAGCCATTATCTTTTAAATATACTTGTTTTATTTTGTACTTTATATAAGTTTTGTAAAACTCATTGATGTTTAATAAATTTATTTGGATATCCTGAAATCATGCTTGATGAAATTAGTTTTGTTGTATAGAAAAAGCTTGATATGATAACAACTACCACTTATGGAAGTATCAGTAAGACACCAGACTTGTTCTGAGCACTTTATGTACATTATCAACTTATCTCATCTTTATAACAATCCCAGGATACAGGCACAAATGAGGAAACAGGGGCACTGGGAGTAAGTAACCCTCTTGGTCACACCTGTCACCCTGCTGATGAGGCAGAGCTTGGATTTGGACCCAGGCACTCTGACACCAGAGCCATGCTCCCAGCTGCAGTCCTTGCTGTCTCTTGGCCTTATTCATGTATTTGTACACCTCTCCTTAATTTCCCAGCTGTTTTCTTCTCTCTTAGGTTAAAAACTCACAGATCAGAAAATGTGTGTTTTCTTTAACTTTGTACAGAATCAGCACAGTGTTCTGGGCAACGAGATGAGTTATATCTACTGAAAACAGCAATGATATTGATCAGGCATTTTGAAATTAAAAACAAAAGTTTAAGAACTTAAAAACGAATGTCAACCAATTTCCTTATCTTTCTGATACCAACTCTTATTTTTCAGGTGTATTTGGGATCTGTAGTGAGCCTTATATGAAGTACGTGTGGAACGGCGAACTTCTGGATATAATTAAAAATACTGTCCATCGTGACTGGCTGCTGTATATTATTCATGGGTTCTGTGGGCAGTCAAGTATCCTTTTTTAAAAAAATTAAGATACATATTATTAAACTTATGCTGTACCGATTTGTAGAAAGCTATGTATGAATTATAAGATTACAATTGTCTATGCATCCAACAGATAGATTATAATTACCTATGCATTCCACGTAGTTGAAATACAAACAGGAATGCAGATCTACTATGTATACAGACAAATAACAAGGAAGAAAACCTATGTGCACAGGAAGCGATACAGGTAGTAAGTATCATTCTTACCGAAGAGAAGGAGCAGAATCCCTGACAGGTGGGGAGGATGGGGCAGGCTCACAGGAAAAGTTGAACTTGGCCTGGCCTCAGTCAAAAGGCAGGCCTTGGTAATGAGATTGTGGACTGGGGAAGCACCATAAATGTAGAGATGGAAAAGTTCATGGGAGTGTACTTGTGGCTTGTATATATCGATAAAACCCCTGGGAGGTACAGTGTAGTGGGAAGGAGATCGTTTAGGGGGAGTCAGACTGCCAGTCGCCAGATTGCTTTGGTGGTCTGACCAAGGACTTTGGGTTTGGTGCTACAGCTTTTGAAAGTTTTTTTTCAAGAGGGTAACATACAAATTAGTACTTAGGAAGCTTGAGTGGATAGCTATTTTCAAGGTGGATTAAGTAAAATGAGACTAGAACAAGGGACACTTGTTAGGAAAAGATTGCAGTGGTTCAGGCATAATGTAATGAAGGTCTGGATTAGGGCATAATAGATTAAATAGACATAGGTTGAGCCTTGGATTAAGCCGATGAGTTCAATTTTATAAATACCTTTTGTCCTTGTATTTAATTTCGCTATGTTGAAACCTCTCAACGTGTGCTATTACGTTATGAGGTTTAGGAAGGCAGTGTCTTTCTAGGAGTGGTGTTTTGGTTTTTCCTGTCCCCTTCTGAGATCATGTAGGGCATTTGTGCACCTAGCCTGCTTTCTAGTTGACATTCTTCCTTGTGTTCTAGGTTTTTTTAAAAACCTAGAGTGAAAACTTTAAAGGAGTGGTTGTTTTGAGACCATTAAGTGGGTGAATGTGATGAACCAATATTATGCTTTCTTGCGTCAGACCTTTTGGGAGGAGTGGAGTCAGGGGGAAGAGCTGGAGAGATTAGCCTTGAAGAGGACCTGTGCTGCCTTCTTGGTGGCAAATGAGGGCAAGGAGAGGCTGGGTGAAGATGCAGAGGACTTTGGGAATGAAGATGAGTGAGATTTGTGTGCTACACTTGAAATGGCTCATTACTTTATAATCATTTTCAACCAGTGAGTGGTATTATCTGATTGATCATTCACTGAATAATGAGATTTGGCTCTGAAATACTCTTTCTGCTTCCAAAAGTAAAATCAACCTGTAAAAGCACACAGTTTGCACCACCAAGGACACTAAAAGGAATGTGCTACAGTTGCTAAAGACAGTTTCTAAAAGGTAATTCTAAACTGTTTTGTATTTCTCAAGAGCTAACTCAGGGCCTGGCATAAGTACAATAAATGGGTTTTTTTAAAGTAGTGAATAGCACCATAGATTATAATTTTAAAGCTCGTTCATTGAAATGTTGACTCTAGTCTCCCAGTTATCAAGCATTTAATGAATTCTGGAAGTCTACATGAGATAAAAGTCATTGCTATTTACTGAACGTTTGCTATAGGCCAGGCAGTAGTAACCATTACACACATTACCTAACCTAGTCTTCCCAACCACCTAATAAAATTGGTTACGTTTTTTAGTACTTGTACCATTTTATAGAAGATGAAATGGAGGCTCAGAAAGTTAAATAAGGTGACATAATTAATAAACGTTATTTTGATTAAACAGTTCCCAGTGTTCAATTTTGCAGTTAGGTCACAAATTTGGGTACTCTCACTGTATTATACTAACTCCATTCCCTCAGAGTTATCTATTGCTTCATAATTCAAACACCCTGTTAAGTGACATTTGCTCACTTTGACAGGTATATGGTCTCTGAAGACTAAGGAAGGTTTAGTTGTACCTGTTTACATCCATACTTGTCTATAAGGAGGGACCACAGGTCTTCCCTTGGCCGATAACCGTACATCTGATTACCATTTCCTCTGAAGTTCATGGAAACCACTCCTTAGTGAGGTTCGTTTTTGCCTTAATACCTGCATAATTGGAAAGAACAGTTAGACCCAATGTTGTTCCATTCTTGGGTGGAGCTTTTTGGTGTTCTTTAACCTACTGGACAAAGTATATTGGGTGTAATGATTCTCTTGGTTTGGTGTGACAGTCATGAATGCTAAACAGCTTTAACTTGATTTCCAAGAGCTGTTGATCTATGGACGACCTGTGTATGTCACTTTAATAGCTAGAAGATCCAGTAAGTTCGCTGGGACCCGTTTTCTCAAGAGGGGTGCAAACTGTGAGGTAAGATGGGAAAACAACAACACTGCTGGCGATTTAACTTTTTACATCAGCTTTGCTGGCAGGTGAAGCAAAGTGGAATTTTAGAAAGTGGAATTTCTTAGTTTGGGACATTATCAAGAGAATAATGAATTCTCTAGAGTATCGGAAACTTGTGAGAAATATGACTAATGTACAGATATTCTGAAAAATCAACTATCTTAGAGTTATGCAATACCTTAGGGGGTTATGAAATGTCTAATGTTTTGGAGGATGAGTCATTTCTGTAATATATGAAAAAATGTAGTACATATTTAGTGGAGAGACTAAAATAGCAAAGCACCTCCACCCAAGGAATAAATGGAGGGGAGCACTCATTGGAAATGCATCCTTGATAAGAAGACTGAGTAGAGCAAGGCATGGGAAACCCTTTACCCCCTTCCCTCTGCTTTCGTTTGGCTCAAGACAGACTCCTTCTCTACTCATCCCTAGAAAATAACAACAAATTTATCTGTCCTGCCTTCAGTCATGTAATGTCCTTTGAGTGTTCCATCTCTCTTTGCAACAGACAACTTGAATCTTAGGCAGATGTGTGATTGAGTAGACAGATTGAGCAAGACATTGGGTTTTGATCCTGCCTTAAAATAGCAACATTTGTTCTTAAAATTATATCAGCAGTGAACATAGTTATAACTGGTGCTTTAAGAAAAAAGCAGAATTTTGCAACTCTATTTTTTACTTTTGAATATTTCAAGGGTAATTAAACAGGTATATTATTAATGCCTCTAAAATTATTCTTTGTCATATCATCATATACTTTTATAGGTAAAGCTATCTCAAGATTTTTTTTTTTCTCTCCGTCAGACATCTTTTATTGGAATCTCTTTCTTTTGTCCTTTTATTCCTCCTTGGTCTTCAGAATTGAATTCTTATATTTCACTGGTCTTCCTAACCTCCTGTATAATTTCATGTGATTGGTTTTTTTTGGTCTCCTTCTCTGCCATTTATATCACTCAAGCTGTTCTCTATCTATTACTTGTATTATTAGCTACTTAACTTGATTTTTCCCTTGTCTATTCTCTGCTATTTTTAATTGCTTCCTTTATTGCATTTTAATGATTTTCCTTTTTTTAATATGCACATTGAATGTTGATCAACGTTTACCTCTTTTAAAACATTCTAAGACTAAGAATTATATTTTCATTGTGTACTTGAAATTTTTTCCATTAAAAAATTCTAAGGATATAAAATATTTTTAAACGCACCTTTCTTTCCAGGGTGATGTTGCAAATGAAGTGGAAACGGAACAAATACTCTGCGATGCTTCTGTCATGTCTTTTACTGCAGGAAGTTATTCTTCTTATGTGCAAGTTAGAGGATCAGTTCCCTTATACTGGTCTCAGGACATTTCAACTATGATGCCTAAGCCACCTATTACATGTGCGTGGAACAGTCTTTTTTTAATAGTAACTCTTCTTTACCCACATTTAGAGATAATGAACTACTATCACAGAAATCTCATAAATGCTTGGGTTTTAATGAAGTTTTAGTACTGAAGAGTAGATCATTTAGAAGAAGGACTACTAATATTTTTATGCAGTAACTTTTATATATGTATTTTTAATTTTGGCCACTAGTAAATTATTTATATTATAAAATATAAATGTAATTATTTATATTCAGAAATGTAAGAATCATTCAAATTCAATAAATACATGAAGAATGATTGATAAGCTCGAGAGGAATTTGAGACATGAAACTACCAGAAGATTAGTTGAATTGCATTTCTTTAAACATTATAATGCAAAACAAAACACTGTACTTCTTTTATTCTTTCTTTACAGTTTTCATTCTGGTACTTACTCATTTTTTTTTGTCCCCCCCAGTGGATCAGGCAGATCCATTTGCCCATGTGGCTGCTCTTCACTTTGACCAGATGCTTCAGAGGTTTGGCTCCCCCATCATCATCTTAAATTTAGTGAAGGTATGACGTGCTATCTGTTTGGTTATGAAATTCAGTTACACTGGACAACATGGAGGGGTTTAACAAGCCTGCCTTACCTCTCCCCAGAGGAGAGACTTGTGGATTTATCATGCTATGATGGCTCACGGTGTCTGAGCCTCTGTCCTTTGGCCTCTGATTCCATGTGGCCTCTTCCCTGGGTACGTGGGAGAATCCGTGGTGTGTTCCCTAGGGAAGAGAGCAATGAGCGTGTCAGTCTCCTGATTTTCTGGGGTGAACTAGGTGCAGGTGAAATTCTGCCTCAGCTTCTAGGACAGCTTGGAGAAGGAAGCATGGAGGTCAAACAGCCACAGCCTAGCCTTGATACAACCACTTCGTTGACCATCCACAAGATCTGCTGGGCAAGATAATATGTGGTAGTGGGATCTAAAGACTAGATTCAGAAATTGGGTGTGGTTGTAGCTCAAGGATCGGGTGGACAGAGTGGTGGCCTGGCTTCATAATTCTGTGCTTCCTTGTCAGAGTACACTGGTCAACGTATCTTGTGTATATGAGTAGGCAGTCAGGTCAAAGGCCGGGGTAGAGGGCAGGGCGACTAGATAAGAAGAAATGAAAGGAATCCAAATCGGAAAAGAAGAAGTAAATCTGTCACTGTTTGCAGATGACATGATACTATACACAGAGAATCCTAAAGATGCTACCAGAAAACTACTAGAGCTAATCAATGAACTTGGTAATGTAGCAGGTTACAAAATTAATGCACAGAAATCTCTTGCATTCTTATACACTAATGATGAAAAATCTGAAAGAGAAATTAAGCGAACACTCCCATTTACCATTGCAACAAAAAGAATAAAATACCTAAGAATAAACCTACCTAAGGAGACAAGAAACCTATATGCAGAAAACTATAAGACACTGATGAAAGAAATTAAAGATGATACAAACAGATGGAGAGATACCATGTTCTTGGATTGGAAGAATCAACATTGTGAAAATGACTCTACTACCCAGAGCAATCTACAGATTCAGTGCAATCCCTATCAAACTACCAATGGCATTTTTCACATAGCTAGAACAAAAAATTTCACAATTTGTATGGGAACACAAAAGACCCCAAACAGCCAAAGCAATCTTGAGAAGGAAAAACGGAGCTGGAGGAATCAGGCTCCCAGAGTTCAGACTTTACTACAAAACTACAGTCATCAAGACAGTATGGTACTGGCACAAAAACAGAAATATAGATCAATGGAACAGGATAGAAAGCCCAGAGATAAACCCATGCACATGTGGTCACCTTATCTTTGATAAAGGAGGCAAGAGTATACAATGGAGTAAAGACAGCCTCTTCAATAAGTGGTGCTGGGAAAACTGGACAGCTACGTGTAAATGAATGAAATTAGAACACTTCCTAACACCATACACAAAAATAAACTCAAAATGGATTAAAGACCTAAATGTAAGGCCAGATACTATCAAACTCTGAGAGGAAAACATAGGCATGTACACTCTATGACATAAATCACAGCAAGATCCTTTTTGACCCACCTCCTAGAGAAATGGAAATAAAAGCAAAAATAAACAAATGGGACCTAATGAAACTTAAAAGCTTTTGCACAGCAAAGGACACCATAAACAAGATGAAAAGACCACCCTCCGAATGGGAGAAAATATTTGCAAATGAAGCAACTGACAAAGAATTAATGTCTAAAATTTACAAGCAGCTCACGTAGCTCAATATCAAAAAAACAAACAACCCAATCCAAAAACGGGCAGAAGACCGAAATAGATATTTCTCCAGAGAAGATATCCAGATTGCCAACAAACACATGGAAGAATGCTGAACATCACTAATCATTAGAGAAATGCAAATCAAAACTACAATGAAGTATCACCTCACACCAGTCAGAATGGCCATCATCAAAAAAATCTACAAACAATAAATGCTGGAGAGGGTGTGGAGAAAAGGGAACCCTCTTGTGCTGTTGGTGGGAATGTAAATTGATACAGCCACTATGGAGAACAGTATGAAGGTTCCTTAAAAAACTAAAAATAGAACTACCATACGACCCAGCAATCCCACTACTGGGCATATACCCTGAGAAAACCATAATTCACAAAGAGTCATGTACCACAATGTTCATTGCAGCTCTGTTTACAGTAGCCAGGACATGGAAGCAACCTAAGTGTCCATCATCGGATGAATGGATAAAAAAGATGTGGCACATATATACAATGGAATATTACTGAGCCATAAAAAGAAATGAAATTGAGTTATTTGTAGTGAGGTGGATGGACCTAGAGACTGTCATACAGAGTGAAGTAAGTCAGAAAAGGAAAAACATAATACTATATGCTAACACATATACATGGGACCAAAAAAAAAAACGTTCTGAAAAACCTAGGGGCAGGACAGGAATAAAAACACAGACGTAGAGAATGGACTTGAGGACACGGGGAGGGGGAAGGATAAGCTGGGACGAAGTGAGAGAGTGGCATGGACATACATACACTACCAAACGTAAAATAGCTAGCTAGTGGGAAGCAGCTGCATAGCACAGGGAGATCGGCTCCATGCTTTGTGTCCACCTAGAGGGGTGGGATAGGGAGGGTGAGAGGGAGACGACGCAAGAGGGAGGAGATATGGGTATGTAAGTATACATATAGCTGATCACTTTGTTATAAAGCAGAAACTAACACACCATTGTAAAGCAATTATACTCCAGCAAAGATGTTAAAAAAATCAGAAACCAATAATAAAATAATACTGAATTCTATATTTTAAAAACAAATCATGGCTGTCTCTGTTGCAATGAAGTGAAATGGAAGAATCTCATTCTGTGGCCAGGAAAACTCTGAGTGTATGAAAAGCAAGGGTTTTGTTATATTATGTTTGTGGCAGTTGGCCGACAAACTAGTAGTATCTGAGATTATTCTGAGAAGTCGGTTAGTAAGTATAATTCAATTTAATTAAAAACCAAGTAATCCTATGTCCATTTAGTCCACCATTTGACAAGCAGTTCTGAAGGTTTCCTTTGTGCCAGGGCAATCATAGAAGCAGTGGCTGCCTTCCCAGGGCTACCAGTCTAACAGAGGAGATGGTGAAGTGATGCAGAGGTACCGACACTGGGTTACGATGCTATGAGAGCTTATAAGGGGAAAGAAGTCTTCCCTGAGGAAGCGATGAGTCAGCTCAGCCTGAACGAAGAGGCATTAACAAGGCCAAGAAGAAAGGAAACAGCAGGTACAAAGGCCCTGAGACAGGAGGGGATTTGGTGGATTTAAGGAAGAAAAGGCTTGTCTGGCTGGGTCCCAGAGGATGAGGGAGTTATGCCAGACATGCAGAGCCTTGTAGGGTGTGTTAATGAGTCTGGTCTTTATCCTGACTTTCCAAAACCATTGAAGGTTTTGTATGGCTGAGAGGATAGGTGATCAGATTTCTGTTTTGATAGATTGTCCTGACCTCAATCTAGAGAATGAATGGATTGGTCCAAGGCTAAAGTCTATGTTGGAAGACCACATAGGTGGCTGTTAGAATTATCCAGAAAAGGGTAACTGGCCTAAACTCGGGTGGTGTGGTAGAGGTGGAGAGAAGTGGACACAGGCAGTAGACTCAGTGATGAGCTGGGTCTGATATGAGGGAGAGGGAGATGTCAGGCTTGATTCCTAGGTTTCTGGCGAGTATCAGGTGGATGGATGGTGATGCCATTCACTGAGCCAGGGACCGTGGACTCAGTCTGTGAGGGAAGATGGTGAGTACGGTTTGGATGTGCTGAGGTTTGAGATGGATTGAGTCCTGTCAGGGGAGCTGGCAAGTGAGTGGCCAGTGTGTGAGATAGAAGCTCAGGAGAGAGGTCTGGGCTGAGATGTGATTTTGTGGCTCATGTGTGTCCCAGCGATATTTGAAGACATGGGCATGGAGGTGATGCCCATTTAGAGGGTTCAGAGTGGGAAGAGGGAAGAGCCTCCAGTCTTGTCTTGAGGACCCCCCAGCTCTTAATGTCCAGTTAGAGCAGGCAGAGTCTGTAAAGGAGCCTGGGAAAGAACAGACAGAAAAGTAGGAGGAAAACCAGGTGAGTGCCGTGTTATGAGAGCTAAGAGAAAGCGTGTTTCATGAGGAAGGAAGGAAGCAATCAACAGTGGCAAAGGCTGCTGACAGGTCAAGTAAGATGAAAACAGGAAATATGCTCCTTGTGTTACCAACACTGAGAGCACTGACTGAAGTGGACTGAGCTGTAGGAGGACTTCCCTCGTCCTGGGGAAATGAAGTACCTAATGAGAAATGAAGAAGAGTTGGTGTTTTCATCAGTATGGTTTTTTTTGTTTTTTTTTGTTTTTAAGAGAGCATAATGCTGTGTTTAAAAGCCTGTGGGAAGGATCCATTTGGGATCCTTGAGAGGTATAAAACACAGGAGAGAGAAAGGACGATCAGGGGCATCATGTGCTTCAGAAAGGAGGAAATCTGAAACATGGAGGGAGGAATTATTTTAATGGGAGGACAGAGAATAGTAAGGGTACGTGTGTGTGTGTGTGTGTGTGTGTGTGTGTTGTGTACGCGTACATGCTCCTTCCTGATAACTTTAACTTCTCCTTAAGGTAAGAGGGACGGTCACCTGCTCAGAGCAGAGGTTTGAGGGTGGTGGAAGTTTCACAGCCTTCATGTATGTGCGAGGGTGGATTGACCAGAGACCTCCAGGAAATGCTAAGGGCTAATTTCAGGTTGGTGATCAGGATTTCTTTCTTTTTTTTTAATTAATTAATTTATTTTTGGCTGCGTTGGGTCTTTGTTGCTGCACGTGGGCTTTCTCTAGTTGCAGTGAGTAGAGGCTACTCTTCATTGTGGTGCAAGGGCTTCTCATTGCAGTGGCTTCTCTTGTTGCGGAGCATGGGCTCCAGGTGCGTGGGCTTCAGTAGTTGCAGCACACGGGCTCAGTAGTTGCAGCTCGCGGGCTCTAGAGCGCAGGCTCAGCAGTTGTGGTGCATGGGCTTAATTGCTCCGCGGCATGTGGGATCTTCCAGGACCAGGGATCGAACCCGTGTCCTCTGCATTGGCAGGCAGATTCTTAACCACTGCGCCACGAGGGAAGTCCCCCAAGATTTCTTAAATTCTGCTATTGCCTGACTTTTCCTGGCAGGGCTTGTGTATGGCTGTGAGCACAGAGGAAGTAGATAATTGGGTTCGTTCAGTTCTGCCAGGCAGGCGTGATGTAGAAAGACAGATAATAGGAGTTTTGGATGTTGGCGGAAGTCTAATTGAAGCAGACCATGAAACCTGAGCTGGAGGAGGGGGAGTGTTGGAGAGGGTGATGAAGAAAGCAGTGCTGTCGGTGGACTGGGGTCCTGGTGAGGTGGGGTGTTTAAAACAAGCCATCTGAAAATAAAAGAGGTTCTGGATAAGAAATGTTGAAGGCAGAGGAGTTACCTGTGGTGATGACTTGATCTGAGATGTGAGGGTGGGAAGGATGGCTTAGCTAGAGTGGAGGAGGAACAGGTACTGGGAGCCGCCCAGGAGCGGGGCACAGACCGAGATCCAGTTGCGGGGAAAAGACCGTAGAACCAAGTGCGAGGATTCAGAGGAGCAGGGTGTGTGTGTGTGCCTGTGAGCGTGTGGCTCCGGAGGAGGGGAGTGGAGAGGAGGGGCTGGGGACAGTGAGGCAGGAAGCTTTATTTCTTCCTTTGTTGCTCTTTGCTTTATGAAATTATTGCATCCTATGAGGGATTGACTTTGTAAAATAAATCATTCAGGTATTAAATACATCATTTTTTAGACTTTGGTTCACATCAGTTCAGAAGTTTCATTTTCACGTCTCTCCCCCATCAACTCAGAATAACATACGGCAATAGGTGGATGGTCCACAGCCTCAGCCTGATATTGAACAGCAGCTATAAGAGACATAATCAAAAAATTCAAAAAGGAAAACTCTAGTAATAAGAACCCTCATGAACACTTTTCTAGTAAGCTATAAGCCATAAGAGATTGTTAGTATAGAAATAAATTATTGCTGAAGCACTAAATTACAAGGTTATCGCTAGAACATAAACATCGACCTTAATTAGTGCATTTTCTTCATATTTTAGAGTCCTTATAGTGTGGTTAAAAGCTATGGTTAAGTGGAAATTCAGTTTATGATGTTTGAAATAATGTATTTCTCTATTAAATATGCAGGTTCAAAATATAATATCAGATACGTGTGGTTGTAAAGTGTTCCTGCCCAGCTTTCTCAAATGAACATTTATTTCTTAATATTTAAAGGGCAGTCAGTGGATTTTAAAATTGTCCTTGTTTATTGTTTCATTGCCATAAAAATCCTGGCAATGACTAGAAAATTGTTGGGAGATTAAGTTGCTGTTTTGTAGAATAGAAAAAAATGTTTTTGTCATTAGTTATTTTATTCATAGGACAAAAGGAGATGTTTATTCAGTTCACTTAGAACTCCTCATTAACTTGTCAAAGAATGTGTGTATGTGTGCATGTGTGTGTAGCATGATATCAACGGATATTCACTCTTTATTCTGCCTCCGTATGAAGTGTCTAAAGTGGAATACTTTTCTTGATTTCTCTTTTGCCCTGTGTTGTGCACTATCTCCTGCCCTCCCTCCACTCCACCATGTGGAGGTTTGAGACACTGCTTGTCAGACATTTTGGAGCAATCCTTATACTGTCATTGCTTCTACTGGGGATCAGTAGGAAGCCAACCAGGGATCTGATGTCATTGTACATCAGAGGACTTTAATCCGTGGTCCATGGACGGCCATTGGTGGGGGGGTGTCTCTGAACCCTTTGAAACAATCACTTGCATATGTGAAGTTTTCATCTGGTTGTTAAAGGGGTCTGTGACCAAAGAAGGTCGATGAAACAATCCACTAGCTAATCCACTGTGGGCAGACAATGCATAAAGCAGATTCTTTACATAGACATGATTGAAAGTTGATGAAATAACCTTATCTGTCTCGTTAAATGTCAGATTTGATATAAGAAATTCAAAAACTTTTTGTTTCTCTAGCTGGCTTAAAGTGCTTTTGAGAAAATTACAGGTATACAATTTAATTTTCTCAGATGTAAAAATAAGCTAAATATTTGTTCATCCCAAACTGATTTAATGCTGTTTTTAATCAATTCTTAACTAATTCCTCCATACATACAGCTGTGCAAAATAGATACCCCTTTTCTGTTTCCTCAGTGATTATCTAATTAAATTCATGACAGTTGAAAAGTAATCACCATGGTTGAAAACAGTGTAGACCTATTTTGATGCCAGCAATAGTACCTCAGTGCTGTATCCATATTGCTGAATTAATTGTTTTTTGTTTGTTTCTATGTGAAGTCCTGATCAGGCTAACAATAAAGTTAATTTTTATTAATCCTTACCATGTGTCATATGCTCTGATAAGAAACTATCATGTTTCATCTCAGTTAAACCTCACATTAATCCTTTAAGTGAGATACTTCTGTTACCCATTTTACAGACAAAGAAATGGAGGCCAAGGAAAGTTGAGAACCTTGCTCAAGGCCATGTGGCTGGTAAGAGGCAGAGCCAGCACTCCAACCACAAAGCTGGACACTATGCACCAGCTCCTCTTGAATGGGAGGCAGTATGATATCTAAGGAGCTACAGCAGGCAAGGAGGTGGACAGTCAGGTTTAGTCCCATGAACGCCTCTCAGCGTCAGTTCATCCAGCCACAGTGTAAAAGGGGAAGACATGGCTGCCTTGGCTACCTCACGGGGATTTTATGAGAGTCAAGTTTAAAAGCCTATGAACGGGATTTCCCTGGTGGCCCAGTGGTTAAGAATCCGCTTGCCAGTGCAGGAGACACAGGTTCAAGCCCTGGTCCGGGAAGATCCCACATGCCGTGAGCAACTAAGCCCGCATCACAATTACTGAGCCTGCGCTCTAGAACCTGTGAGCCACAACTACTGAGCCCATGTGCTGCAACTGCTGAAGCCCACGTGCCTAGAGCCCGTGCTCCGCAACAAGAGAAGCCACCGCAATGGGAAGCCCACGCACCGCAATGAAGAGTAGCCCCCGCTCGCCACAACTAGAGAAAGCCCGCGCACAGCAACGAAGACCCAACACAGCCAAAAAAAAAAAAAAAAAAGCCTATGAAGCCTGCGAAAGCATTCTCCGCTCTGCCAGTTTGGGGATTAGCCATCTAGGCCCAGTTGATTTCTCTCTGGTCCTTAGCTGGCTGGGGTTGGAGGTTCCTTTCTTCTGGTCCTTGGGAAGTTCTCCTTCGCCAAAGTGGAGTGTGGAGTGTGTAGGACAGGCCTGTGTAGGGTGAGCTGGGCTTCTTGGGACTGTAGGAGGTTATGAGGAAGAAATCTGATCTCCTTGAGTCTTTAATGCTCATTATCTGTTGACTGTAAGTCAGTGATGCATTTATTTCTTTGCATTATTTTAATTTGAGTAGGTAGGTTTCATTTTTGTATATTTAGCACTTCAGCTTTTTGTCTTAGTGGCAAAGTTATGTTAAAAGTCTGTTCCTCTGATTTAAGGTAGTTAGAACACTGAAAATGTTTAATTTTTGGTAAAGGAACGAGAGAAAAGAAAGCATGAGAGAATTTTGAGTGAAGAACTCGTAGCTGCTGTGACCTACCTCAACCAGTTTTTGCCTCCCGAGCACACAATTATTTATATTCCTTGGGATATGGCCAAGTACACCAAAAGGTGAGCAGATGCTCATACGTCTGGTTATATTTTCCTCTTCTTGTGATGTAAAGTAGCAGGAAGCTGATCTCTCTGGTAAAGTGAATGTTACTTTTTTCATTTCCTTTGTGAACCGGCTTGAGGGGCTGTTTAACTGCTGGTGTATAATTTGAGGGCTTAAATTAGTTGACCAAATTCTTTTTGCCCACCATTTTTACCATTTAGAAATTCTCTTTGAAGTATCTAGTGACCTCAGAACATCTTTACTCTGCTGCTTTTCCTTAAAGGCATTAGCTTCACTTTTTTCTATTTCATTCTTTCTCCCTGTTTAATCACTTTCTCAGACACCACTTTCAGATTATCTCATGCATGGATGAACCAGTACTAACTCTTGACTGTTTATAGTAAATCCAAACCCCTTAGTGTAATGTTAAAGCCCCATCACCTGGTTGGTTCCAGAATGCATAACTTCTTCTTTATTCCCAGGGCTGTTCTGTTCCTGAAAAGCTAACCTTCATGTTCTGTCCCCAGTGCAGCAGCCAAGGTCCAATTCTGGAACCTTTGTTCCTGTTGTTTCCCCCTGCCCTCCACTGGCTGCTTTCCCACCTCTCTGTCAAGATCTGATTCAAAACTCATCTCATCCAAGGAACTTGCATTCATTTACTAGGGGTCATACAAACATTAGGTTCATATTGAGGTCTCCGTTATTTTTAAATGTCACTGTATTGTTTTGCACTTGACTCATTGTACTTTTTTCTGAATCATTTTATGTAGTTAGATACATGTACATGTGCGCACACAGAAACATACACACACACACACACACACACACACACACACGCACACACACACACACCTTCCCATAGTATAAGCCTGGTTGCAGGTTGGTGCCATCAGTAGTAATTTATTTTCCAGTGTTTTCTTCCCCTTCCACTGCACTGTGCATTGTGCTCTCTTCACATTTCATGAATCCATATTTAACTGACTGCACCCTTGGGGAGTGAAAGGCTTTGGGAAAAGCTCTTGCAGGGGGATGTCATGTGCCGAGTTTAAGGCTTGCCAATAGTTGCTATCGAGTTACAGGCCCTTCATGTCTCCTTGTGCCAAATCTTGCTAGTTATTGAGTACACATTGCATTCTAGAAATTAATTCTTACAATGTTCCTATTGAGTACAAACCAGAGATTTTAAAAATTAAATCCCTGAGTATCATTACTGTAGACTTTGCTTTAGATGTGAGAATAAATATGTATTAAGACGTGGGCTGTTCTCACTTCTCTCATTCTTCCTCCTTGCCCTCAGCAAGCTGTGTAATGTTCTGGATCGCCTGAACGTGATTGCAGAAAGTGTGGTGAAGAAAACAGGCTTCTTTGTAAACCGCCCTGATTCATACTGTAGCATTTTGCGGCCAGATGAAAAGTATGTATGGTGTTTTAAAACCTAAAAGAAATCAAGAATTTTGCTCTTACAGATAAAAAATATTCTAAATATGAGCAGTTTGACTCCTTGGAAGATGGATGACTTTATTCCTTTGGGGAGACAAGACACGCAGCCCATGTGACTGTGGAATGAACGTTCACGATGGCATGCAGTTTCCTCTGCGGGTATATACCCTGAGATGGAAGCCATGGAATCTCTTGCTTCTTAGAATAAACATTACGTAAAATATTTCTGTAAAGTAAAATTTTCTGTAATGAATTCTATTCTTCAGTATTAAATAGGAGCAGGAAAAATTTTCTAATAAACCAGTGTATACGTTAGTATTTAAACTAACATTTTAATGAAAATGTATCATTGTATTATAGTTAGTTGCTCACAAGTCTTTCCTCATTACTACTTTGTGAGCACCTTCAGATCAAGCAAATGTGCTTTATTTATCTTTTAAGGGACCAATATTATATATTTCCAGTATTTTATTTTCAGTTAGTAAAGTTAACTATAATGGTACACACACACACACACACACACACACACACACACACACACACACACACACACAAAGCAAAAACAAAAAACAACCAACTACTAACGTGTACATCTTTGCAAGTAATCCTTTTGTTATAGTTTGAATTTCGGGGCACCTGTGACCAGGGTCCCCAAGACCACTCCCAGGCTCAGTGATTCACTAGGAGAACTCAAAGGACCCAGCATATTGTTGTTCTCTTGGCTGTGATTTATTACTACCAAACAAAACAAAGCAAAATTAGCCAAGGGGAAAGGCACATGGGATGAAGTCCAGAGGAAATCAGGGGCATGCTTCCAGAGTCCTCTCCTGGTAGAGGCACACAGAGAGCGCTAATTCTCCCAGCGACTTGTGATGTGTGTGTGAAATGTCGCCACCCAGGGAAGATGATGAAAGACTTGGTGCCAGGGTTTTTATTGGAGGTGGTCCTATAGGCAGCCTCTGCCTGGCAGCTTCCAAAATTTCAGACTGGCAGAAGGAAAGAATGTTCAGCAAACCACGTTGTTTCTACAGACGGCTTAGGCACATTGAGCCACTCTTGTCTGTTCTGGGAATGGTGGGAACTGAAGTTCCAGACTCCAGCCACGGGCCAGCCTTGTAAGCAGGCCTTTCTGAGGATAGCAGTCAGGCCTGCTGGGTTATTTTCTTCACTGCACCTTGTTTTAAATAATTAAAATATTTTAAATAATTAAAATAGTAATAGCATTATATAGTACTTACGTAATAAGAACATTTCCCCAGGCATTCATTAGCACGTGGAGAAAGTATGTAGGAAAGAAAATAATAAGGAAGACTGTAAAAACAACCGAAGGACTGTAACAAAGCCCCATGAAGAAAAGCTGGAGGAGGTGGGGCCTCCTGAGGTTGAGGCGAGAAGGATCAGGCTTGGAAGATTTTATTATAAAGTTGCCCTGCAATTATTAGTCATGTCTGTAGAGACCAAACAGGAAATGCGCTTAAATTAAAGCACGAGAGATTTTGGTTGAACATGGGTGACAAAATGCTAAGAGTGTAGGGCTGGAGCAGGTTAAGATGCTCCTTTCCTGGTCTCCCTTTAGAGCATGGATAGCATTCCATCTCTGTGACTTGCATATTCACTTTCCTGAGAGAATGAAAGTAAACTGAATCAGCTGATTATTCAGGGGCATTCAGCCCTATTACTTTGATTCTTAATAAAGAGCTAGTACCAAATATGAATATAGATTATGTTATTAAAAATTTTTAATTAAAGCATGTATTTTTAAACACAGGTGGAATGAACTAGGAGGATGTGTGATTTCCACTGGTCGCCTGCAGGTATAGATGACATTGTATTAATAATGAATAGAATCTGTATCCACAGTGTATGATGTTTTCTGAAAGCAACCATGGAGAGAGATACTGCTTATTGAATGCAAAATTATTAATCATTTGAGAATGAGGGGTTTTTTAAAAATATGTTTATTTATTTTTGGCTGCGTTGGGTCTTTGTTGCTGCACGCTGGTTTTTTCTAGCGGCGGTGAGCAGGGGCTATGCTTCATTGTGGTGCACGGGCTTCTCATTGCGGTGGCTTCCCTGTTGTGGAGCACGGGCTCTAGGCGTGTGGGCTTCAGTAGTTGTGGCATGTGAGCTTCAGGAGTTGTGGCTTGCAGGCTCTAAGAGCGCAGGCTCAGTAATTGTGGCGCACGGGCTTAGTTGCTCCGCGGCATGTGGGATCTTCCTGGACCAGGGCTGGAAGCCGTGTCCCCTGCACTGGCAGGCAGATTCTTAACCACTGCGCCACCAGGGAAGTCCTGAGAATGAGTTTTAAAAGCCTTACTGCTAGTGTTTAACTCTTGTGAAGGATGTGTAGCTGAAATAATAATCGCCCACAGATTTTTTCTATATAGTATAAATTTTGTTATTGGAAATAGAACCATAAACAGAAATGTGAAAAGAATAAATTAGAAAGACTTTGGAAAATGAACCAAATACAACAGTATATATATTAATTATGCTTTAAGAATGAAATGGCCTCACCCACTGAATATTTTAGTTTGTACAGTAAAGGAGATAGATCAGGGAAAAAAGCACGTATTTTACTAATTGATACATGTGGAAAATGTTAGCTATTTTTATCTTGTTAAACTAAAGAAAATAATTCAAATATAGACTAGAGGGTGCAATGATGCTGTTGCAGCAGTATTAAGTGAACAGCAAATATAACCTTTTATAATGAAAAAAATGTTCATTATTTGTTCAGGAATAATACCCTGCCTGCAGCTATCTTCTATTGCTTAAAGAAATCTAAAGTAGGATGGAGGTAGTTTTGGTGACTGAATAATGAATGACAGTTCAAGGTGTTTCTCTTTAGACTGGTGTTCTTCGAACCAACTGTGTGGACTGTTTGGATCGCACCAACACAGCACAGTTTATGGTGGGGAAATGTGCTCTGGCTTATCAGCTGTATTCCTTGGGCTTAATTGACAAACCGAATCTACAGTTTGATACAGATGCAGTTAGGTAAGCCTTATTTTCTGCCTTTCGAATGCTGGTAATGACAGAAAGCAAACCTGATTAATAAGGACTTTTATGAACTTGTTTCTCCTTTCAGCTTCTCAAAAACCGTGTTGTTAAAAGACATTATTCAAATTAATTTGGTAATATATATTTCTGTTAAAGCCTTGTGTATTGTTACCATGGTTTTTATTTTCCTATTTGTGTTAATTATCAATAAACATTATGTACTTTAGATAAATCCAAACTAGTGGGTTTTTTAAGAAATAAATCCAGACTGCATTAGGAAGACAAAGTAATAAGCCTTCATATATTTTGAATTAAACATATAAGACAGATAAAACATTGATTCTTCAGTAAGGAATACTGTTTATTCACTGGCCGTTGGGTCCATGACATTGTGTGAAGTACCATTTCTTGAAAATGCAGTGATCGCTGTTACAGGTCCTCTGAGATAGTCATAAAGGCTCTGTCAAAAAAAAAGTGATGAGCTTACAAATGGCCAGGTCCTCAGATATCACTGCACTAAAAAGTCTTTGACAGGCACTTGAAGAAACATAAGTTTCAAACGTGTATTTCTAGGAAAGAATATGGTTTGTTTGTGACAAGAGCATGTCCTTTTTCCCAAAGGCAATTCAGAGAGAACAGAAAATTCTGTCGTGGGAGGTAAATTGATTTGGCAGGCTGCAGAAAGTTAGGATTCTTTTAATAGAGTTAAAACCACCTTGGTCTGGCTTTGATGGGTTATGCTTTTGGTGCCCCTGCTTTTTTTTTTATGTATATATGTATAGCATTTTCTTTGACTTTGTTGCTTATTAGACCATTACTATAAAATATAATATATTTTGTATGTGCATATACCTTCAAGATGTTGAAGAGTCTACTTGAAAAGAAAGGCTTAGAGGAATTCATAAAGTAAAATACTTGTTTTGAGTCCACAGCTAAGTGAATACGTGTGTAATACTTTGGGTGAAATTCTTTAGTGTTTGTATGTTTTGCTTAGGTTATTTGAGGAACTCTATGAAGATCATGGGGATACCCTGTCCCTTCAGTATGGTGGTTCCCAACTTGTTCATCGTGTAAAAACCTACAGAAAGATAGCGCCGTGGACCCAGCACTCAAAAGACATCATGCAGACCCTGTCTAGATATTACAGCAATGCCTTTTCAGGTAATTCTGGAGTTACATGCATTTCTAAGACTTATCCTGATGTGCATTTTTCTCTTATACTTTTTTTTTTTAAGCTAACTAGATAAAGTCAAAATTAAATATTTTAAAAGTTTAAATAAAACAGTCCGTCACTTAAGAGGTACTCAGTAAATATTTGCTCAGTAAATGAATGAATAAACTTTGTATTTTAAATAGGGCACTTTGGCCACCCATAATTAGAGCTTTTACGTACTTGAGAATATTTGATTCCTTGGCTTCTGCCTTGTTCTGAATTTCTGCTTGCAAAACATAGATAAATTTGTTCAAGAGTGTTGAGTAATTATTTTAAATAGAGTTCATCATGTTAACAATTGTCTAAGAATGTAAATATCACTGATTCTTTTAAATGTCAGCTAGAAATGAGTTGTAACATTAACACTAAATTTTACTCTTATTTTATGACTTGGGAATACTAAAAGAAACAGGTGGTTAAAGTGGCACTTTTCCTGCCTCCATTCTGATGGGGTTTCCAAAACAATAGATAGGAAAGTGATTGTGAGACAGACCCCATGCACAGAATTTGTAAAGGAGGTGCTCAGGCTGATTCCGTGACTCTTGGACTCTTGAACCAGATCAAAGATAAAAACGTTTACAGAATGTAGAGAAGAGATTGGTAAAGAGAGTCTTCGGAGTGCACTGTTGCCGTGCAGTGACTGTCACCCACCCCTACTCCTTCACCTCCAGCCTAGAGAGAACTAGGACTCTGGACAAGCTTAATGTAGTGCTCTGTTGTTGGAGGGACCCCATGGAGCTGTTAGCTTTGGACTGCTGTGTAGCAAAGCTGAAGCAGAGGGACAGGCTGAGGAGAGGGCTGCCATGTTGGGAATGGCCTACCCCCCCCAGAGTTCGTTAGGCCAAAGGATCCTTGAGTGTTTATAGGTGCCCAGAGGTAGGCCTCACGGGGGAGAGTGCTGGCATGGCGTTGGCGTAGGTCCTGGCCAGAGGGACCGTAGCAGCAGGAACCAGGAAGTGATCACTGGATTCCCAAGGAAGGAGTAGCAAGAAAATGCCTGATGTGAGAAGATACATGTGCTCACACCAGGGGAACTGCAGGAGAGTCCCCAGTGTTGGGAACCTCAGAAGAGTGCCTGAAGATATCCATAAAAGAGTCAGCTTTCAACATTTCCTATGCCCAGAGAGAATGCAAAGGCTAAACTGCTACTAACAGTTTGGTATGCTACTGTCCAAGCATGTTAGTTTTCTATGCTATCTAACAGATTACTAAAAAGTTAGCAGCTTAAAACAACATGTATTCATTATCTCATGATTTCTGTGGGTCAGAATTCCAAGCACAGTTTAGCTGGGTTCTCTGCACAGGGTCTCACAAAGCTATAGTCAAGTCAGTCAGGCTGTGGTGTCATTTGGAGGCCTCATTCAGGCCTCCACTTCCCTGCTCATGTGTTTGTTGGTGGAATTCAACTCCTTGCAGTTCCGCATGGACTTGTTCCTTGTAGGACTCATAGCGACTTGCGTCTTCATAGCTGGCATGTGGAAGATGGTCTCTAGAATGAGTCTGCTAGCAAGACAGAGTCTTATATAACATAATGTAATCATTGGGGTGACATGCCATCACTTTGCCATATCTCGTTGCTCAGAAGCAAATCATTGGTCCCACCCACACACAAGCACAATCTGTATCAGTTTCCTAAGGCTGTTGTAACAAAATAATACAAACTAGATGACTTAAAACAATAGAAACTTATCTCACAGTTTGGGGGTAGAAGTTCAATGTCAAGTTGTCAGCAGAGCCAAGTTCACTCTGAAACCCACAGGAGAATGCTTCTTCCTAGATTCTGATATTTTGCCAGCAGTCCTTGGTGTTCCTTGGCTTGCAACTGCAGCACTGCAATCTCTGCTTCCATTGTCACATGGTCTTCTTCCTTTGTGTGTCTAGGTCTGTGTCACATTTCCCTCTTCCTGTAGGGACACCAGTCATACTGGGTTAGGATCTACCCTAATTCAGTATAACATCATCTTGACTTGATTATGTCTGCAAAGACCCTATTTTCAAATAAGATTACATTAATGGGTATTGGGGTTTAGGGCTTCAGTATATTTTTTTAGGGAGACACAATTCATTACACAGCACAGATTATGACACTAAGGCATGAACAGCAGGAAGTGGGGAGCATGGGGGTCACTTTGGAGTCCACCACATCAAGTAAGACCATCTCTATTTACACACTATGGAGGGGTCGGAAACAGGTTGGCAGCCTGGCGGGCTTGGGAGGGATGTGCAGGACAGACCTAGAGGTCCTGGGTGGTCTGGCCCCACCTACCTTGCCATCCTGCCTTTCACGCCATTCCCATCCCCCATCACCGCTCTCCAGACACACGGACCTTCTCACTGTTTCCTGAGTAAGTTAGGCTTCTTCTGCCACAGGCTCTTGCTACACCCATTGGAACACATGACTGCAGTCTTTTGAGCTTTAGAGCTCACTCTCCTTTCACTTCCTCAAGGAAGGTACTCAGTTTCTGTTCTTGTAACGTTCTCTACCTTTGTAGCACTTGGCACAATTGCACTTAAATTGTTAACTGTACTATTAGTTGTGTGTCCCCCCCACCCCTACCGTGACACCCAAGAGCTCCGTGAGCATCTCGTTCACTATGGTGTCCCTAATGCCTTGCTCATGGCACAAGAACTATTTATGGAATGAATTAATAAATGCATGAGTTAATCCATTCCCTGTGTTCTCTCAACTTCCCCTTTTCCCTGAATTAAGAAATTGACAGGACTAAGTATGTCAACCTAATAACATGTAGCCTATCAGTAATGCTCTTAGGCTGCTCAGCTCATGTCTTTCGAATTCACTGAGAATTACGCCCATTGAACAACTCCGGGTCAGCTCAATGTATAACATAAACCACAAAGCCACTATAGACCTTTAAGAGTATTTAGATGTTCCTCTGTATGCATGACTCTTGAGCTGGATTTAGGAACTTTACAATCGAAGTATATTAATCCAAACAAAAACTAAGAGTTAGGAAAGTCAGATTTAGAAATTCAAGCCAGTGGCATACCTTTAAATTCTAGATTTCTAAAGCAAAAATATTAAAGTATTCCCACCATCCTTTGTTATACCTACTGCTGTGGTTCTCAATGAAGATATTAATATTTATTGATGCATTCCAATTGGCTGTAACATGTATTGCAAATAATTGATTACTATAAAAATAACACATGGTTTCACTTGTTTTTATAAATTAGAATGGTTTTAAGATGATCTCTCTAAAGGCATCTCACTGGCTATGCTTCATTGTTTTACTGGTTTCCTAGGGCTTCTGTAACAAAGTACAGCCACAAGCTGGGTGGCTTAAAACAACAGAAATCTATTGTTTCACAGTTCTGGAGGCTTGAAGTCAGAAATCAAGGTGCCAGCAGGCCTGTGCTCCCTCTGAAGTCTTCAGGGGAAGATCCTTACTTGCTTCTTAGCTTCTGGTGGTTTGCTGCTGACCCTTGGCTTGCAGCACTTTAATTTCTATCTCTGGTGTCACATGACATTCTCCCCTCTGTTGTGTCTTCGTGGCATACTCCTCCCTGTGTGTGTGTGTCTCTTCTTATAAGGACACCAGTCATACTGGATTACGGGCCTGCTCCACTCCAGTGTGACTGTATCTTAACAGGATTATATCTGCAAAGACTTGATTTCCAAATAGGGTCATATTCACAGGTACTGGGGCTTAAGACCTCAACATATCTTTTGCGGAGGACACAATTCAACTTACAACAGTTGTGTAAGTTATGTGCCAACAAATACATATACCTCTCGGTGTATGTTATCATGAAAAAGGTTTAAAACTGCCCTGATGGAAAGGGTCGTCCACTCTTCTGCCCTCTCCTATCATGGTTGTCCCTGAATTGGGAGTCATTATTGACACTTAAGGATCAAGTAATGTGGTTTTTTTAAAAAATAAATTTGTTTTATTTATTTATTTTTGGCTGCATTGGGTCTTCGTTGCTGCGTGCGGGCTTTCTCTAGTTGCAGCGAGCGGGAGCTACTCTTCGTTGTGGTGCGTGGGCTTCTCACTGTGGTGGCTTTTCTTGTTGCGGAGCACGGGCTCTAGGCACGCGGGCTTCGGTAGTTGTGTCTCGCAGGCTGTAGAGCGCAGGCTCAGTAGTTGTGGCTCACGGGCTTAGTTGCCCCACAGCACGTGGGATCTTCCTGGAGCAGGGCTCGAGCCCATGTCCACTGCATTGGCAGGCAGATTCCTAACCACTGTGCCACCAGGGAAGCCCAAATAATGTGTTTTTCAATAAGATTAGAGCACAGAGAATGAATGTGTAGCTGTGCATGATTAAAAAAGAAAGGAGAACCATTAAAAGACAGAGGATGGTCATGAATAAGTAACATGCACCTGATGGAAAGGTAAAGCAAAATTATGCACAACTGAAAGAGAAACTATTATGAAAGGAATTATTTTATGAATAATGTGGCTAAAACAGACTTCTTTATTTTGAGAAGCATGGTGTCATTGGGGTGTACAATTTAATTTTAAGTTACAATGGATATTATATAATGGTAATATAGTAATAGAACCATTTTCTTTAAAGCACTCAAAATAACTTTGTAAATGTTAATCTCCTCGTGTTATGCCTCTTGGATAGGCAGGAAGGTACTTGAAATTAGGTTGTTAGGAATTTTATCCTTGGTTCATATAGACAGATTGATGCTATGTGGGTCACCCACCTGACTCCCTTTCACGCTCATTTTGATAAAACCTGTTCTTGAGGCTTCACATATTACCATCTTCTGGGGTTTGTCTCTAAGAAATGTCCATTGATTTCTAATATAACTGGCTACATAAGCAGTTATAGGACGCCAGCAAGGAAAGGATAGGTACCTAGGTACTCCCTTTGGATATTAGGAAGAACTTTATAATTATAATTCACTGAAGGACCCTGTCAAGCTCTTTCTAATTTTTTTTTTTTACATTTATATTTGAGTTAAGCCTGACTTTTTTTTTCCCTGAAGCTTGTTGAACTGAAATCCTATTATAAGAAAAAAATAAAAAGATAAGATACCTGCAACGGTTAATAATAGACCAGCTGTATATATATATATATACACACACATATATATACATACATACATGCACACAGCTGTAATTTAAATGTGTGAATGTGTGTGTGTGTATCCATGCATGGAGGGGAGCCATGTTCTCCTCAAATAGAGATTAAAAAAAAAAAAAAAGCTTGTGGGGTAAAGACTTCAAAGCTCACCATGCATGGAATGCAGTGATTACAGAAAACAGTGTCGAGATGGCATCGCCAGCATTATGGTAGTGCCGTGAGGTGGTGGAGCAGTGTCTTTTCCTTTCTGCCCACCCCTGAGAGAGGGACATGCAAAGGAGCATCTGAGCACATTTTTGTTTATCAAGAATACTGAGGGCTTCCCTGGTGGCGCAGTGGTTGAGAGTCTGCCTGCCAATGCAGGGGACATGGGTTCGTGCCCCGGTCTGGGAGGATCCCATATGCCGCGGAGTAACTGGGCCCGTGGGCCACGGCTGCTGGGCCTGCGCGTCCGGAGCCTGTGCTCCACAACGGGAGGGGCCGCGGTGGTGAGAGGCCCGCGTACCGCAAAAAAAAAAAAAAATACTGAGCTAGCCTTCTAAGGTCATCCTTCTAACAGCAGGTTTAGAGTGAGTAAGCTATATTTGGCTATAGCAGAAAGAAGACATTTGGAAAATGTTATGTTTTAACAACATTTGAAATCACATTAATAAAACTCTGGCTAAAACCCAACTGTCCACCTGTTCTGCAACCAAAGCCGTTAAACGTGGCAAGAGAAAAAGTTGGAATTATGACCCTCAGTTTAAACTGACTGCAGTTCTCTGAAGGATACTCAAAACAGCCTGACAGTCCTGCTAAATTTCCCTAATATGTTCATTCTTTCACTCTCCAAAGTGACCATTCATACCTTGTCCTCTCTCCCTAAACCACTCTCAGCTGGTATCTTTGCTTCATTCTTCATTGAGAAAATGTCATGGGGCGGGGGGGACTCCTTCTTAGCGCCGAATGCAGAGCCTGTCCTTATCTGCACCCACTGTTTCTACCTTATATCGTACAGCTCACTGCCACATATGTCAGTTGCTCCCCTCTGCTGCCTCATTTCCATTAGCATAAAAGCACACCTTATGTTCTTCGTTGAATCTTTCCTCCTGTCCTTAATTCCACACCCACCACTAGCTAAAGTCCTATTTCTCTGCTCTCCGAAAGCAAAACCTCTTGAAAGAGTTATGTGCCCACCTGTTTCCTCTCGCATATCCTGTTCTCTCCACCTGCCTCACTGGGCCTCTGCCCTGTCATGCCACCGAACCAGTGCTTGTCAAAATCACCAACAATCCCCCATTGCCAGATCCAGTGATTCCTTTCCTGTCTTCATCTTACTCGGGCTTTCAGCAGCTTCTGTCACAGTTGAGCTCTCCCTCTTTCTTGAAACTCACCTCTGTGCTGTCTCACTCAGTCTCCCTGGTGACTTCTCCTGCCCTATTTCTAAACCTTCCTCATCTCTTTCTATACTTTCACCTTTCATCTTACCCAGCTTTTAAGTACCATGCATTTGACATTCAAATTCATATCTCTTCCCTTGACTCCTCCACTGAACTCCAGACTTATTTATCTACATGCCTACCTAGCAGGCATTTCCTCCAGAATATTGTGGCAGTTTTCTATAGGTGCCGTAACAAATTATCACAGACTTGGTGGCTTAAAACAACACCTGTTTGTTATCTCACGGTGCTTGTGGGTCAGAAGTCTGGGCACAGCATTACTCAGCTGTGTTCTCTGCTTAGGGTTTCACCTGGCTGAAGTCAAAATGAAAGCAGTGAAGTCAGATGAAATCAAAATCGAGTCAGAATGTGGATGCTGATCTGGAGGCCTCCAGGCTCCTTCAGGTTGTTGGCAGAATCCCAGGCAGTTCTAGGGCAGATGTCCCTGTGGCTGGGGCTCATTCTTGGTTTCGGAAGGCTCCTTGCCTTGTGGCCCACTCCATCTTCAAAGCCAGCAACGGTGCATAAACCCTTGTGCTTCGAATCTCTCTACCTTCCTCCCCTGCTTTTAGAGGATTCCTGTGATTACAGTGGGCCCACCCGGATAAGACAAGATAATTTCCCTATCTTGAAGTCAGTGATTAGTAATTTCACTTACATCTGCAAAGTCCCTTTTGCCATGTAATGTAAAATATTCATGGGAAACTAGGGAGGAAAGGTCATGGGGCCAAGTTTCTTCCTACCACAGATATCTCAGAAGAATCTCAAACTGATCATTTCTGAGACAGGAGCTCTTGACTCTGCCCCAGACCTGTTTCTCTACTTGTTTCGTTTTTTGTTTCATTTTCCACCTCAGCTCCTGCTGTTCAGTTCAGAATCCTAGGAATCATCCTTGAGTTCTTTATTCTCCTTATCCTCCCCCATCTCATCTCTCAGCAGATCTTTTTGGCTCTAGCTCCAAAATATATCCCAGACCCTTCTGCTGTGTTTCATCCTTACTCCTGCCGGGCTGGTGCGGACAGCTGTTGGCTCTCATCTGAACACCTGCAGTGGCTCCTGATTCCTCCCTCTGCCTCCCTCTTCTCCTCTTGCCCTTCACAGCAGCCAGAGTGATCTTTTCAAGACTTAGATCTTATCACTCCCCTCTCAGAAAACCCTTACAGGGCTTCTGATTGCATTTAAAAGTCACGCTCTTCACCGTGACCTACTAGGCTTTGTGTGCTCTGCCTCAGCTGTCCCTAGTCCTGCTCTTTCCTTTGCTCCCTGCCCTCCAGCCCCCTGGCATTCGTGCTGTTCCTGGAGCTGCCCAGCCTCTACCCACTTCCCTGACCACCCGACCTGAGTGTCCCTCTCCTTTCTCATCACTCTCTCGTCACTCTTTTATTTTTTTCATAGAACTTACATCCTCTGGAAGTACCTTGTACATTATTTACTTGTATATTCTTTTTGTTTCCCACTGTGGAACATAAGCCCTACGAGAGCCAGAAATCAGCCTTGTATAGACTGTATCCCTAGTGTGGGACATAGTAGGCTGTTGGATAAATGAATGAATGGTGTATTTTTTTAATTATGAAAGTAATATATGTTAATTATAATTATAGAATAACTCACAAATCATGTAATCCTCACCTTTCAGAGATAGCAACTTGTTCATATTTAGCAGAACATGATCCTTCTAGTTTTACTATACAGGTACTGTGTATCTGTTTTTGCCCTTTTGGATAATGTGAGTAATCTTTATGACCCTGAATATTCTTTTACAGCATGATCTTTGGTAGCCTTTGGTAGGCTTGTAGCAGTCTGTTCTTTAGAAGCAGCATAGGGAGGTTATTTGTTTTTAGTGTGCATTTAGGTTTCTTTTAAACAAACATCTTTGAACATATACCTTTTTTGCATATTTTTTATCTTATGAAAATTTCAGAAGCATATTTATTAGTTCAGAGTATAGATATTTTCAGGACCTTTTAAAAATATATATATTGCCAAATAGCCTTACCAAAGGATATAGCAGTCAAGTCCCCCTCAGCAGAGTATAGGAGAGCTCATTTTGAAAAGTATTTGCCAACTTAAAAGGTAGAAGATGGTATATTGTTTTCAGTTTGCATTTGTTTAATAACTAGTACAGTTGAGTTTATGTATGTTCATTGTCTACTTGTTTCTTTTATAAATTGCATGTTTTTCTTTTTCTGTGAGGGTGTTGATCTTCGTTCTTCTTACATTTAATTGGTATTTATTTCAACGTACAGTGTGAGTAGGGATCTAACGTCACTGTCCACTCCCCCACAATGGTTAAACAGTACTGTTTATTGAATAGTGTCCCTTTCCATTACTGATTTCAGAGGCCACTTTATCACGAACTTAATTTAATATTAGGTCAACAAACATTCTAGTTTCCAAGTTAAAATTTTTGGCTAATTAAAAAGAATTGTTATATTCAAGCCTGACCTATTTAAATACAGTGCATAATAAAACTGGTTAGTGTTTAACCTGTTTGGATGGAGTTTGAAAGGTGCATATTCTTTTTCCCTTTAGAGCATGATTGATTACAAAAGTAGATAGTCATTTTGCCCTCTTGTTATCTGCAACTGCAGAGAACCTACCTGTTTTAAGCTTTTATCTGTGTCCAGAGTACTGCTGTCTTCCAGAAGGTGATAGCCTTATTTGCAGTCAAAAGTAGCCAGGAAGATTCTCCGGCTCATTAGGGCTGGCCTTAGATTCCAAGCTTAGTATGTGACCATAAATACTATGGATATATTTTAAGTTATAAAAACAGCAGGACATTCAAGAAGTCTCCATTATGATCCTTGGAAGGAATATCCTTTATTTGGTTATGTTTTTCAATCTTACATTTTATTATACTTGCTAAAAATTAAAGGAAGCTATTAGTAAGCTTAATAAAAAAGAAACTCCTTGAAAACATGGCTGAAAAATGGAAAGCTTCTTAAGATAGTATTAAGATATTTTGGGGTACTGCAGAGGATGAATTATTGTGCCATTAAGGCCATTCAAGAAGCATAAAGAATATAATTACTATAAAAGCAGTATGTTTACTTTCATATTGTGTTAAGAGGGTGAAAATTGGGGCAGTAATGCCTGTGTCATTTAGTACTTTGATGTTTTCACTCAACAAATGGAAAAAAGCTCCAAATATATTGATCATATAAACACATCCCTTTTATATATTACTTTTAGCCTAAAAGGTAAGTGCTGTTTTAATGGAATGCTTCCTGTCAAAATATATAACTGGAATACATGTTTGATGTACCGTATTTCATTTATGCTTCTGCCAAAATGACCAAATAGCCCAATGAGAACAATGTTGCTAATTTCAGATTTTTCTGTGTTTCACTATAGCTGTTGGAAGGAAATTGATTTTATGATAATGCTATTCTGTTTCAAAAGCAGTCATTTCTATTGTGCTGTCTTTTTGGTTCTGTGCTCATTTTCAGAAAGAGGTTATTATTTATATTGTGGAAGCCTGCCCCAGACTTGAATATACAAGGGATCGGAGATGAGAATGGAAAGAAGGAAATGAGGGGAAGGAGTGAAGGATGCTAGGGAGGGGACAGTGCAGAATGGGAAGGATGGCTCATGAGGTGGCTTCAGTGCTTATCATCATTTTTACCCAAATATAATTGGGAAAAAGAAGAGATACAGCATATATATATGTAGTCAATTTTATTAGTTCATATTACCTTTGAAAAGGTAATTTTGGAGTGGTTGAATGGTTAGAATGAGGCTGTTTTCCATGTGCTCAATCTGCCTTCATTATCAAACACAGCTGTAGGAGACAGAAAATGTAAACATTGTCTCTGCTAAAGAAATGGAGAATGTCTTTTCATGGATTAAAAGCAGAAACTTGGAAGCTGACTTGTTCAAGGTTGTGCAACAGAATATGGGTAGAAATTGGGTCACTTTATTTGTCTCTGACATCTCTACTTGTCTTTGCAATAAAGTGAAGATGCCCTTTGTTTTAGGTAGACTAACACACAGTGAGAATGTTTTCTAAAAATACAATCACTAAGGTACTTGGCAGTTCTTGAGGATTTTTAAGAGTCTCTCAAAATTCAAGAAGCAGTTTATGTTCACTATCCTCTGTGTTATGAGAGGTACAGAGTAAAAAGGAAACATTTTGAAGCAAGATTTTAATTCTCAAAATCTTGGCTGTTTTAGATTTTGTGTATGTGTGTGACTTTTGAAGTATAAATGCTATTATTTTCAGAGGTATGTTCTATGAAATCACAGTTGTACCATTATCCTCCTAAGAGAACATTCCCCTGAGTTGTTTATGTCAGTAATGGATTTCCTGAAATACATATTTTTGCTTTTTAGATGCTGATAGACAAGATTCCATTAATCTCTTCCTGGGAGTTTTCCATCCCACTGAAGGGAAACCTCATCTCTGGGAACTCCCGACAGATTTTTATTTGCATCATAAAAATACCATGAGACTTTTACCAACAAGAAGAAGGTATTTTTTTTTTCCTAGTCTACTATGTAAACTCAGATTTGATGTTATTATGAATGTGAGATAGTTTTCTTTTTGAGAAATGGTCGTATAGGCTAAAGTAGTCAGTCTTGCTACATGTTTGCCATGAGGAATTTAGTATTGTTGATGTCCTGATAGTAGGTTTGGGAAATCATCATTAACAAATGCAGTTGTTTGGCATTTTCCATAAGATATAAAGTTTCAGAACTTAACCATTGAATGTAATTTGAAGCTACACTCGAGCAAACCATTAACATCATTTTTGACTGGTTCCCACAAATGTGGAATGATAAAGAACTCAACATTTCAGGAGTCAATCTTAGACATCCTCACTTTGGAATTCCAACTCTCTTTCCTCCAAGAAGCACAAGGAACTCTTGGTGACACTAGGGAGGACAGGAAACTAGAGCGGTGGCGTTAAGGGCAGATACCACTCCCACCACCCCTACTGCTCACTCTGAGCTTTCTAGAGTCATTCACCAGTATCAGTTATTTTGATGACAGTTAAATTGGTAGTAATAGTCCCCAAAGAAATGAACTGTTTCCCTGAGGTGTTTTGACAGGACGCCCTGTAGCCCAGGCCTCAGGGTCAGGTAGAATTGGAGTCTCTGCAGTGGTGTGACCTTGAACTAGTTATTTCATCTCTCTAAGCCTCATTTTCCTCATGTACAAAAAGTAAATGACAGGACACACATCACAAAGTCATTGTGAGGATTTAATAGAGGACTCTAACATTTTTAATTGAAGAGTCATGTACTAATAATGGGCAGCATTTTTCACATACGAGGTTGGAGCCTGGTGCCTTCTGCTCAAAGGCCTGTGATGTCAGGTTTGCTCCTAACGCTTTCCTCTCACAAGATCGGTGTGATGTAGTCCTTATTTTGTGCAGAGATGCCTCTCGAGCACTACAGGGGTCATTGCCAGTCTGGGCTAATTGTGTGGACAGACCACGAACAACTGGTGAATTAGCAAGTGCTGATGTTACAGCTGTTACCAAATTCTGTGATACTTCAGGAATATTTAAAATATTAAGGAAACGTCAGAGTTTATATGTTTCTCAGCTTTGTACTTTTAAGTACATATATTATTGGAATAGCCAGCTTAATACTTGAGCTTACTTTCCCTATAAATGAAGCAGTTCTGGTTTTTCCACTACATTTAAGATTAATAAATGATTGCTTTGAATTTCTGCTGACAAAAAATCTGGAGCTAATTACGTTTATTTGATGAGAGATAAGTGTAAATACCCATATTTAGCTTTGTTGATGCAGCTGACTATGGGTAAATGTGGCTGACTTTCTAAAACTTTATATTAACTTAAAGTATTGAAGGTCTTAAGATACAACTTGGGAACAAACAAAACTCGATTTTCTGTTGCTGAAATTAGCTGGTAAATTACAAGCGTAAGTTAAAACCACTTGCTTACCTTGAGTAACCACTTGCAGTGTTGGCGCTTATTTGTGGGAATAAAAGGAAGCTGATGTTACATTCCCATTTTAAAAAAAAAAGGAAACTGAAGTGCAGAGAGGATGTGTCTTGACTGAGATTATTCAGCTGGTTAGATGGTACAGCAAGGATCAGCTAGAAGTCTCCCACTGAAAATAAACTTTTATCAAAGTAGATACTATGTCTCTCACAGTTGACTTGGTCTCCTGGTTTGTTTGGGTTTTTTTCACTAGAATGTCAAAATTCCAAAAATTGGTTTTTGGCATCAACAATTGATACTCCTCATCCACAGTACTTATAAAGACTGCCAGATAAATGTCAGTGCTTTATTTTGGACTTTCCAGTTATTTTGATGACAGTTAAATCAGTATTATAATTCTCAGAAGGAATGAACAGTTTAGCCAGAGGCAGTAACCAGACAGGAGCATGGACGTCAGGGTAGAGCTGAGTTGGAATTTCTGCAAGTGTGTTACATCTGGAAAACTTGTTTTCTAAACATCTGGAAAACTTGTTTTCCCAACTGTAAAATGGAGACGACCATACACACCTCACAGGTCATTTTGAGGATTAAATGAGAAAATGGGCGGGAAGTACGTAGTACTGGGTCTGACACACAATCAACACAGTCCTGAAGCAGCCAGGCTCTGGAGAGACTGCCTGCGTTTAATACCTGTGTGACCAGAGGCAAGGTCCAGTTCTCAGTTTCCACATCAGTAAAATAGAGATAATGGTAGTGTCTGATGTGTAGGTTTTTCTGAGAATCAGATGAGATCATATAAATCCTTAGCACATAGTAAGTCCAACAGGTGTTTGTATTGTTATTATTTTTTTAAGGGATTACATTCCCTAGTTGTAACATTTATTAAAAATCATATAGGATGGCCATAAAATCTAGAAACTTAGATAATATTTTATCACTTATTGTAACATAATATCAATGAACACTTTATTATGTATTCGCTTGTGTTTCCAAACTTGGTGACCATCATGTATTTTATACTGTGTTTATCAATGATTTATTCTGAAACAACATTTTTATTGAATGATAAGGGAAGGGGGGGAATAAACCTAGCTCTGCCTAAAGTTTGTCCAAACCAATCCTCTTGAGGTAACTACTTTTGTGACTCAAAACCCCATGTTTATTGATCTGTTCAAAACCACTGATTGAAGCTTTGTTCTGAAATAGGTTAATATGTCATATGTCATCTCAGATGCCATTTATTGAATGAGTGTTGATAATGTCACCAAGATATTTTTAGACTTTAAGCATTAATTATCTCATTGACTCAGAGTTGGGAGGTTTCCTGGCTCTATTCTCTGTCTGATATGTGAGTTCCCTCTGTGTATTCCCAGACTATGCTTGTCTGGCCCTGGTTTGTCAACAGGGGCATGTCTGGTTGAGAGGTAGTTGTTTTCGGACAGTTCACTTACATGATTCTTCCTCATATCATGCCGATATCTGCTTCTCTATAACTTTACCTAGTAATCTTAGTTCAACCCCTGAGACCTTGAGAACACAATTTCCTCATCCACTTGATAGTCTTTTAAATAGATGAAGACAAGTTCACATGTTTGCAAAATCTCTTCTTCTCCAGGTTAAAAATGGCTCCACTTTCTTAGCTGTTTCTCCTATACTGTAGTTCTAAGTCTGTTTAGCATTCGGAAGGCTCTCTTCTGTATTCCAGCCTATGTCAGTGCTCTTTTTAAACTCTGGTATCCAGACCTGGGTCCAATAGTAGTCAGAGTTTGGTCCGATTTGTGCCAACTGTTATGGGACCATTGGTACCATTATTCCCCTTGTCCTGGATAATCTATTTTTTAATCTTTAAGTGTAAGATTACATTAACTATTTTCAGTAATGCCATTGTAATGTTAATTCCTTGGGCTTCCTATCCATTGGGACTCCCAAGTCTTTTTAACATGTCCTACTGCCACGCCTTATCTGTGCCATCTTGTCATGCTTGTATATGCTTTGCCTGCTTCCAAAAAAAGTATGTAAATATATATCCTTTTTATTAACTCTTTCCTCGAGTTTTGTAGCTTCTTCGGAGTTAATCAGCTGGCCATCTTGATCCTACAAGTCCTTGATGACATAGGGTAAGTCCTTGAATAGAGTAGGGTAGATGGCAGAGCCCTGTGGGATACCATCGCACAACTCCTTCCACCTTAACATTGTTTTGTGATGTTTGGTTGGAATCATTTAGACAGCTGTAACTTACTATGCTGTCAACGCTTGACTATCCTGTCATCCTGCTCACATTTCTCTGTATTGTTCACATGTATCAATATCAACTTGGCTTTGCTCAAGTCCATATATATTATTTCAGAGGGCTCCCAAGTTTACTAGGGGAATTAAAGAGTCTTTTAAGATCTTCCTAACCTTTCTGTGTGAGCCAGTGGAATTGAACACTCTTAATACTGAGGACTAAAAAAGAGAAAAGAAGCTGACTTACTAGGTATTTATGCAAAGGAGGAAGTGGCACCAACCTGCACTCTCCTGTCCTCTGATACCTGGTCCCAAAGCAGATTTCTGTCCCAGTGCAGGTGCTCTTCCTCTGGGTGAAAGTGCCTGGTGGGTCGGGTGATGAAGGTCCCCCAGTCCTGGGTTCAGTCCTCTTAGATGCCCTCCTCGTCCATCCATCTCAGCCCAGCTTCCCCAGGGCAGGTATTTCTTTGGGCTTCTTTGCTTGAGACCCACTCAGAAGAGTTGGACCTTTATTATTTATTTGTTTGTTTGTTTATGCCTCACCGTGCAGTATGTAAGATCTTAGTTCCCTGACCAGGGATTGAACCTGTGCCCCCTGCACTGGAAGCGTGGAGGCTTAACCACTGGGCCACCAGGGAAGTCCCAGAGTTGGACTTTTAAAAAAGTATTGTTAAGTTGCTTTATCTTGCTTAGGGAGATACAGTTTAGTAATATTAAAAAAAAAAATTACGGCCTGGTCTCAAAGCACTAATACTAAAAAAAAGCACTAATTAAGATGATCCTCTTAATTCTTTTTCTCCACATGGTACATTCTGAGTTAAAACACGTTCTTTATAATGTTTACTTCTTTTTCCTAAGTAAGCTCATCGTGTGCACCATTTTTTAGGAAATTACTTAACGCAAGCAGATACATTCTCTTGCTCACGTGCGAATTCTCTCTCTCTGTCTCTGACACACACACGCACACACCCCCATGTCTCTTTCATTCCCCTGATCTGATAGTCTGAATAGCCTGGTGTGGCTTGTTTTTGTGAATATATGTGGATTCATAGAAGCCACTGGTCATCTTTTTAGGTTACTCACAGTATGTCTCTAGTAAATATCTGTTTCATTATCTCGCCTGCACTGACATCACACTTATCGCTGTACAGTTTTTGGAATCTTTCACCCTCTCACTTTTGAACATCAAGACTGCATTTGCCCATTCCCATTGTCAGTTCTGTTCTTCACTGTTTCTTAAAAGATTATTGGTCTCAACTGTACCAGGACACTTGAGTGCTCTTAGAGAGATTCTGCTGCTTCCTTCCACCTCTTAGGCTGTGCACAGTTCCCTCTTATCTTGTGTATTTCTCTTTCCAGCATGAAACTTACTATGCCTGGTGAAGATGGAAACAATACTGGAATTAAGTAGCTCTATACTCTCTGTCATTATTTTCAACAGGGCATTTCTAACGTATAGAGCAGTACTTGATACACAGTAGGTGCTTAATAAATGTTGAAAGACTGAATGAATTCTCTGTAAGCAGCAGACTTATCCCTTTTCTGTTCTTTTCATGCTTTTAAAGCCTTGCTATTCAAAAAGTAGTCTAAGGACCAGCCCCTTTGGCATCACTGGGAGCTTGTCATAAATGCAGATTCTCAGGCCCCACCTACTGAATCAGAATCTGCCTTTTCACAGGATCTCCAAGTGATTTTTGTGTGTACACTGATTTTGAGAAGCACTGCTCTAAGGCATAACTTCAGTCTCAAGGCAAAACTTTAGGAGTCTTTGCTGTTATCATAGTACTACCCACCTTACCCCCACAGGTCACTAGGCTCCCCGGCTCTTGTTGGTCATCCTTGGTCAGTATCTGCTTGCCATCTCTAGGAGAGTTCTCTACGTTGCCTATTTCCTTTAAATACTCCCCATTCATCATAATTGGGGTTATTCAAGGTCGTAATGTCAACATTTTATTTTTAGAAAGCCTTTCATTTATTTTAAATGATCTTTTAGCATTTTTGGCTGTAGGCTCTTTTCTCTGAACCTTTTGAAAATGTTTTTTTTTTAATTTGATATCCCATTTTACATCATTCCCCTTCCTAGCTCTCATTAGCTTTGATATAGCATTTTCCTCATAAATATCCATTTCATCAGAATTTGATTTAGAATTAAATTCAGTGTTCAGAGAAAAGGCAGTTCAGGATCCTTTCAGATTCTCTGAGTTTTCTAGCAGACCTCCAGATGATTGAAATTCCCAGCCTTACTCTGACTGGCCTCTATAATCAAGTAGTGAATGTTTACAGTTCAAGATTAACAGGGGCTATACTATTTTTTAAGGAAATTTGTTCTTTAGGCTTATCCATTTACTTAATGATTTTGCTGAACTGTTTAACCATATACACAGACCCAGACACATAGAGCAGAGTAGAAAAAGTAACCTAACTCTGAGATAACTACGCGCAGGAGAATCCTACTTGTAGGACTAGGGTCACAGTCCCGCTGCTCACCGGGGGGCGGGGTAATAAAGTAGGCACAGTCAACAGCAGCTCATAGAGTCTGGCTTCGTGTACCCGAATCATTTTTAGCTAAAAGTAGGTAACATCACAGCACCTTGACTCTCAGACGTGTACATGGCATTTTTGTAGATCTATGATGTAGTTGAAACAAGAAGCGGTTGGGAAAGGAAAGAACATGTTAAAGACCTACTGTGCCAAAAGCTTCACAGCCGTGTTTTTAAAAGCATCTTACTCTAGACCATACACCCTTTTATCCAGCGAATTGTAGAAAATCTACATTTACATTTGGGCCATCTTATCTCTTTTTTTTTTTTTTTTTAATAGTTATACTTACTGGTGGACACCAGAGGTAATAAAACATTTACCACTGCCTTATGATGAAGGTAGGTATACTGTTTCTCTTTTAGTTTTTATACTGATATGTTTTGGAATTATTCTTAAATGAGCTTGATGCATTCAATTCTTTGCATATAATATTTTATTAGAAAGAAATGAATGACTACTCGCTGTTACGTTGCTATTACAATAGATAGGAGATTGTAACATCTTAGCTTTTTTAAAAAAAATTTTTATTGGAGTATAGTTGATTTATAATGTGTTAGTTTCAGGTGTACAGCAAGTGAATCAGTTAAATATACATCTGCTTTTTTTTTTTTTAAGATTCTTTCCCCATATAGGCCATTACAGAGAATTGAGTAGAGTTCCCTGTGCTATACAGCAGTTATCTATTTTATATATAGTAGTGTGTATATGTCAGTCCTAATCTCCCAATTTATCCCTCCCCCCTACTCCCCTGGTAACCACAAGTTTGTTTTCTACATCTGTGACTCTACTTCTGTTTTGTAAATAAGTTCATGTGTACCTTTTTTTTTAATTCCACATATAAGTGATATCATATGATATTTGTCTTTCTGCGTCTGACTTATTTCATTCAGTATGACAGTCTCTAGGTCCATCCATGCTGCTGCAAATGGCATTTGTTCTTTTTCATGGCTGAGTAATATTCCATTGTATCTATGTACCCCATCTTCTTTATCCATTCCTCTGTTGATGGACATTTAGGTCGCTTCCATGTCCTGGCTATTGTAAATAGTGCTGCAGTGAACATTGGGGTACAACATCTTAGCTTTTTTTTTTTTTTTTCCATCAGAGGCATAGCATTTTACTTTCAATCAGGATTCAAACCTAGTACAGAAACATTAATACCAAAAGGTAAATTTGTTCAAAAGGTAGAAATTTAATATAAAGATCATTTTGGAGGTTGTATACCTGACAGAGGAGCCACCAACTGCATCTGGAGTTCCTTACACACGCTCTGTGTACCATTCATCACTGTCACGCTCTGAGGAGCTCCTAATCTGCCTCCTAAAACCTTCCTCCAGCCTCACAGAGGAGAGGAGTGAACTCCTCAGAGGGAACGCACTCAAGATTATAACTCCGGGCCACAGAATTTCCTCTGATCTTTCAGGAGGAAAACAGTAAATAGAATTAATTAATGAATTAATTAAAATTTTGAATTGCCTCCCCAAATTGCAAGCATTTATAGTTGGGAAGTTCTAATTTTTTTTTTTTTACATCTTTATTGGAGTATAATTGCTTTACAATGGTGTGTTAGTTTCTGCTTTATAACAAAGTGAATCAGTTAAGGGCAGAGATTGTGTTATACTTTTATCTAAGTAGCCTGATACGTTATATTGTATCTTACAGTTATTAGGTATGTCCCTCAAATGTTTATATAATATATTAGTTCATCATTTAAAATTAGTACTTGATGTATGTCTAGATATTTGGGGGGAATGGGGAGGAAGTGAAGACCCATTCACAAGGAGAAATAAAAACTTTTCCTCTATCTAAGCAGTGAAAAAAGTACAGATGTGTGTATAAAAGTACATTTTAGTCACTGAAGTTTAAATTATCTATTAATTTGTCAGAAAGGCAGGAAAATTTTTATATTAAAAGAATATAATTTGTTCCCAAATTAAATAATTGACCAGTTTGCAATAGAGTTTATTCTTGATTCTGTTACTGATTCCCCTGACCACGGGCAAGCCAGTTTTCCCAGTTGTGAAAGGATATTAAGATCTATTGCCAATCTGGAACGTTCCAGTTGAGGACTCCATTTAGTCATGGTTGGCCATCCCAACTTTGGGTGGTGAAGGCCATAAAGTAAAAAAGGTTGCAAATGACTTTCGATTCTTAATAAATTATTAATTAACTTCTAAAAAGTATTTGTTACCTTGAAATTCTGGGCAAAATCATAACTCACATTGCTAAGATTTGGTTGTTCTGGGAAAAAGGATAGGACTTCAACAGCCTAATATTGCCCGTAAATAGGATTTGAAATATAAAGGAAAATTTAGTGAAATTGCATAATTTTTATCTAGAAGGCAGAGGGTATTTATTTAAGAGCAAAAAGGAATTTAAAGAACTGAATAATTGGATTTCTAAAATAATTCCCCACTCCTACCCCGCTTCCAGAGGTCCCCACCTCCTTAGAGTTTGTCACGCTCAGCTTTGCAGTATATATTCTGTGCACATATCTTGTTCCTCTTCCAAGCGTGAAAGTGCCAGAGGCAGGAGCTGAACTTGTTCAGTGCGCTCCGCTCTCTGTGAACACAGTTGATATTACAGAAATATCTGAGAGATGTAATCTAAAGGCTTTAAGAGTAACAGGCAGTATCTCTCTTAGTTATCTGTGCTGCGAACTTAAAGAAGTTGATAGTGAAGAAGTTTCACAAATACGAAGAGGAGATTGACATCCACAACGAATTTTTTCGACCATACGAGCTGAGTAGCTTTGATGACACCTTTTGCTTGGCTATGACGAGTTCAGCGCGGTATGTTGTGAGTTCTCTGAAACTGGAAGAATTGGGGAGCTATAGTTTTCCTAGTTTGTACAGCTATATCTTACTTTACTCGGAATCTGTTCTGTAAGCCTGCTAGCAGGTGGTTGTCCAGCCTCTGAATTCCTCCTGCGATTGGGAGCCCGCTACTCAGGAGGCTGTCCTTCTACAGTTAGACAACTGGAGTTAAATTCTTCTCTTAGATAAGTTGAAATCTGCCTCCCTTCGGTCCTAATTTTTCATTTGGAATAAACTCAGCTTCTTAAGTTGAACTTAGAAATTGAGAGCCAGCATAAATTAGTGGACAAAAGGCATAGTCTTTGGTATTAGAAAGGCCAGAATGTGAATCTTAGACCAGCCATTGCCTACCTGTGTGACCTGGAGAAAATTATCCAACTTATGTGAGTCTGTTTCTTCACTTCATATAGAGAGGGGTGTGTATCACACAGACACACATGCACCAAGTGCCTAACGTAGTACCTGGCACAGGTGGGTTACTAATAAATGGTGACTCTTATTATATTACTGTTTTTATTAGGCACAGGACAAGTCTAGTTCCTCTTCTGTGTGATAGCCCTCTAGATATTTGAGAAAGCAATATTAATTTTTTTCAGGGTAAATATCCTTCTTTCTTTCATAACTCATATGACATTGTTTGTAGACATCTCTCCACCTTTGAACATACTTCATTTTTCTGTCTCTTTTCGAGTTTGGCGGAGCCTTTTAGGAAGATGATGGTACTAGATTAAGAAAATTAGGCAAAGAAAATCAGTTTTTGATCATTATGTTTTATACTAAAGTTTACATTTTTGTACTTACATTTTGTATTTTTCATTTACTTCAAATGTGATATATGTATGCCTAAACTTAACATGGTACATGTGGAAACATATTCCATGGTTTGTTTCCTAGAAATCACTCTACATTTTGCTTCAGTTTCAGATAGAAAGTTTGGAATTTTCACTTGCTTCATTTTCAGTTACCTTGTTAAAGTTTAGCAGTTGTAACTGTAAGGTTATTGTCATTTTCCAGAATTTTTCAACTCAGCAAAAGGTGAATGATATTACTTATATGTGTATGTACAGATATACAGTCGGTTTTATTTATTGGCAGCAGTTAATGCTCTGTAAAGTTCCTGCAAATACTGAGTTAGAGAACACTGAACCACTGCTCTTAGGAGAAATACAGGGTTAGTTTCCTGAAAACATCTGGTCATAACATTTTCCTCAACCTATCAGTACGTAATCTTATTTTGTATGCTTCTGTTAAAGATACCTTGTATAATATATATTGTCAATTCATTAACATTGATCTCACAGCCAACAGCACTATAACTGATGCCTGAATGAAGCTTCTCTAACTCATGTATTTTCTCTATAACATACAACTTTCTTCTGCTTAGAAACACCAGGCAACTTCCGCACTATGCGTGGGGGCCATTTTAGACAGTGAAATCTCCAAAAAGCACAAAAATGTGAAAAACATGGCACTAAATAGACTGTGAAAAGGACACTTGTTTTCAGTATGAGAGCTAAAGCAAGAAGGCAGAGTGTCACCTTGTTCTCCCTCGGTTGGGAATGTGAGCGTTGGGTGACTCTAATTTTTCACTGCGCTGCACATGCGCTTGTCTGCGAGTGATCACAAAAGCTCTGAGTGTTGCCTTTGGGGTTACAAATAAATTTTAGTGAGTAAGCAGATTCTCAAATATGGCATCCACAAATAATGAAGATGGACTGTGTATGTTCAGAAAGAAAGAAAAATTAAACCACTTGCATTTTGAAAACAACATTTTCAAACTGTTAAGTAGGCATTTTGAGTCAGATTCAATATTACTTTCTTTTCCTTCAAAAAATGTAATATTGAATCACACACTTGGAGAAGTATCCTTGCCAGAAGTTATGAGTCTTATCTGCATAAATCATGCAACTGTTGCCTTTTTGGCATCTGTTAAAGGGCTTCAGCGGTAATAGTAAAGTAGGCCCTGTATCGTGAGGAAGTAGCTTCAGCTTATCTCAGTAAGTGGTAAATTAACAGTTTCTATTTAAAGTGTTCCAACAGTGTTTTAATGAATTAACCCCAGCCTAATGAGGTAAGTGTTGATACTTCAATTCATACCACTGCGTTTTTGATCATTATGTCCGCCTCCTTAGGTGGTATTGTGTAATAAAAACATTGTCCATAAAACTGAGCAGCTAAGTGTCTTGCCATTGGTTTTATGAGTTTAATTTTACCCGAAAACGAATTCGTGATATACAACCAGAGGGTATGCATCTTAGCAGTAATTCAGATACCAACTCTCCTCCAGTAAACAAAATCTTAAATTCAAAACTATTGGGTCTCTTAATCAGAGAAAATTCACAGTGAGGACTGCTAACATTGAAGTTACTGAGTACCATTAGTTCATGGGGTTTTATGGCCCAGATTACCTAAACTCCCCTGATTATTTGGCTTAGAATATATATACCTCCTAGGGCTAAGAAGGAATCATGTAAGAATGTGAATTGAGATGGAAGTAGACAGTCCTCTGGATGGACAGTGATTCACATGGAATTTTTTTCCCCTTTCTTCAGTGACTTCATGCCTAAGACTTTTGGCATTGATCCAAGTCCGTTTACAGTGCGTAAGCCAGATGAAACCGGAAAATCAGTATTGGGGTAAGATTTGCATATAGAATGAAATTTTAAAGATTCATGTAAAATAATACAGCGCTTACAATATAATTTCCACCAAAAACTAATAACTTCAAGTCACATAGTTTGGAGCAGTCCATTCACTGCATCTATACAGGTAGCTTTTTTATAGCACTGGGATCATTAAAAAGTGTTAGACACTGAAAGTATAATTCACGGGAATTCCAGCAACACGATGCATTTTACTATTTTAAATCAGGAGTTTCACAGATGGCATAAAGGCAGGTAGCAGATATTATGTATGTCCTTTAATAACTCAGCATCCTGTTTCCCACAACATAAAATACTTAGGTAAAAATTTATATTAGTTGTATTTATTTTCGTTGGCATCCTGAGGCAACATTAAAGCAAATGCTCAGAGAACTTAATAGATTTTCTGTGTATTACTGTAACATTGTTTTGGGGATGACTGTTATTATATGCAATAATATGAGGAAGAGAACAAACCATGTTTACAGTCTTTATGCTTTGAGACTGGAATGAAATGTGTTCTAGCGTAAGAATCTCTGTTACTGCCACTGACCTGAATAATCCCAGTGATAAGATTTCTCCTAGGCCCTGGGCAGAAACCCCGGCCAGCCTGTAGATTCTGAGTCCTAATTGTATTTGGGAGTGTGTACAGGGGCCTAATTGGATTCTAGCTACGTGTGATTTATACAATGAGATATATATTACTGTTTTCCAGACACACCATTTATGTGGCTTAAATATGTGGCCTTAAATAACTGCATGTTAAGCCCTGGACCAGATGCTAAGAGGAATTTAAAAGAAGGTTAACATCCTCAGGACATTTAGAATTTAAGGAGTTCCTGGGACAAATACGTAAATGATCAGCTCTATTAGTGTATAGTACTGAAATGTATCCACTTTAATTTTTAGTTGCAGAAAGTCAGAAATGAATTTATTTTCTGTAATATCTAACCCGTGGTTAGATAGTATTGCATGTTTCTTTACTAGAAAATGCAGAATATTATGGTATTTTAAGTCCCTTGCAGAAAATTTTTTAAAGTAAGAGTAAAATATTAAATATATTAAATATTTTTCATAAACGCCAAAAATATTACCATAAAATGTTTTCTGAATTAAAACAACATTCTTACTACTCTCAAATTTGGCACTAAAATAGAAGTTAATAAGTGTGGGCTTTTTCTATGTTTTTCCCCCCGTCTACTCCCTATTATTAGAAGGAATGTTCAGAAAATATAGTTATTTAGTAATAAAACAATTTAAAATCTTAGTTTATGTTCATCATTTGCTCATTACTTTGGTACAAGTAATCAGCTGCCACTGTGATTGCTAAAAATTCATAGGAGGGACAGAAATATACATGGATTTGGCTATCGACCCTTTCTTGAAGCTTCTACAAATTGTAGGTAATTTTACTAATATCTCAAACATAATAGTCTTCTATTATGGTATTATAAATTTTGAAAATACTGATTTCACTTACCAAAGGAAGACACAGTAGCCAAGTGGTGAAAAGACTTTTCTGCACACTACAAGCACATACTTGTTTATTTTCTGAATTTATAACAAAGCTTAAATTCATATAAGGTCAGCATGTACATGATAAAATATTAAACTTTTCCCTTTAGCACAACTTGAATCCAGAAGCTGGCTCCTCACGGTCATTTTCTTATGCTTCACCAGGACTAAGGCTTTGGGACACAGCGATACACAGTAAGCGTTGAGGGTTCGGTTTACAGATGGTTCACATCCGTATTCATCTTTTTAAAGAAACAAGAGCAACAGAGAAGAAGCTGTGTTACAGCGGAAAACGGCCGCCAGTGCCCCACCGCCGCCCAGCGAGGAGGCCGTGTCCAGCAGCTCTGAGGACGACTCCGGGACCGACCGGGAGGAGGAGGGCTCCGTGTCCCAGCGCTCCACGCCAGTGAAGATGACTGACACGGGCGACAGTGCCAAAGTGACCGAGGTCAGGGGCCGAGGAGAGTGTGCAGTCCGGCATGAGGCTCATCTCCAAAATCCCACTTTCAGTTAAAAGGCTGAGAGCAAGAAAAAGTCACATTACCTCACTCATACCTTTCTAATGCACAGTGTTGCAGGCACTGCAGAGATGAATACATTTGACAAAGACATTACTGAGAATGGTTTCTGAAACTGGTGTTTTTGCTTCCATGTGTAACAGTAAATTTCTTGTCACTTCAGAATTCTTAAGAGAATCCTGTCCCTCTTTGAGCAGCCCATCCACTTATTACTTTGGTACAGTAGCCCATCCGTTTATTCCCTTGCTCAGCACATTGTTGGAATGCAGGGTTTGGATCTAGGCCTCACAATCTTTGCATAACCCCAGTGGGAAGTTCATCCTGTTCAATTTGACATTACCAATATATTGAGGGGAAACAAAAGGCAAGTAAACCACAGAAGAACCAAATTTAGCTTTTGGGAAATTTGCTTTCTAGAAATGGCCAAAAGTCATTAAAGCTAGACATGTTGCCATGGGTTGAGGTTGGCAAACTACAACCTATTGGCCAAAACATCCTGCTGCCTGTTTTTGTAAATAAAGTTTTATTTACAACCAGCCATGCCTATTTACAGCCATACCTATTTGTTTATATATTGTCTATGGCTGCTCTTGCCCTATAACAGCAACAGAGTTTAGTTATGGCAGAGACAGTATGACCCAAAGAACCTAAAATATTTACTGTCTGGCCCTTTACAGAAAATGTTTGCCAACTTCTGCACTATACAAAAGCAATTAGTAATTACCTAATAGTTTTTTACCCTAAAATAAACTATTTTAGTGAAAATGAAGTCAGATTTTTAAAAACCATTAACTGAGAAATTTAATGAACCAGGTTGAAGAAACATTGTGATTGCCTTTGTGGGAAAATTCACAGGTTCATTTTCTTCATCTTTGGAAATTATTAAGATTCTAGATGTCTAAAACTTCTTCCTGGTTCCCTTTTCTTTTGACCCCAGAATGTGGTCCAGCCCATGAAAGAGGTGTATGGAATCAACCTCTCAGATGGCCTCTCAGAAGAAGATCTCTCCATTTATTTAAGGTAAAGTATTTTCATGAGAGATTAAGGACAAATGCAAATGTAATACAATACCTTATATCTAGTGTAACGTTTAAAAATTGAAAATAGTCAACAATACAGAAGGAAGTGAATTCCACTTGGAATAAAATAGTAGCATTTAGGTCAAATTCTGAAACAATTTATATTTGGAGTTAAAGGCCTACTTACTGCCTGAGACTCTCAGGGCCCCTCAGTGATAAAAATTTATGATGCTTACATGTATTTTCACTGCCCATAAGCTGCAAACTGAAGTTTAAATACATCTCTGCATTCCTGCATTAACAAATCCTCAAGATCAAGTACCTTCTTACAGAATGAACTTGGGATACAGACAACTGAGGACCTTGTATTCCCTTCAGCTCGGGGTTGGGGTGGAGAGCTGCTGGTGGGAGTGGAGGCTGAGGAGGGAGAAGGAAGCAGTGATGTAGGGGCACCAATGCAGAATGTTATCGACCTTTATTGGGAAGACCTGGCTAAAAGGAGGAGATCTACCAAAAGGTATTCCCTGAAATCACGTATATAATTTTGTGTGTCTGTGTGCGCTTGCAAAGATTCATAGTTATCAGATTCTCAAAAGAACTCCTCGCCTAGAAATCCTTAAAACCCTGACGAGACCACTGTAAACGCCCCCTCAACCTAATGTATGCTTTAAGAAGACTTAATTATTGCAGGTGAACATGGACCCACTTCATCTAAGTTTGGCTTATGTAAACTGTAATATAATGAGCACTAACCTCCAGGTCTTTTTTAAGGAGGGTATTTGTTTTGCAGAATCCATTGAACTGGATATTTTCAGCTCTCTGCTTCATACTAGTAAGATCTGCTGTAGAATATGTGAAATATAAAAATGTATGGCATTTCTTGACTACAGAAGCACTGGTATGACTGTGCATCACTGTCTTACTGGAAGCCAACTGAGTCGTTCAGAACTCAGCCACACCCTCCTCACTCCTGGATACACAGACATGCATGACATTCATACAGCTGTCACACTCCGTAGCTCAACTCTTCAGGAGTTAGTTGAAGTGGGCCTTCATGAGCAGCATGATCTGGAAGAACGATTTATCTGGGGTTAGTGACTGAGTAATATGACTTTATTGCAGAGAGCATAAGTGTACATGTCAAGGCTGTTCACTTGCTGAAGATAAAAGTTTGGATAAGAGTAATCAAAGTTTTTTATAGTGCTGTACTGATCGAATAATTGGTAGTTTCTTCAGCACTTTTCCTGACTTTTAAAAAAACCTCATAAAAACTACAAACTGCATCCCTGAGGGGAAGATGGGTGCATGTAGCCCAGGCCACACTTCAGATGGGTACACTTGAGAAATATCAGTGGCCCATTGCAAGGCATCCTCTTACCTTGCCGAGCTGGCCTGGGGCGAGTCCCTTTGGCCTTAGCTGCAGGTCTGGATTAGTGTCGTTGGAGGCTTCTCTGAGGGGGATGGTGGGGGGACAGTGGTGCTCAGCAGGTGGTCTCCTTAGTCCCCTCCAGCTCAGATGAAAGTACTCTTCCGAGCGGCTGGCGTATATATACCCGGGGATTCCTGTGGTCCTGAGGAAACCAACTCCATGCCCTGGGTGCTTACAGCATCGTTGCTCCAGGAGATGGATCCCTAGCCTGATCTGGCATTTCCTTGTTGTTTGTCTCACTGCAGACATCCCCGTCCCTGCCACTGCCTCACGTTTCCCCATGCTTCCTGCTGCTGTCACCCTTAGATATGCGAGGCCTTACAAGATCATCTCCCTGGCTTCAGGAACATTTTGGCTCAAGTTCTGTATCACGTTTGAGTAAACGGGATGCAATGAAATACACGTTTTGTTTCATTCCTATGTCCATGGTTACGACTTACATTTTAACCCATTCCTCCTTTACTTCTCATAAACCCACTCTAACATCAGGCAGTCATTTATAAATCGAGTCTCGTGTCACATAGGGTACTCTTGCGTGCTTTTCTGACATAAGCATATAACTGTCGTTTGAAGGCCCATATCATTTTGTGCGCTGTCCTGAATTTGTGGCAGGTAGTTCTTTAGCTTTGTATCTGTTATAATTTGTAGATTTGTGCAGCTGGGGCAGAGTCAACATAAACAAGACAAGAGCAGCCAGCAGTTCTGTTCCAGGTGCCCAGATGGAGTTATAAAATTGTAAGTACTAGATTAGACTTGTAAAAAAAAAAAAAATCTTTGTATTCATGCCATTCGGGGTGCTTTTTTTTTAAGACTTTATGAGAAAGACATTGTCTTGTCCCCAAATTAGTACAAGCACTAAAGCGTCTCCTCCTGGTGTAATACCGTATCCGAGGAAAACTGGGCAGCTGTGGGGATGGGGAAAAGGTTGGGAGCCTTGCCTTGCCTTTGGAGGTGGGACTGGAGTTGGTGAGGATTTTCCTCCAGAAACTCTGCTTTCCAGTGGATAGCAGTGGGATGAAAAAACAGCTCTGACCCTGGAGACAGGCTCCTCAAATTCAGTGCAAGACCCTTGAGGGCAGGAGTGGTTTGTCTTTTCTAGCTCTATATCTTCACCAGTTCTGTTAACTTGCTGTTTAGTGAATAACTTGGAGTTTAGTAAATTCTTAAATAAATAGAACTAGGTTCATATCCTGACTTAACACTCTGCGACTTCTTTTTTTTTTTTACCTTGAGCAAGTAACTTAAGTCCTGTGGGGCTCAGTTTCTTTGTCGCAAAATGGGTTAATGGTAGCACCTGCTTCATAGGAGGATGGTGGGGCTGAAATGAAATCATGCATGCAAAGTGCTGAGATCAGTGTCTGGAATACGTCCTCAGTACGTTGTGATCATCACCATTGTCCCTTTCTTCTTCCTATTTGTCATTGTTCTCTGCTTGTTGGGACCAAACAAAGCAAAGGTTGTGACCAGGAGTGGCTCCTGATGCCATATGATCAGCTGAGTTTCCTCTATAAAAAGGGGTCACTGTGGTGATTAAATGAGGTAGGATATGCAAGGCATCTAGATCAGTATCTGGCACAGAGTTGACATTTAGTAAATGTTCTCTTCCCTTTTCTTGGTACAACTTTATCAGTTTGTTTAGTAAATTATTTGATAGATACTGACTGCCTGACTTCTCCATGTACTACATCTGCGTGTTCCTAATTGTTAAGAGGCTACTATAGTGATCCCGGCAAAGACTGGTGCCTTAGAGAATAGCGGCTGGGAGGATTTTGGAAATGGGATGAATCTAGGAAATATTAAAAAGTGAAATAGACTGGATAGTGAAATAGTTGGGTATGGGGAAAAGGCCTTACCGAGGATGGCCGTTAGGTTTTTTGGAAACACTATGTTTGATTCATTCATTCATTTAGCAAATAGGTATTGAATACCTATTCGGACCTGTGTTAGGACCATGGACAGCTGCCATTTATCAAGGTAAGGAGCACCGTAGGAGGAACCTGTTTGCCTTTCAAGGGGGATCAAAGTGGCCATGTTTAGGAGGCAGGTGAATCAACTGATCTGGAACTCAGAAAAGAGCCTCTGGGAATGTGAATGCATGTTGGTGATAATTAAAGTCTCTGGTTAAAGATGACACCACTTAGGAAAAGAGAATAACAGAGTGAGAAAAGGTCTACAGCTGAGTCTTGAGGGGATCTGAGTTTAACGCTGAGGAGAGAGAGATGGCTAATCAGAGAAGGGGAAGGAAAACCAAGACTTATCACAGCCTCCAAAAGGGCTATTTATCCCTTCTTTCTCTCCCCTTCACTATTTTTTTTTCTCTTTTTTAAAAAACATATGAACAGGCTTCCCTGGTGGCACAGTGGTTGAGAGTCCGCCTGCCGATGCAGGGGACACGGGTTCGTGCCCCGGTCCGGGAGGATCCCACATGCCGCGGGGCGGCTGGGCCCGTGAGCCATGGCCGCTGAGCCTGCGCGTCTGGAGCCTGCGCTCCGCAACGGGAGAGGCCACAACAGTGAAAGGCCCGCGTACCACAAAACAAAAACAAAAACAAAACATATGAACTCCTATTAACTTAGAGACAGTTTTTCTTTCGTAGATCTAATTAGCATATGGAAGTATGAGCTCCCAAATGAACTGATAAATATGTGGCCAAAGAAGGAAAGTATTTCAATGTGTTAGTAAAGTAAGAGACTCTGTTAACCAAATTATTCAAATGATTCTTCCATTAAAATAGTATGGCACAACTTAGGAGGAGCAGGTGATGAAGTGAATATAGCATTACAACATAAAAGGAAAACATGTTCCCACATTTCCTTCCACACTGTGTCTACTTTGATCTGTAATTGGTCTTGCTGTTAAGTTACTTTTAAATTCCTTTTCTCAAAACATTTAATGTTTGCTTGTCTGAGTCTTAGCACAGATGAAAACCATGTGAATCTACGATTTTTTTTAACGTTTTCCACTTAATTAGTAAAGAATCGAACATGAGTGTGTCTTGGTGCAGCGTCTTCAGCAGGATAACAAAGAGCTTGGTAGGCTCTGCATTATGTTGTCATGGCAACTGCCCGAGAGTGTTGTTTTTTGGTGTGTGTGCACGCGTGCTTTAAATTGAAACTGTAACTAGGTTCTTAAAATGTCAGCTCTTCAATTTTAAATTTCTAAAGCTATGCCAAAACCAAGAGAAATTAGATTTATATGAGATCCTGGAAATTCTCATCTTATTATGTTTTGGGTTCTGGTATTTTTTTAAATATATTGATAGTAAGTTTATTTTAAGTTTATATACATACATATGTATCAACTCATCTCTGGACAATTCATAATCTTACCAGTTTTTCTTGAAATTATGAGGCAAACCAATACTCCTTTTCTAAATATGAGGTATACAACAACCAATGTAAAATATATTGACAGTAAACAATAGGCAAGGAGCCAGTGGATTAGGGGCTCCTGAAACAGAGGTGCAGAAACCTGCATGGGGAGCTGGGCACGGTCACCCAAGCTCTTGCAGGACATTTCTTAGAAGCGGATATTAAACCCCAAACTAGTCAATGTCTGCACCGGCAGCCCAAACACTCATAGCTGTATTCTGTGAGTGTGACCCTCCCTTCGATTCATGCCACTTCCTAGGTGTATGGGTGGTGATTAGGGAGAAATGACATCAGCCAACATTTCCTGAGCAGTGTGTGATGGGCACTATGCTATGTACCTTAATCTATATTAACTCAATTCTCACAGTAACTCTAGGAAGTAGGTCTTAACTATCATCTTCATTTTACAGATGGGGAAACTGAAGCACAGAGAAGTTATGTAACTTTCCCAAGGTCAAACAGCTAGCAAGTGGAGGAACAGGATTCAAACCCAGATGAGCTGGCTTTCCATCACTAAGCTATAAATGCCTAGTGTTACCAGCTGCTCTTATACCCACAGTGGTAAAAATACTGGGTTATTAGTGTGAACAACCCTCATTTTGATCTTCTGACATGATCTAGTTTGTAGGCAGCTCTGTATGCAGACATAATGTTTCAGCCCTATTGAGCTTGAAAATTGTTTTTAATATTTAAAGAGAACATACCTTTACTCTTTTCCTGGTACCCAGCATATTGTCCCAAACGTAGACATGCTTCCTGGGCAAGCATACTTTGCTTGACTCATAACATGATGTGGAGGTTGTTTAAGCCATCATGAGACCAGTGCTACTGCTATTTAGAGTTACTGTCATCCTAGTAAGTTGTAGGTTCTTAGAGGGCAGCCCATCTTTGTGTTCCCTGCTGCCTCCTGAATAGTACCTAAATTGAGTGCTCAGTAAATGTTTGTTGAAATGTACTGACTCTCACCCCCCACCCCTCCCATTACCATCAGAGCCTGCATGGGGCCCCATGAGCATCCCTAGAAACCCACCTCACCCATCCTTGAACACTTTTTAGTTCTTCCCCTATTCTCTTTCCTGCTCATAAGCCCTCTGCCCTCTCCTGCCTTCTGATAGAGGAAAAAAGTAAGCACACCAAGGTTTTAGCATTTTTTTCTCTCTGTCCTGCTTCCACTCGCACCTGTGACCAAATGCAGAATGAGAAGGGCCTGCGTGGAAGGGCTCGCTGTGCCAGGGCGGGTGGGGTGCTGTGTAGCCCAGCGGTGATTTGCTGTATTCATGCCAAAGCACCCTGCCCTCATTGTACACTCCCACCAGTTCTGAGGAGTTTTTAACTAAGCAGCAAGTGCCAATCAGTGTAGGTTAAAAAGAACATGAACTCGCCTATTATTAGTGCCTGCTGTTCCATGGTTCACCTATTCTAGGAACACGTCTCACTTGTTTAAAATTACCTCTAAGAAGTGGTTCAAAATGTAATACATAGAGTTTGGGTAAAACGTGTCTAATTTAGGATTCTTCCAATGCAGGATGAGCTAAATAAGTGTGTTTACTGTTTTAGGACCCTACGGTTGAGTTTATTCCCTAAGTACATCTCACAGTAAGTAGCATTTACTGACCTTAGAGGGAATGCCCCTGGGAATGGGCTTCTGCTAGGGGAAGCATTTCACAAATCAGAGCGTGCTGTGACACAGAATTAGGGCACCTTTTCACACCGATGAGGTGAGCTTGACACTAGGCCATGATTAGCTCAACTTTGTTACTTTTCACGGTTTTCAGTGATGAGTCCCTATATACAAGTCACTCTCTGGGGTTCCCCACCCCCGCTCCTGCCTCATTGATTTCATCTAGTCCTCTGCAGATAGTGCTGTCTTCTCTGCTGCAGGCTAAAGAAGTATTTCTGCCTTAATGGCCTTGTTATCTTTCCCAAACACCCGGGAGTACAGTCTTTAAAGGTTTAAGGATTAGAGCAGTTGGGAGGCAGTGATCAATGATTAATCAGCTAATTCCCTCCACAGGTGGGAGATGGTAGGTGACAACAATTCCTCAGCCCAAGGAAACTAGGCTGTGACCTCTTCCCTCACCCCAGAAATTACCATAGAAGTCTTTCTTTCTCTTTGATTCTGGCCTTTACTTTTCTCTCTTTAACCCTCTCCGGCTTTTCTTATAAATACTTTTCTAATTATCTCTTTCTGCTTTCCCCTTACTCCCTATTTCTTTTACTTTTAGTTCCTCTCTTTTCCCCTCTTTTTCTTTTGCCATTCTCTCTCCAGCCCTGCCAGGGTATTTTTAGCTCTTTTTATTTTTAAATACAGTAATCTCTCCACAACACAAATTTCCTTCCTGTATTTTCCAACAGTGCTTTTCAGATTGTAATCCTGGACTCATTAGTGGGCCATGAAATTAATTTAGTAGGCGTCCACGTAACAAAATGAAACAGAACTGAACTGAATCCAGTAGAAGGCTCCAGTGCACGGCACACAGTATGGTTAAGTCTCGTTTCATGAAATTTTATTTCTATACATAAATGTAGCATTGTGTACCAATTTGCCCTGCAAAGTGCATTTCTCACTGTGGATAACAGTCACAGGTTGGATTTCTATGAATGCACCTTTTCTGAAACCACATAACTTAAAAATCTTAACTCTGTTCCTTATATCTAGGCACTTAATGAATGTTTGTTGATTGGATGAAAATATGTGTGAACGATTCCTGTTGAGAATAATTAGGCAAAGAGAGGAGAGAGGTCACGAAGAAAAGGGGTCAGGAACAGATGAGAGGTTTCTGTGGTGTATCCAAAGTGGGTAAAATAAATGCAGGCCTTGGAAAATACACTCTTGTTACTCACGGTGAATTGAGAGCTGGGATGACTAACCAAGGGAAGGAGGTGGCAGGAAGCTACACTGAAAGTCAAAATGAAAAGCTGTTAGATGGATAAAGGAAAAACAGAAAAAAGTTGAATGCCTCTTTGTTTGAATATTGTCTACAATAGCACTATGTATACTATGTAAAACAAGAAAATTTAATGGAACAGGGTGACTTTTTTGCACCTTTCAGAGTAGGCTGTCCTACCAGCCTACTAGCCTACTAGCATATAAGGAATAATAAATGGAAATTTAATTGTAGGTACTTGTGTAATTAATTTAATGTATCTAAAATGACTTTGATATTTTAAAAATTTAGTATATTGACTATTTGTTTTTGATGACTGCAAAGCATACCATTTATGGGGATTCTGTAGGTTCACACGAGGACTTGAGTACCTCCCCTTAATATGGGTTTTTCTTTTCTTTCCAAGAACCTAGCTAGCACTTCTATAAGGTAAGGTATACTCACCTTCTAGGTAAGGCATTATAGGCATTAAATGACAGGTATTTATTGACTGTTCACTATGTTCCAGGTTAGGTGTACGTACAGTAATACACAGTTGAGTGAGATATAGTCCCTGCCTCTGAGGGTTTACATTGACCCGGGGATGGGGGGTGGTCAGTGATTCCAGGTGTAGGAGGTGCTGTGAAGGTGTTAGCAGAGGAGGCTCTGGGGGTGCAGAGAAGAATCCAAATCAGACAGATTCCTGGGCAAGCTGACCCTCAGGCTAAATTCTAAGGGAAAAATGGAGTTGCCCGGTTGAAGAAGCAGAGAGGGCAGAGGGTGAAGACCACACACAGCTTTTGGAGACCCATATGGAATTCTGTGTCTAGTGCAAGGGGATTGTCAGCAAGGAGGCCAGAGAGACAGACCGGCAGGAACAAGATCAGAAAGAGATGCTAAGTGAGAGAGAGTGACCCTTGTCCTAGAAGCATGTTTTAATCAGGGGAGTGATAAAGGTCACTCTGGAAATAGCATGGAGAATGGATTGGAGAGAGAGAAACAGCGTATCTGTTGGAAACATCAGGACAAGAAAGTGATTGGAGCCTGCTTGCTGTTGGCAGTTGAAATAAAGGGATTTATTTTGTAGAGGCAGACTCTGTAGGGATTGGTAAATTTTGGTAAAGGATTAGATGTGAGGAATGTGTTAGAGGCAGGAGTTTGCTAGTTTAGTTGAGTAGGTCTGGTTACCAGGATTGGAAGTACATGACAAACGTAAATTTGGGAGCTAAGGTCGTTCGTTTGTGACCATAATAAGGTCAAGACGATTTGTCTGAGGCTCAAGAGGTTTTAGATTAGAGAGATTCAGTAATTTTGTGGATTTTTTTCTGCTCTTGATTTAAAAAGCAAGTAAGTTAAATTTTGTATCTTTCTCTGATGGGGGTCTGAGTTAAATAGGTTATTATACATGGTTTTTAAATTTTCTTGAGATCCACGGTCTGATTAAAAGGAAAAAAAAATCCTTCAGTTACTGATAGAGATGAAGAATTTATTAGGGTTTTAAATGTATTTTTAGCCCATAAAACACTGACTTATTTTTTTTACATGAGCAAGCAGGTTAATCCTGGGGGAACAGATTTGCATATCTGATACGGCCACGTGAGGGTTATTACTCATTGGTTTTCTTAGCTCTGCATACAAGAATCACATTTCGTAACTGTTTAACCTTTTGTTATTTTGTTAGTTTACCAAATTATCATCAATTCTGTGTATGGAAGGTGAGTGGGATGGTTTCGGGCAGCTGGAGTGGCCACCACGCCTTCCTGACAGCCTTTCCTTTTGCACGATGATGTTGTGTGCCCAGGTATGATGTGTTCATTGCCCTTGTCTTCTCTGAGCTTATGCAAGAAGTCTTTCCAGTTAAGATAAAACTTGGGTTGAAATACAACAAAAACCATTTTAATTTTATATTTAAAGGTAGGTCTGTCATCCTACGTGTGACTCAGGACCCTTTAGGGCTTTTACACATGATTTTAAAAATAAAGTACACGTCCCATCAAGTCCTGATTGTGTTCAAAATCCACCAACAGGCATCAATAGTCTTTTAATGTATCATAATTTTCTGTGGTTAACATTTTAGTAGTATTATTCGTTTTCCTTATGGTTTTATGAAGAAATTTGAAGAATATTACCATGCAAATCAATTACATTATGTTTTCAAAATTAAAAGTGCGTTCATATTTTGTAATCACCCTTCTTCCATCCCTCCCAATTTATGGGAATAGAAAGTCCTTGGTTAAAAAAAAGAAAGAAAAACCCACTATGTGGTATTTTTAATCTGAAATTAATCTAAAAAAAACCTGTTAGTTACTTGAGGCAAGGCTTAACTGCCTTTGGGTCCCCAGTCCCTAGCATAATACCTTGTATGCAGTAAGCATTAAATAAATTATGAATGAATGATATTTGATATTCAGTAGTTTTACCTCTTTAAGGAATATCATGCAGTAGTTAAGTGTGAGGGAGAAAAAGGGAGAAATGTCAGTGTTAACAAATTGAAGCAAACGGCAAGACAAATGATAAATATTTGTAAGTTTTTATTTCACTATAGAGTATTTAGATGTAACAACAGAGTTCTTGGCAGGTCTCTCATGATGTTCTTAATTGACAAACCATTGATGTCCTTATTAGTTAATTTATACATTATGTTAGTAGGACAGGCTAAAATAGGATCATGATTTTCTTTTTAAATTTAATTTTGTCCAGCTTTATTAAGATGTAATTGACATATAGCATGTGTAAGTTTAAGGTGTACAATGTAATGATTTGATATCTGTATATACTGCAAAATGGTCACCATAATAAGGTTAGTTAACACGTCCATCACCTCACAGTTAAACTCTGTGTTAGTTAAAACTCTGTGTGTGTGTGGTGAGAACTTTTAAAATCTATTCTCTTAGCAACTTTCAATACACAATACAGTATTATTAACTATAGTCACCATGCTGTACACTACATCTCCAGAACTTATTTATCTTATGAGTTTGTACCTTTCGACCACCTTCAGTCATTTCCCCTATCCCTCACCCCCTGTCTCTGGCAACTACCTACCAATCTGTTCTGTTTCTATGAGTTCAGTTTTTGTTTTTGTTTTTGAGGGGGTACTTAAGATTCCACATATTAGTGAGATCATATGGTATTTTTGTCTGACTTACTTCACTGAGGCATAATGTCCTCAAGGTCCGTCCATTTAACAAAAGGCAAGATTTCCTTCTTTTTTTTTTAATAGCTGAATAATATTCTTTGTGTATATATAACACATCTTTATCCATTCATCCATTGATGGACACTTAGGTTGCTTTCATGTCTTGTCTATTGTAATTAATGCTGCAATGAACAGGGGGGGTACATATATCTTTTTGAGTTAGTGTTTTTGTTTTCTTCAAATAAATAGCCAGAAGTGTGATTGCTGAATCATATGGTAGTTCTATTTTGAATTTTTAGGGGAACCTCCATACTGTTTTCCACAGTAGCTGCACCAATTTATATTCCCATTAATATGTACAAGGGTTCCCTTTTCTCCACATTCTTGCCAGCACTTACCTTTTTTTAAAAAATAAATTTATTTATTTATTTTTGGCTGCATTGGGTCTTCGTTGCTGTACGTGGGCTTTCTCTGGTTGCAGTGAGCGGGGGCTACTCTTCATTGTGGTGCACGGGCTTCTCATTGCAGTGGCTTCTCTTGTGGCGGAGCACGGGCTCTAGGCACATGGGCTTCAGTAGTTGTGGCTCGCGGACTCTAGAGCTCAGGCTCAGTAGTTGTGGCGCACGGGCTTAGTAGCTCCGCAGCATGTGGGATCTTCCCGGACCAGGGCTCGAACCCATGTCCCCTGCATTGGCAGGTGGATTCTTAATTACTGCACCACTGGGGAAGCTCTCTCTCTCCTTTTTGATAATATTCTAATAGGTGTGAGGTGATATCTCATCATGGTTTTGATTTTCATTTCCCTGATGATTAGTGATGTTGAGCACCTTTTCATGTTCCTGTTGGCCGTTTGTGTGTCTCCTTTGGAAAAATATCTGTTCGAGTCCTTTGCCCATTTTTTAGTTGGATTATTTGTTTTTGTGCTATTGAGTGGTATGAGTTCCCTATATATTTTGGCTATTAACCCCTTATGAGATAATGTAGTTTGCAAATATTTTCTCATTCCATAGGTTGCCTTTTCATTTTGTTGATCACTTCTTTTACTGTACAGAAGCTTTTTAGTTGGATGTAGCCCCATTTGCTTATTTTTCCTTTTGTTTCTTGTGCTTTTGGTGTCATATCCACAAAATCATTGACAAGATGGATATCAAGGAGCTTTTCTCCTATGTTTTATTCTAAGAGTTTCATGGTTTCAGGCCTAACATTTAAATCTTTAGTCCAATTCTGCTTTTGTATATGATGTAAGAAAGGGGTCCATTTTCAGTTTTTTTTGGATGTGAATATCCAGTTTTCCCAGCATTATTTATTGACGAGATTATCTTTTCTCCATTGACTATTCTTGGCTCCCTGGCCAAATATTACTAGACTATGTATGGATAGGTTTATTTCTGAGCTCTCAATTCTGTTTCATCAGCCTATGTGTCTGTTTTTATGCCAATAGCACAGTTTTATTATCATAGCTTAGTAATATGGTTTGAAATCAGGAAGTGTGATGCCTCCAGTTTTTTTTTATTATTAATTTATTTGGTTGTGCCAGTTCTTAGTTGCAGCATGTAGGATCGTCATTGCTGTGTGGGGGATCTTTTAGCTGTGGCATGTGAGCTCTTAGTTGTGGCATGTGGAATCTAGTTCCCTGACCAGGGATCAAACCTGGGCCCCCTGCATTGGGATCCCGGAGTCTTAACCACTGGACCACAGGGAAGTCCTGATGCCTCCAGTTTTGTTTTTTTTAATTCTTCTTTCTCAGGATTGCTTTGGCTTTTTGGGATCTTCTGTGGTTCCATAAAAAATTTTGAATCATTTGTTTTATTTCTATAAAAAAATGCTATTGGAATCTTAACAGAGATTGTAATGAATCTATAATTACTTTTAAACATTATTTATTCTTCCAGACCATGAACACTGGATACTTTCCATTAAATTACGTTTTCTTCAGTTTCTTTCATCAGTGTCATATAGTTTTCATGGTACAGCTCTTTTACCTCCTTGGTTAAATTTATTCCTAAGTACTTGTTTTTGATTCTATTGTAAAGGGGATTGTTTTATTTCTTTTTCAGATAATTCATTGTTAGTGTATAGAAACTGAACTGTTTTTTTTATATCTTGATTTATTATCCTGCAAATTTACTGAATCCATTTATCAGTTTTTTCCTGGAGTTTTTAGGATTTTCTATCTATATATCAACTGCAAATAGGAGTAATTTTACTTCATCCTTTCTGATTTGGATCCCTTTTACTCCTTTTTCTTGCCTTATTGTTCTGGCTAGGATTTCCAGTACTGTGTTGAATAGGAGTGGTGAGAGTGGGCACCCTTGTCTTGTTCCTGATCTTAGAGGAAAATCTTTCAACCTTTTATCATTGAGTCTGTTAGCTGTGGGCTTGTCATATATGGTCTTTATCATGTGGAGGTATGTCCCTTCTATACACAACTTGTTGAGAGTTTTTATCATGAATGGATGTTGAATTTTGTCACGTGCATCTATTTGAGATGTCATGTGATTTTTGTCTTTCATTCTATGAATGTGATGTATCACATTTACTGATTTGCATGTTGAACCATTCTTGCATTCCAAGGATGAATCCTACTTGATCATGGTGTATAATAACTTTAATGTACTGTTGAATTTGATTTGCTAGCATTTTGTTGAGAATTTCTGTACGTATATTCATTGATGATATCCATCTGTAGTTTTCTTTTCTCCTAATGTCCTCATCTGGCCTTGGTATCAGGGTAATGCTGGCCTCATAAAATGAGTTTGGGAGTGTTCCCTCTTCAATTTTTAGAAGTGTTTGAGAGATTGGTATTAATTCTTCTATAAATTTTTGGTAGAAATCACCAGTGAGACCATCTGGTCCTGGGCTTGCTTTGTTGGGAGGTTTTTATTACTAATTCAATCTTCTTACTCATTATTAGTTTAAATTTTCCATTTCTTCATGATTCAGCCTTGATAGGTTGTATGTTTCTAGGAATTTATCCAGTTCTTCTAGATTGTCCAGTTTGTTGGTGTATATCAATTGTTTATAGTTGTATGAGCCTTTGTATTTCCGTGATATCAGTTGTAATGTCTCCTCTTTCATGTATAATTTTATTGATTTTGGTCCTCTTTTCTCCTTGGTTATTATAGCTGAAAATTTATATGTTTTGTTTATATTTTCAGAGAACCAGCCTTTGGTTTTGTTAATCTTTTCCATTATTTTCCTATTCTCTATTTCATTGTTTCTACTTTAATCTTTATTATTTCCTATCTTCTAGCTAACTTCTGGTTTAGTTTGTTCTTTTTCTAGTTCCTTGAGGTGTAAAGTTAGATTGAGATCTTTTTTTCTTGATAAATGTGTTTCTCTCTGTAAACTTGCCTCTTAGAACTTCTTTTGCTGCATCCATGAGTTTTTTGGTATGTTAGTTTATATTCTTGTTTGTTTCAAGATATTTTTTGCTTCCCTTTTGATTTCTTCTTTGAGCCATTGGCTGTTCAGGAGGGTGTTGTTTAATTTACATGTCTTTGTGAGTTTTTCAGCTTTTCTCCTGTTATTTTTAGTTTCTTTCCATTGTGGTCAGAAAAGATACTTGATGTAATTTCTACCTTTTGAATTTGTTGAGAGTTGTTTTATGACTTATCATATCATCTAGCCATGAAAATGTTCCTTGTGCTCCTGAGAAGAATGTATATTCTGCTGCTGTTGGATGGAATGTTCTGTATATGTTTCTTTGGTATATTTGTTTAATAGTGTTGTTCAAATCTTGTTTTTTAATTTATTTTCTATCTGGATTATCTATCCATTATTGAGAGTAGGGTATTAATTTTCTGTCTGGATTATCTATCCATTATTGAGAGTAGGGTATTAATGTCCCCTACTATTATTGTACTGCGGTTTATTTCTCCTTTTAGTTAGTGTTTACTTTATATATTTAAGTGCTCCGACATTGGATGCGTGACTATTTACAATTTTTGTGTCTTCTTGGTGGATTAACTTCCTTTATCATTGTATAATGACTTTCATCATCTCTTTTGACCATTTTTAACTTAAATTCTATTTTGCTTGATATGGTATAGTGACTTCTTCTTTCTTTTGCTCACCAATTGCTTGAAATAACTTTTTCCATCCCTTCACTCTCAGTCTTTGTGTGTCCTTAAAGCTTAATTGCATATTGTTGGATCTTCTTTTTTAATTTATTCAGCCACTCTGTCTTTTGATGGGAGAATTTAATCCACTTTTTTTTGTGTGGTACACGGGCCTCTCACTGTTGTGGCCTCTCCCATTGCGGAGCAGAGGCTCCGGATGCGCAGGCTCAGCAGCCATGGCTCACGGGCCCAGCCGCTCCACGGCATGTGGGATCTTCCCAGACCGGGGCATGAACCCGTGTCCCCTGCATCAGCAGGCGGACTCCCAACCACTGCACCACCAGGGAAGCCCAATCCATTTACATTTAAAGAAATTATTCATAGGTAAGGACTTACTATTGCCATTTTGTTCATTGTTTTGTAGATCTTTTGTTCCTTGCTTCCTCTCTTGCTGTCTTCCTCTGTGATTTGATGACTTTTTGTAGCAATATACTCTGACTCCTTTATCACGGTCTTTTTTGTGTCTACTACAGATTTTTCCCTGTGGTTACCATGATACTTACAGAAGATATATTTGTAGCATCCTATTTTAAGGTGATAATAACTTCAACAGCATGCAGAAACTTTGTACTTTTACATCTCCCCCGCCACCCGTGATGTGGCAGGTTACTGATGGTATGATTTATACCTTTTTAATATTATATACCCAATAACAAATTATTCTAGTTATGGTTATTTTTAACATTTTTTAACTTTTAAAGTAGAGTTGCATGTGAATTATGCACCACCATTACAACATTAGAGAATCTGACTTTGACTATATATTTATATTACCAGTGAGATTTACACATTCATATGTTTTCACAGTGTTAATTAGCATCCTTTTATTTCCACTGCCCAGTGAGCTCCCTGGCCAGACAGGGCCACCAGCTCAGCTCTGCAGATGCAAAGAGCCTCTGGCTGGGATCTGTGTTCAGTTGTAGCTGCAGGGAGGAATATGTTCTGCCAGGATTTGAGTGCTGGTTACTGTAAGCCCTGCCCCCCTTCTCGATTTCTCTGATTCTCCGTGATCAAGCTCCAGAGATTTCCCCAGTGATCCCTGTGAGGTGAGACCCAAGTGGGCCCCCTGGGAAGTACCCTGCAGGGCTGGGGGAGCTGGATATTTACTTTGGGCTCTTTTTCCCCCACTGTAGAAAGTACAGACCTGGGGGCCCTCTTGTGTGGCCTTGTGACCATCCAGGGGCTGAGCGGTGCAGTCAGAGTGTAGCCATTCCTCTTATTCTTCTAATGCTTTCCTTCTTGGTCGCTGTGGGTCCAGGGGGGTGCTTCTACTTCACCCCCTGGATTCTGGGATTTTCACAATGGTGACTTGTCTAAGGATAGTTGGTTTTCTTGTGAGGGGGATGATGTTGGGGACAACCTACATTGCCATCTTGATCCATGATTTTCTTATTTTCAGTTCAAATCGCTGAAGCTCTTCAAAAGAATCCCTTGATCAACATGCCTAGAATTGAATCAAGATTTCTTGATTTCCATTTGCCTGTTGTTTCTAAACACATGAAACCTTAAAAGTTAGTTTTGCTTTCTTTTTGTATTTAACTTACTCTTAGAATCTTACAATTTAAAAAAATTATGGCAGTTTGATCTCAGTTGGAAAGAAGGGAAATTTTTACATTTAAAAAAATCTTCCTTCTCAAACCCACTTTCCATTTGCTTGCAAAAACACTCTTTAATAAGATGGTTTACATCTATTAGTAAAGGGTCACAGTTTCTATTCTGTATGTGTGATGTCACCAAAACACTAATTAAGCCCCAGAATATCTGAACAAAATGTATCCTGTCCTTATGCAGGAAAAAAGAGGACTTGAGACTATCTTGACTTTCTTAACCATTTTGTTTTACTATTTATAATTGTGTTAGAAGTTCATTGCTTAATGTCAAAATTAAATCAGTGCTTTTTAAGCATTGTACATCAAAGTAATATCTCTTTAAAGATAAAACTCAGGTTTATTTCAAAAGATGAATAGCTAAATTGGTAGTTCCTTTATCATGTGGTTAGAAAATAGGGAAGTAAATTGACTGTTAATATGTTCGGATACATTTACTTTCAGTAATAAGAGTAGAGCTAGGAAAAAAATTCTGATATCTTTTTGGGAACTCTAAATTTGAAGCTTCTCAAACCAATAACTTTATCCTTTATACTCTCTTCTACTCATTATTACTCTTACTTGTCCAAAGATTTTGCTTTTGTTTCAAACAGTTTTAACATAGTAGGTATTATTATTCTTGGATTTTCTCATGCTGTAACAAAATCAGTTATTGGTTTATTTATATATCACGTAGATGGTATAATTGTTTACTAGTTTATTTTTCATTTTAGCGTTTAATTTCTGTTTTTACATGGAATCTTGGATATTTCCCAGCAGTCTAATGAGAAAATCAATTGGTGTCATCTGAATTCTTCACATACTTCTTTCCTCCCAAAAGCCATCTGTAATGGCTTCTAGAGATACATAGATAACAGTCAGATTTGTGTGGAAAGGTGCAAGACAGCATTCTCAGAATGTCCCATTCATGTACACATGTGTGTTTAGCATATTAGGATTGTGAAATTTGGGAACTGGAAGACGCTTAGGGGTCACTGGACTCAGTCCTCTGATTTTCTAAGAAAACAAGACTGGAGAGGGTCTGCGGCTCATTCAGAGTTACAAGAACTCTTAAGTGACAAAGCCGGGACTCAACTTCATTTCTTTGGGACTTAAACCCAAAGTCCAGTAACATGATAGCCTGAGCCAGGCAGCTGGAATTCCTCCAACCCATACTCCTATTGGGTGCAGCTAAAAGTGGGAGAGCCTCCCACAGGCAGCATGGACAGTAACAAATAGTGAAAACTAGCACCTCGTCACCAAAGGAAGAAAAAGAAAACAGTAAAAAGCATAAAGCAGTGAGGCTCAAAATGTGGTTTGCAAACTCCTGGGGAGTCCTCCAGCCCCCACTGAGTCAAGTCCTTCTCTGGCCTGGCTCCTATAATGAATGCACCTCCATCCCAGGCCGGCCTTCAGCATTGGAAGGGCCATGGGCCTGGGAAGGCGGTGGGTGGGTGGGGAGGGGTGGAGAGGCAGGCCAGTTACACTTAATAATTTTTATTGCTTCATTAAGTATCAACCCTTGAATGTATGTCTTTCTAGTATTCTTTGGGGCAAAATGGGAGACAGACATAAAAGACTTCTGTTGTATATCAAAACATGATGGTTGTCAAGGAAAAGCACATGTGAGAGCTGAACTCATCACTTTTTTTCACAGAACACCAATTAAAATAATGACTGACAAACTATGGTTCTTCAGACGAGTATTTGGCAGACACTTTTTCAAAAATGAACAGAGTAAGCCTGTCACTTCAAGAAAAACAATTGAAAGTATTTGTTACAAGTGATAAAGTTAGATATTTCAAGCCAAAATCAGAATTTTGGAAAACTTGTTTCCACCATCATTAGGTTTCTCTGGTGAGATTGGTAACGATCTTAACAAATGTGATTTTTTTTGATATTGTGTAATGAAATGCCTTACATTTGGAAGATCTTCATAACTCAGTGAGTCAATATTGCCCAAATGACCAATGCATGCTATTAAAAAAATCATCCATGAATAAGAAAACCCATTCCAAGTGTAAGACAGACCAATGGGTTTTAAGATAAAAGCATATGAAAAGTTCATTGACATGATTTCAGATTCTACACTGCAACTAACCTTTAAGAAATTTGTCAAGTTTTGATGTAGCATCAAAGAAAAATATCCTCAATTATCTGGGAAGACTATTAAAATAATTCTTCCTGGGCTTCCCTGGTGGCGCAGTGGTTGAGAGTCTGCCTGCCGATCAGTAGATATAACCCAATAAACCAAAGCTTTTTGGGATCCTAAATAATGCTTTTAAGAGTATAAAGGGGTCCTGAGACTAAAAAGGTGTACAATATTTGACCATTTATGTCAGTATGCAGCACTAAGGCAACCAGGGCATTACTACATTATAGCTTTGTTCAGTCCTTACCAGAGGAGTGCTATTCCTGACCACTTGAAGAAATGTTTCTTTTCTATAGTTTTTTGTTTGTTTGTTTAAGGAATTAAGGAAGCAAATAGTTCTGAGACCCTCTGATTCACTGGTTCCTTTATTCACTTGCTCACTCCTTCATTCAATGGCTTTTTTCACAGAACTAGAACAAAAAGTTTTTAAATTTGTGTGGAAATACAAAAGACCCCAAATAGCCAAAGCCATCCTGAGAAAGAAAAACGGAGCTGGAGGAATCAGGCCCCTGACTTCAGACTATACTTGCAAAGCTACAGTTATCAAAACAAAGACATAGGTCGATAGAACAGGATAGAAAGCCCAGAAATAAACCTACACATCTATGGCCAATTAATCTATGACAAAGGAGGAAAGAATATACAATGGAGAAAAGACAGTCTCTTTAATAAGTGGTGCTGGGAAAACTGGATAGCTGCATATTCCAAGAAAGGGAATGTTCTAATTTCAAACACCATACACAAAAATAAACTCAAAATGGATCAAAGACCTAAATGTAAGACTGGATGCTATAAAACTCCTAGAGGAAAACATAGGCAGAACGCTCATTAACATAAATTGCAGTAATATCTTCTTTGATCCATCTCGTTGAGTAAACAATAAAGTAAACAAATGGGACCTAATTAAACTTAAAAGCTTCTGCACAGCAAAGGAAACCATAAACAAAATGAAAAGACAACCCACAGAATGGGAGAAAATATTTGCAAACAAAGTGACCGACAAGGGATTAATCTCCAAAATATACAAACAGCTCAATATCAAAAAAAAAACAACCTGTGGCTCCATATCAAAAAACAAACAACCTGATCAAAAAACGGGCAGAAGATCTAAATAGACGTTTCTCCAAAGAAGACATACAGATGGGCAAAAAGCACATGAAAAGATGCTCAACATCAATAACTATCATAGAAATGCGAATCAAAACTACAATGAGGTATCACCTCACACCGGTCAGAATGGACATTATTTAAAAAATCAACAAATAATGCTGAAAGGGGTGTGGAGAAAAGGGAACCCTCCTACACCATTGGTGGGAATGTAAATTGGTACAACCACTGTGGAGAACAGTATGGAGGTTCCTTAAAAGACTACAAATAGAACTACCATATGATCCAGCAATCTCACTCCTGGGCGTATACCCTGAGAAAACCATAATTCGAAAAGATACATGCACCCCTATGTTCATAGCAGCACTATTTACAACAACCAAGACATGGAAACAACCTAAATGTCCACTGACAGATGAATGGATAAAGAAGATGTATATATATACCATAAGTTTGTTTTATTACTCAACCATAAAAGAGAATGAAATAATGCCATTTGCAGCAACATGTTGGACCTAGAGATCATCATACTAAGTGAAGTCAGATAGAGAAAGACAAATATCATATGATATCACTCATGTGGAATCTAATTTTTAAAAAAATGATACAAATCATTTTTTTTTTTTTTTTTACAAAACAGACTTATAGAAAATAAATTTATGGTTACCAAAGGGGAAATGTTGGGGGGAGGGAAAGATCAGGAGCTTAGGATGAACATACACACACACTGCTATTTATAAGATAGATAACCAGCAAAGACTTACTGTAGAACACAGGGAACTCTATTCAGTATTCTGTGATAACCTATATGAGAGAAGAATCTGAAAAAAAAATGAATATATGTATAACTGAATCACTTTGCTGTACACCTGAAACTAACACAACATTGCAAATCAACTATACTCCAATAAAATTACAGAATGCTTACTGTATTGCACAAGTCACAGGAAGGATACAAATATGCACTAGAATGTTGCCTGTTTAATCACAACAGATGGTCTTCCTCCTGCACTACACACACTGAAAGCCCCAAGGGGTGTAAGAGCTAAACTGTTTTTTCACTCGTAAAATAAATCGTTTAATGCCTTCTGCAAAGAGCCCTTGCCACAAAGCTCATTAGTGAACAGTTACATCATGAAAGTTCTCTCTCATCTCATTAAAATATAAAATTGATTCAGAAGTGAGAACATACACTCACAAATATGTTCTGCAAAAGATAAGTCTGTGTCTCAGGGAAGATGCTTGTGGGCTTGGCTCTCTGTGATTGTTGCAGTTCCCTCAGTATCAGAAAGAGCGTGATTCAGAGAAGCAGTCTGTTAAGAACAGAAAGACAGCCATGAGAAATGAGATCATGTTCTCTGAATACCCAAGGGCATGCTTACATTTTACTTTTCAGATAAGATGCTTAGAAAGGTTTTATTTACTTAAAACAAGCTGCTAAAATTTTGCAGACCTTTCTCATGTGCAGACTTGGTTAATTTTTCATGTCACATGAAGTGTTGAGATAGCTGGGAGTATTTATCTCAGAACTTAGAATCATGTGATCATTCCCTCAAGTAATACTTGAATTACTGTCCAGTGAAGCAGGGCTTTTTCAAGTTGTTTTGGGATCAGTAAGTGGGACATACAGGGAGGAAGATTTAGGGTCACTGAAGAGAAAACCTCTTCAACAATTAGAGCTATCAACAGTGACATGTATGGATGGACCTAGAGACTGTCATACAGAATGAAGAAAGTCAAAGAGAAAAACAGATATCGTATATTAACATATGTATGTGGAATCTAGAAAAATGGTACAGATGAACCGGTTTGCAAGGCAGAAATAGAGACACAGATGTAGAGAGCAAACGTATGGACACCAAGGGGGGAAAGCAGGATGGGGGTGGTGGGATGAATGGGGAGATTGGGATTGACACATATACACTAATATGTATAAAACAGATAACTAATAAGAACCTGCTGTATAAAAAAATAAGAATTCCAAAAAACAATGACATGTAAACATTCCATTATGAAAAGTCATGAGTTCTTCTATCACTGAGAGTCCTCCCGTAGAGGCTGGATAACCTTCTACCAGCAGTGTTGTAGAGTTTCTTCTTGTAATCTGAGGTTCGATAAGATGATTTGCAAGGAAGGTCATCTCTAGGATTCTGTAATTATCATTATCACAGCCATGAGACATCTGCTGGGTGGGATCATCAGCAGAAAGTACATGATTTATTCACCACTTATTAAGCACCTACTATGTGTCAGACACTGTTCTAGACACTGGAGATACAGTAAAGAACAAGACTGACAAGGTCTCTCAAGGCACTTATGTCCTAAGATAGGCAGACAAGCACTGAACTAATAAACAAGACAATTTCATATTAGGATAAATGCCTTGAAGAGCACAAACCAGGATGATGGGAGAGAGTGGTTGGGGCAGGTAAGAGTCAGGAGCTGCTTTAAATTAGGTTTTGAGGAAAGTCTCCTTGAGGAGTTGAGGTTTGAACTGAAACCTGAATGCAGAGGAGGCGTCTGTCCTGAGATGACTGGGGAAGAGTGTTCAAAGCAGAGAGAACATGCGCAGAAGACCAGGGCAGAAATAAGCTTGGCATATTTAAGAAGCAAACAGAAGACACAGAGATGGCCAACAGACACATGAAAAGATGCTCAACCGCTAATTATTAGAGAAGTGAAAATCAAAAATACATTGAGGTATCACCTCACACCAGTCAGAATGGCCACCATCAAAAAGTCTACAAACAGGGCTTCCCTGGTGACACAGTGGTTGAGAGTCCGCCTGCCGATGCAGGGGACATGGGTTCATGCCCCGGTCCGGGAAGATCCCACGTGCCGCAGAGCGGCTGGGCCCGTGAGCCATGGCCGCTGGGCCTGCGTGTCCGGAGCCTGTGCTCCGCAACGGGAGAGACCACAACAGTGAGAGGCCCACATACGGCAAAAAAAAAAAAAAAAAAAAAAAAAAAAAAAAAACGTCTACAAACAATAAATGCTGGAGAGGATGTGGAGAAAAGGGAACCATGCTACACTGTTGGTGGGAATGTAAGTTGGTACAGTCACTATGGAGAACGGTATGGAGGTTCCTTAAAAAAACTAAGAGTTGCCGTATGATCCAGCAGTCCCACTCCTGGGCACATATCTGGAGAAAACCATATATAATTCGAAAAGATACATGCGCCTCAAGTTCACTGCAGCAGTATTTACAATAGCCAAGACATGGAAGCAACCTAACTGTCCATCCACAGAGGAATGGATAAAGAAGATGTACATATATACAATGGAACATTACTCAGCCAGAAAAAAAACAAAATAATGCCATTTGCAGCAACGTGGATGGACCTAGAGATTATTAAACTAAGTGAAGTAAGATAGGGAAAGGCAAATATCATATATCACTTATATGTGGAATCTAAAAAAAAATGATACAAATGAACTTATTTACAAAACAGAAAGACTCATAGATATAGAAAACACAAACTTATGGTTACCAAAGGGGAAAGTAGTGGGGGGGAGAGAAAAATTAGGGGTTTGGGATTAACAGATACTATTATATATAAAATAAACAATAAGGTCCTACTGTATAGCACAGGGAACTATATTCAATATCTTGTAATAACCTATAATGGAAAAGAATCTGAAAAAAAATGTGTGTAAGCGTAAAACACACATTTGCTGTACACCAGAAACTAACATTGTAAATCAACTATACTTCAATTTTTTGAAAGCATATAGATTAAAATACAGCAAAAACGTTTCACTAAAAAAAAGCAAACAAAGCCAAGTGAGAGAGGCACAGAGGAATGTGCTTTGGGATGGAGTGAGGCATAGGTAGGGGCCAAATTTCATAGGAGCTTCGCTGTTATTTATCCAGCGAGAAGCATGGGGGGTTGGCGGGGAGTCGTTTTCAGTGAGGAGTGGCATGCTCTAAGGCACTCTCTAAAAGATGACTATGGGTGCTTTCTGGAGGGTGAACTGTAGGGGCCAAGGATAAAAGCAAAGAGGGGAACAGGAGGAAACTCTTGAGAAGTGTGGTTTCACAGAAGCCAAGAGAAGAAAATGTTTCGAGAAGGAAGGAGTGGGCAGCAGTCTTGAATACAGAGAAATTAACAGGGAGGTACTGATGGCCTTGAGGAGCAAATGTTTATGGGTGGTAGCTTTGCAAGCCCACTGCAGTGAATTTAGGAAAAAATGGGAAGGGGGTAAGAAAACATGGGGAGCGGAACCCATTTCAAAAATGCTGTGGAGGGATGCAGAGAAATAGGACATGGGGAGGAGGGTAGAGGGATCATTTCTAGGATGGAGCTACTACAGCAGTTCTCTGTGCTGACAGGTGGGGTCTGCAGAGAGTCAGATACTGGGGGTTCTGGACAGAGTAGTTAATTGCAGGAGAGAGATCCTTGAAAGGGCCCTGTGAATTGTTTTGCCTCTTTATTGGAATCCAAAATTTCGTTATCTTTGATGTTGATTAGTTTGTCGGAATGTTCTTGTATTAAGTTGAACCATATGAAGTTACCAATACTCATACATCTTTGACCTATGAAAACAGCAGTGGCTTATAATTCTACCTAATAGAATTAGGATTTTCGACCTTAATTTAGACAGTTTCTCCCATAGGTCTTTATAGTTTCTATACATTCTTAATTTGGAAACAGTCTCAAACTTATCTCAAAGTTGCAATTACAAGAACAAAGAATGTTTCCCTCCCCAACCGGAACCATTTGAGAGTAAGTTGCAGACCTGATATTCTCTCTCCCTAACATTTGAGTAGGTATTTTGTATAAATAAGAAGATTCTCCTATAAAATCCCAGTACAATCTAGTAAAATCAGGAAATTAACAGCAATACATTGCTGCCAACTAATCCTTCAACCCCATTCAAGCTTTTGCTAAGTTGTCCCAATAATGTCCTTAATCTCAAAAGGAACTCGTCCAGCATCTCACATTGCAGCTAGTTGTCATGTCTCTTTAGTCTCCTTCATTCTAGAACAGTTCCCCAGTCTTCCTTGATTTTTCGTAACTTTGACACTTTGAAGAATACAGTCTAATGACTTTGTAGAACAGCGCCCAGTCTGAGTTTGTCGTGGTTATCTTTGGCAGTTTGGTAGCCAGCCTTCAAATTGGCCACACCTCCTGTTATTCAAACCCTCATGCAGTCTCCTCCCTCACTGTAGCAGAGTTGATCTTTGTGACCAAGAGCATTAGACCAGAAGTGGTTAGGTTATAGAAGCGATCTCTTGGATCACTTGTTCTGGGGCAAGCAAACGTCCTATGGATAGGCCCAGAATGCAAGGAACAGAAGCATGTAGCCAACAGCCAGTGAGAAACTGAGGCCTGCCAACCATGTGAGTGAGCATGGAAGTGGATTCTCCAGCCCCAGTTAAACCTCAAGATGACTGTTGCCCCAGCCAGCAGCTGGACTTCAACCTTATAACAGACCTAAAACCAGAATCACCCAATTAAGCCACTCTCAGATTCCCGACCCCCAGAAACTCTGACATCATAAATGTTCATTGGCTTAAAGTACATAATGAATACAGGCAGGAATATCACAGAAGTGATGGTGAGTTCTTTTTATTGCATCCTATCAGGTGGCATACAATTTCAATTCATGCCATTACTAATCATCTTTATTTCAGTCCCTTGATTAAAATGGAATCTTCTCGGCCTTTCCACTTTTTGCTCTTTTTTTCCCCCCTCTTTTAATTAATGAATATTTTATGGGAGATACTTTGAAATGATGTAAACATCCCTTTCTTCATCAAACTTTCAATTATTTCATTTATCTATTTTTCTCAGTATGAGATCTTGGTTTTCTGTTTTATTCGATGGGATATAGTCTGTTACTGTCATTATTTATTTTGATACTCAAATTGTTCCAAATTTCACCTGCGTCCCTTCATCCTGGCTCTTGTGTTCTCTGGACACATCCTCATCATTCTTTAAATATATGCTTGATTTCTGGCACAAGATGTTCTAAGCTCATCATGTTCTTTGCCTGCCCCAGCCCTGAAATCAGTCATTTCTCCAAGGACCTCAGGTTCTTTTTAGTGGAAAATGGTATTAAAGCCAAGGTGTGGGCACTATTGCCATTGGGGTATCATTGCTCCCAGGCCCACTCAAAGGACATATATATATACTTACATATACTCATAGATGTAAATATATAGACATATGCAAATATATACATATATGTATATACAAATATATACTACATATATATATCATATAATATAAATTATATATTTGTAAGTATAATACAAATAAAATATAGATATATATCTTTAAATTCATACTGATGCCTCTAATTGGAGGGTACTCTGGGATTATTCCGTCCATCTCCCTTTCCATATTAGTGACCTCCCTCTCCAACAGTGAGAAACATGGCTCTGTTACCCTCATTATATTTATCTGATTCATTCCCTCGTATGTAACCAGTCTTCCGTCACCACTGCATCCACCCCTTCCCCCACATGGATGCCCTCTATTCAGGCGCTGACACCTTTTCAGAGACACCACCCTCATGAATGCCCTCCTTATCCCCTTGGGCCCCAGGCCACCACTCCACATGGATGTTCACACCCACTTCTCCCTGCTCAGTCTCTGACATACCACCTCAGGCTGCCCCTACACGTGGACGCCCTCCTCACTCAGGCCTAAACTCCCCACACTGGATCTACCCTTCTCACCCGACTTGGGCTCCAACACCCCACAGGCTGTCACAGGCTGCCTCTCCTTGCTCTGCCCCCATCTAATGACTTTAGGGGTGACTTGTTCAGGGGAGGAAAGGGAAGAGCAGGGCTTTGTGATTTCAGAAGGATGCCAGCATGGAAAGGGACATTCTGCCCCCCCTCAGCTCAGTTGTGAATTTCGTCTGTAGTAGTGGTTACTGGTTACACCAGAATATTTCTGGTTACACCAGAATATCTTGGGAAGCTTGCTGAAATACAAATCTCAAGCAAACAGAAGACAACACTAAAAAACAGGGAGCAATCAAAGCGTCCTTAGATAAGCCGTGACAGAGAGAGAGGCATGGACATATATACACTACCAAACGTAAGGTAGATAGCTAGTGGGAAGCAGCCGCATAGCACAGGGAGATCAGCTCCGTGCTTTGTGACCGCCTGGAGGGGTGGGATAGGGAGGGTGGGAGGGAGGGAGACGCAAGAGGGAAGAGACATGGGAACATATGTATATGTATAACTGATTCACTTTGTTATAAAGCAGAAACTAACACACCATTGTAAAGCAATTATACTCCAATAAAGATGTAAAAAAAAAAGCGTCCTTAGAAAATGGTTAAATAGATTATAGGGAGGCATTCAGTTTTCATTTTAGACTTTTGGTTTCTCTTTACACTTTCTACATTTATACCTTTATATTATCAATACTAATGGATTATGGGCCATGTTTTAAATTTTCTATATTAAAAACATAATTAGCAAGACTTGTTTTTTTAAGTAATACAAAATATAGACTTCCAGACCCTATAGCTGGAGATTGATTCAGTACACCTGGGCTAAGACCTGGGCATCTGTGCTTTGTAAAATTCTCCTTTGAATGTAGTGATCAGCCAGGTTGTGGAACCCCCGCTCCATCAAATCCTCCACAGGAGTTCCCTCGGCAGCTGTGTCTGAGTATCCACTGGGCAGCGTGCCCAACACCCCGTCACAGATGAACATTGACAGAGATGAAGCCATATGAGCTTTCTGAAAACTCAGGACAGGTAGGTTTTGGTTTGAAGGCTCATGACCCTACTGATAGCTCCTTCCAAAAGTCAGTTTTGTCTGATCCTTACTGTAATTAAAGTGAAGGATAACTCTGAAAAGATGCAGGTTAAGTACTCTTCAAAACTATCAAGGTCATCAGTGACAAGGTCAGTCTACTGTCACCTCCAAGAGGACCCTAAGTGGAGATGACAACTAAATATAATGTATCCTTGATAAGTTCTTGGAAAAGAAAAAGGACGTTAGGTAAAAACTAAGTATGGATTTTACTTAATAATAATGTGTCAATATCAGTTCATTAATTGCAAGAAATGTACCATCCTAATGGAAGACGTCACATAGGGGAAACTGGGGTATGTATGGGGTATGTCGGAACTCTCTGTATAATAGTTCTATAAATCTGAAGAGGCTCTACAATAAAAAGTCTTAGAAAAAAGATGGAGGTAACAGGAGATGTAATGAAGTGACATGGCAGACTCGGTGATAGCACTCTGTAAATCATCAGGAAAAGGTGAAAATATTCAAATGGGCATGAAGAATATAAGTAGGTGTCATCACTTCCACGTGGGAGATGAGACACAGGGCCATTACTGCAGCCCTGCGTCTCCAGGAGTGACAGGCCACTGCTGCTGCTGTTCCAGGAAATTTGAGGACAGCAGGGACAGATTGCTCCCAAAGGTCACCGTGGAAATGTCTGATAGATGACCAGTTGCCCTGAGGGAGAGTCTGGGCCTGTGTACAGGCGGGGAGAAAGGATGACTCTGGGAGGGGCAGTTGTATTCTTTGCCCTTTGAGAACAGCTGTTACAGGCTTGATGTGCAACCTGTCCTTTACTGGCAGAACAGACCCAGTGCTGTGCAGGGTAACCAGTTCCTGTTGCCTGTGGCTCAAAGCCAAGCTCGGTGCTTTGTGACCACCTAGAGGGGTGGGATAGGGAGGGTGGGAGGGAGGGAGACGCAAGAGGGAACAGATATGGGAACATATGTATATGTATAACTGATTCACTTTGTTATAAAGCAGAAACTAACACACCATTGTAAAGCAGTAATACTCCAATAAAGATGTAAAAAAAAGCCAACAGCAGCTGAAATGTTCGCGTTATGGCCTACGAAATAGTGCAGCCAAATATCATTGGGTGCTCTCCTGGTGTTTGTAATACTAGACACAGCTGAAACAGAGGAAAAACTGCATTTCTTTTTATACTAAGGCAATATATCCTACAAAATGGGAGGGAAATCCTTCAATTTATAAATTGCATCCTAAATTGGAGGCATTTTACCTGTTTCAGGTCCAAAAATCATCTTACTTTGTTTGTCTAAAACCAAAAGTCCTTTTAAAAACACAAGCGACATTTTAATTTTACAGTTGTCAGAGAGAATGTAGAAGAGTATCATTCTGCCGTACATGGACCAATAAGAATACTAACAGCTATGGCCCAAACATCAAAAGTACCACCATTGCCACTCATGTATGTGCTTGTAGTAGACTGTCCCTTCTGTCTCCTAGGGCAGTGAACACAAATGTGCCCAACTGCTGGAAGTATCCCCTTGTTGCTAGAACCATCCAGGAACAGGGTTACCTAGGTGCCTCTGTGCTTGCTCCCGGCTAAAGCAAGAAAGAGCTGGAGCTTCCTGTGCTTTTGCACATTGGCTACGTGGTCTGAGTTCAGTTGCAGAAAACATAATCCACTCTAGGTAGATTAAACAGGAAGTGATTTATTATGGGATTTTCAGTGGCTTTCAGAATCACCAGAGGGCTAAAGAGACAGATTGTAGACCAAGCTGCCAGGAATGACTCCGCAAAGCACATGGCAAATCATCAGAGTGGCTGCTGCATCTGCCTAGATCCGGAAGGTATCACAGCAGCTGCTGGCTGCAAAACCAGCCACCTCAGCTATAATCAGGAAGCTGCCACTGGGGTGGCCAACTCGAGAGCACATTGCCTTTGCCAGAGTCTGCAAAAAGGACACCCTACATGTTGCTTCTTCGCATATGAGTCAGTTCCAAATCAGACTCCTGTGAGTACAAGTGGTGGGTAGAACCTAAATCACATTTTGAACCCAAATTGCAAGGGAGTCTGGGATGTTATTTTTTGTTTTTCAGCCTCTGCATGCAGGAAGGGGAGTTCAGATGGATACTGAGGAATCTAATTTATGTTATCTGTCGGAGTCTGCCCTGCTAGCTACCCAGTTATCTACCCAGTTATCTATGCATATTCCTCTTGCTGTAAGTAGAACCCACTCCCTCCCCCATAAATCACCGCATCCCACTCAAAGTCCAGGATCTCTGGGTTTTGCGCAGCTCTCTTTAAGTCCAGATGAGGCTTTTTGTGATCTAGTGACCTATAAATTAAAAGACTGCCTGTCTGCTCTCAATATACACTGGTGGCAAAGGAGGATTAAAACTCTCCAGAAAGGGAGAGAATAGAAACATACAATTGCCATTTGTATTAGCAGTCATCAAATGCCACTAGGCAAGAATGGTGAAAACACCCTGCTCGCATGATGGAGTGAGGTCCTTGAGTAGCCATGGGAAGGACTCCCTTGTTCATTAAAATCATGACCCAAATCTAACTGATATCCTAGCCATCTCCCATTAGCTGCAATAAAAGTAAAGCTGATAGGCAGTCATTTTTTAATTTTCCTAACTTTACCTGTATTTCTTTCTGCTGCCATAGTTGTAATAATGCTTGATTAGCCAGATGTAAGTGAACCGTGAGATTAAGGGCTCTACCACATTCTCCGCACTTCCCCCAAGTCTCTGCATCACTAGGATAGCAGCCACATCTGGACCCTGTGGTATTCACCTGTCTCTGAGGAGACCAAGTCCTGATGGAGTAGAAATGGGAGTTGAGCTGGAAAAGAGTTTCTCTGAACAAAGCCCTGGGTAAGGAGAAGTGGTGTGGCAATGCCTCCCTCCGCAGCAAGGACAGTATAGCCATGCAGGCAACAATATGTCACATTTAGGGACCGTCCAGCTTTGGGGATGGGTGAAAAATATACTTTAAAAACAGACATGCCTAGTTGGTTCTGGGAAGAAGACGGCAGCAACATAGTTTTTTAAATCTCTGAATCATCACATAAAACAGAGCAACTAGGGAGCACAACCAAATACACATGGGCAGTATTTACCTCAAACCGCATAAGTTATCCACAAATCACAAAATATAAGCAGGTGGTGGAGGTAAACCGCCAACAGCCAGAAGACCTGCATGATGTTCGTGCTGTACGAGAGGAAGGAGTCAGGAGGGGACAGCAGGGCATCTGACAGACCTGAGACCAGAAGAGCCCCAGAGTAGCTAACAGGAGTGCACTGGAAATGACTGCGGGCTAATCTGAGCACAGCAGCTGAAACTGGGAGGGGTTTTACCCAATTCAGTGCCAGCTGAGTGCAGGGACTCTTGGTGGGTTCTGAAAAGAGCTGAGGCAGTCTGGGCCAGATTAACTCCTGAACCCGATGGCCAAAGCTCCCTTCCAGGCCAGGGCACCCGTCTGAGGAGAAAGTGCTGACAGTGGAGTCAAAACTGGACAGGACAGTGGCAGGAGGCAGGAGGGAAAGAGAAAGTCCAGATAGAAGAGGGGAAAGAGAAGAGGTAAAGGAAGTCTCAGAAAGCAAGCTGCCATGTTTTTAAACAAGTTAGTCAGATTTTCCTGAACTACACTCCATTCTAAAGGTTCAGGAAAATTTAATTTTGCCTAATGAGCAACAGAAAAGTATCGAGGTCCAAACCCATATAAAGTTATTAGGAGAATGAAAGAACACAGAGCAGAATAACATCCCTCCGTTGAAAGCATGCCAGAAAGACAACTTGATAAAAGAGGTCAAATCTGAAGCATACTATTTCAAAATGAGCTTAAAATACAAAACGTTAAAATTCAAAAAGAAATGAAGAAAAAAAGATTTAAGAGAAAGTGTCAAATACTGGCAATAGGCAAGGAAGATTTAGCATGGATAGGAGGAGTCTTGATGAAGAAAAACAAAGCAAGGGAACAAAAAAAATACTAAAAACAGTAATGCCAATTTTTTTTTCTGAAATATAAAACTACGTGTTTGAATAGCACAACACATACCTGAGAATAGTGACCAAAAATGATACAGTATAGTATGTTAACTGGACTTTAAAGGAAAAAGATCCTTTAGACATCTAAAAAGAGAAAGTGACTTTTAAGGGAAAGAAAATTAGATTATTCTCAGGCTTTATGTCAGAGAAAAAAAACTTTATGTCAGAAAAAAAAAAAAATGGAGCACAGATGGTCCCCAGCTTACAATGGTTCAACTTAAAATTTTTGGGCTTTACGATGGTGCAAAAGCAATATGCGTTCAATGGAAACCATACTTCAGATTTTGAATTTTGCTCTTTTCCTGAGCAGTGATATACAGTATGATACTCTCTTGTGATGCTGGCTCCCACTGGACAAAGATGGGAAAATTTGCACTTCAATAAGGATATTAATTACAGTAGGATGGAACTCATCAAATATTTTTAAATCCATGAGTTTATGATGATTTTCTAAAAATCTGGTCACCTTAGAAGGATGATAAGGAACTATTTCATTATCTGGAAAACAAAGAATCAAGCATATGACTCTGAATCATATGAATTGTACCGTTGGGTAACCAAACAAGAGATGAGGAAAAAAATCTTTTTAAAAAAGTGTGACAGGGCTTCCCTGGTGGTACAGTGGTTAAGAATCCACCTGCCAATGCAGGGGACACGGCTTCGAGTCCTGGTCCGGGAAGATACCACATGCCGCAGAGCAACTAAGCCCGTGCGCCACAACTATTGAGCCTGCGTTCTAGAGCCCACGAGCCACAACTACTGAGCCCACGTGCCACAACTACTGAAGCCCATGCACCTGGAGCCCATGCTCCGCAACAAGAGAAGCCACCGCAATGAGAAGCCTGCACACTGCAATGAAGAGTAGCCCCTGCTGGCCGCAACTAGAGAAAGCCCACGCACAGCAACAAAGACCCAATGCAGCCAAAAAAATAAATAAAATAAATATATTTTTTAAGTGTGACAACTGATAAATGAAAAAAAATAAGATAATTATCATCTGGCAATCCCCAGTGAACTAATGGATCTAAGGATTGCATATCAGTGACTGGATCTAGGCATTGCATATCAGTGACTGTGGGCATCAAAAAAGATAAACAGCTAGACACTGTGGCCCTCCTGATGACACAGCACTCTACCACCTGTGGTCTCGCCACAGCAGTTGAAGCAAATTCTCACCAAACCTCTGGATCCAATTGCTGGCTTGCAGGAAATATAAAGGACAGAGGAAGATTTTTGAACTGCATCATGAATATGCCATCAGCAAAACCCAGACGAGAGAAACTCTACAACCTGGTTTCTTCGACAACTTGTAAGGAAAAGATAGGAGGGAGAATCTGTAGATTAAAAGGCCTATCACACTTTTAAACTATAGTCTCGGGATGCACATTTGAATGAAAAAAAATCTTTTTTTTTTTTTTAAAGTGCAAAGAAGTGCTTACTGTAGAAGTCAGGTTGATGGCTACTTATGAGGGGAGGGAGGGGTTGTGATGGGGATGGAGCACATAGAAGGGGCTTCTGGGTTGGCTGCCAAAATTTCTGTTTCTTGACCCAGCTTGTGTTTACCTTCTAATAATTGTGTGTGTTTGTTTTGTGTGGTTTTCTGTTATCTGTCTTATTTTATAATAAAAAGGTGAAAAGCATTGATAGACTTGAAGCACAGTAGTTTTCCATGATAAATATTAGGTAAGCATTGTTAGTTTTTTTTCCTCAATGTATATGTATGGCAGTGATGTTATGACATTTTAACCAAAACCTTTACTCTCACAAGCTCGTAATAGTCTCTAAGGCTCTTATGTATAACAGTGTAAAATAGAAAGTCACATGTTAAAAGCAATTGTACTTCTGTTTCAGTGTCTGCACAGTGGAATGGACATTGTAAAAATGAGGTCACATGGACTCATTTGAAGTATATCACTGTGGGGAGTGTTGATATATATATATATATACACACACACACACACAGCCCTTCCCTCAGCGTTATGTTTGAAGAAAATATATGTATATATTAGTATATATAAGCATAACTGTTACATATAAATATATCTGTACATAACATACATGTGTATGTGTATATATACATAGACACTTTTTTCATCTAGTTGATCTGATGAAAAATAAGTCTTCACAAGATAGTTTTTTGTCAATCGTACCTCAGTAAAGCTTAAAAAGAAAAAAAAAGAGTTTAGCAGCCTTAGACATTCACAGGCATGGATTTCTTTGATATCTTAAGGTCATTGTGTACTTTGATCTATAAATAACTTTTCTCTCTTGTTAGCGTGGCTTAGGCTTAGGCATTAAATCCTAACTTTTGTGAGACTGCAGTGCCTTTCTGGCTGGCCTGTCACTGACATGGCTCCCTGACACGTTGAAGGCAGATAAGTGTTTGAGAAACACACACAATAATAAGAGTTTTGCTGTCCTCACACTCCATAACCAAATGACATACTCCTCTCCTATCAAAATCTGTAAAGACCTAGTCTACAGTAAGCAGTTGAGATTCCTTACTGCTGAGCCTTTGAAGGGCCTTATATACAGACAGGGCTGCCTGCACCCCTGGTCTACAAGACTGTACATTTTATGTTCCATCATCACCGATTATATTCTTGAGTTCCTTCTCATCATCCCTTTTGCTCCTTCTAATGGTGGGTTGTTTAGGGACTGGCATTATTGTCATATTTGCTTTAATGCATTTTAACCTGCTTGTGAAATTTCTAACCTCTCTTGCGGTATCTACTGGAGGACGGTTCAGTCATCCTATTGTAATAGCAGCTGTTCAAAGGATTTGGAATTTGTTTGGATTTGAAGGAATCAGATTTATACACTATTCTATATCTCGCTCATTAGCTCTCAATGGCATAACAAGACTGAAAATTTAGTTGGACTTTGGGGAAATCATGCATTAGGTTCGTAGCATTTTGTGTGTATTATATAGACTTGCTGTCTTAGCAGGAATAAAAAGTAAATTTTTTTTTACCTTGATGATGTTTAGAATGTCATCAGCAGCTAATAGCATGGCTTCATGTCCTAATACATGGATAAGTGTTTGCCCCTCAAGCCTGTTGCCTTTACTGTGATGTCATGTATGTCTACCCAAAGACACATGCAAGTGCCCTTGGTTGTGGGGTCGGGGCAGTGCGTATGTGTGGAAGGCAGCAAATGTGCTTGCCCATATCTCCAACACTGAAACTGGCTTGACAGGGTGTATGAAAGCAAATTACATAGGCAGAGCCTGCTTTCTAGAATCCCAGGATATAGGGACTGTTTTGCCTTTTGTTTCGTTTTATTAGAGGTGGTTTGAAGATTGACACATTCCTCTTGATTTCAGGCCATTTAATGAGTTTGTTCATCTGAGTCATTGTTTTCTCACCTCTAAAGGGGGATTAGAACGTACCCGTCCTGCCTCAGCCTTGTTTTTTGAGCTACTTGGATAGTTTGGCCCTGCTAGAAAGCACCTCGGCTTCCCCTCAGTGCCCCGTCCACCTTATGATTATCTGAGGCCAGACTTCCGCTGGAAATCCTACCTCCCTGTCATCTAGACTCTAGATTCTAGAGCAATCCAAATCACACTGCTTTCAGGTTCTGAATTTAGAAAGCCAAGGTAAAATCATCTTCCTTAAACAGACACCATTCATTCATTCAGGGAGTAATTATTGAACACTTACTATATGCCAAAGATTCTTCCAGGCATTGGGGATAAAGAGATAAGCAAGATAGAATTCACATCGTGGAAAGTATATAAACAGATAAATAAAAGATCAGATAGTGATAAGTGCTATGCAGGGACATATTACATTAAGGCAATGAGTTTAGAAAGAGATACTCAGAATTTCTGAGAAAAAAATAGCAGGAAAGAGGTTCTAGAACAGTCTGTCCAGTGGCACTTTCTGTGATGAAGGAAATGTTCTGTACCGCACTGTTCAATGCAGTAGCCACTAGCCACATGTGGTTATCAGGAACTTGAAATGTGGCTAGTGCTACTGAGGAGCTAATTTTAAATTTTAGTTAATCTTAATTAATTTAAATAGGCACATGTGGCTAATGGCTACCATATTGGACAAGCATGATTTGAGAGCTACATTTTGGACTTAGGTGTCTATACTTGTACACTGAATGGGAGGAATATGCAGCATTATCTTGATTTTTTAACATGAAGAAGCAAACACATTCTCACCGTATCATCTTAGTAGAATAGATTCATGACTAGACTTCAGTGTATGAGTACTTTGTTGGAAAGACACAAGCAACCTAATAAGGGAAGTAACGAGAAGCGATGGATGGTCACAAAAAGATGTTAGAATGGCACCCACAAACTGAGGGCTAAAGGCTCTAAGCAATATTAAAAGCTAGAAAGAGAGAAAATCATTGCAGGGACTTCCGTGGTGGTCCAGTGGTAAAGAATCCACCTTCCAATGCAGGGGACACGGGTTCGATCCCTGGCTGGGGAACTAAGATCCCACATGCCACAGGGCAACTAATCCCGCATGCCACAACTACTGAGCCTGTGCGCTGCAAACTACGGAGCCCACATGCTCTGGAGCCTGTGTGCCGCAACTAGAGAGAGAAAACCCGTATGCCACAACAAGAGAGAAGCCTGCACACAGCAACGAGGAGCGCGCACGCCACAACAAAAGATCCCACGTGCCACAACTAAGACCAGACGCAGCCATAAAAATAATTTTTTTTAAATGATTGCATGGCAATGTGTGCCATAGGCTCCTCTGCCAGTTAGGAAATGATAACCCTTGTTGCTTAATAGAAATTACAAAGCCAGCAGAAAGACAAATAGAATAATAAAGGACTTGTGCTATTAAGACGTTTAGCTGAGGTTTTACCCCACTGAGACTGGAGCATCTGATCAACTTTGATCCTGCCCTAATGATTGTTTTCTCGCAGAACGTAGAGGAAAGTAATGAGAAGAACGACCTAATGCTGACCATTATCTGCAAATTAGGCTATTGGTCAGGGTCTTCCATAAGGGCCTCTTCACCTGTAATATTCTTTTTTTTTTTATTTTGTGGTACGCAGGCCTCTCACTGTTGTGGCCTCTTCCGTTGCGGAACACAGGCTCCAGACACGCAGGCTCAGCGGCCATGGCTCACGGGGCCCAGCCGCTCCGCGGCATGTGGGATCTTCCCGGACTGGGGCACGAACCCATGTCCCCTGCATCAGCAGGCGGACTCTCAACCACTGCGCCACCAGGGAAGCCCTGTAATATTTTTTTGATTCTGTCACACAGTCATGAACCAACAGAACCATTTGGTGATGTGAAAACAGCAACTTGGGAAAACTTGGAGTTTGTGGTAGCAACAGAAGGGATCACCAGGAAGGGAAATATATCCTGTGATTAGAACCATTACTAGGGCTTCCCTGGTGGCGCAGTAGTTGAGAGTCCACCTGCCAATACAAGGGACATGGGTTCATGCCCTGGTCCAGGAAGATCCCACATGCCACGGAGCGGCTGGGCCCATGAGCCATGGCCGCTGAGCCTGTGCGTCCAGAGCCTGTGCTCTGCAACGGGAGAGGCCACAACAGTGAGAGGCCCACGTACTGCAAAAAAAAAAAAAAAAAGAACCATTACTAAATTTTCTGGAAAAGCCAAATGGGTTTGGTGTGTGCCAAAATGCTCATCATAGAAAAAGTATAAGATTTTAACATATTGGAAAAGTATCACATGTATAAAATTATTGAAATTATACAAGTATTATCTAGTTCTTCTATCACCAACCACAAATCATCATATCATTACTAAATCCAGAAGACATTTCAGTCTGACCAATTAAATATTTTCTTGTCAAACCAGCATATGCTTATTGGGTACTCAATATGTATAAGTCAGAAATACCCTCAATGGGAATTGAACTTTTAAAGGGACTCAAACTTTCGTTATGCATCCAAGTGTAAGATACCATTACTATAGGACATGGTCTTATTATAACCAAACGAGTAATAACACATTTAAGAGCAAGCATAAAAGGGCACCAATAAGGATCTTCTTTAAAAACATGTAGTGTGTCTAATGAATTTCTGCCTAAAGTGTTTCTCTTCTGTGAATGGGAACTGCAGTTAAGGCTAAGTGTCATCAATCCTTGGTGTTGAGTACAGTGAGCCCATAAATGAACTAAAGATGACCGCAACATTCCTTGAGAGGAAATACAGAGGCTTCCTTGAAGATGGGACTAGGTTTTGCAGATAAAATGAACCTGCAAATTTGTAATTATAATAATTCATCTCCAAAAAGACTACTAGCATTTGAATTAAGGGCAGTAAGTCTTATCCCTTTGAGGACTATGGGGAGAAGCTGAAAACAAAAATTCTGTTTATGGACAGGAGAGAAATGTCGGACGTTTCTTCCACCATGAAAGTGCAATAATAAGCCATCTCTCTCTACTGGAATGAATAAAAGAAAGTAGCCTTACAATTTCCACATCATTTAGTGTTTAAACACTGGTCTTTTCACCCAGAAACAAATGCCATCTAAGCTAATAAAAAGACTATTACATGTAGTGTTGGAAGTGTTATTGGGGTTACCTCCATCTCTTTCCAGTGCCCCTCAGAGACAAGGTGCCCACCAGCAGCCCCTTGTGAGGGTCCTGGATGTTTTTGTATTTCTTCCTTGCCTTGCATAAGCCAACGGGGAAATCAAGTGTGAGGACATTAGGAAATGTAATATTGCTACTCATGTCTTTACAGTTAAGTGTTAAATGGTGCCTGCTCAATGTAGGATTAGTGGTAGTATATCATTTCAGAAGAAAGTTTCTACTTAAAAATGTTCAATGCTGTTGACTGACCACAAATAAGATTTTATTTAGCATTTTAGATTACAGTTTGGTCTCCTTAGACCAAAGATTCTCAAACTTTAGCAAGTAGCAAAATCAACACCACAGTGAGGTGGTGTTGAAGCCCTAAATCCACCTGCCACTCAGTCTGATACCATTTAAGGCTGATGTTGACATTTCACATTTAGAGTGTTTGTAATGGTTTTTCATTACTCCACGGGGCATTGAAGCAGTTTACTGAGAAGTAGGGTGAGGACTCCTGATTGATTTACTGATAAGAAACCCCAGGCAGTGGGTGGAAGTGGCTGGTCTGTGGCCCTGTTCATGGTTGTCCCAGCCCTGCTGCTGTTCCCCCTACAGCCTGCCCACCTGTGTATTCAGCTGAGCTGCTAAAGGACGAAACAATGACTTGATGACTTGGATTCTCCTTTTCTCAGCTGCATTAAGGTTTAGTTCCCAGATGGTATCTCTCTGGTGTGATGCCTGCTGGAAAGCTCTTGGTTAATGCACACAGGGTTGCAGGCAGAGGTCTAGCTTCAAAGCACAGAAACCATTAGTCCCATTTTTAAATTGACTTTAAATGTCTCATCTGTGAAATGGAGGGTGTAGACACTAGACAGGTGTGGATGGTGTGGTCCAGGAGTTGCTGTGCCCGGCACTTTGACGACAATCTCTAAAACCGCTAATGAAGCCTCCTTTTTAAGTGTTCAGGTTAAAATGGTTTGACCCTGAATATTAACAACCGTTAAAGAATTCTAGCATCTTGCTTTGAATTATGTACATGACTGAAGAGTTGCTATGATTTTGTGAGGGAAAATTGAGAAGAGTTCATATATTAATCATCCCAACCATTTGTAATTATAACGTTACTTTTGTATTTTGAAGACAAGCACTGCTGCCAAGCTGGAATTCAGATTGACTCAGCTCAGGATTCTTTCACCTGGGTCTTTTTTTTTTTTAAACTTCGAGTAAATTACTATCCTTTGGTTTTTATTTATTTAAATAAGGGTGTAGTCTAAGATCATGTGAAATTATTAGAGTGCTTTGGAAAAATGAGTATTTCATAAGCCATTTACCAAATTTGAGTTTAAATATATTACCCCAAGGTCAAAACAATTAAGGTTGACTTCCAGAAAGAATATTCCACCTTTAGTTGTATTTTATCTCACAGCGATTTTAAGCAGAGTCTCCAGCCAAGGCAGGATGTGTTAGTTTTCTAAAGGCGAAGTACAGGGAGCTACCTTGACTGTTTTCTAGGAGAGTAAGAAAGACCTAAGTGTAATTGTAACGCATCCTATGAGGGTGGAGGGTTTTACTGGACAACGCTTGTCTCCCTTTGTGTGTCGCTCACTGCACCTTCCTAGTGTCCCACAAAATGTTGACGTTGCAAGTACAGTCCTAGCTGGGTCTGAGGTTCAGTTCTGCTTCTGACTGCAGGGAATCCCCCCCAGCTCCAGGGGTCCCAGCTCACCAAACAGCCAGGCGTCCAGGATGCCTTTCTGGTCCTCTGATAAGATGTACATGAGCAAGACTGAGGTCCCAGCCCAGCAGAATAGATTCTCCAGATCTTTTCTCTTTGTGGTCTTGGTGCCCTAATGTGGAGAACCAACCCCCCCACTCCTCCGCAGGGCCAGCCCTGGGCTAAGTGGTGGAGTGTGCTGTCGTTGTACCCCCAGTCCCTCACAGGGTGTAGCGTACCATCCTCGCCTACCCATGGCCTGCCTCTTCTTGACCTTCCCACACATGCTCACTCTGCAGCACACCTGACTTGGTGGTTGATTCATCCCTACAGGGCCTGCCCCCAGCCAAGGAGGTAACAACTAGCAGGTGCTCACGCTGCGATGAGTTACGCGTGTGTCAGGCACCCAGCTGCATTTTAACAAGGCCTTTTTTGGAGACAGCGCCTTCCCCAAGGGTGGATGGAAATTTCAAGCACTATGGCAGTCTAGGTGGGGTGGGAATGGAGGGATATTTTTGAATAGAGAGGTTCTGGGGTGCTTTTCAAATCATCCCAGAAAGGAAGGAAGCTGCCTATTACAGATTTACACTCTCATCCAAAAAATCTGAAGCCAGATGTGTTTCAGAATTCAGAATTTTGGGGGTGTTGGCATATACCTTATAAGAACATCCCCAGTGTGATCTGAGGCTGATAAATAAACACATTAATATTCACATGAAGTGGGCCGAGTATCGTACGTTGTACCACCAGATGAGTTTCAACTGAGTCGAGTTTTGCTGGCAAAGTAACGTTTGGTTATTACAGCTTTTAGGATTTCAGAATTGCAGCTAAGGAATTGTGCACTGGTAATTACTAACAATAGTACACTTTTATTGAGCACTAGTAGTGTGCCAGGCACTATGCTAAAAGAACACTTTGCAGATATAAACTCATTTACTCCTGCCATCAACCTATGAGGTAGGAATTATTAGTATCCCCTACTTCACCGATTCCTACTAATAAGTCCTACTTAAGAAAACTATTGAGTACATACCAGGTACCAAGGAAAGAGAGCAAAAAGTCTGTACAGCCCCTACCTCAGGTTACTTAAGTCATGTGAGGGAGGCAGATGGGCACACAGACATGGGTGTGCCCAGGGCTGCGGGAACAGAGGAGGGGTGCCCCTCCAGCCTGCATGCCAGGGAAGGCTCCCTGGGCAAGTGCTGGTCCTGCTCTTTCAGGCAGAGGAGGAAGCCAACCGACAGGGAACAGGGAGGTCACTAGCACCACTTGTTACTACTAAGTTCACTCGTTCAAGGTCAGTGGCTCTCAAGAGCTTTTGAGGTCAAGGTCCCTATGGTCCTTTATTTTCTTTAATGTAGCTCTGTCCTCGCTTCTCTTCTATAGAACACCTATCTCAGCTTTCTCCCAAGACAACATCTATGAAGTTCAGCCTCCTCAAGTAGACAGAAAGTCTACAGAGATCTTCCAAGCCCACATCCAGGCCAGTCAAGGTATCATGCAGCCCCTGGGCAAAGAAGACACCTCCATGTACCGAGAATACATCAGAAACCGCTACCTGTGAAGAGACAGCAGGTCCCCAGAGTGGCCCAGAGGGGGACCAACAAAGTCCCATTTACTTATGCTCTAACTTGTTTGTCTCATCTTAAAAAGGTAATTTCCCGTCAGTCCTTTACATCAGAAGGCTTTTACTCTTTTTGTAACTGGGGAATTACAAATCATTGGTAGTAAAGAAATGACTGAATATTTTGCTATCGTTGCCTTTGCTTTATTTTAGAGATACTTTGCCTAGAAATGTGGTTAATCTAGTATCACACCGTCACACTAAGATGTTAACAGGTATTTACTGAGGACCGGCTGTGTGCCAGGCCCTGTGGTAGAGTCTGGGAATATCATAGTAAGCAAAACAGGCCAAAATTTTCCTCCTGTGTGAAACGAAGGCAGAGTATTTTTCTTTGTAGTTAACATTTTAAAAAATTTATTCTGATGGTTATGTTAACTTTGTGTCTTGATTTTAAAAATGTGTTCTTTTGAAAGCCCTCATTCTTAGGAAATAAACACTGAAATATTTATAGATAAAGAGACAAGATGTCAACAAAATGCTCTCCAGTGGTTCAGGGAAAAAGAACACATGATAAAGCAAATGCAGCAAAATATTAATAAATGGTAAATCTGGAAAACAGTGAACAGAAGTTCTTTGAACTTCTGTGAATATAAAATTATATCAAAATAAAACATTAAAAATGTATTACTGGGCTTCCCTGGTGACGCAGTGGTTGAGAGTCCACCTGCTGATGCAGGGGACACGGGTTCGTGCCCCGGTCTGGGAAGATCCCACGTGCTGCAGAGCGGCTGGGCCCGTGAGCCATGGCCGCTGAGCCTGCGCGTCCAGAGCCTATGCTCCGCCAACGGGAGAGGCCACAACAGTGAGAGGCCCGTGTACCACAAAAAAAAAAAAAAACATTTATTACTCTGCATAGCTTTTATGGTGAGCAGTTGCATTACATAATTTGATATTTGATGTCTAGTCAGGGTTGACATGCCATGTATACGTATGGTTTGCTCTCCACAGCCAAATATAATGTGGACAACTTTCTGCATTTTCTGACAGTTTTACACAAATGATTTGACATTATGTCTATGCTTTTTTTTTTAATAAAACAAGTTCTCAGTTTTCCCTTCTCATAAATAAAGAAAACCAAGCCATCTAAAGGGAGGATGAAAATTGATCAGCCTTTTGTCCTGATGTTCAGGAGGAATAAATTATCTAGTTATTACAGAGTATAACTCCTCATGATGTGTAACACTGCTTGCTTTAAGTCTGCTTGCGTGACCTTTAAGGTATCACCAATTAAGTGACCTTTAAGGTATCACCAACCCCGAGAGTCTGGGATTCTATGCAGTGTTCTGTGTTGCAGATAAAATTCACAGATGGTTTTGATCGATGCCATCGTAAAGTCAGGATTAAAGGATGATGAAACAATTGGCAAGAGGAGTTTTGGTTGGCACAGTCTGGATATTGTTGGGCTGCACCCCGCAGGCCTGCAAGGCCTGTATAGGTCCAGCTTCCAGACTGAAGAAAGAGCCTGGAGTCAGCGACAGAGACGCCAATGATTTCACGGATAGGGGGAGCTTACACATATGAAGCAAGGTCCCAGAGTGACACCCCACCACGTGGGCCTGATGGCAGGCAGGACGTGGTGGCAGTCTTTGCTCCCAGGGAGGGGGGCTGTTACCAATTATAGGGGGAATTGATGTCACGTGGCTCATCAGTTACCAGAGAAACGAGCAGAGGGGCAGGCCCCTCACCACCCCTTTGATAAGCTATCAGGTGGAGCTGTCCTAATCTAAAGACTAGAACAGTCGCCGGCTGCGAGGTTCGGGGGGCAAGTATGTAGGAAGGGCGGTCATGTGAGTAGGGGGTAGGCGAGACAGGCGCTGGTGGAGCGGGGGACGTACAGAGAGCAGGAGATCAGCCACCTTGGGCGGCCTGCTCGTACGCTCCCCCTCTGCATACCCTGCACAACGCTAACAATCTTGGTCCAGCCCTCTTCTGCGACATTCCTGGGGTCAGGTATGTGGCAGGGGTGGGGGCGGTGGCCGGTGGGTGGGGGCCCTGCAACCAGATACCACGATACAGTACAGGCAGCTGCCGCCAAAGAGAATCGAAAGCAAGATAGTACCTAGTATGCTAAGAACAGTCATTCGCCAGGACGTGGGCAGTTTTGGAGCCAAGCACTTACCAGGTCAATGGAGAGGGAGTCATTGTAGCTGCGCCCTATCCAGTTACCAGAAAGCTAAGGCCACCCCTGGTTTTCACAGACCCAGACGCACCCTCATGGGGAGGGGAAGGCCCAGCTCTAAAACATTCCTGTGGCCTAGCCGGGAGTCAGCACAGTTACAAGTGTGCCACCCCATGTTATGTTCAGTGCCACTAGGGGTGGACCCATTAGGTCTTTCCAAACAAAAAATAATTAATCCCACTAGTCGGACTTATGTGTCCAGAAGCCAGCCTATTCCACTCCACACTGCACAGTCCAGGGAGGCTCACAGGCAGTCACCCTGCTAAAACGTCTGATTCGTGGTATGGTAACATTTACTGACAGGGGTCTTTGTGACATATTGGCGTGCAGGACAGGAAGATGGTCAGTCTTTCCCCCCGCCCCCATTGTCAGTCATCCCCACACGGTTGCATTAGCTGGGTCAATTTTTCATGGAAGTCCAGAGGAAGAGGAAGACGCCAACAGTATCTCACTGTAGACCCAGCAATTAGACTCATTTCACAGTGAGGCCATTGTTGATGCTCAGCCCTTGAGTAGACTTCCTCTGCTCAGGATGAAATGTAAGCCATCTAACACAGGGGAGATCATGACAATTAAGCAATATACAAACAGTAACTGCATTCTGAGCGCCTGTGGTTTCTGTCCTGGTCTGCAATACAGTTCAGAAAACTCACGTTTTCAGTAATACAGGAATGAGTCTAAAATCATGTTCACAATAACCACCTAGTTTTACCCTTGTTGTAACAACCACAGCTACTCCATTTTGACTTTCAAATGCATTCCCCTCCTTAGTGGCCAAAGTAGATGTGCAACGCATGTTCAGTAGGCCACAAAACAGGCCACTGTGTTCAGTAAAGTTTAAGTTAAACCATGTGTAAACCTGAATGATTTCCCATACCTCCACATGTGAAGATTTTTCCATAATTTCCCCTTTTGATTGCAGAACTTTCGATAGCCCAAAGTACCTATCCCACAAAGCCAGGGTGAATGCTGCCTGCCTGCCCTAGGTCCAGATCATGTCCCTTTGTGTTAGACCTCCTTTATATTTGCCTAGTTATACACGTTGGGGAAAAACTGATGAGATATGAACAAGCTCAGAGGTAGTTGATGCAGAATTCGAGGCTATACATTTTACCAATTATTGAATTGTTACACAAGCAGACTTACAGCAAGCAGTGTTACACATCATGAGTAGTTACACTCTAATAACTAGATAATTTTCTTTTCCTCCTGAACATCAGGACAAAAGTGTGGCTAATGCAATAACTTTCATAAATCTAGAGCTCAATTAGCAGAACTAGAATTTAACATCCACTGAAACATAATATTTTTCTCTCTAAAACTACCCTTATTTCCACCAGACACAATCAAATCAAGACTCATTTGCTTGCAAAGTAAGTCTGGTCAGTTGACCACATAGGCTCCTCCAAACTGGCTGTGGTGGAACTCCTCAGAAGGAGTCTCAGACTGAATTCCCGAAAGGCTTCTCAGAGCCAGGAAAGCCGTGCCAAAGGCCTGCCATCAGACTCCACACCTCAGTGGATTTCTCTTTTCTAGAGGTCCCCAAAATATCAAGATTCCTGCACATGCCAGGAGACAGTCTTTCCCATTCACCTGATTGGGCTGCTCAGAACTATGAGTCTCCAGTTTCTGGAGGGATCAGGCAGAGAGAAAAGAAATACGTTTCAATTCTACCCACAGGTGTAGTTTACCAAATTGCCGTAAGTCATAACTAACTTGAGGGGAAGGGTTTCCCTATATCTAGAAAACAGATCAATCCAGTAATATTCCAGACAAAACCCATAAAAATTTTAACGATATTCACCAGTTCACTCAGTAACCAATCCTTCCATTAACTTTTTATGAAGCCATCAGGTTTTCCATTAGGATTCTCTCATTTTTTAGCCAGTTCAGCAGTATGATCTGAAATTTATCAGAGACCTCTACTTGTCAAAAAGTTCTTATGAACTTTCTTGAAGATGAAGCACTTTTTGCAAAAACATCAGAGTACAACAATAACTGTCTATAAACGACAAAAGACTTAAAAAGGCATGGTTAAACACCCGATTACAATGTAATTGATAAAGAAACTTTATTACAGTAACTAGAATTATAACTGATTGTAATCTTAACCCTGAAAAGCCTTAATCTCTGGCAAAAACCAAGAAGCAGGTAATTGTAGACTGTTTTGTCATCCCCACATTTCCTGATTGCAAGACTTACGCCTTAGTCTTCCTATTCTAAGAAGGCAAAAGTAGGTAACTTAGACACACCCAGCAGTTAATGTTCCAGTACTTTATCCTATTTGAAGTGACCCAGATAGTCAATGAATTCTCTTCATTTAACTTAGTTTAGTTTTAAGATACCCAAATCTGGACAGACTATTTTAGACAGACATTCCAAAAACATGATTATTCCTATAGAGTTTACCTAGAGGCTCTTACCTCATTTACATTTGCTTTAAATGTCATCATATCAAGTTATTTTACTTGCTGACAGATTCGCAACAGATATAAGGTCTTACTTGACCTCTAGTAAACCTAGGTACAACAATATTATACTTAACATTCATAACTCTAAAGATAAGCCTATATTAATGAAACCAACAAGCTTAAACTAGTTTTAATACCAGGTATCCATTCAGTACTGAATATTTCCCAGATCATATGCACCTGAAATTCATTATGGCTAGTTTCCTTTATATCTCTGAGAATTTATATAAGTGCTTATTTTCTTTTAAGCCAAATAAATAGAGCTCATCCACACACCAGTCTTGGTAATGTCATTTGGAGGCAGAGACACATCATATTTATAAGGAATACATGGACATATGTATATCTATATAGACAGATCTCACAGTTTTCCTTCTAGCATTTAAAATGGTCTCTTTTTTTCTCTTCACTCTCAGGGATCAGATGATTAAAGTTCCTGAGAGCCCAGATAGATCATTTACATCTCAAAGGCACAAGAAATATCAATTCCTTCTAGAAAGCTAACTTACTCTAAGGGCATATGAAAAAACCAGTTTTAGAATGTCAAAAGAGTCCCATCTTGGACATCTTCAGGGATTTTTTTCCCCAAATAGCCAATTCAGTTTAAACAAATGACAGTAATAGACAATACGTATCATTCACTCACGTTCACATGCCTCATTTTCAGAGGAACATGAATCAGCATTCAAGTTAACCTTCACCTCAGCTGTTAGCTCAGCCTCTGTGGCTTTTCTTAATATAAAAAGCAATAGCCAACCCACAGCTTGCTGCCACCATCTTATTGTCTAACCTTTTTCCCCACTGTAGTTGTTGCCAGAGCTGCTCCAGGGCTTTGCTCAAAACCCATCAACCCCCCTCCCCACCTTTAGCAGGAATGTCCTTGCTCACAACCCTCCAACCCCTGCTTTAGCAAAACTGTCCTTACTCAAAACCTGCCATCCCCCTCCTCACCTTCAGCAGAAGTTAACATAAATCTTTAAGTTAAAGGGTCCAGAGATAAGGAAGCTACAAACAAAAAAACCCAGATGGAACCAGCTGGGACCAAAATAGCAATGAATCTGACCTCCGACAGACGCTGAGTCTCATTATACGTTGATTTTACTACATGAGCGTATTAAATGACATCTACCAGAGGCCATGATTGGACATGAAGGACCAAAAGAAGGATAAAAAGGAGGTGGTACCCCACTCCTTCAGAAAGAGCCACGCCCCCTCCCTGGAAGACTAAAGCAGGTGCCTCCCCTTCATCAGCCTCACTCCTCCTCCCTTTGTATTTACTCTTTAAAATTAAATGATTTTTGCCAGGCGGGTGAGAAGTTGATCTGTGAACTAAGTTCTGCTTCTCCCTTCTTTGGCCACTGAATAAAGCTTATAATGTGTGGATCTCAGCTTCAGATTTGTTATTCGCCTATTCGAACCCGAACAGAAAAAGAACCCTCCCTTGCCAAGACAGCCTCAGCCGGGCTAGAGCTCAAGCAGGGTCCGTACAACTTAATTTGGTAACAATTGTTGGTGCCCAACGTGGGGCCCATTCCATCAGGTAACTCAGGGCTTACTCGCTGACTCAGGGCCAACAAAGCTGGCTAAACAACTGGGCAGTTGGCCCCAATTCGTGACCTCTGGGCCAGTGAGGGCTCCTAAATTTAGCCTGAGATCGAAAAGCCGCCAAGGATCAAGTGGAGTGCTCCCCAGGTAGACATCCCCTCCCCTAGCACATCTATAGCAAGGGTGCTTGCTACCGACTGAGGTAGTGTCCAAGGGACACCCGACACAGGGGGCCCCGACCACACTTCGGCTGATAAAGCCAAGATTGGTTGTAGGGATTAGCTGGCTAAGGGAAAGCATCTTGGCCATCTAGTTGGAGCCAGACCTCTGTCTAGAGAACTAGACTGGGTGGTTGGTTGTCTAAATTGAGCCAGTCCTCTGGTGAGGGGCGAGGTGACATACAATTGGTCATCTGGTTGTACCAGTTCCCTGTAAGGGGATTGCACTGGACATGAAGCCCTCCAGAGGGCATCATACAGTAAGAATATCTCTCTGTTTTGTGTGTGTGACCTAAGCCCTAGTCTCTGTTTTTGATGCAAGTGAATCTTCAATCTCTGTTCTATGGGGTTTTGTTTGTCCTAATGCTCCTGGCAATACTTGCTGCATCTGTGGGCACAGGCTGGGCACTTAAAGGCCACTAGGAGACTCACCACCAAAAAGACTCCCGTGAAAGTAAAATTGGTCACGGACCAGGGTAGATGATCATTAGGCAGTCTGCTGGCCAGAAGCAAATGTCCGCGTAAGCAGGCACACCGTAAAGCACTCACAGCCCCACCCCTGAGGTGTTCCCACCTCTAGGGTATAGTAAAAAATGCAAGAGCATGTCTTCTGTGTTGGTTCATCTTGCCCTAACTTGCCATCCGAAGGCAGGGTATATGTCTCTGTCAGATAGGTCTCTCCACACTACCCTTCATCACAGATGCCTAGGGAGCTCTCCTCTGAGACAGATCCTTTAAAAATCCTTGTTTTTGCTAGATTTCAGGAACATCACTTTGCCTGGCTGGGGAAGGAAGATGAGGACCCCCACACTGTCGAAAGTCCGTGGATCCTCGTAGCTGAGAGTGTAGAGAACTGGACACATGCCAGATGTGCGTTCAGTCTCCCTACCTGATTACCCGTAACTGAGCAGGGACAAGCCTTTTCTGAACAAGCCTCCTTGACTGCTGGAGAGGCTCTCTGGGCAATTTATCTGATTAGAGAACCCTTATTTCCCACTCGCCCTTCACCCTATCTCAGCGGGCTGCTCACTGAAAGCACTCACCCACATCAGGTATCTCCTCCAGCCCCATGGTGGGTCTGGGAACATCTAGTTGCTGACTTAAGAGGGGACTTTATAACTAAGGTCCTCTTAGACAGCATCACCCCTTTCAGCCCCTGCAAAGATTTGGTTCAGATTTCAGTTAGAGCGCCTAGACAGCTTGGTGTGGGCCAGATCTTGTGGGATCCGCATTGCCACCAACCCTAGGAAGAGACCACTGAGAAGTTGGAAACAGACTAAAAATAACAACTCCCCAATATGGGTAACCAAGCCTCTATCCTGGCAAAAGAGCCACTAGGGTGCATTCTCTGTAACTGGAAATTATTCTAGTACCACCCACTAACAAAGAGACAGCTTATTTTCTTTTGCAGCACCATATGGCCCCGACGTAAATTGGAGGATAGAGAAAGTTGGCCAACCAAAGGCTCTCTGAACTCTAAAATGGACCTCTATTGCCAGTGTTTAAAGAAAAATGGGATGATCAACACCTACTTATGATAAAAAGTCTCCAGAAAGTGGGCTTGGAGGGAACCTACCTCAACATAATAAAGGCCATGTATGACAAAACTACAGCTAACATCATACTCAGTGGTGAAAAGCTGAAAGCATTTCATCTTAGATCAGGAACAAGAGAAGGATGTCCACTCTTACCACTTTTATTCAACATAGTGTTGGAAGTCCTAGCTACAGCTATCAGAGAAGAAATAAAAGAAATCCAAGTTGGAAAAGAAAACTGTCACTGCTTGCAGAGGACATGACACTATACATAGAAAATCCTAAAGATGCTACTGGAAAACTACTAGATCTCATCAATGAATTTGGTAAAGTTGCAGTATACAAAGTTAATACACAGAAACCTCTTGCATTCCTATACACTAACAACGAAAGATCAGATTAAGGAAACAATCCCATTTACCATCACATCAAAAATAATAAAATACCTAGGAATAAACCTACATAAGGAGGAAAAAAACCTGTACTCAGAAAATAAGATACTGATAGAGAAATCAAAGATGACACAAACAGATGGAGAGATATACCATGTTCTTGGATTGGAAGAATCAATATTGTGAAAATGACTATACTACCTAAAGCAATCTACAGATTCAATGCAATCCCTAACAATTACCAAGGGCATTTTTCACAGAATCAGAACAAAAAACTTTACAATTTGTATGGAAACACAAAAGACCCCAGATAGCCAAAGCAATCTTGAGAAAGAAGAACAGAGCTGGAGGAATCAGGCTCCCTGACTTCAGACTATAATACAAATCTACAGTAATCAAAACAGCATGGGGCTGGCACAAAAATAGAAATATAGATCAGTGGAACAGGATAGAAAGTCCAGAGATAAACCTACACACCCATGGCCACCAAATCTATGACAAAGCCAAGAATATACAACAGAGAAAAGACAGCCTCTTCAATAAGTGGTGCTGGGAAAACTGGACAACTACATGTAAAAGAATGAAATTAGAACACTCCCTAACACCATACACAAAAATAAACTCAAAATGTTCTAAAGACCTAAATGTAAGTCTGGATACTATCAAACTCTTAGAGGAAAACATAGGCAGAACACTCTGACGTAAATCACAGCAAGATCTTTTTCAATCCACTGCCTAGAGTAATGAAAATAAAAACAAAAATAGGGCTTCCCTGGTGGCGCAGTGGTTGAGAGTCCACCTGCCAATGCAGGGGACGTGGGTTCATGCCCCGGTCCAGGAAGATCCCACATGCCACAGAGCAGCTGGGCCCGTGAACCTATGGCCGCTGAGCCTGCGCGTCCGGAGCCTGTGCTCCGCAACGGGAGAGGCCACAACAGTGAGAGGCCCACGTACCGCAAAAAAAAAATAAAATAAAATAAACAAATGGGACCTAATTGAACTTAAAAGCTTTTGCACAGCAAAGGAAACCATAAACAAAAAGACAACCCTCAGAATGGGAGAAAATATTTGCAAATGAAGCAACTGACAAGGGGTTAATCTCCAAAATATACAAATAGCACATATAGCTCAATATCAAAAAAAACAACCTAATCAAAAAATGGGCAGAAGGCCTAAATAGACATTTCTCCAAAGAAGACATACAGATGGCTAAAAAAAAAAAAACACAAGATGCTCAACATCACTAATCATTAGAGAAATGCAAATCAAAACTACAATGAGGTATCACCTCACACCAGTCAGAATGGCAATCATCAAAAAATCTACGAACAATAAATACTGGAGAGGGTGTGGAGAAAAGGGAACCCTCCTACACTGTTGGTGGGAATGTAGATTGGTGCAGCCACTACGGAGAACAGTATGGAGGTTCCTTAAAAAACTAAAAATAGAGCTACAATATGACCCAGCAATCCCACTTCTGGGCATATATCCAGAGAAAACCATATAATTCAAAAGGATGCATGCACCCTGATGTTCATTGCAGCACTATTTACAGTAGCCAGGACATGGAAGTAAACTAAATGTCCATAGACAGAGGAATGGATAAAGAAGATGTGGTACATATATACAATGGAATATTACTGAGCCATAGAAAGGAACAAAATAATGCCATTTGCAGCAACATGGATGGACCTAGAGACTTTCATACAGAGTGAAGTAAGTCAGAGAGAGAAAGACAAATATCGTATAATATCACTTATATGTGGAATCTAGAAAAATGGTACAGATTAACTCATTTGCAAAGCAGAAATAGAGTCACAGATGTAAAAAACACTTATGATTACCAAGAGGGGCAAGGGGGGGTGGGATGAATTGGGAAATTGGGATTGACATATATACACTACTTTATATAAAATAGATAACTAATGAGAACCTACTGTATAGCACAGGGAACTCTACTCAGTGCTCTGTGGTGACCTAAATGGGAAGGAAATCTAAAACAGAGTGGATATATGTATAACTAATCCACTTTGCTGTACAGCAGAAACAACATTGTAAAGCAACTATACTCCAATAAAAATTTAAAAAATTTTTTAATAAAATAGGATGAGATCCCCTATGTCCAATTTTTCATGGCACTTAGCCAAAACAAGGGCCTCCATAAAAATGGTGAGGCTATAGCTCAAACATCACTCTCCCATCATTGGAATCTCAGCCTGAGGATCCGCTTGACTTCCTCCCTCTGCCAAGGATAGCTGCCTCACCTTCCAACAGTTCACCCAAGACTCCTGAGTCATCTACATCTACCCCTACCTCTCCTGAATCCCCAACGTCCTCCACTCCCTCAAATTCACCACTTCCCTACCTGGTGCCCCCTCCTCCTCCCAACAGGTGAGCCCCCCTCCCTGACTCTCCCACCTTCATTTCTCAGTGGGCCTCCCTCAGGGACTAGTCCAATGCACACCCACAGCAGCGTTCAGTACCAGCCCTCTGGAATAAACAAGCTGTCCCCCTTCAGGAGGCCCCCAATGGAGAGGGCAGACTCACCACCATTTATGTACCCTTATCTTCTTCAGATCTATACAACTGGAAGGATCGATCGATCCAAGGGTTTACAGGAAGACCCTGTGGGAGTCCTTAATTTAGTCCAGGGAATATCCCACTTGAGCAGATGTCCAAACCCTCCTAAGCATCTTATACTCTGGGGAAGAAAAGGCACTGATTTTAACTGATGCAAGGGAGGAAGCTGATAAGACCAATCAAAATAATGTGGGGCATGCCGTATACCAGCCCGGAGTCCAGGCCATTCCTGACACGGACCCTGGGTGGGACCATCAAGAGCAAAGCGGTCAGCAGCACCTCACACATTTCAGGGATTTGATTCTTAAGGGCATTCATTCAGCTGGAAAGAAACCCATTCACTGGAGCAGGGTTCAGGGAGTCATCCAGGGGTGGAAGAAAAATCCCTCGGCCTTTCTTGAGTGCCTAGGAGAGTGCCTCTGAGCTACACAATGTAAAGCTGGAGTCAGGGGAAGGGCAGGCCATTTGAAGTCCCATTTCATTTCCCAGAGCAGCCCAGACATTAAGAGAAAATTACAGAAGGTGGAGATAGAGCCCACCACGTCCACTTCCCGGCTGGCAGAATCAGCATCTTGGGGGTTCAACAACCAGGATCCGGAGGCTGATGCAAAGGGAGATACACGAGAGCAACGAGCTGTCAGTCCTCTGGCCTCAGTGATTCAGGGTCAGTGGACCTCCCAAGGATGACGTCCCCCTCCCCAAAGGACCCTGTGATGTCTACGAGTTGCCCCAGCTTTTAAAGACCATATGCACAAGGGAGAGAACGGCTTCAAGCCAATCAAATCAGTGGGCACACTGCATGGAGGAGGGCCACTGGAAGGGGAAGGCCCCAAATGTCTCAGAAGGATACTAAGTGGACCACCATGTCCTGGTCCATCCTCACTGGTAGCACACATGAAAGAGAAGGAGGACTGAAGGGCCCAGGATCTCCTCAGAGTGCCCTGGAAATTGCCCCCGAGGAGCCCTGGCTGACCCTGACTTAGGGGGTAAAAAGTTTGACTTTATAGTTGACACAGGGGCCACCTACTCAGTCTTGAATACCTGACAAGGCAAAATGACCAAAGATAAAGATAATGGGAGTGGGAGGGAAGCCACAGGAGCACAATTTTATAGAGCCCCTTGAGTGTGATTTGGAAGGGAAAATGTTATCTTACTCTTTCTTATATGTCTCGGAATGCCCAATGCCTGTAATAGGAAGAGACTTACTATATAAATTAGGAGCTACAATTTATCTCAGAGACAAAAACCTTACCATTGAAATACCTAGAACTCCCTGCCATTCTGTAGCTCTAGCGCCACTGCCCTCTGCCAAGAATAATGGCTCAATTAACCTTGGGGAGATTAAAACCTCCATTTGGGCCCATGACACCACACTGTGGTCAGAGCCCAGAGAGCACCAGTAATTGTTGTCAAGCTGGGACCTGGCTACAATCACCCAAATAAAAAGACAATACCCCTTAAGCAAAGAAGCCCTAGGGGCATTAAGCCTGTAATAGAAAGCTACTCAAACAAGGGCTCCTTAGACCCCACCAGTCCCCTTGCAACACTCCGCGGATACTGCCGATAAAAAAAACCAAATGGAAAACAGGCTAGTTTAGGACCTCCGAGCTGTAAATGAAGCTATGGAGGAAATTCATCCCATGGTGCCCAACCTGTGCCCATTACACTCTACCTTAAACCCCGAGAGGATCTGGTATTCAGTATTAGACTTAAAAGACACCTTCTTTTGTGTGCCTGTAGCCCTGAAATCTCAACACACTTTTGCACTTGAATGGCAGGATCCTGGAAACATGAGAAAGCAATTGTGCTGGACAGTTCTGCCCCAGGGATTAAAAATTCCGCCACCCTTTTCAGAGAGGTTTTATCTGAGGATCTTGATGACCCTGAGTTAGAACAGGGGTCTATACTTCAGCAGTGGATGACATTCTAATCCCCAGCCCCGCCAAAGAGCTTTCCCACCATAACACAGTTAACGCCTTAAGTCATCTGGCTGAGAGATGGTGTAAAGTTTCAAAGGAAAAGGCCCAGATCTCCCTCCAGCGGGTAGAATACTTAGGATTCAGAATAGAAAAGGGGCACAGGACATTATCCAAGGAAAGAATCGATTTGCCAGATGTCACCCCCTCGTATGAGAAAACAGCGCCAAGATTCCCTGGGGATGGCTGGGTTCTGCTGCGTATGGATCCCCGACTTTTAAGCCCTTGTATGATTAAAAGGGAAGGACCTTGACCCTGTTGAGTGGACCCCCGATTGTGACCAGGCATTCCTGGAATTGAAAAACCATCTCACGGGAGCCCCAGCATTAGCTTTACCGGTCCTGAGCCGCTCCTTCTGCTTATACGTACGTGGGAGGGAAGGAACGGCCCTTGGGGCGCTTACACAAAAACTGGGACCTCTGACTCAGGTTGCAGGCTATTTTTTTAAACAATTGGACCAAACTGCTAAAGGAGGGCCCCAAGCTTACAGGCTGTAGCTGCTACTGCTCAGCTTCTCAGAGAGACTAACACATTAATTTTCGGACAGCCCCTGACCATCTGGAGCCCACACTACCTCCAACCCCCCCTAAAGGAAAGGGGAGCACATTGGTTACCCCTGGTCAAAGGCTCCAAGTCCAAGCCATGTTTCTAGACAACCCCCTGTGACTCTGAGGACCTGGAACATCCTTAACCCCACCTCCTTGCTACCTCAGACAGGTCCAAAATTAACTCACGATCGTGAGGAAGTTACAGAACAGGTTTACTCCAGCAGGCTTGACTGAAAGAGCTCCCCTAGAGAGAATGCAGAATTGGAACGGTTCACTGATGGAAGCAGTTTTGTGAAAGAGGGAAAACCAGAGGCAGGATGTGTGATGGTTTCCATCACTGAAGCGGTGGAAGCTAAAGCCTGGCTCTCTGGCTGCTCTGCGCAGAGGGCCGAATTAACTGTCCTAATCAGAGCACTAGAACTGGGGAAGGGGAAAGTCCTCAATATCTACAGTGACTCTAAATAGGCCTATTCAATCCTACACGCCCATGGGGCCATCTGGAAGGAGAGAGGAACGCTGACCTCGGGAAATAAACGGATGAAAAGGGCGGCGGTGGGGGTGGGGGGGGGTTGGAGATTACGCAACACGCCAAAGTAGGCGGCAGTTATTTACTGTAGAGGCCATCAAAAGGGAGCAGCAGAAATAATAAAAGGCAATAACAGAGCAGACACGGCAGCTAAAACAAACAGCAGAGGGTGGGGACAGACTTCACTCCTACCGGCTCCCCCGGACCCTAAACTCCTACAGTCCCATGTACACCCCAAAAGAAAGAAAAAACTCTTTGAGATGGGGCTATTTTAAAGGCCCAGGATACCTGGGATGGATGGTTAAGGATCACAGGTGGCCGTTCTTTCCGTCAGCTTTTGCACTCCACGCCCTCCAGGAAGCTCCCCAGAGCACACATTACGGGCAGGAGGCCCTGTATCAATGGCTCATCAAATCCATGACTACACCCAGTGTCTGAAGTCTCCTTAAACAGGTGGTTGAAGCTTTCCCTATCTGCCTCCAGAACAACTCCAACACTCACACCCCCCCCCCCCGCAAGGTCAAGGGAGTGACCTCCACCCAGTACAGAGGCACATAACCAGGTCAAGACAGGAAGATTGTTTACAGTCATGCCCCAGCCATGAGGAAACTTTGGATATTTGCTGGTTTTGACTGACAGCTCCGGCTGGTTGGAGGCACTCCCCATCCGAACTGAGACTGCCTTGGAGGTCTCTAAGGCCCAAGAAAATAATCCCTGGATTTGGGCTCCCTAAATCCACTCAAAGTGATAATGGGCCCGCCTTTGCTTCTCAAATTACTAAGGGAGTCTCTAGAACCCTAGGAATAAAATGGAGTTTACACTCCGCTTGGAGACCACAATCCTCAGGAAAAGCAGAAAGAACAAATCAAACTCTCAAAAGAAATTTAGTCCAACTATGTCAAGAGATTCAGCAGCCCTGGGTCTCCCTTCTCCCCATAGCACTTTTGAGAATGCAAACAGCCCCTAAAGGAAAGCTCAGGTTAAGCCCATACTAGATCGTGTATGGGAGGCCCCTCCCGAAGGGCCTGGCACAAAGCACTCTGACGTGCCATCGCTCTAACCAGTCTTGCTGCCGCTGCCCCTATCAAATGCCCCTACCTAAGGGAGGAAATGGCAAAAACACACTGGGGCTGCACTGGACTCTGAGCAATGCTTCTTCCATTACCCCACAACTTAAGTGCCCTGGGATCGACGCCTACGGAAAACTCGCCCATTGGTGCCCTCTGGACCAATTCCACGGATACACACAAGAACCAGATGGGAGACGCACTTGTTGGGGAGGGAAAATGCCCATCGTCTGGCGTTTAGTATGTGGCCCTCCTGAGGCCAGGGGAAAAGCCACTAGTTAAGAATCCCCTAGTGACGCCTGCTATGCAGGTGGGCCTTTCTCCCCACACTGCAAGGAAACCCCTCTTGGTCTAGCCACTTAGGGAGGTGGTTCAACTCCTCAGAAGTGCACCAGGCATGTGCTCCCCCTGGGTACCTGTTCCTTTGTGGCCCGAGAATAAACCAATTGCCCTGCGAGAACAACCCCAACTCCTCCTTCCCTTCTCCAGGATGGGGTCTAGCCTATCCTTGTTTAGATAATGCCCAATTTGGGGGACAATGGACGCTAGGCCAGCTAAGTTCTCGGAACCTAGTATCGGAACCTAATATCACTCAGCCCCGATATAAAAGGGCAACAGGACTCATTCTGGCAGGAGTAGGGATTTGCTCTTGTACTGGTGGCCCCCTGGGGAGGTTTCACTTACCATGAAATCACTTTACAAAATCTCACACGGGGCCTTTGAGGACTTGTCTAAAAATAGAGGGGACGCCTTACAAGGACTCTGAACTTCTTTGGACTCACTAGCAAACGTTGTCTTGATAGTAGGCTAGCCCTTGACTGTCTCCTGGCTGACAAACGGGAGGGGTGTGTGTGTGTTAATATGCTGCACATGTTAATAACTCTGGTCACACTGAGGTAAACATGAAAGATATATGAGCAAGCTCAGTGATTACATAGATATAGCACACAAGGTCCAGATCCAAGCTCTGTCTAGAATATGGTCAAACAGAGCCTCTGCAGTTTAACTTGGTTTCTTCCATTTCTAGGCCCACTAATTGCTATTATCCTCCTGCTTACTTTTGGGCCTTGCCTCCTTAACTGCCTTATCAACTTCATTAGCAAACAGTTTGAAGCCATCAAACTTCAGATGATACTAAGACAACGGTACCAGCAACTGGGACTGCAGCTGGGTGACTATCAGACATATTTTAGGCTAGTGAGGTAATAGTTCTGCTCCTCTAATCCAGGGGAAAACTGCACCCATGTTCAACAGGAAGCAGCTTCAGAAGACAGACTTTCGCCCAAGCAAGGTCCTGGAGTGACACTCCACCCTGTGCGGCAAACGGCGTCAGGACAGAGCAGAACAGGGCACGACTTGGCGGCAGCTTTTCCTCCCGGGGGTAGGGGGAGGTTACCACTTATAGAGGGAATTGATGTCAGGTTGGCTCATGGGTTACCAGGGAAACTAACAAAGGGGCATGACCCTCACCACCCCTTTGAAAAGCTATCAGGTGGAGATATTCTAATAGATTAGAACAATCACCAGCTGGGTCGGGGGCAAGTATGTAGGAAGGGCAGTGCCCCTCAAGAATGAGGAGCAACAACAAGGAAAGGGGGTATTTGTTGCCAGAGCTGCTCCAGGTCTTTGCTCAAAACCCATCAACCCTCACCTTTAGCAGGAATATCCTTGCTCAAAACCTGCCAACCCCCCTCCCCACCTTCAGCAGGAGTTAACATAAATCCTTAAGTTAAAGGGTCCAGAGATAAGGAAGCTACAAACAAAAAACCCCAGATGGAACCAGCTGGGACCAAGATGGCGACAAATCTGACCTCCAACAGACCCTGAGTCTCATTGTACATTGATTTTACAACATTAGCATATTAAATGACACATCTACCAGAGGCCATGATTGGATGTTAAGGACCAAAAAAGGATAAAACGGGGGTGGCACCCACTCCCTCAGAATAAACCCCGTCCCTTCCCTGGTAGATTAACACATATGCTGTCCCTGTCATTAGCCTCAATCCTCCTCCCTTTGTCTTTACTCTTTAAAATTAAATCCCTCTCTCCAGGTGGAGGAGAAGTTGATCTGTAAACTTAGTTCCAGCTTCTCCATTCTTTGGCCACTGAATAAAGCTTGTGCTGTGTCCTTCTCACCTTCGGTTTTGTTATTTACCTACTCGAACTCGAATGGAAAAAGAACACTGCCTTGCCAAGGCAGAGAGCCTTGGCCAGGCTAAGGCCCGAGCAGGGTCCCTATGACTTAATTCGGTAGCATAATGGCGGCCAACATCTCCCCAAGAGCATTGGGGTGTCTATGAGCTCTCCGTACTCACTTGGCGCCCCCCACTCATCAAGAACAGCCACCACGGGGCCCCACAAACTAGTGGACGGCCACCCCAGGATGCCCCCTGGAACTCTGGGCCCCCCCTGTTAGTGGACGCTCCCACAGGTTTCCAGTCCCCGTCCTTATTTCCCAACATCTCGGCACTCACAGGAGTTTCCTCAGTCCCCTGGCTACTCCACCAGTTGTTGGGCTGGACTCCACAGGCCTGCAAGGCCTGTACTGGCCCAGCTTTGAGACCGAATAAAGAGGCCAGAGTCAGCGACAGAGACATCAATGGTTCCATGGATTGGGGGAACTTACATGTCTGAAGCCAGGTCCTGGAGTGACACTCCACCCTGTGCGGCAAACAGCGGCAGGACAGAGCGGAACCGGGCTCGACTTGGCGGCAGCTTTTCCTCCCGGGGGTAGGGGGAGGTTACCACTTATAGAGGGAATTGAAGTCAGGTTGGCTCATGGGTTACCAGGGAAACTAACAAAGGGGCATGACCCTCACCACCCCTTTGAAAAGCTATCAGGTGGAGATATTCTAATAGATTAGAACAATCACCAGCTGGGTCAGGGGCAAGTATGTAGGAAGGGCAGTAATGTGAGAAGGGAGTAGGTGAAGCAGGCCCTAGTCAATGGGTGGCCTGATCAGACAGATATCTACAGCGATAGCTTGCTGCTATGGTGTGGGATCTCACCCCAGTCTTCCCAAATCCAAGAATACTCCCAAGTTGCAGGGGAGATGTCAGGTTATAGATCAAACGTGGATCTTCATTTTTAAAATTTATTTTTAATATGGCTTCCCCGAGGTCCATCTCCTTATGATAAGAACAGAATCTTCATGAAGATCTGGAACCTAGGTCTTCTTTCATAACCTTTTTTTTAGCTGTAAAGTAAGGATAATAATCCTAATTTGTTGGTGTATTGTGAAGTTTCGAGGTAATGTGTGTAAAACAGGTAGCTGTGGTTCCTGGCACATAAACAACCTTAGCTGTGCAAGGAAAACCTTACAAATTGATAGCAAAGCAAATATAATATTTAACCTCCAGAAAGAGGTTAATGACCTCAAGGAGCATGTAAATGAAGAGAATATATATTACATGAAAGCACTGAAAAGCTAATATGTGATAGAAAGTATAGAGGCTGCTCTAATTTTCAGACCCAAAGAGAAGAAATATGTAACAGTTAAGAGCATGAACTGAGGCCCTCATCACTTACAAGTCACCATGGGGCTTTGAACAATCACTCACTGTCTCTAAGCCTCAATTCTCTCATCTGGTCTAGAGAGTTGTTGAAAGAAATAATAGAATACCTGTAACGCATTGGGCATGGTCTACCACACAATAAATATTCACTAAATGTTGGCTTAAGATCACTGATAATGTATAATCACCAGCACTTGCTAACCTGGTACCTGAACATCATCTCAAACCAGGGCCATGTATGCACCCATCATGCCCTAGTCACTGAGAAAGGAGAAGCCTCCCTACTACAGCTGGGCATTGTAGATTTTAATTCTTGAAAACAAGCAATCTGAATGAAACGTGAGACGTAATAGATCATAAGTATCAGCAAAAAATGAGATCCTGTGAAATAAAATTTTGTTGACCATGCTATCACACGTAAGAGCAAAGTGAAAATGTTCACATTAACGTGAGTGTGACCCTCCTAGCGGTGTGCATGTGATGGTGAGAGGACATGCTTTTTTTTTTTTTTCTCATTAGGACATGCTTTCTTAAAGACCCTTTGTATAAATCTAGATGCGTTAGAGGAAACCATGTTTCATTTTGTCAAACCTAGAGATGCTTTGGTCTTCGTTGGACTTTTCCATCCTGCATGCTGCTGCCATGCTGTTGGGAAGGCTGGAAGCATCTGGCATGAATGGTCTGGCATGAAAAATCCTTCTTTTGTTTTGTGGCAAAATTCATATGACTGTAATCTGTCCTCAGAAGAGTTTTATTTTAGATTTTGTAGGTCCAAATTGAAATTACTTTACATGAAATCCATTTCTCCATAGAAAAGTGGCTCCTCTCAGGATTCAAATAGACTTTGTTCTTTCTTACACGTGCATAAATCAATTGCCACTTGAAGATGAGATTCCGACTTTAGTTCTGCGGGTGGAGAGTTCGAAAATCATCCTGTATCTTACCATGTCTCACCGTAAAGCCTTTCTTCCCAACTCAGTTTTCTCCTTCCTAGAGTTTACCAGATGCTGAGTCAGAAGCGTTTTCTCCTTTTGGAAAGCAACGTGTGTCACAGTTGTCCTCACACGTGTCTCTGGGGTTGGCTGCTCAGAATGAAATTGCTAGAGTGGCCAGAGAAGGCGAAGCTGGCCTCGTGTCCCAAACATGTCGTTCTTGAAATCACGTTTTGCTCTTTTAAAATCAGTTTAAAATACGTTCCCTTCTACCGGTTTACCCCCGTGGTACTTTTTGTTATGTTGAGATAAGTATGCTTGTCAGAATCTCTCCTGCTTGACAAACAATAAGGCTAACTGATGATTGTTATGGTTAAATAAATCCTTCACTGAAAGAAGAATGATCTGCTTTACCTCCTTATTGAGACTTAATTCCCTCCCTTTGGAAGAGGTGATGGACTGTTCTGGAAGCTGCACACATTGCCGCCTGCTCCCAGGTAGGTCAGGTGTGTCTGTCTGCACATGAGCAGCTTTCTTCAATAGACTCTTGATTCCCCTCATCATTTCCAGAAGCTGGAGGGCCATTAACTAATAAAGAACAGCAAGCTATCATTTAACTCTTGCTACCCCTACACAAAATATTTTTACGGATTCATGTCTTCAGTATATTCATCTGAGTGGACTCCCATGTAACTGCCAGCCAATTGGTAAATAAAACTGTAGTCTGAATTGATCCTCGGTAGTTGAAGAAGACTTGCATCACAAAGAAAATTACAAAACGAAACCACTTGTATTAGTTTATAAAGAGAGAAAAGGACTGGAAAATAGGATTTGCTAAACTAGGCAGCAGCCAAGATGTTGGTCAAAAGCAAGACAGACATGACATGGATAATGGGGAGAGGATCAAAGATACTGTTGCCTCAAGATTAGTTGCAGAAACAAGGAAGGTGCCTCAGTCTGCATTTTCTTTACTGCTAAAGAGCAAGTCATTCTGGCACTCCCTTAACACAATCATTTCTTCTTTTAAAATGGGAATTATAATTTGAAAACCAAGTTTTCTTCTCTCCCTTGTCCCTCTCCCCGTTCCCCAATCATTGTATTTTAGAAGTGTCTGGGATGATGATAAAATTAACTGTCTGGTCCCAGGGTAGCAGAATATCTAAGACAGGCACATCCCAAAGATCCTGCATGCAGGCAGCAATGGCGTAGTGCTATCACCTCTGGCTACAGCAGCTGGATGGGGCTCTGGGTGATCTCCTGTGGGGAGGGAGTACATGCCTAAATTTGTTTGGGAGATCTCTGGCTTATGTCAGAAGATGTTTCTGGAAGTGGATGGAGGAAGGAAGGTTTGTGTGTGTGCTGGGCAGTTAGTATGTGCCTGCTGTTTTGTCTAGTGTGTCCCTTCTTCTGAGGGGTGCCCACCCTTCACACCAAACACCTCCATCCCTCCTTCTGCCCCAGAGTCGACAGCGCAGGGCAGGGGAGTGAGATGAAATTCCACTCCTCCTTTCTTCCTTTTCTTGAACTTATTGAGCACCAGCAGTGTGTTTGGAGCAATGCGAGCTGCTGGAGTTTAATGAATTAAGGGCGAGGAAGGCCGTTCCTTGTCCTGAGGAGCCTGCAGCATAAAAGGAAAGACAGAGGTGTAAACAACCTCATACAAAATGATTTCTCAAAATCATGGCTCTGCACCAAGCTGATGGGGCCCAGAGGAGGGTATAACTAACTTCTAGGGTAATGAGGAAAATTTCCCTGAAATTGGTTTTAAGAGAATGAGTAAGGGTAGCGGAGAGGGCATTCAAAAGAACCATGGAAATAAGGAGTACAGCCTGTTTGGGGGGCTGGAAAGTCATGAGGCATTGTGGGACATAGGGATGGTGGTGGAAGGAGGGGGATATAATGGGAAGGGAGAAGGCAGGAAACAAAGTTGGAAAGATAGGTCAGGTGAGATGGGGAAGGGCCTGATAGGCTAATGCAGTGGTTCTCAAACTTTTCTTCTCAGAGCCCCATTACAATCTTAAAAATTACTGAAGACCCCAAGAGCTTTTGTTTACATGACTCCTATCTATCAGTATTAACCACATTTAGAAATCGAAAGTTATAACTTTTAAATAAGTATTAATTCATTAAAAATAATAATAAACCCATCCCATGATAACATAAACAGCATATTTTTATGAAAAAAAAAAACTTTTCTGAAACAAAAACCCACAATAAAACCATCACATGTTAACAGAAATAGCATTGTTTATGAAAAGTAATTTTTCCAAAACAAACAAAAAAATGTTTAATGAGGATTGGCATTGTTTTACATTTTCAAATCTGTTAATGTCTGGCTTAATGGGAGACAGCTGGATTCCCCTGTTTTCTTCTGAATTCAATCTGTTTTGATATGTTGTTTTGGTTAAAGCTTATGAATAAAACTGATCTTCATACAGATATGAAGTTGGAAAAAGGAGGAGTATTTTAACAGCCTTTGCAGATAATTGTGGATATTCTTTCTTACTGCACCAAAACTCAATAACTGGTAGTTTCTTAAAGGATTAGTTGCACTGTGGACTCTGAAACTGTATAATTGAAATTTTCAGCCTGTGACGTTACAATCCGTTGGTGTATCTTGCACTTAGGATGGCTCTCTTACCCATGCTTGATTTTGTAACACCGTGCATTGGTTATTTGGAAAGTACTGGCTCACTGAGTTAGGCAGATCTTCCAAATATTGATACGTTCGTTTACAGCCAACCAATCCTCTAGAAAAGCTTTTAAGCATTGGGAAACTGCCAAGCTCATAGTGTAGATATAAGTTTCCCAAAATTCTGATGTTTGCTTGAAAGCTCAAATTTTATCAGTGGCAACAAATACTGCCAGTTTTCCAAGTAATGGCAGGCAGGCTCACTTTGTTCATTTTCCAAAAAAAAAAAAAAAAAAAAAAGCGGGGGATGCCAAATACTCAAGCCTCATAGTTTGTTTGATAGTCCCCCTTCCAAGTGAAAACGGTCTTCCACGAAGAGTGGCTAGTTCAGCTCACAACTCAAGTCACAATTGCCATATTCCTCAAGGCAGCCACAGTACTTTAGGTACACCTTCCATATCATCACATGGAATATTTCAGAAGACTGTATTCCAGGGTGGAGATTTAATAAAATTAATAATTTTTGCTGCTTTATTGGGGACATTCGTACGCGAAGCTGGTGGTTTACTGAGAGCGTGCGGTGGTGAAGCCCGCTATCCTGCAGATACAGATGGTGTCCCTGCTTTGATTGGTGCCAAGATTCCAGCAGTTTTACCCCCATTGCATTTGCACCATCAGTGCCAATGTTAACACAGTGAGAAAGGCAGATAATATCATATCATTATGAGAAGAGTTTGACTTGGCCAACTCCTTGAACGGGTCCTGGGAACTCCAACGGATCCACAAGCTGCATTTTGAGAACTACTACGCTGAGAGATTAGAGGCTTCAAGTGGTAAGTAGTGGACAGTTCGCACCCACTGAGGGTCTTGAAGAGAGTGCTTTGGTTGGACATGCTCCCCTCGGGTCACTCACAGCACTCGGGCTTCTTACAGCACTTACCACGCTGTTCTGTAGAGTGTTATGTATCTGTCTCCCCAAGAAGATCGCACCCTGAGAGAGAGCCACGTCACACTCACCAAGCCCAGAGGCCCCTAGCTGGGACTCAATAACCACCGTTGCATGAAACCTTTGAGGGTGACTCTGGCTGCACTGTGACACTGTGGAGGCTCAGGACCTGCAGGTGACTTGAATCATCCTCTTGCCTATGAGGGTTTAGCCCATTTAGAAAAATGTGAGCCCATTCCTGTTTTTTGTTTGTTTTTTTAATAAATTTATTTATTTTTGGCTGCATTGGGTCTTCGTTGCTGCACGCAGGCTTTCTCTAGTTGTGGCGATGGGGGGCTACTCTTCATTGCGGTGGCTTCTCTTGTTGCGGAACACGGTCTCTAGGCACGTGGGCTTCAGTAGTTGTGGCATGTGGGCTCAGTAGCTGTGGCTCACGGGCTCTAGAGAGCAGGCTCAGTAGTTGTGGTGCACAGGCTTAGTTGCTCCGTGGCATGTGGGATCTTCCCGGACCAGGGCTCGAACCCGTGTCCCCTGCATTGGCAGGCAGATTCTTAACCACTGAGGCACCAGGGAAGCTCCCATTTCTGTTTTAAAATATGTCCAAGGAAGCTTTGACTGTACCTTCTTTTAACCCCTCACTTTCCAACCTGTTTCAAGACTATCTCCTGCCAGCCAGGGGTGTTCTAATTACGGACTATATGCCTTGTTTTTCTGGAGAAGAGATTTATGTGAATATAGAATTTGCTTTTATTTATCACATCCAAAAGGATCAGCTAGTACAGAACCTTAGTTTTGTTGGATTTGGTCATTGTAACATACTAAAAATTGTACTGACAATGTTAAAAATTCTTAACTATGTACGTTTTCAACCCTTGTTACTGACTTTTGATGGCTTTTTAGCAGGGCAAGGTAGACTAGAAATTATATTAATGTGCCTTTTTTTTTTTTTTTAACTATTCACTTAACTGTGGAGAATCATAGTGTAACTTTCCACTACCAGATGAACTAGCTTCAGGGGTCTGTTTTTTTCCAGAATATGGATGACCATTTTGTTAAGTTTGGTTTTGCCTCAATAAAATCTAAAGCCTCTGAAAAATCAATCTGAGAAAAGACACTGCGTGTTGGCAAATCATGTGTGCTCAAAGCTTTATGAATCTCTCTTCCCTGATTATGAAGTCATCTTTCACTCAGTTCAATAAAACATTTAATTTTGTCTGTATCTTCAGAGACAGAAATTCACAGGTCAGCTTGTTCACAGAAAACATTTAGTAAATGGAAGTATATGACCTTTCCAATCATCATTTCAGGTCAATTAAGGTTGTGTAAAAAATTCTGTTTTATCTTTTCCTCATGAAATTTTTGGGACAGAGATCTGGGTCAGAACTGGCTGCAAGTGGAAACGTCCCATACCCGCACTTACCCCGGTGATTTCACGCACTCTAGGGGGCCAGGAGCAACCCAGGGCTATACGAAACTATTTTTTAATAGTGGCACTAATCTCCACCTTATGTTCTGGGTTGTGATATTTTTTGATTCGCAGTTGTGGCCCTTGGGAACAGGTTTCCACTTGGCCATCCCCACTCTGAGAACTTCTAACTCACTGTCCAAGGATCTAATGTGGAGGTTACTCCAACTACCAAGTATATCTGTTCCAGTTATACACTCAAGGTCTGGAGAAACATCCACCATGGGCCCATTGGGTCCACAGTGAGCTGGATGATGGACTGGCCTCCATTTATTACCTGGCCCCTGTGAGTCCTCACTCTAACAGGGAGAACCTGACACCACTTTGCATATCCAGGGATCGCTGTCAGCTCAGATCTGTGTATAAGAGTCGCTGAAATGTCTGAGTAGTTCCCTTTCCCCAGTGTCCAGTCACTGATGTAAATGGCCATAGGTCACTTTGGGGAAAGCCAGCGGGAATCACCACAGGATACATAGCTGTGCGTTGCAGCACTTCTTCAGTTAGTAGGCGCTAGATCTGAAAATTGCTCATGTCTGGGGACTGAGCGAGGGAGTGTGACGTTTTATTGGGGTGTCCTCGGCCTCCTGCACCTTCCTTCTTTCTCTGGCTGTTAGGCAGCACTCTTACGGGTTGCCCATTTTCCCCCAGGGACACCACACCCTACACATCATCTTCACCTTGTGGGTCAAATTCCTTGGCGGCTCGTCCCGATCTAGTGCTCATTACAGCACTTGTAACCTCCGGGCTCTGGCAGGTAAGTGCTGCGGCCTGACCTCTGCAGTTTAGGTCCCCTCCCTCCCCGCCGTTATCAACAAGCTCAGCTCTGCAGCAGCCTCTCCTGTGTACACGAAGTCCTGGCCAGCAGAGGAGACCTCCACAGAACTTCCTAACGTTGCCGGTGCCCCCCTCAGCAGTGCGTTCCTGACGCCCTTGCTGAAGGGTATGTCTTCGGGCCTCACACCATAAATCCGGGCCAGCGTTCCCACTTCCCTCAGCCTCTGTACTGCTTCCTCTAACAGCTGCCAGAGCAATTCAAGCATTTCCACTTTGCTCAGCACGGACCACCACTCCCCTGGGCTTCTAAGAGCCACCCCAGCAGTAACTTTGTCTCATCCTCTAGGGTTCTTGCCAGGGTATTAAATCCTATATTTCAAGAAAGTGTTCCCAAGTCAATGTACCAAGTCTATATTCTGGTCTCTTGACCAAGTCCCTCAATAGAGGTGAAACCCTTGTAGATGTGATGATTTAGGCATCAAAATCCAAACCTAGGGCATTCTCCTGGCTCCTGCCATGCATGCATGCTAATTATTACAGCTCCTTTGGTGTACAGTCCCATTCCTCTCTTACCTGCCTAGCACATCCCCAGCCAGGTTATGCCGGGATTTGACCCTGGTCAGTTTCTGACCAGGCCAGAAACTGTAGGGGCAGCCCATGAAGGGTTCCTTGTTGCCTTGCAGCATCTTCTAGCATGGGGAAGTGCTAGCTCTTACCACGGAGAGGAAGTTCTGCAAGGCCTGTGAATTCAGGGGGTCTTGCAGAGTCAATATCTGCAGGGGCATCCATCCATATGTCCCTATCCCGCAGTCCAGAATCCCAGATTTTCTCAATGGGGATTCTGACCTTAGCATAACAAACCTGCCCTGACTGAGCATTTAGGCATTTCTGGAGCTCTGTGACTCACCTCAGCTCTCCAGTCCTCAGAAGGCTGCTCAGCTGTGTCTACTCTTCACAGCAGAAGAGAAGCGCCTCTTTTTAGCTCCTCCCCAAGAGGCCCTCTGGTGCTCACACTAGCCTTTAACTGCTTGTTCATGGCCTTCCATTTCTCATTATCCCTCTACAGAGCATCAACACCACAGCATTAACCAGCTAACCTCACTGTCCACGTAGGCACCGTCCCATCCACGCCTTACAAGTTCCTCCATCATTGCATCTGCCAGGGCACTCACCTCTACTGGAACGTTTCCCAGGTCACCACCAATGAAATCTTTAGCAATTGTGCACTGCTAAGGAACGTGGGGACAGAGTTCTCTTTGCCCCCCATGACGTGCATGAATTCTTCTTAATACCTATTTTCTTGGGTTGCTCCTGACTAGTGTTGCTGGATAAAATGCAGAATATCCAGTTAAATTTGAATTTCAGATTAACAACGAGGTTTTGTTTTTTGTTTTCAGCATAAGTTTCTATGCAATATTTGGGACATACTTAGGCTAAAAAAAAAAATCATTGTTAATCTAAAATTCAAATATAGCTAGGTAGCCTGTATTTTTATTTGCTAATCTGACAACCTACTCCTGATACCACTTGTGTTGGTTCAGGTTCTCCAAGAAGCAGCAGAGATGTATTGGGGACATGTCTGTAAAAGATAAAGGAGAGGAGCCCAGAGAAGTCTCTGGCACCTGTGAAGGAGAGGGCACATGGGAGGAGGACAGGGTAGGAAGAGTCTCAGACTGTACAGTCTGAGGAAGGTTTGACCAGGCTGCTGGGGAGTCCTCAAGCCAAGGTCACCCCTCAGAAGACTCCTGCATCACTCTCCACTGCCCCTGCCCCTCAGTATCGTCTGGGAGCAACCTGCAGGAAAGTGGCCTCAGGACAAAGGCAGTGGTGGACCCAGAGGGGCAGCAGCTGAGGTATCAATCTATTATGCTCCCCATAGCAGGAGATCTAAATGGCGCATTTCCTCGGGGGTCACAGCATCAGATTGGCTCCTCTGTCAGTTCAAGTTCTTTAGGAAGCAGATTCGAGTTAGGAACGTGAGAGGTCTATTGGAGGACAAGTCTGTGAAAGATAAAAGGAGACATAGCAAGTCTGGGCAGTGAAAGTCTTAGGGTTGCCATGCTGACACCAACCTGATGTGGAGCTCCAAAGAAAGTGCCCATTGCCTCACTGAGTGGAAATGACTAGTCCTTAGCACCCTTGCCATGCCCTGTCGTTGGCTGGGGGCTGTCCACCAGTGTCATGGCCTCAGCTCCAACACTGCACCGATGCAGCTTGGGTGTCAGCCAGCTGCACGCCTCACAAATGAATGGCCCCCTCTTTCTTTTTTCTTTTTGGCTGTGTTGGGTATTCATTGCTGCACAGGCTTTCTCTAGTTGCGGCGGGCAGGGGCTACTCTTTGTTGTGGTGCGCGGGCTTCTCATTGCAGTGGCTTCACTTGTTGCAGAGCACAGGCTCTAGGTGCGCAGGCTCATTAGTTGTGGCTCATGGGCTCTGGAGCACAGGCTCAGTAGTTGTGGCGCATGGGCTTAGTTGCACCACGGCATGTGGGATCTTCCCGGACCAGGGCTCAAACCTGTGTCCCCTGCATTGGCAGGCGGATTCTTAACCACTGCGCCACCAGGGAAGTCCAGGCACCCTCTTTCTTGAAGGTAGGTCTGAAAGATGCACCTCCATGGCTACCAGTCACCACTAGACAGAGTTCTGCACCATTTGTCAAGTACCCTTGACTGTGCTGCTGCAGTGACTACAACAATGAGTAACACCTAGTAACATCCCTGCCCTCAGGACCTTATGGTTTAGTTGAGCAAGGAAGAAAATCATAAGAAATAATTCTAAAGCAACGTGGAGTGGTAGCAGTGCTGGTGTACTATAATTTCAGGGTATGTTGTTGGTCTAGGCTCACCTGTTAGGTTGCTGATGACTTTCAAATGATATGGTCGCCATTCTGATTGAGACAGTGTAGCACAGAGGTTAAGGTGCAGGATTTAGAGACAGAGAACTTGGGTTCAAGTCCCTGATCCAGCGCTCAGTGAACAGGGACTTTGAGCAACGTTCAACCTCTATGGGCCTCATTTTCTGTTTCTGTTAAATGGGTAGGATATAACTTTTAGAACCTCACTTAATTTAACCTCCTGTAATACCATAGGATTACATGAGACATTCTGTAATGTTTAGAAGAATTCCTGGCCCATAGCAAACGCTTCCTTATGCTAGAATTCTTACTAAAAACTCATCTGAGATTCCCCAGCTAGGAAAAACTTGCTGAAAGGTTGAGAAGTCTACAAAGATTAAGCGATCCTCTAAATCTTCCGCTCTGGTTTGGAGTAAAAGATTAGAAGAAGCACAGTGGGAGGTGGTGAGAGGCCAAGGAGAGCTACCATTCTCAAGAAAAGTTCTGACCACAGCACTAACAAGCCAGGTGGCTGAGAGGCAGTTTTCAAAGAGGCGGGGTCCTGTCTCAGACACATAGCCCTGGGGTGTCACTAAACTTCTGCCGATTGCCAGTGCCCTTGTAGCAATGCACCCCACTCCTGGGACAGAAACCCAAGAAAAGCAGGGGCTAGAAAGGTCCTTTCAGCCATGCAAGAGGCTCCTTTCTGGGCTATAAAATATTTGCTAAAAGAAGGGTACAGAGTGGTTAAGACTGGTATTTGGAGGAAATGTCATGGGCTCAGAAGGGCAGGCTGCACTGGGTGGGAGGGCAACCTGCCTCTGTGGGGAGGACATAATGGGGCAGCCTTATCCATCTGCATATAGCAAAGTGGAGCATTTTTATTCGTTATAATTCCAGAGTGGCAAATTCTCTCTGGCAAAGGTATCAGAGAAAGACATCACATGGTGGGGAAGAACACATGTTGAGAGCTTGGAGTGCGTGAGCCATGAGGCCTGGTGGGTAAGAAGGCGGGGGAGCACAGTGGCAAGAGAAGTCTACACTGTAGGAGGTAGTACAGAAGGAGAGAAGAGTGTGAGGTTGAGAGTGAGAGGAAAGTCTGAAAAGGATTTTCAAGAACTGGGTTTGAGGAGGGACTTGACTAGGTTTTAAGTGTGCGTATGCGTATATTTTTTGCATAAACGTATTTTACATAAATATATCTAGTGTACTGGTTTTTTCAATGTGACACCAGACTGAGACTGGTCTCAGAAGTGGCTCAGTTGTATCTGGGTTAGCCGCATGTGCCCCCGAAGGCTGAGCTGATTGTGTCCGCGCAGCCAAGGAGTAGGGAGTTCACCCTGGAATCAGATAACCTAGGACTGTGGGTGAACGCCAAAGGTCAGGAGCCTGAGGCCTCTTACTATTCGCACAGTGCCAGTGGGGCAGCAGTGTCCCCTCCCTCCTGGCCCACAGTGCTGCGAAGCACAGCTGAGGCTGCTTCTCTGGTCAGACGGGCAGCACCTTCCAGAACCACAGAGGAGAGTCACACTCTGGCGGCTGGACTGGGTAGTCCAGAGCAAAGTGACCTTGAGATTTTCCCTCAACCGAATGCATGTCGATAGGATGGAATAAGATGTTGTCCAGTCTCTAGGATGCAGTCTGCCCCTTGGGCCCTTTCCATCGAGAGTTGCACTGCTGAGAAGTTAGGAAGGGGTGATTGAGAGGGATGAGACCCTAACCTCAGCCCAGCAACCAAGGATTCCAACTCCTGGGGATGGTGCATATGTATGAAGAAAACAGGGCTTCTCTTTATTGGGGTGGGGATTTCGGGGCAAAGAGCAGGCAGGAAGGAGCCCTGCGGAAGGTGGAGCCCTGGCACCCACACCTGGCTGATGAGGGCCCCTGTACCTGGGAGGGAGCCCAGTTAGACACGCCGGAGCCCTGAATGCATCCTCAGCCCTAGGAGTGAGCCGCAAATCTCAACGCTTCCGGAGGTGAGCGCTCCCGGGTGCTTTCTGAGCCAAAGACATCTGGCTGTTCACCCTCACCATCCCCCAGCCCCACAACCAAACTTCTACAAGGCTCTTCCTGTCTTAAGAGGTCCCCACCCTCCTCCAGCGGAGGCCCCCGAAGGCTATGAGAAGATGGCTGCCTCACTAAAACGAACGCATTCACTTACTCCTCAGCTTAAGCACGTCTCCAGCTAATTCATTCAACAATATATATATTTTTTTTTTTGCTGCCTGTGCTATGTGCTAGACTGGATGGAAGCTTAGAGAGACTATAGAAGTAGGGACCAGGTCTCCCCAAGTGTGTCTGCCACTTGTCAAAAGGAAAAGGTGGCTTGCCATATGGCAAGGTAGGACCATTATAGGATTAGGCCTGCCCATCTGCTCTGTCTAGGCTCTTTGCTAGAAATTGAAAATACACTGGCAAGTAAAACAGTTCCTTTCCTCAAGGGATTTACATTCTGTAGAGAAGACAGACAAGAAAGGGGCACTTTCGATCTGTAATGTAAGCGTGGTGATAGGTGGTAAGTACAGGACGTCAGGAGAGAGCACACAGGAGGGCACCCAGGCCAGCAGGATTTCGCTGGGTAGGTGGAGACAAGATTTAAAATAAGGATTCACGTGGACACATTATCCATTGATTCTCCATTGGTGCCCAGGAATCCCTTCATCAAGGTGCTATTGATTTTTTAAATTAATTAATTTACTTTTTTTGGCTGTGTCAGGTCTTAGTTGCGGCATGCAGGATCTTTTTGTTGCAGTGTGCGTGCTCTTCATTGCGACGTGTGGGCTTCTCTCTAGTTGTGGCGTGAGGGCTTAGTTGCCCCAGGGCATGTGGGATCTTAGTTCCCTGACCAGGGATCAAACCCATGTCCCCTGCACTGGAAGGTGGATTCTTTACCACTAGACCACCAGGGAAGGCCTTGTGCTATTGATTGTTGATCGGTGTATACAAGTCATTTAACAACGCCTGAGTATTCATACAGCAGGGCTGTTGTCAGACTGAAGGGGACCCGGGCTGGTTGGGCAGCGTGACGTGGAGCAAGTACCATTGCTGCAGGTAAGAGGTGAGAAGCAGAGCTCAGTCAAGTTCCCTCGAAAAGGAGAACTCCTATACACTGGGTCATAGGAGAAGGTGGCCCCAGAGCACTTGACAGGTAGCTCAGGCAGCAACAGCTCTGCTCAAACAGCCGGGCCTCATTGGAGGTCATGATGGGAATCAGACAATCACTGTGCTATGTCGTGATAAGGTTTGTTTTGCAAAGATTGTTGACTGTTTTTTCATTGTTTTCATCTTTCAACACCAGCACATATATCACCAAAGGTTTTGGTATGAGAATGTTACGATCACACACACAGAAAAAAAAAGTTGAAAATTGCTGCATTATAGTCTAAACCTCAGAGAAGCAAAGGGGTCACATTTTCTGCTTCCAACCTCGGTAACAACAAACACCCCAGTCTGAGCCCATTGCATGCCACTGTCTTGCTCTGAGAGGGTAAAGCTCACCAATGAAAGGGTTTAATCAAACTTTGCCTTTTGCGTAAATGACAAAGTGATTTCTCTACACATTTTTTGAAAAATTGTTTTCATTATGAGAGTTTGACTTTACTCCCACTTTCTGAAGAAAGGGCAGAGGAGATATTAACAGAGTCTTTGGCACTGCAGGTGACAAATTATCCACAAAAACTTTCAAGGCGGTGCAACTCTTCGTTGCAGTGCGCAGGCTGCGCATCGTGGTGGCTTCTCCTGCTACGGGGCGTGGGCTCTAGGCATGCGGGCCTCAGTAGTTGTGGCACACAGGCTCAGTAGTTGTGGCTCACAGGCTCTAGAGCACAGGCTCAGTAGTTGTGGCGTACAGGCTTAGCCGCTCCGTGGCATGTGGGATCTTCCCGGACCGGGGCTCAAACCCATGTCCCCTGCATTGGCAGGCAGATTCCTAACCACAGCGTCACCAGGGAAGCAGTGCAAACACAACCCAGGACCAGAGCCTCCTCACAGATTAGCTGCCTGAGGACGGAGAGGCAGCTCCTTGCCAGGGGGTTTCTTATGTTCCTACACTTCTGGTCCTCTGGGGTGGTATTTAGCAGTGACCTCACAGGCTGGAGTACTTTGAAGATTCTACTATTTGGGGATCCAGACACTGAATTTGAAAAAGCGCCACTCACTCTGCACCAGGCCCGGCAAATGCCCCCAAAGCGAGCTTCCCCTCAGGTCACACAGATGGTGTAGTCTGAAATGAGGAGCTGCCGGAGTGACTCTGGGGCGCTGGGAAGCTGTGAGTGGAATGGCCTCTGAGAGCTGGAGAGGCAGTTTAGAGCCATAAAGGGCCTTAGGAAATTGCTGTTCCCTCTCCAGATGCTCTTAAAGGACTACTTAAATATCTCCACCATCAAGTCCAGGTTTATCTTAATTCACTCTCCTCAAGTCAACCCTGCCCAGCGACAGACGGCAACTCAGAGGCTGGGCCCTGCTGTGCTCGGGGTTGTCCCTGCAGAGCACAGGCAGACAAGTTCAAGTGCGAGTTTGATTGACAGGGCTTTGCGTAATCATTCACTCCTTTGCTCCCCCTCTTCCCTCACAGCCAGGCCATTTAGGGATGACAGCCATGACAAATGAAATGAGAGGAGTCTTTCTATACTGGTTTTCAAGAGCCAGTGACAGGGAAGAAAGGGGAGGACTAAAATGTTTGAAGATTTTAAAAAAAGGGGAAATTCTCTTTTGCTCCCCCTCCCCCCACTGGCCTCACCACCCCCCCCCCCCACACACACACATGGGAAAAATGATGGGGAAACAAGAATAGACTTTGGAGGGTCCTGGAGAGAGGGGCTGTGGTAGGTTAGAATTTCCAAAGATGTCCCCCATAACAATGTCCCCCATCCCACATGCTGTCCTTACGATGTGACTGTGACAGTTTTCCCAAAGACAGGTGGGGTCTATGTCCCCTCCCTTTGAGTGTGGACAGACTAGAGACTGTCCAGATCTCTAGGTCCTGTCTGATCGCTGGGCCCTGCAGAGTTCTGCCACCACACCTAGCCCATATTCTTTGCATATGTCTGTGGTGGTAGCTCTATTCCAAGAACAGGCCTTCTATTTAAATTTTTCAGGCAGTTAGAAGGAAGGTTAAAGGTTCTTCCTGAGTCTTTTGGGTCTTGATTGTTTTCCGCTCAAGGTAAATTCTGTGGCATTTGGGGGTGGCCAATTTTGCTCCCCTATAGTCTTCAAGCTTAATTCTCTAAATTATTCATTTGAAAATCATATCGTGGGGACTTCCCTGGTGGTCCAGTGGTTAAGAATCCACCTTTCAATGCAGGGGACGCGGGTTTGATTCCTGGTTGGGGAACTAAGATCCCACATGCTGCAGGGCAACTAAGTTTGCGCGCCGCAACTACTGAGCCTGTGTGCTCTAGAGCCTGTGCACCACAACTACAGAGCCCGTGTGCTGTAACTACTGAGCCCGCGTGCTCTGGAGCCTGTGCGTCACAACTAGAGAGAAGTCTGCGTGCCGCAACGAAGAGCCCACCCAGCACAACGAAAGATCCCCACGTGCCGCAACTAAGACCCGATGCAGCCAAATAAATAACTATTAAAAAAAGATAACTATTAAATCATATTGTGGCTGTCTCTAGTCAGAGGAATTGTGGGTGAATCTGTTTTGAGATGAACTTGGTGAGCTTCTCTAGTTCTGATTGGGACAAAGCCGAGAGGAATGTTTTATTTGGTTCAAGTCATTAACAAGAGAAAACAAAGCAAAACCACCAGAGTCGAAGGTAACACAAAAGTTGGTGTTTGATTCTGACCTTGAACCGCTCCCTGGGCAGTCAAAACTTTATACAATAACTTTCCAACTCTGGCTTCACTTGGGAAAACAATTTTCATATGTTGCTTTAAAGCGTTGGATCAAATGAGGTAAGACTCCTTTAGGGATTACAGTTAAAATGTTATTACAGTTAAAATATCATTGCTTTCCCTGATTCTTGTAATTAAAGTCTGCAGCCTCATTCTGGGGAAGATGATGAGTTTTCATGTTTTTCCACGAATGATGCAGTGTGTGAACCGATAAATATGGAGAAGGATGATACCAACACACATTTACTGTGCCCACACGGTTACTGATGGACAGAGCTCCCTTGCACAGAGCACACCACATTTTCTAGATTCAGGGAAGTATTTCCAAGATGGGTGATACAGCCCCTGACCTCCCAGCCCTGGGGGTGGGGAAATACAAGGTATAAAATTATAGCTGGCAGGTGTGGTGGAAAAGACAAGAGGGGGAGAGAAAAAGGAGAGGGGCAGGGTCTTGTGGAGAGTGGCCTGGAGCTGATATTCCCAGGAGTGACTGCCTGTCACCCAGAGCACTTAGCTCTAGACATGACAGTGGGCACATGCCTGGGTGGGAATAGGAACTATATGTGCAGTGAAATTCTGCCGTACATGCAAGTGGGGTATGAAAACTTCAGTTGTCCAAATGCAACCAAGCAGGACCCTATGGGGCCTTTCTGGGACAGACCCTTCTCCCATATCCCCTGCTTTAGCTCCTCTCTGAAGTGCACAGATAATAGTGTCTAATGCACATTTCCTGAGTTGTTTTACAGATGCCGAAACCCCGATCAAATGGAAGACGTTAACTACTTGATGAACATGAGCGCATAGCCCCCAGACCCACTGGAGCCTGAGGATTGATAGTTAACCCCTGTGACCCCACCCTGTTACCTCACCATCAACCAATCGGAGAATTGTGCACGAGCTAATCAGACACCCTGGGACTCCCCTCCCTCACCTGGCCTTTAAAATTGCCTCCCTGAAATCCATCGGGAGTTTGGCATTTTGAGCACGTGCTGCCCTGGACTCCTTGCCTGGTGCCTTGCAATGAATGCTGCACTTTCCTTCACCACAAGCTGGTGTCAGTAGATTGGCTTTACTGCGCATGGGCGAAAAGACCCAAGTTTGGTCCAGTAACACAAAAGCAGGGTGAATAGAAAACCTTTTTCTATCTGTATTGTCACATAAAGCACAGAAATAAAGAGAGCGAAACACACACAACTGACTATATAGGAACTTGAAGTCCCAAATGACTGAAGGCATCTCTTCCCAAGACCCTCACGCCCCCCACCCCAGGCCCTTTCTAACCTTCCCGTCCTCCAGGAAAAGGGCTTGATTCCACCTTTGAGAACAGCACCGCACAGGGGATGGGAAGCAGTCACAGTAGAGCCAAACTGCTGTCGTATCCAAGCTGGCGTTACGTTCAGGAGCATTCCCGGGGGTTTACTGTAGGCACAGTCCTGCTTGTCCTGATGTCCCCTCCCCTCCTCTCCCAGGAAGCCCTGGAGGCCTTGGAGCCTTTCTGGTGGTGGCACCACAGTTGCTTTTCTGGTTGGTTGCGTAGGGAAGCTGAATTTGCCACCTCGCTTCCCCTCCACCCTTAGCCCTCGATGTATAAATGAGGAAACTGAGACCTGGAGACACTGGGTGACTCACATCACATGATGAGGGTGTTTGAGAGCCAAGTCAGGACCCCTTATGTATTGCCCTGTGCTCTTCTGCCTGCTGTTATATATCACCAGACTGTAAACATGAGGGTGGGAGTATTCCTTACCTTTGTGTTGTCGAACCCAAGTTCTTGTACCTGATGCACAGTGAGACCAAACAGACTGAAATGTCAGAGTTGGGAGCTGAGAAAAATTTATTGCAAGGACTGAGCAAGGAGAACAGCAGGCTTGTGCTCAAAAAGCTCGAACTCCCCCACGGTTTTTGGGGAAGGGTTTTTATAGGCAAAATTGGGGTGGGGAAGGGCTGCAAGGGTGTGTGACCTTCCTCTGATTGGTTGGTGGTGAGATAACAGGTTCCAGGAATCTCAGTCATCAGCCTTCTGGTTCCAACCAGTCTGGGGTCCACGGGCTCAGGCTCAGCCTGAATTTTTCACCTGGATGGGGGCCTTAGTTCCTGTAGAAGAACTCAGAGATACACTGTTATGTATATTCCTTGAGGAGGAACCAGGACCCTGCCCAAAGCCTGCACTATTGTTTGCTCTTCCCTTGTCTCTGCATCCCCTCCCTTCTGTAATTAGTAACTGTTTGAACCTGCCCTTTGGAACTCAGGGAAGGTCTAGGAGGCTGAAGCCTTTCACCTACGAACAAGAAACAGGGGACACGGAAAGGCTTTGGTACCCGGGAGAGCCCCACGATTTCAATCCCCCTTTTCTTAGATACCCCTCAGTCTTGTGGGAAACAGGTATAAGAATAATAAACTCAGCAGAGGAACTTGGTTTGAGGGGGACTTGGCTTTATTTCTTTGCATCGACCTCAGTACCTAACGCATGCCTGCTACATCATAGGCCCTCAAGGAACGTGTCTGAACCAGTGAAGGCCCAGTGGTTGTTCTAGATGTGCAGCTGGAGAGGCAAGCGGATGTGGGCTGAGGGCCCAAACTCCCGCCGGTTCCCAGCCTGTGTGTGTGGCTGGCAGGCACGGGAGCAGTGGCTGACCCACAGGTTTTCTCTGGCTGGTCTTCCAGCCACTGAAAAGATCTCACCTCCCAGGAGAGTCTGATTTAGCAACTCACCCTTCACTTTTTAGGAAACTTTTCACCAAAGAAGATGGCTTCGACCTCTGAGATTAGCTGGATTTGCTATTCATTTATGGTTTAGAGTTTATTCTTCAATTTCAGCACTCCCTTCAAGATCTTCTTTTCCAAAAATAGCCTGTCAGTTCAGCAGTTTGATTTCTGCTGTCCTGTTGCTTTAATGCATGTCTCTGTAACCTAAAAAAAAAAACCAAAAAACACATGTCTTAGCTACTGATCTCAGCTGTGCTCTCTCTGTGGGAGCTAGATTTATTTTTGTTACAGAGGTGTTTTTCCTCCCCTCCCTGTTTAGCAGTTTGTTTGCTGCCATTAAGAATAGTTTTGTGATTTTTAAAATATTTTATTTACCCGAGAGCAGTCAGCGCTGGGAGGAGGAGCTGGTAAAGAATCCCTGATACCAGCCCGGGTGCACCACGCCAGGTTCATGCAAATCCCCCGGCTGAGGACAGATGTGGCAGCACCCCCCATCCCGCTGCTAACGGGGCGCTTTCACACCTGAGCTGGTCCTGTGCGACATCCACCTGGCCAGGCCACTGTCCACCTTGGCAAAATGAGAGAGTATCTGCTCTCCTGACACTGCTAGCTGATTGGGCATGTGAGAACCACCTGGGAGCTCTGATAAAATACCTCAGCCCTGGCTCCGCCCTGGGACTCTAAACTAATTGGTCAGGGGCTGGGCCTGGGTACCAGCATTTCTGAGTTTCCCAGGGGATCCTTAAGGGCAGGAACTGGGGAGCTAGGTTAAAGCCAGGACTGAATGGCTTTCTTGTTGCCTGTAGCATCAAAACTTCTCACGAAGGTTGTGAGTACTACAGAAGTTTGGATAAGCTGCTACCTGGAAAGTCTCTGACTCAGTGAATGATGATGGTTTGAGCCCAGGAAATTCAGTGGGGAAATGAAAAAAAAAAAGCCTTGCTCTATACAGCTATTAACAGGCTCTCAGCCAGATGCTTAAAAAAAAAAAAGTTAGAATTAAACCATCGCTTTGGAAACAACCTTCATGTGAAATTAAAAATCACCACCACCACCACCACAACAAAAACACCAGTTATGTTTTAAGACATTAGCAGTGATAAAGGATACTTAAGTACAAAAAGTAGAATAGAAGTTAGCGGCCCTGACCTCAGTCTTTCTTACGTACAAGGTGGCTTTCCAAGAAATTGCTCCATATCATTGTCAAACAGCCTCACCTCCGGCCTCTCGATTTGCTCTGAAGATCAGCCAGTGAGAGGCTGGAGACATGGTGCGCTAAATTGTACCCACCCCTCAGCCCAGACCAGGAAAGAGTGTCCTGTCCTAGGCTCTGAGCTTTAGGGGCCCAGCTCTGGCCCGAGCCCCACCACGCTCCTCCCCACGGACCAGGAATCCAGTGGGTCAAGGGGAGGTGCGTGCTCAGAGTTGTAGACCCTCTCCTGGGCCAGGCACCAAGTATCCAGAGCTCAGTATACCCTCCCTCCACTATGGACTGAATGTTTGTATCCCCCCAAATTTATATGATAAAACTCTAATCCCCAATATTATAGTAAGGCCTTTGGGAGGCAATTAATGGGTCATGAGAGAAAGAGAGACCTCGTGATGGGATTAGGGCTCTTAAAAGAGACACAAGGGAGATGATCTCTGTCTTCACCGTGTGAGGACACAGCAAGAATGGGGCCTTCCATACACCAGGAAGAGGGCCCTCACCAGGCATTGAATTAGCTGGCACCTGAATCTTGGACTTCACAGCCTCCAAAAGTATGAGAAATAAATGTCTGCTGACCAAGCCGTCCAGTCCATGGAAGTCTGTTAGAACAGCCCAAGCAGACTAAGACACTACCCCAGTGTTCCTGAGCCCCCTGCTGGGCCCTGAGTGGGCCTCTCCCCCAGGCCACTGTCCCACAGCTGACGGCTTTGCTGGCACTTGTCTCCCGGGGCCTGAGGAGTGGCCAACGGTAGCTGTTTGCAAGGGTATGGACATGTAGGCTGGGGTGCCACTTGTATGGAGATGGAGCCAAGGGTGGGACAACAGGATGAGGTGTGCCACAGGCTGGCCTCGCTGTCCCACTGCATTCAAACATCGCACTGAGATCCTAAATTTGAACCCTGTCCTTCCAAGCCATTATGAAGATATATTTGTCAAAATGGGAGGATAGAACATACTTTTCGGGGCAGTTCATGAGCTTGATTTATAGCTTCTACAGAGTTAGACCTATGGAGTATAGGCCTTCCGTTGTGCTCCTGTGTGGTGGTTCATAATGTAATGTATACATAGTGCTACATGTACGAAACACACAATCCAACTGTCTTCACATGTCAAGGGCCTTTCTGCCTTTTTATTATATATTATGAAGGACCTGTATATAGAGATCATTTCTATTAGTCAAGCGTTTCTATTCATCCTGATCAGATTTTCCACCCCTTGACTTGCAAATGCATTGTGCTCCTACAGTTGTGTGAGAAGCAGTTACTTTCTGAGGAGTGGGCCGACGATAAAACCCCTACGGCAGTCTTCTGAACAGCTGGGCGAATGTGAACAAGTAAATAATTTCTTCTTCAGTGGAAAAACAATTCCACAAGCACCTGCTTCCTACCTCAAAGTTAGTCACTCTTCCTTTGAGTTCCAGTTGGCGCACATTTCACAGTCCTTGCAGAAATGTGTTTTGTTCCTGTCCTCTCCACTAGGTTCAGATCTCCTCAAAAGCAGGTACTGCACCTTCCTCCTCTTTAGAGTCCCAGCACCCACGGTGCTGGCACACGGTGTCCTTGCTTCTGTAATGGTCAGCTTTCTAAAACATCTTTTCTTTAATATGAGTGATTCTATCTATTATTAGCACTGTGGTATATTGCAACTGTATATAAAAAGCCATCAGAATTCTGTTAACCGTTATTAAAAGAATAGATAACTTTTTAACATAAAAACTTATGTTAAAGGATGTGGGGAAATATTTTTCATATATGGCAATTCTCTCACTATGTAAATCTTTCTACACATCTCTGATTATTCTCTTAGATAAATTCCTGGAGGTGGATCTGCTGGGTCAAGGAACATGCATTTTTTTTTTTTTTTTTTGCGGTACGCGGGCCTCTCACTGTTGTGGCCTCTCCCGTTGCGGAGCACAGGCTCCGGACGTGCAGGTCCAGCGGCCATGGCTCACGGGCCTAGCCGCTCCGCGGCATGTGGGATCTTCCCGGACCGGGGCACGAGCCCGTGTCCCCTGCATCGGCAGGAGGACTCTCAACCACTGCGCCACCAGGGAAGCCCAGAACATGCATATTTAAAAAGCTATTATTGATTCACAAGACCAAGCTACTGTATTGACTGTCTAACTCAGTGCCCTCCCTCCTCCAAGGCTTGGGAACCCACCTGCGGAGAGGGCCTGAGCTACTCTGATGCTTCCTCCTCCCTGTCACTCTGCTGCTTCCAGTTAGCAAGGGGTGGGAGAGAGAGAGAAGGGGCAAAAGCCTTAGCACCTGGTGTGGTCTTGTCTGGGGATGCATGTCCTCTGGGTATCGGGCATCTTGTGGAACATGTGGTTAAGTTCTTCAAGACTCTGGGGGATGCCTCCCCTCAACAGTTATGCCACATGGAGATGTGCTTCCATTGGACCTTGCCCCCCCTGCCCCCAGTTCCAGCCCACATTACAGCACCCCACAGGCTCTTGCTGCTGGTTGTCCCCTGGACAGGGAGCCAGAAAAGCAGCACAGCCTGGCTTCCTTCCATGGCACCCGCTTGGCCCCAGGCAACTCATGCCTCCTTATCACACCAGATGACAGTGGTGGGGCGAGAGCAGGCTGCTTCTTCTCTTTGTGGAGCCATCCCTAGCCAGTTCCTTTTTTCCTGCTCAGTACAGAACACAGACCAGTAGTTGCACTTTAAGCAAATGTTCAGGGGTTGAGAGGCCTTTCTCTCCTCAAAGACACTCCCAAACTCTGCAATCCGTTCAACTGGGATGTGGGGACAGGGAAGCGCTCTCCCCTGGGTCAGGAACTCCCTATGCCACATCTAATTTCCACGTCTTGGGCTTATAGAGATTTGTGAGGAGGTGGGGATGGGGGGGTGTGGGGGATAGTAGGTATGGGGTTAACAGAGGCTGTGGGGATGGGTCTGGGAACCCTCTGTAGGATGGAGAGATAGGTAGGGTCTCTGCACCTGGATTTTAGCCCCAGAAATCAGACGATAGGAAAAGTTCCACTGGAAATTCTCTTATAGTGATTGGTTAAGTAATCACGATAAAATCTCTATGAAGGAATAAAATATGGCTGTGATTTTGTGATTTAAAGACACATGTATTTGGTAATTCAGAGGACTAAAACATATTTCTCATATATATTTGGTCTTTGTCCACAGTTCCTGGCTCACAGCTCCCCAAACCCTTGAAATTTCCTGAGTGATAAGAGCAAGGAGAACATCTTTTGTTATAATATTTGGTCTCTTGACTTCAGTTCTTGAAGTGCTTCAGAGCCATAAATGTGAAATGGGTGTCTTGTTATTCATAACAAGCCCCTTTCCACTGCAACTGAGTTTATGTTAATGAGGTAACTTTTGGAAAGCATCTAAGGACGGGGGCTGGTTGCCCGGGCAACCAATCAGGAATACAGGGTTGGAACTTTCAGTCCCACACCCTGATTTCCAGGGAGGGGAGAAGAGCTGGAGGTTGATCAGTCACCAATGGCCAATGATTTAATCAATCATACCTATGTAATGAAGCCTCCATAAAAACCCAAAAAGAAGGACAGTGTTCAGAGCGTTTCCTGGTTGGAGAATACATGCCATTATGTCAGTCTTCAAACATCACAAGGACAGAAATTCCTTTGCTTGGGACCTCATCCTGTTTCTCTTCATTTGGCTGTTTATTTGTATTCTTTAATATCTTTTGTAATAAATCTGTAATCTATTGAATAAACAGGTTTGCTGAGTTCTGTGAGCTGCTCTAATAAATTAATTGAACCCAAGGAGAGCGTCATGGGAACCTCTGATTTATAAGCAGTAGGTCAGAAGTACAGGTGAAAATCTGGACTTGTGATTGGCATCTGAAGTGGAGGGCGGTCTTATGGGCTGAGCCCTTGTGGGGAATCTGTTGCTACCTCCAGGTAGATAGTGTCAGAATTGAGTTGAATGGTAGGACACCCAGCTGGTGTCAAAGATTGCTTGCTGGTAGCAGGGAACCTCCCCTGCTCCCCCCTGCATCTACACATTGGAATTGGGGATTGCGTACAGAATCCTCTTAGAAGCCATTTGAAATCTGAAGACTACTTAATGGGAAGCATTTATTGATATACATTTAATGATTTTTGCTACACGAAGAACTTAAGCTCCAAAACCACATAATCCCATGTTTGTAAAATACATATTTTATATCTATAGATGCACAGAAAAAAATCATTAGAAGAACATTCACTACGTCATTGTTTGCCCAGAAGGACATAATTGTAAGTGATTCTCTTCACTGTCATTTTGAGGCTTTTTACATTTCTACGAGCACGTTACTTATTTTGATAAGTTAAAAAAAATTATTTCTGAAAAATAAAATTAAATGTTAACCTCCCTCCTCTCCACATCCCCCTCCAAATGTTCTTTTTCCTTATTAACTTTGGAGTTTTCAGTACCAATGAAGCTGTTCTCCATCCAAGCTAATGAAGGAACTGAAATAAAAGCCACAAGTGCTGATGCTAAATTCTCAACAATCAGCAAGAGCACACACATGCAGGACCTGCTTCAACAGAGGCCAGTGGAGCTCAAATACAGTAGCCTCATCAGCAAGTGTTTGAGGAGGAGTGCCTGGAACAGAGGTCTGCATCCGGATGCACACTGGAACCACCTGGGATGCTTTAAAAACAACTGATATGGGGGCAAAAGAAGTAAAAATCCGGAGTGATTCCAATGTGCAGCCCAGGTTCAGAACCCCTGCCCAGGGGTGGGAGCCTCACCTGCAAGCCTGTTTGCCCCATTGTCCAGGCACCTTCTCTGGGAGTTTCCTGTGTCTTTTCCTATGTCAATTGTCTGAAAGTATTTAATTACAAACATAGTCCCCAAAATTATAACTAAAAGTAGGAGGCAGGAAGGTAAAGATTTTAGGCTATATGCTGGATTGATTAATGTCCCCAAAATATTCATGTTAACCTGGAACCTTTAATGTGACTCTATTTGGAAATAGGGTCTTTGGAAAAGTAATCAAGTTAAGATGTGGTCATAGTGGCATTAGGGTGAGCCCTAAAGCCAATGACTGGTGTCCTTATAAGGAGAGGGAGATTTGGAGATACAGAGACACATACAATGGGAAGAGGGCAACGTGAGGGTGGAGACAGAAATGGGAGCAATACAACTATAAGCCAGTGAATGCCAAGGAGAGCCAGCCACCACAAGGAGCTAGGAGAGAGGCAGGACATGGAGTCTCAGAGCCTCCGGAAGGAGCCTACCCTGCTGACAGAACTGTTTCAAAATTCTTCCCCAGAAGCAGAGAAATGATGCCCCATTACATCTCTGTAAGAGGGAAGTGCTCTCCTCAGCACAGCTCTTTTCTGGACCTCAAAGGTCTCACCTCTGCATGCCCAGTTCTCTTTGTGTGCGTGGAAAAAATGCATCTTAGATAATACATGTCAATTTTCTTTCAATTAGGCGTAGCACAGGAGCTATTTGGTTTGCAAGGTGGGAAAAAACCCCACTATACATTTTTCTGCCATTGCTTTTCCTAGCTCAGTCAGGAGACTTTTCTTATTAAGAGTCACTCACCTGGTAACTAATGAGAATTGCCAGCCTTTGAAAAGCAATTACTTCTAAGTAAAATAAGCACTTCTCTGAAAGAGTCAGAAAAGGCTGTACATATTATAAACAAGGCACTATGTGAGCAGGAGTTCACTACTTCTGCTTCAATCTTGAAAAAATTCTTTCATCAGGATTATCTTTAACAGAGAATGGGAGGATGGTGAGGGAGGCCTTAGGTGGTCATTTATTTCCCAGCTTTTTGGGCAGCACCAACTATGTAAATTAAGTTCCATTCAACCAGAAGAATAATTACTGCATGCCATCTATGTTAGGGGCTGGGGATGCAAAGAAACCGCTGCCCTCAGGAAAACCGCAGTCCACAGGGAAGGTGGACAAGCCACAAAGGATTAGAGCACAAGGGTAGTGCAGCAGCATCTATGAGCTGAAGACATGGCAGGGAGTGACCTTCTAACTAAACACGGTGAATTGAACGTGGATGTTTACCTCTGCTTCCTCCTGAAACCACTGAAACGAGAGTAAAGGAATACAAATAAATATGCATAAACCCCAAAGGACACAGAGAACTGGGGAGGAAACCACAACAAATGTGAAATATCATCCAATTTGGTAGGATGGAAAACAGAGGCAGGAGAGGAAGAAATCTTACTACCAAGTGCCTACAGAGGATGGAGAATTGTAGACACCTGAACTATGGGACGTGACGGTGGGCACGACGTGAAACACAAGAGGTTTGGTTGAAATTCTGTTTAAGGAGAGGTTAGATCCCAGGTCACTCGCCAACTGGAGTAGCTAAGAGGCTATCCCTCTCTACCCAAGTAGGTAGGAGACTTATGGTTGGAGAGCAGGACCTAGAGGGGCTGCAGTCATAGCAGAGAGTGGGGCAAAGTGCTGTTCTGAGAGTGAACATCGACATCTGAACCATGTGACTCTCTGCCCTCTTCCTCTGTCCCCACTTCCAGGAGGCTGACACCAGGTGTACAGTCCTCAGGCAGGAGACTAGCAGATTCTGGAAAAGATGAATGGCCCCAATGAAAAGATATGCCTATAATGACAGGTGGTACTTCTGGGGTCTGGGGAATGGAAAAAGAAATCCAGGTCCCTCCTGAATCATCTCATAATCCTACAGATCTCCAGCCTAAAGTCTACACATACATGGACAAGCCCCTCCCCCCATGGCCACACAGAGCTTCAGTCAACCTTTCAATGTTTAGTGAACAGTATACTCAGGGAATTCCCTGGGGCTCCAGTGGTTAGGACTCTGTGCTTTCACTGCTGAGGGTATGGGTTCAATCCCTGGGTACAGGTTCAATCCCTGGTCAGGGAACTAAGATCCTGCAAGCCTTGCGGCCAAAAACAAAAAAACAAAAAGTATACTCAGATGTTAGAGGAATGTTTTTAACATGAAAAATAGAAATCAAAATAAATAAACACCAAAGAAACCAAACTCAGCAGAAAGAGAAAGGAAAACTAAAAACAAAAAGTCTTAATAGCCTTGGAGAGAATGTATCCCCAAACCAAAAAGAGTCTGCTATTAAAAAGGAATGTTATACACACTAGCCAAGAAGTAGCAATAGAAGTAACCTAAATGTCCGTAGACAAATAAATGAATAAAGAGAAGGTGTTGTATACTACATACAATGGAATATGTTTCAGCCTTAAAAGAGGAGGAAACCCTGTCACATGCTACAGTAGAAACGAAAATTGAGGACATTATGCTAAGAGAAATAAGTCAGTCACAGAAGGACAAATACTGCATGATTCCTCTTTCATGAGGTATCTACAGTAGTCAAACTCATAGAAGCAGAAAGGAGAATGGTGGTTGCCAGGGCTGGAGGGAAGGGGAAATGAGAGGAGTTGCTGTTCAGTGGGCACAGAGTTTCAGGCATGCAAGATGAAAAAGTTGTATAGATTTGCTGTACAAGATATAGATGTGGCTAAGAATACTGTACTATACACTAAAATTGTTAAGAGGGTAGATTTCACGTTTTGTGTTTTTGTGTTTTTTTACTAAAATTTAAAGAAACAGGGAATTCCCTGGCGGTCCCATGGTTAGGACTCCAGGCTTTCACTGCCAAGGGCCTGGATTCGATCCCTGATCGGGAAAGTAAGATCCCACAAGCCACACAGCGCAGCCGAAATAAATAAATAAATTTTAAAAACAAACAAAAAACAAAGCAAAACTCTGCTCTGGCATATACCAGCTGTGTGACCTTAAGTTAGTTACTTCACCTTTCTGAACCTCCACTTCCTCACCATTGCGAAGTGGGGATAATAACTACCTTGCAGAGATGTTGAGAGGATTCATCGACAGAATGTACATAAAGCAGTAAATCCAGCAGCAGGGGACAAAAAAGAGAGAAAAAAAGGAATGTTGGGAGAATGATATAAAACTCATCGGCATTAAAAATATGATAGCAGAAACAAATAATGAGGTAAGTGACGATTTAATTATATGGAAAATAGCATTCAGAGGTGTTTGATAGTTCTGTTGAAGAATTTGTGATGATATAAAAGCCAAGCTAGAAAAAGAAAAAGGCAATTAATATCTGGGAAAACAAGAAAATTGTATAAGAAAGGAAATGGAATTGTATTATATGTTTGGGTTGGCAGTGAAGGACAGTCTTGTGATAAAAATAATGTAAACACTGAACATTCACTGAAAATGTGGTATCACTGAACTGTAAGGTTGCAAGCCGGGAAAGCGATGGCAGGGTAACAGAATGCTAAATCCTCATAGTAGGAAGTCAATAATTACTGTATAAAATTGATAAATCAGGGAAGAGTGCTGTAAACATTACTTGGAATCACTGAGTGGGCCCCCAGCTTATAAGAAATAATTGGAAGAGTTGAGAATGTTTTTTTTCCTGGGGAGCTAGGCTCAAGCTAGGAATTTGGGGAGAGCCATACTATTTTTATTATATGCTTTGAAGTATCATTTGACTTTTAAAACTATGTAAATGTCTGACTTTGGTGAAAGAAAGAAAGTTTACTAAAAGGAGGTAATACCAAGGAGGATGTGATTACCTTTATTTGGAATGTGCTCACTGTACTAGTCAGTTTGGACTGCATAACAAAATACCATAGACTGGGTGGTCTGAACAACAATTTATTTTCTCACAGTTCTGGAGCCTGAAAGTTGGAGGTACAGGTGCCTGCATGGTTGGGTTCTGGTGAGGCCTCTCTTCCTCCCTTGTAGATGGCCACCTTCCCCCTGAGCCTTCACATTACCTTTTCTTTGCACATGCTCAGGGAGAAAGAGGGGGCAAGAGAGCAAGATCTTTGGTGTCTCTTCTTATGAGGGCACTAATCCCATCTGGAGGGCCCCACCCTCATGACCTCACCTAACCCTAATTACTTCCCAAAGGTCCCATCTCCAAATACCATCTATTTGGCATTAGGGCTTCAACATATGAATTTAGGGGGAACACAATTCAGCCCAAAGCACTCAATAAAGACTTCTTAAAGGGGGTAACATTTAGGCTGGTACAGAGGGTAGGCAAATAGGAAAGGGCAAGCTTTGTACACAGACATTTCATAGCCTGTGGTATGTTAGTGGGGGTGCCTCTTTCCACTTACGGTGTTCTGCAGGAGAAATTTTCCTTAAGCACAAACCTAGATATTCTCAGCCCCTTTTCCTCCCGGCCTCTGGGGAGGTGCAGTCTCACCCTCTGGTTGACAGACCTGAACCACATCCTCTAGCTTAGCCTTAGTCAGCAATATGTATTTGTACCTTTATCTGCCACTTCTTTTATTTCTTAATTCTTCCATTTTCCAAATTGTTCCCAAAACGAGAAAGGAAGAGGAATGACACATTGTGGGGGGGCCTCCCTAGAGACCTTGATAAGGTATTTGGGAACCTAAAAACAGTTCAGAATTGTTGGAAAAAAGGCTGTGTAGGGAGTGCAGTGGAAAGAGGGAGTGCAGTAGATGTTGCTGACCTGAGAGAGCAGCATGAATGGTGCACTCGTGAAAGCCCCGTCAACAGCCAGGCTTCATTCACTTTGCACCTGGCTGAGGTGGGAAGGATGGATTGGAGGGTTTCTACTGCAGGTTAGGAAGTGACACAGAAATGCAGACAAGGAAGTCAGGACTTTGGGAGAGGATGTTGAGGGGAGGGGATGAATCTGAGTTTTAACTAAAAGTAGAATCAATAGAATTTGGTGCTTAGTTGAGTGAGTGAGAGACTGGAGTTGAGAGTGACTCCTGGATTTCTGGTTCCAGCTTCATGGAAAGTATATTTCTCCTCTCAGAGATCTCACTGCTCACCTGAATGACTCAATCCAACACAGCTGGGGGACCAGGTCCCAGGACACTAACCTGGGAAAAAGGTCTCTAGTCCCTGCTAACCCTCCCTCCCAGCCTAAATCCTTTGGCAATTCCACACCTTATATTGTACTGTCTAATCCTCACTTCTCCAATAGAGAGGTTAGAGAATCAGAAAACTTTAAAAAATATATACTTTTTTATTTTAAAAAATATTTCAAACACAGAAAAGTTGCAGAAATTATACAGTGTCTTCCCATATGCACTTCACATTGAGTCACCAATTATCATCTCTCTAATTGCTACTGCTAAACTATTGATATATGAAAGGAAATTGCATGATTTTTGCATCTTTATCCCTAAACATTTCAGCATATATCTCTTAAAAACAAGAACATTCTCTTCACAACCACAGTATAATGGTCAATTTTAGGCTCTTTAACATTAATACAATATTATTATCTAACATATAGTCTATATTCAAATTTCACCAATTACCCAATAATGTCTTCTATGGCAACTTTCCCCCCAATCCAAGATCTAATTTAGGATTATGCACTACATTCAGTTGTCATGTCTTTTATTTCATTGAATCTGGAAAAGTTTTGGAATTATTTTATCTTTGCCTTTCATGACATTGACAGCTTTGATGAACGCTGGCCAGCTGTTTTGCAGACGGTCCCCAATTTGGACTTGTCTGATGTTTCTGGATGATTATACTCAGGTTATGATTTCTGGCAGGATTACAACATAAGCAATGCTGTGTCCTTCTCAGTGCATCATATCAGAAAACACACCAATGTGGGTGTGTTCCATGTTGGTGATGTTAACGTTGACCACTTAGTTAAGGTGGTGTCAGCCAAGTGTTTCCACTATAAAGTTACTATTTTTCCCTTTGCAATTAGTAAGTTATCTCTGGGGAGAGACTTTAAGGCTTTCATTGATGATGCTTACCTGAATCAATTAGTACTATGATGTTGCAAAATGTTGATTTTTGAACTCTGTCATCCATTCTACATCTATTGGTTGCCCTTCTATTCTAAAGATGAGCCTTCCCCTCTTCCTCATTTGTTTATTTAATATAAATATGAGTTAATAAAATTTTTTCATGGTTGAAATCCATCATTAACCTTATTTATTTTGATGCTCAAATTGTCATAGATTTGGACACTAGGAGTCCCTTCAAAATGTTTCCTGTATTCTTGCAACATATTGCCATCATTTTGAGCATTTCTTACTTTCAAGAATAACACTATGCCCATCCCTGGAATCAACAATTTCTCCAGGAAGTCCTGGCTCCTTTTGGTTGGAAATGGTATTTAGAAGGCAAGATCTGTGTTTATTATTACTGAGGTGTCACTTCCCCTTCAGTGGTCAGAGCCAGCAGTACCCACTAATCCCAATCCAACACCAACCACGAATCCCAATCCAAATAACCTTTTTGCTTTTCCCTCGTCCATATTTGTGTCTTCCTTCTCACATAGTGATAGTCCTGAATCCTCTGTCCAAATCAAAATATTTATCTTTGCTGATTTCTACAATATCCACAAAATAATTTCAGAATTGCCACATCCTTACCTCTACCAACAACAAGCTTACTGAGAGTTTAAGATTTTTTTTTGTCTTTATACTGAGGATGTCTAGTTAAAATACTGCCTTCAAAAATTAATTGAGGGCTTCCCTGGTGGCACAGTGGTTGAGTCCACCTGCTGATGCAGGGGACATGGGTTTGTGCCCCAGTCCGGGAAGATCCCACATGCCGCGGAGCGGCTAGGCCCGTGAGTCATGGCTGCTGAGCCTGCGGAGCCTGTGCTCTGCAACGGGAGAGGCCACAACAGTGAGAGGCCCACGTACCGCAAAAAAAAAAAAAAAAAAAAAAATTAATTGAATTAGTTTTTTATTTCTCTTCTGTGGGATTACATTACTCACTTGAAACCCGGTCATTTGTTTCCATTTGAATTCAATTTTCCTCAACTCCCATCCTTGTCAGTTTAGTTAAAAATAACATTAGTGGGCTTCCCTGGTGGCGCAGTGGTTGGGAGTCTGCCTGCCAACGCAGGGGACATGGGTTCGAGCCCTGGTCTGGGAAGACGCACATGCCGCAGAGCAACAAAGCCTGTGAGCCACAACTACTGAGCCTGTGCGTCTGGAGCCTGTGCTCCGCAACAAGAGAGACCGCGACAGTGAGAGGCCCGCGCAACGCGATGAAGAGTGGCCCCCGCTCCCTGCAACTAGAGAAAGCCCGCGCACAGAAACGAAGACCCAACACAGCCGAAAGTAAATAAATAAATAAATTTAAAAAAATACTAATAACATTAGCACATTTTCAAAATCAAAACTAGGTAAAATGTTATACTCAGAGAAGTGTTAATCCCTCCTATACCTCTTCTACTCCTTTCTACCTTTCTCTCAAAGGTAACCAATTTCACTAGTTTTTAATTATTTTTCCTATGTTTAATTTTGCAAAATACACACACATGTGCATGCATGCACATATTTGCACACACACACGTACACATTCTTATTTCTCCCTAGTAGGCAGAGTATTTTTATTCAGCAACTATCTTGAACAATATCTGAGAGGTACTCTATGGACACAAGAGGTCAAAGACAGGGTTGTGATCCTCAAAGACAAACAAAAAAATATACAGAAGAAAAAACAGAATGCAAGGCTTCACATGAGAGAACAGTTAAATTGAAGAAGAATTTAGGCATCTCTTCTGTCCATCTCTGGTCATCCCTTGATCGACAGTCATCCCTCTACTGCTTAAGTACCTCCAGAGACGGTTAGTGAGGCAATAAAACATGGTGGTAAAAAAGCGGACACTCTGGAACCAGAGACCTACCATTGACTAACTGTGAGATATTGGGCATATCACTTAATTTCTGTGAACCTTGGTTACCTTACTGTAAAGTGCATATAATGGTATCCATCTTATAGGATACTTAAGAAGATAAAAGTGCTTAGCAATGCATATGGTACACTATGCATGTTAGCTTTTCTTCACTTGAATTATATTGATGTCACCTTGGGGCAGCCAATTGACACCCTGAATGTAGGGTTGCCAAATAAAATACAGGACACCCAGTTAATTTTAATTTCAGATAAACAACAAACACATTTTTAGTATAAGTAAATACAAATTTTTAGTATGTTTATACAATATTGCATGAGACACAACTATACTAAGAATCTATTTGTTATCTGAAACAAAAATGTTTTTGGGTGTGCTATATTTTTATGTGGTAATTCTGGCAGCCCTACTCAAGTGCAGCTAAGAGAAAGGCTGTAGGTGCCAGAGCTCCTCAGAGAAGGGAGACATCACTGTGGAGGTTAAAAAGTTTATTCAACTTCTAGTTGAATTCTAGTTGAACTTCCTAAGGTAAAACTTTCAAAAAGATAAAATCATACTCTCATACAAATTTAAAATGAACACATTAGATATTTTAATAAATTAAGGTACTAGTAAGATGTTGAAACTGGCTTAGAGGAGAATCTGAAGAACACAGACACAAACATACACATGCGTGCAGAAACAATTATAGCAAGACTGGACAATATTCATTTGCATTGCTACGAGACTGGACAATATTCATTTGCATTGCTACGAGACTGGACAATATTCATTTGCATTGCTATGGATAAGAACCATATCCATTACTCTCAGTTTTCTTTAACTTCTCCTCCTATTGAGTTGTGAAAATGCCTGATCATTAGAGAGACACAGGTCCACTAGACAGGGCCCAGAGCATCACTGTAAGGACATCCAGTGATCTTTTTGCCCATTTCCAAATCTTTGGTTATTTTTCCTGACAGTCCTTACTAATACTTTGCTCCCAGAATTCGGCACAGGAGAATAAAGCATACATGAAACACAGTTAGAAATTATACATTCTTGTTTAAAATATCAGTTGGGTGGATTAGTAATTATAGGAATTGAATAATGCAAGAGGCAAACTTAATTGTTAAAAGCCTGAGTCGTGGTGCCCCCAGTTTCTCCTCAGGTATTTAGTAAAGTGTCTCCAAACTTGCTAAGTGCCTAATGAAACAGCTACTTTTAATTATGTGGAAATGTCAATTCATTTTCTAACAGCAACTTTGTTTTAGTACCCAAAATGCTCACTTAACAGAGAAGAAATGGTTATCTTGAGAGAAACTACCTGTACTTCTATGAACTCAAAAGAGCTTTTGTGGTCTGAGCTTAAAAACAGAAACAAAAGAAAACAAAAGACTAACAGACAAAAATCTTGGGGAAAATGTTTTAAAATCAAAGTGCTTTAACTGGATGGCTCAACCAGAAAAGGAAGTAATTCAGTGATTTACATGGCAGATTGCCATAGATAATGCTTTGTGAAGAATCCCCAAATTAAACCTTTTGCATTAGAGAAACCACACTTAGAAAAAATTTTAAATTATGGTAAAATAAACATAACATTAAACTTTCCATTAACCATTTTTAAGGGTACAATTCAGTGACATTAAGTACATTCACAATGTTCTGCAACCATCACCACCATCCATTTCCAGAACTTTTTCATCATTCCAAACTGAAACTCCTCACCCATTAAACAATAACTCCTCATTCCCCCTCCCCCCAGCCCCTGAAAACCCCTGTTCTACTTTCTGCTCTATGGATTTGACTATTCTAGGTACCTCATCTAAGTGGAATCAGAAAAGACGTGTCCCTCTGTGTCTGGCTTATTTCACTTGGCATAATGTCTTCACGGTTCATGTTGTAGCACGAGGAGCCACATTTTATAAAGACAAGTCAATGTCCCAAAGATGACTAACTAGGCAGGAAAAAAAATCCTTCCCACCTAATTTCAACCCTCCACCTGTACTTTGATGACCAGTCTTACTGAGGTTTAATATTCACCTTAAGAGTACAGGAGTGGACTCTGATTTCCTTTGTGGCATTTTCATTACCTACTTTATCAATCGATATTAAGAGAGGCCCTGCCTTTCACCATTTATTAAACTCCCTTATATTCCCATATACTCTGGGGTCAGGGAAAGGGCCGTGGACTTTATGTAACCTTGGGCAACTCAGCTAACTTCTGTGACCTTCAGTCATCAGTGAGATGGAGATAAGAAAAGTCATGACCTGACAGAGTTGTGTGAGAATTGAAGGCTACGTTAAAGTGCTTTCCAAACTGTAAAATATTGTACAAATAACAAGTCAGGCTGATCAGAGGAGGCCCTTGTGGGGCACATGAGTAAACCACTGTCCTTCCACAAAAAGCTGCCCAAACTGGTTTTAAATACAATCTACCCTTTAGTCCAGAACAATAAGACAACAACTAGGATGGTGGTGGTGTCTGAGTTACATGAGATATTTTTCCTCCTGCAGTCTCACCGTTACCTTGAGGATCACAATATTGGCAACTCACTGAGTTATTAAATAAAGTGGATAATACTTAACAAAAAATACTGCCTTGCTCATTGCTCTGTGAGACTAGCAGACGGTCAACTCTGGGTGACCTGCTGACGGCGAAAGGACTAGAATGGGTAACTGTGCCCTCAGAGAAGCAGACTCTCACTTTGCCAATAGCTTCAATCTTCCCACCACTATCTGTCCAGAGTTGCTAATGAGTGGCAAAATTGACTGCTCTCACCTCCTCACGAAGCAAGGGCTCGCCTCTAGTGCAAGTGCTAATGGGCCCTGACTCTGTCTCAGCAGGAGGCTGAGGAGGAGAAGAGTCCTGAATAGTCCACTCACTGTCACCGAATATTCCAGAGCCAGCTACCAAAGGGGAACAACCATTCTCTCCCCAGCTTCTCCTGCTTGCTCAGAAGTCTCCAGATACTGCTTTTTGCACCAGGGTCAACACAGGTATCTCATTGTGCCAACTCTCATGTCTTCAGCAAGCTAGATTAGACAGGGACTCAGCGACATGATGTATTTGATCACAGGCCCCTCAGACAGCAGAGAGCACTGACTCCAGGAGCCCATCCCTGGACTGGGTCTCCTTCACCACTTTTCATCCTGTTTCCCCAGCAGATGGGATAATAGCTGCTGTAGAAATGCTGAGCACATTGGACATGCATAGGATGAAGGAAACGTTAAAAACTTGATTTCAAACTGGGAAGTTTGGAGATGCCCACAAAAAGAGGTAGACTGACATCCACTGCCGCTCTGATGACTGTGTGCTGGTATGTATGTGCAAGCACTTTGAGAAAGATGCGAAAGGACGCACAGCAGGCTGGGATGGACTTTACCACAAGGTGATGATGGGTCAGGTGGAGGTGGGGACCCCACTGTCAAAAGGCAGCTTCCTTCCAGTCTGCTTCGTAATAACAAGCATGGATAACTTTTGTATTAAAAAATTCAATAAAGTGAAAGAGAATAAACAAGGCTTTTTCTTGTTGAACAACGGTATTTCATATCCTGCAGAACACTTCATTTTACAGTGGAGATGAATCACTCCCAGTCTCCTGAAAGCCTAAACCACAAAATGTGGGTGTGTTTGCCCCTTCCTAGGTAAAGACAATGAATTTCAAAAGTAAATTGGTTATTTCATAACACCCTAAGGCCCTGGTTATCTAAGAAGAGGGTGTTGGAGATGGCAATCCTGAACGGCTTAGAAAGTAAAGCGATGTGTGGCCCGTGGTTATAGTTCCCGGTTGGCCTGGCCTGTCAGCCTAGAGGCATCACCAGGACACTGAGTTCACTGGCTCAATAACCCAGGCAGTTACTGATGCAGTTAAGTTGCTGTGGCCTTTTGCAGCCACTTTACAGCTGGAAGACACACTGGGAGCCAGCAACGACTTCAGCTTGGTTCACTCTGAGGAAGCAAAGTGCCCATTCTAAAGTTTCCCCTGCCTGGGGCTCCCTGTACCTGGAAGACACAGCCTCAGAACCTGCTATAAATTTAGCTATAAACTAAGCAGTGTGCACATATCCTTTGCCTTGGAACCCATCTTCTCTGGCCTGCTGGAATCTCATAGCCCATCTTACAATCTTTTCTATTAGATGAGTTTCATGAAATTCTGCAGGGAGAAATAATGGTCAGAAAAGTAATCTTCGTAACAGAAATTTTTACAATTTTGGGAAGGAACTCATTAATATTGTTGGATGAAGCATCCCTTATTCAAGGATGACAACAAATGCAAACAGAATAAAATAAAACCTATACCTTCTGTCACATGGCTCTAGAGAGCCCTGGGTCAAATTATGCCTCTTAGAGTAGAACAGCAACATCAGTTTTGTGCTATAACAGTCAGCCCTGTCTCCCAACAGCAACACCAAAGGAGTCCTGCCATAGACGTTAGATCAAGAAGATGAAGGATGAGGGACTTCCCTGGTGGTCCAGTGGCTAAGACTCCATGCTCCCAATGCAGTGGGCCTGGGTTTGATCCCTGGTCAGTGAACTAAATCCCACATGCCACAACCAAGAGTTTGCATGCCACAACTACAGATCCTACATGCCACAACTACAGATCCCACATGCCACAACTACAGATCCCACATGCTGCAACTAAAAATATCCCATATGCTGCAACAAAGATCCCACATGCTGCAACTAAGACCCCACGCAGCCAAGTAAATAAATAAATATATATATAAAGATAAAGGATGAGAAAAGAAAAAGCAGGGACTCCAAGGACAGAGAAGGTGGTTAAATTGTATGTAACAAGGGATTAAGTTGATATAACAGAAGACCCTTCCTGAGGGAAAAATTATCAACTGTGGACTGGACCCCTAAGAACCATTAGAGACCCTCTTCTTCTTGGCAGTTAGATACCTCCTTCTTTTTCTATGCTGCTACAGATCACTCCTTCCCTGCAGGGATTAAAGACACTGGGGCTTTAAGGACTCTTCTTGTTTTGTTCCCTAAGACTTTCTCCCTTTCTGGCTTCCCAGAATTCATCTTCCATTTGTCATCAGTGATTTGAATATGGCCTTGGCTTCCTACACGGGGCAATACATGCTCTGTCCTGCTCTGAAGATTTATGAAAGGATACAGATTACTCAGGGTTCCAAGAAGTTCTCATGATTTCTTTTATCTCCATCCACAGGGGTGAGTTACCAAGATGTAGTATACACAAATTTATCATTCCCTTTCCAGCTTTTCCCCAAAATACATTTTTGCCCCTTGTAACCTGCTTGGTCTGACATCACATGTTGAATGAGTCAGAGCTGTCTCACTTAAATGCAGCTAACACTAAAATTGCGTTATCGATTTCTGATGCTCTCTTTACTTTTCCTTGATGTTGGTTTGTAAAAGTTGGTTCAACTAATATTACTCTAAATATGTAATGCTGGCATTAGCCCTGTCTCTTTCCTCACCTGCCTTGCTTACTGTCATTTATTAGAGTCATTTTTACGTCAAAATATTTTTTCTTAAGATTTCAAATAATGGATTTTTCCATTCTAAAATAGTTCCAAATGTTATCTAGTTTTTCTCTTTTTTTTTTTTGGTCATAATAGGACACATCCATGTTGATATGGCATATTCCTTCTGACATGCATAGGGTATTAGTAAACCAGTACTGATAACATACAGTATTGAGTACTGAAAACCTACTTGAAATCCTGGTTCCATTTCTTACTACTTGCATGAGTTTAGACAAGTTGTTCAGCTTCTTTGGGCCTCATTTATAAATTGTGTTTCCTCATTTATAAATTGAGCTCTTGCCTTTATCGCACAGGGTTTTGTGAAGCTCAAATGAGGTTATGTAGATAGAGGTGTTTTGTTAATATCATTCCTACTACTCTCTGACACCCCTACTCAGCTCTCTTAAATTGGAGACATAACCCAATAAGGGCAGAATGGTCATATGGAAGAGACCATGAGAAGGACCAGAATGTGAAAAAGGCTATGATGTCTGCTTCTTTGTCTCCTGGCTAATGTCATCTCATCCTTCAAGACCCAGCCTAAAAAATCACCTCCTGCAAAGACACCCTTGAATTCTCCAGATAAACATGGACTTGCCTTTCTTTGTTCTCCAATAGTATCTACCATAAAATTCTCTCCAACTCTGTAACATAGGTGCCAGAAACCCACAACCCCTAGAAAATTCAATAGTTAGGGAATTAACACCTTATTTGAAAATGTAAATTGAGTAGTGGAGGTTATAAGTGACTCTGTGACACTATTTATTACATTCACTAAAATAAAATAATAAAGGTGGCATCTTAATATTAATAACAGTCTGCATTAATAGTTATGTACATTATATGATTAACATCCATTTAAGAGAAAAGTCTTTAAGCTTTCTCTTCCTAAGCTGTTTCAATGAAACACTTAAAAATGAAAATTTTACTTTCTCATAGATAGTATGTCCAATAAAAGGGATTCTCTTTTGTGTCTGCTTTGCCACCCAAATGTTCAAAGCTTTTCTGATTTTATATCTTGGAGTTGTTGGCTCCTGACTTCTAGTTCTCACTAATTCAGAATAGCTTGTAGAGTTGAGAAGCTTGGCTGCATAGAACTATCTCAACTCCCCCACTCTTGCACAAGGCTAAAGTCTATGCTCTGTCCATGATAACTTCATGCACTTCCCTTCTGAGAGCCAACCTGGTAAACATCTCCACTTCTCTCTCTCCTGAGGGAGTTTCCCTGTTTCTTTGCTCTCTCTCTCTCAACGTGGCGATAAAAATGTCTCCATTTCAACTCTGCCATTCACAATATCTCCCTTGTCTGCTCTCAGCCTCAAGCTCTGTCCTCTCCACTTCCTGCATCTAATTACCTCAAATGGGAATGATTTAATTCATAGATACTGGAACTGGAATTCCAGTCACCTCTTTAGCATCTGTCTCTCCCACGGACTATGAGCTTCCTGAGGGTAGGGCATTTTCTTATGCACCATTTTGTCTTTTGCATCAAGTACAAACTCTGAGGCAAGTACAGACCCTTGATTCCTGTTGATTGAGGGGACACATACTCGCCAAGAGACCCCTTTTTTTGCCCTGGTCTACTTGTCAATTTCACTCAGCTAAAGTAAACTTTCTTTAATGTCCTCTTCCCAATTATAATTTCAGTTTCTAAATTAGAAAGCTGTAAAAAAAAAAAAAAAAGAGCTACAGAAGGGTAGGAGAAAAAGAAGGCAAAGGATATAAAGAACAGTTCTACCTAGTTCTAGGGGTAGGTGGAGAACCAGGTTGGCAGGGAGTCTTTGTAGAGCAGCCCAGGAGGTTAGGAAAGGCTTGGTACACTTCAGGGGAAAAGTCCAGGAATGTGCCACATGTCTCCTGCTATCTGCTCTCACAGTGAGGACTGTCTGGGATTTTGACCCTCCTGCAGGCTGACCTAGCCATATTGGATACCTGGGATGTGGCCTGTGAATGGGGTTGGAAGCCCAGGACCAGTGCATCTGCACAGATTGTTCTACCATATCCATCCCCGACCCTTCTTAAAGATCCAGTCTTATAGCTTCTTGTGAAGCCATTAATATAAGAGTTCACTCCGAGTACTGATTTACCCTCAGCTTGGGTACTATCCCGGACTGCCCTGTGCCAAGGCATGCACAGTTACAACCTCTCTGCTCAGCATGAATGCACTCTGGGGGTGGGAGCAGGCTGTCTTTATAGGAACTAAGCAATACTCTAATATTTTTTCTCTTGCACATGAAAAAGAGGAAAAAAGCTCAAAGAAGCCAAGTTTTCAGGACAGAGAAGCCAATGCCATTCCATCACTAGAAGCAGGCTGTGCTAGTACAGGGGTGATGTGCAGGGAGGGAGACAGATGCACTGAGACTCTTGGCACTGGGGACAATGGGTACCAAGTATTCAAAAAGAAATCACTTATTGTCACTATCACAGGTTGTGAAAACTTCCCAGTTTACCAATGCAAACTTGTGGATATTTTCACAACAGAATTAACACACAGAGTCATGTTAGTCAAAGGACCTAGAAAAAAATAATGTTCCACAGGTTACAGTTACTCCAAGACCATGCCAAAATAGTGGATCTAATTTTTTTGAGAAGTCAACTCAGTGAAACAATTGGTTTCACTCTTTTTTTAAAAATTAGTAGACTACTTTTATAGCAGTTTTAGGTTTACAGAAAAATTAAGCAGAAAGTAGAGTTCTCATATAACCCATTCCCCACTTCCCCACACACAGTTTTCCCCAAATTACTCTCATCTTGCATTAGTGGGGTACATTTGTTACAGCTGATGAGCCAATATTGATACATTATTTATTATTATATATTTATATGTTTATTGTGTAGGTACATACATGTTTATTATATATTTATTAATTTTATTGTTACATTAATTAAGGTCCACAGTTCACATTGATTCTCTCTTCGTACTGCACATTCTATGAGTTTGACAAATGCATGATATCATGTATCCACCATTACAGTATCTTACAGAATAGTTTCACTGCCCTAAATATCCCCTGTTTTCCATCTATTCATCCCTCACTCCCTCCCCGCCAGCCCCTGGCAACGATTGATTTTTTGCTGTCTTCATAATTTGCTTTTTTAAGAATGTCAATCATATAGTATGTAGACTTTTCAGAGAGTCGTTTTTCACTTAGCAATATTCACCTAAGTTTCCTCCATGTCTTTTTGTGCCTTGATCACTCATACCTTTTTACTGCTGAGTAATATTTCATTATATGGATGTATCACAGTTTGTTTATACACTTACCTATTGAAGGACATCTTGGTTGCTTCCAAGTTTTGGTAGTTACAGATAAAGCTGTTATAAACATCTGTGTGCAGGTTTTTGTGTGGAGCTAGTTTTTAACTCCTTTGGGTAAACACTGAGGCACTCTATTGCAGGATTGTATGGTAAGAGTATATTTAGTTTTGTAAGAAACTGCTAGACTGTCTTCCAGAGTGGCTGTACCATTTTGCATTCCACCAGCAATGAATGAGAGTTCTGTTGTTCCACATCTTTGAAAGTGTTTGTTGTTGTCAGTGTTTTGGATTTTAGCCATTCTGATAGGTGGGTAATAATATCTCATGATTGTTTTAATTTGCAGTTCCCTAATGACATATGATGGTGAGCATCTTTTCCTATGCTTATTTTCCATTTGTATATCTTCTTTGGTGAGATATCTGTTTGGATCTTTTACTCATTGACTCTTTTTTGTTTAATTGATATTTTAACTGAATGAGCTAACTGGGAGAATTGCCTAGACGTTGCCTCCTTATAAGTAGGGATTTGCAGCAACTGCAACAAATGATTGCTTTAGAATAGGGCACTAAAACCAGACCTGATCCATACAGATATGTGGCTTTTACTTTGTTTTTTGGTAATTGTAAAACACCCCAAACTAGTTTTTCTAGAGGTAATCAAGAAACATTTCCTTTTCTTAGGGAACGCCCCTACACTGTTGGTAGGAATGCAAGTTGGTGCAGCCACCTTAGAAAACAGTACGGAGGTTCCTCAAAAAACTAAAAATAGAGTTGCCATATAATTCAGCAATCCCACTCCTGGGCATATATCCAGATAAAACTATAATTCAGGGCTTCCCTGGTGGCGCAGTGGTTGAGAGTCCGCCTGCCGATGCAGGGGACACGGGTTTGTGCCCCGGTGCAGGAAGATCCCACATGCCACGGAGCAGCTAGGCCCATGAGCCATGGCCGCTGAGCCTATGCGTCCGGAGCCTGTGCTCCGCAACGGGAGAGGCCACAACAGTGTGAGGCCTGCATACCGAAAAGAAAAAAACAAACTATAATTCGAAAAGATACATGCACCCCTATGTTCATAGCAGCACTATTCACAATAGCCAAGACATGGAAGCAACCTAAGTGTCCATGAACAGATGAACAGATAAAGAAGATGTGGTACATATACACAATGGAATACTACACAGCCATAAAAAAGAATGAAATAATGCCATTTGCAGAAACATGGATGGACCTAGAGATTATCACTAAGTGAAATAAGTCAGAAAGAGAAAGACAAATACCATATGATATGATATCACTTATATGTGGAATCTAAAATTTGACACAAATGAACCTACATATGAGCAGAAACAGAGTCACAGACATAGACATAGAGACATAGAGAACAGACTTGTGATTGCCAGCAGGGAGGGGAGGTGAGGGAGGGATGGACTGGAAGTTTAGGGTTAGTAGATGCAAACTAGTATATGTAGAATGAATAAACAACAAGGTCCTACTCTATAGCACAGGGAACTATATTCAATATCCTGTGATAAACCATAATGGAAAAGAATATAAAAAAGAATGTATATATAAATATATATATATATATATAACTGAATCACTTTGCTGTACAGCAGAAATTAACACAATACTGTAAATCAACTATACTTCAATAAAAAAAAGAAACTTCCTTTTCTCTTTTTTCTGACATTTTAAAATACCACTTTTTTCCCCTCATTAATAAACTAATACATTTTATGAAAGAGAAGGAAAACTCAAACCATTTTTGAGCAATGAATGGAATTTTTACTTGCAATAGCAAAGCATAAGCCAGGTTCTGTTCCAGCTATCAGAACAACCGGCTCCCAAAACAAAGAGGGAAATCTTTATAGTTCAGGTTGTGTGTCCTCAGCAATACTGATGGGATACAGCTGGGTCATTTCGATAAAAGCTAGATGTTCCTGACCTTGAGGCTAACTCAGGATACAGAGAATTGTCCCCTTCTTGGCCTTCAGGAAAATTGTTATTTGAGACTTGTGCCTGAATGCAAGGTTTTCCATAATGTAAGCTCCCTCCATCACTTTTGTTAACACTTAGATAAATATTTCCAAAATCTTCCAGAAACACTGATTTAATTCACATGCCTACCAAGCAGATAAACAGTACCTGCATCCTTATCCAAGCAGTTTAATTGTTTAAAATCTTTGCTAATTTGACATATGAAAAATTGGCACCTTGTTTTAATTTTCATTTTTAATGACTATGTTGAACATTTTCCTTTCTTTTTCTTTCTTTGATTCCTTTCTTTCTCTCCCTCCCTCCCCCTTTCTCCCTTCCTTCCTCTCTCTCTCTCTCTCTCTCTCTCCCTTTCTCCCTTTCTCTTTCTCTCTTCCTCTTTCTTTCTCCTTCTTTCTTTTCTTTCTTTCTTTGTTTCTCTTTCTTTCTTTCATTCATTCACCACTGGTATATTTCTTTAGAGAATTGTCCATGTAAGACCTTTGCCTATGACAGGTAGCTAGGGTTTTGTCTTTTGTGGCTTCCTGCAAGGGGAGAGGTGACCATAGCAGGTAGGGGGGTTGCTGGTGCATCACTGAGGTAGGATATCAATGATCTGCCAGAGAGAGCATCCTCCACACTGGAGTACTCTAGAGCAAGAAGGCGCCACCTTACAAGGGTCTACAAGGGTAGATTCATTATTTGGAGTGACTATAATCTGTGCCCCATAGACTTCGGACATCTGGCTTATATTTATATTTAGAGAATCCACCATCTGATAATAAGTGTACACAGATGAAGTCTCTTTTGTTCCTAGTTTCTTATTTGCCCCCTTGCTCCAACCCTGGAGGCAAAGTGAGGCGGAAGAGAGGTGGCCTGTCAGGTGGGGAAATAGTGAAGAAGCCAGCTATGCTGTCTTGTACCACTGCAGGTTTCTGAGCTTGAGTTAAGGATACAATTGGAAATGAAGACTGAAGTTTTGATTTTAGACAGAATTGGACTGTTTCATATCTCAAAAGACCAGAAAAAAACAATGGGATCTAGAGATTTCATCCAGGGATGGGCATGAATGGTCTAGCAGTGTGGCTATGGAAAGGCAGTAGAGGAAAGAAAATAAAACTGGTTTTTGTTTATACCCCACAGAATCCATGTATTAGTTTCCTTTGACTGCCATAACATAGACATCCAAAACCAAGGTGTCGGCAGGGCCCTGCCCACTGTGAAATCTCTGGGAGCGGGGAGACCCTTCCTTGCCTCTTCCAGCTCCTGGTGGTCCCAGAGGTTGGGACTACCTTGGCTTGTGGCAGCAGAATTCCGTTTTGTTTCCATCTTCACATGGAGTCTTCCCTCTGTGTCTGTATACCTCTGTGTCTTCAGATGGTGTTCTCCCTGTGTTTCATGTCTAATTTCCCTCTTCTTATAAGGATGCAGTCATATCAGATTAAAGCCTATTCTAATGACCTAATCATAACTTGATTAAATCTGCAAAGACCCTATTACCAAATAAGGTCACATTCACAGGTACTGGGGAGTTAGGTCTTCAGTGTATCTTTTTTTTTTTTTTTTTTGGTGGGGGGACACAATTAAACCTACAATAGTCCACCTTGTCGATAAAGACTCTGGCTGTGCTGACTTCTGAAGCCATCTCCACGTGATGCTGCTTTGTTTTCCGCTCGCGAAGGGGCTCACTGTTTCATTCTCCTTTCCTTTTGCCCTTCCTCTTGTCCTCTCAGGCTGTCCTCTGCCTGACTGTTCTCTGAGAGAGTAAACAGGGCAGAGACTACTCTGAGCAACTTTCAGTATCAACTCCATCGCACAGCTTCATGTCCATGGGGCCCTACTAAATGCATTTTTATTGTGATATGTGTGTTTTATACATATCTCCCTAAAACTCTCATAGTTAATCAGGTAAGTGAACATGGAAATGTCAGCCCGGAGGAAAGTTCAGACACAATTTTAAAATTTCAGTCTATACTGCACAATGTCAGAATATCATTCAGCAAACCTTAGGTTCTTACCATTGCAACAAAAAGAATAAAATATCTAGGAATAAACCTACCTAAGGAGACAAAAGACCTGTATGCAGAAAATTATAAGACACTGATGAAAGAAATTAAAGATAATACAAATAGATGGAGAGATATACCATGTTCTTGGATTGGAAGAATCAACATTGTGAAAATGACTCTACTACCCAAAGCAATCAACATATTCAATGCAATCCCTATCAAACTACCACTGGCATATTTTCACAGAACTAGAACAAAAAATTTCACAAGTTGTATGGAAACACAAAAGACTCCGAATAGCCAAAGCAATCTTGAGAACGAAAAATGGAGATGGAGGAATCAGGCTCCCTGACTTCCGACTATACTACAAAGCTACAGTAATCAAGACAGTATGGTACTGGCACAAAAACAGACACATAGATCAATGGAACAGGATAGAAAGCCCAGAGATAAGCCCATGCACATATGGTCACCTTATCTTTGATAAAGGAGGCAGGAATGTGCAGTGGAGAAAGGACAGCCTCTTCAATAAGTGGTGCTGGGAAAACTGGACAGGTACATGTAAAAGTATGAGATTAGATCACTCCCTGACACCATACACAAAAATAAGATCAAAATGGATTAAAGACCTAAATGTAAGGCCAGAAACTATCAAATTCTTAGAGGAAAACATAGGCAGAACACTCTATGACATAAATCACAGCAAGATCCCTTTTGACCCACCTCCTAGAAAAATGGAAATAAAAACAAAAATAAACAAATGGGACCTAATGAAACTGCAAGGCTTTTGCACAGCAAATGAAACCATAAACAAGACCAAAAGACAACCCTCAGAATGGGAGAAAATATTTGCAAATGAAGCAACTGACAAAGGATTAATCTCCAAAATTTATATGCAGGTCAATAACAAAAAAACAAACAACCCAATTCAAAAATGGGCAAAAGACCTAAATAGACATTTCTTCAAAGAAGATATACAGACTGCCAACAAACACATGAAAGAATGCTCAACATCATTAATCATTAGAGAAATGCAAATCAAAACTACAATGAGATATCATCTCACACCAGTCAGAACGGCCGTCATCAAAAAATCTAGAAATAATAAATGCTGGAGAGGGTGTGGAGAAAAGGGAACACTCTTGCACTGCTGGTGGGAATGTGAATTGGTACAGCCACTATGGAGAACAGTATGGAGGTTCCTTAAAAAACTACAAATAGAACTACCATATGACCCAGCAATCCCACTACTGGGCATATACCCTGAGAAAACCATAATTCAAAAGGAGTCATGTACCAAAATGTTCATTGCAGCTCTATTTACAATAGCCAGGAGATGGAAACAACCTAAGTGTCCATCATCAGATGAATGGATAAAGAAGATGTGGCACATATATACAATGGAATATTACTGAGCCATAAAAAGAAATGAAATTAAGCTATTTGTAATGAGGTGGATGGACCTAGAGTCTGTCATACAGAGTGAAGTAAGTCAGAAAGAGAAAGACAAATACCGTATGCTAACACATATATATGGAATTTAAGGGAAAAAAATGTCATGAAGAACCTAGGGGTAAGACAGGAATAAAGACACAGACCTACTAGAGAATGGACTTGAGGATATGGGGAGGGGGAAGGGTAAGCTGTTTCAAAGTGAGAGAGTGGCATGGACATATATACACTACCAAACGTAAAATAGATAGCTAGTGGGAAGCAGCCGCATAGCACAGGGAGATCAGCTCGGTGCTTTGTGACTGCCTGGAGGGGTGGAATAGGGAGGGTGGGAGGGAGGGAGACGCAAGAGGGAAGAGATATGGGAACATATGTATAACTGATTCACTTTGTTATAAAGCAGAAACTAACACACCATTGTAAAGCAATTATACTCCAATAAAGATGTAAAAAAAATCATAAAAATATATTTAAAGTAACATTTCCAAATGGCAGAGCCATTTCTCTGAGAAAAGAAAGGGAAATTTCCTCCCCCAAGAAAATCCTCTGACAAGGGTTTGAATGATGGGGAAAGGAAATTAAAGGTAAAGAGGCATTAAAAGCAAAGTCTCAGCACTTCTCTCCTGGGAACAGAGAGTAGATGGTGAACGGCAGCCTCATCGTATGTGTGCTGGAACCAAACTGAGCTTCTTCCTCCAAAACTGTGAAGGCTGGGGAGGACACAGGAAATAAACCATTGAGGGCGTGACGTGTGTGCAAAAATTAAAATCAGCAATAATCTGATTCTGTAATTTTATCACTGAAACACATCAAAAACTGTTACCAATGTTGGAATTTTAGAGATGATGAGTACTGAACCCAGACGCTGGAGTGAAAAGGGTGTGGAGAAGGAATTACCCTGCTGAACTTAGAGAAAATATTTATCTTCAGACAAGCATAATATCTTGCAGACTTCCCACAGCCTTCTGCATCAATTTCCAAGTTCATTTGCAGTTTTTAAAACTCTTCATTTCTTCCCAGATCCCATCCATCCATCTGTCCCTCTATTTATAAATCCACACATCAACAGTGTTTGGATTTAAATACTGGCTCTACCTCTGGGTGATCCTAGACAAGTAAAGTAATCTCCTTGTGCCTCAGTTTCCTCATCTGTAATGTGGAACTATACTTATATGGATCTTATAGGGTTTTGTGAGTATTAAGTCAATTAACAACTATTTGTCCCTTAATAAGCTCTCAATAAATTTTAGCTATATTGTTGATTGTAAGAGCAGACACAAATTAAAATTAAGGGGCTTAATTCTCCTTGTTGAAAATAAGGGAGGATATTTCTCTTCCCCTCACTTTTTTGTTTCAGAATTTCTTTCTCTTTCCTTTTTACGTGTACATAAATCTTTATTATGACTAAATAAGTTGTTTAGTAAGGTTTGTTCTGTAGATTCCTCTGGTGCCATCTCTGGGCTGGTAACAGTCTAAAGTTGTCTCCCGTGATTAAAAATTGTCCTACATTTCCTGGTAGAAAGGGGAGGGCACAGAGTTTTTCTTGTGTCTCCTCTTTCTCAGTTGCTTCCAGCTCAAGACAATCCTTACTCCAGAGTGGCATATTTTGGGGTGGCATACTCTGAGCCCCTTCAATGTACATCACATTCTGGTTTAATGCTTATTCAACAATAAAACTTTTTTGTCTCTACTAACTTTGTAGAGCGGCTTTCTGGGTTGAGAGGAGATTTTGTTTGTTTTACATTTCCCCAATACCATCCAATAAAACGTTATTAAGTACCTGCTCTGTGCTCTTCCTTTTCATTGTAGCAGAGAGCTGGGAGCACCATGGGGGAATCGCCTCAGCTCTTTTTTGGCCAGTCTCTGATGGCCAGTGATCTACTTGCTTTTCAGAGAGCAAGTGTTGTAAGGGGTCCACTATCTCTTAGTACCCTCATAATGATATTATTCCATTAGTTTAGTTTAAAGATTCCTCCTGACTAATTCTAGTTCATGCTTACTAAATGCTTGCTATGCACCTGCCACTGTGCTGCGCATTTACCTACATTATCTTATTTAATCTTAACTATCACCCTATAAAGTGGGTACTATAATTCTCACCATTTTATGTACATGGAAACTAATAAAAACAGATTACATGGACATATACACACTAACAAACGTAGTAAGGTAGATAGCTAGTGGGAAGCAGCCGCATGGCACAGGGATATTGGCTCGGTGCTTTGTGACAGCCTGGAGGGGTGGGATAGGGAGGGTGGGAGGGAGGGAGACGCAAGAGGGAAGACATATGGGAACATATGTTTATGTATGAGTGATTCACTTTGTTATAAAGCAGAAACTAACACACCATTGTAAAGCAATTATACCCCAATAAAGATGTTTAAAAAAAAATTTAAAAAAAAACAAAACAGATTAAATGACTTGCTCATGGTCACAATGGTGATGGAGCTGGGATTAAAACCCAGGACCCTCAGGCCCTCAACATCTGTTAGGATGTAGCAGCTGTGAGACATGAAGGAGGAACAGAGCAAGGGGAGGCTCCTAGAGGAGGGTGGTGCCCAGGAGATGGGCCAAAGGGGGGACAGGGAAGTGGGGCTTTCAACAGTCAGTCTTCCTCCCACCCCAGGTCCCAGTGCCCTTCTCCAGAGAACCACAGCTGAGAGATCCTCTTGTCTTTCCACAGCTGGAGGAGGGAGTATCCAGTTGTCCCTCCCCAGGTATCCAGGTCCCTCCTACTTTTCTTGATTGTACTGGGACACTGCAGGGGCATGAGGGAAACATGGATACATGAAATTGGTCAGAGATGGAGCCAAGTCACGGGGGCACAGCCAGGAGCTGTTGGGGGTGGAGGTTGCGCACCTGGCTGGGAGGTAGTGGAGTCCTGTCTCTAGGCTACTGGCCTAAGGGGTAGCTGTCGTGGTTCCTGATGGGGGTTCTGGGGCTGCTGGCTCTGGGCAGAGTCATCATTGGCTCCCCCAGGGCTCCAGGGCCTTGAAGTCACCTCCTGGTGGGGAGCCTTTGCCAGGTACAACTCTTGGCTCTTCCACCTGGCAGGCCCAAGGCAAAGGAGGAAAATACAAGGGTACAAAAGACAAGTTAAAACCTCAAATTACTGCTCAGCCACACAAGCACACACATAGCCCTATACATCCTTCGATTTTATACAAGAAGGAACGTACGTACTACATTAGTCTGCTGCTGCTGTCCCCTCCTCTCTTTCTCTCTTTTTTTTTAAACAAGATAGTTTAGAGCTCTTTTCATGTTGGTACATATAAGTCTGCCTTGTTCTTCTTAATCATGGCTAATTTATTGAATATTTATCCTCCTGACAAACTCATGAGGTACATACATTCTTATCTGTAGTTTATAGGTGAGGAAACCAAGACTGCAAGGGCTTGAGTGCTCAGTCCAAGTCACAAAGGCTATCAGTTCAGGACAGTAGCACCAGCACAGGGGCCACCAGAGACGATGCTTTCGAAACTTCCAGCCCAGTGTCTGACACCAGCAATGCTCAGTAGTTGATCCTTCTCGCTCTCCCTGAGGAGCACTCTGTGAGGCCCTGGACAAGAATTGAATGGTATGTGGGGCACCATGTCTCAAACTTGGGGCAGAGGAGGCCTTGGGACAGCCTTTCCTATTATGCCCCTGACCCCCATCATGGCCCTGTTCTTGCCAAGTCAGCAGAGCTTGTTCAACCCTCTCAGTGCCCCCTACTGGCTAGAGAATGAAGGCCCCTCCTCGTGAATGGCTCCCTTGGAAGGATCTGCCTGGTGGAAAGATTCTCTTCCTGAATGAACTACTGCTGGCAAGCTGGGAGCCACCAGCTCCAAAAGGGGGCAAATGAGGCTGTAGAGGGGCATCTGCTACCAGCACACCCCTTCTCCGTGCTGTCCCACAGAGGGATTCATGCAATAGAGTGAGGCCAGGCCCTTGATGGGAACTGCACTCTTGTTTTCCTCCTTCCACACAGATTTGCTTTCGTCTCTCTGGCTTTTCTCTTGGGATAAAACGTTAATGAGAGGAGGCTGCTACAGCCCTCTTGTCTGACTGCCCCCTCTCCTCACACTGCCATTTGTCTGAAGTCCAGCTGCCGCAGGTAGGTAGGGGCCCAAGTTGTTTTGTACAAGAAGGCAAAAGCAGCTGGGAACTTTTTGAGTGGAGTGTATTCAGAGTCTGACATCCTTTCATTCGGAATGACAGAGAAAGATTAGGCATCAGAAAACCATCAGTGTGGGCAAAGCAGCCGGACCACTGAGGACACGTGCCAGGCTGTGCAGGGATCTGGAGGGATCCTGGAAGTGCTCTGAAGAATTCTCATAAGAAAAGCTAACATTTTACATGTGACTCAAATATTCATTAAGTAAAAATAGACTATCTTTTCTTTTGAATGGAATCATTTTCAGAAGCCCTGCTCAATTTCCAGTAAAACCCTATGGGTTTGGATGTTCATTATTCTCACGATAGTGTTTTTTGTTTCTTGTTTTGCGGTACGTGGGCCTCTCACTGTTGTGGCCTCTCCCGTTGTGGAGCACAGGCTCCGGACGCGCAGGCTCAGCGGCCATGGCTCATGGGCCCAGCTGCTCTGCGGCATGTGGGATCTTCCCGGACCGGGACACAAACCCGCATCCCCTGCACTGGCAGGCGGACTCTCAACCACTGTGCCACCAGGGAAGCCCTCTCACGATAGTGTTTGAATTAGGACCACGGCAGGCTGGCTGCAGGCCAGTCAATTACACAGTCGGTCATCAGTGCACAAGGCACAGAGAGCCAGGGGACACGGTGGCAGCAAACAGGCATTTGAAATCTAACCATGCAGGGAAACTCAGTTTGAGGGTATTGCTTTGTCTTGCAATTCTTTGTGAAAACTTGTATAATAAATATCAGGTTGTTTTAAAATAAATTAAACTGAAATCTGCTGAAATTCCTCCACTCTGAGAATAACCACTAGAAGCATATCCTTCCAAACTTTTCTCCACTGTTTTAGTTTGCTAGGACTGTGCCATAACAAAGTACCACAGACTGGAGCTTAAATAACAGACACTGATTTCCTCACAGTCTTGGAGGCTAGAAGTCCAAGATTAAGATGCTGGCAGGTTTGTTTTTTTCTGAGATCCCTCTCCTTATCTCGCAGATGACTGCCTTCTCTCCATGTTCTCACATGGTCTGGCCTCTGTGTGGATGCATGTGTGAGTCTGAATTTCCTCTCCTTCTAAGGACACTAGTCATATTGGATTAGGATACATCCTAAAGACCTCATTTTAACTTAATTACCTCTTTGAAGACCTTGTCTCCAAATACGGTCCAAATACAGTCCAAATACGGTTCTGAAATATGGGGGTTAGGGCTTCAACATATGAATTTTAGTGGTATGCAATCCGGCCCATAACATCTACTAATCTTTATGTAAAAATATTCATTTTTTTCCCCAAAATGGGCACCATAACAAAATTACTATTTTATAACGTGCTTTTTAAAAACTTTAATATGTGTTATTTCTATGCCAATAGTTGATGACTAGGTTCTGATTCAAGATCAATGGTCTTGAATGAGTAGAGGCATTAGCTTCCCACTCCCTCCTAAGACTGAATTAATAACAATAGCTCACATTTACTGGGTGCTTATTGTGTGCCAGGCACTGTTCTAACTACTTCGTGTGTGTTCAATTATTTAATTCTCACTATTCTGTGAGATGGGCATTATTATCTCCATTTTTCACATGCTGAGGGGTGAAGAGTCAGTGCTGTCTCGAGTGAGGAATTAGGAGGATTTTTCTTTCCTGCAGGGAGGGCCTGGAGTGAGTTAATAGAAGCAAGGAAGGACCAGAGAGGAGAAGAAGCCGAGGTGGCTCCCCTATGGTAAGGATGCGACGGCATCCACACCCTCCAGCGAGGTCCTGTCCCACTGCAGGTACCTGCACGTTTTGACTCCCACTCTAATCCCTGGGTGCCCTTATTCCCAGCACCCAGCAGTGCACCTCATGCACAATAAACTTGTATAAATATTTGCTGAAATAAATAAACACTAAGATGAGCATCCTGAAAGGCTCTCTTATAGAATCATTCTTATGTTTTTAAAGGTTTTAAAAATATTTTAAAACTTCCCAGGGGTAGGGGGCAAGCATTCTCAGTTCAGAGAGTTCCATTTCTGGCCACAGTTGAATGTAACACATTTTTATTATTAAGTGGGAGAAAGGAACTAAAGAAGGGCAGAAAATCCCCCTGTGCTGCTTCAGAAAAAAAAAAAAAAAAGCTTCAGCTAAAGGCAGCAGCATGAGTATGATTTCACTTTACCTTTTTCTTTTTAAAGTTTTTTTGTTGATGTGGACCACTTTTAAAGTCTTTATTGAGTTTGTTACAATACTGCTTCTGTTTCATGGGTTTTCAGCCGTGAGGCATGTGGGATCTTAGCTCCCAGACCAGGGATCGAACCCGCATCCCCTGCATTGGAAGGTGAAGTCTTAACCACTGGGCCACCAGGGAAGTCCCTCACTTTACCATCTGCAAAGCATTTTCAAGTGGTGGAGGTACTCCAGGCCTAAAATGGAGATACTTGCTCACCTAGTATGAATGACAGTGCTTTCACTTTCCCCCATCACCATCTAACTCCATTTCAGACACACTTTTCCCACAAGGTCATCATCAGCCTGGATCTCTCATTCCAGCCCAGACAGCTTCATACACTCTTCTACACCAGCTCTCTCCACTAAAACCCTACAGAAAGGTCACTTCCACCAGGAAGCCCTCTCAGACCCACTTTCCCAGCTCCTCTCACTCAGCCCTTCCTTTGCCCCATGAGTCCACAGATGCCTGACACAGACACACAGAAATCCCATACCTGTGTCACCAGCCCTGATGAACCTATATTGCCAGAAACTCCTGAGTCCCAGTCCCAGTGTCACGTCTACACACTGCAGGATGCTTTGTCATGATGACAGATGAGCACTGTCAAGGTTGGCCAGTCATTGTCCGTGTCCTTCCTTTCTGTTTTACCCATCAGCTTTCTAAGAGTTCTGAATCCCTGGAATGGCTGCTCAAAGGGAACATTACAAACATTCACCACCCTCATCTTAGTGATCAACATATCCTGATGCTTAGTTATATATAAAACATTTACAGTGTCATTATAAAGGACACAGCTCTGGAACAGCCAGACGGAATAGGGCAAGGTCTGGGGAGTGAGAGAGTCCTGAGTGCCAGAGCTTCTGCCCCTGTGGAGTGGGGGAAACCTGATGCTTAGTTGAAGTTTAAAAGCCATTTTGTTGCCTTCTTTTCTATCTGTCTCCTTATTGCATGAAATAAGAAGAAATGAAGATGTACAGAAGGAATGATTGGCTGTGTCCTTTGGCAGCTCGTCCCTCCTATTTTTCTATGCTACCCAGGCTGGATAGACTGATCTCAGTCATAATTGTGAAAAAACAATCCTAATCACTGCACCAGCAATTTCCCATCTATCTTACCAAAAAGATAATTCCCAGGTTCTGAGTGATTTTTCCTCTCTCTCATACACAAAATATTTGTTAAGAGAACAAAAAAATGTACATAATCCTTATTTGTATGGCTTCCCTGTGTCCCCTGAAGAGGACACACTGTACAGGAAACACAAAGTACTACACTTAGGGGAGTATAAACAGGCAATTCTGAAGAAATGATTTTAAACAAATAATTGCTGGAAAAAATACAGCTTGAAAGTATTTTAAAAAAGGAAGAAACCCAAGAGACAACTGATTGCCTATTGTCGTATGTTGCTTGCCCTTCAAGGAGGAAACAGGTTCAAACTTTCCTTCTACTGCTGTTCAGTATGTGCATGATGGCCATAAGCCACTCTTCTCTCCTCACTACTCGGCTTTCTTCCCTTGCATAGTACAGGTTCTCACAGGGTGAGAACACCCTGGGCGTCCAGAGAATGACGCAGCCTATAGGACATTGGGATTCAAGATAAGGTGTTTTCTATCTACCTGATAACTGGTCTGAACCAATTACAAGCCGTGTGTGTGGAGCTGGCAGCTTCCCAAACTTCTGAGAAAGAAAATGGTCTCTTGCTCCTCCAAAGTCGGGGGTGTGGAGGGAGCAGTGAGCAATGGGCAAGAGCTGCTACCAGGACCCCCTGAGCCAGTGGTGGGCAGTGCGGTTCACTGAAGCACCTGCCTTCTAGGCATCCTGGCCAATCACAGCCCAAGAGGCATGCTGGAGAGGGAGCCAGCAGAGAGGGCTGCCTGCCAGGGGCTGAGATTCAGCCCTGGTGAAGGAGTTCTCTTCCCAGTCAGGAGATCTGTGGTCCAGTCTGGTGACCTTGGGGAAGTCACTTTAGCTCTTGGAGTCTTGATTTGCTAAACCATTAAGTGTGAGATTTACCCAAGTAATACTAGAGATTTACTCTGAGGATAAAACCAGAAACGTGTATTAGACACTCATTAAACTAAACATACTCTTACCATATGATCCAGCAATCATCCTCCTTGGTATTTACCCAAAGGAGTTGAAAACATGTCCACACCAAAACCTGCACATGAATGTATATAGCAGCTTTATTCATAATTGCCAGAACTTGAAGAAAGCAACCAAGATATCCTTCTGTAGGTGAATGCATAAATAAACTAGGAGATCCAGACAATAGAATACTATTCAGCACTAAAAAGAAGCGAGCTATCAAGCCATGAAAAGACCTTAAATGTATATTGCTAGGTGAAAGGAGACAATCTGTAAAGGCTACATTCTGTTTTATTCTAAATGCATGACATTCCGTAAAAGGCAAAACTATGGAGACTGTAGGAAATCCAGTGGTTGCCAGGGGTTTGGAGAGAAAAGAGTGAATGCATGGAGTACAGGGGACTTTTAGGGTAGCAAGATTATTCTACCTGATACTATAATGGTGGGTATGTGTCATCATACATTTGTCCAAACCCACAGAGTGTGCAACACCGAGAGTAAACCCTAATGTAATCTGTGGACTTTGGGTGATTATGATGTGTCTACGCAGGTTCATCAAGTGTAACAAATGTACCACTCTGGTAGGGGATGTTGACAGTGGGGTAGACCATGGCGGGTGGGTTATATAGGAACTCTGTGCTTTCCTCTCAGTTTTTCTGTGAACCTAAAACTGCTCTAAAAACAATTAAGTCTAGGGCTTCCCTGGTGGCGCAGTGGTTGAGAGTCCGCCTGCCGATGCAGGGGACATGGGTTTGTGCCCCGGTCCGGGAAGATCCCACATGCCGCGGAGCGGCTGGGCCCGTGAGCCATGGCCGCTGAGCCTAGCCTGCGCGTCCGGAGCCTGTGCTCCGCAACGGGACAGACCACAACAGTGAGAGGCCCGCGTACCATTAAGTCTAAACTGTAAAGTCTAAAAATATGCCTGGTAGCATTACTTATCTTTTTTTTATTACTCGTGATTGGTGACCTCAATTGTAGAGTCAAGCTGGTACTGCTTGACTAAGTAATTAAACACAGTCATATCGTCAAACTCATTTTTCCTATACTGGAAACTTTATAATTAATAGTAACACTTACAGGAATAAATGACTATTACTCACAACATGCCCCAGATTGAACTGAAGACAGCAACGTTTGGAAGCGACTTGAAAAGTGAACTTCTTATCAGAGCTCTCGAATCTCACATTCAAATAGGACGATGGTGGCTGGAAGAGTGGGTGTGCAGGTTCCTGTAGGAACCCAGGCTTTGAGGGAGGGCAAGCTCAGGAGGCCACAGGCCAGTGTACCCTGTACATCTGCAGTGACTCTGCTTGAGCTCAAAGCAGGCCCTCTGCCTGACACACCCATGAAAACACCAAGGGACCACGCAGGGGCGATGAAGAGCGGGGAAGGAAAGCTGAGGTCAGGTTTGATCTGGGAGGCAGGGGGAGAAGCCCAGGCAGGGGAAGTGCTTGCTGGAGCCAACCGCTGTGGCAGAGGCAAGCGGGCAAGAACAGGGAGGATTCTGTAGCAACTGGAGCAGGGCCTGGGGAGGGCAGGTGCAGGGGAGACAGCCTGTACCCCTGCTCTAAACGTACACTGCGGTTCTCACTGACCTCCCAGGCCTGCCCTGCCTTGTGCACAGCTCAATATTGGCTTCTGCTGAGGTTTCAGGTGAACTTGGCCTTTGTCCAGCACCACAGATAAAGCTGCCGGCCCCCACTTCTCGTGTTCAAGAAATCTTGAGGCCTTTTCTTGCCTCGTTCCTGCCTCTTGCTACACTCTTGTCCCTCACTTTGGCTCGACCGATCCCCTGCCTACAGTTGAGGCCTGCCTGCTGCAGCCCCGGTCTGTTTAAAAGGCCACATCTCAATCCAGGGGTGTGGGTGAGACTTGTCTGTTATAAGGGACAGGGGCACAGCTCAAACCCGCTTATGCCATGAGGAAATTACAGAAAGAAGTGGCAGGAATATCACTGAGGGCCTCAGGACCCCCTGGATGGAGGGGCCCAGAGTCTGGGGGACTCTTCCACCTACTGACTTCTGCCGACTTCTTTTCTCTTGCCTCATGCTATGTCTTGCTACTGACTAGCTTATCTTCATGGCAAAACAAACACGACTTCAATAAAACTGACGAAAAAGCATGATTTCAATAAAAGTTTCCAAGTTTTACTATCTACAGTTTCAGCTTTCAGAGTCTCTCTTAGTCCAAAGTTCAAGGATCCCATGAAAGCCCTTGATAGACACCTGGGGTTAAATACCCATCCTAGACTGATCCGTGATGGCCTCAGGGAAGACTCATACATTCCTGGGGCCAAATTTAGTAGCCTATTGGTATTCCTGACCTTTCCTGTCTTCTCTACCTGCCCACCAAAGAGACTGTTGCTTTACCCAGAATTATTAATTTATGCAGAATTAAATTAGAAGTCAAAAAGAGATAATATATGTTAAGGTACTACATCCATGTCCAGTGATGCTATTTTTACTATGTTTATTCATTGCAGAATTCCGCAGGCTGCTGCCTGAGGTGAATTCCCTCTTGCTAACCAGCTTGGTCTACATCTTTTATGAGACAGAATAGGGTTCAAGTGGATTGTACGGAGAGGCTGCGGAGGTTGCAGAAGAGACAGAGGTGGGAGGGAAGGAGAAGGGAGGACTAACTGGCCACAGAGGCGAGAGAGTTAGGGGGTGGGTTGCTTGGAAGAAGCTCCGGAGAATCTGGGGGCAGTGAGGGAACTGGGGGCAGGCAGGAAGCAGGGTTTGCAAAGTACTTGGGTGGGCTAGGGGCTGGACCATATTTAATGTTCTTCAGGAAATGTGAACAAATATTGCAATACCTCTATATTTAATACTGGCTCCTGAACAATATATAAGTCCATGCAGAGAAGGGGCCATGTGTGGCTTTATTAATGTCAGATACAAAAATGTACTGAATTCTAGGGCTCATAAAAATGCTGATGGTGGTGATCGCAGTGGTGGTGACGATGCTGATACAAAACATTTACTGAACATTTCCCATGTGCCAGGCTCTGTGCTAAGGGCTTTACATGCATTTGATGTTCCAAACAACACTAGAGGGAAGGAATATCCTAAAAAAAAAAAACATATGACGAAAATGAGGCTTAGAGACGTCAAATAACAAGTCCAAAGACACACCTGTTAAGTGCACTTGGGTGGTGTGACTGTGGCTGTGAAGTGGAGCCTATGTGAGGTGCTGACAGGGTGGGGTTTCTGCATGGTAAGAGATTTGTCCATTTCTAGAAAATGGGTACTGGACAGAAAACCCCGCTAAGTCAGGTAACTTTAGCCCTGGCAGGGTTATAGCTTCTGCTGGACTTCTCTCAGCTGTCTGGGTCATATTAAGATGTCCTTGTGCTGTTTTAAAGTCCTTCCTCAGTCTCCACTGACCTCTCTCCCTGAAACCCAAGCCCTGATCTGGCCTCCCCAGTCACCACTGGCAGTGTGGCCCAGTGCCTCCTGGACCCAGCCATCTCGCCATCTTACCAGCATGCCCTGCTCTAAGTAGTAACCAGCTGGCAGCACCACCCCTCACCTGACCTGTATCCTTGTTAATTTAAAGCAAAGTGATATGGGAGGATGGGGCAGCATAGAGTTAGGCCCCAGGGGAAGCAGGACAGTAATCTTTGGGAGGCCTTACAGTGACATTGGACCTCTCCCTTGCCCCACCACAGTGAGCAACAGAGGTCGCGCGGCAGAATCATGGGGAGAACCCAGAGAGAGAAGAGGCTATCAATGGTCACCACTCTGCCAGGAGGGCTAGGATTGTGAGAATGTGTAGGACATAGCCTGGGCATGCAGCGGGTTCCGGGGGCTGAAGTTCCTGCAATTGCAGGTTGAGGTAAAGACAATGGAATGTTTTACTCCAAGGTGGCCCAGGACCATAGGTTCACTGCAAACCTGTTTGTCTTAGGATGCTTTACTAATGTCGCAAAGTCCTTACACAAGTCACATTTCTAAGTCCACAGTCCTTGTTTGGATCATCTCCAAGCCCAAAGTTCAGTCATAGAGCAACTCACTGAGTACACGTTACATAGAGACTTACACTAGGCAGCCCATGGTCAGGGGAAGAATTTGAAATGATACAAATCTCCTCTCTAGCAAAAAGGATACAAACTGGGCGACTTCCTAGGGTGGTAGTTAGCCCAGGCCCTTCTCCGAGAACTTCTCAGGGTATTAGCAAAGGACTCGTGTCTCTATCCCTGATTACCACCGGCGGCAAGGAGGACCAGGCTTCCCCTGGAGCAGCAGGATGAGGCTGGAAGGAGGACCCCATGGGGCCATCGATTCCCTCATCATTATGGTCAAGGCAGTTGTTAACTATGACAGCCAAAGACCCATTAGTGATAATGCAGTCAAAATGGAAACTCAAAATGGCTCAAGCCCAAGACAAGAGCAGAATCTGTGAATTAAGAGATTGAGTCATCCTTTCTAAGCCTAGGAAAAATATATCAATTTATAGATTGCCACCTCAGTACCTGAGAGGGAGTTCAGAGAAAGAGAAAAAGAGGAATTTGAAATTGGCTTGTATTCTGCTAGGTCATTATTACTCTTACTATCGATTTTATAATATTACCATGAGCCAGGCACTGTTCCAAGCATTTTACATGCATTAACTGATTTCATCAGACCACTATATGACCACCTCGCTGATAGTGGCCAGTATGGGACTGCCCATTCCTTCAAATCTCTCCTTGATTTCTGCCCTTTACAGTATAATGCTTTCAGGACCAGTAACTACAGGCAATATGGGCTCATGTGATGTAAGGAATACCTTAGTCATTAGCCTCTAGTGAATGCTTGAAAATCTATCGCGAGACACTAGATAAAGATATTGACATTGGTTACATGCAAATCCATCTGTAACGGATAACTCCGCATTTTTTTTAAAAGGCTGTGAAGTATTAATTATGTGTTAGGCGCGACTATAAACATTATTTCATTTAATTTTCACACGAGGCAGGTGGTATTTGGCGGGAATTAAAGTTAAGAGAGACTCAAGAAGCTCATGCAAGTCCTCCTAGTTAAAAGGTGGAGGGAGCAGGATTTGAGGCCAAATCCTCTAACACCCAACATGTTCTTGCTCCTGTACCTTACAGCCTAAGCTCTGTATTAATATGTTTTCATCTATTACTACTTGATTATATATTTTTAATAAATAATGACTTTTTAAAACATAACGACAGTACAATTTTCACACTCAACAAAATTAACAATAATTTACAATAAAGCACATGTTCCATTTTCCCTGGTTGTCTCAAATATGTCTTTTTAAATTAAGACTTGTTCAAATTAGCATTCAAATGTGTGAGGTGAGCTACACACCTCATTTGGCTAATAGGTTTTTTCCCCCTTTGATTTCTAAAAAAATTTGAACTGAAAAGTGGAAAGAATACTACAATGAACACCTGTATATCTTTCAAGAAGAGTCACAAAAGTTGGTATGTGTCTTAAATCTCTTTTTTATCTATAATTGTTCCACTTCTCTTTTTAAAAGAGAGTAATTTATTTCTGAATTAAACTACATGATTTGACCTGTAGAATTTCCCGCATACTTAATGTTCCTGATTAAATTACTCACGGTGTCATTTAATGTGTTCCTCTATGTCCCATATTTCCTGAGAACTGGGAATTACATCTAGAGTTTGATTAATTCAGGTTTTCTGTCTCGGGGGAGGGGGAGGATACAACTTCATAGGTGACGTTGTGTACTTCCATTTGTATCACATCAGGATGTACGTAATACCTGGGTCATTTAGCCTTGATCTTTGTGTTTAGATGGTGTCAGCAGGATCCATATATCATTTAATTTCCCATCAACTTTTAAATTAATGGCTTTAGCTGCCATTGGTGATTGTTGCCTTGAACCATTATTTTGTTAGGATTTGCACATTGGAGCGATCCCAATTTTATCATTCCTACTGCACTTACCAGTTGTGTTTCTTACATAAAGAACTTCCCTGTAGCAAATATTTGGTTGCTACGAGGTACAAACCATGAGCTTTGTTTAGGAAAGGCAGGATAACTACTTGATTCCTTTCCTTTCTTTGTCAATTTTCAGAATGATGAGTTGGTGTTCTGGCAACTTCCAAAGTAACTAAGGAGGTTCTACCTACTGTGGTACTCGGGCAGCGGGGTGGTGTGTGTGTAGCAGATATGCAGTATCATTATGAACCCAGAGAATTTTACATATTGATATAGTTCAATCCATTGCAGTGTTTATGTTCAAACTGTCTTATCTTTGGTAAATGGGGGCCCCTTCAAGTTAGCTACCATGTCATTTTGATGTGACAGTAATCTTTGACAGCTTCCTTGTTTTCAGGCATGACAAGATGTTCTAGCTCTAGAAGGCCTTGTTCCTTTTAGCAGGAAATGGCATCTGGAGACTACAATCTGGGGACAAGGGGTGTTTGTTGTTATTGAGTTACCACTGCTTCTAAATCTTTTCAGTTGAAGTCACTAGGAAATATCAAAGTTTTAGAAAAAGAAAAGTAATCATGAGTTAATACTGATATTTTCAATTTGAAGAATTACAAGGTTTTATTTAAACTTCAGATTTTATTCATTTATATGTCTATGTTTTATATTTTTACATGGAAAATCTTGGTTCCCTCCTAGTGAGATTTGGGCAAACATACTTGTTTTATGCTATTTTCTGGTTTCAAAATAATATTGCATTGACCAAAAAGTTCATTTGGGTTTTCTATAAGATGTTATGGAAGAACGGGAATGGGAACGAACTTTTTGGCCAACCCAATAATATCAATATTACCACTGCTAACAAGACCACTGAATGCAGAGTCAGGCTTCTTGACATCTTCGTGGTTCTTCTACATCCTTGTGATAGATCCTACTAGGGGTGTGTAATGAAAATACTGTGGCTTAAAGTCATTTGAAATAAGCCTCCTATAAGTGGTTATGCCATCCACTAGATACACAAATACTTTTTTTTTCAGTTTACTGTCCATTTTTAGGGGATTCTTTTTATTTAGTTAATTAAACATTATATAAAATATTTACTGGTTCTAAAATCAAACTATAAAACAAGGTGCATTCAGAGAGCTCTAGCGTCTATTTGACTCCCTTCCCTCCTGTTCTCTCTCCTCTCCAATGGTAACTTTTAAAAAAATGAGTGTGTGTGTGTGTGTGTGTGTGTGTGTGCATGTATATGTATGTGTACACCCATGTTATATGGTACACACCTATCATACATATACTATTATAGTTGACCCCTGAACACCATGGGGGTTAGGGGTACCAACCTTGGGCATAGTGTGTCTATAATTTATAGATGGCCCCCCATATCCATGGTTCCTCTCTATCCAAGGTTCTGCATCCTCTGATTCAACCAACCACATAATTACTATTGTATTACTATGGAAAAAATTCACATATAAGTAAACCCTTGAAGTTCAAACCTGTGCTATTCAAGGGTCGACTCTGTGTGTGCGTGTGCATGTGCGGGTGTGTGTGTGTCCTAGAGATCACTCCATAGCAGTTTATGGAGACCTTTCTCATTGTCTTTGACAGCTGCATTGTATTCTACTATAAGCATATTCATAGTTTATTCAACAAATTCCTTGTTTATAGACATTTGGGTTGTTTCCAGTCTTTGGCTATTACACACTGGGCAGAGCAAACAGTTTTATGCATATATCATCTAGTATTTTTTCTAGTGTGTTTTGAGGTAGAATCCTAGAAGTGGGGTGACTGGGTCAAAGGGCAAATTCACCGGTAGTTGTACTAGATATTGTCAAATTCCTGTTCCTAGGAGTACCATTCTAAACCACTCATAACTAGTGTGTCCTGAGTGCCTGCTGTATGTTCAGCACTGTGGTGAACTGTTTGAATATTAACATCTGGGACACTGTGCTGCACTCGATCTTTGGAAAACATGACTGCTTTGCTAACCAGCTAAGTTTTCAGTTAGCTTGAGCCTCCTGCTTTCCTTCTCCTCTTCTTTTTTTGTTTTTTTGGGTTCTTTTGCAGTACGCGGGCCCCTCACTGCCGCGGCCTCTCCCGTTGCGGAGCACAGGCTCTGGACGCACAGGCCCAGCGGCCATGGCTTATGGGCCCAGCCGCTCTGCGGCACGCGGGATCCTCCCGGACCAGGGCACGAACCCGCGTCCCCTGCATCGGGAGGCGGACCCCCAACCACTGCGCCACCAGGGAAGCCCTTCTCCTCTTCTTTGAAATGATACTTCAGTTTGGTGTTATAAGCATCAGGGCTATGGGTATGAGCAGAAATGTTCCCCTCAGAGTGAGCTCCAACGTCTTGTGAAGCTGCACCACCTGCAGTGAGATTTCATCTGTAGCTGGAGATAATATCTATATTGTGTCAGGCCTGATAGACAGATGGTTCCAAGCATAAAATCTATCACACAGGTGGGACTTATTCACAGCAACCAAGAATGAAAGAAAACCACAAGCGAGTCAGTATTTCTGGGCGCAGATTCTGACAAGGCTTATACTAGAGATCTGCAGTTAGGAGGGGATTAGAGGTATATAGTCCTTACAACCCAACTCCATAGCCCCCGGCTCCTTCCTGCACTTCCTTTCCAAGTTCCTCTTCTATTGTGTCATTAAAAACTGTCCTAGGTAGGCACTCCTATTTTCCATTTTTTAGATCACCTTTCCATACATGAAGTGGTTGGTGGGAATGGGAATCTCCCCCTATACTTTACTTATTTAATCCTCATAACAATAATTATATGAGACAGGTTATCTGCACTTTCTAGATGAGAAATACAAGGTTCCAAAAGGGTTGGGACAGGCCCATTTTCAAATATTACATAAGTAGTTAAGTCAACCTACGCCTTTAACCACTGCAACGAGATCGAAAGCCTGTGAGGGGGACGCAGCACAAGGAGGCCAGCTCTAAGAGCCTGGTAATCGTTGCACCCTCTAATTTTCATGTATTTCTTACTCTGAGGAAGTGGACCCCAGAAAGGCCGGATAATAGCCTGCACCATGGGTTCATTTTTCTCATGAAGTCCCAGAGATCATCATTTGTCCCTGTTCACGCTGTCCTGCTCAGCCATTGATACTGATATCCAGCCACCCATAGACTCAGGCCTCTCCTGCTACTGAATCCGGGGAAGACAGGCCAGGCTGGCCAATGCCCTCAGTGGGCAGATGCTGGAATGCATCTTCCATGGCAGTCATATGGCATGGTGTGAGCACCCAGTGCACCTTCTCTCCCTTACTTCTTGTCCCTTTCCCCATGCAGTTGTTTCTGATCAGATTCTTGATCCTCATCATTCCCAACCAGAAACGAACACCCATGCAACTCCAAGGGCCTCTGATTGGAACTCTCTGCTAATCTGGACAGCCAGTCCTAGGACTAGGATGCGCCCACCCACTTCTAAGTACAGAAGCCGACCACAGTGTCCAGATGCTGGGTGCCTCCACATATTTGGCAGATACTCAATGAATGTCCATTATTACTATTACTGGCAGTAGTATTCAGATTCTTAAGTTTGGCATGTGATTATTCCAGGTGATAACCGAGACCTACCAACTTAGCCACAGGATTCCACAGATCCATGGAAATGGTGGGGGAAGGGAATGGGTGATCAAGTAACATCTGGAAAAACCACTGCCTCATGGATTTTGATGGTCATTAGGTCCTATGTCACTGACCAGGAGATCCACCACAATTACAGGGAGGCTCTTCTAAGCCAAGGATCACACCTGCCTCACCTTCTCTTGGTCAATGGTGCCTTCCAAGGTTTTGGAGCCTAATAGCATCTGGATCATTAACACTTGCTATTCCAAGTGGTATGACTTTACCAGAAACCACAAGTGTGCAGTGTGAAGGCTCTGATTTCACAGCCCAACCCTTTGGAGGGATATCGTGATAGTTTTCTCCATTGGTTTTGTGAAAGACTTATAGGAATGATTCTAGCTGTGGTGCTGGACCCAGGCTATGGCTGGGACACATTATAGAGGAAGAACCTGGAAGCTTGAACCTGTGGACATAACCTTCTACTCGGTGTAACAATAAGCTCTTTTGGGAAATTGACAGGAAAAAGCCAATAAATAATCTGTCACACAAACCTGTCCACCATCATGAATCCTGGTTAATGACGAAATGATCATATAGCCATCTAAGCCAAAGACCAAAAAGTCATTCTACATTCTTCCTTTTCTTTTTCTCCATTCATCTAAGCAGTCACTAAGTCCTCTTAGTTTCACCATATTAACATTTTTTCAACTCACTGCCATGGCCTTAGTTCAAGCCTTCGATATTACTCAGCAGCTTCAATTATCTCCTGTCAACTGTCCTAAGCCTTCCATCCAGCCACCAAACCTGATCATGTCACTCTCATTTTTATAGTACCTTTCACATCTCCCCATGGCCCAGACCACTCCTTAGCACAGAGAGAAGCTGCTCCCAAATCCCCCTCCCAAGCTCTATCCGCTGCCAAATTCTCCAGCCTCATTTCTCACCACTCCCCCCATGTACTCTACGAGTCAGTATAAGCTGGGATATACTGTAGTAACAAACAACTTCCCAAACCTCTGTGGCTTAACATACCAGAAATTTATTTCTTAATCATGCAAAGACCACTGTGGGACCATATCCTCACAAAGGAGATGAGAAGTATAATCTTGCATGTGCTCAGGAAAGAAAAGAGAACCAGAAACTGCTGAGCAGTAGTAATGCCCAACTTGTGCTGTGGCCTCCTTAACATACGCTGCCCTGTGAGGCCTCTGTGCCTTTGCATTTGCGGTTCCCACCCTCTGGAATGCCTCTCTCCTTCCTCCTTTCCCATCTCTTGCTGCCTTTCTTTCTCTGCCAACATCTCCTGGGAAACTCTCCTACTTGGCTTTTGGAACCCAGACTTTGTCTCCTCCATGAAGCCTTCCCTGACAGCCCTCAGGCCCAAGGATGAATGGTTTGCACCCTCTTCAGTGCCACAACATTCTTAGAATATGGACAAGTTATTGACTTCCCATGTTGACATGGTTTGTCGATCTGTTCTTCCTGCTTCCCAAGATCCTAACAGAGTCCCTGGCAGTGGCAGTTGGCCAATAAGTGTGTATAGAACGACATTGAGTGAGTGAATGTGGCCCTTACTGGGGAGGGCTCAGGTCTTTCTCGTGGACCCCATCCCCATTAGACTTTCCAGGTCCAAGCAGGTTGGACGCAGCGGTCCATGTCAGAGCTGGTGTCCTCATGTCTCTCTAAACCCTCCACCTGTAAGTCAGAAGGGCCTGTTATCTTCCTTGGGCCTAGCAAGCACTGCTAGGAGCAAACAAAAGGTTAGGTTAATTCTTTGGATTTCTATGAATATTCTTCCCACTCATTCTTGAGGCCAGGCCCAGGGTTAACAGAAGAGGGAAATAATACTAAGAGGGTAGGAGCTTTGGAAAAAGGAAGAAAAGGTGAAAAGTAGCTTAGGTCACCCAGGGGGTAAAGGCATTTCTGCCCTTTCCCTCTTAGGCATAATCACCATACATTATGTCAACCTCTGCCCAGTGAGACTCCCATTGACCACTTACCCCCAGGACCCTGAGAGAAAGAGATACTACATCAGTTCTTTCCAGGAGAAAAGGGAGCCCTTCTACACTGTTGGTGGGAATGTAAATTGGTACAGCCACTATGGAAAACAGTATGGAGGTTCCTTAAAAAACTAAAAATGGAGATACCATATGACCCAGCAATCCCACTCCTAGACATATACCCGAAGAAAACCATAATTCGAAATGATACATGTACCCCAATGTTCATTGCAGCACTATTTACAATAGCCAAAACATGGAAGCAACCTAAATGTCTATTAACAGAGAAGAGGATAAAGATGACATGGTACATATATATAATGAACTATCACTCAGCCATAAAAAAGAACAAAATAATGCCATTTGCAGCAACACGGATGGACCTAGAGATTGTCATACTGAGTGAAGTAAGTCAGACACAGAAAGACAAATATCATATGACATCGCTTATATGTGGAATATTTTTAAAAAAGGGTACAAATTAACTTATTTACAAAACGTAAGTAGAGTAACAGATGTAGAAAACAAACCTATGATTACCAGGGGATAAGGCAGGGGAGGGGTAAGGGAGAATGGGATTGACATATACATACTACTGTATATAAAATAGATAACTAATAAGAACCTACTGTATAGCACAGGAAACTCTACTCAATACTCTGTAATAGCCTATATGGGAAAAACCTTAAAAAAAAGAGTGGATATATGTATATGTACAACTGATTCACTTTGCCGTACACCTGAAACGAACAAAACATTGTAAATCAACTATACTCCAATAAAAATTTAAAAAAAATTCTACTTTCCTTCAATTGCCTCCTGGACTTTCCCACTAACGTGGGCTGCTTCCACTGGCCTCTACTTCTTCTAGTAGGGCTCAACCAACTAGATCTCAACAACCCCATTCTGTAAACTTAGTCTCAAACCACCTGGCTTCCTCTTTCCTGTCCTTGAAAACTAATTTTCCAACTAATATTCCTGTCTTTTCTCTTTTTTAACATCTTTATTGGAGTATAATTGCTTTACAATGGTGTGTTAGTTTCTGCTTTATAACAAAGTGAATCAGCTATACATATACATACATACCCATATCTCCTCTCTCTTGCGTCTCCCTCCCACCCTCTCTATCCCACCCTTCTAGGTGGTCACAACGCATGAAGCTGATCTCCCAGTGCTATGCAGCTGCTTCCCACTAGCTATTTTACATTTGGTAGTATGTATTCTCTGGAGATCCAGTTTACAGGCAGGGCCATACTAACTCAGCATTCTTGGTGAACTATAATGATAGTAATTGGTACTTCCTTCTTATTATTATCTTCCTGATAGCCTGTGCATCTAGGATATTTTTCCCCTCATCTTCCTTCTCTGTCATCAAAACTCATTTTGCTGTTCTCATTTCATGTACTTAACAGCTCAGAGTGAGTTAGTGTGGCATCTGTGCTTTCCCCCTGGCTCGCTGTGTCTTCTCAATTAGTATCCACAGTAGGTTTAATTGGGATAATATTTATCTCTGCCTCTTGCTCATTAATAAAGATATCACAGCAAAGCAGACTCCTGTGACAGCCCTCCTAAGCCATATCCAGGTGTATGAATGTGAGAAGAGGGCCATTTGATTATTTGTGTGATAACTGACATAATAATGTGTTCATAACCTTTTCCCCGAGGCTCAGCAACCTCTTCAGAAGCAACTGTCATACAGTTATTAGCTACTTTCAAAACCACATTTTTTTAATCAATAAAGCACTTAAAAGATCTTTAAAAAATATTTCCTTCACTGTTCCACCCTCTCCACATCTTCTCATTGATCCAGAGCCCCTAAAATGGAAAAATATGAAAACAAGGTCAAAGGTACAGAGCAGGAAGAAGAGAAAAGGAATGGTGAGCAAGCCTTCTGTGGGGTCACCAGTGGCTCCCTGACATGGGTTGGAACATATCTTGTTTGCCCTGCCTTGAAAGGTGACTGTTGGGGTGTTTTTGGTTACCTACTGATTTTCTCATCTAAACCAACTGGAATACATGTTTGAGCAGGGAGATTTCATAAACCAATTTAGAGCCCTCTATCTGCAATATTTACTGTGAACTCTTCAGTTATTAATTCCAGAGCTCAAGGGTATTTAGACAATGCAAAAAATTCTTGTATGTGAAATATCTCAGTAGGGTCACTGAACATGATTGTTATACATTACCAGTGTAACTGGTGATAAGAACATAAACTGTTCTCCTACAGAGATGTCCCACATAAACTGTTCTCCTACAGAGATGTCCCTAAGACATCTGTAAAAAGGGTAAAAGTGACACAGAATATACTTGGGAGGGGGACACAGGTATTAGTAATAGTAACTTACAGTTGGTTACATGGAGGCTCTTAATTAGGGAGGTGTCAGAGGTTTTTCAAACACCCCAAAGATTTGCATCCAATTGATCAGGGGCTGAATCCACACATGTGTATTTTGAAAAAGCTCTCCTTGTGTACCTCTTCCTTTGGAGAAGCACCCATAACACCTCATGGTTTTCAAAGCTCTTTTCCATCCTACACAACCGCTTGATGAGACTGCCTCCACATTGTCAGGTTCAAGGTCATTTTTCTTATCTTATCACTTGGCCTCTCAGTTGACCACTCACCCCTTCTGGTCAGACACTCCCTTCTTTTCTTGCCTTCAGGGACACCACATTCTTCTGCTTTTCCTCTGAACTCAGTGACTATTGTTTCTGTCTCTTTTGCTGGACCCTCTTCCTCACCATCATCTAAATGTTGAAGAGCCCCAGGGCTCAGTCTTTGCATATCTTCTCTCCTTAGGTGACTCATCCAGTCCCATGGCTTCAAATACCTCTGCTACATTGCAAATTCCTCATTTCTATCTCCATCTCCTACCTCCTCCTGCATTTTGGACCCCTATATCCAACTGCCTGGCTAACATTTCTCCTTGGATATTTAAAGGACATTGCAAACCTAAAGTGTCTTAAAAAAAAAAAAAAAGAATTCTTGATCCCTCCAAATCTGCTCTTTTCCTAGGCTTCCCCATTTCACTCAACCAGCTACTCAAGCCAAAAATCTGACCTAACCTTTATTCTTCTTTTCCCCACATATCCAATCCATCAGCAAGACTCATAGCCCAGAAGTGTCCTTTCCTCTCCATCTCTCTCTTATCGCTCAGGGCCAATTCACCATCATCTTCTACCTGGACTCATGCAGCAGCCTCCTAACTGGTTGTCTTCTTTCCACTTGGTTTTCACTTTCCTCACAGTGACCAGAGAAATCTTTTTAAAACAAAAATCAAATCATGACATCCCCCTCTCATGAAAACATTCCTATGGCTTCCTATCTCTCTTAGAATAAAATCTCAATTTATTACTGGGTTTACAAAGGTCTGCAGGACCTGGCCCCTGGCTCCCTCACCCCTTCACTCACCATATTCCAGGCATGCTGCCCTTCTTTTGGTTTCTCGAACACTCCAAGTTTATTCCTGTAATAGGACCTTTGAACTACATGTGTCTTCTACTGATTGACCTTCCCCTTCACCTTTGCATGGCTGGTTCCTTCTTGTCATTCTGATCCCAGCTTAAATGTTACTTCTTCAGAGATGCCTGCTCTGACTGCCCCCACTCCCAGTCTAAAGCAAATGCCCAGTCCCTTCTTCCACACTTCCATGTTTGTTCATTTGCATACTATTTACCCCCTATTTATTATTTTTTCATTTATGTATGTACCTTAGAATGAGAGGAGAGACCTTGTCTCATGCTCATTTGAAATATCCCCAGCCCTAGATAATTGTTGAATGAATGAACCAATTTAACTTAACTGTAACAACCTGGCTGTGAAGGAGGCTTGATCATCCTCTTCTACAGATGAGAAAAATGTCATGCGTTTGGGCCAGATGACTTGCCCAAGATCCCACAGCTAGATCAGTGGCAGGTCAAGTCTTTCAAGTCTTACTCCAGCCCTCTTTTCTGCATACGTTGAGTCTGCCTCTACATGGGGAATTCCACCTTGCAAAAATGTCCTCATCTTCCTTTAAAAATTAAATGTCCGGGGAATTCCCTGGTGGTCCAGTGGTTAGGACTCCACGCTTCCATTGCAGGGGGCGCAGGTTCGACTCCAGTTCAGGGAGCTAGGATCCCCAAGCTGCTTGGTGCGGCCAAAAAAAAAAAAGTTAAATGTCCTGCACATCAATGCAAAATAAAAATGGTGTGCAGACTGTGGATCTCAGTGAAACGAGAAGCCACCTTTGTTGGAGTCCTAAGGTTCGGTGGATTTCTTCTGACCAAATGTGATGTAACCTCCAGGAAGGGAACGTAGTAGAGCACAGAACAATTACACTGGGGCTGTGTGTGTGTGTGTATGTGTGTGTGTGGTGTGAATGAGTATGTGCACACACCACTCCTCATCTGCAGCTTCTTTGTGCTTGTACTGAACCAAGGCTCCTAGGCTGATTCACAGTCACCAGTATGCATTCCTTGAACTGAACCTGCAGCACCTCCTTCACCAATCACTGCTCACCTAGGAAACAAGCCCAAGGAGAAAGCCTGAATGCACCACAGGGCAGAGCCTGTAGGTACCCCATGATTAGAAAAATGGGAATGTCAATTAGTTTTCAACTTGTGAAGAAAGTCTTCAGGTTCTGTCTTTGGTAGGTGATCAGCTGGCCATTCTTTTTCCAGTTGAACCAGTTGAAGTACATGCATTGACAATTGGCAGCATTTACCCCAGCCTGAGTGTCTCAGAAAATGTGTAGGAAATTGTCCCCATAGCAACGAGGAGATGGCAGTTCAAGTCTGCTGTTCCTGCTGGGTCACAGAATGCAGCAGGTGAGTTCTTCTTCTTCAGACCAAAGCTCTCCTTTATAAGGAAATGTTCTTAAGCATACCTTAACCTCCACGTAGCTTCCAGATCTGCCAGTTCAGAAAACACAGCCAGGTCCTCACAGCCATATTTCTAAACTCTTCCATAGACATCCAAGGAGCAAAAGAGGTTTGAAATCTGCTCACTCCTGATGGCTTTTCTTAACCCTCTGATTACTCTGGGCTCTCTGGTCTGTTCTGTTTGCCAGCTAATTGCAAGTGTTAGCGCGTGGACTTGAAACCCCAGCTGCTACCCTCCATTTCCTTTGGTCTCCATGCTTGAGCCATGGAGAATAGCTGGCTATGAATAGCTATAAGGATTAGCAAACCCCTGTTGTTCTGGGGACTCTACCCTGAGTGGAAAAAACTGACTGAGGAACAGAGGAAGTTAGCTGGAGGTTCTACCAGCTGTATGACACTGAACAAATCCCTTAATCTCTCTGAGTTTTAGCTTCCTCGTTTCTAAAACAGGATTTACACATTAGAGGATTGTTGAAAGGATTTAGTACAAAAAGTAGAGAAAGCACCTAGTGCAGTGCCTGGCCAGTGTTAGCCCTCCATAAACTCTGGTTCTCTTCCCCTTGATACTCCACTCCTAAGACCACACCTTCCTCAGGAGGACAGACTTTCTAGACAGAGGCAAAGAATTTCGGGAGGAGAGAGCTTCCTTGATGGGCAGGGAGGGAGAGAAGAGGGATGGTGGACACCAAAGGATGTTGTTCTTTGCAGTGGAGTTGTGCGGCATGTGCTGGGTGACATCCAGCCAGAAAAAAACCCATGAACATGTTTTGGGATATTTGGTAGAAATCTTCCAGTTGGTTTTTTAAAGGCTGCTGAATAGCACTTTCTTGGTTAACTGACATTTTCTTTAATCCTGTATTGCATATGAGTTCCACCAGAGCTGTGCAAACAAGGTTTGAAATCCACGGGCACAGGAGGACACTGAATAAGACTGATGAGGAGGGGCTTCCCTGGTGGCGCAGTGGTTGAGAGTCCGCCTGACGATGCAGGGGACACGGGTTCGTGCCCCGGTCAGGGAAGATCCCACATGCTGTGGAGCGGCTGGGCCCATGAGCCATGGCCGCTGGGCCTGCATATCCGGAGTCTGTGCTCCGCAATGAGAGAGGCCACAACAGTGAGAGGCCCGCGTACCACAAAAAAAAAAAAAAAAAAAAAAAAAGATAGCGAGCAAGAAGAAGAACACAAATTACCTGTATCAGGAATAAAACAGGGACATCACTACAGCTGGTAAAAGGATAATAAGGTAATTTTATGAACAATTTTATATCACTATATAAATTTGACAATTTAGATTAAATGGATAAATTCCTTGTGTAATATTTTCCAAAACTGACACAGGAAGAAATTTTTTTAAAATGGAATATCTCCTATATTAAGGAAATTGAATTTGCAACTACAAACCTTTCCACTAAGAAAATTCCAGGCCCAGATGATTTCACTGGTAGATTCTATCCATATTACTAACATTAAACAAAATCCATCAAAAAATAGAGAGGAGAAAACACTTCCCAATTCATTTTGTGGGACCTCCATAATACTGATACAAAAATCCAATAAAGATATTGTAAGAAAAGGAAATTACAAGATCAATAATCCTCATGAACACAGATGCAAAAATGCATACAGTAAAATATTAGAAAATAGAATCTAGCAATATACGAAAAAGATACATAATGACCAAGGGGTATATCCCAGGATATCAATTCATGCTCATCAGAATGACTGAAATTAATAAGACTGAAAATGCTAAGCATTAATGAGGACATGGAGAACTGAAGCTCTCATATATTGTTCTGACAACTTTTTATAAAGGTAACATAAGTACCATATGACCCAGTCATTCCATTACTAAGTATTTACTAGGAAAAATAACATGTCTGCAAAAATTTATATATGAATTTTTATAGTAGCTTTATTCATAATTGCCCCAAACAGGAAACAATCCAAATATCTATCAAGAGGTGAAAAGATAAGTAAATTGTAATATATCCAGTTAATTACTCAGCAATAAAAAGGTACAAACTACTGATTTCAAGCAATGGCATGAATGAATCTCAAAAACATGAGGCCAAGTGAAAAAAGCCAGATAAACCAAGGATGTGCTGTATGATTCTATTTACAGGAAAATTATGAGGAGGTACAACTAATCTGTGATAGTAGAAATCAAGGAGTGGTTGTGTCAGAGGGCAGGGACTGTTTATAAAGGGGGCTGAGGGAACTTCCTTGAGGGTGATAGAAATCTTTAATGTCTTGATTGGAATGTTGATTACATGGATGTATTAATTTGTCAAAAGTCAATGAATCATACACTTAGTATTTGTGCATTTCCCTCTAGGCAAATTTTACTTTAGTTTTAAAAGAATAAGAAAAATGAATCACAAAACCAAACCAAAACAACCCAGCAAGCAACTCTCTCCAACTGAAAAATATCTTAAAAATTTACCCAAAGGAGTTGAAAACTTATGTCCACACAAAAACATGCACACAGTTGTTTGTAGGAAACTTATTCATAATTGCCAATACTTGGAAGCAACCAAGATGTCCTTCAGTAATGGACAAATAATCTGTGGTACATCCAGACAATGGAATATTATTCAGTGCTAAAAAAAAAATGAGCTATCAATCCATGAAAAGACACAGAGATACCTTAAAGGTATATTGCTAAGTGAAAGAAGCCAATCTGAAAAGGCTACACTTCATATGACTCCAAATATATGACATTCTGGAAAAGGCAAAACTGTGGAAACAGTTTAAAAAAAATCAGTGGTTGCCAGGGGTTTAAAGAGAGGGAGGGGTGACTAGATGGAATACAGGGGATTTTTAGGGTATCGAGACTATTCTGTATGATACTAAATGGGTGGATATATGTCAGTATACATTTGTCTAAACCCATAGAATGTACAACACCAAGAGTGAATCCTAAATAAACTGTAGACTCTGGGTGATAAGGGTGTGTCACGTTAGGTTCACCAGTTACAAGGGTACCACCCTGGCAGGGGATGTTGATAACGGGGGAAGCTATGCACGTGTTGGGGTGGGGGGCATGTGGGAACTCTCTGCACCTTCCTCTTAATTTTGCTGTGAACCTAAAACTGCTCTAAAACAAATACATTTTAAAAAAAATAAGAGAAAAAAAAGAGCAGAAGTAATCTCTAGGTGGATCAATATAACGTAAAACATAGGAATTCAGCTTTCTGTCTGTTGTGTTAAGTGCAGATGATACAATGAACAGTATAGCACAGACTGCCCACAGGGAATGTTCAGTCTGATGGAGAAAGACTAAAATTGATTATGCAAATAATGGTGGGCAAATTGGACCAGTGCTGTAAGAGACAAGCTCAGGAGGTGTAAGATTAGAAGTGGAGCACCTAGGGACTTCCCTGGTGGTCCAATGGGTAAGACTCCACATTCCCAATGCAGGGGGACCAGGTTCGATCCCTGGTCGGGGAACTAGATCCCACATGCATGCCTCAACTAAGAAGCCCGCATGCCGCACCTAAAGATCCCGCACGGTGCAACAAAGATCCCACGTGCCACAACTAAGACTCGGCGCAGCATACATACATACATACATACATACATACATACATACATAAAGTGGAGCACCTAACCTAGTTTGAGGACCAGGGAAAGATTCCTGAGGAAGTGACACTTACGCCCTAGGGAGATGTGTTAGCAATGCAAAGAACCAGAAGAGGACTCCAGCCAGAGAGAGCTGCATATGAGCAGACCCCAGGTGGTAAGGAATGTGGCCAGTGTGCCCTGAGCACAGACAAGAAAGAGAGAGTGTCAGGAGATGGGGCAGGACAGCAGGGCCTCCTCTCAGAGCCTTATGTTAAAGATGTGGTGTTTTATCTTAAAAGCAGTGGGGAGTTGCTGAAGGGGAGAAGCATGGCAGTGACATGGTCAATTTTGTCCTTTTAAAAGACTACCGTGGGTGCAGCATGGAAAATGGTCTATCCCAGCACTATCCATTAGAAATAACAAGAGCCACAAATGCAAGTCACATATGTAATTTAAAATTTTCTAGCAGCCACATTTTAAAAATGTAAAAAATTTTAAACCCAGGAATAATCTTAATAATATATTTTAACTCAATCCCAAATTATTATCATCTCAACATGAAGGAATGTAAACAATTACTAGCGAGCTAGTTTTACATACTTTTTTTTTTTTTTTTTTTCTCTAAGTCTTCAAAATTCAGCACGTACTTACAGCACATCTCAATTCAGGCTGGCCACATTTTCAAGCGCTCAGTAGCTACATGTGACTAATGGCTACTGTAATGGAAAGTGCAAGTATAGGCTGAGGCAGAGCTGGTTAAGGGACTTCAGCAATTTTAAGGCAAAAGAAGTTGGTGACTTGAAACAGGGTGAGTAGCAGGGAAAATTTGAGAGAAAATTTTTAGAAGGAACACGAGTGCTTGGTGACTGGTTATCAAAGTCTCAAATGAACTCCTTTCTCTAGTAGTCAGTCCCTGCCTTACTTAACCCATTTGATGTAGTTGATCATTTCCTCCTTGAAACATTTCCATCAATTGACTTCAAGCACATCACACTCTCCCACTTTTCCTTCTACCTCACTGACTCCTTCTTCTCAGCCTCCCTTGTTCTTTCTTCTTCATCTCTCTGCCCTTTAACACAGCAGGGCTCCAGGGCTCAGGCCTGTACCAGTTCTCTTCTCTATCCATATCTATCCACTGCCCTGGTGATCCCATCTAGTCCTGTGACCTTAAACACCATCTACATGCTGGTGACTCCCACATGTGTGTCTCCAGCCCAGATCCCTTCCCTGAACTCCAGATCTATAAATCTCTCATAACTCATGTCCAGTTTTGTTGGCACTTTCTTCCTTCAAAATCAACCTCTATACTCAATACTCTGTAATGACCTATATGGGAAAAAAATCTCAGAAAGAGTAGATATATGTATATGTATAACTGATTCATTTTGCTATACAGCAGAAACTAACACAACATTGTAAATCAACTATACTCCAATAAAAATTAATTAAAAAAAAAAACTTTAGTGTTCTCTGTTCTACTGCTATCAGCCTAGTCTAGGCTCTTGGAATGTATTAGTGAGCAAAACAATGACCCTTGCCCTCAAAGACCTTACATTCTAGTGGGAGGGGGGACAATAAACAATAACATAATAAATAATTAAATTATACAGTATGTTAGAAGTCGATTAGGACCAGGGGAAAAGATAGAGCAGGAAAAAGTAGAAAAGGGGAAAGCAGGGGGTGGGAGTGCTGGTTGCAGTTTTAAATAGAGTAGTCACAGTGGAGGAGGGGCAGAATCTAACTTTCACCTTATAGAAGCTTCTTTCTGCCTTCAGTGTTGAGAATGGAATGAAGGTGGTCAAGGGTTAGCCATGGAGGAGGTGAGAAGTGGTCAGTTTCTGCTTCTCTTTTGAAAGTAGAGCCTAAAGGATGTCCTGATGTTTCCCTCATTACCTGTGAGAGCTGAGAGAAATTCTCTCTAGAGGGCTATGTTTCTCCCTCTATTACCAGTCAACATTTTAAACACTTTCCAGAAAAAGAGAATTTTCTTCAGTTCACAAGATTATTCCTAATAAAATGAACAACATCACGCCAGGATGCTGGGCTGTTGGCCAAGCTCACTTGAGCTAAATAATAGGTGTCAAGTCTGTGCCTCAGTAAAGCAGCCCCCATCTCCACGTGACTCCTGCATGGGCAATGCTGCAAGTGTTCAGGAGGGGAGCTAGAATTAAGGGCAGAGTTCTGAAAGCAAACTGCCTGGGTTCAGATACCAACATGGACACTTACTACATGTGTAACCTTGGACAAGGGAATTTCAACGGCAGTTTAAACTATGGGTAATAGTCTGTTCCTCCTAGGGTTATATGCATAATGCGTACACGCTAATGATCCCACATTTGCAGTCCGGGCACATTCTCAGATGTGCCCAAAACCAGCCAGGAGGGACAGCAAGCTCTAGAAACCCTCTAACGCCTGCCTGCAGGCTCCATCTCCTCCTCATATCAGTGTGGCAAGTGCCCCTCCCAGCCAATGCTCAACAGCACCACTTAGGGGTAGCCTGGCACTTCCCCAGCACAGCATGGAGATGCAGAGTCCGGGCATCCTCTCCTCGCAGATCTCCCAGGCAATGGGCACCTTCGCATTCTGTGTGAGGAAAACTTCAGGAGGTCAAATGATCCTGTAGAGTCAGGGATCCCTAGGTACATAGAGATGTAATCTGTAAATACTCCCACAGGAATGTGGGGACTTTTTTCCCTTTTAGAGGGTCTCCGTGAATCCAGACCTGCTCAGGAATGACAGTCACAGTAGTGAGTGAATCGGAGAGCAGAAGACGATGCATTCTTTGTGGAGATAAAGTGGTGATGTGAGAGGTGCCCAAGAATATTTTTCACACCAAATGTGTGAAAATAGCTGAAATGTCAACACTGTATTTCGTTAACATCTGTTTTTCTTCATCTGATATCTCCCTTTTATTTTGTTATTTTAAGTATTCCTTATGTTTCAGGATAATTTTCCCTTCGCAGTGTAAGCAAATGCCTGGGAAAAAATATTTAAAAATGACTTTTAGTCATTTGGAGCAGCAAAAGCAAAAGTAGCAACTGAATCGAAGCCAGCTTAAAATTAAATTGCTGGTGCTTGCCTGCAGTTTAGATAAACAAATGTAATGTAAACCTTGCACTATTATTAGGAATGAATGGGGACGCCTGTGATCTAGAAATGTAAGAGGAGGAGGAGTGGTGGAGATGGGGGCTCTTCCACATGACGGGTGCTGGCATGGCTCCTAAATCAACTGCAACCCTCCTCAGGACCCAGTAATGCAAGGTTTCTCCTCTGTCACTGTTATATAACAGGACTACACATGGGTGTGTGCAAGCATGAGCTCACACATCCAGACACTGCAAACACACGCCAACGTGATATGCGTGCACACACGCACACCCCTATGTGGCACAGGAGCACAGTATACATCCCCACTTACACACACCCCTATACAACACATAGGCTCCACAAATATAGCTCACAAAACACACATGAACATGTGAACACCTCATGAACACGTGTGCGTCACCCACATGCTAAAACCACACAGCACATGAGCAACACCCACCCACATCAAGCATGTGTAACACATAGCTGCAACACACAGACTTTCCTCTTGGTCCTCACAGGCCACAGTCTCAATATGTTGATAGAAGCAGCTCACTTGGGCAGGGAAAGTGTTGCCTAAACCATCTCAACTTTGGTTTTGCCTCAACTTACAAGTCTCTAATAACCTAAAAGGCTGCTACAAATACCCCCAAATCATTATGATGGAGCCACATCAATACTTTATTCCCAGGAGAGCTGTGAAAACTTTTGAATTAAAATCAAGACAGTCTTTGGACTAGAGATGGGACAATGTGTTCTTTCTATAAAAAAACTGAACATAGTGTTAAGTGCTCATACAATGCAATTTATTTGAATGGTATATGAGAGCAGATATGAGTGAAACTTGGGACAAGTGATTTCAATGAAAAATTTTGCAGCTAGAAAAATCACCCCATGTATAAGACTTGGACTAGAATTTTCAATATACCCCTATGTATTTCATGGCTTTCAAAAATATACAAATGTATTATCTAGAATTTGGTTCAGCTGTCAAGTGACAGAAAATTCAAAATAGTAGTGACTTATACAAGACAAAGAGGAAAAATAATTCTCATGTAGATATAGGGCATCCATGCCTGGTATGAATGGCCCATAACCATCAAGGACCCAGGGTTCTTTTCTCTTATTGCCTCAACATCTTCAGCATTATGGCTTCCACTTCAGGATCCAAGATGGCTGTCCCAGCTCCAGCCATCATGCTTACATTCCAGCCAGCAAGAAGGACGAAAGAGAAGAAAGCATGCTTCTTCTTTTCAAGGACACTTTCTGGAAGGTGCCATACAACACATCCACTTATATCTCACTGGTCAGAATAGTTACTGTGACTACATCTAGCTGCAAGGGAGGCCTAGAAATATGCTATTTATTCTAGATGGCCATGTGCTCAAATAAAACTGGAGGTTCCATTACTATTGAATAAAGAAAGAATGGATATTGGAAGATAGCTATTGGTTTCTGGCACACATTAAAAAACAAAAAAGGATAAAAATAGCTTCCATTCCAAGGTAATCACTGTTAACACTTTGATATATAGCATATATATGTAAATATATGTATATATATAATTTATTTTATAAAACTGAATTCATACAGTATACCCTGTTTTTTTGGTTTTGTGTTGTGAATATCTTTTTATGTCTATATGTCTATCTTTTTAAAAGCTCAAAAGAAAAATTTAATCCACCTCCACCTATAAAATAAGCATATTATACAAGTCATTTAAATCAATTATTCTTGCTTGAAGAATCATTCAGTTTGGGGTTCAGGGTAGGGTGTAAATCTATATCGAGTGAAAAGCCAGGAGAGTTTGAGAATCTATGAGAGGGTAGGTCCCTGGCTGAAGGAACTTTGGGGCTGCAGACATCCTGAGAATGCAGGTGTGAAGAGGACTCTTGGTGGGGACTCACCTCTGTGTACGTGGGACGAAAGTCTAGAGGAAGGGAAAGCAGATCCCTGCTGGCTCCCTCCTCATCTCCAATCAAACACTCAACTGCTGCTGGCTGCAGAATTGAGCTCATTTGGGAAGATTATTATGAATTCTGCTGCTTATGATACTTAGGCTTTATTCCCTTAGCAACCTCTCCTAGGTATCAGAATCCTTCTTAAAAGATGACGGGATTACAGTTCAGATAAGCATCCAGAGTGCTGACTTATCTTAGCAGCAACTCAGAGATTCCCGCTTGCTCTCATTGGATAGGCTGCTTTATCTACTTGGTGCCCACAAATATGTCATAGAAAAACAGGCTGCTTTCTGCTCTCCACTCCCTGCTGTCTTCCTAAAGCATTGATTCAAACCAACTCTCTGCTCAGAATCCTCCCCTGGGTCCCCATTTCCTCTTGCACCAAATCCAAACTCCTCCACTTGACTTGCTGTGCACTCCAAAATATGTTCACTGGCCGGACTGATCTCCCCTCTCCAGGACACACACTGTACTGACGCCAATACCATCTAAGGTGCCTTCCTCAGAGCTGAGACATTGTTTAGGGAAGTGAGACTTTGAGAACCAAATGGACTCTCTTATAAGCTGCGTAACAGTGAATGTTAGTTAACCCCTTTGACCCTCTGCTTCCTGGTGTGTTAAGTGGGAATAATAAAAATAGTCCCATGGGGGCAAAGTGGGTAAAACTAGATCATGCATGTAAAGTGCCTTGCACTAGGTCTGGCCCCTGGCAAGGTCCTAAGTGATTGTGACTTTCCTCTTCCCATCCCCTCTCAAACTTTTCTCTCAAAGTTTGTGTTCCAACTGGATGCCATTGCTGGTTGTGTTCCAACTGGATGCCATTGCTGGGGCTGGTCTGTCCCTTGCTCCCTCTTGGCTGGGTTATTCCATTGCCCGGAGCCTATTGGCTTCCCTTGCAGCTGAGGCCCTAACCTCTGACCCCACCTGGGGAGGTCTGTGCCAGAATTTGAGAGTCATGACCTCCCATCTCTGCCCAAAGGCTCTGCTGTCCTCATATGCCAAACCCTCCTCAAGTAGATCATACAGACCTTGGCCAGAGAGTGAGGTTTTGACTCTCAGATGAGACTGCAGCCTGCCTCAGGTCCCATTCCCCTCCCAGAACCTTTTGTCTCCCCAGAAGATCTCTGTCCTCTCTTTTCCCTAATAAATGACAGGAAAACTCTACTGCAAAGCCATGTATGTACCTTTCTCAGGCTAGAAGCCAAAGTATACATTATCTTTCTTTTAAAAAAACAAACTTTATAAAAATATAATATACCTAAACAATCAAAACTAAAGTAAAAAAAGGGAAAATGGGATAAATTTCCCTCAACTCAGACACACAAACAATTTTTGTGTGGAAACTTTGTCAGCTATATAAAAACAGCATTAAGTCCTAACAGACTGAGGTTAAGAACAGATAATTCAAATAAAAGAAAATTCAGATTGTTTAAAAAAAGAGAGACAAATGGTCAACCTTAGTGGTCATCAAATAAATATAATTTAAGTCATTAATGAGGTACCACTTATGCCCACTGAATTGAAATAATGTTTTAAAATAATAAAACCCAGTGCTACAAAGGCTGCAGGGAAACTGGTATGCTCACAGAGTGCTACTGGCATCGTAAACTATTACGGTCATTCTGAAACGCAATTTGGCTGAGCATTTCAAGAGCCATGAAAATGTTTCTGCCCTTTGGCTGACAATTTTCACGTCAAGATAATCACACAAATAAAAATAATTATGTGCATGAAAGTAATCTTTGTGGGGTTACCTACAATGGCACACATATAAACAACCTGAAAGTCTAACATTAGGAGACTGGTCAATTAAATGTTGCTCTATGTCCTCAATGTAATATTGTGCAGCCATCAAACTGATAACTGTAAGGTCCCTTCCATTTGTCAACTCACCATTAGCTGATGTCCTCCTCCCCAAGTTTCACGAGGAATTTGAAGGCAATCCCTTGATTTCCTGGCTCCCCACTTAAAATTTACATGTATGGCCCCACCTGCATTCCTCATTCTTTCTGTCCCTGTCCCTTTCTCAGATTAATCTCTTCACCTGTCTTCAGACCCTCTCTGTCTTCTCTACCATCTCACTCCTTCAAACAGGTACTCTCTCTGAAATCAACCTTGGCCTCTCAGCCACCTCTTTCCCTTTCAAATCTCTTCCATTTTTAAAAGTAAACTCTCCCTTGAACTTACATCTCTGTCTAACCACTGCTCTATTACTCTCTTCCCCTCCAAGCCAAACTTCTTAAAGACATCACACTCCCCTTTCTCACCCCTCCTTTACAGCCTGTTCACTTTCTCCTGGCTGCCCACCATTCCTGCCCTTTTACTGAAGTCACCGATAACTTCCTAGCTAAATTCAGCTAATACTTTTTCTTCCTTGACCTTACCTCATTTGACCTCTCTGGGTATAAGTTGACGCTCCTCCTTCTGAAACTCACTCTTCCTTTGATTTCCATACCCACTCTCTTTTCTCTGACTGAGGCTGGGTTTCCATGATAGGTCCTGCCTCTCTGACTCTTCTCAACTTCCTTTGTGGTGATCTCTTCCTCCATCCATGCTGTAGGGACCGCCCCTGGTCCTCTTCACTTAGGTTTATCAGTTCCCTTCAACTGGAGTCAGAGGAATGGCATTCAGATTCACTTCCCAACCATGTGGAAGAGTCACTTCACCCCTCAATCCTCAGTTTCTCTTCTGTAAGATGAAGATAGTAATAGGGTCCACCCCATAGGGTACCTTAGCAAATGGCACACATTCAGTGAGTGGTAGCCTTATTAGTAGTAGTATATGGCACCTTAATCTGCTTTTCCAATCTAGATTCTCTGCTGAGTTTCAGAACAACCCCTCTATTTAACATCCTACTGGAGATCTGCACTGGATGTCCTACCTCAAACTCAATATGTCCACAATTGCATTAGCCATTCTGCCCCTCTCCAATCCCATTCCTGTCCACACCTGAAAACTGGAAGTCATCCTTCATACCTTCTCTCCCTTTATCTGTGTCTGTCTACCATTCCACTTCCAGGAATGTCCCATAAAATACTCCAGGTTCATTTCCCAATCACAAGAATGGTGAAATGTTGAAATGGTGAAAGCTGAAAACTCTGAAGTCCTAGAGGAGGTTACAGCTAGGATGGAAGGAGCTGGGTCCCTGATTGATCATGTGAAAGGCTGTCTACTGCTCAGGAAACCTGTTTTGGGTTTCATGTAAGAGACAATCCTCTAGTATGTTATGCCACCAAGATTTGTAGAACTAACTTTTATAGCAGCTAGATATGCTTTAATATAATGTCCAAAACATGTGAAGGATCCATCAGCTTCTCCAGTCGCTGCCATCACTACCCACTGTTAAGCCTTCAGGATCTCCTGTACAGGTCACTGCAACAGCCTCTTAACAGGTTCACCTAACCTCATTTTTGCCCTTCTCTACTCCATTCATTGTATAGTTGTTGGTGGGGCCTCCATGGGTTGTAAGAGGGACCCAAATCTGATTATATCAACCACCTTGCTTAAGAACGTCTGTCACTGGCTCCCCATCACCTTCAGGATAAAATCTCACTTCCGCCATGACGTAGGAGGCCCTTCATGAGTTGCCCCAACCTATCTCATGTACCTATGTTCCTGCCCTCTTCATCTGACATGCCAGCCACAATCAACTTCCCACAGTCCCAGCGACCTGCACCAGCCTCACCTGACCTCATGCCTTTGCACATGCAGCTCCTTCTGCCTGGAACACTTGCATGCCTTTCTTACCTTCCATGACTGTTACTCATCCTTCAAGATTCAGCTTGGACATCATCTCCATCATCTCCTCTGAGAGGCCTTTCCTGATTCCTCTAGGTTGGGTGATAGCCTTCTCTCAAGTGTCCCCATTACTCCTGTGATCACCTCTTTTTATTAGTACGTACCACACTTTTCTCACAGAATCCATTTACTTGTTTCTGAGGACAGGCACCTATTGTGCCATCTTGATTTTCTAGCACAATGTTTAGCATGTAGTAGGCACTCAATAAGTGTTTACTGAATGAATGAATGGCTATGCAAAAGTATGAAAAATAATTATAACATATAGAAATATTGACAACATACCCTTTATTACAAAGTGAAAACTTAAATTGTGCACTGTACATATAGTACATGCATACTATGCAATATACCTACATCAAATATATATGCGTGTGGATAAATTTTGGAAATAGTCATTCACTAGACATGTATTGAGCACCTCCTCTGTGACAGATCATACTGATGAAAAGATTAATTAGAACTTGTCCATCCCCTCAAGAAGTTTACAATCTTGGGAGGGAAAAGCAATCCTGGTTAGCTGATGGGAATATGGATGAAAGTTTTTCTTTCAAAATTCCCTTTAATTTTTTTTACAATACATTTTAAAAGCAGCTTACAAAACAGAAAAAAAAGTCATCTATCAACTGCTGCTCATAGTGATTTTGAAGTTATAACCTCCATAATTTTGAATACATCTATCCAAGGTAAGGCCTCTTTGAGTTTTGGAGTCTACATACCTTTGCATACATTGAATCCATGTTTGTTTTGCTTTCCCATGAGATTGTTGCTATCTCGTACACAATGTACTTGCTGGTGACCTGTGTGCCTTGGACAACTCATTTCACCTCTCTGAACTTCACTTGTCACATCTGCAAAGAAAATAACCCCAAACTCCATGTAATTGTTTCAAAGAATAAAATGAGGTAATGAGTATGAACCCACTGTGTGAGCTTCAAAGCACTTTGAAAAAGTAGGGCACAGCAGATTAGAAGACTACCTCCTTGTTAATTTTCAAATATACCAATAGAACCAACTTTATCATTCTCATATTCAGCTAGTAAGCTAAATTGTAAGATTATACATACCTCCACAAAACTCAATAAATTTATTTTCACTCTTTATGAACAAAAACATGTCTTTAAACATTATTATTTTTCCTGATTTGTTTCTCATGCAAAAAAAGAGGTGTTGCTCACCAACTGAATTAAAGAAAAAATTTCAACTGTACTGCACAATGTTCTGCAACATGTGGACATGTAATAATAATAATGTAGCCTGGTTCTTTTCTAAAGTTGGTGGGAATATCATGTGATGCTGACCTCCCAGGATAACAGCCCTCTGGAGTGATGACTGCTCACCTGGCATGAAGCAGGAGCATCCCTGATGTGTTTGGACATGCTGAGGAGGTAGGTACCTTGGACATTATGACCCATTGTTGATGCTTTAGGGGGAGAGGAAACCATGGGGACAGGTGGAAGCAGAGAAAAGGAGACATTTTTAATATCATTTATCTGCCTCAGCATGTGTCCCCAGAAGATTACCTCCATCCAAGACCTTGGTTCTGGCCATACAATTTAGAGTATTCAATGCCCCTTGTGATTCCTGCCTCTTTCAGCAACGACCTTTCTTAGTAACGGCTTCATACATCTCACTAAGCACCTGCTCTCTTCCTGAGCTGTCAGCACAAGTATCTGTATACCAGCAAATAGACCTATACTTCCCAGTAGAAAACTGTATTTTTTATTTCTAAGAACCAAGTAGAGGGAGTGTGTGTGTGTGCGCATGAGTGTGTGTGTGTGTGTGTGTGTATGTAGATGCCCAGAGAGAGAGGCCAGAATTGCTGGTAAGGGTCTTTCCAACCCAGTTTTATAAGGTCTAGACAGTTTGGCTGACTTCAGCTCTGATTTTGTAAAATAGAATTGATTTGCAAAGATCTGGGCCAGGAGAGGGCACACCTGGGAAGTGGCTGTGAACTCAGAATAAGGAACAGGGAAAATACCTGAGAGCTACAGAAAAATAGAGGGTCCAGGGCAACCAGAATTTAGAGCTCCTTGATGGGGCTACTGAGTTCATCAGGGCTAAAAGGGAACCAAGCGTCAGCTTTCATCTTGGGACATAAAGAAGGTTCTTGTGAGCGTGGAAAATTAAAGGTCACAGAGGACTGGTCAGTGTCCTGAATCTGAAATTACACTAAGTGATTTGAAGCTGGATTGTTGCTAAAATTCCCTTATTGCAACTATTCCAAACTCCAATCTACAATTTTCAGGAGTTTCACTGCATGCTAAACTGACAATGAAATGGTATGATTGCTAAGATGAGTGTTCTCAACCCTGGCTTTCCATTAGAGTCTTTAGGAAATTTGGTGCCTGGTCCTCACTCCAGGACAAATGAATCAGAATCTCTGGGTGAGAGATCCAGGAGTCAGTAGTTTTAAAAAGCTTTCCAGGTAATTCTAATGTGCAGCAAGGGTTGGGAACCACTAGCTGAGCCTGAGGTGGGCAAGAGATAGCCAGGGGAGCAAGAGAAAGAGTTGTGGTTGAGAGGTTGTGATTCCTGGGCATAACCTCAGAGAAGGAAAATTTCCTTGTGTTTATGCTTGGATAGTACTGGAATATAAAGGCGCCAGAGGATATGTTGGGTGTGTCACAGAGGTGGTAATGAGTTTAACCTGTGCCTATAAGCCAGAAACCAAACTTTGCACATCCCAAAACATAACCAGGATCAGACAACCTGGTGGATGAATAATACATTTAGTTGTGTGTTTCAGTCAAGTATCAAAGATTCAGAGTAGAAACCCACTCAAGAAACCTCAAGATTAGGAAGGTTTGTAGTAGAGACTACAAATACTAATTTCAAGGGATCCAGGGATCTAGACTCCCAGAGCTGGCAACCAGATACTCAGGGACTGAGGTCATTCCCTCCACCTCTCACTCATTTGATCTCCCTTATCTCTGTTCCTCTCTGCACATCTGCTTCATTCCTCCATTGCAGCTGTCTTCCTCTGATTCTCATTTCACACAAGGCTCAACATGAGTGCTGCAGCCCTAACTTATCATGATCTTTCAGGTCCAGAGCCCAGCACTGACTGACCATTGTCACAATGTTTCTTAGTTCAAATTTTCAGGAAGGGAATCTGGTCACTGTCCAGCAAATAATGGCTGGTCTTGTCTAGCCTTGGGTCAAGCATCAGTCTCTTCCCATAAGCTGGGCTGGGGGTGGAAATTGTCACATGGTTCACAGGCTGAACATTCTAGGAGACCACTGGAAGGGCAGGTTCTTGTGAGGAGCTGTGGGCAGAGTGGCAATGAAGTACATCTAATACCTATCCATAACCAATGAACCCATACCTTTCTTCTTTCCCATCTTCTGCCTCCCAGGAGATAGGTGGGTGTGGGGGAGATAAGGAGGAGCTTGAAAGAATGTGCCTGTCTGCTGTCAGGATCCAGTCTAGCATCTGAGAGAGGTACCCACAGACTGGCACGACCAAAAGACAGTCTACAAACCCTCAACCAGCATTTATGTACATGATTATATGGGTGTTGTCCTCCTCCTGAAACTACTGAAAAGTCAGTCCCTTCTTGGCAATAGTAAAAGCCTGAAGATGTCTGAAACACAGGATCTCTGTTTGCTCAATTTTATTCTCATACTTTCTACTGCCTTGTGACATGTAAAAATGTAACACATTCAGTCACTAAGAAGGATTCTCCTTCCCTTGGGCCTTTATCTAATTGTTTGAAAAATTTGCAATTAACATGTGATTACAGTGGTTTGACAGTTTGCTTGACAGCTCTGAAATAACATTCTTGGCTTCTGGTTGACAATCTTTTACTGAAACTCAAAATGATACTTTCCAGAAACTTAGAACTTCAGTCAATTTGAAGGTTCATGAGAATTTTATAAACTCCCCAAATGGAGAAACTGTATGTAAACTCATCTTATGGGCCAACACTGGCTAATGCAGCAAAGAGCAGCAAAGAATTGAGTGGTCCTATAGTTTTCCTTCTTTTCTTTAGTTAAGTTCAGTTGCACAGGTGCAGGAGGGCAGTAGTCGTCTGGACTTGGGGGCCATTTTTAGAGGGAGAAGGCCAGGATAAAAATCCCCCTTCCACTCCAGCCTGTAGACAGTCCGAATATATTTTTTCTTTTGGGGCCCCTGGGTGTAGAGGCAAAGTGAAGCCAGGAGAGGGAAGAAGGTATACAGGGAAAAGTAGAGGAAGGACCAGTAACAAATGTTGTCTATTTTCACCTTTCCCAGAGCATGTGGTCCCTGAAAATCATGTCTGTGGCTCTGGCATAATACCATCATGCCAATATGCGATCATTTATTCTAGAGTCTTAGATGGAGTCAACTATTTTAGCTTTTTCCCCAAGTACAGCTATTGGAGATTCTGGATAATTAAAAAAAGAAGAAGAAGTCTAATACTTGTATTTTACTGACAAAACAAAACGCCTTTAAACCAAAAGGATGATTTATCGGAGCTGAAAATAAAACTCCTGCCTATTGAAGTCTGGTGCAGCTGAGTTATCACTATTTTCATCCTGTAATTTGTTTCATAGGGTACTAATTAACAGGGCAAAGTCTGTTGCCAGCAAAGTAAATCACATTTTGCTGTTTTCTTCTCTTCTAACAAGACCCAGACCTGGTCTTTAATTGAAGAGCAAGTTCCAAGAGCACTATTAGCTAGTGCAGTTGGGAAACATTCGACTGGGAAGATCATGGTGAAACCTGCTATGTAGAGTTCAAGAAAGATAGTGAGGGACAGGGAGAAATGGAGGGAGAGAGAGGAATTGATTGCACAGGTAACCTTCAAAAGAAGAGATTGTTTTCCTCAACTGTTCCATCTTTTCTCTGTTCCCCACAACTTGGCTTTTCTCCTCTGGCTCTACTCAGCTGACACACTGTACCAGAAACATCCTTAAAACATCCTTTAAAAAAAACCCTCATCATCCCCCACCACACACACACCAGTTCATTCCTGTCCCCCCCCACCACACACACACCAGTTTTCCTTTAAGGTAGCAACTCTGCGTGCGATTGGGCCTCTCTGCCCCCAACCTCCCCCTTCTCCAGGCCTTTTCCTTCAACCTGTCCCCCTCAGTGACCTTTGACTCGGGGCCTTGCAGCCTGGCCAGTGCAACTCATCCCTCATCGCTCCCCTCCCATCTCACCCTCCTTGCCTGCCCTTAGTCTCCACTCTTTTCTCCCTTGCCTCTTTCTTCCATCCCATTCCTGGAGGCTCCGGGCCGGCGGCGGCCCTCTGGTTTCTCCTCCCTCCTCGAACCCTCTGAGACATCCTTTGGAGAGGGTATATGGTGAGGGAGCTTGCTGATGGGCGGGCGAGGAAAGCGAGTGCCTAGCTCGCACCCTGGAAACAGGAGCCTGACGTCACCACGCCCTGCCTGTCAATCTCCAGCGGGCGCGCTGCTCGTAACCGGCCTTTTCTTGTACTGACTGTGTCTCTGTAACTCTCAGCGGCGCCGGCACAGCTACCAGCGCCCCGCACTCCTCTGCGCGCCGTCCCGGCCACCTCCTTCAGGCGTCGGCTCTGTCCGCGCGGGCAGCGCATCCTGGCGCCCAGCCACAGCGCTCATGATCAGCGATTTCCTGAAGCCCTGACTCCCCAGGTGAGCAGCCCGGCTCTCTAAAGGAACTCTGAGGGCGTGCAGAGGGGAAGGGGTGAAGGATGGCCAGGGGATGGCTCCTTCCTGGAGCCAAGCATGACGCCACACACCCTCCACCTACACAGACCTCCTAGCTTCTCTCCCCCGAAACCGCTTTCCCAGGGGGTCTCTGGCCTCCGGGGTCCGCTGTGCTCCACGGTCGCAGAAACTTCGCGTTCAGCACCGTGGACAGCTACTCCGCCTCCCAGTTGAGGAGAGCGCCTGACCGAGCCGGTCACAGCCAGGGCGGCACTCGCTGAGGCTGACACTACTAGCTTGGTGCGCAAGATGCGTGTGCAAATACAGGCATACTTACGTGATCTGTGTGTATGCGAGTGCGTGTTATTCGTGTGTATATCTGTGCAAAAACTCAGACATCAGTGCGGGCATCCCTTGTGCATTGCACTCACACGCTCACTCACTTACTCAACAGGTATTTATTTTTGGCTCTCAACCACTGCTTCCTCGCTCTGCTCTGGGGTCCCGGGGTGGGATGGGCAATATGAGCGGGGGAGCAGCGCCCGGCGAAGTACCCTGGCGGCGTAAACCGCACACCTGACGCTTGTTCTCCCTGTCCACGCAGGGTGTAGCTTCCCGCCGTGATGAACGCGAGCTCATCTTCGCTCAACGACTCCCAGGTGGTGGCAGTGGCGGCCGAGGGTGCGGCGGCAGCGGCCACCGCAGCAGGAGCGCGGGACACCGGTGAATGGGGGCCCCCGGCAGCCGCAGCCGCAGCTGCGCTGGGGGGCAGCGGCGCAGCTAATGCGTCGCTGGAGTTGTCTTCGCAGCTGCCAGGGGGGCCGACGGGGCTGCTGCTGTCTTCAGTGAATCCATGGGACGTACTGCTCTGCGTGTCTGGGACGGTGATCGCAGGCGAAAATGCGCTGGTGGTGGCGCTCATCGCGTCCACACCTGCGCTGCGCACGCCCATGTTCGTGCTGGTAGGCAGCCTGGCCACCGCCGACCTGCTGGCGGGCTGCGGTCTCATTCTGCACTTCGTATTCCAGTACGTGGTGCCCTCGGAGACTGTGAGCCTGCTTACTGTAGGCTTCCTCGTGGCCTCCTTCGCTGCCTCCGTCAGCAGCCTGCTGGCCATTACGGTGGACCGCTACCTGTCCCTCTACAACGCGCTCACCTATTACTCGCGACGGACCCTGTTGGGCGTGCACCTCCTTCTCGCTGCCACCTGGACGGTGTCCTTAGGCCTTGGGCTGCTGCCGGTGCTTGGCTGGAACTGCCTGGCAGAGCGCGCCGCCTGCAGCGTGGTGCGCCCGCTGACGCGCAGCCACGTGGCACTGCTCTCCGCCACCTTCTTTGCGGTCTTCGGCATCATGCTGCACCTTTACGTGCGCATCTGCAAGGTGGTCTGGCGTCACGCGCACCAGATCGCGCTGCAGCAGCACTGCCTGGCGCCGCCCCACCTTGCCGCCACCAGAAAGGGTGTGGGTACGCTGGCCGTGGTGCTGGGCACTTTCGGTGCCAGCTGGCTGCCTTTTGCCATCTACTGCGTGGTAGGCAGCCATGAGGACCCAGCTGTCTACACCTACGCCACCCTGCTGCCCGCCACCTACAACTCTATGATCAATCCTATCATCTATGCCTTCCGCAACCAGGAGATCCAACGCGCCCTGTGGCTCTTGTTTTGTGGCTGTTTCCAGTCCAAAGTGCCCTTCCGCTCCAGGTCCCCCAGTGAGGTCTGAAGGCTCCCTCCATCCTCTAACCAACACCACGCCCCCAACAAGCCAGCCTTTGGTGAGCTTCCCAGTGCCTGCCGATGGACTCTGAGATCCCATACTGTGACTCTGACTTTGGAAAGAGATAATAAACATAAGCACAACAAACTCACAAGGACAAAGAGGCTTGTTGGAACTTTACATATACAGTGTATACATGTGTACATATATATACAAATATTTGTATCTTCTGGAGGTGTGCAGGATGTGGAATTTCCTGTTCTGTGAAAAAACTAACAAAAAGGCGGTTGTATACTCAAATTGTACATCACACTTATCAAATGAAGACATTCCAATACTGCTTAATTATAGCACTTTATTTTTAGCTGCTGAACTGCCAAAACAGTGTTGCCATTTTCAAGGGCAGGGGAAGGGGGGTAAAAGTGTATTTTTGTTGTATGTGATAGAATATTTTGCTGCATATGCATCAGTAAATTACAACATATTTTGTACACAAATAAACACATTATAAAAATGTAATTTTTGGCATGTGACTGATGATAGAATTACTATTTAAGAGACAAATTATTAGTGTATTTACTTTAAAAGTTTATTATGTGTTATCTCCATCCTGTGAAAATCTTAATGTAAAAAATCACACACATTTGCACATTGCTCATAAACTGTCACTGAAACACCTAATCCAGATTATTGGGGAGGTACAGGAACTGAGTAATATAGTCACATAACGGTATTCACAGGACACTAAAGGGTTATTTGTGTATCAGTGCAAATTAATCTACTCCCTTGGTTACTGGGTTTGGAAGACAAGCTCCAGAGGATGTCTGAAACCATTCCTTTATCTTACCACATGTGCACTTGTGAATCCTGAAACCACAAATCTTAGATGTATTTTTTCCAGTTTGGAAAGAATTTTAAATGTTGAAAATTCATATTGACTGAGTATACTGTTACTGGCCAGGTCTTGTAGCAAAATGCACAGCCTTATAAAACAAATAAATTCATCAAAGACAGGATTCCAAGATATACTGTGTTCATGAGGTAAATTAAGATAAGCCCAGTAGCCCACTTTGAGGCACTCTTATCTTCAAAGTACAGGACATTAAACTAATATCCTCAAGAACTAAATATTCCCATTCAGAATTGTTAAATTGTTCCCCTCCTTCCTTTCTTACAGGTTATGTGAGTATAAATAAGATAACATATATGGACATATTCTGAGCACCTGTGAAGACATATGCACACAAGCACAGGTAGTTACTGGTCTTAGGCCTTAGGAAAACATATACAAGCAAATTTTTTCATACAGTCCACAAATATTTATTGAATGCCTACTATCTGCTAGACACAATCCCAGAGCTGGGAATACAGATGTGAACTAAATAGAAGAAAGGTCTCTGCTCATAGTGTTATCCTCTAGTAGGGGAGATGGCCTACAAGCAAATAAACAAATATATATGAAGAGATTTATTATAAAGAATTGGCTCGTGCAACTGTGGAGGCTGAGAAGTCTCAAGGTGTACAGTCAGCAAGTCGGAAACCCAGGAATGCTGCTGGTGTAGTTCCAATCTGAGTCTGAAGTCCTGAGAACCAGGAGAGCCCACAGGTTCAGGACCCAAGAAGAACTGATGTTTCAGTTAGAAACCAAAGGCAGAAAAATACCAATGTTCCAGCTCAGACCAATCAGGCAGCAGGAGTTACTCAGCTCTTTTGTTCGTTTCTGGTCTTCAATTGATTGGATGAGTCTCCTCGACATTAGAGAAGGCAATCTGCTTTACTCAGCCTACTGAGTAGGCTGACACACCCAAAATAAGACACACCCAGAATAATGTTTAACCAAATGTCTGGGCACCCCGTGGTCCAGTCAAGTTGACACATAAAACTAACCATCACACCAAGAGAACATGGTAATCCAAAATAAAGGAGAAAAAGTGTTCCAGGAGGGAGGAGTCAATTGGGTCAAACATTGCTGAGAAAATAAGTAAAATGAGCATTAAAAACAATGACTCTAGATTTTGTAACGTGAATGTCATTGGTGAACTTGACAAGAGGAACTTCAGGAGAGTGGGGGCGGAGGGGGGGAGGATTAACTGTAGAAGGTACAACAGAAAATGCACAAGCAATCTAGTCTCCAACATCTTGCAACAGAGCTGTGACCTTTTTAACAATATAAAACACACTAAGTTTTATAGACTTATAGTTTTATAGTGGCTGTAAATTTAGATCCAGTAGGATCAGCGTTATTGCTCATTCATCAAATTAACATTTTCTAACTAACAACCTTTATAGACTATTCAGCAACATCAGACACTCTTTCAGGCCCTATTAGTATCCAGGATGCTTTCAAGTGGATTGAAATAACAAAAGCTCTGGCTGTAAACTTTTCCAAACATGTGGTGGGGAAACCAACATGATTTCAGAGATGGAACAAAGAAGTCAAATTATTATACATGTTGTAATTACAGAGAAAAATTTCTTGCAATCAGCAAGTTAAGAAAGTTCACCACTAAGATAGTAAGACAGTCTATGGATCTGACTTCAGTCCACTTGGTATTAATATTCCATATCTCCCCTAGTCCTAATCAAAACGTTTGAGAGAGCCAAGAACAAGAGGATACTAAAGAATCAAGCTGTTAATATCCCTGGCTTACGCAGTTGGCCAGGCTGTGTGATGTCAAGGGTCTGGATAGTAACCTACTTGATGATGTAAGGATAAAAAACTGTGAGTATATCTTGAAACATTTCTAGGAAGGAATGTCACATATTCACTTGACCCATCAACTATTAATAATCTCTATTTTAAGACCCTATGCTAGTTGCTGGAAGCATACAGTCCTTGAGAAAAGCAAGATTCACTCAAATATCCAACCACTTACCCATTTTGCTATCTAACAGGCATCCTAAATTTAATACATTTAAAATAGAGCCACTCATCTTTACCTCAATAAGTGCTCTTTCTCCCTTCTTTATCATCTAAATTAATGGCAATGACATCTTTCTAGTTGTGCAGACCAGAAACCTTGGAATCACACTTACACTTCCCTTTCTCTCATACCTCCCATCCAACGTGGATGCCTATTGCCTTTATTTTCAAAGTATACCCAGAATCTAGCCACTTCTCACATTTCCACCACTATCATCATCTCTTACTTGAATTACTGTGGTAGCCTTCTCTCTGGTCTCCTGGCTTCAGTTCTTGTGCCCTTCAGTCTATTGTCTGTACAGTGGCTCATCCTACAAACAGTTGCTCTCTTGACTACCCTTCAGATCAAAGCATGGGTCCACTAGCAGTACAGTCTGTCTCAAAAGAACAAACTTGGGGAAGAGTTATTTAGGCTCAAGAAATAGGCCTCCAGGAAGAATTTCTTTTTTCGTTTTTTTTTTTTTTTAACATATTTATTGGAGGATAATTGCTTTAAAATGGTGTGTTAGTTTCTGCTGTAGAACAAAGTGAATCAGCTATACATAAACATATATCCCCATATCTCCTCCCTCTTGCGTCTCCCTCCCATCCTCCCTATCCCACCCCTCTAGGTGGACACAAAGCACCGAGCTGATCTCCCTGTGCTATGTGGCTGCTGAGGAAGAATTTCTTGAGTCTAGAAGTGAGGACATAGGCTCTTTACCCCCACAGCTGGAATAGGAATAGAGCAGGGGCCTCTGCAGCCTGAGGCCCAGGGCAGGGCTTCACTTGGCCCAAGGTATTAGTTTCCTATTGCTGCTGTAACAAACGACCACAAACTTGGTAGCTTAAAACAATACATATTTATTCTCTTACAGTTATGAAGATCAGAAGTCTGCAATATATTTCATTGGGCTGAAATCAAATTTAAGCAGGGCTGCACTTTCTTTGGAGGTTCTAGGGGGAGAATCTGTTTCCTTAAAATTTTCAGCTTTTAAAGTTGCATTCTTTGGTCTGTGGCCCCTTCCTCCATCTTCAAAGCCATCAGTGTATTATCTAGCTTAAGTGGTTACACTGCCTCCTTCTGTAGTCAAATCTCCTTCTGCCTCCCTCTTATAAGGACATTTGTGATTACATTTAGGACTTGCCCAGATAATTCAGGATAACCTCCCCATCTCAAGATCCTTGATTTAATCACATCTGCAAAATCTCTTTTGCAGATATATAAGGTAACAGTCACAGCTCTGAGAGCAGTACTAATGAAAAGTACAATAATAAAGGTGTATACAGAGTGTAAGGATCCCACAGGAAGGTCAGAGAAATTCTATGGAAATCCAGTAGGAAGGCAATACTGAACTGAGTCAAGAAGAACAAAAGAAGTTTTCAAGGCAAAAGACACTGAAGGGGAGTGTACCAGACCAAGAGGACAACATGAAGCATAAAAGTGTGGCCCATTCAGAGCAATGCAGGCCATTCAGTATAGCTGGAGTGTGTAAGAACTAGAACCCAGAGAGGAAATAACGGGAGATAAGTCTGGAGAGGTAGGCAGGAACCAGATCACAAAGAGCAGTGCTGGGAATGGATTGCAGGTGGAAAAGACTGGAAGCCAAGAGACTATTTTGGAGACCAGTTGCAGCAATCCAGGTGAGAGCTGATGTCAGCATCAACTAAGGGGTAGGAGAAGGGGATGGATTCAAGAGGTATCAAAGAAGAGAGTGTCTTTGACTAAGTGAGTGATTATGGGGATTAAGGAAAAATTGAGGAGTCAAGGATGTTCAAATGGGGGGATAACACTGAGATGGGAACATAGCAGGAAAGGCAGATTTGAGAAAGAGGGTGGTGAATCAAGTTTTCTACATATTAAATGTCAGGATCTGTGGGAATATCCAAGTGGAGGCAGCTGGGCCTGTGGCTTTGGAGCTTGCAGGGTGGCGGGAATGGAGACATAATTTCAGTAGTCATTGACCTTAAGGTGGAAGTGAAGCCACGGGAGGGAATGAGAAAAGGCCAAAGTTACAGTCTGGACACAATAACATATGGGAGTACCGTGAAGGAAGCAAAAGAGAAAAGGAGACCAAGGAGGATCATCCAGGCGAGACCTCTGGAAAACCAAGAGGAAAAAAGTTTTAAGAAGGAAGTGATCAAGTGTGTAAAGCATGCCCAGAGTCAAGTAAGAGAGGGTTTGGAATGTGCTAGGTTTAGGAACATGGTGGTCACTAGTGACTTAAGTGAGAGCAGCTTCAATGGAGAGTGAGATAAAAGCTAGATTGCAGTAGATTGAGGAGGTAATGGAAATTTTCTAATTTTTTTCAATATATTTAACTTTAAATGGAAGGACAGAAATAGGGTGGTAGCTTGAGAGAAATACTGGGTCACAAGATAGTCTTTGTTTTGTTTTGTTTTTTAAAGATGGGCAAGAATAGAATACGTTATTAGACTGAGGAGGAAGTACCATGTAATTGGAATGTCAGAAGACAGCAGAGAGAGTAAGATGCCTCACAGAGGGAGGCTTCACAGGAGAATGGGGTCCAGAACATAATGTGATGGGGAGAGAGGGACTTAGACAGGAGGAGGTGGAGACACAGTTCCCCTGCTCTGACAGGAGACAAGGTAGGAATTATTGGTACTGATACAGCTAAGTTTATAGGTGGTGGGAGGAAGTTCACAGAGTTCTCATCTGACACCCTCAATTTACCTGAAGGAGGAGTGCCGGTTAAGAGACTATTGCGAGAAGTATCAAGAACCTAAGGTGATGACTTTGGGGACAAAGCTGTGAATTTGGGATAGTGTAATCATTTAATCAAAATTAAAGGTCAGACCACACCAAGTACTGCAAGGATGTAGAGCAATTAGAATTCTCATATACTGATGTTGGGAATGTAAAATAGTACAAACACTTTGGAAAATCGTTTGGTGGTTTCTTAAGAAGGTAAACATACTCCTCCTACCATATGACCCAGCCATTCCACTCCTCCTAAGTATTTATCCAAGAGAAATTAAAGCATATGTCTATATAAAGACTTGCACATAAATGTTCACAGCAGCTTTACTTGTAATAGCCAAAAACTGAAAACAACTCAAATGTCCATCACAGGTAAATGAATAAAAATAAACAAACTGTGGTACATCCATACAATAGAATGTTACTCAGAAATCAAAAAGGATGAACTATTGATTCATGCAACAACATGGATAAATCTCCAAATAATTATGCTGGGTAAAAGAAGCCAGGCAAAAAAGAACACACATTGTAAGATTCCATTTATATAAAGACCTTGAAAATATATAGTGACAGAAAGCAGATCAATGGTTGGGATTGGGGGAGTAGGGATGAGAAAGAGAGAGAGGCAGGGATTGCAAAAGGGCACAAGGTAACATTTTGGGGTGATGGATAAGTTCATTATCTTAATTGTGATGACGATTTCATGGGTGTATACTTGATATGTCAAAACTCATCAAGTTGTATACTTTAAATATGTACAGTTTATTATACATCAATTATATCTCAATAAAGTTGTAATAAATAAGTGTCAGAGAAAGAATCATAGTAAAATAGCATCTAATTGAAAATAATGCCAGATGGAAATAAAATATAAAGTTCCAGGGCTTCCCTGGTGGCACAGTGGTTGAGAATCTGCCTGCCAGTGTGGGGGACACGGGTTCGAGCCCTGGTCTGGGAAGATCCCACATGCCGCGGAGCAACTGGGCCCCTGACCCACAACTACTGAGCCTGCACGTCTGGAGCCTGTGCTCCGCAACAGGAGAGGCCGCGATAGTGAGAGGCCCGCGCACCGCAATGAAGAGTGGCCCCCGCTTGCCGTAACTGGAGAAAGCCCTCGCACAGAAACGCAGACCCAACACAGCCAAAAATAAATTAATTAATTAATTAAAAAATATATATATATACAAAGTTCCAATATGGCATGATTCATGTGTCAGAATAAGTTATGCTGCAGTAACAAACAACCCCCCAAAATCACAGTGACTTAACACAGCAAAGATTTCTCACCTATAGATGTTAACTGCACTGCCTGGGCAACTTCCCAAGACAACTGTTCTATATGCAGCAATGTAGCCATCCATCTTCTCACTCTATCCCTACAACATGAGGCTATCTCTATAATCACTGGGGAGAGGGAGAACTGGAGGGTCTCACACCAGCAATGCAATGCTTTGGCCCATAAATGACACTTCCACTCACAGCCCATTGGGCAGAGCTAGTCACATAGCCCACCTAACTACTAGGGCATGGGGAAAAGTAATAATCCTGAATGTTCAGAAAGAAAGGCGAATCAGAAATGGATGAATTCACGAAGATTTTACCACTCATGGTTTCGAGAACAAATACACTGTCTCTGCCATCCCAACCTGAACATCAAGTTGCAGAGAGAAGAGATTCACAAGATTCAAACACAAATCTTCAATTATTTAAGACTAGACAGAGGTTTATCACCGTTTAATAAAACTTTACATTGTGGGGCTGTTGGGTTCATTTGAAGGAACACAGTGTAAAAACGTCAAGACGTGAAGTGAGCATAAAGGAAATGCAGTTCCAGACTGGACCTGATTTTCTAACCTCAGTCAGACTTTGCCCCTGGTCACACAGGAGGGGAGAATTGTGAAGGTTTAGCACAAACCCTTCTCCACAAACAGACTAACAAGCCCAAGCCCATGTTTTGGATATGTTGTTGAGATTCTGTGGGAAAAATTGAGGGAAAGAGTGCAAATTGATGGTGATCAGAGAATCCAGAAATATCTGAATTCTACCACAAACTTACTGGGTCCCTTAGGGAAATAGTGAGGGAAAATATCCTGTCAAAATTATTAGCTGTTGAAGGGAAGGAAGGAGGAAGGAAGTTAGCTGTGACTGTGAGCTGTGGCTTTGGCACACAGCCTAAAGGCAGAGCATCCTTAGAAGCTGGGCTGGGTTGTATAAACCGTCCTGTTCTCTTAAATCAAGAATGTATAAATGGCCTCAGTTCAAAGCTTGACTTGCTTTGCCCAATTTAAGCCCTTAATACACAAACCCAGGTCTCAAATCTTGCCGTTAGTGGTTATTAAAAGAAACAAAACCAACACCAAACTTCCAGACATGGGAAGAAGATAATCAGAATGAGAGAGAGAGGGTGAGAGAGAGAGACCCAGTGGCCAGTTAGCCTGCACCTGTTTGCCTCAGAGGATGGCGAGAAGAAACCGGCAAGGCCTCCACACAAGGAGCAGTTCTGTCCCTTCTACTCCAGCCAGAAGGAAGGGAGTATGCAGTTGGCCATTTACTAGATGGGCCAATTGGATCAGTGTTCCTGCCAATTAAGGGTAGAGAGAAAAGAAGATGGAGAGAGAGAGGAAAACAGCAGCTTACATGATGCGGTCATCTGGCTTTTTAACTAGCTGTCAGACCATGGGAAAATTCTTATTTGTTCAGTGGGGAATCATAATAGTAATTACCTTCTAAGGCTGTTGTAAGGGTTAAATGAGTTAATATATAAAGTTCAGTAGTGCACATGGTAGCATCATGTATGCCTTAGCTGCTATTGTTATTACTGTTGGTGACAGCAGACTTCACGAATACTGAATTTCACCTAGTCTAGATTTTACAGCCTTAAGTGCATTTTGCTTTCCAAGTTTCCCTCTACTGCACCCATAAAATATTTTTCATATGTTATCTGTTTTCAGTAATCTTTAAATCTCAAAAATGCCTTTTCAATATCTTTAGCTACTGCTTTGAAAATAATTTGAATACAACGTATGATATTCATATAACATTTTTGATACCTAGTTAAGATTTATCTCCAAAACAGCAATCCAAATCAGCATTATGCCCATTTTTTCCAATGAATGAAATTGAGATCTACATACTTGCTAAAAAATATTGATCTTTAATTTTCAAATAGAATCTTGATATTTAGGAATACCTGAGCAGAACAATATTGATGCTGATTATATTACCTCTGCTTCCCTGAAAGCAGACTTTTTTTATACATAAAACCAAACAAAAAATTAACCTGCACACACACACATCCTCTCTGACTTTGTCTTTCTGTTTCTCTCTCTTTCACGTACACACACACACACACCATGTCTCTATTCTCTGTGACTTACCAGGGCTCACTCACTAGGATATACTACACACCCAGTAGTTGTTTGTGTTCCAGGATGTTCTGCAGAACTCCGTTATTTTCTAGAGCAGTGCAGCTATAAGAAAAGAATCTGTCTGGATGAACTTCAGAGGTGTATAGGAGAGCCAACATTCCCAGAGTGGTGGCTGGATGAACACATTCGAATACATATATGTAGGTGGAAGGAAGCGGGGACAAGGACCTACACTCACTAAGAGAGTCCTCTGAGTACTGTACTTATCAGTCCAGGCATGTTGTGTTGAGGGAAAAGGGTTTATGGCCATTTGAGTATGCAAGTGAGAGCCATGTCCTGGAAGCCTTCCTGTGTGTGTTGGCTTAAGTCCTAGTGTAACCAAATTCAAGAATGCTTATAGTGCCTGGTAGTGGGGTATTACTGTAATATTCAAGTGAACCTTGTATTAAAAGAATAATTGCCCCTAGATGTTTTTATTATTATTAATGGGAACACACAGTAAATAAACACAAGACAGCATTCTTTCCTTCATTGGAAGTGTTAAATTTGTGTTTTGCCAATATTTTACACAAAGATGCTTATGAAAACATTGGCAGAGGTAAAGACAGCTATACAATCATGTTTCATAACATACTGGTAAGTCACATTTCCACCACTGTGAATGCACATCCACTTTATTACTGAAACAGCTGACAGCTGATAATATTATCTTTTGTTGCTGAGACATTTAAACAGTGTGTGACAGGTGTCACTGGACAGGCTGGTACCATACCAACAGAACTTTCTATATCATGCAGTGTGCACGTGAAAACCAATCTGCCTGGGCTTTGCAGATTTCACTTAACTCCTGGAGCTTGTGGCTATCTGTGACTTCCTTCCTCTCCAGTTGTCAAGGGAGCCAACTGGGTCTGCTGGGGGTTTCGGCTGTAGCATCAGAGCCAGTCAGGACTGGAGGGACCTGAGAGACCATCTTGTCCACTCACTTGGGCTTCAGACTGTAATACTGTCTTTGGATTCAGTTCAGAGAAAATGGGTCATTTACCCAAGATTGCACAGCTTGTAAATGGGGAAGACAGGTTTCCTCTTTTTCCTCCCTATCACATGAAGTATTTGGCATTCTGTCAGCCCATATAGACTCACATGTTCTCTCAACTACCTTTACAGTCCCTCTCTGCCCCTCCCTCTCTTCTCAGAGATGTCCCTTTCTTACATCCTAGCAAAGCAGCTGGGCCAGGACTCCATGCCAACTCTAGTGCCTGGACTGAGAGCTCTGAGTGTTGTTAGGATCGGTGACTCAGGCTGGACTTTTGGCAAGGAGGGTGCTGATGGAGGTATTTGCAAAGCCCGACACTATCTCTTCTGGACTTCAAACCCCAGGCTCAGAGTGAATGGTCCTACCACTCCAGAGTCCTGGCCATTCAGTGTGGTGAAAGAAGGGAGTTTTCACCCTGGACTCTGCTTATCATTCTCCCAAAGCTCAAAGTTTGGCTGCCTTTCTTTCTGTCAAGACAGAATGATACCACCCAGGAAGCAGTCTTGTGGCAACTTCCAGCTCCACTGTTGTGGAGGACAGTCTTTGGCTAAGCATTCAGTCAACTGGTAGACAAGCTGAGTAATCAGCTTGTAAATCAGATGTCCCTAAATATCAGAGCCAAACTCTCTTGTGCCCTATAATTCAGTCCAGGATTTGCTCTGTATATTGTTTATACTTGAAATACCATCTTCAACCGCTAAGTCATGCAGCTGACCATCTTCAGGACTTTAAGTAAAGCTTTTAGCCTAAAGAGTCAAGAGTTTTCTACCTCCCCCAATTAAGCTTAATGTAGATTAATGAGTTAAATTACAAATTTTTATTCTATTAAAAAATTAGAAGAAAATATGTGAGTACCTATCTCTGACATCTCTGGAGTGGGGAGGATTTTCTGAGCTGAAAGCAATGAACAGAGTCACAAAAGTACATAAGAAATTAAAGTATGTGTGCTAAAACAAACCTGTCATAAACTAAACCAGAAGAAAAAGAACACAGTAAATATTTAAAGTGTATATATGACAAAGGGGTTACTCTCTTACATTTGAAGAATTTTTATAATCAAGAAAAGCTAATGAACCCATTAGAAAATTTGATAAAAATATGAAACATATTTCAAAAAGGAAGATAAACTGTTCAATTATATTACCCAAGAAATGTGAAAAGAAGCAGCAAGATGCCATTTTTCATCTAGCAAGTCAGGTACTTTTTTCAGTGAAAGTATCAAGTATTGACAAAATAATAATCATAATGTCCTGTTGACTTTGAAATATATGTAGAAGTAAAATGTAAGACACAACATTTCATTGTATAAGAGCAGAAATTTATGAAGTAGAAAAAAAACTGTATGATGGAGGAAATTAACAGTCTTCTCATTGTTTGGGAAATGGTAACAGTACTGTATTAGTTTCCTCTGGCTGCCATAACAAATTACTAGAAACTGGGTGGTTTTGAAAACAACAGAAATTTATTCTCTCACAGCTCTGGAGGCCAAAAGTCTGAAATCAAGATTTCGGCAGGGCCACTCCCTTTGAAGGCTCTAGGGGAGAATCCTTTCTTGCCTCTTCCAACTTCTGGTAGCTCCGGGCATTCCTTAGCCTATAGCTGCATAACTCCAGTCTCAGCCTCCATCTATACATGGCCTTCTCTTCTCTGTGTCCTCTCCTCTTCTGTCTCTTACAAGGACCTTTTTCGTTGGATTTAGGGCTCACCCAGATAATCTGGGATGATCTCATCTACTGAGATCCTCAATTATTTCCTCAAAGACACTTTTTCTAAATAAAGTCACATTCAAACATGTATTTTAATTCAGCATTTACAGTTGTTCTTGGTGGAAGGATTGGTTTCTTACAAGCTAGTCCATCATAGTCAAAAGTTCCTAATATATGCTTACTGAGTATCATTTTGTCTGGATGTATTCCAGAAGAATGTATGCTTTCTCTGTTTCCTATGTATATTTTTAAATTTACATTAATGGTGTTGTGTTGTGTGAGATCTCCTTGTGTTTCTTACCTTTTTCTCTGAGTGCCATGCCTCTGAGCTATCCCTGTGGCCGTGTAGACTCTAAAGATTATGCTTCTCACTGCTGAATCTCACAGTGTGCTTCCACCACATTCCAGTCTCCCAGTAATGGCACCCAGGCTGTCTCCAACTTTCTAAAACCACAAATAGACTCGAAATGAGCACTCCCAAGTATGCACCTTTACTGACCAGTCTGAGAATTTCTTTGAACTATATATACTCAGGAGCAGAATTACTGGATCACTTGACCCAGAATTTCTGACTCAAATAATTGCTAATTTGCCTAAGCAGTATAATATTGCTCTCCAGAATGGTTTCATCTCTATATTAATTGCTCAGTATCACAGAAGTGTGAGTATTTGGAATTTTCCATAAAGCAAAATGGATACAGTAGTGATGCTAATCACTTTGTTCTCACGCCGCCTCCACCTGCCCTGTACACACACACCTGCTTCCTGCTCTGGCCTCCTGAGTTTTACCAGATGGACTTATCCCCACAGGCCACAGCTGACTGGACAATGATGGACACCTTGACCATGCTGAGCCAAGCAGATACTTTCTACCAAAAATTTGGGATAAGGACACTGAAAGACTCAGTTAGAAGATGGTGGACACTTGAACTGAAAGTTTAGAGTCAGAACTACTCTGGTTCAACCACCGTCAACAACTTTCGCACTGATAATTAAGCAGGGAGAATCAGTCGAGAGAGAGACAGAGAGACAGACAGACAGACAGGCAGAGAGACAGACAGACAAAGACAGAGACAGAAACAGAGAGACAGAGACAGAGAGAGAGAAGCAGTGAATGGAGCCGACATGTAGCTGCACTAGAAATGGAAGAAGCAGTTTATCTGCTGACTCCCTGGACCTGGTCCTTGTGGGTCTTCCTGAATTTTGTTCCCCATTTTGGATGCCTACAAGGTTTGTGACCTACTGAATTCGTTTTTAAAAAACTGACTTTACCTAATTTAAATAGGCTACTTTCTAGTAACCAAATAGCTCCTAGGAAAATATATAGCTTATTTTCTTGCCTTAGTAGACAGAGCACACTGATTTTTGTAAATAAAGTTTTACTGGAACACAGGCAGCTCATTCATTTATATATTGTCTATGGTTGCTTTTGCACTACAAAGACAGAGCTGTTACTGTATGGCCTACAGAGTCTAAAATATCATCTGGACCTTCACAGAAGAAGTTTGCTTACCCCAGGCTAATCTTTAGATAACTCAGTGGCATCATTATGAATATCATCTCTTGCAATCTGCCTTGGTCCAGTGTTGCGCTCAGGGTTTCTTGAGGTGTATAGAGGGCTATTTGCCCCACTCTAAATGCCCCCAGAGAGCTGTGATGCTTAGCAACTGGTTTTCTCTCTCTCCCCCTCAGGACCATTCTGCTCTGCGTTGTTACTTCTCTCTGCTCTTTGGGTAGGATGGCAGCACCATGATTAGCTGTTCCTGTGTCTATCACCTCTTGCAATGTCTGCTGGACCCTCCCCTTTCCTCCTCCTTTCCTCTCTCTCCTTTCCCTGCAGCTTCTCACTTTGCACTTTTGTCTTTGAAGGTTGACTTTTAGGGCCAGTACCAGTCATCCAGTGCTCTGCTGAGGAGCTATCTAGACATACTGTCTCTCCTTCAGTCTTCTTATCTGAGGTTCTTATTGATTATTTTAATTATAGTTTAGTTTTATGTTCAGACTGCTGACACCTCCACATTGTGGAAAGTGCTGGAAACAGAGAAGCGGAAAAGTACAAAGAGGATTTCAACAGTTCTGCAGGACACATTAGATACTAGGCACTGGAACAAAGGTGGAGATAGACCACCCCTCCTCTGCATCTTCACGCAGATTCCACTTGGCCACCTCGCCATATCTCTGCCCCATTCTTCCCACTTCCACACAGGGCTGCGCTGTGCCAGAGTTCCAGATAGCCCTCTTTACATTTTGTCTTGACACAAAAACCCCACCCTAAACTACACCCTGCCCTTTAGAATCATCGCTCTAGCCATCTTTGGGGTGAAGTATTAAGAGAGGACAGAAGCCCCAGACATATGGACCCATCTAAAGTCCTCAAATGGTAGTCCTATATATATAGTAAGCCGCTTGTATTGTAATCAAAAGGGTATAATTTCTGCTCATGGGGGCACTGGCACCCTGGGAGTCAGACTGAGGCCTCAGCCCTGGCTCTTCCTTTGCATGTGTGACCGCAGATGAGGTCCTTCACCTCTCGGGCCTCAGCTTGTTCATCTGCAAAATGAGGGGTTTGGACTGAGATGAGTTCTGAGTTATCTTTTATTTTAGTCTTGTCACTCTGTTTTGAGCAGTTGGCCAGCCAAGATCCCATCTCTGATGGGGCTTAGAGAGATGCTACGTTGGCCGAGAACTAGCTTACTCTTCAGGGGATCCCTTGCTTAAATAACTTGGGTGGGGGTTCACTATATCCAGAGGCTGCTCTGTGCTTTCTGGCTTTGACTAAGGCAGAAATGCTTTGAAAACTGGTGGAATTTCATGTTCTAGAAGTTCATCACAGGGCTCCACCTGCATTAGAGAAAGGTGTATGAAGAGCAGAGAAGTGAGCTATTCTTGTCAGCTCCTCTGCTTAAACCCACGGTAGCTCCCATTGCCACTAAAGTCAGACTCCTTCACATGACCGGCCAAACTCTTCATCCACGAATCCCTGGCAGCTTCTTCCCATGGACCCCTCCTCAGCCAAGCCAGATGCCTTTTAGTGCTTGAATACGCTGCTCTCATCCACCTCCAAGGCTTTGTATGTTCTGTTACCTTCGACCTCAACCTTCCTCCCCTGCCCTCCCCACCTCTTCCCAACTGGTGAGTAATACCTCAGGTCCTAGTTTACACGTTCCTCCGCCTCAGACGAGGCTAGGTCTCCACAGGATGTTCTCCAAGTGCGCTGAGCATCCCCCAGCCTGGTAGTCTTCACCCTTTCTGGCAATTATTTCTCTAAATTGCCTCTTCTTGCTAGATTCTTAGTTCCAAGGGGCCCTGTCCATCTTGTCAACACCATATCCCAAGGCCTGAAGCAAGCCTTGTGTTTAAAAGGTATTCAAAACATACATGGTAAAGGAGGGCCAAGGAATGAGTTTGCTTCCTCTTCATGATGAGAAACACCTTCCTTCTTAGGCACTGCTATGGCGATCGGCCCAGAAGCCTTAAAAATGATCCAGTTAAGTGGCTTTATTAGCTGAAAGCTAAATGATGGGGAGATGTCTGGTGGCAATGGGAGGGCTGCAGATGGGGCTCTAAACCATTCTGGTAGCTGGGATGGTAATGTTATTAGATGGTGTCAGCACATCACAGCATAGGGATAGGATATGGCTCAGCTGATCAAATAACTAGCTAAAAAGCGAAAAGCAAAGAGACTCTTTCCAACTCTTAAACAAAAGGGGCATTAAATTCTTTGCACTCTCTTGACTCACTAGTCAAGTTAATTTCCAACTGTCTCAGGCCCTAGGATAGCAGGTTCCTCGCTCCCTGTCCAGAATCCTAGAGTGTCCTCAAGCAGCTGCAGCCAGCACAGCTAAATCACACACTCCTGGGAAAATTCTGAGGTCCCAGAGGCAGAGGGAAGCCAAGAGGCCAGCTGGGAAGCCTGAGAAACCCCCTTGTTACTGCAGGTTCTTCTCATTATAATCTCTATGAATAGCAGATATTCATAGAAACAAAGTGTCCATTAAATAGTATTTACATAAAGACACACTGCAACCGAGCTCCTTACATTTTCAGAGGCAGCTAGTACAGCTGAAGAAAAATGCTAAGTGGTTGTGTTAAGATAGGGGCATGTTTGATTTCTTTTTATTTTCTCTGTATTCCAAATTATTTTTGATGAAGCACATAGATTTAATAATGGAAATATTAATTTATAGTAGAGAAAATATAAAATGGGGGCTATATTGTCTAGTATTAAAGACAACATAGTATTGTGACCTTTATACAAAAGTTAAAAATGTAGTACTTGGCCTCTTATTCCAAATTTCTAGTTCGGTCTCCTGCCAGGATTCTTAATACACAGCAGCAAGGTCAACTCTTAATCATCATAGCAAGAGCTGGGATGGTGTGGGCTTCTAGCAATCATCTCTCTGTAAGAACCACCACCCTGCAACACATTTTAGGACGAGGAATGACTCACTCAAAAATATGCTTGCTGGTGGAGCCTCTGGGTGATCCCTGGGCAACCTCAGCCCACCCGCCGTCCGGATCTTATTAGGCCCAAGGAATCCATGGTTGAACACTAGGAGATTTCCATATAATAATGATTCTGTGATTTTTCCAAGTCCTCAAGCCCCTCATCGAATAAGAATTAACCACGATTCAGTACCTGATTCTCACTGAAAATGGGCATATATGTACAAGCACAAGTACACTTGCACATTTAAGAATATATAATTATACCCCTACCTTGTTCCCAAAAGTATTTAAGATATATATGAGATAAACCTTAAATTAGTTTTGCCATTTAACATATCTTTCCCTGAAATAAAGCTTCATGAATATTTATCTTATATTTGCATAAAAAGGCAAACACCTTGTCATGCGACCCTTTTGTTCAGTTGGTTCACATCACTCAAGTTCATGATGAGAAACTGTCCTATTTATACACAGAATGTTAGATTTGCTTTTGACTGAAATGTGGTTAAGATCAGAAAAGTTGCCCTGTTAAGAATTTTGCTTTTCCTCAGTGACATCCACTTCAAATTCTCATTTCATGACTCTTCAGATTGTTTTTGGTCATGAAAATAGGGGCGCATACTTTTTAAATTCACACATACAATCCAGTTGTTCTAATACCTCTTGCATAGAAAAACACTCTCTGCTGGAGATGTCTGCCTTCCCCTTTGTCATCTCATCACCCATCATCAATAAAAGCCTCAGAGTCAAAAAGTAGAAGGAAGCAATTTTCTTGCAAAGCAGGAAAAAGAAGCCAAATCTCCAAAGATGTCTTTGACCATCCGAAAGCTTAAAAGTTGGAGAAAACATGTTCTGTTTGAGCACTACAAGCAGGGGTATTACCCCAATTACACCCACTTACAATCATTGCATAGACTGAATCCCACTTGGCTGAAATTCTGTTAGTTTGCAGGCAACTGGAGCTTAACCTGCCTGGGTAACAGCAGGGCAGGGCATGCTCTAGGCACAGCCACTCCAGCCTGAGGGATTCAGGGACCAGGCAAACAGTGGGAAGTCATTGCAAACCAAATTAACCTGGAATAAGGAATTACAACCACATTTTCTTTTTCATTCAATGTTAATGAACAGCTATCAGTGCTAGGCACTGACTGTTGACAGGTCAAGGATGCCTAAATCCTGATCCCCACCCTCACTGTGCCCCTGAGACCTGCAATTTGTCCTATCACTAAAGTAATTCTCATTATAGAAGCTTGGGAACGTTTAGTAAATTAACCAGTGGGAGCGATGAAAAGTTAGGAAATGTGGTCACTGATAAACAAAGGTCCCTCAAGAGCCATTCAGAATAGCCTAGAAAATGAGTTTAATCATGCAGACCAGAGATAATTCTCCAAATTACTTGTGGGGCACTGACCATCAGTCCTGCCTCTAAGCCCTTCTTGATTGTCCACTTAATGGGTCAGGCAACAGCCAGGTGCTTTAGATCACTGGCTCTCACCTAAACTGCACATTAGAATCACCTGGACACCTCTTAAAGCTTTGAATGCCCAGGTTAAACCCCAGACCAATTAAATTAGAATCTCTAGGGACGGAATCTAAGCATCAATCAGTATGTTGTTAAACTTCCCCAGATGATTCCAATAGGCACCCAAATTGAAAAGCCAGTGATTTTAGATAAGTAATCTCATTTAATCTTTAAAACCACCTCATGAGGGGGTGTTTTCCATGCCTAGCCTATACAGGAAGAAACAGTCTGAGAGATTTTGAAATTTACAGGTAGTTTCTAACCTACATTTGTCTGATTCCAAAACTAAGGTTTGAACAAGAGCTTTCCTTACATTAACATCTAAGGAAAGCAGCTATTCAAATGCTGATCTTGATGGATCAGAATTCAATGACACATTAACAGACTAGTGTGCTAGCCTCAGAAGCAAAAAGCAGCATTCCTAGTGAATGGAGCCCAGGAAGGAAATTTGTGGTTAAGGGGAGGAGGTTGGTGTGTTCCAGACTTCGGTCTATGACACTAAGATGCCTTAGTCCCATGCCCTGGACTATGTCTCTCGTTTAAATGTTGGTTTCATTGTGTTGTACTGAAATCTGACTAGGGCCTGATAGATATATGCTATTTTCCTTGAAGAAGAAATTGCCCTTAGCAACAAATAGGACATCAGTGGGAGGAGAAAGTCTCTTTTCTCTTGAGTTAGGTGCTCTAGAAGCCCAAAGCTCTCTGAGAATGGTCTGGATCGTAGAGGAAAACTTGCATATACCTTAGTGAGGCAGGCTGGGGGCCAAGCAGCAAGGCACTTCCTATTCTTAAACCTGACTACTGCCGACTGAAGAAAAATGCACAACCTAAAAGTTGAGAATTATGTTGTATTCAGTGGACATTCTGAAGACTTCAATCCCGGGACACAGCATCTCAGATAACTATGAGAGACTGCTCCAAAGAGGTAAGAGGCGGTGGGGGGTAGGGGGGAGTCAGGATATATAGGAGTTTTTGCAACAAAGACCAGGTAGTCAGAACATCAGAAGATTCCTGTTAATTAAAGAAAACCAGGGGCTTCCCTGGTGGTGCAGTGGTTGAGAGTCCGCCTGCCAATGCAGGGGACACGGGTTCGTGCCCCGGTCCGGGAAGATCCCACATGCCGCAGAGCAGCTGGGCCCATGAGCCATGGCCGCTGAGCCTGCACATTCGGAAAAATTAAGAAAAAAAAAAAAAAGAAAAGAAAAAAAAGAAAACCAGATATCTCAAGTTAAGGAATTTAGCGCTTTTCTATGTATGGGAAGATGCAGGAGTCTGGGCTCACTGAAATCATTCCTTTGATATGCACCTCAGCTATCTGGGGCCAGTATCCTGCTTTTCTCCATCCTGAATCCCCTCAGGGTGCACAGCTGGCGGTGATTGCAGTGGCTGAGGGCTTGGCAGTGGGCAGCCCATCTGTCTCCATCCTAAGTTCCCTCAGGGCTCACCACTGGGGGCAGCGAGGCGACTGTAATGTGATGGCTTGATGGCTGCAACATCCTTTGCTTACTGATACGGCAGGCAATATTTTTCATTCACACTACATATCCTATTCCTTGGACAGAGCTTTTTAAAGATGCAAACTCCCAGGCCCCACCCCAGTCTTAGAGACCAATCTCTAAGGGTGGGATGGAAATGTGTCTTTTTTTTTTTTGCGGTACGTGGGCCCCTCACTGTTGTGGCCGCTCCCGTTGCAGAGCACAGGCTCCGGACACGCAAGCTCAGCGGCCATGGCTCACGGGCCCAGCCGCTCCGCGGCATGTGGGATCCTCCCAGACCGGGGCACAAACCCCTGTCCCCTGCATTGGCAGGCGGACTCTCAACCACTGCGCCACCAGGGAGGCCCGGAAATGTGTCTTTTTATAAAGTTCTCCTAGGTGGAAATCACTTAGTTGGGAGACTTTTTTTTAATTTTTGTCTGCGTTGGGTCTTCGTTGCTGCGCACGGGCTTTCTCTAGTTGCGGCGAGCAGGGGCTACTCTTCGTTGCTGTGTGTGGGCTTCTCATTGCGGTGGTTGCTCTTGTTGCAGAGGACAGGCTCTAGGCACGCGGGCTTCAGTAGTTGTGGCATGAGGGCTCAGTAGTTGTGGCTTGCAGGATCTAGAGCGCAGGATCAGTAGTTGTGGCGCATGGGCTTAGTTGTTCCGCGGCATGTGGGATCTTCCCGGACCAGGGCTCGAACCCATGTCCCCTGCATTGGCAGGCGGATTCTTAACCACTGCGCCACCAGGGAAGCCCGGGGGACTATGGACAAAAGATGATTGAGCTATATTTTGTAAGTCTAAATAACTAATAATAGAATGTTCCTATCTGTGTTTATTTCCCTTTTGTCTTCCCTCAGCCCATAGCATAGCCTTGTTTAAACGTGCTAGCCAAGTCTATTGTGTATTATGAGTTGTGTGTCCATGCTTGTGCCAAAGTGTTAAAAGTAAAGTAACACTTCATCTCTCTGAGCACCAGTTTCCTCATCTGTTAAACACCAAATGAAATAAAGAATATATATAATGCATTTAATACAATGCCTGTAGGTCCCCAATGCCTTCCCTACATGGTGATAAGTAAAAATGCTCATCTCTACTATCTTTCTGCTGTGAAAGGAAGCAACTTCCTCCCATCCTTGGTCAAGGAGAGCCATGCCCAGGTGGAGGATATTAACAATCAATTGGGCAGGGAAGGCGGCCCAAGGACACTGGGCCCAGGTCATGCATTGGACATGTATAAAAATACAAACCTGTATCTGAATGATGGAAGATTCACTATTCACATTCCATAGTAGGTCTGAATGATAGAAAATGATTCAAAGTTGGATTTCTTCAATCTGCTAGTGCCACTACTGTATGTAAAATAAAATTTAATTTACACAAAATTTTATCTCCTGCATTAGACACAAGGTCAAGTATTTATGAAAGAGAAATTTCCTAATGTAAAACCAAGTGCAAAGATAAATGATCAGCTGGGAGCTCTACCAGATCTCATTTTCCTTGTTTTTGGACTCATGTAGACCCAAACTACCAGAGGTGTCACCATCACATTCAGCAACTATTATTGTATCTACTATGTCCATGGCATTGTGCTAGCTGACAGAGCCAGTTTTGGGTGGGAGTGGAGGACTGGGATACACGAAGAGAAATAGTGCAGACGTCCTGCCAAAAGAGTCAGGCAGCCAAATTACACTAAGAACCGTGGCCACAAGGCCCTGCACCATCTGCCCTGCCCACTCCTCTGTGCTCATTCTGCCGCATCTCACTGGCTCTTTTCTCTTCCTTGGTCCCAAGCTTGTCCCCACTCAGGACAGTTGCCATGTGGTCCCCTCCATCTGGAGTGCCCTCCCAACCCTACGCATTTCTTGCAGACCCTACTTCTCTTGATTGGAGGAGCCCAGCACTGTCACCTCTTCAGAAAGGCCCTTTCCTGACCATCCAAATTAGGATTCCTTTTCCTTTCCTCTGCTGGTAATCTCTCTCCCAATCCCTTTCTGGCTTCCTTCATAGTATGACACCTCCCATCATTTATTGTTATTTTATTTATTTGTCTGTTAACTGGGGTTTTATTTGTCTCCCTCCCAAGAGGTATCCTCAGTACTTATCATTATGTTTTGAACATGGTTAGTGCCCAATAAATAACTTAAATGAATGATTATCAAGTCACAACAAAGCAAGAAGAAGATTCAAAATTATAGAAATTAAAGGGATCAGAGTTCAGAAGAGGAAGAGAGAGCCTCCTGGTGCAGAGAGAAGATGGTTGGGGTCCATTTTCTGAGTGATAACAGGCCAACAGTCTCATTAGACTTGAGAGAGTGGGTGTTGGTCTCATCCCTATTGGTCTCTTGGCAGAGAGCCACAGGGCTAATCATCTAAGAAGCCACTGGGTGTTTGGGGGTGTCTCTGTAAGATGCCAGAAAACAGTACAGTATTTACAGTGACCTGGGCCCCTCTTAATCAACATGAACTTGACTCTGAGGGGTCCAGGCTGAGTAACCCTGAAAAGCCATTCCTTATATCACAACCAAGACTTCCTTAGTGCCTACAGCATCCTTACTCTCACATTAAACATTAATAACTCACATTTATTGAGCACCTACTTATGTGTTAGGCACTAGCTTTACCGTTTAATGTGCCCACAGCAACCCTATAAAGCAGATATTACTCAGGAAACTGAGGCAGAAAATAGTTAAATGATTTACCAAGGTCACCCAAGCTAGGAAGTGGTAACACTGGGGCTCTATCCCAGGCATCTGACTCCACAGCTTATACTCTGAAACCCTGCGTGACCCCACTTCTTAGAGCTGTTCATACACACTGCTGGCTGACTGTACTCCTAACCACTCTAACTCAAATGGAGTTTGCTAAATATTTAAAAGCATTCTTCAGTTTGACAATCTATTCTGGGAAACTATTAACTTTCTCTTTTGAGAATGTGGAAGCTTAATTAATTTATCCATGACAGTGGTGTGGTTTTTACCAACAGTAGGTTGTTTTTAACAAGCTGATTTTTCAGCATCTTCCCAGCATAGGAAAAGATCCTGTCATGGTCTTACCCAGCTTGGGGGCCACAGGGTCAACACGCGGATTTGTTGAAAGTCTTCAGAGGTGTCTTTCTACCACTTGATGAATCCTCCTCCCCTTTCTTCAACAAGCTGCCTTTTGGATTTCTTCCCCAACTTGGCTGGCATACAATCTCAAATTAAAATGACAGTTGGAAGACTGGTACACATAGTCATGTGCCCAAAGCTCACGTAGAAGTGGTAAATGCTGCTATTGCTGAGAAATTGCTGGTAGCATGCAAGGATGCCAAAGCCCAAATCCTCAATCTTTCTCATCCAAAATAATGCAGAGGCAAAAAAATCACAACATCCCTGAAAACTCAGAAGTGGTGTTGGCTTTTTTTGTATGATATTGGCATACAGTTATTGGAATTGTGCATACTGCTGGGACTGGGTGTAGAGGAGAATGAGTCTTTTTGGTTTTCTGCACAGAACTGCTCTATAAACTCATCCATGCCAATATCAACATCTGGATCTATTAGGAGAAAGTATGGGGGAGTCCAGAGCCCCCTGTGGTCTTTTCCTCACATGAGTGACAGTTCTCACAAGAACCAGGCATGCCCAGAGCTCTACTGCTTTTTTATCTCAAAACCCTTTGTTCTGATAAAATGTACAAATATATACATGTATAATGTCCTACACAACACTAATAACATGTTGCCAGAAATGTGTGCTTTTTCACCTCTAAGTCTGTTGCAGTTCAAAACAGGATTCTTCCCCCTCATCAGCCTATAGAAAAATATAAATTTGTTTACGGCCAAATTCCAGGAAACCACTGAAAGGTATTTTTACCTTTACCTTTTTACCTTTTATCCTAGGTGAAGCATCAGATTATACCTTTTTTTTTTTTTTTCCTGCTTGCTTATTGTAACAAAGCCATTCTAACAAGTTCTTCTGGAGGCATTTCTAAAAGTGTCTAAATAGAAGCAGACAGAACTAGGTCTTTTTACTAAGCTAGAATTTTCATATACACCTTGAGATATGTTATAGGTGGTCACCTGGTGGTGGTGACCCTAAAATGACCTGACTAGTAATAAAAGATGTCAGATCCTGAATACAGCTACATCACTGGGTGATTGATTATTATAATTTCTTTAGAAAATGTTTTTGCATCATCTGCTAAAGTTGGACATATGCATACCCTGCACCTCAGCCATTTTCATTGCCATAGAATTGGAATTTTCTGAGGCAGAGCTCAGGCGTTGTAATTCTATCAGATGCTTCAGATATGCAGACACGTGAAGAATGTTCATAGCAGCACTATTTGTAATAGTCAAAAAGCGAAAACCACCATAGTGTCTATCAACAGTAGAATGGAAAAACTGAGGTCTAGTCACAGAATAGAATTTCATTTCAAAAATTAAAATGAAAAACTATTTCTACATACAACAACATGGATGAATCTCACAAACATAGTGCTTCATGAAAGAAGCAGAACACAAAAGAATGCATCTTGTTTGTGTCCACTTGTATAACAAAGTTCAAAAGTATCAATGGTGGAAACACTGTAGTTGCTTTGCAACTGTTACCTGGGCTATATATTTTGGGTTTGGTGTACTCTTCCATATGTGAGTTATACTTCACAATAAAAAATGATTTTTTAAAAGAAAATTAATAAACTATATATAAAATAGATAACCAACATGGTCCTACTGTATAGCATAGAGAACTATACTCAATATTTTGTAATAACCTATAAGGGAAAAGAATCTGATAAAGAATATATTTATATATAAATAACTGAATTGCTGTGCTGTACACCTGAAACTAACATGATATTGTAAATCAACTATACTTCAATTAAAAAATTAATAGGAAGGAACTAAAGTCGATGCATATGGTCCATATTCTCAAACAATTTGGGAAGAAATCTGGTTTCATCTATGTCCTTTTTCCCATTGAAACCTGAGCATATGAGGCCAGAAGCCAAAGGCAAAAGTGGGTCTTTCTGGGAGCCTTTATGATTGCTCTAAATCAGATCAACTCCTGAGTTCCCAGTTCCACCTGTGAAAGATACCTAGTCTTGAACTCAGGAGTTCTAAATTCCATGTGACCAGCTTCCTTTTGCTTTTTACTTGACGAACAAATTGCACTGCCAAGAAAGTGTCAAAATTCTATCAAGATTAATTATGCAATTTCTGTCTATAAATGATATACCTCCTGTACCTGGTGAGACCCACCCATGCACTAATAGTATATGACAGCTGCATCACCAACAAAGCCTCCCCGGCCTTCAGTTCTCTTCAGAGGTGAACGCTTCCTGCTTGGGAGGTGCTGACAGGCCCTTTAACAAACGTGAATCCAGTGAAGTCTCAAACCTGAGACAGTGTGACTGCCCAGGCTCACCCAAGGACCATCCCGTGCCACCAGTGGGTAAAGAGGGGAATTCACCACATTTCCACCTTTTCAGAACAAAATACATTCCTGTTTGAGGTTTTGGAATTTTTTTCATGACGTTTTTTATTTTTTAAAAAGAGTTAAAAACTTTATTATTTTTTTGGTTAAGGTCATATGCAGTGTATTCCTGTCCAGAGACTGGGGAACCAACAGGCACCCCCTTCATGAGTGTCCTGAACTGAAGACTCAGCTGTACCCTCATCCTGTTACTAAGGCGAAAGGGACAATATCTGTTCTCCAGGTTTTCCTTGTCTCTTTATCCTCTTTGAATGAATAAAGAAATGACTGAAAGCTAAAGTTTTGAGCCTTAAGAGAAATAAAAATTCTTTCAGCATTGGCTACAGACTCATTCTTTCCCAATGTATTTAGATTGGGAAAAGGAAACAGCCACTGCACTGGAAAGAAAAAAGAAATTGTCCCCTCCGCTACTCCTGTGAACCACACGCCCAGTTCCTCACTCAATTCCCACTTGTTCTGAGTTCAAAGGAAGATGCCAGAAGAAATGAGAGTAGAGACTAATCAGCATATGCAGCCCTTGCTCTCTAGAGACGTCCATATAAATATGGAAGGTGCTGACTAAATATAAGAAGGAACTATAAGATAATGGGCCTGGGATTTTATTTTATTAATCTTTTACTAGTATTATCCAAACAAACTCTACATCCAAAGGTACACGTTTTAGTAGAGGCTACACCATCATTCCACTGGTGCTGATTCTATTACAAACACTTTGGTAATACAAACAAGTTTGAACAATACAATTTTGAATTTGTTTTTGCATGCAATGAGGACCTTTTGAAATGTAAGAATTGGAGGAAATATTTGTGGATGATTTTATAAAGCCAGTTCAAAGAAAGTGGCATGTTCTTTGCTTTCCCTAGTATATTGTTATTGGGAAAGAAAGGGGGAAAGATCAGGAACAACAAAGGCAAAACCAGGGGCTGGAAAATTCTCCAAACCAGTGGTTCTCAAAGTGTGGCCCCTGACTGGCAGCCTCAGCATCACTTGGGAAGTTTTAGAAATGCAAATTCCCCACCCGACTTTAGACCTACCTACATTTCTAAATGTCCCCAGGGTTTTTAATAGTCTGATTCCATTTTTACTCTTTTTTCTCCTGTTTAAAAATAACGACTAACACCTTTGGATTTATTTCAAGTCATCCTTTTGGGGTACTTATGTGCATGGACCCTGTCCCCTTCATTCTAAACTGTATGATTTCACATTAGTATAGAATAACCCAGTCCTGCCTTCCTGTGTGTCACTAGGCTGCCCAGTGTGAACTGGGTCACTTCTGTGACTCACTGATCTGGTTTTTCCATAGCTGGTAGAAGAAAAAAGGAAAATCAGGAAGCAGCTTGTTTCTCATCTTTAATTAATTGTTCCTTCCTCGCGGAAAGGCTGTTAGAATTAAACCAAGATTCCCTGACCCTCCGTGGGAGAAGAGGAGCTATTTTCCCACCCCAGAGCCTGTGAGTATGCTGGAAGGTGGTGGATGGGCTTGTTGGAGGGGAGGGTGAGGGGGGGCCAGGGTGGGTATGAGGGTAAGGAAAGGTGGTAGTAAATTCCAGAGCAGATCAGGGGAGAGGGACCATGAAAGACACCCTTGGGGGAAACAGATCTGGAAGCCACAGTAAGAAGAGGCCTATCTGATTCTATTCAAGATGTACTTTGTCTTCATAAAACCATTTTGGAGCCTTTTAAAAGTAAATTCAATGAAGAAGCATTACATGATAGTGGATGCTCTCTCTCCGGCAGTACTTTTATCCTTATTCCATTTTATCATAGAACAATTAGTTACTGGACAGATGCTTTTGATCTCAGTATGGAGAATGGCAATGTCAAGAAAGAATACACATAAAAAATTATAACTTCTTTCAACCGTTTCTAATGAGTGTTGGAAGGGGGAAGAACTCAAAACATTTGCAAAACCAAAAACTGCTTTGGGAAAGCAGTGGGAAAGCACTGAGTAATTTTTCAAATTTCTCTAATCTGTTTCCACAGAAAGAGGATGTGCAACAATCTGGAAGACAGATGGGGTTGAGGAGGCGGCGATTCCATTTCCAGCTCCATCAGGGAGCCGTGGAGTGAACTTGGACCCCCAGAGCCCTTGGCTCTTCAACTGTAAGGGTTGGTATTTCCAATCTCAAAGACCCATTTCAGTTCCAGCTCCCTGAGTCTAAAAAAATTTAATAGCCAATAGGTAGAAACAACCCGAATGCCCATCAACTGATGAATGAACAAAATGTGGTCTGTTCATACAATGGAATATTATTCAGCCATAAAAGGAATGAAGTACTGACACATGTTATAACATGGATGAACCTTAAAAACATTATGCTATGGGGCTTCCCTGGTGGCGCAGTGGTTGAGAGTCCACCTGCCGATGCAGGGGACACGGGTTCGTGCCCTGGTCCAGGAAGATCCCACATGCCACGGAGCGGTTGGGCCCATGAGCCATGGCCGCTGAGCCTGCGCGTCCGGAGCCTGTGCTCCGCAATGGGAGAGGCCACAACAGTGAGAGGCCCACGTACCGCAAAACAAAACAAAAAAAAACACATTATGCTAAGTGAGAAAAGCCCGTCACAAAAGACCACATATTATATGATTCCATTCCCAGGGAATGGAAATCTATAGAGAAAATAGATTTGTGGTTATTTAGGGCTGAGGGATGGGTAGGTGGGGAGGATAAGGAGATGATAGATAAGGTCACAGAAGGTTTTTTTTGAGGTGATGTATGACGGTCATACAGATCTGTGAATACACTAAAAACCACTGAATTGTATACTTTAATTGGGTGGATTGTATGGTATGTGAATTATATCTCAATAAGACTATTTTCTAAAAGTCTATTAGAAAATGCATTTTCATAAGTTGCTAAGTTTTCTACAGGAAACAAACTCATGCTGCTAGACCAAGAACACCTTTATGAGATGGATGAGAATTATTATTTCATATAAAGCAAGTTTCACAGGGCTTAATACCACTCCCTTAAGATAAAATCTGGAGGAAAATTGAACTCCAGGACTGTGGGCATCGAAAGGGAATGACACAAACTGAATAGGTGGAAAAGTAGAGAAATGAGGTGAGGAAAAGTTACATGAGAATCAGCCCAAGGAGCTGACTCTGCATTTGGAAGGTCAGTGATGTGAAAACAGTGCCTGAGTGAGAAGAGCGGCTGCTCAGTGACCCCGGAGCAGGGGGAGCAGTCAGGCCAGCAGTGGTGAGGACAAGTGAGAAAGCTGGCACTGGCAGGTAACTTGGTAACATGCATGGGGAGGGGCGAAGGACAGACTGAGGGTGGGGGCCGGAAGCAATTACTAGATTGCCCAGCTGTAACCACCCCAGCGCAGGAGCCCATCTGCTGGCTGAAAGGCGTTTTCAGGTCAGAGAACTATGGCTGGCCCTCAGCAAAATGCCCTCAGCCCACAAAAGCAAGCCCGGAAAAACTGACCACACCCAAAAGCAGCGGCCTGAGTCAGTCCTTGGCTAACATTCCAAATTGGAAAACGAATGTTTGCGTCTGTTTTCTCCTTTGAGAAAACAGATACCATGTGGTACCGATGTACTGCACAGCCATAATCCTAGCAAGGGGGCTGGGGATTATGCAGCCCAACAAACAAGCCCCTCCCCCATTCTCACAAAAGACAATGCAGCCAGACCCCGCTGACTCATCAGCACTAGTGTGCAATTTACAGGGAAGGGGGTACAGGAGGGGAACCAAGGGCAGCAGAGAGCTTGAATCTCTAAACTCTCAAGTGAGAGCCCCCTAGACTCCAATCTGGTCAGCCCAAGGCAGTGGTTCTCAAGGCATAGCCCAGGACCAACAGAATCAGTATCGCCTGGGAAATTGTTGGAAATGCAAATTTCTACTGAATCAGAAATTTGGGGATCAGGCCCAGCAATCTGTTTTAATAGGACACACGGAAGTCGCAGAACCATTAACTAAGTCATTCCCTATTCCAGTGACCCTAATGTTGAGCACCTGGGAGCCATATCCTATAACCTTTCTGGGGAATGTTGAGGTGGGGGGTCAGCGGGGACTTAGTCTGAGTAAGAGAAATCTACAAGTGACATGCACCAAGGACAGAAAACCTCTGAGCTTCACCTGAGCCCTGCTCACCAGGGCAGACTTCTGGTGTCTCACTTTTGTGAGTGGAACCCAAAGGGTGAGCCAAGGTCTCATGCAAACCCATCTCCCCACCTCGGCACTCCCCACCCTGCTCCACCCTCCACAAACCTTCCATGGGGTGATTATTCCCTGAAACAGTCCCAACACTCAAATAGTGCTTTTCCAGTAGGAAGTCCACTCACATATGTGCGTGCTTGATTTATTCTATGTAAGAACCTTGTGAGGGAGGGCACTCCCCCCGAGAGACAAGGAAATGGAAGAGAGGGGTACCAGGATTATACCCCATTATTCTCTCAGGTCTGAGTGATCTCCCCTGAACCCCGTACCTTCCTGGAAAATATCTCCTCAAAGGTTACACAACTGACTCAGAGACTAGAGACGTGGTGGCCTGCAATGTGAAAATAGATGCTCGAGACTGCTTTGCTCTTTCTCCGAGGGGTCCTTAATCCCTTCCAGAGTCTACTATCAGCCTGGGCCATGAGGCACTTCTGCTCATCAACCACCCTGGTGGTGGGTGTATGGTTGAGTCTGTGTGCATGCACCCTTGTTTCAGGCCTCCTGGCTTCAACAGCCCTTGCTCCCAGCAATGGGCCATTTGACTGGCCTGCAGGGGATTTTATCTTATCTTCTTCACCCCTCCTCATGCATTCCACAGTTCTGGTCCTGTGGACCAGAAGGTCCTCCACCATGTTTTTATTTGATAGTAATGGTGTCAGGTAGTGTTTCACTTAACTAATTATTTGAGGAATTGTTCCACTGTAGCATTCTACAGCCTCTTATTATGGAGAGAGAGATTGTTACAGGACCAAGGTACCTTTGGGAAACACTGTGTACGTTTACCTTGCACAGTAGGTTGCTAAAGGCTTTGAGAATTCCTGCAATCAAGAAACCTACTGAACTTTGTTTGCCCATTTCCTCCCAAGTGTAGTTGATTACAGAACTAGTTTTCAGGACATGAGTGTTCCATGGAATGCATTTAGGGTGACAGGACCCTACCTTCTCCCCCATCCTGTACTTAACTCTGTTGGGTTTGTCTGACACATGTTCACTGTCCATAGCCTTCAGAGGACCATAGCTCTGATTCTTGGGCTCCGCCCTAGCCCAGCTTCCTAGGTGTGGAAGCACCCTGTCCCTGGAACCTGGCTGCTTTTCATTAGCCTCTCCCAATTGTGAGGAAGGACAACTTCCTGTTTTGAGTCCACAGCCCACTCAGGCTCCCCACTGAGTTCCTGGTTTCCTGTCTGAAGGGTGTTTCTGTGTTTCCTTAATTCTAGGACAGAGAAGACTGTGGTGTTCTGAGCTTGGTGAATGGTCAGACCTTTCTTGAGGCAGGACCCCAGCCCTACCTCTTCCCTCAGGGTTTCTTTTGTGAAGGATAGGTCAGGCAGAGTTTCCCACTTGTTAGAGATTTACAACCAGAGAAACACAGCCACCTCCAGGGACATTAAAATGGAGCTTGTAAGAAGTGACTAAAATGCAGACCTGGGCTTGAGAGGGAGGTCAGGGCCAGAGCTAGAGAGTGGAGCTCAGGAGGGAAGACAGTGAGGGACATATAGCAGGGCTTCTTAAAGGTTGGAAGGGAGGATGAGAACATGAAAGGTTTGAATTATGAGGACCAAATTCTAAAGAGAATCAGAGAGCTCACTTGGCATCCTCGATCTGAAAAATTCCTCATTTTATTCTCATTAGACTCATTAAATTGCGTACAACTTGGAAATGGCTCAAGTTGACACTACAAATAACTGAGAAATTTCACAGCAAAAAAGAGAGAGGCAAATACAAGTTACCATTTTCAAATTTTTTACCAGAGTTACAAAAGAAAGAATTGATGGAACCTGTCAAACTTCTCAGAGTAACATTTTATAGAATGCTCTTCTGTATACCTTTGGGAAGCAGAGAAAGGAAAACACGCATGAGGTAACTTCTACAGAATACCTGCAATAAAAACTTTGGCTATCTTCTAGAACTTCTTATAAATGACAACTCATTTTTAACCTTAAGATGACTTTCAGCTCACCATCTACAGCTAGCATCTAAGCTCTGAAAACTATCCACAATCCACACATTACTCACTTCCAAGCACTGTGGATTTTAGAGCCCTTTATCTCTAAGGAAATATTTCTACTTGTAATAGTGATGTCCTATAGGAGCAAGCCAAACATATTAGAGAGAACCAATGTAATTAGTTATTAAAAATAATTAGACTATAAAAACAAAAATGTAGATCAAAACTGTATTCAATACTGAGTGAAGTAAGTCAGACAGAGAAAAACAAATATATGATATCGCTTATGTGTGGAATCTAAAAAAATAGTACAAATGAACTTATTTACAAAACAGAAATAGAATCACAGATGTAGAAAACAAACTTACGGTTACCAGGGGAAGGGGTGGGGAGGGATAAATTGGGAGATTGGAATTGACACATACACACTACTATATATAAAATAGATAACTATTAAGGACTACTGTATAGCACAGGGAACTCCACTCAATACTCTGTAATGACCTATATGGGAAAAGAATCTAAAGAAGAGTGGATATATGTATATGTATAACTGATTCACTTTGCTGTACAGCAGAAACTAACACAACATTGTAAACCAACTATACTCCAATAAAAATTTTTTAAAAAACTGTATTCACTCCATGTCAGCTCAAAATGATTTGAAAGATGGAGTAGAGTGAAGGAGGGAGGAAAACTCATAATCTTAATGATCTTAAACATTCAGCTATCTAGGTGTTTTTTTTTCCTGCATTGAACAAGCAGCCCCTAACCTCCTTCTTTGAGGCTTTGGCAAATGATTACTTCTGAGGTAGCAGCACCAAATCTAATGTACTCATTGTCAGAAAAGCCTGAGACTACATTATATTTCTTCTAAATTAGTCACCTAATAAGACTGGCTCCAAGTAAAAATCAAAAGTGTGTGCTCCTGCTATCTTTAGCTCTTGGGAAGGAAGAATCTGTCTCTTGCCTTTCAGAAGAGTCAGAAGCCCCTTAGCTGCTGATAGAATTATATACAGCTTCTCTCTGGCACTTTCACAAATTTAGCACTTGCACAAATATAATAAGGGGTCTGGCTGGGTACACATGCAGCACGCTCCAATAGGAGCCCACATTTATGTCCTTGGCCCATGGAGATAACTGCTCTTGGGGCCAGCCCTGAGGCTGGCTGTCTTTGTTGGTAAGGTTCTCTCTCTCTCTCTCTTTAAATTTTTATTGGAGTATAACTGCTTTACACTGTTGTGTTAGTTTCTGCTGCACAGCGAAGTGAATCAGCCATACGCATTCATACATCCCCTCCCTCACGGCCCTCCCTCCCCACCATCCCACCCAACTAGGCCATCACAGAGCACCTAGCTGAGCTCCTTGTGCTATACAGCAGGTTCCCACTAGCTATCTATTTTACATATGGTAGTGTACTCATGTCAAACCTAATCTCCCAGTTCATCCCACCCTCCCTTTCCGCCCCCGTGTCCACACGTCAGTTCTCTATGTCTGCCTTTCTATTCCTGTCCTGCAAATAGGTTCATCTGTACCATTTTTCTAGATTACACATATATGTGTTAATATATGGTATTTCTTTTTCTCTTTCTGACATACTTCACTCTGTATGACAAACTCTAGGTCCATCACATCTCTACAAATGACCCAATTTCATTTCTTTTTATGGCTGAGTAATTTTCCATTATATATATGTACCACATCTACTTTATCCATTCATCTGTTGATGGACATTTAGGTTGTTTCCATGTCCTGGCTATTTTAAATAGTGCTGCAATGAACATTGGGGTACATGTGTCTTTTTGAATTATGACTTTCTCAGGGTATATGCCCAGTAGTGGGATTGCTGGGTCATATGGTAGTTCTGTTTTTAGTTTTTTAAGGAACCTCCCTACTGTTCTCCATAGTGGCTGTATCAATTTACATTCCCACCAACAGTGCCAGAAGTTTCCCTTTTCTCCACACCCTCTCCAGCATTTGTTGTTTGTAGATTTTCTGATGATGGCCATTCTGACCGGCGTGAGGTGATACCTCATTGTAGTTTTGGTTTGCATTTCTCTAATGATTAGTGATGTTGAGCATCTTTTCATGTGCCTCTTGGCCATCTGTATGTCTTCTTTGCTGAAATGTCTATTTAGGTCTTCCACCCATTTTTTGATTGGGTTGTTTGTTTTTTTGATACTGAGCTGCATGAGCTGTTTATATATTTTAGAAATTAATCCTTTGTCTGTTGCTTCCTTTGCAAATATTTTCTCCCATTCTATGGGTTGTCTTTTTGTCTTGTTTATGGTGTCCTTTGCTGTGCAAAAGCTTTTAAGTTTCATTAGGTCCCATTTGCTTATTTTTGTTTTTATTTTCATTACTCTAAATGTAAGACCAGACACTATAAAACTCTTAAGAGGAAAACACAGGAAAAACACTCTTTGACATAAATCACAGCACATAAATCACAACAAGATCTTTTGTGACCCACCTCCTAGCGTAAGGTTCTCTCTTATCCATAGAACTGGTGAAGACAAAAATCAAAACAAAGGGTCAGCAAAGAAGCACTCAATCTCTTCCCTGTTCTTCTATAGACACACTGTTTTAAAATGTATCTAGGATCTATCATAATCAGGTATGGAAAAACAAGCAGACACATAAATGACGGTTATGAAGGAAGAAGTTTTTACTCACAGATCCCTAGAAGCAGGAGGCACAGCAGGCCACACAAGGCCACATGGGGAAGCACCAGTGTTGGTCAGGAGGCAGGAATGAAGGGAAAGCATAGGCAAAAGACTTTATTGTGGTTTTCGTAGAAAGGGATGGATGAGCAAGGTAAGCAGTTTAGGATTGGCTAGTTTGAATAATTTCAGCAAGCTCTGAACTACAGGGTGGTCCCTAGTTGTCCAGTACCTGTCCCTGGGTGATTTAGAGAGAATATTGGCTTGGTGTGTGAGTTAATAAAGGAAGTAACTGGGAATATGGACTTTGGCTTGGTTGGTTTGCATATGAAGGGTGTGCTCACAGGCAAATTGTTTACTACCTCTAGGAATTAGCTAGCTCTGGAAGGGGCAGTCTCTTTGGGATTAGCAAGGCCCCAAGATGTCAAAGTATCATAAAATACAGAAAAAGTTAAAAATCACCTGATGTCCCTCCCTGCAATTCTCATTTCTTCCTTCCTCCTCTCCAACAAAGGACCAGTCTGTTCAGTGTAAGCTCACTAGCCCCCAGATGTACAGTACTATCGTCTCATCTGTGCAGGAACCCTTCTCACAGTGCTGCCTTAACACATTGCTTAAGCATCCTGGTTGAGAACCAGAGTTAAATATACCTGCACATCAGAATCATTGGGGGAATTTATTAAAAATATAGTTCCTTGGTCCCATTCCAGACCCACAGAATCAGAATTGTCCAAGGTAGTGCCGAGGTGTTCTGTGATGGTTAATTTTTTGTCAGATTGACCCCAGGGTGCCTAGATATCCGGTTAAACATTTTTCTGAGTGTGTCTGTGAGGGTATTTCTGAATGACATTAACATTTGAATCAGCAGACTAAGTAAAGCAGATTGCCCTCCCCATTGTGAGTGGAGTTCATCCAATTCATTGACGGCTTGAATAGGACACAAAAGGCTGAGTAAAGAAAGAACTCACACTCTCTGCTAGACTATCTTTGAGCTGCGACACCAGTCTTTTGCCTTCAGACTTGGACTGGAATTTATACCACCAGCTCTCCTGGTTCTCAGGTCTTCAGAAGCTTGTTGACTGCAGATATTGGGACTTCTCAGCCTCCATAACTGTATATACCCCTCCTATGGGTTCTGTTTCTCTGGATAACCCAAGCAATTACACCTTGAAATTCTATCAAATGCTTCAGATCTTCAGATTTAGATCTAGGGTATGTATCCTCCAGTTCCCTGCCCTTCTGGTCCATGAAGACTTCTCTGCCTCAGCCCACACAGAGTTTTCCTTTCTCCTGAATGCTTGGCACATTAATTATCAGAACTACACATTTTTCTATATATCTGCATTTTCACTGTCCTGATTACTATAACTTTATATTAAATCATAAAATCATGAAGTATAAATAAAGAACTCCAAATATGTTACTTTTAATCAAAATCAATTTTTTATTCAAAATTGCTTTGGCTATTCTAGGTCCTCTGCATTTCTCTACAGATTTCAGAATTAGCTTGCCAATTTCTACAAAACTCCTTCCGGGATTTTGATTGGAAATGCATTGAATATACAGATCAATTTGGGGAGAACTGACATCTTAATATCATTTAGTCTTTCCACTGTAAGCATGGTATATATCTCTATTTACTTAGGCCTCGTTTAATTTCTCTAAGCAATGTTTTATATTTTTCATTGTACAGGTCTTGCACATATTTTATGTCATTATAAATAGTATTATTAAATTTCAGTTTCTAAATTATTCGTTGATTATATATAAAAATCTGATGATTCGCCTTTTATCCTATGACCTTGCCAAATCCATTTATTAATTCTAATAGATTTTTTGTAGTTTCTTAAGATTTCTTTACATAGATAATAATGTCATCTGTAAATACAGTTTTATTTCTTTCTTTCTGATCTATATGTCTTTTATTTCTTTTCTTATCTTACTATACTGGCTAGGATCAATACAGTGTTGAATAGAAGTGAGAAGAGTAGACATCTTTACTTTGTTCCCAATCTTAGGGGGAATGCATTCAGTCTTTCTCTATCTAGTATAATGTTAGCTATAGGTTTTTTATTGATAATCCTCATTTTGGTGAGAACAATTTCTTCTATTTCTATTTTACTGAGAGGTGTTGTTTCTTTTTTTTTTTAATCAGTATTGAATATTATCTAATTCTTTTTATGCATTAGATCTGTTGAAATGATCATACTGTTTTTCATTTTTAGTCTGTTTAATGTGATAGACTATACAGACTGATTTTTGTATGTTAAACCAACCTTGCATCTTAAAGTGGATACAGGCCTTTAATGTCAGTGATAATGTCAGTGCATCTTAAAGTGGATACAGGCCTTTAAAATTCCTGTCAGTTGGCACTTACGCTGGCTTTTTTTTTTTCTTTCTATTACTTGTATTGATAATTTTTAGATGCGAAAATTAAGGCTCAAAATTGAGTAACTTGTCCAGTAGTTAGATTTGGGATTCAAACCCAGGATTCAAACTGAAATAGGAGGGAAGGGGGCAGGGCACAACCTTTAAAAGAATGGCATAGCCATTGAGGATACGACAAAAACTGGTTAGAGCTGATTAGGCCCAACATGGTGAAAGATTTGACTTCCAGTAGACCTTGAGCCTCATTATACACTCATTGTAATACATTAGCATGCTAAATGACACACCCACAAGCACCAGGACAGTTCTGAGGCTGACCATAAAAGGCCAAAAGGTGGGCAGTGGCCCAATTCCTGGAAATCCCCACCCCTACCCCCAAAGAGTTGGAATAATCCTCCCACCAGTTAGCCTGTGAAATTACTCAGCCCATAAAAACTAACCACCTCTTATTTCAGGCCTCTCTCACCTTTTGAGATGGACCACATTCTGTCTATGGAAGGTGTATCTCTCTAAGTAAATTCACCTTTTACCTATCACTTTGTCTCTCACTGAACTCTTTTTGCAACAATGAGACATAAAGAACATGAGTTTCTTTAAGTTCTGAAACCAGATGTTTGATTTCAATTAAAAGACAGTGTGTTCGAGTCCCAGCCCATGGGTTCAAGTCCCAATCCAAATTGTGTGGCTTCAAAACCACCTTATGTTCATGCTGCCTTTAGAGGGAAGTGACTTCTTTTCATCTTGTGTAAGGATTCTGCATCAATTAGAAATGCATTTGGCTTCATGGAATAAAAGACCCAATATACAATGGCTTATTCAAATGGATATTTCATTTTTATTTTATTTTAGAAAGTCCAGATTTATGAACTTCAGAGTTCGCATGATGGCTCCTCAATGCCACCAGGGACTCAGGCTCCTTCTGTCTTCCCACTCAGCCCTCTTTAGTGTTTGCCTGTCACCTCACGGGTATGAGCTGGCTTGTCCACCTCTAGCACTGAGACAAGTTCAAGGCAGGAAAGAGAGGATGGGCAAAAAGCAAAAGGAGATTGCTGCCTAAGTCTACCCTCGTTAAAAGAATGTCCCAGAAACAACAGTTAATTAATTAATTACTTATGCGTATACCACACTGGCCAGAACTGTGTCGCGTGGTGACTGAAAGATCGGGAAATGTAGTATTTCTCCCTAAGCACACTGTCTACCCCCCTCAGGGTATATTGCTGCCCTGTGCAAAACTGTGTATAATCAGTAAGAAAAGGAGAGAGAATAGATATTGAGTGGGTACTTAGCAATGTCAGCCACAATGTCTCTCAGGGAGAACTGATTATTCAACAATCAATAACCCTAGTACACTGGCTAGAAATGAGAGTGACGTTCTGCTTTGACTATTTCCCACAGGCCACCAGGTAACAGTATAATCCTATGGTTATACACCAGTTTGACTGAATTATAGTCAGGGTGACTCTCCTTAGAGGTGTAGCTTACCACTCCAGCCCAAGCATTTCATCAACGGGGATTCTGTGAAACCATCTACAGTGTAAGAAAGCTGAACTAGAGGTTGCAAAGAGGCTTGAGTCAAAAGTTCTTCAGGTCTTTAAAGCAGGAGATGACCTGCTGCCAGTTTTCATAAATAAAATTTTATTGGGACACAGCCATGCCCATTTAAAAAAATATCGTCTGTGGCTATTTTCAGTCAAAAACAGTGCTAAATACTTGCAGCTGAGGCCTATGGCCCACAAAGCTGAAAATACTATTATTTGGCCCTTTGCAGCAAAAGTCTGTTGACCTCTGCTCTAACACAATGCTGCCCAATAGAACTTTCTTTGATGATGGAAATGTTCTATGTCTGCCCAATATGGTAGCGACTAGCCACCTGTGAGTGCTTGAAATGTGGCTAGGGGGACTAAGGAAATAAAATTTAAATTTCATTTGATTTTAATTAATTTAAATAGCTTCATATAGCTAGTGGCTACTGTATTGGACAGTGCAGCTTTAAAACGTTAGTGCATCTTAAAGTGGATATAGGCCTTCAAGATCCCTGTCAGCCAGGCACCTATGCTGACTTTCTTCTTTTTTTTTTTTTTTTTTTTTGCGGTATGCGGGCCTCTCACTGTTGTGGCCTCTCCCGTTGTGGAGCTACAGGCTCCAGACGCGCAGGCTCAGCGGCCATGGCTCACGGGGCCAGCCGCTCCGTGGCATGTGGGATCCTCCCAGACCAGGGCACGAACCCGTGTCCCCTGCATCGGCAGGCGGACTCTCAACCACCGCACCACCAGGGAAGCCCTGACTTTCTTCTTTGCTATAATTTCTTACATTAATAAGTTCCTTACACCTTGGCAGCTGAAGAAGCAGAGACTCATCCAAATTAACTAACTTGCCCATTGTTACAGTGTTAGTTAATGACAGACCCCGCAGTTGAACAGAATCTCCATAGAGCCCATGTGTGATGCTTGCCAAGAGTGTGGTGAATTCATGTTTTGGTTCTCTAGGAGTTTTGGGGGTGGTATGGGTGGGCTTCGCCCTGTGTAGTCCTGGCCTAGGTGAAAGGCGTGTTATTAACATCCTGTCCATCCTTGGCTCCCTGTTGCTCTTTCTAATATGAGATGATAGAAGGATTTCTGCTCTAAAAGATATGCATTATTTTACCATGAATAGTCTTTCTGGCAAGGGTCTGAAGAGCTGTTTATGCTCCAGACTGCTCATTAAGATCCATTCTCTCCCTGGAGAGAGAAGACAAAGGGACCCCAATGACTTCCATTCTTTTGGGGGACCAGTAGTTGCATTTAAGTTGTACCCAAGAGGTACCAGAAAAGGAGCTCAATAATGTTGCTGACTGAAAGGCTCTTCCAGCCAAATGTAAGTGGTTGTACCCAGAATACTAGCAAGGAATTAGCCCAGTGCACGTACAAAATGCAGCATTCCCTCCTCTGCGGTGTGGGTCCATGGACCGCTCTGCTTTTCCTTGGTTAAATGGGAGGTGCCTGTAGTCTTTTCTGCACTGGTTGTTAAATACCATTCCTCCCCCTCCTCCCACCCCACACCTTCCCCAGTTCTCTATTCATACTGGCCTGGAAACCTGCTTTTCCCATAAATGAAATAGTAAGAAAGGAATATAATCTGTGCTCATATCCATGTCAGCATGGAAGGAAAGTGTTCCCTGGCTGTGACAAGGCCTGAGTCATTCAGGGGCGGGTTCTGACCCTGGTGTGGGCCTGCAAATTATGGAAGTTAAAATGTGTGAGGGATGCCCATTGCCAGAGGAATCCTGTGATGTAGCCTCAGCAGGCAGGGTATCACTCACAATAGTAACAAAACACAGAATGTACTGAGAAATAAGCCTGGCATGCCATGCATGAGACCTATACAAGGACAACAAAAAGGCTTTATGAGAGACAAATGAAGAAGGGCTCTGTATAAGCCCTGAATATGGGGCCTGAGATGACTGCTAGATCATGGATAAAATGCCAATTGTTCTCTCATTACGGGTAATAATAATTCTACCTTATGGAATTGTGGCAAAGATTAAATGGGAGAGTTCATATAAAGATCAAGGTCAGTACTCATTTATATTAACTACTATGATTATCAGTTAATTTTAACCAAACAAAACCTCTTTTTAAAGGAAAGCAGAGAACACTAGTATGATTTAAAACATACCAGATATTTAAGTACGATTTAAAACAATGAGTAAACTAAACAGGTTACTGACATAAAGGTGGACATGTAAATAAATAGAGAATAGAAAGTGCTGGAGACTTACTCATTGTGAGAATGTAATCTATTCTAAAGGAACCATCACAAAATAATGATGAAAAGAAGGATTTGTTCAATATTCTTGGGATAACAATAAGCTATTTGGAAAGAATAATTCAGATTAACCCTTCATACCACACAATGAAAATAAATTCCATATGTGTATTAAAGAGTTAAACAGTTCTTATAAAACACAGAAAAACTAGCAAAAAACAAAACTGAGTGTTTATCAGGTCTCTGGGGGATTAATTAACTTAAAGCTATGAAGTGATCAAAGTGTTAAAAATAAGACAACAGGCGCAAAATGAAGTTGCTTATGCTAAGCCCCACATCACAAAACCAAGACTTAATTACAGTTTCAGCCTCTTTCAGACATGAAATCTTAACGCAGTCAATCAGGAATCGTCTGATCAGCACTAGTTAGGTAATCTGCCTGAGAGATCCCTGCCATCCCCTAAAGGAAAGTAACCCTGCAATAATCAACTCGCTTTTTTGCTTAGTATAATTTCCTTGTTTCTGTTCCCTTCTGCCTATGAAAGTCTTTCATTTTGTACAGCTCCTCAGAACTCCTTTCTATCTGCTAGATTGGATGTTGCTTGATCCAGGAATCATTTAATAAAGCCAATAGGATCTTTAAAATTTACTCAATTGAATTTTGTTTTTTAACAAAAGAAAATACAAAAGTAAAGATCAACAGAACTGACTACATAAAAGTGTTAAGTTTGACAGGACAAAAACTGAAAGAAAATAATAGATTAGAGGAAATATTTTTGTTCAAAGTCCAAAAGGTTAATATTTATATTATATGAAGAACTCATGAAGATATATTAAGAAAACATTAAGACTGACATAAATGAGAAATGATACCTACAATCCACATAAGAAGAGATATAATTAGCAAAATACATATGAAACAATGTTTGCATCTTCCTCCTTACCTAAAATAACCACCAAAACAAAATGCTAACATAAGAGGGAAGCATTAGAGTCTATGTATTAAATTGGAAAAATGTAGAAAATCTGATAAAACCCAGTGTTGATGAGACTGATAATACTTGTACATTTGTACATTGATATAAGTGTTACTGAAATTTGATACAGAACTTTGAACTCTGCAAATCAATTTGCCAATCTTCAAATCTTTTGACCTTGTGTATTGTGTGTATATATATTTCAATTCTCTTTATATTATGATGCTTTGACATCTTAAGAAAACTTTCTGGCTGGGAAGAGACTGCCTCCCTGCCTAGCCAATTCTTAGAGATAGCTAAGGGCCCAGCAGGGAGCAAGCCTTTGATATACAAACTAGCCAAGGCAGTCCTCTATCTGGCCTGTGTGCAGGAGGCCATATTCCTGTGCCTTTATCATCCCAGGGCCTGGTCCATACTACTAGGGACAACCCCTATAGCCCAAAGCCCACTGAGATTATTTCAAATCACCAATCCATACCCTGCCCTGCCTTGCCTTTCCCCCTGGAAACCCCAGTAAAGGCTGTTGGAGGCAGCATTCTCCTCCATCCTCTCATCTGCTTCCTGACCAACCTGGTCAACACCTTCCTGGTGTTTTCCACATGTCCCAGTGCAGCATGCTGTGCCTCCTGTCTCTATGACCTGTTAATATAATAAACTTTCTTTTATCCTGAGCCTCTTTCTTCTTGTGGCCACACATGACTGACCATCTCAGAGTCAAAAATACAAAACACCCTGAAATACCATTTGAGGGAAATATTCCAAAAGAAAAATAAAATGGGTTTACTGCAGCAATATCTATAATAGTGAAACACTGGAAACAACCGAAGTGTACAATGGCAGGGAAATAATTAACCAACTTATGCTATCTGTAATTAATATAATATCATTTAAAAAGACAGTTATGAATATATTGTAAAAACATTAAATGTTTATACAATATAACATTTAGCATAAAAGCAGCATACAAGTACAAAATAATGAAAACAATTTGATATATTGTGGTAGAAATATTGTGAGTGAATTTTTTTCCATTTTATATTAGTAGCTATTGATAATGATATCTTGTCAATGCAATTTAAAAATTTAAAGTTTTATAGCTAATAAATGTAAGTATCGTCTAACATTAAGCACTATGGGTATCTCAAGAATATAATATGAAAACGTCTGTACCCATTTGAATGATTACTTTTCACTCTTTAAGTTAAAATATAAAATGGAAGAGATCTTTCCTAGAATTAAGATCTATTTTAATATGACTTTTAAATTGTAAATCTTCTTAAGAAATGATGACTGGAGTGATGAATGCCAATTTTCCCCCAAGGCCAAGTGGAATACCTTCTATGGCCCATGACGACCCGGAAGAATTCAGTGCCCCAGCTCTGGGTTCCCACAATCCTTTTCTTCTCTGCTAGATGTCAGAGAGGCTATCTCAGCCCAGTAACAGTGGAGCCCAAGAAGTCCATTCCTCTCTGGGATCTACTTCAATAAAGGGGTACTTCTCCCCGACACTGGTCTTGGCAAAGGTTTTTTGGATATGACACCCAAAGCACAGCAACGATGGCAAAAATAAATAATTGGGACTATGTTAAACTAAAAAGCTTCAGCACAGCCAAAGAAATAACCAACAAAATGAACGAGCAACCTATGGAATGGGAAAAAACATTTGCAAACCACACTGATAGGGGGTTAATGTCCAAAATCTATAAGGAACTCATACAACTCTAGAGCAAAACAACAAGCAATCCAATTAAAAAATTGGCAAAGGACCTGAATAGATATTATTACACAGATATTCAAATGGCCATGGTACCTGAAAAGGTACTCAGCATCACTAATCATCAGGAAAATGCAAATCAAAACCACAATGAGATATCACCTCAAACCTTTTAGGATGGTTATACCAAAAAGACAAGAGGGGCTTCCCTGGTGGCGCAGTGGTTGAGGATCTGCCTGCTAATGCAGGGGACACGGGTTCGAGCCCTGGTCTGGGACGATCCCACATGCCGCGGAGCAACTAGGCCCGTGAACCACAACTACTGAGCCTGCGCATCTGGAGCCTGTGCTCCGCAACAAGAGAGGCCACGATAGTGAGAGGCCCGCGCACCACAATGAAAAGTGGCCCCCGCTTGCCACAACTAGAGAAAGCCCTTGCACGGAAACGAAGACCCAACACAGCCAAAAATAAATAAATAAATTTAAACATGCATTGGTAAAAGCCTTTACAATATGAGGATTTTAGCTACTTCAGCATAATCTAGCCTATTCTGACTGGTAGAGAATCTCTGTCATCACTTTCTCTTAAAAAAAAAAAAAGACAAGAGATAACAAATGCTAGCAAGGATGTGAGAAAGGGGAACCTTTGTACACTGTTGGTAGGAATGTAAATTAGTGTGGTCACTATGGAAAACAGTATGCAGGTTTCTCAAAATAGAATTACCATATGATCTAGCAATCACACTTCTGGGTATATACCCAAAGGAAATGAAGTCACTATCTCGAAGAGATATCTGCACCCCTATGTTCATTGCAACATTATTTACAAAAGCCAAGATATGGAAGCAACCTAAATGTCCATCAACAGATGAGTGGATAAAGAAGTGTGGTATACACACAGACACACACACACACATACACACACTGGATTCATCAGTAGTTTGATTGATTCAGCCATTTGTGACAACATGGATGAAATGAGCACATGATGCTAACAGAAATAAGTCTGACAGAGAAGACAGATTTTGAAAGATCTCATTTATATTTGGAATCTAAAAAGAACCAAAACAGAGAACAGACTGGTGTTTGCCCAGGGGCAAGGTGTGGGGAAATTGGTGAAAGTGGTCAAGGGGTACAAACTTCCAGTTATAAGGTCAATAACATGATGACTATAGTTAATAATACCATATTGTATATTTTAAAATTGCAAAGAGTAAATTTTAAAAGTTCTCACTACACACACACAAAACTGTAACCATGTGAAGTGATGGATGTGTTAACTAACCTTATTGTGGCAACCATTTTGCAATATATACATATATACCACACTGTATACCTTAAACATATGCAATGATCTATGTCAATTGTATCTCAATAAAGCTGGGAGGGAAAAGGATACCTCTGAGACAGAGGGACAGTGAAATCTGAACTGGGTTCAAAACCTCCTGGCAAGTGTATGATTTTCAGTTTGGTCAGGAGCTGAAAAGAACTAAGTATTCAGTAGTCATGGTATTTCCAATTCACACATAGACTAAGACAGAATTTTTACAAAGTCTAAAACAATAATGATAATAATAAGCATTCAGATTCCCTAATAGACCCTCCATAAGTTTACATCAAAAAGTCTCTCTCCTTTTCAGGGGCTTCCCTGGTGGCGCAGTGGTTGGGAGTCCGTCCGCCTGCCGATGTAGGGGACATGGGTTCGTGCCCCTGTCCGCAAAGATCCCACATGCCGCGGAGCGGCTGGGCCCGTGAGCCATGGCCGCTGGGCCTGCGCATCCAGAGCCTGTGCTCCGCAACGGGAGACGCCACAACAGAGACAGGCCCCCGCACCGCAAAAAAAAAAAAAAAAAGTCTCCTTTCTGCTTAATAACTCTTCCCAGAGAGATGATGTGATAAACATACTATTTTTAGGCACAGGCTTGTTTGCTCTTATGGCCACTGTGATTACACTGTGATTATGTTCCCTTTTTTCTTCAGTTGCTAGGAAGCTCAAAGTCAATTTGTAGTCCACTCCAGCTGTCGTACAGGACTTTAATCGTGGGTAGCTATCTCAGTGTTTTCACACCACCCCTAACATTACTTTCTTTTCATTCCATCATTTTCCCTTTTTGCAGCTTCTTCAACTACTTTTCTTTTATCCCATTACAGACAATGTTATAAATTTACTTTTTTTTTTTTTTTTTTGACTGCGTTGGGTCTTCATTGCTTCGCGTGGGCTTTTCTCTAGTTGCAGCAAGCCGAACTTGCAGAAACACACAAATTAATCAAATATTAAATTATGCCTGTCGTCAGTTCCTGACTCTACTCCTTTTGGCACCTGACAAACTGAAGAAGTATAGTTGGGGACAGGTGCCCTGACTACCCTGAGAGCCCTTGACATGCTCCCTTATTAGAAATGCTCTAAGAAATTCAACTTCAGGATCAAAGCCATCTCTGATTTAAGCCCTAAAACCATCCCCACAAAATTAATTTATTCAGTCCTTTTAAAAAGTGGAATTAACATTTATTAAAAAATCAACTTTATGCATTGGTTTATACAGACGTATAAGTTTTGACAGATGTATACATCTGGGGATCTATCACCCCAACCAGGATGTAGCAATTTTCCATTACTTCAAAATTGCCTTTCTGCTACTTTCCAGTCGATCCTTCACCTCCATGCCCTATTCCTACCACCACTTACCTATTCTCTATCATAAATTTGCTTTCCTTGTAGAATTTTATGCAAATAGAATTGTACAGTATGTACTATTATGTGCCTGACATCTTTCATTCAGATTAATGTTTTTTTTTAAAAATTTTATTTATTTATTTATTTATGGCTGCTTTGGGTCTTCATTGCTACGCACAGGCTTTCTCTAGTTGCGGCGAGCAGGGGCTACTCTTTGTTGTTTCGGTGGCTTCTCTTGTTGTGGAGCACGGGCACCAGGCACGCGGGATCCAGTAGTTGTGGCATGCGGGCCCAGCAGTTATGGCTCATGGGCTCCAGAGCACAGGCTCAGTAGTTGTGGCTCACGGGCCCAGCTGCTCCATGGCATGTGGGATCTTCCCGGGCCAGGGCTCGAACCCTTGTCCCCTGCATTGGCAGGTGGACTCCCAACCACTGTGCCACCAGGGAAGCCCCAGATTAATGCTTTTAATTAATACATACATATTGATACATACATGTTGTATGTATCAGTAGTTTGATTATTTCCACTGATGAGCAGTATTCCATTGTATGCATGCTCCACGTTTTGCTTATTTACTCATTTGTTGATGGATATTTGGGCTGTTTCCAGTTTGGGGCGCTTATGAATAAAGCTGCTATGAACATTTACATAAAAATATCTTTGTGGACATATATTTTCATTTCTCTTGGGTAAATACCCAGGACTAGAATTGCTGGGTCATATGGTAAGTATGTTTAATTTCATAAGAAACTCCCAAACTGTTCTCCAAAGTGATTATACGATTTTACACTTGCTCTGGCAATGAATAAGAATTCTAGTAGTTTCAAATCCTTGTTAACACTTGATATTGTCAGTCTTTTAAAATTCTAGCCTTTTTAGAGACTGTGTCATGGTATTTCATTATGGATTTAATTTGCATTTCTCTGATGATTAATAATTTTGAGCATCTTCCATGTGCTTATTGGTCTTTTGTATATCTTCTTTTGTGAAATGCTTGTTCAAATCTTTTGCCTATTTTTTCATTGGATTGTCTTCTTATTGAGTTCTTTACATCTTCTGAATACAAGCTCTTTATGATGATCGGTAGATAGATATAGATAGCCACAAAATATTTGCAAATATCTGTATTTATATTTAATAATAGATATATTTCGTATATTTGTGAATATAAATGCAGATATTTTATTTTTTCATATATTTTTATATGCAGTATGATATATATTTACATGTGTAACATTTATGATACATATACATTTTAAAATATTTTATCTCAGTTTATGCCTTTCCTTTTCATTTTCTTAATATTATCTGTTGAAGAGCAGAGCTTTCAGTTTTGAATAAATCCAATTTTTTTTTAAGGTGTGATTTTTGTGTCTTAAGAACTCTTTTCCTACCCCAAAGTCAGAAAGACTTTCTCCTATGTTTTCTTCCAGAAGTTTCACAATTTTAGCTTTTTTATTTAGGCCTCTGATCAATTTTGAGTTAATGTTTGCATATGGTGTGACATAAGATTCTAGGTTTGTTTTTCTCTTTCCAAATGGACACCAGCATCGTTTGTGGAAAAGACTATCCTTTCCCCCACTGAATTACGTTAGCATCTTTTTTGAAAATCAAAGGACCATATATATATGGTTCTATTTCCGGGTATTTTTTCCTGTTTCACTGATGGATATAACTACCGTTATGCCAATACAACACTCCTTGATTACTGTAGCTGTACAGTAAGTCTTGTAGTCAGGTAGTATAAAATCTCCAAAGTTGTTCTTTTTCAAAGTAGTTTTGGCTGTTTAAGGTCATTTTGTATTTTTATATAAAGTTTAGAATCCACTTGTGAATTTCTATTTCTAAAAATGGCAGCTAGAATTTTTATTTGAATTGTGTTCATTGACTCTATTAATCAGTTTGGAGAGAATTGACATCGTAACAATGTTGACGGGTTCTAATCCACGAACACAAGTAATGAAAGGCTATATGATTTCTAAAGTGCTGGGTATTTAACAGTCCTGAGTGAACTTTCTGTTACTATACTTTTCATACATATGCTTTATTTCTCACTGTATGTTTGATATTACATTATTATATTTAAGAAAGCACTAAAATTTGCTTTTTATTTTCTAAGTGGTGAAACTCTTTTATGGAGGTGTTCTTTAATTTTTCTCAGAAATGTTTTGTCATTTTCCGTATAGAGGGTTTGGATACCTTTGCTAAATTTATACCTAAGTATTTCATCTTTTCTTGGATACTACTGTAAATAAATAAATGGTGTTATTTTTTAAAATTTATATTCCAACTCTGTTGCTAGTCTACAAAAATACAATTAATTTTTTAAAATTGAAGTATAGTTGATTTACAATGTTGTGTGAGTTTCTGCCGTACAGCTAAGTGATTCAGTTATACATATGTATATTCTTTTCATGTTCTTTTTCATTATAGGTTAGTACAAGATATTGAATATAGTTCCCTGTGCTATACAGTGGGACCTTGTTGTTTATCTATTTTATATACAGTAGTTTGTATCTGCTAATCCTGAACTCCTAATTTATTAAATACAATTATTTTTTGTGTATTTGACATTGTATTGAGCAACCCAGCTAACTCAGTTTTTATTTCTAATAGCTTTTGGCTGATTCTTTAGGATATCCTACATACATGGTCATGCCATCTGCAAATAAAGACAGTTTTACTTCCTGACTCTTGAATTAGTATGGCTTTTTTCTTACCTATTGTACCAGATAGTATCTCCAGTAAAATACTGAATCAAAACTGTGAGAGTGGCTACCCTTGCCTTCTTGATATTATGAAAAAAAAGTGTTGTCTTTCACCATTAAGTATGTTGTGTATTGTAGGTTTCTTTGTAAATGTCCTTCATATATGGAGAGGCTTATCTTTGCAGCTCATCTCTGATGGCTCTGTGCTTATTTCTTTCTTTTTTTTTTTTTTTTGTGAAAGAGAGCTCCTTTTTTCTTTTAAGGTTTTTAAAATTTATTATTTATTTATTTATTTATTTTTGGCTGCATTGGGTCTTAGCTGCGGCACGCAGGATCTTTTGTTGCAGCGTGCAAGTTCTTCCTTGTCCTGCGCAGGCTTCTCTCTAGCTGTGGTGGGCGGGTTTTTCCTCTTCTCTAGTTGTGACACGCAGGCCCCAGGGTGCATGGGCGCTATAGTTGTGGCGCGCAGGTTCCAGAGCACGTGGGTTCTGTAGTTTGCGGTACGTGGGCTCTAGGTGAGGCGTGCGAGCTCAGTAGTTGCAGTGCACGGGTTGCCCCACAGTATGTGGGATCTTAGTTCCCTGACCAGGGATCGAACCCGCATCCCCTGCATTGTAAGGCAGATTCTTTACCACTGGACCACCAGGGAAGTCCCATCTGTGCTTATTTCTGAGGACACGTGGAACCATGAAACAGACCCTTTGGCCAAGATAGGAATGATATATTAGTTAGTAATTTATAATGTGCTATTTAAAGTCCAGAACTTCCCTAGGGGCACCCTATATCAGCTTGTCTACATTGTTTATTGAAAATGTATAGATTGATGGCTTGAACCTGGTTTACTGTATACACAGCCCGGTTTTGGCTTTATGAGAGCAGAGAAAGGAAACTGACTTGGAATTTTTATGGCGGTTATTGGTGGGGGCAGAGTGAGGGTTTGTGAGCAGAGCGTAAAAGGTCTTGTATGGTTTGAACCTCCCACCAGCAAAAGAGGAGGGAATATCTGCATTTTTTGTGGGCTTGTCCAGACGTGTAACACAAAGAGGGAGGACCGAGGCCTAAAAGCTGTCAGCAGTCAAACATCAAAAACTGGAATCATGGGCTTCCCTGGTGGCGCAGTGGTTGAGAGTCCGCCTGCCGATGCAGGGGACACGGGTTCGTGCCCCGGTCTGGGAGGATCCCACATGCCGCAGAGCGGCTGGGCCCGTGAGCCACGGCTGCTGAGCCTGCGCGTCCAGAGCCTGTGCTCTGCAGTGGGAGAGGCCACAACAGTGAGGCCCGCGTACCGCAAAAAAAAAAACTGGAGTCAGACACACATGATGAATTTGTCCATATTACCTAAGTTGTCAAATTTAGTGATATAAAATTATTTATAATATTCCTTAATATCCCTTTAATTACTGTAGAATATGTAGTGACGTTTCCTCTTTCATTCTTCATATTGGCAATTTGTGTTTTCTCTTTTCTGCTTGATTGGACTAGCTATAGTTTTATGAGTTTATTTAGTCTTCCAAAGAACCAGCTTTTGGTTTTATTAATTTTATTTATTGCTTATTCATTCTCTGTTTCATCAATTTTCTCTGTATTATTTCCATTCTTTACTTTTCTTTATATTTACTTGTGTTTCACTAGCTTCTTAAGATGAAAGCTTACATTGGTCATTTTAGAGCTTTCTTTTTGCTTCCAGCATTATTGAGTTATGATTGATAAATAAAAATTGTATATATTTTTATGTATAAAATCTGGTGTACAGCAGGATGTTTTAATATACGTATTCATTGGGTTACCTTTCTTCTTTATTAATACAGGCATTTAAAGCTAGAAGTTTCCTTCCAAACATTGCTTTAGCTGCACTCCACACACTTTGATGTATTTTCATTATCATTCAGTTAAAAATATTTTCTTATTTCTCTTATGGTTTGTTCTTTGACCCGTGGGTTGTTTAGAAAAGTGTCATTTAATTACAAATATCTGGAGATTTTCCAGGTTTCTTTTGTTAGTGATTTCTAGTTTAACTTTGTTGTGGTCCAAGAATATACTCCGTGTGAATTCAGTCCTTTTAATTTATTGAGATACTGTTAATGGCCAGCGTGTGGCCTACCTTGGTGAATGATCCATGTGTATTTGAAAAGGATGAGTATTCTGCTGCAGTTGGGTGGAGTGCTCTACAAATGGTGAAAATTTAGACTGAATGGTCAGGAAGGGCTTTTCAGGGACAGTCATAGTTAAAATGTGTAAATGACAAAAAGGAACCAACTAGGTAGAGACCAGGGTAAGGGCAGACTGGACCGAGGGAGTGGCTGGCGCAAAGAACCTGAGATGGGAGGTGGGTCCTATAATAACTGCCATCCGAGGACAATAACCTCCACACAACTCATGCTCACTCAGGTTTTGGAGAGCTGCTGTCACACCTGGACTGCTGGTGCTTTATATCCATGGGCCTCCTTTCTCCCCTGACCAGAAGCCAGTGGAATTGAAGAGATCCACATCCAGTTACCCAAGAGGTGGGCCTGCTTCTGGTCTTTGCCTCAGTTATGATTTCAAGGCAGCTGTCTTATCTCAAGACTCACTAAAATAACAATAAATCTAAAATAACAATAGCAGTTATCACATATTGTACAGTACCAAATACACACACAGTAGACTCCGTTTAATCCTCACAACTACCTTACGAAGTAGGTATCATTAGTCCTTTCACATGTAAGGAAAGTGAAGTTCAGTGAGGCTGAGGAATTCTCCCAAGTTCAGGTAGCTAGAAGAGGCAGAGTTGGGTTTTAAGCCCAGATAGCTCTGACTCTAAAGCCCATGCTTTTAACCATTAGACCCCACTGCCTCTCTTCACCCACCCGCCATGTCAGTTGTGACCCTGAATCCCTGTCTTAGTTCCAGTCTTGATGCTGTCAAGTTTCTCAGCACACTGAGCATGGAGCCCTGCCTTGCTCCTGCTGATTCTCCCGGTCTGGACACAAACACATGACGGGAACCTGCTCTATCCTGACATCCCCAATCCCATTGCCCGCTTCACTGTGTGATGCTGGCCTGCAGCTGGATGTCCCAGGGCTACAGCAGGGGCTGTGAACACTTTACCATACCAGTGGGATTCCAGTTTTTGCCTCCTGGCCTTGGCCTCCCTGACTAGGGCCTGGGTCCAGTTCCAGGTCTTGGCCTCTCAACCACAGCCTCACGCCGCTGTGGCTCACTACACTCCACGTCTGAAGGACACACACTGCCCCTCAGCTTCCACCTTCTACTGGGGTTCTGTGAGGTTTACATTCCTGAGACTTATGGGGACTCCATTTGACTTCACACCTTGAACATCATCTGCAGCAGTAGACACCCAACCATTTTCATCAGAAACCCCAGCAGTAAAACATTTCTGCACCTGTGCCCCTAATATACGTACATTTAATTATATGTAAATCAGAGACACGCCCTATTGTACCAGTATATTATATACTTCATAAAGCACAAAAATATGGAAAGTGTTACATATGGAAAATGTTAATTATAAAATATAGCACTCTCTAATATATGTTTAATATTTAATATATATGATATACATTGCAATATTTTCCACCTTAAGAATTCCACCTTAAGAATACGTGTGTGGGGGCTTCCCTGGTGGCGCAGTGGTTGAGAGTCCACCTGCCGATGCAGGGGACACGGGTTCGTGCCCAGGTCTGGGAGGATCCCACATGCTGCGGAGCGGCTGGGCCCGTGAGCCGTGGCCGCTGAGCCTGCGCATCCGGAGCCTGTGCTCCGCAATGGGAGAGGCCACAACAGTGAGAGGCCTGCGTACCGCAAAAAAAAAAAAAAAAAAGAATACGTGTGTGGGACTTCCCTGGTGGCGCAGTGGTTGAGAGTCTGCCTGCCAATGCAGGGGACATGGGTTCGAGCCCTGGTCCGGGAAGATCCCACATGCCATGGAGCAACTAAGCCCGTGTGCCACAACTGCTGGGCCTGCACTCTGGAGCCCGTGCTCCACAACAAGAGAAGCCACTGCAATGAGAAGCCCGTGCACCGCAACGAAGAGTAGCCCCCGCTCGCCACAACTAGAGAAAGCCCATGCACAGCAACGAAAACCCTACACAGCCAAAAGTAAATTAATTAATAATAAAAAAAAAACGTGTGTGTGTGTTGTGAGAGTTTTATTTTCTCATTCTTTAACACTTTTTATATTTTGTACGTATAATGTATATACACACTAATATTTTCTATACCAAGGATTTTTTTGTGGTTCACGTGAAGGGTACACCCTCCTCTGGAGACCCCTTAACCACAGGATCCAAACCAAGCCCCTCAGAAGCTGTCCTGGCTCTCCGCAGGCAGACCTGCCACCTTCTCCATGCCAACCCAGAACTCCGCCTCTGTCAGGCAGCTTTCCCCATTACTCCCCTCCATCCCAACACATGCTTTGGAGTCAGAACCCCTAAGGTTAACTACAGATGGCTGCTTACCAGCTGTGGGACCACGGACAGTGTATGTAACCTCTACAGGCCTCAATTCTCACCTGTAAAATTGGAACAATAGCATGAACTTTTCTGGTGGTTGTGAGGACAGAAAGAGGAAATACCTAGAAGGCCGCCTGGCCCAGAGACGGCGGTCAACAACTGATGACCATCACCATCGTTTTGCCAGGGGGCTCACTACTGCCTGCAGCTGCTATTTATTCTGATCTCTGCTGCCCTGCTGAGGGCTCCTTACCTTCTAGTTCAAGGGCTACCTTTCCTAACCACTCCAGCCCTCTTGGCCTCCTCCATACTCTCTCTCCTCTGGCACCCCCCCCAACCTTCGGCACTTAGGCCCAGGTATCTGCAGGTTACCAGTTAACCATTTCTGTCTACTCTCACTTCCCCATCCAGCTTACTGCTCCAAAAGGGCAGGGGCCAACAGAGGTCCTGCTCCTGGGTGCTCACCACAGGTGGCAGGTGCTCAGGCAAAGCAGATGAAGCAGACATGTGCCCTCAGACTGCATGACTCTAGAGTCTTCCTAAACCACCACCTCCTGGCATTTTGTCACCCTTTGTCCATTCGCTGAAATCACAGGGTTGCATCTGCTGTCCTATGAAATCCCACAGGCTCCTACAGAAGAGGCCACTCTAACCAGACACTCCAGCAGATTCTGCCAAGCTGGGATCAGCATCTAATCACGTTTCCATCACAACACAGTGAGAAACATGTGACTGGCCCTTAGCAACAGTTTCTCAAGAAAGCTACCCCTATAGAGAGCTCATTAAGTTAACTGAACAAACGTGAGGCAAAAGCTAAAAACAGACCTGTGCTGTCTGAAGCCTCATGCAGCACGTGGCAGAAGCTGGAAAGGGCAAGGATGGAGCCTGGCTCCCAGGAAGAGCAGGGAAAGAAAAAAAAAATCTGCTGGGCAGGCAGCCCCTGGGTGGGTCCCTATCCCTGAGAAAGAAGAGAGCTCTGGACTTCCTCCTGGGGCTGAAGACCCTTTGGTGAGGCCAGACCAGCCCCGCCCTGCCCCGCCCCCCAACACTCACAGACAGCTGCTCCCAGGTATGAAAAGCTCTCCTCCACTCCCTAACCCCTAAGTCATTTGGAACCCAGGGCAGGGTAACACCAGTAACTGGCTTTGAAGAGCAACTTAAATAGTGAAAATTTTAAATTTAAAATTCATTTCAATTCAGTAAACCTCAGGCACTTACCATGTGTTCTGGGTGGCATAGTCCTCACTCTTAAGAGGTTTACAAGGACAGATAGGTTACGTAACAAATACCCACAACTCAGGATAACACACAGTAAACGCTCTAATGGGGGAGCAGGAAGAGCATTCTGGGAGCAGAGAGGAGAAAGGAGGAATAATACTGAAGGGGGACAACAGGTAATCAGCGAGGGCTGCATGGAAGAGGCAGTACTTGTCCTGGGGCTTGGCTCCTGACTCCTGGAACCTGTGAGTTGTCTTCCTCAGGGCTCAACTGAATTCACCAAGTACTGGTTAAGTGGTTAAATAAGAAGGTATTCCAGGAGTTTGGTTATTGCCTATGCGTTGGTTGCCGAGGGTAGACTGGAAATGCTGCAGCTTCTTTTGTCTTTGGGGAACCTATTCAATTGGGGTTAGAGAGACTCAAACCTCAGAGAGCAGACACCAAGGACGCTGCTCCCTTGCACCCTTTGCTAGTTGTCCCCCTTCCTTATGGAGACCAGTGGGGTAAAATAGACTCCTTGGCTCACTTTGATGTAAACATAGGAAAGCAAACTGGGGCAGCACACACCTGTGAGTTATGGCTTTTAAAATGATTTTGAAATGCAAAACAGTCTCAGCTACCTTCACTGACTGCTTGCCTTCAAGCAAAATCAGCACAAGGGGTTAATACTATTCCCTTTGCCTGGAGTATATAAAAGGCAACCTTCCTGTAATAAAGGAGCAGCAAACCTGGAAAGAGGAGAAAAGAAGGATGTGTTCCACCCCTGACATTCTGTATGTTTCAAAAGAACTCAAGACAGCAGGTGAAGGAGTAGGCAACTTTAACCTGAAGGTCTTAGCAGCCCATCACATTAGGAAACATGTCCACAAATGCACCTACGTACGCACTCAGACAGAGAGGGAAATTTCAAGAGTGTCTAGAACATCAGACATGCAGGCCACCAGAGCTTGGGTCAAAAATCTCTGGCTCCACCGCAGCTGGTGAAGGTGTATAGGGAAGGGTGGGAGCCGCTGTGGGGTGTCAGCAGTAGGAATTCAGCTCTCATTTTCAAAGTCACCAGGAGGCTCCATCCCTAGAGGCAAACTCTTGAAAGGAAGGGGCAGCTCACACCTGCTTCAGACAGAGCCACACTCAAAAGCAGGGACATATGCCTGTGGTTATCCCTCAGACACACAGACGAAGTAAAAGTTGTGACAAAGGGGTCTGTGAGGCCTGGAGACTGTGGCAGGGCTCTTCAACGAGAAAATGTGCACCGTAAAGCACTATACCAGGGGTCCCCAACCTCCGGACCCCAGACCCCGGACCAGTACTGTTAGGCACCAGGCCACACAGCAGGAGGTGAGCGGCGGGCGAGCTTTCATCTGCCGTTCCCCATCCATCGCTCCACATCACAGCCTGAACCATCCCCCACCCCCACCCCCCACCGCCGTCTGTGGAAAAACTGTCTTCCACGAAACCGGTCCCTGGTGCCAAAAAGGCTGGGGACCGCTGCTCTATACAAACGTTAGGATTTAGTGTTTAAGGAAATTAACATCAACATTACTTCAGCTGAAATGAGTAACTGTCGTTCCCAGCCTCCGAGGAGCTAGTGCTGTTTGCCTCACTCCCACCCGCCTCACTGAAAATTAATCAGTTCATTTATTTATTCCTTTACTCGATTCATTCAATACGTGCCGTTGAGCACCGAATACATGCAGATGCCCTCAAGAAATTCGCAGCCTGGTAAAAATGTTCCAAAGGTACTAGTTACACCAAATGCATAGAAAAGGTCTGAAAAGAAACACGCCAGAAGTGGCTTCCTCTGGGGAGGGGAGCAGGATGGGGGTATTAACTGAATTCTTTACCAGTGAAAGACTCAACCAAAGCACCCAAGTGTAGCTCTGATTTTTGAAAAATGACGCCTCTGTAAGCTACCTTTTCATATGCAACAAAATGAAAAAAATTTGATCTTGGAGTAAGCTGCTATTTCAGTGAGTCAGAAACTTCCTGAAATAGACGTGACCACTGCTGGCAGCTGTTCCCAGCTGAGTGAATTCACTCCTGAGTGAATGTCCCAACCTGCAGGTTGCAAGAGCACCAAACAACTTTTAATTATGTCCTCCTTCACACTGTCCTCTTGGAGGCCAAGCAAGTTCTGTTTCACGTGAGTGGAGCTCCTCGGGCTCATTTTAGTTCCATTTTCAACTTCCCGTTGACCCCAATTCCTCTCTGGCCCCAGGAATTAAGAGGAACACACTGGAACTGTGTTCCAGCTACATAAATTCTAGGCCTCAGAATGGCCGCGCATGCTGACAGTCATGTACCCTGTCCCTGGGCCCTCCAGTTCCTGCTGTCCTGCCCTTTCAGATGACCACAGCGTCTGTCAGCCCTCTCAGGTGGGCAAGGCCAGGGGCTGCTGAAAAAGGTCCCTTAAGAGGGTGTCCCAGACCACCCAGCCATGCATGCTGGCTCACGGTGCCCACTCCCCACTAGAGGACATGGGGAAGGAGACTTCCTAAGTGTCCTCTGAGAAGTTTTAAACAAGCAGAAGCCACTTAAACAATGAATGGCAGAATTAACATATAATTCATTCGTTCTCAAAGTATCGTCCCAAGGTCGCAGCATCAGCACGCCCTGGGAACTGGGTAGAAATACAAATTCTCAGGCCCTGCCCCACACCTACTGAATCAGAAATTAGGGGTGGGGTGCAGCAAACTCAGTCTCATCAAAAGCCCTCCAGGGGAGTCTGGTGCAGGCTGAAGTGTGAGCAGCACTAATATAATTATCTGAAGCTGCGATGAGAAATGACCGGTTCCCTTTACATGAAAATTACAGAAACTGCTCAGTTTGAGTGCCTGCCTCAGAGAGTGTGTGTGAGTGGTCATTGCCTCAGACACTTAATTCTACAGATGAGCTAAGTTATTTAAGGATGTGAGAATAAGAGTTATATTAGTCTGCTAGGGCTGCCATTACAAAATGGCACCAGGGACTGGGTGGCTTAAACAACAGACATTTTCTCTCTGATCTAGAGGTTGGAAGTCCAAGATCAAGGTGTCGGCAGATTTGGTTTCTCCTGAGGCATCTCTCCTTGGCTTGCAGGTAGCCGCCCTCTTGCTGCCTCTGCAGAATGGTCACCCCTGCATACATGCATGCCCCTGGCATCTCGCTATGCATCCTCATGGCCTCATCTTATAAGGGCACCATGTTGGATCAGGGCCCACCCTAACAGCCTCATTTTAACTTAATCACCTCTTTAAACCCAATCTCCAAATACTGTAACATTCTGAGGTACTGGAGGTTAAGAATTCAATGTATAAATTTGGGGGGATACATTTCAGTCAGAACAAGAGTCTTCTCAAAATGGACTGTTCTATCAGTTTTCACCAGTCCTGTCTGAAACACTTTCCCGGGGCGTGTGGGACCAAGGAGAGGATGACTGGATTCTCCTTCCTTCTCCTTGGCTCCCTCATCCCCTCACACTGCTTCAGGCCTGTCCACTACAGGCCCAAAGACCCCTGGGAAGGACAGCCATGCCATCGGCTGAGAAGCAGACAGGAAGAGGAGGAAACGGAGGGGGAACGGGAAAGAAGAAGGGAGAAGGAGAGACTGAAAAAAAAGAAAGGAGAAGGACCAAGGGTGAAAGCATTAATGAGCTCTGCAGGGAGAGGCCTACCTGCCTTTGTTTCCAGAATCAGAGATTCTAACTCCACCCAATTTGGAAGGCCAACCAGGGAGCCAGACCAAAGCTATGTCACTTATGAGCTGGGTGGTCTTGGGTCAGCCATTTACACCCTTGATATCTCTGCTCATTCATTTATTGTCTGGTTCATTCATTTGTTTGTTCACTAGTTATTCGATCGTCCATCCTACAGAATAAGAATAGGCTTTAGACACTGTCCTAGGTATTATTTCCTTGTTGGTCAAATGGGAATAATAATCCCAATTTGCAGGGATCCTCTTAGGAGGATATGAGACAAACACCTAGCAGAGTGTCTAACCTTTTCGTGACTGGTTTGTGACTCTCACCTCACGCGAATGTAAGCCCTTGAGGATAGGAACGTGGTGTGTGTTTGTTCCCTCTGTCTCCCAGCACCTGGAGAGTGACTGGTGCTCAACAGACATTTGAGGAAGGAAAGAAACTTGGGATGAGGGGGGGAGAGAAGAAAGTGAGGCAAGCATGGCACGCTGAGAGCCCACTACCATTGCTGCTACCTCTTGGGATGGCCCAGATCCCGAGGAGTCCTGAGGACAGAGTCACGTTAGCACCAGATCTTGGAACCTCACCACTTCCCTCCTTCCTCAGCAAGGCTTCTGGGAACAGAAGGCTATACTTCTGAAGACATGAGGGATTCCAGGTCAGCTGTAGACCAGTCCACAAAGCAACTGAATTTGTCACCAGTGAAGCCCATTAACAATTCCCGGGAAATAAAAATAGAATCTGGGTAATAAAATAAAGTCTAACCTTTTTTCTTTTCCTTTGCGCTTGTCTAGCTTCATTCGAAGTGCACCCGACTCTTCAGACCAGAGATCCTAGTGTGAAACTGCGGCGCCCAACACCTCAGCTCGGCAGGCCGTGTGCGTGACTGCTACGCTCGACACTGCAATCCAAGATGGCGGCAGGGGCGGGCCGCGCGCAGAGACGCGCGCCCCGCACGGCGATCAGGATCCGCAGCCGTGACCATTGCGGCTGCGTGAGAACTCCGCCCCCTCCCTCCCCCGACGCCACTGACGCAGATGAGAACCCTACTAAGCAGTCCGCAGCCTGTGGGAAGCGCATGTGCTCTAAATTAGTAGCTCGCACCTCTCTGTCCTCCGATCAAAGAAGAAAGCTTTCCGTTGCTTCTGAACCAAACTTGGTCTCATTCTATTGGCTCAAACGACACTGAGCAGGAGAATCCTTGTTGGGGACTGACTCCGGTGGGTCCATGACAAAATTTCTCTTTGACGCTCTTCCAATTTCACCCCCCTTTCCTATACCCCTTACTCCTGATGCCCACGGGCTGCTGGGGCCCCGCACCCTGAGGGGAAAAGGGAGAGGGTGAGGTCAGAGCTCTGAACTCTCCCACACTATCCCCTTTGCACTTGCCAAGGCTTGTGTCCCTCCTGATAATTCCAGACATCTGGCCTGTGGAATGAGCTGAAGAACAAATTCTCACCGTGGTGTAAGAAACATGGTAGGATGGTGTGTTACCCCTCCCAAGGTCCTTGCCCTGCCGCCGGGCCTGTGCTTTAAGCCACAGACTGTAATTACAGAAAGTTAGCACTGGGAGGGATCTTTTTTTTTTAATTTTTTAAAATTAATTAATTAATTTATTTTTGGCTGTGTTGGGCCCCTGTTTCTGTGCGAGGGCTTTGTCCAGTTGCAGCGAGCGGGGGCCACTCTTCATCGCCGTGCACGGGCCTCTCACTATCTCAGCCTCTCCTGTTGCGGAGCACAGGCTCCAGACGCGCAGGCTCAGTAGTTGTGGCTCACGGGCCCAGTTGCTCCAAGGCATGTGGGATCCTCCCAGACCAGGGCTTGAACCCGTGTCCCCCGCATTGGCAGGCAGACTCTCAACCACTGCACCACCAGGGAAGCCCTGGGAGGGATCTTACAGACCAGCCAGCCCAACCCTTCATCTCCAACGGCCAATTGCAGCCCCACAAAAACATAAAATCTAATACTGATCCCCTGAACAGAATGTCTCTTTGTGACTCCCTGAACCCCAATTTCTGAATGAGCCAGGCTGTTGGTGCTGACATACATTTTTGGCTTGGCAGAGACAAGTGAAGAAATTCTCTGTTCCATCTCGTTGCCTTCACAGTGTCCTCAGACACTGCCAGGTATTGTCCTATTCTCACCTCTAATTGGACAAGAATTAATTTCCTGATACATGCGCTCTCCCGAGAAACCAGTCCCACGACCAGAGGCGTCAGGCTGGACCGCCGTGACACCAGCCCACCCAAGACCTTAGACCCCCAACTCCCCTCCTCTCACACACTCTTCCTTGGGACCGTAAGAGAAAACAGAGTTTGCCTTCCTTCTTCTTCGGGCAGAAATTGCCATAATGGGGAGACAGCCCCTTCCAAAGCTGTTTTTATCATTCAAAATTTGAGAGCCTGTGTTTCCTGCATCTTAGCAAAGGAGGTGGAGAGTTAAAAGGCAGGTCCTGGCCTTCTCTGTCCTGGGCCCCAGGCTAAACGGAGAGCTGTCCCAGCACAGAGGGAGCCATGCTTAGGCCTGTCCCTGCAACATGCATCCCCAGCACAGAAGCTAAACACAGAGCCGAGACAGGAAGAGTCTCTGCTTCATTTCCACAAACTCAGCAGCAGCAGAAGTGGACTAATGCTGAGGTGAATGAACGCCTTACTTCAAGGTTCTGTGTAGGGTCCTAGCAACGCATTCATACATCATGTTTTTGTAAACTGTGTAGATATTTTATAACCTCAGTCAGTGAAGACTTTCCCTTCTGCCATCCCCTCCAACATACTCTTGTAGAGTGATGGAGACATTCTGGGCATGAGTTAAGGAGAAACAGAGTAAGGAATATGGGTTTCATGGGACATTTTGTGGTCCACAGTTATTTCCATGTCTTGTTAGATTATTGCTAGCCACCCTGAGGAAGGGCTTCCAGGAAATCTTCCACTGCCCACTGGGCATTCTCCTCTGCCCTCCTGACACAAATGTGCAAGGCCAGGGGCTGTGTAGCAATGCGAGCACATACTGGAAGAGTGGGGTATTGAAGGAGAATCAAGGTCTGGAATGTATGAAGCCAGAGGCAAGTCTGTGGAAAATTCATCCACTTCTTACAGCTCACATATGAAAGAAATTTGATAGCAGTTTTCAAACATCTGACAACAAGCCTAAACATTTGCATGGCATTGCCAATGAAAAGTTGTGAAGCTGGAAGAAAGTTTGCTAAAATATAATAAGAAAAAATAGGCCAGGTTTGATCAGCCAAGTCAGAGGAAAGATGAAGTATCTTTCTCTTCTCTCCATTAAAAATATATTACACTGGGCTTCCCTAGTGGCGCAGTGGTTGAGAGTCTGCCTGCCGATGCAGGGGACACGGGTTCGTGCCCCGGTCCGGGAAGATCCCACATGCCATGGAGCGGCTGGGCCCATGAGCCATGGCCGCTGAGCCTGCGCGTCCGGAGCCTGTGCTCCGCAACGGGAGAGGCCACAACAGTGAGAGGCCCGCGTACCGCAAAAAAAAAAAAAAAATATATATATACTACACTGAGAGTTAAATAATTGTAAGAATCAGGGACAAATAATTATAAGCCTTTATTTTATTAACCCAGAAAAACTACAAGTAATGACTTTCTCTATTCAGCTAACAACTTGGCTTATGGTTTATTTCTGAAGGAGAGATCATAAAGAAGATTGTTTAATGACTGTAAATCAATGTTCAAGAGAATTCACTTACTCATTCAACAAACATTCACACACCACCTACTATGTTCCGCTGTATTCAATACAATTTTACAATAGTGAAAAAGAAAAAAAAACTACAAAATCATTGTCATATGAAGAGGTGATCAAAGAGTATGCAAGGAAAAGATAAATAAATAAATGAAGGGAATAAAGCATTATAAGAGTGTTTCAAAGTTAATTAAAATAGCATATTGTTGGGCTTCCCTGGTGGCACAGTGGTTAAGAATCCACCTGCCAATGCAGGGGACATGAGTTTGATCCCTGGTCCGGGAAGATCTCACATGCTGCGGAGCAACTGAGCCTGTGCACCACGACTGCTGAGCCTGCGCTCTAGAGCCTACGAGCCACAACTACCGAGCCTGCATGCTACAACTACTGAAGCCTGCGCACCTAGAGCCCGTGCTCCACAACAAGAGAAGCCACCACATTGAGTAGCCCCCACTCGCCGCAACTAGAGAAAGCCCACGCACAGCAACAAAGACCCAACGCAGCCAAAAATAAATTTTAAAAATTAATTTTTTAAAAAAAAGTTAAAAAAAATAAATAAAATAGCATATTGTTTGAATTTTATAATGTTTGTGTTATATTTGATTTGTTTGTGTTTTCTCATTATAAATAAATACTTTTATACCTAACTTTGTAATGTGTGTTTTTGTTTTTAAGAGGACCTCCAAAACTATGTAAGCTTCATGCCCCAGATAACCTGGATGGAGCCCTGTCAGGGAGTCACTAAGGAAACAATTTGAACCCACTATATAGAAGTCAACCATGTAAGGACAACAATGACATTCTCCCTGTGGCACCCCCAAACAGCTATGCCATATAAATAAGGCAACTGAGCACAGAGAGGCTTTAGGTTCATAGGAATAGAGAGTTACATGGTTAAAGGAAATGTTCTCATTTGGGGGTAGATAATGCACATTAACTTGTGCGTTGGTGCAATGTGAGTTGATACAATGTGAGTTGTGAGTCGGTAGTTGGGACTTCAAAAGAAAGGCAAGCCCCAGTGTCAAGTGAACTCTGCCCCTGGTTCTGGAAGATTGGAGCTGGGGTGTCCCTGATGGGAACAGGGAATTGTGTCCCCCTGCAAGGATGCATCAGAGAACTGGGGCTTCCCCTGACCTCACTCAGAGGAGGGGAAGACTCACATCTCTGGGATGAATCTCCTGCCCACTAGTCTGAGCCTTACAATGGTTAAGAGTGCTTTTAATCTCCTGAGTCTACCTTGAGTGCTCATTTTTCTTGACTTTGGTTTTATCCCTTTCTTTTCAAGTTATTTTATGTTTGGAGAAATGAAATATCAACAAAAAATCAACATGCTTCTGTAGGGTGGAGGGTGGCTAGAGCTCAGGCTTGTGCTGGAGGAGGACTGGGAATTTCATGGGGCCCTAAGGAAGGTTCAACATGACAAATGTAACCAGCGCAACTAGCATCCAAACCCAAGAAGCCTAACTTCTGACTCTGCACCAGGGAGTGTGTGCTCCTAACAGCCTCCCTCACCTATCTGGCCTTCCATATGCATCACTTCTGGTACATATTTTCTGTGGAAGAGAATGCTAGGTGTATGCCATGATTCATTCTTGCCGTCTTATAAAAGAATAGAATTTTAGGCCGTTCCCGCTGTATGCTCAGCCTCCCTTGCAGCTAGGCACAGCCACGTGGCTAAGTGCTGATCACAGTCACGTAAGATGAAATAATGGGAACAAATTCCAGGTGGTGCCCTCGAAGGGAAGGAGACTGCTTTCCCCTTCCCCTTCTCTCTTTCCCAAAGCTGGAATGCAGACCTGGTCATTGGTGTTAGAGCAGCTTACACCACAAGATGGAAGCTGAGTTTTGAGGGTGGCAGTGCGCTGAGATGAAAGGAGCCTGGTGTCCACCACCATGGAGCCACCACACAGCCCTGGACTGTGATGTAAGAGAAATAAACTTCTAGCTTGTTTTGTCCACACTTGTTCCAGCCTTTGCTGCAACACCCAAACTTGCACCCTAGTATCCTTTCCACCAGGCAGTGTAGTACAACTGGTTAGAGCCAGCCTCTGGAGTTAGACAGATCTGGGTTCAAATCCTGGCTCCATCACAAAGGATGGCTCTGGTTCTTTTCTGGTAATTGCTATTCATCTTCTTTGACAGCCACTTTGTAGACCTTCCTAAGGGACATTTATTCATACGCCATATATACTCAGCACAGTATGGGCTCGATGGTTGAGCCCAAAGACTCATACTGTTGGGCTCAAATCCTAGATCCATATGTCCCAACTATATTACCTTGAGCAGGTTACTTACCCTTTCTGTGCCTCAATTTCCCCATACGTAAATGAGGATACTAATAATGCCTCCCTCATAGGATTTGGTGAGAGGTAAGACAGATGACAGCTACCCACTATGAATGCAGAGCAGACCCAGCTCCCTAAGACTTAAAGATCCCTGGCACAGGACCTGGTATATGATAAGCATTTAATAAATGTTAGCTGTTGCTGCTGCTTATTATTGTTTTTATTATTCCCAGGCTGAGCACAGAGCTTGGTGCCTAAGAGGTAAATGCTTTCAAAAGGATGAATGAATGAAGATCTAAACCATATTCTGTGGAGTGGAATAAGTCACAAAATAAACCAAATACCAAGGTGAGGTGTTTTACCCCAGATTGACCACTGCCCATCGGTGTCTGTCAGAGACACCTCAGTCTGCAAACCCTCACAAGAGTCCCTCAAGCTTGAAATGAAGGGTTTCAGTGTTGTTTACGCTCAATCAAAGCTTAGACTATGGCTCCCCATGGACCTTGTCGATAGCGGGGATCTCGTACAGCCCTGGGAGATTGTCCACGAAAGGCAGATGTCCAGGCCACTTTTACTCTGGGTATTGACCCCTGCTATTTGGTGCAACCATAAGAATCTGTGATTCTTATTCAAAAAAGGTGAGTGTAATTCTCACCAGTGATGAAGCTGCAGTAAACTATCTCAGTCCAGGTGTTCATGAGGAGCTGACCCTGGGTGGGGCATCACTTCTGGTACAGCCCTGCTTGGGCACCAGAAGCCGACTCCACAAGTTCCTCCTCCAACAGACAACACCACGGTTTCTAAAGAAACAGGGACTGACTTGAACGAGGCAGTTGGCCCGGACTCCACAAGGCCTGAAGGTCTCTGCTTGGAGAGCTGGAGTCGACCAGAGGCAGAGCACAGAATCAGACCCCTGGGTTTGCCGTTCACATTCTGGATCCATTACTAGTTATACGGTCAAATTTCTCTCTCTGAAACTTAATGTTCTCATCTGTCAAATGGATATAATAATGGTATCTACCTCACCGGTGGTTGTAAGAAATAAATTAAACAATATGAAAAGCGTATAACAATGCCTGGCACATAGTAAGGCCACAATAAATGTTTACTATTATTCTTGCTGTTTTTAGTTTTTGGCTGGGGCGCACAGCCAGACGCAATGGGCTGTGGGTTGTGGTGTGGTTTGCCCTCCTTCCTGCTTCTGCGCCTGACCCAGGCCATCCCTCCAGCCCAATGACTCTGCTGGCTCCATCCTGACCACCAGACAGTGGCCCCACTGGACCAGCTGTCACTGGGAACACATCCCCAAATCTCACCTCCTGCCTCAAGTATGCCCCACTGTGGTTTTAAGTTAAAAGCAAATGGAAAAGAGTTATTTCAAAGCATTTTATAAATTACACTTGAAGTAACAATCCAGTTGGGCCCAGCCTGGTCAGCACTGTTTTTCTCTTTTCTCCTCAATTCTTTTCCCTCAGAGACCTGAGGGCAGATTGTTCTGGAGGAGGGGACTTTGCCAGGTGACCCCTCTATTACAGTGTGGGCAGGTTGGTGCAGGGGGCCCCCGGGGGCACTGCCAGGCGCTAGCTCATCCACGAAGGCTGCCAGCTTTTCTAAAGTTCTTTATCAGTGTTTAACCCAGAGATCCGTCCAGGAACAGTATTCCTCCTCTCAGCGGTCCAACAGGATTGTATAAGGCAGGGAAATACTGCCACCTGTTGGTCATCCAGAATCCCTGTTTGAGCACAAACATTTCGCTGTACACCCACTTTGTAAATATTACTCTAGCCTTTGACTCGTGCTAGATACTTAGAAAATTCAATATCTTATGTTTCTGCCCAATGTGTCCATTTTACACAAATAGACCTAAAAATTAGTAAATATACTTAAAAATGGCCTGTCAATACCAGCTCCCTATTCTCAAAATCACCTCTGCATAACCAGGTGTCCATTTCATATACAGTCGTCTACAGTCGGGCTCCAACACCGCCTGCATCCACGGGTTCTGCATCCCACAGCAGGCAGACTGTGAGGGACTGGAGCAACTGCAGTATCCTCTGGGGGTCCTGGAACCAACGCTCAGCAGACACTGAGGGATGACAGTGCACTTATGAAAGTTTTGTAGGATCAGAGGAGTAAGGGAGTCTAGAAGTTCAAGTTCGGAGTTCTGGGCTCTGTCCTTGTCTGGCCATTGATTAGCTGTGGGACTGGGCGGGTGCCTTCCCCTCACAGGCGCTCTGGTGGGTGGGGTAAGCAGGGACTTCCAGCTCCAATACTATATGGTTCTGGGTATCTAATAACATGTAATGGGAAGGCACTGCAAGTGAATTTTCTGAACTAAGCATAACATCAAAAATTATATTGCAAAAATTTTATTTTTAAAAAAATGAATAGAAAGAGTTCTCTTTGAGGCCTTCCCCAGTGGGTCATTACCACCCTTGCAACAATTAATTGGGCCTGCAGAAAAGAGGCGCCTCCAAGCAAGAGAATGACCGTGGAAATGGCTGTGTGTCCATCCTCCCCGCGTTTGTCTGAATGGTTCCCCTCTCAACCTTTCAAACAGAGAGTGGGGTGTGCTCAAACCACCCTTGGCTGCCGCCACCGCTAGGAGCCCAGGTCCCCCAAAGAGTGCAGCAACTGGGGCTTCCCCACATGGGGAACCCCTGGGGTCGTCAGCCAGAGACTGGCAGTAAGGGATCCCTCCTTACTGCCCAGGACACCTGTGTACAGGGCCCTGGGGCTTTGAGGGTTTGTGGCACAAGTTAGGACTTTTTCTCACACCCAGTAAACACAGGACATTGCAGGTTGGACAGTCACCCTCAGAAATGGAAGAACAAAGGGGGTTCAGAGGTACACGTACAGTCCTGATTTGTCACATCTTCAAATAAAAATTTGTTACACATTTGCTAAAATAAAAAAATCAGTTATAAATTACAGTAATAAAAAGAACCTTATCCTGTAAAATTTTCAAAATACTACTACTCTCGTTAAACACATCTGTTAGTTTTTAAATGTGCTTACTTATTTCACCTAATTCATCCTCAGATGTCCTATCTCAGAATTGGGCTTGGGTTAGTCTGTGCCTCAGACTCCAGTGTTTCCAATCATCAGAATAGCTTGTCAGCCACACCTGCCAACAGCAAATCTCTTTCCTCAGTTAAGCCCCACCCAGTGATGACTTGAGAATTTGAGGCATAACCTCCCCAGATGAGAGTCTCTGTTTCACAGTTCCCACCGTGTCTCTCTAAGTCCCTGTTAAGTAACTTTTGTAGCCCTCAGAGCAGTGGTAGGCTGGTAAATGTTGAATAGCCACACCACCCACCCGCTGGGGCCAGGAAGCCCTGATCTGTAGTGTTTGCCAGTTTCCATGGTGTAAATGCTCCTGCTGTGGCCAGTTTCAAGCGACTGTGATGTGACTGAGCACGGAGTTGAGAAGAAAAGTGCACAACTGGCAAGCGCCAGCCCCATCCCACCCCGACCCAGCACATCTCTGCAAAGTGAACTCACGTTCAGAGCTGACGATTTCTGAAAGACACACTTTCCCTACATGTTTGTATACAGAGCAGAAAATAGTATCTCTCAAACAAAACATTATTGTGGTAATCTGCAAAAACGTCGATACACAGTTGTTTTTTTCACACACATGCCCCTGAGAAAGCCTTGGGAGAGTCTCCCCAGTTCTTGCGGATGCAGAAAACAACAGTGTAGGTAGAAGGAAAGGGAGTCGCGTATTTCATGACTGCAAAATCAGGAAAGCGAGAGAAAAGTCTGGGAAGGAGGACTAGACGCAAGGAAACAGGATATGCGCGGGTTACGGTTGAAAGAGGAGCTGGGTAGCAGTCCATCTCAAACTGAAATCTCTCCTCGGGGCCGAGGCCTCGCGGAGAAGCAAGCTGAATGCCGGATGCATGAATAGCAGCCCAACCCGGAGTCCGCGTGAGTCCCCCTCAGCACCCATCAAACCTTAGTGTGACTTGAGAGAGCTCCCACTTCAGGGAAATGAGATATGCAGCAGGGTCCCAGGGAACCCGCGAAAAGATGAACATCAACCTCATTCACACCCGTCTAAGGGGTCAGTCAGCACAACCGACGGTGTACTGGGCTCAAGTCTTCACATGCTATTAAAGCTTAGTGGGAGACGACCAGCCCCAGAAAAAGTCGAGAGGAAGCACACGTGTGTTTTCCTTCTTCCATCCTAATCCTCTCTCTTCCTCTCCCCGTTTGTCCGGCTGCTGGCTGCCTTCCAACGAATAGGCACACGCAAGAGGATTGGCCAGTCTGCTTCAACTAAGAATTCCCTTCAAAAAGCAATTTGCATTTTATTAATGGATCCAGGGAGACAGAAAAGCCTTCAAGAAATCAGCAGTCAGTGCAGGCGGGTCAGGGTGGAGGCTGCTCTGTCTTCCCGGGAGGCCGGGGCTTGGTCCCAAACAGGAGTCTTAAGAGATCAAGGCTGAGGTAATTAAAACAGAAGTCAAACACATTGGTGTTCATATAAATGGTGAGCACCATCTGCGGAGGACTAAATGAGAGTAAACGAGTTTACATTTTAGCATGAACTATATAATGGATATAAGAAAAAAAAAACCACTACAGATGACAGTATTTTAGATGATTTATCACATCAGCCGTTGACTTGGTGATTTTCCTTTCTTTCCCTCTTAGACGCTGTATATTTTTTAGATTTATTTTTTAAGTTAAACTGATTAACATATAATTTTGCTTTTAGAATTATCCTTTAAACTTCATTACATGAGATATCCTGAGGCATCGTGGGAACAATTTGGAAGTGATAGTGGGTTTTTTTAATCTTTGCACAAAGCAAATTAATCAAAATTGACATGATTAAGCAGAAACTTCTCCAGCAATGTGTCTATTAAAATGACCTCTACCCAAGGTGATTATGAGTTCCTCATACTTTCTATTTGCTTATTTGTTCATTTGTTTTTAAAAGTTTATTCCTTTTTCCTCATGTCTCACACTCATTCTCCCATCACGTTCACATAAGCAGACATTCCAATATTTTTCATGTATGTATTTTTGCATATCTGTATTCCTATAAATTTTATGTTGTTGTTTTGTATACTTGGACTTTTATTTGAGTGATATTGTGTCGTGTACCACACTCTTTGTTACTTTTTTCCCTGAGCATTGTGATTTCTATATTCATCCAACTTGCTCTCTCGTAGTGACTTGGATGAGTACAACTGCTGCAAAGTAACCCAGGCAGTGCACCATCACATTTTACCTCTGCTCTCCTTGTAAGGGACACTGAGTTCATTTCCAACACTTGGCCACCACAAACAATACTGTAACGAGCAATCTCCTCATGGACCTGGTGAGAGTTTCTTTGAGATAAACACCCAGGAGAGAATTGTTGAGTCATAGGGGATGCATATACTAAATTTTTCTAAGTAGGACCAGAAACCTTTTTTGTGTTCTTTCCAGAAAGAATGAACCAGTCATTCCTTCTGTTGAGTGGTGAATAAGGTTTCCTACATTCTTACAAATATCTGGCATTATCCAACTTCATATTTTTGCCGGGTTAATTAGTCTAAATTAATATCTCGTTTTCATTTGCATTGATTACTAATTATTTGAAGCTTCACTTCCTATACATGGCCCAGTGTTATATGATTAGCTTCTGGGCTGGCTATAAATGTCCTATTCCTATCCTTTTCCCATTTTTCTACTGGGGCTTGTCTTTTTTTTTTCCAAAAGTTTCTCATATGGTCTAAATATTAATCCCAGGTTTAGCTTAAATTTTGAAAATGTTTCCTCTTGTCCTACCTTCTCTCCATTAACTTTGTTTTTCACTGAAAAATAACGTTTAATTTTTAGTTAATCCAATTCATTTATTTGTTGTTTGTTATTTTTGCAATGTGATTTGTGCTTTTAAAGATGTGTTTAAAAAGTCTTTCCCTGCTTCTGGGTCACAAAGATAACTCCTGTATTATCTTGGATTAACCTTATAATTTTATCTTTCATATTTTCATTTTTAGTTTATCTCTAGTCCACCAGTGATGTGGCATTGTGTAGGATCCAGTTTTATTCTTCTCTATAAAGTGAACCAGATCTCCAAACATGTTTTTACTAAACAGTCTGTCCTTTGCCTAGGATTGTCACCTCTATCCTGTAGTTTCCACATATACTTGGATTTGTCCCTGAGCTCTCCATTCTGTTCCATTGATCTATTTGTTTGTACTCCAAAACTAAACTTAAAAAAAATAATAATTTGGTTTTGTAGTATGTCAGTATCTAGTAGGATTAGCCCCCCTCCCTATCTTTACTCTTCTTTTTTAAGACTGATTAGCCATGAATTTTTATTTCTTCATATAAATGTTAAAGTTAACCAAATTCCTCAAAAAAATTCAGCTGGACTGTTGATTGAAATCGCATTTGATTTATAGCTTACTTTGAGGAAGAATTGACATCTTTATAATACCACATCACAGCATTCAAGAGCATGGACTCTCTCTCCATTTACTGACATATTCTATGGTGTTTATAACAGTTTAAACGTGTTCTCTATAGAGTTATCATGTAGTCTTGGTCAAGTGAATGCCTGGATACTTTATGGTTTTTTGTTTCTATTATGAGTGGTATCTTAATTCTGATTATATAGTGTAAGAGATGCCGTTTTTACAACTTGATCTTTATTCAGTAATATGGCTAAATTTGTATTACTGCTAACAATTTATAATTTCTGTTTATTTTTCTAGAAAGATGATTATATCTACTGAAAACAATGAAAGTTTCAACTCTTCCCTTTCAGTCTTTAAAGAACATATTTTTTCCCCAATAGGTTGTTCAGGATCACGAGTCCTGTGTAAGATAGTATTAAGTAGTATTAATACTAATAGTAGCAGTAGTCATCATTGTCATCATCTTTATCTTTTATTAGTATGTAAGGGATATTGTTTTGATCCCTATCTGAAAGGAACTGTGTCTAAAGTTTCATCATTATGCATAAGTATATTTACTGTATGTAAGATTTTGGTATATAAGCTTTATCAATTCAAGGATGTTTACTTCTACTCGTAGTTTGATAAGAGTTTTTATCGTAAATAAGTATTCTACTCGTAGTTTGATAAGAGTTTTTAACATAAATAGGTATTGATCCTTTTCAAAAGCTTTTTCTGCAAAGATTGAGGTAATTAAATAATTTTCCTTTATATGTGTGGAATGTGGGGAATTACACTGATTGATTTTCTCTTGTTGAGCCATCATTTTATTCCCGGGATAAACCTCACTTGATTTTGATGTATAATTTTTACAATAAACTGATGTTTTCAGTGAATATTTTATTCTCTGCTTATGTATCTACGTTCATCGTGAAATGAGTCTATAATTTTCTTTCTCTTCTGTCTTTGCAATCAAGAGTACACTAAATTCATAAAATGAATGAGGCAGCTTTCATTTTTCCTATTTTGTGGTACAACTTGTATAAGATAGGAATATCTGTTCCTTGAAAGTTTGGTGAAATTCACCTATGAGACTGTATGAGCGTGGGATTTTTTGGAAGGTATGTCTTTGATGATCTTTTCAATTTGTTTAATACTTGATCTAGTTCAAGCTGTTTTTTCCTGTACCATTTTAACATTTCATATTTTTCTATGAATTCATTTCTTTCACCTAGGCCTTCAAATTTAGTGGCAGATACGTGTCCATGTGCTCTTCCAATCTTTCTGTTATAGTTATTTCCCTCTTTTTAATTCTGTATTTTTAAATTTATGCCTTGTCTTTTTTTATTTTTCCCCTTTTAGTCTTGCGAGAGATCTGTCTTGTTGGTACTAAAAAAAATTTGTTAATCCTGTCAATCATTTTTTGTTGTTCACTATTTTATTGAATTCTGCCCTTATAATTATTTCCTTCTTTCTTGTTTGCTTTATTGCTGTTTTCCAAATTCTCTTATTGATTGTTCACTTCATTTATTATTAATATTCCTTGTTTCCTGACAAATATATTTGAAGCTGTAAATGTTCCTGAAATTTTCAGTTGAATCCCACAATTTTAACGTGTAGTGTTCACTGTAGTCCTGGTATTTCTTAAAATTTCTTTATTATTTTCTCTGTAACGCAAATGTTGTTTAGTAGTATGTTATTTTGTTTTCTAACAAAAGGAATTATTTAGTTCTATTTAGTTGTTTTCTTGTTAGTGTCTGAATGTATTCATTATTAATTTGTTGCCTAAAACATAATCTATTTTTGTAAATGTTCCATGTGTGCTTGAAATCTTTGTTTAATTTTATTGTTAGGTCTTTGATCACTGCTTTTTCTTTCTTTCCCTTTTTTTGGGGTGTGGGCGTATCTACTCGATCAGTCTTTCTCCAGTTACCATTGTAGGATCATCTATTTTTCTCTGTCATTCTCTGAAGCTTTTTTATTAGGTATATATATGCTCATAATTTTTTGTTGTTATTCCTTTTATACATACATCAACATAACGTCTATCATCTATCCTCTGTGATATTTTTTGCCTTAAATTCCTATTTTGTAAGATATTAATATTGCTACTCTAATTTTCTTTTCACTCATAATTACCTGGTATATATTTTTTATCTACTTTCATTGTCAACTTTCTGTATTTTGTCATAAATTTTGTAGACAACATACTGTTGTGTCATATTTTGTTTGTTTTTTAATCCACTCTGAGAGTCTCTGCCTTTGGTGAGTTTAACTTTTTGCTGCTCTAGTTCCACTATCTCATTTAGTTATTTATTTCTTTTTTATAATCACCATGCTATACATTACATCCCCAGGATTTATTTATCTTATAGCTGGAAGTTTGTACCTTTGACCATCTTTACTTGTTTTACCTGCCTCTGGCAATCACCAACCTGTTCTCTGTATCTATGAGTTTGTTTTTCTTTAGATTCCACATATAAATGAGATTATACAGTATTTGTCTTTCTCTGACTTATTTACTTCGCACAATGCTCTCAAGGTCCATCCATGTTGTCGACTATTTTGTTTGCTCTACTCTCTCTTTCCTCTGTTCCTCAGTTCCACTGCATATATGAAGTTTTCCCAAATGCACTGCTGTCTACATATCCTTGCCTTAATTTACCATAATCTCATGTCCTCTTGGGCTCCCTCCCACTCTGCTCCCTACATCATGCTGATAGAATTTTAGTTCTGGGTTTTATGTGAGGGGTTTTTTTCCTTCTGACACCAAATACGTGGAGTCTTTTCCAACACTATTTCTCCAACTCCCCAACACCATCGAGGTGCCCTACAGTTCAATTCTGACACTAACTACCCAGAGTTAGTCAGATTCCACAGGTTTAAGGACTTAGCCCTGGAGACTGCCCTCACTTCAGATGCTAGTTACAGGTCTCAGGTTCCCAGTTTACTCATGCTTCTGTCCAATTTGGCTACAAAGTCAGAGGTTTTCACAACCCTTCCCCCAGGCTTGATAATTTGCTAGAATGACTCAGAATTCAGGAAAATACTATACTTACTATTACAGTTTATTATAAAGGTTATAAATAAACAGTCAGATGAAGGGGTATGCAGGACAAGGTCCAAAAGGGTCCTGAGCACAGGAGCCTCTGTCCCTGTGGAGTTGGAGTGCACCACCCTCCCAGCATGTGGATGTGTTCACCAGTTTGGATATTTCCCAGACCCCATCATTTCGGGGTTTTCAAGGAGGTTTCATTACATAGGCAAAATTGATGAAGCCATTGGCCACTGGTGATTAACTCAATCTTCAGCCCCTCTTCCTTCTTGGAGGTTGGGGAGTAAGGTTGAAAGTTCCAAGCTTCTAATCAAGGCTTTTTCTTTCTGGCCACCAACCCCCATCCAGAAGCTATCTAGGGGCCTGACAGACCTTGCCTTATTAGTCAAAAGATGCTCTGTCACCTTATCACTCAGGAAATTCCAAGGGTTTTAGGAGCTCTGTGCCAGGAACTAGGGACAAAACCCAAATATCTTTCTTATACCACATTATGTAAATATATTTCCTTCAACCTTAGCTTTTAAGACAAAGATAAGCTTTACCAAGATATTTGATCACTCTTACTTCCTATAAATCTTGCTCCATCATTTGGATTTATTTCTTATTTAAATACTTCTTCCAAAAGTGTTTTTAATATGGGTCTTTTTTGTGGCAAAACTTCTAATGCTTTCTATGCCTGAGAATATTGTTATTATGTCCTTACATTTGATTAGCAGATTGTCTGGATATAGTAGTTTAATACCAGAAAATTTATCTTTATTTCTTCAAATATTGCCTTTTCTTGTTTTTATTTTCCTCTCTTTCTAGGACTCTATTCGTGTGGATGTAGACATTTCTCTATCTTCCATTTCTCTAAGCTTTATTTATTTTAAATATGTATTTTCTTCTCCTCTTACCCTTTTCTGTTGCATTCTGGGAGAATTTCTCAATCTGATCTTCTAACTCACTAATCATTCTTTAGCTGTATCAACCCTACTAGTTATCCTTTCTATGGTGTTCTTTATTTTATTGCCTACTTTTTCCATACCTAGTAGTTCTACTTGGTTCTTTTTGGTGACTCTTTATTCTTATTACTATCGCCCCTATTTCTTTAGGTGTACTTATAGTGCTTATTTTAAATTCTTGGTCCATCTGTTCAAATACTTCTGCCTGATGACATATGTTGTGCAGCTTATTTATTTTTTTGGTAGTTGTATTTCTCCGGTCATTTTGGCCTGTGAGCTTGTGTTACTCCCCTCTCCTCATTTTATCTGTTAATATTTCCTCTACTTTATTTTTTAATACATATTGGGAAAGAGCCAAAGACATGAAACCAGGCCAGTTCCAGTGAATATGGGGAGAAAGGAGGGAATGGAGTTCCTATGGGCTGCTGGCTTTCCGTCAGGCACCTCCTCTCGTCAAGATTTCATCTTTAAGTCTTTAGGATAAGGCAGGACTGGGAGGAGGTAGTCCCCTAACATGCTGTTCCCCATCCCTGGGGGTGTGGAGAGGGAGAGGTGAGGAATGACTCTCAGAGGTTAGCTGTTCAGTCCACATCTGTTTCCATCACTCTTCCCTCAGCAGGGCTGTTGTGCTGCCATGAATTTGCCCTGCAAATACCTGCACCAATAGTCCAGGCTACGAGCACAGAGAGTCAGGTCATGATTGTCATAAGGCTACTCCAGGGAGATGCAAGGACGGCCTTTTAACGGCTTTTCTCCAACTGGTCTCTTCACTGCTGCCTCCGGGTCCTGCCACCCCAGGCTGCAGTACCCCCTCCATATATAAGAGTTTAAGACAACCTTCCCAGCAGCTTATTGAGGGTTTTGTTTGTTTCTTTGGTTGTTTTTGTTTGTTTTCCCAAATGCACATTTCCCTCTTGCTTCAATGTTAGCAAGCAGCCTGATCTAGTTTGCCATCTTGCTAGGAACCTAACAGTAAATATTTAATAAATGTTTGTAATTGATTAGCAAAGCTAACAATGACCTATGTCTTTCTCTCCAGGTTTTGTTGTTGTTTTTAAACAGGAAAAGCTTTTCAACTGTTTGCAAGGTTTAGGTATATCCCTGACAGAAGGGGACAGGAAAGAGAAAGGAACGGACTTCTCACTCTGTGCTCACTAGGTGTGGGCACTTGCTAGCTGCTAAACATGTGAGATAGGTATGAAATGTACTCCACAAAATTTGTTTCATTTCTTTATTTCTCTAAATCAGATGACCACTCTGGGCTCCCACCCAGATGGCTAGTGGAAAAGTCAATCTCAGTGATGGCGGAAGCTTCCCCTCCTTAGGGTGATACAAAAGTCCCAAGGGAATGAGTCTTCAGCAGCCTAGAGCGTTCTGGAAAGGGCATCTACTTTTCAATTCCTGCTGGCGTCTCTTGGGGGACTCTGTGTAGTCTTTGGAAAGAGGCAGTTCTGCTGCTTCTCTGCCAGGCACCAGTCCAGGAGGTCTTTTCTGAGATTTCCAAAGCAACAACTAAAAATGTACACTCTCCCTCTTCTCAAATGCACATCACTTTCTGGGGGCTAAATAGAAGTGGAATGAGACCCACCTTCACAGGTCAGAATCCACATTCACTGATCTTCTCTCAGTTGTAGGGAATTTCTCTCCACTCCCATTTAAAATCAGGACCATTTCCATCTCCTTATCTTCAAATGCGCCTCATCCCCTCTGGGCTGGGACCATCCAGCCTGCTGACCCTAAGTGAGTTTGAAACACAAAAGCTTTCTCTCTCCCCTCTGGGGTGTTGAATTTCAGGATGGCAGCCGAGAACTTTAATGACACAATGCTACTTTTTCCAAGAATGAGGCTGGGAAAAGATGAACCAGTTAGGTTTTGTTTATTTATGTTTCTTACCTTATTATATAGATGTTATGTCAACACCTTCAGCAGTTGCTGCAGTTCACTGCCCAGGTCCTCACCTGGTAGGGAGGGCAAGGCAGTTTGGGGTCACTTTCCTTACCACAGTGTCCAGAGGCTGGCTGATGTGGGATTCAGGTGAGGTATGAAGGCCTGGTCCCCTTGACTCAAGGTGGCACAACTCTGAAAGGCCATTTGTTGGAGCTGCCTGTGAAACCAGCTGAGGCCTTGTGCCTCATTGTCCCAGGTTGTCTCCCTGCCCACCCTGCTTCCTTGCCTTTCCCTCCACATGTTGGCCCATGAAAGCATTCTCCCAGGAACTTCCTGTACACAGATCTCTGCTTCAAAGACTGTCTCCTAAGATAAGCCCCAAGAAAGAGACATTTATTCACACTTTATAGGTGTGGAAACAGGCTCTGGGAGCTTAAGTAACTTGGTCAGATAGTAAACTTGATATTTGATTACAAAATCTGTCTGATTCCCAAACCTTTGGACATTTTTTGTCCAGTGAGGGCAGGACTGTGGAGTAATAACACTCATTCAACTGTTCTTCCCATGTCCTCCCTACCAGGCACCATGCCCCAAACCTATAGCTACATTACACATGCACACATCTTTACACCAGGGTTACCATCTCTTCCACGTCGAAAATTCCCAAAGAGAAGTGAGGAGCTGCAGCCCATGGAGATATGCTTCAAATGCCTTTGCAGCTTCAGCAGCATTAGGCCAGGCTTTCGGCTGGGAAAGAGGGCTCTGGCTGACAGGCCCTCCCCTCAGGGCTGAGGCTGTGCTTCCCCTGCAGAGTCCAGAAGAGGAGGGGACGCCAGCCAGGCTCCAGGAATGGCTGCACCGGGAGGTCTCCTTCACCTCCCCTGACGTCCACCTCTTCCATTCCTGAAGAGCTCAGGGCTGTGAGGGAGGGGGAGGGAGTGAGTGTGAGTGTGTGTGTGTGTGTGTGAGTGCGTGTGTGTGAGTGTGAGTGTGTGTGTGTGCGTGCACACGCGCGCTGGTTTTCAGATTCCAAGGCAGAGTCAGGAACTGCTGCATTCTTTAAGAACAAATGCTGGGGATGAGGGGAAGACGGCGGAAGAGTAAGACGCGGAGATCACCTTCCTCCCCACAGGTACACGAGAAATACAACTACACGTGGAATAACTAAGACGCGGAGATCACCTTCCTCCCCACAGATACACCAGAAATACATCTACACGTGGAATAACTCCTACAGAACAACTACTGAACGCTGGCAGAAGACCTCAGACCTCCCAAAAGGCAAGAAACTCCCCACATACCTGGGTAGGGCAAAAGAAAAAAGAATAAACAGAGACAAAAGAATAGGGACGGGACCTGCCCCAGTGGGAGGGAGCTATGAAGGAGGAAAGATTTCCACACACTAGGAAGACCCTTTGTAGTCGGAGACTGCGGGTGGCGGAGGCAGAAAGCTTCAGAGCCACGGAGGAGAGCACAGCAACAGGGGTGCGGAGGGCAAAGCGGAGAGATTCCCGCACAGAGGATCGGTGCCGACTGGCATTCACCAGCCCGAGAGGCTTGTCAGCTCACCTGCCGGGGCGGGCGGGGCTGGGAGCTGAGGCTCAGGCTTCGGTCGGATCCCACGGAGAGGACTGGGGTTGGCGGTGTGAACACAGCCTGCACAGGGTTAGTGCACCACGGCTAGCTGGGAGGGAGTCCGGGGAAAAGTCTGGACCTGCCGAAGAGGTAAGAGACTTTTTCTTGCCTCTTTGTTTCCTGGTGCGCGAGGAGAGGGGATTAAGAGCGCTGCTTGAAGGAGCTCCAGAGACAGGCGCGAGCCGCGGCTAAAAGCGTGGACCCCAGAGACAGGAATGAGACGCTAAGGCTGCTGCTGCAGCCACCAAGAAGCCTGTGTGTGCGCACAGGTTACTATCCACACCCCCCTTCCGGGGAGCCTGGGCAGCCTGCCACTGCCAGGGTCCCGGGATCCAGGGACAACTACCCCGGGAGAACGCACGGCACGCCTCAGGCTGGTGCAACGTCCTGCTGGCCTCTGCCGCCTCAGGCTCGCCCTGCACTCCGTGCCCGCCCCTCCCCCCGGCCTGAGTGACCAGAGCCCCCGCATCACTGGCTCCTTTAACCCCGTCCTGTCTGAGCGAAGAACAGACGCCCTCCGGCGACCTACACGCAGAGGTGGGTCCAAATCCAAAGCTGAACCCCGGGAGCTGTGCGAACAAAGAAGAGAAAGGGAAATCTCTCACAGCAGCCTCAAGAGCAGCGGATTAAAGCTCCACAATCAACTTGATGTACCCTGCATCTGTGGAATACCTGAATAGACAGTGAATCATCCCAAATTGAGGAGGTGGACTTTGAGAGCAAGATTTATTATTTTTTCCCCTTTTCCTCTTATTGTGAGTGTGTATGTGTATGCTTCTGTGTGAGATTTTGTCTGTATAGCTTTGCTTCCATCATTTGTCCTAGGGTTCTATCCGTCCGTTTTTATTTTTAAATTTTCTTTCTTAATAATTTCTTAATAATTACGTTATTTTATTTTACGTTCACTTCTTTCTTTCTTTTTTCCTTCCTCCCTCCCTCCTTCCTTCCTTCCTCCCTCGCTCCCTCCTTTCTTTCTTTTATTCTTTCTTTATTTCTAATTCTACTAATTCTTTCTTTCTACGTTTTCTCCCTTTTATTCTGAGCCGTGTGGATGAAAGGCTCTTGGTGCTGCAGCCAGGAGTCAGTGCTGTGCCTCTGAGGTGGGAGAGCCAACTTCAGGACACTGGTCCACAAGAGACCTCCCAGCTCCATGTAATATCAAATGGCAAAAACCTACCAGAGATCTCCATCTCAACAGCAGCACCCAGCTTCACTCAATGACCAGCAAGCTACAGTGCTGGACACCCTATCCCAAACAACTAGAAAGACAGGAACACAACACCACCCATTAGCAAAGAGGCTGCCTAAAATCATAATAAGTTCACAGACACCACAAAACACACCACCGGATGTGGACCTGCCCACCAGAAAGACAAGATCCAGCCTCATCCACCAGAACACAGGCACTAGTCCCCTCCACTAGGAAGCCTACACAACCCACTGAACCAACCTTAGCCACTGGGGACAGACACCAAAAATAATGGGAACTACGAACTTACAGCCTACAAAAAGGAGACTGCGAACACAGTAAGATAAGCAAAATGAGAAGACAGAAAAACACACTGCAGATGAAGGAGCAAGATAAAAACCCACCAGACCTAACAAATGAAGAGGAAATAGGTAGTCTACCTGAAAAAGAATTCAGCATAATGATAGTAAAGATGATCCAAAATCTTGGAAATAGAATAGAGGAAATGCAAGAAACATTTAACAAGGACCTAGAAGAACTAAAGATGAAACAAACAACGATGAACAACACAATAAATGAAATTAAAAATACTCTAGATGGTATCAATAACAGAATAACTGAGGCAGAAGAACGGATAAGTGACCTAGAAGATAAAATAGTGGAAATAACTACTGCAGAGAAGAAAAAAGAATGAAAAGAATTGAGGACAGTCTCAGAGACCTCTGGGACAACATTAAACGCACCAACATTCGAATCATAGGGGTTCCAGAAGAAGAAGAGAAAAAGAAGGGACTTAGAAAATATTTGAAGAGATTATAGTTGAAAACTTCCCTAATATGGGAAAGGAAATAGTTAATCAAGTCCAGGAAGCACAGAGAGTCCCATACAGGATAAATCCAAGGAGAAACACGCCAAGACACATATTGATCAAACTGTCAAAAATTAAATACAGAGAAAACATATTAAAAGCAGCAAGGGAAAAACAACAAATAACACACAAGGGAATCCCCATAAGGTTAACAGCTGATCTTTCAGCAGAAACTCTGCAAGCCAGAAGGGACTGGCAGGACATATTTAAAGTGATGAAGGAGAAAAACCTGCAACCAAGATTACTCTACCCAGCAAGGATCTCATTCAGATTTGATGGAGAAATTAAAACCTTTACAGACAAGCAAAAGCTGAGAGAGTTCAGCACCACCAAACCAGCTCTACAACAAATGCTAAAGGAACTTCTCTAGGCAAGAAACACAAGACAAGGAAAAGACCTACAATTACAAACCCAAAACAATTAAGAAAATGGGAACGGGAACACACATATCGATAATTACCTTAAATGTAAATGGACTAAATGCTCCCACCAAAAGACACAGATTGGCTGAATGGATAAAAAAACAAGACCCATATATTTGCTGTCTACAAGAGACCCAATTCAGACCTAGAGACACATACAGACTCAAAGTAAGGGGATGGAAAAAGATATTTCAGGCAAATGGAAATCAAAAGAAAGCTGGAGTAGCAATTCTCATATCAGACAAAATAGACTTTAAAATAAAGACCATTAGAAGAGACAAAGAAGTACACTACATAATGATCAAGGGATCAATCCAAGAGGAAGATATAACAATTGTAAATATTTATGCATCCAACTTAGGAGCACCTCAATACATAAGGCAAATACTAACAGCCATAAAAGGGGAAATCGACAGTAACACATACATAGTAGGGGACTTTAACACCCCACTTTCACCAATGGACAGATCATCCAAAATGAAAATAAGTAAGGAAACACAAGCTTTAAATGATACATTAAACAAGATGGACTTAATTGATATTTATAGGACATTCCATCCAAAAACAACAGAATACACATTCTTCTCAAGTGCTCATGGAGCATTCTCCAGGATAGATCATATCTTGGGTCACAAATCAAGCCTTGGTCAATTTAAGGAAATTGAAATTGTATCAAGTATCTTTTCTGACCACAATGCTATGAGACTAGATATCAATTACAGGAAAATATCTGTAAAAAATACAAACACATGGAGGCTAAACAATATACTACTTAATAACAAAGTGATCACTGAGTAAATCAAAGAGGAAATAAAAAAATACCTAGAAACAAATGAAAATGGAGACACAACGACCCAAAACCTATGGGATGCAGCAAAAGCAGTTCTAAGAGGGAAGTTTATAGCAAAACAAGCCTACCTTAAGAAACAGGAAACATCTCGAATAAACAACCTAACCTTGCACGTAAAACAATTAGAGGAAGAAGAACAAAAAAACCCCAAAGTTAGCAGAAGGAAAGAAATTATAAAGATCAGATCAGAAATAAATGAAAAAGAAATGAAGGAAACGATAACAAAGATCAATAAAACTAAAAGCTGGTTCCAAGAGAAGATAAATAAAATTGATAAACCATTAGCCAGACTCATCAGGAGAAAAAGGGAGAAGACTCAAATCAATAGAAGTAGAAATGAAAAAGGAGAAGTAACAACTGACACTGCAGAAATACAAAAGATCATGAGAGATTACTACAAGCAACTCTATGCCAATAAAATGGACAACCTGGAAGAAATGGACAAATTCTTAGAAATGTACAACCTGCCAAGACTGAATCAGGAAGAAATAGAAAATATGAACAGACCAATCACAAGCACTGAAATTGAGACTGTGATTAAAAATCTTCCAACAAACAAAAGCCCAGGACCAGATGGCTTCACAGGCAAATTCTTTCAAACATTTAGAGAAGAGCTAACACCTATCCTTCTCAAACTCTTCCAAAATATAGCAGAGGGAGGAACACTCCCAAACCCATTCTACGAGGCCACCATCTCCTTGATACCAAAACCAGACAAGGATGTGACAAAGAAAGAAAACTACAGGCCAATATCACTGATGAACATAGATGCAAAAATCCTCAACCAAATACTAGCAAACAGAATCCAACAGCACATTAAAAGGATCATACACCATGATCAAGTGGGGTTTATCCCAGGAATGCAAGGATTCTTCAATATATGCAAATCAATCAATGTGATACACCATATTAACAAATAGAAGGAGAAAAAACATATGATCATCTCAATAGATGCAGAGAAAGCTTTCGACAAAATTCAACACCCATTTATGATAAAAACCCTCCAGAAAGTAGGCATAGAGGGAACTTTCCTCAACATAATAAAGGCCATATATGACAAACCCACAGCCAACATCGTCCTCAATGGTGAAAAACTGAAACCATTTCCACTAAGATCAGGAACAAGACAAGGTTGCCCACTCTCAGCACTATTATTCAACATAGTTTTGGAAGTTTTAGCCACAGCAATCAGAGAAGAAAAGGAAATAAAAGGAATCCAAATCGGAAAAGAAGAAGTAAAGCTGTCACTGTTTGCAGATGACATGATACTATACATAGAGAATCCTAACGATGTTACCAGAAAACTACTAGAGCTAATCAATGAATTTGGTAAAGTAGCAGGGTACAAAACTAATGCACAGAAATCTCTGGCATTCCTATACACTAATGATGAAAAATCTGAAAGTTAAATCAAGAAAACTCTCCCATTTACCACTGCAACAAAAAGAATAAAATACCTAGGAATAAACCTACCTAAGGAGATAAAAGACCTGCATGCAGAAAATTATAAGACACTGGTGAAAGAAATTAAAGATGATACAAATAGATGGAGAGATATACCATGTTCTTGGATTGGAAGAATCAACATTGTGAAAATGACTCTACTACCCAAAGCAATCTACAGATTCAATGCAATCCCTATCAAACTACCACTGGCATTTTTCACAGAACTAGAACAAAAAATTTCGCAATTTGTTTGGAAACACAAAAGACCCCGAATAGCCAAAGCAATCTTGAGAATTAAAAAAGGAGCTGGAGGAATCAGGCTCCCTGACTTCAGACTACACTACAAAGCTACAGTAATCAAGACAGTATGGTACTGGCACAAAAACAGAAAGATAGATCAATGGAACAGGACAGAAAGCCCAGAGATAAACCCACGCACTAATGGACACCTTATCTTTGATAAAGGTGGCAGGAATGTACAGTGGAGAAAGGACAGCCTGTTCAATAAGTGGTGCTGGGAAAACTGGACAGGTACATGTAAAAGTATGAGATTAAATCACTCGCTAACACCATACACAAAAATAAGCTCAAAATGGATTAAAGACCTAAATGTAAGGCCAGAAACTATCAAACTCTTAGAGGAAAACATAGGCAGAACACTCTATGACATAAATCACAGCAAGATCCTTTTTGACCCACCTCCTAGAGTAATGGAAATAAAAACAAAAATAAAAAAATGGGGCCTAATGAAACTTCAAAGCTTTTGCACAGCAAAGGAAACCATAAACAAGACCAAAAGACAACCCTCAGAATGGGAGAAAATATTTGCAAATGAAGCAACTGACAAAGGACTGGTCTCCAAAATTTACAAGCAGCCCATGCAGCTCAATAACAAAAAAACAAACAACCCAATCCAGAAATGGGCAGAAGACCTAAACAGACATTTCTCCAAAGAAGATATACAGACTGCCAACAAACGCATGAAAGAATGCTCACCATCATTAATCATTAGAGAAATGCAAATCAAAACTACAATGAGATATCATCTCACACCAGTCAGAATGGCCATCATCAAAAAATCTAGAAACAATAAATGCTGGAGAGGGTGTGGAGAAAAGGGAACACTCTTGCACTGCTGGTGGGAATGTGAATTGGTTCAGCCACTATGGAGAACAGTATGGAAGTTCCTTAGAAAACTACAAATAGAACTACCATATGACCCAGCAATCCCACTACTGGGCATATACCCTGAGAAAACCATAATTCAAAAAGAGTCATGTACCAAAATGTTCATTGCAGCTCTATTTACAATAGCCCGGAGATGGAAACAACCTACGTGCCCATCATCGGATGAATGGATAAAGAAGATGTGGCACATATATACAATGGAATATTACTCAGCCATAAAAAGAAACGAAATTGAGCTATTTGTAATGAGGTGGATAGACCTAGAGTCTGTCATACAGAGTGAAGTAAGTCAAAGAAAAAGACAAATACCGTATGCTAACACATATATATATGGAATTTAAGGGGAAAAAATGTCATGAAGAACCTAGGGTTAAGACAGGAATAAAGACGCAGACCTACTGGAGAACGGACTTGAGGATATGGGGAGGGGGAAGGGTGAGCTGTGACAGGGCGAGAGAGAGTCATGGATATATACAACTAACAAATGTAAGGTAGATAGCTAGTGGGAAACAGCCGCATGGCACAGGGATATTGGCTCGGTGCTTTGTGACAGCCTGGAGGGGTGGGATAGGGAGGGTGGGAGGGAGAGAGACGCAAGAGGGAAGACATATGGGAACATAGGTATATGTATAACTGATTCACTTTGTTATAAAGCAGAAACTAACACACCATTGTAAAGCAATTATACCCCAATAAAGATGTTAATAAAAATAAAAAATAAAAAATCTAGGAACAATATGGCTTCCCCTGTGGCGCAGTGGTTGAGAGTCCGCCTGCCGATGCAGGGGACACAGGTTCGTGCCCCGTTCCGGGAAGATCCCACATGCTGCGGAGCGGCTGGGCCCGTGAGCCATGGCCGCTGAGCCTGCGCGTCCGGAGCCTTGCTCCATAATGGGAGAGGCCACAACAGTGAGAGGTCCGCGTACCGCAAAAAAAAAAAAAAAAAAAAAATCTAGAAACAATAAATGCTGGAGAGGGTGTGGAGAAAAGGGAACACTCTTGCACTGCTGGTGGGAATTTGAATTGGTACACCACTATGGAGAACAGTATGAAGGTTCCTTAAAAAAGTACAAATAGAACTACCATATGACCCAGCAATCCCACTACTGGGCATATACCCTGAGAAAACCATAATTCAAAAAGAGTCATGTACCAAAATGTTCGTTGCAGCTCTATTTACAATAGCCAGGAGACGGAAACAACCTAAGTGTCCATCATCGGATGAATGGATAAAGAAGATGTGGCACATATATACAATAGAATACTACTCAGCCATAAAATGAAACGAAATTGAGCTATTTGTAATGAGGTGGATGGACCTAGAGTCTGTCATACAGAGTGAAGTAAGTCAGAAAGAGAAAGACAAATACCGTATGTTAACACATATATATGGAATTTAAGGGAAAAAAATGTCATGAAGAACCTAGGGGTAAGACGGGAATAAAGACACAGACCTACTAGAGAATGGACTTGAGGATATGGGGAGGGGGAAGGGTAAGCTGTGACAAAGCGAGAGAGAGGCATGGACATATACACACTACCAAACGTAAGGTAGATAGCTAGTGGGAAGCAGCCGCATAGCACAGGGAGATCAGCTCGGTGCTTTGTTACCGCCTGGAGGGGTGGGATAGGGAGGGTGGGAGACGCAAGAGGGAAGAGATATGGGAACATATGTATATGTATAACTGATTCACTTTGTTATAAAGCAGAAACTAACACACCATTGTAAAGCAATTATACTCCAATAAAGATGTAAAAAAAAAAGAACAAATGCCATCTGCTGTCAGAGCGCAGCTAATAACGCTCCCTCTGGGGCCTTCATTATAACATACTAACCCTCCCTCCCGCTCGTGCCCATATTAACATGCTGCACGCTGAAATATTCTCTAAGCGTAAGGTCCTTGCCTAGCACCTTTTCAAGAGGCGGTCGTGTTTGTTGTGTAGAAGAAACACCCTGAGCCTGCCTGCGGTCAGAAAGGCGCTCCGTGCTGTGAGCTCAACCCCACCTCACACAGAGGGCCTGGGGCTCTCCCTCAGCAAAACACTGCTTCAATGTGGCATCAAGGAGAAAATGCAAAGAACCCCCTGCTGTGCACAAACCGTGTTGCTCCTTTCTTGCAGGGGATCTGAAATTACCCCGGGCCTGTGTGTGGTTTCTGGGTCCGAGACCAGGCCCGGCTCAGCCCCCATGCTTTCCTGGTGCTTCTCTCCCGTGAGGAAAAGTGACAGATTAGAGGAGGAGAGGGCGGGGCCTGAGGCGGGGCCCTCACTCAGTGGAGGAATCCGCAGCCAGAGCCTATACCTTGGTATTTCCCCGTGTGCCATTCATGTGCCCGCAGCTCAGAGTAGCAGCCTCCTCTGTGGGTCTTTGAGGTGATAGCTCCAGTTGTCATGCCTGGTTTTATTTTTTTTTCTTTCTTTTTGTCTAAAAGTTTTATTAAAATATTGGAAGGACAATAAAGTTGAGTGGATCACCTTAAGAGCTTAGAACAGTTCCGCCACTTTGGTAGCAGAGAGGGCACTACAACGTCAGAAGCACAGCAGTTTGTGGTGCCCCAGCCCCCACAGGGGGCTTATCCTCTCCTTCTCTTGGTGGACAGCTGTGGTCCCTGTACCCCTGGTGTGTGACTTTCCCTCAGGGCCCCTCCCAGGGCCGGGGAGCTGGGCAACTCTTCCTGCTTCCCGAGCACCCATTGTACTCATGTGCTCCCCAGGATACTCCAGAGTCCCAAACCTGAACATCAGAGCTGGCAAAATGGTGGTGAGGAAAAATAGATTTAACAACCATCATGGAACTTACCAAGTCTAGGGGGAAGACCAACACTGATCACAGAATTAGACAAATAAAACTAAAGTTATAATTGTGCCAAGAAAAGGAGGTACATGGAACCGTGAGAGCATGTAACAGGGGACCTGACCTAGTCAGGCTGCCCTGACTCTGGAGGAGAAGCAGGCAAAGTGGGCGATGGCCATTCTAAGCAGAGGGGACAGCAGTGGCAGGAGGGAGTGTGGCCTTTGAGGACTGGAAGAAGGCCAGTGAGGGTGGGAAGCGGAGATTGACCAGGTGTGCTGTGAGCCCAAGCTAGAGAGGGGCCAGATGGGGCAGAACAATGGAAAGTCTTTAAAGTATTCGAAGCAGTCACAGGAAGTCATCAGATATGCACTTAAAAAAAAATCACTATTGCCTGCAGTAGAGAACAAAATAGGAAGAGATGGTGAAGACCAATTAGGAGTTACCACTTGGACCACAGTGTACAGATGAAGAGGAAACAGGTATTAGAGATCTTTCTGAAGAAGGATCAGCAAGACTTGGTGGATTTGATATGAGGTGGGGGGCAGAGAGAGGTGTCAAGGGAGATATATGGGTTTTGACTTCATAACTGGTTATATAGTAAGAGAAGGATCAAATCTGAGAAAAGAGAATGAATACCCTTCAGACATGTAGTTTGAGGTGCTTAGGGACATTCAAGTTGTGTAGTCAAGGGCAGTTGGGCATCTGTAACAGGAGCTCGGGACCAGGAACCTAGTTTGTAATATAGGTGGTTACCAAAGCCCTGGGCCTGGACAAGGTCGCCCAGGGAGCAGTTAGAGAGTGGGAGGAGAGAAGAGGGCCATGGATGATGGAGGAGCTCCAACAGTTAATGGCAGGCTGGGGAGCACGAGCCTGCCAAGTAGACTAAGAGGAGCTCCTAGAGAGCAAGAGACAAAGCAAGAGAATGTCAGGGCATGGAATCCAATAGAAAAGAATGTGTTTCATGAAGAAGAGGACTTTGCTTCTGGCCACAGTGGGGTAACAGGGTCTAGATTTGTCCCCCTGCCTTAAAGACCTACTAAAACAGATAAGGTATATGAAACAATGGTTTTCAGACACTGAAGAACAGGCAGCATGGGACAGCCATCCCTGAGAGAAGAGAAATAAATGAGGTGAGTCCAACACTTGATGCAGTCTACTGCCTGGAGAGAGTTCCAGGCTGCAGGGCAGGGAGGGGGACCCTAAGCAGAGACTGATGGTCTTTCTGGGTCCAGGAGGCAGAGTGAGAATTCAGGGAGACAGATATAGTCTTTTCCTTTTCTTCTTCCAGAGGGCCTGAAGTGCTTTGAAATCTGGGTCTCACACGGGGCCTTCCTAGGGGGCTGGGGGACTTGCGGCAGACAGTTTGAAACTAGCTGCAAGTAGCCTAGGGAGCAGGTAGAAACAGGGCAGGCAGCCTCGATGGGAGAGTGACAGAGGGGCCCCATTCTGCTTGGAGAGTACAAGTCTGGGGGAAAGAGGGTAGCAGGTAGCTAGGCGTTGGGTGAGGGGGTGACAAGGCTGCATGGATTTATACCGCCCCTTGGGACTTTCAGGGACTTTCAGGACTAGCCAGTGTAGGCACCTCCCCTCCTCCGCTGGGGCTGCTCTTACTTTGGCTTGTCTTTGGAGAAACCTATCTGGAAATTCAACATTACACCCATATTTTTTAACTTCCCAGTAAGAAAGCAGCTCACCGAAGCCCACCCACCAGACCCAGAAGCCACCTGCCAGATGTGGACGCCCACCCCTGTGGAAGAGACACAGCTGCCTTTTTTTTCCCCTCCCAATCACTTTAGCATGTTGTAGTTTATGCAGTGCCCAGGCTGACCTTCCTTGTGGGTGGCCCAGATGGCATACCTCAGAGGCGGTGACAGGTAAAGGTCTTCACCTTCAGACAGAGGAAGTGATCCCCAAATTAATCTGCCAAGGGGCATGAATGATGAGCCAAAGAGCCAGGGCTGCCACCAAGAGCCTCACTTCAGCAATGCAACCTAAGGGAGATACAAAGCCAAGAATCTCCAGCTAGAAAGTCAGCTCAGAGGATGGGCCAGTGGCCTGTTCACTCCTAGCAGCACATGTGCCCCGCCAGGCAAGGAAGCCTGGGAAGGACAGGAGAAGATGGGGTGGGGAGAGGATGGAAGCATATGAGGGGAGATCCAGGAGCACACACAGCTCTTGTCACCATGCCTGCCTTGAGATGCTAACTAACTACAATTCTGGTTTGGCATCCGGGTGTGTTTTCCTTGAGAGCTGGGTGAAAGGAAAGGCTCTGTTCATACAGTGTTCATCACTCACCGCATTAATTTTCTGAATTTCTGCTTAGAACATTTGTGCCTGTCAGATAAGAGAGGAACTCAATTAGACTCCAAATGTCACCATTTCTGGTAATTACCATCATGCACAAATAATGGAAAACTCTCAACAATGGGTCTGATTTGAAACATTAACTTTCAAAAATGCTCACAAATGAATCATTTAATCTACAATCAACTTCTATTTTATTTTCTTTCTCCTAGAGATAGAAAATAGATAATTACTGAGAAGAGAATTGGGGAAACTTTCCACACAGATAATTTGTGTTCAGAAACATAGAAACAAACATTTTTCTGCAATGTACAAAATGATTCCATATATAATGTTATCATTGTAGAAAACCTTTTAAAATGGATTCAGTGCAAGAAATTCTGGTTGAAAAACATCTGTGATTTAAGGCATGTCAAACTTAAAATATGCATGTATGGGCGTGTGGGTGTATGTGCGTGCTCCCCATAATAGAGTCCCTGTGCTTCTCATTCTGTACGTGGCCCATGTGTAAGTGGGCATGATGATTATTAACAAAACCCCAAGTTGCTGTACGAAGGAGAGTGTCTGATAGAGCAACACAAAAAAGGAGCATAAAGCCAGCAACTGCTATGCACTGGGGGAGACTTGGTAACTATAGCAACTTGCTTTAGAAGTTGTTCTTTCCCTGCCCAAAATGAGGTGGGCCCTGTCAGTCCTCCCCACACTGCAGGGAGAGAGAAGCCATTCAGGAGAGGCAGCAGGCCAGCCCCACAAAGGGCACATGGAGGAAAGCAGACTTCCTTAAGTTCTGACACCACATGGGTCTGTGAAGCAGCAGATTAGGAACAAGAATGAGGGGTGCAATTGAAGAAGATGAACATAAAGAGTGGATTCTGAACTCCTGCAAACAGAATGGGAATTCTGTCAGGAATACGTCCACCCAGCTGTGACCATTCTGATGTAAACTGGCACATGACATGGAAAAGATCAGCACACACTCAAGAACTGAACCCAGGTGGGGTCAGGGTATTTCTATCAGGCTCCTGGGTAAGCCCTCACCCCTTCCACAGGGAGGAGGGACTGGAGTTAACAACAGAACCCCACCATATATTAGATTTTTTTAGTTGTGGCGATTTTTAAAAAATGTTCAACTGTTAGTAAACCAGATAGTTGAACACATAGGGTGAGCTCATTTCGTCTCATCAAATCCTTTATACTTGTCATTAAAAAGCCTGGAGCCAGGAGGAGCTTCAAGATGGCGGAAGAGTAAGATGCAGAGATCACCTTCCTCCCCACAAATACATCAGAAATACATCTACATGTGGAACAACTCCTACAGAACACCTACTGAATGCTGGCAGGAGACCTCAGACCTCCCAAAAGGCAAGAAACTCCCCACGTACCTGGGTAGGGCAAAAGAAAACAAAAAACAGAGACAAAACAATAGGGATGGGACCTGTACCAGTGGGAGGGAGCTGTGAAGGCGGAAAGGTTTCCACACACGAGGACGCCCCTTCCCGCGCGGAGAGGGCGGGTGGCGGAGGCGGGGAAGCTTCGGAGCCTTGGAGAACAGCACAGCAACAGGGGTGCGGAGGGCAAAGCAGAGAGATTCCCGCACAGAAGATCAGTGCCGACCAGCACTCACCAGCCCGAGAGGCTTGTCAGCTCACCCACCGGGGCGGGCGGGGGCTGGGAGCTGAGGCTCGGGCTTCGGAGGTCGGATCCCAGGGAGAGGACTGGGGTTGGCTGCGTGTACACAGCCTGAGGGGGCTAGTGCGCCACGGCTAGCCAGGAGGGAGTCCGGGAGAAAGTCTGGAGCTGCCGGAGAGGCAGGAGACTTTTTCTTCCCTCTTTCTTTCCTGGTGCGCGAGGAGAGGGGATGAAGAGCGCCGCTTAAAGGAGCTCCAGAGACTGGCACGAGCCGCGGCTATCAGCGTGGACCCCAGAGACAGGCATGAGACGCTAAGGCTGCTGCTGCAGCTACCAAGAAGCCTGTGTGCAAGCACAGGTCACTGTCCACACCTCCCCTCCCGGGAGCCTGTGCAGCCCGCCACTGCCAGGGTCCAACTTCCCCAGGAGAAAGCACGGCGCGCCTCAGGCTGGTGCAACATCACGCTGGCTTCTGCCGCCGCAGGCTCGCCCCACATCCGTACCCCTCCCTCCCCACGGCCTGAGTGAGCCAGAGCCCCCGAATCAGCGGCTCCTTTAACCCCGTCCTATCTGAGCCGGAACAGACGCCCTCAGGCGATCTATACGCAAAGGCGGGTCCAAATCCAAAGCTGAGCCCCTGGGAGCTGTGCGAACAAAGAAGAGAAAGGGAAATCTCTCCCAGCAGCCTCAGGAGCAGCGGATTAAATCTCCACAATCAACTTGATGTACCCTGCATCTGTGGAATACCTGACTAGACAAAGAATCATCCCAAATTGAGGAGGTGGACTTTTGGAGCAAATATATATATATATATATAGTTTTCCCTTTTTCCCTTTTTTGTGAGTGTGTATGCTTCTGTGTGTGATTTTGTCTGTATAGCTTTGCTTTCACCATTTGTACTAGGGTTCTGTCTGTCCGTTGTTTATTTATTTATTTTTTAGTATAGTTTTCAGCACTTGTTATCATTGGTGGATTTGTTTTTTGGTTTGGTTGTTCCCTTCTTTCTTTCTTTTAATTACTTAAAAAATTTTTTTAAACAATTATTTTTTGTTTTTTATTTTAATAACTTTTTAATTAAATTTAATTTAATTTTATCTTTTTCTTACTTTCTTTCTTTTGTTCTTCCTTTTATTCTGAGCTGTGTGGAGGACAGGTGCTTGTTGCTCCAGCCAGGCATCAGGGCTGTGCCTCTGAGATGGGAGAGCCAAGTTCAGGACATTGGTCCACCACAGACCTCCCAGCTCCACATAATATCAAACGGTGAAAATCTCCGAGAGATCTCCTTGTCAACGCCAAGCTCCACTCAATGACTAGCAAGCCACAGTGCTGGATACCCTATGCCAAACAACTAGCAAGACAGGAACACAACCCCACCTGTTAGCAAAGAGGCTGCCTAAAATCATAATAAGGTCAGAGACACCACAAAACACACCATCAGACGTGGACCTGCCCACCAGAAAGACAAGATCCAGCCTCATCCACCAGAACACAGGCACTAGTCCCCTCCACTAGGAAATCTATACAACCCACTGAACCAACCTTAGCCACTGGGAACAGACACGAAAAACAACGGGAACTATGAACCTGCAGCCTGTGAAAAGGAGACCTCAAACACAGTAAGTTAAGCAAAATGAGAAGACAAAGAAACACACAGCAGATGAAGGAACAAGACAAAAACCCACGAGACCTAACAAATGAAGAGGAAATAAGCAGTCTACCAGAAAAATAATGCAGAGTAATGAGAATAAAGGTGATGCAAAATCTTGGAAATAGAATGGAGAAAATACAAGAAATGTTTAACAAGGACCTAGAAGAACTAAAGAGCAAACAAGCAATCATGAACAACACAATAAGTGAAATTAAAAATTCTCTAGAAGGGATCAATAGTAGAATAACTGAGGCAGAAAAATGGATAAGCAACGCAGAAGATAAAATCGTGGAAATAACTACTGCAGAGCAGAATAAAGAAAAAAGAATGAAAAGAATTGAGGACAGTCTCAGAGACCTCTGGGACTATTAAATGCACCAACATTCGAATTATAGGGGTCCCAGAAGAAGAAGAGAAAAAGGGACGGAGAAAATATTTGAAGAGATTATAGTTGAAAACTTCCCTAATATGGGTAAGGAAATAGTTAAGTCCAGGAAGCACAGAGAGTCCCATACAGGATAAATCCAAGCAGAAACACGCCAAGACACATATTAATCAAACTATCAAAAATTAAATACAAAGGAAAAAATATTTAAAGCAGCAAGGGAAAAACAACAAATAACACACAAGGGAATCCCCATAAGGTTAACAACTGATCTTTCAGCAGAAACTCTGCAAGCCAGAAGGGACTGGCAGGACATATTTAAAGTGAGGAAAGGGAAAAACCTACAACCAAGATTACTCTATCCAGAAGGAATATCATTCAGATTTGATGGAGAAATTAAAACCTTTACAGACAAGCAAGAGCTAAGAGAATTCAGTACAACCAAACCAGCTTTACAACAAATGCTAAAGGAATTTCTCCAGGTAGGAAACACAGGAGAAGCAAAAGACCTACAATAACAAACCCAAAACAATTAAGAAAATGGTAATAGGAACATACATATCGATAATTACCTTAAATGTAAATGGGTTAAATGCTCCAACCAAAACACATAAACTGGCTGAATGAATACGAAAACAAGACCCATATATGCTGCCTACAAGAGACCGACTTCAGACCTAGGGACACATACAGACTGAAAGTGAGGGGATGGAAAAAGATATTCCATTCAAATGGAAATCAAAAGAAAGCTGGAGTACCAATTCTCATATCAGACAAAATAGACTTTAAAATAAAGACTATTAGAAGAGACAAAGAAGGACACTACATAATGATCAAGGGATCAATCCAAGAAGAAGATATAATAATTGTAAATATTTATGGACCCCACATAGGAGCACCTCAATACATAAGGCAAACACTAACAGCCATAAAAGAGGAAATTGACAGTAACACAGTCAGAGTCAGGAACTTTAACACCCCACTTTCACCAGTGGACAGATCATCCAAAATGAAAATAAGTAAGGAAACACAAGCTTTAAATGATACATTAAACAAGATGGACTTAATTGATATTTATAGGACATTCCATCCAAAAACAACACAATAGACTTCCTTCTCAATTGCTCATGGAACATTATCCAGGATAGATCATATCTTGGGTCACAAGTCAAGCCTCGCTAAATTTAAGAAAATTGAAAACGTATCAAGTATCTTTTCCAACCACAATGCTATGAGACTAGATATCAATTACAGGAAAAAATCTGTAAAAAAATACAAATACATGGAGGCTAAACAATACACTACTTAATAACCAAGAGATCACTGAAGAAATCAAAAAGTACCTAGAGACAAATGACAATGGAAACACGACGACCCAAAACCTATGGGATGCAGCAAAAGCAGTTCTAAGAGGGAAGTTTATAGCAATACAATCCTACCTTAAGAAACAAGAAACATCTCAAATAAACAACCTGCCTTACACCTAAAGCAATTAGAGAAAGAAGACCAAAAAAACCCCAAAGTTAGCAGAAGGAAAGAAATCATAAAGATCAGATCAGAAATAAATGAAAAAGAAATGAAGGAAAAAATAGCAAAGATCAGTAAGGCTAAAAGCTGGTTCCAAGAGAAGATAAACAAAATTGATAAACCATTAGCCAGATTCATCAAGAAAAAAAGGGAGAAGACTCAGATCAATAGAATTAGAAATGAAAAAGGGGAAGTAACAACTGACACAGCAGAAATACAAAGGATCATGAGAGATTACTACAAGCAACTCTATGCCAATAAAATGGACAACCTGGAAGAAAATGACAAATTCTTAGAAATGCACAACCTCCCGAGACTGAATCAAGAAGAAATAGAAAATATGAACAGACCAATCATAAGCACTGAAATTGAAACTGTGATTAAAAATCTTCCAACAATCTAAAGCCCAGGACCAGATGGCTTCACAGGCAAATTCTATCAAACATTTATAGAAGAGCTAACATCTATCCTTCTCAAACTCTTCCAAAATATAGCAGAGGGAGGAACACTCCCAAACTCATTCTATGAGGCCACCATCACCTTGATACCAAAACCAGACAAGGATGTCACAAAGAAAGAAAACTACAGGCCAATATCACTGATGAACATAGATGCAAAAATCCTCAACCAAATACTAGCAAACAGAATCCAACAGCACATTAAAAGAATCATATACCGTGATCAAGTGCAGTTTATCCCAGGAATGCAAGGATTTTTCAATATATGCAAATCAATCAATGTGATACACCATATTAACAAATTAAAGGAGAAAATCATAGGATGATCTCAATAGATGCAGAGAAAGCTTTCGACAAAATTCAATACCCATTTATGATAAAAACCCTCCAGAAAGTAGGCATAGAGGGAACTTACCTCAACATAATAAAGGCCATATATGAGAAACGCAAAGCCAACATCATCCTCAATGGTGAAAAACTGAAACCATTTCCACTAAGATCAGGAAAAAGACAAGGTTGCCAACTCTCACCACTCTTATTTATCATAGTTTTGGAAGTTTTAGCCACATCAAGCAGAAAAGAAAAAGAAATAAAAGGAATCCAAATCGGAAAAGAAGAAGTAAAGCTGTCACTGTTTGCAGGTGACATGATACTACATATAGAGAGTCCTAAAGATGCTACCAGAAAACTACTGAAGCTAATCAATGAATTTGGTAAAGTAGCAGGATACAAAATTAATGCACAGAGATCTCTTGCATTCCTATACACTAATGATGAAAAATCTGAAAGTGAAATTAAGAAAACACTCCCATTTACTACTGCAACAAAAACAATAAAATACCTAGGAATAAACCTACCTAAGGAGACAAAAGACCTGCATGCAGAAAATTATAAGACACTGATGAAAGAAATTAAAGATGATACAAATAGATGGAGAGATATACCATGTTCTTGGATTGGAAGAATCAACATTGTGAAAATGACTCTACTACCCAAAGCAATCTACAGATTCAATGCAATCCCTGTCAAACTACCACTGGCATTTTTCACAGAACTAGAACAAAAAATTTCACAATTTGTATGGAAACACAAAAGACCCCAAATAGCCAAAGCAATCTTCAGAAAGAAAAACGGAGCTGGAGGAATCAGGCTCCCTTACTTCAGACTATCAAAAGCTGCAGTAATCAAGACAGCACGGTACTGGCACAAAAACAAAAATATACATCAATGGAACACGATAGAAAGCCCAGAGATAAACCCACACACATATGGTCGCCTTATCTTTGATAAAGGAGGCAAGAATATACAATGGAGAAAAGACAGCCTCTTCAATAAGTGGTGTTGGGAAAACTGGACAGGTACATGTAAAAGAATAAAATTAGAACACTCCCTAACACCATACACAAAAATAAACTCAAAATGGATTAAAGACCTAAATGTAAGGCCAGACACAATCAAACTCTTAGATGAAAACATAGGCAGAACACTCTATGACATAAATCACAGCAAGATCCTTTTTGACCCATGTCCTAGAGAAATGGAAATAAAAACTAAAATAAATAAATGAGACCTAACGAAACTTCAAAGCTTTTGCACAGCAAAGGAAACCATAAACAAGACCAAAAGACAACCCTCAGAACGGGAGAAAATATTTGCAAATATTTGCAAATGAAGCAACTGACAAAGGATTAATCTCCAAAATTTACAAGCAGCTCATGCAGCTCAATATTAAAAAAACAAAAAACTCAATCTAGAAATGGGCAGAAGACCTAAATAGACATTTCTCCAAAGAAGATATGCAGATTACCAACAAACACATGAAAGAATGCTCACCATCATTAATCATTAGAGAAATGCAAATCAAAACTACAATGTGATATCATCTCACACCGGTCAGAATGGCCATCATCAAAAAATCTAGAAACAATAAATGCTGGAGAGGGTGTGGAGAAAAGGGAACCCTCATACACTGTTGGTGGGAATGTAAATTGATACAGCCACTATGGAGAATAGTATGGAGGTTCCTTAAAAAACTAAAAATAGGGCTTTCCTGGTGGCGCAGTGGTTGAGAGTCCACCTGCCGATGCAGGGGACATGGGTTCGTGCCCCGGTCCGGGAAGATCCCACAGGCCCCGGAGTGGCTGGGCCCGTAAGCCATAGCCGCTGAGCCTGCGCGTCCGGAGCCTGTGCTTTGCAGTGGGAGAGGCCACAACAGTGAGGGGCCCGTGTACCGCAAAAAATAAATACATAAATAAATAAAAATAAAAAACTAAAAATAGAACTACCATACGACCCAGCAATCCCACTACTGGGCATATACCCTAAGTAACCATAATTCAAAAAGAGTCATGTATCACAATGTTCACTGCAGCTCTGTTTACAATAGCCAGGAGATGGAAGCAACCTAAGTGTCCATCGACAGATGAATGGATAAAGATGTGGCACATATATACAATGGAATATTACTCAGCCATAAAAAGAAACGAAATTGAGTTATTTGTAGTGAGGTGGATGGACCTAGAGTCTGTCATACAGAGTGAAGTAAATCAGAAAGAGAACAACAAATACCATATGCTAACAGATATATATGGAATATAAAAAAAAATGGTCATGAAGAACTTAGGGGCAAGATGGGAATAAAGATGCAGAGCTACTAGAGAATGGACTTGAAGACACGGGGAAGGGGAAGCTGGAGCAAAGTGAGAGAGTGGCATGGACATATATACACTACCAAATGTAAAACAGATAGCTAGTGGGAAGCAGCTGCATAGCACAGGGAGATCAGCTCGGTGCTTTGTGACCTGTTAGAAGGGTGGGATAGGGAGGGAGGGAGGGAGACGCAAGAGGGAAGAGATATGGGGATATATGTGTATGTATACCTGATTCACTTTGTTATAAAGCAGAAACTAACACACCACTGTAAAGCAATTATACTCCAATAAAAACGTTAAAAAAAAAAAAAAAAAAGCCTGGAACCAAAGGAGCTCCTCAGATAAGGTGAGACAAAGTTTTCCCACGAGGGGAGTCCCAGGGACCTTTAGTAATCTGGTATATGAAGTGGGCAGAAGGGAGGCCTCCCTTGCATGGAATGGGGCTTGGTGAGCTTAATGTTACAGGGACTTAGGTTCGGTTTACCCTTCTCACCACAGCATTGGGCACAGTTGATTGCTGCCTCTGTCCTGAACCATGTCCTCCATTTGACTGGAGAACTCATTCCTGTTTACCTGCCACCTCACTGGCTGCTCCTGATCCCTCCTCTCTGCAGGATCTTCCTTCTCTTCCCCAACTCTGGATGACCTAAGCCTTGGAAGTTCTCCCCTCCTCTCTACCCTCATTCCCTACGTGATCTCATTTAGTATCAGCGTTCTCACTATATCTGCAGGCTGATGACTGACGTAGCCAACCACCATCTCAATGTGACCACGTGGATGTCTAACAGGCACCACACACACAGCATGTCCCAGACAGCCCTCCCGGAGTAGATGGTTGGTCCCACCATCAAAGTACATCCCAAATGTGAATGCTTCTCAGCCAGTCCTCTGCTCCCTGTCAAGGCACTGGCACCCCTGCCTGGATTGCGCCAGCGGCCTCCTGAGTTCTCTGCTTTTTGCCCTTGTTCTTTCCTACAGCCTGTTCTCCACATGGCAGCCAGTTATCTCTTAACAACACAAATCAGATCCTATCACTACCTTGCTCAAAACCCTCCAGTATCTTCTGGTCACAGAACAGAAGCTGGAGCTCTTGCCAGTGGCCTCTGGGCCATGATCCGGTGCACCCTCCCCTCCAACGTCCTCTTGACCACCTTCCCCTTTGCTCACTCTACTCCTGACACACTGTTTTTCTTTCTTTTTTTTTTAAGTTTTTTTTTTTTTATGTGGACCATTTTTAAAGTCTTTATTGAATTTGTTGCAATATTGCTTCTGTTTTATGTTTTGGTTTTTTGGCCGCGAGGCATGTGGGATCTTACCTCCCCGACCAGGGATTGAACCTGCACCCCCTGCAATGGAAGGCAAAATCTTAACCACTGGGCCACCAGGGAAGTCCCTACACTGGTTTTCTTTGCTGCTTCAAACGTGACCTCAGAGCCTCACACTTGCTGCCACTTCTGCCTGGAACACCGGAAGAACTCGTTCCCTCTCTCCAAGTTTCCTGTCTCATTAGAAACATCCTCCCTGTCTATATTAGTTAACAACACTCACTCCATCCATTCTATCCCTTTATCCTGCTTTACTTTTTTTTGTCACACTAACCTCTACCTATATTATCACAGAAAGTTGTCTCTCTCAGTAGGATGTGAGATTTTAAAAACAGGGACTTTTTGTTGTAGTTCACTGCTTTTCCCCCAGGACTCAGAACAGTACCCAGCACGTGGTGGGTTATCAGCAAATATTTGTAAACGAGTGAATAAACATATGCATAAAGGAAATAACCATAATTTGTGTAACACGTTGGCTGTGACATGTAGTGGTTCAATGGTTTTTAAACTACTTTTGATTTTGTTTCTAAATGATCTGGCTCCTGAAACAAAGCAGGCCGTAACGTAAGTCATTCTGTTGGAGAATTAAACACATCTGGGGTCAAAACATGGTGCTCTCCCATGTCTCTGATATAAAATGGATTTCAGAAATCTAGCTAACAGAGGAGCCTGGATAGAACTAGAATAGGATTTTGGAGCTAGAAGAGATTTCTCTCCTCAAAGGAGATATATACCCTTCTCCTCCAAGAGCAAACACCAGCTGTTCCTCCCACCGTGTGTCCTGTGGGCTCACCTGCCCCAACCTTGCTCACCAAGGCATCCTCCCAATATATGTGCCTCTCCCAGAGGAATCCCTCTTCTAGTTGCTAAAAAAAATTCCTCCATATCATTACAGAATTACATAAGTTTTAATAGTAGCCACCACGTATTGGGCATTAACTACTTGCCACACATTTGACATTCACTTGTTTACTCCTCAAAGCAACCTGGTGATGTGGTATTGTTAGTAGTCTCGTCTCACAGATGAGGAAACCATAGCAAACAAGGCTAAAGGACGTGTCCAAGGTTACAAAGCTAGTGGGATATGGAGCCAGGATTCAACCTGAGGTTCTGATCTCAGCATCCATGCTCTTAATGGCCTGCACAGTCTCTGCTCTTAGCTAGAAGAGGCCTTAGAGACCACCTAGTTCAAGTCAAGTTGGGTGACTTGGCTAAGGTCAAACAGCAGGCAATGGACAAATGGGGAGGAGGGCGGGTCCAGGTGTATGTTTCCTGTTCTCTCCAGTTGGCTTGAAAGATTTCAGTGAGCTACATCTGCCCCTGGAGAGTGGGCAGCAAGGAAGTTGTACGGTGGCACCAGTCCTAAATACTAATTGCTAATTTAAGACCAAAGGGGGAAATTGTCTTGTGTACCCTATAAAAGAGGGTAGGATTTAAAGTAAATATCTGGAACTTTATCTCAGTTTAAGTGGCAGAGTATGCCTTTTGTATTTGAAATATTTTTTCCTTTTTAATCCTTTCACTACAAGGTATTGTGTGATGTCTACCTAAAAAGTACCTTTAATAAAGTTTTCCTGTTGTTCCCAATTAGTAATTATGCTTATTTTAAACCTGGTGCAGACTGTACCCTCTATGTTCCTTAATTTTGCCACATTCAAAGACTACTGTGTGCACCCCTGATGGAGTCTTGGTGGCTAAACAGCATTGCCAGGACTCATCCTAATGTCCCAATCCCCAAGCATGCAAGGTGAAATATATGACCTTGAGCAAGTCAGCCTCTCTGAGCCAGTTTCCTCAACTCTAACACAAGGGATGGGCCTGGCTGGTCTCTATCTTACTGGATGGTGCCTTCTGATTCTATACCTAGAATAACAACAGTCATTATTTCTTTATTACCAGGCACTGTGCTAAGTGTTTTATGTGCATTTCTCATTAACTCCTCACAACATCACTATGAAATAGGTACTATTATTATCTCATTTTTACAGATGAGGAAACTAAAGTTTAGAGAGGTTAATAAACTTGACCAAGGTCACACACTCAGCAGGTGAGGGGCAAGGTGGGATGCAAAGCCTGGCACTGTGCCCAGATCCTACAGTCGTAACCAGCATGAGGAAGTAGTGTGCTCCCTCACAGAATCACAGAGAGCAGAGGTGCCACAGAACATCTCCCCTCACAGTACAGATGGAGACACTAGGGCCAAGAGAATCTGAGTGACGTCCAATGTCACATTACCAGGCAGTGGCAAAGCCAACCTGAACTCTCTTCTTGGCCACTTACTGTGGCTGTTCCATCAGGTAGATTCTGGAGAATGGACGTCTCTCTCATCAACAAGCTTTTGATTAGACTCTGGGCCTGGTTTACTCACCTTTTGTCCAGGAATATATTAAAAATAGTTTGGGGAAGTGGTATGCATCTACCACGCATTAGATTTATACATTTTCATGATAGACTTAAGCCAGATCCTATATATCTATCCTTTTTTTTTTTTTTAACTTTATTTGGAATTTGTTTTCAGAATCCAATCTGGGTTTCACAAGGATGCTATTGGTTGTCAATGTGCTGTTCTAATCCTTCTCCACAGGAACTTTCTCCACAAATCCACTGCCAGATGGGTCTGCAGAAGGCGGAGGCTGAACTGAACTTGAAGTTCCTGCACCTTCTCCCACATGCTAAGCCCTAAAACAGTGTTCTCCTTCACGTCATCTACTGACTTCTGACCTTTAGGTTGCTTTTATTAGGGCAATGATCCTCAACTCTGCCTGTACATTAGAATCATCTAAGGGAATGAGAAAAAAACTCATAATTTGGGACCACTGAAACCTTTGGAAGCCCCAAACCCACTGAAGGTGTTTGAGCAGCAACACGATGTGGGGAATAGTATGTTTCAGGAAAGTTGTGGTCAGGTTGCCATTTCCATAATTAACTGGAGGGAGATTTTTACATATTTTTTGGAAAGAGCCAGGTCTTCTGTTCTTGACCTCCCAGTTTTGGATTAATCTTGAAGCATACGTTTCCCACGCACCCTATTCTTTCTTCTCATGGCTCCCTGGGGGATTTACCTGACTTTCGTTTTGCAGCTCTCACTCCACACAGAGCAGCTTGTGGAGGAGCATGTACCTCTATACTGTTTTCTCCCTACTTTATTATTAATTTTGAAAATATATTTTGTTCACATTACAACATTCAATACAGAGTAAAAAATGAGTCTCCCTACTTTCCTACCTCTTGGCCTTGGTTTTCCTCCCTGGAGCCCAGTTTCCAGCTCTTGGGGTATCCTTGCAGAGACGGTTTCTACATGTACAGGCAGATATTATGCATATGGATTTACCTAAATGGCAACCTTCTAAACACTGATCAGTAACTTGCTTTTTTCCCCTTTCTCTTTCATCTCCAAAATTAAGCATGCAGGCTCTTCTTCTAGGTATCTTTTTTTAGGGAAATAAAAAGGGCAATGACAAGGCTCCTAGAGGATCCAGAACCTTAAAAGTTGTCATCATCATATTTCTGAGTTCCTTGCTCAGTAGTACTTGGAGCTTCCCGCTCTCTTCCTTTCTCCTCTGTACCTGACAGTGGAGCTCTCCAAATCTTATTGTTGCTCCCCCAACCTCCTGGGTCCCCGACCCCATTCAGCAATGTTTCCTGTCCTTCCTTCATGAAAGTTTCTTTCACTAGGAAGTGGCCCTGAATTTACAGTTGAGGTGAAAGAAACAATGCTTATGAATAGGAGGTCATTCAGGGGCCTGCCTAATTTCATTTGGGAATTATACATCTCAGGGGAATTTAGGATCCATGGTCACCCTGAGCAACCTTTCTCTTAGTAATTTAGGCAAGTGACAAGGGTCTGATTTATGATGTTAAAAGCTGGAATTCAAAGGAAGGGGTAAACAGAAGAGACCATGCAAAGAGAAATGTGATGCAACTTGATAACTGACTAGGTTCAGGGAGTGGAAAGAAAGTAGTGAACAACTTTCTATGCCTTAGAATTTAAGATTTTAAGCTCAAGCAACCAGAAGAATGGTGGGATCACTGTTAAACAAGACATTCTTTGTAAAGGCTTTCAAAAGCCTTGTTTTTTTTTCTAGGTTGAATACAGTACTCATCAAATTTCCGAGGCGGACCAGACATGGGAAAATCTGTGAGGTAATGGGGTTTGTCTCTGACCCTTCTCTGCACCTTTTCTCCTCCACTCTTCTGCCTGATTCCGTGGGCTATTCTTCCATGCAGCTGCCTGTCATATAACCCTGCCAAAGTGATGAACAGTATCAGGTGTAGGCTGATAAGGCAAAGCTGTGCCCTCTCTCTCGGGAGTAGCTACATTTTAAAAGGAGACTCATGAAGAGATAAAGCCTTAAGACAAAAAAAAGAGTGCACCTACAAAAGCGAAATTAATGCGTCCTAGGGTGCGTTTTTTTAGATAAGCTGGTAGTCTTCAAATCACACCAGTGGTTAATCACAAGGTGAATTCTGTTCCATTGGAACTACTTATGTCAAAGCTTTTCTTGCCTGAACAGACTGCTGTATACTGATGGAGCTTTAGATCTATTATTGTGTGAGGTACAAAGTTACTTTCTAGCCATCCATTTATTTACTTTAAAAGATAAAATAGACATTGAATATGTTTCTTCCATATTTTCTGACAGTCTGTTTTGGTGGGATTTTTTTGTGGTCCATAATAGGTCTTTCCCTACTGGGATTATGTAATGTTTAATGTCTTGTTGAAGAACAATGATACCTCCATCACCACATCCAAAGCTTTAAGAGAGATACATTGCTCTTTCTCAAGAGACAATTCCCCACATCCTCAGTTAAGTTGAATGCAACTGAAACAGCTGTGTGAGCGAGCAACTCAGACCAGAGCAGAAGCTCAATAATGCATGCATACAACCAACAGTCACCAATTCCAATCCAGCTGGGTTTACCAGAGGTCCAGCTAAAGGAGATACTGCTTCACCTTCTCCAGGCATCTGATGTTGAAAATATTCACACTGTATAAGAAATAGAATGGAATAATGGTGAAAAGCAGGAGCTCTGGAGCCAGGCTATTTGGGTTCAAATACTAGCTCTGCCAATCACTACTTAGGTGACCTCAAGACATTTATTTATTCTGCTGTGCCTTGATTCTGTAAAATAGGGACCATACTAATACCTATCCTAGAGAATGGCTGTGAAGATGAAATGATATAATACATGTACAGCACTTAGAACAGTAAGTACATGGCAGATAGTTAATGCCATATGAGTGTTAGCTGTTAGTGGTTTTACTTACTAGTTCAAACATTTCATATTACTTCAGATTTTGCAAGCATTTCATTTTGCAATTAATTTTAGTTTGTTAAAATGAGACAAAAGAAAAAAAAACAGTATCTGGTTTCTGTCTTTAACCATTTCAAGTTTCTCTGATGTCCTAGGGTCTAGTAATGGCATCCACACGTGGCAAGGGACTATAGCAGTTAGGCCACACACTAAATGGCAGAGATGTCAGGGGACCCTTCAGAGTCATCTCTAAATTCTCATTGCCTGTCAGCATAGATAAACCCTTTTATACCCCTTTAGTGTCATACTGTCCACTGGCAGGAGATCCAGTTTCAACTGAATTCAGCCAACAACTTTTCACTTCTGCTTCAAGCAAGCACCCCTGACAATGGAGACAAGGCAGTTAAAAAAGAAATATATCCTACATTCATGTCTTTTTCTTTAAAAAAATAATGTATATGCCAAAGTAAGATTTTTAAAGAGGTGACATGCCAATATTAGTTTCTTCAGCTAAAGGAGATACAAGGTCCATCTGAATATATAATCTCAACGAAAGGCAGATCTGTGATACCTAGAGGTTTGGAGAAAACTGTTACCATCAAGGACTTGGGAACATCTGAAGATATACTGAACGAATGGGTCGTTTCATCATGATGTCTTATTATTATTACACTGTGGAGCTACACAAATATTTGTTGAATATTTATGCTAGGTGCTTTGCCTCTGTATGAAACGCCTTTCACATAAATGTTCATTAATGTTTTTGGTGTGTTGAAAAGTAATGGTAATCTAAAGCATTTAAACTGGATGGTTGAAAATATTTTATTTAGAATTATTATTATTTAGATATCGCATCCTCTATGTTTTGGCCTTTAACTAGGGTATCTTTTTCTACAATACCATAGCAGGTCAATTTTCTATTCCATATTGTTTAAAAAATTCTCTATTTGTGGAGTTCAACAGGATTCCAGAAAAGAAACAAAGTGAGTTTAGTACCTTTACCTTTTAGCTTAGCTAACAAACACCAAATTAAAGCCACAAATAACCTCCAGACAGTTTGTACTGCTATTGATAAAAAATTCACTTTGATAGCAGTATCTTTAGGTATGAAAATGGAGCATATTTGAAAGAACCCCAGAGATTGCACCTTTTCTTTGAGAAGACATATCATTTCCTGCTGGAAATATAAGGCTGAATCAAATACTGATGTTAGAGGTCTAATAAATCTTGTTGATGAATTACACAGAAGCACATATAATATGTCTAAAGGGTAGCTCATGCTAGGAGAATATATTAAATAAAGTTACATGCATAATATGTATTTTCTTCCTTCAATCAACTTTCCAAGAAACTGAATGAAGTATTTTAATTTAAACCAGCCCAGAGATGGCTCTGTTTCATATCCTATTCCATGTTACCTAAACTTTTATTCTTTTCTCCTATTTCTAGAAAGACTAGCGCTTATACTGGATAATGGGATACCTGGCACAATTTAATTTATCCAAAGATCTCAAAAGGACATACACAGAACAATGTGAGTTTTACCAAAGAAAAATAGGGTTCTTCAGAGTCACATAACATGTAACATGAGGGCTGGAACAGCTCAGCAGGCAACAGCTAGACTAAGAATGATGTTCCTTACTCTACAGCTGTGTTTGCTGAGATACCACTTAGAGGCTCTCTCTCAGTATTGAAATCACAAAACAACTAAAACATCTCAAGCCATAAAAATCAAACCACAAGCTCAGCTCTTGGGTATGAATTAAGAGGCATCCAAACTTTAAAGATTCTATGGGTAATAAAATAAATTATTCATGATAAACTTTTTCATGATTAGCTTGTTAGCTTACTGATAGTGTATAATAAGCCCATTGGGGAATGGAAGAGAACTGGTGAAGTTTTGGTGAGACTGGGGGTAAAGCATTATGGGTGGGACACAGCGACGTTAGGGAGCTGCAGCATTGCCAGCACAGTGGACAGAGGTAGCACTGAGGTAGTTGGGAAGGAATGTGTGGGGTGGGATAAGATGGAAGGGGCCTTGTGAGTGAGATGGAAAATGTATTGTGGGAGGAAAGAATATAAAACACTCTCTCTCTGCAGATATATATGCATGTAGGGTGTGTGTATATCTTTCCTTCTCTCCTACCCCAGGCTTGCTCTGGCTAGTGATCCAACCCAGCACTAGTGTGGTCTTTGGTAGATTTTTTAAAAACTCTAAAATATGGTTTTTAAATAAACTAAATCTTTTTTTGAAATAATTTTTTATGTAGAAAAAATAATAATTTTATGATCTAGAGATCTTTTGACAAGTTTCATCCAAGTGTTCTCTATGTTTATTGTATTTCCGTAACTGGGATTATGCCTGTAAGGTTTTTAAGAATGTGAATATGTTTCTTTAACTACAAAAAAAAGCATTAAATATTCCCTTCCTAAGGATTATCTTGAATGCTGTTTATATCCCTGTGATAAAAACTAAGTCCTATAGCATGCCTTCTACTTCCCTCAAACTCCTGCCCTTTTGTCATGGTTTAATCATTTGCTTTGTACTTTTAGCTGTTATTCAGAAGTCCTTCTCCCCTGATCCCCCCCTAAAAAATGGGGACAAGGAAATTTCACCTGAATAGGCCGCTCCCTTGTGTTCGTGATTTTTTACTCTCTTCTTTCAGAGTTGAACCCCATCCATCCCCTTTCCTGTAACACAGCATGACTGTTGTTGGTTGTAATCTTTACTATAGCACAAGGCAAATCTTAGTAACTCAAGTGGTTGACATGGACTAAACTGTCTTGTTCAGACCACCCTGTAAATCCCTTCCCTAGTTTTTAGCTCTTGGGCGTAGAAGGGGGCAAGGGATGGGGGTGCTGCCTGCGTGTCCTGAAGGCTTTTATTTTATTGTGGTAACACTGGTTTTTAACATTCTATAAATTTCATGTGTACCACATTGTATTTTTACTTCTAGATACACAACAGCTTGCTCACCACCAAAAATTTAGTTTCCATCTGTCGCCATACAGTTGATCCCCTTTACTCATTTTGTCCAGGGCTTTTTAATCCCATGCTGGGTTGACTTCTTCTTTCAGACAGGCTGTTCTTGTTTCTGGAGAAAGAGGATGTTTTCCCATCTGGGTCCAAGTCCATCCATCTCTTTGACATCAAAACTGCCTTACCAGTCTCCTAAGACCAACCTGCCTGCTGTCTTCTGGGCTCTACCAGGAAATCAACAACATGCCTTTCTCTCCTGGCCCTGGGCCTCCAGCTCCTTATCCAATGTACTAATCAGAGCCAAGCATCTCCATTAGCAGATTCAAGTTTATTCTTCCATGTCCTTGCTGTCAAGTTCTTACATTAGTGAGCTGAATGACCCCAGCCTCTCCCTCTATTCAGTTACCTCACTCTGGTTCCCAGGAGTGTATTTCTACACCCACATCTTCTCTGAAAAGCCTCCTTGTTGCTGCATATCTTACCCCTGTCCTTGGAATATCTAAGTCACAGCAGGGAAGGTCATCCTTCATGAATCACATTGTTCATGTACTCATAGCATGTTAGAAAGTTAATCGTCTTTTCCTGGGGAAACAGAAATTTCATATGGTTCAACCTAATAAATGTCACCAATAGGAAAATAAATAAATTAGTCATAATCTATTAATACTCTGGCTTAATACTGTGCGCAGTGAGAATGAATGAGCTAGAACAACATATATCATCATAGGTAAAACTCACAAATATATTGTTGAAGAAAGAAGGAGGAATATACATAGTATATCATGAATACAAAATTTGAAATCCAGGCACAACAGTGACTTGCCTGGGAGTCCAGTGGTTAAGACTCCGCTCTTCCACTGCAGGGGGCACAGGTTCGATCCCTGGTCAGGGAACAAGGATCCCACATACTGCGCGGCATGGGGGTGCTCCCACACACAGAAAATTTATAAAAAAGAAAGCTAGGCACGACGATACTATATATTTCTTGGGGATATATATACACACACATACACACACATATACATATAGTACAAATATATTTATATATATACATATAGTATGAATATATTTATATATATACATATAGTATGTATGAATATATATACATATAGTATGAATATTTATATACATATGTATGAATATATGGTGTGAATATATACAAACATATGTAATATGTATACATATAGTATGAATATATATATACATATATAATAAAAATATAAATAAGTGCACGGAAATAATAAACACACTGAATTCATGGTAGTAATTACGTCTAGCAGGAAGAACACAAGTAGCTTCAACTGTATTGGTTAATGTATATTTCTTAAGATGGGAGAAGATATGTGGGTTTCATTATATATTTTATAATTTTATGTATGCATAACAAATAAAAAGAAAATGCCTTCCAGCTTTTGCTGTAAAAAGGTAGTTAAAATATTTTATTAACGTTAGTTGAAATTTTGATAGAACCATTTATAATTTGCCTTCCCACAATGTACTGTGTTGGCCAAAAAGTTCATTCAGATTTTTTGTAAGATGTTATGGAAAAACCCAAACGAACTTTTTGGCCAACCCAATAAAATTCTGGTAAGAAGTTGCTGGCTCTATTTTCTTAGGAAGATAAACTTTATGTCATTTTAAGTTAATGTAACACTCTTTCTCTTATTCCAAGCACAAGCCACAGTAGGAAACTTCAATCCTAATTAAAACCAGCTCCTCTCTTTCCTAAAACTAACTGTGGAATTAATGTGGACCTGGCACTAAGTTTCTTAACTGGTACAAGCAAACTGGCTATGATTTCTGCTTATCTCTACTCAGGTTTCAGTGTTATAAATCACCATTGGCCAATAATAAAATCATATTTTAATGAAATATAACCACCATTAATATTATTCCTGAATTTATGAATTTTTCATTAAGATATTCAGAGAGTATCTTCCACCTTATTTACCTGGCATCAGAGTGGTGCCAAGACCATGGGCACAGCTACCCAGATAATTAAAAAATTAATCTCTGTTATGAGCTGGTTCACGTGTACCTTTTCTTTTTCTTTTTTTTTTGCGGTACGCGGGCCTCTCACTGCTGTGGCCTTTCCCACTGCGCAGCACAGGCTCCGGACGCGCAGGCTCAGCGGCCATGGCTCACGGGCCCAGCCGCTCCGCGGCATGTGGAATCCTCCCGGACCGGGGCACGAACCCGCGTCCCCTGCATCGGCAGGCGGACTCCCAACCACTGCGCCATCAGGGAAGCCCGTACCTTTTCTTTAAGTTTCTTTTCTTACACATAATTCTGGTACCATGAGTAGTCACTACAAGCCATAATTAATAATGTTTATATATATGAGCATTTGCAAAGTGTTTTCAATCTGAGATAATCAGTCAGAATTCCTTTGTTGTAATTTTCTGTAATATAAACCATATGCCACCAACATATATAAAATTCTGGAGAAAATTATTAAGTAAATATTAAAAAATCATACATTCCAAATAACAGTAGAAACCATAAAACTTAAAATTATATCCTATCCTAAGGAAGGAATGAAATAAAAAAACATCTTTAATGGTACCTCTAAAAATATCACACTTTGAAGACAATAACTTATTATTATATATACATATAGAACTATGACATAAAATAGCATAATATTCCTGTGAGGTGAAAATAGTCATGTTTTTAGAGAAATACTAGGTGCCCCAACTCTCAGCCACCAAGTTCCTCATTAAGTTCTCAAGATAATAAAGGTGTCTGAGTACATAGCAACTTCAGGCCAACATTTTATTCACAATAGAATGGAATTTGGGAAAAGATAGATCTCAAGTGTAAGGTTAGATATAAAACTAATAGCCTAGGGGCTTCCCTGGTGGCACAATGATTAAGAATCTGCCTGCCAATGCAGGGGACACAGGTTCGAGCTCTGGTCTGGGAAGATCCCACATGCCGTGGAGCAACTAAGCCCGTGTACCACAACTACTGAGCCTGCGAGCCACAACTACTGAAGCCCGTGCACAGCAACGAAGACCCAACGCAGTCAAAAATAAATAAATAAATAAATAAATTTTAAAAACCTAATAGCCTAAATGTATATAACTTACTCTCAAATGGTTCATTAAAAAGTACACATACGGGGCTTCCCTGGTGGCTGAGAGTCCGCCTGCTGATGCAGGGGACACGGGTTCGTGCCCCGGTCCGGGAAGATCCCACATGCCGCGGAGCGGCTGGGCCCGTGAGCCATGGCCGCTGAGCCTGCACGTCCGGAGCCTGTGCTCCGCAACGGGAGAGGCCACAGCAGTGAGAGGCCCGCGTGCCGCAAAAAAAAAAAAAAAAAAAAGTACACATACAAATACACACAAAGTAAATAATAAAGAAAATTCAGTAAAATGTTAATAACAAGTAAATCTGGGTAAGAAGTATCTGGGTGTTCTTTGTATGATTCTTATTCTCGCAACTTTTCTATAAGTTTGAAATTATTTCCAAATAAAATATGTGTAAAAAGTTAATTGCCCTATTTTGGGGTTTAGGGGAAGAGAGCGGACAGGAGGAGGGAAGGAGAAGAAAAGGGGGCAGATTTTAAGTTTCCAACCAAGCACACGGGAGTCCCCTGAGGCCTAGACCCTATAATAAGCTACAGTTCTGTTACTGATTGTCACATTTCATTAATTACAGGAAGAATGATTTTAATATGGCCATATTTTCAGGGAAGAAATTGTCCCTTTCCGGCCTTGGTTCAGAATTCCAAACCTTGGTTTTGAGAGTAAGATCCTCTCATATCTTAGAGGAGAGCATATCTCCTCTAAGATATGCCCAATTTTCAGAATATTCCTGGAATGATGTAGAGGCTGATAGCAAAAAGGGAAAATGTAATCATTTCTGATGGTTTCATTTGCAGGCAAGTCCCAGACAACTTGATTGGTAGGACAGCCACGGTTAGAGTTCAGTCTGTCAAAACTCATAAAGGGCCTAAGACTGCATCTTACTTGCAAGCTAGTTTCCTGGATGCTGACAGAAGACATGAGATTTCTGAATAAGAAATGAAAGCCTATTACAGCAAAAGCAGTGGCCAGAGTGTCAGAGGTTCGCAGTGGTTCCCTAAGCTCCAATTCCCACAGGGGTGATGTGAATGGGCCTCGATGTAGACGGAGCTGTAGTGGGTTGCATTACAGGAGAGCAACAACAGGCTTGGGGTACCTGCTGTTTTAAAGAAGGAAGCAGGCAAGTTTGCTCTTTGCCAGGGAGGGAGACATTGCCTTATCCTTCAAGGTTGCTCACTGCAAAAACAACCCTGAGAAACAGCCCAGATAAAGAGTGGTCAGGGCCTTGCTGGAGTGCAAGAGTCTTGGAGGACTGTTTTGCAAGCATCTTTTCTCAATAATAGATAGCTAGTGAGTAGCACAGTGCAGGTTATCAGTCATAGCCAAAACATTTTCAGGACGGAGCTAATGGCAAGTGGACTGTGCAGGAAAATAGTAGACAGAAAGGATGGATGGGCAGGCAAGATGTATAGCTTATCTAAGGTCTTATATTTGATTAAGAAGTAGAAGGGGTAGAAGAAGAGAGCAGGTGCCTACCAAATAAGGAGGCTGGAACATTCCAAGGAGGATGGGAAAGGTCTCTTTTACTTGTATTGTCTGTTTTTTTCCCTTAGCAGCTGCTTCCTCCTCCCGAGCCTTCCCTTTTGCCCTCTATGGGATGGCACTTTGGTGGCTGGCCCCGCTTTGGACAGCTTTCCTCTGAGATGTCCTCCAGTCCTAGATATTAGCCATAGACATTTGCATCTTGACCCTCTTTTGCATCCTAGGGCTCACTGAAGGTTCTGGTTTTACAATAAAACTAACAGAATTTAATTTCTCAAATGTCTAAAAACCTCTCAGTCCCAATATTTCAAAGGAACAGAGACACTACAATGATCAGTTTTATTATTCTTTTAATTGAGAATATTTTACTTTTTAGTTATATATGGCTTCCATCCATTCCACATTTATGTGTCCTGGTACTGTGTTCATGCTAGGGATACCAACTTTAACAAGTCAGTGTGCCTATTTCCAAAGATTTTACAGTCTCTGCCTAGAAAATCCAAGAGAATCCATAAACTATTATAATTCTTAGGCAAGTTCAGCAAGGTTGCTGGAAAAGTACCAATATTTGAAAAATATATGTACTAGCATTTAGAAAATATAATAAAAAGACACATTTAATTATAACCAAAAAGATAATAAGGTATCTAGTAATAATCTAACTGTAAACAGGATGTTGATTTGGACTCTTCTGTTTTGTTTCCCCAGAACTGTTAAGACCCAAAGAAAGGACAAGTGACAAGTACACCACCTACAAGAACACTACCACTAACCAACCACAAATGGGACCAGACTCCTCCCTCTAGGGAATGCAAAATTACCATCATCCACCTCCACTCCTGCCCAGTGTATAAGGTAGAGCACTGACAAGGACAAAGAAGAAGTGGTCAGAGTGGACTTATGAGGCACGTGGTAATTCATGGTTAACTGAGTAGGGGTAGATAGGGCAGTTGGTTCAAGAAAGAGACTAATAAAGATTGGAGATGCCTAACAGTGGGTTCTGTAGCTGGTTGTTGGCTCAGCTGCAAAATTTGTAGGCCAACGCTGATTGTCCTCTAAGTGTGGAAAGGGAGTTTTTGGGAGTGGCTTGACATTTGCTCCCTGAGATTGGGGTCATATTCTAGGTATACAATCTATGCATAGTCACCAACCCATGGAATTTCAATCAAAATCTCAAAAAAGTATTAATGGGATTTGATAAATTGGTCCTAAAGTTCATCTGGAAGAATACAGGACCAAAAAATAGCCAAGATTTTTTTTTTTAATCAAAAGAAACATATCCAGTTCTTATACCAAGAACTGGGAGTAAGAAGATAAGTAAGACACAGTGTCTATCCTCCAGCAGAGGTATTATCAGTGATACCTGTTAGGGCACCATTTGTAATCAACAAAGATGCTACAGTCACCAAACAGTTAAAATAGAAATGGAAGTATAAATAAATGCTTCAAACACACTTGCCCTCCCTTAAGCAAGAATGCTTCAAAGTAAAGTGCCACTGGGGAATTTTGATTTATGATGCAGTTTTTACAACTTGTATAACTTCAGATAGCATCCTGTAAGTCCCCAAGCAGTAAACTGCGAGCCATTTGACAGGTCTGTCATTTGCTTTTTCTCATTCTTCAGAAAACTCCAGGGATGCACTGTCTCCACTTATGTAAGCCTTTGTAACTACGCTTTTGAACATTTCCCTTTGTTAGTTAAAAATAACCCGGATTGTTCACAGTTCTTTTTGTTCTGATGTGTCTTTAAATGCAGCTGCATGCAGTTTCACAGCAAACAGTTTAATTGTGAGCTTAAAGAACTCACTTAAAATTTGGAAATTGTGCATTTTATGTAATGCATGTTCAGGATGGAAAATGCTGGTTATTAATTTTTACTTTTTATTAGTACAAAAAATGGACTTAACACTAATTTCCTTTTAGTTGATAAAGGAGGAAAAAAAAACAGAGAGAGAGAGAGAGAGAGAGAGAGAGAGATTAGGCTGGCCAATCTCTTCTGGTAAAGAGGTACTAGGTAATTTGGATCTACCTTCTTACTGAGGGTAATAAGAAAGTTGGACAAAATATTAATATAAAGATATATGCTTGAAAACACTTGAAAGACAACTAGATCGTAAAGAACTGCCAGGCCAAGATCTGGGGAAACTGGATGGCCAAGTTACTTTCTCTTGGATGACTTTAATGATTCTTGAGGGGATTACTGAGAAAATAAGCAGTGCTTCTGACACCCTCATGGTGCTAGGAGGATAGGAACTGGAGTCTGGGACTGGCCATAGAGGAAGGCCAGGTGAACCTCTTCACTTTAGGTTAGGACCCTTAAGGGCTGTATCCTAGGAGTGAGGTCAAATCAAAAGTAGACAGGGTCTATAAGGCCTGCAATGCAACTTTGAAATATCTCCATTCCTAAAACTGGACTGAAGTAATCCCATACTGATTGCTGGGCCAGAAAATAGTAAAAACAAATCCTCTCTGGAAGAAGGTATCATTGTTTAAAAAACCTTCAAATTATTTCTATAATCACAAATAACTAGGTACATAAAGGAAGAAGACAACATAAAGAAAACCTACAGAAATAACAGACATTAGAAATAGGGAATACTTGATCTTTCCAGATTTATTCCAGATACTGGAATTATCAGACAAAGACTATAAAAGAACTATTCTTGGGCTTCCCTGGTGGTGCAGTGGTTGGGAGACCGCCTGTCGATGCAGGGGACACGAGTTCGTAACCCCGGGAAGATCTCACATGCCGCAGAGCAGCTAGGCCCGTGAGCCATGGCCTCTGAGCCTGTGTGTCCGGAGGCTGTTCTCCGCAACGGGAGAGGCCACAACAGTGGCCTCTGCGTACCGCAGAAAAAAAAAAAACAAAAGAACTATCCTTACTTTTCTTTTTCTTTACATCTTTATTGGAGTATAACTGCTTTACAATGGTCTCTTACAATGGTCTGTTTATAACAAAGTGAATCAGATAAACATATACATATGTTCCCATATCTCTTCCCTCTTGCGTCTCCCTCCCTCCCACCCTCCCTATCCCACCCCTCTAGGTGGTCACAAAGCACCAAGCTGAGCTCCCTGTGCTATGCGGCTGCTTCCCACTAGCTTTCTATTTTACGTTTGGTAGTGTATATATGTCCATGCCACTCTCTCACTTTGTCACAGCTTACCTTTCTCCCTCCCCATATCCTCAAGTCCATTCTCTAGTAGGTCTCTGTTTTTATTCCCGTCTTACCCCTAGGTTCTTCATGACATTTTTTGCCCCCTTAAATTCCATATATATGTGTTAGTATATGGTATTTATTTTTCTATTTCTGACTTACTTCACTCTGTATGACAGACTCTAGGTCCATGCACCTCATTACAAATAGCTCAATTTCGTTTCTTTTTATCGCTCAGTAATATTCAATTGTATATATGTGCAACATCTTCTTTATCCATTCATCCCATGATGGACACTTAGGTTGTTTCCATCTCCTGGCTATTGTAAATAGAGCTGCAATGAACATTTTGGTACATGACTCTTTTTGAATTATGGTTTTCTCAGGGTATATGCCCAGTAGTGGGATTGCTGGGTCATATCGTAGTTCTATTTGTAGTTTTTTAAGGAACCTCCATACTGTTCTCCATAGTGGCTGTACCAATTCACATTCCCACCAGCAGTGCAAGAGGGTTCCCTTTTCTCCACACCCTCTCCAGCGTTTATCGTTTCTAGATTTTTTGATGATGGCCATTCTGACTGGTGTGAGATGATATCTCATTGTAGTTTTGATTTGCATTTCTCTAATGATTAATGATGGTGAGAATTCTTTCATGTGTTTCTTGGCAGTCTGTATATCTTCTTTGGAGAAATGTCTATTTAGGCCTTCTGCCCATTTTTGGATTGGGTTGTTTTTTTGTTATTGAGCTGCATGAGCTGCTTGTAAATTTTGGAGATTAATCTTTTGTCACTTGCTTCATTTGCAAATATTTTCTCCCATTCTGAGGGTGGTCTTTTGGTCTTGTTTATGGTTTCTTTTGCTGTGCAAAAGCTTTGAAGTTTCATTAGGTCCCATTTGTTTATTTTTATTTCCATTTCTCTAGGTGGGTCCAAAAGGATCTTGCTGTGATTTATGTCATAGAGTGTTCTGCCTATGTTTTCCTCTAAGAGTTTGATAGTTTCTGGCCTTACATTTAGGTCTTTAATCCATTTTGAGCTTCTTCTTGTGTATGGTGTTAGCGAGTGATCTAATCTCATACTTTTATATGTACCTGTCCAGTTTCCCAGCAACACTTATTGAAGAGTCTGTCCTTTCTCCACTGTACATTCCTGCCTCCTTTATCAAAGATAAGGTGACCATATGTACATGGGTTTACCTCTGGGCTTTCTAACCTATTCCATTGATCTATATGTCTGTTTTTGTGCGTACCATACTGTCTTCATTACTGCAGGTTTGTAGTATACTCTGAAGTCAGGAAGTCTGATTCCTCCAGCTCCGTTTTTCGTTCTCAAGATTGCTTTGGCTATTCGGGGTCTTTTGTGTTTCCATACAACTTGTGAAATTTTTTGTTCTAGTTCTGTGAAAAATGCCAGTGGTAGTTTGATAGGGATTGCATTGAATCTGTAGATTGCTTTGGGCAGTAGAGTCATTTTCACAATGTTGATTCTTCCAATCCAAGAACATGGTATATCTATCTATTTGTAACACCTTTAATTTCTTTCATCAGTGTCTTATAATTTTCTACATACAGGTCTTTCGTTTCCTTAGGTAGGTTTATTCCTAGATATTTTATTCTTTTTGTTGCAGTGGTAAATGGGAGTGGTTTCTTGATTTCATTTTCAGATTTTTCATCATTAGTGTATAGGACGGCCAGAGATTTCTGTGCATTAATTTTGTATCCTGCTACTTTACCAAATTCATTGATTAGCTCTAGTAGTTTTCTGGTAGCATCTTTAGGATTCTCTATGTATAGTATCATGTCATCTGCAAACAGTGACAGCTTTACTTCTTCTTTTCCAATTTGGATTCCTTTTATTTCCTTTTCTTCTCTGATTGCTGAGGCTAAAACTTCCTAAACTATGTTGAATAAGAGTGGTGAGAGTGGGCAACCTTGTCTTGTTCCTTATCTTAGTGGAAATGGTTTCAGTTTTTCACCATTGAGGATGATGTTGGCTGTGGGTTTGTCATATATGGCCTTTATTATGTTGAGGTAAGTTCCCTCTATGCCTACTTTCTGGAGGGGTTTATCATAAATGGGTGTTGAATTTTGTTGAAAGCTTTCTCTGCATCTATTGAGATGATCATATGGTTTTTCTCCTTCTATTTGTTAATATGGTGTATCACATTGATTGATTTGTGTATATTGAAGAATCCTTGCATTCCTGGAATAAACCCCACTTGATCATGGTGTATGATGCTTTTAATGTGCAGTTGGATTCTGTTTGCTAGTATTTGGTTGAGGATTTTTGCATCTATGTTCATCAGTGAATTTAGCATGCAGTTTTCTTTCTTTGTGACATCCTTGTCTGGTTTTGGTATCAGGGTGATTGTGGCCTCATAGAATGAGTTTGGGAGTGTTCCTCCCTCTGCTATATTTTGGAAGAGTTTGAGAAGGATAGGTGTTAGCTCTTCTATAAATGTTTGAAAGAATTCGCCTGTGTAGCCATCTGGTCCTCGGCTTTTGTTTGTTGGAAGATTTTTAATCTCAATTTCAGTGCTTGTGATTGGTCTGTTCATATTTTCTATTTCTTCCTGATTCAGTCTTGGCAGGTTGTGCATTTCTAAGAATTTGTCCATTTCTTCCAGGTTGTCCATTTTATTGGCATAGAGTTGCTTGTAGTAAGCTCTCATGATCTTTTTTTATTTCTGCAGTGTCAGTTGTTACTTCTCTTTTTTCATTTCTAATTCTATTGATTTGAGTCTTCTCCCTTTTTTTCTTGATGAGTCTGGCTAATGGTTTATCAATTTTATTTATCTTCTCTTGGAACCAGCTTTTAGTTTTATTGATCTTTGCTATCGTTTCCTTCATTTCTTTTTCATTTATTTCTGATCTGATCTTTATAATTTCTTTCCTTCTGCGAACTTTGGGGGTTTTTTGTTCTTCTTTCTTTAATTGCTTTAGGTGCAAGTTTGTTTATTTGAGATGTTTCTTGTTTCTTAAGGTCGGATTGTATTGCTGTAAACTTTCCTGTTAGCACTGCTTTTGCTGCATCCCATAAGTTTTGGTTCGTCATGCCTCCATTGTCATTTGTTTCTAGGTATTTTTTTATTTCCTCTTTGATTTCTTCAGTGATCACTTCGTTATTAAGTAGTGTATTGTTTAGCCTCCATGTGTTTGTATTTTTTACAGATGTCTTCCTGTAATTGATACCTAGCCTCATAGCGTTGTGGACGGAAAAGATACTTGATACGATTTCAATTTTCTTAAATTTACCAAGGCTTGATTTGTGATCCAAGATATGATCTATCCTGGAGAATGCTCCATGAGCACTAGAGAAGAATGTGTATCTGTTGTTTTCGGATGGAATGTCCTATAAATATCAATTAAGTCCATCTTGTTTAATGTATCATTTAAAGCTTGTGTTTCCTTATTTATTTTCATTTTGTGTGATCTGTCCATTGGTGAAAGTGGGGTGTTAAAGTCCCCTACTATGAATGTGTTACTGTCGATTTCCCCTTTTATGGCTGTTAGTATTTGCCTTATATATTGAGGTGCTCCTATGTTGGGAACATAGATATTTACAATTGTTATATCTTCTTCTTGGATTGATCCCTTGATCATTATGTAGTGTCCTTCTTTGTCTCTTCTAATGGTCTTTATTTTAAAGTCTATTTTGTCTGATATGAGAATTGCTACTCCAGCTTTCTTTTGGTTTCCATTTGAATGGAATATCTTTTTCCATCCCCTCACTTTCAGTTTGTATGTGTCTCTAGGTCTGAAGTGGGTCTCTTGTAGCCAGCATATATATGGATATCATTTTAGTATCCATTCAGCCAGTCTGTGTCTTTTGGTGGGAGCATTTAATCCATTTACATTTAAGGTAATTATCGATATGTATGTTCCTATTCCCATTTTCTAAATTGTTTTGGGTTCGTTATTGTAGGTCTTTTCCTTCTCTTGTGTTTCTTGCCTAGAGAAGTTCCTTTAGCATTTGTTGTAAAGCTGGTTTGGTGGTGCTGAACTCTCTCAGCTTTTGCTTGTCTGTAAAGGTTTTAATTTCTCCATCAAATCTGAATGAGATCCTTGCTGGGCAGAGTAATCTTGGTTGCAGGTTTTTCTCCTTCATCACTTTAAATATGTCCTGCCAGTCCCTTCTGGCTTGCAGAGTTTCTGCTGAAAGATCAGCTGTTAACCTTATGGGGATTCCCTTGTGTGTTATTTGTTGTTTTTCCCTTGCTGCTTTTAATATGTTTTCTTTGTATTTAATTTTTGACAGTTTGACTAATATGTGTCTTGGCGTGTTTCTCCTTGGATGTATCCTGTATTGGACTCTGTGTGCTTCCTGGACTTGATTAACTATTTCCTTTCTCATATTAGGGAAATTTTCAACTATAATCTCTTCAAATATTTTCTCAGTCCCTTTCTTTTTCTCTTCTTCTTCTGGAATCCCTATAATTCGAATGTTGGTGAAGTTAATGTTGTCCCAGAGGTCTCTGAGACTGTCCTCAGTTCTTTTCATTCTTTTTTCTTTATTCTGCTCTGCAGTAGTTATTTCTACTATTTTATCTTCCAGGTCTCTTATTCGTTCTTCTGCCTCAGTTATTCTGCTATTGATTCCTTCTAGAGTATTTTTAATTTCATTTATTGTTTAATAATAATTTAAATGTTTCTTGCATTTTCTCTATTCTAATTCCAAGATTTTGGATCATCTTTACTATTATTATTCTGAATTCTTTTTCAGGTAGACTGCCTATTTCCTCTTTATTTGTTAGGTCTGGTGGGTTTTTATCTTGCTCCTTCATCTGCGGTGTGTTTTTCTGTCTTCTCACTGTGCTTATCTTACGGTGTTTGGGGTCTCCTTTTTGAAGGCTGCAGGTGCGTAGTTCTTGTTGTTTTTGGTGTCTGTCCCCACTGGCTAAAGTTTGTTCAGAGGGTTGTGTAGGCTTCCTGGTGGAGGGGACTAGTGCCTGTGTTCTGGTGGCGAGGCTGGATCTTGTCTTTCTGGTGGGCAGGTCCACGTCTGGTGGTGTGTTTTGGGGTGTCTGTGGACTTATTATGATTTTAGGCAGCCTCTCTGCTAATGGGTAGGGTTGTGCTCCTGTCCTGCTAGTTGTTTGGCACAGGGTGTCCGGCACTGTAGCTTGCTGGTCATTGAGTGAAGCTGGGTGTTGGTGTTGAGACGGAGATCTCTGGGAGATTTTCGCCGTTTGATATTACGTGGAGCTTGGAGGTCTCTTGTGGACCAGTGTCCTGAAGTTGGCTCTCCGTCCTCAGCGGCACAGCACTGATTCCTGGCTGCAGCACCAAGAGCCTTTCATCCACACGGCTCAGAATAAAAGGGAGAAAAAGTAGAAAGAAAGAAAGAAAGAGGATAAAATAAAATAAGATAAAATAAAATAAAGTTATTAAAATAAAAAAATTATTATTAAGAAAAAAAATTTTTATTAAAGTAAAAAAAAAAGAAGGATAGAACCCTAGGAGAAATGGTGAAAGCAAAGCTGTACAGACAAAATCTCACACAGAAGCATACACATACACACTCACAAAAAGAGGAAAAGGGGAAAAAATCATAAATTTGCTCTCAAAGTCCACCTCCTCAATTTGGGATGATTCACTGTCTCTTCAGGTATTCCACAGATGCAGGGTACATCAAGTTGACTGTGGAGATTTAATCCCCTCCTCCTGAGGCTGCTGGGAGAGATTTCCCTTTCTCTTCTTTGTTCGCACAGCTCCCGGGGTTCAGCTTTGGATTTGGATCCACCTCTGTGTGTAGGTCGCCGGAGGGCGTCTGTTCTTTGCTCAGACAGGACGGGGTTAAAGGAGCTGCTGATTCGGGGGCTCTGGCCTACTCAGGCCAGGGGGAGGGAGGGGTACGGAGTGTGGGGAGAGCCTGCGGCGGCAGAGGCCAGCAGGACGTTGCACCAGCCTGAGGCGCGCCGTGCGTTCTCCCGGGGAAGTTGTCCCTGCATCACGGGACTCTGGCAGTGGCGGGCTGAACAGGCTCCCGGGAGGGGAGGTGTGTATAATGACCTGTGCTCACACACAGGCTTCTTGGTGGCGGTAGCAGCAGCCTTAGCATCTCATGCCCGTCTCTGGGGTCTGCGCTGTTAGCCGCAGCTCGTGCCTGTCTCTGGAGCTCCTTTAAGCAGCGCTCTTAATCCCCTCTCCTCGTGCACCAGGAAACAAAGAAGGAAGAAAAAGTCTCTTGCCTCTTCGGCAGGTCCAGACTTTTTCCCGGACTCCCTCCTGGCTAGCCGTGGTGCACTAACCCCTGCAGGCTGTGTTCACGCCGCCATTCCTCTCCCTTCGCTCCAACCGAAGCCTGAACCTCAGCTCCCAGCCCTGCCCTCCCGGCAGGTGAGCAGACAAGCCTCACGAGCTGGTGAGTGCTGGTCGGCACTGATCCTCTGTGCGGAAATCTCTCCGCTTTGCCCTCTGCATCCCTGTTGCTACGCTCTCCTCCGTGACTCCGAAGCTCACCCCCTCCGCCACCCACAGTCTCTGCCTGTGAAGGGGCTTCTAGTGTGTGGAAATCTTTCTTCCTTCATGGCTCCCTCCCACTGGTGCAGGTCCCATCCCTATTCTTTTGTCTCTGTTTATTCTTTTTTCTTTTGCCCTACCCAGGTACATGGGAAGTTTCTTGCCTTTTGGGAGGTCTGAGGTCTTCTGCCAGCGTTCAGTAGGTGTTATGTAGGAGTTGTTCCACTTGTAGATGTATTTTTGATGTATCTGTGGGGAGGAAGGTGATCTCCGTGTCTTACTCTTCCGACATCTTCCCCCTCTCTCCTATCCTTACTATTTTTAAGGAGATAGAAGACAAAATTAAAAGTTCTGACAGAAAACTTAAAAAAAAATCGGAAATTCTAAAAATGATAAATATATAACAGAAATCAGGAACTTATTCAATGGGTATAACAGCAGATTAGACAGAGATTAAGTGAATTACAAAGGAGGACAGAAGAAAATATCCAAATTAAACACAGATAGACAAAGAATGGAAAATAGAAAACAAAAATAAAGAGATAAAGAGAAGGGACTTTCCTGGTGATGCAGTGGTTAATAATCCGCCTGCCAATGCAGCGCACACGGGATTGATCCCTGGTCCAGGAAGATCCCACATGCCGCGGAGCAACTAAGCCCATGTGCCACAACTACTGAGCCTGTGCTCTAGAGCCCACGAGCCACAACTACTAAGCCCCCACGCTGCAACTACTGAAGCCTGTGTGCTCTAGGGCCCACGTGCCGCAACTTCTGAGCCCACATGCTACTGAAGCCCGCGTGCCTAAAGCCTGTGGTCTGCAACAAGAGAGGCCACCACAATGAGAAGCCTGTGCACCGCAGTGAAGAGTAGCCCCCACTCACCACAACTAGAGAAAGCCCGTGTGCAGCAACGAAGACCCAACGTATACAAAAAAAAATAAATAAAGGGAGAGAGTCAAGGAAGAGACACTGAGACAATCTAATATGTAGGTAATTGGAGTTCCAGGAGGAAAAGAAAGAAAACATCCAGGAAGAACATTTTAAAGAAATGATGACTGAGAATGTTCCAAAACTGATGATAGATATCAAGCCACAGATACAAGAAGCCCTTCTGGATTCCAAGGAAGATAAATTCTAAAAAACTCATAATATTACCGCATAGTCTAAGAACATTAAGAGGACAATAAAGACATATTATGAACAACTTTATGTCAATACACTAAATAATTTAGATGAAAAGGACACAATTAAAAATCTGAATAACTCAATGTCTATTAAAGAAGTTAAATCTCTTATAATAAACCACCCCACAAAGAAAACTCTAAGCACATATAATTTCATGGGTGAAATTTATGAAACATTAAAAAAAGAAAATACCAATCTTACATAAACTCTTTCAGAAAACAGAGGAGGAAACACTTTCATAAGGCCAGCATAAACACATATCAATATGTGAAAATCTGACAAAGACATTCCAAAAAAAGAACTATTAACCCTCCTGAACAGTGATTACAAAAATCTTTAACAAAGCACTAGCAAATCAAATCTAACAGTATACTAAAAAAAAAATCATGATTAAGCAAAGGCTTATCTAGCAAGTTTGATTTAATGTTCAGAAATCAATCAATGCAATTCATCAAATTAATAGAAGAAAGAAGAAAAATCATCAGTTCAACAGGTAAAGAAAAAGCATCTGACAAAATTCAACTCCAAATCAAGATGAAAAACTCTCAGCAGGGGCTTCCCTGGTGGCGCAGTCGTTGAGAGTCCGCCTGCTGATGCAGGGGACACGGGTTCGTGCCCCGGTCCGGGAAGATCCCACATGCCGCAGAGCGGCTGGGCCCATGAGCCATGGCCGCTGGGCCTGCGCATCTGGAGCCTGTGCTCCGCAACGGGAGAGGCCACAACAGTGAGAGGCCCACGTCCAGCAAAAAAAAAAAAAAACTCTCAGCAAATTTGGACTGGATGAGAACTTCCCTCAGTCTGATAAAAGGCATCTACAAAAACCTTGCAGCTATCATACTTAATGGTAACATCAAACTTAATTAATGCTTTCCTACTAAAGACAGGATCAAAGCAGGGATATCTGCTCTTACCATTCCTATTTAACATTGCACTGGAAGTCCTAGCCAGGGTAATAGAACAAGAAAAAGAAATAAAGGGCATACATGTCAGAAAAGAAGTACACTGTTTCTATTCACAAATAATATGGTTGTTTACAGAGAAATTTCTATGGATTCTACAAAACAGAACTAATAAATGAGTTTGGCGAGTTTGGAGGACACAAAGCAAATATACAAAAAATAATTGTACTTTCATAGATTAACAGCAAACTACTGTAAAGTAAGATAAAAAAATTACTGTCAAAAATATAAGCTACTTTCAGTATAAATTTGATAGAAAAAAATGCAAAACGTCTACACTGAAAATTACAAAATACTGCCAAGAATTAGAGACACAGACCATGTTCACCACTGAGACATGGGAAGACTTGATATTGTTGTCAATTCTCCCAGCTGAGCTATAGATTCAAAGCAACTCTAGTCAAAATTCCCAGAAAAAAGTTTTTGTACAAATTGACAAGCTTATTCTAAAATTCACGTGGGACTATAAAGGACCTAGAATATATAAAACAATGTTGAAAAAGAACAAATTGGAGGGTTTACAGTACCTGACTCCAAGACTTACAAAAGGTACCAGTAATCAAAGCTGTGTGGCACTGTCAGAGGACACACAATTAAAACAGTTAAATAGTAGAAAGCCTAGAAATAGACCTCCACTCATACACTCATTGGATTTTGACAAAGGCAATAAAGCAATCTCTGGTGGCCATAAAAATGCACCATTCAGATCTCCTGCTGGGGGAAGCATACTTGACTAAGGTAAGGCCCCAGCTGCTGCCCTTCTGGATCTACTACTATGTTCAGGCAAAGGCCAAGTTTACCTTTCACTAACCCTAGCCAATGATTTAGCACAGCAGGGTTAGTAATACTGGTCCATTCCTCTAACAAGGCAACTTTGGTGTGAGGAGTCCCCACAGGCCTGGCCAAAACTTTCTTAGAACAGCACTGCAGTTCAAGATACTTTTCAACCAATCATCCTTTCCCCTCCTCTCCTTTTACCACCCAAAGGCCTTCTCTGGCCTCCCTCCCCTTTCTCCTTCATAGGCATTACCCTCAGTAAATATCTAGTACATCTAATCTTGTCTTGGCATATGCATCTCAGAGGACCCTAAACTAACACAGGTGGTAATGGAAGTGATCTAAGAACACAAGTGGTAGGATCGAGTTGTAGACTGGCTTATTAATTACCTGGTAGGCAAAGAGGAATGTCATTCTGAGTAGTATGTGGGGCATGGATAGTCCCTGGCACACGGTAGTGGCCAAACAGTTAAAGATTTCACCAATGGTGACCTGGGAAAACATGCTGGGGAGGTGATTGCCCTTGCCTGTGTATCGATTCAGGCATCTCAATGAAATGGGGAGAACAATGTCTAAAACGACAGAGGAATTGGCTGATTACTGCCAAGTTACTATGATGCTCTACAGAGGGAGGGTGAGAAATGAGGGCTGTTGATGAGCAGTTAAAGTCTATGGGTGAGATATTAGTTTGGTAGCTTATAAAAAGGCCCTTATTTCTAGCTGTAGAAGATCAGATACAACTGAGTGGCTGACTGAAGATCTGTTCATTAGAGCCACAGAGTTCTAGAAACATTTAAATGCTCAGATGGAGGTCTGCTATGCCAAGACCAGGAAGAGTGGCATAAGGGCACATGAGCAGAGTGGCCATGGTGGCAGAAATGAAGACCATGTGATGGGCTTCCACTTACCAAGGCCAATCAAGCCACTTCTGCCTCTGAATGGCCAACATGTTAGCAGCCAATCTGATTCTAAAATTTATATAGAAATACAAAGGGCCAAGAATAGTAAAGGTTATCTTAAAGAAAAACAATAAGGTGAAAGGGTTTGATTTCTTGGCTATCAACACCTTCTATAAGGCTAAAACCAATAGAAAAAACTGTGATACTGGTATAAGAATAGACTAATAGAAAAGAATAAAGTCTATAAATAGACTCATTTATTTGTACCTATACTGTCATCATTACACAGTCATATCATAAATCATATATCAATATAAATATATATGTATATTTATTTTTTGTCTATGTTTATGTATTTTTAATAAATTGGCCCTGTAGAACAGTGGGGAGAGGACAGTCTTTTCAATAAATGGTGCTAAGTTGATTCCATATCCATATGAAAACAAAATGAAACTTAACCTCACCTCATATGGCTCACAAAGATCAATTCCAGATGGATTACAGATCTAACTGTGAAAGGTAAAATAACAAAGCCTCTAGAAAACAATATAGGAAAATCATATAACCTCGGCATAGGGAAATATTCCTTAAATACGGCACAAAAAGCACTAACCATAGAAAGACTGATAAAATGAACTATATTAAAATTAGTAACTTATTTTCAAAGAGCACCATTAAAGTGAGAAGACAAGCCACAGATAAGGAGAAGATATATCTAATAAAAACATGGAAAGATGCTCAACATTAATAATCAGGGAAAAGAAAACTTAAACCATGAGACACTGCCACAAACCCACTAGAATAGCTAAAATTAAACAGTAATATCAGAAGCTGGCAAAGATAAAGAGCAACAGGAATTCTCAGACTGCTGGTAGGAGAATAAATTGGTACAACTTTGGAAAATCATTTGGCATTACTACTAAAGCTGAAGATATCATACCCTATGATTTAGCAATTCCACTCCTAGATATATACTTAACATAAATGCCTGCACATGAACAAGAAATATATGCAAAAATGTTCACACCAGCATTACTTCTGAAAGCCCCAAACTGCAAACTAAAATATCCATCAACAGTAGAGTAGATAAATTGTGGTATATTTATACCACGGATCACTATTAGCAATGAAAATAAACAAAGCAGTTTACATACAATAATATAGTTGAATTTCACAAATAAAATTTTAAGTAAGAGAAGCCAGACACTGAAAAATTCAACTTATGTTAAGTTCAAAATATAGGCAAAATTATTACATTCAGAAACACATGCTTAGGGGGTATAAGTCTATATAGAAGCAAGGAAATGATTACCATAAATTAGGATAGTGGCTACCCTTGAAGGAAGGGGTGGTAATTAGGAAGGGCATGAGAGAGGTTTTCGGAAGTAATGACAATATTCTATTTCTTGACCTGGATGATGGTTACATTTGTATTCACACTGCAGTAAGATTACTGAGCTGAAAATTTTATGCACTTTTCTGTATGCATGTTTTGCAATAAAAAAGATTAAAAAACCAAACAAAATGAATGGTCTGGTCTTTGATATCAAGATGAAAGGATTAGTACTTGCTTTGTATGCCCTTATCTTTGAGTTATTTTATTGACAATGGTAAGTAGTTCACATTGAATTATTCAGATTCTTTTACTGAGACCCTATGCCACACATTTCTAAGATGTTTGGCTAAGGGTAAAAAAACAATTTATTGCCAAAGAGTTGTGGAAAATTAACCAACCCAGGAATCAAATCTAAAAATATGGACTCATTTTAATACGCTCTAAAAAACAAAATTAATAGAATCACATCACACATAGTACTTATTTTTTGAGCTGAGTGTCTTCAAAAGAAAATGGATTCTTACCAACAAAGTAAATGAGGCGGAAGAGATAATATAGACATGAAAGGGGTAGATAAAAAGTCAAATTCCCCAAAGCCTCCCCCCTTGTTGCTGCTTTGTTTTGAATTAGAACCTCCACGGCAGAATTATCTTTGACAAAATCCTTAGAAGAAGATTTCTAGATCTGAAAGATAACAGAATAAAGGGTAGCTGAGCATGTTAAAATGGGAATAGAGCAGAGATTCTGCAGATATAACAGGATAAAAAGGAGAAACTGCATAATAAACTGAGGTAGAAAGAAAACCAAGATGGTGTTGAGCCTAAGGGTGGTGGAATGTAAGGTCTTAAAGACAGAAGATTCATCTGCTGGATTTGACCATCCAGGAGAGCCTACTAAGTATACTTAATGAGAAAAGGAGATCAAACTAGTATTATGGTAAATTAGATGAGAAGAACTTCAACATGGAAGTTTAAGCATGGGATTAAGATACTAAGGAGATGGTTCTTCCATCTCACAATACAGTCAAAACCCAACTCTAGATAAATCCAACTGTCTCTTTTTGACAATTGCCTTCAGACTGCTGGGGAAAAAAATTACATATTGCAGACTGGAACCACTATAAATTCATGGTCACCAATCTCAACAATATTTCAATATTGCATGACAATTTCCTATTTCCCTGGAAAGCTCTCTCCCATTTTTCACATGACTACTTCAAACCTTCTCTACTTTTCTTAAAACTGCTGTCACTTCTCCTGCTCCCCATTTATCCTGAGCAGTGTTGTCATCTACTTCAAAGAGAAAACAGATGCCGTGAGAAGGAAACTTTCTCAACTTTTTTGGCACCAGAACTTCAAATCTTTTTTACACATTCATCCTTTTCTCCTTCCTGCAGGCAAGGTTTCCTTTTACGAATGTAAGATTAATCCCTCCCTCCAATCATGTCAGTAATCCCTTCCCTGCTTTATGTCCCAAACTGCATTACTCATCCTCCCAGACCTGTTCTTCCTCTTAATGGTCTTTATATCAGTAAGCTAGGACTCTGGAAATTATCCTTGACTCCTTCCTCTCCAATTACCAAGTTCAGTGTATTCCACATCCTAAATATCTCCTGAACCTATTTCGTTAACTATCTCCTCTGTCACCATCATCCCCAATTATTATCTGTCATCTACTGTACCTGCCTAACTGGTCTCGACCTCCAAGTGTACTTCTAACTCATTTACCACTTTGCAGCTGCCAATCATCTTTCCAAAATGCTACTCTGATGTCACTTCCTCAATTTTACTGCCCACAGAATATAATGCAAGCTCCCTAACAGGAGCTCCTATTACCTTCTCAAGGTAATATTACCTATTACCTTCTTAGCTCCTAAGACCTTCTCATGGTTTGCTCTTGCTTACCTTTCTAATTCATTTCTAGTTACTCCACTCCTTGTATGCTTTGCATCAAGCATTGCCAGACATGCACACTCCTATTTCCTTTGCCTGGGAGACTGTCCACCCTCACTTCAACATTCGCCTGCCTAGGCCACCTCAAACTTTAAATATTATTTCCTTTTGGAGGCCTTTCCTGACTGCCTAGACTAGGTTTGGTGTCTGTGCTAGGAGCTTCCCTAACATAACATTCATTGTTCTTTGTTAATTTATCTGTATGCTCAGAAAGTAGGCCTCTGTCTATTCACTGTTGTATCCCCAATACCCAGCAGAATAACTGCAGGCATCAAAAATTTTTGCTGAATAAATAGAAATATAATAAATGTAAAAAGAAAAAGAAAAAGAAATCATTAATAATAGGTGTGCTCCTTTATCTGGTGTGGTCTAGATAAAAAGTTGCTATAGGTTTTCTTTAAAGTCAAGTATAACATTTCATGGCTTTCATAGGTAAGAATGAAATAGATACTTTTAAGTAATATTGGAAGCTGTTACAATAGAAGACAGATTGTGATTTGATGACTCTTGTGTCTTCTGTATTGCTTCCAGGCCAGAAAGCTGTAGTTTTATTACTCCTGGAGACATCAATGTCCTATATCAAGAGAGTAGTATTGAAACAGCTAGCCTAAAGGCAGGATGGATAAATAAGAAATCTATCAAGAAGTCTTTGAGTATTACACAGACACATACACAAGGAACATATTTATATAGACTATAAAATATTCAAAATCATTATCACTAAACAAATTTATCTATTATAGCAAAAAGAAGAGAGTATAAATATCCTGAGGAAAATGACTTCAATACACGCTCAGTTGTCTTTAAAATTTTTTTTTCTAAAGAAAGAAAGTCAGGGCAGCTGGCCTTACAATAATGAGAAAAGATATTGATAACTAGTCTGTAAAAAAAAAAAAAAAAAAAGTGCCTGAAATGTTCATTCAAGGCTGGTATTCATTCTTTATTCAGAGCCTGGCTGTCAGACTTGAAAAGCAACAGAGATTACTGATGCATTCTACAGCCAAGTCATGGAGAACATAAATAAATTTGTTCTTAGTACAGCAATGAATAAAGGGAGGAAAAGACTTATTCTTTGTATTACAAGGGTTCTATGCCTTCTGTTTGGCTTCAGTAAGATGATTTCTATTAACTATAGTTATATGACACAATTGAGAAATACCATAATTTGATATTTCATTTTCATTAGTTCAATGCAGCAAAGCCACCTTTAAATCCTGATATTGCATGATTAATATCCTGCATTGGTTTATTTGCACTTATTTATTAAGTAGTTAACATAGAGATCATGAATTCCAAAAGGAATTTATTGGACTATTTAGGAGCTTTCAATAATTTATGCTTGCTTCAGTTTAGGGAGGTAGTTTTCAGAAAAATAAAAATATGGGGTCAAGATAAATGTAGTAGAGTGAAAACCAACAAAAAACCCAGCAGCGGTATGTTTACTAAAGTCAAAGTCAAAGCTATGTTTTGAAAGTCATTCATGAGAATTCCTATTAAATTAAAACATTTGATCAATTTTGTTCCCTGCATTAATAAATTACTTCAGAAATATTAATAACTTTCACCTTTTGGCCAGAAGGGGCGATTCTATGCTTTCCATTTCTTAAATTACACACACACACACACGCACACACACACACGCACGTGTGTGTGCATGCACAGAGTTTTTATGAAGCTAGGACTAGTTTTATGTCAACTCTATTACTGAGATCAGCAGAGGAAATTTTTTTAAGCAGGAGCAGTGTCTAGGAAGATATTATTTTAAGAGTCTTAGTGGACAGAACAAAAAAGATATTTCCGAACCCGTTTACAAGAAGAGATATTGTGAGTTGCCTGTTTAAGACAAGGCCGCTGCTGTCTTGTGAGTTACCGATTTGGCAAGCTCGAGTAGTTAATAACTGTGATGCAAAATGGCTTAAGTATCACTTGAAGAAAGCCTATAAAAGAATTAGAGAAACTGAAAAGGAATATGAACTGTAGTTGTGGTGATCTGAGAAGACTTCATGAAAATATGGATGTGAGATTGTTGTTGAAGAAAAAGGGTAGGGATTTTTAAAAGTGGAAATAAAGGGTAGTGTCTCATAATTTACAGAACACAACTGAAATGAACATTTTTCTTATTTATCTTTAATACATATTTATAATATGAAAATGCTTCAGAAGTCATCTCATCTGCCCAAATAGATTATAAATTATGAAAAGTAGTAGTTATAGCTTAAAACACCTCATAAATCTGCAGCTTACAAATATCCCTTACTTAGGAAAAGTTATAGACACACTTCCTTTCCCTCCATAGTGACTGAATTTCATCCCAAATTCCACTGCTGCTAAGTATTTTCCTCCCCTTCTTTTGTCCCACCATTATTGGGAAGGGGAAGGAACAGTGTTACAAAAAAAAAAAAAAGAATGTCAGAGGGACTGACAGTTTCAAGGAGGTAGAGTATATGCAGAAAATGAAGATCAAATAAATTAAGAACTAAACAGTGTTTGTTAGATTTGGTAATATGGAGGTAAATGGGTGACTTCAACCATAACAAGTGAAGCCAATTATTTCTTCACAATATGTAATTAATTTTTTCTGACTCTATGCTTATGCATGACCTTGTGGAACAGTAACATAATTCAATAAGAAAGAAAATAGTCATTACCCAGTAACTTTCATTCTTCTTAGGGTATTAAAATTAACTACTGAATGATTTGCTCCAAAAGTCTCTCATCAAGGTAAGTTGAATACTAGACTGAAAAGTTATTTTGATTTTAAAATAAATACTACATGTATGGCCTCTTCAGCCTGTGGGCACTTTCTTATCTTCTAGAATGTTCTGAAAAACAAACAAAAAAAACTATCATAAACTATTTAGGATATACACTTCCAGGCTTTACAACAGATCCACTTCTATTGTTAAGTTTGGGACTGACGTGTACACACTGCTATATTTAAAATAGATAACCAGCAAGGACCTACTGTATAGCACAAGGAACGCTGCTCGATAGTCTTCAATAACCTAAATGGGAAAAGAATTTGAAAAAGAATAGATACATGTATGTGTATAACTGAATCACTCTGCTGTACACCTGAAACTAACACAACATTGTTAATTAACTATGCTCCAATATAAAATAAAAATTAAAAAAAAAAGACAAAAAGAAATCCTCAACCATTTCCTTTTGTATCTCCCTTAACTGCACCAATACCAGTATCATTCCCTTTTTAGTTACCTGGCCACAATTGAGCTTTACAAAAACTATCTACTAGCTACTGCTTTTTGATCATAAGCACCTTGGAAAGACAAACTTTAAATTTTGGTATATTTTCTGGAGTTAAGTTCAACAATATACAGTTTTGTAAGGTGGGAAGGAAACTCAAATAGCTATCTAATCTCTTGTTCTAGGTCTAGGCAAATCTACCTAAAAGCAAATCTTTTTTTAAAGCCATTGGGAAATGTTTTTTATGTCCAAACCGTATTGCTATTGGAGGACTTAGTTCATCATTCCTCTTCTACAAGGATTACAGATCATTAGTTAGCTACCTAAAACTCCCTCAAATTAGCAGGTTACCAATGACCTCATGTTTCAGCTATCTATTGCCACAATGCTATGCGAAATAATCCAGCTCAAAACTTAGGTGTAAGACAATAAACATTTACTTTTACTCATGAATTTATAGGTCAGCTGAACAGTTCTTCTGGGCTGGGCTAATTTTAGCTACGCTTGCTCATCTGTCTACAGTCAGCCAGCAGGTGAGCTTGCAATTGGCTCATCTAAGTTGGCCTCACTTGGGATAGTTCTCTGCATAAGGTTTCTGAACTTCTAGCAGGCTCAGCTGAGCTTACTTTTTCCACATGTTTTTGGCTAAAACAAGTCTCAGGACACTCAGATTCAAAGCGGGTGGTAACAGAACCCATCTTTTGATGGGAGTAGCTGGGATAGAGGGATCCCTCTATTGATGGGATAGAAGCAAGGATGAAGATTACAGTCACTTTTATAGTCAAACTACCAAAGCCTCATTTAGTCTTTTCTTCATACTAAATAATCTGATATTGATGCTGCTTCTCGTTCATCCCTGAATCTGGACTGTGTAAACATTAACAACTAATTTTATCATTGCAAAACATAATTTCAAGAATGCTGTTAAACTGAAGTCAAGATGTGCTGCAATTAGAGAGCAAGTTGAGATTTTAATTTAAGAGCATAAGGAGTTGAAAAATACTGACTTTTGACTTTAGGAAAAAATGACATAAAAGCTACCTTATGCACTAGACAATATGAGTCTGTACAATTAAGAGGAAATTATACAGCTTAAGTACTTTTTAACTTTTTCATTGACTATTTAGAGCCTACTTTATATTATTTGATAAACTATCAGAAAGTTTTATTCAAAGAGGTAACACCCATGAACCTTTAAAATGAACCATTTATTAAATCAGACTGTTATTCTTAACAGTTATGTAAGTTACATGGTTTATGTCAGAGTATTTCACATGGAAAATTTTTAAACTCTTATAGGCAAGCAAAATTGTACCACACAATATATAAGTAGGAAGGGGATACTGCTAAACATTCAAATAAGGCAAGTATTTTAAAACAATAAAACAATAATTAAAAATTCAAGCATTCCTTTAAGAGAATTCAATACTACAAGCTAAATGTACTTTCTGAGTGTATTCATATAAAGGTAGTGTTTCTTCTTTTAAAACGTCAGGAAATGGAATAAGGCTCATTAACAGATACAGCTGCCCTCAAGATTTTTAATCTCAGTTGCTCTCTTTAAATTAAAATTCACAAAGTGCACAATTAAGATATATCAAAAAACTGAATCAGCTACTCTAATAACAGCTGTCCATGCTTAATACTTAGTGGTTTATTTGACCAAATGATGCCTTTTCAGGGAAAAATAAAAAAAGATAAGCCACTGTAAAACATTTAGTTTGAAATGTATGCTAATATTTTTCTTAGAAATCAAAAATTATGGAGGAAAAGGGTTATTTACCTTAAGGAAAAGAAAGCAAAACACTGGAATGACCAAACATTTTCAAAGAACAAGCACCACAAAGGACATTTGCATTCGGTTTTGTAATATTTATCAATGCATTTTTTTCTTACTCCAACCAATCTACTTCATCAAATTCTGAATCATCTTCTGAATCACTGTATTCCACAGCAATACGGCGGGACAGGATGGTGGCAACATCATTTTCAATGCGTTCGTGTTTAGCTTCCTGTTCACGCTGCTCTTCGACTTTTCGTAGCTGAATACCTGATATAGTAAATCCAAACCATTCATTGTAAACCAAAATACTAGATATTATTAGATATTATTAATCGAATAAATTCAAATACACATGAGAAATACTAACAGGAAAATAAACAGCAAGATCTATTAAAAAGAATTTGAAGATTTGATGAAACTTACCACATACTCCAGTGGATGTCTATAGTTTATTTAGCCATTATGGTCTATTGTGCTTCCCTACTCACCACCTCCTAAAGTTAACCAGGTGATACATTTCTTTTGTTTGTCACCTCTACGGTCAAATAAATTAAACATCGTTGAGCATATTTTCTGTGGCTTTGTTCTCCCCAGTACTTGAGGGAAAGGCACTATTATTCATTCTATACTGTTACTGCCTGGCATATAGTAGGAAACGTTGGCTGAATAAATAAATGAATGTGACAGGTTGTTCCTTTGTTACTAAGGTAGGAACCTTAATCCTTTAAAGGTATTGGTAAAGCAAGTGTCACTTACATATCAAATGGACAGCCTTAACACTGAAGAAAATACCATTTTAAAAGGAGTTATATATATTGAATATAATATTTACAAAGGTTTTAACTAAATTTTCTATAACATTTAAGTCTGATACTTTTAATTTCTCATTCATTCAATAAACATTTCAAGAACACCTACTAAGTATGAAAATAAAATGATTAATGTGACATATTTTCTTGAAAAAGACTTAAAATATAAATTGAACATAGCTTTACTTTCTAAAGATCACTTGTACAAAAACATGAGCATCTAAACTTTTATAAATGAAGAAAACATTATTGTCTCCAATATTTAGAAAAGTTCTAATGCTACCATTGCAATGCTTTTAACGGCTCTTGAGAAAATTACCTTTTCGTATTGCTTCCAGAAGTACACTTCTGGCATCACTGATTACAGGTAGGGTTGATGGATGACGCTTTGGCTCAGAAGCAGGTATAATTTGTGATGGAGGAGATGGAGGCATTAATGGAACATGGGGACCTGGGGCAGTAGATGGAGTTGGATGTAGCCCAGAGGGAGGATGAGCAAGAGCTGCAACTGAGACAGGTGATGATGGTCGAATGCCAGGTGGAGGCAGAGGAGGCGGTGGTGGGGGCGGAGGCAGCCCCTGGACTTCTCCTTGTGGGAGTGGGTGAACTGGTACAGTCTCGCATACTGGGGCAGCTCTAGCTACCGGTGGAGAGGGCTGTACTAGAGGAGGTGCAATTGGAGGAGGAGCTGGGTGAAGAACTCCAGGGGCAATCTGAAGAGGAGCTGGAGGCGGTGGTACTGCTGGAGCTTGCAAAGCAGTGGTTGGAGGTGGAGGTGGGGGAGGTACTGGTGGGGGGGGAGTCGAAGTCATTGAAGCTCTTAATGAAGAAGTTGACAAGGCAGATGGAAGAGGTGGTGGAGGAGGTGGTGGGGCGGCGCTCACAAACACAGGTGTCCTGCCTGTAGCTGGTGACTGAGGACGATTTTCTATCAAACCTGTAGCAGAACTGAAATGATAAAGAGATCCCAGCAAGTTACTTAAAGAGAAAAAACTAACCACACAAAACATAAATGGCTACCAGTAATTCTATCAAGGTAGAGGCATTAACATGTTCCTATAAAAATTAAAAATTCTTCAGCAATATTTAGAATGAAATGAGAACTAAAAGTACACTAGCAAGAAAATCAATACGTGGCGCTTTGATTTATAATATTCTAAACGATCTCATCCTCTCATGCAACTTTCATATCCACTCGAGCATTTTATCCTTCCTTTGATAAAATGCTCAGTTTTACACTGGGATATGAGTCTTCATAATGACTCAACATTTATCATATTACAACATTTGTATTGCTATACCTGTGGCCAAAACAATACTGTATTTGTATTGAAGCTATTAAGACTCATTATATGTCATTTCAGTTAAATCAATGACAACTAATTACAAACCACAAAAGGAAATTTATGCCCCTCTTCCTTGCTGAGGATGGAACATCAAATGAGTCAGTAATATAAGATTGATCTTTTTAACTGGAAATTGTAAAGCTGATCTCTATTTCTCTATGAAAAAAAATTATAATGTGGATAACAGTGGACAAAATGAAACTTCAAAAAGCTTTACTAAAAGATTATTATGAGCAATTGCCTATTCTCTCTCAAATTCTTAGAGTATTTCCCCTAATATTAAATTAACATTTATAATCAAGTCTTTGGTTCCCATTTCTTTGTCCCTAACCACATACCAAAAATTCTTAATTTTTATTAATATATTGCAGATCATGTGCTTGATAACAAAGCTATAATAAAATGAAACACACTTTAATCTTTAAGTTATCATTAGCTAAAATTTCCCAAGAGAATGTGTCAGCTCTTATGAGAGGCTGGCAAACTACGGATCAAATCTGACCCGATCCCTGTTCTTGTAAATAAAGTTTTGTTGAAACACAAACATATTCATTTATTTATGTATAGTCCATGGCTGCTTTCATTCAACAATGGCAGAGTTGAGTAGTTGTGACAGAAGCCATATGTCCTAAAGCCGAAAACATTTATTATATGGGCCTTTAAAGAAAAAGGTTACCAACATCTGAGATGAAACATCATGTGCTTGTTCTGACATACCTGATACAGGTGGGTATGGGTTTTGCATCTCCTGCTCCATGCACTGGTGGAGGTGGAGGTGGTTCATGTGGTCTGACTAAGACCCTTTCCTCAGCTCTCGTCAGAAGCTCACTCATCTGACTAAACGGCAAGGCAGAAAGCGAGTAAGATCCATCCATATGATCCACATATGTCTGCGGTCTAAAAAATACATACAGTATCAGTGTATTTTTCTTGAATTATTGGTGAAGTAAAATGTTCTACATGAGATATTGAAGGTTTATCCTTTGAATGCCAATATTTTAACTACTTTAAGAAACTTCTTTCAGAAATTTATTACATTTATCCTGCTTTTAAAACACAGAATGCTGCTCACAACGCAACCTTTCCTTGCTGATTCAGGTTATTATGATGACCTTCAGTTATTTTATTATTTTATAATATAATACTAATTCAATTCACAAGGGTGAAAAGTATTACTTTCATAATCTGATAAACAAGAAAAGAAAAGAACTTTCAGCCAATTGTGTTCAAAGCTATCTGCCTCTATTTAATTTTTTTCTTTACAATAAGATGCCAATGAAAACAAGCTAGAATATGAAAACTGGAATTTTCTACCACCAGAATATCCTGCTGTTCTTTTAAACCTAAATGACTTCCAAGTGTCTGGCACCCAAGGGAGATAGGTCTGTGATACCAGTAGCACAGACATGGCTAACTACATTGTTTTTGTCTTTTTGCTGTTTTCAAAGGTGCTAGGGTACTCAGAAAATAGCTGCGTAACATAATAAAATGTGACTTAAGTCAGATTTAAGCAAAATTTTAGATACCTTGAGCATGTGAAGACATAAATATTTACTGACTGTAGTGCATGCTGGAGACAAAGCTGGATTTAAAAGATGTGTACAAAGCAAGTTAGAAATTATTATATTTACACAACTGGGTAGGCTCAATACCTCAATCACTTAACAGTGATTAGAAATAAATGTCTGTCTACAGATTATTAATTTTTTAAAAAATCAATCCTTTCAGTCTCTTTCTTTCAGTACTACATATGGATAGTACCTTATATGTATATTACTCCTAAAATAGGCCAAAATAATTTACACTTATGACCCAATAATTTACATGTATTATTCGAAAGAAAGTCTTAAGTTCTTTTCCATTCAAAAATCAGTAACTATAAAACATATAATAATAACTATAATCAACTGTACACAAATCTCTTCACAGAGAGATGCTAGTATAATGTTTGTTAGGGTTGCATATTAGTTAGATAGGGTCCCTGGCCACTGAGAAAGGAAAAGGACCTATTGCATATTTCTGCAAAAGGGGATGAGTAATTTTGTTTTGAAAGTCCTGATATATCTGAGGTGGAAGATGTGGCATAGAAAGGAAGTCAGGGGAAAGAAAAAGGAACAAAATATAACCCCCTTCCAACTCCTATTTTATATGCAGTGAATCAATAATACTTCAAAAAAAAAATCCAGACCCCATTACTCTATTATGAAATTCTAACAGACTCTGCCTGAACTACTGAGAGTGAGCTGAGACCTCATATGAAAGTTAAAACATTGAAGATCATCTACTCCAACCACTTCTTTCTACAGATGAGAAAACTGAAGTCCGGGTACAAAAATGATCTGCCCAAGATCAGACTTCAATAGGCTCACAATGGTCAGGGTTTCAAAATCAACTCAATACTTATAGAACAGAGTCTGTCAATTCCACAGTTCAGGACCTAAGACTTAGACATATAGATATTAGAAATAAAGCCAGTGTTTTACCATTAATTTTGTTTAAAAAAACAAACAAAAGAAAATAAACCTTGTTTCAAAATGAGAGGCTGGGCCATTAGCAACTTCAATATGCTTATGTAAGAGATTAGCATCATCTTCAGCCAGCTCTGGACCTTGGGCCAGCTTCTGCCATTCTCTCCGCCTGTCATGAGGTGCTCTTGGCACTTTTTCTGGTTCATGAGGACGATCTAGATTTTTCTGCTATAACAGATGTATTGAAACAAAGCCAAATGCTGAAGTACTACGTTTTTAAAAAGAGGTTATAACAACGAAAATAGAATTCTAACATCAGTATTGAAAAAGACAATGTCATCATAATATAGTAAAAGTAACAGAGATACAGTTCATTTGTGCATTCAGAGTTAAATCTTAGCTAGTTTGTTTGTAATCCCACTTTCGAATGCTTTTTTAACCTTTAAATGAAATTGATGTACCAGATAAAAATAGTATGTCTACATAATAAAACTTGAGGTCAGAAAGTCCTTTCAGATGAAAACAGATTCATCAACTCTGCTCCCACATTATTAGTTTTTGCTATAATGAGTGAAATTTCTACAATTAAAGGCACTGCCTACCTCTAGCCAAAACCTGAAAATTTACTAAGGTTATATTATCTGAGAAACGACTAATTAGCTAGCCAATACATTAGAAAAAAATCCAATTACCCAATTAAACCATAATAACTGTCACTCAACAGAAAATAGGGTATTTGAAAAATAAAACAAAAAGTGATTCCAACTGTGGGAGAAAAAGTATAGAAAGAAACCAAAGGGGCCAAGCAGGTAACATACGTGAATAAAAAGAGCCAGATATAAGATGAGGCCTGCACTGAACTAGACGGGTATGTCCATCTAAGGCATTCCAGTTCAAAAATTTAAAAACCACTGTGTTTGTCAAACAAAACTGCTTGCAGGCATAGTCTGGGCTACCAGTCACCAGTCTGCAAACTCTGGCTAGAACACTGGTACACTGTCTAGTGCAGAAAATAATAACATGTAGGCATTTTGGGGAAGAGCAGGGAGAGCAGAGATAGCTATAGAAGAAACAGAGGGATGATAAAGACAAACTTTGCCACCTTCATAATTCTGCCTAAATCCAACTTTGCTTCCTCCTTCTATATTTCTAGTTATCATTAACATGGAATAAAACAGATCCAAGTGAATTTTATTAGAAAGTAGAAAATGATAATACAGCAGACAGGTAACAGGAATTTAGTGAGACTGTTATAAGCTTTCCATTTAGGATATGCTCTGTGGTAAGAAAATATTAACTTAATCTACTTTACCAATATCTGTACAATATTCCTTTGTTCTGCGTTAGCAGAATGCCTTTCTCTTCCCTGGACCACTTAGTTCTTATTTGTTCGTCAAGATTCATTATAAGCTTTGTTGAAGTGTTTATCAGCCCCGTCCTCCCTAAAGCAGGTGCTATTTTGTGCTACTCAAACCCTCCATGCATACCTCTCTGTTAGGTGGGTATTTATCACACCATATTATAATAACCTAATTGTTCATTTGCTCCCCATTAGACTGTGATCTTTCTGCGTGGTTATAAAGACTTCAGTATTTGACCATATGGACCAAATAAAATAAAACTGTCAAAGTACAGAATTAATAAAGTCCCACATATGCAACAAATCACAAATACATGAAAACTAACTTCAATTTTTTGAAATACCTTCTGCTTCCTCTTTTCCTTCCTCTTATCCTCCGTATCTTGTAACATTTTTTCTTTCCATAGATCAAAGAAATATGAAGGATTGGTATAAAACTTCAAACCTTCTTTACCATCATCTCTGAAGTATAAAATATCAATTAAAATATACATTAGTAAGACTTAGAGAGGCAATAGGAATAGAAGTAATTTTACTAAAATTGTTTCCTCTTACATTAACAAAATATAGCATGTGTAAAAATATTGGCAAAATAAATGAGAATATGCACCAATAGAACATTTCTCACAAATCAGACAGGAAACTTCTGGAAAACCAGAAGTTTTTCAGAGTTGGTATTAATAATTTAAAGGTACAACTGGACAATTTTCATCCCTAACTTCTGCTGAATGCCAAGTTTTCTATAAGTCCTGTAATTACAAATGATTCTGCCAAAGAGAAAAGCCTGAAAGGACAACAGAACAGAGAAACTATACAGGGTTTCTGCCAATACTCTAATTTACTTATCATCTTACCAAATCCAAAAAATATCACCAAATAGTCATTCTAATAGTAATAGTTATATCCAATGCCTTGCATACTGACAAATAGTTTCAAATAACTATCCAAATACCATTTTATTCAGGACACGTGTTGTGCCTCTTAAATCACCCATTTAACAATTCATGTGAAAGACTCCAAAGAAAGGCTGAATAAGTCCAGAGTTTTTAAATGGTAAAAAAAATTTAAAAACAGATACTACATATTCAATACACAGATATTTAATGCAAAGATCAAGAGTAGACAAGAACCAGAAAAAAACAATATTTTATTAATGTGGTGGGATTTTGAACTCTTTATTTTTTCTTTTCCATCTAATTAGAAATTAAATTAAAAAGACAATAACAACTCCTTGTCTCTTCATATTCATGTTTGCCATTGGCTTTTCTTAAAAACACCTGTCAAAACAACTCCTTTGAGTAAGTCTTGTTTTTTGTATGCCCAAACCTTGGGAACTCACCTAGTGAATAAAGCAAAGGTTTTCTAAAGGTGGTGGATAAGGAGGGTTCTCTGCATTGCTCAGGAGACCAGTGAAATAAAAAATGTTTGGGGATTTAGCATTTAAAGGTAGACTGCTACATATCTGAACTTGAAGTCTGAAATAAATAACCGGCCTTCTTACTTATTAGCGTACTGACCTGTAAGGAGTGAGTATATTGAGAGGTGGAGGCTGTTCACAAACATCGTACGTCTCCTGTAATGGAACAGGCAAAGTCCTGCGGTCGAAAAGCTGCTGATCTTGAACTGTAGAACTTCGGAAAGCTTTTCTCATGGTTATATCTTGCAAAGACACTAAAACAAAAATCCAAAATGTATTGTTTTATTTTACTAAGATGATTTAACATAAGGACAAATTCATATACCGTATTTGTTTAAAAGTCAGAAGGTCATGACTGTTAGTGGCTTATGAATCAGGAACCATATTTTAAATGTTCTATCACTATATGCCACATCATTTTGTGCTTTATTTTTCCAATTAGATGGGTTTTAATGCAACCTCTGATTTCTAAGGCTCTAATGACACCTGAAGCATATGCTACATTTCCCATCAAGTGCACCTTTTCCTTTTCTCTCCTTGCCGTCCCCAGTCCCCACCAACCTACATTTTCCTCTTTTTTTCTATAATCTTTTTTCCATCTCCCTTTATTACTTTTATTTAGCTTATACCAATAACACTGAAGGAACTACTTAGTTATCAGTGGCATTCTGGGCTAAATGCACTATTGCCCTCTATGCTTTAAGTATGCTATAAGTATGATACATGGACTATAAAGTTAAAACAAACTTATTGTAAAGAAAATTAAGTTTTCAAGTACTGGGCAATCTGTACTGTTGTCTATTTCACTTATCTTTTATCTTGTTCTATAAGGGTCTGCAATTAACTACAAGTTCTTGAAGACTGAGGCTATCTTGTACATTAGTTTCTCCAGTAAGTTAACACAGCCCCATCATACATATGAGGATTTAAAATAACTTCATTTGCTCAGTTTCTTTTGGACTGTGCAGCATGTTAAAATAAAAAATTTACCAAAATACTAGATTTTTTACTCTTAGAGTGATTTCTTGATATTAAAAAATTAGGTGATTTTTTAACATATCTAATATGGGTTTTAGTACAAATGCCTTATACCATAGAAAGGTCAGTATTAAATAATCATAACAATTCTTAAATTATTTTTCTCCCTAAAATAGTATCTCTTTCATCCTTACAAATAAAATTCACTCAACATGAATGTTTGGGTCTATGAAATAAGTGGAGCAATGAGGCTGGCTATGCAATAGCCACAACATGACTGCATTCCCAGCAATTCCACTTCTGACTTAAAAACACCAAAATAAAATTCAGAGAAGGAAAAAAGTTTTTTTCCCACTATCACTAAAGAGTAGTATGAGAGATACTTAATGAGTATAAACTATAGTGTTAGATGCTTTCACTAATTTTTACTTAAGCTTTATAACAATTTAATGGGATAGGAATTATTATTCCATTTTTAAACATAAGAAAATAGAAAATATTATATAACTGGCCCAAGGTAAAATGGTTAATAAGCAGTAGAGCCAGAACAGAAAACGCAGATCTGTCTGCCTTTGAGGCTAATCTCTCTGCCACAGTACCACATGCTGTTCCTCTGGCTCCTATCAGAAGTGGCCTCTGTTTTCTGCAATCAAAATGGATCAATTTTTGCTACCCTCCTACCCCACTTATTAACTGTAAGTATGAAACCTAGTGTTTGATTTCCCAAAACTGTCTTAGTAAAGGATATAAAGAACATGTAAAGTAATAAGCATTTTTCTATCTTCAGCTCCTTTCATTTATCATTTCTCTCATTTGTTAACAGACCAATGTGACAAAGCCCCTTCCAGTTGCCAACAATGACATCTGATATTACTTAGTGTTATATAACACAGTAAGTCAGCACAATATGTTTGTAAACATAACTGAATTAAAGATAATGGTACAGAGCTTTGTTTAAAGACTCAGTTTTTTACCCTTTCTAAATTACTGTTACTTACTATTTAATGGTAATTAAAAATCCCAAAATATTGATATTACATTCTATAATTTATTATTCTACTCATAATGTTATTTTATGTGAACTTTAACTGAGTTAAAAAATCTAGGTAAAATAACTTTGAAAATTCCTCTATTCAACATCCCCATGACAATTTCAAATTAAGTAGTTCAACGTTTTAGATTCTGAATTCTTTCCCAATGCTCCATATAATTTTAAAGGAAACTGAATAATTCTGATAGTTGTTGGCACATTAAGAATTTTTTAAAACACTTAAACACACCTTAAGTTATTTACTAGTATCTGTATTTTCATTTTCAATTTTAATGGGAATGCTAAAATACCTGTTAAAATTTAACAGTATTTTCAAACTAAATATTAATTTTTATTTGTTACATAAAAGAACTGCCTGTATATTTCTATATTTTTAGATGAAATGTACTTGTAACTTACATGTTTAAATTATTTAAAAAAGAAATTTTGGATATAAATGACATATTTGAAAGTATGGCCATAAATTTTTTTTTAATATTAGCAATGATTTTTATCTCAAGAATTTCATGACGTATAACAATATACATTGTATACATTATAATATACACAAACATGTTTCAAGGGATACCACCAGTAAAAAACAACCGACAGAATGAGAGAAAATCTTTTCAAATCATAAGATTTGGGACTTGGGTCCATAATATATATAGAATTTGCGTAACTCAACAATCGCAAGAAAAATAATCCGAATTAAAAATGGGAAAAGGATCTGAACAGATATTTCTCCAAAGAAGATACACAAATGGCCAGTAAGTCATTTAAACCCTGTTTTGTTTTTTTAAGTTTTATTATTCTTTTTATTAATTTTTTTTTTACATTTATACATCACTGTGAATTACATTTGACTGTAGTTTTATTAAAGGAAGAAACACATTTTTACTATCTATTTCTGTTAGATTTTTGGTACAATGTAAAGTCAGGTTATAGATCCAGCCCTTTGCACAAAAATAGAATCATTTTTGTCTTAGTTGCTTTTAACTGAACTAGTTGCAGTTGTCAACATTTAAAAACAAGAGGTAAGAGATAAAAATCTAGATACCTGGCTTCTTGGACAAAAGAAAGATCTGGCATGACTACACTGACTTCACCTCATTTCATGTCACCCACATGCCAACAATCTGCTCCCTGTTTTGTACACAGTCTCAAAATCGCGCACTTGGTCCACTTCACTCAGAGTAACCTGGGTGTAAATCCTGGTTTTAAGTCCTAGCTCCACCACTTTCCTGCTTGGAGACTCGATTCTAAGTGGCTTATAAGCCATGAGAAGATGCTCAACATCATTAGTCATCAGGCAAATGCCAATACATTCTACAAAATGAACCAATATTGAAAACATTAGGCTTAGAAAGAAGCCAGTCACAAAAGACCATATATTGCATGATTCCACTTATTTGAAACGTCCAGAATAGGCAAATCCATAGAGACAGAAAGCAGATTAGTGATTGCTGGAGGCTACGGAGAAGGGGAGATGGGAAGTAACTAGTGTTGGATATAGGGTTTCTTTTTGGGGTGAGGAAAATGTTCTAAAACTGACTGTGGTGATAGTTGCATAACTCGGTGAGAATACTAAAAACCACTGAATCATACACTTTAACTTTAGACGAGTTAATTGTAGGGTGTATGAAATATATTTCAATAAAGCTGTTTTTTTTTTAAAGTACTGTCTTGGTTTTTTCTCATATCCAGACCTATGAGTTTATATCTTTGCATGTAGAGGAAACTTAGCATAGTTAAGTACTCACCTCTCCTTATTCAGGCATTAAATTATGTCAGAAGTTGGTTCAATCACTAAAACAGCCATCATTATATTCTACCTTTTGCTTTTTTCAGCGATATCCTTTAATTTTTTTTTTTTTGGTACACGGGCCTCTCACTGTTGTGGCCTCTCCCGTTGCGGAGCACAGGCTCCAGACGCGCAGGCTCAGCAGCCATGGCTCACGGGCCCAGCCGCTCCGCGGCATGTGGGATCTTCCCGGACCAGGGCACGAACCCGCGTCCCCTGCATCGGCAGGCGGACTCGCAACCACTGCGCCACCAGGGAAGCCCTCCTTTAATATTTTTACTGTTCAAGTTTAGATCTATTATATAACTTACATTTATAATAAAAATGTTATTCCACAAAAAATATTTTGAACAGAGGATTATAAGAGATTCACATTAAATAATACTCTAGGGTAGATAAGTGAAAATTACGTTCTTAGTAGTTTCAGTTTTCCTTCTTAAAAAATAAACAAAACAGAAAGAGGCATTTGAGAAACACCACCACTCAATGTTTTCTATCAAGGCATGAAATGTTTTACCATTAAACTTTCTACCATTATTATTTTTTTAAACCTAATATCCCTAGCTTAATATCTCAGCATAGAACACTTTTGTCCTATATACTGGCAATTTGGGAACTTTTTTTTTCTTTTGGAAATGTTGATTTAAATTGGGAAGTAACATTGAAAGAACGAGATCAGATTCTAGCAGTTTAGCAATATGCACACACACAGGTATATTAAAAGGAATTGCATTCTTAAACAATCAAACCTAAGAATTTCAGGTAATTTTCAAATTATTTCTAAGACAAATGTATACAAACAAATTATAAGAGAGAAAAGACAAAGAAACTGGAGGAAGAGTCTGGCCAAAAAAATTTTATGTCAAAAAATGAAGAGCTATTTAATATACAAAAAGAAGAGGTAAAAAAGGGGAAAAAAAGCTTCCCTGGTGGCGCAGTGGTTGAGAGTCCGCCTGCCGATGCAGGGGACACAGGTTTGTGCCCCGGTCCGGGAAGATCCCACATGCTGCGGAGCGGCTGGGCCCGTGAGCCATGGCCGCTGAGCCTGCGTGTCCGGAGCTTGTGCTCCACAACGGGAGAGGCCACAACAGTGAGAGACCCACGTACCGCAAGAAAAAAAAAAAAAAGAAAAAAGAAAAAAAGAGGAGAAAACCCAGGAGACTCATGCTAATGGCATTTATACATAAGCCACCAATCTATTACAACATGTACAACAAAGGTCGTGGGTAAAAAAGTTGTGTAGTAAATTCCTTTTTTTTTTTAACATCACTATTGGAGTATAATTGCTTTACAGTGGTGTGTTAGTTTCTGCTGTATAACAAAGTGAATCAGTTATACATATACAAATATCCCCATATCTCCTCCCTCTTGCATCTCCCTCCCACCCTCCCTATCCCACCCCTCTAGGTGGACACAAAGTACCGAGCTGATCTCCCTGACTATGCAGCTGTTTCCCACTACCTATTTTACATTTGGTAGTGTATATATGTCCATGACACTCTCTCACTTCATCCCAGGTTACCCTTCCCCCTCCCCACGTCCTCATGTCCATTCTCTACATCTGTGTCTTTATTCCTGTCATGCCATTAGGTTCTTCAGAACCAGTTGTTTTTTTTTTTATTTTAGGATTCCACATATATATGTGTTAGCATATGGTATTTGTTTTTCTCTCTGAATTACTTCACTCTGTATGACAATCTCTATGTCCATTCACCTCACTACAAATGACTCAGTTTCAATTCTTTTTATGGCTGAGTAATATTCCATTGTATATATGTGCCACATCTTCTTTATCCATTCATCTGTCGATGGACACTTAGGTTGATTCCATGTCCTGGCTACTGTAAATAGAGCTGCAATGAACACTGTGGTACATGACTCTTTTTCAACTATGGTTTCCTCAGGGTATGTGCCCAGTATTGGGATTGCTGGGTCGTATGGTAGTTCTACTTTTAGTTTTTCAAGGAACCTCCATATTGTTTCCAATAGCGGCTGTATCACTTTACATTCCACCAGCAGTGCAACAGGGTTCCCTTTTCTCCACACCCTCTCCAGCATTTATTGTTTCTAGATTTTTTGATTTTGGCCATTCTGACTGGTGTGAGGTTATACCTCGTTGTAGTTTTGATTTGCATTTCTCTAATGATTAATGATGTTGAGCATCCTTTCATGTGTTTGTTGGCAATCTGTATATCTTCTTTGGAGAAATGTCTATTTAGGTCTTCTGCCCATTTTTGGATTCGGTTATTTTTTTTTTGATATTGACCTGCATGAACTGCTTGTATATGCTGGAGATTAATCCTTTGCTAGGTGCTTCATTTGCAAATGTTTTCTCCCATTCTGAGGGTTGTCTTTTGGTCTTGTTTATGGTTTCCTTTGCTGTGCAAAAGCTTTGAAGTTCAATTAGGTCCCATTTGTTTATTTTTGTTTTTATTTCCATTTCTCTAGGAGGTGGGTCAAAAAGGATCTTGCTGTGATGTATGTCATAGAGTGTTCTGCCTATGTTTTCCTCTAAGAGTTTGATAGTTCCTGGCCTTACATTTAGACCTCTAATCCATTTTGAGCTTATTTTTGTGTATGGTGTTAGTGAGTGTTCTAATCTCACACTTTTACATGTACCTGTCCAGTTTTCCGAGCACCACATATTGAAGAGGCTATCCTTTCTCCACTGTACATTCCTGCCTCCTTTATCAAAGATAAGGTGACCATATGTGCATGGGTTTATCTCTGGGCTTTCTATCCTGTTCCATTAATCTATCTTTCTGTTTTTGTGCCAGTACCATACTGTCTTGATTACTGCAGCTTTGTAGTATTGTCTGAAGTCAGGGAGCCTGATTTCTCCAGCTCCAGTTTTCATTGTCAAGATTGCTTTGGCTATTCAGGGTCTTTTGTGTTTCCATACAAATTGTGAAATTTTTTTTCTAGTTCTGTGAAAAATGCCAGTGGTAGTTTGATAGGGATTGTATTGAATCTGTAGATTGCTTTGGGTAGTAGAGTCATTTTCACAATGTTGATTCTTCCAATCCAAGAACATGGTATATCTCTCCACCTGTTTGTATCATCTTTAATTTCTTTCATCAGTGTTTTGTAATTTTCTGCATATAGGTCTTTTGTCTCCTTAGGTAGGTTTATTCCTAGGTATTTTATTCTTTTTGTTGCAATGGTAAATGGGAGTGTTTTCTTGATTTCATTTTCAGATTTTTCATCATTAGTGTATAGGAATACCAGAGATTTCTGTGCATAAATTTTGAATCCTGCTACTTTACCAGATTCATTGATTAGCTCTAATAGTTTTCTGGTAGCATCATTGGCATTCTCTATGTATAGTACCATGTCATCTGCAAACAGTGACAGCTTTACTTCTTCTTTTCCAATTTGGATTCCTTTTATTTCTTTTTCTTCTCTGATTGCTGTGGCTAAAACTTGCAAAACTATGTTGAATAATAGTGGTGAGAGTGGGCAACCTTGTCTTATTCCTGATCTAAGTGGAAATGGTTTCAGTTTTTCACCATTGAGGACAGTGTTGGCTGTGGGTTTGTCATATATGGCCTTTATTATGTTGAGGAAAGTTCCCTCTATGCCTACTTTCTGGAGGGTTTTTAAAATAAATGGGTGTTGAATTTTGTCGAAAGCTTTCTCTGCATCTATTGAGATGATCATATGGTTTTTCTCCTTCAATTTGTTAATATGGTGTATCACATTGATTGTTTTGCATATATTGAAGAATCCTTGCATTCGTGGAATAAACCCCACTTGATCATGGTGTATGATCCTTTAATGTGCTGTTGGATTCTGTTTGCTAGTATTTGGTTGAGGATTTTTGCATCTATGTTCATCAGTGATACTGGCCTGTAGTTTTCTTTCTTTGTGACATCTTTGTCTGGTTTTGGTATCAGGGTGATGGTGGCCTCGTAGAATGAGTTTGGGAGTGTTCCTCCCTCTGATATATTTTGGAAGAGTTTGAGAAGGATAGGTGTTAGCTCTCCTCTAAATGTTAGATAGAATTCGCCTGTGAAGCCATCTGGTCCTGGGCTTTTGTTTGTTGGCAGATTTTTAATCACAGTCTCAATTTCAGTGCTTGTGATTGGTCTGTTCATATTTTCTATTTCTTCCTGATTCAGTCTTGGCAGGTTGTGCATTTCTAGTATTTGTCATTTTCTTCCAGGTTGTCCATTTTATTGGCATAGAGTTGCTTGTAGTAATCTCTCATGATCTTTTGTATTTCTGCAGTGTCAGTTGTTACTTCTCCTTTTTCATTTTTAATTCTATTGATTTGAGTCTGCTCCCTTTTTTTCTTGATGAGTCTGGCTAATGGTTTATCAATTTTGTTTATCTTCTCTTGGAACCAGCTTTTAGTTTTATTGATCTTTGCTGTTGTTTCCTTCATTTCTTTTTCATTTATTTCTGATCTGATCTTTATGATTTCTTTCCTTCTGCTAACTTTGGGGGTTTTTTGTTCTTCTTTCTCTAATTGCTTTAGGTGGAAGGTTAGGTTGTTTATTTGAGATGTTTCTTGTTTCTTAAGGTAGGATTGTATTGCTATAAACTTCCCTCTTAGAACTGCTTTTGCTGCATCCCATAGGTTTTGGGTCATCATGTCTCCACTGTCATTTGTTTCTAGGTATTTTTTGATTTCATCTTTGATTTCTTCAGTGGTCACTTCATTATTAAGTAGTTTATTGTTTAGCCTCCATGTGTTTGTATTTTTTACAGGTCTTTTCCTGTAATTGATATCTAGTCACATAGCATTGTAGTCAGAAAAGATACTTGATACAATTTTAATTTTCTTAAATTGACCAAGGCTTGATTTGTGACCCAAGATATGATCTATCCTGGAGAATGTTCCATGAGCACTTGAGAAGAAAGTGTATTCTGTAGTTTTTGGATGGAATGTCCTATAAATATCAGTTAAGTCCTACTGGTCTAGTGTGTCGTTTAAGGCTTGGGTTTCATTATTTATTTTCATTTTGGATGACCTGTCCATTGGTGAAAGTGGGGTGTTAAAGTCTCCTAATTTTATTGTGTTACTGTCGATTTCCCCTTTTATGGCTGTTAGCATTTGCCTTATGTATTGAGATGCTCCTCTTTTGGGTGCATAAATATTTACAATTGTTATATCTTCTTCTTGGATTGATCCCTTGATCATTATGTAGCATCCTTCTTTGTCTCTTGTAATAGTTTATATTTTAAAGTCTACTTTGTCTGATATGAGAATTGCTACTCCAGCTTTCTTTTGATTTCCATTTGTATGGAATATCTTTTTCCAACCCCTTTCAGTCTGTATATGTCCCTAGGTCTGAAGTAGGTTTCTTGTAGACAGCATATATACGGGTCTTGTTTTTGTATCCATTCAACCAGTCTATGTCTTTTGGTTGGAGCATTTAATCCATTTACATTTAATATAGTTATCTATGTCTATGTTCCTATTATCATTTTCTTGATTGTTTTGTTGGTATTTTCCTTCTCTTGTGTTTACTGCCTAGAGAAGCTCCTTTAGCATTTGTTGTAAAGCTGGTTTGGTGGTGCTGAATTCTCTTAGCTTTTGCTGGTCTGTAATGGTTTTAATTTCTCCATTGAATATGAATGAGATCCTTGCTGGATAATCTTTGTTGTAGATTTTTCCCTTTCATCACTTTAAATATGTCCTGTCACTACCTTCTGGCTTGTAGAGTTCCTGCTGAAAGATCAGCTGTTAACCTTATTGGGATTCCCTTGTATGTTATTTGTTGCTTCTCCTTTGCTGCTTTTTTTTCTTTGTATTTAATTTTTAATAGTTTGATTAATATGTGTCTTGGCATGTTTCTGCTTGGATTTATCCTGTATGGGACTCTCTGCACTTCCTGGACTTGACTATTTCCTTTCCCATGTTAGGGAAGTTTACAACTATAGTCTCTTCAAATATATTCTCAGTCCCTCTCTTTTCTCTTCTTCTTCTGGGACCCCTATAATTCGAATGTTGGTGCGTTTAATGTTGTCCCAGAGGTCTTGAGACTGTCCTCAATTCTTTTCATTCTTTTTCTTTATTCTACTCTTTGGTAGTTATTTCCACTATTTTGTCTTCCAGGTCACTTATCTGTTCTTCTGCCTCAGTTATTCTGCTACTGATTCCTTCTAGAGAATTTTTAATTTCATTTATTGTGTTGTTCATCATTGTTTGTTTGCTCTTTAGTTCTTCCAGGTCCTTTTTAAACATTTCTTGTATTTTCTCCATTCTATTTGCAAGATTTTGGATCATCTTTACTCTCATTACTGTGCATTCTTTTTCAGGTAGACTGCCTATTTCCTCTTCATTTGTTTGGTCTGGTGTGTTTTACCTTGCTCCTTCATCTGCCGTGTATTTATCTGTCTTATCATTTTGCTTAAGTTACTGTGTTTGTGGTCTCCTTTTTGCAGGTTGCAGGTTCGTAGTTCCTGTTGTTTTTGGTGTCTGCTCCCAGTGGGTAAGGTTGGTTCAGTGGGCTGTGTAGGCTTCCTGGTGGGGAGGGACTTGTGTCTGTGTTTTGGTGGATGAGGCTGGATCTTGCCTTTCTGGTGGGCAGGACTGAGTCCATCCGTGTGTTTTGGGGTGTCTGTGACCTTATTATGATTTTAGGCAGCCTCTCTGCTAATGGGTGGGGTTGTGTTCCTGTCCTGCTAGTTGTTTGGTATAGGGTGCCCAGCACTGTAGCCTGCTGGTCCTTGAGTGGAGCTGGGTCTTAACGTTGAGATGGAGATCTATGGGAGAGCTTTCACTGATATTATGTGGGGCTGTGAGGTCTCTGATGGACCAATGTCCTGAACTTGGCTCTCCCACCTCAGAGGCTCAAGCCTGACACCTGGCTGGAGCATCAAGATCCTGTCAGCCACACAGCTCAGAATAAAAGGGAGGAAAAAAAAAAAGAAATAAAGATAAAATAAAAATAAAATAAAGTTATTAAAATTAAAAAATTATTATTAAAAATAAAAAAGCAGGGCTTCCCTGCTGGCGCAGTGGTTGAGTCCGCCTGCTGATATAGGGGACGTGGGTTTGTGCCCCGGTCCGGGAAGATCCCACATGCCGCGGAGCGGCTGGGCCCGTGAGCCGTGGCCACTAAGCCTGCGCGTCTGGAGCCTGTGCTCCGCAATGAGAGAGGCCACAGCAGTGAGAGGCCCGTGTACCACAAAAAAAAAAAAAAAAAAAAAGTAATAGAAGAAAGAAAGAAAGAAGAGAGCAACCAAGCCAAAAAACAAATCTACCAATGATAAGTGCTAAAAACTATATGACAAAATAAAAACAAACAAAAAAAAACGGGCAGAACCCTAGGACAAATGGTAAAAGCAAAGCTATACAGACAAAATCACACAAAGAAGCACAGACATACACACTCAGAAAAAAAGGAAAAAAAATACATATATTAAGAAAAAAAAGGAAGAGAGCAACCAAATCAATAAACAAATCTACCAATGTTAATAAGCTCTAAATACTAAACTGAGATAAACATAAAACCAGAAACAAATTAGATGTAGAAAGCAAACCCCAAGTCTATAGTTCCTCCCAAAGTCCACTGCCTCAATTTTGGGATGATTCGTTGTCTATTCCGGTATTCCACAGGTTCAGGGTATGTCAAGTTGATTGTGGAGATTTAATTTACTGCTCATGAGGCTGCTGGGAGAGATTTCCCTTTCTCTTGTTTGTTTGCAGAGCTCCTGGGGTTCAGCTTTGGATTTGGACCCGCTCCTGCGTGTAGGTCATCTGAAGGCATCTGTTCCCCACCCAGACAGCATGTGGTTAAAGCAGCAGCTGATTAAGGGGCTGTGGCTCACTCAGGCCACTGGGAGGGAGGGCTACGGAATGCAGGGCGAGCCTGCGGCAGCAGAGACTGGCATGACGTTGCAACAGGCTGAGGCATGCTGTGTGTTCTCCTGGGGAAGTTGTCCCTGGATCACGGAACCCTGGCAGTGGCAGGCTGCAGAGGCTCCTGGGAGGGGAGGTGTGGATAGTGACCTGTGCTTGTACGAAGGCTTCTTGGTGGCTGCAGCAGCAGCCTTAGCATCTCATGCCCATCTCTGGCGTCCGTGCTGATAGCCGCGGCTTGCGCCCATCTCTTCTCTGGAGTTCATTTAGGTGGTACTCTGAATCCCCTCTCCTTGCACACCCCGAAACAATGGTCTCTTGCCTCTTCTGCAGCTCCAGACTTTTTCCCAGACTCCCTCCCAGCTAGATGTGGCGCACTAGCCCCTTCAGGCTGTGTTGACGCAGCCAACCCCAGTCCTCTCCCTCGGATCTGACCTCCAAAGCCCAAGCCTCAGCTCCCAGCCCCCACCTGTGCTGGCGGGTGAGCAGACAAGCCTCTCAGGCTGGTGAGTGCTGGTTGACACTGATTCTCTGTGCGGGAATCTCTCCGCTTTGCCCTCTGCACCCCTGTTGCTGCATTCTCCTCCGTGGCTCTGAAGCTTCACCCCCCCGCCCACCCCCCATCTCCTCCAGTGAAGGGGCTTCCTAGTGTGTGGAAAGTTTGCCTCCTTCACAGCTCCCTCCCAGAGGGGCAGATCTCGTCCCTATTCTTTTGTCTGTCTTTTCTTTTTTCTTTTGCCCTACCCAGGTACGTGGGGAGTTTCTTGCCTTTTGGGAGGTCTGAGGTTTTCTGCCAGCGTTCAGTAGGTGTTCTGTAGGAGTTGTTCCACATGTAGATGTATTTCCGATGTATTTGTGGAGAAGAAGGTGATCTCCACGTCTTACTCCTCTGCCATCTTGAAGGTCTCCCCCTGCCCCCCGAGGTGTAGTAAATTCATGTTTTGTGTGTGTGTGTGTGTGTGTGTGTGTGTGTGTGTATGTTTCTTTCATTAATTGAAGCACATTTCTCCCAGTTGTTTTTTTTTTTAATAAATTCATGTATAATAGTGTTCTTAAATATATCACTCATCCCACCTAACCAAAAACATACATGTGAAAGAAAATATAACATGAATAAACTTACATTCTTCTTCTTTAGGATCAAGCTGTGTAACACTAACAGATAAACGGTCCACACGTTCTTGTAATGAGTTAACTCTGAAGGAAAAACTATGTGCCTCATTGAATAATTCTCCAAATATATCTTCAGCATATTTACCTAAGCAAAAATGAAGCATATACCATAAAAGTTAATGTTATCTGAGATAAATATCAAACAATTTAACATTTAAAAACGCTGCCCCAATGAATTTGGTATTTACTTGAAAGTAGTTTAAATTTTAAACCCATCCTAAAGTAATCCAACTGTGACGGAGTGAGAAGAAAACACAAACCCTGGGAAATACAGTTTTAGATACTAGCTCTACCACTTCCTGGTAGGTGACTTGTGGCTAAGGAAATACTCTCCTGCTTTATCCCTATCTACACCTGTTGAGGGTTAGAGAGGTTATAATGTAAAGTACACATAAATAATACATCTCTAATCCCAATTCAGCAGTCATAAACAGACTGTACACTAGAACCGAATTTCAGGCCAAGTGGCAGAATCCAAGATATTTCATAAACCTAGTAGATGACCTAATCTCAGGTACACCCAAAATACAGATCCTGAAAATTTATGAGAGATATTTTATATTTTCTCTCATTCTAGTTTCTTAAAACATCATAAATCTAAAATCACTGAATTCCTCTAGTCATGTAAATTTCCATTACTGTAAAGAATAAGCCAAAATAATCCCATTCTAAAAGGAGAAATAAAAATTTCTATCTAGTAAATAAGCCAGGGAGAAGTTTTAGATGACCTATAATTTTAAAATGTTCAAGTGTATTTAGAACATATAAATAAATGCTCACAATATAAAGATAAGTCAATCACTATCTGTACCTTTGAATAAAAAAAAATTGATGGTCTTCCTAAATCAAGACATTTTAGACCCAAGCGTACAGTCTAGGTTAAATGTAGCTCAACAGTAAACTCTATAAGAGTCCTGTAACAGGGTACTAAATACTTATAGAATGAATTCATTAATCTCACCAGTTTACATTTGAACAATGGCTGTCTTTTTTTCAAAGCACTTCAATATATTATCAGTTAAATCAACAAAGGTTTACTGAGGGCTCACCCTGTGCCTGGTAGGTGTATTTCTTACTGAAGACACCAAGAAATAAAACATAAAATACCTGTCCTAGAAGATTTTATAATCTTTAGGGAAAAAATCATAACTTTAATCTCTCTATAATAAATTAAGAGAAAAAGGATAATTTTGTATATATTCATTCGCTCACATATATTCTTTAAGCCAAAATGACTGGGAATGTCTTATGTGCCAGACTGTGTACCAGATCCTGGAGATATAAAAATGATTGGACGAAGTTCTCTGCCACTGACGGGTTTTGAACAGAGGGAGAAACAAATATTTAAATAAACGTGAAAACCAATTTAATAAATAAGTCCAAATCTTTGTTCCATTCACTTTGAGGCCTTGACATCAATTTCCTCACCCATAAAACAGGAATAAAAATATCTCCTTCAAAGAAGTTATAAGAAAAGGAGAAAAAAGAAGGAGAGGATGGGGTGCAATTGTAGAGTACCTGATACAGGATAGGGGCTCAACAACAGGCAGCTCTTACTATAAAACGACGTAAAAGTCACAAAGCACAGAGAAAGAAGCATCTAAACGTTTGGGTGTGGGATGGTATTAGAGACACTTCCAGAGGCACAGAGTTTCTCTGGCAGATAAGGGAAGCATTCCATACATTTATTCATCAAATGTTAGGGATACAGAGATGGAAGAGACAATTTTAAACCTAAAAGAACTTAGTTTAATACACGGATCTTTAAGTTATAGTCTGTATACCACCTTAAATTACATGCAGATTTTTAATGCATTTGCATTTTTCTGGAAAGAGGGCCCACAGATTTTTCTTTTTTTTAACAGATTTTTTAAAAAGAGTTTACACTTTCCCCACCTCAGGTTTAAGCACCAAAGCACTGCAGTGGGTAAGATAAACAACCCCATCTGTTCTCTTTTCATATTCCTTCTTACTTTCCACATCTACCTCCTCCTTCCCTCCCAGAGACAGGTGAAAGGAATAAAGTTCACAATGTAAAACTAATTGTGTATGATATGAATTTCAACTAACCTTACATTTATTATACTATGTCTCTACTCAAGAATCTATGAGGTCTCATTACCTCTGATGTTAAAATCTAAATCCTCTCAGCTAACACTGTCCTCCATAATCAAGCTCCACCTTACATGTCTAATATCATTTGTCCCTTTAATCCCCCTCATATATTTATTTTTGCCTCCATTCATCTGCCTACTTCTACATGCAAGTTGAAATGCCTTCCTTCTTCATTCATCTCCAGTTTCCAAATTCTTTTGTTCCTTAAAGGCCCAATTCAATCCATATTTCATTCAGCAAGCCTCCTCTAATGACTTCACCTATGCCTATCTCCCTTTTCTCAGTTCCTATAATCTAAAACTCCTGATTTTAATTATATACATGCTCACACTGTTTGAAACTCACAGAATTCATAATATTAGACTCTTCAACTAAATGGGGTATGTTCTTTTTGGACAAGAAACATGTACCTTTATCACACAGCAAAATATTCAGTGTTATCTGTCCATTGTCTATCTATTACCTAATTAGTCTTATAGAGCCAATCTATTTATCCACCCTCTCACCCATCTACTTTCCTATCTATCTGTCAAATTTTCTATGATTGAGAACAAGAAGTAGGCTCTATCAGCTCATCTTGGTAGCATGAACTGACCATATTCAATAAGAGAAAGGCCTTGGGAAAAGAAAATGTAAAAGATCTCTCAGGTAATTAGAGTCCCAATGGTTGTTAAATAAGATGGCAATAAAATGGGGAAACTTTTGGTATAGCAAAAGAAATTTAAATAAAGTGAATTCTATGTTTTCAGTAATTATCTATTATAAAACAGAATTGTGTTCCGTTAGGAAAAACAACTGAACCAGATGCATATTTTTGCAAGGAAGAGGTCAGGACGATGTGCAGCTCCAAGCAATGATGAACTCTGGAGTTGACCTTCACTGCTGTGTGCAATAGCACTTTTGGTGTTAGGAATAGTACCAAAGTGAAAATCTGAATTACCTAGAACCATTCTGAATAGCCTAGCTTTCTAAGTAATTCAGAAATTATTTAATGCATTAATTATTATTTTAACTATTTTGGATGGAAACAAATGTAAAATCTACTCTAAGCTTTCCCGTCTTCTTAAATAAAAATTAAACATAATTTAACCTTTTATTGAGGACTTATAGTCATGAATTGATTATGAGAAACAACAGCTTTGAAATGTATAAGAATATTTGCTTTTACATTAAATGGCCTCTTTCCAGTTTTTATGTTGCTTTTTCCCTTATGTCACTTCTTCCTTTGCTATAAACTATATCTTTTGGTTGGCTTCAGTACTGTTTGCTTCTATTATCTCCCCACCCCCCACCCCCGCCCCGTATCTCCTCTTTTAATGCTCTGAAACATTAACGTTTGGAAACCACATCATAAACCCTGTCTGAATTACCAAAGTAAAAGTAAACAAGTTGGGAGAGGGATCAACTGGTTATTTTATGTGCATGGTCTTTAGTGCTTGGGCTTGTTTATTCTGGCTATCTAGAGGTCTTTTAAATTTAATTCCAGGTTCTCAACTATGTCACGTGGGAAAGCTGCCAGAGAGCTTAATTCTGGAGTGGTAAACTATTGTTACACCTTGCTACAATATTTTATGCTTTTTCTTTTTTCTTTTTTTAAATCTCTACAAACTGCTTAGAACATGCCTCTATAGTCTCTGATTCCAAGTTTGAAGTACTCAAAACCTAATTTAGTTATATCTTTACAATGTATTTCTATTTTCAGTCTGGCTACAACATGACCATGTGCTTGCTGACAGATGTTGCTTATATGGACTTTCTGTATCAAACTTGAAAATTCCTTAAATTTTCACCTTCAGATTATGTAAGAAACAGGTTAGTACTGCAAAACTGACACACATTAGTTCTAAATTCTACATTGAAAATATACCTAAAAGAAGTTGTTTATATTAGATCTAATATTCATTTTAATTTAAAGAAATATTTTAACCAAATTTATTAATGTCATTTCTATGCTCTTAACATGTATTCTAATATTAACAAGCTGATGTACCCATATACATATAGAATATATGAATTTTATATGAAGTTATGTTACGTTAATAGAATCTAACAGATCATAAAACCGATTAGTGCTAGCAAATGACTTTAAACAATATGGATAATCATATATTAATGTACTTTCTAGGCCTTTTCTTTTGACTTGTCTCCAAAGTACACTTTATATTGAATTTCTCAAGGAAGAAACAAGTAAACAATACATTAATGATTCACTGCTGATAACTAACCTGAAAAAAAAACCCCACCAAATGAGACAACAAATACACTTAAACTCAAAGAAACAGTCTTTTAATTTACTCCTACAACTATTTCATAGGCAATGTAGAAATTTAGTGCTCTCACCAAGAATATTCAAATATAACTTTTTATGTTGCTCTGACTACAAGTGTATGTCCAAATGCTCTCACTTGAAACAAATCAGATTAACAACATCTTTTTACCTTGTGCTAAGTAGTCAATTATAAAAAGAAAGGACAAAAGTTAAAAGGAAAAGAAAAGAGGAGCTAATCCTGCCTATAAAGCCAACCTATGTGGGTGGGTATGGCTGATAAATCTAGGACTACTTAGAGAAGATATGTAGACTAAAACCATCTTGTTTTATCTTTAAAATGAAATATAAATGTCTAATAAAAAGCTAATCCTTCAATTCAAAAGATAAACTATATTTAAAAAAAATTTTTCTAATATTACATTTAGAATAAATGGGAAATAATTTATTTAATTCCTTAACCTAGTAGCTCTGTTATGTAATCTTATAATGGAAACATACTGCCTGTCTCCTCCTCCCCTAACCTGTCCCTTCCACTGGCCTTTATTATCTGACCAACCTGCTTGCCTTCTGTCTGCCATCATGCTGCACTTGACTGATATCCTAATGTCCTTTAGACAACTCACCTGACTAACCTAAATCCTCTGACTAGTTAGTTACTATTCCACATCTTTCACTTTTAGATATTTGGTAATAAAAAAATATTTCCCTATGCTAGTAAGATATATATATATGTATATAAAGAGAGAGATACTAGCAACCCCAAACACAAATAGTTTAAGCCTCGAAAAAAGTAAATAGCGATAACAAGCAAGCAAAAGTACAACTTGAGCACCACCTTTTACAGACTGAATTATATTTTAAAAACAATCTCATTAATTCTTAACCATCATGTGATTCTGTTCCTAAAGATTCTATCCTTATTTCCCTTTCCCAGAGGAAACATGCAGGGGAAGAAGAAATGATTCTAAAACGCATTGATTTTACTTAAAATGACTACATTTTTCAAGATAACTTTGTACTCTTCTCATCAACTATCCCCCCCCCCTCCAAATTAATCACAAGAGTATCATCTTAATACCCTAAAGCACAACATTCTGGTTTACGAGTAGTATTTTTTTGCAGTACGTGGGCCTCTCACTGTTGTGGCCTCTCCCGTTGCGGAGCGCAGGCTCCGGATGCGCAGGCTCAGCGGCCATGGCTCACGAGCCCAGCCGCTCCGCGGCATGTGGGATCTTCCCGGACCGGGGCACGAACCCATGTCCCCTGCATCGGCAGGCGGACTCTCAACCACTGCGCCACCAGAGAAGCCAGCGAGTAATATTTTTAATTGATGTAAAAATACTTACTTAGGCTACTTAGTTGTCTAATTATATTTGCCAAGGAAATATTGGTTACACATTCCAGTTCATTCTTAATTCCTCTAGGCAGTGCTGTGTGGCACAAGTGCCTAGGATCGATGTTTCTTTTCACTAATGGCATCTTGAGATCAACCTCTATGGCAGTTCACCTGTAGGAAATCAAACAATAAATTAACACTTCAGTTGCGACCAACACAGAGTGAGACCTTATCTTTTTCATTTAATAATAAAATATTTGCTAGTATGAAGATGGTGAAAATGGAGTCACCGGGCTAAATGAATCAAAGTTGATTTGTTAACCATTTTTATCTTCAATTATTAGAATGTCAACATTATGTAAAATTTTTTTTTAAAAACTTACTTTCAATGTTAATTGCTTCATGGTGAATTCATAATCATCATCACTATTATTCTCCTAAAACCACTGATTTTACTTACTATACAACTAGGGGTTTTGTTCTAGAGAGTTAGTATGAAAGGTCCTCTGTAAGGAAGTATCTAAAAGGATTAAAGAAACTGCAAGAGTAGTATCAAAATTACACTTCCACATAAAATGTATCAGGCATTCAATAGCTCAGAAATCAGATAGTCCAAGTAGCCCTACATCCTCAATCTAATCAAAACCAACCAAATATTTAATTGATCAAATGGCTCAACCTTCTATGTATTACAGTCAGTCCTCACTTCCCAGGCTTCCCATATGCACTAATTTCAGCTTCCACATTTCGTTAAACAGTCCCCCAACAACATGGCTCCAACTTCACTTACCACAGTATACTAAGTGTGAGTAACTACATAAATACGAACTTCTTTGCTGGCACTTCACAGTTCACAGGTCACTATGTTAATAAGAGATGCACATCATTTCAGTGACCAATCACATCACTTCTTTTCAAAGTCTGTTGGTGATAGGTCACTTCTCATCTGTTACTCAGTTCACCTACAGACAGCAAAGCATGTAGCTGGTTTACCTTCTTGCCTCCCAGTGATAAACTCATATGAAATTTTACAAAATGGTAACTGAAAGAGGGAACTGGCCAACAAAGATAAAAGTGTGGCACAGAAAGGAAAAATGATGACACTGGAGTGAAATTCAAATTGAATATAAGTTGAGTAACAGAAAAAACAGCTGATTGCAGGAATGTTGTCACTGCCACTGTTTGAGAGACACAGATATGCAGTCAGAGGAATTTAGTGAAGGTGAAATTATTGATGTAAATGAGGAAAGTCGTTGTGACAAAAAGGAAGATGTCCCAGAAGAAGTGACAACAGCAAAAAACTTCACAATAAAGGAATTCTTGGAGATATTTCATGACACTGAAAGTGCAAAGGATAAAGTGTTGGAAGCTGATCCAAATTTAGTAGAAAAGAGTAAGAAAATTTACCATGGGACAGAAAAGATGCTTACTCTACTAGCTCTGTTTTTCTAAGTTATACAAGGAAAAGGCAAAGCACTGTTCAAGCTACTCTTGGTTAAGGTTTTTACAAAGAAATAAAGCACTATAATTCTAATTGTTTCTAATGTTTCATATTACATTATACTAAATTAATATTAGCTTTACTAATTTTTTCATTTCCCTATATATTTATAACCAAGATAGAAGAATTTTTAATGTTTTGACAAAAATTTTTAAAGATTATGGAACAACTGTTATTTTTTTCCCACTGATCATTAAGATCATTTTGTACAGTTTTATCTTGTATGGTCATCTTTTTTTCTTTTTGGTCCCACACTACCATACAAAGTGAGGACTGCCTATACTTACCTACTGGTAAACAATGTTTACTGAAGGAAGGCATTTAGTATTTACTGAGTTTTAATCACTACCAAATGGAAAGTTTTGGATAAATCTCATTGCATTTAAGTGTTACTCATCACCATTCTTTAAAAACAAACTTTTACATGAAATCTGTCCTCTTTGACCTGTTTGCTCAGCATTCTCTCTACAATTTTAAACCTTTTTACAATTGTACAACATGAAACATGTAGGAAAAAAAGTATACAAAATTGTGCAGCTCAATGATTTAAGCCCCTAGCAAGCTAACATAAGAAATAAAAATCCCAGAACGGTCCCACTTTGGTCTCCTCCCCAGTCACCCTCGCTTCCTTTCTCCCCAAAGGTAACCATTATTCTGACTCTTACAATACATATTTCCTTGTTTTTCTTTATACTTTCACACCTTAAGCAGATAACTCTAAACACTGTAGTTCTGTTTTTATTGCTTTTTGAAGTTTATGTGAATAGAACCATATGATATGTATTATTATTTTGTGTCTTACCCTTTACAGTCAACATATTTGTAACATTCATCCATGTTGCTTTGTGTAACCATAGGATGTTCATTTTCAATGCTGTAAGATATTCCACTGTATAACTACACCGCAATTTATTTACACATTCTAATGTTGCTATTATATACATGAGTGTTTCCAGTTTGAAGCTATTATGAATAACATGAACATTGTACATGAACATTCAGGTACAAGTCTTACAAATGTGTCTTATCTACACATTTCTGTTGGAAATATACTTAGGAGAATAGCTTGGTTAAGGATATGCACAGCTTGAACTTTAGGAGACGATGTCAAACTGTTCCAAGAGCGACTGTACTAATGTATACTCCTTTCAGCAGTGTAAGAGGCTGCTGCTGCTCCACATCCTCACAACACTCGGTACTGTCAGTTTTAAAAAATCTAGCAATTCTTGTAGGTAAATTGTGATAACTTACTGCAGTTTTATGTTTTCCCCAGTTACTGAGAGTTTATGCACCTTTTCACGTGTTTATCTTTTGGATTTTTCTCATCTGAGAAGTGCCTAGTCAATGCTCTTGCCCACTTTCTATTTACCATTTGTTGTGTTAGGGTTGATTTGTAGGAACACTGGATATGAGCCATTTAAAGGTTATATATGATGAAAACATCTTCTCTTGTGTCACTTGCTATTTCATTCTCTTGATGTCTTTTATGAGAAAGTGATGGAATTTATCACTCTTTTTCTTTTTGGTTTAGTATGAAAGCATAGGTTTTTTAAAATGTATTTATTTATTTATTATTATTTACATCTTTATTGGAGTATAATTGCTTTACAATGGTGTGTTAGTTTCTGGTTCATAACAAAGTGAATCAGTTATACATATACATATGTTCCCATATCAATTCTCTCTTGCATCTCCCGCCCTCCCACCCTCCCTATCACACCCCTCTAGGTGGTCACAAAGCACCGAGCTGATCTCCCTATGCTATGCGGCTGCTTCCCACTAGCTATCTATTTTATGTTTGGTAGTGTATATATGTCCATGCCACTCTCTCGCTTTGTCACAGCTTACCCTTCCCCTTCCCCATATCCTCAAGTCCATTCTCTATTAGGTCTGTGTCTTTATTCCTGTCTTACCCCTAGGGTTCTTCATGACATTTTTTTTCCCCTTAAATTCCATATGTATGTGTTAGCATACGGTATTTGTCTTTCTCTTTCTGACTTACTTCACTCTATATGACATACTCTAGGTCCATCCACCTCATTACAAATAGCTCAATTTCGTTTCTTTTGTGGCTTAGTAATATTCCATTGTATATATGTGCCACATCTTCTTTATCCATTCATCCGATGATGGACACTTAGGTTGTTTCCATCTCCAGACTATTGTAAATAGAGCTGCAATGAACACTGTGGTACATGACTCTTTTTGAATTATGGTTTTCTCAGGGTATATGCCCAGTAGTGGGATTGCTGGGTCATATCGTAGTTCTATTTGTAGTTTTTTAAAGAACCTCCATGCTGTTCTCCATAGTGGCTGAACCAATTCACATTCCCACCAGCAGTGCAAGAGTGTTCCCTTTTCTCCACACCCTCTCCAGCATTTACTGTTTCTAGGTTTTTTGATGATGGCCATTCTGACTGGTGTGAGATGATACCTCATTGTAGTTTTGATTTGCATTTCCCTAATGATTAATGATGTTGAGCATTCTTTCATGTGTTTGTTGGCAGTCTGTATATCTTTTCTGGAGAAATGTCTATTTAGGTCTTCTGCCCATTTTTGGATTGGGTTGTTTGTTTTTTGTTATTGAGCTGCAGGAGCTGCTTGTAAATTTTGGAGATTAATCCTTTGTCAGTTGCTTCATTTGCAAATATTTTCTCCCATTCTGAGGGTTGTCTTTTGGTCTTGTTTATGGTTTCCTTTGCTGTGCAAAAGCTTTGAAGTTCAATTAGGTCCCATTTGTTTATTTTTGTTTTTATTTCCATTTCTCTAGGAGGTGGGTCAAAAAGGATCTTGCTGTGATTTATGTCATAGAGTGTTCTGCCTATGTTATCCTCTAAGAGTTTGATAGTTTCTGGCCTTACATTTAGGTCTTTAATCCATTCTGAGCTTATTTTTGTACATGGTGTTAGGGAGTGATCTAATCTCATACTTTTACATGTACCTGTCCAGTTTTCCCAGCACCACTTATTGAAGAGGCTGTCCTTTCTCCACTGTGCATTCCTGCCTCCTTTATCAAAGATAAGGTGACCATATGTGCATGGGTTTATCTCTGGGCTTTCTATCTTGTTCCATTGATCTGTTTTTGTGCCAGTACCATACTGTTTTGATTACTGTAGCTTTGTAGTATACTCTGAAGTCAGGGAGCCTGATTCCTCCAGCTCTGTTTTTCATTCTCAAGATTGCTTTGGCTATTCGGGGTCTTTTGTGTTTCCATACAACTTGTGAAATTTTTTGTTCTAGTTCTGTGAAAAATGCCAGTGGTAGTTTGATAGGGATTGCATTGAATCTGTAGATTGCTTTGGGTAGTAGAGTCATTTTCACAATGTTGATTCTTCCAATCCAAGAACATGGTATATCTCTCCATCTATTTGTATCATCTTTAATTTCTTTCATCAGTGTCTTATAATTTTCTGCATACACGTTTTGGTCTCCTTAGGTAGGTTTATTCCTAGATATTTTATTCTTTTTGTTGCAATGGTAAATGGGAGTGTTTTCTTGATTTCACTTTCAGATTTTTCATCATTAGTGTATAGGAATGCCAGAGATCTCTGTGCATTAATTTTGTATCCTGCTACTTTACCAAATTCATTGATTAGCTCTAGTAGTTTTCTGGTAGCATCTTTAGGATTCTCTATGTACAGTATCATGTCATCTGCAAACAGTGACAGATTTACTACCTCTTTTCCGATTTGGATTCCTTTTATTTCCTTTTCTTCTCTGATTGCTGTGGCTAAAACTTCCAAAACTATGTTGAATAGGAGTGGTGAGAGTGGGCAACCTTGTCTTATTCCTGATCTTAGTGGAAATGAAAGCATAGGTTTTAAATCATTTTATACACTAAGATCATAAGTATGATATTATCTCTTGGCTTCGTTGTTTTGCCTTGCACTTTTTTTTTTTCCTTTCGGTACGTGAGCCTCTCACTGTTGTGGCCTCACCCCTTGCGGAGCACAGGCTCAGGATGTGCAGGCTCAGCAGCCATGGCTCACGGGCCCAGCCACTCCACGGCATGTGGGATCTCCCCGGACCAGGGCACGAACCCGTGTCCACTGCATCGGCAGGTGGACTCTCAACCACTGCGCCACCAGGGAAGCCCTTGCCTTGCACTTTTAATCTATAATTGACATGGAATTAATTTTTGTGAATGGTGTTAGGTAGCAGTCAAGTTTCCTACATAATATTTCAACACCATTCACTGAAAAGACTGTTCATTCCTATTGCTCTACAGTGACGCTTTTGTCTTAAACCAAGTGTCTATGTATTTTTAAGGTGGAGCTTTACAGTAAGTCTTGATATTGAATAGGGTAAGTCCTCCTACCTTGTTCTTCAAAAATGCTGTTTATTCTTGGCCCTTTGTACTTCCATGTGAATTTTAGAATCAGATTATCAGGTTATACACACAGACACAAACACACCTATTGGGAATGTGACCAGAACTGTACTAAATCTATAGATCGTATTGGGAAGTAGGGATATCTGTACAACATTGCATATTCCTATCCATGAATATAGTGTATCCCTCCAATTATTTCAGGTTTTTAGAATGTTTCTTAATAATGTTTTATAATTTTCAGAATAGAAGTCACACATCCTTTGTTAGATTCATTTGTATGTATATGATGTTTTTTACAGTACTAGAAATGGCATATTTTGTTTTCTCTTTATTGTATATATAGAAAATAAGTTAATTTTTGAATATTGACTGCATATCAGGAGACTTTCCTAATCTCCACTAACCTATCTAAAATTATTTTGGATTTTTAAAATGTATACAATCTATTATATATGATTAATGATTGTTTATTTCTTCCTTTCTAATTTTCATTTATTTTTAATTTTTTCTTCTTTTTCCTTATTGCATTAGCTAGAACTTTTAATACAATGTGAAATAGAGTATTATTGTCTTTTCCCTAAACCAAAAGGGAGAGCCTTCAGTATTTCACAAGATGACTGATACAGGGTTTTTGTTGTTATTGTTGCTTTGCCTTGTAGACACTTTTTTTTTTCCTTGAAGTATAGTTAATTTAAAATGTTGTGTTAATTTCTGGTAGACAGCACAGTGATTCAGTTATTTATATTATTATATATTATTATTATATTATATTATATTATATTATATTATATTATATTATATTATATATACATTCTTTTAAAAATTCTTTTCCATTATGGTTTATCACAGGATACTGAAGACAGTTCCCTGTGCTATACAGTAGGACTCTGTTATCTATTCTACATATAATAGTTAACATGTGCTAACCCCAAACACCCAGTGCCTTTCTCCCCCATCTCCCTCCCCTTTGGCAACCACAAGTCTGTTCTCCATTGTAGACACCTTTTAATAGATTAAGGATGTTCCTATATATTCCTAATTTGCTAAGATTTTTAAAAAATAATGTTGATTCTATAATTTTTTCCTACATCTATTATAATTATGAGACTTTCTTCTTTTATTGTTAATGTGGTGAACTACATTGATTGATTTTTTTTATGTTAAACAGCTTTGCATCCTTGGAATAAACCCAGCCTGGTTGAGATGTATGTGGCAGGGCAAAATTATGGCCCTCCAAAGCAATCTATGTTCGATTGCCCAGAATTTGTGACTGTAGTACATGGCAAAGGGAAATTAAGATAGCAGTTGGAATGAAGGTTGCTAATCAGCTGATCTCAAAATAGGAAGGTTATATCATTTTTATTGTATTGCTGGATTTGGTTCTGGTTTGTTACTAAGTTTATTAATTTTTGCATTTATGTTCATGAAAGAAATTGGTCTATTATCTTCCTTTCATGTATTGTCCTTGAGAAGTCTTTTGTATTAAGGTTATGCTAGTCTAATAAAACAAGTTGGGATATGTTCCCTCTTTCAACTATTCTTTGGTAGAATTTGTATAAGATATGCATAATTTTTTTCTTAAAAGTTTGGTATAGTTCAATTATGAAGCCATTTAGCCTCAAGTTTCCTTTGTGGGAAGGTTTAATATTATGAATTCTTAAGGGAACTCTCCTACACTGTTGGTGGGAATGTAAACTGGTACAGCCACTATGGAGAACAGTATGGAGGTTCCTTAAAAAAATGAAAATAGAGCTACCATATGATCCAGCAATCCCACTCCTGAGTATATATCTGGAGAAAACCACACTTTGGAAAGACACATGTGCCCCAATGTTCACTGCAGCACTATTTACAATAGCCAGGACATGGAAGCAACCTAAATGTCCATCAACAGAGGAATGGATAAAGAAGATATGGCACATATATAGAATGAAATATTACTCAGCCATTAAAAAGAATGAAATAATGCCATTTTCAGCAACTTGGATAGACCTAGAGATTGTCATACTGAGTGAAGTAAGTCAGACAGAGAAAGACAAATATATGATATCACTTATATGTGGAATCTTAAAAAAGGCTATGGGACTTCCCTGGTGGCACAGTGGTTAAGAATCCGCCTGCCAACATATGGACACGGGTTTGAGCCCTGGTCCAGGAAGATCCCACCTGCTGCAGAGCAACTAAGCCCATGTGCCACAACTACTGAGCCTGTGCTCTAGAGCCTGTGAGTCACAACTACTGAGCCTGGGTGCTACAACTACTGAAGCCCGTGCACGTAGAGCCTGTGCTCCTCAACAAGAGAAGCCACCTCAATGAGAAGCCGGTGCACCGCAATGAAGAGTAGCCTCCACTCACCGCAACTAGAGAAAGCCCATGTGCAGCAATGAAGACCCAACGCAGCCAAAATAAATAAATAATAAAAATTTTAAAAGGCTACAAAACAGAAAAAGAGTTACAGATGTAGAAAATAAACTTATGGTTACTGGCAGGTAAAGGAGTGGAGGGATAAATTGGAAGATAGGGATTGATACATATACACCACTACATATAAAAGAGATAACTAATAAGAACCTACTATAGCACAGGGAACTCAATACTTTGTAATGGCCTATATGGGAAAAGAATCTAAAAAAGGGTGGATATGTATATATAACAGATTCACTCTGCTGTACACCTGAAACTAACACATCATTGTAAATCAACTATATTCCCAATAAAAATTATTAAAAAATATGAATTCTTTAATTGTCATAGAATTTTTGACATTCTCTATTTCTTTTGTTAATTTTTGGTAAGCTGCATTTTCTAGAAACTTATCTACTTCATTTAAATTTTCAAATTTATTGACATAGATTATTCTTATGACTTTCCTATGATCATAAGATTGTAAAATATCCTCGCTTTCATCTACTATATTAATTTTGCATGCTCTTTTTTTTAAATCACAAAGGGTTTATTGATTTTATTAATCTTTCTAGAGAACCAATTTTTGGCTTCACTAAATTTCATTATTGCTGATTTATTATTTCTCTCCTGCTTTCAGTGGGTTTAATATGATGCTCTTTAAAAAAGTTTCTTGATATAGATGTTTATTGATATTCAGCTTCATTTCAGACATATGGTTTTAAAGCTATAAATTATCCTCTAAGCATATATTTAACTGTATCCCTCAAATTTTTTAAAAAATAAATTTATTTTTGGCTCCGTTGGGTTTTTGTTGCTGCATGCTGGCTTTCTCTAGTTGCAGCAAGCGGGGGCTACGCTTTGTTGCAGTGCATGGGCTTCTCATTGTGGTGGCTTCTCTTGTTGCGGAGCACGGGCTCTAGGCACGTGGGCTTCAGTAGTTGTGGCTCATGGGATCTAGAGCGCAGGCTCAGTAGTTGTGGTGCACGGGCTTAGTTGCTCTGCGGCCTGTGGGATCTTCTTGGACCAGGGCTCGAACACATGTCCCCTGCATTGGCAGGCGGATTCTTAACCACTGCGCCACCAGGAAAGCCCCTATCTCTCAAATTTTGATATGTAATAATTTTGTTATGGTTTACTGCAAAATATTTTCTAATATGCACTGTGATTTATTTTTGCTCCATGGGTTATCTAGAAGTATATTATTTTGATTAACAAACATATGGAGATTTTCCAATTATTTTTTGTTACTAATTTCTAGCTTAATGGCATTAATAGTCAGAGAGCATATTCTGTATTATTTCAATCCTTTAAAATGTATTTGTGTTTACAATAGAACTACCATATGACCCAGCAATCCCACTACTGGGCATATACCCTGAGAAAACCATAATTCAAAAAGAGTCATGTACCAAAATGTTCATTGCAGCTCTATTTACAATAGCCAGGAGATGGAAACAACCTAGGTGTCCATCATCGGATTAATGGATAAAGAAGATGTGGCACATATATACAATGGAATATTACTTAGCCATAAAAGCAAACGAAATTGAGCTATTTGTAATGAGGTGGATGGACCTAGAGTCTGTCATACAGAGTGAAGTAAGTCAGAAAGAGAAAGACAAATACCGTATGCTAACACATATATATGGAATTTAAGAAAAAAAAAACCTCATGAAGAACCTAGGGCTAATACATGAATAAAGACACAGACCTACTAGAGAATGGACTTGAGGATATGGGGAGGGGGAAGGGTAAGCTGTGACAAAGTGAGAGAGTGGCATGGACATATATACACTACCAAACGTAAAATAGATAGCTAGTGGGAAGTAGCCGCATAGTACAGGGAGATCAGCTCGGTGCTTTGTGACCACCTAGAGGGGTGGGATAGGGAGGGTGCGAGGCAGGGAGACACAAGAGGGAGGAGATATGGGAACATATGTATATGTATAACTGATTCACTTTGTTATAAAGCAGAAACTAACACACCATTGAAAAGCAATTATTACTCCAATAAAGATGTAAAAAAAATGTATTTGTGTTTACTTTATTGCTCAGCATATAGTCAATTATACATAAAGAATGTATATTTTGTTGTTGGTGGTTACAGTGTTCTACATATGTCCATTAGTTGGATTTGCTAATTGTGCTCAAATCTTCTATAGTCTTAATGATTTTTTTGTGTTCTGGTTCTATCAGAGAGATGTGTTAAGATCTTCCACTATGATTACAGATTTATCGAATTCTCCAGATGATTTACACATTTTGAGACTATGTTATCAAGTACATTTATCACTATAAAGTTCTCTTTATCTCTAGTAATATGGCTTTTGTTTGCATGATATAGCTTTTCCCATCCTTTTCCTTTCAACTTTCTTGTATACCTACCCCTATGGTTTATACATGTCATTTCATAGCATACGGTTGTTTCTTTTTCATTCATTATTTTTTTAACTCAGTTTGACAACCTTATTAGTATGATGCTGATGTTCCCTCTGCCCGGGATACTCTTCTTGCCCACATTCCCTCTCTTCCCTACTCCTACTAGTTCTTCAGATTTCAACTCAAATAAGAGCATTCCCTGATGCCCCAGCCCCAGACTAGATCAGGCCCTTCTGTTAAAATTTTCTCATAGGACCTTATAATGTTTCCTTATAGCATTTGTCTCAGTTTGTAATGACATATCTTCATGACTGATTTCTGTTTCTCTCCTTTATTAGTTTTAAAGCAGATATCGTGTAGTTTGTTCCTCACAGTATGCTGGATGCTGGGTACATCACTGGCACATAAAAATAATTCAATATATATTTATCGAAAAGCTCAACAATTCTTAACTCCAACTCAAATCTCTCTCCTAACCTGCAGATGCATTTATGCAACTCTCTCCCGGACATCTGTACTTGGAAGTTCTGTAACATCCCTCAAATTCAATATGTCCAAAACTTAACTCATTATATTTCCTCTTCAAATCTAGACATCACCGAATTAACTGTCCTACCACCACAGTTCCCAACTATATCCAATAGGAAATAAAGCCTTACTAATTCTATCTCATAAACATCTCTCATATTCTATTGTTCCTTTTCTATTCTAACTTCTGCTGCTTTAATTCAAGCCCTGGTCATCTCTCACTTGGTTGAACTAGACTTTCTGTCTTGAGGCTTACAGCTTTTTCCTGCCATGCCATCTATATCAGCACTCCCATCACAGCATTAAGAATATTGTCAAAATTTTGAAGCTGGTAACGTCACTGTCCTACAGAAACAAACTCTTCAATGGTTCATTGCTGCCAGGATAAAGTCCAAACATAATATACCAAGTTCTTCAGGATTTAGTCCCTCCCAATGTCTCCTAGCTTCATTCATACTACACTCCTTCTACCTCATGCTCTAACACACCTTGCTGCCTTATAGTCCTGCCTTTTCTCATGCTGTTCTCTGTCTAGAATGCTTTTCCCTTTTTATCCTCACAGAGAATAGCTGTTCAAGACTAGACTCAAGCATTACCTCTTTTCTGAAGCATGATTTAAGCCCCAGGCAGATGTAACTACCTACTCTTTGGTGCCCTCAACTCTGACCCACATATGCATCTATCTAAATACTACCAATTATACTCTTCTGTATTATACTTATATGTTTACATGTCTATGCTTGAATAAGAACTCCTAGAGGACAAAAAAATCTTGCCTTACTCAGCTTGTGTTTCCAAGATCTAAGAAATGGAAGATGTTCAATAGTTGATGATAAATAAAGGGAAAAAGGAGAAAACCATTAACTGTAAGGAGGCAAAAAAAATTCTTTAGGTTACTGAGTGGAGAGGACACACGCACACACATACCTTTCTAAAGCAACTATTTAATTATGATTCTAGGGAGTTGCTCTTTTCTATGTGTATGGAAAATACATTTGAGAAAAATAATATCTTTCTATTCTATTTGTATTGTGGAATCACAGGCTTACTTGTTTCACCCTCCCAAGAGAAAGCATGGACCACATAGACCAGTTATATATTTTATATATATATATATTATATATATATAATATACACACACACACAGACATGCACATACACACATACATATACACAAAAGTATAAATATGTAAAGTGTTAAAAATAACCCAAGATCAGGTATCATAGCAATTTTATGGCTTTAAATATTAGAAAAATAAATTATCATTTTCAGAACACAAAAATAGCCCATAAAATTTATTTTAAATATTTAAAGGACTCCTTCAGTTAGCAATTCCAAGGAAAATAAAATAGCTGCTTTTTAAAAGACTGCCATAAAGTAATTACAGTTAATAATTGCTTTGCAGGTTATAGAAAGAGCATAAGAATTAAAAGTATTTTATTATGTCATCAATGACAGGTATTAATTCCTTATATTCACTAATATATTAATGAAACAACTAATCTATGATTGTTTAAGGGTATTTCTGATTTTTTTAAATGACATTAATATTAAATAAGAAAAGCTTTATGTTAAATCATGGAAATATAATTTTCAAACTTTATAAGGATCCAAACTAAAGGATTATATTGTATTATGTAACCTAAGGGAACAGGTTAGAATAAAATGACCATTCTAATAAAAATAAATTTCAGTATTTTAAATACTTTAAGAATTTCTGAGGGTGCAAATACTTTTTAAGAAATTTCCTACCTCCTTAAGAGTAGAAGCCACTTAATTATGCATAACAGAAGAATTAAATAAATTTTATATATTCCTTGGGAATATATAAAAATAACAAATTTCCCCTTTGTTATGAGCAGTAAACTTTAAAACTACTCACTACTCATGAATCTCTAAAATTCTACACATGAAGAGATGACAAAGCCAAACTAGGCACTCACAGGATTAAAGAACTATTGATCATGCAGAACATCTACAGTTATTTGACTGTTTTGAGGTGCTCTGGCCCTTGCTTAAAGAATGTGCCCTAAGAAGAGTGCTATCTTTACGAAAAAGAAAGTATATTTTTCACCTCAAGTCACAATAGCAAAGTATTAAATTTTGGTTGAAAAGAATACACTGCTATATGAACTAAAGCAAAAAAGAAATGAAGAAATAAGCTACACACTGCAATTCATTACTGACGTTACTGTTAGATTCAAAAAGAAAAGTGGATGCTAATGAAATAATTAATATTGTTAAACACCTCTAGAGTGGAAATGAGATTCAGTGTAGTCAAATTTGATTCCATGTTACTCTCAAAGAAAATATGTATTTCTTTTAAACTAATACAACCACTACTGAAACTCACCTGGATAAATCATACAGGCATAAAATCGCTCCAAGGTTATTTTTAGTGTTTTAAGAGATGTTAATTTGAAATTTGAGGTATGTAAACCACAAATGCAGATTAAATTATTTGAAAAACGAGATCACGTGTTCTTTATTCTATTGGAAAGTAATACCTCTAAAAGCAATAATTACCTATATGTTGTACTTTATATGAAAATGGCAATACTGACACACTGCCATCCATCCATTCATCTAGACATTCAATTACTGAACACCAATGGCTCAAGCACTATGCTAACTGCTGAAGATAAAAAGGTAAGCAAAAACAATCTCCCAGGGATTAGCTAGAATTTAGTATCTAATTATACTTATGATAAGTGCAATGAAGTAAAAAGTACTAGGTATTATAAAGAGATCTATTTCCTCAAGAAAATGACATTTAAGTTGGCACCAGAGGATTATTAGGAATTAGCTAGCTAGGTTGGGGGAGTTGGAGCATGTGTGTGTATGTTTTTATTCTAACTTAGAAGGTGCATCACACGCAAAGGCCCTTAACCGCTAAGGGGTTTAATGTACTGGCAGCTATGAGAGCAGGACAGTGGACAAGAGTACAGTGAGCATAGACTGAGAGTCAGTAGGGGGTCAGATCAAGTAGGACCTTGAAGGTAATGTCAAAGATTTTCAATGTATCCTAATGGGAAGTCACTTAAGAATTTTAAGTAAAGAAGTGCCAAGATCAGGAATTGCTGTTCATTCTAATTGCTGCATGGAGACTTGGGGGGGTGAGTGATAGCAGAATAAATGCAGGTGGACCAGTTAGAAAACCCAGGTACAAGATGACAGAAGTTGTCCTGATAACAGAGATAGTAGTCATTTGGACTAGATGATGGTGACACAGAAGCATGTCAATTCAAGATATATCCTGAAAGTAGAATCAATAGGACTGATGATGGATTAGATGTAGGGGTGAGGCCCAAATTCTTGGCTTAAGAAAATTTCTATGTCAGCCAAAACTGAAAATTATTTCTAAATCACATCAATTATATGATATATTATTCCCTATCTACAAAGTCTACGAGATTAGGAAGAGATTTATGACCAATACTAGTAATAAATATAACCAGGTAACTGGGATCACAGAGAGAGTAATTTCATGGTATTTGCGGCATAGGGTTATGGGGGAATGATGGCTTTTAAAACCAAAACTAATTGAGAGGATAAAGGAGCATTTAGTGACTTTCTTTTTCCCTTTTTATTTCTTTATAATTCATTATTCTCCATATGTCTTCTTTTATCTATTTCAGCCCCAAAGGAGAAATCTTAGATACACTTAACTCATTTTTTTCCCTACACTGTTCCCATCTCCGTAACCTGTAACTTGAGTTCACTTGATTTCTAGAGTAGAGAGCCTGGGTAAAACAATATTCCTAGCATTTCACCTTCCAGTTTCCCCACTCATATGAAATTTCCAGCCATCTTCTTTCTGTAGGGAACAGCACAGCAAAACATGGGTTTCTGCGTTGACAATTTAATTTCTCCAATGTTGAACTGTACCTTTCTCTTCATGTGTACTATGAAACAGAATGGATGATGACCATTGACAATAACAACAGCCATATTATTCTGTGGAACTGTATATCCATAATGGGACGAATTTCATTTCTCTGTTTTGTTGAAATTTACTAAACAAGAGTTTAAAAGATCTCCTTAAATATCTTAAAGTTAACAGTGAAGTGACATATAGTATAGGGAAAATTTTAACGTTTACACATCAAAAACTAAATAATGTATTAGCCATTTTTTTTTTTTTTTTGGCCGTGATGTGCAGCATGCGGGATCTTAGTTCCCTGACCAGGGATCTAACCCATGCCCCCTGCACTGGGAGTGCAGAGTCTTTACCACTAGACCACCAGGGAAGTACCACCTTAGCACTTTTTTGGAAGAGAAAAAAATCTTTCAGACCCTTGATATTAGCTTAAATTATTTTTAATGTAATGTTACTTAGCAGTATATGGATGTACAATCAGATGTAAAATCCTTATGCTTATAACTCTTATGCCAAATATATATATAAATCTATGAAACCAAAATAGATTTAAAATAAATTCAAGAAAAAACCAATAAAATTCAAAATAACAGTATTAAATACAATGAAACCATTTTGCTTTAATTCCATCCTGCTTGCTATATGAATCTTGTACTGACTGCTCCAAAAACCTCCTTTATTTTGTTTATGCCTATCCTACTATGTATAAGAGCCTTTTCTCTATTTAAACTGCTGTGAAATTTTATTCATTCATTACCTGATTGACACTATTTAGGCTTTACTATTTACAAATACAACATTTATGTAGCAAGTGTGCCCCTGTGATATCATTATTAGATTGAAATAATTAAAGCTGTACTATTTGGCACCAAAATTATGCTAAACATAATCATAAACAGAGATACTAAAATTACTTGACAGGACTAATTCCTTTTTAAAATAAAAATAAAAAATTATAATTCTCATAGAAAACTCACAAACATCCAAAAATATTCAGACTGAGAACCATAGGCCAAGCCAAAGACATGACTCAAAGAGGTGGAATGAGTGGCTCAAGAGTCAGGGCCAGGGGTATTATTTAAGAAGAGACCTGGAAGATGGCGGAAGAGTAAGACGCGGAGATCACCTTCCTCTCCACAGATACACCAGAAATACATCTACGCGTGGAACAACTCCTACAGAGCACCTATTGAACGCTGGCAGAAGACCTCAGACCTCCCAAAAGGCAAGGAACCCCCCACGTACCTGGTTAGGGCAAAAGAAAAAACTAAACAGAGACAAAAGGATAGGGACGGGTCCTGCACCAGCGGGAGAGAGCTGTGAAGGAGGAAAAGTGTCCACACACTAGGAAGCCCCTTCGCGGGTGGAGACTTCGGGAGGCGGAGTGGGGGAGCTTGGGAGCCGCGGAGGAGAGCACAGCAACAGGGGTGCGGAGGGCAAAGCGGAAAGATTCCAGCGCAGAGGATCGGGCCGACCGGCACTCACCAGCCGAGAGGATTGTCTGCTCGCCCGCTGGGGCGGGCGGGACTGGGAGCTGAGGCTCCGGCTTTTGTCGGAGCGCCGGGAGAGGACTGAGGTTGGTGGCGTAAACACAGCCTGCAGGGCGTTGGTGCGCCGCGGCTGGCCGGGAGAGAGTCCGGGGAGGGGTCTGGACCTGCCGAAGAGGCAAGAGACTTTTACGTCCCTCTTTGTTTCCTGGTGCACGAGGAGAGGGGATTAAGAACGCTGCTTGAGAGAGCTCCAGGGACGGGCGCGAGCCGCGGCTAAGAGTGCGGAGCCCAGAGACGGACATGGGACACATGGGACGCTAAGGCCGCTGCTGCCGCCGCCAGGAGGCCTGTGTGCGAACACAGGTCACTAGCCACACGCCCTTCCGGGGAGCCTGTGCAGCCCGCCACTGCCAGGGTCCCGGGATCCAGGGACGGCTCCCCCGGGAGAACGCACGGCGCGCCTCAGTCTGCAACGTCACGCCGGCCTCTGCCGCTGCAGGCCCGCCCCGCACTCCGTGACCCTCCCTACCCCCCGGCCTGGGTGAGCCAGAGCCTCCGCATCAGCGGCTCCTTTAACCCCGTCCTGTCTGAGCAAAGAACAGACGCCCTCCGGCGACCTACACGCACAGGCGGGGCCAAATCCAAAGCTGAGCCCCTGGGAACTGTGAGAACAAAGAAGAGAAAGGGAAATCTCTCCCAGCAGCCTCACAAGCAGCGGATTAAAGCTCCACAATCAACTTGATATACCCTGCATCTGTGGAATACCTGAATAGACAAGGAATCATCCCAAATTAAGGAGCCCTGTGGATGAAAGGCTCTTGGTGCTGCAGCCAGGAGTCAGTGCTGTGCCTCTGAGGTGGGAGAGCCAACTTCAGGACACTGGTCCACAAGAGGCCTCCCAGCTGCACATAATATCAAACAGCAAAAATCTCCGAGAGATCTCCATCTCAACGCCAGCACCCAGCTTCACTCAACGACCAGCAAGCTACAGTGCTGGACATCCTATGCCAAACAACTAGCAAGACAGGAACACAACCCCACCCATTAGCAGAGAGGCTGCCCAAAATCATAATAAGTCTACAGACACCCCAAAACACACCACCAGACATGGACCTGCCCACCAGAAAGACAAGATCCAGCCTCATCCACCAGAACACAGGCACTAGTACCCTCCACCAGGAAGCCTACACAACCCACTGAACCAACCTTAGCCACTGGGGACAGACACAAAAAACAACAGGAACTACGAACCTTCAGCCTGCAAAAAAGGAGACCCCAAACACAGTAAGATAAGCAAAATGAAAAGACAGAAAAACACACAGCAGATGAAGGAGCAAGACAAAAACCCACCAGACCTAACAAATGAAGAGGAAATAGGCAGTCTACCTGAAAAAGAATTCAGAATAATGATAGTAAGGTTGATCCGAAATCTTGGAGATAGAATGGACAATAGAATGGACAAATTGCAAGAATCAGTTAACAAGGACCTAGAAGAACTAAAGATGAAACAAGCAACGATGAACAACACAATAAATGAAATTAAAAGTACTCTAGATGGGATCAATAGCAGAATAACTGAGGCAGAAGAACGGATAAGTGACCTGGAAGATAAAATAGTGGAAATAACTACTGCAGAGCAGAATAAAGAAAAAAGAATGAAAAGAACTGAGGACAGTCTCAGAGACTCTGGGACAACATTAAACGCAACAACATTCGAATTATAGGGGTTCCAGAAGAAGAAGAGAAAAAGAAAGGGACTGAGAAAATATTTGAAGAGATTATAGTTGAAAACTTCCCTAATATGGGAAAGGAAATAGTTAATCAAGTCCAGGAAGCACAGAGAGTCCCATACAGGATAAATCCAAGGAGAAATACGCCAAGACACATATTAATCAAACTGTCAAAAACTAAATACAAAGAAAACATATTAAAAGCAGCAAGGGAAAAACAACAAATAACACACAAGGGAATCCCCATAAGGTTAACAGCTGATCTTTCAGCAGAAACTCTGCAAGCCAGAAGGGACTGGCAGGACATATTGAAAGTGTTGAAGGAGAAAAACCTGCAACCAAGATTACTCTACCCAGCAAGGATCTCATTCAGATTTGATGGAGAAATGAAAACCTTTACAGACAAGCGAAAGCTGAGAGTTCAGCACCACCAAACCAGCTCTACAACAACTGCTAAAGGAACTTCTCTAGGCAAGAAACACAAAAGAAGGAAAGAACCTACAATTACAAACCCAAAACAATTAAGAAAATGGGAATAGGAACACACATATCGATAATTACCTTAAATGTAAATGGACTAAATGCTCCCACCAAAAGACACAGATTGGCTGAATGGATACAAAAACAAGACCCATATATTTGCTGTCTACAAGAGACCCACTTCAGACCTAGAGACACATACAGACTGAAAGTAAGGGGATGGAAAAAGGTATTTCATGCAAATGGAAACCAAAAGAAAGCTGGAGTAGCAATTCTCATATCAGACAAAATAGACTTTAAAACAAAGACTATTAGAAGAGACAAAGAAGGACACTACATAATGATCAAGGGATCGATCCAAGAGGAAGATATAACAATTGTAAATATTTATGCACCCAACATAGGTGCACCTCAATACATAAGGCAAATACTGACAACCATAAAAGGGGAAATTGACAGTAACACATTCATAGTAGGGGACTTTAACACCCCACTTTCACCAATGGACAGATCATCCAAAATGAAAATAAATAAGGAAACACAAGCTTTAAATGATACATTAAACGAGATGGAGTTAATTGATATTTATAGGACATTCCATCCAAAAACAACAGAATACACATTCTTCTCAAGTGCTCATGGAGCATTCTCCAGGATAGATCATATCTTGGGTCACAAATCAAGCCTTGGTCAATTTAAGAAAATTGAAATTGTATCAAGTATCTTTTGTGACCACAACGCCATGAGACTAGATATCAATTACAGGAAAAGATCTGTAAAAAATACAAACACATGGAGGCTAAACAGTACACTACTTAATAATGAAGTGATCACTGAAGAAATCAAAGAGGAAATCAAAAAATACCTAGAAACAAATGACAATGGAGACACAACAACCCAAAACCTGTGGGATGCAGCAAAAGCAGTTCTAAGAGGGAAGTTTATAGCAATACAAGCCCACCTTAAGAAGCAGGAAACATCTCGAATAAACAACCTAACCTTGCACCTCAAGCAATTAGAGAAAGAAGAACAAAAAAACCCCAAAGCTAGCAGAAGGAAAGAAATCATAAAAATCAGATCAGAAATAAATGAAAAAGAAATGAAGCAAACAATAGCAAAGATCAATAAAACTAAAAGCTGGTTCTTTGAGAAGATAAACAAAATAGATAAACCACTAGCCAGACTGATCAAGAAAAAAAGGGAGAAGACTCAAATCAATAGAATTAGAAATGAAAAAGGAGAGGTAACAACTGACACTGCAGAAATAAAAGAGATCATGAGAGATTACTACAAGCAACTCTATGCCAATAAAATGGACAATCTGGAAGAAATGGACAAATTCTTAGAAATGCACAACCTGCCAAGACTGAATCAGGAAGAAATAGAAAATATGAATAGACCAATCACAAGCACTGAAATTGAAACTGTGATTAAAAATCTTCCAACAAAGAAAAGCCCAGGACCAGATGGCTTCACAGGCGAATTCTATCAAACAAGTAGAGAAGAGCTAACACCTATCCTTCTCAAACTCTTCCAAAATATAGCAGAGAGAGGAACACTCCCAAACTCCTTCTACGAGGCCACCATCACCTTGATACCAAAACCAGACAAGGATGTCACAAAGAAAGAAAACTACAGGCCAATATCACTGATGAACATAGATGCAAAAATCCTCAACAAAATACTAGCAAACAGAATCCAACAGCACATTAAAAGGATCATAAACCATGATCAAGTGGGGTTTATTCCAGGAATGCAAGGATTCTTCAATATACGCAAATCTATCAATGTGATAAACCATATTAACACACTGAAGGAGAAAAAACATATGATCATCTCAATAGATGCAGAGAAAGCTTTTGACAAAATTCAATACCCATTTATGATAAAAACCCTGCAGAAAGTAGGCATAGAGGGAACTTTCCTCAACATAATAAAGGCCATATATGACAAGCCCACAGCAAACATCGTCCTCAATGGTGAAAAACTGAAACCATTTCCACTAAGATCAGGAACAAGACAAGGTTGCCCACTCTCACCACTCTTATTCAACATAGTTTTGGAAGTTTTAGCCACAGCAATCAGAGAAGAAAAGGAAATAAAAGGAATCCAAATCGGAAAAGAAGAAGTAAAGCTGTCACTGTTTGCAGATGACATGATCCTATACATAGAGAACCCTAAAGATGCCACCAGAAAACTACTAGAGCTAATCAATGAATTTGGTAAGGTGGCAGGATACAATATTAATGCACAGAAATCTCTGGCATTCCTATATACTAACGATGAAAAATCTGAAAGTGAAATCAAGAAAACACTCCCATTTACCACTGCAACAAAAAGAATAAAATATCTAGGAATAAACCTACCTAAGGAGACAAAAGATCTGTATGCAGAAAATTATAAGACACTGATGAAAGAAATTAAAGATGATACAAATAGATGGAGAGATATACCATGTTCTTGGATTGGAAGAATCAACATTGTGAAAATGACTCTACTACCCAAAGCAATCTATAGATTCAATGCAATCCCTATCAAACTACCACTGGCATTTTTCACAGAACTAGAACAAAAAATTTTGCAATTTGTATGGAAACACAAAAGACCCCGAATAGCCAAAGCAATCTTGAGAATGAAAGAAGGAACTGGAGGAATCAGGCTCCCTGACTTCAGACTATACTACAAAGCTACAGTTATCAAGACGGTATGGTACTGGCACAAAAACAGAAAGATAGATCAATGGAGCAGAATAGAAAGCCCAGAGATAAACCCACGCACATATGGTCACCTTATCTTTGACAAAGAAGCCAGGAATGTACAGTGGAGAAAGGACAGCCTATTCAATAAGTGGTGCTGGGAAAACTGGACAGCTACATGTAAAAGTATGAGATTAGATCACTCCCTAACACCATACACAAAAATAAGCTCAGAATGGATTAAAGACCTAAATGTAAGGCCAGAAACTATCAAACTCTTAGAAGAAAACATAGGCAGAACACTCTATGACATAAATCACAGCAAGGTCCTTTTTGACCCACCTCCTAGAGAAATGGAAATAAAAACAAAAATAAACAAATGGGACCTAATGAAACTTAAAAGCTTTTGCGCAGCAAAGGAAACCATAAAGAAGACCAAAAGACAACCCTCAGAATGGGAGAAAATATTTGCAAATGAAGTAACTGACAAACGATTAATCTCCAAAATTTATAAGCAGCTCATGCAGCTTAATAACAGAAAAACAAACAACCCAATCCAAAAATGGGCAGAAGACCTAAATAGACATTTCTCCAAAGAAGATATACAGAGTGCCAACAAACACATGAAAGAATGCTCAACATCTCTAACCATTAGAGAAATGCAAATCAAAACTACAATGAGATATCATCTCACACCAGTCAGAATGGCCATCATCAAAAAATCTAGAAACAATAAATGCTGGAGAGGGTGTGGAGAAAAGGGAACCCTCTTACACTGTTGGTGGGAATGTAAATTGATACAGCCACTGTGGAGAACAGTATGGAGGTTCCTTAAAAAGCTACAAATAGAACTACCATATGACCCAGCAATCCCACTACTGGGCATATACCCTGAGAAAACCATAATTCAAAAAGAGTCATGTACCAAAATGTTCATTGCAGCTCTATTTACAATAGCCCAGAGATGGAAACAACCTAAGTGTCCATCATCGGATGAATGGATAAAGAAGATGTGGCACATATATACAATGGAATATTACTCAGCCATAAAAAGAGACGAAATTGAGCTATTTGTAATGAGGTGGATAGACCTAGAGTCTGTCATACAGAGTGAAGTAAGTCAGAAAGAGAGAGACAAATTCCGTATGCTAACACATATATATGGAATTAAAAAAAAAAAAATGTCATGAAAAACCTAGGGGTGAAACAGGAATAAAGACAGAGACTTACTAGAGAATGGACTTGAGGCTATGGGGAGGGGGAAGGGTAAACGGTGACAAAGCGATAAAGAGGCATGGACATATATACACTACCAAACGTAAGGTAGATAGCTAGTGGGAAGCAGCCGCATAGCACAGGGAGATCAGCTCCGTGCTTTGTGACCGCCTGGAGGGGTGGGATAGGGAGGGTGGGAGGGAGGGAGACGCAAGCGGGAAGAGATATGGGAATATATGTATATATATAACTGATTCATTTTGTTGTGAAGCTGAAACTAACATACCATTGTAAAGCAATTATACTCCAATAAAGATGTTAAAAAAAAAAAAAAAAAGAGTCAGGGCCAGGAACAGAACCTATCTGTATGCATGTGTGTCTTATCATACTCTATTACTTCTATTATATTAAGATGAATTTATATAACACAGACTTTATAAAACCATTCTAACAGTTCACTATTCAGCAACTGACCAAAATTTCACTTAAGAGGAGAAACAAAATGATTCTTTCACCAACCGAAACAGATTAACACATTTTTTTTAAAAGTATAAAAGTACATCAGTATGTACCATGGATGAGAATAAGCCCACCCAGCCTCCTGCGTGTGATTTATGCCAAGATATGGAAAATTTTATTCCCCCTTCCCACTGTCTTTCTCTCATTCTCGGGCCAGTGTTTCTCTTATCTTCAGATATGTATTTTCAGATACTGTTTACTCCCTATGAATAAACCTCAAAATCAACAAGCCCCAAACCAAAGCTGCTATTTTTCCCCAGCAAAAAAACCCTATCTCTTTCTTATTTTAATTAACAGTTCCATTGGAGAGTAAAGTTAGAAACAGATTTTTCTTTGACTCCTTCCAGTCTCACCATATCCAACCTGTACAAGAATATCCATTAAATTCCTAGCAGAAGACCTGTTGACAAAAAACTTTTGGTATATTCCTTAATTTTTTGAAATATTGACCAATAACCTTCTAAAAATTTTCTACAAATTATATTTCCATATCCTCGCAAACACCAGGGAAAAATGCTTTCTAATGCCCACATTATAGTCTATAAGATTTATCATAATTTATTTGGATTCCCCTAATGCTGGACATTTTGGTGACTTTAAAAGTTTTACTATAATACATACTACTGGAAAATTTTTCATTATATAAATCTTAATGCAAGTTTCAGGTTATTTTCTTAGAATATGAAAAATTCAATGCCTTTGAAGTATTTATTTCCAAATTGCCTCTAATAAAATTATGCCATTTCCATTTTCATCACACGAGGCTCCATTATTTACTGTCTATGAGACCACTTGTACTTCAAGTTTCTCATCTTTAAAATGGAGATAATAACAACACCTACCTCAAGGGTTGTTTATGAAGGTTAAAATGGTTACTACACATAGAGCTTTTAGACAAGTCCTTGGCACTCCTGAACCACCAATGGGTCAAAGAAGAAATGAGAAAATATCTTGAGCAAACAAAAAGGAAAACAAAACAAAGCAAAACTTAAGGAATGCAGCAAAAGCAGTTCTAAGAGGGAGGCTTAAAACGATAAATGTTTGCATTAAGAAAAAAGAAAGATCTGAAATAAAAAACTTAACTTTACACCTCAAGAAATGAGAAAAAGAACAAACTAAGCCCAAAGTTAGCAGAAGGAAGAAAATAATAAAGCTTAGAGAAGACACAAATGAAATAAAGACTAGAAAGACAATAGGAAAAAGTCAGTAAAACTGAGAATTGGTTTTTGAAAAGATAAAATTGACAACCTTTTAGCTAGACTAACCAAGAAGATAAGAGAGAGGACTCAAACAAAATCAGAAGTTAAAAAAAACATTACAAATGATACCAGAGAAATACAAAGGTTCATAGGCAGCTACTATGAACAATTATACATGAACAAATTAGATAACCTAGAAAAAATGAATGAATTCCTAGAAATATATAAACTACCGAGACTAATTTATGAAGAAATAGAAAATCTGAACAAATAAGTAACAAGTAAGGAAATTAAATCAATAATCGAAAACTTCCCAACCAAGAAGAGCCCAGGACCAGATGGTTTCACTGGTGACTTCTATCAAACATTTACAGAAAAATTAAAAGCCAATCCTTCTCAAACCCTTCCAAAAAACTGAAGAGAAGGGAACACTCCCAAACTCATTTTATGAGGCTAGCTTTACCCTGACACCAAAGCCAGATAAGGACATTACACAACACTTAGTAGTGTACACCAATATCCCTGATGAATACAGATGCAAAAATTCTTAACCAAATACTAGCAAACCAATTCAACAGCACACTAGAAGAATCATATATCATGATAAAGTGGGATTTATCCCTGGGAAGCAAGGATGGTTCAATATATGCAAGTCAATAAGTGTGATATATCACATTAATAAAATTAAAGATAAAAATCATATGATCATCTCAATAGATGCAGAAAAAGCATTTGACAAAATTCAACACTCTTTCATGATAAAAGCTTTCAACAAATTTGGTATAGAATGAACATATCTCACATAGTAAAGGTCATATATGACAAGCTGACATCTAACATCATACTCAACAGTGAAAAGCTAAAGCTTTTTTCTAAGGTCAGGAACAAAACAAGGATGTCCACTCTTACAACTTTTATTCAAGAGTACTGCAAGTCCAATTAGGCAAAAGAAAAAAAAAATGAAAAGAAATAAAAGGCATCCAAATTGGTAAAAAGGAAGTAAAATTATGTCTGTTTGCAGATGACACAGTATATCTAGAAAACCCTAAAGACTACCAACAAAATTTGTTAGAACTGATAAATTCAGTAAAGTTGCAGAATACAAAATCAACATAAAAAAATCAGCTACATTTCTATACACTAACAATGAACTATCCAGAAAAAAAATAAAGAAAATAATCCCATTTACAATAGCATCAAAAACAACAAAATACTTAAGAATAAAGTTAACCCAGGAGGTAAAAGATATGTACACTGAAAACTATAAGACACTGATGAAAGAAATTGAAGAAGACACAAATAATGGAAAGATGTCTCATGTTCATGGACTAGAAGAATTAATATTGTTAAAATGTCCATATTACCCAGAGCCATCTACAGATTCAATGCATTTTGAATGCACTGAATTCCTATCAAAATTCCAGTTGCATTTTTCACGGAAATAGAAAATGCAACTCTAAAATTTAATATGGAAACACAAAAAAACCCAAATTGCCAAATCGATCTTGAGAAAGAAGAACAAAACTGGAAGCAACATACTTCCTGATTTTATACTAAAAGGCAATAGAAATTAAAACATTATGGTACTGACAGAAAAATAAGATATACAGACCAATGGAACAGAATAAATAGCCCAGAGATACATGCATGTATAAATGGTCAACTAATATTTGACAAGGGAGACAAGAATACTCAATGTGGAAAAGATAGTCTTTTCAATAAATGGTATTGGGAAAAGTAGATATTCGCATGCAAAAGAATGAAATTGGACCCCTATCTGACTCCACTCACAAAAATTAACTTGAAATGAATTAAAGATTTATATGTAAGACCTGAAATGTAAAACTCCTAGAAGAAAACAAAGGGGAAAAGCTCCTTGACATTGGTCTTAGCAATGATTTTTTTGGATACAAGACCAAAAGCACAAGTAACAAAAGCAAAAATAAACAAGAGGGATGACATCAAACTAAAAAGCTTCTGCACAGCAAAAGAAACAATCAACAAGTGAAGAGACAACCTCCAGAATGCGGGAAAATATTTCCAAACCATTTATTTAATAAGGGGTTAATATCCAACATATATAAGGAACCCACACAATCCAACAGCAAAAACCCCCCAAACAATCCAATTAAAAATTGGGCAGAGGAGGGGCTTCCCTGGTGGCGCCATGGTTGAGAGTCCGCCTGCCAATGCAGGGGACGCGGGTTCGTGCCCCGGTCCGGGAGGATCCCACATGCCGCGGAGCGGCTGGGCCCATGAGCCATGGCTGCTGAGCCTGCGCGTCTGGAGCCTATGCTCTGCAACAGGAGAGGCCACAACAGTGAGAGGCCCGTGCAAAAAATAAATAAATAAAAAATAAAAATAAAAATAAAAAAAATTGGGCAGAGGAGTGAACAGACATTTTCCCAAGATGACATACAAATGGTCAACAAGTAAAAAGATGATCAACATCATTAATTATCAGGGAAATGCAATTTTTTTCTTATTTAAAAAATTTTTTATACAATTTTAAAGGTTATTTTCCATTTACAGTTATTACAAAATACTGGCTATATTCCCCGTGTTATACAATACATCCCTGAGCCTATCTTACACCCAATAGTTTGTACCTCCCCCTTCCCCATCCCTTTATTGCCCCTCCCCTTCCCCACTGGTAACCACTAGTTTGTTCTCTATATTGGTAAGTCTGCTTCTTTTTTGTTGCATTCACTAGTTTGTTGTATTTTTTAGATTCCAAATATAAGTGATAGCATGCAATTTACAACCACAATGAGATTATCACCTCACAACTGTTATAATGGCTATTCTCAAAAAAACAAGAGATAACAGGTACGTCCCTGGTGGCTCAGTCGTTAAGAATCCACCTGCCAATGCAGGGGACATGGGTTCGATCCTTGGTCTGGGAAGATCCCACATGCCACGGAGCAACTAAGCCCGTGCACCACAACTACTGAGCCTGTGCTCTAGAGCCTGCGAGGCACAACTACTGAGCCAGCACGCCACAACTACAGAAGCCCGTGTGCCGCAACTACTGAAGCCCATGTGCTCTAGGGCCCGCGTGCTGCAACTACTGAGCCCATGTGCTGCAACTACTGAAGCCTGTGTGCCTAGAGCCCGTGCTCCACAAGAGAAGCCACCGCAATGAGAAGCCCACACACCACAACAAACAGAAGCCCCCACATGCCGCAACTAGAGAAGGCCCGCACGCAGCAATGAAGACCCAACATAGCCAAAAACAAATAAAGTGGAGAAAAGGGAACCACTGTATACTGTTGGTTGGAATGTAAATTGGCACAGCTACTATGGAAATGGTATGGAGGCTCCTCAAAAAAATTAAAAAAAATAGAATTAACACGTGATCCAGCAATCCCCCTTCTGGGTATATATCTGAAGGAAATGAAATCATTATTTTGAAGAGGTATCTGCAATCCCATGTTCACTGCAGCATTATTCACAATAGGTAAGACATGGAAACAACCTAAATGTCCACTGACGGATGAAGAGATAAAGAAAATGTGCTATATACAGTATTTATAATGAAATAATATTTAGTCATAAAAATAAAGGAAATCCTGCCATTTGAGACAACCTTGATGGTATTATGCTAAGTGAAATAAGCCAGACAGAGATGAACAATGTATAATCTCACTTATACATGGAATCTAAAAAAGCTAAACTCAGAAACAGAAAGTAGAATTGTGGTTGCCAGGGAATGGGGATTGAGGGAAATGGGTACAAAATCTCCAGGTATAAGATGAATAAATTTGGGGGATCCAATGAATAGCATAGTGACTATATTTAACAATACTGTATTATACACTTGGAAGTTGCTAAGAGAGTAGATCTTAAATGTTCTCACAATAACAAAAAAGTAACTATGTGAAGTGATGGATGCAGTTAACTAATCTTATTGTGGTAATCATTTCACAATACATACTTGTATCATATTATCACATTGTACACCTTAAATTTATACAATGTTCTGTCAATTATATCTCAGTGAAGCTGGTGGGGAAAAGGCCCTGGCACACAGTAAGTGCACAATGGATACTAATTTATTTGAATTTCTCACCAACATTAATGGTTAGAAGATAGAATTGATAGAGATGGAAGGTTTAAGTTTGGAGAAGAGAATGAAAATGACTATACATAGAAAAGTTTGCAGGTCACAGAGACAGAAGTTCTCTGGAGCACAATGGGAAGATTTGAGAAAGATGGAGAAATGGGTCAAACGAGGAGCTATTCAAAGCAGTATGAAGATGTGAGTTCAGAAGATAACAGAAAACAAGGCCTGTATTTCTGCCAGTTGACACAGGTAAACAGTGATATGAGGCATAGTCAAATTATTTCTAGGTCTTTTGAAAGAGTATGGGTACACTCTTTGGTTTATGCGATGGTCCTGAAGATATCAATAGAGGATGCTATGGCATGCAGAAGTAAATATCCTTTCAATTTTACCACATGCTGCCATATAGCTAACTATCGGCATTGCAGGGATAATAATTTCAGTTCTGGCTTCCAATTCAGTGTTTCCTTCATTACAACAAGTTGACACTTTCTCCTAAATCTTATTCCTGGATTTGTAACTAATTACTTGGAATACATAATCATTTAAACATAGTTTTATTTTCCCTTAGTTGTATTCAGTTTGCTACAAAGAAGCTCATTTGCTATTTTCTTGTGCATTGTCTCATTAGATCTTCACATAATTTTTCACTACACAAAGGAATGTACTGGCATTTCAACATGTGCTTTCTCCTCTTGAACATTTTAAACATATAAAACCAGTATCAACATTAATCCCTACTGTTAATAGTTTTCAATTCAAAATAGACCTCTTTAAAGAATCTTAAGGTGGAAGAGATATTAAAAACCATTTAATCTCATTTTTTTGGATGAACAAACTTACCTGAGAAAATATTAAAACTTGTCCAAGTTCACAAAATTAACATCAAAGTTAATACTAGATTTTAGGTTTCCAGATTTTTAATCTACTGCTCTACTCTTAATCTGTTAGTATTTTTTAATTCCATTTTATGTTCTTGACAAATCAGCCTTCAAATTTCACAATACTCTAGAAGATTTTCGATGGTGTTTTGAAGCTCCGCAATTCCCAGGTGACTACCTCTTCCAACAAATATTTTAAGATTATATATTATGATCAAAACACAGGTGGAAAAAGAGATATAAATGAAATAAAATACCTTCACTACCCAGAAGCTTACAAGATAATAAGGAAACAAAGATATATGTCAAAAAATTTAAAACAATAAAAATTAACATATGGCTATGGTCTAAAAGTAGGATAAGACAAATTATTAGGTATGTAGAGAGAATGAAATCAAAACAACGTAAAGAGATAAGGAAGACAATATTGATATAGACCTGTGCTATCCAATATATTAACTGTTAGCCCCATGTAGCTAAATTAAAAGTAAATAAATAATTTCAAGTTCAGTTTTTCAGTCACACTAGCCACATTTCAAGTGCTCAATAGCCCCATGTGGCTCGTGGCTGCAATACCGGACAACATAGTTATAGAACATTATACCATAACTGCAGAAAGTTGTACTGGACAACACTGATGTCTGTGATGGATAAAATGGCAAGGAGACAGGATATTTCAAGTCAAGAATAAGAGAGGAAAAGTAAGGAAACATGCCTGAAAGGAACACAAAGGTATCAATAGAACTAGAAGATAAAATGTAATCAAATTGAAAAATTTGAACTTTGATATTCAATAAAGAACATACGAGTCTTCTTAAGGAGCAAAAGATCACAAACATTTGCCTTTAAAGAATTTTAAAGAGATCTTATTGTTTATTATGGAACATATGTGAAATGACTGGAGGCAGTAAAATGCCGGGCCATAGGGTATATATACACATACATAAGCAGAGCTTTAGTAAATATTGCTAAATAGTTTTCCAAAGTGCTTGAACCAATTTATACCCCACCAGCTCTTTATGAGCATTCCAGCTGTTTGACATCCTTGCTAACACTTGGTATTGTACACTAATAATTTGATGATCCAACCAAGACTAATCACATTTTATTCTAAAGCTTCTAGTCTACAATATTTTTTAAATTTCTAAAATCTTTGGCCATTAAATAATAATTATAATAAAATATTAAATATATTATTCTTGATTTAATCCTTGTTAGAAAGTAAATGATGAATACATAAAATCTCTTCTATGATATACAAACAGTATTCCCTATATTCTGTAATATAAGAATTCTGTAAACTCAAGAATTCCAAGATTGGTCTAAATAATAAGATCAACAAAATTCATAGCTACATTAATTCATCTATCATACAAGTTTAAATAATGAATAGGGACTTTATTAAATTTATATTGGTAGACATACAATTAAATTATAATATTCATTAATCACAATTTTGAGTCAAGAACTTGTAAAACTTTCAAAATCACCTCTTTTCTATTATGTTTGATTCATAGTTACATCCTCAACATTCTAGTTTCCTCTCATTACAGGTGAAAAAAATACAAATACTGAAAAGGTGCTAGGCATATTATTAATATTTTAGTTCTATTCCCTGGCTTTGACATGGAAATGCTATGCAAATGCTATGCTGAATCAGTGAGAATAATCAATCTACATCTTTTCTAAGTCTCACAATCATCCCTCTGCAAGCATTTATTATAACCATTATTATTATTAGGTCTTTTGTCTTATTTTTAGAAAAAAACCTCATATACAAACTTTATTGAGGTATAATTGAAGTACAGTATACTGTCCTATGTGATAGGCAGAATTCTAAGATAGCCCCCAGATCTCCAGCACCTCCTCCTACTACTCCTGTGATTACATTACATGTTACAAGAGATTATGAAGATGTAATTATGTTTGCTAATCAGCCAACCTTAATATACAAAGATTATATGCATGGGTTTAACCTAATCACATGAGCCCTTTAAAAGCAGAGTGTCTTCTCCAGCTGATAGCAGAAGAGGAAGTCAGAGATTCAAATCATGAGGGAGATACACCATATCATTGCTGGCTTGAAGACAGAGGCCACTTGGAAAGGACCTGAGAGTAGTCTTTAAGACCTAAGAGCAACAATTGGCTGACAGCCAGGAATAAAACAAGAATTTCAGTTCTACAACTGTAAGGAACCGATTCTGCCAATCTGAATAAGTGTGGAAGCTGATTTCCCCCCCAAAGCCTCTGGAAATGAATGTAGCCCAGTTAACACCTTGATTTCAGCCTTATCAGACTCTAAACAGAAAACCAGCTGAGCCCACTCAAACTTCTGACCTACAAAACTGTGAGATAATCAATAGATGCTGTTTTAATCTGGTAAATTTGTGGTAATTTGTTAAGCAGCAACAGAAAATTAAGTGTACATATTTATAACTGTACGATTTAATTAGTTTTAAAGCAGTTTTAACAATTTAACACTGTGAAATCACTACAGTCACTCCTTACATTTTCTTTGTGCCCCTTTGCAATCCTTTCCTCCACTCATGCCTGCAATCAACCACTGACTTGCTTTCTGTCACTATAGATTTGTTTGCTTATTATAGAATTCTGTATATATGGAATCATATTTATACATTTTGCCTGTCTTCTTTCCATTAGCCTAATGATTTTTTTTAGATTCATCCCTGTTGTTGCATGTATCAACAATTCATTCATTACTATTATTGAATTTTACTGTTCATGGTATGGATGTACCCTAATTTATCCATTCATCTGTTGATGGACATTTGGGCTATTTTCAGTTTGGGGCTATTACAAATAAAATGACTATGAACATTTTGTGCAAGTCTGTGTGTGAACATATGTTTTTGTTTTTCTTGATAAATAACATACATAAGTTTGTTTTAAGAGCCTGAGGTGGGGCAGGGAGAGGATAAGTGGCAGGCAAAGAGTTACCTTTGCTGCAAAAAAGGAGAGGAACTCTTTTGAGTTCCAAAAGTAGATTTCAGGAGAAGCTGTGAAGTCTCCTCTTCTGTACCTGGAAAAAACCTTGGAGGAACTAGGATTCTACAAACAGTTTGAATGATAACAAGGACAATGGGCTAACAGGCAAAGATCTAAGTCTCTTCTAAATTCTACTTTTTTTCAACGTATCTTTCTTTCCATGGTTTTATTTTGTTGTCTATATGCCTAATAAAATACAATATCACACATATTATATACAATGCATTTTCAATGCATTATTACAAAGATGCCTGCATTCCAGATTTCTCATTTACTGTGATGAACAATGTTACTTTGTCCTCTGTGAACAGGCTATGTGACAACAAGAACCATGGCCCAGCCTTAACCTGACCTCTATGGAAGGACCACAGTTCAGCAAGAACTCAGCCTCTATGAGTAGTCTTCAATTAAGAAGTATTACACACATAAGCAAATAAAGAAAAGAAGTCTAAAACAAAACACATAATGGTGGACTTGTTACCGCCAACTAACATTAATAAATCTGAAGTTGATTAATAAGCAATTTTGAAAGAGCACAAGTAAGCGGTGAAATTCATTCTAGCTCTCACGGACATATCTGAGTGATTATTGGGCATTTCAGTGAATATATTTTAGGAAATATATTCAAGTGTTTTTAAAGAGTAAAAGGAATTTGAATTTATTGAGAATGATTACTTATGAAAAATATTTTCTTTTTGGGGGGACAGGTCCTAGAACATAGAGAGATAAAATCTGCTCCAACTCCCCTTTTTTTCCATGATTCCTCTCCTGTGAGTCTACTCTGACCTAATCACATTTTCACTTTTTCATTGTATAGTATTCTCAAAACAGGTAAAATATAAACTAAGATATATCAGGCAGATAGCACTTGCTTGCTTCAAAAGTCATAAAACAAAGACAGAAGTAGAAGGAATACTTCCTAACTCAATGAAGTTGGCATTACACTAATACAAAAGCCAGACAAAGAAGTATCAGGAAAAGAAAACTACAAATCAACATCTCTCATGAATATAGATGCAAAAATCCCCCACAAAAATTAGCAAAATCAATCCAATAAGATATAAAAAAATTATACACCATGACCAAGTGGAATTCATTCTAGTTATGGAAGACTGGTTCAACAGTCAAAAATCAATCAAACGAATCCATCACATCAACAGGCTATAGAAGAAAAGTCACACAATCATATTAATAGAGTAGAAAAAAACATCTGACAAAAATCCAACACCCATTCATGATAAATTCAGAATGGCCAGCAAACTAGGAATAGAGGGTAACTTCCTCAACTTGATAAAGAACACCTAATAGTTAAAGCTGTTACCTACAGCTAACATCATACTTCATGGTGAGAAAATAGAAGCTTTCCTGCCAAGATCAGAAACAAGGCAAGGATGTTCCATATCACCATATCCTACTCAAAGTCTTAGCTAATGCAATAAGACAAGAAAAGGAAAAAGTATACAGATTGAGAAGGAAGAAATAAAACTGTCATTATTCACAGATAACATGGCTGTCTATGTAGAAAATCCAAAATAATCAACAACAACAAAAAAACTCCAGGAAGTAGTAAGTTATTATAGCAAGGCTGCAGGATACAAGGTTAATATATAAAACTGAACTGTTTTTCTATATACCAGCAATAACAATTGGAAATTTAAATTAATAACACATAATTTACATTAGCACCCCAAAACCCAAAAATACTTAGGTATAAATTTAACAAAATTTGTATCAGAGCTATATGAGGAAAACTATAAAACTCTGATTTAAAAAAATCAAAGAAGAACTAAATAAATGGAGCAATATTTCATGTTCACAGGTAGGAAGACTCAATATTGTCACGATGTAAGTTCTTCCCAACTTGATCTATAGATTCAATGTAATCCCAATCAAAATACTAGCAATTTATTTTGTAGCTACTGACAAACTAATTCTCAAGTTTATGTGGAAGCCAAAAGACCCAGAACAGCAATGCAGTACTGAAGGGAAAAAAAAAGTTGGAAACTGACACTACCTGACTTCAAGACTTAGTATAAAGCTACAGTAAGCAAGACAGTGCAGTATTGGCAAAAGCACAGGCAAACAGATCAATGGAACAGAACAGAGCCCAGAAACAGACCTATATAAATAGAGTCAACCGATCTTTGACAAAAAAGCAAAGGTAATAATAGACATACCTCAGTTGTATTATGCTTCACAGATACAGCATTTCTTACAAATTGAAGGTTTGTGGCAACACTGTGTTGTCAGATGACAGCATATTTTAGCAATAAAGTATTTTTTAATTAAGATATATACTTTTTTTAGACATAGTGCTACTGCACATGTAATAGACTACAGTATAGTACAAACATAACTTTTATATGCACTGAGAAACAAAAAAATTCATGTGACTAGCTTGATTGTGATATACATTTTATTGGGGTGGTCTGGAACAAAACCCACAACATGTCCAAGGTATGCCTGTACAGTGGAGCAAAGACAGTCTTTTCAACAAATGGTGCTGGAACAACTGGACATCTACATGCAAAAAAGTGAATACAGACACAGACCTTACACCCTTCACAAAAGTTAACTCAAAATGAATCAAAGACCTAAATGTGAAATGAAAAACTATAAAACTTCTAGAAGATAACATAGGAGAAAATCTAGATGACCTTGGGTTTGGCAGTGACTTTTTAGATCCACGAAAAGAACTGAAAAGCTGGACTTTATTAAAATTAAAAATTTCTGCTCTACAAAAGACATTATCAAGAGAATGAGAAGACACATCACAGACTGTGAAAAAATATTTGCAAAAGACTGGAAAAGGGCTGTTATCCAAAATATACAAAGAATTCTCAAAAACAGTTTTAAAAAAAAGGAACAATCTGATTAAAAACTAGGCAAAAGATCTAAGCAGACACTTCACCAAAAAAGAGATATAGATGGCAAATAAGCATATGAAAAGATGTTCAACATCATCTGTCATTAGAGAACTGCAAATCAAAACAATGAGAATTCCCTGGCAGTCCAGTGGTTAGAGCTCCACGCTTTCAGTGCCGAGGGTGCAGGTTCAATCCCTGGTTGAGGAACTAAGATCCCACAAGCCACGTTGCACAGCCATAAATAAATAAATAAATAAATAAAATAAAAAACAACAATGAGATACTGCTATATACCTATTAGACCATACTGACAACAATACCAAATGCTGACGAGGATGTAGAGCAACAGGAATCTCATTCATTGCTATTGCTGATGCGGATGCAATATTTGTACAGCTACTTTGGAAGACAGTTTGGCAGTTTCTTATAAAACTAAATAAACCCTTACCATATGATCTAGCAATCAAGTTCCTTGGTATTTATTCAAGGAACCCTATAGTTGAAACCCTATGTCCACACAAACACCTGCACATGGATGTTTATAGCAGCTTTATTCATAACTGCCAAAACTTGCAAGCAACTAAGATGTCCTTCGGCAGGTAAAAGGATGAAGTATGGTACATACATCCAAACAATGGAAAGTTATTCAGTGCTAAAAAGAAATGAGCTATCAAGCCATGAAAAGACATGGAGGAACCTTAATTGCATATTACTAAGAGAAAGCCAATCTGAAAATATATATTGTGTGATTCCAACTATATGATATTCTGGAGAAGGCAAAACTATAGAGACAGTAAAAAATCAGTGTTTGTCACAGTTTGAGAGTAGGGAAGAGGTGCATAGGCAGAGCTCAGAGGATTTTTAGGGCATTCTTGGATGATACTAAAACAGTAGATACATGCCTTCAGACATTCATCAAAATCTACAAAATATATAACACCAAATGTGAACACCAATGTAAACTATGGACTTTGAATAGTAATGATGTGTCAGTGCAGGTTCATTGATTGTAACAAATGTACCACTGGTGCAGAATGTTGATACTGGGGGAGGCATACCTTTGCAGAGTGAGTGTGTATGTGGGAACTCTGTACTTTCTACTCAATTTTGCTGTGAACTTAAAACTGCTATAAAAATAAAATCTATTTTACAACATGTGAATGTACTTAATGCCACAGAACTGAACACTTTCAAAATGCTTAAAATGGTAAGATGTTATGTATATTTTACCACAATTTTCAAAAAGTCCTAAGAGAGTTCTAGCAATATTAGGAACTTAGAAGGTATTCTATTCAGATGTCTGTGTCTTCTCCATCTCTTCTTACTCAAACCACTGCCTTACTGTTCAGACTATTGTTAACAGAATAACACAGACTGGGTGGCTTGTAAACAAAGAAATTCATTTCTTACAGTTCTAGTGGATGGGAAGTCCAAGATCAAGATATCTGGTGAGGGCTGGCTTCCTAGTTCACAGATGTCTGTCTTCTTGCTGTGCCCTCACATGGCTAAAGGGGCAAGGGAACTTTTATAATAACATAATCATTTAAGAATGAGTCTCCTTTAAGGCGATATTTCTCCTAACTACTTCCTTCTGGCTTAGACTTTCCATAGCAGCACTAATTCAAAGTGTGGTTCTTAAACCAGCATCACCTGGGAACAAGTAAGAACTGCAAAATTTTAATACCACCCTGTAACTTCTGATCAGAATCTACTTTTTTAACAAGATCCAGACCCAGGTAATTAGGATGCACAATAAAGTTTGAGTACAGTGTTCTAGAAGACTTAGCTCTTGTGTACACCCTCTTTTACCTCTTCCTTTAGACTCTTGGCAAGAGGCATGAATTCTAGCAATAAAGGAAGCAAGGAACAACAAAAATTTAAAGTTTTTATAAAAGGAGAAAGGGTAGGGATGCAGTCGTGTCAGCTTGAATTTAAAAGGGAACCAAGCGTGTAGCTGGGAAAAGAGAAACATTTATGAGAAAAATCAGTGGTATACCAAGCCAAAATGGAATGTCAGTATCAGGGACTAAGGGTAATGGGAAACAGATGAATGCATGTGAAAAGAAACAGTTCGATGGACCAGGAAATTAGGGCAAAAGACTAGGAAGAGGGTTTAATAATGAGAAAAAAAAATGATACCCAACAATAATTCTCCTATTCTAAATTCTCATTTTGACCAAAATATTTCTGAACCCTTTTATCCTGAACAGATTTAAAACTGTAATGTTTTTAAAATACCAATGTCATTCTCAGATTGCATTTACACACCAAAAGTAGAGTCTTTACAGAGAATATTCAGATTACAATAGCATCCTCATTTTATGGAAAGCAAGGCTCAAAGAATGAGCAGAGACCCCAGGAAAGCCGACATGAGATGAAACCTATTTCAGTTTTAGTATTACATACATTATTAAAACAATAAACTAATATTGGCATTTTATACTCCAGCAATAGATGAAACATTTTTATTTACTTTGTCCTCTAGCAAAAATATTGCTAGTTGAACTTAATTTGTAAAATTTAAAGGCAGTTTCCTATAATGTTTAGGAATACAGAGTTTGACAACAGAGGAGATGGGGTTTGAATATGGTTCTGCCACTCACAAATTGTGCTAAAGACTTTAACCTCTCTGTGCCTCTGGGATTAATAGTACCTACTTCACTTGGTTGTTTGTGAGGATTAAATAAGCTAAAATGACTAGCAGAAGGCCTGGTACATAGCAAATAAGAACTCAAAAATGTTAATTATTATTTCTGTGAAAAAATTCTATAAGTATTTCTTAAAGAAAAATCTTCCAAGGATAAAGGGCTACCCTATCTTATTATAATTGGAATGACTTTCTTTCATTTTAAAGAACAATATTTGAATGAAAGGAACAGTAGTAGTCTGGATTTCTGCCACCTTCCCTTTTATGAACTATTATTTTGCATGTCCACAGAATCCACTATGTATATGCTTGTAGAAAAGTGCTTTGTTGAATCTTCAGACAGACTGGTCTGGTCTTTAACATAATCAATAATCAAATCTGAACGTTAGTTTTAACAGACTCAGAAGAACAGAAGTACTGTGATCTGTTTTTACGCACACCTCACTTCTGACAACAGATGTGTAGATTTTTCCATACCAAGGAGTTCTCCAATTCTCTGTGGACATCAACTGAGTGTCCTACACGTCAATTCAATTCTGACATTAACTACCCAGAGACTGCGCAACCCCACAGGTTGCTCACTCCCGTAAGACTGCCGCAACTTCAGAAGCCAGTCAAAAGTCTTAGGCCTTCCATCCTTCTCACCAACAGGCTATAAATCAGGGTTCCCATGACCCCCTCCTCAGATTTGCTAGAACAGCTCATGGAACTCGGGAAGGCACTTTACTTACTATTACTGGTTTGTTACACAACTCAAGAACAGCCATGTTCTTGAACAGCAAGGTATTGGGAGTGGGTAGAAATCAGGGCAGAGCTTCCATGCCCTGTCTGCGCACATCACCCTCCCAGCAGCTCAATGTGTTCACCAATCTGGAAGCTCTCCAAACCCTGTAATTTAAGAGTTTTTACAGAGGTTTCATTACATAAGCATGGTTGATGAAATCATTGTTCATTGGTGATTAACTTAATCTCTAGCCCCTCTTCCCTTTTTGGAGGTTGGGGAGTAAGCCTGAAAGTTCCAAACTTTTTTTTTTTTTTTTTTTTTTTTTTTTTGCGGTACGCGGGCTCTCACTGTTGGGGGCCTCTCCCGTTGCGGAGCACAGGCTCCGGACGCACAGGCTCAGCGGCCATGGCTCACGGGCCCAGCCGCTCCACGGCATGTGGGATCTTCCCGGACCGGGGCACGAACCCGTGTCCCCTGCATCGGCAGGCGGACTCTCAACCATTGCGCCACCAGGGAAGCCCCCCCAAGCTTCTTAATCAAGGCTTGGTCTTTCTGGTCCCCACCTAGGGGCTATTTAGGGGGCCCCTTGTCACTAGTCATCTCATCTGCATACAGAAAGACACTCAAAGGTTTTAGCAACTTGTGCGAGGAACCAGGGACAAAGACCAACTATATGCTTCTTATTATATCACAATATCACAAGAAGTAATTCTGCAGTTAAAAATGAAGATTAAAAGAAAATTTAAAAAGATAAAAAATAAATTAAAATCAAAATGAAGGTATATCTTAGTCATTTATCCTTGTGTCTATACTCCTAATAGTCCAAAAGTACATTCAATTAAATTGCTTTAGAGGCTATTAAGTCAGAAGGCAGTAATACATTTTCACCTCCTTTTTATATCAAAGGATGAAGAAGGATAGAAAAAAAGAGATCCAGTTTTCAGATTTCTAAAAGTCTAGCTACATGTAATTGTCTTATAAAAAAGATAAAAACTGTGAAATTATTCTTTTTGTGAGGATCCATTCCTTGCAAATAACATTTCTCTTTGCTATTCTATGCCATTTAAGGAAATTACCTTAGACTCCATCTTCTTATCACCTCCCACATTTCCTCAGACCTCTGACTCCCTAGCTTATTCTACCAAATAACATAGGTCAAATTTGTGTGGTAATTTTTTAATAATTGTGTATTATTACCCATAGGTATTGTCCAGTTCATGCAACCTTAAGTGCCTCAGGACCCATGGTAAATTATAAATGACTGCAAATTCTTTGCAACTCTTTATTACATTATTTCCATACTCCTTGAATATGGGCTGGTTTTGTGACTTGTTTTGACAATATCATGTGGTAGAAGTGACACTGTGATTTCCAAGTCTAGGCCTCAAGAGACCTCACAGCTCCTATAAATGCTCTCTTTGAAGTCTTCCACAGATAAGCTCAGATAGCCTCCTGGAGATCTATGGCCCATCCAATATCCAGAACCAACTGCCAGCCACATGAATGAGGTCTTCTTAGACTCTCCAACCCAAACTGGGCCACCAGATAACTGCAGTCATGTAAGTAACCTTGACAAGATCAGCAGATGAATTGCTCAGCTGATCCCAGCCCAAATTACTGGCCTACGGAATCATGAACAAATAAAATAGTTGTTTTAAGCCATTAAGGTTTGCAGTGGTTTATTATCCTGTGAGAGATAACAGACACAAGCCCACAACCCCCTTCTAAATAAATGAAATTATCTTTTCGTAGAGTAAAACTGAGTTGTACTACTTTGCCTTCAATTAAACCAAACCTGATAATATGATCACAACCACTGGATTGGTATTTGATCTAAAAGCAGCCACATATTACAAGACATAGGAAAAGCTAGTCATCTATAAAGTGACATGGCACAAAACTCTGCCCTAGTGGACAATTCCGTGGAAGGTAGTGACAAACAAATTCACATCGTTTATTAGGTAACAGGAATGCAATATAAACACTGAAAAACTGGTCACTAAAGCTATTATTGCATCCTGAAAAACATAATGTAAATCCTTATCCTGTAAGCACTAGGACCCAAGGGGCTGTATGTCTACTCAGCCTCTTTGTGACCCTACTCTGGAGTGAGCCTCCATTGGCTAAGGAAATCTGAGCATTTTTCTTTACAATCTGAAAGGACCTAATACACTATATTAATTTCATCTATAGTAACATTTTATAGTGTTTTTTTTAAGTTTATAAAACATTTTTAAATAATCTCATTTGAAAGGCAGCATGGCTTACTGGACAGAGCACAAACTTTGGGTCAGGGAGACCTAAGTTCGATCATACTAATCAAGAAATCACTACGAGCAGTTTTAAGGATTAGAAACAAGAAAAATTCATGTAAAAATTTTAAATTATCTGGCAAATAACAGCACCTCAATAAATTCTATTTTTCTATAATTTAGTAAGATTTATTAAGGACACTGATCTTATCAATTGGCTTCTGTTACATAAAAAAATGCCTCAAAAACTAGTAGCTTAAAATAACAACCAATTCTGAGTCAGCAATTTGGGCTATGCTCAGCTGGGCAGTTCTGTTGATCTTGGCCAGGCTCACTCATGTGCTGTGGACAGATGCCAGGTAGACTGGCTGGTCTAAGAAGGCTCAGCTGGTATGGTTGTCTCTGTTCTAAATGATCCCTTGTCATCTATCTGGCTAGCCTAGATTTGATTACATGTGGAAACATTCCTCTTAATGCCCAGGCTCAGAACTCATAAAACATCACTTCCACTGAGTTTACTGGCCAAAGCATATCACAAGGCAAGTCAAGACTTAAAAGGATGGAGAAACAAAGTCAAGGAGCTGCTTATTGTGGTCATTTTTGCAATTTACCCAGAGACCTATATATCAGGTATTGTTAAGGTCTTTTTATACATGTAGATGTGAATGTTTTATGTATTTAATCATTACATTAAATCATTACAAAAAGTCCTCAAGAGAGATATAGACTAATCCTATTTTTCCATGTGGGGCAACTGAAGTGTAGAGAGCTAGTAACTAGCCCAAAATATTATTACTTATACATGGCAGAGTCAAAATTGGAAATCAGGCTTCCTAGGTTCTACCTAGTTCAATGTTTTTTCCCTTATATCATCCTATTTGTCTAGAAATTGATTGCAAGATCCTAGTGGTCCTATAACACCTCTATAAAATAGCCTCTAAATAATGTCACATAACAAAATATTTTATAATTTGAGATGTTAGTTTAAGTCATATTTGCTTGATTTCTTTGTCACAGTCTACCTAACCTAACAAAACACCTGTGGGCAACTTTAATGAAAACCAGTTTACATGGCACAGGAATCATCTTGTTTCAGTTTGGTTCTGGGCACATTATTTTTCTTTCAAACAGAATTCATTCAATGAATCTCTACTGAATGCCTGTTGCCTATGTCAGTCACTGTACTAAATACTGAAGGTACAGAAGGTACCTTCAGAAGGTACTGAAGATAATCTGCTCTTATAAACTTTATTAAAAGTTTCTCCCACATTATGATGCCTTCCTTGAATCATGAATAAGAAAGAAGTATTAATAAGGGAAGTATTTATTTTCGGAGAAATTTCTGGGATATACTATTTTAATGGAAATATATTCCTTTTTACAGTCAAACCCTGCAATAGCTAATAGGAATACCAAGTTCAATAAATTGTGTCACCTGTATGTATAAACAGATATTCACAAATATGCATTTAGTTACCCAAGTCAGAAGCCTATTAGTCATTCTGACTCCTATGTCTATTCATCCCCCTCATCTTGGTTGATTCTACCTTCAAAATATATATCAAGTCCATCTACTACTCTCCATTTCCACTAACACTACCTTGAATCAAGCTACTACTGTCTTTTGCTCAAACCATAACTGACACCAATTTGGTCTCCTTGTGTCCATTCTTGCCTTCTTAGAGGAGCTAAACATATTCTTTTTTTTAAAAAAACATATTCTTAAAATATAAGTCTGATCACATTATTTCTCCTGCTTAAAACCCTTCATGACAGCTTCCCTATTTTAAATGTAATCCCTTCAGTGTAGCCTACGAGACCCTGCTTACCTTTCCATCCTCACCTTTAACCCTTCTCTTTGTTGCTCCAGTCACACCACCCTTTTCCTTTCGTACCACGCTCTTTTCACTGTAGGGCCTTTGTATGTACTGTTCCCTCTTGATGCCACTGGCCTCTTTTCATTTCTCAAGGCTCAAACAGGCCTTTCCTAACTCCTCTCACATACATCCCCTTCTTGTCCTATTATAGTGCCCTATTTGTTTCCTTCATAGCATGTTTTCAATTTATAAATACATACTTACTTATCTACTTGTTATATCTTTCCTACCTGGCTGTAAGTTCCCTGAGAGTACAAACTATGTTTCATTCATTACTGTATAAATACTTAGCATACTGCTTGCTACATAGTAAGTGTTCAATAAATATTTTTTAAAATAATCAATATTTAATTTTTTGTATGGTACCATATTGGTTTATTCTCCAATAACTGCAGATAATAAAAGAAGGATGGACAAAACTAAATTTACCACAGGGAATGAAAATGAAAAGATTTCCAAGGTCAACACCCAACATGAAAATAAAATTTATTGCCTAAAATAAGTACCTGTTACCATCATCTTAGATTATTAATTGTCCAACAAATAAAACCTAATTCCTATGTGCCCAGAGTATCTACAGGGATAATCATATTACTGCTAGTGTGACTCTTCAGAATAGGCTTTTCTCACCTCTTCGATTTCTCTATAGGAACACTTCTCAGGTTAAATACTAGGTTGCTGAAATATACAGAAATGGAATTTATACATTAATTTCAAACACAGTACAGTGTATTTCCAAAGACAGAATTACACTGTTTCCAGCATAAAAGGAATAACTAATGTTGAAACAGATTTTTAAATAATGATTCTCTGCAGGCAGTTGAAAGAGGGAATTTCTAAGGTCAGTTACTTTAAAGTGGAATAACATATCTATATGGCATGTAAGTTAGTACAGTATAACAAACTAAATAAGTTTAGATAGCTCACTAATTTAAAAAAATATATATCAAATAGTAGTTAGCTTCAAATGAAGTGTTTTCCCAACTATATTCAGAAACAACATACCTGTCTTTTTTTTTTTTTTTTTTTTTTTTTGCGGTACGCAAGCCTCTTACTGTCGTGGCCTCTCCCGTTGCAGAGCACAGGCTCCGGACGCGCAGGCTCAGCGGCCATGGCTCACGGGCATAGCCTCTCCGCGGCATGTGGGATCTTCCCAGACCGGGGCACGAACCCATGTCCCCTGCATCGGCAGGCGGACTCTCAACCACTGCGCCACCAGGGAAGCCCCCATACTTGTCTTTTAATCATGTGAAATAATGTTTATTGCTGCCAGTTATATAATCAGTACATGTTTCTTGAAGAAAATTTAGAAAATATTCACATACATGAAAATAAAATTATCTCAAATCCCAGCAACCAGAGAGACTAACAGTTAACATTTTATTTAACAGATAACTATATTTTGGATCAATTACAGTATTATGTAGATAAACTCTTAAAAGAATCTAATTCTCTGAACTTATTCTGTGACTTCTATACAACTACTTCCAGACTTCTGCTCATGCCATTCTCTCCTCAATCTCCCCAATCTCAATCTACTCACCTTTAAGACTGAGTTATTTAACATCCCTGAGCATCTGTTTTATTATAAGATTTTTGTGGGGATTTAGTAATGCACATTAAGAACCTAGTACAGAAGGTGCTATACAAATGGTAGTCATTGTTACAGCTAAAAAGTCCCCTCTTTAGAGGAACTTTCACAGATTACTTCAGTTCTTCTCTGATGCTATTTGTATGTCACTTACATTGGAATGCCTCATCATGAGCCAATACATGTCTTATCTCCCTCACTAGGATCTGAGATGATTTTGGCAGATCTCCTACAACTTTATACTCCCCACAGTGTATACAAATATTTAAGGTCAATTCAATAATATTTTTTTCACACATATTACCTGTAAATCATTGAACTGGAGACACAAAGATAAATCTCAATTTCTGCCCTCACTTAGCTTATAGTAATCTTTTAGAGGGAAAGAGACATTATTTAGTGTAAATGACTTTAGGTCCACAAACTCTTTTTTTTGAAACCCTTTGGGGGAAAATGTGTTTCAGAATTTAGAATTTCCCAGATTTTAGAAAGGTAATACAGTATATATACTATATATTAAGAAACCACTCAGCAAGGTCTAGGTCAGCACCCTATGATCCAACATTGTTATTTCTATGATGAAATATATAAATATTTACTAACTGGTATAAATATTGACTATAAATAGCCTCCCATCAGTTCAGGTCAGGTTTTATCACTGTATTAGCTTCCAACTGCTGCTGTAGCAAATTACCACAAAACGTAGTGGCTTACACAATACAAATTTATTATCTTATACTTCTAAAAGTCAGAACTCTCACTGGGCTAAAGACAAGGTGTCTACAGGGCTGGGTTCTTTTTAGAGGATAAATGGGAGAATCTGTTCTCTGCCTTGCCTGACTTCTAGACGCTATTTGCATTCCTTGGCCCCTGGCCTTCTTTCATCTTCACAGTCAGCAATCCCATTACTCTAACCTCTACTTCTGCCATGACATTTCCTTCTGACTCCCTTGCTTCTCTCTTCCTCTAATAAGGACTCCTGTGATTACACTGAGTGCATCTAGGTAATCCAGGCTAATCTCCCCATTGCAAGATCTTTTTTTTTCCCTTGTCTATAAATAATGTTTTATTGAAACAGTTATACTCCTTTATTTACATTTTACTGTGGCTGCTTTTTGGCTACAATGACTGAGCTGAGTAGATACAACAGAGATCATATGGCAAATCTAAAATATTTCCTCTCTGGCCCTTTATACAAGTTCCATTCCAAGTTCTTTAATTTAATCATCTCTGCAAAGTCCCTTTTGCCAAATAAGGTAATATGTCCATAGGTTCCAGGGATTAGGACATGGACATCTTTGGGGGGCCATTATTTTGCCTACCAGAGCCACCAATCTAGTCTTTTTTTTTTTTTTAAAAAAAGAAACTTCTAGTTTTCAGTCTTTTGAACTTTAGAACTACAGGTAAGGAATTTTGGACCTGTATAACCAAAGGTAGTACAAGGCCAGTGATATAAGAAAAGCACAGGAGAACTGCAGAAATATGATGAATGGAAAGACCACAACCAGCTAAGTATCAGGAAAAGCTCAATGAAATAGATGGAATTTGATGAGAGCCTTCAAAGATGCAAAGGATCATGACAGGTGAACACTAGTACAAGAGGTAATTTTCAGACATACTTGCTCTCAAAATTTTATAGAGACATACAAAATAGCAACAACAAATTTGGAGTCAGGAAACTACAGTATATATTTGGAGAAGAAAGAGAATGCAGTTTGACTGAACTATACAGAATAAAAGTAGAATAGTGAAGGAAAAGAAGGGGAAAGATAAATTGAAGACAGATACAATGGGCTATGTTGCTTGTCAGTATGAAGAGTTTGTCCTTAATTCTGGAGGAAGTGAGCAGTCAGGTGGAAATAGTTTTGAACTGAGAAATGATGTGATATGATTGGTGTTATATTGGAGAAAGATTAACTTGGCAAGAGGAATGATTCAAATTGAGAAAGGCAGAACAGTAGCAGACAAATGACTAATCTAAAGAAGTAATAATGGGGCCTCCCTGGTGGCACAGTGGTTAAGAATCCACCTGCCCATGCAGGATACACGGGTTCGAGCCCTGGTCCGGGAAGATCCCACATGCCGCAAAACAACTAAGCCCGTACGCCACAACTACTGAGCCTGCGCTCTAGAGCCCATGAGCCACAACTACTGAAGCCCGTGCGCCTAGAGCCCGTGCTCCGTAACAAGAGAAGCCACTGCAATGAGAAGCCTGCGCACCGCAACAAAGAGTAGCCCCTGCTCGCCGCAACTAGAGAAAGCCTGCACGCAGCAACGAAGACACAACACAGCCAAAAATAAAAATAAATTAAATTAATAATTTATTTTAAAAAAAGAAGTAATAGGTACTTTAGCGTGATAGGAAAAATAGAATGATGTCAAGGTAGCTAGAATTCGTTAAGAGATTTTCATCAACATGATTTTTAATAGAAGTAGCTACGAATTATAGTTTACTGTATGTCAGGCACCATTCTATGAAAGAGTTTAACTCCATTTTATAGATGAGAAGACTAAGGCATAGAAAGTGTAAGCAATCCTACACTGAGTAAGTATCATGGCTGGGATTTGAATCCAGGTGTATATGACTCCAAAGTCCAAATGAATGTGAGCCTGTAGTGACAATTTGAAAGCTGAACAAATTGATCTGTGAAAAATTCACCATTCCACTTAAAAGTAAACTATGGTAAGTTAAAGATGTATACTATAAACTCTGAAGTAAACACTAAAATATCACAAGGAATTATAGCTATTAAGCCAACAAAGGAGAAAAAATAGAATCATTAAAAAAATTAATCTAAAAGAAGACAAAAAGGGAGATAAAAGATTGATGAACAGTTAAGACAAAAAGAAAACAAATAGCAAAATGGTAGATTTAAACCCTACCGTATCAATAATCACATTAACCATAAATTATCTGAACATGCCAGTTAAAAGGCAGAGACTGTAAGACTGGATTAAAAAAATGAGACCCACCCACACGCTGCCTACAAGAAACATGTTTTAAATATGAATACACAAATAGGTTAAAAGTAAAAGGACAGGAAAAGATACACCACGCTAAAGAAAAAAAAGTTGGAGTGACTATATTAACATCAAAGCTGATTTCAGAGAAAGAATACTACCAGAGATAAAGGGAATCATTCGTACTAACATACAGTTAGAAATTTCAACATATCTCTTTCAATAACTAATACAATAAGTAGACAGAAAATCAATAAGCATACAGATGTCTAGAAGAACACCATCAACCAACTTAACCTAAGTGAACTTTATAGAACATCTTATCCCAAAACAATACACATTTTTTCAAGTATTACAAGTATATAAATAACATTTACCAAGAGAGACCACTTCTGTGTCATAAAATAAGTAAGACTAAATTTAAAGGGATCCAAATCCTACAAGGTATGTTTTCTGACCACAATCTAATTACGTTAGAAATCAACAACAGAAGGATATATGGAAAATTCTCAAATATTTGGAAATCAGGAAGCATATTTCCAAATAACCCCAAGTCAAAGAGGAAATAAAAAGAAAAAAACTTGTTTTGAATTGACTGAAAATGAGAAAAATGTATCAAAATTTGAGAGAAGCAGCTAAAGCAGTACATAAAGGGAAAATTATAGCACTAAAATTTCTATATTGGAAAAGAAGAAAGGTCTCAAATAAATGGCCTCAACTACTTTCGCCTCAAGAAACTAGAAAAAATAAAGCAAATTAAACTGGCAGTAAGCAAAATAGAGGAAATAGTAAAGGTGAGAGCAAAAATCAATGGAACAGAAAACAGAAAAATAATGGAGGGGGCAATAAATCAACAAAAACAAAAGCTAGTTCTTTGAGAACATCAATAAAAATGATAAACCACTAGCCAGGCTGAGGGGGGGAGGGTGGCATTTGAGGGAGATACAAATTGACAATATCTGGAATGAGAGGAGTGCTATCATCATAGATTCTACAGATACTAAAAGAATAGTTAGGAAATATTATAAACAACTTATACCAATGAATTCCACATCTTAAATGAAATGGAAAAAATTCCTGGACAACCACTAAAGCTCACTCAAGAAGAAATACAGAGCCCTCTGAAAAAGAAAAACAATATTAGAGGATTTATATTACCTGACTTCAATACTTGTTATAAAGCTACACTATTCTAGGTAGTGTGGTATTGGTATAAAGACAGACAAATATCCAATGGAATAGAAAAAACTCCAGAAATAATCCAACTGATGGATTATTGGGTCAACTGATTTCTTACACAGGTGCAAAGTTAATATTCTTTTTTTTAATGGTGCTACAACATTTGGATATCTGTATTAAAAAAAAAAAAAGAACTCTGATCCTTACTTCATACCATGTACAAATAAGTCATAGACCTAAATGCAGAATGTAAAACTATAAGACTTCTAGAAGAAAACAGCCTCGGGTTAGGCAAAGATCTCTTAGATATAACACCAAAAGCACAATCCATAAAAGAAGAAATTTTTGAATTGGAATTCATCATAATCAAGAACTTCTGCTTTTTGAAAGATACCATTAAGGGAATGAAAAGACAATCCACAGGCTGAGAGAAAATATTCACAAATCACATATCTGATAAAGCACATGTATCTAGAATAAAAAACCCTCAAAATTCAATTAGAAAACAAATAATCCAAAGCTAAACATCCAGAGATTTAAACAGATACTTCACAAAAGAAAATATACAAATGGCATATAAAAAGATGATCAACATCATTAGTCTTTAGGGAAATGCAAATTAAAGCCACAAGGAGATACCACTACACACCTATTAGAATGGCTAAAACTAAAATGGTGAGGATGTGGAGCAACTGAACTCCTACCTTGCTTGTAGAAATATTATAAAATGACATAACCACTTTGAAATAGACTTTGGTACTTTCTTATAAAGTTAAACATATGCCTACTATATGACCCAGCCATTTTACTTCTAGGTATTTACTCAAAGGAAAGCATATGTCCAAACAATGACTTCTACATGAATGCTCACAGTAGCTGTATTTGTAATAGCCAAAACCTGGAAACAACCCAAATGACCACCAACAGACGAATGAATAACAAATTGCTTTCCACTGGAATAGTGTTTACAAAATAGAATAGTATTCGGCAAAAAAATGAACTAATGATGGATGTGACAATACAGATGAACTTTAAAATCATTATGTTGAATGAAAGAAGCCAAACAAAAAAGACTCTATACTGTGTGATTCCATTCATATAAAGTTCTAGAAAATACAAACTAACCTATAGTGTCAGAAAGTAGATTAGTTGTTGCCTAGGGTAGGGATTGGGATAGATGAAGGAGTAGGAAAGACAGGATATAGGAATTACAAAGGAAGAATAGGAAATTGAGGGGAGGGGTTTATTATCTTGATTGTCATGATGGTTTCAAAACTTATCCAAGTGTACAATTCATTGTATGTCAGTTATATTCCAATACAGCTCTCAAAAATCCATTTAATCAAATAGCAATAACCATTTATTCCAATATAGTCAATACTCATATCCTGCTATACAATGATTATTTTCTACCACCTATTAACAAAAAAATGATTTAAATTTATAGTAGTAATATTATACTACTCAACTTCAGTGTGCAGAAGAGTACATTTCTTTCTGGAAATGTGCAAGCAAAAAAATCTTGACTAATGGATTAAAACATAGTGCAAATTCAGTGTACATCAGTGAGATTGCTTAGCTATCTTCTGTCAGCATATTACAATCCTATTCCTGACTTGAAAATAAATGCAGTTATCACAATGGAAAACTGGTAGGTGGCTTTAACAATTTCCATCCCATCACTAAAAATAATCTACAAGTGGGCTTCCCTGGTGGCGTAGTGGTTGAGAGTCCGCCTACCGATGCAAGGGACACAGATTCGTGCCCCGGTCCGGGAGGATCCCACATGCCGCGGAGCGGCTAGGCCCGTGAGCCATGGCCGCTGAGCCTGTGCGTCCGGAGCCTGTGCTCCGCAACGCGGGAGGCCACAGCAATGAGAGGCCTGCATACCGCAAAAATAATAATAATAATAATAATCTACAAGTATAAAATGGTAGATGAGCTGGATTACTACTCATTTGTAATCTGCCTATGTCGAAGTGAAAAATTTCTCCACAGAAACCATTTCACATGGTGGGAAAGTTCCAGGCCAGTTCCCAAATCTTATTTACACAGTAAGGATTAATTATCCCCTCTTTCTCTTCTGCAGCACTGTTTTCCCTCTACTGGATCACTGTCATCAACAGAAGGACATGCTATAATTTCATCCATCTTAAAAAAAAAAAAAAACAGAACAGCAACAACAAATACAAACTTCTCTTGGTCCTACTTCTGCCTCTAGCCATTCAACCCCCCATTCCCTGATTTCTCCACCCTCCTTTTTGGTAAAATTCCTTGAATTAGTTCCTGATTTCTCTCCTGCAATTCTCACTTAAATCTGCCCCATTCGGGCTTTCATTTCCAGCACTGTATCAAACCATCTGACCAAGGTCAGTTATGTGCTATATCCAGTGGTTAATTCTGAAGTCTCTTTTCACTCAGCCTCCTAACAGCATCTGACACAGTTGTTCACTCCTCGAAATCACTTAATGTGGCTTTCAGGAAACCTCAAGTTCCTGGCTTTCCTCCTACCTCCTTCTCCTCATCTTCTCTACCTCTAAATATTAAGAGTACCCTAGGACTTAGTCCTTGGGCCTTTTTTCTTATTTTTATCTATACTTACTCCATTAGCAGTTTCATATTAAATTTCCTTAAAGTAAGATACATCTATACCTAACTTAAAGGATTTGATTGCTTCACTGTAATCCTCAAATAAGGTCAGTTATGGCTAATTCTATCATTTGGAGAGGCAGCTGCAGATGAAAAACAAATACAAAAAAATTAAAAAGAAAATAAGTGATTTAATTTTCAATAAATCATCACCATCTTTCTTTAAAATTCAGTATTACTAGTATAGTTACTTAAAAATTAAAAATAATAAAGCTAAATTGATGAATATCAAAACAAACATTATTTATTCTAGTCATTTATTACATTGGAAACATTTAAATACCACATTAAATATTTCATTAAAAATGTAAATCATGACCTTATCTATGGTCCTAGTCCCATATGGGCCTATAACAGTAACAACTTATATTAATATAGACTTGTTTCAAAAGTCTTTTTTATAACAAGTATCTCATTTTACCCTAAAAAGACTCCATAAGAATATTACAGTAAATACTATTTAAGCCAGCAGTTTCTGCTCTTACCATGACTTCTCACATAACAGTCAGACTTTTTTTTTTTTTTTTTTGCAGTATGTGGGCCTTTCACTGTTGTGGCCTTTCCCGCTGCGGAGCACAGGCTCCGGACGCGCAGGCCCAGCGGCCATGGCCCACGGGCCCAGCCGCTCCGCGTCACGTGGGATCCTCCCGGACCAAGGCACGAACCCGCGTCCCCTGCATCGGCAGGCGGACTCTCAACCACTGCGCCACCAGGGAAGCCCAACAGTCAGACTTTTAATGAGCAGATTTAATTAACTTAAAATTAGTTGGAGGGCTTCCCTGGTGGCGCCGTGGTTACGAATCCACCTGCCAATAGATAGCTAGTGGGAAGCAGCCGCATAGCATAGCACAGGGAGATCAGGTCGGTGCTTTGTGACCACCTATAGGGGTGAGATAGGGAGGGGGGAAAGGAGACAGAAGAGGGAGGGGATATGGGGATATATGTATACATATAGCTGATTCATTTTGTTATACAGCAGAAACTAACACATTGTAAAGCAGTTATACTCCAATAAAGATGTTAAAAAAAAAAAAAAAAAGAATCCGCCTGCCAATGCAGGGGACACGGGTTCTAGCCCTGGTTTGGGAAGATCCCACATGCCCCGGAGCAACTAAGCCCGTGCGCCACAACTACTGAGCCTGCACTCTAGAGACCGCGAGCCATAACTACTGAGCCCACGCACCACAACTACTTAAGTCCGCGCGCTTAGAGCCCGTTCTCTGCAACAAGAGAAGCCACCAAAATGAAGAGTAGCCCCCACTTTTGCCGCAACTAGAGAAAGCGTGCACGCAGCAATGAAGACCCAACGCAGCCAAAAATAAATAAAATAAATTTTTTTAATTTTTAAAAATTAAAAAAATTAATTGGAGAACTCATAAATCCATCTCTATTACATGAAATATATATTAAAATTCATGTTCAACTGATGACAGGTCATTAATGTCATCTTTCTGTACTTAGCATAAAATTACAAAAAGAAATTTACATTTTCTTTTTAATGTTAATGAAACTAAAGCCTTTATATACATATCCATTAAGAGATATTCTTTATTTCATTTACTTCCATGACTACACTGATGATAAAAATGATATTAACACTGATCTCCTATATATTAGGTACACAATTGTTGCCTGTCTCTATCACAATGAAAAGACTTATTTTTGCAAGCAAGAAGGGGAATATATTTATAATTGAGCATTCACAAGTAATGCACGATGCTTTTTCTCCCTCCAAAATTCCCACTTCAAATAATGTGGCGTGCACTGCCTACTAACCCCAGGGCAACGGTTAGAGGCATAAAGACTAGGGCAAAGCTGTGTAAAGTATACCTCATCTCTCTTGAGGGCTCAAACTTCAGTCCTTCCAGTCCTGAGGACTGAGGAGTAGCCCCTTCCCCTCTGCTACTGAGCATACATCAAGAGTCAGTATAGACTCTTACAGTTCTGCCTCTAAGATCTCCATCTATGAAATGTCCCTTTCTGACCTAAATATTCTATTCCACCCCTCCAAGTCCTCATTGTTAAATTTCTTTGTCCTTACCCAGTCCTTGTGATCCTTTCATTCTCCTCTGTTTTCAAAACCATCAACATACTTTGGCTTTGCTTCCCTTCCTACCTCACTAGCATTTCAGATTTCTTTTCAAAGGAGAATTGCCCCAGACCACAGGCCTTACTTTATCCTCTGGTTCCTACTGAACAGTCATATCAGAATGCAACACATTACATCTTCTCTGATCACATCTTCAGCATCCTCTTCTGGCTGTCCTTTTAATTTCCACTCTGTAAATAATGAGTCAGGAATCAACAGTTTTGTTATTCCCCAGTTATATCCCAGTTCATTCTATACTATACATAAATTCTACATACATTCTATACATACATTCTATACATAAATCCATCTATATCCAGATCTTGAACTATCATCTCTAAATTACTGATACAAACAACCCTAACATCCCTGTAAACATTTAGACCTGTGCCGTCTGCCAGACAGCAACACAATAATGTCTCATTAACTCATTTTCAACATATCCAAAATCATATTCATCATCAGTGACTCCCCACTCTCCCCGCAAAGAAAATTTACTCATTCTTTGGACTTCTCTATTTCTAATAACATCACCTAATCACCTAGCATTTGAGGTCATCTTTAAAGCAAAGCACTGGTTTCTTTACAATATCAATTCAGTAAACTTTTGATTGTATGCAAATTGCTGGCAAAATAACTGCATTTTCATCAAAAGGATATGATACAGCCATTTTCATTCAACTCTTTTGATAGTTCACTAATTTGGTACACGATTTTTACTCTGCGCGTGGCTTGAACTCTGGAACCAATCCCCAACACATACCTCCAATTTTGCCACCTAACAAGTTAATCAAAATAATCCCATTTTTCCCCTACATCTAGAGGACACCTGAGTCAGGAGTAAGCATAAGAGATTGGGCAGTTAGATTTTGGCTAGTATTGTGAAAGACTGTAGCTGTCTATGCTTAAACCTTAGTTTCCACCTGATAAAAGTGAGAATTATACCTCCTCACTGGGTTGTTTTGAAGATTACACCATACATATGCCTAGAACAGTGCCTAACACATAATAGGGGCTCAAAAAATGGTGCTACTGTGATTACTGGTGTCACTATTAAGTCAAGAGCAATACAGCCACATGGGAAGCCATTCTGCTTCTTCAGGGGACTGCTTATAGCACATCTTTATTTTAAATCAATCTATGTCTTAAATTTTAGAACAATTCTAATTTTGATCACTGTATTCTAGCCCACTGTTCTTTTAAACCATTCAAATGTTCCAAAAATTCCAATATTCTGTCAATTTAAACCTCATCTTTCAGCCCACTTTTCATTCCCAGAAGTAACATAAAAATCCTTAGAGAGCGTGATGGTAACCATACTTTTGGTTGCCATGTTCAAAACTGCAGAAATACTTAAGATTTATACCTTAAATAAACACCTGAGGATTCTAGGCAAAGTGGAAGCCATAGTCTGTACACTACATTTATGTACCCTTTTTTAAAAAAATATTATACATATCTCAATTTACTTCATTCAGCTCTCTGCTCCCTTCACTCTCCCTTACAACCCTATTTAAAGTAGTGGCCCCTCCCATTACTTACTATATCTATGCCTTGCTTTATTTTTCTTCATAGAACTTACATCTATTACATAGGTATTTATTACTTATGTATTACACAGGTATTTGTCTATTGCCTATCTCCCCAACCAGAATGTAAACTCCACATGAACAATGATTTTGTTTTGTTCTCCACTGAATACTCAGTACTTAGCAGAGCCTGGCATTTAATAAGTGCTCAATAAATATCTATTAATGAATGAATGACTGGAGAGGTCAAGACCCTCATGTGATATATAGTCTCATCTGGTTTCTTAGAGTGCAGTTAGAAACAACAAATTAAAGGGGGCAGCTGAGAGAAGCAGCCATATAAACACTGAAAGCTGACAGAGAAAGATAGAGAAAGTTCAAAATTGCAAACACAGTAATGTAGGCCAGCAATGCAGATCATTTGTTATATGGATAAATAATCCTATATCCTTTAATAATCAATATCACTGTATTACAACAAACTGCAATAACAGAAGGTCTTCATAATAAGTCAATTCATCAGTTTAATTGAGCATCTATACAGGTAAGGCTTTGGTAGGAGCTAGGGGAATCTTTATTACTAAGAAAAGGTTAAATTGTATTCCATGCACTTTGTTTAAGGAAGCAAAGTCTCCTTAAATTTTAAAACTTTTAAATTTTTTTTAAAAAGTGAATTTTAAAACTATTTCCATGGAAAGTAATTAAAACACAAATTTTACTTTTAAAAGGAAAAGATATAATTTTTTGGAAAAGACATGTAAATGGAATCTCTCAATTCCCAATGAAGTCAGATGAAGAAATCATTACCACATTTGACAAGTTTAAAAATTAACTTAATTTTTCTTTTTAAGAAAAAATTCATTATTGACCTATAGATCATTAGGCTTGCAACAGCCTATCCTCACCTCTGTTAGAAGTGTGTAAGATTTTTAAAATAGATTAGTGCATTCCTCTGTTTAGCATAATTTCTAACAATACTGGTAAAGTTACACTTAACCCAATACCCATTTCTCTCTTTAAATCATAAGCTATTCAGAAATACTACGTAGTTGAAAACCTTGACAAAGGTCTTTCTCAACTGCAAGATTTATGTATACTAAGTCAGAGCTTCTCAAATGTAAAGGTGCATACCAGTCATCCAGGGATTTTGTTAAAATGATTCAGTAGATTTGGGGTAAGCCTCATATTCTGCATTTCTAAAAAGCTCTCAAGATGATGCTGACACTACTGGTCCACAGATCATACTTCTGAGTATCAAGGCACTAAAGACTATATGACCTCAAAAATTACTAAGTCACTTTGGAGAAGAATATTGAGATAAATGAAAAATCAAAATTCTATCTGATTAAGTCTTACCAAAGTTTTAGAACAACATATTGAATGCATAATTGCAAAGCTAAGTTAAAATTAGCTTTGCTTACTTTTCTTAGTTCTTATCTTCATAAAACCTAACGTGGGCTTCCCTGGTGGCGCAGTGGTTGAGAGTCCACCTGCCGATGCAGGGGACACGGATTCGTGCCCCGGTCCGGGAAGATCCCACATGCCGCGGAGCGGCTAGGCCTGTGAGCCATGGCTGCTGGGCCTGCGCGTCTGGAGCCTGTGCTCCGCAACAGGAGAGGCCACAACAGTGAGAGGCCCGCGTACCTCAAAAAAAAAAAAAACTTAATGTATTCTATCATAAGTTTAAGAGTATACTATATCAGCTTCCACCAACATATTATTTCCTCAATTAAGTTTTCAAAGTGTACTTGTTACTTAGCTATCTCACTCAGAATCAACTATGACCCCTGTCTCAGAATCAACTATGCCCCCTTTCTCAGAATTATCAATAAGTCAAAGTATCTTCTTTCAAAATACTGTACTAAGCAGCCTGGTCTAAAGCTATTTAATTAACAGAGTGCTTTATTACTAAGACTCACAGTTTATATCACAACTGGATATACCTAAACTACCCAACTTTTATATAGTGCTTTATAGTTTACAAATGCCTTCTATTATATTATTTAATCCTCACAACAACTCTTCAAGGTAGTTTTTATCATTTACATTTCATAAATAAGGAAACTTATCAGAAGTAAAATGGTCCAAGAGTACATAATAAGTGAAAGTACTAAGAATTAAATTCAGTCTTCTGATTTAAATACAGTCAATTCCTGATTAATTTCTACGTAACTGCAGGAGGAAATATAGATAACTGAAAATAGCCATTAAAATCAAAACAACAGTTTATTCACGGACAGTTACTACATCATGACTTGTCATATGACAAGAAAGGAAGCAACCTAAACATCTACCAGTGAGGAATAAGTGAAATAAATTTCGGTTTACCTATACAATGAAATACTATGCAGTTTTTTAAAATACATATGATAACTTTCAGGTTCCACTCCAACATGTAAAGAGCTTGGAAGCCATCACTCTTTCTCTCATAACGAAACAAAAGCTGAACGAACTGAAAACCAAGGACTTTTCTTAGATCCATCAGAGACTGAAGTCACAGGACAAAGTGCCACCCAAGAAACTAGAGAGAACAGTGAATCCAGAGAATATAGATTAGCTAACTGAAGCAGAAGCCACGGGAGCCAGGAATTGGTATGAACACTTAAATGGTAACTTCAACAAGTTGCTGGACACTGACTGTGGACTAGTTTGAAAGTTTAAAACTCCTGTGGGTCTCCTCTAAGGAGGTATGGGCTGCTATACTTTCCTGGGCTTTATGCCCCACAAGGTTATCATAGTGAGGATCAGAGAAAAATCACCTCCTGTTTGGCCAGAGGAGGGGGAAAGTAACCATTCTGATATAAGTCCAGAGATTTCTCCACAACAAAAGCCTATTCAGCAAAGGAAAAGACTTTGCCAGAGCTTTATCCAACTTGGGGAGAAGAAAATTACCCAATTCCTGCCCACTCTAGCCTTACTGACATACCTACAGAAAGAAGAGCGGAAGCTGAGAAGCATTTGTGAAGACTTAGGGGCACAGACCCTGCAAAAGACTGATATCTTATCATAGGGTTATAGACCACTTTCCATCCCCTACACCTTACCACCACATGAATAGGGCTCCTACACAATAACAGGGTTATGGCTGAAAAAAAAAATGTAACACTCTAACTCTATTTAAGAAGGTGTTTCTAGGGAAATCCAAAGACAACAAGGGAAACAAAAACAAGGACACTAAAGGAAATTGAAACCTCTGACACCTACTGCTACAGCAAACAGTAATCACAGCCTAATTCCCAGTCAGATAAATACAAAAAAAAAAAAAAAAATTAAAAGTCATGCTAAAAGGAAAGAAAAAGCATAGTCAGAAGAGTCAAAGCAAGCATTAGAACCACACTCAGATATAGCAGAGGTTTTATGATATCAGACTGGGAATTTAAAATCACTATGATTACTAAGGGCTCTAATGGAAAAAGTGGACACCATGCAAAAGCAGATGGATAATGTAAGCAGAGAGATGGAAACTCTAAGAGCCAAGAAATATTAGAAATAAAAAATACTGCAACAGAAATGAAGAATGCCTTTGATAGGATCATCAGTAAACTGGACACAAATGAGAAAAGAATCAGCGCACTTGAAGAAGTATCAACAGAAACTTCCCAAACTAAAATGCAAAGAGAGAAGAGAATGAGAAAACAGAACAGAATATCCCAGAACTGTGGGACAATTAAAGAAGGTGTAACATATGTATAATGGAAATACCAGAAAGAGAAGAGAGAAAAGAGTAGAATAAATACTTGAAGTAATAATGCCTGAGAATATTCCAAAATTAATGATAGGAGCCAAACCATAAATCCATGAAGCTTAGACTACACCAAGAATGAAAAACTGCAGAAAACTAAAAGACAAAGAGAAAATACTGAAAAAGCCAGAGGAAAAAACACTTTACGAATAGAGAAACAATGATAAGAATTACACTGACATCTTGTCAGTAACCATGAACAAGAGAGTGGAGTGAAATATTTAAAGTGTTGAAAGAAAAAGCACCAACCTAGAGAAACTACCCTTCAAAGTGAAGAAGTAATGACTTTTTTGGACAAGTGAAAACTGAGGGAATCTGTCACCAGTAGACATGCCTTGAAAGAAAAGATAAAAGAAGTTCAGAGAGAAGGAAAACAACATAGATGAGAAACTTGGATCTACATGAAGAAAGGAAGAGCAACAGAGAATGAATAAATAAATGTAAAATAAAATATTTTTTTAATTTCTCTTTGATTTTAATAGACAACTGTTTTGTTCAAAGTAATAATAGCCACAAAGTATTGGGTAATTATAGTATATGCATAAATTAAATGAATGGCAGCAATGATATAAGGAATGGATGGAGGAATTGGGAATATTCTGGGGTTTGTTTTGTTTTTACTTTTTTTTTTTTTGGCCATGCAGCAAGGCATGCGGGATCTTAGTTCCCCGACGAGGGAACAGACTCGTGGCCCCTGCAGTGGAAGCGTGGAGTCTTAACCACTAGACCGCCAGGGAAGTCCCTGATATATTCTGTTATAAGATACCTGTGCTACTTGTGAAGCAGCATAATGTTATGTGAAAGTGGACTTAGATCAGTTGTAAATGTACATTGCAAACTCTAGGGCACTAAAAACATTTTAAAAAGAAATATAATTGATATGCAAGGAAAGGAGAGAAAAATGAAACCATATAAAATGCTTAATTAAAGCCAAAGAAGGCTGAAAGAGACAAAAGTATTAAAAAAAGAACAAATGTAATGAATACAAAATAGTTACAAATATGGTAGATAGTTATCCAACTGTATCAATAACCATTTTAAATGTGAATGGTTCAAATACAGCAATTAAAAGAACATCTGAGTGCACTAGAAAAAAAAAAAAAGACGCAACTATATGCTGTCTACAAGAAACCCACTTTAAATATAAAGACACAATTTCAGAGAATGCAGACACTTTTGAGCAGAGGAATATCCCAGGGATAAAGAGGGGCTTTACATAATGATAGGGGTGTAAATTCTCCAAGAAGACATAACAATCCTCAATGTATATACCTAACAACAGAGCACCAAAATATGTGAAGCAAAATCTGACAGAACTGCAAGGAGAAATATAGATGGATTCACTATTACAGAGACTTGAACACCTCTCTATCAGTAACTGACAGATCCAACAGGCAGAAAATTAATAAGGATAGGGTTGAACTGAACAGAATCATCAGTCAACTGGATCTAATTGACATTTATATAGTACTTCACCCAACAACAAAGAACACACATTCTTCTCAGGCTCACACAGACCATTCACCAAGATAGACCATATTCTGGGCTGTAAAACACCCTCCCCCTAAAAGAACAGACATCATACAACGTATACACTCAGACCACAATGGAATTAAACTAGAAAGTAATACCAGAAAGGTAGCTGGAAAATCCCCAAATATATGAAGACTAAATAACACACTTCTAAATAACATATGGGTCAAAGAAGTCTCAGATAAATTTTTGAATATTGTGAAGTAAGTGAAAATTAAAATACCACTCATCAAAATGTGTGAGATCTATCAAAAGCTTAAAGGGAAATTTATAGCACTGACTGCATATATTAGGAAAGAAGAAAGATCTAAAATCAATCTCAGCTTCCACCCTAGGAAACTAGAGAAAGAAGAGCAGTATAAGCCTAAAGTAATCAGAAGAATTTTTTTAAAAATAGAGCAGAAATCAATGAAATTGAAAATGGAAAATCAACAGAGAAAACCAATGAAACAAAAAAGGGTCCTTTGAAAATATCAACAAAATTGATAGATTTCTAGCCATGTATTATGGTGTATCACACAAAGCTTTTATTTTGGTTTTCAAAATAAACGAGTGCTAGTTTTCTTCTCCAACTAAAATATAAAATGCTTCTCATATTCCTCCCATTTTGCTTAACCTTTCCACAATTCTCTGGCTTTATATAGAGCACATTTATGTTACAAAAATTTACCAAAAAACAAGCAAACAAAACCCAGATATAAGACAACATACGTCTTATCAAAGAATGGAAAACAAAAAAGCTTACTTTTGTAGCATAACATGAAAACATAACAGACTTCACATTTCTCAGTAGAGGAATCAAATGAGTTAATCCATTCCCTGACACACAAGCTTTTTCTTTCTCTTTTTCTTTTCAAATGAGTTAGTCGTTATAGAAAGGCTAACTTTTTAGAGTAGACCTGAGTAACTGTTACTCAACGGAAAAGAATGCCAGGAAGTTTTACCATTGCAAAACATACCCCAAATAAAGCACTGCTGCCATCATCATCCAACAGGTGTCATCACACCCAACACCCACCTCCTTAGAATCACTTTAGAATCATTAATTTAAGGAGTGGTGGCTTGGCAGCATATGGTTATAGGAAAAAATGGGACTTTGAAATCTCTATTCAAGTTCCACCTCTACCATTTTTATTACCGTTGTGACCTTGTACAAGTTACGTAATCTAGGACTCAATTAGTTGGTTGCCAAGCACCAAAAATATCATTCCAACTAGTTTGTGTAACAAAGGACAACTTATAACAAAGATACTAGGGTGCCTCTTGCAACCCAATCTCAGGACCATGGACAAAGTCACTTGAACACAGCCAAGACTCTGTATCTGCTTCTCTTCTTGTTCTTTCTTCAAGATGCCCCTGCTTATCTACTTCACAGGGCAAGAAACAAGGCCATTAACAGTTTCTCAGTTTTGTGTTTTATAGCTTCAGCCACTGGAGAGAAAACAAATTATTCCACCCTCTGGGCACTTAGGACCCAGGAAAAATTGAGTAGCCTGGCTCAGTGCGGGTGTCTAGAACTGGACCAATAAACTACAGAAATGGGCAGAACTGTGATTGGCCTCCCTGGCCCCCTCTAAGCCAGAGCGATCTTTTTAAAGGACAGAACTGATTCAGGATTAACCTGGTTAAAATTCCTCATGGCCTTCCCCAATACACTAAAGTAGAAATCCATACCTCTCACTGAGCCAGAGCTAATGCGCCTTGCCTGGTCTGCCTCCCGTTTACCTCCAAAAGCCCTCCTGCTCACTACACAGCTCAGCTTCATCTACTCTGGCCTTTCTTTGGTCCCTTGAACCTGCCAAGTTCTTTCCCATCTCAAAAATTGTTTTCCACGCATTCTTTACCTTCTATTCTTTTTTCACATAGGTAATGTCCACCAATCTTTCCTCAAAGAAGCTGTCCCTGATTTCCAAGGTAAACTAGGTTACCTGTTCTTGTCCTTTAGAGCGCTCATCACAATTTCTAATGATAAATGTGTGCCTTTCTCTAGTATCAGTCTCTTACCGTGCTGCTTAAGAGAATCAAGACCTCTATTTTACCCTCTTTTCTGTATCTATCTAGCACCTAGTTGGCCCTTACTAATTATGTGCTGAATGAATAATTGGCTTAGCATGGGACAATCACCACTAGATTATGCAAATGCAGATGAAGGAGAGGTAGCAGGCAGGCAGAATTACTATTATCAAGTTATTAAAATGGCTGCTTCAGCAGTAAAGGGAAGAGAGTGGTGCCCAGGGAACCTGTGCTCCTGCTGAGCAGGATGAACTTGTTTAATTCAGTTAACCCCCTTCTTCCATAAAATCCTCATAAGACTATGATATCAAATAAGTAAGACAATAAATATAACAGTACCTATACAGTAGCTGGCACGCGGAGCAAGCATGCAATGGTACTTCTTTTCCTCTTAGGAGACCACGTTACCCTGTTACCTGTTATTCTTGAATATTATTAACCTCCAAATAAGAAGTTAATTAAAAACCTACAAAATACTCCAGTGTATATGACAAACACAGCTGTGTTTCATAACCCCTTTTCTCACAGCATCTTGATCTTACCACCTTCCTAAGAGATTTACCTGCTCTTCCGTCATAATTATATCAGCTCAAACATCCATTTAGCTTAAAGAACAAGTACTAGAAACACAAAAATGAATGAGGGCAAAACAAAACAACCAACCAAAACAACAACAACAAAACTGCCCTGTCCTCAAGGAGGACTTTCTCCCTGTCTCCCTCTGCCTCCAACCACCCCATCACCGTACTCTTGCCCGGCCAAAAGATCCACAGCACCCAAGGCAAGGCTGCCAGATTTAGCAAATAAAAATACAGGATACCCCATACATTATCTGACAACCCTATTCTCAGGTCATATTCCAACTCTTTACCTTCATACACCCACTCCACAACTTTAGTTACAATATTTTTGCCTTCTAAAACAATTTCTCTGGAGATATCTTAATTCTGTTTCTTGGTGGTGCTGGGAGTTTAAAAAAAGAATAAAAACAAAAGCAAACAAAACAGCAACCGTAACAACAACAAAAATTCCTTTAAAAACCTAAAAAGTCTTGCTCCCACGAATAGGCATGTGAGAAAAAGAGTAAGACTATAGTCTTTCCAGAGGTAGATCCAGAAAGGAGAAATTTTCTGACAGGAAGTATATAAGCAGTCACATTAGAAAGGGAAAATGAACTCTCAGAAAAAAGGGTTACACTTAGCTTCAAAACGCCTTTGAATTTTATTTGTAACCAGAAGGAACCTCAGAGATCATCTACTTCAACCTTCTCAATTTATAAATGAGAAAACCAAAGACCTTAAGAGGTAAAATGACTTGTCCAACGTTACAAAACAGATCTTAGCTCCTTCCAATTTCTCATTCTCTGACCTCTTGCCCCAGATGATGTAAGGTTGCACCACTCACTGAACTGAGGAAAATCTTCCTCTTCATGTCCAGTGGGTGTCAGAGGACAAGTTCCTAATAACGTTGTTATGTCTAGCACAAGAGAAACGTATTCCTAGCATTTCAAGGTAGATTCTGAATTGATTTTCCCACAGAAAGATTGTTGTACACATTATTTTCAATATAGGTATAGGTATTATACCTATAGGTATTTTCAATGTAATAGGTATTTTCAATATAGTATTTATATTAACTAATAATACAATTTTACAACTCTCTAATAGTATTAGTCTACTCTTAAAATTCAAGTATATTATAGGTTAAATTTGGTGAGTTGTCTGCAAATCTAACCAAGCATATTGTTTCTGAGAACGTAAGTTCCAAGTTCTAAACCATTTTACAAGTTTTAAAATATAATTAATCCTATTGTAAGTTAGGAACTACCACTACACAAAGATTCAAAATTATAAACTGAATATGATAAACTAAAAACACAAGATTCTTCATTTTATAAAAATCTCCACCCTAGAGGTCACTTATTCTTAAAATTAGGTACTCAGGCACATTTAGCACAGGATATACTCTACATACACATTTTTATTAATATTTTACTGGAAAAATGAAAAGTCAAAAAGAATCAAACATATATCTATACTCATCTAATTTAGGGAAAAAAACCTTTAATGTACATTTTCATGAAGTGACCTGTAAGAAATAAGGAGAAAATTATTATCATTTCATAAACGAAAGGTTGACAATGTATGCATTATACAGTATTTAGTGCTAGTTCAAAAAATGTGTGGCTAAAGGAATTATGCCTGAACAGGTAAATGAAGTTCAAAGAACTTCCAAATACATTTTTTTTCTTTTCTCTTGAGATAAAGCTATAAGCTTTATGAATTAAAAATTTATTTGATAGATCTTTTAAAAAATGTCTATATGGTACATTAAATCAATGGATAGTCTTCATTCATTCATTTTATTTGTCCAATAAAAAATTAAACCTATACTATTTGCTAAACACTATGCTAGCAATTTCAGATTTATGACAATAAGCACTGGGTCAGTTCCTGTCCTCAAGAAGCTTAGAAAAACCTTGAGTAAACTGTACTTATCCAAGTAATAATGACAGCTAAATTTTAGTTGGTCATTTAAGAAAACATTAAAAATGTCATCAAATTAATTCTCAAAAATAGAAGCTATACAATAGTAACTTTAAAGACATTTGAATAGTCTTATTTATATGAAGTTTACCCACAAAGTAACTAAAAGCACTGTTTTGGTAAAAGTAATAATAATATATTTTAATAGTTTTTGCTATGAAAATTAACAGTTAATCCCACGATAATAAAATCAAAAGCTACTAGCTACTGTGATAATGAAAATCAAGCACTTGGAAATACCTTAAATTATTCTGACAATAAAGCAAAATGTATAATTAAATATAGTATTATATTTATACACCGTCTCTGAATATATAAATGGTTATTTACAAACCTGAATAATAAACAAAGTAGCTCCATATCACACCTCACAAATGATCAACGTATTTTCAATGTATTACAAAGTCAATGTATTATATTACACTACAAAAATCAATGTATTACAAATTCAAAATGTATTTTGAATTGTGTCATCTGCAAATTTTTCAATGAAAAAGGCCTTAATATTTTCTGGAGATTTTCTTTTTCACAAACTTAATTCAATATTCTACTTGTTTACTACCAAGTCATATAACTTTTTCATGAATATTAACTATACCTATATTTACAACTACATATATGTATTAACTATAATACCTATTAAATTTTCAATTATTAAAAACTTGATAGATGAGAAACATTCTTCAATTTACAGCCATATGTCTCCAAAGCAAAATTCAATGTAAATCATCCATTCTAACATGCCACAGAAATTCCTAATAACATTTTTCACTGTATTTTACACTGAAATATTTTCATCGTTCATTAGCTAAAATATTTAAATTTTCTTTGAAAGCGTCATGAAAACATATTTACTTAATTTATGCATACTACTTAGTGGCATAAATGGGTTTATTTCCATTTACATATAAAGAAACCAAGACAAGGTGTCCATTTTGTAAACTGCAAGGTCATTTCCTAACAAGCAACTGATGCTACACCATCAAGTTATATTATATGTGCGCCACTTCCAAGTGCCATAAAACAATTACTGTATCTTAAAACAACTGCCTCTGCAATGTCTATGTGCAATTCCGTTTTACCAAGAGGGTTATGGCAACAATCTTAAACAAGAAAAGCTGGAAAGGGAGGATCACAAAAAGAAAAATAAAACACTTATTTTTGGTCGTGAATCGTTTATTTTTAAATAGTGGGATGTAAACAGTTTTTAACATAATAAATAACCAACAGTTGTTTCTTCCATGTTCAAAAAATATTTCATTTTTCAAGTAGATCGTGCAAAATTGTAGCCTACCCATCCTTGTAGACAGAAGTTGGAAAAATGAGAAGAAATTCTATAACAAGTAATTAAATACATGATATTGCAAAGAAAAGAATTGAATAAAAAGTAAAATTTAGATAAATTTAGGAAATGTTATGGCAGTTAAAACCCCATCTTAAATATTAAGTGCCTCCTTTCTTTCAACCGAAGGCTAGAACTGGCAATCAAATATTCCGCTACTGAAAAACAAATACAAAACTTCCCTTATTCAAAACTTGAGAAATTTTATATCAAATATTGGACATTAAAAAATACACTTTTCCTAACAGAAACTTAGAGCATAAGGGAAAAAACTGTTCCTGAGAGTTCAAAGACTGAGACTGAATCTGTAATTATGATACAGTGCTACCAACAATTAGGAAAATGAAAGTTATCTCCTATACAAATTAAATTTAAAACATTAGACGGGTTGAATAACCAATAAATCAATTACATCAATTACCGAACAGGAATAAGACTTAGCTAATACATGGATCTAACACCGACAACAAAAAAACAAAACAAAAAACCTATATATAATCCTAGGCACACTTTACATAGAAAAGGACAGAATTAGACTGAGTCGTATTCAAGTATCTAGTCTATCTGGGGATTAGTTAATTAATCGGCTATAGGACAGGTTATGAATGTTCATGTCAGATGTGCTTTCTTTTCACCATTATTCCAGTTCATCATCCGCAAGTGCAAGAGAAGGCGTCAGAGTACCGAAGCTAGGGGGCATGCTACAGCAAGGGGAAAAGAAAAATGGGAAAGGTGCAATGGATGCTGCAGAGTTGAATAATTATCCGGGTGGCACGATGGGCGAGTCCTGCTGACATCGGAGCTGGGTGAGCAGCTCCCTAACTCTGCTCAAGGCACCCCCCTCCCCATAGCAGGCATCGGAGGCTAGAACCGCGCTTGGCCTCCTCTTCTAGCGAAGAAAGAGATCCCCGCACTCGCTTTACCGTTGTCTCTTTAGACACAGACGCGCGGCGCAAAAACGCAAACGCACCAGCTGGCTTTACAGAGCCTCGGGCACGTATCTCGAGCGGGGCTTCTCCGGCACCGGGTGCCGCAGCCTCCCCCAGAGCGAGGAGGTACAGGGGCAGGCCGCGGGGGCAGGGGCTCTCAGGCGGTGGCACCTAAGTAAGACCCGCAGTCTCCCCGCCTAGAGCAGCCTCGGGGCGGTCCGTGCAACCGAGCCCCAGGTGCGCCCGCCGGCCGCCGTGTCCCTGGGTACCCAGCCGGGCCGGCGGTCTGGCTGCCGAAGCTCTGGAAACCCGCGAATGGGGGTGGGGGCCGTCGCGGGGTAGGCGCGCCCATCCTCGCAACCTTTGCTGGGTTAGTGCTCCACGCACACCTCTCCGTTCTGGCCAGTGAGGAAGAGTTCCTCTCCTGGCATCCTGTCCCCCCAAAAAAAACAATTCCTAAGAGACTCGCGCTCACCGAGGAATCTTGAGGGGCTCTAGCCTTACCCCTTCTTCATGCTTCGGCGGTGGCCGCCGGTCCCTCTCAGCTCCAGGGACTCCACCTAGAGCCTCCAGGATTGTCAGGCTTCCCGGTGGAACCCGCTGTGGGCAGTGGCCGAGGTACCGGGCCACAAGGAACGCCGCCTGCGACGACCGCCGGTCACCGGTCCCACCGTGTGCTCGACGCGCGAGCGAACAACACCGCGAGCCGCCGCCGCCGCCGCCCCCCAGCTGCCCCCTCCCAGCGCGCGACTCTCCACAACCGGGCTCGAAGACCCGCGCCTGAAGCAGGGGGAACCGCAGGACTCTCGCCACCTAATCCCCCATCTTTCCCAAAATGAGCTATTCCCCGCCAGTCAAGGTCTTCCCACTTATGATTCTCACTTTCCTCTTCAGCTCCCAGTGCCCAGGTGCATCTGTGGTGGGAAACTCAGCCCCCACCCACTCACCCATCAGTGGGGGAAATGAATATCTCTCTTCCCCCCCCCTTTCCTGAGGCTTTATGGTATTGCCCAATCCTCAGTTTGGGGGAGGGGGACGGAGAGAACAGTGCTCGGCCAGGGAATGAGGAAAGATGATAGCCAATTGAATGAACCTACCATTCAGGGGCGGGGTCAAAGAGGGGCCTGCCCACCACGCCCCGCCCCCTTGACCTAAACTACAGTTCCCATCGTGCCTCTCCCACTTCCCGCCGCGCGGCACGCCGGAAGCGTAGCACTTCGAGGCCTCAAGGCATTTCGGAACTCGTAGTCTTTAATCTAGCCGCAAAGGTCCCGAAAGTTATAAGCTATTATAATTCTATTTCCCTAAGTAAATGTTTCAAAATTCCAAGTCCTTTTGTTCTTATTCTAATACTAATTAATCTACTGTAATGATTGTTTTAAAATATAAACGATTTCGTAGGAAAGGAGCTAAATAATGTGTGTCATGGCAATCTGTCAGGACCTGAAGCTACTCCTTCTTCCGCTAGGGCCTGGTCTCCGCAGAGTGTCTGTTGCCGTCATGTCGGCTGCGATCGAATCTCTGGCTGCTTCGTATGGTTCGGGTTCAGGGTCCGAATCGGACTCGGACAGTGAGGGTGGACGGTGTTCGCTGCCAGCCGCGGACTCCCTTATGCACTTGACTAAATCGTCTTCAGATAAGTCCTCTCTGGCAGTGGCGGTGGACTCCGCTCCGGAGGTGGCAGTTAAGGTAAGCGTTTTGGCTACTATTGCGGGGCTGGAATTGTCCGTTTCTGCTCCAGAATCCGACAGTAACTTGTTAGGCCCCGGGTCACCTCGTCCTCAGTCCTGAAAGGTAAGTGGCTAACGCTTGGATCTCTTCTTCTCCCTACATGCATCCTCCTTGGGAGAAGCTGGGAACTGGAAGTTCAGGACAGCCCTGCACTCCCTGCTCTCGCCTCCCACCTTCAGAAAGCAAGCGGGAAGAGGGGGTGAAATTTGAATTTATGGATTAGGATGTGGCCTGGATGGAGTAGGTGTAACAACATAAACAAAGGTAAATAAGGACTTCCCAAACTAGAGTATGTGCCCACACTTGAAGTGAGCTGTGGCCTGGCTTTGTTTTGTTTTTGACGTCAGAACTAAATTCTGATCCCGGCTCCACCACTTGTTTGAACTTGGGCAAGTTGTACAACGTCCTCAGTTTCCTCACCTGTACAATGGAGATATAATTTTAAAAGGACCTATCTATATGAGAGGACTATTGTGACGATTAAATGAAATGATAAAAATAAAGCTTGCAGCAGAGATCCTGGTATCTAATAAAAGTGCATATATAAGTCATGACAGTGAGAAAAGGCCTTAGATTTAAGAAACAGTGTGCATGATCCCAATTGAGGAAAGTGACAGAGGGAGAAATTGAGTTATATAGTTCCTTTAACAAATATTTATTGAACACATGTTACTTGCCAGGAACTGTTCTAAGGGCTGAAGACACAGAGGCAAACAAGCCAGACATCTTTGACATCATGATTGCGTACATTTTAGTGGAAGAGGCAGCCAATAAAATATGAGCAAATAAAGTGGTTACAGATTGGATTGAGTACTGTAAAGGAAAAAGAATTCCGTGAAATAGAGTTCAGTGATGAAGAATAAGCTAGGAGTATGACTTCTGTAGATTGGTCAGGGAAGTCCTCTTGCAAAAGCAGCTTTGAGGAACAGGAAAAAGCCAGCCAAGTGCACGATAAGGCAAGAGTTTCCCAGCAAAAGGAGACAGCAAGCCTTGAGATGGCAAAGAGCTTAGTGTGTTTGAAGAACTGAGGAAAGGTCTGTGTGTCTAGAGCTGGAGAAGAGCATCCACCAGTTGGTAGTAGAGGCCCAGTAGAGCCCAGTGGGGGTGATCAGGAGCTGAAGATGTGGTGACGGGAGGCAGTGTGCAAAAACTCCTTTGTATTTAAGATGTTTCCCAGTCTAGTGATAGTGATATACCTGAGTCTTTTACAGGCTTTTAGTGAGCTATTCATGGATTTTACTTTTTACTAATGTATATCGAGTATGAAAGAATGCTTAGGATCCTCCTACTTTTATAACAAAACAAATTCCCCAAACTTACACCCCTCCTCTAGCAGCCTCCTGAGTCTTCATTCTTTTCACAGCTCAGCTTTTTGAAGCTCTCTCACTTTATCTCATTTTCTCCTCAACTCAATGCAGCCTTGCCCTAGCCTCTTGGGAAACTTACTCTCCCTGAGTAATGTCACTGCCCTTCCATTTGTCAAGTTCTGTCATCTGAGTTGAATATTTGCATCAAGTGACACTATTAAATAGTTCTTTTTTGAAACTTTCTCTCTTTTTGGCTTCCATGGGGCCATCCGCAGTCTTCTGATCCCCTGTTCTTCTGCCCTCCCTTTCAATATGTTTCCTGAAACTCTGTCCTTAGTCCCCCTTTGCACCCCTCATACTCTCCAGGCCTTCAACCTGCAGTTCTCCTGATGACTTACAGGTGAACACTGTGAAGTGGTTCACACAGGCTCTGGAATCAAGACCGCCAGCATTCAAGTCCTACCTCCAGCAGTTACCCAGATGGTGACCTTGGATAAATTAGGTGCTCTGTGTCTAAGCTTTTTCTCATCTGTGAAGTAGGGATAACACTAGTAACTATCTCATGGAGTTCAAGACTTGTCATAAAGCATGTGCCAGGCACACTAACCTTATCCAATTCTAAACTCCTTGCTAGCTTCAGAACTATTGCCGTCTCTCCCAGGATAGCTCTCAGGCACCTCCAATCCAATGTGCTAAAAAATTGACATTTTCTTTCCCTCGGGATCTGCTTCACCTGTTTTTCCCATTTGGATTAATGACCCCACAACCCACCCATTAGTCCAAGCCAAGAACAGAGGGGTCTTCCTTTTCTCTTCCTTCTTCCTCAGACCCTGAAGCTAGTCATTCAGCTGCTTCTAACATTTCTGCTTCATTAATTTCTCTCACATCAACTCCTTCCTTTCCATTTTTACTGACACAGCCTTACTTCATATCTTCCTTACTTCTCTCAGGAGTCATTCTTGACTCTTCTTTCTTTCTGAACCCCTGCTATTGGGTAATGGGTCCTGTTCATTACCAGGACCCATTACCCAATAGTACCAATGATGTTTATCAAATCTCTCTTTCCTCTCTTTCCTCCTGCCACTGTTCAGATTCTTATAATTTTTCTTCAAGACAATTATAATAACCTTCTAACTGGTCTTTCTACTTCCTCCATTCTTGTCTCCCAGTTCCATACCCACTTTTCCCTTCACAATGCACTCAGAGTGGTCTTTCTAAATTACAGTGTTATCATATCACTTCCTTGCCCCAAGACATCCTATTGCCTGCTGGGTAATTTTTGAGTTCCTTATGAGACCTGCCATTCTCCCATGCTGAACTCTCTACAAAGCACCCAAAGCCTATTTTCTTTTTTTCTCTCAAGTTTTTGCCCACGCTAGTCTCTCTGCATGGAGATCCCTTGCCTCATGCCTCCCCTCATCCCACCCCCGAAAACTCTACCGTCCTTCAGTCTCAGTGCACATATTTCCTCTGTCTACCTTAGCCCCCTTTCCACATCGCAGTTATAGCACTTGCCACATTGCTGTGATTTGTTAATTTTTTTCTTTCCCCTGGACCAGACCCTGGCGACCAGAGATTGTTGTGTATATTTGTTTTCATGTCTTCAATGCCTAGTACACAAGATTAAGAGAAATACATTAGGTGAGAAAATGAATGAAAGAGTAAGTGAAAACCAAAGTCTTGAAAAAGCATGTATGTTGAGATTCAAGGTACATTGATTGGGTGGGAGTGAGAGGAAGTCTCTAAAACTCAGTTCAATCACTTCAAGTTATAAGTAAGATAATCCAGGAGGAAAGACTGAATAGGTATCAGAGGTCCATTAGAAGCAGAGCTGGGGCTAAACCCCACAGTGATCTGGTTTCTATGATGAGAGAGTAAGGGATATTGATCATCGCTCGTTTGTTAGCATGCTTTTAAAAAAGCTTACACCCACTAAATTTAATGACAGAAAAATGTCCAGGGGAGGAGATGTGAAGCATACAAATAAGTTCATCTGTATTTGTCAAATTGTATTGTGACTAATAGCAAGCATTCTGGCAAAGTATGAACTTATGTAATGTTTTTAATCCATATCACTGAACACTAATGAGATTTCACGTACCTTATAGGTGATTTGATTTGATTTTTTGAAGTTACTGTTGGGTTGTCTTTTTCCTTTTGATCTGTAGGAGATCCTTATATATTCTGGATACTATCCCTTCATCAATTATGTGTTGCAAATTTGTGGCTTGTTATGCATTGTGGTTCCTTTTCCTTGTTGGAGAAATTCTTCCTTTTCCCAAAGTCATAAAAATATCCTCCCATTTTGTCTTTTGAAAGCACTGTATTTTTGCTTTTTCCATTTAAGTCATGACTCCACATGGAATTAAGTTTTGTGTATGGTGTGAACATTTTTAATAATATAGCTCGATCTTTGGTAGGGCTGTTCTACCTCCCCCACCCCCACCCCACCTCCATCCTTTTTTGTTGTTATTCAAGAATGTCTTGGCTATTCTTGTCCCCTGTAACTCTGTATACGGTTTAGAATTAATATGTAAATTCTGCTAACACCCAGGTGGGATTTTGTTTGGAGTTGGGTTGACTCCTAGATCAATTTGAAGACAGTGTTATATCTGTTCATTCATTTAGGTCTTCTTTAGGTTTTTAATTTCTTTGAAAGTTTATAATTTTCTCTATCAGTATCTTGAACAGTTTTGTTGCAGATATTTCTAGGTGCATCTTAGTTTTATGCTATTATAATAATAAATTGTGTTATTTTTTCCATTATTTAATTTTTTGACTGATCTTACTACTTAAATAATGGTATCAGCTGCAAACAGAGTATTTTTTTCTTCCTTTCAGTCCTTTTTTCTTTTTTTTTTCTTGCCTTGCCATGATTGCTAAGATCTCCAGAAAGATCAAAAATAAAAAGAGGGGAAAAGAATATATCAGGCAAATTCCAAGAAGAAGAAAATGGCATTGGCTGTATTAGGGTCAATAAAATAGACTTTAAAACAGAAAAAGGATCACTTCATAATGATACAAGGTTCAGTTCACAAAGAGGTACATAACAATTTTAAATTTATATGCACCTAATAATGTAAGCGCAAAATATTTAAGCAAAAGTTTTTATAGGGGCTTCCCTGGTGGCGCAGTGGTTGAGAGTCCGCCTGCCGATGCAGGGGACACGGGTTCGTGCCCCGGTCCGGGAAGATTCCCACATGCCGCCGAGCGGCTGGGCCCGTGAGCCATGGCCGCTGAGCCTGCGCGTCCGGAGCCTGTGCTCCGCAACGGGAGAGGCCACAACAGTGAGAGGCCCGCGTACCGCAAAAAAAAAAAAAAAAAGGTTTTTATAACTACGAGAGAAACTGACAAATCTACAATTACAGCAGAAGATTTTAATATACCTCTTTCAATAATTGATAGAATAAGCAAAACAATATCAATGATGACACAGAAAATTCAAACAACGAAATTAGCAAACTGTATCTGAAGGGTATAAAGGACATGGCACTCAATGCAGAAAACTGTTTTCAAGCAGTAATAAAACATTTTTAAAAAACTGACCATATACTAGGCCAGGGATTGGCAAACTTTGGTAAAGGGCCAGACAGTAAATATTTGGGGCTGTGCAGGCCACATACAGTCTTTGTCACATCTTAATGAATGTCTTTCCCTCTTTCTTTCTTTTTTTAAACAACCCTTTAAAATGTAAATATCTTACATTTACTTAGCTTGTTGGTACAAAAGCAGACTGTGGGCTGGACATGGCCCAATAATTGTAGTTTGCCAACCCCTGTACTAGTCCATAAAATAAATCTCAATACATTTTAAGTCATATAATCACATTCTCTGACCACAGTGCATCTAAGCTAATCAGTCACAAAAAGATAAACTATAAAATTCCCACATTTGAAAATTATAAATTGTACTCAGTAAACCATGGGCCAAATTTTTAAAAACTAGAAAATATTTTGAACTAAACAATAAGAAAACAATGCTTATCAGAACTTATGAGGTGCAGCCATAGTAATAATTTTTTTTCAAGTATAGTCTTAAATACACATAACAGTATAGAAGAAATGAGCATAGAATATCTTTCCATTTTTTGTATCTTTTCAATTTTTTTCATGAATATCTTATAGTTTTCAGTGTATGTATCTTTCACCTCCTTGTTTAAATTTGTTCCTAGATGTTTTATTGTTTTTCATGCTATTGTAAATTGGATTGTTTTCTTAATTTCTCTTTCTAGTGGTTCATTGTTAACATATAAAGCAACAGACTTTTGTATATTGATTTTGTACCCTGCAACTTTACTGAATTCATTTATTAGTTCTAATAGTTGTTTGGTGGAGTCTTTAGAGTTTTCTCTATATAAATGATGTCATCTGCCAGTAGTGACAGTTTTACTTCTTTTCCAATTTGGATGCTTTTTATTTCTTTTTCCTGCTTAAATTGCTCTGACTAGGACTTACAATACTATGTTTAATAAAAGTGGTGAAAGTGGGCATCTTGTCTTGTTCCTGATCTTAAAGGAAAATTTTTCATCTTTTTGCCATTGAGTATGATGTTAGCTGTGGGTTTGTCATATATGGCATTTATTATGTCGAGGTACATTCTGTCTATACCTGCTTTGTTGAGACTTTTTATAAGGAATGGATATTGAACTCTGTCAGATGCCTTTTCTATGTCTATTGCGATGATGTTTATTCTTTGTTAATGTGCTGTATCACATTGATTAATTTGCAGATGTTGAACCATCTTTGCATCCCTGGAATAAATCCTACTTGATCGTGGTGTATGATCCTTTTATTGTATTGTTGAATTTGGTTTGCTGACATTTTGAGGATGTTTGCATTTAAGTTCTTCAGGAATATCGGCCTGTAATTTCCCTTTTTTGTGGTATCCTTGTCTGGTTTTGGTATCAGGGTAATGCTGGTCTCATAAAATGAATTTGGGAGCATTCACTCTTCTTCAGTTTTTTGGAAGAGTTTGAGAAGGATAGGTGTGAAACGTTTCAATATTTGGTAGCATATTGAAGCCTTCTGGTCCTGGAGTTTTATTCTTTGGGAGTTTTTTGATTACTGATTCAGTCTCCTTACTAGTAATTGGTCAGTTCAGATTTCCATTTCTTCATGATTCAGTCTCGAAGATTGTATGTTTCTAGGAATTTATCCATTTCTTCTAGGTTGTCCAATTTGTTGGCATATAGGTGTTCATAGTAGTATCTTATAATCCTTTGTACTTTGGTATCACTTGTAACTTCTCTCTTGTTTCTGATCTTATTTATTTCATCCTCTGTTTTTTCTTAGTGAATCTAGGTAAAGGTTTATCAATTTTGTTTATCTTTTCAAAGAACCAGCTCTTGTCTTTTTCTTTCTGTTGTCTTTTTAGTCTCTATTTCATTTATTTCCACTCTGATCTTTATTATGTCCTTCCTTCTACCAACTTTGGGCTTCATTTGTTCTTCTTTCCTAGCTCCTTTATGTGTAAAGTTACGTTGTTTATTTGAGGTTTTTCTTGTTTCTTGAGGTAATCCTATGTCTCTAATTTCCCTCTTAGAACTTCTTTTGCTGCATCCCATAGATTTTGGTATGTTGTATTTCCATTTTCATTTGTCTCAAGGTATTTTTCTTTTTAATTTCTATTTTGATTTCTTCATTGACCCATTGGTTGTTCAGTAGCATATTGTTTAATCTCCACATATTTGTGGTTTTTCCAGTTTTCTTCTTTTAATTGATCTCTAGTTTCATACTATTGTGGTTGAAAAGATGCTTGATATGATTTCAGTCTTCTTAAGTGTATTGAGACTTATTTTGTGGCCTAACATATGATCTATCGTGGAGAATGTTCTATGTGCATTTGAAAAGAATGTGTATTCTGCTGCTCTTGGATGGAATGTTCTGTATTTATCTATTAAGTCTATCTGGTATAATTATTGATTTTCTTTCTGGATGATCTGTCCATTAATGTAAGTGGAATATTAAAGTCCTCTACTATTATTGTATTCCTGTCAATTTCTCCCTTTAGGTCTGTTAATACTTGCTTTATATATTTAGGTGCTCCTGTGTTGGGTGCATAGATATTTACAAATGTTATACCTTTTTGCTGGATTGACCCCTTTATCATGATGTAATGTCCATCTTTGTCTTTTATTACAGTCTTTTTCCTCTGTATTTGTTAAGGGCCAAACTCAAAAGATATCTTTATATGAATTTCTATATTTTTCCTCAGCCACTTAAACTCCCATTATAGAAAGTCTGTTCATTTCTATTTTTTGACAAAAAACCTATAACATAAATTGATAGTTTGTAATAATGGTTGATATTTATGTCTTGTTTATAGTTTACAAAGTGCTTTCACATCCATTTTCTTATTTGTATAACAGTAAGAAATGTGAAAAGGACTAAAAGGTAAATATTATATGATTTTATTTTCAAATTACTTTGAATCAACAAAAGGTAACATATTTAAACTTACTTGACTCATAGGGTATACTTTACTTACTGCACTTTAATTTTTATGGATAAGGAAAGCTGAATAGAAATCCTTTGTAATTCTCTGGTAATTTCAATTGCATGCCTAATTGTTATTGAACTCCTCATGGGTATTAAAACAAGGTTGTGGTGTTGTCCAACTTTTTCTAATTAAACGTGAAATTAATAACTCTTCATTTTCTGAGGAGTTGTCCAGTTTGTTCTATAATTTTAGCAGGAGCCAGAGATGGAGGACCTAGTTATACTTTCATTAGTTGCCACATTGCTTTTTAAGAGTAGTTCTTTTAAAATTGTATTTTGCATTTAAAACTTGATGTCTTGTGGTACTCTGTTCAAAATAATTCAAATTTAGAATATTTAAAATACCCTTAATCAGAAAGATCTGGTAAACCATATTATAAAGTGGTTCTAACAACTGTATTCTAAAAAAGCCATTGGGGAAGTATGAACACGGCTAAGCCTTTTGTTATTATAAGCAGTTTATCCTTATAAAAGAGAGAAAAGCATTTAATTTAGTTTTTATGCAGTTTAACTTTGTGGTACTTGGTTTTGCTACTGAGCCCTAGGTAGATACTCTCTCTAATCAATGAAGATTGGGGTATGCTTTCTAGGGTAATATAGGTGGCCCAGCATTTGAACCCCCTTCCTTAATAGTCTTAATGTAAACAGCATCCTTCCCTGCCTCCTACCTTCAGAAGCTGGAAACCCAGATTCTGTCCTCCCAACTCCCTTTCAGCTAAGGTTTAGGACTATAATTTGGGCTCTCAGGCAGATGCACCCACCTAAATTCTAGTCTAAAGCTAGTCCACAAAGAAGCAAAGAAAAAGAATATTTTAAGTGGCAGTGATGACTCCCAACACTAAAAGATTAAAAGAAAATTAAAAGATCATCTATGCTCTTTGCTAGCTTCAGATCTATCATCATCTACTCCCAACATCTCCCACCAACTCCAAAAATCTATCACCCATCACCCATTTCTGTCTTTGTAATCTCTGTTTCATCTCAGGGAGGATTCTCCTTCTCTTTTCAGAGGCTAGTTGGTTGTATCCTGGATTATCTCCCCTCTCACCTCTTCCAGAATGACCATACCTTTTTGATCATTCCCTCATTCTTATCATATGTTTCTCCCTACTTGCTCCTTTCCTGTAGCTTATGATTGACTAAATCTTTGGCTTAGCCTTTTCTTTTAAAAGGAAAAAAGTAAACTGAATTTTACCCTGAAAATCCTTCAATCTGGTACCCCATCTCTTCTTCTTTACTGCCAGATGTCTTGAAAGAGCAAAAATATTGATGTCTTTTTTTTTTCTAAATCCTCGGTTATACCTCTGCCCCTTGCAACTGGCTCTTCATACTTCACCCCGCTACCAAAATTGCTCTGGCAAAGGTTTTCTGTGACATAATTGCCAATTTCAGTGATCTTTGGTCAGCCTTCATCCTCTTTAATTTCTCTAGGAATTTGACATATCTTTCTTCAGTTTAATTTAACAAATATTTATTGAACATGCGCTTCATGCCCTGCATTCTACTGGGCAGTAAGACTATAAAATATAAGTAAAAGTCATGTGCAACAAATAATGTATCACAAGGGCTATTAGGAGTTATGTGTAACATCTCTTAGGACTGTGGATGAAAAAGCATTTTTCCTGAGCCAAGAGGAGGGGCGGTATCAGGGAAAAGAAGAAGATGACATATTATCAGATAGCAAAGGGAAATGCATAAGGAACAAAGTAACATTGCCAACAACACAGGAAGCATGAAAGTGCTTGATATTTTAAAAAGTCAGCAATTAGTCTAATACAGCAAAAATGGGGGTACGTTAAAGCAGATAAGGACATACTATAATAGACCAGGCAAGATATGAAGTCTGAACTAGGATGGTGGAGAATGGAAGGTGGGAATAGGGTTGCTAGAGAAATATTTTAGGGGTAGAATCAGTAAGACTCAGTGCCTAATTTGTTCGTGTGTGACAGTGGAGTCATGGGGAAATGGTATCTTGTGTTTTGGACATACCAAGGTGTTTGATGCTGTGGAATATCCATATAATGAAGTTCAGTAGGCCGTTAGATATGTGAATACAGAGGCTAGGTATGGTCAAGGCTGCAGATAAAAATTGGGGCTGGAAATTGAAGTCAAGAGATAAGATAAAGATGTGGACAAATTTGAAACAAGAGAGGAAGGAAGTTTAAGAGAGTCTGACCTGAAGGACTCTATCTTTGTAAAGTAGAGAAACTAAGTCACCTGCTTTGGTGGGGGGTGTTTTAATAGTGACAAAATTTTGGAACAATAACTGTGTGCCTATAGTATTACTTTTCCTGTCAGTTTTCTATCTTTGGTCATTACCTGGTCTAACTCTACGAGATCTTCATTTGTCAGTGGCATTGCTTCTTCTCCAGCATCACTGTCAACTTCATGCTTTTCTACCTGTTTTGCAAAATTTGCGATGTTACTTTGCATTATCTTTGCATTATGTTTACAGATATATCCTACATCCGCAAGTGGCCAACAAAGATGGTGACATGATAGGAATAGTTCTAGGGGGTTAAGGCCACATTCGTGCATACGAAATCCAACTTCTGTAGCTTTTTTTTTTTTTAACATCTTTATTGGAGTATAATTGCTTTACAGTGTTGTCTTACTTTCTGCTATATTACAAAGTGAATCAGCTATATGTATACCTATATCCCCATATCCCCTCCCTCTTGTTCCTCCCTCTGACCCTCCCTATCCCACCCCTCTAGGTGGTCACAGAGCACTGAGCTGACCTCTCTGTGCTATGCAGCTGCTTCCCACTAGCTATCTATTTTACATTTGGTAGTGTATATGTCAGTGCTACTGTCTCACTTCATCCCAGCTCACCCTTCCCCCTCCCCGTGTCCTCAACTCCATTCTCTACGTCTGCATCTTTATTCCTGTCCTGCCCATAGGTCCATCAGAACCATTTGGTTTTTTTACATTCCATATATATGTGTTAGCATACAGTACTTGTTTTTCTCTTTCTGACTTACTTCACTCTGTATGACAGACCCTAGGTCCATCCACCTCACTACAAATAACTCAATTTCGTTTCTTTTTATGGCAGAGTAATATTCCATTGTATATATGTGCCACATCTTCTTTATCCATTCATCTGTCGATGGACACTTAGGTTGCTTCCATGTCCTGGCTATTGTAAATAGTGCTGCAGTGTATACCCTGAGAAAACCATAATTCATAAAGAGTCATGTACCACAGTGTTCATTGCAGCTTTGTTTTTTTGATATTGAGCTGCATGAGCTGCTTGTATATTTAGGAAATTAATCTTTTGTCAGTTGCTTTGTTTGCAAATATTTCCTCATTCTGAAGATTGTCTTTGCGTCTTATATATGGTTTCCTTTGCTGGGCAAAAGCTTTTAAGTTTCATTAGGTTCCCTTTGTTTATTTGTGTTTTTATTTCCATTTCTCTGGGAGGTGTGTCAAAAAGGATCTTGCTGTGATTGATGTCATAGAGTGTTCTGCCTATGTTTTCCTCTAAGTTTTACAGTGAGTGGGCTTACAATTAGATCCTTAATCCATTTTGATTTTATTTTTTGTATGTGGTGTTAGGAAGTGATCTAATTTCATTCTTTTACATGTAGTTCTCCAGTTTGCCCAGCACCACTTATTGAAGAGGCTGTCTTTTCTCCATTGTATAGTCTTGCCTCCTTTATCAAAGATAAGGTAACCATATGTGCGTGGGTTTATCTCTGGGCTTTCTATCCTGTTCCCTTGATATGTATTTCTGTTTTGGTGCCAGTACCATACTGTCTTGATTACTGTAGCTTTGTAGTATAGTCTATAGTCAGGGAGCCTGATTCCTCCAGCTCCGTTTTTCTTTCTGAAGATTGCTTTGGCTATTTAGGGACTTTTGTGTTTCCATACAAATTGTGAAATTTTTTGTTCTAGTTCTGTGAAAATATGCCAGTGGTAGTTTGATAGGGATTGCATTGAATCTGTAGATTGCTTTGGGTAGTAGAGTCATTTTCACAATGTTGATTCTTTCAATCCAAGAACATGGTATATCTCTCCATCTGTTTGTATCATCTTTAATTTCTTTCATCAGTGTCGTATACTTTTCTGCATACAGGTCTTTTGTCTCCTTAGGTAGGTTTATTCCTAGGTATTTTATTCTTTTTTGTTGCAGTGGTAGATGGGAGTGTTTCCTTAATTTCTCTTTCAGATTTTTCGTTGTTATTGTATAGGAATGCAGGAGATTTCTGTGCATTAATTTTGTATCCTGCTACTTTACCAAATTCATTGATTAGCTCTACTAGTTTTCTGGTATCATCTTTAGGATTCTCTATGTATAGTATCATGTCATCTGCAAACAGTGACAGTTTCACTTCTTTTCCGATTTGGATTCCTTTTATTTATTTTCTTCTCTGATTGCCTTGGCTAAAACTTCCAAAACTATGTTGAATAATAGTGGTGAGAGTGGGCAACCTTGTCTTGTTCCTGATCTTAGAGGAAATGGTTTCAGTTTTTCACCATTGAGAACGATGTTGGCTGTGGGTTTGTCATATATGGCCTTTATTATGTTGAGGTAGGTTCCCTCTCTGCCTACTTTTTGGAGAGTTTTTATCATAACTGGTTGTTGAATTTTGTCAAAAGTTTTTTCTGCACCTGTTAAGATTATCGTATGGTTTCTTTCCTTCAATTCATTAATATGGTGTATCACATTGATTGATTTGCGTATATTGAAGAATCATTGCATTTCTGGGATAAACCCCATTTGATCATGGTGTATGACCCTTTTAATGTGCTGTTGGATTCTGTTTGCTAGTATCTTGTTGAGGATATTTGCATCTATGTTCATCAGTGATATTAGCCTGTAGTTTTCTTTTTTTTGTGACGTCTTTGGTTTTGGTATCAGGGTGATTGTGGCCTCGCAGATTGAGTTTGGGAGTGTTCCTCCCTTTGCTACATTTTGGAAGAGTTTGAGAAGGATAGGTGTTAGCTCTTCTCTAAATGTTTACTTGTAAAGCCATCTGGTCCTAGGCTTTTGTTTCTTGGAAGATTTTTAATCACAGTTTCAATTTCAGTGCTTGTGATTGGTCTGTTTAAATTTTCTATTTGTTCCTCGTTCAATCTCAGAAGGTTGTGCTTTTCTAAGAATTTGTCCACGTCTTCCAGGTTGTCCATTTTATTGGCATATAGTTGCTTGTAGTAATCTCTCATGATCCTTTGTATTTCTGCAGTGTCAGTTGTTACTTCTCCTTTTTCGTTTCTAATTCTGTTGATTTGAGTCTTCTCCCTTTTTCTCATGAGTCTGGCTAATGGTTTATCAATTTTGTTTATCTTTTCAAAGAACTAGCTTTTAGTTTTATTGATCTTTGCTATTGTTTTCTTTGTTTCTTTTTCATTTATTTCTGGTCTGAACTTTATGATTTCTTTCCTCCTGCTAACTTTGGCATTTTTTTGGTTATTTTTTCTCTAACTGCTTTAGGTGTAAGGTTAGGTTCTTAATTTGAGATTTTTCTTGTTTCCTGAGATAGGATTGTATTGCTATAAATTTCCCTCGTAAAACTGCTTTTGCTGCATCCCATAGGTTTTGGGTCGTCATGTTTTCACTTTGTTTCTAGGTATTTTTTGATTTCCTTTTTGATTTCTTAAGTGATCTCTTGGTTATTTAGTAGCATATTGTTTAGCCTCCATAGGTTTGTATTTTTTACAGATTTTTTCCTATAATTGATATCTAGTCTCATAGCGTTGTGGTCAGAAAAGATACTTGACATGATTTCAACTTTCTTAAATTTACCAAGGCTTGATTTGTGACCCAAGATATGATCTATCCTGGAGAATGTTCCGTGAGCACTTGAGAAGAAAGTGTATTCTGTTTTTTTAGGATGGAATGTCTTATAAACATCAATTAAGTCCATCCGGTCTAGTCTGTCACTTAAAGCTTGTGTTTCCTTATTTATTTTCATTTTGGTGATCTGTCCATTGGTGAAAGTGGGGTTTAAAGTCCCCTACTATGATTGTGTTACTGTCAGTTTCCCTTTTTATGGCTCTTAGCATTTGCCTTATGTATTGAGATGCTCCTATGTTGGGTGCATAAATGTTTACAATTGTTATATCTTCTTCTTGGATTGATCCCTTGATCATTATGTAGTGTCCTTCTTTGTCTCTTGTCTTTATTTTAAAGTCTGTTTTGTCTGATATGATTATTGCTACTCCAGCTTTCTTTTGATTTCCATTTGCATGGAATATCTTTTTCCATCCCCTTACTTTCAGTCTGTATGTGTCCCTAGGTCTGAAGTGGGTCTCTTGTAGACAGCTTATATACAGGTCTTGTTTTTGTATCCATTCAGCCAGTCTATGTCTTTTGGTTGGAGCATTTAATCCACTTACATTTAAGGTAATTATCAATATGTATGTTCCTATGACCATTTTCTTAATTGTTTGGGGTTTGTTTTTGTAGGTCTTTTCCTTCTCTTGTGTTTCCTGCCTAGAGAAGTTCCTTTTGCATTTGTTGTAAAGCTGGTTTGTTGGTGCTGATTTCTCTTAACTTTTGCTTGTCTGTAAAGGTTTTAATTTCTCTGTGAAATTTGACTGAGATCCTTCCTGGGTAGAGTAATCTTCGTTATAAGTTTTTCCCCTTCATCACTTTAAATATGTCCTGCCACTCCCTTCTGTCTTGCAGTTTCTGCTGAAAGATCAGCTGTTAACCTTATGGGGATTCCCTTGTATGTTATTTCTTGCTTTTCTCTTGCTGCTTTTAGTATTTTTTCTTTATATTTAATTTTTGATAGTTTGATTAGTATGTGTCTTGGCGTGTTTCTCCTTGGATTTATCCTGTATGGGACTCTCTGCGCTTCCTGGACTTGATTATTTCCTTTCCCATGTTAGGGAAGTTTTCAACTATAATCTCTGCAAATATATTCTCAGACCCTTTCTTTTTCTCTTCTTCTTCTGGGACCCCTATAATTCGAATCTTGATTCATTTAATATTGTCTCAGAGGTCTCTTAGGCTGTCTTCAATTCTTTTTGTTCTTTTTTCTTTATTCTGCTCTGCGGCAGTTATTTCCACTCTTTTATCTTCCAGGTCACTTATCCGTTCTTCTACCTCAGTTATTCTGCTATTGATTCCTTCTAGAGAATTTTAAATTTCATTTATTGTGTTGCTCATCATTGTTTGTTTGCTTTTTGGTCCTTCTAGGTCCGTGTTAAACGTTTCTTGTGTTTTTTTCCATTCTATTTCCAAGATTTTGGATCGTCTTTTCTATCATTACTCTGCATTCTTTTTCAGGTAGACTGCCTATTTCCTCTTCATTTGTTTGGTCTGGTGGGTTTTTACCTTGCTGCTTCATCTGCTGTGTATTTCTCTATCTTCTCATTTTGTTTAACTTACTGTGTTTGGGGTCTCCTTTTTGCAGGCTGCAGGTTTGTAGTTCCCATTGTTTTTGGTGTCTGCCCACTGTGGGTGCGGTTGGTTCAGTGGCTTGTGTAAGCTTCCTGGTAGAGGGGACTCGTGCCTGTGTTCTGGCGGGTGGGGCTGGATCTTGTCCTTCTGGTCAGCAGGGCCATGTCCAGTGGTGCATTTTGGGGTGTTTGTGAACTTAGTATGATTTTAGGCAGCCTCTCTGCCAATGGGTGGGGTTGTGTTCCTGTCTTGCTAGTTTTTTGGCATGGGGTGTCTAGCACTGGAGCTTGCAGGCCGTTGGGTAGAGCTGGGTCTTAATGTTGAGACGGAGATCTCTGGGAGAGCTCTCGCCGATTGATATTACATGGGGCTGGGAGGTCTCTGGTGGTCCAGTGTCCTGGACTTGACTCTCCCACCTCAGAGGCTCAGGCCTGACACCCGGCTGGAGCACCAAGACCCTGCCAGCCACATGGCTCAGAAGAAAAGGAAGAAAACTAGGAAAAAAAAAGAACAACTAACAGATAGAACCCCAAACCAAATGGTAAAAGCAAAACTAAACAGACAGAAATCACAGAAATAAACATACACACACACTCATAACAAGAAAACAAACAAATAAACAAAAAAAATAACGAACAGTCAGAACCCTAGGACAAATGGTAAAAGCAAACCTAAACAAACAATATCACACAAAGAAACATACACATACACACTATAGACCAGGGCTTCAGAATATCTGGTCCTTTTTCAAACTTCTCTCTGTTCCTCTGTGAAAGGACTTCATGGTCAATTTGCTTAGACTTTGGTTCTCAGCCTGCAACTTTGGAATCACGTGGGAAGCTTGAACCAATGCCGGGCCTCACTCGGGAGGAATTAAATGAGAAAATATGAGGTGAGGCCTGGCATGAAACTTCTTTAAAGCTTCCTGCTGGACTCCACCAGTCTATGGAGGCCAGCTTATACTTTAATAGAGGGAGGTAGACAATTAATACATGTCAGGTGATGATAAATATAATAGAGAACAATAAAGCAAGGTAAGGGGAAAGTAGGAAAACTGTGCAGAGACCTGAAAGGAGAGAGAACAGTCATGTGGGTATCCAGAGAAAGAACATTCCAAGAACAGGAAACAGTAAGTGTGGAGACCCCAAAGCAGGACTGTCTTTTGGTGAATTCCTAGAATAACAAATGAGCCAGTGAGGCTGGAGTAAAGTGAGCACAGGCACAGGGCTAGGTGAAGACAGAAGTTAGTAGGGGCAAGGGACAGATTTGGAGGGTAAATTCTCTCAACCAGTTAGATTCAGACTTCTTCAGTTTATAATAGTGATTTTGTAACTTAAGCTTTCCTGAAATATAACCCATAGATGATATATAACTTCCTTAAGAATTTTAAAATATAACTTGAATACCCTAATTAAATTAAATTTTGTAAAGCAACTTTATATCATGTTTGATATGTAAATTAAACATGTACTAATAACATGTTTTTACTAGTAAATGCTCAGGCAGGACAATACAGGAAGACAAAAATGGCCTATAAAACTACCCTTGGGAGCCATACTTTCTGAAAACAACTGGTAATGAGCCCTGTAGTTCTTTGTAAGGCCCCTACCCTAAATGGGGAAGCTACTGGAGGATTTAGAGTGAACGAGTAACATAATTGGACTAATATTTTAAAAGAATCACACTGGCCTCTGTGTGGAGTGAGGCTGTGGGTAGACAAGGGCAGAAGCAGGGAGACCAGTTAGGAGGCTATTACAGTAACAGGTGCAAAATGATAAACTGGACTGAGGTGATCGTGAAAGTGGACTTGAGAAGTGGTTGAACTCTGGGTGTTCATAGAAGGCAGAGGATTTGCTGATGGGTTGGATATACAACGTGAAAGAAAGAGGAGTCAAGGATAACTGTGGCAGTTTTCGCCTGAACACATGTAAGGGTGGGATAGTCGTTAATTTAGAGGAGGGTAGAAGGAGTCACTGGGGAAGGGAGAACAGAAGTTCCCTTTTTGGATATACTAAGTTTGAGATGTCTGTTAGACATCCTGGGAGAAAAGAATTTGAGTTGAAGCTCAGATATATAAATCCCTAGAGTTCAAGGGAGAGATCCAGGCCAGAAAATTGTTATATTGTATGTATTGCATGTATTGTTTATGTGGTGGGGCTACACAAAAGATAGACTACCAGTGATTCTCTAGTGGAGATGAGATTTTTATGTTCATTAAGTTAGGGGATGAATTTAATAGTCGATGTAGATTGTCAGACTTTAGATTTAGAAGATTTGGGCCCTGCCACCTCCTTTTGTTTCTTCTGCAGTCCCTAAGCAGGTCCATCTGGGTACATATCTAATACGGTCTGCTGAATAAAGGAGTGCTTCTCCTGAATTTGGGACCAGAAGATCAGGTCTTTTGAGTTCATAAAAAAGAGCTGGACTCTCTTACTTTAAGGCTTTGAGTAGTATTAACTTACTTAGAAATTTTAATTTGTTCAGATGGAATAAAGTCAATGTTTTGGGGGGGTTTTTTTTGCGGTACGCGGGCCTCTCACTGTTGTGGCCTCTCCCGCTGCGGAGCACAGGCTCCGGACGCACAGGCTCAGCGGCCATAGCTCATGGGCCCAGCCGCTCTGCGGCATGCGGGATCTTCCCGGACTGGGGCACGAACCCGTGTCCCCTGCATCGGCAGGCGGACTCTCGACCACTGCGCCACCAGGGAAGCCCAAAGTCAATGTTTTTGAAGGAAAGAATTTTTGTTATGCATTCTAACCTCTATAACTGTTTATATTACTTTTATTAGTCTTTGATTATTAGACCTATATATAATTCTATACATTAATATATAGAATTTTATACTAATCACATAGCACTAGTGTAATCTTCATAAAAGTGATGTTAAAATGGCTAGTGTGACCTTAATGTAGTTTCTAAAATACAGTAAATACTTGTCGTATCTTTCACGTTTGTTTGGTTTTCTTGTAGGAAGATTTGGAGACTGGAGTTCACCTTGACCCTGCTGTCAAAGAGGTTCAGTATAATCCTACCTATGAGACCATGTTTGCTCCTGAGGTAAGAAAACGTATTATAGTTAAGAGTGTCTTTTGCTTTATAGTATTTAAATTATACATACGTAGATAAACAGTTGGTGAATTTTTCAATGTTTTCTGATGAAAGTATACTACTTAAACTGTTAGAAAATATATCCTGTTATATGTTAGTTATATCTCAATTAAAAAAAGAAGGAAAAGATATCCTTCTATTCTCCAAAAGTTGAATAGTATGCTTTTGTAAGAATAATATCTAATTCTTAGATGCAAACTTAGTTAACATCTTCCTCTCAATTTTGATAAGGGAGTATTACAAGTTAACCATGAGGGAAAAAATTTTGGTTGATTAGCATCATTAATGCATAGTATATTATGAAACATCTAGTGACAAATGCTGCTGTGTTAAACACTAAAAAGAGGTACCATACTGACGTGGTCACTGCTCAAAAATAGTCACACAGTTTATTGCTTGCTCTGAGTCAAACATCTTATGGATTCTTTTTTCTGATGATGATAAATGGTGATGGAAGCATTTAAAAAAGCTGAAGAAGAAGAAGAAAAAAAGCAGAAATAGTGAAAATTGTCCATTTAGGAAAGTCTTTGTAGAAAAGATTAGATTTCTAGGTATTTAGCCTTTAAAAAGGAGAAAAGAATGCTTGACTGACAAGATACAGATATCAGAAAAAGGTCATTATAAGAAATAATAATATGGTTTCAGTAGCTGGATCTTTAAGAGCACTTTAAAGATAGAGATGAGGAGCTATATCTTATTGCACCCTGGTGGAGAAAGAAGTACTTTTTAATATTTTTCATTTTTTAGCATATAGTCATTGTCTTTTTTTTTTTTTTTTTGATAAAGCTGTTTCATGTAATTTTTGCCTGCTTAGGTTTCCATAGTCACTTAAAATATGGCAGTGGAAATGTATAGCACAGCCAAGGATGTCAGTGCTAGTGCTCTAGCTGTTCTCCTAAGTGTACAATAAGCAAAAAACTCATTCTCATGCTCTGAGACTGGTACATTTTTTATTTTATTCCATTATTTCCTAAATCCTTATAACCTGTTGAATTATAGGCTGTTTTATATCCCTTGGCACCATTTTAGCGCTGGCACGCTGCATGATTTTTTTTTAATGTAAAGTACTTCAATTTAAGCCACTAACTTTAGAAAATAAGAAAATTTGGAAGTGGCATGGTGTATGACATTCCTGTGTCAGTGTATTTTCTATGAAGCCTGTTTTTCTTAAATTTTTAGATCCTATCCATAACTAATATATTGCTGTATGATTAGTTTTCCAAACTTTCAAGAAAAATTCAAAAGGTCAAAAAATTTTTGGTGCTATTGACGAGGCAGTAGGTTTATCATTCTCTTTGGGGGATTATCAGTCTAATTTTCTGTTCTTTTTTTTCCCGTGTTAGGGAAGCTCACATTAAATATATCAACTAGTTTATGTCAGGAACATTTCAGTGCTTATTGTCAACAATTTAAGGAAAGACTGATGGGACTGAAAAGTGAAGAAAAATTACAATTTTTCTAAGGAATTGTCTGTGACATAATAAATTATCAACTTTGAACTTTATGACTAGGGTCTGTATAATTGGCAAAGTCTGGAAGGGTATTACCAGGAACTTTGCTGGATGAAATTCAAGTTCTCATATTTTGAGAATCCATCATTAGAGACAAGATTTAATCCTTCTTCTCAATCTAGTGTTTACCAGAGAGGACATGCTAAGTGCTTTTTAAAAAAAAAAGATGGAGACCACACTATTTCCTATAGTGCCTCTAAAGCACCAGTGAAGTTTAAGGAGAGACTGCATCTCGTTATAAAGATAAAAGTTCCATGAAAGTATTTGTAACTGGCAAATGTTTTTTGAAATAAGTGATACAGTCCAGGTTAAGAACATGAGATGTGGGGCTAAACAGACCACTTATTAGCTCTTATGTGACCTTAGATTATCTTAGTTTTTTCACAGGTAAAATGAAGATAATTTCTACTTGACCAAATTATAAGGATAAATGAGATAATACGCGATGTGCTTAGGAAACTGTCTGGCACAGAATAAGCATTTAATAAATTATAGCCTTTACTGTTATTTATGTTAATATTATTGGCATTGATGGCGAGATAGGCCTTTGTGAGGAAAGATTCCAGACAGAGGGGAACAGCATGAGCCAAATCATAAAATCTAAAGAACAGCAGTGTTTTAGTCATTATCAGTAGGGGAGAACGGGATAAGGCTAGAATAGTACTTTGTACAATCGGTATTGCACAGGCTTTAGGGGCCAAGGTAAAGAGTTCGGTCTTGATTTAATAGATGAATTTTTAGGAAGATTAATTTTAAAGGTTTGCATGATGGAAAAGAACAGGGATGGAGACTAATAAAACTACCATTTAGTACACTATGCCAGGTACCACACTGAGGGATTTGTATACCTTATCTCCTTTAGCCCTCACTACAACCCTATGAAGTAAGTACTTTTATCCCTATTTTATAGTGAGGAATTCAACTGTCAGATTATACTGCCAGCAAGTGCCATATTTGAGGCTTTGAGTCCAGATCATTCTTAACAATCACACCATAACTGTAAGACCATTTAGAAGGTGCAGTTTTGACTTTATTAGTTCAGTAAACTAACAAATTGGCTATTTTATTTTATAAATTACTGTTTCCCTCCCAACCAAGGACTTTTCCTAGTTGATCTACCTAGTTATCCAGATAAGCTTTCTCAAATTACAGAAGGAACTTGAAGACATAAGAGCCATTGTTTTAGTCTAGTGATTTTCTTCATTTCACTCAATCCTGTTGGATCCGCTTAGAGAAAAGTCTGTTTGTTAGCTTCTCTAGACTCATATAAAACCCATAAGCCTCAGAGAGAATTTCAGACTCCTTAAAATAATATTACTTCAGGAATAGAAAAACTATAAAAGTTTAGAGGGGGAAAATGCCAGTTACTGTTTAAAATCTGGCCAAAAGGGCTGCTATAAATATTAATGTTAAAATGGACTTTAGAAGTCATATAGATCAGCTCTTTTATTTTATAGATGAGGGAACTGAGACGCAAGGTCATAGAACCACTAATAAAATATACTATCGTAATAATTAAACTGTGCTTATGTCTTATAAGATTGAGGTATTCTGCCAATAAAATTGAATTGTGGTGATCTTTTCCAAAATTATAGAAAATAACAATTAATATGCTCTTCTCACCTTAAACTTTGTTTATAAATGTTTTATACATTGATTACTTCAATGAATATTAATGGAAAACTTAATACAGCAACTTGAGTATATGATTATTTGTTTAGTAACTTGGGGTTTTTTTCCTATATGTGAATTTATGGTTATGATTTCATATAGTCAATTTTTACTTATATGAATTTTCTTAATTCCTGTGATGTTATACTGCTAAGGCATCAACCCTCAAGTACTCTGCCTGTTGAAGACTTGAGAACCACTGCCTTATAATACATGGATCTCTTAGATTTATCAACTAATGTCTTAAATTAAAAGTGCTTTTCTCCCAAGTTTATAAATAAATCACTACTTCACTGAGATGAAAGAGGTAAGGTTACTTACCTCAGAAACATTTTCGTTTTTGGTGCAATGTCTGAATTAATACTTAAATATGTATATTTTATATAGGAGATTTACAATTGTAATTGACTGTGATATACTTCAATATTATATTAGCCAAAAACTATTAAATACTCATACCTAATTAACTTGAATATGTATTTTAAAAAAATCACTTGTATACAAACTTAGGCTTAGACTTAACTACCAAAAGTCGAAAAGAAGCATTTAGAAATCAGTTTTGTGTATTTTCAAATATGCATCGTTTTGTTTTTTTAATGGTTAACCCAGAATTAAGAGTTGCGTATTCACACAGACCAGGAACATCTCAGAGAGTAATTGGTAAGAGCTGAGTCCTGCTGAATAACATTCTCTGCCTTCCTCTGTTGACATGTAACGTCTTTGAGGTCAGCTCCAATAGCTGCCAGTAACCAGAAAGTTAAGGTGAGCCAGAAGTAGATGAGCCTACCCCAGGCAGCTTCCTATATCAGTGGAAGATTTTTTTCTTGTCTCAGCTTAAATATGTATAAAATATAAGCACGTTTAAATTTTTAGACAGTGTTAGGAAGAGTACCACAAGATATACTTTGCTGTAATATATGGATCTATATTCTTACAGAAATCAAAGTTCTTAACACTGAGAATTTTTCTTTAAAAGATGGAGGCAGGGCTTCCCTGGTGGCACAGCGGTTAAGAATCTGCCTGCCAATGCAGGGGACACGGGTTCGAGCCCTGGTCGGGGAAGATCCCACATGCCGCGGAGCAACTAAGCCCGTAAGGCCACAACTAAAGGAAGCCCACACGCAGCAACGAAGACCCAACGCAGCCATAAATAAATAAATAAATATTTATTTAAAAAAAAAAAAAAGATGGAGGCAGTTTGATATGTATGACCTGTAGAAGAATTATTCCCTTTTTGTAAAATTTTAATAGAATTAGAATATGGAAATTGTACTTTCCTTTTTGAAATTGGAAATTATAAGCATAACGATTGGTAATTTATTAGATGTGATAGGAGTAACAATATAGGCAATGGGGATTTTTATCATTTTGGAATTTTTTTACCCCCAGAAATATCACATGCTGCTTTGCAGATGTTAACTGACTATAGCAATTAGATCATCTAGTCAACTTAAGTCATTTTATTATCTTTGATTTTATGGATGTTTTTGTAATAAATTTCATGACTGAATGAAGTTAACTGTAACTTCCAGCATTCAGCAATCTAGATTTTTTTCCCTACATTTCCACCCGTCAGCTCAGGAAGAACTAATACAGGCTATAAAGTCTTGCCCTATCCTTTAATTTAGAATAAATAGTAATAAAAGCTTTATATATGAATTAGATATCTTAAGATTGAATCATTTTAAACCTAGAAATGGAAGCTGTCAATAGAAAGGAATATTAATTTATTTTCTTCTAAAGCAGAAAAAATTATAAGGCAAATTAACGTTTAAATTCAGATTTTTATGCATAGCATAATGTTGATATGTAGAGAAGACAACATTCTGGTTAAGGAAAGGTCAATAATTTATATTTATGGCTCTGGAAGTGTATCATGGAAAAGGTGGTTTCAAATGGTAGTGACCTAAGATGTTCTAATGTCAAAATATTTATTATGACAGTCGACCTTCCAGAATTCAAATAAAAATATCCCGTCTACTTCCACTGTTTCCAAAGTGGGAAGTTCATTTTATTCTTTATTTTTAAAACTGTAAAGAAAAGAGTTGGATCTTCCCAATACCTTTTCTAATAGCATTAGTGACTTTAGGCAGGCAAGGTATGCCATCTTGACCTTTTTCTCCATTTCTAACATGAGAAAGAGAATACCTCTTTAACTTTCCAGAATTTTTGTACAGATCAAATTAAATAACATTTGGAAAGCCATTCTGGAAACTCAAAACATTGTAAACATACAGATAATAATGGCACTATTTTGTGTAAGATTTTCATAGTGTGACTTTTCAGAGTGGAGAAGTTTTATTTACATTTGTAATGTCTTTTCCTAGGGACTTTTTCAAGGACTTTACTTTTACTGTCTATTTCCTATCTTCTGCCCCCAGTGAGACTGATTAATCTTTCCTTCATTAGTGCTTTCTATACGCCAGGCACTATGGAAAGTATTGACGGTTCTAAGTCTCCACCTTTGAGGAACTCATAATCTAGTAGCAGAGAAACATGTGTTTTTTAAATTACATCATGGTACCATTCCAAAAATCCCCCAAATCATCGTTTAGACAAAACTATAGTGTGTCTCAATTATCTAGAGCAACACTGTCAAACAGAACTTCCTGCAATAATGAAAATGTAGTAGCAAGTAATTGTATGAGGCTGTTGAGTTCTTGAAATGTGGCTGGTATGGCTGAGGAACTGAATATTTTAATTAATTTAAATTTCAATAGCCACACATAGGCTTGGGTGAGCTGGTTCCTCTCCAGTCCTGGTGGCTGCCAAACAGTGCTAACCAGCCATTGTCCAGTTGTACTAAACCATGGGAGGTAAGCATGTTCCCACACAAGTTAATGGGCCCCTGATGATTTAGAGTTAAAAATGCATTGTACAATAATTCTACTCATTCTAGCTTTATACACTGAGAATTTGGGTTTTTTTGTTTGTTTTTTTTCTTACAACATTGTAGTTTGGACCAGAAAATCCCTTCAGAACACAGCAAATGGCTGCCCCTAGAAATATGCTTTCTGGATATGCTGAACCAGCCCACATCAATGATTTTATGTTTGAACAGCAAAGAAGAACTTTTGCCACATACGGTAAGATGATACGCGAGTTTCAGGTTAAACCTTATTAGAAGTGGGGTGTGTGTGTGTGTGTGCGCGCAATGATCGATTTTATCTTCTGGCTTTTTAAATTTATTAACCTGGATTCCTTAAAAGGGTAGTATGTTTTCTTATACACATCTATAAATATTTATACAAATAGGAAGGTGCACTAATATTTTTAGCTGTCATTCTAAATCTGTTCTGATTTCTGAGTACTAGAAATATTCTGTGGTCTTAAAAACAGAACATTCTCTGTTGTACTTTTTTTTTTTTTTTGCGGTACGCGGGCCTCTCACTGTTGTGGCCTCTCCCGTTGCGAACACAGGCTCTGGATGCGCAGGCTCAGCGGCCATGGCTCACGGGCCCAGCCGCTCCGCGGCATGCGGGACCCTCCCGGACCAGGGCACGAACCCGCGTCCCCTGCATCAGCAGGCGGACTCTCAACCACTGCGCCACCAGGGAAGCCCTCTCTGTTGTACTTTTTAATGAACACTTGTTATTGAATGACTGTTGCATGTAGACTGCTATTGAAATTGGTAAATAACCGGATAGTGTTAAGAGGTATATTTTTATCTTCTTATGTACTAGTTGACTTAACTCTCTTTCTCAGATTTTATCTCTGAAAAGTTTTCTGTTGATTACTGAGGGTTATCAGGAAATGGAATGGCCACAAATTCATTGCGTAAAATAATTATATCCTATCGGTGGGATTTGAGAAAGTTAATGTGCATACAAGGCTGGGGATCCCCTCTACAAGAAGATGGTCTTTATAAAAATGTCCTTGCTCATGGTTCCACAGACCATAGGTCTGGTCACTTATATCAGCTTTGTCCATATTTGGTAGTGCCTTTTCTTTCTCTTCCCATAATCTACATCTGTAGGTTGACAGACACACTGATCACCTTCTGCTTTGAAGAGCTTTTTGGTAGGGTGGGTGAGCAAAGTAACTGAGAATGTTTTTATGCCTGTTGTAGTTGTGATCTTTATGAATTAATTATTTATGCTGATGTTCTCTTCCCCAAAGAGTAACTGAAAAAGAAAACTTTGAACTTTTTTAACAAGAGATTTAATAATCACATTTTTAGACATCAGCAACATTGTCTCTCTTATTTTCATTTAGTTTTCTTTGCAGTTAAAATTCTAATACCTCCTCCTTTTATTTCTTATAGGATTTTTTTAAAGTTCTAAACAGATTTTTCTGTCCTATCTATGATTAACTTCCATTATTATAAGATAGCACCCAAAATAAAGTTAAGAAAGCAGTATCATGGGAAATGTTATGTATTCGGTGATGCTTTTTAATAGCAATTGTTTTCACTAAAAAATAACATAAACCAATTTTAAACATTTAGGAAAGAGAAGAAAAAGGTTACCTATAATCCCACTATACTAAAATATCTACTTTTAGTAGATATTTTATTCCTCCAAGTCTTTTTTATTATACATATTTGTATTACAGTGCTGTAATCCTTCTAAACTGAAAATTTTGCAACTTTTTAATTCAATATTCTATCATAAGCATTTTTCAATGTTACTTTATAATCTCAAAGCTTATTATTTTTAAGCACTATGTAACATCCACTGATGGGTTTATATTACAATTTACATAATTATTCTGTTAGAAAATTACTTTTTTCTAGTTTTTAGTGAGCCATGCAAACTGATTCATCATGAATTAGTTTAGAGGTTTAGTACAGATAGTCTTATTTATTTATCCACAATATGTTCTTGGAAACTGGTTGTAAAATGATTGACATATATTAAATTATATTTCACTGTGGCTAGGTTATAATTGACTTAACAGGTGCCAAAAGTCATAGCAAAGACTTTATACCTCTGAAATCTCCTAAAAGAGTTCAGTGACACTTCCAGTCCAATAAAATGGTTATAAATGCATTGTACCCATTGATTGTATAAGGGATCCCATGTAAATCTAAAGTATATGTGCATTACATAAAAATCAATTCTATTGCATCATGAATTTATTATATCCTAGCCTATAATAAAATGGACTTTTAAAGACTCTGCAGGGTTATTTTTAGACTTTAGAAGGAAGGGCCTTAAGCAATATTTTAGGTAGCTTAAATCTTTAGAACAAAATAAAACAGGTGAAAAAACTATCCTATCGCATTGAAAGCTATTCAGTTGGCTTTAGACCCAGGTTCAGAAACAGCTTACTTGGAAAAATAATAGCTGGTATTTTTTGCCTCTTCCATTAAGAGGGCGTGGACTAGAACAAAGATTGAACTATTTAGTGAGTCAAAGACATAAAAAAGGAATGTGGGGTATATACTATGTTAGGTGGCCTGGAATAAAAGGAGTAGCCACTTGCAAATTAAGTAATGTATGTCTGTCTCCCTTATGAGAATCTTAGAACTGAGAACCATTTATCTGAACTTAAATAAACAAGTTAACCAACCTCAAGTTTAGCAGTCTTTTTTTCTTTACCCCCAAGTACTAAGCAAGTATAGCTTCTGTTAATTTAAAAGTCTTATTTTCTCATAGAAAGTTCTTGTCTAGCTTCTGATAGTAATTCCTATCTGAGTTTTTCCTCTCACTCTTACACATGGAATGTAATGCTATGAGACCTTTCTGTTACCTTCTGATTTGCAAAGTACCAGGGAGCAAACCTTCCTTATATCTTGTATAAGACACAAGACATGTCTCTCTTACCTACGAGACATGAAGGAGATGGCACAGGAATTCAGCTTTTTTTAAATTATTTTATTTATTATTTTTGGCTGCGTTGGGTCTTCGTTGCTGCGCACGGGCTTTCTCTAGTTGCAGCAAGCCGGGGCTTCTCATTGCGGTGGCTTCTCTTGTTGCGGAGCATGGGCTCTAGGCACGCGGGCTTCAGTAGTTGTGGCACATGGGCTCAGTAGTTGCAGCTCGCGGGCTCTAGAGCGCAGGCTCAGTAGTTGTAGCGCACGGACTTAGTTGCTCCGCGGCATGTGTGATCTTTCCAGACCAGGGATCAAACCCGTGTCCCCTGCATTGGCAGGCGGGTTCTTAACCACTGTACCACCTGGGAAGTCCAGGAATTCATCTAAGTCTCATATTTATCACTCTATAACTCTGCTGGGATATAGAACACTGATCCTACTTTTCTAACCATTTTTAAATGGTTATAGCAGTGTTATAATCTAAGTGTATTATTTTACTTAGTTTATCACAGCCACCTCTATTCCTTAATCTGTAAAGACAGTCTCCTTTACTGTATCATCCCATTTACTTATGCTACAGTTTTGCTTTTAGCTCCCATTTATCATGTTTGTCCTGAGTTCTTAGTCTCTCAATGGTTTGTATGAATTCTTTTGTCCTGTTCTCCTCCCTTTTTGTCTTGGGTTTCTGGCCTGTTCCCTTACTGGTCTTCCTTGGGGATTCTCAGTAAGGTTTCTCCCCTTTGTCCTCCTTTCACTCATGATTTTCTCCACACCAGTCTATGAAAGTGGAAAATTTTAAATAGACACGTTTAAGCTGATTCACTTCATTGTACAGCAGAAACTAACACAACATTGTAAAGCAAGTATACTCCAGTAAAAAAAATTTTTTTAATTAATAAACACATTTAGTTTCACCACACTCATTATTAACTGAGTTTTAACTTCAATATTAACTCTTTATTAAACCCTTTTATTAACATTTTTTAACATCTTTATTGGAGTAGAATTGCTTTACAATGGTGTGTTAGTTTCTGCTTTACAACAAAATGAATCAGTTATATATATACATATGTTCTCATATCTCTTCCCTCTTGCGTCTCCCTCCCTCCCACCCTCCCTATCCCACCCCTCCAGGCGGTCACAAAGCTTTTATTAACATTTTTAAATGATTTTTTAAAATACTCTGCTGAATGAAGATGTCATAATTTATGAAAAAATTCTTGTATCATTTAGATTGCAAGTTGGTTCTAGTTTTCATTATTTAAAATGTGGTGATGTATATTTTAAGCTGCAGTAAAATGCTTTTTAAAATGTGGTAGTGAATTTGTTTGTGCATAAAACTTTATGGGTTGTTTTTCGTTATTAAGATGAATCTCCAGAAGTGGATCTAAGAATGTAAATGTTTTTAAAACTTTTGTTATATATTGTCAAATTGTTTTCCAAAAGAATTCTCCCAACTTTTACTGCCACCACCATGTATAAAAATCCTACTTTTCCTTACTCAAGATCCATATGATTGTTTTTCCTTTGTTTATTTGATAGTCAAAATATTGTATTTCTTTATTTTAACTTTATCCTTTTGGATTACTAGTGAGGTTTGAAGGTTTTTCATATATTTGTAATCATTCTTTTGCAAATTGTTTACAGTCTCTTCTCATTTACCTATTGAGACATTAATATTACTAATCTTAAGAATCTAACAATAAAACTAATATTATTAGAGCCATTTCAAGTAAAACTACAAAGAAAGAAAGTAAACACTGGGAATTCCCTCGTGGTCCAGTGGTAAAGAATCTGCCTTCCAATGCAGGGGACACAGGTTCGATCCCTGGTCAGAGAACTGAGATCCCACATGCCGCAGGGCAACTAAGCCCATGCGCCACTACTAATGAGCTTGCGCACCTCAACAAGAGACCCCGCATGCCACAAACTACAGAACCTACGTGCTCTGAAGCCCCCTCACCACTACTACAGAGCCCACATAACCTGCAGCCCACACGCCACAACTAGAAAGATGCCTGCGCACCACAATGAAGAGCCAGCACGCTGCAATGAAAGATCCTGTGTACTGCAACTAAGACCCGACACAGCCAAAAAAATAAAGAAAATAAATTTAAAAATTTTTTAAAAAGTGAACAGTAATTCTATTAAAAAGATAAAATGGAAAATAAGCTTCAGAAAGATAGATAAGAATATTTCAGAACTTAAATATAGATATATTCACTTATTTGAGACATAGGTTGGTAGAAAACTAATTGGACTAAAATTCTGTAGTGTTAGAGTTATATCTTGTTCTGTTGCTGGCTAACTTCTAGTAAGACATTTATCAATAGATAAATATTTAACATCCCTTATTAGTAAAGGGAAATACTATTATCCCCTAATTACCTGGGTGGGAGGCAGTAGTGGTAATGGTGACAGTGGCAGTAAAGATTTTACCGCAGAGGGTGTGGAGAAGGAGGAGAACATAAGTTCCTTTCCTCAGAAGAAGAGGAAATTCCAGGCCAGATGAGCTGGCAATTGGTGCTTACACAGAGACCATAAGAAGAACCAGAGTTCTCCCTTCCCTCTCTGCCTCCTACACCATCTCCCTAAACACATAATGCAACGCCATTTGTGTAGATATATATCTCCTTCAAGACAGAATTACATTTTAGATAAATTTTTATGGTTGAGATGGGGATTTTTAACTTAGGGTATGTTTAAATTTTACATGAGCCTTATGAAGTCTCATTTTAGAAAAATAATTTATAGAACACTAAACACTATTCTCTATGTCAAAGAGATGAAAGATAAAATAACTCATGGGATTTGAACCTGTGATTTCAGAGGTTGCAAAGCTGCTTTCTGCCATCAAGCTCTCTCCTCAGGCCAAGAACATATTTTAATACTAAAAAGAAAAACTATATGCAAATGAGCTAATACCTAGGTGGTTGGTTCAGTGTTAGCGTATTATGAGGGTGAGTTGAATACCTACGTGCTTAGCTTGTCTGAAAAGTATGTTTAATGACAAATCTTTTTCTTTTTCCCAGAAGAAGTTCCCTTTAATCTTCAGCTGGAAAATTAAAATGTAAATAAATATATAAGAAAATTTAATTGTTAGCTACATTCACTAGAATGTACCGCTAAAGAAAAATGCGCAAGTACTCTTATGTAGTATTTCATGCTTGTTCACATGGGTTGTAGGCCATAGACTGATTTAATGATCTAGCTCTCTTTTGTGAATATACTGGATTATTACTAAAACTGATTTTACCAAACATTTATCATACTAGCACCCCCAATTGAAGAAAAACTGATTTCAGTTAATACAGACTTTCTTTCCTGAAGTTCCCATAGACCACTGAAGACTACATTTATATGTAGCTACACACTCTAGCTGAAGGAGTACATAAATATGCTAATAGATATCCTTACTGCTCTTACCAAAGAAATATAAATAATGATTTATGAAGTAGAAATATACTATTTTTACATTGGGAGGGAAGACTATCTTTACTGAGAATAGCATTTGCAAAATAATAGCTAAATTTTATGTGATTCTTCTTACCCTATTTCTTTTTTAAATTATTTAAAAGTTTATATAACTTGATAAACTAAACCATGCATTATCTGTTACCAAAAATAAAAAGATTTCTAAACTCCTGAATGTATGATATACGTATATTTTTAAGCTCTTAGAAAATTTAAGACTAAAGTTTGATATTTTGGCCTAACGGGCTGTTAGTAATGTAATGTCAATATGCTAGATTCATCTGTTCTACTGAAGTCATTCATTGTCCAGCCTGAGATTTGGGTTAATGATTCTAAATAGAAACATAGCTCATGAAAGAAGGATTAGTCCTCAGAGTAACAGTGGACAGTTGAATGTGATAAAGTAAAGTGATAACTCTTTTGGAGATAAGCTCAGAGAGATCCAACACAATGAAAGGTCTTTGAAATTATCTTGCACAAGCAACTTTACAATCAAAAATTTGGTTTGCTTGTGATAGAATTATTGGTGTGTACATCCTGATGATAAAGGAAGCTGTTAATACTTTCAGAACATAAGGAAGAAATAAAGTCACAAGAAAACAAACAAAAAAAGAGACCATTTTCAGCATCTGGGAAGGAAAATGTAAAATGAGTAAATGTGTATAGAATCAAAATGAATTGTAAATGGAAAAAAATGGAGTCAGTAATTTGTACTTTGCTCCTTTCAGGTTATGCCTTGGACCCTTCATTAGATAACCATCAAGTGTCTACTAAGTATATTGGTTCTGTAGAAGAAGCGGAAAAAAATCAAGGTAATTTATTTGAAATATCAATATTTAATATCAAATATATATACCTATACTTATTGGTTGTAGATTGACTTTGGACAGTAGGGAAAAACTAGTATGTAATTTATCTCTTGATTTTTTTTTTTTTTAAGTTGAGACAATAGTGGGATATAGTTTAGAGCAATGTATAGAAATATTAGTTTGGAGCTTGCTTTTGCCACTTACTAGGTGTGCAACCTTGTAAGGAAGATAGTCGTACCTGTAGTGGCGGGGTTGGGGGGTGGGGAGTGATTTCTTGGCACAGTTCCAGTCCTGTGGAAATCATTCAAGAAATGAAAACTAATGTATATCTGATTTTAGCAGTTTATTTCTCAACACTAATGTCAAGCTCCATTTTAAGAGAGCAGAAAAAAATCTCATCGTGCACGTCTGTGGAGATTGTCTTTCAAGGGTTGCTTTGAAGTCTGAGTTTGAATATGTGTTTTAAAACATATGTTTATACTTGTATTCATTTTGTACTTATTTTAAGACAAAGCATCATACTCTAAATGCTAACTTGCCACAAAGCTCATTGGCCCCTTGGAATCTTATCCATAAAATGTTCGATAGAAGAAGAGTATGCTGTTTGTACGAAGGCACTTAGTAACTCTAGAGCCTATATCAGGGGTCCCCAACACCCAGGCCACAGACAGGTGCTGGTACGTGGCCTGTTAGGAACCAGGCTGCACAGCAGGAGGTGAGCAGTGGGCGAATGAGCAAAGCTTCATCTGTATTTACAGTCACTCCCCATCGCTTGCATTACCACCTGAGCTCCACCTCCTATCAGGTCAGCGGTGACATTAGAGTCTCATAGGAGCACGAACCCTACTGTGAACTGCGCATGTGAGGGATCTAGGTTGTGCGCTCCTTATGAGACTCTAATGCCTGGTGATCTGAGATGGAGCTGAGGCAGTGATGCTAGCGCTGGGGAGCGGCTGCAAATACAGACTATCATTAGCAGAGAGGTTTGACTTCACAGAGACCATAATAAATCAACTGCTTGCAGACTCATATCAAAACCCTATCAGTGAGTGGCAAGTGAAAACAAGCTCAGGGCTCCCACTGATTCTGCATTATGATGAGTTGTATAATTATTTCATTATATATTACAATGTAATAATAATAGAAATAAAGTGCTCAATAAATGTAATGCACTTGAATCATCCCCAAACCATCCCCACCCTCCCACCCCCCGGTCCATGGAAAAATTTTCTTTCACAAACCAGTCCCTGGTGCCAAAAAGGTTGGGAACCGCTAGCCTATATGATGGTTTATGAGCTAGATTGTTGTTAAAATAGGATTTTAACAACCTTTTGTTATAACACAGCTTAAAGGAAACTGATTTGAATTAATATAGGTTAAGCTTTTCTCTTTGTTAGACCTCTACAAGCTATATCTTTATGTAGCTAGATTCTCAGTTAGCAGTTAAATTTTGACTGACTCCCGTAAACCTTTCTTTTTCCAATTTAATGACTACACACAGCATGCCACCTCCTACTGATCAAATGAGAATCCCAACCAGAAACATCCTCTTTCCTCTTTTCTTCTTACTGTTAAGATTTATGGTATTAGAGGTCAAGTTTAGATTGAGATCACCTGGAAGAAGTGCCAGATTCTTGTGAAACCTTCTTTAATTTATATTGTTGCATTACAATACAGTGAAGCAAGTGAAGCAAGGAAAAGTTATTAATTATTTAATGTAATTTTATCTAATTCAGCTTTTGAATGAGAAATTTTAGCTTATTCTTGCTTTCAAAGGTAACTTTATCATTATTCAGCATTATTAAATTGCTATGTTTCTTTCAAAAACTGGTAAAATCTACTGATAAAGATCTGTGATTAATTAAAAAGATTGTGTACCACTGCAGGATTACATAGCTGGGTCTTTTCTTCCTTCACATATACTAGAATTTGCAACATATTGCAGTGTTAGAAAGCTGCTTTGCCCAGAAGGTTGAGTCTCTTTTTATATAGCATGAGTTGGTGTATCTTGATTCATGTAGGTTTCGTTTTGTGTTTTAAATATTTTGTGTTTATAAATATATATAAATATATACATTGCTGTTTCTTTAGAAAATATCCATATTTATGATCTCTGCTTTTTTGTTTTTAATATAGGTTTAACTGTGTTTGAAACTGGTCAGAAGAAAATAGAAAAGAGGAAAAAATTCAAAGAAAATGATGCATCTAATATTGATGGTTTCTTGGGACCGTGGGCAAAATATGTGGATGAAAAAGATGTAGCCAAACCTTCAGAAGTAAGCTGTGATGTTTTTCATTGCCAATTCAGGTGTCTGCTATGTCTCTATGAAGGATACCTATATTAATAAACGAGGTTTCCTTAGAGAACCAAATGACTCATCAGAATTTCTCTGCCTTAGATAGAGAAAATACAATAATTCCTTTGTTTTTCTTTGGAATAATTTTTGCTTATATTTTTCTGATTTATTATCTTCCATACTTTTTAATTAAAATACAATATTGAACAATTTTTAATAAAAATCACCTTGATAATACTATTAAGGTGCTATGGTAGCTGATTTTCTGATGCCAGATATTCAGATAGTAATTACAGAATCAGCCTTTCTATGATTTTAGAATTCATGATGGGTTTTATTTATTAATTTATTTTAAAATTTTAACAAAGTAGTATGTCTATTTTTTTTCATAATATTATGAAGTTTATAAAGTAAAACTATAAAACGGTACTTGCCCCTCTCCACCTCCTAATCCTACTGTCTCTATGAGCCAGTCACTGTTCTAGGTCATAGGGATATAGCAGTGGAAAAGATTAAGAAAATCGCATCCTCATGAAGCTTACATTCTAGCTGTATCTCACATCCAATTATCTCAGTAATACATATATGCTGCTCTTTATTTATTTTGACTTCTCAGTTATTATAAGGATTTACTACTACCCCACCTTGCTTTTACTGCTTCTCCCACAAAAGTTGTGTCACAAATCTGTAGTCACTGCTTATATCCTTATGACTATTAAAAGCTGTTTACTGAAGAACATCATCTACTAAAATTCACTGTCTTTTCTGGTACTAGATTTTCTAATTGCCTCATTTTTTCACTTACATAATTAGCATAATACATCAAATTACTTTCTAGGTGTCCCAGAAGGATGGGTTTTGTATACAATGAGTTTAGAAGTATTAACTAGTACCCACTGTGTGTTTAGTGCCATTTTGTAGTCTGCCAAAGAGTTGAGATTGTTATCCTGGGAGACATACTTGCGGCTATTGCCTCACCAAAAAAGTGTGCCTCATTATAAAGAATTTATGACCAATGTTGGCCAGGATGGGGTTCTAGAACATCCATTTTAAAAGTTCACTCCTTAATTCCCTTAGGAAGAACAAAAAGAATTGGATGAAATTACAGCAAAGAGGCAGAAAAAAGGCAAACAGGAAGAAGAGAAACCTGGAGAGGAAAAGACAATCTTACATGGTAATATATTTTTTATGCCTCCTCATTTTTATGATAAACTTTCAGATATTTACTCTGTTCACATAATATATGTATTGCCTTTACTAATCAGCTGCTAGAATTCATTTTATTAAGAATTATATTGGACAGTTTGCATCCCAAAGAAATTATAGCAAACCTCTTCTATGTTCTAATTAAAGAGATAGCCACAGATGATTTTTTTTGAAGTGCTAATGAATTTTTTTTTAAAGGTAGATAAAGGAGATTATGGTTCACAGTCTGTTCTTTCCTAAGATAAAGTTGACTCTTTTTGATGTATAACTAGTCTCCCAGTCTTTTTTTTTTTTTTTTTTTTTTGCGGTACACGGGCCTTTCACTGTTGTGGCCTCTCCCATTGCGGAGCACAGGCTCTGGATGCGCAGGCTCAGCGGCCATGGCTCACGGGCCCAGCCGCTCGGCGGCATGTGGGATCTTCCCAGACCGGGGCACGAACCCGTGTCCCCTGCATCGGCAGGCGGACTCTAAACCACTGCGCCACCAGGGAAGCCCTCCCCCAGTCATTTTAACCTTTTGTTTTTAACCCAAGCCAAATATTCTCCAGGTATGATCACAGTTCGTAACTGTTACTAAATTATACTTTAAAAGAATAAACTTTGTTTTTCATGTAAGTGGACTGGAGATTAAGATTCTCATACTTACTTTGATTTGTAGAAGGAAATGCATATTCACCAAAATAAATTATATTCTAAACTCTACCTGGTTCATTAGTAACTAGTTATATTGGGGAAATTATGTAGTGACTACCAGACTAAAAGAATAATTCAGTTCTGATAGTATTGATTATTCTAATGTTATATCACTTATCAAATATATAGGTTTCACGAGGTCACGTTTAGCTTCTCAAGCTCCAGTTTTATCTCCAAGGAGTCTATTTAGTACTGTGGTACTTGTGGCCATAATAACAATAATAGCCAACATTTATTGAGTACTTACTCTGTGCAGCATGCTACTAAATGCTTTATATATACTATGTCATTTAATTCTCACATGTGACTTTATTGTAAAATCTGGGTTGAAAGTAGAAAAGAGATTGTAAAAAGAACCTGGAAGGACATAAAGGAGGAAAGCAGGGAAAAGGGTAGTTGATATATTTTTGTTTTGTTTTAACTTCCTTCTTATCCTGTTTTGCTTCTGATTCTTTGCCAATGACTCACAAGGCCCAAGTATTATCTTTTCTTCTCTCGCTGTAATTGTACTGCAGTGGAGTCTTTGTATATGCCACTAAAATGTGTAACTGGATAAAGAAGTAAGAGCTTATTTAAAGGTCTGATATTCTCTCAATATTTAGGGATTCTAAAATACTACCACTAATTGTAAATAATAGCTATGATTTCAGGCAGTTAAATTTTAGCTGACTCTTGGTCTTAACATCATCAGAGTATTTTTACCAAAACCTTGATATGCAACAATATCCCTATGAATAAAATGTTTGTTATTATTTTAAGAATGTAGATTTCATGACTATGGCTTTTATTTGTTCACTGCTTTCTTTTGCCTTCTTGTTTCAGTTAAAGAAATGTATGACTATCAAGGCAGGTCCTATCTTCACATACCTCAGGATGTTGGTGTTAATCTGCGGTCACCTGTGCCACCTGAGAAGTGTTATCTTCCCAAAAAACAAATTCATGTGTGGTCCGGACACACAAAGGTAAGCAAATTGGTTGTTTTTGTTTGTTGTAATGTATAACAGTGACACCAGCATAACTTTTCAGCTATTGATGTGGGACAGTCAATATTTCTAGTAAAGATGTAGAGAAGTCAAGATAGAACAGGGAGGTCAAACTGAAGATAAACCGGAGTCAGACTCTGGCGGTACCAACACATATGAGTCACAAGTGAATACTCAGTCTTCAAGGTCATCTGATTGGGCCGTGACATAAGCATTCATGATTTGGTGTCCTATCCCCTTATGGTAGCCCAGGCCTTCGCCTCCAAGTTCCTGCCGTAATATTCTTCCTCTTGGGCACCAAGTCAGTGAGTAATGGGCTGATACTAGCACAAAAGCCTCAATAATTTTACCTTAGCAATTAGAGTTATCACACTTCAAAGAAGATTAGATGCTCCCTGGTTTATACACTATGATATTCTTAAACTGATGCAGAGACAAAGACACTTGAAAATTTTGATGTTACTATTCTTTGTCATCTGCACTGTTCCAACTGATAATTTCCAGCTCTTAGCAAAGAGCAAAGGTACTGAGTAAAAGAAGGAAGAGGAGTGAGGGCATTAGTAACATGATTGACCAAGAATTCCCTTGGGTGAGGAAGTCAGTAATGAAGGTTAAAAAAAAATCTTGAAAAGCTTAGCGTCCAAAGGGCTGCTCTTAGAATACTAACGAAGGTTATTCTAGGGTATGATTTTTAGAATGAAGAAAAATAGTAAATTAGGTGGCTTAAAAATACACTGTCTTTCCCTTCTGTTTAATTTTAGCTGAGATTTCAAATGCTTCTGACATAATTTTAATTCCTTTTTACAGGGCGTCAGTGCAGTCAGATTGTTTCCTCTCTCTGGCCATTTGTTGCTGTCTTGTTCCATGGACTGTAAAATTAAGGTGAGTTTTCAGTAACAGAGTAGGAGTGCTACAAAGCTAGTGCTTTGGTTAAATCTATTCGGTTATTATAGATAAATCTGGGTTTGTTAGGCAATTAGAGGCTAATTATTTTCTCTTAAGCCGTGTGAATGCAGCAGTTTATGAACTGCTTCCAAACACGTTGATTCAGATATGGCTTTGTGGTCCAATTGGCTAGGCTCTTTTTTTTTTTTTAATTTTTTAAAATTTTTATTTATATTTTTTGGCTGCGTTGGGTCTTTGTTGCTATGCGCAGGCCTTCTCGAGTTGAGGTGAGTGGGGGCTACTCTCCGTTGCGGTGCACGGGCTCTAGGCGCACGGGCTTCAGTAGTTGTGGCACACAGGCTCAGTAGTTGTGGCTCACGGGCTCTAGAGCGCAGGCTCAGCAGTTGTGGTGCACGGGCTTAGTTGCTCCGTGGCATGTGGGATCCTCCCGGACCAGGGCGCGAACGCATGTCCCCTGCATTGGCAGGTGGATTCCTAACCACTGCACCACCAGGGAGGCCCTTGGCTAGGCTCTTTGTAAGCTTAGATAGCTGATTAGGACATAATCAATCACATTGGCTTTAGGCACATAAATATTTAATCACCAATAATGCATTTTTATAGAGGTTTTAGATATGTAACTGAGTTCATTTGTTCCTTAGTACCTTAAAGGTAGAGAGGACATGTGATAGAAAACCCATTTTTAGAGAGCAGATAATGTAATTCACCCTTTTTCTTCTAAATGCTAGTAGCAGAATTGCTCCCAGCCTCTTCTCACACTTTTTATAGTCTTGGGAAGGTCCAACTTTAGTTGATGTTCAGCTGTAGAATGTGTGGTAGAAAAACTCACTTGCCAATACATGTCAACTTGAATATGGGAAAGCCTTTTAAAAACTTAAATCTGGAAGCATGGTTTTTATCTTTTTTATGTCTTCTGTGTCTGGATCATTATACTGGTCAATAAATATCAACCCTATAGTGCTCTTGAGTCTTGGAAAGTTGACTCATGAAAATTTTATTCTTTGTAAATAATTCATGGGTAGTAACAACATATAAAGGCAGCTTTTTTTGATGAGAGCAACCATTTAGGCATTTACCTCAACTTAGTGGCTTAAAATGACCGGACAACAGTTTGGAGTAAAAAGACTTATTTCCTTTAACTTGCAGTTTATACAGACTATGTTAATTGAGATTAAGGTCTTCTGTTTGACCAGCATAGAATTTAATTTGTTCACGTCTGTAAACATTTATTAGGTACCTATTATGTGCAAAGGACTGAGGATGAAAAATTGTTTAGGGGCTTCCCTGGTGGCGAGGGGTTAAGAATCCTCCTGCCAATGCAGGGGACACGGTTTCAAGCCCTGGTCTGGGAAGATCCCACATGCCGCAGAGCAACTAAGCCTGTGAGCCACAACTACTGAGCCTGTGCTCTAGAACCCATGAGCCACAACTGCTGAGACTGCGTGCCACAGCTACTGAAGCCCACACACCTAGAGCTTGTGCTCGGCAACAAGAGAAGCCACCACAATGAGAAGCCTGCGTACCGCAACGAAGAGTAGCCCTGCTCACCGCAACTAGAGAAAGCCCACGTGCAGGAACAAAGACCCAATGCAGTCATAAATAATAAATAGATAAGACAGATAGATAAATAAAATTAAAAAAAAATTGTTTAGGCACTGTCCCTGCTCTTAAGGTGATTGTTTCGTTATGATGTAAATGATCATTGTAGAGGCAGATGCAAGGTATTCTGGTTTCAGAGAGGAAGCATACCTCAATAGGAAGGTAACTAAGTAAGCAGGGGAAGGGCATAGGGAGTAGAGTATGTCTGAGAGGAGTAAATAGAATGAATCAGCATGGTATGTGCTGAAAACCGCAAGTGGTGTGACTGCTAGAGTCTAAAATCTGAGAGGCATAGAATGACTACAATCAAGGCAAAGGACCAGGACCTAGGGTCCTTTCCTGGTATGCTATGGGAACTGAGACTTTATCCTGTAGGCACTGGGTGGCCAGGAAATGCTTTCTATTTTAGATCATTAGCAACACTGTCAAGGATTGGATTTGAGGCAGGCAATAATAAAGGTAGTTTCAAAGCTATTGTATTAATTCGCTTTAGATGTGATCAGAATTATGAACTTGTTATATTTTAGTCTAGATTATCATTTTCATAACAGCTTTTATAAGTTAATACTTCAGAAAAGTTAAAAAAAAACCTCTCAGTACCAAAATGTTATAATATTTTAATAACATAATTCTTTTAAAAGTAGTTCATAGTATTACATAAGTAGAAACTTTTCATCATAGAAAATATATCAAATACAGAAAAGAACAAGAAGAAAATGAAAACCACCTGTATAAGCTCCATCTAAGTTCTCTTGATTTCAGAGTTTAGCTTTAAAGTGTGTGTGTATGTGTGTGCACATGCGTATGTGTGTAGTCCAAATAGTGCAAGTCACTAACAGCACTGAACAATATGTTTAATGATATATAATGCCTTTGGTTAAATAACCTGTACACACACAGATATGCACATACATAGCTGGCATACGACTATTGTTAGTGATTGATAGTTGTCATTTTATCAAAGTCTTGTATTAAATTTAATGTTTCTGTGTGTGGTTTTTTCTCCAGCTATGGGAGGTTTACGGAGACAGGCGCTGTCTGCGAACATTTATTGGTAATACTTCTTTTCTCTCTGGCTATAAATCTGTTTGGAAAGACTTTTTAAACTACAATAACATTAACAGTAATTTTACTACACTGATATGAAGGAAAGCCTTCATGGACTTGAGCTGAGTCTTGAAGGAGGGGTAAGTCTCCCCATGTAGACAAAGAACTAGGAAGAGACAGCAGCAGAAGCTAAAGCAAGAGTGGAATGAGAAAGCATACTGCTTTGAGGGAACCACTTATACTTCAGAATTGTTAGCCTGAGGGATATAGTACAAGATGACAGTGGAGAAAAGCAGTAGAGGAGGGCAGAGTATGGAAGACCTTTAGACTGTCCTGGGGGCCTTGGGAAGCCAACCACTGAACTGCTCTTGCAGGAAAGCAACGTGATCAGATTTGAAGTTTACAAAGATCACAGTGGCAGTATGGAGGATGCTTTGGTGGGGCAGGCCTGGAGGCAAGAAAGTGATTTACAAGGTTATTTCATTGGTCTGGATTAGAGATAATGAGAGCCTGAACTAAAGCGGCAGAGAGAGAGGAAAGAAACAAGAGTTAGGGAAGAGATATGGGAACATATGTATATGTATAACTGATTCACTTTGTTATAAAGCAGAAACTAACACACCATTGTAAAGCAATTATACTCCAATAAAGATGTAAAAATAAAAAATAAATTTTAAGATAGAAATTAAAAAAAAAAGAGTTAAAACCAATGGGACTTGGTTAGCAAGTGAGTGATAAGAGTGAGGCAGGAATCTAGAGTGACTCTCAGGTGGCTGGAAGAATGGTGGTGCTACTCATCATAGGAAGACGATGAGATTTCAGACTAATGGAATTTGAGCTGCCTTTGAGATACTGAGATAAAAATGTCCAGTAAGCAATTAGATAGCCAGATGTTGAGCTTTGCAGAGAGGTTGGGAATTGGCAACAAAAACAGATAAAGAGATAAGGTTGAGAGAATTCCTTGAAGGAAAGAAAGCCAAAAAGAGGACAGCCTTGTTGGTAGATACTAGTTTATTGTCTTTGTCAGATTTTGTGTGAAGGCTAGTTATGTTTTGAAATTTAACTGTACCAAATTGAAATGGTATTTGTGTGAATTACATTGGCTTTGTTTTTAGATTTAAGTGGGAGTCCATTTGCCAGTGCTTTGTTACGATTTTAGGGCCTCACTGCACAAATGCGGCCCGAGATGCCAGGGCAGCCCAGAAGAAGACTTGTGGGAAGGCTCTCAGCGTGTACAGGGAACAAAATGTCTCCTGCGACACAGGGGATTTGATCTCCATCTGTCTCCCCTGCACTGGCAGTTTTTCAGTGGAAAACTGAAAATTTCCTACTTAGAAAGATGATAGCAGCTCTGACTGGGACTCCTGCTGTACAAAAGAATGCCTAATTGCCATGACTGGAGGTCATCGGTGGTAGTGGTTCAGGACCCCTGGGTACGGCTGACAATTTGTGCCATGCACATCTTGCACAATTGTGCTTGGCAGTCTTTGTCATGGTGGGATGGTAAAGAGTAGGAAAGTTTCTGCTTTCATTTAATCATATTTTATTTGCCTCTGTAACTTTCAGAAGAATTCACTGGTCAGGCAAGATTGATTTCCAAGGAAAGCACCTTAACATTATTGTCAAATGCCATTTTAAAACTAAATAATAGTTAATATTTGTTTTCAAAAAGGTTTAGTCTCTGAGATTCTGAATCCATTTCTATGAAATTCGGGAATGTGATCACAGAAATAGACAATTATTGAACAAAGGCCACAACTTCATGAACCTTAGGTTTAGGTCACTTTGTTTTCACTTCCAGCTTGGCAAGTAATCTCAGAGTGAACCTTCAAAACGTCACCAGCCATTTCTCTTTCATTGGCAATAACTGGACTATTATGTTTCCTTAAATTCTTTTGACTGTTTAGTCATCAGCTGTATGTATAACATATTAAGAGAGTGCATGAGAGACTTTTTAAAACAAAGTTACATCTTTTCTTTTGGTTCTTACCTAAATTTTATGCATCAGAATCACCAGAGGAGCTTTTCAAAGGGGAAAAAAACCACCTACATTCCCAAGCCCACACATAACATATTCTGAGTCAGTAAATCAGCATGTGGGGTTCCAGTGATTTTGACTCACAGCATGGCTTGAAAAATACTGTTTAATGCTGTTTCTCTTATGGTGCTTATATTTTAAAAGAACATACTTCACCTCACCTCCATTTCTATTGTCTCTGCCTTTAGGTCACAGTAAAGCTGTTAGGGACATCTGCTTTAATACTGCAGGAACACAGTTCCTCAGTGCAGCTTATGACAGGTATCTTAAGCTCTGGGACACTGAGACAGGTAAGAAAGAGCTCACTTATACTAACATCTATTTACCTTATAAATTAGTGTTTTTAAATGAAACAATGTGAGTGGTCTTCTGTGGTAAAATGGTACCTTCCCTAACTGCTGATTCTCATATCATTGACTATCAGCTAATATCACAAAATGTTTGTAGAGTTGAAACTCAGCTATATAAGTAGCTCTTTTACTATGAAATTTCTTTTCCACCAAATATTTACAATTTATAAAGCAAATATATTGATAGACAAGGAAATTTAAAAATTTCCGTAGACTATTTAATTGATCTTTTTGTTCCCCTACATAACCTAGCACACTGCATTGCACAACATAGAAGCACAATAAATAACTGATGAGCAGAATTTAATTTAATTGCCCCAATTGGTTAAAATGTAGGTCTAAACTTCCATGGAAAGATTGGTTTTATATATTCACAGACATATTGATTACATCAGCACGTTGTGGCTAGTATAATTTTATATAATTAGACAACCATCTTTCATCCTACTGAGTTTTAAGGATAAAGAAAATAGGTAATAGTTATTGAACACTGTCTACCAGGCATTGTACTAAGTGCTTATATTGCAGTATCTTGGTCAATCCTTAAAATATCACTATGAGATTGAATACTATTATTGTTATAGATGAGGAAACTGAGGCTTAAGAGGTAACTTTTCTAGGGTCACACAGCTAGTAATGGTCGAATTGGGTTCAAACCAAGGTCTCTGTAATGCCAAAGCCCATACTCTTAACCTCTTTGGCAGTGGTCCTCAACTCTAGCTGCATTTTTTTTATAAATTTATTTATTCATTCATTTATTTAATTTTTGGCTGCACTGGGTCTTCGCCGCTGCACGCGGGAACGCGGGCCTTCCCTAGCTGCAGTGAGCGGGCCTCTCATTGCGGTGGCCTCTCCCGCTGCAGAGCACAGGCTCTAGGCACGCGGGCTTCAGTAGCTGTGGCTCGCAGGCTCAGCAGTTGTGGCGCACGGGCCCAGCCGCTCCGCGGCATGTGGGATCTTCCCGGACCAGGGCACGAACCCGTGTCCCCTGCATCGGCAGGCGGACTCTCAACCACTGTGCCACCAGGGAAGCCCCTTGAATATACTATTTTTAATCATTAAAAATCCTTGAAAAGGAACAATGTAGTTTACAGTAAAGAACAAGCAGGTTGCCATTCCTCAAAATTTATTAGCAAATGATCTCTAGATCTTAATCCCAGGGTTATCTTTAAATGGTCAAATTTATTTTACCTACTTTAACTTGGGTCTTTGGTTTTAGGACAGTGTATATCAAGATTTACAAACCGAAAAGTACCCTATTGTGTCAAATTTAATCCTGATGAAGATAAGCAAAATCTCTTTGTGGCTGGGATGTCTGATAAAAAGATTGTGCAAGTAAGTCTTTTCACAATATTTTTATTAAGATTCCTGAGCTTTACACTATATGAGGGGCTAGAATAAGGAATATTAACTTGTTTAATGTTTGCTACTTCTAGGGAGTGCTGATGCTCTAGTCTTGGAAGCAGTAAATCTATAAAAACACGATTTTGGAGATCTTTTTTCCTTCTCCATTTTCCACAGTTATGATCTTTGTTTTCATAAATCTGCTCTTTGCCATTTCTCTTATTTGATATACAGTGGGACATTCGAAGTGGAGAAATTGTACAGGAATATGATCGGCATTTGGGAGCTGTCAACACCATTGTTTTTGTTGATGAGAACAGGAGATTTGTGAGCACATCTGATGATAAGAGCCTAAGAGTTTGGGAATGGTGAGTTTTTATCAGTAGAAAATCTAATTAATATAAAGCAAACAATTTAAAATTTTGTAGTGAAAGGCTTTCAATTTGAATATTTTCACAACTGTGATCTCTGGCCTGTCAGTCAAACTGGTTTAACTATTTAGGTATCCAGAATATGAAAATAAAAATTTAAACATGCTACTTTTCATAGTCTTTAGATAATCTTTCTAAAGAATATGTATTTTGAGTCCTTTTTCTTGCACTAGTAAAAAAGCTTATATAGTGCCATCTTACATTCTTTATTAGGTATCTTATTCATCTTTGCAGAATGACTGACAAAAAGTAGGGGTCACACACGTATAGACTGTGTTCCTTATGCTAGGGATTGAGCATAACATCCTAGCCTTAGAACCAACCCAAAGAAAATATTTTTTAAATCTCTTAATTTTTTAAATGTCTGCATTTTGATTATTCAGTACTGAAAATTGCCCCATGTCATCACCCCTGTGTCCTGCTGTTTATAGCCCATAATGTTTTACTTGTAGAGTATAATCAGAATATATTGCTTAATTTTGCTTTCCTAGAGAAAAAAACACTTTTCTAAAGTCAAGAAATACTAAAGCTGATTTCACTAAGTATCTATCATAGATCATGTTTTATAGTTGATTTTCAAAGCAATGCATAATAATCTTTTTTTTAGAGTTAATGTTTGGTTGGAACCCAGCTTGTTTTGATAGTCAATTATAAGGCACAACTCAACTGTGGTTACAGCCTTGCGGGGACTAGAAACTATCTCCCTACCCCCAGAAGTTGTTCAGCTGTAGGAAGTGAGAAGCCTTGAACTACAGGCAGTAGTTTCCTCCTGAAACTGAGTCTGTTTGGGGACCTGAGCACGTCCCTAACCATTGTCAGGACAGTTTGGGTAATTGAAGATTTAATGTAATTTAACTGCTGTTTCTCCCATCACCAGTATACCCCTCCAAATTACCCCCAATTAATGGAGAGTTGACTGTACTTTACACATAGTCTTAACATCATTCTTAATGTCCATGGTTTGAGACTATCTCATAACTAAGATCTCTTCTACTTCAGAAATGATGTTACATGCAGAGGACCTGATAAGGATATAGTTTTATATGAGCCATATAGACCATTTGCACAACAAGCTAGATAGTTTAGTGTACATATAGCTGTTTTGTTTTATGTACTGTAACAGTTTGATTATACTTAAACTTTCAGGTGTTTCTATCAGATATTTTCGGCTCCATTTGAAAATGGGAAGTAGTATAAAAGAAATTGGTAAATGTTTGAATGATGCACCAGTTACAGGGCTTTTAGAACACTTGTGTATGTTTTCTAATTAGAGCATCGGTCAGTAAAATATTTTGATTAAATGATCATGTTTCTTTTTTTTCCTTCTCAGAGCTTAAGAAATACTCCTAAGACTCATGATACTGTTTCATTATAAATGATGACATCCTGTAGATTTTAGTTTAATTCTCACTTGCTATTCGAGCCTTCCTAACCAATCCTCACATGAGATTAGGCATCTTCTCTATTATCCCACAGACAACCCTTTGCTTCTCACAGCTTTTTAGTTCTTGCTTATTTATTCTCTTCCCTGCTGAGTTCTTTTTTTATTTTTAATTTTTTTTGAAGTATAGTTGATTTACAGTGTTGCATCCTGACGAGTTCTTAATCATGAGAGAAAGAACTGTGTCAGTCAAATTCTCCATCTGTCTTCAACACCAGCACATTGCCTGGCATGTAGTATGCACTGAATATCTAAGGAACTCATTGTCATGATTATTAATGATGTTACATTTATTGAGCTCTTTCTATGTCCCAGGCACACTAAGCATTTTACATGAACTATTTCATTTAATGGGCAAGTAATCTTACGAGATAGGTGTATTTCCTATTCCTGTTTTATAGATAAGGAAACTGAGATAGATTAAGTAATTTGCCCAAGGTTCCACGAGAAACGAAAGAGCCAGAATTCAAACTCAGATCAAACTGATTCCAAAGATTTTTTTGTTTTTTTTTATAAATTTACTTATTTAATTTATTTATTTTTGGCTGTGTTGGGTCTTCGTTGCTGCGCGCAGGCTTTCTCTACTTGCGACGAGCGGGGGCTACCCTTTGTTGTGGTGCGCGGGCTTCTCATCGCGGTGGCTTCTTTTGTTATGGAGCATGGGCTGTAGGCACGCGGGCTTCAGTAGTTGTGGCATGCAGGCTCAGTAGTTGTGGCTCGCAGGCTCTAGAGCGCAGGCTCAGTAGTTGTGCCATACGGGCTTAGTTGCTCCGCAGCAAGTGGGATCTCCCCAGACCAGGGCTTGAACCCGTGTCCCCTGCATTGGCAGGCAGATTCTTAACCACTGTGCCACCAGGGAAGCCACTCCAAAGATTTTTCTTTTCCTTTTTTTCTCCCCAGTTTTATTGAGGTATAATTAAAACTGAGATATAAATAAAATTGTAATGTATTTAAAGTGTACAACATAATTATTTGATATACGTATACGGTGTGAAATAATTCATTAACCCTTAATTAATATATCCATCACCTCACATATTTACTTTTTTGTTTGGTAAGAACACTTACGTTCTACTCTCCTAGCAAATTTCAATTATGCAATACAGTATTACCAACTATAGCCACCATGGTGTATACACTAGAACCTCAGACCTTATTAATCTTACAGATAAAAGTTTGTACCCTTTTACTAGCTTTGCCTAATTCCCTGCCCACCCCTCCACCCAGCCCCTGGCAGCCACTATTCCACTCTCTATTGTTATGAATTTGACTTTTTTTTTTTTAAGACTGCACAAATAAGTGATACCATGCAGTATTTGTCTGACTTATTCCACTTAGCATAACACCTACCCTCCAGGTTCACCCAAAGGAACCTTGGTTTTCTTAAACAATACTATACAAACTAAGACTATTATACAGTTTTAAAGAAGAACAGGAGATTGTAATTAGATATTGAGCATCCTGTGGTATCCTAATTGCCTAAATTCTAAATTCATGAGATATTATAGGCATGTTTTCTCCCAAAGGCATTTATTTTTCTTAAAATGTTTTTAAAAGAAAATTTTACAGTGGTTGGCACAAATGTCTCTTTTATTTTTAAAATTTCATAGGTTTTTGTTAGGTTTTGTTTTTTTGATGATCTCATTTCCAGACTGAAGATTATTTGTAACATAAGTTACTAGCTTATTATACTGATTTACAATTTCTAATTAGAATATAGTATTATGTTTATTAAATAGAACTATGCCTAGCATTTTTACTAGCAATTATGAAGTTCACAGGTGTTCAGATTCTTTTCATGTTATAGAGCTCATTGCACCAAGAGTCTTTGAAGTAAGGGATCTGTTTAAATTTTAGTAAACCATTGATTGATATGAACCTGAACTATCATTAACTTAATTTAGAAAATGCTCTTATTTTTTAATTCATGTTATAAAATTATCAGCCACTAATAATGAGAAGGGAAAAGTAGTTGAACCTTTTTAAGGTTGAGGCTCTTCTCAATACATTTGGGTCATTCATTCTGAATGTCAGTTCTCACTGGTAACTTAGAGCTATTAAAGGGTTGGAGATTTGATAAATGATACTGTTCTTCAGGTTATACCTGAAAATGTTTTCCTCCAACCAAGACTCTGATAGAGTTTTTTCCAATCATTTGCTTCTTCTTCCGGGTTGATAGAGAGATGGTTAGAGAAGATGCTTACTTAAAAGGCAAATTATTATTATTGTTCTAATTAATCAAAGTCTTTGAACTTGAACCATGGTTTGACATTGAAATTGGTGCTTTATAGTCTGTATTATTCATCAGATTACATTTCCCACACATTACTCTATAAAAAACAATTCTGATGTCTCATGGTCTCTGAAGGACCAAAATCCTTCAGAATTAGTAAAGAATTTTTTTATCATGGAGAATATTAAAAATGAAAAGACACTTAGAATTTTGGATAGGTCTAGATTTAGGTGACTAGTTTTGGATTTTTGTTGTTTTTGTTTTATCTTTTGTATCACTCACAAGAAAAAAATTTTAATGCTTTTTCTCCTACACTGTACACATTTGGAATACTTTACAAATAAGCTGAAAAACAGAAGATGTCCAGGTACCAAGCACTTAATCTACCTTACCCATCCCTTACCCATCTGGATGGGCTCGACCTGCTTGCAGATCCCTGTACATCTTTGCCTAACATCTATCTGCTTGCATTGCTGAAAGCTCTTTAGCACTCTCACCTGCTTGCAGAGTAACAAGTTATGGTTGACTGGCAGGTAAAATAAGAATATTTCCCTGTAGGCTTGCTCAGACATCTTGCTTCTGCCTACCGTGGTACATTTTTAGATGAGTTCATTATTAAAGAACTTATAGTAACAGATTTTTTTTAAACATAAAGGCCAAAGTTTAAATCAAATAGAGATAGAAAACTAAATCACTGACACTTGTAATTATCATGGAAAGTCATTTGTAAAGTAAAAGCTTTATAATAATCAATAGAATGTCATTTTGTGGTTTTCCTTCTTCCAGGAAGTTTCATGAAAGGTTTATTAAATATATAATTTCAAGAGCATCTCTTTTGTTTCAGAGATTATTATTCTAAAAGTACTTTTAGAAATTACTATTCTGATATGCTATTTTTAATTTTTAGGGATATCCCTGTGGATTTCAAGTATATAGCAGAACCCAGCATGCACTCAATGCCTGCAGTGACTTTGTCTCCAAATGGTAAGTTAGTAGATAGTGTTTTTAAATGAGCTCTGTTTTCAAAAGAGCCTTGGCCATTCCCTCCTAGGGGAAGTCTGTCACAGTGCCATACTTATATAAGGAAATCTTTTCAATATTAGAAATAATCACTGGTTTTCATGTGTGAGTCACCTCACCCATTCTCTTGTTATTTTTAAAAGGTAAATATAAAAGAAATGATGATTTGCAACTAACATTGCCCGAGCATCTAAGGATTTCTATCTGAGAATCAGGATTTGTTTTTTTATATGTAATTATCCTTCCAACAGAATCATGTTCAACAGCTCAGTGATTTATTGTGAGCTCTTTTTCTTTCAGAGAATAGGAAATTTTGTTCTGGTTCCTCATAGAGAACACCTTAGCAATTTACTGTAAAAGATTTTTTCAGGCAAAAATTAAAAAGATAAGTCTAATACCATTTTCTATTTAATAATTCATTGCCTTTTAAGTACAAGTACTACAGATATACTGATATAATTCTACATGACGATATTAAAGTGGAGGATCCGATATTTGGGCAGCATTGTGAACTCAGTAGCTACTGTGAGTATAGAGCGAGGAAGAGGGGACAAGAAAGAGTTTGCTTTTCTAGTCGGGGCATCTGCCACAGGCAAATCAGTGATATTTGTCAAATGCCCTATGATTTTTATGAGAAGAGCAACCTCACTGGGTGCTGTTCTGATAATCACTATATTGTATACAGTCACATTTGTCACTGTGCACCTGAATTTCATATAGTGTATTTTTAAACCATCCATTACAAATACTGTGCCCATCTTGAACAAGGCCATTTACCCAGTCAGACTGTGAGCACTGTTAGAGTCATCCCTTAGTTAATCATGTTTACAAATATATAGGATGTAAAGATACTGCAGTTAAGACTCTAGTGGCTTTGGTGGATCCTGGGTAGATAAAAGCAAGGTGGCCCAAATTGAAAAATGGGCAGAAGACCTAAATAGACATTTATCCAAAGAAGACATACAGATGGCCAGTAGGCACATGAAAAGATGCTCATCATTGCTAATTAGAGAAATGCAAACCAAAACTACAATGAGGTACCACCTCACACCAGTCAGAATGGCTGTCTTTAAAAAGTCTACAAATAATAAATGCTAGAGAGGGTGTGGAGAAAAGGGAACCCTCTTATACTGTGTAAATTGGTGTAGCCACTAAGGAAAACAGTATGGAGGTTCCTCAAAAAACTAAAAATAGAGTTGCCATATGATTCAGCAATCCCATTCCTGGGCATTTAACCAGAGAAAACTATAATTCGAAAAGATACATGCACCTTAGTTCATAGCAGCACTATTTACAATAGCCAAGACATGGAAACAACCTAAATGTCCACTGACAGATGAATGGATAAAGAAGATGTGGTACATATATACAATGGAATACTACTCAGCCATAAAAAAGAATGAAATAATGCCATTTACAGCACAATGGATGGACCTAGAGATTATCATACTAAGTGGAGTAAGCCAGAAAGAGAAAGACAAACACCGTATGATTTCACTTATATGTGGAATCTAAAATACAACACAAATGAACATATCTATGAAACAGAAAGACTTAACACAGAGAACAGACTTGTGGTGGCCAGGGGAGGAGAGAGGGGAGGTGGGGGGGAGGGGAGGTGGGGAGGGGGAACTGGGAATCTGGGATGAGCAGATGCAAACTATTATATACAAAATGGATAAACAAGGTCCTACTGTATAGCACTGGGAACTATATTCAATATCCTGTGATAAACCAGAATAGAAAAGAATATAAAAAGAATATATATCTGTATAACTGAGTCACTTTGCTATACAACAGAAATTAAACACAACATTGTAAATCAACTATACTTCAATAAAAAAATTTTTTAAAAACAAGTGTGGCCCACAACAACAGTTACTAGAATTTTTTTAGTCATATCTTTCTTTATACAGTTTTATTTAATAATCCTAGGTTTTCTCACCTGGAGTTTATCCTTCCTCTTTCCATAATTAACATAAATAAGTCTCTTTCTCTCCATGGTTCTATTGTTTATACTTACTACAAATTAATTTCATTTCATAAAATTTAGTTTTATTAATGCTAAACTCAGAGTTTTTGTATATCCTAATTTAAACAAACAAAAAAGCTTTTATAGGAAAAGTGCTAAATGATATAAGATTGTATGAGCAAAATCCATTACTTTATATATAAATACCTCTCACCAGCAACAAATTTGTAACACTTTACAGGTGGTATGGTAAATTAATTTTCCTACTATTATGAAGTAGTTGGGAATAAAATAATATTAATGATTGAACATATTTAAATAAAGTCTTTTTAAAATTTTCAGTCTTCCTCTAAAATGTCTCATTTATTGAATTTACAGGGAAATGGCTAGCGTGCCAATCAATGGACAACCAAATCTTAATTTTTGGAGCACAGAACAGATTTAGATTAAATAAGAAAAAAATTTTTAAGGGCCATATGGTAGCAGGCTATGCTTGTCAGGTAGACTTTTCACCAGACATGAGGTAAGTTTAAACCTTCTCATGTATTCCTATATTCATATATAATCATATAAACTACTGCTGTACAAATAACACTGTACAAATCACTTTTATATATGTAATTGCATGAGAATTGTTCAGATTGTCAAAGTGCCAGATAAAAGGCAAGAACAAATTAAGACAGCTACATTTGGCTTTTTTTTAAGTTCTTTAGTCTGTCTCTTTATATTGTTTAGTTCTGTGCCCTTTAACCACATAATGAATCCCTGTCTTTATAGGCTATGTCCTACTTTCTTTCTGCGTTTCTAAGCAAGGCTGGAAGGACTGTAATCTCTATATTGCTGTGATTGAATGAGCACCAGAAGAATTAATCCTGTATTGCAGGGTTGAAGTTAACAGTTTCACTACAGCTCTTCTGTGCTGAAACCTCAAATCCATCTTCTGGTCACACTAGATTTCTGAAGCCTATAGCCTTCCTAAGAGTGAAACTCTGCATTCATTCCCCTATTGTTAAGCTAAAATGTATGGGTATCACTAATTTAGAAATCCCTATAAACTTGTATGTTTAGCCTGGTAATTGGGATTTAGACTCCTACCTCTGAGTGAATCTTGTATATATTCAGAAGCTGTTGGAGCCAAAAATAATTACGAAGGTGGTAGAGTCCACTATAGTTGAATGGGTCTACATGTGTTTGCTGGCTCTGTATGAAATTGGTTCCCTTACACTGTTTCTGACTGTCTAGAGAGTGATTGTGATACCGCATTCACTGTGGCCCCTGGCTCTCCCAATCTTCCAAGTTAAAAATAATTTTTCACTCTTAGATTGCTCACTCAGTGGGGAGGTTTTCTGATAGAAGTTTAAATTATAGACTGCTTTATACTCTACCTTATTATTCTAAGTATTATATAATCACAGTGATTTTCTTACGTTAAGGTGAAAAGATAAATTATTTCTCTGTTCCTCACCCACTTTACCAGTTGAAGGTGTTTGAATCATTTGAATTTATTTTTCTTCTCATTATAGCTATGTGATTTCAGGAGATGGAAATGGAAAATTAAACATCTGGGACTGGAAGACCACAAAACTCTACAGTAGATTCAAAGCTCATGATAAAGTGTGTATAGGTGCAGTGTGGCATCCTCATGAAACATCTAAAGTCATAACTTGTGGTTGGGATGGTCTCATTAAATTGTGGGATTAATGGGATTAATCCTTATACTATCTGGGATCATTTTTGATCCAGTATCATATTTAACTATATTTAATTATTAAATGTGTTAAATGACAACTTGATTTACAGATTATGATTTTCTTACGTGGCCTTATGAAGTTGAACCATTGTTTTAAAAGAAAAAAACTTTGTAAATTTGGCTCGTATAATTTCATTGGCAACTTCATTTTGTTCTTTATAGATGTTATTTATACAGAGAATGACCATTAACTTTATATTTGACAAGTAGTTATTTTTGGCAGGCAGTTTGGGTTTACTCCCATGACGTACTGAAAGGATCCCTTTAGAGCTAAGAAGGAATCCCTAGTGGATTACCTCTTCAACAAAAAGGGAAGAACAGGGATGGTATAATTTAATGTGAATCTGAAAGAAGGATAAAACCACCCACAGTTACTGTTCCCATTATTTTCAGTGGGTCAAGTTCTAATCTTTCGGATTCACGAGTTCCACTATTTTTTATGACATATGTTGTGTCTGTTTAGTTGTAAGCCAGCAATCTTCTCTGACTGCAGCATTCCTCTAATTATTAAACAGTGTAAAATAAAAATCAGTCCAGAGTTCTTTCCTTGACTTTCTTCCTGATCAGTATAGACAGGATTGTATATAATTAGAGAATTACATTATTTTTGAAGATGGAACTTAAGAGGATGAATCAAGACTTTGAACTGTATTTGTATTTACTGTCCAATAAAGACCTGGCTACACTTTCAAAAATCAGGGTCTCCTAGGTCACTCACCTCTTCACTGTTGTTACTACTGAAATACTCCTCATAGGAGATTGGATGTGAGGACATAGTTCAAAATGTCAACTTGTAATTTCTTTGAAGCTGTATGTTTTATCTATTAAAATTAATCTGATTCTTCTTATGAATATATTCAATAAAACTTTTTAAGATTAGAAAAATTTTAAACTTCTTTCCAAATCTTTGGGTAAAATTGACACTCCAGAAAGATGGCTAGGTTTCCCAGTTTGAGAAGCAGGGACTGTGATTGGTTAAAAAAATTTTTTTTCAACTTCAGATTGTGAAATCAAGATAGCCTCTTAAATATAGTAACCAAGAGCACTTTAGTTTGACAAGACATTTCTCCTGTTTTTTTACAAATCTATGTTAGATGTTTGAATGTAGTGTGAAATATTTCAATACCATGCTGTAAAAGATTGGTTCATAGCTGCTCAGAGTGCTGACTTGGAGACCAGAATCATGTTGAGTGTTGATATCCTAGGAACATCATTATTAGCTCTGAGTCCTGTGCTATCAAGAGCAGTTCATGCTCCATACCCTTAGAACTTCCATTTTTAAACATTAAATTTAAAAAGACCTGGTATAGATGACCAGGTGCTATAGCCACATATAAATAAATTTCAAAGAAGAAAATAGAAAAAGAGAATAAAAGTGGTAGAGATGTATTTTTGGACACACAGGCACTCAAAGAAATAAGAATACACTGCCTGGCTGCTGTGATTTCTATTTCTTTATCTGCTGGGAAGGGTGCCTACCATTTCCTGGAGAGGAAAAAATTCAGACAGGAGCTTTTCTTTAGTCCCAACCACTGGTTTTAACAAATGTGAATTACTGAAATATGATGGGACAAAAAGTTAATCATACATTTGAACTATCTTGTTCAGCACCAGTATTGTGTATGTTACAAATCATAATTTCAAAATATGGGTTTACTTTATTGTGTTTTTAACTGTTTCTAAACTAAGGAACTGTATATAAAAGTTGTCGCTTTTTTTTAAAAGACTGTATTTTTAAATAAAGCACTTTTGTAGAAAGTGTTATCAAAATTTTCGTTCTTAGTCTCCTTTTAAGTCTTAACTCTGAGACACCACGTTAAACCATTTGCATATTTTAAATGGGTCATTTTGATTTTCTGGGGAGAAATGATGCTTTAAAGGTGAGTATAGTATATTAATGGGTTTATTCTAAATAAATGACAAAAATACAGGGCAGTGTCCTCAGAGCACATAGATTAAGTTTAACACAGTCCATATTTATCCACTTGGTGCCACTGAATCATGATTGCATCCATTTTAGAGGATACAAATGAGTGGGGTTCTTTTCCAGCATAAGAAAGTTTACAGATTATGTTGTGACTGGAATTAAGTGGTTACCATCTGGCTCCTTTTCCTCACCGCAACCCTTTTGTCACACCCAGGACAGATTTCCTTCCTAAAAGTTAGAATAAAAGTGATGCTTTAGTGAAGGTTTAATGAATATTTCAATACTGAAGCACAGGCTGAGAATATGTTGTCCTAAATAGGGAGCCCGTTTTAAGATAAGGAACAGGGCGTAGCCTCAAACAGGCACTTCTCTAAGTAGAACAGTATAGAGTGATTTTTGAGGATACATTGTGAGGCTGGTTCATGTCCTCAGCATGTTTATTAATTACCTGGAAGAAAACATGGACAATGAAATAGCAAACCCTTGGATGGTAGCTGTAAGAATTGCAACACTAGCAACAATTATAGAGACTCTACTTGAAGAATACTGTTTCTCAGAGTGTAGACTGAGAACCACCTGGAGATGGTGTCACTTACTGAGATACAGAATTCAGAAGAAAGTAGTGGTTGGTTGAGGAAACCATAATGAATTCAGGTATGGAGAAGGGAAGTGTGAAGTGCCATCCAGGCCAAAATATCCATCAGCAGTATTAACTTTGGGTCTCAAAGTGAGACCTAGGGAACATTGATGCTATATTTCATCAAAGATGCAGGTTTTTCACATTTTTAACATCTCTGAAATAGGGCTATGTCTTAAAATCAATGATGTGCCATAGTTTAATTGGCGGCATTCTTTCTTAATGGATCATGAAATAACTGATGAAATACAGTGTAAACAAGGCAATTACTAAGGGACCTAAGAAGGAGAAGAGAAGATCCAGAGGAAAGAAGATTCCATCTTAGCAGCTGGTTCAAAATTTATGTTATCAAATATTTATTTGATCAGTGGGTAAATAAAGTGAATGAACTAGCAAAAGACTGCAATTTTACAAATACTATATATTCATTCCCTGGTTCAAAGTCAGCACTTACTATAGTAAGTTCCCCAGATGATATGCACACTAAGAATGAGAATTAGCGGAGTCTGAGTTTATCTTGAGGATTTCAGAAACTACACTGTTTAGAGTGTGTAAACTCAGAGAAATGTAGCTAACCAAAAATATATACACGTGTGTGTATGTGTGTGCATGTATTTATATGCATGTATGTATGTGAATATGATATACATTTTACATGTTTATATGTACACCTTCCCTGTTCAAAGTCACTTTAATAATTGTAGAAACAATTTTCTCAATCTAAACACTGAAATTTTATCTGAAACTTAAGTCACAACTTGCAGCCAGAGTCCTTAGAGTGGCTTTATTTTTAGTGACAAAGTGATAACTCCTTTGCTTTTACAGCTTCCTGTAACTGCAATAACTGTCTTCAGATGATTTTTTAGCTCCCCACATCCTACTCTCCAACCTTCAGCATTTTTGAGATCTGAGGGACTAACTCAAATCTCAAACATTTTGTATTTAAGTATGTGTTCTAGTATAGCACTAATAGAAATACATGAGCCATATACATAATTTTTAATTTTCTAATGGCCACATTAAAAAGGGGATATTAGTATAAATAATATATGATCCAAAATATTCTTTCAACATTCAATTATTTTTAAAATTAATATTTTACTTTTCTCATACTAAGATCTGGTGTATATTTTACGCTTAACAGCACATCTCAATGCAGACACTAAATTTTCATCAAATATTTTATCTGTTTCACACGAAGTAGATTTACACGCCTAAGTTGTTCCAAGCAGACCTACTAAGAGTTTTCTAATAATTGAATCAAGTATAAGTTTTTAACTTAATTAAAAGTAAATAGAATTTAAAATTCATCTCCTCAGTCATACTAGCCACATGCTAGATGCTCAGTAGCAACATGTGACTGCTGGTTACCATACTGTCCATACAATTCTAGTACCACTTTTTACACACAGTGGCTCAAATACCCAGCTTTACTGCTTCATCTTCTGAAAGACATTTTAAGGTTCAAACTACTCGTAAGATGTCTTATTTAAACAATATAAATGTTCATATTTTCCTGTACTACATTTTGGACAGTTTCCTCAGGTTTATCTTCCAGTTCACTTTTACAGCCTCTTCAGCTGTGTCTAATCTGCTGTTTAATTCATTAAACTCATTCCAGTGACTATTTTTCCTTTGTGGTAGGTCTATTTGTACTTTTTTATATCTACCTGTTCTTCATATGTCTTATTTTTTATGGTTTCTATATAGTTTTTTATGCCTTTAATCACATCAAATAATTTATACTTTCTTTAAGATTGTTATTCTGTTATCGCAAATTCTTGGACTGAAAATCCCAGTGTTTGATGTGTCTGTTAACTCTATCTCATGGTGGGCCATTTCCTTGTCAGTTGTAATTTTTTATTAGGAGTTCATCTTACGTGGGTCTTGTTTTTTGGAAGAAATACTTTGTAGTCCAAGTTGAAGAGTCCCTTTGAGTGGTTTTACATTTGCTTCTGCCATGTACCCCTGAGACATCACCCCCTAGAACCAGTTTTATATCTAAATTTTTCAGCTTATGGATTTCTTAACCACGTGATTATGGATTCAACTCTTTAAACAGGCTGAAGTTTTCAAATTCTCATGAGAAAATTTGATTTTCTCCAGAGCTATAGCAAGGGTAGACTTCCTTGTGCTCGGAGGAAGGGGGATAGGGGTAGTTTTTAGAACCCTCTTCCATCGAGATTGTAGCCCTCCAAGGGTCCCACTGCCTCAAGTATCTCACTCAGTTCCAATCCTTTCCCCCAACATAGCAGGCCTTATCTCTAATGCTCTAGGCCACTGGCCATCACTAGTATACCGAACTAGGACCACTGCAGTGTAGATTCCTGCTCTACCTCTCTGGTTCTAGGGTCCCCCGGGCTTTCTGTGCCTGAAGATTTTTCTTTCTTGGGCATTCATATATGTACATAAACACATAGACATACATACATAGATAAATGCATACATACATATTCACACATATACATACAGAGGATCACCATAAAGATAAATACTTAATCTAGTATCTTTGGATATTGCCACTTTGTTAGGATAGTCTAAAAACACTGAAGTGTAAACAAGTGCAGTCTGAAACATTCTGATTTTTAGAACCTTGTGAGTTTAAGTGTGTTATCCTAAAAAGGTACTTTACCTAAGGGCACTTCACTCGATGACTGGAGGGGCATCATAATGGATTCATCTTTTATCTGGGGCTTGTCTTCTGAATAAACATATCATTTGGATTCTCCTGAATTTATCCTAAGACTTTATAGCACACAAATCAAGAAATTACCTAACCACTGTCTAAGCCTTCTCTAATTATAAAATGCTAGAATAATGAGATTTTCAAGCTAGAAGAAACCTTAGAAATCAAATATTCCAACCTAAGATAAGAAAATAGGCCGATGAGGGTGATGAATTGCTTGGTATCACGCAGCTGGTTAGCAGCAGGGTCAGAATCTTTCTCCCTTCATCCTGCTATCCTTTCTCTTCTACATACTGCCACTTAAGTGTGTATTTTTAAAACTGTCAAGATTTGTGTTGTAATCTTTGTGGCTTCCAGCTTGCTTTCACTGAGGTAGTTTTAAACACTGTATTTATTTCATCTTTTAGTAAAACAGAACCTATAGCTAAAGAGATTCTCATAGCCTCTTCCTTGAGAGTTAGACCTAATGATAACTGCCCGAAAGGACTTTTCTTGGTCAGACTTCAAATATTCTGGAGAACATAATACCCTCTCTCACCTTGTTTGTACTCTTTGAACAACTACCTTAAATTTTTTTGTCCTAGAAAAACAATGTGATTTTAATCATTTTTGTAGAAATACCAGCCCCTGTCCTTTACATCATACCTTCTTTCTCTCATAAACTGAAAAATATTCTCCATGCTACTGTGAGTTGTGACCAAATACACTGACTCTAAAGTGTGTTTTCTGGGAATTGGTTAAAAAAAAAAAAAAGGACAATGAGGAATGAGAAAGGAAGATTGAGGTTTTATATCCTAGGGTACCTTCTACCAATACTTGAGCCTTTAATTATTATTGTATTTATTCGATTCAATTATTATATAGCTCTCAAGTCCCTGAGGTCAAGAAAGATCTTCAGGTTAGCATCCTTTAATCAGGAATGAGGACTATTGCAAGCAGTGCAATAAACAACCATGTCAAGAAAAGGACAAATTGTGCCTAAAATTAAATTAACCAAAATGAGAAATATTGGTCCATCTAAATTCCAAAGACATTTTTAATACCAGAAAAAAAGTCAATAACAAATGATGATGAAATAATTTCACTGAAAAATCCTTTGTGAAATAGCTTTCTTTATATTCATATTCAACAATATTTATTGAGCACCTTTGACCTAGCAGGCTCCATGGTAGGCACTGGGAATACTGACATGGTGTTTACCCTCATGGAGCTTACAGTCTGCTGGGAAAGCCATTACACAAGCAGATCCATTAAAGTAAAAGGAGTGTGAAGCGGGGGAGAATAGAAGACATTGTAAGGAGACATAGCTGGGGGCCTTCAATATGGGAGTCCCTGAGAAAACGATGTTCGATCTGACACCAATCCTTGAGAAGTAATACTTTCTTGTACAGATAACTAATGGCTTATTTTTATTGATACATAATTGTGGTTTCTCAATAATGTTATGGAACCCACTTGGACTTTTGGTTATTATATATACCCACCTAGGGGCGATGTCAAAATATCCAATGACCGGTAACGCATGACATAGAGCAGTTAGAATAGAACCTAAACACAGGGATGGTGCAGGGTCCTGGAGGATGCCTATTGTGCTGTGCATTAATTGCTTGATCTTAGGGCGGTCTGGGGGTCTTGTGGGAGGCAATGCAGTGGAGGAGAACCTCTGGAGGACTGAGGACCACAGTTATTCACCAACTCTGCTCCCTGGTACACACTGATTGCATATCTGTCCTATATATACTGAGTTTCTATATTAAAATAGTCTAGATTAGAATCCAAACTTAACAGGAAAAAAAACCCTTATTACTTCAGACAATCTTATTGCATAAAACCAATCACTAAGAAAAACTTATAATATTTTATATGAGAATATAAACTGCTAGTTTTACACAGCAATTAGTTTTAACAAGTGTTGGGGACTAGCATTTCTCCATACAGCGCTAAATATAAAGTGTGACAATATTAAGCTTGCTTGATTTACTTTTCTTAAGGACAGAAATACAATAAAATTATAGAATTTCTAAATTTAAGCAGTTTAAGAATATCCTGAATCTTTGGATTACGATTTCATGTGATAAGTAAAGTTCAAATACCTCTTTAAATGTAAGAAAAAGGAACATATTTTAGCATACAATTAAATGCACTGAATTCACAAAGAACCAGCAATTGGCTAGTACAAAAAAGAATTATGTTATTGCTTAAAAGGCAAAATAAGTTTATCTCCAAAAGAAGAGAATTATATTATGTAATTGAGCTTGTAGGTACCTACCATTGTATAGTCAAGTAGAATAATCTGTTTAAATGAGGCCTTCATTTTTCATCTGGAGAAATATGACAACGAGGCCGGCTCCCTGGTATTAATTCAAGCTTTGCAAAATCCAAACATGTAACACTTAGGAAATGCAAATCTTGTACTGTATTTACTATATACTAAAATCTTATAGTCAAAGCAGAAATGCTTACATGAATAACTGATTTGGACTAAACACTGTAAATTCATGAATTTGCTTTTGTTCCACCCTGATGTAAATACTAGCGGACCTTCAGTCAATTCTAACATAAGTTTGTTTATCTCTTCCTGGCTCACTTCATTTGAACTATGTCAAATAGTTACAAATATTTATATGATAACCTATTATAACTGTGTCAAATACAATCACTCTAAGAAAAGGGAGAATGGGAAAACTGCTTTTCTTTGACTTTAATCTCAAATCGTGATTTAGCACAACCTTTTGTGCTAAAAGGTTGACCTCTGAATCTCTTACATCCTCATATGTCTTTCATCCAAAAAGGAACAGTTTTTAAAATCATCTGAGAAGAGCATTATTAAATTTCTATCTTCAGATTCATTTATGAGCACTGCTCTGGTAGGAGTTAATTAAGAGATGTATGTCACAGATATTCACATCTGAGCTCATATATCTGCAGGTCAAAGGCGAGTTTGAAACAAAGGAAACTTACACTACACTTCCAAGTGACTGGGCCTTCCCTAAAATCTAGGAGCAAAGTGCGGCATATTGGGACCAATGAGGGCCAAGGGTCATTTCCAGGACTTGCAAGATCTTTCCTGGCAACCAGAGAAACTGTTGGGACCCCATATTTTTTCAGTAAGCCTCCATTTGGTGGGCACATTTTAATTAAGTAGACTGTTTAAATTAAACCTGCATGCTATAAAAATGATCCCAACTCTAACAGATTTGCAGGTCTGGTATTAGTAAATTTGTAGGCTTTTCTTCCCATTTACTAATCGGGAGGCAAAAATATGTCCTTACGTTTGTCAAAGGCTATTGAAGCAGACGGAGGAGGGGCCCTGCATGGGCTTTGGGATCTGGCAGTCTGAGATATGGATTCCTACTTCACCATTTGAATAATCTGAATAAGGTATTTAACCTCTCAGAGTTTCCTTACCTGTATAATTGGGAAAATTACACTTCCTTATAGGACTGTTTGGAGAATTAGGAATAATCTATGCACAGTACTGGGCACATAGTAAGCTCTCAATGAATAGCAGCTCTTGATTTTGTATGTTTGTTTTTTGTATTTTGTTTGTGTTGTTTTTGTGGTGCTCCTGGCACCTAGGGGGAGGGCCAGGGATGCTGCTAAACATCCTACAATGCACAGAATGGCCCTCCCTCCCCCAACAAAGAATTATCCAGCCCCAAATGGAAATAATGCTGAGGTTAAAAAACCCTGGCCCACACAATAAACATAATAATTCTAGAGGCAGGGAAACCATAGCAACAGTCAGAATATTCATCACAAATTTCAAACTCTCCATGAAGGGAATGAAGGACAGTCTTAGAAAAAATATCATAAAATAAGTACAAATAACAATTGAACAGGCTGCCTAGTAGGTGGGTGTGGGTGGGTGTGTTTGGGATTTATTTTGAGTTTGTCTTTATTTTTTTCTTAACAGTACTTCCATTCTTGCTCAGATATATATAGGGTGATGAAGTCAATGTTCTGCACCACCAATCCAGAATCAATGGTAACCTGTCCTGTACAAAGGGGGCTTTCAGTAATGCCATTAATCTTCAATCCCATGAGTTAAAAATCTTGGTATGAGTGTGAATACATCTAAAACCTAGTCACACTGGATACTTAGGATTAGTATACTTCATACCTTGGTATATAAGAAGGGTTAAAAATTTTAATGTATAAAAAGATCTGTGTTTACTTTAGTGTATAAAATTTTTATTAAAAAATGAAAGACAATCTGTGATATAATCCAAACAGGACTGAAGTTAACTTTGTTTTGGAGGCTACACCATGCAAACTAACAGTAAAAACCACTTTTGAGTTTGATAAACTTTTTGTACTTTTGAAATACCTAGGGACATTGAAAGCAACTAAACTGTTATTTCAAATCAAAGTTATTCAAGCTGGTCCTCTCACTTCAATGACTTTTATTAGTGTACTATAAGTTTTAATATAAAAAACCTCATTTATATTTTAAAAAATCATCACTACTAATTCAGAAAGTCTTATTCCCTTTTGAACCCAAGTTAGTAAGATGATATAACTCTATTGTATTTTGGTTTCTCACCTGAGGAATGGTATTTTCAAACCACTGCAAAAAGCAAAAAGGCAACCCAGGGCATGTCTAGGGTGGAAGGAGGTAAAACGATGGGGAGAAGGAATCGAGGTCTAGTAGTAATCAGTATTTTATGCTCTCCCAAAATTCCTTAAATGAACAGTGTATGTATTCCTGCTCTCTTGGGATATAAAAAATACCAGAAGATGTACTTAATTTATAATAAGATAATAATTTGATTTATTTTTATACTATTTAATTAATTTATTTGAAATAGGATTTTTGAAAATCATTTGTAGGGGGAAATGTCTAATCCTCTAAATAGAAATGATAGAGATTGTTTGAACTACTGAGAACATGCATTATCTGCTTAATTAAAAAATATATACAAAAAAGGATTGGTATTACCAAAACACACTGTACCTGTCCCGGGAAAGAGAGAGACTCTGGCCCTCAGGCCACAGGCTTACAATGAATGCCAACTGGCAGCAAGGAAAAACTTAATCTTGGAGATAATAAAAAAAAAAAAAAGATTTGACACCATAGGCAAGTCAGAGGTTGAGAAATCAGGTTTGAAGACACCCAAGTTCTGCTTTGTGTTTAGTTTCATAGGAACAGAGGGGATTTAAGGCTGAGCATGAAAAGAATCCTGAGTTGAATAACTTGATACTCTAGTCTTTTAAACTCAGTTACAGAATTTGGTGTGTCTGAGTTCCCAGAAACCAGAATCAGTGGTTCTTATAAAGTCACAGCATGGCCTCAACAAAAACTGAGGAAGAATAATTGAAATCTACAAGGCTGTAAAGAATGTTATTGACACAGTGGACAAGAAAATCCTAGGAAAAGGTGAGTTAACATCAGATGAAAGGCCCTATTTTAAACAGCAGGCTACACGTTTAAGGAGCTCATCAACCCAGTAAAAACAGAAATGTGAAATAATTTCTTTTTCATGGTGGTAAATTCATGGATTACAGATACATAATTAATTTTAGGGAAAACTGAGATAAGTGTGGGATTATCTTCCAAGCTGAAATGAAAGAGGACAAGCATCCCCACTCTGTCAGAGGCAGACAGGCAAAGAGCCTGGGTTTGGGCAGATGGAGATTGACTACTGTGGCACTCCTGTGTCCATCCCCTCAGCAAGTGTTAACTGTTCCCCTACCATGTGCGAGATGCCAGGCTACGTGTACTACAAAGGCAATAACACAATCCCTGCCTCAAGCAGGTCACAGGCTAGTGGGAGACTGGACAAGTAAACCAGAATAACTAGAATCATGGACATGATCCATGCTGCAAATATTTCCTTGAGTTGTTGATGAGCTCCTGCATCCTATTTCCATCTTGTATTCACCCAACTCAGAGTATAACAGCTACTCGCATTGAAAATATCTTTCTTCAGGAATAGCTGAGGTTTAGATAAATCTTTGTAACTGTGAAAAAGCCTGAAATCCTGTAGTTCTAACTCTTTGAGGAGGCTGTACCAGAACCGCACAACACTGCTGTCACTGCCACTGACCTCAAACCCGGGCCAGTGGAGATGGATCTCAAAGATGAGCTGTCCAATTTGTTCAAGGACATCTTCCAGAATAAGATTTTCCAAAACTTTCCATTCTGCGCTTTCCAGATCTGCTTTGAGAACATCAATCTGTAACAAAATGATGAAATGAGATTAGCAGAGTCAATAAACATTGTTAAAAATACCACTGATATCAGAAGCATCACTGTGTAGCTACCTTCCAAGAAAGCAGAATTTTTCAAATTTTAGAGTTAGAAGTCTTTTTCAAATGGTCACTTACGACATGAATTCCTAACCTCACACCACACCAAATGTTAATACACAAATAATGAAATACCAGTCAGAAATCATGATGGACCTTCTTACTCTCTGCCCAGTGGGAATGGATGTCCAAGAAGGAGATGCTGGAGCATGTATATCACGAAGCACCATGTCCACAGCCTCTCCCCAGCAACCTATATGCTGCTCAGAGGAACCCAGCCATGTCCTGGCAGAATGGTAGCCTGCAGGGAGGGACTGACAAAGGGCCACTGCCTACAGGAACCATCTCAAAAAACCTTACCCCCCCACCAACTTCATCAGGATTGGAAGCCAGGGAAAGAGTTCTCAGGTATCTGAATTCTGGACTTGAAAAAGAAAATTATTAACATTATTCCATGATTGCTTTAAAAAGTATATACCAGTACAGTGTTCTAAAAAAATTTCTAATAAAACCATTCTCTGTTCATTTAATGAATACACGTTCACATTCCAGGTGAAATGGAACATAGGAAGAAGAGTAGGATGGGAGAGATTTTGCAATTAATCAAGCTACGAGAAGCAGCTCCTTTCTGCTGACTTTGCACAAAATCCGTTAGAATAGCAGAATACCAAATACTTCCAGAAAGCAATGAAAGCTAATTACTTTGCTCCTGGCACTATGCTAAGTGCTTCACCTCGCAATATTCATTTACTCCTCTCAACAATTCTACAGCGGTGTATCCCTATTTAAAGCTGAGAAAACCAGACTCAGAGATTAATCCATCCTCAGTCACATAGCTTGAGAGACAGTGGTGAACTCTGAACTGAGTCTGTCTACATGGCCCATGTTCTTAACCACGACATGATGTTGAATTCCCATAAACCACAAGAGGAAAAATGGTAACTCAGAGTTCCTAAAAGGCTTTGGTTTGGAAAATAAGGTGCTATTGGAGCGGGAGTAAGGGTCAGTGAGTACAAGTATTGTTATCAGCATCGCCATTTTACACTGGAAAGCAGAGCACCTTCCAGCTTAAAGAATCACTTTCCACATACATTATCTCAGCAAAACAGCCCTATCGGTACGCAAGGATTTGGTAAAAATGACTTTTCTGCTGCCAAGAAATGGAGGGAGAAGTTAAAGGGGATAATTTGACCACACAGAGGAAGGCTGGCACATTCAGACACAAACGGGAATAATCAACATGCAGGGAATCACTGCAATAGAGCAAAGCCTATAGTTCCAAGAGGTGACAGCAAAACCCTAAACAGCTCTTCAGGAAGCTGCTAACTGAAGTCACCAAAATCCTACCCATGAAAGTGAAGTATCTTTGACTTTTCAGAAGGATGAATAAGAACCAAGGCCAATCCTGCCCCAGCCTCTCCTTTCTCTCAGTGCATGTCTATTTGACAAGCTTCTCATTTGCAGCTGAGATGTGAGGCTCTCAGTGAATGGTAAAATTCCTTGTGTCATTTCAGAGTTGACTGGAGGAGATGCATAGAATTCAGATATAATTGATCCAAGAAAATGGCCTTTGCCCAGCATACTGAGACCCTGCAGGAGAGACTTTCACTCACTTGCCTTGGATAGTACCTCCTGGTCCACCAGAGAAAGAGTGATAGTAACAACCCCAAGAATATCAGGAGGCCTTAGAAAAGGCTAGATATCCATAAACCAGATTTTTTGTTGTTGTTGTTGTTCAATGCTTCCAAAATCAAAGGGAAAAGTTTAAAGAAACAAAAGCAACTTTCTTTTCTAAAAGGAAGCGAGCAAAGGCAGGTTTCATGTGAACATATACAAGGCTGAAATAATTCTTGTGAACTGGACACAATAGAGTTAATTCACTCTTTTCTTATCTCTGCTGCCCTGGAGCATCCTTGGCTTTGTTTAATCTTCAAAGTTTTAAGCAGAATATTCCTGAATTAGGGTAATTAGGCTGCCAAAAGAAATACTAAATCAAAACTTCACAGAATTTTTTAACTTATACAGAAAATATTCAAAATCAACATTTGTTGTGTCAGTTCACATAGTCAAGAATATCTTAGGTTTCTTACAGGTTTATTTTTTACTATGGCTTTCTGTGAGTTTGGATATACTGAATGTGATCAATAAATCAAAGTATTAGAGGGGCAGAGTAAACTTAATCAGCCTAAAATTGGCCTAAAAATTATATTGGTGAAGTGTAGAAGAATATACTTAACATATTTTTTCAATCATATTTTTAAAACAAGCCATCAATCAGAAGTTATGAGCAACTGGACTAGAGCCCGCAAGACACAACTACTGAGCCCGCATGCCACAACTAATGAAGCCCACGCGCCTACAGCCCGTGCTCCCCAACAAGAGAAGCCAGCCCAGTGAAAAGCCCACACACTGCAACAAAGAATAGCCCCCGCTCGCCGCAACTGGAGAAAGCCCGCGCACAGCAACGAAGACCCAACACAGCCAAAAATAAATAAATAAATTTATATAAAAGAAGCTATGCGCAACTGGAAAAAAACAAATTATTAGGCTAATTCATAGCAAATACATGCTTTCTTTAGAAATGCAATTTTCATTTACAAAATGCTATTCCAACTAAAGAGCAAAAAGTATTTCAAACATGACCACACTCCCCCACCCCCTTTTGAATCCAGTGACTGAAAATTCTCCACTTCAATCAGAATTATAAAGGTTGATCTAAATCATGCAGCCCAGGGGTAGTACAGCACTGAGGAAGACATAGCTCTTTCCTATCTTCCAGCCTCAGCGCACAGACAGCCAAATGCGGTGAATAAAACACGGTTTTTCTCTTCCAGTGTGCTTTTTCTATTTCTTGCATTTCAGATGTTCTATTACCACAGCTATTTTGCAAGTGTAATTTCTATTATTACTGCGTAATGCACCCAATATTATTGTTATTATAAGGTGCTAAACATCTCTGAATAAGGTATGCCACTCTTAAGATTCTAATATCAGCTTTCAACAATTATGGCACTAAAAATCATGCAAATTACTATATCGGAATAATCAAGTGTCAATCCTAATACAGTTAGGTTAAATCAGGTTTCTTGAGAAAAACAACTACATGTTAGCTCTCTGTAAACTCTGGAATAACTGAGGACATATTCTCAAAGAAAGTAGATGAAGCAACCTATTTGGTATAAAATCAGAGGCATTAAAGTAGTCCTCCCATCAAAGTTATCTCCTTTTCCTTGTGCCTGAAATATATAATAAATCACCTTTTATAGAACTTTTTGAGGAAATGAGAATTTTAATTTTAACTGGATTAAGATGTGAGGCCACCTGGCAGCTTCCTCTTCATGGGCACAGTTTATTCTGTGTTCATCCACCCAGAAATGCAGAGATGAGAGGAAAGGAGGGTAAGGTGCACTGGCATGGGTATTAGTTTGCTAGGACTGCTGTAACAAAGTACCACAGATTGTGTGGCTTCAGAAACAGAAATGTGTTGTCTCATTTCTGGAGGCTAGATGTCTAAAATCAAGGTGTCCAACACTGTTGGTTCCTCTGAGAGCTATGAAGGATACTCTGTTTCATGCCTCTCTCCTAGCTCCTAGTGGTCTGCTGGCAATCTTTAGCATTCCTTGGTTTCTTCATCTCTCTGATCTATGTCTTCATCTTTATACAATGTTATTCCTGTGTATGTGTCCAAATTTCCCCTCTTTATAAGGACACCAATCATATTGGATTAGGGACCCACCCCCATCATTATGACCTCATTTAAACTAATTACGTCTGGCTTGACTCTGACTCTATTTCCAGTTATGATCACATTCTGAGGAACCAGGGGTTGTGACTTCAACATACGTATTTTGGGAGGACACAACAGTGTTTGAAGTAACTACTGCTATAGAGCTTTGGCAAGTATGTGTCAGGAGCCAGTTTTCTGGGGCCAGTGCCCAGGGCAAGTGTCCTGTACCAGAGATCCAAGGGCAAGCAACTACCTGAGGGAATTATGGATGTTGTCCTGATGGTCCCCTACATCAGCCAACACTGACAGCTCCAATCTTGCTAAATGTCAAACCCAAGGCAGATCAACAAGCCTCCAAAGCCAATTAAAACCATCATCATGAAACCCCTTTCTTCATTCCCTGGGTCTTTCTTGGCCACACAACCAGGCCCAGCAGGTGTGGCTCCTGTTTGGCACCCTCCTGTTCCCTAGCCCATCCCTCTCCCTCCTCTGGAACTCCTTCAGGCAGTCAGTGTCCTCATGCCTACAGCTCCCCACCTGAGCCTTTTCCCCTTTGAGGGGGTTCTCCAGCAGGATAGGAAGATTTTGTTACATGCCTGCTAACTTTCAAGAGGGCAAAAGTGGAAGCTGCAACACCAGCATCATTTCTGCTGCATTCTATTGGCCAAAGCAAACCACGAGGCTAGCCCAGATTCAAGGGGAGATGAAATAGATGCCACTCTTGAGGGGAGGAGTGGCATACACAGAAACGAGGAGATAGTCATTGTTCATAGCCATGTCTGCAGATAATTGACCCCAATGATTGAAAACAATATTATTTTATATACAAATCCATGAATGAACTACAGTATTACCATAGACATGAGCCTTAAATGAACACAAGCAACACTCCAGGAAAAATGAATAATAAAGCCTTTATTCATCAGAATATTATTAAAGAAGGGAGATTAGGGTATTCCCTGGCAGTCCAGTGGTTAAGACTCCATGCTTTCACTGCCGAGGGCCCGGGTTCAATCCCTGGTTGGGGAACTAAGATCTCACAAGCCTCGCGGTGCAGCCAAAAAAAAAAAGAAGGGACATTAATTAAAACATGGTATTTTCTGTTAGAACTGGCTTTCCTTGGAAGTTGACAGAGAACCTGGGATATCCAATGGATTAAAGATGACTAATAAAGAAAATTCTGAAAAGAACAAGTAAACATGTATAAGTCCTAGATATATTAGTCTACTAGGGCTCCTATAACAAAATACCACAGACTGAGTGACTTAACAACAGAAATTTGTTTTCTCACAGTTCTGGAGGCTGGAAGTCCTAGATCAAAGTGTCAATAGGTTTGGTTTCTCCTAAGGTCCCTCTTCGTGGCTTGCTGAAGGCTGCTTCCTCACTGTGCTCACATGGCCTTTCCGCTGTATGAGCACTCCTGGTGTCCCTTCCTCTTCTTATAAGGACACCAGTCCTATTGGATCAGGCACCACTCTTACAACTTCATTTTAACCTTAATTACCTCCTTAAAGGCTCTATGACCAAACACAATCATATTGAGGATAAGTGCTTCAATTTCTGAATTTGGGGGGGACACAATTCAGTCCATAACAGATATAAAACAGGTATTTTTGCTGTACTTTATTTAGAGGCAACCAGTATCTCTGCACGAAGAGTTTTAAAATACATCCCTGTTACTGCTATGGCAGCCCGGTTGCTGGAGAGGGCCAGCAGTTCTTCCTGCATAGCTAATGGCTACTCCAGTTCTGGGTAGTAAAAATGTGAGCCATCTAATTAATTGAAGGTAAGTCATAGACACTGTGGCAGATTTTATTTTCCAAAGGTGGTCTCACCATTAATGCCCATCTCACATGCTTTTCTACAATATGGCCTTGATCTTCCTCCCATCAAGAGATGAAGTTGATGTCCCCTCCCCAGGGATAGCTTCTTGGGATGCAACGTACACAGTCACACCAGGCCCTGCACTTAAAAGGGCTCAACACTTGGTTTAATGCTCTGTTGTCACTGACTTGAATTTCTTAATACGTTTTGAACAAAAGACCCTACACTTTCACTTTGTACTCAGCCCCACAAATTCTGTATCCTGTCCTGTTATCTTCCCCCTGAATCTTGATGGGCTTGTGACTAGGGACTACTAAAGTCTGGTAGAAGTGACTCTAGGTGACATTCAAGCACAGGCCATAAAGGTGATGCAGCTTCTCCTTTGTTCACTGGTACTCTTTCTCTTGAAAACTTTAGCCAACATGCAAGGTGCCCAAGTGCCCTGAGGCCACCATGCTATGAGTCCAAACTAGCCCTTGCAGAGAGACCATACGAAGAGACTCAATCAATATGAAGAGAGTGATGCCTGACTGACCCCAGTTGCTCCAGCCAGCATCTGACTGCAACCCGATAAGAGATCCTGAGCCAGAACTGCCCAGAAAAGCCCTTCCCAAACACTGATCCCCAGAAACTGGGAGAGATAATAAAATGATCAATTGCTGGTGTTTTAAGAAACTTTAAGTTTTGAGGGTGACTCATTATATGACAGGAAATAACTAGAACAGAGACCAAGTGCTGTTTATGCAAGTCTTCTTTTGAAACATTACAAGTTACTTGTATAGTATCAAATACTATATTTTCCAAAGCTATGACTTCTAGAAATTAATGTATATTTAACCAAAGATATTTTCTTATTAAAAAACCAGTACATAGTCATTATTTAAAAATTAAAGCTACAGATAAGCAAAAAGAAAAAGAATTAAAATACACATCATCTAGAGTTTAAAAACAATTCATTTGAACACCTGGTATACTTCTTGTTAAACATTTTTCTTTGTCTTAAACACACACACATACACACCCCACAGATTACAGCCTACATGGGCATAATTCAAATACACATGTTGTTTATAAAATTAGAATTATACTGTTTTAAAATTTGCTTTTTAATGTAACAGGCCATGAATATTTTTCCAGGTCAATAAATTTTCATCTAAAACGTTCTCTCAAATAGCATCCTTGGGAGCTTTCATAAGAATGTGATGGAGGTGAGTAAGGCCCCTGCAGGAGTGAGGGAGATGTGGAGGAGGCCCCAGACCTTCTGCCTCGATTCAACAGGAGCAGCTCCCCTTTTCCCTCTTTTATATGCTTGGAATCCCTTGTAAATTTTTGCTTAAGAAAGAGCTTTCCTGCCTAAGAAAAAAAGAATTTGGAAGCCTCCAGCTATAATTTTTTTTAACAATTTTTATATTGGTTTAATTTACTTAACCAAATTCCCCTTCTGATGGTCATTTAGGTTCTTTCCAACTGGATGATGTTACAAACTGACATGTTCAACCAACTTGCAGCTAAATATTTAAGTGTGTTTGATTCCTTCCTTAGAAGAAGAACACTCCCAGAAGCAGAGTAGCAGGTTCAAAGCATAGGCACAGTTTACACCTTTAATAATTTTACTAACCAGCAACCCCTTCCTATCCCTTCTCTTGAGAAACTGAGGACAAACCAGGTTGCCCTAAGGTGGGAAGCACGGGCAGGCAGACCACAAAAGGCTCCTCCACTGTTATCAGCCCAGTCTACACTCGCTTGTTTTCTTACCCTGAAGCCACATGACACTCTGGAGCATTCCTAAACAGACCTATACTTTTATGTCCCAGTGATTCTCTAGATAAGACAAAAACCATTTAAAGAAAGAGAAAACAAGACAAATCAATTTTAACTAAGTACATGTTAAACTGTTTTTATATAACTTTTTATTTTAAACATTTTAATAAAAAAATGCTTTATCTATTGTTCTATATTAAATCTTTAAAAGAAGATAGATTCTTTTTCCACCCAGAAAATGTGTATTAAAGCTTCAAACTGGCATCACCATCCCTCATAAAGCTAATTAATCATTATATTAGTCAAAATCCCTGGCTAAGAGCCAAAACTACATAACGCCAATAAAATGTCAATATTAACCATACAGCTTATCAATCGACTAACACAGAACAAGGGATTTCCCATTCATACCAGAACTGACCTGCAAACACAGCTGCTTGCCTCACTATGGGCAGTCTGGTTCTGAGGCAAGAATCAGATACTACGTATATGGCATTTACAGATATATCTCACATTTTGTAAAAGATAGATTCCTGAAAAAGTGTGGAAATTGATTTTTGTAATTAGGCTCTATTTTTTAAATTATTATTTGACCACTCATTGAGTTATTTATAAATATTTTTAAATTAATTTCTCAGCAATTACTTAGCACCCCAACAATACATGCTGCATTCATTCTCCATATTCACCGTGGTTTAGGTCAATATTCAATCATAATTTTAAAATTATTTTATCAATACAACTTCTTCCTGGCTTTTAGTTTAATTATGAAAAGTTGTTATTTAATGATTGAAGCAAGGTAAATCCAGGCTTTTATATACTGTCTGCTTAAAGCAAGATATATCTGCACTTACAAAATTAAAAGCTGAACACATTAGAAAGAGGATCTTGTTTTTGTAGAAAAATACAAGAAATTTATCTTAAATGAAGAAGAGGATTAAAAGTCTCCTTAAAAGCCTTAAACTTTAAACACACTAAATCAGGCCCAATTATCAGTGTTGGCTGGCAGAAATGTAACATTACAGGATTTTTGCTACCACTACAGAAAGGGGGAGATAAGACTTGCCCTGCATAGTATGGGAAATATGAAGGGTCACTCTAAGCTAATGTAGGAGCAATTCTGAACTAATAATAAAAGAAAATGATTTGTATGTAGTAATCGGCTCACAGAAGTGACCTCTGCAAGGAGCAACACTCTGTAAATGAATTTTAAAGGAATTAAGGGAAACATTTGCAAACACTTTTTTTTTCTGCCAAATCTCTAGCCTATTCCAAAGGAGTTAACCTGAAGCTGCCGGGCAAGAACATTCTGGGCTGGGTGAGGTCATATAACATGTAACCCCAGAAACCTAGGTCAGAGACAGGAAATGGGTGAGCTGGCGACAAGTCAAGAAGTCAGCAGGGCTACTGGTGACATGCAACAGCAAGGAACCAAGCAGTGCAAATTTAGGCAGGATTGAGGTGGCAGCAAGGGACCTGGCCCAGGGCAGAGTCAGGCAGCACCAAGGACAGCACCAGGCAACTGCTTTAATTTCCATCAGCACAAAAAGTTCTATTGGACAGTGCTGCTCAGAGTATCACATGCATCAGAATCAGCTGGAGGGCTTGTGAACACACAGGTTCTGATTCAGTGGATCTGGAGTGGGGCCTGAGTATTTACATTTTTACCAGGAGCCCAGCTGATGATGTTGTTACTGGTCCAAGGATGACACTTTGAGAACCACACATCGGACTTGGCCGATGACACTGGGTGAGCTTTTCATGGTGTGTTTGCAAAGAACTCAGCCTCAGCACAGGTTGGGTTCTCCCCCTTCTCATAAGCAGATGCAGAAAGTATCTACGCACTGGTAGGGACTTCCCTGGTGGTCCAGTGGTAAAGAATCCATCTTCCAATGCAGGGGACATGGGTTCAATCCCTGGTTGGGGAACTAAGATCCCACACGCCGTGGGGCAACTAAGCCCACATGCCACAACTACTGAGCTTGTGCGCCTCAACAAGAGAGTCCATGTGCCACAAACTACAGAGCCCATGCACTCTGGACCCTGCACACCACAACTACAGAGCACACACGCCCTGGAGCCCGCATGCCACAACTAGAGAGAAGCCAGCACGCCACAACAAAGAGCCCGCGTCACAACGAAAGATCCCACACGCCTCAAGGAAGACCCCGAGTGCTGCAACTAAGACCCGATGCAGCCAAAAAAGAAAAAAAAAAGGGAGAGAGAAAGAAAGTATCTACACACTGGTCATCTTTGGCTTGGAAGGTATATGGTGGGTTTCCAACACCAGATGTTTTCTTTACTAGGATACAGTTAGGTCAGGGTTTCCTAAACATATCACCAAGGTGTTGATAAGGCTTGTACTCCTTGACTGTGTACAGAAAAATGTGTGTTTATTTCCATGAGCACTTTTCTAAGAAAATTCTAGTCCCTGGGACCTTGGCTCTGGGGCCAATTGCCTTATCACATGGGTCTAGGGCAGGTTGTTTAGCCTCTCCTACCACAGGGCTCTCTTGAGGTTAAAGGAGAAATGCACATAACTCACAGAAATGCACAGCACCTAACAGAGAGTATGTGCTCTGTTTGTGGCAGCTGTTATTATTTTCACAAATGCTCAGCGTGGTCCATAACCCCTTCATTAGCCCTGCCTCAGTTAAGATTATCTTATTTAAGCTAATATTAAAATGTGCCTGGGCTTCCATGGTGGCGCAGTGGTTGAGAGTCCGCCTGCCGATGCAGGGAACACGGGTTCATGCCCCCGTCTGGGAAGATCCCACATGCCGCGGAACGGCTAGGCCCGTGAGCCATGGCCACTGAGCCTGCGTGTCCGGAGCCTGTGCTCCGCAACGGGAGAGGCCACAACAGCAAGAGGCCCACATACCGCAAAAAAAAAAAAAAAAAAAAGTAAAAATAATTGATAGGTAGATAGATGGATGAATGGACAAGTGAATAGATGGACAGGTGGATGGATAAGAGAATGGAGAGATGGTTAAATGGACCTCCCAGGATCCAGGTTCTGGAAGATTAGAGCCAGTAATGATACGTGAATATCTGGGCCACTTCCTCATTTTCTAGACAAGGAAAACTGCGGCCTAAGAGGCTAAATGATTTGTCCAAGATCACAAATTAATTAATCAGTGGCAGATATTCTACATCTCAAACATCACTCTCTGCTCTGAGTCTTAGATACACATACACATACATACACATACATCCAGTAACATTTATCACGCATTAATACAGCTTTGAGATGAGTCTACAACTCTAAGCTTTATTTTCCTTGAGACTTAAGGACTAGCGAAGTGTTTTATTTCATGACTGCTACAATATTTGAGAAAGAAGCATGATTCCTTTCTTCTCTCAATATCCCTCTCTGCCAAGAATCACTTTGCACCAGAAGTGCCCAGAAAAGCACAATCTGGCATTTTCTAAATTTACTTCTGATCAATACCAGCTCACCACTAAGAACATTAATACAAATTCAGATCCTATAAAATGTTTTTCTCTTAGTAGAGAAAAATAGCAACATATACTATTGTTTAGTTTAAAGGGAAATGTAGCATGGCAGAGGTATCACTTGCACACATATCCATTCCTTCTTCTTTCTCAATAACAAAACCCTGATTTCTAGCTGATCACATTGCTGCCCAGATAAAAGACTGTATCTCCTAGTCTCTCTTATGGCTGTGTGGCCATGTGGCTAAAACCTGACCAATGATATAAAAGTAAAATTGTCATGTGGGATTTCCAGTAAGTTCCCTTAAAGGAAAAGGCTGTACTTAGTGCTTCCTCCATCCCTTTGCCTGGAGTGAGAATGTGATGGCTGGAGCTGCAGCAGCAATACTGCACCATGAGGAGAAAGATTACACCCTAAGAAGAAAGACGAGCTGGTTGAAGCTCAGATTCCTGGTGACTATGGAGTCTCTATACAAGACTTGTACTACATACCTCTAGACTTCTCTTATATGAGAGGAAGAAAATTTTCCTACTGTTTAAGCCACTATAATTTTTTTCACATGTAAGTCAACCTAATTTTATTTTTTTAATTTATTTATTTTTTGCAGTACGCGGGCCTCTCACTGCTGTGGCCTCTTCCGTTGCGGAGCACAGGCTCTGGACGTGCAGGCTCAGCAGCCATGGCTCACGGGCCCAGCCGCTCTGCGGCATGTGGGATCTTCCCAGACCATGGCACAAACCCGTGTCCCCTGCATCAGCAGGCGGACTCTCAACCACTGCGTCACCAGGGAAGCCCCCAGTCAACCTAATTTTAAATACATTCAACATATTCTAGTATTCTTAGCTGCTAATAAAGAGTGGTGTCTCTGTTGAAAAATTTATTTAGAATTGAAATCTTCTGTGAAGAAGTAGTTAGTGGCAGTGAAACAGACCAGGAATCCATGCCTGCTGGAAATTAACTTATTCAGCACTTCCTGAATTGGTAAGCAACTTTCTAATTCTGGAATTACTACTCTTCCTCTAGCTTCCCTACATATTTCTTTCTGGCCTCCTCCTCCTTTGCTCCAAAACCATAGCATTTCCTCTCCTTCCAGAATTCTTATGACCACCACATTGCACTCTCCCTTCCTCTCTTAACGCATAAATTTACAATGCATTAACAAAATGGATCTGCAAAATACACCTGGTCAGTTCTTTTAGCCTGAAAAATCTAGGTTTGAGTCATCATGTTAATGAAGTTAGTACTATTCTTGATCTGTTCTATACATTTGAAATTCTAGTATATGCTTAAGAAGCCAGATACTGACTTATTATCTTGACCATTCAATGAAATCTACACATTTGTATATTTTTATTGAAAGCACAGATGCTTTCTCTTGAAGAATCAAAGCAAAATTCAGTCAGTCCTCAACTGGAGCAAGAAAATAAAGATATCTTTAGTCTTATAATGCTCTCATAATAACATTCACTTTAGGCAATTTTAAGTTGAATGTGTCAAGTCTTTCACCTGCAAAACAAATGTAACTTATAATTGGGGTATATCCAGGTTTTGTGAAGCTTGAAGCTTATTTAATTTGAGGACCCTTTTTAAGAAAAAGAATATAAAATTACAAATACAGAATTAGGTAAAATCACTTCTGCTTATAATCAAGACATATGTACAAGTCCCAACTCAAGAGAAAAGAGGATTAAATGATAGCGAACTATAAACAGATGTATGGCTAAAAGCCAAAAAATAAAGAGTTTTTTAAAAACCTACAAGAAAAAAATTCAAGCAGTACCAGTTTTGAACCTCCTGTTAAATTTATGTAGCAATTTCAATGAGGGGAGAAAAACTTTATACACAGAAATATCAGTGCCGACTATCACATATGGAAATTATCAATAAAATACCCAAAGAAATCTGCTAGATATTCAGACACAGCTTGTATCTAAAGCCTCATCTTAGGGAAAATGTTAAGACAATGATGGAGAAATAACCACTCATTGGTTCTCACTGGATATTACTTAAAAGTCCCTAACATTTGCTCTAGATGCACCATCCCTCAGAACATACCTTTTTATCTTATACCTACTGGTAATAAAAAAAAAATTAATAGCCTACTTTAATCAAGCACTTGCTATATGCCCACTCAAGCAGCATACTAAGCACTTTTCATTCAATGCCCCCAATTCATCTCCCAACAAACAAATGAGGTGTTTAATTATCCTCATGCTACAGATGGGCTAACTGAGGCCTAGGTAGGTCACACAACTTGCAAGAGGTGAAGCCAAAGCCAAACCCAAGCAGTTTCCATAGAAACCTGAGATTCAGAGAAGTTAATCAACCAACCCAGGTCACACAGCTATTAAGTGGTAGAATCAGGAATCTAACTGGGTCTGACATCAAAACAGACGTTCTTAACACCATCTTTTTATATCCTCAGAATGTTAAGGAAACCAAGCACAAAATATGATATTGTGGAGGGTTTCTGGATTTACAGTTCCCTTTGCAAAAATGACAGACAGGTGGAAAGCAAATATGGAGTGTTTATTAACCTAATACATCTTTGTTGAGCTCCTAGCATGTGTATGGCCCCCTTGCTGCCATTCTTGGGGGTAAAAGGTAGCAATTAGGCCTGGCTTTAGACAAAACACCCACATTTTAGCAGTTGTATCAATAGCTTATTTTATCATTGGAACTAGTGCCCTCTCCCCTTTGTTCCACGTACTTTTTCTAGAATAATAACATTGTCACTATATTCATTTCATAACTTTTGTATGACCAAAAGGCATAACTTGGGGCTGAGACATTTTCTTTACCAAGTCATGTTTTATAAAGTTCCATACAAAGTAATATAAATACATAATAATAAGAAAACCACCATTTGCATCTGTGGAGGCTGGCTGGAACAACAGACACAAGACTCGTGTCCCTTAGCTAAAGAGGGGTTTCCTCCCGCTAATTCATCCCCTCCACACCAAAAATGGATTATGTATTCCCTTTAATTCCTAATTTCAGATTCAGGTCCAACCAGAAAGGGCCAGGTCTATAGCCAACACCATGTCATGTGTTAAATTGTCCAAAAAAAAAATTATTTGAACCCTAGCATACCAAGAAACAAATATATGACATTCCATCCACCTCAGGCCTCTCCATTCCCTAAAGGGCAATAATTTGGGATGCTGTTTGTTTGTTTCTGTTTATAAAAATAAGACACGAATTTGTTAAAAATTGGGAAAGTACAAAAAGATATAGAGAAGAAGGAAAAAACTGTTTAAAATCCCAGTCCCAAGTGGAAATAACTATTAACATTTTGGTTATATTTCTTGCAGTATTTTATCTACCTTAGAAAATAATTGAGATCAAACAGTACATATAATTCTGAAATCTCTTTCTAATGGGGAGTTTTTGCTTTGCTTGTTTTTTCACTTTAAAAGGTCATCTGCTTAATACTCATGTACGGAGCCTTTTTTTACAGGCAAAGAGCATTTCAACAGCTTGACTGGAACATTCTAGAGACATCTGAAAACAGGCCAAGCTTTTCTTAGACGTAATTCAGTAGGCTGTCCTGGGACTTTCTGCTCCATAGAAGTGAAGATGCGCCCTCACAATTTACCCTCCATAGAGTTACGTGACAAGATGGGAACTGACCTTCCTGAAAAATAAGAGTTGTCATTGTATTTTCATGCTAATATGAATTTAGTGAGAAATTTGTATTTTTTCATGTTTTACAACATCTACTGATTTACACCTGGCACTCTCTGAATTACACAAGCAGGAAAGATTGCAAATTCAAAAGAAAGGAAGCACATATGGAGAAGTGGAGGAGTCATTTAAACATTTATCAAGATAAAAAGTGTGCAAGAGCCTCATTCGTTTGACAAGGAAGAGGTGAAAGAAGAGGGTGTGAAGGAGGAGGAGGGGGGAGAGGAGACTCAGCTTCATCCTCCAACTGCCCTGTGCCTTGTAGAGGACTTCTGGTTGAGATTTCTCCTTTCTAACAGCCCTAAAACCTTTCTTATTCCTCAGTCTCACAGCAAGTAAAATGGCTGCCCAACAGTTAAGGTGAAAAGGTGCCTTTACTACTTTGTTTGCTATGAATTGACATGTGGGACATTTGGCAGATGATCACCTGAAAATCACCCAAATCTATACTCTTCTAACTGAATCAAAGAGATCAATACATATAATAGATTTTTTTTAAGCCTGTGTGTTGGCCCAGAACAGAGAGAGTGGAGGCAATCATGAAAGTTTTATGGGTTGTCAGCCAAGGACTTCATCATCTTGCTTGATTTCAGTGGTAGCTGTTTTTATAATTTTTAAATTGAGGTTCCCAGGATTCTCTATCCTCTTATTCATCTTCCTTTATTTTTTAAAAGAATTGCTGATGCCTGGGAGGTTTCAGCCATGAGGCAATGCAGTTTTATTGGAGCTAGAGGAGTTTTCCAAATGGCATCTTTTCAATAGAAACAAAAGGAAGGATGTCGTTTCCCTAACGGGCATACACCACTTGTGGAGCTTGGTGGCCAGTCCGTTGTTAACCTGTCACCACGAACAACACCTTCCCTATATTTCAGGGAGTGAGTGGTTTCAGGCAGACATATTTCAGGCACCAAGGTTAGCTCTGAATCATGTTAAGTAGAATGACAGCCTACTGACTACTTCCCTGAATATAATGTAGTAATAACACATAAACTTCTTGGAAAGCCAAAACTCTTACAAGACATTTTACTTAGCAAGTTTAAATTCTTTCAGTTACTAGTGATCCTCATACCAGTGTTTTCCATAAATGTCTAAATGGAGATAAATGTGTTCTAATTGTCTTGTTTCTTATGAGAGGAGGAAAAGCAGTACCATCTCGGTTCTTCTGAAGTGAGTTGCCAAATTTAGTTGAGTTCCTTACTAACTGGACGTTTAACTAAAGAATTCATGCCAAAAACAGCTTCTTAATATCTTTAGTTAAGAGCATACATCTTTAATTTGTTGTTTCAAAAAACTGAGCGTGGTGTACTGTATCAGATGCGAGCTTATTGATCTATGTGCTAGAAATTGTCAACCAGATACACATTTGAAATTGAAAAAAAAATTAACAGGGAAGGATTAAAAGGAGTCCATAGTTTATTGTAAAAAGTCTATATAGCCTATATATTTTTTGAAGTCAGTTCTCAGTTATCTATGGGGTAATTTCAAAACCCACATTCGAAAAGCAGTTAGACATGTACACTTCATAGCTAAATATCAAATATTTATTTTTAGTTATATACAATTTGGATTAACCAGATCCCTGGAGGAAAATAATAAATTGTTGATAGTGCACAACCAGCTTTCATTATTTGTGGGTAATGTGACTTATTTCTATTTTCTTCATAGACAAAACCCAGTTCAAATTTGTTTATAGCAAGCCCCAGAGCAACTTTAAATGTTTTAGTAATGAATATTTCTTTTAAAATGAATTCTTAAATAGTTTTAAAATGTTTCATGCTGTAGCTTTAATTTTTATTTATTTATTTATTAACATCTTTATTGGAGTATAATTGCTTTACAATGGTGTGTTAGTTTCCGCTTTATAACAAAGTGAACCAGTTATACATATACATATGTCCCCATATCTCTTCCCTCTTGCGTCTCCCTCCCTCCCACCCTCCCTATCCCACCCCTCTAGGTGGTCACAGAGCACCAAGCTGATCTCCCTGTGCTATGCGGCTGCTTCCCACTAGCTATCTACCTTACGTTTGGTAGTGTATATATGTCCATGCCTCTCTCTCACTTTGTCACAGCTTACCCTTCCTCCTCCCCATATCCTCAAGTCCATTCTCTAGTACGTCTGTGTCTTTATTCCCGTCTTACCCCAGGTTCTTCATGACATTTTTTTTTTCTTAGATTCCATATATATGTGTTAGCATACAGTATTTGTCTTTCTCTTTCTGACTTTGTAGCTTTAATTTTTTATTGCAGTAGGATTTGACTTTTTTTCCAAAAATAAATTTGTTTTATTAAAACGGTTGTAAAAATGCAACTGGGACAGAAATGTATAAAACAAAAAGTAAAAGTACCTTATTCCTGCCCACATTTTAAATTTCGGTAGAGATTGATAGATGTAATAGCTATTGCTAAAATGCCAAGGCTGACTGATAGCACCTTCACCAACACTGGCTCTTATCAATCTTTTTAGTACTTGCTTGCCCAATATTTCTAATGAACTATGCCTTCTCTCAAGAGTTCACAGCCTTGAACTGTCCACCTTCCACAATGTTTCCAGAATTATCTACCTAATTTTAAACCTAATTACAGTAAGTCCCCTACACATGAACGAGTTCCGTTCCAAGAGCATGTTCGTAAGTCCCATTTGTTTCTAAGTTCAACAACGTTAGCCTAGGTACCCAACTAACACAATCAGCTATACAATACTGTACTGTAATAGGTTTATAATACTTTTCACATAAATAATATGTAAAAAAAAAGACACAAAAAATAAAGAAAACAATTTTAATCTTACAGTACAGTGCCTTGAAAAGTACAGTAGTACAGTACAACAGCTGGCATACAGGGGCTGGCACTGAGTGAACAGGCAAGAAGAGTTACTGGCTGGAGGAAGGAGAGGAGGTGGGAGATGGTAGAGCTGAAGGATCATCAGCAATAGAAGATGGAGGGCAAGCTGCAGTTTCACTCACGCCTGACGTTGACTGCACGGTTCTGGTTCCTTGCTGGATTCAATTCTATCTACCCTCTTAATAAAATGATCCAGCGATGTCTGGGTAGTAGCTCTTTTCTTCTCATCATAGATGACACTGTAGCACTGGTTTGCATTCTGAACAGCCGCTGCAACCTTCATGTACTGTTCTATGTTTGGGTCCTATGCCTCAAAAACTAACAGAGCCTCCTCAAATAGAGAAAATCCCCTTGCCATTTCCTGTGTCATGAATCTCTTCAGTTCTTCAGTTACTTCTTCGTTCACTTTTGTTTCCATCGTTATCTCTTGGCGCTTCTTAGCAGTACCAGCTACATTACCACTGCTTTTACACTTGCTTCTGGACATCCTGGGCTTGAAATAAGGATACTGTACTACTGTACTCCATACGGTACTGTACAGTAAAGTACACAAAAGCACAACCACTTGTAGAGGATGCACGAACGTGACACTGTATGCCAGACATGTGAACACGTGAACTTATGTGACTGGACATGCGAACACACGTTCGCATATTTGAAAGTTCTCAACTTGAAGGTTCGTATGTAGGGGCCTACTGTATTTTAGTCCCCACTTTCAGGGCCTCTGCTAGCTCCCTGTAGCTATAAAATGAAATCCAAGCTCCTTTACAGGGCTCACTAGGGCCCTCACGGCCTGGACTTAACCTTCTTTTTTTTGCCTCATATCCTTTTTCTCTCCACAGATCACTTTTTGTGCAAGCCACGCTGAATTTTTTACCTTTTTGCAATTCACGATTCTCTTTCTCAAGTCTCCACCCCTGCACTTACTATTTCCCCTCACTCCTACCTCTGACAACCTCCCATTCCACTTCTAAGAGCCAGCTGAAGTATCACCTCTTCTGTGATATCTCCCTGACCCCCCACCTAAAAGGAGCTATACATCTCCTCTTCTGCTTCTCTTGCATTAGCACTTAGTACATTTCAGGATAATTTTTGCACAAATGTTTGTCTCCCCCTACAGACCATGATGTCTTTGAGGGAAAGGACCCTCATCATTGCTGCCCTTCATTGGTTGAGTTCCTGATTTACAGGAGAGCCTCAAAAAGTGTTTACTGAACACCTAAAAAGTGTTCAACAGTATCCAGCAAAACTAAAAAACAACAACAAAAATCCAGGCTCTCTTCTTTGTCTGTGGCATGGAATATGAAGTAATTCAGAGTGCTTAGTACATAACAAGTACATAACAATCTATGGCTGCCCTGCACAAGGAAAGCATGCTAAGAAACTGCTGTTGGGCACTTCCACAGCCACAATCGAAATGACCAAGAAGGAAATCTATACCTAAGTATTTCTCCTTCCTGCCCTCCTTCTGCCTTCCCTCTCACCTCCTGTGACTTCACACCCATGGCATTCACTCTCAGATGCCCTCTGGCTGGACAAAGCTCTTTACTACAAAATGTTCATCAAGCCAGACACAGAAATTTCCTACTTTTCCATCTCGGTCAACTTCCACTCCCTCAGCCAAGTGTTATGAGACACCTACCCGAGAAACAAATGAGGTCATATGATTTAAGTAGCTGATGTCCAGGCAAGAATAAGCTCAATCTTCCAGAGAGAGATGGCTTTTTAAAAGATTAGCTAATTGGGACTTCGCTGGTGGTCCAGTAAAGAATCTGCCTTCCAGTGCATGGGACACGGGTTCGATCACTGGTTGGGGAACTAAGATCCCACATGCTGTGGGGCAACTAAGCCTTTGCACCACAACTACTGAGCTCATGTGCCTCAACTAGAGAGCCTGCATGCTGCAAACTACAGCGCCCACACGCTCTGGAACCCGTGCGCCACAACTAGAGAGAGAAAAACCCGCACGCTACAATTAGATAAAAGCCCGCGTGCCGCAACAAAGACCCCACGTGCCATAACTATGACCTGAGAAAGCCAAAAACATAAACAAAATAAATAAATATTAAAACCGGAAAAAAATAAAAGATTAGCTAATTAACTCAAATGAATCTAACCAGCAGAATGTACTTAAGAGATATTTTTATTGGAAGGCATTCCTGAAGTCCCTTGGACTTTCTGGGTATTTAGACCCTACCAGCCCCAAGATGGAAGAGATGGTGTCAGCAACCAGACCCCGTATTTCTGAAAGGTTGCCCACATCAGGCACATCTGCAGGGATTTCTCAGTGTACCTTCTTTAGAGGGTCGGTGCTCAGAAGATCACAATCGCTCAGTGTATACACTTTTGGTCTGGTAGAAATAAATCATTAAAAAACAAATAAGGGGCTTCCCTGGTGGCACAGTGGTTGGGAGTCCACCTGCCGATGCAGGGGACACGGGTTCGTGCCCTGGTCTGGGAAGATCCCACATGCCACGGAGCGGCTGGGCCCGTGAGCCACGGACGCTGAGCCTGCGCGTCCGGAGCCTGTGCTCCAAAAAGGGAGAGGCCGCAGCAGTGAGAGACCGCGTACCGCAAAAAAACAAACAAACAAACAAAAAAAACAAATAGAATTAAGGCAAGAGAGCAAGGAGGGAAAAGATTGAGAGAAGAGTGACAGATGAGAAAGGATGTCAATATTGGGAGAATCACATAGGAGATAAAAAGCCCAAACAGATGACACTGGGCACTCACACAAAAAAACTACAGAAAACATCAGAAATGCATCCATCCCATCATTAAAATGCTTTTCCCCTAAAAAAGCTGAGTGTCCTATAACATATTAGCTAAAAAAAAGAAACAAAAACAAAAAGACATAAAAGACTGAGTGGATTAGAAAACCCCAGAGTACTTTTCTTCCTGAAATTATGAAAGCCTGCTGAATGGCTGGAAGTGTCTCTGCTCTACCCTCACTTCTCGTGATATTAGTTTCCATCCCCAATTTGATCTGATTTCCAGGGCGGCCATTTCTCTTATAGCCACACATGCTGAGATCAAAGGATGGAGAGGCTGTTATATTCAAGACTAATGTTATAGAGAGAAGAGTTGGAAAGGGCTCAAAATTCATTATATATATAAAAAAGTTTTCAAGGCATAAAAACCATTTTCAGGGGAAGCCAAAACCAAAAATAGTAGCAACTTTAAACTTCGTTTCAGGAGCATGAGGGATGTTATACCCCTCCATGTGGTTGCCTAGGGAACAGGATTCATTTATTCTTTGCTATTCAATAATATCTTGGAAATTTCTACTCTATATTATACCTATGATTGTTAAATCTACTCTAAATGCAAAGGCTCCTCAAAAAGTGCACTTTAAGTTACAGTACAGGAATCTTTGTCAGGAAAATGTCATATAAAGCCAAAGTTCCTTTAATATCTCTTGCTGTTCCAATACATTAACATTCTTCTACTGAGATAGGAGATTTTCTTATCCACAATATCTTATTCTTCATTTTGATTACTGAATGTGGAGTCTTCTTATACGTAACTGAATTTGCCTCAATTAAACACACTTATGTGAGCCTGTCAAAAAATATAAATAGGAATATTCTGGTCTGAACTAAAGCATGCAAAATTATTCTGACTTTCCCCTAAACATTAATGAAAGAATACCCTTGATAACAATGTGTAAGAAGCAAAAGGAATGATATTTGGTTTTCTGTACATGACAAATGTTCTTCAGCTTTTGTCTGTTATAGGCCCAACCATGAGGGAGAAAAGTTCGAGTAACTGCCATGGGGAAACTTATAGAAAGTGCCATCCATGACATTGGCACATGTTTGTTTTATGTAAAAACCACACTGCTGGCCAAATCCCTGTCCCTCTACTTCCTGTAACTCTCTGAGCCCTAAGTAATTATTTCATTGAGTGTGCTGGGTCTTCCATTTCTGGTTCCCTGTGTTGTTAAATGAACAAAGGGCATTCTGAGAGCAGACTTTCCAGTGGGTAGAATATTCCTTCTGTTTATGTCCCTTGCTCATACTTTTTTTCTTTTTTGGCTGCGTTGGGTCATCGTTGCTGCCTGTGGGCTTTCTCTAGTTGCAGCGAGTGGAGGCTACTCTTCGTTGTGGTGCGCAAGCTTCTCATTGCAGTGGCTTCTCTTGTTGTGGAGCATGGGCTCTAGGTGCACAGGCTTCGGTAGCTGCTGCACACTGGCTCAGTAGTCGTGGCTCACGGGCTCTAGAGCTCAGGCTCAGTAGTTGCAGTGCATTGGCTTAGTTGCTCCGCGGCATGTGGGAATCTTCCCAGACCAGGGCTCGAACCCGTGTGCCCTGCATTGGCAGGCGGATTCTTAACCACTGTGCCACCAGGGAAGCCCTTGGTCATGCTTTTGGCTTCTCCACACATTAGCACTTTTTACAGGAAAACTAGATGAGGTTAAAGTTTAACTCTTTACTTTCCTCTTTGAAACAGCTTGTGTTAAAACCTAGATTAGGGAAGAAACTGAGACCAATGGCTAACGAGTGGGGACTTCGTGATTTGGCAAGTTCAATTTTCTATGAAGTGTTAAGATCCTGGCTGTCCTGTACCTAAAACAGAGACTTTGTACCTCAAACACATATCTTCCAGGACAACCATCTCTGAAATGATAGCCATCAGCTGAACAGCAAAATCTCAATTAACCAGAATCTAACCACAGGAGAAAAATTTCTATTTGTCATAAAGCACTGTCTTGGGCAATATGGGGCTTAAAAATATGCCAAAATAACTTTTTCTGCAGATCAACTTTAAGGGAGTTGAATGATGAAAGAACAAATTCATATAAGAAATCTTGTTTTTAAAAAATGAAAACAGTCCAGTGGTTAAGACTTCACCTTCTAATGCAGGGGGTGTGAGTTCAATCCCTGGTTGGGGAGCTAAGATTCCACATGCCTCATGGCCAAAAACCCAAAACATAAAACAGAAGCAATATTGTAATAAATTTAATAAAGAGCTTTTTAAAAATGGTCATCAAATATATCTTAAAAAAAAAATGAAAACAGGGGTTTCCCTGGTGGCACAGTGTTTGAGAATCTGCCTGCCAATGCAGGAGACACGGGTTCGAGCCCTGGTCTGGGAAGATCCCACATGCCACGGAGCACCTAGGCCCGTGAGCCACAACTACTGAGCCTGCGCGTCTGGAGCTTGTGCTCCACAACAAGAGAGGTCATGACAGTGAGAGGCCCGCGCACCGCGATGAAGAGTGGCCCCCGTTTGCCGCAACTAGAGAAAGCCCTCGCACAGAAACGAAGACCCAACACAGCCATAGATAAATAAATAAATTTAAAAAAAAAAATGAAAACAATTTCCAGGGACAGTCCTAAGATAAGTGCATACCCAGTTCTATCTTCTACAGCTAATTTCTATACCACAAGAGTGAAGTTCAGAGTGACTTTACAGGATTGTCAAATACCTCACTTTGCTCACTTTATTTTTTTTTTATTAACTAGGGCCTATTAATGGCTTCTATGGAATACTGGATACAGATGTTTGAACATGTAAATGCTGAAGTGGATTAACAATCAACACAATTTTATCAGTTTTAAGTTTTAAATTGTTTTATTTGAGAATATGCAATTCTGCTACAGAAAATGAGAAATCAAATGGGATAGGTGAAACTTGTAAGATATGCTAAATACAGATAAGTAACTTATGAGACATTAGGCATAAATAAAATACATAGATGTGCTGAACATAGAAAGAGATAGAAATGCTGGGTAAACACTAAAATTGTCACTAAACATTACACATACATGATGTATGAGACACTTAATATTTATGAAGTCTTAAATTGGTCACCCATTGGTTACACCCATTCTAGCTCCACAGAGAGTCTGCCAGATAAAATCCATAGCTGCTCATAGACTAGTTGGTGAGCTTACCATTGTGGCCAGACACACTTGTCCCTGTATCTCTCTAATTGAGCTTTCTTGCTCCAAACCTCAGGTCTGTTCCTTGTAACCACACCATCAGCAGGGAAGGCTGATGAGAGAGGAAGGGTTGCAGGGGGAGAACGTGGGGTGGGGGGAGAGGAGGCGGAGACTGACCAACTGACCAAGACTCATGCAGTGTGGTCCTTCTACCTCACTTGCACCCAAACCTAAGTACATACACCTACTCCATCTCTTTCCCCTTACTTCTCACTGTGTGTTTTTAATTGATTCAATAAACCATCTGATTAAAGCATCTTAATTTGTGATGCATAACCCATGGGATAGTTTACCTGGTAGTATATGTGAAGGCTATATTGCATCAAGGTAATTTCCCACATGACAAAAATCATCAGTGTTTCTTAAGCCTTCATACTCTCTGCTAATTGTCTGCCACCAAGGGCCAATAGAAGGAAAATGAATGGAAGGTGGCAACCAATTATTAATTGGCTGAAGTCGTTAATCCTGCTTAGTCCTACAGCTTGGTTACACGTGGCCTTTGTTCTGAGTTTATATTACATACATATAAAGAGTTATGTTTTCTCCTGGTGAAATTATTCCTAGGTCAAATCATTAAATTACAGATATTGGTATTTCACGATGTTCCACAATGAGTATAGTGGCCTATAAAGGGGGTTATGAGCTCAGGATGCTCACCCAGCTGAAGTTTCACTACCATCATTGTAGAAAGATGCTCACTAACAGTGTGAAACTAACTCATTTAACTGCACCTGTACTTATTTGTTACATATTTCACATGGGCCAGGCACTATGTTGTGTGCTGCAGTGGAGAAAAGGTGAATATGATAGAGTCACTATCTCAGAAATTTCATAGTGTATCATACAGAAACAATGTATCACAAAGATACACTACATATCCAGGTAATTATGATACAGGGAGCTAGCTACGTTCTATAAAAGACATGCAAACAAACCTTTAGGGACCTTTCTTTGTTTCCTGGTGCGCGAGGAGAGGGAATTCAGAGCGCTGCTTAAAGGAGCTCCAGAGACGGGAGCAAGCCGTGGCTGGCAGCGCGAACCCCTGAGACGGGCATGGGACGCTAGGGCTACTGCTGCCACCACCAAGAAGCCTGTGTGCGAGCACAGGGCACTATCCACACCTCCCTTCTTGGGAGCCTGTGCAGCCCACCACTGCCATGGTCCCGGGATCCACGGACAGCTTTCCCGGGAGAACGCACGGCACTCCTCAGGCTGGTGCAACGTCGCGCCGGCCTCTGCCGCTGCAGGCTCGCCCCGCATCCGCACCCGTCCCTCCCCCAAGCCTGAGTGGGCCACAGCCCCCGAATCAGCGGCTCCTTTAACCCCGTCCCGTTTCAGTGAACAACAGACGCCCTCCGGAGACCTACAAGCACAGAGGCGGGGCCATATCCAAAGCTGAGCCCTGGGAGCTGTGAGAACAAAGAGAATGGGAAATCTCTCCCAGCAGCCTCAGGAGCAGCAGATTAAATCTCCACAATCAACTTGATGTACCCTGCATCTGTGGAATACCTGAATAGACAAAGAATCATCCCAAATTGAGGAGGTGGACTTTGAGAGCAAGATTTATTATTTTTTCCCCTTTTCCTCTTTTTGTGAGTGTGTATGTGTATGCTTCTGTGTGAGATTTTGTCTGTATAGCTTTGCTTTCACCATGTGTCCTAGGGTTCAATCCATCCGTTTTTTTGGTTTTGTTTTTTTTTATTTAAAAACAATTTTTTTCCTAATAATTATTTTTAATTTTAATAACTTTATTTTCTTTTATCTTACTTTATTTTCTTTTATCCTCTTTCTTTCTTTCTACTTTTTCTCCCTTTTATTCTGAGCCGTGTGAATGAAAGGCTCTTGGTGCTGCAGCCAGGAGTCAGTGCTATGCCTCTGAGGTGGGAGAGCCAACTTCAGGACACTGGTCCACAAGAGACTTCCCAGCTCCATGGAATATCAAACAGCAAAAATCTCCCAGGGATCTCCATCTCAACACCAACACCCAGCTTCACTCAACAACCAGCAAGCTACAGTACTGGACACCCTATGCCAAACAACTAGCAAGACAGGAACACAACCCCACCCCTTAGCAGAGAGGCTGCCTAAAATCATAATAAGTCCACAGACACCCCAAAACACACAACCAAACGTGGACCTCCCCACCAGAAAGACAAGATCCAGCCTCATCCACCAGAACACAGGCACTAGTACCCTCCACCAGGAAGCCTACACAACCCTCTGAACCAAATTTAGCCACTGGGGACAGACACCAAAAACAACGAGAACTACGAACCTGCAGCCTGCAAAAAGGAGACCCCAAACACAGTAAGTTAAGCAAAATGAGAGGACAGAAAAACACACAGCAGATGAAGGAGCAAGATAAAAACCCACCAGACCAAACAAATGAAGAGGAAATAGGCAGTCTACCTGAAAAAGAATTCAGAATAATGATAGTAAAGATGATGCAAAATCTTGGAAATAGAATACAGAAAATGCAAGAAACATTTAATAAGGACCTAGAAGAACTAAAGAGGAAACAAGCAACGATGAACAACACAATAAATGAAATGAAAAATACTCTAGAAGGGATCAATAGCAGAATAACTGAGGCAGAAGAACGGATAAGTGACCTGGAAGATAAAATACTGGAAATAACTACTGCAGAGCAGAATAAAGAAAAAAGGATGAAAAGAACTGAGGACAGTCTCAGAGACCTCTGGGACAACATTAAATGCACCAACATTCGAATCACAGGGGTTCCAGAAGAAAAAGAGAAAAAGAAAGGGACTGAGAAAATATTTGAAGAGATTATAGTTGAAAACTTCCCTAATATGGGAAAGGAAATAGTTAAGTCCAGGAAGCACAGCGAGTCCCATACAGGGAAAATCCAAGGAGAAACACGCCAAGACACATACTAATCCAACTGTCAAAAATTAAATACAAAGAAAACATATTAAAAGCAGCAAGGGAAAAACAGCAAATAACACACAAGGGAATTCCCATAAGGTTAACAGCTGATCTTTCAGCAGAAACTCTGCAAGCCAGAAGGGAGTGGCAGGACATATTGAAAGTGATGAAGGAGAAAAACCTGCAGCCAAGACTACTCTACCCAGCAAGGATCTCATTCAGATTTGATGGAGAAATTAAAACCTTTACAGACAAGCAAAAGCTGACAAAGTTCAGCACCACCAAACCAGCTTTACAACAAATGATAAAGGACCTTCTCTAGGCAAGAAATACAAGAGAAGGAAAAGACCTACAATTACAAACCCAAAACAATTAAGAAAATGGAAATAGGAACATACATATCGATAATTACCCTAAATGTAAATGGATTAAATGCTCCCACCAAAAGACACAGAATGGCTGAATGGATACAAAAACAAGACCCATATATATGTTCTCTACAGGACACCCACTTCAGACCTACAGACACATACAGACTGAAAGTGAGGGGATGGAAAAAGATATTCCATGCAAATGGAAACCAAAAGAAAGCTGGAGTAGCAATTCTCAAAGCAGACAAACTAGACTTTAAAATAAACACTATTAAAAGAGACAAAGAAGGACACTACATAATGATCACGGGATCAATCCAAGAAGAAGATATAACAATTGTAAACATTTATGCACCCAACATAGGAGCACCTCAATACATAAGGCAAATACTAACAGCCATAAAAGGGGAAATCGACAGTAACACATTCATAGTACGGGACTCTAACACCCCACTTTCACCAATGGACAGATTGTCTAAAATGAAAATAAATAAGGAAACACAAGCTTCAAATGATACATTAAACAAGATGGACTTAATTGATATTTATAGGACATTCCATCCAAAAACAACAGAATACACATTTTTCTCAAGTGCTCATGGAACATTCTCAGGATACATCAAGCCTTGGTAAATTTAAGGAAATTGAAATTGTATCAAGTATCTTTTCTGACCACAATGCTATGAGACTAGATATCAATTACAGGAAAAGATCTGTAAAAAGTACAAACACATGGAGGCTAAACAATACACTACTTAATAATGAAGTGATCACTGAAGAAATCAAAGAGGAAATCAAAAAATACCTAGAAACAAATGACAATGGAGACACAACGATCCAAAACCTATGGGATGCAGCAAAAGCAGTTCTAAGAGGGAAGTTTATAGCAATAAAAGCCTACCTTAAGAAACAGGAAACATCTCGAATAAACAACCTAAACTTGCACCTAAAGTAATCAGAGAAAGAAGAACAGAAAAACCCCAAAGTTAGCAGAAGGAAAGAAATCATAAAGATCAGATCAGAAATAAATGAAAAAGAAATGAAGGAAACGATAGCAAAGATCAATAAAATTAAAGTCTGGTTCTTTGAGAAGATAAACAAAATTGATAAACCATTAGCCAGACTCATCAAGAAAAAAAGGGAGAAGACTCAAATCAATAGAATTAGAAATGAAAAAGGAGAAGTAACAACTGACACTGCAGAAATACAAAAGATCATGAGAGATTACTACAAGCAACTCTTTGACAATAAAATGGACAATCTGGAAGAAATGGACAAATTCTTAGAAATGCACAACCTGCCAAGACTGAATCAGGAAGAAATAGAAAATATGAACAGACCAATCACAAGCATTGAAATTGAAACTGTGATTAAAAATCTTCCAACAGTCAAAAGCCCAGGACCAGATGGCTTCACAGGCGAATTCTATCAAACATTTAGAGAAGAGCTAACACCTATCCTTCTCAAACTCTTCCAAAATACAGCAGAGGGAGGAACACTCCCAAACTCATTCTATGAGGCCACCATCACCCTGATACCAAAAACAGACAAGGATGTCACAAAGAAAGAAAACTACAGGCCAGTATCACTGATCAGCATAGATGCAAAAATCCTCAACCAAATACTAGCAAACAGAATCCAACAGCACATTAAAAGGATCATACACCATGATCAAGTGGGGTTTATTCCAGGAATACAAGGATTCTTCAATATACACACATCAATCAATGTGATACACCATATTAACAAACCGAAGGAGAAAAACCATATGGTCATCTCAACAGATGCAGAGAAAGCTTACGACAAAATTCAATACCCATTTATGATAAAAACCCTACAGAAAGTAGGCATAGAGGGAACTTTCCTCAACATAATAAAGGCCATATATGAGAAACCCACAGCCAACATCATCCTCAATGGTGAAAACCTGAAACCATTTCCACTAAGGTCAGGAACAAGACAAGGTTGCCCACTCTCACCACTCTTAGTCAACATAGTTTTGCAAGTTTTAGCCACAGCAATCAGAGAAGAAAAGGAAATAAAAGGAATCCAAATCGGAAAAGAAGAAGTAAACCTGTCACTGTTTGCAGATGACATGATACTATACATAGAGAATCCTAAAGATGATTCCAGAAAACTACTAGACCTAATCAATGAATTTGGTAAAGTAGCAGGGTACAAAATTAATGCACAGAAATCTCTGGCATTCCTATACACTAAGGATGAAAAATCTGAAAGTGAAATCAAGAAAACACTCCCATTTACCACTGCAACAAAAAGAATAAAATACCTAGGAATAAACCTACCTAAGGAGACAAAAGACCTGTATGCAGAAAATTATAAGACACTGATGAAAGAAATTAAAGATGATACAAATAGATGGAGAGATATACCATGTTCTTGGATTGGAAGAATCAACATTGTGAAAATGACTCTACTACCCAAAGCAACCTACAGATTCAATGCAATCCCTATCAAACTACCACTGGCATTTTTCACAGAACTAGAACAAAAAATTTCACAATTTGTTTGGAAACACAAAAGATCCCGAATAGCCAAAGCAATCTTGAGAACGAAAAACAGAGCTGGAGGAATCAGGCTCCCTGACTTCAGACAATACTACAAAGCTACAGTAATCAAGACAGTATGGTGCTGGCACAAAAACAGAAATATAGATCAATGGAACAGGATAGAAAGCCCAGAGATAAACCCATGCACATATGGTCACCTTATCTTTGATAAAGGAGGCAGGAATGTACAGTGGAGAAAGGACGGCCTCTTCAATAAGTGATGCTGGGAAAACTGGACAGGTACATGTAAAAGTATGAGATTAGAACACTCCCTAACACCATACACAAAAATAAGCTCAAAATGGATTAAAGACCTAAATGCAAGGCCGGAAACTATCAAATCTTAGAGGAAAACATAGGCAGAACACTCTATGACATAAATCACAGCAAGATCCTTTTTGACCCACCTCCTAGAGAAATGGAAATAAAACCAAAAATAAACAAATGGGACCTAATTGAACTTCAAAGCTTTTGCACAGTAAAGGAAACCATAAACAAGACCAAAAGACAACCCTCAGAATGGGAGAAAATATTTGCAAATGAAGCAACTGACAAAGGATTAATCTCCAAAATTTACAAGCAGCTCATGCAGCTCAATAATAAAAAAACAAACAACCCAATCCCAAAATGGGCAGAAGACTTAAATAGACATTTTTCCGAAGAAGATATACAGAGTGCCAACAAACACATGAAATAATGCTCAACATCATTAATCATTAGAGAAATGCAAATCAAAACTAAAATAAGATATCATCTCACACCGTCAGAATGGCCATCATCAAAAAATCTAGACACAATAAATGCTGGAGAGGGTGTGGAGAAAAGGGAACGCTCTTGCACTGCTGGTGGGAATGTGAATTGGTACAGCCACTATGGAGAACAGTATGGAGGTTCCTTAAAAAACTACAAATAGAACTATCATATGACCCACCAATCCCACTACTGGGCATATACCCTGAGTAAACCGTAATTCAAAAAGAGTCATGTACCAAAAAATTAATTGCAGCTCTATTTACAATAGCCAGGCCATGGAAGCAACCTAAGTGTCCATCATCGGATGAATGGATAAAGAAGATGTGACACTTATATAAAATGGAATATTACTCAGCCATAAAAAGAAATGAAATTGAGTTATTTGTAGTGAGGTGGATGGACCTAGAGTCTGTCATACAGACTGAAGTAAGTCAGAGAAAGTAAGACAGATACTGTATGCTAACACATATATATGGAATCTAAGGGGAAAAAAATGTCATGAAGAATCTAGGGGTAAGACAGGAATAAAGACACAGACCTACTAGAGAATGGACTTGAGGATATGGGGAGGGGGAAGGGTAAGCTGTGACAAAGTGAGAGAGTGGCATGGACATATATACACTACCAAACGTAAAACAGATAGCTAGTGGGAAGCAGCCGCATAGCACAGGGAGATCAGCTCGGTGCTTTGTGACCACCTAGAGGGGTGGGATAGGGAGGGTGGGAGGGAGGGAGATGCAAGAGGGAAGAGATATGGGGACATATGTGTATGTATAATTGATTCACTTTGTTATAAAGCAGAAACTAACACACCATTGTAAAGCAATTATACTCCAATAAAGATGTTAAAAAAAAATCACAGTCATATCTCAAAGACATTTGTCACTCTTTTCCAATATCTAAATATTAATATTCTAGTATCATTTTTTACTCACTGAATTACAGCCTCTAGTAAATGTGGAATTATTGTGTGGAAAAAAAAAAATTTGGGGAAACTCAAAGAGGTAAGCAATCACATTCACTGTAAGAATCCCCGTAAAGTAAAATGGTACAAATTCTCTTGAGGGTAATTTAGCAATATGTATGAAAAGCCTTAACACTGCACAGTTTATAGTAGTTAAAAACTGGAAATAATCGACATGCCTAACATTTTGGGAGTGGTTAAATAAACTCTGATACACCTATTAATCAGAATATATGCAGGTCTTAAAATTTACATTGCAAATATGTATTTCATTATAGGTTATAGAAAAAGTATAAAATACACACGGTAAAAAAAAAAAATGTTCGGGCTTCCCTGGTGGCGCAGTGGTTGAGAGTTCGCCTGGCGATGCAGGGGACACAGGTTCATGCCCTGGTCTGGGAGGATCCCACATGCCGCAGAGCAACTAAGCCAGTGCACGACATCTACTGAGCCTGCACTCTAGAGCCCGCGAGCCACAACTATTGAAGCCCGCGTACCTAGAGCCCGTGCTCCACAGCAAGAGAAGCCACTGCAGTGAGAAGCCCGCGCACCACAATGAAGAGTAGCCCCGGCTCGCCGCAACTAGAGAAAGCCCATAGGCAGCAACGAAGACCCAACACAGCCAAAAATAATAAATAAATAAAATAAATAAATTTATTAAAAAATAAAAAAGTACACACACATACATATGTAAGTAAAACTCTTCACGTTTATTCAAATAGTGGGTAACATACTATTTGGATCTTTGTTTGGGGCCTTTAACATTTATCTCAGATATCTTTATGTATTAGCAAAATATAGTTCTATAGCATGTTTGTAAATAGTCACAGAGAATGCAATTGTATGGATAAATATATTATTATATATTTATATATTATATATGTATTATATTATATAATATATAAATATATATATTAATATATAAATTATACATTAATAAATATTTATTTATATATAAATATTTGTTGTATTTATAAATATACAACATATAAATGTATGTTTTATATTAATATATACATTTATATATAATATATATTTATATATTAGTATATATTTATATAATAAATATATTTAAATATATATAAATCCAACAAAATATGTACAAGATCTATATGAGGAAAATCACAAAACTGTGATGAATAAAATCCAGTAGGAACTAAATAAATGGAGAGATATTCCACATTCACGGTTTGGAAGACTCAATATTTTCCAAGATGTCAGTTCTTCCCTGTTTGATCTATGGATTCAATGTAATCCTAACCAAAATCCTAGCAACTTCTTTTGTCAACAAATTGATCCGGAAGTTTATATGGAGAGGAAAAAACCAAGAATCACCAATGCAATATTGATTGAGAAGGACAAAGTTGGAAGACTAACACTAACTGACTTTAAGACTTACTATAAAGCTATGGTAATCAAGACATTGTGGTACTGACAAAAGTATAGACAAATAGATAAATGGAACAGAATAGGTAGCCCAGAAATAGACCCTCATAAATACAGTCAACTGATCTTTAACAAAGGAGCAAAGGACAGCATTGGAAGAAAAACAGTCTTTCAACAAATGGTGCTAGAAAAACTGGACATCCCCTACAAAAAAAAAAAAAAATGAATCTAGACCCAGACTTTATACCCTTTACAAAAATTAACTCAAAATGGATAACAGACCTAAATGTAAAATACAAAACTATAAAACTCCTAGAAGATAACATAGGAGAACATCTAGACGACCTTGGATTTGACAATGATTTCTTAGATACCACACCAGAGACATGATCCATGAAAGAAATAAGATAAACTGGACTTCATTAAAACTAAAAACTTCTGCTCTGTGAAAGAAAATGTCAGGAGAAAAAGATAAGTGACAGACTGGGAAAAATATTTGCAAAGGATACATCCAAAAACAGAGAAAAAACTCTTTGAATTCAGCAATAAAAAAACACACAACCAGATTAAAAATTAGACAAAGACCTTAATACACACCTCACCAAAGAAGACACACATATGGCAGTTTAGTATATGAAAAAATGTTCCACATCATATGTCAGTCATCAGGCAAATGCAACTTACAACAGCAATGAGATACCACTATGCACCTATTAGAATGACCAAAATTTGCAACACTGATATTAAATGCTGGCAAGGATGTGTAACAACAGGAACTCTCATTCACTGCTAGTAGGAATACATAATGGTCTGGTACAGCCGCTTTAGAAGACAGTTCTGCAGTTTCATACAATATTAAACACTATTTTTATAAGATCCAAAGGAGTTGAAAACATTTCCACACAAAAAACAGCAAATGGATATTTACAGCAGCTGCATTTATTATTGCCAAAACTTGGAAGCAATCAAGATGTCCTTCAGTAGGTCAATAGATAAACTGTGACACATCCTGATAATGGAATATTATTCAACACTAAAAAAAAAAAAAAAAAGAATAAAAAGAGCTATCGAGCCATGAAAAGACATGAAAGAAACTTAAATGCATATTTCTAAGTGAAAGAAGTCAATCTGAAAAGGCTACATACTGTATGATTCCAACTGTATGACATTCTGGAAAAGGCAAAACTATGGAGACAGTAAAAAGATCAGAGGTTGCCAGCAGTCTGGGGCAAGTGGGCAACAGGAGAGATGAAGAGGTAAAAACAGAGGATTTTTAGGGTAGTGGAAATACTCTGCATGATAGCATAATAATGATACATGTCATCACACATTTGTCCAAACCCACAGAAGACTGAATCATATCATAAACTATGTACCACTCTAGTGGGGAACGTTGATAATGGGAGCTCTGCGTGTGTGGGGGGCAAGGAGTATACTGGAAATCTCTGTACCTTCTGCTCAATTTTATTGTGAACATAAAACTGCTCTAAAAAAAATAGTCAATAACAAAAGAGCAGATTATAAAATAGCATATACAGTATGATCCCATTTTAATTTTGTTAAAATATATTTACTATACAGAGAATAATCTGAAAGGACTGACTATATGTATTAATAGTAGTTATCTTAGAGGTAGAATTAAAGGTGATTTTAATTTTCATCTTTTTACTTTCTGTGTTCTCTATTATCTAAATTTTCTACAATGAACATATGCAATTTATATAATTAAAAACCACTAAACTAAATGTTTTTAAGAACAGCTTTGTGGATGAGACAGCATTTGAAGCAGACCTTGAAAGATGAGTGAAATTTTGACTTGTTCAGATACAGAGAAAATATGAGTGACAAAAGGAATTGTGACTGAAGTTATATGGGGTGAGGAAGTTTTGGCAAGTTGGAAATAAAATTGTCTAGTTAGGTTAGAGCATAGAGTATCTGTAGAAAAGTGGTGGAAAATAAAGAAGTTGGAAACTGAATTGAGACCTTGCACATCAGATGAGGTGTTTATACTTAACACAGTAAGTAGCACAGTAGAGGAACAATAAAGACAGAGGTGGGCAACAGCACATCTTTCATTTAGTCAGAAAATTTAGTTATTCAGAATATTCTTGAACACTTAGTTAAGCCAACAGTTGGTGCTATACCTGATGTGTCTCCAAAAAGGAGTCAAAATTATCTAACAGAGGGTTTCAGAGAGAGAAAGATCAACCTAGAGGAGATTCAATGTCATAAGGCAAATGTAGTGGCAAGTATTAAAGAGTTATTACTATATAAAATACCTTCGAAGACATCAATACTCACCACCCAAATGATTCCACAACGGTATGCTCAATAAGCCTGTGGGGCTTATACCCAAGACATGGACATGGGAAAAAATGACTGAATTACAAGCTTTCTACCAATGCCATGAAGCAGGTGAACTATTTGAAATGCACACCAACCATATTTATTACTGTCACTGCAGAAAGATTGATCCCAGGGACATTGAAGGCATGTCTGGACATCAGATTCACATTGCTGCTGTTCTAAGCACTTCCAAAATCCAATCCAGGATACTGACTCTCTAACGTTTTCTAGAGTAAATGGCTGACCTATCGGAAATACCCCACTATCACTAAGAAAGCAGAAGAACAATGAAATACACCAAATGGTCCACACCATAATATTCCATTCCAAGTATTTGAATATCGGCCTAAAACAATTCAAATCAATTCAACCCAGCAACTATTAAATACACAGCTACCATCTGGGGATCAACAGCCCAGGCACTGTGTGCTAGGTTCTTTATAAACCTTTTGTCTTTAATCCTAACAATCTCACACAAAAGGTATTATCATCCCCATTTTACAGAAAAATAAAGCATGGCTCAGAGGGCTTAATTTGCCTATGCTTTTCACACAACTAGCAGGAGGGAAAGGCAGCATTAGAGACCTTTTGGCTGAAAGCCAGTGACCCCTCCACTGGGCAACCTGGCCCCATACTCCCACCTGCCCCCAAAACAGCATTCGGAAAATGTCATCAACGTTTGTTTTCCTCTGCCAATACCGTGTGCAGGGCAACTGTGAAAAACCCTCAGGACTCATTTCAGACAGATAACTGGATCTCTCTAGCCCATCAGAATAATAATGCCATAGCAAACAGCAAAAACAATCTAAGTTTCTAAGGAAAGAGCTGTGCCAAGTATTTCTGTAGCCAGCCTCTTCCTTTGCCTCAATTGCTAACAAAATTAAAAACTGGGCAGAATAATAAACATGTCTTTCATTGGTTTGGGGATCAGATAAAAAGATTCCTTTTGTAAAACCAGGATCAAGAAGTTTAAGTCTCCAAATATGCCTATATATCTTAAATATCAGACAATCCCTTGAAAAATCTCAAAAATGAAATTTCAACTGAAAGTATCTATAAATAGCACAGGATTGAGAAAAATGTTACTGGAATGAGAAAATGAGCGAGAGGCCCTTTTGCTATCTTGATAGAACAAAATTTTCTAGGGAATACAGGCAGTGTTCTAAGAATAGAAAGAACATTTTCTCCCTGAATACCCCACGACTCCCTAACATCACTACACTGTCATCTTACATACTCAGGCAGCTTTCTTTTTTCTCCCCCAAAGAAGAGGCAGGGACATATCTGCTGGAAACATCTCAACATCTCTAAGTATTAGACGAGGTACAGAATAAGAAAAAGAACATTACTGGGAAAATGTTTTCCATAATCTTGCAAAAGAGCCGTAGAGGCAACCAAGGAAAAGCTAGTAATCTATTAACAAATGCTCTCACTGACCTCCATTACCATTCCTGCAGTACAGAGGGCAGCTGCATAGCAGGAAGGAAACAAAGGAAAAGGGTCGCCATGGCCTACCCTCCCACCCACCGAACACTTACCGAGTCTCCACTATCGACTAGGCATCAGGAATACAAAAATAAATGGCATATTAGATTGGATTTCTCTGTTAAACACTCCCCATAGCACATCACACTTCTCTGTAGCACTCACTACAGATTCACATTTCTGCCTTTTTAGAAATGTGTTAAATCTTAAGACACTTGTTTGTAGAAATGTAAAGTGGTACAGCCACTATGAAAAACTGTATGGCCGTTTCTCAAAAAAATTAAAGATAGAATTACCATAGGATCCACCAATTCCATTTCTGGGTATATATCCAAAAGAACTAGAGGCAGGGTTTTGAAAAGATATTTGCACACCCTTTGTGAGCATTACTCACAATAGGCAAGAGGTGGAAGCAACCCAATTGTCCACTGACAGATAAATGGATAAACAAAATTGTGGTATATACGTACATGGGAATATTATTCAGCTTTAAAAAGAAAGGACATCCTGTCACATGCTACAACATGGATGAATCTTGAGGACATTATGCTAAGTGAAATAAGTCACAAAAAGACAAATAGTGTATGATTCTATTTATACGAGGCACCTAGCATAGTCCAATTCATTGAAACAGAAAGTAGAATGGTGGTTGCCAAGGGCTGGGGGAAGAGGGGAATTGGTGTTTGATGAGTACAGAGTTTCAGTTTTGTGGGATGAAAATGTTCTAGAGATTCCCAACAATGTGAACATACATAGCATTACTGAACCACACTTAAAAATAGATAGATGGTAAATTTTCTGTTATGTGTATTTTACCACAATTTAAAATTTTTTCAATTAAAAAGAGACTTGTTTGCCCCTACATCTTTATTATTTAAGCACAGGTCCTTGCATATAGAAGATGCCTAATAAATATTTATTAGACGGATAGATGGATGGAGGAATGGATAAATGGATGGATGGACTGGACAGATGGGAATGTGAACAGAAATGTAACATATAAACCAATAATTACTATACCATGTGAACATTGAGAAATGGGCCCTGTGAATGTGAAGAAGTGGAGAGTTCTTGTTACGGTTGGTTTGACATATCATCTTTCATATAGAATTACTTTGTTTTACCAACCAACACCACAAAAACGTTTTTATATAGATTCAGTTCTATCTAGTTGAATAATTCCTATTTTTTCTCTTATTTCTCTTCACTACAGTATAATCTGTCCTCTGACCTACAAGACATTAAAACAGAAAAATCCATTTTCTGTCACCTTTGCTTTTTCCAGCACCTCTCTTAATCCGAAAGGGTAATGTGAAATAAAGCTTACACTCAACACTGCAGAAGATGAAAGCGGGTGATAAGTTGCTTGCCCACAGGTTATTAATCAGCTGTCCTCCAGGGCATAGTGTTATGAAGCTGTGTCGTGTAATAAACAGTAGGCGAAAAGAATAATCTCCATTTTCTGACTCTGAAGTGCAGGCATGTGCTATAAAACTAAATTGACATCTGTTAGCAGGCTTGTCACATGAACGGTTTTTTCCCGCAGAATCTGGAATAAATTAGATCTTAAAACTTGGAACAGAGAGGCTGCTTTACATAATTCCTTCTAATGGTGTGCTGTGAACCCATCGCACTGATTTTAAAGAGAAGTTCTTATGAGAAATGTTTCATTATCATTTTAATTGCAAAACTGTTGAATGCCACTCCATGCTAGGAAATTTGTGTTTTTTAAAAGGTCCTTATATTTTTAACTAAAAAGTGGCAAATGACATCTTCCTTTTCTAATATTTTCATGGCTGAAAAATAAATCAGCTTTTACCTCCAAGTGAAACTGCGACCACCTTTCCCCATGCACTTGGAGCCTGCTCTGTGGGCGGTTTATTATGCATGGGCACCCCAGAGGCTGGCATGGCTGAGCTCCCGAGGCAGAAACAGCCGGCCTAGGCGTGACCTCACAGATTTGTTCAGGAATCTCTCCCTCAGAGGATTCGCTAATATGATAGCAAGTTCTTGGGGCTCTTAATGTCAAAAGGCATTAAGCATTTTTTAACACACATAAAGGAACTTGCAGAGCTGCCTGACCCAGTGAATCTGAGCTGTGTAGCACTGAGCATAGCATCCCTCTATCGGCCCATCTCCTTTAGGAAAGAAAGTCACAAAAAAGGAAACCTTTAGAGGCACCTGGAGCTTAGAGACCCCCTCTGCTCCCTCAGGATTCATTTGGCTCTCACGCCCCAAAGTTTGTCAAAAAGGAAGATTCTCAGACAAATACACCCAGCCCTGGTACACAGCGACGAAGAAAAACAAATGCCAGCTTCCTGGAGCCTAATTTCCTCCATTTGTGAAATCTTCCTCTTTGGTAATAACACTGGACCCCCTTGAAAATCTCAAAGGAGTGAGAGTCAGTCACAGTGCTCTATAAAATAAAGTTCCAATTCTGGTTCCATGAATACTCTTCATTCATCACTGTCACCAACATGAGTTTATTTGCCTGTACAACCTTCTCAAATGGCAGAGATCCATATCGCTCACCTTTTAGTAGGGAACACTGAGGCACAGAGGACACAGAGACTTTGTGAGGAGCGAGGGAGTGAGGCTACAGAAGCTGACAGCCAGGCTCCGGACTCCATTCCTGTTTAACGGGTTTTATGCACAGCAGGGGATGAGGGATTTGCAAACGGAAGGCTGAGCCACTAAAGTCCTCTCTACACAGGGAGGTTCCTCAAAGGGTGATGCTCATATCACCTGGGGCAGAGCGGGGTGGGGTTGGTTAAACATGCAGGCTCCTGAGCTCCATGCCAGACTAGTTAAATCAGAATCTCTGAGGTTGGTCCTGGGCTTGACATTTGAATCAATCTCCCTAGAAGACTGGATGCTTTGACGGTGGCCTGTTGCTGTTATTTTTGGTTTGTTTTCTGGTGTTCTGAATTCTAACACTGAAATCCGAGAAGCGCTTGGTTGTTCAGGTAGGAGTGGGTCTCTGGATTCCAGGGCACTGTTCACACACAACCTTTCCGGTCATGGCTTTTGGCCATGGAAAACCAAGGGGAGGACACATCTAAGGAAACAAAAACTGTAGCTCAATGCAGAGGCACTGAACGGTTTGAAAATTATTAAGAAGAGCCAAGCCTTTTTGTTTCACAGCAAATCTCACCATTTACTGATGCGTGAACAGGGTAAAAAAAAGCCAAAACTCATTTCCTAAATGTTGAGTGCACAAGTGCTTGACTCATGTTCTCAAGATGGCTTGTCCTTAGGGTCCACTGCAGATTGATGGAGACAGAAAGATGTCTCTGCATTTCAAATTACAATTCAGTACCATGAATGACTCATGACTCTTAAATTGCCACTGGCTTATTTCACAGAAACACAGCACCATCATGATTAAATAGCAATTCTGTGAGATGAAGGTGCCTTCAAATATACAGAAAGATACATACCTCTCTTTGAAAAAGGAATATAAACAAGTCTAAATAGAAGATTCCACTGGGCCCTAAAAGAATCACCTGGACTTCTACCTTTATCACAGCATATCTTGTTTTCATGCAGTTTTCTACCCAAATGTTCTTCTGAAATACCAGTGACTAAGGCCTCTGGATGCTCATACTGCTGCTGATTAATTCCACGGTAGGTTGTAGGAAAAGGTGAAGTATTCAAACTTTGATACCCTGCACGTTTTATTTAGAAAGGTACCAAGGACAAAGTCAGGTGGACAAGCAGATATTTCCTGAGCTCCTCACTGGGTAGTCGGGATGTGGCTCCATACAATAAAGAGTCTCTGGTCTTGAGGCCCACGCAGTTCAGCTGGAAGCACACATCTGCGAAGCAGAGGCCCAGCTACAGGGTAAAGCCATTAGTCATCCAGGACTCAGGCATGTCTGGGCCTTGCACTGGTGTGGCAGATGACCAGGGGATATTTTTATAAAGGAGTTTTCCTCCTGAGAAAAAAAAAATGTCCCAGAAAAACAGCAAGTCTAGTACACAAAGCTGGTGCAACAGGCTGGCACATGAATAGAAAAATGACCTGAAGCACAGCATCTGTGCCTCGCTCCACCTTTGGTAAGGACTCAGGCTAGAGGCAGAGGACATCAGGAGAACACAAAGTGGCCCAGTGCTGGGCCTCTGGGTGACACCACTTAAGTTCAGGTCCCAGCACTGACAATTACTATTAATATCCTCCGCTCCTATGCTTCTCAGACTGTGGTACACACCTAGCTGCTAGTCATTGTATGGTCCCCAACCAGCAACATCAGCATTGCCTGGAAGCTTGCTAGAAATGCAGAGTCTCTGGCCCCACGCTGAACCTCCTAAATCAACATCTACATTTTCATTAGATTCCCCAGGTGGTTCACATACACAGCAAATATGAGAAATATTGGTAAAGAATATGATTTAGGGCAAGATAAATAAGGATTTCAAAATCTTTCACGTAAGGTATTTTTAATGTATATTGGAAAACAGCCAGGACAGTTGACTCATGAGTCCATGGATATTATTTCTGCAAATAATTCTAAGGAAGAAAGGTGAATCAATTTAAAGAAAAGTATGAAGGCAAGATGCACATCCTCCCCATTGTATCAAACACAAAGTGAAAAAGAGAATGATGAGGGAGGGGACAAAAAGATCAAAGCAGGGCTCAAAAACAAGATGAACGTCTCCATGGACCAGAACACAGAGCAGTGAGCAAGACTGAAGCGAGGACATGCTGGGTTCTCGACATAAAGCAGGTATAGCAGTGGTCCTGGGGGTGCATCTCCTGCAGAGAACAGGAACTAAAAGTGCTCCCATGAGAGAGCAGCTGGGCCACATTCACTGATTAACACCAAAGTCTGTAATGGAGTACCCTGGATCCAGAAAGGAGCTCAAAATAAACTGCTGACAACCACTGATGCGGCTATGGCTTAAAACCAGTCATTGGCCTAGGGAGGTGAGAGAAGAGAGACTCACCCCTGCAGACAGCAAATAAGCCAGACCCCAGATGGTTCAGTAACTGAATATTCCCAGTATCACTGGAAGAAGCAGGAGTCCCCAAATGCTTACAAAAGACCAGACCTGAAGGCTATTATAAAATCACTAGGCAGAGAAGCGTGGAACCAAAAAGGAAACAAAAAAGCAAAACCAAACCAAAAACCTTCCACTGAAAATGAACTAACAAATGAAACTCGAAAATACACACAGAAATTAAATGATGAGAAACAGCCAACCAAAGCCAATAACTGGAACATTACTTCATTCCGAGATTAAATTAATTTTGTTGAACAGTCTGACAAAAGTTTAAAACAAGTATGTTTAGGGCACTCAGAGCAATCAGTAAGAATAATATTTACTTTCACAAAGGCGGAAGTAGTGGCAATACACTTTGAAATAAAAACATGCAGAACTAAAAAAGAACGGACGGACAGGCAAAACACCAATTAAAAATCTTGGAAGTGAAAAATACAATAATTATAATTCTTAAAAATATCAACAAAGGGTATGAACTCTAGACTGGACATAGTTAAAAAGAAAATTAAAGAACTGGAAGCCAGCACGGAAGAATTCACCCAAAAGTAGGCCAGTGACTGAGATTTTAAAATATGAAAAAGCAATTGAGAGACAAGGAGGAACCTCTCAAGACTGAGAGGTTCCAAAAGACATCTAAAGGGAACACCAGAAGTAGAGAATAAAGGAAATTGGAGGAGAAGCATTGAAAATATTTTAATTTTTCAAATATTCACAAGGTGTAAAATTAAAAGATATAGAAAGTAGAGTCCCTTCCCCATCCATTCAGTTCTCCTCCCTGGAGTCAACTAGTATCACCAGTTTCTTGTATATATTTTCAGAGAGATCCTATATGTATAAAAACAAGTATGTGAATGATAAAAATCTACATACATTCTTCTGCAATTTGTCTTTGAGATATAATTTATATACAACAACATTCATATTTTAAGTATACAGGTTGATGAGTTTTGACATACGTATACACCCATGTAACCACCAACACCCCAGAACATTCCCTTGTGACCGTTTCAGTAAATCTCCTCCATTCCACCACCACATGCTTCAGGCAACCACTGGTCTGATTTCTATCACTATAGGATAGTTTTTCTTCTTCACTGAAGAGAATCATACAACATGTAATCTTTTGTGTCTCACTTCCCTCATTCAATATGAGGTCTGTGAGATTTGTTCATGTTGATGTATCACTATACTTGTTCCTTTTTACCGCTGAGTGCTATTCCATCATAGATGGATGGAATGGTGTATGGTATATTGTATATGGTATATTCAAACCATAACTTCCTTAACCATTCACCTGTTGATGGACAATGGGGTTGTTTCCAGTTGGGGTGATAATGAATAAAGCTGTTATGAACATTCAAGTACAAGTCTTTGTGTGGACATATGTTTTCAACATTCTTGGGTAAATACCTAGAAGTGGGTTTGCAGGGTCAATTGGTAAATGTAAGAACGTAGTAAGAAATTGCCAAACTCGTTTCCAAAGAAGTTGCCTTCCCACCAGAAATGTTTGACGGTTCCAGTTACTTCACATCCTTATCATCACTTAGTATCATCAATCTTTTTAATTTTAGCCATCTTGGTGTTTGTGAAGTGGTATTGCATTGTGGCCTTAATTTTCATTTCCCTATTGATTAACAAAATTGAGTATCTTTTCATGTGTGCTTTGCCATCTGTAATATCTTCTTTGGTGAAATGTTTGTTCAAATCTTTTGCCTATTTTTTAGTTGAGTTGTTTCATTTTTGGTTGTACAGCTCTTCATGTATTCTGAATACAAGTCAAATAATCTGCTTAAATACTTCCACAATGGTAAACATGTAGATTATTTCCTGTCCTTTGCTATTACAAACAATGAGGCAAATAATAATAACCTTGTTCATATAGCAGTTCACATATATGGGAGTATGACTGTATGGCAAATTCACAGAAGTAGAATTGATGGATCAAAAGGTACTTGCATCTGCAGTGTAACAGATATTGCCAAATGGCCTGGCATAAAGACTGTACCAATTTATGTTCACGCCACTCTTTATCTTTGATAATCTGATTCCTGAGAATATTGTATCTAAGGGTAGTTTCATTTCCATTTCTCATACTATGAGCAAGTTTAAATACTTTTTCATGAGCCATTTGTATTTCCTTTTATGTGAACTACTTTTTTAGTCTTTATCAAATTTTCTGTTAAGTTGCTAACCTTTTACTTATTGATTTGTTAAAGCTCTTACATACCAGTGAAATTAGCTCTCTGCTTATGAAATGAGTTGTAAATACTTTTCAGTTTTTTATTTGCCTTTTAATTTTGCTTTTGGTATTTTTACTGTGTAGAAATTTTATATTTATATGTAATCAAATTAATCATTCCTTCTTTTATGACATCCTTACTCCAGGATTTTTTACATAATTTTTTAAATTTAATTTTATTTATTTTTTATACAGCAGGTTCTTATTAGTTATCTATTTTATACATATTAGTGTATATATGTAAATCCCAATCTCCCAATTCATCCCACCACTACCACCATTCCCCCCTTGGTGTCCATACATTTGTTCTCTATATCTGTGTCTCTTTTTCTGCCTTGCAAACTGGTTCATCTGTACCATTTTTCTAGATTCCACATATATGTGTTAATATACAATATTTGTTTTTCTCTTTCTGACTTACTTAATTCTGTATGACAGTCTCTGGGTCCATCCACGTCTCTACAAATGATCCAATTTCATTCCTTTTTACGGCTGAGTAATATTCCATTGTATATATGCACCACATCTTCTTTATCCATTCATCTGTCGGTGGGCATTTAGGTTGCTTCCATGACCTGGCTATTGTAAATAGTGCTGCAATGAACATTGGGGTGCCTGTGTCTTTTGGAATTATGGTTTTCTCTGGGTATATGCCCAGGAGTGGGATTGCTGGGTCATATGGTAATTTTATTTTTAATTTTTTAGGGAACCTCCATACTGTTCTTCATAGTGGCTGTATCAATTTACATTCCCACCAATAGTACAAGAGGGTTCCCTTTTCTCCACACCCTCTACAGCATTTGTTGTTTGTAGATTTTCTGATGATGCCCACTCTAACCGGTGTGAGGTGATACCTCATTGTGCTTTTGATTTGCACTTCTCTAATATTAGTGATGTTGAGCAGCTTTTCATGTGCTTCTTGGCCATCTGTATGTCTTCTTTGGAGAAATGTCTATTTAGATCTCTGCCCATTGTTTGACTGGGTTGTTTGTTTTCTTAATATTGAGCTGCATGAGCTGTTTATATATTTTGTAGATTAATCCTTTGTCCGTTGATTTGTTTGCAAATATTTTCTCCCATTCTGAGGGTTGTCTTTTGGTCTTGTTTATAGTTTCCTTTGCTGTGCAAAAGGTTTTACGTATCATTAGGTCCCATTTGTTTATTTTTGTTTTTATTTCCACTACTCTAGGAGGTGGGTCAAAAAAGATCTTGCTGTGATTTATGTCAAAGAGTGTTCTTCCTATGTTTCCCTCTAAGAGTTATATAGTGTCCGGTCTTACATTTAGGTCTTTAATACATTTTGAGTTTATTTTTGTGTATGGTGTTAGGGATCATTTTAATTTCATTCTTTTACATGTAGCTGTCCAGTTTTCCCAGCACCACTTATTGAAAAGGCTGTCTTTTCTCCATTGTATATCCTTGCCTCCTTTGTCATAGACTAGTTGACCATAGGTGCGTGGGTTTATCTCTGGGCTTTCTATCCTGTTCCATTGATCTATATTTCTGTTTTTGTGTCAGTACTATATTGTCTTGATTACTGTAGCTTTGAGTATAATCTGAAGTCAGGGAGTCTGATTCCTCCAGCTTCATTTTTTTCCGTCAAGATTGCTTTGGCTATTCAGGGTCATTTGTGTCTCCATACAAATTTTAAGATTTTTTGTTCTAGTTCTGTAAAAAATGCCACTGGTAATTTGATAGGGATTGCACTGAATCTGTAGATTGCTTTGGGAAGTATAGTCACTTTCACAATATTGATTCTTCCAATCCAAGAACATGATATATCTCTCCATCTGTTTGTGTCATCTTTGATTTCTTTCATCAGTGTCTTATAGTTTTCTGAGTACAGGTCTTTTACCTCCTTAGGTAGGTTTATTCCCAGATATTTTATTCTTTTTGTTACAATGGTGAATGGGATTGTTCCTTAATTACTCTTTTTGATATTTTGTTATTAGTGTATAGGAATGCAACAGATTTCTGTGCATTAATTTTGTATCCTGTAACATTACCAAATTCATTGATTAGCTCTAGTAGTTTTCTGGTAGCATCTTTAGGATTATCTATATATAGTATCATGTCATCTGCAAACAGTGACAGTTTTGACTTCTTCTTTTCCAATTTGTGTTCCTTTTATTACTTTTTCTTCTCTGTTGCCATGACTAGGACTTCCAAAACTATGTTGAATAATAGTGGCGAGATTGGACATCCTTGTCTTGTTCCTGATCTTAGAGGAAATGATTTCAGATTTTCACCAATGAGAATGATGTTTGCTGTGGGTGTGTCATACATGGCCTTTATTATGTTGAGGTAGGTTCCCTCTATGCCTACTTTCTGGAGAGTTTTCATCATAAATCGGTATTGAATGTTGTCAAAAGCTTTTTCTGCATCTATTGAGATGATCATATGGTTATTCTTCAATTTGTTAACATGGTGTATCATATTGATTGATTTGCATATACTGAAGAATCCTTGCATCCCTGGGATAAATCCCACTTGATCATGGTGTAAGATCCTTTTAACGTGTTGTAGGATTCTGTTTGCTAGTATTCTGTTGAGGATTTTAGCATCTATATTCATCAGTGATGTTGGTCTGTAATTTTCTTTTTTTGTAGTATTTTTGTCTGGTTTTGGTATCAAGTTGATGGTGGCCTCATAGAATGAGTTTGGGAGTGTTCCTTCCTCTGCAATTTTTTGGAAGAGTCTGAGAAGGATAGGTGTTAGCTCTTCTCTAAATGTTTGACTGAATTCACGTGTGAAGCCATCTGGTCCTGGACTTTGGTTTGTTGGAAGATTTTTAATCACAGTTTCAAGTTCATTACTTGTGATTACTCTATTCATATTTTCTATTTCTTCCTGGTTCAGTCTTGGAAGCTTGTGCTTTTCTAAGGATTTGTCCATTTTTTCCAGGTTGTCCATTTAATTGGCATAGAGTTGCTTATAGTTGTCTCTTAGGATGCTTTGTATTTCTGCGGTGTCCACTGTAATTTCTCCTTTTTCATTTCTAATTTTATTGATTTCAGTCCTCTCCCTCTTTTTCTTGATGAGTCTGGCTAAAGTTTTATCAATTTTGTTTATCTTCTCAACGAACCAGCTTTTAGTTTTATTGATCTTTACTATTGTTTTCTTTGTTCCTTTTTCATTTATTTATGCTCTGATCTTGTTTTTTTAAATTTATTTATTTATTTATTTTTGGCTGCATTGGGTCTTTGTTGCTGCGCGCGAGCTTTCTCTAGTTGTGGCTAGTGGGGGTTACTCTTCGTTGCAGTGCGCAGGCTTCCCATTGCAGTGGCTTCTCTTGTTGCAGAGCGTGGGCTCTAGGCATGCAGGCTTCAGTAGCTGTAGCACACGGGCTCAGTAGTTGTGGCTCACGGGCTCTAGAGCGCAGGCTCAGTAGTTGTGGCACACATGCTTAGTTGCTCTGCATCACATGGGATCTTCCCAGACCAGGGCTTGAACCTGTGTCCTCTGCATTGGCAGGTGGATTCTTAACCACTGTGCCACCAGGGAAGACCCTCTGCTCTATCTTTATGATTTCTCTCCTTCTACTAACTTTTGGCTTTGTTTGTTCTTCTTTCTCTAGTTCCTTTGGGTGTAAGGTTAGATTGTTTGAGATTTTTCTTGTTTCTTGAAGTAGGATTGTATTGCTATAAACTTCCCTCTAACACTGCTTTTGCTGCATCCCATAAGTTTTGGATTGTCACGTTTTTGTTGTCATTTGTCTCTAGGTATTTTTTGATTTCCTCTTTGATTTCTTCAGTGATCTCTTGGTTATTTACTAACGTATTGTTTAGCCTGCATGTGTTTGTGTTTTTTATGTTTTTTCCTTATAATTTATTTCTAATCTCATAGCGTTGTGGTCAGAAAAGATGCTTCATATGATTTCAATTTTCTTAAATGTACCAAGTCTTGATCTGTGATGTGATCTATCCTGCAGAATGTTCCATGTGCACTTGAGAAGAAAGGGTAATCTGCTGTTTTTGGATGGAATGTCCTATAAATATCAATTAATCTGGTCTATTGTGTCATTTAAAGCTTGTGTTTCCTTATTAATTTTCTGTTTGGATGATCTGTCCATTGGTGTAAGTGAGGTGTTAAAGTCCCCCACTATTATTGTGTTTCTGTTGATTTCCTCTTTTATAGCTGTTAGCATTTGCCTTATGTATTGAGGTGCTCCTATGATGGGTGCATATATATTTATAATTGTTATATCTTCTTCTTGGGTTGATCCCTTGATCATTATGTAGTGTCCTTCCTTGTCTCTTGTAACATTCTTTATTTTAAAGTCTATTTTATCTGACATGAGTATTGCCACTCCAGCTTTCTTTTGATATCCATTTGCATGGAATATCTTTTTCCATCCCCTCACTTTCAGTCTGTATGTGTCCCTAGATCTGAAGTGGGTCTCTTGTAGACAGCATATATATGGATCTTGTTTTTGTATCCATTCAGCAAGCCTGTGTCATTTGGTTGGAGCATTTAATCCATTCACATTTAAGGTAATTATCGATATGTATGTTCCTATTACCATTTACTTAATCGTTTTGAGTTTGTTTTTGTAGGTCCTTTTCTTCTCTTGTGTCTCCTCCCACGTAGAGAAGTTCCTTTAGCATTTCTTGTAGAGATGTTTTTGTGGTGCTGAATTCTCTTAGCTTTTGCTTGTCTCTAAAGCTTTTGATTTCTCTGTCGAATCTGAATGAGGTCCTTGCCTGGTAGCGTAATCTTGATTGTAGGTTCTTCCCTTTCATCACTTTATTTTTATTTTTATTTTTTTGCAGTATGAGGGCCTCTCACTGTTGTGGCCTCTCCCGTTGCGGAGTACAGGCTCTGGACGCGCAGACCCAGCGGCCATGGCTCACGGGCCCAGCTGCTCCGCGGCATGTGGGATCTTCCCGGACCGAGGCACGAACCCGTGTCCCCTGCATCGGCAGGCGGACTCTCAACCACTGCACCACCAGGGAAGCCCCCTTTCATCACTTTAAATATATCGTGCCACTCCCTTCTGACTTGCAGAGTTTCTGCTGAGAAATCAGCTGTTAACCTTATGGGAGTTCCCTGGTATGTTGTCATTTTTCCCTTGTTACTTTTAATAATTTTTCTTTGTCTTTGATTTTTGTCAATTTGATTACTATGTGTCTCGGCATGTTTCTCTTTGGGTTTATCCTGCCTTGGACTCTCTGTGCTTCCTGGACTTGGGTGGCTATTTCCTTTCCCATGTTAGGGAAGTTTTCGACTGTAATCTCTGCAAATATTTTCTCGGATCCTTTCTCTCTCTCTTCTCCTTCTGGGACCCCTATAACGAGAATGTTGGTGCATTTAATGTTGTCCCAGAGGTCTCTTAGGCTGTCTTCATTTCTTTTCATTCCTTTTTCTTTATTCTATTCTGCAGCTGTGAATTCCACCATTCTGTCTTCCAGGTCACTTACCTGTTCTTCTGCCTCAGTTATTCTGCTACTGATTCCTTCTAGTGTATTTTTCACTTCAGTTATTGTATTGTTCATCTGTTTGTTAGTTCTTTAATTCTTCTAGGTGTTTGTTCCTTAATTCTTCTAGGTATTTGTTAAACATTTCCTGCATCTGCTCGATCTTTGCCTCCATTCTTTTTTCCGAGGTCCTGGATCATCTTCACTATCATTATTCTGAATTGTTTTTTGGAAGGTTGCCTATCTCCACTTCATTTAGTTGTTTTTCTGGGGTTTTATCTTGTTCCTCCCTCTGGTACATAGTCCTCTGCCTTTACATTTTGTCTGTCTTTCTGTGAATGTGATTTTTGCTCCACAGGCTGCAGGATTGTAGTTTTTCTTGCTTCTGCTGTCTGCCCTCTGATGGATGAGGCTATCAAAGAGGCTTGTGCAAGCTTCCTGATGGGAGGGACTGGTGGTGGGTAGAGCTGGGTGTTGCTCTGCTGGGCAGAGCTCAGTAAAACTTTAATCCGCTTGTCTGTTGATGGGTGGGGCTGGGTTCCCTCCCTGTTGGTTGTTTGGCCTGAGGCAAACCAGCACTGGAGCCTACAGGCCCTTTGGTGGGGCTAATGGTAGACTCTGGGAGGGCTCACACCAAGGAGTACTTCCCAGAACTTCTGCTGCCAGTGTCCTTGTTCCCACAGTGAGCCACAGCCACCCCCCCACACCTCTGCAGGAGACCCTCCAACACCTGCAGGTTGGTCTGGTTCAGTGTCCTATGGGGTCACTGCTCCTTCCCCGTGGGTCCTGATGCGCACACTACTTTGTGTGTGCCCTCCAAGAGTGGACTCCGTTTCCCCCAGACCTGTCAAGGTCCTGCAATCAAATCGCGCTAGCCTTCAAAGTCTGATTCTCTGGGAATTCCTCCTCCCCTTGCCAGACCCCCAGGTTGGGAAGCCTGATATGGGGCTCAGAACCTTCACACCAGTGGGTGGACTTCTGTGGTATAATTGTTCTCCAGTTTGTGAGTCACCCACCCAGCAGTTATGGGATTTGATTTTATTGTGATTGCACCCCTCCTACCATCTCATTGCGGCTTCTCCTCTGCCTTTGGATGCAGGGTATCTTTTTTGGTGAGTTCCAGTGTTTTCCTGTCGATGACTGTTCAGCAATTAGTTGTGATTCCAGCGCTCTCGCAAGAAGGAGTGAGTGCATATCCTTCTACTCTGTCATCTTGAACCAGTCACCCCCTACACAATTTTTAAAGTTACTTTCCATTTACAATTATTACAAAATATTGGTTATATTCCCCACATTGTACAATACATCCTTGAGCCTATCTTACTCCCAGTAGTTGTACCTCCTACTCCCCTACCCTTATATCACCCCTCCCACCCACTGGTAATCACTAGTTTGTTCTCTGTATCTCTGAGTCTGTTTCATTTTTGCTATATTCTAGTTTGTTGTATTTTTTATTTTCCACATATAAGTGATATCATACAGTATTTGTCTTTCTCAGTCTGATTTATTTCACTTAGCAAAATGCCCTCCAAGGTCAGCCATGTTGCTGCAAATGGCAAAATTTCATTTGTTCTTATGGCTAAGTAGTATTCCAGTGTGTGTGTGTGTGTGTGTGTGTGTGTGTGTGTGTATAAATATATATAACATATCTTCTTTATCCATTCATCTGTTGATGAACACTTAGACTGCTTCCTTATCTTGGCAATTGTAAATAATGCTGCTATGAACAATGGGGTGCATGTATCTTTTTGAATTAGTGGGTTTTTTTTCCGAATATAACCAGGAGTGGAATTCCTTCCAAATTGGAAAGGAAGAAGTAAAACTGTCACTGTTTGCAGGTTACATGATACTATATGTAGAAAATCCTAAAGATGCCACCAGAAAACTATTAAAGTTCATCAGTGAATTCAGTAAAGCTGCAGGACATAAAATTAATATACAAAAATCAGTTGCATTTCTATACACTAACAATGACGTATCAGAAAGAGAAATTAAGGAAACAATACCACTGTAGCAAAAAGAATAAAATACCTAAGAATAAAACTACCTAAAGAGGCAAAAGACCTGTACTCCAAAAACTGTAAGACACAAACAGATGGAAAAATATGCTGTGTTCTTGGATTGGAAGAATCAATATTGTTAAAATGGCCATACTACCCAAGGCAGTCTACAGATTCAATGCAATTCCTATCAAAATACCAAAGGCATTTTTCACAGAAATAAAACATAAAATTTTTAAATATATATGGAGACACAAAACCCCAAATAGCCAAAACAATCTTGAGAAAGAACAGAGCTGGAAGAATCACACTCCCCAACTTCAGACTATACTACAAAGTTACTGTAATCAAAACAGTATGATACTGGCACAAAAACAGACACGTAGATCAATAGAACAAGATAGAGAGCCCAGAAATAAAGCCACACACTTATGGTCAATTAATCTGTGACAAAGGAGGCAAGAATATACAAAGGAGTAAAGACTGCTCTTTCTAGCCAGCACCGAGTGTTTGGCATCTCTCGGGACAACTGGCACAAGTGCCACAAGACTGGGGGCAAGAGAAAGCCCTACCACAAGAAGCAGAAGTATGTGCTGGGACACCCCACTGACACCAAGGTTGACCCCCCACTGCATACACACAGTCTGTGGGTGGGGAGGCAACAGGAAGTACCAGGCCTTGAGGCTGGATGTAGGGAACTTCTTCTGGGGCTCGGAATGTTGTACGTGCAAGACAAGGATAACTGATGTTGTCTACAATGCATCCAACCACGAACTGTTCTGTACCAAGACCCTGGTAAAGAACTGCATCATGCTCATTGACAGCACACCATACGGACAGTGGCACAAGTCCCACTATGCACTGCCCCTGGGCTACAAGAAGGGGGCCAAGATGACTCCTGAGGAGGAAGAGATATTAAACAAAAAACAATCAAAAAAATTCAGAAGAAATATGATGGAAAGAAAAAGGATGCCAAAATCAGCAGTCTTCTAGAGGAGCAGTTCCAGCAGGGCAAGGTTCTTGCATGCATCGCTTCAAGACCAGGCCAGTGTGGCCGAGTAGACGGCTATGTGCTAGAGGGAAAGGAGCTGGAATTCTATCTGAGGAAAATCAAGGCCTGGAAAATCAAATAAATCCTCCTCCCTCCTATCTTAGCTTGTGTAATGAATGTGTTTATTGTTCTGAAAAAAAAAAAAAGATTCTACCAGCAATTTTACTGGGATCATGTTAAATGAATAAATTAACATAAGAAAGATTAAATCATTATGATGATGAGTCCTTCTACCCAAGAACATGTTATGCTTTTGAATTTGTTCAAGTGTTATTTTAAATTCTTAAAGTTTCCTTCTTATAGATCTTGCACATGTCTTAAGTTTATTTTTATCTTTTTTTTGTTGCTTTTGTAAATGGTGTCTTCTCTGCCTTTATATATTCTGGTTATTCATGAAAGTGTATGTTTTTAATTTTTGTACACTGCACTCAAACAGTTCCTTAAATTCTCTTATTGTTTGATAGTTTTTCATTAGATTCTCTTGAGTTTTCCAGTATGCAATCATATTATCTACCAATAATGAGTGCTCCAATAATAATAATACATATGCATATAATAATAACAATTTTTACCTCCTTCTTCCTAAATTTTACCCCTAAGATTCTTTCTCTTTTCTAATTGTGTTAACTATTATCTTAGGAACTGTGTTAAATAACCGTGACTATACACTGTACAATTTTATTTATATAACAGTCTTGAAATGACAAAATTATAGAAATGGAAAACAGATAAGTGGTTATCAGGGGCTAGGGAAAGAGGTGGAGAAAAGGAAGGTAGGTGTGGCTATAAAAAGGTAACATGGGGGCTTCCCTGGTGGCGCAGTGGTTGGGAGTCCGCCTGCCTATGCAGGGGACACGGGTTCGTGCCCCGGTCCGGGAAGATCCCACATGCCACGGAGCGGCTGGGCCTGTGAGCCATGGCCGCTGAGCCTGTGCGTCCGGAGCCTGTGCTGCACAACGGAAGAGGCCATAACAGTGAGAGGCCCGCGAACCGCAGGAAAAAAAAAAAGTTAACATGATCCCAACAGTACTAGAAATCGTCTGTATCTGAACTGTATCATTGTCAATATACTGGCTGTGATATCATACTATAGGTTTGCCATTGGGAAAAGGGACATGGAATCTCTGTATTATTTCTTACAACTGCATGCAAATCTATAATTATCTCAAAATAAGATTTTTTTTTAAAAGAGCTCTAATCCAGTTTTTTTTAATGATAATGACAGGTATCCTTATTTTTCCCCGACTTTAATAAGGATATTTTCATTGTTTCAACATTAATCGTGATGCCAACTGATATAACAAAGATGCAATTAATCCAAATATATCAGCAATCACGATAAATACAAATGGATTAAATTCACATACATAGATGTATTATAGAAGTATCCATCCATTCCTTTCCATTGAGTTTTTTAAAAATCTGCAGAGACAACAGTCAAATGCAAATGTAATATTTGTACAAATGAGAGAGGGCAAGTGTGGCAAAATATTAACAATTGATGAATTTCAGTGATGAATATATGAGAGTTCATTGTATTATTCTTATTCTTCCAACGTTTATGTTTACATCTTTTCAAAAGAAAATATAAAAATTTTAAAGAGGTAAACTAAAACTCCAGATAATAGCAATGTGGGGCTCATATTCAATGGGTAGTTAAGTTGCTAGGATCCTTGTTGTGTTTAGGAGGAATATAGAAATACTGACTAATTTGATACGTTGTTTTAAATTTTTATAGTTAATAATATACATTTAAAATTTAAGGGTAACCAAGACGAATTTTAAAAAAATAGCCCAATTTAAAAGAATTGAAATTTGTCCAATATGCCAGTAATCACAATAAAGGTAAGTGAATTAAACACACCTGTTTAAAGACAGACTCTCAGATTGGATTTAAAAATACAGTCCAGGCCTATACTTAATATGTCACTCTTACAGGCTACACATAAACTGAAACTATATCCAAAAAATATAAAAATAAAGGACTCTAGAATATCATTTAATATAAAACGTATTTCCCCCCCGCTAAAAAAAAAAGCTGGTATGGCAGAGCTAACAGCAGACAAAACAGAATTTAAGGCAAAGAAGGTTTCTAGACATAAAAAGTGACATAACTTACACACATGGTCCGATATTCTTCCTGAAAGAATCTTATCATTTTCCATTTCCAGCAGCAAAGTGTGAACAGTATTCCCAACAAGCATTTCAATGTAGGGCAGTATCAACATGTTGTTTATATTTGCAAACTCGATAAGCGAGAAGAAAAAGGAATCTTTTTGTAGTTTAATTTCAAAGCTCATATTCTCTTAAACACAGCACCAAGCATACAACAGATGTTTTGCAATTAATAGCGGGCTGGCTGCCCAGGAAAGCAGAAACTGGCATTCCTTTCAGAGTCCAAGCGGGCACTCAGCCTCGGGGGCAACGTCCTGGGCGAGGGAGGACCTGCCCCCCCAGGGCTGAACAAGCAAGAAGTCAGCTGCACCTGCATCACCTGACCAGCTGCCCCAACCCCCATGGTCTACATCTGCTCTGAAATAACTCTCAGCAGCTTATTTCACTTCTATACAGCACAGGATTTACTTTCTATACAATCACCACAAAGCTGTTCAGTGCCCTGAGGAGGCAAACAAGAACAGTTCTTCTATGACCAAGTCTGAACGACCAATTCCCTTCAATTTCACACAAAACTTTCATTAAAAACTCTTGACTAGAATTAGGTGCAGTTAGCAATTTCCAAAGAAATTGCCAATATATTTTCCCTGGAAACAAAGAGAAAAAAGAAAACATTTCTATAAAATTTAGTAAAAACTTACTGAAATTGTTAATAAAAATTCTTTGAATTTACAATCAAATGACAAATTGACGCCAGGCACTCTGCTGAAGGCTTTCACACTGTGTTCTCTGACCCAATTCTCAGAAACAATCCATTTAGGTGGTATCATAATATCCCCATTTTACTGACAGTCAAACTGAGCGTCAGAAAGGTTAAATGACTTGCCCAATGCCAAAAACCAACAAGAGCACCCATGCCTCAAACCTAGAGTAATGAGCTCACAGAGGTAAGCTCTAATGCAGTCAGTCCTGTTATTCATATTATCTCCAGCATGGTTATGACTGAAAATAATAATTCTCATTAACCAGCCTGGATCATTTAGGATACTCTGTGTAATAAAGTCTTCAGAAGAAAGCAACCATTATGATTAATATGAGCAGAAATCTCAGATTCGATATTTCTAGTCATGTTCTGGAAAAATTCTTATGCATAGTTACAGCAACAAGCACTTCAGCCAAGAGAAGACAGTTAATCATTCCAAATAATGCTGGACCCAGGTGATATTATTCCCTGACAGACTGGGCTTCTCGTGCACACACTTTTGCTGATACAGCTGCTCTCACTTGATGCTCTAGAAAGGTTTTCTGATTTACGGCTTGAAGTTGAAATTACCGAAGAGTTTTAAAAGCAGTAAGAAAGCCACATGCATTTTACTGTCACCATCTCAAAATTCTGCCTTTCATTTTTGCCTACATTTTTTTCCTGAGTTGCTGGAATGTACATATGGCTAAAGAGAAGAAGAAAAATAACTCCTTAAAATGGAAAACATCGCAAAACTATATGTGATATTTTAAAGTCATGAAGTGAAAACAAAACAACAAAACCCCTTTGGTCTCTATGGTCACTTGCAGGAAAAATAAGTGAAGGAGGCAAGGCAAACACACTGACATTTTTTAGTGTGTTTTTCCCATTTGTTTTCCCTGCCAGAGCGCTACATCGTATTTACCAGGGTCTGTACACATGCAGAGAAATGAAAACAGACCTTGCCTCCTGCAGGCCAGAAATGAGGTTTCCTTTTATCTGGCACCACGTAGCTTCTAGCTAGAAGCATGTTCCTAATGGAAGCAATCACTCACCAATGGCTTTAGATTTTGTTGTTTTTGTTTTAAAGGATTCACCCAAAAAATCTCTATGAAAGAATACCAGTATCTTTTCGATTTTCAGCAAGGGACTCTTTTTTAAGCGACAAATACATACTTGGCAATTCTGAGCCAGATCACTTTCACTATTTATGGGGTTCTTTCCTCCATTTTTTTTTTATTATGGTAAAAATCACGCAACATAAAATTACCATCTTAATCATTTTTAAGTGTCATTATTAGTGTTTTCAATAAAATAATAGCCCTAAGAATATAAAAAATCCTTTAAAACATTTATCCCTTTTAAGTATCACTGTAAATATTTCTGCTGTCTCAGGAGCAGTGTTGTAAAAGGCATCATGCTTCAGCTACAGCATAAAGGTTCGCCCACTGCAGCTCCCATGGAGTTAATTAAACAAGCACAATTCAGGTGCCTACCTGGTTATCTGAAAATACGTTTTTCATATGAAATGTGGCACAGATAAATTATATCCACAGATCATTTTTCAAAGTCAATTTTATCCTCACATTTTCCAAATCTTTGGCTAAAATATTATCCAATAAAAGCAAAATGGCTTTGTGTTTTTCACCTCTTTTCTCTACTCAGTCTTTTCTTTGAAGAATGGGGGTGGAGGGCCAGGATGTAAAGAGCATTAAGGGGGAGCAGCAAGACTCCTAAATGAACACAAGGAATCAGTAGTTAGCTCTTTGAATAACCTAGAGTTGACATGCTAAAAGGGTCAAGCCTGTAATTTTCAGCTACAAAAAACATGTCTATGAAGGTAACATGCAGCAAAAACAAAACAATATTCTGAAAAAATGCTCTCACTTCTTTGGGTTCTGTTCAAAGATTTTACGCAAAAACCCCTATACGTGTTTCATTAAGGCTCCTAACTATTAAATGCTAGTTACTCTGAATGGCAAGTCAAAATACAAATCAAAATAAATACAAAATTCAAAACACATGTTAAAAGAACACCAAATTCTTTGAAGTTGTTCTTGAAGAAGTTCCTGTTGTCCAATTAAAGGAAGTTTTTGTTTTCTGTTTTTGGATTTTTTTTTTTAAAAGGAAGAAGAGGAGGAGGAAGGGGAGGAGGGGGAGGGGGAGCAAAAAGAACAGTGCAGAGGAAAAGTCTTTTTATTAAAGATCAAGCAGCCAACTCAGATTTAAAATTGAGTTCCATGTACACTGTATCTCAGGAACACCCATTCTGGCATGTCCTAAATTACATGTCATCTCTGGCTGGGAATAATAGGCCAAGATAGGCCAAGCCCAAGAAGAGCTGGTAATCAAAGGCAAGACAACTACACTCAGGAGAATTTCTCTAGTATCTACCTACAGAATGCAATTAGTCACATCTAAAAATTGCTTTCAAAACATGCAGTTCAAAGACTGAGTTTCCTTTTGCTATCCATTCACAATAAAATATTTGTAGAGATTTGACGTCTTTTGACATAATTATATCAGTTGCAATACATATAATGTCCATTCAATTTTACAAAGTACATTTTAATCAAAGCTACATGTATCTTCTGACCTTTAAGAGACTCAAAATCATTGTTACAACAGTGAGAAACAAGCGATCTCTTATCAAACACAAACCTGGTTCTGATTACTTTTTGTATTTGAAGCTGACATAAGTAGTTTGCTCTGTCTGGAAATTTAAAATCAATTCCCAAATGGAAATGGTACTCTTGAGCCCACACCAGAGTAAGTTTCTTACTCTCCTTGCCCAGTCTTGGTCAAAACCTTAGCACTACTCAACAGCAACTAAAATCTTGAAATCAATTTAAAATCTCTATCCTTGCCCAAACGTTATATCTACAGAGCTGACTCAATAAATAATGATAAGTGATCAGTAAGGTTAAAACTGGACCTTCAACTATCCATTCCTTGGTTTGCATTAAAAAAAAAAAAATCTTATGAGTTTGTTCACTTTAACTATGAAATCAAATGAAAAATCTGACCTTGTGATGCCCAAATTCATTCAAAATGGTTCTCAGTTTTCTGGTGTTGCTATATGGTTTTCGGGCAGCAACAGCTGGATGGGAGTCCCGCCAGTCGACGGACAAGCGGTGATACCAAAAACGCTCACTCTCCAGAACATGAGCTGATTTAACAGTAGGATCAAAACGATGCACTTCACATCCATCATTGGCCATGCTGACCTCAAAATGGGTATCATCACTTCCCAGCCTGTAAAGAAAGAGGATGAAAATCAACAACAAAAAAATATATGGAGCAAAAGTGTTGTATTGACAAAAATGACAGTGCCAAGGTCAATTTTCTTAGTCATATCAAGCCTTCTCCTGTTTTAACACATGGCTTGTTGTACACATTCCATAAACCTTCCTTCACAAAAAGCATTAAAGCTAAAAGCTTCTGGATAAAAGAAAGGAGAGAAATTATGTGCTAAATGCAGACCAGAGAACCACATGTTCAAACATGTAGAAGCGTATCAAATTGATTTTTTTAAAAAAGATATAAATTATAGTAGCAATGAAACAAAGAAGACTATCTAGTCGTCTTAAGAGATTTTCTCAGAATATGTCAAAAATATAAGTCTGAGCAACAGTTCCCTTAGGGAGAGGTGCATGGCTATGGCGCTGTGCATGCAGTTTGAGTTAAAGACAACAGCTGTTTTCTTAAGAACGGAGTGCATTTTAAATAGTACAGTTAAAGAAAAAAGGCAGACGTATGTGGTTCTACTGGATCTAGTACTCAAGAAGCAAGAGGTATATCACCTAAATTCACATCAGCAGGGGGTAGAAATCATGAATTAGTTGTACTTAAGTACCCAGTTAGGTAACACATATTGTGGAATATTCATAGTTACAAATTTTTAATTTACTCATAAATATTCCTTACTTGGTGATATAAGATTCATAACTTTGATTAAAGCATCATTTTGAATGAAAAAACATGAAATTAACCGAGAAGATGATTTTTTTTTAAAAAAAGGTGATTATGACTTTTCTGCCCCAAATACTATAATTAGATGTGCTTAAAGATACCAAAATCCCAGAGTATCTATAATGCATTGGCCAAACCTGAACCCAGGGCAGAAATGCTTCATCCTCTTAGACTCTACTATTACAGACTATTTTATAATTTGGAAATATACAAGCTTATTGGGTAACAATTTAGTTAACTAAAGTAAGTCTTCACTACAGAGATCTTCCACCTAAACATTCTTAATATTCTGTTTGCCTTGTTCTCTCCCTTCACTCCCACTACATTCTTTTAATCTCACCGGACCCATGTCATGTTAGCCCTCTGCTATTCTTCAGCTGTAATTCTCTTGACACTTTTGGCTAGAAAAAGATTCAGCACTCTTCTCACAAACATTCCCATTCCTTCTACCCAAGAGATCCTGTTTCCTATTTTCAACCTCCTATTGAACCCACACAGCTCAGACCATTGTAATCTCTATCCAAGCTTTCCCCCAATTTGTTCATTATCTAATCTGGTGTTGCAGATTGACTTGCTGGCCCTAACTCTTCACCCCTTCATCCACACTACTGCCATGCTCATCACGTATGGAGTGTCCTTTCCTGTCCCTTGATTTTTTGGCTTGGCTATGTGACTTGCTTTTTGGAAGAAAGGGACATGATACCAGTCCTGATCCTAGGCTTCGAGCACTTCAAGAATGAACAATGGTTCACTCTTTTGTACTATTATTGTGACAAAAACATACCCTGGATAGCTTGCTGGTCTCAGGCAACTAAAAGACATGAGGAGCAGAGGTGTCCCAGACAATCCACTGGCCTTCTATGAAACACGCAGCTGCCCTTAGCCACCTCAGCCTGAAGTAAAGTCTCTCAGCTGAGCCTGACGTGGATCAACTGAAGCTCAGCTGATCTGCAGACATGTGAGCAACAATAAATAATGGTTTTAAGCTACTGAGTTTTAGAGTGACTTGTTACATAGCAACAGCTAACTGATAAACCTGGCATTAAATGTATATCTAAGAGTTGCAGTAGACGCTGCAAAGCACTTTTTAGTACACAGATTTATTTCTTTATAGATCAGAATGTTATAGAACTCACCTGTCCCAAGAGATTTTTCACTTAATTGAATTTGTTGAAATTTAGGGAATTCCCTGGCAGTCTAATAGTCAGGACTCCACACTTTCACTGCAAGGGCCTGGGTTTGATCCCTGGTCGGGGAACTAAGATCTCGCAAGCCGTGTGTCATGGCCAAAAAAAAAAGAGTTTTTTGAAATTTAGATGAGCAAAACCTGTGTTATCATGGAAACATGGAACCCAGTGGAAAAATGGCAGTCCTGTAGCTTTACTAAGAGAACAAAACACTAGTCAAATAAGTACTCATTAAATATAATTTCCATATAAATTTTCTATGTAAAAAAGTGAATGATTTCTCCATGAATTTTCAAAATATAATTTCAAGAAAACACTTTCCACTGTAAAACATGTATGTATTTTAATCAAGCCCTCAGAAATTTTTAAGAATTAACCACATAACAGCTGTGTAACTAGTTTTTTTAGTAAGGCACTATATTATGTATTGATATGTTTCAATTTAAACTAGCTTCTTACAATTAAAAAAATAACAAACACACTTAGAAAAAGTTAAAGTTGTATATAAGTATATAAAACAAAAAGTTTCCTACCATGAGAATTTTAGCCATCAATTTCCAGAGATAATCAGTTAGCAATTTTTTGTGTATCCTTCCAGAGATTTTCTACACATGTACAAGGATTCTCTATTAGAAATATCGTAAGTACACATACACATATATAAGTTAATCATTAGATGAAGGGGAACTATTCTGTATGATACACTAAATAACATGAAACTACTGAAATTTGTAAATTTTCTGTTATGCTTTTACTAAACAAAATCCATTTAATCTAAATGTATAATATGTACTGTATTGGAAAGTAATAAACTACATTTATTTAATCAAGGTCTGTAATTCTTACTTTCATTTATTCAAAATGGTATTGCTACTTCTTCACACTTAGTTTAAATTAGTCAAGTTTGTGGTAGGTGTAAAAAGCAACAGGAAGAACAAATTTAATATACGTAAGTGTTGCAAAAAGTGGCCCAAAGGGGTAAAATCAGGACTCAAATCCAATCCAGGTAGTTCCAAAGCATGGGCTCTTTACACTCTACCTCACTGCAAGTAAGGGTAGGACACAGAATCATGGAAGGAATATTTGTGAACTTAGGGATCTAGGAAACTGTCAGCTACTAGATAGTAAAGCTCCATGAAGTAAAGGGCTGTGTCAATCTTGCTTATTTCTATATCCCTAGTGCTGAGGAGATAGATGAATGATGACAGACAAACCCACAAAATGCTGCACTAAGTAAAAGAAAACTATTAGGTAGGGTCTGGAATTCCCAGAATATACAGTACAATATCCAACACAGCATGGAATGGGCTACATTTCACTGACTTATTCATGTTTATTAATAAATATTTACAGAGCACTTTATATGTTCAAGGCAGTACCCTAGACACCAGAGACAGATAAATTAAACATGATCCTTGATCTGAAGAAACTCAGAAGTAGTAAAGAAGAAAGATCTTTGAACAAATAACTACAATAAATTAAGTAAAAGAAAATTCTTTTTATAGCAAAAATCTATTTAGTCTATAAGGAAACTATTTTCTGCACTTATTTAACTGGAAAGAGAATTCGCTGTAGAAAATTTTACTTTATAGAAATTATCTGTCTATCTGTATCTATATATATACATATATATAGATCATGATCATATGGCTTTTACCTCAAAGTCTAAGACAGTTGTTCCAGTTCCTGCCATCACAACTGCATTCCAGCCATCAAGAAAAGTAAAAAGGGAGGTGAAGGTCACATCCTTTCCTCCTAGGTGCATGGCCTAGAAATTGCACACATCACTTGCACTCATATCACATTGCTCAAAGTTAGTCATATGGCCACTTGTAGCTGCAAGGAAGGCTAGAATATGCAATCTTTGGCAAGGTGGCCACGTGCCCTGCTAAACTCAGGAGTTCCGTTACCAAAGAAGAATGGAAGAATGAATACTGGGGGACAATTAGCAATTTCTACTATAACCCATTTCTGAAATAGTTAAGCTGTTAATACATATATTCAAAGGTATAAGCCTTCATGAAGACTGTAACCTATCCTTCTATGTGGCAGAGAGATAAATTATATAACTCATGCTTATAAATATTACGTTGTATATGTTAATGGAGAGGTTTGAGATCACAAAAACTCTTCAGTACAGAAAGGTCATCAAATCTGAGGGATTTGTTGAAGAAATAGGAAGGGGGCAGATAACAGGACTAAACAGCCAAAGGTAGTAGAATAACAGAGTAACCATTTTTGCCCTCCTCTCCTGATGTCTCAGAAAGCAACAACTAGGATCCCTAAGTGTGGGTGTGCAGGATGTGCACTAAACAACTCTAGGGGGCACCACGCCTAATCACTATAATGATTATGCAGCAGATAAGTAAAGGTTCTTGAGAGAGCAAATGTCTTTCCCATGTTGTATAAAAGTGTCCCTTGAAGTAGCTACAGTGCTGGCAACTGCATCCCCTTTAGTGTTACTGAAGAGTAGAAGGGATGGATGTGGCACTGTTTCAAGTCCTTGGTTATTCTTTTAAAATATTTCCAAGAGTATTGAGGTGACTATCCTTTATGTTCCCTAAGAAGCAAAAGCTCAGAGTATAAACACATGAAGAGATGCTCAAGATCGTTAGCCAGTAGGGAGAAACAAAATAAAACTATAATGAGATACCATTTCACATCTACTAGGATGGCTATAATCAAAAAGACCAATAATAGTAAGTGTTGATGACAATGTGGAGAAATTGAAACCCTCATACATTGCTGGTGGGAACATAAAATGGTATATAACCAAGAGAAATGAAAACATATGTCCACACAAAAACTCATACATGACTGTTCATAATAATATTATTCATAGTAGCCAAAAAAGTGGAAACAACCCAAATGTCTATCAGCTGATGAATGAATAAATAAAATGTGGTATACCCATACAATGGAATATTATTTGGCAGTAAAAAGAAATGAAGTACTGATACATATTACAACACGGATGAACCCTGAAAGTATTATGCTAAGTGAAAAAGCTAGTCAAAACACCACATATTATATGCTTTCATTTATCTGAAGTGTCCAGAATAGGTGAATCTATAGAGACAGAAAGTAGATTAGTGGTTGCCTAGGACTGGGAGACAAAGAGCTGAAAGAGGGTTGGAGGGAATTGAGAGTCAGTGCTACTGGGTACAGGCCTTCTTTCTTGCGGTGATGATAATGTTCTAAAATTGACTGTGGTGACTAAAAACCATTGAACTGTACCCTTTAAATGGATGAATTGTGTGTTATGTGAATTATACCTCAATTTAAAGCTGTTTAAAAAAATAAAATCAGAGCAGATACAGGGAAAGTTTTTAACTCTCATCACTGAAGACAGAAAGGTTGGAAGAAGTAAGACAATTAGTGTTTTTCCCAGGAGGAGTTTCAGTCGTCCATTCCTCATCCTAGCAGGAACCAGAGAATCTGGCCAAATAATTACCTAGATCTGTAAACTGCCAACTACTAGAGAAGGAGAAATAGGTTTTCCAAAGCATAAATGACATTGAAGAGTGGATTAAAATATTTTATAATTATTAATTTTTATTAAATAACATTGCATAAAACGACAAGACTTCATCTAAAATATATTCTTAACAGGGATGATATCACACCTAAGCAGGCAAAAATTGATTCTTGAGGGCCAAAAAAAATCTTCTTGTTTTTATGTCTAAAGCATAGATAATACATATGTTACATAAATAGATATACGGTGTATCTATAGTATTAAAATTTCATGGGGAGAGTGATTAGGAAAAAAATTGTCTAAAAAGGGTCCTTGGGTCCATGATTTTCTGATTCCTCATTCATATAGAATATGAGCTCCTGGGCTTCCCTGGTGGTGCAGTGGTTGAGAGTCCACCTGCCGATGCAGGGGACGCAGGTTTGTGCCCTGGTCCGGGAAGATACCACATGCCGCGGAGCGGCTTGGCCCGTGAGCCATGGCCGCTGAGCCTGCGCGTCCAGAGCCTGTGCTCCGCAACGGTAAAGGCCACAACAGTGAGAGGCCCGCGTACCGCAAAAAAAAAAAAAGAATATGAGCTCCTGCTGTGCTAATTAAACTATTGAAAGATAAAAATTTTGGCTCTGAAGCTCATTCATTCCTCTTGAAATGCTCAGGGCAACCAGAAGTCCCAGATTTTCTGCCTAAGATATTGGCTCTTGTTGCCTAACCATGTATCAGTATCAAATTTTCTTCTGTCTCACATTGAGAATCTGTCTTCAAACCAAGTGGTATTAACATGTCAGAGAACTAAAGGAGAGATGAAAAAGATTTCCCTATGTATTATCCCTTCTCAAGTTTTCTCTTCTATTCCCACTCCTACCCCTGAAATATAATCTTTGACATGAAGGATAAAAAGATGATTTTCCCAATGCACTTTAGCTACCACCCTCATCCCCACCCCATCTCCCCACCATCACCCCTCCACCTCACACACAAAAAGACTTTCAGGGCAGGCCCCATCTAAAGTCATGCAGTAGACAAAATATCATCATGTGAACCCACATCCTCTCCTCCTATCTCTTCTCTTTCTCTTTCTCCGTAACATAACCTTCCTTTTCAGTGCCTTCCCCTATCTTAATTGGTCTATTCTATCCCGTTTCAAAATTGAAAAGGAGCTTCTTTAAATTTTCAACTGAACTTTACTCAGAGTATACTCTCCTAGAAAAAGGTCTTTTACATTAACTACAGAATAAAAAGCTTTGATTCTTAGTAAAGAAATTTCAGACATCAGAGAGAAGGTAGAGGTGACGGCTGCTTCAGTTCTTGGGAGTGGAAGAAAGGTAGGACATGGATCAGAAGGAGGGCATTCAGCCTCTGCTTTCTGATCAGTATATCCTCAGATCCCTTCTTCCTCTCACCCCCAGAAGGCCACCACCCCTCCTCACTCCTCCGTTGCAGCTTCATTCATTATGCTCAGGATAGGAATGGCTGCCACAGCCCTGAGGTTTGGAGCACATACTGCCTGGATGTGGGTGCCCCGTGACCCACCTGCCACCTGCCCTCCCCACCCATCTCACAGCTATCCCAACACGCCTAAATGCTTGCACCTCAGGACCACCACTTCTTCCCTCAGCATCAATTGAGGTGTTGTCAGTTGGCTATTTACCTGCCCCTGAAGCAAGCAATTCACCTGAGAAGATTCTCAATCCTGAGTAACAGGACAATCAACACAAACATCCACAATCCAAAGCATCCTTTTTTAGGACATAAGAAATATTTTCTTTAGTTTCCAGTTTTCAATTAAGCATTGTTAGGTTTTAAATCAAATGTTGGCACTTAAAATCTATTCACTTCTTTTCCCAGTGGAATTCAACTGCTCCTATCTGCTCTTTACAAAGTTGATTTTGAATAGTGAACATTTAAATGAAAATAAGAAACTACCTTTTTACATGTAATAATCTGAAATCTCACAGCAGAACCACTTCATCTAATGGCTCTGAAGTATAAGGAAAGCAAAAAGGAACGTGAAAAATTTCCCCCAAAACAGCTTTCACAGTTTTGTTTTACACAGTTGTATGCTTTAAATGAAATTATTCCGGGGTGTAAAATATTAACCAAAACATAAAGGCAGTTTGGAGCAAGAAAACAGGACCAAGCTGAGATCTCTAATTTGCATGTAGTACTGTGCAATTATTTTTATGACCTATTTTCATACATTGTTAATATGATATAAAATAAACTTTCGACTCTCACAAGTTCCCATTCTTTATACAATCTTGCATCATAGCTGGTGGGTTCCCAGAAAAAGAGCTCTGTTCTAATCAACTGGCTGAGCAACTCATTTCCTAATCTTCAGGCTCCTAGTTTAAACCATGGCAGAACCAGCTTCCCTCTTTAGTCTTCTTGCCTCAAGCAATCTTTATGTAGCAAATATATATTTAGTGCCTACCGTGTACCACGCTCCACTGATAATATACCATGGCTCTTCATTTAACCCATAGAAGAATGTGTCCATTATCCTGAAACTTATTTCAAACTTGTTGTTTTTGCTTTTGTTTTAATCCACAATGACTCTAAGAATTCTTGTTTGGTGAAGTTTGACAACGGTCGTGATCCTCCGTGCGTTAGCACCTTTTGGTGGGTCTCCACAGCACCCAAAAATCAGCTCTGAACCCTTATCATTTAGGATTCTGGGTGGCAGCTGTCACTCATGAGCCTGAATGTAAATCATAGAGGAGATGAAACCTATCGGTGAGGAACAAGCAGAGGACACTTGTGAGGGTCCCCAGTATTTTGTAAAGGACTCCAGGGATCTTGCCTGAGAATCTAACCACACAGCTTCTAGAGTCGATGCAACAGAGTATTCCAAACAAAAATAACCCTCTCCTACCTTTTTTTTGAGACACATATAATCTGAAAATTCTCGGGACTGTTTATATGAATACTGATGCGTTTCGTGTATTTTTTATATAATCTCATTATTTTATATTCACCCTTTTACAAAAAGTCCTCTATATCTATGCATACATTTAGGTCATTTTCAGCCTGAATAACTGAATATCAATAACTTCCCACAGTTTTGACAAAATCTCATTATTTTCATAGGAGTTCCCTCTTCTTTCTTTTTACAGTGTAAAAGTACACACAGATTTACCATTGGCATTGAACATAAAATAAACATAAAAATCCAACAGTGGCCATTTGTCTTGGGTCACTCATCATAACTGAGCATAAAATTTCTAACATACTCACTGTTCCTTTTTTTTCTAGGTGCATTCTTAATACTTTTCTGTTTCTAATAAGAATGCTCTAATTCTAGCTGAGAATCATCGGCTTCACCAAGAGGATCATCATCATGCTGAAAATGGAAGTTGTCAACTTACTACCAACAGAATGGGAGAGAAAGTGGCCCTGGCCACTGGTGCTCTGCAAGTGCCCACAGTTACATAACAGAGAGATGAGTCTGAAATGATGGCAGGAGAAGAAGCATAGCACCCATTATACCCTGCAACCATTCATAATTTGTGTTGCTGAAAAAGCGTTGGCTGCCTGCAGGAGCGTTTTTTGTTTTCTGCTGTAAAATGTACTTACCCTAAAGAATAGAGGCGGCACTGCTTGTTGCGAATTTGATGACCTAAGCCAAACCTGTCATCAAGACAGACAGACCAGGGCTTTTTTGAAGGGCTGGAGTCAGTAGCCAGGCTGTCTGTGCTCACGTGATCACACGCAATCTGTAAGGATTGGAAATCAATGTGAATAATTTAAAGCACCGGGTGATAGATGGTAGGTAGAGATTTAACTGCTTTCCCAGCCCCTGAAAACCGTAACGGGAGAGTTATGTCCTTCTCCACTGATAACTACTCCCCTCCCCAGGGAATCACAAGACTGCTGTAAAATGTTTGGAGGAATTCCAAATACTAGATTATAAGTAACCTCGTGGAGACTAGAGGCAGGTTTGAAGGGAAGTTAAGAACTGCTATAGCCTTGTGCATGGAGTATACAGGGGAGAACAAATCAGGAGCAAGGAAGGCAGGGAGGAAAAGTCAGGAAAGCTCTACAGAGGTATGTCAGTCTTGGAGGAGGAACAGAAGTTGACTAAGAGGCTGAGACCAAGAAGGGCATTCCAGACATGGAGAACAGCGCTCCCAAACCACAGAGGTCTGTTACCCACAGCATTCCTATTAGAAATTGTGAGATATGACCAAGAGCATAGATCTTTGAAGGATACAAGATTATCTACTCTTTATCTCAGGCAGATACGGTTGGGCCACCATGGTCTGACCAAGCATGTGTTAACCAAGGTAAACAGCATGGGGTCAAGTGAGACTAATGCATAGTTCCTACTAACAAAACAGTACTCTCTGGGTTACACTGGTCCACTGAAATTCCTCCTGGGGGGAAAGGACAAGAGCCCCAGCCAGGAAGGAGGTTTTCCAGAGCTAGCCAAAGCAACTCTCTTAACTCATCCATCAAAATTAGATAAGAAAACCAAAAGGAACACGTATCTAAGTCAAGTGGAAGGAAGCCAGTCTCTAATTTCAAATGCACATTAAGTAAACATACTTAGTGAGGAATTCTGACTTGTGTTGGAGGCTGGCACTGTGTGCACAACTGAGGCTGTTGGAACCAAAGAAAACAAGTTCTGTGGCCAAGGTATTTATCTTACTGAGCAACAGTATTTCCGCCTAATCCCTCAAAACTCTCACAGTCGTCATGATGCTCCATGAATCATGCAGCAGCTTTTGCTGTCACATCACAGACAACAGACCACTCCAGATGCAAAGGATGTTTTGAGGTTCATTGCTTTAATGCATTAGAAAACATAACAGGACAATTTTCTTCTTAAGAAGGTACTCCAGACTTGCCCAATCCTTTTATTTAACTGATTTTCCAAAATGTTAATCTGAAAAGAGCATATTACATGGAGCCAGCATCTCCCTTATTCTTGCTGTAATCTAGGGCTGGCCTGGCAAAATTATCCTGGCACTATCTATCAGTGACTGAGAGAGAGCCTTCTGCTAGAATCTGGACATTTTATAGGAAAGCTTAAAAAGTGAAATCCTAAATATTTATCTGTTCTTTTCTTTTGATGAAATAAAAACTCACATTTTAAGGCAAGAAAAATTTAAACATGAAATTTTATAACCCACCACACGCCTTGTATGTGCAGACATCTTTGGTGAACTTTATGTACAATGCAAATACATCTTTCCCCTTAAAGATAAGAGACTGGTGCAGAACAGACTGGGTCAGATGACCTGGGGAGATACTGGGCCTCAACTAATGGAAATTCTTAGCTTAAATACTTACTTAGGACCTTATTAATGTTACTAGCTGTATTACTTGCAGTCTGCCTATTTTGCAAGATAACTGTTTCTTGTAGTACTACCATATGTGTGATGGAGCCTTCAATAAAATTAATGATGATTAGATGACTTGAAACAACTGACCAAATATATAGTCCTGTAAGATCAAAGATTGTAATAGTGTAATTTTGGACATGAGAAGCAACAAGAGCAAGCATTTCCTAGACCATAACAGACTAGAAAGACAGATGGTCCAGAGGCTTTTGACTATACTTAACAGGGCCAAGTCCAGTAATAGCACATTAAGTAGCCTATCAATGAAATCCTTGACTGACCTGGGAATGAGCATTCCTAGTGCCGTGAGACAAATTGATCATGAAATGCCTCCCAAGCCTTGGTCAGAATTAAGACCAAAAGGGAGGGGATTGTAGAATAAAGAATGTTGCCCACCACCTAGTTCTATAAGAATCTCATTAGCCACTGCAGTCACTGACCTACAGTACACCCTGAAAGGAATTCAGGGCAAAAATCAGGATGAGACATTCTGTGCTCTGGAAAAACTGGCAGAATAGGCCTTCAGATAGTTAGATATTTTCAGGGGAAAATGTATGAATCCTGTTTCTTGCATCTGCCCATACTTAGAAAAGCACTATAACTATTAACTAAGATACCTGTTCCTTGCTATTAATAGTAACTTTCTACCAAGATGTGTTACTGATTGCATGGACCCCTTTGTCAAAATCATGTATCTACTAACCTCCCCGCTAACCTCCTCAGAACAGTCCTCAGAGCTGAGAGACCATCTCCCAGGTAATAATCCTCAGTTTGGCCTGAATAAAATTTTCCATTTCTTTCTCAGATTCACTATTGATTAATTTTTGTCAACATCCTCAACCCAGTATCTTGCTCTCAATACTTCTCTATCCACAACCATGGTTTAAAGAAAAAAGTGATAATAGAAAATGGAACTGAATCTTCTCTCAAGCAACTAGTACAGAACACACTTATTAACTGGATCCATCAACATGTTAATTTGTATAATTCATTTCCTACGATTCTCCCACAAATAAATGGAAATTATGCCTCTGCCTGCCCACTTCTTGCCTCCACTCACCCACCCAAAGGAGAAGCTGCTAATCTAATTAGTCAAAGCTCAATGTTCATCTGGCTGGTTTTCACTAGTAGGTAGATTATGATGCCTTCAACCTTCACTGGAACTTGGTTCCACGCCCTGGCTCCTGCAGGCAGTTAGTTAAGCCCAGGCAGTTTGGTGGGCCCCAAAGACGTGCCTGGATCTCGTAAGACTGAACCTTTTGTTCTAGGGCAGCTTCCTGGGGGTATTTTTATTAAAGTGGTATGATGATTTATTTATTTATTAAAATGGTATGATGATTTGCTATTGTTTCTTTGTATGTACTCTCCCTAAGAGCCTGCAAAAGACAGATCAGGAGACTGACATTCGCAGGTACTTGTTCATGGAACCCTCCCAACACCATTTAAACCTAACTCTAGCCTCTCCCACTGCGTTTCTCAAGGTGTGGCCCACCTACATTCTGATGGATGTGGGAGTACCTAAAAATGCAAATTCTTGAGTCCCACTCCATTCTATAAAATCAGAATCTTTGAGGCCGATGCACGTGAACATGCATTTTAATAAGCTCCCCCAGGTGACTGTTACGCAGGTGGTCCTGTGAGTTTCCAGGCAGCCTTTTGTAAAGTCCCACTGAAATGTTCCAGCCTGGCCTCACCTGTGCCTTAGCAAATTAAGGGAAGAGGCTACACTTGGGCCAGAGCTTTCAACTGAAAACAGCAGCCTCTCCAACCTCACCCCTAGCAAAGGGCCAGAGAGGCGGCCCCTACAATTAGCCAGAGGCCCCCAAGAGTCCGCTAAGTCAAGATAGAGGGCTTTGAGGTTCAGCTGCTCCTCCACTGAACCTTGAGGAGTGGGGTTTTATTCTATTAAAGTTAACACTTTAAGCATTTCTTCTTCTTCCACAGACTTCATCTTGCACAGATATCCCTACTGGAAAAACATTCTTTTCCATTCAATCTCTGCTAATGTTCCCCTTTCCTCTCCTAGCTCAAAAATAGAACACAGAAGTTTTTCCATTTTAACCATTTATTAACCATCTCATTAATATACATTAGCTTTTGAAAACAACTAGGAGTAAGGACTCAGTAAAATTCAGCTCCTAAAAATTAATTAAATATTGATTTTTCAAACTTTCTTGTTAAGATTTATGGCCAGGGCTTCAATGAACTCTCTTGTGAGCAAAATCAGCGAGGGCAGTAACTCCTAGCTAAGTTCTAACTTAGGTAATTATGGGTTTTTTTCTCCCTCTCTCTAATTCCCCTTGTAATTTTAGCCATATAAACAGAATTAAGCCTGGACAAAGGAAATAGACTCCAGGAAAAAGTGTTTTCTGAAATGCTTTTTAGTTATTTAACTTGAAGGGATCTAATTTATTTTCATTTCATTTTGTATCCCAAAAGCCTGAACAGCATTTCTGCCAACCCATAAGTAGAATCTGGCAAAGGGAGGCCTTAAATTTTGGGGACTTGGCAAGAATTACTTCAATAATCAAACTGTATGTTAATGAAATACATTATTTTGAAAGGTAAAATATCAATGAAAGAGTTGTATTTTTGTTGCTTTTATCCCGGTTTGTGTGTGTGTGCATGTGTGTAGCAGTAAATATAATAGAAACTTCTTGTAAAAAAGTTTGTAAAATTTGTAAAATCTGAATCTCTAGATCCATAGGTTCTTATGTCATTCTTACAATCAGTTAGATGGGTAGATGATTAGATAGATAGATAGATAGACTGACTTTAAAACGTATTTTTTCTTTTTAAAACAGCAACTGTTGCTTAGATTAATTTCATACTGCAAGCCATGCTTCCTGAAGGCATATGGTTCGGGGGTTGCCATAAAAAGCTGGATCTGGAGCCTTCCTTTAGAACAGAGCACTGGGTTTATGATTTAACTGTTTCTTGTTAGCAGCAGTGTATCGTGTACTCCAGAACTCAGAGATGTAACCATGGCCTTTCACATTAGAAAACAATACCTAGTAAAACTGAGCTTGATGTTATGCCCACTCTACCCAAATACCTTGCTCTGTGCTTCTGTTCCCAAGCTCCTTTGGCCTGGGGAAGTTTACCCACCCCATCTGTCCACCCTGTTAGAGAACACACAGCTCTCTTGCATCCTAGCCATTCACCACTGTGGGCCGGGGGTTGGGGGGCGGTATTTAATTCAGGTTTGACATCCCAGCCAGTGCCTAGCACAGCGTCATACACAGAGCAGGTACTCAACAAATGCCTGCTGAATTGAGGAATGAATAAATCAACTGATAAACATATCAAATGCTAGGACTTGCTGTACAAGCTTGAACACGGATTTGAGGGAAATATATATATATATATATAAAAGCAGTGTAAGAGGATGGAGGTGGAATTTGCTTAAGTACCTACAGAGGGTTTTTTTTTCCCTTGCCCATTATGACTCACTACTGCTAACTGTGAAAATTTTAGGTAATAGTGACTCTAATATTCTGCCAGCTTTGCAGGCTTTCATTGTCAAGATGAGTTCTAAATGAGGCATAAGCTCCCAAAGCAGCCGAAAACTCTGCATTACATAGAGAGGGGGAGGGAGCACTGGTCAGTAGGATTCTGATTAAACCAGTTAGTGTCATCTCTGAAGAGCTCCCACCTGCTGGTCTAGTGACTCAGAAGCACACAAAAGCACAGGACTTTAACTGGGTAAAATGACCTCTGATTGCAAAGCAATTGTGAGGTCTGGAACTTTATCTTGTTCTTTCTAGAGGATGAAAAAATCTTCTAGCGAGCTTTAACAAGCAACTCTCTATTATTATACTCATCAAGCTGAATAATAATTATATGTCCATTTATCTACCTTCCCGACTAGTTTGTTAGCCACTTGAGGGCAGAGACTGTATTCCCAAGGCCTGTGCTCCTGGCACATAGTAGGTGCTCAGTAATACTTGGTTAATAACAATTCTACACTAGTCTTAACAAAGTACAGGCTCACGGAGCTGGGAGGAACCTTAGAAATAATTTGATACAATCTCTTCATTTTCAAGATCAGAACAGCCAGAGCCAAACAAGCAAAATAACTTGCCCAGGGTCACAACATTGAACTACATCACAGGATGCTTTTTTTAAAGAATTTTTTCCCTCTCAGCCCATAACTCATGGGAAAACTCCAAGAGGGGCTTGAAACAACACTTTCACGCCTCAAGAGCTTCTTCTAAGTTAACATGCCTTTTATAAGTTACAGAACATTAACCTAAAATACATATAAAATAGAATTTAGAGGCTTTCATGTGGTCAATTTATACTGGGGGGTGAAGCTCACAATTCTCAAATTGAACTCATAAATTTAACACCTCTCATTTTTCTCTAGGGCTTTTAAGGGCTTCTTATAGTCATAGTTAAGAGATCCACCTTCTTATTCTTCGTGTAAAACCAAACTATAAAATTAAAATTTCAGTATTTTAATTGTCTGTGTGAGCCCACCAAATTAATTTGCAGCAGCAAAATAAGACGAAATTATGTAAAGCACAGGGACCAATTTATCATCCCATTACTCATGATGAATTCAACAAGCTTTTACTTCCATGTCTAGGTGACAAACATTAAAATTCCTGGTTGTCTGACTGCATCATATGAGAAATGGGACTTTCTTTTACCCCTAAACTAGCCTTCTAAAATTCCAGAAATATATGCTCTCCCATGGATGAAAAACGGGCTTGGCCGCCAGTGAGGTTTGGGAGGGGAAGTGGGTTGCCAAGAGCGAGTGGGCCGAAGGGAGATCAAAAGACCCAGGGACCCCCAGTGCCATACCAGCTCCATAGTGCAGCCTCCTCAGCTGCAGCTTCACAGGCAGTCTGAGTTTCTAATTTACTAGCACCTCTCAGTTCAGGGCGAAGTTTCCCTCGGGCCTTGATTTTCTTTTCCGTCTCTCTTTCCTCAAGATCAGGCTACTTGAGAATGGAACCTCCTGATTAATGTGTCAAGAGCCATAGACTCTCCTTAAGGGAGGGTCTCTGCCTGCTCGGGTCGCCCGGGCAGGAGCTGCCACAATGTGTTAAGTCACTAATGAAGGCCAGTGCTCAGTAATGATTTAAAGTGCCTTAATAACAGAGAGTCTTCGGATTCAGTAGCTTCTCTTCCTGCTGCCTGCAAAGCCTCCTTTACTCTCTGGCCTAACGCATCCCTGTCTGCCAAGCTTCTGTGGCAGAAAAGCGAAAAGGCAGACTTCTCCAAATACAAAATGGAATTTGAACCTGCAGATGATGGTTTTGGTTTGTGACACACTGGACTGCCTACTCATGGGCACGAATCTGTCGCTTCACATGGTTTTCCAAAACAATTTTCTAAAGTGGATCTTTAAAACACATCGGGATGAATCATTAAAACATCTCAGGGTGACGATACTCCTGGAAGGGATAAGATGCCGAAGCAGATGGAAGGCATCTATTATATGCCTCTAAGTGAGTGAATATATTTAAGCAGCTAGGCATCAGAAACTCTATCAAGTCCCTATCAGGAGGCACTGAGAAACTCCCCAGCCTTCTTTAAAAGGGAGTAATTAGTGGGACTTCCCTGGTGGTCCAATGGTTAAGAATCCGCCTTCCAATGCAGGGGACTCGGGTCCAACCCCTGGTTGGGGAACTAAGATCCCACATGCCATGGGGCAACTAAGCCCGTGCGCCACAACTACAGAGCCCATGCACCACAACTAGAGAGAAGCCTGTGCACCGCAACTAAGACCCGACGCAGCCAAAAATAAATAAATAAATAAAAATTTTAAGGGGGCAATTAGCGTCTTTTACAGAGTCTCCATACCCACTTGTGCCTGAAACACAACCTGAATGGTGCTGATGTATCTCAGGAACCTCAAGGCTTCTTCATCCAGGGACCGAGCAGGGCCTGCCCAAGGCTGGAGGTCTATATGCCACCGGGGACCCTGTAAGGAGAAACCATAGGTCAGTGTGTAAGGTATCAGGAGCTTGGGATGGGGGTGGGCAGGATGCAGAGCATCAGGGAGGCAAGACTACTAGCCGCCTGCAAAACAAACACGCTGCACTTTGTGGCAGGGAGTTGGTTCGGAGCTGCTATAGGTAAGGCCACATCAATCACAGGGAGACAAATGAGGCCTGAGAAAGCCCGGCTACCAGATTAAGCAAGAGACTGCAAAAGCTAGAGGGGATGTCTGTTTCGAGCTTCTGATCAAAGGCAAACTCCACTCGACCCCGTCAGGCTCTCTCAGCTGCGGCTTTGTATTACCCGGAGCCGCTACCCGTTGTGGAGAAAACCTCCCCTGCCTACTATGGTTTCCAAGGCTTAGAGCTTCAGAAATAGGTGCCTCCGAGGGGCCAGTTTTGTTGTCATGGTCCCATAATGCCTGAATCCTCAGGGCGCTTGGGCACCTTCCCCCCGAGCAAGCGGGGGGCAGCACCCAGAGTTCTAGACCTCAGTGCACCTGTCATCTGGACCATGCACCTGCCAACAGTCCCTGGAGCTGGCACTACCACGGCTGGCAAGGGTGGCCTTCTAGCACTGTGAGACAACCTCCAGCTTTCAGCTGAGGACACGAGGAGCTCCCAGGAGCAGGGGGATCAGAACCCTAAGCCCCCTTTTACAGCAAGGGTAGAGTGGAGGAAGGGTTGGAGGAAAGTAGTGGTGATCTAGAAGAATAAAAAATGGGGACCCCTCCAATCAAAAGGAAGCACTAGTCATAAAATCCTTGCTAGAGCTCAAGTTCCCCGCCTACAGCTGTCACCACCTGGAAACCTCCGGAGGCTCACTGTGATCCCAAAGGCAGAGTACTGCCCAGAGTGTATGATGCGGAAGGGCAGGGGCCTGGGCAGGGAGAAGCCCCAGCAGCTGGCAGGGTGAACATCTAGCGTCAGGAAAGACTCTGGGGGTCTGGGCACAGGGGTTCCTGCAGAGTGGTTAAGATGGGCCCCTAAACCCCATTTTAAGGTGAGGAAAGGGGCAGGGGAGGGTTCTGGGGACAATATAAAGGGACTGTTCATGTACACACATTGTTCTTCAGTCACGTATTGCAATGGTCTGAACGTCTGTCTCCCACCCCAAATTCCTATGTTGAAATCCTAATGCCCAGTGTGATGATGTTAGGGGGTAGGACTTTGGGGAGGTGCTCATGTCATGAGGGTGGAGCCTTCATGAATGGAATTAGTGCTGTTTTAAAAGACTCCTCATAGCTCCCTAGGCCCTAACACCATGTGAGGACACAGAGAGAAGTCAGCCATCTGCAGCCCAGAAGAGGGCCCTCACCAGAACCCAACCACGCTGGCACACCAATCTTGAACGTCCAGCCTCCAGAACTGTGAGCAATAAATTTCTGGTGTTTGTAAGCCAGCCAGTCTGTGGTATTTTGTTATGGCAGCCAGAATAGCTTAAGACAGGTATTATGGCAAGAACTGTCTGTCACCCACAAAGAAATATCGAAACAGGCTAGCCCTGAGGCACTTTAGTACATTTATGGTTTTTTTGCCCCTAAATGGGGTGGCCTAGGTTACTTGAGGTTAAACGGAAAGCAAGGAAGAGCGGGGGGCAAGCAGGTTAGTCAGTGTGGAGCCAAGTGTGTGGGCTTGGGGAAGAAGAGTACACTCTGGCACGAGGGTCAGAGATAAATGCAGACACTCTGTAAGTGGTAAGGCGTTATTCCAGGTTAGGCATTATGAGACTCATATCACTGCACCAAGTCCCGAGAACCCACAGTCTTATTGGCTAGTCAGGTCTGCACTGCCTTATGGTGGCGGAGACCCCTGCAGTCCTCTGGACTGAAAAAACCCTCACTGATTTCCCACAGGCTGTCTTTTCCTCAGGAATCCTTAAGGCAGGGACAGTTTCATGGGCACGCAACCTGCACAGTCTTAGAAGGGCTTGTGCTCGGCTCAGTGCTGACACCCTTAATAATTTTTTAACAAGAGCCTCCACATTCTTATTCTGTGCTGAGCCCTGCAAATTATGTAGTCAGTCTGCCCTGAGGGGCACCTTTTTTTGGGAAACAGGCTTTTCGTATAGCTGTTCCTGTTCTGTGAAGGTTGAGTAGGCAAAGAGACTCCAGTCAGAGAGCCTGAGAACATTAAGTAATGTATCTTCCCAGTTAATGGCTCCCACCCCCTATTTCTTTGTTCCTTCTCTAAATTAGCTGTTGACTAGCATTCAGTCAAACAATACTTATTGAGCATCAGCCACCCTGTGCCAGGCACTGGTCGGCACACGTGGGAACAACACCTGGAGGCTCCTGGGAGGTGCTCACAGTCTGGTGGGGGAGACAGATACATACAAGATAAGTTTGACAGGGAAATGCTGAAACGTTAGGGAAAGTCATTCTTTCTGGGAAATTACTTAATTATGAAATCATAAATTATAGACACACTTTAGTACAAACACCTCTTAGTTTTGCTTGGTCACACTCCTTTTGCGTCTAATGACAAAGAGTGTCTTCCCAGGTTGCCGCTGCTGTCAGCACAGCAACACAATGCTGCATGCAAGCTTGTCCAGCCCTGGGGTTTAAAACTCCCCACATGATTGTCGTGGAACCCTGACAAGTACCCTGGCACCTGGCCCAGGAGCGTCTTGATGAAAATGATAAAGTTCCCACATTATGGTTTTCCTCTAAATCAGGGATCTGTAAACTTTTTCTGTAAGAGGTCAAACAGCAAATATTTTAGGCTTTGCAGGCCATACAGTTTCTGTTGCAATTCCTCACCGCCTGTTGCAGCTCAAAGACAGTAAGTAAACAAATGGTCAGGACTGTGTTCCAATAAAACTCCATTTACAAAAACAGCCAGCAGGCTGGATTGGGCCTGCAAGGCTGTAGTTTGCTGACCCCTGCTCTACTTGATTCTCATTTGGTTGTAGACCAGCCTAGAGGAGAGTGTTTACTTGAAATAATGCAAGAGACACAGATTATGATATCTAGGTTACAAACAACTTTGTCATCTGGGTGACTGGGGAAATATCGGCCAGGTCCCAGCAGGATACAGTGGGAAGAATTTAATAGAGAGACTATTTATAATACAAAGGTGTAGGCAGAGTTTAGGAAACAAATAAGGAGTAAAGCAATACCTGTGGCTGGTAGCACCAGGGAGCCCTTACAAACCCTGAGCCTGAAGGAGCAAGGAGGGGGAGGAATTTGTGGAACCCAGAGAGGGAAACTGCACGGAGAAGGTGTTTCATAGAAGAACACAGCCAATCCCATCACATCCAGCCCTATTACATACCCACCCTAACTGTCAAATCGAAGGGGAAGCTAGAGAAGAGGGAGGCTGTGGTTGGCCCACAGGTCAGCCTAGGGGGTGCAGAGCAGGAGGAGCAGGATGGAGAGTGGCTCTAGACAGGCAAGTGGAAGGCCTCCTGCACAGCATCTCTGGAAAGAGGCACTGAGACTTGACCAGGGAGTCATTCATTCATTCAGTGGCCATTTGTGCCTCGTGCCAGGCTCTGGGTTACAATTTAATATAGGACAGAGCTGTGTACACCAATACATGCAATGAAGTTCTGCAAGAGCTCTGACTGAAATCTCTACAGGGCACAAAGGGGTCACGGAGAGAAGTACCCAAGTACCACTCCAAAATAAATGCTAGAGAATCCAAATGTAGATTATAGGAAGCAGTCTCCAATGTGAGAAGTCCAAAACTCTCATTAAAGAGACAACTTAAAAACAGTAGAAGCACTTAACCTGGGCTAACACACGAAAGTAATGTCACAGATCAGTAACAGTGAATCCATACGGTGACTCAACATGACAAAACTATAATTATCTTAAGAATCCACAAGCAGTATCCATCTTGCTATCTGATATTTCAGTTTCACTGAGCATTGACCACGACAAAGCTAAACGCGACAGCTGGAATGGTGAATAACGTAAGTTGAGGGGCCTCAGGTGGGGATATAATAGAAATACACAGCAGACAGATGCCCTCAGAAGTGCTCTGGCTTAATGCTGTGGTTGAGCTGTTTAAAAAACATTTCACATAAAGTAATGTTCTCATCGGCATCAGTGTGACAGCAGTTTGTGATTATTTCCCCAAGGAAAGCACTAGCTTTTATCATCTCTTTCAATTATCACTTGTCTTGATTCTCTAGTGCACACATCAATATTTGCCCTTCAAAGATCCCACAAACAGAATGCTCTGAGCACCTTAAAATACCCATGGTTGGTGTTTACTAGTACAAGGCAAAAAAACCCATCTTTTTCTTTTAAAAAGATTTTATCATTATGATTTTACCCTCAAACAGTTCCCTAAAATGCCAGCGTCCACTATTAGCCATGTGGTCCAAATATCAAGTGGCCAGGGCAAGGCTACCCCCCTCACTCCCAGGAGGTGGGAAGGTAGATTCCCAGTCCCTTTTGTCACCCCCACTTCCTCTTCAGGTGGGTAAAGGAGCAGCTTAAGCAGAAGGTGGTGGAGGTACAGTCACTGGGGTCATTGGGGGCTGGTCTGTCTGTCCCTGGCAGGCTGGAGCTGAAGCGTCAAATGGAGCATACACAATGCGTTGCCACAGAGGAGCGGCCAGGCTCCTGAGCCCCTGCAGGGGCGGTGGGCAGGGGCGCGGGGCGTTGTCCAATTCCTTTGCAATCTGTGGTCCGGCCCCTACCTAAACCACCAGGCCAGTCGTTCAAAGGAGCCCCTCCCACAACAAAGACAGCCATCCCAGAAAAGGCAGGGTCCCAGGTTTCTGAGGAAAGGCAGCAGCCCCCACCCCTTTTCGTCTGTGAAGGATTCATCCTGCACTTCCTCCAGGAAACATGCGTTGCAAAGTGAACTGGTTTCTAACGAGGGGAAATGTTTTGATTATACAGAAAAAAATTCCAAAAATTAACACTAAGCAAAGGATTCTATACACAACTAACTCATGTTGTTTGGGGGTTATTTTGCAGACATCTGAGCATCTCTTCCCAAAGGGTAAAAAGTGATCGCTGAGTCAGCCCAAGTTGGTGCACAGAGATGATGGATCTGGCTCTAAAGACCGCAGCAAGCACAGCCGTGCGGCTTCCACATATTTTTATAATTTATGACTTCAGCATCAAATTTGTTTCTTGAAAAAAGAAAATGATTCTTTCAAGCCAGAGAAACTGAATTCCAAGATTTTACTAATAAAAGATAATGCAAAAAATAAAGCAATCTTTTAAAATACTCTTTTGCCTACCAGCCTATATGTATGCATATAATTGAAATATATTAACTCAAGACCATAAGCCCCAAGCAAAACTGGTTGCATTAAAAAATATGTATATATATATGTACACATATATATACACACACATATAAAAGCAGAGCCACCCATGACCTGAAAAGAGAATCATCGATTCTGCCTTGTGCAAAAGCTTTCTTTGCCTTGAAATTTGGAACAGCAGCTTCCTTCTTCAGAGGCCGTTTTCCCCACACCCATGAATGACCTCATGCAGGCCACACAGAAATTGTCCAATTAGCAACAGTTCCACCATCAGTTGTACAAGCAAGTTTTGTACATGCATGTTTTTTACTTTCTTTTAAAATAAGAACCAAAGAAGAAGTCTAATGGTCCCACTCCTCTGTGTTTCAATGCTACAGTTCTTTGGGGATGAAATTGTATGATAAGTGATTTAAATAATCAGTTTCTTTATTGTGATGGATAATTGGTAGAGTGTCTGGGATATTTTTACGATGTTTCAATACTCTCAAATGCTCATTCCCACAGCTACTAAGCTCTTGAATGGTTTTAGAACCAGCAATTTTCTGCTGGGAGAGACGGCTAACAATTGATTTTCTGTGCTGTGGTTGTGCCTGTGGAAAAGAACAAGGTTGTGAGTCCTTGACTCAAACTAAACAATACGCTGAGCCTGTGCGATGAGTTGATTTTGGGAAGCCTAAGCTTTCTAGAAAAAAAAAACAAACTCAAAACAAGCAAAATCTATTTATTTGGCAATTCTGCTGCAATTCTGTGCTAATTAAGAACATCTGTCAGTAGGCAGGAAACGATTGAAGGAAATTGTTTGCTCCTTTTTAGAAGGAGAAGGGGGGCTGTGGGAGTTGTTGGGGGAGGCGGAGGCACAAAATGGTACCTGGGCAGAGCATGAATCTAGGTAAGCACCACCACTGTCTTTCTGGAATGCCCTGAGATAACCACAGTTTCTAGGACTTCGCTCGAGTGGGATTAGGGGCTCCCAGAGTCTGTGGGTGGCAGCTCACATGTCTCTCCCCACCAGTCTCATGTAACAGGACTTTCTCTCAGAATCAGTCCTGCTTTGGAAAGAGCAGGGGTCAGTTACACACTTTATTGTAACACTTAAAATTCAGGTACCCCATGCAAAAATTTCATTAAAAAAATTATCTCAGTTTCAGTTCTGGGTAACATGGATAAGCACGCCCGCACCCTGTGTCTGGCACTGAATACGGCAATAAAACCTGGACAGAATGCAGAGGGCAGCCATCTGAGGAATCTGAAAAGTAAATACTGGCAGGCAGATTGAAGGCCAGAACTCAAAAGTACCAGGAACCAGCAGTGAGGTCACCACTGTTTTTCTCCTGGTATCCCCCTCAAGCCCCGACTCAGGCAGCCGCACACTGGATGTGGACATCATTGCAGACCGAGAGCTCCAGGAGAAGCCCTCAAGTTCAGGCTCAAGGAGGGAAGGGGTCTCCTAATGCTCAGAGAAAGCAGGGGGCTTCCCCATTTCCCTCTCTCCTTGCATTTCTTTTCCTTCATTCTAGCATCCCAACTCCCAGGCAATCCCACTGCAGTGGTGGAAGCCACAGCAGGAGTCCGCAAGCAACTAAAACTCTGAGGAAAGGGAAGTTTCTTCTCTGATCTGAGGTTGTGGCCCCAAACCCTGCTGGGTATTTTCTCTCTTCTCGGGCAGCTTGGCCTTGGACGTGGACATAGTCATGGGAAGGGTGCCATAAAACACAAGCAGAGCAAAGAGTAACTAAAGTCTAGCCTTTCCAGCCAGAGGTGCAGAAATGCAGGGAGCTAGATAATACGGTCAACCCTCGGTATCTGTGGATGCGGAATACTGGGGATACTGAGGGCCGAACGTACTATGCCATTGTATAAGAGACTGGAGCATCCACAGATTTTGGTATCAGTGCACGTGCTAAAAACAATCCCCTCCCCACCCCAGATACCTAGATACTTGCATCTGCACGTGCATCTGAACCATTAGCGTATCAAAAACTTTGAGAACCAAGCTAACAGACAGACTTCCACCAGGTGCCAGACTGGCCCCTGGTGTCATGCATGTGGGACAGATCTGAAGAACACTGCAAAGATTTTGAAAACAGAACTGATACTGAAACCATAATCCATAGAAGGCTGGCTGGAACTTAAGACCTGAACCCAACCAGGTCAAGTGCCTGTAGAAACAAATATATGGACATTATCTATAGTATTTAAACATGACTCAAGAGTCTCACGATATTACATACAAAATACCCAGGATATAACCCCAAACTACTCAGCATATGAAGAATCAGGAAAATCCCAATTGGTGTGGGGAAAAGACAATCAACATATGCCAATGACATGACACAGACACTGGAATTATTTGACAAAAACTTAAAACTTAAAAAGCAACTATTACAGAAATACTCCAAGAAGTAATAGTGTACACTCTTGAAACCAACAGAAACATAGAAAGTCTCAGCAAAGAAATAGGATATATAAAGAGCCAAATGGACATTTCAGACCTGAAAAATACAAGAAACAGATGGACTCAATAGCAGAACGAATAAAACACAAAAAAGAGTCAGTGAACTTGAAGATAGATCAGTAGAGAGTATCCAATCTGAACAACAGAGAGAAAACATTATTTGAAAAAGAAATGAGGGCTTCCCTGGTGGCACAGTGGTTAAGAATCCGCCTGCCAACGCAGGGGACACGGGTTCGAGCCCTGGTCCGGGAAGATGCCACACCACAACTAAGCCCGTGCGCCACAACTACTGAGCCTGTGCTCTAGAGCCCGCGCACCACAACTCCTGAAGCCCGTGCGCCTACAGCCCATGCTCCACAACAAGAGAAGACACCGCAATGAGAAGCCTGCGCATCACAAGGAAGAGTAGCCCCCGCTCACCACAACTAGAGAAAGCCCGCACGCAGCAATGAAGACCCAATGCAGCCAAAAACAAAATAAATAAATAAATTTATTTTTTAAAAAAATGAAAAGAGCCTCAGGGACCTGTGGACAATATCAAGAGATCTAACACTCAGTTACTGGAATCCAAGAGGAGGAAGAGAAAGAATGCAGTGCAGAAAAAAATATTTAAAGGTATAATGGCTAAAAGATTCTCATATTTGACATCAGACATAAACCTAAAGATTCAAGAAGCTCAGCAAACCCCTAACAGAAAGACACAAAGAAATCTATGCCCATACACATCTTAATCAAACTGCTGAAAACTAAAGACACTGACAACAACAAAAAGCTCAGTCTCTTTAATCTTGTGATAGACTTAATAGTGGGCCAGGGTCCAAATGGCTAGATGGGAAAGGCAGAGCCAGCTGAGCTCAAAAGGGCTTCTTACCCTGAGGTCCCCTCCCTGTCAAGGCCCAGTCCCACCTCCCCAAGTCCATCTGCTAAATGTCTTTGGCAGCAGAAAGCACACATACTGAAACCCAAATCCAGAGCACATTGTGAATCCCTTCCCCATCAATCTGCCGCCTCTGCAACATTACACAGAGCGTAGGCTGGGAAGCAAGGGAACCAGAAATCAAGTCAACTCTGACAAGAAAAAATGCACTATCATTCAAGCAGATAGCTTTTAGGAAGAAATTTTTTAAATAAAATAAAAAATAAAAGGACAAGGAGGAATAAATGCTCAGCTCTGGATTTATTCTCTAAGTTATCCTGGTAAGTTGGAAAGAAATGCCAAACTAATTTGAGTTGGGTTTTGTTCTTAAACTGACATCTTTAAATTCACTGTGTTTTCTGTGTGTGGCAAAACAGTTCAAGTCTGGGTGAGATTGAAACACACAAAGGGATGGTGAAGAGAATAAAATATATAATGTATTTTAGGTTTTTATCATTGACAACAGAAAGAGAAGCCAAATTCCTGGAGTAGATCCAGTGAAATGCAGAGGTTTTCATTCATTTTCATGATATAGAAACTATATAACATCTGCATACACAGTAGGCACTCAAATGTCAAATCATGGATCTCACTAGGGTTACACATCAACCATGAAAGGAAGGGAGGAGTTTCATTTGTCTTATGCAAGTAAGATTATACAAGACTGTTTGCCTAAGAAAGCAAAAAGGAATGTAGAAACAGCACTTATCACATTTTTAAGGATTCTCTCTCTCTCTCTCTCTCTCTCTCTCTCTGGCACACACACACCCCTCCACATACATGCACACTGTATTCAAAACATATAAGTTACCCAGACTTGGGACTCAGAATCTTAGAAGCTTAACATCATCTGAATCAACATCAATCTGTTATGAGGTCATGGATTTACTTCAGTTTGAAAACTCCAGCCAGTTAGTATCCCCCAAGTTATTTACCAGTTCCCAAAACATGACCCTCTCAAAATGGAAGGTCTGCAGGACCCCTATAAACCCATTTCAAGGATTCTTTTTTTTTCTTTTTAACATCTTTATTGGAGTATAATTGCTTTACAATGGTGTGTTATTTCAAGGATTCTTGAATCCTGAGAAGCTGCCAAAGCCAAAGGAGACATGGAGTTAGCAGAGGGCAGGGAGAACAGGAAAACCACCAGGAGGGAGGGAGAGGAATAGAGAAGGGAAACAAGAAAGTGGGGGGCATGAGAGGAAAAGGGGTTGCTCCCCCAATGCCTGCTCAGCAATCTCCATCCTCCCCACAAGTTCACCTGGGACCCAGGGTTGTACAATAAGTGGTACCCAGGACTCTTTGGTGGCTCTCATGAGCCACATGAGTCCTCAAACCTCATGCCAAACCACAAGTCCCCCCCATGGGTTCCCTCAGTGTGATCCTGAGGCTGCCAGTCACGTCCATGCAGATGCCTCCCTAGCCTCTCAGCCTCCGAACCTCTAAAGAGGCTCTGTGGCACAATGTTGAGCAGAAAGCCTGTCAGTGGCAAGGCTCAGTGCTGCTGAGCAGTTTCACAGGGAAAGTGTTTCAGTTCTACAGTCTAAACAAGACATGATTTTTATTACCAAAAAGAATTAAAATGCGTCATCCAGCATCACCAAGTGCAGGGAGATGGGGATCATGGCAAAAAGAATGCATCCCAGAGGCCACATCTGAGATGCAGAGCTGCAGCATCCAATAGCCACCCCGCAGGCTGACAGGGGGAACAGCAGCTGCATGTGGCACAATGCATAGATGGGACACAAAGCCATCCCTGGAAATCAACCAGACACACTGGATGATGCTTGGGTAGCCTCCTTTGAAAAAGGACATAGCAAGCAAGACAAGGTGCTTTGCCGTGAGTAGGACAGCCGAGGGTGGGTGGGACAGAAAGAGGAAAATGGGGTTCAGGACCCCAGAAAAACCACACACCACGGTTCAAGGGTATCATCAGTTTCCTGATGAGGCTGTCATATCCCACTGACTATAAGCCATCGGTTGCACACAACTATTTATGTATGTATATGTGTACGTGTGTATGTATGCATATATGTGTTTCTCAGTTTTAAGTGTCTGTTCATTCATTATTAACTGTCACCTTTATATTGTCCATATATACTGTCCATATTGCCACTCTCTGGCCCTTTTGATTATGATATAGTATCTGGTAGCCTAAGTGAATCCTACTGACAATTAGAGATAAGACTCTGGTTCTGGGACATTCCTCACATGATTCTATATTTATAGAACATTTTTCTGTCTGAGTGCACTGTAAGTTATAGTGTCTGACAAGTAGAAGCAGCCCAATAAATGTTTCTTTTTCATCTGTGGGAGGCTGCCAGCAGTGTAAAACAAGGCAGAGAGAGAGCTGGCTGGACAACTCTGGAACCAAAAGCACTTTAAGCTTCAAACCTAAATGGAAGCTTATCATTAACTGGCCCTTTTCAGGAACACGAAGAATTGCCGAAGGAAGCAGACCTTTTCGGAGGTCAATTATTACCGGGTTTGTAACTCTCTGAACTGAGAGTTCTTTGGTGAAAGAGAAAGGGACTCTCAAAGGTTAGAAGTGAAGCTGCCAAAGTGTCATCTGACCTTGGCCCAGTTCCCTTTCCCCATCTCAAACTGGAAATAACAAGAGTAAAGGGGACAGATTGTGAAAATAAATACAGCAGATCTAAACTGATGAAAAATGTTGACCATATTTCTTAATTGTATGAGAAAGGAGCACTAACACTCCTTGCATTAAAGAAAAACAAGCAAACTTCCATCCACAGGAAGAGCTTTAAAAATAAACAAGTTATAGAATTCAGAAGACAGAAACTATTTCTAGCCTTAAATTTTATTTGTTTCATACTAATAGAGAATCACTGTATTCTAAAAGACCTAAAGAGTGATCTAGACCAACTCCTTTATATTATAATTGAAGAAAATGAAGCTTAGAGATGTGAAGTGACATACAAGTCACACAGGTAGGAGGAGGAGGGCTGCGACTTGGACCCATACCTCTAGGCTGCTAGTCCCATCGTTGCTCTGCTACACCATGCTGCCTTCATCCCAGGTCCAAGAGTTTTATCTTCCCCATATCTAGTTTTACTGTTAAGACAGACATTTTGGGCTTCCCTGGTGGCGCAGTGGTTGAGAGTCCGCCTGCTGATGCAGGGGACACGGGTTCGTGCCCTGGTCCAGGAAGATCCCACATGCCATGGAGCAGCTGGGCCCGTGAGCCATGGCTGCTAAGCCTGCGCGTCCGGAGCCTGTGCTCCACAACGGGAGAAGCCACAACAGTGAGAGGCCCGCGTACCGCAAAAAAAAAAGATAGACATTTTACGCCCAAGAGCAACTTAGAAGGGATTCCCAGGTGAAAACCACAATGGCTGTCTTGCACTTACACACTCATTGATGCAAGGGGTAACAAACTTATGAAATTCTTCATCCATAAGATGTGGAATATACTAAAAAATTCACCAGTGGCTCTGAAAATGTCATGGACGATGAATCCTCAGTGAGTTAAAAAGGAGGATTAGAAAAGATTCAGGCCTCTCTGATGAATGACAATGGTATATCTAAGTTGAGGCAAGGGCATCTTGAGTCCCTGAATGACAGCAAGAAGGTGAGATCTTGCCTCTCACCTCCCTCCCCAACCCACACTGGGAATACAGCATGAGTGATAAATATTTCTTCTTTTAACCTACTGAAATTTTGATGATGTTTGTTACTGCAGTATAACCTAGCCTATTCTGACTGATACAGGTCCCTAAAAGGCACTGGGTAAAAGATGGTTATCATTATTATAAACGCATCCCCACAGAACCTTCCCAATGCCATGCCGTCAAGGACTGAATGGTAGGCTAGAATGGATGATTGGTCTTATGGAGATTCTCCCATAAGGAAAAAAAAGGAAGTGTAACCAATGACAATTCATTGCCAAGACAAGACTCAGGGAAGTTAGGAAGTGCTCAGATAAAGACCATAAGGACACTGATTACAAAACAGATCCTACTCTCTGGTCTGTTTCCTAAAAGCATCTTGCCCCTAACATGCCAGGCCAGGCCTTTTCCCTCCTACCCAGAATTCTCTCTCTTATTCCCTAGTCAGTTCAAATTCCACTTATTCTTCTGGATCCAGTTTTAGTCCCACATACTTCCCCCAAATTTCCTAATCACTCAAGCCTCTACTATACACAAAATAAATTATGCAAAGCTGGATCTTCAGCAACTATTGCTTGTACTTCTCATTTATACTAAATCAGATGTTTGCTATAATTTGTTTCAAGTGTGTCAATCTTGTTTCTCAAACCAGACTACAAGTCTTGTGAGGACACCATGTGTTTTATTTCTTTTGCAGTCCCCCAGAGATATTATTCCAAGGGACATTTTTACATTGATTTAAATGCCAGGGAGGAAAGAACATGATAGCATTCTTAGGATTAAGGACAATTTTTTTAATACTTTTGAAGAAAGTAGGGAAATTCACTAGCTGGGCTTTATAGTAATATCTTAATCTAGCTAAACATAAATACTATTTATTGAGGTGGAAATAAATTATTATCAACCTTAAATGTCTTTGATTCAAATTAAAATAAAAACAGAGATGACAAGAAGTTTAGCAGGAATTCTGACAGAAACTTTAAGAAAGCATTGTTGAAAAAAAATAAAGAAAGCATTGTTGAGAATTTAAGCCATTTCATTCAAAATTAACATTTGTTTTGGTACATATATACAATGGAATATTACTCAGCCATAAAAAGAATGAGATAATGCCATTTGCAGCAACATGGATGGACCTAGAGATTACCATACTAAGTGAAATAAGTCAGACAAAGACAAATATATGATATCACTTATATGTGGACTCTAAAAAAATGATACAAATGAACTTACTTATGAAACAGAAATAGAGTCACAGATGTAGAAAACAAACTTATGGTTAACAGGGGGTAAGGCGGGGAGGGATAAATTGGGAGATTGGGATTGATATATACACGCTACTATATATAAAATAGATAAATAGGGCTTCCGTGGTGGCGCAGTGGTTGAGAGTCCGTCTGCCAATGCAGGGGACGCGGGTTCGTGCCCTGGTCCGGGAAGATCCCACATGCTGCGGAGCAGCTAGGCCCATGAGCCATGGCCGCTGAGCCTGAGCGTCCGGAGCCTGTGCTCCGCAACGGGAGAGGCCACAGCAGTGAGAGACCCACGTACCGCAAAAAAATAAAATAAAATAGATAACTAATAAGGACCTGCTCTATGGCACGGGGAATTCTACTCGATACTCGGTAATGGCCTATATGGGAAAAGAATCTAAAAAAGAGTGGATATATGTATATGTATACATGATTCACGTTGCTGTACACCTGGAACTAACACAACATTATAAATCAGCTATGCTCCAATAAAAATTTTAAAAAATATTCAGAGATCCTGCAGATTAAGGGGAGGCTCCTCATGTCCTGGGTTAAAGAAGTAATTTTTCATCTCTGGAGACTTGGGTTCAAACCTCACTGAACCCAAAAGAGAAAACAGGTTTTGTGACCTCAGTCCATCCCACAATTTGTCACCATCCAGCAGAAGCAAAATCCTTCCTGAAAGCCATTAATCAAAGAAAGTGGAGTCATCAGAGCTTAGGATTTATGGGATGTGGGGAAGCTAAGAGGCTACAGGTGACACTGTCAGCCTAGTTAGAAATGGGATCTAGGACACAGGCTCAAAGGTGGATAAAGGTACAGATGATAACATTACCTATACTTTCACTCCCCCCTCCTCCACCTCTGGCAACCATCCACCTACATTGTATCTCTGGAGCTTTACCCATTCTGGACATTTCACATAAATGGAATCATACAATGTAAAAAAAAAAAAAATTCTGTTAAATCAAAAGAAAAAATTTAGAGATTCTGAAGGTAAAAAAATTAACAATTGTTTTGATAGAAGGGTAAGCTGGAACAAAGTGAGAGAGTGGCATTGACATATATACACTACCAAATGTGAAATAGCTAGCTAGTGGGAAGTAGCTGCATAGCACAGGGAGATCGGCTGGGTAGGTGCTTTGTGACCACCTAGGGGGGTGGGATAGGGAGGGTGGGAAGGAGACGCAAGAGGGCGGGGATATAAAAAAAATTTTTTAATTAACATTTGTTTTGATAGATTAAAAGGTTAATTAATATTTATATACTGGTTATAAAATTTAAGTTAAATCTGTACATATTCTATATCTTGAAATCACAGTTAGCTTTTATCCAAATCTATTTGTTAACAAGAGCACAGAGCTTTTCTATAAAATTGAACGTTTTTTTCATAATTCTAAAGATTGTTGGCACGTAACCTTGAAACTATAAATATTTGTTATTGTAAATTTTGTTAAATGCAGAAAAATTAAATGCTCAGGTAAAGGTGAAAACTATGTTTGCCATGGGAGGTTGATTCCACAGAGCCTTGTAGAGATTGACCTTCTGCTCATAACTGCCCTGATCTAGTTCTAATCATTCAATCTGTACAACAATGCTGTGTAGATCCTCTTCTTTCAAATTAATTAATTTATTTATTTATTTTTGGCTGCGTTGGGTCTTTGTTGCTGAGGGTGGGCTTTCTCTAGTTGCAGCGAGAGGGGGCTACTCTTTGTTGTCAGTATTTACTCTACCTGTGTACTCCTGCTGCTACCAGTTTAGTCATATTTTTACCAGGAGTCATTTGATTTGTTCCCAAACCAGTTTATATCAGTTGTACAAGTTACTGAAATTATATAATTTAATTAAAATTTAGGTAAAATGATGAAATTGTGCACAGAAAGAAAACGGGTTCTCTTTTCTATAAAAACCAAGTCGAGAAAAGCTAGGTGCTCTTTTTAAATACTGTTGCGGGTTAGGCATGGGTGAAGTAACTGTAAAAGAGAATAACAAAATCACTAAAATCTAGAGATGTTCGGCACTCAGATTGCTTCACAAGTGTCAAATTCTTGCTCTACTTTAAAGAAACCAAAACTGAAAATGGTGGGTTATGCAGTTCATGGGTTTTTGCAAGAGACCAGAACTCCAGCAGGGGCTCATACTCAGAACAAAAGACTGGCAAAAGAATGCACTTGCATATGTTTTAAGTTAAAATAGGCTGTGTGTATACTTTTGGGGATTCTCTATTTTAACCACCTTCTATGTAACTAACCAATTACTGTGAACTGGTGACTATGGATATGGGCCCACTTGCTAATTATATCGTTTTAGAGATTCCATAAGTGCATAGTTAGAGAGTGCAACGTTACCAATTAGCTTAGATGCTGGACTAACGATGGTGAATAGCTAGAGAAATATAAACATAAAGCAGGACTGTAAACAAGGCAGAGGACTGGAAGAGATGACCCATAACATAATAAACATAAGCTTCTCAAGAGGCTATGAATTTTTCTGCCTTAAAAATTTTTTTTAGCATTCAATATTTTAACAGCATGGAACATGCACTTATTTACAAATGAAAAAACATAAAAATCAATACCAGGGAGGAACCATTGGCTGCTATTCTGAAAACAAAACCTGGCTCTTCTTCAAGGTGTAGCCTGAGACCCCGGAGAGCAGAAGAGGCCATCAGTAGGATTGGTAATACCTCTCAGCACCGTATCTCAACACCAGGCCTCACCTGGGCTGGTCCCGACTCTACAGGCTGTTAACCAGGACTCCGAGTTCCACCTTCTGAGGAAGCTCAGCCCAGCCAGCAGTGAGATGATTCCAGCAGACAAAAGCCCATCACACGGGGGCACCCCTCAGTTAGAGACGAACACTAGTTATTGAAACATTTATCCCAACTTTAGGAATCAACCGTCCCAACCATAATGGAACCTGTCTTAACCCAGCACTCACACCTCCCTCAGGGAGGAGGTCTGGGGTATGGGAGGCTGAGGCATTTGTATTCTGAAAACGCCATGAATGATTCTGATCCACTCTCAAAAGAAGAATTTTTGTGAGGCCCATGAACCCCCTGAAATCAACTGTAAACAAATGTGTATGCAAACAGATGTTCAGTATTCTGGAATGCTTATCCATAGCTTTCATCTAATTGTTTTCATCAAATTTTCATAACTCAAAAATTGTGAAGACTCATTGTTCTGAACTTGATTCTAGTCTTCACCTCACTAGTTGTCTACACAATCCTGAGGAAATCTGAGAAGCTGAAGACAAGCATTCCCTGTACAGAGCCTTCCTGTTATATTTCTCTTTTTTGCTCTAATTTTTTTTCCTCCAAACTCCAATCTGTTCCTATTTCTTCACTTCTATTTTTAAATTGAAAATTTTTGGCTTCAAAATAACTATAATCTAAGAACTCCTCCAATAAAAGACACAGAAAATTAAATTTCCAATTTCCCTTACTCCACTTCTCCCACTCTTTTTTTTTTTTTTTTTTTTTTTTTTTTTGCGGTACGCAGGCCTCTCACTGTTGTGGCCTCTCCCGTTGTGGAGCACAGGCTCCAGACGCGCAGGCTCAGTAGCCATGGCTCACGGGCCTAGCCGCTCCGCGGCATGTGGGATCTTCCTGGACCGGGCACGAACCCCTGTCCCCTGCATCAGCAGGCGGACTCTCAACCACTGCGCCACCAGGGAAGTCCTCTCCCACTCTTGTATGGTTTTGTTACTGAAACTTTTTTTAAAACCTTAAGAGAACTTTTGCTCTGTTTTTCCTATTAGGTTAATGACTTGACCAAACATATGTGCCTTTATTTTAATTATCAGCATCCTGGCTTGCCTATATTTTTAAAATAACAAATTATACATAGAGATAGTACTCATAACAAGGAAGGATACAATGTTGTATGTGTTAAACAGGCTCCGATCTGTGCTGGTGGTTTGCTTTTATAAGTAAGAACATTCTCTGTCCAGGAGGAAGGCCTAGGCACTCAGATTTTCCAAAACAATTCTCTGTATCCAGGGTACCCAAAGAAATTCAAGCACTTCAGTTTCAAAACTCAGTTTCAAAACTCAGGAGCTGTCTGCTCCTGACTGAGGTTAATGTCCTCTAAGTGCACATTAGTTAAATAAGCCATTTTTTACTATTTCTGTACAAAATGAATATTCACTATTCAAAAGAACATGACCTATCATAATTATATAATCAGTTCAAATTTGTTCTTAAGTAATGTAAGGCATGCTTGAAAATTCCAACCTGATAAAATAGCTAAAAGTAAGCTTTAAAATACATTATTTGGGGCTTCCCTGGTGGCGCGGTGGTTGAGAGTCCGCCTGCCGATGCAGGGGACATGGGTTCGTGCCCGGGTCCGGGAAGATTCCACATGCCGCGGAGCAGCTGGGCCCGAGAGCCATGGCCGCTGAGCCTGCGTGTCCGGAGCCTGTGCTCCGCAATGGGAGAGGCCACAACAGTGAGAGGCCCGTGTACCGCAAAAAGAAAAAAAAAATGTTAAAATACATTATTTGACTTGGAAAATATCTAAGAAGTCTTTGTATCAAACTTAACATCTACAATAGTCAACTATTTTTCTGAGATCCAGACTTCAGCATGGAGGTAGCCATAGTATATAGTAGAAACAATACTAAATATGACCTCAGCCAACTTGGGTTATAATCTCTATTTACCTTGAACTAATTATTTAAACAGATTCTTTCTTGGTGGGATGGAAATAACAGCCATCTCACTTATAAAGCTACTATGAGAGCCACTTGGGGTAACATCAGAGCAAGCCTTTGGAAGGTGGGGAGAGTTGTATAAAAGCAAGGTATTGGTATAACTGCTGTTCCCTTTAACACAAATGCCCTCCAAAATGTATAAGATGCTCCCTGCACACAAGTCATTATGAATGAGGTGACAAGGGTCCTGTGGGTGAAAGTGAGAAAAAGAAAGAGCCAAGGTAACTGAAGTCCTAAGCAGAAGAACTCACTCCTAGAAGAGGTGCAGTGGGCTCGGTTGCAGGTGCTCCCGTGCTTGGCCACCTCTTTTGACAAACCCCTGGTGCTCTGCACAAAAAAACTGATGCACTAGGAGGCCAGCAAGCTCACAGTGATGGCAGCTTCAGCTTCCCCCTTATCTGGCAAACAGCCGGCTCCTGGATTCCTAATGTACGGCTGCTTGTGTCTGATTCTGCAATGCGTCTGCCACGCCTGGGGAGCTGATGGGAGAGTGAGCACCATACAGTTCACCAGTAGCCAAGTGACCACTCCTGAGAGGCCAAGCCAGGTACTTCCTAGAGAAGCAAGCATGTGGACTCTGCCCTTCTGTTGAGCACACCCATGCCAATTAGTGAGCACCATCAGGCTGGGGTCCCAGGGCTCTCTCACAGTTAATTTACCTTTATCCAGACAGAGCAAAGCATGTGGTTTCACACCTGCCATTTATTCCATGGGCTTCTGAGAATTTTTTTTAACTGAGATATAATTCACACACCCTAAAATTTACCATTTTTAAGTGAACAATTAAGTGGCTTTTAAACATATACATGGATTAGGCAACCATCACCACTAATTCCATAATATTTTCATCACCGCAAAAAAAAACCATTTCCAGTAGCAGCCATTTCACATTCCCCTCTTCCCCCAGCCCCTTAGCAAACACTAATCTACTCCTGTCTCTATAGATTGGCCTATTCTGGTTATTTCATTAAAATGGAGTGATGCAACATGTGGCCTTTTGTGACTTTTTTCTCTCACTTATCATGTTTTCAAGGTTCATCCACATCATAGCATGTATCAGGACTTCATGCTTTTTATAGGTGAATAATATTCCACCATACAGATATACCACATTTTGTGAATGCATTCATCATTTAATGGAAATCTGGGTTGTTTCCAACTTATGGCTATTATAAATAGTGCTGCTGTAAACATTCATTTATACTATTCAAACAAGTTTTGTGCAAACATGTTTTCAATTCTCTTGGGTATGTTCCTAGGTGTGCCATTTCTAGGCACTCTTGAACCCTAAAGTTCAAGTTAGCACCCTCTATGTAAACTAATTTCCATGGCAGACAGAAGGAAATATAGTTCACCAGGGACCCCAAAAGCCAAAGGAAGTAATGAAGACACGTATGAAGGAAAAAGGAAGTTCTGCATGAAGCAACGTATTACTGTTCCCAAAATGTCACTAGTAATATATTTCCCCTATATCACAAAACAGCAGTAGCCACAGCCAGGATGAGGGGACCAGCACTGGACATAAGCTGGCACAATCAACAGGTAATGAGTGCTTACTACATACATCCAAGGCACTGTGCTGAGCACATTATACAGACTGTCTAATAGTAGAGAGGATGTAGGAAACATGATTTTTGTTGTTGTTGTTGCTGTTGGTTTGCGGTATGCGGGCCTCTCACTGTTGTGGCCTCTCTCGTTGTGGAGCACAGGCTCCGGACGTGCAGGCTCAGAGGCCATGGCTCACGGGCCCAGCCACTCTGCGGCATGTGGGATCTTCCTGAACTGGGGCACAAACTCGTGTCCCCTGCATCAGCAGGTGGACTCTCAACCACTGCGCCACCAGGGAAGCCCAGGAAACATGATTTTTTAAAACAAACACTGATTGCAACCAATTCTGCTTTCCTGCCAGAGTGGTATAATTCATCTCTATGCCAGGCCTGGAAGGAGAGGAGAAAACTAAACTGCCTGAGTAAGAAAATGACATGCATTTGGGATTTGTTTGCTGTAAGTTCAAGAGAATAGGATGGGAAGTGATGGTCTGAAGGCTTGAAAAATGGAAGAAAGGGATTGATGTGTAGATAAGAGAAGGCAGGATCGATGGTATAGGAGCCTAAGAAGAAAAGACAGCCAGTAAGAAATTCCCAATGGGCAAGAAATCTTTAATCAATTTTAAGTTGAATTTGTTTGGAACTTCACTGACATCTCTATTACCCTAAGACCTTCACTAATGCCTGCATCATTCTGGGGGATAAAAGAAGTGGGCAGAGCAGAACAGAGAGGAGACAGCAGTGGCCAGAGGTAAAACACTTAGCTAGGAGAGTGATCAGAAAAATGTAAGCCCCAGATATTATCAGAACATTGAGGGGAGGAAAGGTACTGGACCTCTCACAGCACACGGCTCAAACCATTTTAAGTATTAAAAAAAGAGTGAACCCAGAAGCTGGAAAAAATATGGTCATCTGACTGTCACAATATAATCTCAACAAATCTACATGTGTGTTAGAAAAGGTGGGTAACAGGCAGTAGTAAGCAAACACCAGGATTTAAACCATTTTAACATTCACTGCATGGCAGTGGTCTCAAAACAAAGACCTTGGATAACTATGATGACATTCCCATGAATGGTTACAGAGGACCAAAACATATTCTCAGTATCCCTGTTGGAAGCTAGGACCATTCTTCTCATGTTGAGGATGGCAAAACTCTAGCACAAGAGTCTCGTGGACTCGACTGAGGCAAGTGTAGGTTGCCCTGAGGCTATTTCCACAGCAGGGGTTGGCAAATGTTTTCTGTAAAGAGTCAGATAGTAAATATTTTAGACCTTGCGGAGCCAAGAGGCAAAATCAAGGATATTAAGTAGATTCTTACATAATAAGAGAGAAGATAAATTTCTACATTTTTATTGATAAAATTCAACATATAATAAAAATTGTGCAGAATGTTTTGTAACATAGATATACTATATTACTTTTGGATAGTATTTTGCTTCATTGGGGTTCAAAGTCAGTGTTTCCTAACATCAAGTCAACTGAAAATGTTTATCTTATAAAACCCATTCTTTACTCATGGGCCATACAAAAACAGGTACAGGCTGGATGTGGCTTCAAATCTCTGTAGTATAGTCACTGTTGTCTGAAGCAAAGTCAAGACTGGGAGCTCTGTTCCAAGAGTCTGTGGTGTAAAACCCTGACTGAGAAATTAAGAGATCTGGAGGGGGCTTTAGAAAAGCTCTTGAAAGATCCAAATGTTCCTCAAACACATTGGTCTAGTACCCCAGCGGATTGAAATAACCGTTTTTCAGCCCTATTTACTAAGCACCTGCTTTGTGCTAATGCTATCATAGTCTCTGGGGATAGAGTGGTGAGCAGAACAGATGAGCCCCTACCTTCATAGGAGATGAAACTGCAAACAAGAATTAGAGAAGGAAAAAATATCAGAGAGTGGGAATGCCATAGAGAAAATAAGAGAAGGTATTAGAAGAGCAACTGGGATAGGGAGCTACTTTGGATAAAGTAGTTTAGTAAGGAGTTCCTTTTCCTCGACATTCTTATCAATCTTTGTTTTATCAGACATTTTGCACTGTTCCAATATGACTGGGGGTGAAAATAATCCCACTGTGTTTTGATTTGCTTATTCTGCTTATTGGTAGGATTTATCATCTCTCTGCACTCACACTCTCTCTTTCCATATTATAATTATATTATATTATATTGTTATTTGATAGTTATATATGTGTTATATATGTATGTCTTCCAGGTTCCCTCTTCTGTTAACTCCTAGTTAATGCCCTGTTTGTTTTACTGTTCAGTTGTTTATCTTTTTTCTTATTGTTTTGTTGGGTTTTTTTAAACTTTGAAATATTAATCCTTTATTTGTGATATGCATTGCAGATATCCTCTCCCAGCCTATGACTTGCCTTTTAACTCTGTGGTGTCTTTTGTTTACATGAAGATTTTAATTTTCAGCTGGTAAATGATCTATCTGACGTGAGACTTGGTTGTTAGCTGCCCATTTCATTGGGCAAATTGAAAGAGTCACGGATTGTGAGTTTAAACCTTCATCCCATCCCTTTTAGTTATGTCTTACTCACATTTATTAATGTCTCTAGCCTCAGCTCCCTCATCTGAAAAATAAGGACAATTCCTACCTTGCAGATTTTTTGTGAGAATTGAGTGAAAGAATACTAGCATTGGGCTTCCCTGGTGGTGCAGTGGTTGAGAGTCCGCCTGCCGATGCAGGGGACACGGGTTCATGCCCCGGTCCGGGAAGATCCCACATGCCGCGGAGAGGCTGGGCCCGTGAGCCATGGCTGCTGAGCCTGCGTGTCTGGAGCCTGTGCTCCGCAACGGGAGAGGCCACAACAGTGAGAGGCCCACGTACTGCAAAAAAATAAATAAATAAAAATAATAAAATGCATACAAAGTACCAAGTAGAATAATACGCACTTAATTATTAGACTAAAATGTGGAAGACAGAACCAGAAAAACAGTTTAGCAATTAGCTCTTTCACCCACAATTACTCCAGTGGCCCCTCCTGAACTAAAGAAGCAGCAGAGTTACAGTAAGCGGCAGTTAATAGGAGATTTGTAAACATTCTTTTGAGTGAAAATTGTATTTTGAAAGCTTGGAAACACATTTTATACAGTCAACCCTAACATGGACGAAAATTATTTAACAGAGCAATGTTGTAAAAGATATTTGTAACTGGATTTAAGAGAAAAAAATCACAAACTTATATGAAAAAGTAAGTCTTAACAATTTTATAATAAATGAGTTACATGAGGAATAAGTTTATAATAAAAATGCTAACAAAAATTTAATATTTACTTTAGCTTTTATTTAAGATTAAAAATATTCCAGCACCTCTGATGGCTCAGCATATTATATATGCTTTAAATTTCAAGAATAATAAAAGAAGTATTAAAAATTCCAATGAATATTGTGCTTTACACCACACAGACACACATGCCTATACCTTTTTGAGATTCAGGGGCTAGTGTCACAGCCAGCAGTACGAGGCTGAACAGAGACAATCTTCATTTACAGGACTATTTCCATAGGCCAGGTGTTTTCACCTACTCACTCTCCTTTAACCTTCATGAGTTAAGTACTACTACATTTTTACAGAGGAGGAAACTAAAGTTCAGACAGGGTATGCCACTTGTCCACATCCAGTAAGTAGGGGAGCAGAATTTAAACTTCTGACCTCAAGTGTAAAATTACGAGCCCATCTTAGAGGTGAGGATGCATCATAATGAAGTGTTTTCATGACATTTGCAAATACAAGTAAATAAGTCTCCTAGGATCTCACGCGTTACTTGGCTTCTCTATATTCTACCCCAAAAATTGCTGAAAGAAGAGGTCTCCTTCCATATGTGACTGAATCCTTCTGCACTCAATGGGCATGTGTTTTGCTAATTAGGGTTTTTTTTTTTTTTTTTTTTTTTGCTGTACACGGGCCTCTCGCTGCCGTGACCTCTCCCGTTGCGGAGCACAGACTCCGGATGCGCAGGCCCAGCGGCCATGGCTCACGGGCCCAGCAGCTCCGCAGCATATGGGATCTTCCCAGACCGGGTCACGAACCCGCGTCCCCAGCATTGGCAGGCGGACTCTCAACCACTGCACCACCAGGGAAGCCCTAATTAGGATTTTAAATTGATTTGTTGTGCTGCACTCAAAGTAGATGGAAAATAAACTAAAAATACTGTTGTCATTGTGCGCAATAGCAAACACTATACAACATGAATACTGCCTCTGATTTGTGGCCAGATTCTGAAAACAAGCTTGGAAGTCTTTCAGCTTGCTCTAACTAAAAATGAGTAAGCGATTGCCATGAAGATGCATTTAAACATGGAGTTTGATTCATCTCACCAGAGGCCTTCGGTTCATTTACACTCATGGCTTTATTTATTCAAATAACTTGCCCTTTTTCTCCGCAGAACTGCAGACCATCATCCCATCATTGCTCTGCACAAAGAATCTAACATAAACACGTCAACGAGAATCACTGTACTTAACAAACTCCAGGACATGCCACAGCACTGTTTATAAGATGTAAATCGCGTCTTGTTTTATTTCACTGTTCTGCTAAATTCAGATGTCTGCTTCATTTTAGATCTACATCCCCTGAAAAGAGCCTCGCATGCTTTATTCAATACTGCCAAATGTGCAGATTCAGTGAGGCACTGGAAATGGCAAGCATGAAACATGACCTAGACGATGTCCATTTAGATACGGATGATTGAAGTGTTACCATAGTGTGGTGACCGTAAGTGCTGCTCACCAAACAGTTCCTGTCTCTGACTTCTGAGCACATGGCAGACCCCTGGCCTCCTGCACTGGGTAAGGCCCAGCAAACAGCTCTGGTCATTGGATTGTGAGCAGGAGTGTTATATCTGGCTTCTGGTCAGGGCATTTAACAATGCCACGCAAGACTCTCTAGAGCACTCACTGCTCTGCCGAGGTGACAGGCAATGTTCCAGACTGGGGTCCAGAGAGAGGATGAAGACAGCATAGAGCAGCACCCCACTCCTGCCAACCAGCAATGGATACGCAGCATAAGCAAGACAAACCTTTGTTGGTAAGCGCCCTGAGATTTGAGGGTTGTCTGTGATCACAGCATAAACTGGCCTCCCCTGCCCGATACCCTAGACAAATGGTGCCGTGAAAAAGGGCTTGGTGTTTCTAGTGATAAGTCAGCAGATTTGTATGATTTAGTATCTGGTGCTAAATGTTATTATCTTGTCAGGGAAAGGTCCCTTAGCCCATAGTTCACTTGGACCCCAATCATCATGTTCCAAAATCTGAATTAAATAGAGCAAGCAAAATTGAAGAGGGAAAGCTACAGCTGTAACCTTCCCAACTGCCAACTCTAATTTATTGATCTGCCAAGGTTCTTGGTTGTAAACAACAGAAACCACTCTGGCTAGTTAAGTAGAAAAGGAATTAATTAAAGATTTATTAGCTTACAGAATCTCAAGAGCAGGAGGAACACCACCGTGGACACCAGTGTAGACCGCACTACCGCACCACTGGGCACAGGCTCCATGGCTCATTTCACCACCCTAGGCACTGGATGTCTCTGCTAGAACCTGGAGCTCTGTGATCCTTGTGCTGAAGCTTGCTTCTTCAAATCTCTGAAGTACAATCCAAACTCTCACGCGGGTGTATGTGAATGGTAAAGCCCAGGTCACAAGAATGCCCTTTAGGGCCAAGGAAATTTATTTTTTACCTTTTTCTTAGAAAGGTGGAGAATTCCTCAAACACAGAAAGGGAATCCAAAGGTGTGGCCAAAAAAGAATGATAAATACCCATTACACCTTTGGTAATGGGTAATACGGATAACTAACGTACTCAATACTCATTTTAGTCCATAATCAAGTTCCGAGAGCTGTCCTGGTTTCTGCAGCTCTTTCTTCAGTTCTACCCTAGTACCCTTCCGATGAATCCGTTTTTACTAGTTTCAGTTGGGTTCTGTCACTTGCAACCTAGAGAGTCCTGATACAGAAGTAATCATATGTTAAAGAATCCCAAACCAACCAGTTGCAAAAAGGGCTATAAATATTCAGATGCTCTGAAGAATTTTTCAGATCTTTTTTGCAAAGTAACTTTCTGAACTGACAGACAAAAAATCAAAGAACATAAAATTCTAATAACTTTGGTTTGAGAACCCTAATGGGGATCACGGGATGAATACTGATTATATTTACCTTCTCCACAAAAGTCCTCACAAATAACGTTTTACTGGTGGTCCAGTGGTTAAGACTCTGCTTACAATGCAGGGGGCGCCGGTTTGATCCCTGGTTGGGGAACTAAGATCCCACATGCCACGTGGCACGGCCAAAAAAATATATATTGCCTAAGTATAGATCTTGTGTATATATACCAAACTGAATAAAAAATCAGAAGTATGCACAAGGTACCAACTTATTGCTGAGTGCTACTTGGAAGTAAGGCTATCTTTAACAGTTTTAAATAGAGAAACAGTTAACCAATAAAGAAATACACACACACAGAGGCACAGAGGCTAAGCTCCGAGATTATTATTTTTAAAAAAGACCTACACTCTATTTCCAGGTGCTCAGAAAGTCTCTCCTTTCTCTAAAAATGGCTCCCTGCACAGGGACAGGGGCTGCTGGGCTATTTGTGGCCTGTGGTTAGTGCTGGCTGACCCAAGGTGAGTATCTAAGAGACCAAACCCAGGAGTTGAGGGAGGTGAGTCTTACTGTGGTGGACCTGGAGGGAGAAGCCCAAGGAAAGCTGGGAATTCTAGAGTAACCTATTCTTTCTCTCCTCAACAGTATGATCATTTAACTCTTCCTCCAATTCAGTGGTAAATTCCAAAGTTTCAATACATTTATTTAATTCTTTTTTTTTTTTTTTTTTGCTTAAGCTAGGCCAGAGTCCATCTTTCTTGTTTATAATCAAAAGAATATTGTATTAACTAAGTACACTCCCCTATAATCTTACTCTCCCCAATAGCCAACTCTAGCCTTAGGTAACTCAACTCTCTTGACTAGGAATGACTTAAAAGACCTTCAGCTTCTGTGTATTTAAGTATTTATGTGCCATGCTACCATTGAGCTTAGCAGCATTAACCTCGCTTGTCACTTTTTAGGAAAAACAATTGCAAATTTTTTTTTAAATAATAGTTTTATTTTTTTACATCTTTATTGGAATATAATTGCTTTACAATGGTGTGTTAGTTTCTGCTTTATAACAAGGTGAATCAGCTATACATATAGATATATCCCCATATCTCCTCCCTCTTGCATCTCCCTCCCACTCTCCCTATCCCAACCCTCTAGGTGGTCACAAAGCACCGAGCTGATCTCCCTGTGCTATGCGGCTGCTTCCCACTAGCTATCTATTTTACGTTTGGTAGTGTACATGTCCATGCCACTCTCACTTCGTCCCAGCTTACCCTTCCCCTCCCCGTGTGCTCAAGTCCATTCTCTATGTCTGCGTCTTTATTCCTGTCCTGCCCCTAGGTTCTTCAGAACCTTTTTTTTTTTTAGATTCCATATATATGTATTAGCATATGGTATTTGTTTTTCTCTTGCTGACTTACTTCACTCTATATGACAGTCTCTAGGTCCATCCACCTCACTGCAAATAACTCACTTTCATTTCTTTTTATGGCTGAGTAATATTCCATGGAATATACGTTCCACATCTTTTTTATCCATTCATCTGGACAATTGCAAATTTTGACATCTGGCTCAGAGGTTGAAACTTCAAATGCCTTCACAGATCAGACAGATAATATAAAGGGAGACAGTGCTGAACTGGACTCCACTGGACACTATATGTCATATCTGAAGATATTTATGTTTAGATACTTAAAAACACCGTGTGGCTCAAACAAAATTCTTCACGGGTCCAATTTACCTCCCTGAGCCATAAACTAACAAGCCACCTTGCTATTAGTTTAAATTACATGTGGTCCTAGACTAGAAGGCTAAAACTCAATTTTGTTTCAGTCATTCGAGCAGAATAAAAATGCTTCTTGGACAGCAAATTTTCCCACCCTGTTTTAGCAGAAAACTCTATAGGTCATTAATGGGATTGATGTGAGGTATCTAAGAGGACTCAGGGGCTGCTTTTAGAGAAGCTTATCAACGCTAGCATCTCATGGTAAATGAAGCAGGCACCTGTTACTTTCTATGAATCACAGAATAAAGAGCCAAACTCCTTATAAGGACTCCAAAGGTGTCATAACACAGATGGAAAAAAATCAAATGTCTACCACTCTTAACAGTCTCCAGTTTAACTACACAGCTCTGATTCTCTTCACAGACCAAAAATGAAATCCAATTCGAGAAAACCAATAAGGCTTTCTGTTCCTTGGAGAAAATGAACTGGACAAATTGCACACAAAAAAACCTAAAATCTCCACCACCAATTGTTGAAAACAGTGGGGCCTCCATTAGCAGTTTCTTTGCCCACAGAATGCTCTCTGAGGAACTGCGGGGTTTGGAAGGAGTGCAGAAGCCTATTCTCCACCTACAGCACATCAAAGTTTTCATCAGAACCTGCTTTTCTTTGCGAAACTAAGCAACTGCTCTTTCACACCCACATATTGCTGGAGCACATTCAATTACCCTCAGCGACTGCTTAAAATGAAAATGCTTTGCCTCCTGAGGACAATGTGAGAGGATTAATGAATGTTGTTCTTGAAGGACAGAAGTGTAGGGATACAGCAGAAACCTAAGTAGCTGGAAACTACTGCTGGGCCATATTTTACAAGCAATTCAAACCTACCTTCAAGTATTTTGTAAAGAAGAATAATGTTTAAGGCAGTTGGATATATCAAGGGGCATACTATGCCATTTTTCCTCCTTCTTGATGACCATCATGGAATTAGAAAACTAAGAGGATAACAAGAAGTGATGAAGAAAGACTAACTTTTGCCATATGGTTTTTCAGGAGAAGAGGAAACAGCACTTTTTTTCCCCTGACACATTGTTCCAAAGGATCTGTAACTAACAAACCAAGCCAGCACATTGCTGGGTTCTGTAGGCCTGTGACTCAGAAGTCACTTTTCTACCCAACATATTAAATGTCAAGCAAAATACATCCGGTAAGAGAAGAAAATTTCTTCAGGAAGCTTGTCTCCTGTATGAATACTAATGAAACAAAATTCATATTTTAAGGCAATACGAGAAAAATTTAAACATAAGATTCTTTTCTCTGCCTGTTTGGACCTCCTCCTTTCCTTCCAGCGTGCACTGTGCATCTGCATTATACATTAACCAGACCACCCCAATGGCAGAAATACCCGCTTAACCATAAAGATCAATTTTTCTTCTTCTGGAGCCAGCCATGTAATTCCTTAGAAGTTAAACTTCCTTTCTCAATCCTGTAAAAGGTCACGATGACCCACCACTCACCTTATACATGCAGACTTTTTGGTGAACTTTATGTACAATGTTAATATATCATTTCCCTAAAAGATAGCAACTGGTACAGAACAGACTGGGTCAGATGACCTGGGGAGATATTGGGCCTCAACTAATGTAAATTCTTACCTTAAATACTTACTTAGGACCTTATTAATGTTACTAGCTATATTACTTGTAGTCCGCCTATTTTACAAGATAATTGTTTCTTGTACTGCCAAATGTGTGATGGAGCCTCCAATAAAATGAATGATGATGAGGCAACTTGAAACAAATGCCCAAATATATAGTCCTGTAAGATCACAGATTGTAATAGTGTAACTCTAGATATAAGAAAAAGCAACAACAGGCAAGCATTTCCTAGACTATAACAGACTAGTAAGACAAGTAGTCCAGAGGCTTTTGACTATTGTTAACAGGGCCTACTCTAGTAACAGCATGTTGAATAGCCTATCAATGAAATCCCTGACTGACCTGGGAATGCGCATTCCTAGTGCTGTGAGACAAATTGATCATGAAATGCCTCCCAAACTTAGGTCAAAATTAAGACCAAAAGGGAGGGGATTGTAAAATAAACAATGTTGCCCACCATCTAGGTCTACAAGAATCAAGTTATTAGCCACTGCAGTCACTGACCTACAATACACCCTGAGAAAGGAATTGTGGGCAAAATCAGGATGAGGCACTGTGCTCTGAGAAAACCGGCAGAATAGGCCTTCAGATAGATATTTTCAGGAGAAAATTCATGAACACAGTTTCTTTCATCTTCCCATACTTAGAAAAGCACTAAAACCATTAACTAAGATATCTGTTCCTTACGAATAATAGTAACCCTTCACCAAGTTGTGTGCTTGATTGCACTTAGCCCTTCTCTAAAATCACTTATATCCTGGCCTCTCCCTTTACCTCTTTGAAACAGTTCTCAGAGCTCTCTGAGAGACTGTCTCCTGGGTTATAATCCTCAGTTTGGCTCAAATAAAATTTTCCATTTCTTTCTTAGATAGACCACTGATTAATTATCTTGTCAACAGTACTTCTCCTGTGCATATGAGACATATATTTTGCTGCTGTCTTTTAGATGGATTGCCAACGTGTAAAAGAAACATCTACCCAAGATTGTAGAAAAAAGCATAAATCATGAAGACCATCATTAGTCCTCTATTAACGCCCCCTAGAATAACTTTACCCATGTAATCATAGTAAACGTCTGTTTAAGAAAGAAAAACCATAAAGAAACACAGACAGAAAACAGAGAGAAAGGAAAGGAATGAAATAGAATTATAGTGGTATTTGTAGGCTTAAAGCCTCTGTAATATACAAAAATATATGGGTTCCAGGGGAGTCGTAATCACATAAGACACTATTTATCCATCATGTCTCATTTGTCCTCAATTCATAATGCTGTAAGATTAGAACCCCTGATGTGAAAGAGGATTTACTATTTAGAGCTATTTCTTTCTTTCTTAGGTTGGTGAAAGAAGGGGATGAGAAAAGAGGAAAAGAATTATACCGGAACTACACTTCACTTCTCTTTTTTATAATAGATTATTTTCTTTGAGAGAAGCATAAGCTATGATTAAAGTGGCAATATAATTGCTAAATTTTTGAGCCTCTAACACCTGCAAAGGAAGCATGTTGACAAGAAACACTCAGCAACCCAATTATTTCATGCAGGTTCTCATCCACCCAGAAAGCCATCCTCAAAATAGAATGGAACTTTTTCTCCTTCACCAATCTGGTAGGTGCCTACGGCAAAGTAACCAAGAACCTAAATAACATTATTTATCATTATCCACAACAAACAAAATTTAAATAAAATAGGATCCAAGGAGTTTAACACATAGCTTCCAAACTTTAATTATATCAATTATTTAACTGTGCATTCAGTTTATATTACACCTTGTCTTGATGGGAGGCTAAAAAGGAACAAGACTTGTTCCCTGAGAGATAAGGGACATTGCACTCTGTTCCCAGAAGTGGGAGAACAGGTTAGATAACTGGTCTTTCCAGTTTTGAGGAACATTTTAATTCAACTGTGAAATAATGGAAAAATGAAATAAATTCAAGATTTCTACTATCTAGGAATTTGGGAAGCTTAGAATGTATACCTTGAAAATAAGAAAATAAATAACTAAGTAGCTAGGGAAAAGAAAATCCAGGGAATTTTTTTTCTTTAAGAGGCTAAAAACTAAAACAATACTTTAAAAATAGTAATTTTTAATTGCTATTTTCACTCAATTCTTTCTTATATATTTTTAACCAAAGACACTTAGAGTTATACGTAATAGGTTGAAATAATAAGATTCTTATTTGTTTTACTTATTGGTGTCTTGGGAGTAAGCATTTACTAAGGGTCACTTTGGGAAATGTGATCCTTTCCATCACAAACAACTGTGCAGACAAAACATTCAATCTGAAATAGATTATTAGGTCAAAACACGTACAAAGCAACTCACAAATCAGAATGCACTTCTGTTGTCTCCCAAACTGGCAAAGATAAGCAAGGAAGTAGGAATGATGAGTAAAGGTTTCCAGGCCACGATCCTTGACCTGAATGTTCAAGGGTGGAAAGGGCATGAATCATAGGAAAGAAGGATGGGGGTAAAAGCATCAGTGTAAACCAAAGGAATATAAATAGGTTATAACAAAGGACATTTAGCAAATGGCTGAGGCTGAAGACTTGGGACAGATTAGTGAAAATTAAAGCTACCATTATTGAATGCTTACAACATGTAAGGTTCGATGCAAATATTTCCTTTTTTGGGGGGGAGAAGTATAGTTGTTTTACAGTGTTGTGTTACTTTCTACTGTACAGTGAAGTGAATCAGCCATATGAATATTTCTTTTTTTTTTAATTTAATTTTAATAAAACTGAGCCCCAGGGCTCAGAGTCAGATCTCTGTCTTTGTTAGCCACCCTCACTGCCCAGATGATCTCCTGCAGTCTCATGGCTTTAAAAGGACCACTTGTACACTGATGACTCCCACACCTCTATCTTCAGCCTGGACATTTCCTCCACCTCCAGACTCATATGTCCAACTGCCTATTTGACATTTCCACATGGATGTCCAAAGGATATCTCAAATTCAAGATGTTTAAAATAAAACTCCTGATTTCCATCCACTCCACTGAAAACACAAAACTAAACAAACAAACAAACAAAAAAAACCTACTCCTTTCTCATCTTCCTGCAAAATATATCCAATATTGGACCACTTCTCACACCTCCACTTCAACCATCCTATCTAAGCCACCACTATCTCCTGCAGGAATCACTACAGCAGCCTCCTAAAGGAGGTGGATTTGAACTTACTTTCCAGTAGCCCTCTGAGTCTATGCATTTCAAACCTTTCCATTTGTAGGACAGGCTCCAGTTATCGATTCTGTTATCTGAAGTGGAGACTGAGACTAATCATTTAAGAATGATTCTTGAACAGGTGAAACGGAAACAACGGAGGCTGAGAGCAGATGTGAAGGGGCAAGTGCAAGGTGGGATTGAAGGTGCCAAGGATGGAACATTTGAGGACATCCAGAGGGACAAAAAAACCTGAACTCCTAAGAAATATCAAATCCTAGGTCAAAGGTCCCCTCCGGGTTAGCCTTTCTTGACTCCCCAGGCAGAGTTCAAGACATTAAGTATAGCAATGGTCACAGTACTGGATGTCTGTGCTGTGTGCCTCCCCCACTAGACTCTGAGCTCATATTGTGTCCCCAGCACCTGAAGCAGCACTGGGGACCTGGTAAGCCCTTGGCAAAACAGTGTTGAAAAGCCTTTAACAAAACATGGTATCATGAAAAGTGCGTTAGGACAATGAAGAAGTGACTACATTCTTCTAGAAAAGCAAATTAGGACTTTACATAGGAAATGACGTTTCAGATATATATATATATATATATCTAGATATATATATATAGATATATATATAGATATGAGTTTATCCAGGAAGATAACACTGATGGCCTAGACAGGGACAGCAGTGGTGTGGAAAGACAGAGGGCAAGGCTTGGAGAGGAAGTGAGGGAAAGGAAAACAGTAGTAGAAATTGGTGGACATGATATTGAAAAGTAAGGTAGAAGTTAAAGAAAGCAGCAGAGTCCAAGGAAGAGTTTTTCTTTCTTCCCAATAGTGGGGTGGTGGGGAAGCTGGAGGGATGCAGGGGGGATGTTTCAAAGAAAAGAGGGAAAGCAAGGCAAAGGACGTTGTTAGGGTTGATGGGTATAAAGACCAGGCAAGCTCATACCTGCAGTTCTTAATCTTTTCACTCCCAAATACCAAGTAAATTATGGAGCTCCAACAGGTGGATAGGAGGCCAGAGGCTTAACAATCAGAGGTTAAAATTGAGTAAGATAACGACTTAATGTGTGAGCCAAGAAGTTAATGAGGGAGTGAGACCAACACTGTTGGTGTTGTAAGAAAAACCCCGGTTATTACTACAGTCCTCCAAGTTCCAATTAACTTCCCATTAAGTGGTGCTGGGGGCTCGACTTCTCACCCCACACCCAACAACCTGCCAAAGTCTGCGGTGGAATTCAAGGAAATTTCGACTAAGTGTATCTTCATCACCGCGATGAAGGTAGAATGGAAAAGCAATTCACAGTGGATACCCACCCAGCTTTGTCCAGGCCTCAAGGAGAAAACGGGGAGGGGCACAAAACATCAACAAAACCACAACTCCTCTCTTTTCCTGGCCTTGTAAATCGCTCACGCCCTCCCTCCCCAAAAGATAAGCTCCTTGAGAGCAGGGCTTGGTCCTTCCCTCCTGGATGCCCGCATAGCAGGGGGCCTGGCACACAGTGGGCGCTCAGCAAATACTGGTTGAATATTGAATGAGGGCTCTGTAGCGAGGACCGGGAGGGAGATCCGGGTCTAAGGCCCAAGACTGTATCTTTTGCAACTGACCTTACGGCGGGGACGCCCGCGCGGAGGGCAGCAGCCCGGCTCCTGCGTCCCGCTCCCGCCGCCCCCCGGCGGCGCTCGGCGCCCGCTGCGCACGTACGTCACCTGCCTCCGGCTGGCACCGCGCCGCTGGGCCGGCGCGGGCGGTAGGGGCGGCTCGGGCGGTCGGGGGGCCGGGCCCGGCAGGCCGCTGCGGGCCGGGGGCTGGGCCCCGGCGCGCCGCAGCTCCGTGCAGAGCCGCAGGCCGAGCAGCAGAGCAGCGCCGAGCAGACAGCGGTGCAGGGCACCGCAGCCCCTTCCCGGTAGCCTCTCCCACGCCATGGCGGGCCGGGCCCGGGGCTGCGCTCCGCCGCCCGCACGCGCCAACCCGCAGCCCGGATGTGGCCCCTCGGGCCGAGCTGCCAACTGTGGCGACTCCCACGCGGGCCGGGGCGCGGGCTCGGACCCGCCTCCCTTCCTCCGTCCAAGGAAGCCTCGGCGTAACCTTATCCAGCCCGGTCGAGAGCGCCCGGCTGGCAGGGGAGAGGGACGACGGGCCAGGAGGGGTCCCGGCGGCGCAGGCGACGGCAGGCGGCACGCAGGCAGCTCGGCTAAGCCAGACTCCGGGCCCAGCCCCACCTTGAGGGTCCCGGAGGAGGCGACCCCCAGCCCGGCCCCCGGAGCCTGAAAGCTACATAGCCAGAAAAAGCACGAAAAAAAAAAAGTCCTAACGGGATCCTAGGCTATAACTTCATTTTCTAGTATTAGTGTTGTTGAAGAAACACAGGAGGAGGATAGGTGAGCTGACAGGTTTTGCTACAAGGAACAAGTTCTGATTGTCAAGCAGTTTGTGCCATTAAGCACATTATAAAAATACGTCACACTTATGCTCAGGTTTACAACTTCTCTCCCTCAAGAAAGAAGGGAAGGGGGGAGGAGACAATAGCGCTGGATGCAGAATAATCAAATTAAAGTTATTCCATTTCTAAATTCTGCCCGAAGCCAACCCGTGCTTTCTCCTCGTGTTATGAAATGTGTAGGAGGTGAAGGAAGGGGGGGCGGGGAAGCCAGCTAAGATATCTGACAGCAGGGAGAGAGAACAGAAGTTACCATGGCATGATGTAAATCAAATTAATTTAGCTCCAAACACACACCTCCCTGCTGTCTTGCAGAGAAAAACAGGGACAAATTTATCTTTCGGCAAAATGCTCCCCAGCTGGTATTTCCATCACCACCTTGACCTCAATTAATCAGCCTGAACGCTCACAGCCTGAAGTCCAGTGTTGGCTGATTCCGTTTTCAATTGTTAGTAAAATTCTTTCTCACCACCCGTTTGAGGTTTGGGTTTGGGTTTGAGTTTGCTTTCTTTAGCTGGGGCTACGTTTTTTTCATACTCTACGCTTGCATTTTCCATGCTTTCATGTTAGATTACCCCTGCCGAACAACCCTCTCCCCCTGACAGCCTATAGCAAGGACAGCAGAGAACAAATACGGAAACCCCACCTCCATTTGAATTTTGGGAATTTCCCATAGCGTCCGCCTTTCTAAAATCTCCTTGGCTTAAGAAAGATGTGATTTAATCTTTGTCACTCACAGAACACTTGGGCTATTTCTCTACATGTAACAAAACTTCTCAACCTGATCTAGTCCACTCCCTGGGCACGCTAGGTCCTCAGGCTTCTGAGTGTTTCATTATGATTTTTGTATTTTTCATAGATGTAGCCCTCTGGCTATTGCACAATAGATGGGCTCTATTTTAAAGAATCCAAGCAAGTACACTTTTCCTGACACAAACTCTCAGAGAAAACCTCATTATTCTGTGACTGTTTAAACAGCATGAGCTGTGGTGTTACACTTGAACTGTGTGCTGAATCAGGACCCTGCCTTTCAGAAGCTGTGAGACTTTTGACAACCTCTATGAGCCTCAGTTTCCTCACGTGTAAATAGACTTGTATATCTGGTAGAATGACAAGATTGCATAAAACATTTTATGTTCAGTACCTAAATAATGCATGGTTATAGAAGTTATTCAAATAACAGTAACTGTTTTTATCATTTACCATTAAAAAAATCCTGGATGTTATGAAAAACAAAATTTAAGCATTCCAAGGTAGATAAACATAAGAAAGTAGAAGGGTATTTGTATATCCTTAAGATATTTACTTTACACAGTATTCTCTGGATTAGAAGTACCCAACAGCTGCAAGAAACAACCACTAAAAGTCAAGATCCCACAAATGCACTCTATTAAATAATTGTGTGAAGCTTTTGAAGATATGATGTGTCTTGTGCTTGTGGTGATTGTGGATCACCAATGTCTGATGCGGACTTTGCTAGAAGTTTTAATTTCTATGCAACCAACATAGTGCCACTAACTAAAGAAGTCATTTTTTGAAGATTATGATACCACTAAATTATACCCTCTGCTCATCTGCTGAGTTCCTCTCCAGGGGAGAAACATGAGGAGTATCCTATATTATTAAAATGAGACTCTGAACTGGGGGTGGAGGAGGGGAACACAGAACAGTGTAGCTCTTGAGAATGGGCAAGAGGCAAGATGACCTCATGTTTTCCCTTATCTCATTTCTGTGGTTCTCTAATATTTCCATTATGCAGGGGAAAATCCAAATAAAATGTAATATTTAAAGGCCCTTTTTCCTTACCATTTGCAAATGTCTCACTTGTTTATTATTAATAAAAAGGAACTGTTTATATGTATGTAGCATCATTAATTTTCTAGGAAAGAATCTCCTATTTTTAACTTGCATGCATATTTCCATGTGTTGTCAATGGTAATGAATCAGGAAATGGGTCAGTTGATAGAGGAAAATCTAACTGATCACTGTGAGAGCTGACAAGCAATCTTTCATTCACGACCTTTGCTTTTCTTATAGACTTGAACTTGTCTCAGTCATTTCTGGATGTTTCCAAAATGCAGATAATCATTAACCACTGAGTCGTAGGTTGGTTAAATGTGCAGTTGAGTAAACCACAAAAGCAGCTTTCATCAGATCACAAATTACATCCTCCTTAAGGTTTCAGCCAACAAAAGGAGTGAAACCGAAAATTTTTACTACTAATCTCCTAGACACCATACATTTCAACTTGCACACATGCTGTAGTGCAGTGGTTCTCAATCAGGGATAATTTTGCCTCCTAGAGGACAACTGGCTATTTCTGAAGACATTTTGTTTGTTTGTTTGTTTGTTTTTACTTTGTGGGGTTTTTTTTAATTTTTGTTTATTTTTATTTTTGGCCACACCATGTAGTTTCCTGACCAGGGATCAAACCCGTGCCCCCTGCATTGGGAGCGTGGAGTCAACCACTGGACCACCAAGAAAGTCCTAGCCATGGATGTTAATGTACCAACTTTTAATTAGAGGCTGTCCAGAGAGAGAACAGAAGCTGACAGACTAGGATCCTCACCTCTACTAGGTGGTTATTTCTGTTTCACAATGTGAAGTATCCAAACTGAATTAAAGTTATCAAACTTAGAAAGGAATGGAGCTGTCATTAACATCTTCCCCTAAACCCCATTCTCTTTTCTCCATGTAATACCTGTTCATTGTGGAAAATATACACAAGCAAAAGAAGATATCAACAATCATTCATAATACCACAATTCAAATAGAGCTATATTTTGTTCCTATTCATATATATATATATATATAAAACAAAAGAGAACTCGTATCATGTGTATTTCCTTATAATCTGCTTTTGTAACATAATGCTATATAATTTACATATTAAATAATAAAGTATATTATTTAATATATAATTATATAATATTTAAATACATAATTTATCATATATTACATAATATGATGTCTGGGATTTGCTTAAAAACAATCCAGTGGGGAGGTGGGAGATAAGCGGGGGTATAAATGAAGCAAGAACAGCTGTGAGCTGATAATTGTTGTAGCTGGGTGATGGGGATTCACATCTCTCTACTATTGAGTATGTTTGAAATGTTCCATAATTAAAATGTCACTAAGCATTAACCTATTAACCTACAACATCATTTTTAATGGCTGCATATACCACAATTTAACAGATCTTTCACTGTTGAATGATTAGATCATTGTCAAGTTTTCGTTTTATAAACAACACTGTGATAGACATCTTTGTAGCTAAATCTGATGAATCAGAGGTAGACTGAGAAAAAGAAAGAAGTCAAGGATGATTCCAAGGTTTTTCCTCAGTAACTAGAAGAATTAAGTTGCCATTAACTGAGAAGGGAAAGGCTCAAGTAAGAGTTGTTTGGGTGAAAAATCAAGGGTTTGATTTTTGTGGTCATGTTAAGTTTGGGAAACCATCCAAGTGGAGATGTCAAGAAGGCAGTTGGATTTAAAAGACTGGAATTCAGGGGTGCAGTGAAGCCTGGAAATATAAATTTGGATCATCAGCATATTGATGTTGGGAGTGAGGGAAGTAATATTTGAAGGCTTAGCTCTGGGGTTGATCAGTTTAAGGTCAAGAAGATGAGGCGGATCCAACAAAGGATTTGTAGATAGGCAGAAAAGTAAGAATGTGGTGTCCCAGAAACCAAGTGAAGAAAGTATTTCTAGAAGTAAAAGACTGAGAGGTTTAATAAAATGTGGGCTGAAAACTGCCCATGAGATTTGATAACACCATGCTTTTTTATTACCTGTCTCTTCCAACTAGAACGTAAACTCCATGAGGTCAGGGACTTTGCTTTATTGCTATAATCTCAGTTCCTTGAACTGTACCTGGCATGTAGTATGTGCTCAATAAATAATTGTTGAATTGAAGAGTGAATCAAATCTGTATTAATAATTATGTTAAATTTTTAAGGGCAGAATTGATAAGTTAAAGCAAAACTGAAAGTCTTTCGATGTGAAGAGCTATTATTAATTTTTCAGTCCATCAAAAAAGACTGTATTAATGCCATTTAAAGCCCATCAAATACTCCTTTGTTATCAGTGGGAAACCTCAAAGGATAGCTTGAGCCAGCCTCTAAGATAAACTAATCAGTTTATTTTTAGTTCCCTCCTACTTCTCTCACTACACTTGAACCAACTTGATTTCCCCTCCAATGCCCATCTCAAGCTGCATCTTAGATGGGATTGTGTTCACTGAACTGTCAATTAGTTTCCTCCTCCCCACCCTAAGGATGTAGCTAAATATTAAGATGACTTCAACACGACTTAAGTCCCCATCAGAAGCATCCATGTTAAAGGAAGAACTCATCAAGATGAAAGCTTTCAAGACCTAGAAGAACAAAGTTATAATAGAATGACAGACACTGGAACTGCTATTTGGGGCTGGGAGCCCTCCCTAAAATCACACCACTGCCTAGTCTACAACCTAATAAAGCCGGCTTTGGGCTAGTCTTATGGAAAATGCTTGGAGGATATCTCCATTCCCCCGGCCTGCTTGGGAAAGAGCTCTTTCCTTCCTCTTTTGAATCCCCTAATGCTGTGTTCTCTCATTCTTGGTGTTTGTCTTACTCAAGCATTTGTGGACTTGCTTTATCCTTCCTCTACACAGGCTGTTTCTCAAGCATGGGATGGGGTCTTACTCACCTCTGCAACCCTGCAATGCCTTTTGTGGATACGGCCTCAATCAGACATCTAGAAGTGTTGACAAACAGCAGACATCACACCCAACCCCGCTGAAATCAGACCCAAGATAACACATTTCTTCCAGCAGATCCTGGTGCTCATCCACCCTAACCAATAAAGAATCATGCTCAAACCCGTGCTGGATGGCTCACAGGTAATATTTCCAACCTGGTTCCTTTCTTCCCCTCAAGGAACTTGGGAAGAATCAGTGAATGCTTCACATAAGCCACTGGGAAAAAAGAAAGATGTGGGTGTGGGGAGAGCAGTACATGGAATGGGTGAAAATTATGAGGGCTGATAGCTCTAGGCCTGGAAAGGAAGTTCATAAAAGACACATCACACACACACACACACACACACACACACACACACACACACTTTCCTGTATTCTGAAAACATATCTGAAGCATTGTTAGATAGGTTTATTTATAGACATCAACTCTCATGATGAGACAGACATTCCTGGATTTTATGACAATAAAGCAGCTTAGGTTAAGAACGATCAAAACATTGCCTCTTGGGCTTCCCTGGTGGTGCAGTGGTTGAGAGTCTGCCTGCCGATGCAGGGGACACGGGTTTGTGCCCCGGTCCAGGAAGATCTCACATGCCGCGGAGCAGCTGGGCCCGTGAGCCATGGCCGCTGAGCCTGCGCGTCTGGAGCCTGTGCTCCGCAACAGGAGAGGCCACAACAGTGAGAGGCCCACGTACCGCAAAAAAAAAAAAAAAAAAAAAATTGCCTCTTTCATAGGACCAGGACCACCTACGGAGCATTTCCCCTCCCTCACCCTCAACTCATCTTATTAAGACACATGCCAGAAATAATCTCCCCACTACAGATCACTTTGAAGTCACAAACATTCCTGGTTGAAACTTTCCCAAAGTCAAGGGCTTAAGAAACCTTTTAAGGTCAGAAAAGATCACCAGGGAACTGACAGGATAAAGTGAAGCACAGCATGTCCAAAGGCAAACATCTCAGGGCTCTGTCATTTCAACTTAGCTTGTGAATATATTAAAAATCCTGGGATCAAAAGCCATTTTGCTTTTTCATCACATCACTGCTCTAGCCCTAGAGAGAGCAGAAGAACTATACTATTTTTAGATCATAATGGAGAGGCTCTCATACTTAAGTGTGTGTGAGAACCACCTGGGAGTTATTGAAAATGTAGGTTCACAAGCCCCACCTCCAGAGATTAAGTCAGAGGTGAGTCCCCAAAATCTTTCATTTAACAAGTTTCAGAAGGTCTGTGACCAAACTTTTAGAAGCCTTGACATGGACCCCAGCCATATTGATGGTTGAGGGGGATAAAGGGGTTGCAGAATGTAGGAAGCAGTTATTACAAGGTGTCCCATGTATCCATGGGTGCAAATGTTCTCCTTCAATCCTCTAAGTACAGTTACTAACAAACTTTCAGAAGTTAACAAGGGGTCCTCATATTCAAAAGTTCAGGGTCTCCCTTGGCAGCTACTCTATTCTTCCCTATGACACCTGACAGGAAGGTGAAGGGAGTACGAGAGGAGAATTTCCTTCCCTTATCTGCTCTGGGAATTTCTCAGAGATCTGGAATGAAAGGGGAAGGAGCTGGGGTCACCCACAGGAATATTGTATGGGCAGAGCTGCTCCTTGCTTACTCAAAGTAAGGCAGTAGCACCTGGAAATCTGCAAAGCCCTCGCTGAGATACAATGCCCTTCAGCTCACTAAAGGACCCCAGAGAGTTAAACAGAGATGGACTCAAGAAGGCAGGTAAAGGAAACAAAGTCAAAAGATCAGATGAAGCAGAAGACCCTAGTCTAAGCTTGGCTTCTCTGAAACTACTCACTAGCAGTGTAGCCCTGCACAAGTTACTTTACTTCTCTGTGCTCCAGTTTCCTCATCTATAAAATAGAGATAATACTAGTAACTTCCTCATTGGGTTGTTGTGATGATTAAATGAGTTAATGTATTTAAAGAACTTAATGTGCCTGGCCCACAGTAAGTGCTGTCATGTGTAATGTGTTATTGTCACTCACTGTAAGTCAGAAAGGACGTTTGTTTTAGTTTTGCTCTAGATTATATTCCTTTTGCCTTTAGGTTGGATTGTTTGGGGTTTGAGACTGGGTCTTGACTGGCATAAGAGGGGAAATGAAAACCACGCCTCTGTTTCTGGTGTTACCACCCAGCCCACAGTCTTTTTCTTTCAGAATCAACACATGCCAGGGTGTATCTTCCTAAGGTGTCCATTGTTTCTGGGAAAGCACCTTGATCCAATTTAACTAGCAAGTCTTTTCCTTCCCACTTTGACCTGCAGTATTCTAAACTATGTCCTTTCTTCCTTTTATTTCTGATTCCTATGGGTTTGGTGTGCCATAACCCACACCACTCTTCTCCCGTACCTTTCTTATTGTGTTTGCTTGCTCACTTTTACACTTTCTCTTTAAAGCATGCTCTTCATACTGGGCCAGCTCCATCACCTTTTCACCTGCCCCTCAGAACAGCCACAGCCTTGATCACTCGACTATGAGTTTGCATCATCAATCAGATACAAACCCCGTTGCAGAGAACACATCTCCCCACACTTCCTTCAGGAATGTTCACAGTGCAGAAGCCTGCTGAGAATTTCCAAAGAGCAGCTCTCTCCCAGAGGGGACAAGAAGGCCAGGAACTACTATCCCGCCTCCCACCCACTCCACCCCACCCCCACCCCGTGACTTAGAGGATTGCTCAGAGAGGTAGACAAATGCTGTCTGAAAGAATGTTGCTGTTGCTAGGAGAGAACGAAGGAGAAATAGTTCCCGCCACCAAGGGCCTCCAGGAGAAAAGAAAAAACTGGATGACAGAGTGGGGATGAGTTTCTGTGTCTTGCTAATATTGTGGGTGTGTAGCTACCCTTAGCTGCTTCAACCGCAAAGTATGAGGTCACTGGAATGGGTTTTTAATAGCTGCAGTTCTTCTTTTAATGTCTTTGTGGGTTTACATACTATTCCCCCACATTGTTGACCTTTAATGTGGGAAAATAGTATGTAAAAACCAGGAAACAAATTCCCATTATTGCCATAACTTTGGCCCATCAGGTATCATAGCACTTAACTGTCTCTGCAGTGCTTGTTTACCAGTCTAAGTCCCACAGTAGATGCAGGGATGGGGACATGCATGGTGAATTATTCATTTTTGCCTCCCTGCTGTAACCAGTCTCTGGCATGGAGAGGAGCTCAGTAAAATGAGTGTATGAAGAACCCTGCAATGCTGGACTTCGTAAAAATGGACCCAACCTTCAGGCACCCCACATTCCAGCCAGGAACCCCGAATGGCTATACCCCAAACACCACTCTGCTTTCCTGCCTCTGGACCTTTTCTCGTACTAATTTGCCATGTCCTAGAGATGGGAAGGTCCTGGGCAGGTTTGGAAAGAAGCTAGCTGAATAGTTAGGTTTTCAGTTAATGGTAAATGAGGAGTTATTGATGGTTTTTGGGCAGAAGACACTGGTATGAATTCAAGGTAGAGCCTGATTTAGACCTTCATAGACCCTAAGAATGCAGATGGTGGCTCTCCCAAACCCCCATCTGTATACTTCAAAGTGAAAACAGTACCAATCAGTAAAACACAAAAGATCAGATACATTGACAATGAAAAAGTTTGATTCTACATCTTTTGAATGTAAAATTCTAAGTGCAAAAAGAGAACCCTTTTCTAGGTCTTTCTCTGCTTCTCCTTATCACCCAAGACTGAGATGGACCTCTTTTTTTACTTTAGATCATGCTCCCAGAAATGTATAGAATTTTATCAGTTTCGAACACAGAGATATAAGAAAATAAAGTGGTCATTGTCCAACTATACATTTCCTTCACACAAAATTAGATAAGGGTGTAGCATAATTATTTCAGAACAAATCCTCTCACTTTTGCTGCAGCCTCACAGAATGCACTGAGAGTAACCTTAAAATACATCTCATGTATCTTTCTTGAAGCTCTTAAAGGCAACACTGGTGAAGTTTTAAGGAAATCTTGATTTTGTATATTTATTACATTAGATTAGAGCCTTCCCAAGTTTTGTGGACAATAATGAAAATAGTTTGCAAGTCACACAGTCGTATTCCAGCATTCAGTTTCAGCATAAAGGGGGAGCTAGTCAGCATTGGGCATCTATATGAACAATCAAATCCTTCATTTTGCCTAACTCTGCTTTAAAAGCAAAAGGGTGTTGTTTCACAAGGGTCTTTCACCCCTAAGCTTTTTTTTAACAGTGAAATTAAATATGAAAAGGAGATAGCTTAAGGTTTCATTGATAGGAAATTAAAATCAAAACTAAACTCACAGTCTATCTTTAAAACAGAGAAACACCCCTTTAACACAAAGGTCTGTATCCTGTTGACCACCAAGCTGTAATGTAATACAACAATTTCTATGTAGCCTGTTTCAAATCCTATGTTAAAGAGAAGTGGTTTCATTATCTTTCAGGCTTTAACATCCCAGGATAAATTGGCTGTTCGTCTATTATTCACCCGGTGTTGTTAGAAATTAAGTCTCTGTTACTGACAGTGGTAAAACTTAGTGGAGTAGATCAATAGAATTATTTCTACAGTAATAGAAGGTAGGAAGATAATGATGAGCCATGTCTTTTTTTTTTTTAATTCTGCCTTTCATTAGCAGTTCATACTCCAGTAAAGGCTTTTTGAGTTGCTGAATAAAAGACAACTCCTAAGGTTCAACAGCTTCATGTACCAGAGAAATTTTCTGTAGCCCTGAAACCTCTCTAAAACCTAGCAAAAAAATTAAAAAAGAAAGAAAAAGAAAAGCATATTCTGTGCACAGTCCACTCTCAGAACCAGAGGAAAGCCTTCATAATTAACACACTTATGAATCCATTACAGGTCAGTGCTAAACCCTGCATTACTACATTGAAGGCCACCAATAGCCGTAAGATCAGAACAGAAAGAAGAAAGGACACACTGAACAAGATGCTTCGGCAACAAGAAAGACAGCTCTGCTTTCAGAAGACTGACTGTTCGGACTGGTTTCACATTTTGGCCCCATGTGGTTTCTTTGGAAACTACTTGTCATGAAATTTTATGATCTGTTAAAAAAAAAAGTGTAAAAATATTTCTTACCTACCTCACAAGGATGTTGAAAAGATTAAAATTAGATAGTTGTGAAAGTGTTTCTAATTCTCCTAGGAAAGACTGGAGAAATGCTTTGTGGATAAACTTGTTCCTTGGAACTTTAAAATAGTCATAATGATCCCATCTCACAGCCTTCTCCCATTAAAAGCCCAGGATTCTGCTGACCAAGCAATCAGTAACCTTGCCTCTAAATAGCTCTTTAAAAATCATTCCACTTGGAGGCTTCCCTGGTGGTGCAGTTGGGGGCTTCCCTGGTGGCGCAGTGGTTAAAAATCTGCCTACCAATGCAAGGGACACGGGTTTGAGCCCTGGCCCAGGAAGATCCCACATGCCGCAGAGCAACTAAGCCCATGCGCCACAACTACTCAGCCTGCGCTCAAGAGCCTGCAAGCCACAACTACTGAGCCCACGTGCCACAACTACTGAAGCCCGCATGCCTAGAGCCTGTGCTCCACAACAAGAGAAGCCACTGCAATGAGAAGCCTGTGCACTGGAACGAAGAGTAGCCCCTGTTCACCGCAACTAGAGAAAGCCCTCGCACAGCAACGAAGACCCAACGCAGCCAAAAATAAAAAACAAACAAATAAATTAATTTTTAAAAAAATCATTCCACTTGAAGCCCAGAAGTATTTAATATGTGACTGACAAAAAGAAAAAAAGAATTGCACCACCCCCTCCAAACCCTTCCTGGATTAGTCAGAAGAGAAATTCCAGCAGCCCTGCCTTGTCTCGGAGTGGAAATACTCCCATTACCCACTCCCTTCCTTTTCTCTAAACACATTTTCCTTTGTCTACTTCCAAGTATAACAACTAGCAAATGCATTGCCCACTGTTTACACACCCTCTTCTCATCTGTCCATATCAGCATATACTATTCTCTCACTTAAGCTCTAATGGATAAAGGCATGACCACCCTCAGCAGATGTATCTTCAATACTTCCATGCTCTGCACACCAAGCCCTTAGGCAACAAACACTTGCAACTCCAGAAGAGACCTGATATATGTGGATTTCCCAAACATTTTCACTTTTTACTCCACAACCCTCCCCAGCTCTGATTCTACCTAATCAAAAGCAGCTCTCAGCTGAGACCAGCAACTTATTCACATAAGGTGTAAATCAATAATGTCTGCTTAAGGAGCTACACCTTCCTGAATATTTTTACTTTGGTTGCCTCTCCTTTTGACTATAACACAACTTCCCTCCCCATCCTTCATGTATATTCACTCCCACAACCTATCACCAGTGAACACAGCAGAGAGGAAATCTCACCACTGTTAAAAATCACTATATATAATAAGAGATGGTCCCACACGGGTGTGATGCACATAGTTTAGAGGAACAGTTTAGAGGAAGGGGAAAAAGACCTTAAATTAAAGAAATTTAATACTAAGAGTAGAGTTTCAGGCGAAATTTGAGGTCAATAAACTCAGGGAACAGAGGGGATCCCCCAAAGTCACTTGACTTGGGTGCTACCTAGTCTATCTACAGGCTAACCTAACCCTGGTCACAAGACTGCATGGTTCCAAGCACTGAGAACTGGGTGGTGGAGCGTATAGCTTCTCAGGCACCTGGCATGGTTATTATATAGCATTCAGTTGTAGACAACAGATTCTACTTGCAATGTAAGCAGAAAAGTATTTATTTCCAAGTATTATGTGGCTTCCTAAACCATGGAAAAGTAGAGGAATGGGTACTAACTGAGCTACCGAGAACAATGCCCAACTGCCTCTGCCATTTTGGGAAAAGCATTTGCCATTACTATCAGATGCAGCGGAACCAGGAAGTGGCTGATGTAGAACCGCGAAGCCTCTGCCATCATCTACTTCACTCAGTTTAAGTTTCCACACTTAACTCAGTTTCAAATCCAAGGTTCATGCAAATACACAAGTCCAAAGGAATCTTAATCACATATGGAACCCTAGCTGTAAGACAGTCTAGGAAATGTAGGTCCGCCCCTCCACTCCCACCCTCGTGCTGCACGGCTTGCAGGATCTTATTTCTCTGACCAGGGATTGGACCCGGGCCCCGGCAGTGAAAGCGCCGAATCCTAATAACTGGACAGCCAGGGAATTCCCGAGGAAATGTAGTTTTTAACTTTCCAGACTCTACATCACAGAAAAGCGCATTATAAGGACATCAGAATAAATTTTGACCATTTCACGGAATCTGTCACTGGCAAAGCCCATTAACAATTCCCAGGAAATAAAAATAGAATATGGGTAATAAAATAAAGTCTAACCTTTTTTTTCCCCCTTTGTGCTCAGTCTAGTTTCACTTGCTCATAGCGTACGGTGCGCAGAGGCCTTGCACCCGGAACTTCTGACCCAAGTTCATAGCGTGAAACGTCTGCGCCCAACACCTCAGCTAGACAGGCTGCACACTCCACCTCAGCCCAAGATGGCGGCGGCCTGTGTGCAGAGACACTGCACCCGGCACTGGAGAACTCCGCCCCCTCCCCTCCCCACTGACGCTGCCCGGAAGGCTATAAAGCAGCCCCGCCCACGGCCTGCGGGGAGAGCTTGTGCTCTAGAGCAGAGGTCCCGAGCCTTTTTGGCACCGGGGACTGGTTTCGTGGAAGACAATTTTTCCACAGACGGGGGGAGGGGGGGATAGTTCAGGCGGTAACGCCAGCGATGGGGGAGCGGCAGATGAAACTTCGCTAGCTCGCCCGCTGCTCACCTCCTGCTGTGCGGCCCGGTTCCTAACAGGCCTCGCCCGGTACCGGCCCTCGGCCTGGGGTTGGGGACCCCTGCTCTAGAATACAGGTTCGAATCTCTCCATTCTTTGATCCGAAAATAAGGCTTTCCTTTGCTTCAGAACAGAACTCAGTCTCATTCTATTGGCTCCAATGACAGTGGGCAGAAGGACCCATGCTGGGGCCTGACTCAAAAGGGCTGTTAACAAATCTACTACATTGTATTCCTGACTAGTGAAGTTCCAATTAAACTGAAGACCAACCTTGAAGTATTAAAATACATTTCTTTTAACTATTTTCTGTGAAACGTTTTTTCAAGTGCTTTCCACTTTTCCCAGCCTCAAAAAAAAAAAAAGACTAAATGCAATTTATTTTTTGTCAACGACCCCAAATCATAACCATAAACATTAATTACTGTGCTGCAAATAGCACACACACATACACACAAACATATTCATAACAAAATAAAGAGGAATACTCATGATAATTACAGTCCTTGTTTCTGTTAACTGTTCACATGGTCATAGCTGGTATTTTTAACTACCTTCTTCCACTACCCAGTCTGTACTCCCTTTACCTTCAGCAAGCACCTCACCTGGTTGTGGTTCTTAACCTGCTGGGGTGACCCAAACCCTCGTTCCTGAAGAGTCTGTGCCGTTAGTAGCCCTGCCTGGATGGCGTTGTTGTCGTTTTCCATTGACCTTAATCACAGGGTGTGGTAATCATACCCTAAGGGATTTCCTGTACTTCACACATTCTTCCTTAAGTCCACTGTGAAGCGTCCGATTTCCCCATCTTAGTCAGGACCAATCACCCCAGGCAACACCAAAATTCCTTTCTTTGTCTTGTTAATTCAGAGGCATGAGCGGCCCAAAGTGAGCAAGCAGCAGTCTTTACTCCCAGTTCAATGGAATCACTGTTGTATCTGCAGGTGGAAGCATTACCTCACGCTGGAACTAAGACCTCCCGGCTAGCAGAGCATAAGGTTGTGGGACCAGGAAGCAAATATTTTCCTCAGGGGTCACTAGGGGGTAATAATAAGTGGTGCCACTTCCATTTCCACCTCTTGATTCCTGGACCTGTTACTAACCTTTTAAGTCAGGCCCCAACAAGGGGTCCACCTGCCGGATGTCACTTGGGCCAGTAGAAGGAGACACAGTTCAGTTCGAAGCAAAGGAAAGCTTTATTCTTTGGTGAAAGAACAGAGCAGCAGGATCTCCTGCTCTGGAGTCCACGCTCTCCTGACAGACTGTGGGCGGGGCAGCTTTATAGGGTTCGTGTCAGTGTCAGTGTCAGCCTCAGTCATCAGCTGGCGGGCGGTACAGCTGCGCTGCTCGTGGCTCCAAATTGCAGTGCCAGGCGCAGCCTCTCTGCACCCGTCCTGCTGCCGCCATCTTGAATTGAGGTGTTTTGCACACAGCCCCAGAAGTTGGGGTGTCAGGCACAGCGGTTCTGTGCTGGGAACTCTGATCCAACCTGTCAATTCCAAGGCCTCTGCACACGACACCCTATAGGTGAGTGAAACTAGACTTAGCACAAAAGAAGAGGTTAGACCGTATCACCTAGATTCCATCTTATTTTTTCCGGGGACCCGAGTGAGCTTTGCCGGTGACAAACCCTTGAATGCTGGCTGTCAGAGAAACAGCACCATACACTGGATGCTGATTCAGAGCATACACAGCCTTCGGGAGAACACAGCAGAGTCTTCAAAAGGCCTTTGCATCGTTCCATCAAACCAGCTGCTTCAGGGTGGTGGGGAGCATGGTAAGACCAGTGAGTTACATGAGCATGGACCCATTATCATACTTCTTTTGCTGTGAAGTGAGTTCCTTGATCAGAAGCAATGCTGTGTGGAACACCATGACAGGGGATAAAACATTCTGTAAGTCCACAGATGGTAGTTCTGGCAGAAGCATTGTGTGCAAATCCATTGCACACAATTGACAGCAAATTCATGTGTCCAGAGTAAGTGCTTATTCCAGTAAAAACAAAACATGACCCTTCCATGATGGAAGTGGTCCAGTGTAATCAACCTGCCACCAGGTGGCTGGCTGATCACCCCAGGCAGTGGTGCTACATCAGGGACTCAGTGTTGGTCTCTGCTGCTGGCAGTTTAGGCTCTCAGCAGTGGCCACAGTCAGGTTGGCCTTGATGAGTGGAAGTTCATGTTGCTGAGCCCATGTATAACCTTCCTCCCTGCCACAAGGGCCACTTTGTTCATGTGGCTGGGGAAAGAGGTTGATTGATGTCACAGAACAGGTCATCCTATCAACTTGATTATTAAAATCCTCCTCTGTTGAGGTCACATAGGACACAAATATATTCATGTTTTTTCCCATTCAGAGAGTTCTATCCACATACCTCCTCCCCAAATATCCTTGTCCAGTTTTCCAATCATGTTCCTTCTTAGTCCCTGACCATCCAGCCAAACCACTGGCTACAGCTCATGAATTTGTATATAATCACATCTGGCCATTTCTCCTTCCAAGCAAAGTATACCACTAGGTGCACTGCCCGAAGTTGTGCCCACTGGGAGGATTTCACTTCACCACTGTCCTGCAGGGCTGTCCCAGGAAGGGGCTGTAGTGCTGCAATCGTCACTTTTTGGGTGGTGCCTACATATATTGTGCAGAACCATCTGTAAACCAGGTCTGAGTCTTCTCTTCCACTGATCATAGAGAACTCCCTCTGAGTTCACAGATGCAGCCTGGGAGAGAGAAGGCAGTGTTGCAGGAGTGGGGACCACGGGCATTTGGGCCACTTCTTCATGTAACTTACTTGTGTCTTCGGGGCCTGCTGGGATCCAACCACATACATACAGCTCCCATTTGATGATGGAGTGCTGCTGTGTGTGCTCAGATTTATGGCTTGGTGGGTCAGATAACACCCAGTTTACGTTGGGCAGCTCAGGTCGTATGGTAGTTCAGTGGCCCACAGTCATTTGTTCAGTTTATACTAAGGCCTGGTAGCAGGTCAATAGCTGTTTCTCAAAAGAAGAGTAGTTATCTGCAGAGGATGGCAGAACTTTGCTCCAAAATCCTAAGGGCTTGTGCTGTGATTCACCTATAGGGGCTGCCAAAGGCTCCAAACAGCATCCCTATCAGCCACTGCCACTTCAAGTATCAATGGATCTGCTGGATCGTATGACCCACGTGACAGAGCAGCTTGCATGGCAGCCTGGACCTGTGGCAGAGCCTTCTCTTACTCTGGGCTCCTCTCAAAACTAACAGCTTTTTGAATCACTTGGTAAATGGGCCAGAGCAACACACACAGATGAGGAATATATTGCCTCCAAAATCCAAGAGACCCATTAGGCATTGTACCTCTAATTTTTTATAAGAAAGGCCAGATGCAACACTTACCCTTCACTTAGAAGGGATATCTTGACATGTCTCACGCCACTGGACCCCGAATTTTTGTCAGACTTATCTCACTCTCAGACATGTAAATGTCTTACCAGTAAATCTAGAGTAGTTGCTACTTCTTGATCACCAGGTCCAGTCAGCATAATGTCATCAATGTAGTGAACCAGTGTGATATGTTGTGGAAGGGAAAGGCAATCATGATCCCTGCAAACTAAATGATGACAGAGGATTGACATCAACTATGCCCCTGAGGTAGGACAGGGAAGGTGTATTACTGGCCTTACCAGATGAAAGTAATCTGCTTCTAGTAGACCTTATGGACAGAGATGGAGAAAAGGCATTTGTCAGTTCAATAGTTGTATACCAAGTGACAGGGAATGTGCTAGTTTTCTCAAGCAATGAAACCACATCAGGTACAGCATCTGCAATTGGTGGCACCATCTGGTTAAGCCTACGGTAATTCACTGTCATTCTCCAAGATCCATCTGTCTTTTGCACAGGCCAAACAGGCAAGTTGCATGGGGATGTGGTGAGAACCACCACCTCTGCCTCTTTCAAGTCCTTGATGGTGACACTAATCTCTGCAATCCCTCCAGGAATGTGGTATTGCTTTTGGTTTACTATTTTCCTAGGTAGAGTCAATTCTAGTGTCTTCCACTTGACCTTTCCCACCATAATAGCTCTCACTCCACATAACAGCAAACCAACATGGGGATTCTGCCAGCTGCTGAGTACATCTGTTCCAATTATGCATTCCAGAACTGGGGGGATAATCACAGGATGGGTTTGGGGACCTACTGGGCCCACTGTGAGACAGACCTGAGCTAATACTCCATCGATCACCTCCATGAGCCCCTGCTCTGACTGGTCATTCACGTGATTATGGAGAAGGGAGATTACATCTCTCTTTTTGCTTTCTTGCCCCTCCATTCCGTTTATTCTCCACACAGCAACCGGAGTAATACCAGATCATGTCATTCCTTTGTTCTCAAGTCTCTGATAGCTTCCCATTGCACTTAGTACAAAATCCAAAATCTTTACTGTGGCTCCAAACCTGCAAGCTGAGGCATTCTGCAAACTGGAATCCCAGGAAGGCCAGTGGTGTCGTTTTAAGGCCTGGGAGTCAGTGGTGTAAATTCCAGTCTCAGTCTGAAGGCCTAAGAGCCAGGAGCACGGAGGACAGAAGAAGACTGGTGTCCCCCCTCAAGCAGCCAGGTGGGGAGAAAGCAGTTCCTGCCTTCTTCTACCTTTTTGTTCTACTCAGGCCCTCAGTGGATTGGATGAAGCCCACCCATACTGGGGAAGGCAATCTACTTTACTGAGTCTATGGATTCAAATGCTAATCTCATAAACATACCCAGAAATAATGTTGAACTAGTTATCTGTACATCCCATGATCTGGTCAAGTTGACACATAAAACTACCTTTGGAGGGATGCAAAATGAGAGGGGCATGAGAGAGCCTTCTAGGGCATTGTAAATATTCTGTATCTTGATCTGGGTGATAGTTACCTCTGTGTAGTTTGTAACTTATACAAGTATGACTTGTACATGTCAGTGTATATAAGTTGTACCTCAGCAAGGAAGGAAGAACGGACAACAGGAGTTCATGTGCTTCAGAGCCAGGCAGAACCAAGTTCAAATTCTGACCATTTGCTAACTGTGTGACCTTGGGCGTGTTATTTAACCTCTTGAATTGCAATTTCCCTGGATATAAAATGGGAATTTTAATATCTCAGGCTTTTGAAGATATTTTAAAGAGATAGTACATGTAAAAAGCACCTAGCCCATAGTAGGTCCTCAGTACATGTTAGTTTCTTTCTCTCCCCACTATTACTTTGTCTTCTAAACTTCTTGTTTCCTGGTTGTTCTTCCTCATTCATCTTGGTATCACACTCCGATTAAGAAAGCCATTCTCAATGTTGCAGTATAGACTTTGACATCAAATGCTTTACTTCTTTGATTCTAATTTTCTGTGTATTTCTCTCTGACCACAGTGTCCTATCTCTCTGGTTCCCTTACTTCTTTCCTCCTAAGGATCATGGTTTTACCTCCTTGGCCATCCAACCCAGTCCCAGGGGGCTTACTTTAGCCATTCTGAGCAGCACCCTGGATGGTTTGGCCTCCCATCCCCCTGCCGCACCCATTCTGCAGTCCCCAGCCCTGAAATGGTCTAGTTACCATCTTCCACGCTACTTGCTGAGGCTGCTGGAGAACATCTCACCAAATCTCTTGGAGCCACCCCTTCCAGCCACCGCCCCCTTTCTCTACTCCCTTTTGTTGCAAAAACTCCTTAAAGGAGTTGTCTTATACTCAATATTTCCACCTCCTCTCTTCCCACTCTCTCTTGATCCTACTCCAGTCAGACTCTCTCCCTCACCACTTTAGAGAAACTACTTTTCTCAGGCCACCAGTGATTTCCACTTTGCCAAATCCAATGGTCAGTTCCCAGGTCTTGCTTTATTGCACTTCTCAGCAGCATTCAACACAGGTGATCACTCCATCCTTCCTGACAAACTCTTCATTTCACTTCTGAGACACCATATTCTTCAGGTTTTGCTTCTACCTTACTGGAAGTTCCTTTGCTATCTCCTCTTCATCTTCCCACCCTCTCAATGCTGACTGACTGCAGAGCTCGGCCCTCAGGTATTTCTTTTCTTTTTTTATAGTCACTCCCAAAATATCTCATCGACTCCCATAACTTTAAATATGCTAATAGCGCCCCAATTTTTTTTTTAGACTATTTGATTCTTCCTTTATTTCAGGGAAGTTTTACATTTGTTTTTTAGGTTTTCTATTTTAGAGACTTCAGTTATTTTTTTAAACATCTTTATTGGAGTATAATTGCTTTACAATGGTGTGTTAGTTTCTGTTGCATAACAAAGTGAATCAGCTATATGCACACATATATCCCCATATCCCCTCCCTCTTGCGTCTCCCTCCCGCCCTCCCTATCCCACCCCTCTAGGTGGTCACAAAGCACGGAGCTGATCTCCCTGTGCTATGCGGCTGCTTCCCACTAATAGCTCCCAAATTTATACCTCCATCCTGGTCCTGTCCCTGAACTCCAGACAAATATATCCAGCTGCGTACTCAACATCTCCACCTGGGTACCTAATAGATGTCTCAAATTTAACATACCCCAAACTTCTGATTATTTCTACCTCCCACCCTCCAACTAAACCTTCTTCTCCCTCGGTGTTCTCCATCTTGAAACACAGCAGCTTCATTCATCCAGATGTTCAGACCAAAAGCCTTGGAGTCAGCTTTATCTCCTCTTTTATTTTCACATCCCACATCAGATCCATTAGTGAATCCTGTTGTCTACCTTCAAAATATTCAGAGTCCTGCCACTCCTTACCACCTGCACTACTCTAGTCCAGCCCACTCTCCTCTTTGCCCTGGACCCCTGCAATGGCCTCCTTGGTACTGTCTCCCTTTTTGCTTCCTCGCCTCTCCATTCAGTTTATTCTCCATCCAGGAACCAGAGGAACACGAGATCATGTGATTCCTTTGCTGTCAACTCTCTGATGACTTCCCATTGCCCTTAGTACAAAATCCAAGATCCTTACCACAGCTGCAAATCTGACCCCCGTCTACATGGCTGAGCCAATCTGCTCCCACTCTCCTTCTCGCTCACAGCACCCCACCACACTCCACTGTGTATGCTGCTCCGTACACTGACCAAACCACTCTAGGTAAAATAGCAGGCTTTGAGCCTCCCAGTTTTTTTTAAACAAGTTTTTTTTCATAGCGCTTAAGACGTCCGAACACGAGTGTATGTACTTATGTACTCTACCTCCACTAATTGAATGTAAACTCCATGAAGACAAGACCTTTGTCCAGTAGAATAACACCAGTGAGATATACAGGCTTGAATGGGGGCACAGATATCATGGCTTTGCTCCTAAAAAAATGTTCTTCGTCCTGGTCCTTCTAGCTGGTTAGGTAATTCAGCCACCCGAGAATCCAGGCCATGAATGTATTCTCTGTGATATTCTTTTTTTTAAAAATAAATTTTATTTATTTATTTATTTATTTTGGCTGCATTGGGTCTTCGTTGCTGCCCGCGGGCTTTTTCTAGTTGTGGCGAGCAGGGGCTACTCTTCGTTGCAGCGCGTGGGCTTCTCATTGCGGTGGCTTCTCTCGTTGCAGAGCACGGGCTCTAGGCACACGGGCTTCAGTAGCTGTGGCACGTGGGCTCAGTAGTTGTGGCACACGGGCTCTAGAGCACAGCCTCAGTAGTTGTGGTGCACGGGCTTAGTTGCTCCCCGGCATGCAGGATCTTCATGGACCAGGGCTCAAACCTGTGTCCCCTGCATTGGCAGGCAGATTCTTAACCACTGTGCCACCAGGGAAGTCCTCTGTGATATTCTCAAACTGTGAGATTTTAGTAATAGATAGGTTTTCACAATTTTTAAGGAAAATCAGTCAGAAAGCCAACAGGAAAGACAATTTTTTTCAAATTTAAGCTGGAATAATCTGTCCATTGATGTCACATTGATAGTTTACTCACTAAGTCATTCAACAAATGTTTACCAAGAAACAGACCTGGCATTTGGAGCTGGGTATAAACTGTTCAACAAATCAGATATGTCCCTGCCCAAATGGAGCTTATAGTTTAGTACAAGGCAAACTACAGCCTTTAGGTCAAATCTGGCCCTCTGCTTGTTTTTGTAAATAAAGTTTTATTGGAACCCAGCCGTGACCATTGTTTACACATTATCAGACTGCTCCCAGGCTATGGTGGCAGAGTTGAGGAGATAAGTTGCAACATAGACTGCATGGCCAGCGAAGCCTAAAATATTTACCATTGGACCCTACCATTGGACCCTTTACAGAAGCAATTTGCTGCCCCTGGTCTAAGTGGATAGCTGAAATCTGTTTTTGTATCCCAGGGATCCACTCATTTTTTATAAGCAGACTTAGACAAAAGTTTTTGGTTGAAAGGAGAGGGTCTACTTAATGGGCTCAAGGAGAAAAGGGGATTATGGTAAAATATTTCCCCATAGAATCCACAGACAGGAAATGAAATACAGATATTACTCCTACAGTCATACAAATTGGCCATAATTCAATTATACTAATTAAAGGCCAAAATATGCACTACTAAGAATACCACTGATTACAATAGGATCTTGACCAGGGACTGATAATGTATTCAGGAGGTAGGGTAACACCAATGTTAGAACACAAGAGATTTATTTGAGTAGTTTAGACTTTGTCTATCCTAACAAAGGGTGATAACAACTATAAAGGAGATAAGGATATAAGGATATATAAAATGTCCCTGTTTAGGAAAAGAAAGGACAAGATTTCTAAGTAAAAGATAGAATTCAGCAAATGCTGGATTTGCTCCATGATATTAAGATTTTACTCTTATAGCTATAATATGTATCATTAATAGCTCCAGGAAAAAATAACTTCTTTTTGGGGGAATCTGAAACTCTCCAGCTCCCATACCCTTTCTCTTCTTAACACAATAATTTCTGAAAAGCAATTTTTAAAAACATGAGGTTTCTGAGGAATGCAGAATTGACTGTCCAGGCAGACAGCATGAGGAGTGGAACTGGGTCAGGACCTGGGTCATTCTTGATGCTTCCCCCAAAGTACATCCCCTTGGGCTTTCTTCTCTCCATTTTCTGCTTTTCTTTGCCTTCTCTTTCTTGCCTTGCTTCCTCTACATAAACCTGAACAGCCTCCACTGTTGCCCCAAGTCTACATGCCTCCAGAGCCTGCCATTACCAGGAAACAGTTTTAGAATCCTTTGGTACAAATTCTTAAGAATTTGACTAGCTTAACCCAACTTACTTTTAGCAGAGCCTGCTAAAACCTTGACTTTTACATTGTTCACATAGTCAAAAGACTACATCCCCAGCTTCATTTGAATCTAGTGTAGGCTTATGCAATAAGATATAAGCAAAAGTATTGTGTGAGTCTTCTGGAAAGTTTCATTGGGAGTGGATTAATGATGCGATGGCTGGAGCTCCAACTGCCATCTTGGAACCATACCCTTGAGATAGCAGAACATGAGCAGGAAGAGCCTGGATCACTGATGAAGTCCCCACACAAGCCCAGAACTGCCTAAATCCAGGCTTCTACCAAGTAAGAGAGAAATGCATGCCCATCTTATTTAAGCAGCTATGTGGGAGAGTTTCTGTTACGTATAACTGAACCTAAACCTAGCTGAAAGTTTCCTCTGACCCAATAACTATAACCAGAGAGGCAGGGTACTGGGGATGCTGCCCAAATAGTGAACTCCCAGGTTTGAGCAGATTTCCCAGAAAAGGGGTCCTGGGTAGAGCAGGCAAACCATTTGGAGTATTCACTACAATAGCTGAGTTCCATTGCCAGACCACTTGGATTTGTATGGAAGAGAAATACTAGGACGCATAAAAAATTGGGGGCTGGACTGATAGCTCAGAACATGCATCAGAGTAAAAACTGTAATTCAAGGGAAATTTAGGCTCTGAGTGGTGGAATTATAGGTAACACGACTGCAGGCCAGGTCTGCAGGTGCCCTGACCAGATGCAAGTCAATTGTTCTGCTAATAATTGAAGAAACATTGGTTACATTTTTTCAGGCATTTGGTTAACTCATTCCCTTTAGCCACTTAGGGCTGTGATTTATAGGCAGCAAAGTCACTCAGGATAATAAAGTCCCCAGGCCTGGTGGCAAACTGCAGAGATTTTTCAAGAAGAAAGAGACCACTTAAACATCTCCCTCAGCTTTTCCTCAGTGAATGATACCCAGAGGAAACAGGTTTCAAATGTGTTTCCATCATTCACACCCTCAAGAAGAAAGATGAGAGGAATCAAGAAAAAAATACTCTAAGTGCTACGTTCATTTCAAATATCTGACAAGTTATGAGAGTCCTGGAACATGTTTCCCAGAACTACAACTCCCAGAGGACACAGCTCCCACCATCATTTTCTTCCTTTTCTCTAAAAGCTCTTAATGGATTGAGGAAAAAAAGATAGTTCAAATATCAATTGGGTTGAATGCATGTATTCAATAAAAGGAAGAATCTATATCATTTTTTAAAATAGCCTTTCTTCTGTACAACCGTGTCCTAGTGGGCTATGGCCTTTCTGTTTAACTTTTTCTTCCTAAGCAAATAAAATCCTAGAAGTCTACATAACCTCTGTCTGCTGAAGAAGAGGTTCAGCAAAGCTGCTGTGTCCCACTGGGTCATGGCTGCAGCAGGTCCTAGCTCAGCCACAAATGTCAGACCCTTGAAAGCAGGGATTTAAGAAGGAAATCGGTTGTTCTCCATGTTATGAAAAAGTTTTTAAATGATCTGTCATAGAAAATGGGGGCCCATTCTCAGGCTTTAGCATAGTGATCTAAGACTTCAGCTTACAAAAACAGGAAATCTTTGTGGAAACAAACAAACAACAACAACCAAAAAAAGACCAGCCAAATGAGAAAAGCAATGACTATTTATTCAGAGCTTGCTATAGTAAGGGAGTTCAGCCACCGTAACTCCAAGGCAGGCAGAAGAGTGGGAAAGCTTTATAGTGACAAAAGAGAAGACTTCAGGTGTGCCCTGAATGGATGCTCTTGGCATGGGGAAGCTGTTGGCAGGCTATTAAGAAGTGGGGCATCCTGTGTGATTGGTCAGGGGTGCATATTTGGCTTTCTCTGGTTGGTCCTAAGTTGGAAACAGGACAGGAATTGGGGCAGCTGGCAGTTATTAACCAAGTACTGGCCATTTGGAACCAATTGTTCCAGAAATGATTGTTTAACTTTCTGGATTGTTACTAGAGATAGCAATGTAGCTTCTTACAAATCTGACCTATAGCAGACTGGCTCCCCTGCTGGCTACTGTAAAGAAAGAGGTTAGTTTCCCAGGCAGGTTGCTGCAGACCATGGATCAGAGTTCTTTTATATATAGTCTGGCCACTGTCCATTTGTATATTCAGCCTCTCATCTTTCAGACAGGCAGCTGACCTACAGCCAACAATGTGGTTCCCAGCATTTCTAGAGAGCCACTTTGGGAGACAGCTAATTCCTACCTACCACCTTGCCCAGGAGTGCCTAAGAACACACCTGCATATGTGAGAACATCCCTCTTAGCTCAATGCCCCAAGATGGTGAGGAAGGAAAGGGAGGCGAGTGGTTATAGAAGTGGCAGAGCCCCGTGAGTAGAGGAGTAAAACAGTGCTCATAACCTTCAGTCCCAGCTATTGGATAGAACTCTGCGGGTTATGAGTAAATACTGTTGCCAGGGCCCCACCCAACCCCCAACAAATGCTAATTTACTAGAGCAGGGCTGGGAATGATTAGTTTTTCAAACTTCCCCGGTGACTTTAATGTGCAACCCAGGTTGGCAGGTACTGATCGAAATGAATTAACCTTTAAGAGAAGGAGCAAATATTTATCAATTAGTAAAAATGAAATCAGGGCATGCCCCCGTGACCACTTTCCCAAGAAACCTCTAATCTTTCAGTCTTGTATAAAATGCAGAGTTAAATTAAACTAGAGTAATTGCTTAGACCATTGCAAATAGGCAATAGTCATAGAGTATGAACCTACCTACAGGAAATGAAAATGCTGCAGGATCTAAACTGTGGGCATAAGGAACAACTGAGTACACTTAAAACTGCTGTAACAATGACTGAAATACACCTATTCTGAAGATTTTCATTTTTAACCATTAAAAAATGTATTCCCCCTCTTCCAAATGCCATTTGTCATAACATATTATTTCTCACTGGTCATATGTAGTGAGTGCATGTGTGAGTGTGTGGATGGATGTGTGTATTTTCAGTCTATCTGAGCTTGTACATTTCTCAAATACTTTAAACAGAATTCAAAACAATTGCATTTAGGGCATATAAACTCCAAAACCTCAAAAGAATCACCCACATACTCCACACACCTGGTATCCAATTTTTATTTCTAACCATTTCTAAATTTTCCAATGTACCAATTTATCTGAATTTGATACACCACCACCCCCTGGTGGAAATCTATAGAAAAGAATCCACGCGATTTAACTTGGGAACCTTAATACTGCAAGGGATGATTAAGGTCCTTTAGTACACTGGCAATGCACACCCGCTCTTTCCATCTTTCTCTCTCCCAGCACAACATTCTCTGCAAACAAAATCATATGCAATAGGGACAGTGGGAGGGAGACGCAAGAGGGAGGAGATATGGGGATGTATGTATATGTATAGCTGATTCACTTTGTTATAAAGCAGAAACTAACACACCATTGTAAAGCAGTTATACTCCAATAAAGATGTTAAAAAAAAATCATATGCAAAAGCTCAACGAACAAAACAGCAAGAATGGACATGTGCTGGGGGCTTTCTCTTTCCCATTCTCTTTGCCAGTTCCACGTCTCCCCCCAGGATGTCTAAAATAGAACTTATCATCACTAAACATAAGCCATATCCTCCAAAAATTAAAATTACACATATTTCTTTTTTTTGACCCTCATGTATCTATTTTCATTCACCTTTTCAACGATAGCTGTACTTTTTTTTTTTTGGCCACACCACAAGGCATGGGGGACCTTAGTTCCCCAACCAGGGATCGAACCTGTGCTCCCTGCAGTGGAAGCCTGGAGTCTTAACCAATGAACCACCAGGGAAGTCCCGATAACTATAACATAAACACCATACACATTACATCTTATTAAGGCCTACTATTTAGGCCTATATTTAAATTAGAAATATTCAAACTTAGAAATTCTCCAGTCCTAGAAAATGTCAAATAAAACAGACTATTCTCATAAAAAAATAATTACATATATTTCTCCCAAGCTTCCTTACCTCAATGAATAGCATCTCCTTTACCATTCACTCAGCCAAAAACCCTCCTAAGAATTCACAATACACATGAACAGATTAAAGACCAAGTCAAGAATCCAGATTAGATTTATTAATTCAGCAATTCCCAAACTCATTTTATCATGAGATACATTTCCACTCCTCCCCAGTACCTTTTAACGACTTGCAGAAAACTCTTTGTTTATATTTTATTCAGAGTAATTGTTCCATTTTAATTAGCAAATTAGCCCTTTGGCTGCACATACTATTCAATCTTCAAAAATGCTCAGGCAAAGTCAACCATCCAACAAACCAGCTCTCAATCATTTGTGGTAGTGGAAAGTACACCCCTCAGGTGATTGACCCCAGACCGCAATTGAGTTAATGCCACATCTGTAGGCAACATCATCCCTATGTTCTACCATCAGTACCAGCTGAGAGGAAGTAGAGGTTGCCACTAGCACTAGCAGGAATCATGCTTTGTCTTCCACTAAATGGAATAAGCCTGAATTGTATATCACTGTGTAATTTTAAAGGATTATGGTGTTCACTTGACTGCAACCTATAAGCGTCATGGGCAGCTCTGCAACCAACAGTGAGTTAAGTGTTTTCCATACATTATCTCCTCCTCTGGATTTATGAGCCAAAAAAATCCCTGCAACCACGTGAATCGGCATAGATCCTTGGACACGAGATCTAAAAGAAATCTTACTTTATAGCAAGTTTTTTTTTTAACAAAAATAGAGCTTTATGCCCTATGTCATTAGTACTAGACTTAAGTCTAGTACTAAGTTAGATTAGTACTAATCTTAAGTCTACTGATACATATTGCATCATTTCTAATTTTGAAAGCAAAGCCATGTCCAATTAAACTTTCATTCAATGGAAAAGTTATTTGAATCTCTTCTGGTACTTAAATTATATTTTGATTAATAGTTTCTGGGGCCATTTGCTGTCACTTCATGCCTACAGCTTTGATTTGGGAGCAGGGGTCCTGAGGGCTTGGGCACACTCGCTCACCAGCCTGGCGGCCTCCAGAGCAGTGCCCCAGTGCATGGCTATGCCCCCACTACCGTGGCCGTAGTGATGGACGACAGGCAGCCTCCGGCTGCCCTGGGCTAAGAGCTCTTTCTCCAGCCGCACACCTGGCCTGGTGGGCCTCAAGCCCACCTTCTCCCTTATGTCACAGGCTCCATGGAGAGAGGGCTCGAGGGCACAGCATCGGGAAAGAATCCCTTTGCTAATTTCTGCATCTGGGGACAGATTCCAGTCTCCTTTTTGCCTAGTTCCACCCAGGGTTACATTGGATATACCTGGGTAAATGTATGTCAGCCCACTCCCATCTCGGATAAAATGCTTCACCCAGGGAGCCTGCACTTTGAGCACTTGACCCCTCACTGGGAAAATCTTTGGGTCTCCTGCAAGCTGCCTGCTTCCAAGGCCTGAACAGTTGACCACAATGTCGAAGGACGGGTGAAGCTCCCACAGGTCTTCTATTCTTCGGGTGAGTATCAGACCCCCACTTCCTTTTAGCCTGGGGAGAACGAGAGACCATGAAGTGAGCCATAGCAGTTTCCTGCTCAACCCCTTACAGAAGTGATGGACAGGAACTCAGAAACAAAACTGAGGAGACCATCGAATGATCAAATACCTCCAGAGCTTCCAGGGCCCAAGCAGGCCAAATTCTAGCTGACTGCCTCACATCCTTGGAAACCAGGGATTCCTAAAGTTGAACCTAACTAAATAAATACCTATTTCAAAAACTCAAAGCAAACTACCTGCTTCATCCTTTTTATGTTTAATGGAGTTCCTAAATCATTCTAGATGCTAAATAAATACCAGGTTAACCTGGTATTTTAAAAACCCCAAGCACTTTTTGTTCATGCCATTTATTTAGCACTTAAATTTACTGCCTTGGGGGCTTCCCTGGTGGCGCAGTGGTTGAGAGTCCGCCTGCCGATGCAGGGGACGCGGGTTCGTGCCCCGGTCGGGGAGGATCCCACGTGCCGCGGAGTGGCTGGGCCCGTGAGCCATGGCCGCCGAGCCTGCGTGTCCGGAGCCTGTGCTCTGCAACCGGAGAGGCCACAACAGTGAGAGGCCCGTGTACCGCAAAAATAAAAAAAAAAAAAAAAAAAAAAAATTTACTGCCTTGGACATTCTGTCTCATGTTGTTAATTAACTCTTGCATGTTCCGGTGTACTACTCTGTTCTCCCTAACCAGATGGTTGGGACAGGGCTCACATGCACTCCTCCTTATGTCTACCACAAGGATGCTAGCATAAGAGGAACACAAAATATTTGCAGCTGATGGACTAAATAACAGTTGTGGTTGCTAATGATTTTTTGGACCAAGTACATCAAGAATGAAAAGAAATGGTTTATCCAAGTTCTGTAATCTTATTTTTTAATAGTAGTAAAATACGCATAACACAAAATTCACCATTTTGACCATTTTTAAGTGTACAGTTCAATGGCATTAAGTTTAATACATTCACATTGTTTGCAACCACCATCATCATCCAACTCCAGAACTTTTTCACCTTGCAAAATGAAACTATGTACCTATTAAACAATAACTCCAGGTCCTATCATCTTATTCATAGGTCACTTGTAGAATATAGGAGACGTAATATGAGAAAAAGACTATTGGCGGCTCTCTACACCAGGGTGCAGGTTGAATGCCTGTGTGCAAGGTACTGCTTAGAGGCAAAGTGCCCTTCCTCAGGATTGACAAAGGAGTTGGGAGACAGAGTGTAAATATTTGGCAGAATGAAGCAAGTTCCAAATGAGAGGTGATGTAGAATTGGAAAGCATGGGTTTAGGTCCCAGTTGCCTCACATTAGCTTAGCTTTGAGGTCTGGGCCAGCTCACCTCTTGTCTCTGACCCTCAGTTTCCTCACCTGTGTTATGGGGATGACACCTCCCTTGCCTGTTTCAGAGATGGCTGTGAAGTTCAAGTTCAAGTGAAATAATAGGCATGACAGTGGTTCACAAGATGTGAGCACAACAAATTCTAGGGGACTGATATCAATAAATTATAAATTTCTCAAGGGGAGAGACTACGTCTTATGCTTCTCACTACACCTATGACCCAGCTCAATGCCCAATACCTAGTGGACTTGACATGAGTGTTGGCCAATACTGAAGACAATATGAAATCCTAGTTTGGGTATATGATGATTAACTCTATGTTTTGGCCTGACTGGGCCATGGGGTACCCAGATATTTAGCCAAACATTCTTCTGGGTGTTTCTGTGAGGGTATTTTTGGATGCAATGAACACATAAATTGGTAGACTGAGTAAAGTAGATTGCCCTCCTTCACGTGGGTCTCATCCAACTGGTTGAAGGCCTGAACAGAACAAAAAGGCTGACCTTCCTCCTGCCAGACTGCCTTCAAACTGGGATATCAGCTTTTTCCTGTCTTCAGACTCAGACTAAAACATTCGCTCTTCCTGGGTCTGAAGTTTGCCAGCCTTCAGACTGGAATTACAGCCTTGGCTCTCCTAGGTCTCCAGCTTGCCAACTCACCGTGCAGATCCTAGGACATGTCAGCCTCCATAACTGTGTGAACCAATTCCTTATATTAAATCTCTTTATATATATATATTTTTTTCTTTTGGTTCTGTTTCTCTAGAGAACCCTAAAAGCTAGAGAGTGGCACCACATTGGCATCCTTGCTTCAAACCTGAAGCAGGGTACTTTATTAACAGCAATCAGAAAATTAACAATTTTTAGTCCATTTGTCTGAAGAAAAGGAGAAAAAGAAGAAAACTAACTGAAAATCTCAGTTGGCAAATAATGCTATGCATAGAGATTCAGGGGGAAAATCCACTGTTTATTCCTAGTGACACTTAATGTAGCTATACTTAAAATATCATAGTTAGAATTTTTAAAATGCATTTTAGGTTTACAAAGCAACTAAATCTCTCTCTCTCTCTCTGTCTCTCTCTGTCTCTCTCACCATATAATTTTAACCCGATAATTTTAACCTCATCTGATGACCATACTGCTCACTCGTTCTGCTGCAATGCATGTTCTAATAAAATAAACTGTATTCTATTTCCCACTTCTCGGAAGATCCATCTCTGCCTTGTCCACTGCACGAACTTATTTTAATCGGTCTAAGCCCTGTTCAGTCACAGAGCAGCTTCTGTTCCCTTTGGGGAGGAGGTGTGGATGAGGCCTGGGGTTTCTATGGGCAGAGTGGTCCGGAGGGGAGCAGCCGTGCACCCTTAGTCAGTCCAGCAGGTGGGGTTCCCCTCTTCCACTGCCTTAGGGCAGCAATTGGAGCCCCAGTGGAAGCCCCCAAGGCCATTGCACCACAGCCAGCCTCCATCTATTCCCTACTAACCTTGTTGCCATCCTCAGAAAAAGATAGGACATCCCTGGTGGTGCAGTGGTTAAAAATATGCCTGCCAATGCAGGGAACATGGGTTCGAGCCCTGGTCCAGGAAGATCCCACATGCTGCGGAGCAGCTAAGCCCATGCATCACAACTAATGAGCCTGTGCTCTAGAGCCCGCGAGCCACAACTACTGAAGACTATGCGCCTACAGCCCGTGCTCTGCAGCAAGAGAAGCCACCACAATGAGAAGCCCGCACACCACAACGAAAAGTAGCCCCCACTCGCCGCAACTAGAGAAAGCCCAGGCGCAGCAACAAAGACCCAACACAGCCAAAAGTAAATAAATAAATAAATTGAAAAAAAAAATAAACACCATCATTTTCCACTTTCCTGGCTAGTGCCCTCCTGCCTCATCCTTGTGTAACCAGGAAGAAAGTGGGGAGTTCATATTAGACCTGTGTCTAAGGCCAACTTTTGCCCATGCCTCCTCTGGTTAAGGGCCAGGGGCCAATGCTGGGAGTAGGAGGAACTCTCTAGGGGCCTGGAAAAGGAAGGCTGTGCTCTGGTGGGCACGGGGTGTGTTGGGCATGGGGGAGCAGGGGTCTACTGTGCACAGGAAGGGACCTTTGCAAGTTGGACATTTGTTAGGCAGGGATGACCTGTCACATGCCTGATGTACAATCCATATTTCTGTCCAACTGTCGAGGGAGTAGCATAGGCACTGCTGTGAGTCAGGCCAAGTAGGAGAACAGAAGCTATAGGAGACAAGAGTCTGGGACCCTGCAGGGAAAGTAACAGAGAGGACTCATTAGATGAGTGGGAAGGAAAGTGCAGGGAGAGAAGCTCAGTGTGGTTAGTGCTGTGCTCAGTGCAGGGCCCTTATCAGGGCCACAGAATAAGGCGTGGCCTGCTGGAAAGAAGGCAACGCACCAACGTTACAGGGCCCCCAGCACCGAAATGGGGCATGCCGCTTTCTGAATGTCTCCCAAGGCAGGACCATCCTGCTCCAGTCGGGATGATTTATTTAGGTAGGATGCCTGGTGAAGAGACAGGCTCAGTTGACTTATTGCCTCTGTGATTCATTTCCTGGAAGGGCAAGTACAAAGCAGCAGAATATAACTCCACTGGCCAAAGATATAAAACATGATCTGCATGGCTGATTAACCCTCAGGGGGTTTTGTTTATTTGTTTGTTCTGGGTATTATTGGATTTTTTTTTTTTTTGAGAAGCGGATGATTCTTTCTGTTCTTTGAAAAATGCTAACGATCTACTTTGTGGTTATAAACTTTTTTTTTCTTTCCTGGAAATTAATATTATTTCAGAAGGATAGAGCTCAAATTGAAGGCATTGTTATGCGGCTTGCTAAGTAAAATGCCTGTTTTTGAGTCAGAACGCTGCAGGCTGAACACTCACACTGTGTAGAAGGGGCGTAGGAGGCAACATAACAGACCCTGGGTGTGAGGAACAAGCAGGGATTGTATGGCTCCCCAGCTGGGTCATCCGAGGTGGAAAGTGGGTGGCAGCCTACAGAGGGAGCCCCAGGGGTCCCACGCTCTCACCACCATGCTGCCTGGCCTCCCACCTGGCCTGAAGTCCTTGCTCTGAGAGGGTTGCCTTGGGCTTAAAGGAGTCCCAGCCCTACAAAGCCTTCCTCAGAAGTAAAGGGAACGGGTGACCCTCTTCCTCCCCCACATTGGCCTTCTGGTCAGGTGCCAGGGCCTGAGGGAAGGGGGGCTGACCAATCTTACAGAGAGGAGGCCCCTGCATACTGTCTGTGCAGGCCCCTCACTGGGGGTTAAGAGGAAGCACGAAGTATCAGGGACCTAGGGGGGTACCAAAGCAGGAGGTGGGGCGGGGGTGGGACAGCTAGGAAGGGGGTCTCCTCGTGGCTTCCCTGCAACAGTGTGTACTGTGTGTACTGTCTGTCTGAGGCACACATGTCCCCACCCACTGTCATGGTGGACACGTATATCAAACAAATGGACCTAAAAAGTCCTCCCCGGGACTCTATGGGGACAAAAGCAGCCCCTCAGACCTCTTCTCCTTGACTCTGTCACCTAAAAACAGACAGGAAACAGCATGCTCCAAGGCATGACTCCAGCTGGCTGGTCATCAGGCCCGATGGTGTTGCACCCGGGAGGTGGCTCCCACTGGCACAAAGTACCACTCGCTCAGGGTTATTTTAAGTAAAGTAAAACGCTGACAGCAGGCTTCCAACTAATGAGAGAAAATCAAGACTTTTCCCAGGCCTTCATCCCACAATTAGAGATTAGGCTCGAAAATAAGGTTATTATGGAAATAAGGGGCCTGTTTTCTAGAAGGTGATATTTGAACACATTGTTCAGGTAATATATGTTCTCGTGTGAAACTGGCTGAGGGTGGCCCAAAATAAATATGTGTATATTTACAACAGAGCTCTCCCACTTATGGCTTGCCTAATAATTTCCCCTTATCTGAATTTTATTAAGATATATGATACCCCAACTACATATCAATAGCATTAGCAATTCCAATGTTCTTTTTCCAGGCATTTTTATAATATAAAGACAAAAATGCAACACCACACAACATTGCCACTCAGAAAAGATGGTGATGCCCTGAAACTGGAATGTTGGCTGATGGGTAACTCCATCACACGATGGCTCAAATGTTCATTTATCAGCTGATATACAGTGGTTTAAATCTGGCATACAAACAGGGGTTTATGGGCCAGCGACAAGGCACAAAAGTGTAGGTTTTATGAAACTGGCACTTTAAGAAGAAAAAAGTCCCATATAAATTGCTAAGAGATAAAAGTGAAAAGAGCACTTATAAAGCTACAAAAATATATCATGGTGCTCCCAGCATGTGCCTAACAGACTTAGGTTCCTTCCTCTGCACTCCCAATCCACCTTCATAAATTTGTATTTAACCCTCATCACATGTGTTACTGTAATTGTTAATTAACATGTATATCAATGTGCACACACATATATACACCATCATCCCCAAATAGACTATGAATTCCTTAAGAAAATTGATCATATTTTATCCTTCATTTTTGACTAGCTTCTAGCACAGTGCTAGGTATACATAGAAGTTCAACAAAGAATTAGGGAATTAATTAATTATTCCAATTAATTATCCTATCTCCTACATCTGGGACCAAGCCATTGCTGCCACTGCTTACCTGAAGTCACTTTTCCAACATTTACCCAATAATTTGCATTGTTCCTATTCATCTACCAAATATACAGACTTGGGGATTGAAAGGGCCAAAGTTTCACAACCTTCAACATGCTTGCAATTTCAAGATGAAACTAAAGAGAGATTTATTGATGTGTCTTAAATAAAAATACCCTTGATGTGTTTCCTAACCAACTGGAAACAGAAAGTCCTGAAAACCAAGCCAAAATGCAAGTTCATGAAATTTGGGGCTGAACTTGGTAAGGAAGCAATTACCTAATTTAGATAAGCCCTCACTTTTAAAGTTCTTGCTCATAACAAAATAAAATAGTGGGGTTATTTTCTTTTTCACTAATGAGAAAAAAATTCAAAAATAACTTATAATAAGCCTAAGATTCTCGAAAGAACTAGAGTAAATCATATCATTTTACAGCTGGAAGCATATTCTCCAAACATCTCACTTTACGGATGAGCAAAGTAAGATACTGTTTCAATGAGGGGGTCTTACTGGTGCGGAGAGAAGGACCAAATCGTGCATCAAGGTGCACAGTGAGGCAGAAGATGGACGTGTTACTAACTTGGGTATGACTCACTCCTTGTGGCACAGTGTCTTCAGAATGTTGTACAAAGCCCTAGCCACTAATGAACAGCAAGACACAGCGCACAAGAGCTCTGAGGAGCCACAGAGAAGCTATGAAGTTATTTATGGGTGTGACAGACAAAGAAAGCAGCAAAGAGCCACTTCAACTGACCTTTTCTCCAACCACGGGAGGTAGACAGGGCCTTCACATTTGAGTGTAGTAAAAGCCTGACCGAACACATGTTGGGGGAATTTCTTCAGCTCATCCTCAGTCATCTTTCGAAATCCCAGCACCACATCAGCCCAGAATGGCACTTCCTCAGTAGGAATGCTCCGAAATATCTGCCAACTCAAACACATAAAGTGGAAAAATTTCCTGAAGTTCTATGAAATTTCTAGTGAACTCCATGTTACATTCTCTAAAGCATTTTTAAAACACACTTCTTATACCCATACAGAGAAAGAAATTATTCTTCAATTCTCTCAGGTTCAGATAACTCAGTAGCTAAATTTAAAATGTTCATGGCGGGGGTGGGGGGTGCGGCATTGGAATAAGACATTTAAAAAGTTGTGTGCCTTTTAAAGATTGAATTTAACTCTCTTTTTCTAAAAAGCTCTTGCCCAGATTTTCTTTATTTACTTATGATGATGCATTTTTGAGGAAAGATTTTTCTGTTTTGCATAATGCTTTACATAAAGTGTAAGTAAACCATCAAAAGTTTAACGGTTCGCCTCAATTCTGAACAAAATATCTAAGTTAGAAGAAGCAACGGTGGTGGTGCAGGAGACAGGGCTGTGAATTATGAATTAAGTTGTAGATCATCACGTTACATTCTTGATAAGAGAAGCCAGGAGTTGTCAGGACAAGCCCTGTTATCGTTCAGTCATGGCTGGGGCTGATGAGGCTAGAAAGATATTAGTTGTTAACAAGAAGCTTATAACTTTGCTATCAATAGCTGCTAGGCACATGTTTGGATTTATAAGTATCGGGCTCTTTACATCAATAGGAATAAATGTTGCAAAGCATGGCTGCTCTAAAGTAGCAAGGGAAGTCATTTGAGTGCTATACATGGTTGCTAATGCTATGGTAATTAATGTACTGGAATTTATATCTCTAAGTAATTCATTCTATACGGTTCCTGTGGAAGGTATAAATGTTGTTTGCTGCAGGTCTCTACAACAGGCCCTCTTGCTGTCTCATGCTGCACACTATCCCTGGGCTAGATTGTCCTCTTCCCTGTCTTCACCATCATACTATAGGCCAAACACTCAGAAGACTCTATCTCCTCTTCTCTCTCCTGAGCTCCAAAACCAGATCCAGACCCATGTTGCCTACTCTCTACTGGAGAAGTCTACCCCCATGTCTCAGACATTTACCCCATGCCCACTGCTCTTTCCCTCCCCCTTTCCCCATCCACCCAGGTGCTAACTCCAGAAACCAGAGAATCATCCTTGACCTTCTCTCCACTCTCACCCACTACATGCCATCAATTATCAAGTCCCATCTAATTTCCTCATAAGCATTTCTCAAATCCATCTGTTCTCTATGCCCACTATCAACACCTAATCTATCCCACCATCATCTCTCTTTCCACAAATCTGTTCTCCACACTGCAGACAGAATGTTTTTGAAATGCAAATATGATCAGTTACTTCACTGTGTAAATCCCTCAATGGATTTCCATTACCCTAGGCGTTTTTCAGTCCCTCCAACACACCAGAGTCACCCTAGATTCAGGTCTATACATGTACTATTGCTTCTACCTGAATGCTGCCTCCTCTGCCCTGGACCCTATCTCTGTCCCCTTCACCTCTACAGGGTCAGCAGACTAACCTACACTCATGTGGATGGTCTCCACTGAAACATCACTTTTTTTCTGAGTGGCTTCTCATAACTTACCAGAACAAGTTTATTCTCCAGATAAATGCTTCCATAGCACCCTGTACTCTTCCCTTGGTGACTCATGTCTCATATGTAACTCATTAGATTTAGGACATTCCCTACAGAACATAAGCTACATGAGGGCAGGACCATGTCTGTCTTTCCTAAAAAGTCACTCAACACATATTTATTGAGCATCTACTTTGTGCCAAGCAATATGTACTAAGTTGCTCATTTCTATTTCCCTAATTCCTAGAAGAGTACCTGATACTGGTGAATGCTGAGTAAATTGTTTTGAAGGAATAAGTAGATGAATAAAGTTTATACTTATGCCAAGGTGCATAGGACATTTGTGCCCTTATCTTCACTTGACTGATTCAAATGCTTTTTGGAAGCAAGTGGGATAAAAATCATTCATATGAGGAAAATAAATAACTCTTTTTTAGAATGGCTTAAAGTACATTCCTTTTAATATCCTCAATAGTGGCAAAGTCTTGCTCTTGAAAGGACATTTGAATCTTGGACACAACTGTTTCCAAAAATTACTGAGAGCTGATGTTTGTGAATTAGACTGGGTCATGCTGGGTTTGGACAAAAACAAAGTGTGACCATAAATCAATGACAACGATGTTTCTATGTGGCTTATCAACTGGCTCTGGAGACAGTTACAGTTTCAATCCATCTTCAGAAGGTAGAGAAGTAAAGCTGCTCCTTTGGGTAGGGACTTTGAGAAATTAGTGATATCAATAGCGTTTGGTGTTTGTGATGGTGAGGGAGAGCAAGAAGCGGAATAGAGTAGAAATCTGCCTGATGCAGGTACGTTCACCAGCAGAAAATGTCAGCAGACAGCCTGAACTCAAAAGAGGAGACAGGACATTTTTTTTTTAAACAGCACAAAAGATGCAGTGGTTTTGAGAACTTAGTAAAAGGCAGACATCCCTCTGTTTTTCAGAAGGCTGTAGGGCATAGTTGTGTTATCACATAGAATAACACAGACAATGTATGTGTTATGTCATAACTTAGAAGTGACAGTATGGTTAGTGATTTCTGTCTGAGAAGATTTAGAAAGGTATTGTCATATTTTAAGTGCCAGTTTGTGTTAGAAATGTTTAATATTTTAAACTCTTTTATTTAATTTTGCATTTCTTCGGAAATTGGATGTGAAAAATCAAATGAAGCTTGCTAACCATTTCAGAAATATTTTTTCCCAAATGGCACTTTAAAAGGTAACTTTAGTGACTATAATAGTTGCTTTTTTGGAACACTTCATTCTCCATGGACACCAAATAAGAAAGATGTGCCTGTGCCTTGGGCCTCTGTACCCATTCCCATATCAATCACACCTGTTTGCTTTCCATCAGCACCCCCCCATCAGCCCCATATAACCCAAACTCAGTGTTTACCAGCTATATATATTTTTAGCCATATTTGTAAATCACTGCATATTCCCTGAGGAAACTCAAAATAGCATTTGTGATGAGAAACTATAATGGTTGTTTATTGTTTAAAAGTCTAATGCTATAACTTGTCTTTCTTGAGTTCTTTGGAGTAAAGCCTAAAATGTTCTTCTAAATCCTCCTACATCTAGTTCAGCACTCTGCTCATAGCAGGTACTCAGTGATATTTTCTGTTGAACTCTAAAGTCTGTTAAGATCACTCTAAATTCTAAAATAACTTCAGATTTCCTCTCTTACCCAGACACCAGGAGAACACCAGCATCTTCAGCTTCTGCAGAATTGGCAATTGCAAACAGGTGATCAAAAGTCTCTTTAAACCACTGCTTCTGCTTGTGAATGGGTGTGTCTGTGATGGTGGAGAAAAGCAAAGCAGAACAGAAAGGAAAATAATGACAATGATTATCTTCAGAGAAGCTCCTTCCTACAAACTGGGAAAAACTAAAGAGGCAGGGAGGAACATTTAGATAAAGTACCGCATTGTGGCGGAGGATCAGTCAGCCACCAGAGTTTTGAATGTTGACACTTGCTGTCAGGGTCGGTTCATATAATTATTAATCAACAGAGGGGAAATCAACCGATGAGGGAAAAATCTAACATATGGGCCAGCTGGAAAGGGCGTATTGGCCTTTGGCACTAGGCATATTTCAGAGGTCCTTGAAAGGTCCATAACCAATCTGAGCCAAGTTAGCCAATCTGGCTGAGGCATCCAGCTGGCCACACAGTCGAGATGATAGGAGAAAGAACCCAGGGCCTCTTTCCTGAGGGCTGAAAACATGGCAGGAGATAAGGGGAGATCTGTGGGGCCCAGATCAACCAGGTCGAAGAACAGACTGAATGTCAGTGGGAAGCCAAGATTGCTCACCCTTCTGATACAAGGAAACAAGTCCTGCATTGTGGAACTGAGCTCCCTACAGCCCCATCCACGGCTGCCATTACCTCCATTCCCCTCCATTCCATGGAATCATAGACCAGCTTGGAGTAGCATTCCTGGGGTCACCAGGGGTGTGCCGGGACCACACCTCTCTGTCAGAGTCCTGTGGAACAGTGCCCCCTATCTCCCAGGCATCCCTGCCTGTGTACAGGAGATTGGATCTGGACATAGCTCTGGAAGGGTTCCAGGCCTGCCAGGGAGAAAATACGGGTCAGGGTTCAAGCCCCAAAATAATAGTGTCCAGTGTAGGCACAGAGAGCAAGCATGACACAGAAGCACTGACAAATCCAACTGTGGATGAAGTATTTGGCCGTCTGATCCCTGTGGGAAGGTCATGAGAAAGAGTCCAGGGTCAGGCCAGGGACTGGGGAACAGTAATCCTGAGGGGCTGCTATAGGGGGAGACACAGAGGAGATGGGGGAACTGAGCAGAGAGGATACTGGGTCAGCTTTGCTTGGAGAGATGTCTCTAGAGCTCACGGTAGAGACGAAAAGCCCCTGGAGGCATCCTGCTTCCAGGTGAATGAGGGCATTTCAGTAGCAGGTTTTAAAGCAATTCACTTGCTCAGGAGCCAGTAAATATTTCTTTAGTAGTGGATCTGTGCTGTTGTCTTTAAACATATGCCCGTGTGAACTCAACACTCCCAAAATTGCAGACTGGGTCTACTGGTTTACAAATAAGGAGGAAATAAATAATAAACTGGAGAGAACTAAATTAGACCTCATATGGATTATACCCCAACAATCTAAGACAGTGTACGAGGCTGTATTGAAATGCACACCCCTGTTCCCACTCCAAACCTTAAAAAACAAAATAGTGACTGCTATTCACATACTGCAAAAGTCACCCCAAAAGAATAGACAATTCCAGTTCAACAGTGGGTAAAGCAAGCCTGGGACCTAATTCATGTTCAAGTGCTGGTAAAAGAAAACTGTAGCCAGAGTAGCGGTAATAACAATAGCAAGTGCTGACATAGCACTTACTACGTCTAGGCACTGTTCTAAGTGCTTTACATGTATTAACTCATTTAATCCTCACAACAAACCTATGGGACAGTATAGTCCCCATATGGTATTGACATTTATGGGCACAGAAGATTTTCATCACTGGGGCTGGTCTGAAAGAAGCCCAGAGAGAAAACCAAAGTCTATCTAGCAGCACCAGAGAGAAAGACCCTGATCCAGGGGCCCCAATCACCCAGCCAAAGGGTGAGCTGGGCCTCAGGGGCCTGAATGAACTCTCAGGTGAGTCTCCTTATTTGAAGATGATTCCATGACTGTCAGGCAGCCTTCTCACCATTCACCTGGGCCTGATGCATACAAGGGGATGCCTGGGAGATGGACACAAGGACTCTGGTCACAAGAAAGGTGTCCAGTGTGAACTAGCATTCTGCACACACACCAGGCTCCTGTGCTTGTTTCCTGCAAGGCAGCTCCCAAGAGGTACACTAGCATCACGGGTGCTGACAAAGCCAATTTCCTGGATTGCAATAGTGAGGCGACTGCCCTTCCCACTCTGGCAGAAAATGGGTTTATCCTCTGTTAGGTGAAGCAGGGGGTGTCTCTGGACTAGGAAAACACCAAGTGCAGGCAAAGGCAGGAATACCCTAGTGAAAACAAGAGCGTTAAGGAAACATGTGCAAACCACATGCTAAGACCTCAGACCTCTTCTCCCCCTCCTTCTAGAATGCTGCCAGCCAGGCCTTCACCCACCCTAGCCAGGGGACTGGAAGCCTCTTCTCTGGGAAACATGACTTGCCCAAGAAGAAAGACTTAAATATAATGACATCAGAGGTTCTCCAACCAAACAGCACTCCCATCTCACTCCAGTGAGCCTCAAGGCAACGAGCCCTACGCAAGGACCCAGAAACTCCCATCAGCTGTTTAGGATCCTGTTCTTAAAGGTCAACAGACAGGTAAAGATGGCCAGACCACATGGCCAAGGAAAACCTGTAACATGAAAAACGAGCACATCAAATAAAAAAACACAACTTGGAGACAACAGAAGCTATGCAGGGAGGAAAAACTTTTAAGACTATTACTAGTGTCTTCAGAAAGATAAGACATTGCAGCCACAGAACACAAATAGTATAACAAAGGGAAATTCAGAGAATAAAAATGATCTTTGGAATATTAAAAATGCTACGGTAGAAATAATAAATCCAACAGCAAGGCAAAAAGAAAAAATTGAGAAAATCTCCCAGAAAGTAAAATAGAAAGAGAAAAAGATAGAAATAGGAAGGGGAAAAAATTGAGCCAATGGGAGGACTCATCCAGGAAGCCCAGCAAAACAGCAATTCTGGATAGAAAGGCAGAGACGGCAGGAGGGAGGAATCGGCAGTTGGGTAACTCAGAGATTGTATCTTGAACTGGAGACATGAGTTTCCAGATTAAATAGGCAGGGCAATTTTCAAAGTCCAGATTGCTGTTTTTTTGTAATAACATAAGCATTTGACTGCTTAAACTATGTCCATGTATAACTTTGATACAAAAATAAAAACTAAAATTAAAGGGGAAAAAGGAGAATGGAAATGAGGAAGTGAAGACACTGAGTATAAACTTCATTAGCTGCAAAGTGATTTTGTTTCCTATTTAATGCTATTTCCTCCTCTTCCCATTTCGTATGACGAATACAGAATGGAAAGGACGCATGAAAGTGTTTTTAAAAATCAATGCATTGGGACTTCCCTGGTGGTGCAGTGGTTAAGAATCCGCCTGCCAATGCAGGGGACACAGGTTCAAGCCCTGGTCTGGGAAGATCCCACATGCCACGGAGCAACTAAGCCCGTGCACCACAACTACTGAGACTGCACTCTAGAACCCTCGACCCACAACTACTGAGCCCACGTGCTACAATTACTGAAGCCTGGGCACCTGGAGCCCGTGCTCCGCAACAAGAGAAACCACCGCAATGAGAAGCCTGCACAATGCAACAAAGAGTAGCCCCTGCTGGTGGCAACTAGAGAAAGCCCACGCACAGCAACGAAGACCCAACGCAGCCAAAAATAAATAAATAAACTAATTAATTAATTTTTTAAAAAAATCAATGCATTTTTAGTCCTGAATACATATTGACTGATTGTTTTTAAACTGGCTTAGAAGTGAGGATAATGTTAGTCCCATTACAAGTATTTTCTGACTTGATGGTCACTACTGGTATCAGTAGAAAGACTTCGAGTTACCAGTTACCAACTGTGGTAGCCATTGGTGCTGTTTACCAAATACTCTGGCTGTCTACCTTCTGGGAGCCTTATAGAATTGCACTTCCTGGCCTCCTTCTGAAGGGTGGGAGCATGTGACTAGCACTAGCCAATGAGCTGTCACCAGAAGTGATGAATGTTGCTTCCTGACCATGAACCTTTAATTGCTAAGGCAAGACCCCTCAGGGCTCTCAATCCCCAGCTACAGGTACTGACCGCATTCAAGGCTCTGGCTGCTTCATCAGCTTAGACCCCTGAGTGATGAACAGAACCCTTGCTGATGCTCAATCAACATACAGCATGAGCAAGAAATAAACCTTTGCTTTTTAAGCTGCTAAGATTTGAAGGTTCTTTCTGTCTTGCTGCATAACTGAGCCTTTCCTAACAGATGAACCAACAAGATGTCAAAAGTGCACATTACACTTACGTGAACATCCAGCTGTCTTCGTCAACAGAATTCCACCAACGTCATTCTATCTAACGTCCATCATATCTGACAGAGGAGCAGAAATCTCTTTCTCACCTGGATAAACAGGAGGAATAAGCATTCCAGCTGCCACATCACTCGTGGTCTCGGGACTGAACTGCTCTGAAATGACTGTAATGGAGCATCGCGGGACTAGTTTGGAAATGCACACAGCAGTGGAGAGTCCCATCACACCAGCTCCCACAGTTGCAATCCGTACTGTACCCATGGGCCTGTGAGGAGGCACAGTGTGAGCTACAAACCTTGTTTCAAGAGTTATTCCGTCCAGTACAAAGCTTGGCCCTGAAGGTTCTTTCCTTAGGTCCACAGCCTCTCCAAATACGACCTTTCTTGCCGGCATTTCTCATGGGATAAAGGGAGCTCCCTGTAAGCCCTCTTTCCATTAAATGTCAGGGTACGGACAACAAGGTCTCCATGGAGTTTAGACATTAGTCCCAAACCTGGGACTAAGTTGCCTTTAGAACAAAGGACAGCTGAGTAAGTCTGCCCTTGGGGGTGGATTTCTACTCATTTCATTCCTAAACCCTTTTCCCTGTGGACACGGCCTAGGGAAGGTTGGTGAAATAAGCGAGGGGGACAAGAGCAGCAGAGCTGCTGCATCTGCTCCCAGAAACCTCCTGAGGAGCAGCCATGGAGAGGGCACGACCCAGACCCTGGGGCAATTTAGAACTCAGCTGTTACTGTTTACAAACTGCTTTTTAATTATAACAATGTGATGCAAAGTCCGAACAACGGAACTCAGCATCTCTCCTGCTCTTCACTCTAACTGGAAACCCACTCCTCCCACAAAAACCTCTGTCCTGAAACCCCATCCTCTGAGAGCAGGCTTTCCAGGTAAGGAGCTTGGATTCCTTCGTGGACTCAAGTTCTGATTCCGTAACCTGGGGAGCTAGCCATGGTCTCCTCGCCTCCACTCCCTCATCTGTAAACCAGGCCGGGTGAATTCTTTATTAGATCCTGCGGGTGGTAAATAACAGAGATGCACTGAGGTTGTCTTGTAAAGGGGGCTTCTTCTGAGAGTGCATAGGGAAATGCAGGAGACAGACATCCAGGGGTCTGGGCTGGGCATCCTGAGACCGGCACCCAGGGTGGAAACCAGAGGGTTGATGAGGGTTCAACACTCTCCCACCGCCTCACCTCTGAGCACCAGGAGTCCACTGAGCCCTCTCCACCGTCAGCTCCCGTGTTCCCCCAAGCTTCCCTGCTTATCTTTCCACTTCTGGTTCCAGCTAACTTCCCCTAATAGGTCTCAGGTGGAAACTCCAGAGAGAGAAAATGCAATTAGTCCAACTGGTCGTCACCAGCCCTATTACACAAAGCTCTAGCCCCAGCCCAGCTTGTTGGGCTGACAGAGCCTATAAATCTGCCCTTGGCACAGGTGTCCTTCCTTGTCCAGTCAGCAATAGCCAGGGCATCAGGTCATGTGGTACAAAACACGGCCACCTGCACGTAAAATTCATCTTTTCTCAGGAGGGAGTGGCGTGGTTCGCTCCACTGTGAGTACAGCAAAGGCAGTCAGCGCTCACTTCCATCTCTGAAGGTCTCTGGCACTGAGATATTGTAAAGTCTTCCAAAGTGGTTTAGTGTGTGTTATTTCCATTTCTCAAGCAGTATACAGTTTCCTCAGCCATAATTTTATCTGACTGCTCCCCAGTGGGCTGGCTAGCTGAGAAGGAACAGGATTGCCAGGGCAGAGGGAAGAGAAGGGAAGGGTCCAGGGCAAGGAGCAGACCAGTGGATGGGGGGCAAGCTTGAGGAGCGTAGTCCTGTGCGTGGCCCCTAGAGGTAGAAAGCAGACACCTATCCCCTTACCGGCTTTCCTATTTCACAAGGCCTCCCCTTCCCAGCAACTTTCTCAAAATAGCTTGAATAAATTAAGTTGAAAGGGAAAGTAACCTGTGGCTGAGAATAGCCAGCTACCAGGGAAGAGAAAAGTGACCCAGCAAAGGGGGTACATTCTGGTCCAGTGACCTGTGAATCTCTGTCACCTGATCCCCCTTAGACACATCCCCCAAACTCGTGGAGTAGGTCCAGAACCACCCCTGAGCGGAAAGCAGGAGCATTCAAGTACCTGTCTCTGAAAAGGCAGCCTTGGAACCCACCGAAGGCTCTGGCACCAAAACTTGTTTTCCCAGTGAGTGGTTGGTCTAGTGCCCTAAGAGACAGAAGAAGCAAAACTGCTTCCCATTGGCGGATTTATTAAGGACATTCCCTCTAATCTTAATCTCCATTGGCCCACACGCCTCTGTCTCTGTCACTTATTACCCTGGAGAAAGGAGCGATTGACCTCATCTCGTCCGTGGAGCTGCAGCTCTGCTGATCCCCTGGAAGCCGGTCCGTGCTTGGCAGCCCTCGCTTCTCTTCCTGGTTTACAAACCCTCTGTCTTGCCACAAATCTGGGATTTCTCCAACTGATTTGTAAGCGTGGTAAATAAGGGGTGAACCTGTCCAACTTCCAGCACGTTCCATCCAGAAGCAGACGCGTTTTCCTCATTTGGCTGCCCCGAGTTAGCGGCCCTCTCTTGGTGCCTGGCCTGCTGAGTCAGCTGATGGGGGTGGGAGTGGGGTTGGGTGAGGGCAGAATAATGTTGTTGATCACTAAGATGATGACCTGATTGCAGCTGGAAAAAATGATTCAGGAATTAATCTAGGATAAGAATCAAATGATTCTTTAGCCCACGTATTCAAATATTTGCTGAGTGTCCACTGTGTGGTAGACACTTTACAGTCAGTGAGTCTGTTTATAGGGAAGCAGTTTGAAGTATCAGAATAATGATATAATATTGTAACTAATATGTATTTAACATTAACCCTGTGCCAGACACATTCATGATACCATGTAACACAATCACCCTATGAGGTAGGTACTGTTATTATTATTCCCACTCTATAGATGAGCAAATTGAGGCTCCAAAAGACTAAGGACAGGCCCAAAGGCTCTTAAGTGGCAAAGTTTCATCTGAGTGTTAGATTCCAAGGCTCAAAGTCTTAACTAAAGCACGTACTTTGGTGTCAGGAGACCTGTCTGTTTTACTTTGAACAAGTCACCTTGCTTCTGAGTTTCAGTTTCCCCATTTGAAAATTGGAAATGAACTAATTTTGTGAGCACCTGCTGAATTAAGATGTGTAAAATTCCTTCTACAAATAACAAATGCTGGAGAGGGTGTGGAAAAAGAAGAACCCTTTTACACTGTTCGTGGGAATGTAAACTGGTACAGCCACTATGGAGAACGGTATGGAGGTTCCTCAGAAAACTAAAAATAGAATTACCATATGATTCAGCAATCCCACTCCTGGGCATATACCCAGACAAAACTATAATTTGAAAAGATGCATGCACCCCATGTTCATAGCAGCACTATTTACAATAGCCAGGTCATGGAAGCAACCTAAATGCCCATCGACAGATGAATGGATAAAGATGTGGTATATATACACAATGGAATATTACTCAGCCATAAAAAAGAATGAAATAGCACCATTTGCAGCAACATGGATGGTCCTAGAGATTATCATACTAAGCGAAGTAAGTCAGAAAGAGAAAGACAAATACCATATGAAACCACTTATATGTGGAACCTAAAATGTGACACAAATGAACTTATCTAAGAAACAGAAATAGACTCACAGACATAGAGAACAGACTTGTGGTTGCCAAGGTGCTGAAGTCCAGGAGTTGATGTGATCTCCCTGAGACTGCAGGTGAGCTCAGCTTCACACTCCTCTCCAACAGTTTTTCAGGAACTTTTTACTTTGGGCTCTGGAGGTCCCCAGAGGCTCACCTGTGCAGTGTGTTGGGGTCCTCCCTGCCCACCAGCCCCTCCTGCTCTGCTCTCCATGGGCGTCAATGGCTCGAGACATGTTAGCCTTGCTGGTGTGTTAGTTTGCCAGTACATCAAGGGCCTCAAGCCAATGGAACTTGAATAGCCTCTTCAGAGGTTATTGAGGAAGCAAGGCTCATGGGACCAGGGATTCAGCAGTGTATGGCTGCAGGTTGGGGCAGGGAAGCATGGGAGGGGTGAGTTCAGGGAGATTCGAGTCTGTGATACATTGGCTTAGCTCCGACTTGGGACACAAAAGTAGAGCAGAGTTTATAATTGAACACTTTCTTCCTTATAAAATAAGACTTTTAAGACTTACCTGTACAGGGACTTCCCTGGTGGTCCAGTGGTTAAGAATCCACCTTCCAATGCAGGGGACGCATGTTTGATCCCTGGTCAGGGAACTAAGATCCCACATGCCACGGGGCAACTAAGCCCACGCACCACAACTACTGAGCCTGCATGCTCTGGAGCCCGCACACCTCAACCATAGATCCCACATGCCACAACTAAGACCCTACACAGCCAAATAAATAAATAAATATTAAAAAAAAAAAAAAGACTTACCTGTACATCCAAGAAAATCTCTAACGTTTGGTCCCTGATGGGATAGGTGGGCACAGGGAGAGGCAGGGAATGAAGGAAGAAGATGAAGTTACTTAGGGAACAAGAAGCTGTCAGTATATACTGGTACAGTGTGGGCTTCAGAGATAAAATGAGCAGCCATTACTGACCCTTGGCAAATTCAGATAAGACATGAACACCCACAACTCCCAGACACTCTGTTGGGGGGAGATACCACAGACTGGTTTCCGCAGTCAGAATTCACAATCTTAAACAAGAAAATATTCCTCTTCACCACCACAAGAATTTATGTACCCCCTTCGCATAATGCCATTTTACAGAATGAACCCTTTGTATTGAGTATGTGGTAAGTATTTGATAGGAGTGATCAAAAGGGGACAGGTCAGCCCCTCAGAACTGACTGTTCAATTGAATATGTTTGGAGAGTATATTTTTAATATGAACTTATACCTAACAACATAGCTATTAACAGAGATTCAGGGGGTGGGGGGAGGAGGACAGATTCAGTTTTTATGGGATCTGAAGTTATACAGGTTTAAGCCCTCTTTTGTGTGTGTGTGTGTATATATATATATATATATATATATACACACAAAATCATGAAAGAACAAAATGTCTGTAACCACTTTGATGTCATCTGACAGGGGATATCTTACAGAAGGAAAACAGAGTAGAAAGAGGTAGTGGTCTTAACTGATTGCAGTGAATAGATCTTACTTTTGCAAATTTTTTTTACAAAATTTACCAAGATTTATAACCAAATAAACCAATTGCTAAGGTCTTTCTCAAGAGCCCGTGCAAGTGAGGGAAGTGAGTCTGAAGTTTGTGCCTCATTAGCTTCACAGTAAGTCTTCCCTGCAGCTATTATGGGCCAAAACTATCACCAGAACAATCTAAATTGCAGAGTCCTCAAGGGAGAAACATATGTTGTAGGACACAATCAAATTGGACAGAGACAGCATGATGGGCTCCAAATGCCAGCTGGCCAAGACCAAGACTGGACAGGACGGCTGCCACACTCTCCTTGACTGCATGGTGGAATCGTATAAAGTGCATGGAGAAACAGCATGGTACAGTATCTGGGTTGTGCAGGGTGGCACTAAATGATGTAGATATAGTATCTCATCTTTTCAGTCCTGTGAGCGACATTTTATTATGATCCTGAATTTTCAAATGAGGAGACTGAGGTAAAGAGAGGTTGATTCGCCCAAGTGAGAAGGCTGATAGCCAGGTTTTTTGTTTGTTTGTTTGAATCCACGTGCTTCCACTGCCCCTCACACTTCATTGCCTGTTGAGGTCAAGTTGATGTATGGTCCACAGTTAAACAGAACTGGTAACAAGGTCATCTGCCTGAAGTTTACCTACTTGTATGTGGGTTGTTTTCTGAGCTTTCCAATGTGGTGGTAAAGCACTCCTTGAAATGTTTACAACCAGAGACGGGTTTGATGTGCTACGTATGACTAGCTTCCAACTATTATAGATATACAACATCACTGTTTTTCAAGTATAAAATCAGAAAGCTGTGCATACTAAGAAATGCTAGAGGAACAAAGTATGTTTGGTTTCCTGTATGACATATCTGTGAATTGTTATGCTGTAAAGCCCAATTTTTCTCCCAATAAAGTGGGTTTTTTTTCCTTTTGAGTTAAAAACACTCTTTATCAAGGTTGCTGGATATAGGAGCAACATAGAAAAATCAAGCACCCTCCTTTATGCCCAAAATAAACAGTAGAAAATATATTAGAAACTTAACATCTCTAATTGTAATAAAAATAGTTACCTAGGAAAAATACAAGAAATGTGCATGATTTATGGAGAAAATTATACTTCATTGAAAGACATTAAAGACGATCGAAGTAAATGTAGAGATAAACCACAATAATGGCTAAAAGGAGGAGACCTTCAAGATGGCGGAAGAGTAAGACGCGGAGATCACCTTCCTCCCCACAAATACATCAGAAATACATCTACATGTGGAACAACTCCTACAGAACACCTACTGAACGCTGGCAAAAGACCTCAGACCTCCCAACAGGCAAGAAACTCCTCACGTACCTGGGTAGGGCAAAAGAAAAAACAGAGACAAAAGACTAGGGATGAGACCTGCACCAGTGGGAGGGAGCCATGAAGGATGAAAGGTTTCCACACACTAGGAAGCCCCTTCGCGGGCGGAGACTGTGGGTGGCGGAGGGGGGAAACTTCGGAGCCGCGGAGAAGAGCACAACAACGGGGGTGCGGAGGGCAAAGCGGGGAGATTCCCGCACAGAGGATCGGTGCCTACCGGCACTCACCAGCCCGAGAGGCTTCTCTGCCCACCCGCCGCGGCGGGCGGGGGCTGGGAGCTGAGGCTCGGGCTTCGGAGGTCGGATCCCAGGGAGAGGACTGGGGTTGGCAGCGTGAACACAGCCTGAATGGGGCTAGTGCACCACGGCTAGCCGGGAGGGAGTCTGGGAAAAAGTCTGGACCTGCCTAAGAGGCATGAGACCATTGTTTCAGAGTGCGCGAGGAGAGGGGACTGAACCGCCTAAACGAGCTCCAGAGACGGGCACGAGCCGCGGCTATCAGCGTGGACACCAGAGACGGGCATGAAACTCTAAAGCTGCTGCTGCAGCCACCAAGAAGCCTGTGTGCGAGCACAGGTCACTCTCCACACCTCCCTTCCGGGAGCCTGTGCAGTCCGGCACTGCCAGGGTCCTGTGATCCAGGGACAACTTCCCCGGGAAAACACAGGGCGCGCCTCAAGCTGTTGAAATGTCACGCCAGCCTCTGCCGCCGCAGGCTCGCCCCGCATTCCGTACCCCTCCCTCCCCGCGGCCAGAGCTCCCGAATCAGCGGCTCCTTTAACCCCATCCTCTCCGGACGGGAACAGAAGCCCTCAGGCGACCTACACGCAGAGGCGGGGCCAAATCCAAAGCTGAGCCCCTGTGAGTTGTGAGAACAAAGAAGAGAAAGGGAAATCTCTCCCAGCAGCCTCAGGAGCAGCGGATTAAATCTCCACAGTCAACTTGATGTACCCTGCATCCGTGGAATACCTGAATAGACAACAAATCATCCCGAATTGAGGCAGTAGGCTTTGGAAGCAACGATATATATAATTTTTTTTTCCTTTTCCTCTTTTTGTGAGTGTGTATGTGTATGCTTCTGTGTGTGATTTTGTCTGTATAGCTTTGCTTTTACCATTTGTCCTAGGGTTCTGTCTGTCCTTTTTTTTTTTTCTTTTTTAGTATAGTTTTTAGCACTTGTTATCATTGCTGGATTTGTTTTCTAAGTTTGCTTTCTTTCTTCCTTCCTTCCTCCCTTTCCTCCTTCCTTCCTTTCTTTTTTTCCTTCTTTCTTACTTTCTCCCTTTTATTCTGAGCCGTGTGGATGACAGGGTCTTGGTTCTCCGGCTGGGTGTTAGGCCTGTGCCTCTGAGGTGGGAGAGCCAAATTCAAGACAGTGGTCCACCAGAGACCTCCCAGCTCCAACTAATATCAAACGGTGAAAATCACACAGAGATCTCCATCTCAACACCAAGACCCAGCTCCACTCCATGACCAGCAACCTACAGTGCTGGACACCCTATGCCAAACAACTAGCAAGACAGGAACACAACACCACCCATTATCAGAGAGGCTGCCTAAAATCATAATAAGGTCACAGACACCCCAAAACACACCACCGGATGTGGACCTGCCCACCAGAGAGACGAGATCCAGCCTCATCCACCAGAACACAGGCACTAGTCCCCTCTGCCAGGAAGCCTACACAACCCACTGAACCAACCTTAGCCACTGGGGGCAGACACCAAAAACAACAGGAACTACAAACCTGCAGACTGAGAAAAGGAGACCCCAAACACAGTAAGATAAGCAAAATGAGAAGACAGAAAAACACACAGCAGATGAAGGAGCAAGGTAAAAACCCACCAGACCAAACAAATGAAGAGGAAATAGGCAGTCTACCTGAAAAAGAATTTAGACTAATTATAGAAAAGATGATCCAAAATCTTGGAAATAGAATGGAGAAAATACAAGAAACGTTTAACAAGGACCTAGAAGAACTAAAGATGAAACAATGATGAACAACACAATAACTGAAATTAAAAATTCTCTAGAAGAAATCAATAGCAGAATAACTGAGGCAGAAGAGTGGATAAGTGACCTGGAAGATAAAATAGTAGAAATAACTACTGCAGAGCAGAATAAAGAAAAAAGAATGAAAAGAATTGAGGACAGTCTCAAAGACCTCTGGGACAACATTAACTGCACCAACATTCGAATTATAGGAGTCCCAGAAGAAGAAAAGAAAAAGAAAGGGACTGAGAAAATATTTGAGAGATTATAGTTGAAAACTTCCCTAGAATGGGAGAGGAAATAGATAATCAAGTCCAGGAAGCACAGAGAGTCCCATACAGGATAAATCCAAGGGGAAACACGCCAAGACACATATTAATCCAACTATCAAAAATTAAATACCAAGAAAAATTATTAAAAGCAGCAAGGAAAAAACAACAAATAACATATAAGGGAATCCCCATAAGGTTAACAGCTGATCTTTCAGTGAAACTCTGCAAGCCAGAAGGGAGTGGCAGGACATATTTAGAATGATGAAAAGGAAAAACCTACAACCAAGATTACTCTACCCAGCAAGGATCTCATTCAGATTCGATGGAGAAATTAAAACCTTTACAGATAAGCAAAAGCTAAGAGAATTCAGCACCACCAAACCAGCTTTACAACAAATGCTAAAGAAACTTCTCTAGGCAGGAAAAACAAGAAAAGGAAAAGACCTACAATAACAAACCCAAAACAATTAACAAAATGGTAATAGGAACATACATATCAATATTTACCTTAAATGTAAATGGATTAAATGCTCCAACCAAAATACATAGACTGGCTGAATGGATACAAAAATAAGACCCATATATATGCTGTCTACAAGAGACCCACTTCAGACCTAGGGATACATAGAGACTGAAAGTGAGGGGATGGAAAAAGATATTCCATGCAAATGGAAATCAAAAGAAAGCGGGAGTAGCAATTCTCATATCAGACAAAATAGACTTTAAAATAAAGACTATTACAAGAGACAAAGAAGACACTACATAATGATCAAGGGATCAATCCAAGCAGAAGATACAATAATTGTAAATATTTATGGACCTCACATAGGAGCACCTCAATATATAAGGCAAACACTAACAGCCATAAAAGGGGAAATTGACAGTAACACAATCATAGTAGGGGACTTTAACACCCCACATTCACCGATGGACAGATCATCCAAAATGAAAATAAATAAGGAAACACAAGCTTTAAATGATACATTAGACAAGATGCACTTAATTGATATTTATAGGACATTCCATCCAAAAACAACAGAATATACTTTCTTCTCAAGTGCTCATGGAACATTTTCCAGGATAGATCATATCTTGGGTCACAAATCAAGACCCAAGTAATGCTTTTTAGCCCAGCAATTGCTTTTTAAACAACAGTATCTCTACGATTGTCTTAATATTTTACTTGCCTCTGCAGATAACATTAATGCTTCATCAATTCTAATGTACTGGACATAAGACATATCCAACAGCTAAATTTCAAGAGCAAAGGAAAAAATAATGAACTTCTGATGAAACCCAAGTGAAGAAAATACCCAAAACCTATGGGAAAGTTATGTAGAATGCAAACTCCTCTAACAGATAAGGTTATGCCATAATTTTGCAGCTGAAATGTTCAGGATCTTAATCTATTTTTGCGAGATAAAAGTGAAGTTGAGGGCTTCCCTGGTGGCGCAGTGGTTGAGAGTACGCCTGGGGATGCAGGGAACACGGGTTCGTGCCCCGGTCCGGGAAGATCCCACATGCCGCGGACCGGCTGGGCCCGTGAGCCATGGCCACTGAGCCTGCGCGTCCGGAGCCTGTGCTCCGCAACGGGAGAGGCCACAACAGTGAGAGGCCCGCGTACCGCAAAAAAAAAAGTGAAGTTGAGGAAACAAAGTTTATTACTTTACAAAAATAAAATCTTTACAAAAGTAAATCTTTCTATAAATTATGTTTAAAAGGCAAGAATACTTAAAAAAATTTTTTAATATTGGGAACAGATCCAGATGTCAATTTCCTAGATGATCTACAAACTTAAAATATTTGCGGACTTCCCTGGTTGTGCGGTGATTAAGAATCCGCCTGCGAATGCAGGGGATACGGGTTCAAGCCCTGGTCCGGGAAGATCCCACATTCCTCAGAGCAACTAAGCCAGTGCACCACAACTACCGATCCTGCACTCTAGAGCCTGCGAGCCACAACAACTGAAGCCCATGTGCCTAGAACCCGTGCTCTGCAACAAGAGAAGCCACTGCAATAACAAGTTTGCACAAAACAAAGAGCAGTCCCCTGCTTGCTGCAACTAAAGAAAGCCCGCGCAGCAATGAAGACCCAACATAGACATAAATAAATAAATAAAAATCAAGTTCCCTTTTTTTTAAAAAAAAAGTTTGCAGTACACTAAAATGCCACAGCTTCTATGTACAGGGAATGAGACTTATGGAGAGAATTTGGTAAATTTAGGAAAAATCAGACTGTCAGGCTAGAAAACTCACTCCTGGCCCCTAGCAGATGTGTGTCCCTTAACTGGGCCAAACACAAGCACATGTGTCTGCATATTCAAGCCCTCTTCCTTCAGGGTGCTGGAAAGCAAGATATCTTTTTGTGTAGCTATAACTTTTATGGTTAGACAAGTGTTTTTTAATGGGGCATTTCTGAATGACTTGAAAACTTGAATTTAGAGCTATGATTCTCCTAAGAGAGGAAGGAATATCAGAAATAGAATCTTCGAGCGGCTTTGTCAAAAGAAAAACACTTTCACATGCCCCCTCCTCTTCCCAGTCGACAGTCCCGGTCCCCGGTTGTGGGGAGGGGATCCTGATACTGAAGGGAGTGTGTAGCAGTCCCTCAGGGCTGCAAGAATCAGTGACACAGAAGAACAAATATGGAAAAATATTTTGTGGCAATAAGAAAGCAGTGTAAAAAAAATGCGAATTCTCATCTTGCTTTTTATTTCTTCTACTTTTACCAAGCCATTGTTTCAAAACGTTCTTACAAAATTAAAAAAAAAAAAGACACATACTCGTGACATGCAGGAGATGAGAATAATGTTCCTCTAATACAAAAGCATTAAACAATATTTCAGGTGCTACACAGCACGTCTGGCACATTTATTTATTAAGACCGGAATCCTCAGAGTTAACCACTGCGATATTTTCTAACGCAGTATTATCGGTTGTGGAAAGTAATTTGCCTGAACTGCTCTCTTTTTCAGTCTCCTCCCAAGTAGTTGTCAGAGGCTTCCCGAGGGTTTCTGGAAGCATGAACGTTAGCACTCCACTCACGAAGGCTGAAGTCCCAACAAGCAACTAGAAGGAATTAAAAAAAGAATAAGTGACACATCGAGAAAGAAGGGTATCCTTCAGAGAATAGTCATTTCTGAACCTTTTTCAGAGGGCAACAGAATTGAATTTGACCTAACAGTTGTCATTTATTCCTTAGTGAGACCTTTTGGTTACTTATGCTGGTCCAGGGGTTCTTTAATTTGTTGACTAGGCTTAATCTGATCACTCATTAACCACCTACTAAATAAATCCCAGTTACTACCTGCATTATTACTCATGTAGGCACTGTCCTAGGAGCTACACAGGGGAAAAAAAGTCCCTGCCCTGTCTTCCCAGACTCCAGAGTCTCATGGGGAAACCCAGAGTCTTGGATTTGGACTTGACGGCCAGGGACTGTCTTAGTCAACCCTGCCCCGGCCCCAAAAATTGACATGCTATCAGCATCCAATAAATGGTGGGGAATGAATGAATGCATGTATGCACAAATGAATGTTTCAATGAACCAAAACCTACAGAATTTAGGGGGAAACAAAACAGAGGCAATGGAAACTAGCTGCTACTGTGGGGGAGGGGTGGGTCCAAGTGATTTCCTGTAAAAATTCAGTATTTCTTGACTTTCCAGGTTTTGACACATAAAAGGCAACCTTTTAGACTAGCACCAAGGTGTTTGCTTTTAAAAATGCAAATCACATTAAAAACTAAAGTCTGCACATCTATTCTCTGTTGATCACTATGTAGATTTTGGGTGGATTTTAGAACTAAATCTCTTTATGGTCTGTAAAAACTTTGTCCTTATATAATTTAAACCCCTTTAGCAAAAAATACTGCCCAGGAAGACCCCATAAAAATAAATTAAGGCACCGTTTTTCTGATAAATCTGCATACTTATGCTTTTACAGCCTCTGAGACACAGTGCAACTGTGACGCGCTGTGAGGCCACATCACTAACAGACGTGACCCGGGAAGACGGTTCCTTACTTTGTTTGCAGAACGCTGACAACCTAAATCTAGAAATACATGAGTAAGCCTAGAAGCAGTAACAGAATCTAAAGTGACATTGCAAAGGACGTAGAAACCCCAGAAGAGCCCTCTGCCAGGGTCTGAAAAACACTGAATAAGTCTAAACAAGAAATAGAATCAAATGGAATATCCAAGACAAGACTGGATTTTCCTTTTTAACTTGGTGGTAAGAATAGTCAGGCACTAAACAAACTCAGAACCCTCCATCTCCTCTCTCACTCTCAGCAGAAGACCTGGTCTCCCACGGCCCTTGGCCAGCTCCCCCAGCCCCACTACAAGCATCCCCAAAACCTCCCCCTCCCCCCACCCCTTCCCACTCCCCCCTGCCCCCTCACCCCCCTCTCCCCCCCCCCCGCCCCGCCCCTGCCTCCGGCAAGGAGGAGCCTTTGTCACCTCTCACCTCCTCCTGTGGGTGGGAGGTGGAAGGGTGCCGGTGGGGTGGGGTCTTCCTCCGTCAGTAGACCTCCCTTCTTACCCGCTGATTTGTTTTTTTGGAACGCATCAATTGGATCTAACTTTTTAAAAGATCTGTATTGGAGTATAGTTGACTTACAATGTTGTGTTGGTTTCTGCTGCACAGCAAAGTGGATCAGTTATACCTATACATATATCCCCTCTTTTTTAGATTCTTTTCCCATATGGGTCATTACAGAGTATTGAGAAGAGTTCCCTGTGCTATACAATAGGTCCTTGTTGATTATCTACTTTATATATAGTAGTCTCTATATGTCAATCCCAATTCTCACTGATGTTTGATCCTTTCCTTTCCACTGGCTAGCTTCCCTCGGTAAAAATAGATGTTCTTGAGCCTCTTATAATTTCTGCACCCACTCTGCCCAGGAACTTGTATTTGCGACCTGTATGACCCTGGGCAAGTGACTTAACTTTCCTGCTCCTCAGTTTCCTTATCTGTAAAATGGAAATAATACTACTACCTGCCCCCAAAGGACTGTTGGAAGGATAAAATTAAGTGACACATTTAGGGCACTCAAAACAGGGACTGGCTTATGTTAAGGAGTCAATAAATGGTAGCTATCATTACTACTCTCGAGTCTTTTGAAACAAGCAAAAGAGGCCCTCTGCCTCAGCCCACACCCACTGCAGCCCCCAGCCCATCCTCTCCACAGTGCTCACTGCTTCTCCTTCCATCCTGCTCCCCACAGCATGGCCCACTCCCACCACCCACAGAAGCTGCTCTTCCCAGGCCACAGATTCCTAGCTGCCAAACCTGATGCACGTTTCCCTGTTCTGCTCTTTCTTAGCCGCTGTCCTGTCCTGCCTTCCTCACTTGCCCTCCTCCTTTGGGGTTCTGGTCACCTCCCTGTCTCCCCGGCTGTTGCATCTCAGTCTCTGCCCTGGACCCCTCTTCCCATCAGGCTTTAAATGCCACCGTTCCCAGGGTTCTGCTCTTCAGTCTCCCTCACCTCTTCATAAGCTGACTCCCAAATCTGTACCTCCCATGGGGGTGTCCCCTGAGCTCCAGACCTGCCACCTGGATGCCTCCCCCAGCCTCCGCCGTCAAGCAGGTACCTCACATTCATCACCCACAATTCAAGTGCACTGTCCTTCCCCACCTCAACCTTGTTCCCCCTCTGGGTTCCCTCCAGCCCTGAGAACAAGCTTCCCATCCTTCCAGCTGCCCCCCTCCACCATATGCAAACTCATCATGGGTCCTGTGGATACAACTTTTGCATCCTGTCCTCTCCAACCCACCTTTAGGTCTGAATGTTCTTCTGTTCTGCTCTCCTTTGAGATCCTGCCCATCCTTTCACCCATATATCCTGGCTCCCTCAACCCACCCTGGGTGTTAGCAGTAATGCTTGCACCCAAACTCAAACTGGTCAAGTTCCTTTTCCCTCTAAGTTTTTGCCTTCCTGTTTCCTCGGCGTGGAACTCCCTTCTCTCCCCCTCCACCTTGCTGACTCTCACTGGCTCCTCCAGACACAGATTAAAGCCCCCTCCTCTGGGAAACCTCCCCTCTGGCCCTAGCCTCGGTTGGTAGCCCTCGCCTACCACCCCATAACCCCTGCATTTCCCTACCACAGCCCTCTTCTCTGGGGCTTCTGCCTTCTGCACCAGACTGGACATCTCTCAGGACAAACGCTGTTTCTTTCATCTCTGCTGCTTATCACCTAGCAGGGAGGCTAATTCAAAATCAACACTCAACCTTTGCCAAATGAGTTCATGAATACAAACAGGATATGAATTAGGCGTCCACTTTTTTCCCTTAGATTACTAAAAAAATGATGGTTGATAATAAAAGCAACAGAAGGAGTGATTTTCATGTGCTTCTTTTTGAAAGAGAAAATATAAGCTTATCTTCTAGATTACCATTTCTATTCCTCAAAATGAAAATACTGGCTCCCTAGGCAGTTTGACACCCATAAATAAGCTTAATGAGAAATTTAATAATTTAGTTTTTTACTCATTAAAAATAACAAGTAACATCTACTACGTCCAAAGGAAGTAACTTCACAGAATAATTTTGCAAATATACACAAGACCCTGCTGACAGAGGTTGTCCTGGGGAAGGGGGGACCAGGGTCAGGGTGGAGGAAAAACTTATTTCTCTGTATCCCTTTTAGGACTGGTTGTTTATTTGTTTGACCTATGCAAAAGGCATGGTATTTGGGTTTGAACCCAAGTTCTGTCACTTAAATAGGGATAACAAAAACAGTACCTGCGTTCTGTGAAGACTACTTCCTGTAAAGCACTTAAAATAGAGCTTGTGGGCTTCCCTGGTGGCGCAGTGGTTGAGAGTCCGCCTGCCGATGCAGGAGACGCGGGTTCGTGCCCCGGTCCGGGAAGATCCCACATGCCGCGGACCGGCTGGGCCCATGCACCATGGCCGCTGAGCCTGCGCGTCCGGAGCCTGTGCTCCGCAACGGGAGAGGCCACAACAGTGAGAGGCCCGCATACAGCAAAAAACAAACAAATAGAGCTTGTTACATAACAAGCACTATTTAAGTACCTGTTAAATAAAATTTAAAAACCCCTTTTAACTCTGTAGTCCATAATGAACCGTGATGGATGTCCTTTAAAAAAAAATCTTTATTTGGTTTTAGTGATTTTATAGCAGTTTGCTTTTATAGATTTGTCTATCTTCTTCTGTGTGTCTTAGCTTATTTTTAAAAACATCTTTTCCATTTTTATCTTTTATTTATTTAACAAAGAACATAAAGTGCTAGCACAAAGGAGATGCTTCTGGAAAAGTCCGTGACCTAAAAAGAGTGGTGGATTCTCCAAAACTCCTTCCTGTGTAGGCCAGACCCTACGCCCCCAATTAAGCAAACTTGACTGAGTGCCTGTTACTGGGACACGAGAGAGAACCATGCTGAGACAATGATTCCCAAAGAGCAGACGCATACCACCTGTGTATGCCAGGTGATTTTTTTTTTTTTTTAAGAACATCTCAAACAATTTGTTTTACTACTTATGAGATTGTTAGTGTATTTTAGAAAAACATGTAACTAGTATAACACCCATGATTTCACTGTTACTGTTGTTTAGGGCAAAGCTAAATTTTAAAAGCCATTCTATTTGATTTAAAATATTAAGTATTAAGTAAATTATAGCATGAATGGCACGCAAGGTGAGAGAAATGCTCCAGTGGACTCAGTTGTGGGTACACAAAATGCCCTATCCTGCAAGAGTTCAACAATTTAACTGGGGGACAAAGACATACGTGTGAATAATAGAGCCAGACTGCGACAGCGGGCTGTGGAAAGGGTACACACGAAATGCTATGCAGACCTGGGAAAGGGAGAGGTTGCATCACTGGATCTGGGTGGGCTTCTTAAAGAAGTGGGGTTTGCTCTGGTCTTAAAAGAGGTTTAGCTGCCTCATCTAAACCCCTAGAGCTTTGGGCCTTCCACTAGTTGTCCGGCAGAGGCAGTGCAGGAGGACGAACTAGGAATGAGGCAAGTGGGTCCAGCTCTGGTCTCATTTCCCCAGCCATGCAAGTCACAGCCACTAAAGCTCCAGGACATCCTCATCCAGAAGAACCTGGTGAGGCCGTTGCTCTCCACGAAGCCCAGGAAGACCCTGTGAAAGGGACTTCATAGACATACTGGGAAGAAGTCACTGCCTTAACGCATCTTACGGTCCTGGGAGCCCTCAGGGCTCTGACCCAGATGGAGTGCAAGCTTCTGAGGCAGCCTGGATCCTAAAAGTTCTTGGATTTACCTCTCAAAAAGGAAAAAAAAAAAAAAAAGTCTATATCTATCTACCTATCTACCATAAAATGACATAATTTTTTTAAATGCATAAAACAAATGCAGTTTAAGAAATAATTGTAAAGCAAACACATCATGGTCTTGATCACCCACAAGAAAACACTGCTTGTACCCCAGAAGCCTCCCCTTCTCTTCCACAGGTGGTCCTGATTTAGTCAATAAGCCTCATCTGCTTTTCTGGTTTTAACATTACTTTCATGGCTACAGAATGTATAAAACTGGTCCCATTCTCTTAAAAAAAATAAAGATACATGAAGTTTGTGGGGGGAGGAGCATTCTCTGCAGAGGGGATGTTCGGGCAGAGGACGCCGGTGGGGATGAATGAGAACAGGGTGTGGAGAGGAGGGGGAAGTGTGTGAGGAAACAAAACAAAATAGGGAACATGGGCAGGGGGTCAATCTGGAAAGGCCATGAGTATCAGGCAGAGTTTGGGTTTTGCTCTGAAGGTGAGGGGCAGTTGGACCAGAGCTCCGGTTCGGCAAACTACTCTGATGGGGCCGGGGCATGTGCAGGGAAGGAACCAGAGAGGCAGGCGGTGATGAGGGGCTGGACTGGAGTAGGTGAGTAGGCTGCTTGTGAGAGAGAAGGAGAGGATTCGGTGTCGTGGGTTGGAGAATAAAAAGTTGGTGCTCAAGGGTCACGCTGCAGGCCACGGACTCCTACCGCAGAGCGGAGTCGGGTGGAGGAAATGCAAGTCACCGGCCGGCTGGGTTTGGGAAACGGTGAAGCTGTTTAGTCACCCAGGGAGACTATCCATGAGGCTAGTGGGTCTGCTGCTTGGAAGAGAAGTCAGAATCAGGAGAGGTCACCAGCGCAGGGACTGAGAAAGACAGCCAGAATGGCTCTTGGAGAATGAAGCAATCAGAAGAAGACAGGAGCACAGGAGGAGCCCCAGAGGGAACAGCCTAGAGAGAACGAGGACCAAGAAGTCCCGGAGAGGGAGCCTGGAGGGGGAGGGAGGGCCGGCACACCCAGGGCTCTCCCCTTGGTGGTGCAGCCCCTCAGGCCACCCCCGACATTCCGCACTGTCCGCATCTCCCTGCCCCCTCCCCTCCCCCCATCCTCTTCCTGACCCGGGTGTGTAACAGTGGTCCGCGTGGTTTCCCAAACTCTCAGCCCGGCCACGAGGACACGTGCAAACTGCACAGAACCCCTCGCACACTTCATAACCAGGAGGACGGCTCACACTGCCGGAGCCAGGAGGAAGCACGCAGGCAGCCTTGCCTGTGAAGAGCCCCTCAAGTTTTGGGGAAGCTGGAAACCACAGATCCCTACACCTCTCCGCCAGACACCACTGGGTCCTTCCGGGAGCAGCAGCCTCCAGAACTGGCCTTGACCAGCCGTCACACGGTGGGAACACAGAGGCAAGCGCTGGGGGTGGGAGGCAGCCTGCGGATCCAGACAGAGGGGCGCAGGCTGAGAGACCAGAGACCAGAACTCTCCCTGCGCAGTCCCGGCTTCACGATGTGCTGAGCAGAGGCCCTGCTCTGGCTGGCAGAGCTGCGATTGATTAACAGCTCACGGCCGGAGGCGGGGCGGGATGGGGAAGAGGGGGAGAAGGCAATCAACGAACAAGAAAAACAGCAACCCACCACCCTACTTACCAGCTGGTGAGCTGTTAATTAGGTTTCTATAAACCCCCATAACCGAATTATAAATTGGCTTCCAATAAATAAAAATAAAGGAGGCAGTCAGCTCTTCTGCCTCGCTGCTATCTCAGTAAAGTTCTATCAACTGATGAACACCTGTGGCATGAAGATCCAAACGCTGGAGAGGTAAATGCAGAATGGGGCCGCGATGCTCCCCACACGGCCCACCGTGCTGCCACTCCCCACAGCCAGCGACCTGGAAACGCAGAGAGGATTCATACAGCAGCAAGAACAGAAGACGAGAAAGGCACAGGTTGCAGAGAGTGAGGGAACAGCTGCCCAGAGCCCCTGTCCACCCTTCTAGCAGAGAATAAATAGTAAAACTTAACTTAGCTTAATATACTTGGAAATAATTTTACTTTGATTTTTTAAGAATCATTCATGATTTATATTCTCATTCTGTGAAACAGCAGTGTGAACAAACATGCAGATAATTCAAGACAATTCAAGACCAAAAAAGCAGGGAAACCAATCAGCATCAGCTATGCAGATGAGGCCCTTACATACGCTCATTGAGTCTAATATTGAGGATAACATCAGTCTTGTAGAGCAGGAGTTTATTTGGGGTGTGGAGTGGGGATTTGGGAAACCGAAAGATTTATATCTATGGAACATCCTATTTCAATTTTTTAAAGTCAAGCAATATCTTAACGTGCTTTCCTTTAAAAGTTATTTAAACCTTATAGAATGTCTAGTAGGAAGCAAAGAATGTGCCTTCAACAGGAATAAGTATCTCTTATTAAGCTGAGGAGAAAGGCCCCAGGAGAAACCAAACCTGCCACACAGCTTGATCTCAGCCTTCTAGCCTCCACAACTGTGAGAAAATTCACTTCTGTTGTTTGAGCCCCTCAGTCTGTGGTGCTTTGTTATGGCAGCCCCGACAAACTAACACAACTAACATCAGGACATCAAGAGATACAACCTGAGAAAATTAGCCTTGAGTCCATGTAAGTCGACTGTATTTGAGACTTAAAATGGTTTTAGGATAATAAGAGTGTTATTTCAAAACAAGTTCTCTAATATCCTTGCTAATGACGTATAGACAAAGCCTCAGATTCAGAATTAGCGTCATCATGTAACCCTCCCATAGCTTGGAGCTCCAGTAACTTCTACGGAAAGAAAGCATTTATACTCAAGGCCAGATGTAATCAAATGACACATAAGTGAAAGATACCAAGAAAACAACAGAAAAATAAGTAACTCTTACCTTACAATGGTTGGATACAGCTCTGCTGTATAAAGGTATATAAGGCCAAACGCTGCCCCTATGGAAAATTTTCCAGCCATAGTTGCCACCACACACCAAACATGGTAATCCTGAAAAAATATATATTAGCAAAATAGACCATCATTTTGTCATCAAGTAATATTTTTAAAAGAAAAATAGAAAATCCTTAAAATTATTACTTAAAACTTTCTAATTCTCCAGTATTTTTCAGAACAATGAAGAGTTTTATTTTGTAAACTCGACACATGGTCTGCAAAAGCTTTCCATCTTTATGAAATTTAGAGGAAAGTTTTATTGTGCCTCCCTGCAGCCTTGGAGATTTCAAATTACCAAATAAGAAAAGCTATTTGGGGAGAGACACTTTGGAATGAGACCCTCCCAGATGGTTTCTGCTGTCGTCCCTGACATGTTCTATTTCCTGCAGTGGTTCTCAGAGACCTCCCACAGTCGATCTTTTCTCTCCTCCTCTGTCTGCCAGCTGGGTGTTGAGACCCAGGTGACCTTGGAGCTCATGTGTGAGGAGTGGCAGCACCTCTGTCAACCCGAGTCCCTGAATGATTCCATGGAGCCGAACACCCCCTTCACCACTCCCACAGCCACCAACAAGCTACACCCACATCGAACTTTCTATGAGCAAGAAATAAATGTCTATGATGTGAAGTTACTGAGATTTGGTGGTGCCTCTACTAAGGCAACCAATGTCACCTTGCCACCTTAATTACTATTGTAGACGATATTTGTTGGATGAATTAATGGGACTTAAAAATTTTGTATTGTGACATTACCATTTGGAGAGAAGTGTTATTAGAGGGGAAAAATTTGTGGCTAAGGGTTAGTACTCTTTCTAGAAATCCCCATCAGCCACTTTCCTGTCTTCCACATTGCCACTGGGGCTTAACCACCGCAGAACCTGAAGGTTCTAGGGTTTCCCTAAATCTTCACCGCTCAAAGACAGCTGCCATCAACTCAACAAATATAACTGCAAGCTACTTAAAAACACAAACAAAAAGGGTGTGGATGAAGCTCCCTCAAATTGGCAGAGACCTCCTTGTCTTAAGCAGTTTTAACTGATGTGTATCAGTCGTATATATCAATCAGCTGGAAACGTCAATACATTAAAACATTTGATTCACCAAAGTGAAGCGTTACTATAAAAGGAAGTCACTGGTTAGCTTAAGTTAAATTTCAAACAATATGCAAAACTTAAAATGCCTTGATCTAAATGTTGAGATACTATTGCTTAATAATTATTAAATCGATTTAAAACAAAGTATTTTAAAGTATTGTCATAGTGACCACATTTTCCATATTGAGAATGAAAATACAGGTTTTCCATTTTGGGGGGAAAGAGAAGAGCACTTCTGGGTGCAAGAGGTATTCTAGGGGATGGAGTTTGCCAAAATACAGGAACGTGAAAGTCGTTTCAGTAGTTTATGGCACTGTTTCTCACTAAGAAATTGAATTTTAAAAGCAAGCTCCTCGGGGGATTTATGCACACTAGAAATTGGAAACTACTAATCTACCACAGTGGAAAAAAAAAAACAAGACTACTTAAACTGGACCAATCCTGAACATAAGACTCATCATATCTTTCAGCTGTCTCCATGGCTTCCTCCCTCCAGGTTTCTGATCAAATATCACCTTCTCTGAGAGGCACACCATCCTCAGTCACCTTAGATAAAATAAAATAGTTCACATGTGTGTTCCTCCTCCATACACAATCATTCTCCATCCCTCATCCTATTTTGCTTTTCTTTATTATACTCAGAGAAACTTGACTTACTGCACATCCTCAGCACCTAGAAAAGAACCTGGCACATACTAGATGCTGGATAGATCTCTCATGAATGAATAAAAGTTTAAGATGACGATAACTACTGGAAGGTGCAATCCACTCTTCTCACTCAGGATGATCAGGTTGGCAAGATACAACCGTGGCCATCTCTCGGAAGTGGGATTATAGGCTTTTCCCCCTACCCCCGCCCCACATTTCTTTTTTTCCTTAAATTTTCAACTATCTTCAACTATCTTCAACTATTTTCAAACTTTCTCAACAGAGAAAGAATCACTTTTAAAGAAAACATTTAAAATACTATGTACAGCATATACTCTATCCATATGTCTTAATTCATCTTCATATTCCTAAGCTGAAAATGCTCCCATCACACTGTCATAGTATAACTAACCATTCCCTAAATAACACATAAAGTAACTCACCTTGGGGATCACCATAATCACACCATTGGTCACTGCACTTGAGAGAAGGGAGAAAACCAGAATGCTTCTTCTCCCCACATGGTCCATCCCAAAGCACACAAAGATGTAGGCAGGAATTTCCACTGCACCTGTCATGGAGCAAAATGATACATCTCAATAGCCACAGTGTCCAACTGAACAAGGGGACCCTGCCTTCTAACAAGGGGACCCTGCCTTCTAAAGAGCTTCCCTATGCCCCCCAGAAGGAATGCTCAGCCCTCTCTCTGCTGCCAGGGGCTTCTAAGAACTAACAACTGCCTGAGAGGCAGCAAGCCCCACGACTTTTAAACTCACTGGAGCGGGCAGGATGTTTGCTGTGACGTGCGCTAATGCTCACATAATCTGCCTAGCACTTATCACCTGTCTTCGGAATCTTATCCCGGACTAGGCAGGAAGCTCCCCAGGACACAACACAGTGACTGGAGCATGGGCTGGTTGAATGAATAAATATGTAAATTAATAGGCAACATTGATCTTTTTTGACCTTCGGCTTCTTCTGCTTGGCAGAACTATGGGGAAATGTTTGTACTGTAACTTCGAACATAGCAATTAAAGTAGAAAATTCAGTGCCAGCTTTACATCTATCAGCCAGAATGCATCAGGGAGCAAGCAAGAAGTTCTCTCAGCAAAACTGACCAAACCCAATAATAGCCTTTGAGAAACTGTCACTGTTTACTAGCCCAGCTTGTCCACGTAATTCAAAGGTCCGTTCTTTCGACCCTCCGGACCTTGCCTAATCCCAGGACACTACCCACCACTGCCTTTTAGGACTGATGTGCATTTTCCCATTCAACTACAGAATGCTGCAAGCACCTGGACCGGCAGGTCTGGGTCTACATGTCTCTTACAGTTTTGGGAACATATCTCTGCAGGTGGACACATATTTTCTGAGTTAACATTCTTAGCAGTACATCAGAAATTAAACTCAGTTGCAGCTGCTCAGAAAAAAAACAAAAAAAATGGCTGGGCAAAGACAAAAAAATAACATTCTGAGCCCCATTGGAGAGACAGCCTCCCTCCTTTTCATTAACATGGAAAATAAACAACTCCAGAGAAAAGGCCTCCCTTTCACAGACCCTGCTGTAGGGTCCGTGCCTCCAGGCCCGATCAGTAGGTACATCTATTACTCTACTCTTTTTTTTGCTTGTTTGTTTATCAAACACTTTTCAAGGTTAAATAAGTCAATGATTCTCCAAAGAACCTCATGGGAATAGGCCTGGATTATTACCCCCACTTTCCAACTCAGATTAAATGACTTGAGCCCAGTGAGTAAGTGACAGCTCAGGGACTGGTCTTTGGGAGCCAAGGCCCCTTTCCTGCAACCTCCCTCCCTCAGGTCTGGTTCCCTCCACGTCTGACTCAGGGCTCCCCTCTCTACAGCACTGTGTGCAAGGCCACCAACCAACTTCCTGGAGTCTAGCGAAGCTGCACAGCAACTGGGAAACAGCTGAAGAGACCTTTTAAAGTATATTCCACCTTGATGTTTCTTGAGTTGTTGTATAGATGCTGCATCTAAATTTTGACTTGACTATGTCTGCGATAGAGATGGTGCAACCAATGAGGCCCAATCTGTCTGGGATTAGGACCATGTGCCCTTATCTTCTTTACTTTATAATGTATAACTCCATTCTGCTCCTGTCTCCACATAACCTCAAAGATATGCCTTCAGGCTACTGTAGCGCTTATCACCTGCAAGTAGCACAAAACCTAAGCTGAAATTCCCACCAGCACCAAACCATCTCAGGAGGTGAAAACTTGTTCAAAAATTTCACAGCTCGGAAGTGTTGACTAGAATCACCTGTCAGGCAGAGGGCTGCTGGCAAGGGTAATGACATGAAAAATCAAAGGCAGTGGAGACTATAAAACCATGGTATGTGTCTCGGAAAGATTTTTATATTTACGAGATTGCCCGGTTTCTTGAGAATTTACATCTCCATCAAAATTAAGACTATAGCATAAAGATCTAAAACTCCAGCACTCCTAAGCTTCCCTATGCCACACCCCACCCTACTTCATTCTCCTACCATTTGCTGCTCTGTTCTACGAATACTGCATCCTTTCTCCAATTGACACATAGAATGTATTTGAAGTCAAGATAGGCTCTTTTTACAAACTTGTTGGTCTGCCCAAAAAAAGAGTAAAGTTTTTTTCTTAAAATTACTTATCTCATAATTTCTGCTGAGCTATAATAAACAAAAACAGGTGTCTCATTAGAGCACTTTAATGAGAAGGGATGTTAGCCATGTATAAAAATTTTAAAGCAAACTTTTCTGGGGATAATATCAAATACCAGCAGCCTACATGGAAGTAACCAGCTGGACAAATGCATTTCTGATAATTCTCTCGTGTCTGGTATGAATTTGGTTTACCCTAGGAGTCACGCCTCAAGCTATCACAGCAGTATCTGAAGCTATTTTAACCTGCTACTTAATTAAAAGAAGCATGACAACATAAATTACAGTTGCATGTATTTAGGTTATTTTACTGACTAAAATTCCTAAATTAAGGACATTGAAGGTAGAAAGATACCAGAAGGTCTCCAAGACATGTTAAATATTAAAAGGAATGCAACTTGCAAAGAACAGTATGTAGTGAATAATCTCATTTATGTTAAATATAAAACGTTTATCTGCACAAATGTATGGAGATGCATAAAAAGAGATCTGAAAGTACAAGCCAAAGTTTATAGAAGTTACCTCTGAAAGATAGTTCTGAGATGGCAATGGGCTTAAAGAAAGGAAGCAAACAAGGAGAAGAGGCAGAAGAGGAAGGAGGGACTCAAGTTTTCTAACTGTTTGCATTTTTTTAAAGAGAATATATACATGTGTAACACTAAAAGAGACCATAATCACGTAGTTGGCAGTATTGTTCCTGGTAGAAAAAAAAGACAATAGAAACACTCTCAAAACTTGGTAGAAATTTCACTTCATGGCTACAACTTAAATGTAATTTAACCACTTACCCATGAGGAAGAGATTTAAATATTCATTGCCTCCCAAATTAACAGAATTCAAGGAGAAGGTGTAGAACCCAAAACAACCCGTGAACCAAATCAGCCAAACAATAAGTGTCCTTGTTCCAATTCTCCAGTCATAAAACAGATCTGATAGGGTGTGCTTCTCAACTTGAGAGGGCTTATTACCAGCAGAACCATTGTGATCCAGTGATAAAAGTTCTGACAGTTTACAGGATCTCGTCCTATTCCACTTGGCCATCGTATCAATTACTTTTTGTGCTTCTTCATATTTTCCCTCTGAGAGAAGCCAAAAAGGTGTCTCTGGGAGCATCCAACAGCACAGGACAAAGGGGACAGTCACTGTGGAGAGGACTATCTGATAGATCCACCAGGTCCTGACCAAGTAGCCTGTCAAAGCCACCACCATGGTTCCAAAAGCAAAAAAGGAATGCAAGTGGATGGATGCCCACGTCCGAGACTTCATGCCGACAAATTCTGTCACATAGACAAACACCACCACGAGATAGCCACTTCCAGACTGCAAAACAAAGCAGGGAGGGTGGTCCAGATTTAAGGTCATACACGTAACTACTGAGTCCAATCTCTCTGCAAATCACACATAGGCAAGAAAGAAAATGACAAAGCATTGTTTTCTGAAACCCATATCATATTTATACAATGGCGTTTAATCTGATCCATCCTTCTTCTTTAAATGGGTCCTTTCATCTTCCCACACCCTGTCCACCCCAAATGGCAAAACTTGACTGGTTATGCATGATATAAATGTCAGACACTGCCTTTTGCTTCATTTAAATATTCCTTTACAGTGTGAATTTATGTCTCAGTTCCTTGCAAATGTGTGTATCAATTTATCTATATAGAGAAGAGCCTTATTATCAAATCCTAAATTTTAAATGGGGACAAACAATTTATGGTAACTAGTGGGAAGAAAAAAGATTTGATTGAAACTTCATTTTGACAGGCAATAGCAATAACAACAAAAAAACCAGACAAACTGCACTTCAGGGAAATTCAAAATTTCTGTGCATCAAAGGGCACTATCACCAGAGTGAAAAACCAACTTACGGAATGAGATATATGCAAATCATGTATCTGATAGGAGACTACCATCCAGAATATGTAGAGAACTCCTAAAACTCAACAATAAAACAAACCCTTACAGGATATTTGGTTCTGTCAGAAACATCCACAAAACATTTGGTCCACACCTAAAGGTCCTTGAAATTTGCTCCTATCCAAAACATCCATGAGCATATTTGGTCTATGCCAAACGGTTTTGGACAGGACCAAATATCAAGTACCTTTTGGCCTGGACCAAATGTTTTATGGATGCTTTGGACAGGAACAAACGTCTGCTAACCAAACAATCAAATTCAAAAATGGATTTTTCCAAAGAAAATACAGGAATGGCAAATAGCACACAAAAAGATGCTCAGCATTACTAATCATTAGGGAAATGCAAATCAAAATCACAGTGAGATGCCACCTCATGGCCATTAGGATGGATAGTATCAAAAAAACAAACAAACAAAAAATAACAGGTGTTGGTGAGTATGTGGAGAAATCAGAACCCATATGCACTATTGGTAGGAATGTAAAATGGTACAGCTGCTATGGAAAACAGTATGGGAATTCCTCAAAAAATTAAGAATATTATTACCATATGATCCAACAATCCTATTTTGGGAATATACCCAAAAGAACGGAAAGTGAGAGCTCAAAGAAATATTTTTATACCCATGTTCATAACAGCATTATTCACAGTCGCTAAAATGTGGAAGCAAGCCAAGCATCCATCAACAGATGAATGGATAAGCAAAATGTGGTCTATACGTACAATGGAGTACTACTCAGCTTTAAAAAAGGAATATTCTGACATATGCTCCAACGTGAATGAACTTTGAGGACATTATACCAAGTGAAATAAGCTAACTCCAAAAAGACAAATACTATGTGATTCCATTTTTATGAGGTACCTAGAGCAGTCAAATTCATAAGACAGAAAGCAGGATGGTGGTCGCTAGGGGTCGGGGGGGGAAGAGGGAATGGGGAGTTATTGTTTAATGAATATAGAGTTTCAGATTTGCAAGATGAAAAGAGTTCCGGAGATGGATAGTGGTGATGCTTGCACAACAATATAAATGTACTTAATATGTACTGAACTGTATGTACTTAAAAACAGCTAAGATTGGGGCTTCCCTGGTGGCGCAGTGGTTGAGAGTCCGCCTGCTGATGCTAGGGGACGCGGGTTTGTGCCCTGGTCCGGGAGGATCCCACATGCCACGGAGCGGCTGGGCCCGTGAGCCATGGCCGCTGAGCCTGCATGTCCGGAGCCTGTGCTCCCCAATGGGAGAGGTCACAACAGTGAGAGGCCCGCGTACCGCAAAAAAGAAAAAAGAAAAAAAAATAATTAAGATGGTAAATATTGTTTTGTGTATTTTACCACAATAAAAAAAATGGGGGAAAAAACTTTATTTTGAAAATAGGCCTATCTTTTTTTTTTAATAAATAAATAAATTTATTTATTTATGGCTGCATTGAGTCTTTGTTGCTGCGTGTGGGCTTTCTCTAGTTGCGGCGAGTGGGGGGCTACTCTCTGTTGCGGTGCACTGGCTTCTCATTGTGGTGGCTTCTCTTGTTGCAGAGCACTGACTCTAGGCACACGGGCTTCAGTAGTTGTGGCTCGCGGGCTCTAGAGCGCAGGCTCAGTAGTTGTGGTGCATGGGCTTAGTTGCTCTGCAGCATGTGGGATCTTCCCGGACCAGGGATCAAACCCGTGTCCCCTGCATTGGCAGGCAGATTCTTAACCACTGCACCACCAGGTAAGCCCCCCCAAATAGGCCTATCTTTAATTTAACAAAATTTAGATTATAATAACAATGTGTGACCCCTCATGGAATAAACAAAGAATGAAACAAATGATGGATTTTTGTGTGTGTGTGTGGAGGGGGGTGGTGGTGAAAGGATTAGAATTTTTCCTACAAAATTATTTCACATTTGACTTTTATAAAACAAATCGTAAAATTAATTTTTGCAAAATTATTCTAGAGTGCCACTGATTTCTCCAAAGGCCTCTCTTAATCCTTTGATATTTGAATCATACTCTTTTGAAGGCTCATCTTGTCATTATCCTTGTGGATGCTAATTTCTTCAAAAGTTAACTGGTTTCTATATGGGAAAAGAATCTAAAAAGAGTAGATATATGTGTATGCATAATTGATTCACTTTGCTGTACGGAGGAAATGAACACAACATTGTAAATCAACTATACTCCAATAAAAATTAATTTAAAAAAAAAGTTAACTGGTTTATCTCTGCCAGATCCCACTTGGTCAAGGGATCTGTGTAGGATTCAGGCAGTTTTCCCCCACTGCTTTCAAAGACTTTCTGTAATCTAGAATCTTTGGTAAGATCTGCAATTTCATTTTGCATCAGAGTCGCAAAGAGGGTGGCCTGCTAGCAGTAAGCAGAGAGGTGCTGGATGGGGACTATTGTATTAATGGTCAGTTTCATATTCTGTGGCAACAGCTTTTATTTCCCCACGAAACCTTGCAATTGCAAGACTCAGATAACGAACCCTGATAATGAGGACTCCCAAACTGAAGAATCCAGTTGTTTGGTAAATTGAAACCTTCAAATACTACAAATTTCCCCATTAAAGTAAGTTATAACATCAGTCCCCAAAATGTTTTTTTCAGTGCCAGTTCTTTTTGTGTTCACTCCCACTTCCTACTGGTTACTTCTGTCACTGGGTTCAAACAATCCATTGCACAACTGCCTAAATAATTCCAGAAGCCTCCTTGACACCATTCATACCTGTCACCTCCACTGATAACACTATTCTTCACATCTACCCTGACCCCACCGCCAACATAGCAGCCAAAATGACCACTTCACCCCTGAATTCACTGAACTCCTTCAGGGGATTCCCATTGCCTTTAGGAAACCAGGCAAACTCTTTGTCATCCTACAAGGCCCTGCCTTGTCCTCTCTCTCTCCTTCAGCCTTATCATGTATTTCACCTCCTCTCTATTCTCCAGGCATCGGGACCTTCAGTTTCTTCACGTCTCAGGGCCTTCTCACTTGCTGCTGCCTCTGCCTGGAAGGTTCTTCTCTCACCCACCCCTCAGACTAAAAAGCCCCTGACTCTCCAGACTCCCCATCCCATCCCCCGCTGCGGGACCTCCTCCACTGTTAGTCCTCCATCGTCAACATTGTATGGGTTTTTAAAATGGCCCGTCAGGGTCTTGACTTGCTCTACGATGTAGGGATATTGAAACAGCCTGGTCAGGTTTACTTAGCATTACACTCTGTAGGCAGATGCATAAATGTGCTGAGTGAATGAATCTGCCTGCATCTTCCCTACTCAAAATTGTATCACAAATACATTTCCCATAAAAACCAAAGGAAGGAGCCACAGAAAATTAAGGCCACATTTTACAGATGTATTCTATGGGTGGTCTGTCTCATTTTCTTGGCTCTGGAAATCAACTCATGGTATTTTGCAAGACTGAAACCGACATTTTTAGAATTATCCTCTTAAATCTTCCAAAAGAGGGCTCCACACCCTCTGAAGTCCTGTCTGTGCCTCTGTTGTACCGTCATTCTCACCAGAAGGTCTCTTATCAAATCTCACTCTGTAGCTACAGAGCCATTTCCTCTTATTCCATCCTCAGTGGAGACAGAACTGCTGGTTTTTATTTTTTGTATTAAAAACTCTCTACATACCTAGATATATGTACATTTTTTTAAGAGGCAACACCTTCAATTCTCCTAAATTTTTTTTAATGCATCCTCCTACCCTTGGCCATCTGTGTGGCTTTCTAGGAACCCTTCCCAGCCATCGATGAAGACTCCAAAAGAGAATACACCACCTTGCCCTCTGAGGAGGTGCAGTGACCTCTTCTTCTGAGACTGAAGTCCTTGGCTTCTCTCCAGACCCTTGGATCATCCATTCTGGTGAGAGGGGATGCATGCCCTGCTCTGTGTTCAGCAAGATCACAAGCTCTCCCTGAAGATAAAACTTCACCTGGTTATCCTTGACCAGTGACCTCCAAACAGAACCACTGCTGCTGTTGTTTGGTAGTTTGGAAGCTGTCTGGAAGCCTCACCAAGTGTGCAAACAGCTTCCTCACTCTCTGGTCCACTTCCAGTAATAGCACCCTTGTCGGGAGTGCCAAGTCCGTGCCAGGTACTGAACTGTGGATGCTTACATGAATTCTGGTAACAGCCCAGTGAAGCAGGTATTATTTTCTACAGTTTATAGATCAGGAATTAAGGTTTGAAGAGGATAAGGTGTTTGCCCAAGGTCATACAGTTGAGAAGCCAATACATGACAAAGCTGGGATTCAAACTCATGCCCTTTCCACTCTACTACCCTGTTCCCCATAACAGAAATGCCTGATGCCTTCTTGTTCTCATTCTTCCTGCACATTATACAAATGACTTTCTTAACAATACAACTGAACCTTCTGTTTGGCTCGTGCATACAAAGCCTGACTAGACCCATACAATTGCTCAGAAGTAAAACAATTTGTAGCGATTATTTGTAATGGCTACAAATGATGACTTTTTTTTCCTTTCTTTCCCCTTATGCCTTCCTCTCTCCCTCTTGTTCTCCCTGTCTCCTCTCTCTCTTTTGCTTTATAGTATCGGCTAGAATCCCCAGTACAATGCCAAGTGGAAGTGATGTTCCACAAATCCTTGCTGTTAGTAATCGTGGAATGTGGATCACCTGTCAGGCATCGAGTCAAACGTAAAGTTTCTGCTTACTAAGCAACAATTTTTCATTTGAATGAGTTCCATTCTAAGCATAGGACATTAATATTCTACAGAAAGACTTCTGCAGTGGAGTGAACAAAGATTAGTCCTTGATCTCTCTCACTAGATTCTAAATGAACAAGACTAAGAGAGTTAAGGTTTAATATAAAAGTCCTGCAGTGGAATTAAAGAGGCAAAACAAAACGAAACAAAACAAACCAACAACAACCCAACTCACGATAGCAAGAAGGAAGCGTGCGACTATGAAGCTGTAATAATCAAACGTGAACGCCGCTGCTATGCCAAACAAAAATACACCGGTGCTTGTGGCCCACAAGACAAGTCGTCTTCCTGCCCTGAAAAATAAGAATTACACAGAGGAAGGAGCAAGGTGTGTCTGCAACAGTTTAAAACATCCACTCTAATTCAAGAAAGATAAGTGCTACCTATATTTTAATACCTTATGTATCAATATTTGATTGTTGTTACTCATTCATTTATTTTGAGCAAATCATGAGTTAACACATGATTTCTTCAAGAGGTCAGTTTTTCAGTGACTGGTCTCCACCTGAGCTGCTAATATACACACTCGATCACTCTGGGTGGTCCCCAAAGGACCACCTAACCTGAGATTGGGAGCAAGGAGAGGGAAGATTTGTCCTTTCCCTGTCAGGACCTGCTCTGTGACCTGCTGGATCATCTTCTCTGTTGGGCTGGCTCAGCCCACCAAGGGGAGACAACTCTTATTAAGCCCCTCTAAAAACAGAAGTCTTGCTACATCCTGTTACTAGAATAAGCTGCTTACTTGCCCTATATTTTCATAATTAGGAAGTGCATTTCTTTGCCTAAAAAGCAAACAAATAACAATTATATGCCTGCAGACTTAAAAAAAATGAGATGTAATTCACATGCCATAAAATTCAACCTTTTAAAGTACACAATTCAGTGGTTTTTAGTGTATTCACAGAGTTGTACAACTCTTACTACGATCTAGTTCCAAGGCATTTTCATCACTCCGAAAAGAAACCGCACCCAGGAGTCACCATTCCCCATGCTCTGCTCCCTCTAGCCCCTGACAGCCCCTAATCTGCTTTCTGTTTTTACAGAGTTGCCTATTCTGGACTCTCTCTATATAAATGGAGTTGCCCAATATATAACCTGGCTTATTTCACTAAGCATTATGTTTTCAATCTTCATCCATGTTATAGTCCTTCATTCCTTTTTATGACTAAATAACATTCCATTGCATGGCTAATACCACCTTTTGTTCATCCATTCATCAGTTGATGGACACCTGGATTGTTTCCACTTTTTGGGCTATTATGAATAATGCTGCCATAAATATTTGCGAACAAGATTTTGTGTAAAGTTATGTTTCAATTCTCTTGGATATATACCTAGGGGTGGAATTGCTGGGTCATAAGCTACTTTATGTTTAATTTTTTGAGGGACTGCCAAACTGTTTTCTAGGATGGCTGCCCCAGTTTGACAATCCCACCAATTTCTCCACATCCTTGGCAACACTTGTGGTTGCCTGTCTTTTTGATTATAGCCATTCTAGTGAGCAGGGGTTATCCCACTGTGGCATTGATTTACATTTTCCTAATGATTAATGATGTTGAGCATTTTTATATGTGTTTTTTGGCCATCTGTATATATTCTTTGCAAAATATCTATCCAGATCATCTGTCCATTTTTAAATTGGGTTATTTGTCTTCTTATTGTTGAGTTATAAGTGTTCTTTATATATTCTAGATACTAGACTGTCATTAGACATGTGATTTGCAGATATTTTCTCCCTGTGAGATGTCCCTGACAGATAATTGTAAGGTAAAAAAAATACAGTCCTGAGATTCCAACCAACAGGCTTGCCCAGTGCAGCAGAGGGTATGCAAGCAAACTGGAAACAGTCACTTTCATGGCCTCAGCCTTCTCTGCTCCCACATGCATTAGTAGGGATTGTTGGCCCTGCACATAAATGTTCCCAATCTCATTTGAGTCCTGAATGCCATTTAAAACTATTTTTCAACCCCCTGTACCACCCACAAAGTCTTCACTCTCAGCAGATGAGCAGCCCTCTCCTGCAGAGAACAGAGACCATCAAAGAGAAAGCCCCACAAGTTCCTTGTCTGCCCACCTGCCAACATGACCTGCATCTGCCTTCAGGCTTCTCTTCTTTCCTCCTCTCCAGAGACCACACCCTTTTCTCTCCAAATACCATTTTGCAGTCTTTGTATAGGATCATGTCTCTTCCCACCTCCTCTGAGGCCTTATTCTACCAATTACTTCTTTTTCCTCTGTCTTTTGCTCACCTCTGACTTCGCCCTTTCAGTTTAAGTCTCTTCCAGTCAAAGACAAGAACCTTCTCTGGACCCCATCACTCTGGTAGCCACCTTGCATCTTGCACTGACAGACTTACCAAAAGGGAATATCTACCTCTTCATCTCCTGTTTTGTTCCTCTCCCCACTGACACCCTAACTTCCACACTTCCCAGGAAGACAGTTATGAAGCAGAAGATTCTTAAACACTGAAACATAACTTCAATCACCAAATAATAACTAGACTCCGCTTCTGCTCCAATTTCATTATTCAAATGCCACCTCCTGGGGGGGATGTGTGTGTTGGGGGGAAAGACCTGGGTACTCCTCCCTTTAGGCTTCCACAGTCTTTGCCTCCATTGCTTTTACTTCTAGTATGGCCCTGGACAAAACAAAGTCCTATAATTTTTATTTGGACATGTTTGTTGGCCCCATTTGACTAGCACACCCTGAGGGCAAGGATTTCTGACCTAAGCAGTTGTTTTTAGGTTCCCAGTGCCCAGCACATACCTGTAAAACTCACAACTATGGGGACCAAATAAATAAGTTCATCTCTGTACTTTAGGACAGATACGAAAAGTGTGGTCCATGTCCATATAGAGATGAACTTTGCTTTATTTTAAGAGCTACATATTCATTTTAATGTGCATTTCTTAAAAATATGGCTGGTATATCACACAATTTCATAGATATTATTGCTTAGGACCAGACTATCCTCCTAAAAAGCAAATCTATTTAAAGAAAAAAAATTCACTACTGAGTGGTTATGTGTCCAAGGTACTTTTTCTGTATTAATTCTGCAATAACCCTCTGAGGTGAGTGCTATTATTTTCATTGCCAGCTTACACATGAGATTCTAAAACACATGTTAGGCAATTCACCCAGGTCCCACAGCTAATAAATGGCAGAACACAGGCAGACTGTCTTCAGAACCCATCCCCTAAACACTATGTTATTTTGTGTCTCTAAATAACAGATCAACAAGGAATTGAGATAGGAGGTATGAAAATGACTACAGTTTTGAACATAATTCCCTGTCCCCTAAGAAAATCAGATAGGAAAATGAACCCTACACTGATGTAACAATACTAAACATTTCATTTTACCTGTCAGAAAGGTAGCCGAAGATCACGGCTCCCAGCAGGACTCCAAGCATAAATGTAGGCTGGATCAGCCTTCCAAACCATTCTCGGTTACACACCAGATCCCACTCAGTCACCACGGTGCTGCGCCACTTGCTCCTGTCATAGATGTAGCCATCCAAGCAAGGGAAGCTACTCTTACGGCCGTTATAATCATAGTTCAAACTCGACTTGTCATCCCTCCGGAACCTGTGACAGCTTGTGAGCTCCCAAATCTCACCGTCCTGTAGCTGCACTATGATGTGATCTTCACGGCCGATGGAAGACTGGGTCCAGATGTCCTCCAACCTCCAACTAGAGATATCTTGGAAAAGGACCCGACTCACATTGCCTGGGGGCCTGCAAGTATGCTGTGGGGACACTGACAAGAACACGGAAGCCAAGTAATGGATACCACAAGAGATGTTCTGGAAGGCACATATAAAATAGAGGAATATCTGGTATCTGCAAAGAGAAAAAAAAAATCAAGTTATTATATCTGGCCTATGGGCTAAAAAAAGACATATGCAAATATGAAAGGTCTCCATTATGCCTTAGCTTGGATAAAGGGATAAACACAGAAATAATTATAGATATGTGTGTATACATATGTGTATATATCTGTCAACAGGGCCTAAAAGGGATGATATCCCAAGAGCAACAAGCACATCGGTGCCCAGATCTTGGGCTCTAGATATCATTCTCCAATAAAAGGAACCAGGAAAATTGTCTGATTCTAAGACCAGGACAGGGAGAATACAAAATAAGCCTGGAGCATCTTACAGTATCAGAAAGTAAGGAAGTACTCAAAATACAAAAAACGTGGTGGCGTGTCAGGGGGACAGAGGAACCAGTATGAAAGAGCTCCCAAAGGGCAAAGCTGAGACAATCTGAGCAACAAAATAAATAGCACAGTATAATCCAAAGTATAAAATAAAATAAAACATTTGTTAAGAATTCCATGAAGTAGTTTTTATTTCCATTTTACAGAGAGGGAAACTGAGGCTCAGGGAAGGCCAGTGACTTGCTCAGAGCACAGAATTAAGAGCTGGGAGATAAATTCAGTCTATCTTAAGCCAAAGCAAGCTCTTTCCAAATGTCAAGCTAAAACCTGAGGTAGCACCGTAATGTGAAAGTGCCATTCACTCACTAGCTACATTAATAAAATTAGTTTCACAACATTTAAAGTTATTTGAACTCCAGCAGTACACATGCTGATAGCTTTTGAATAAAATGTATTCACAATTATGTCATTCAGAAGGCAAATCAGATCTAGTGAGCATTCATGTCATATATATTTTTTTAACCTGTTGAAAGATAGCCTGCACTGACAATCCTTTTAATACTTTGGGATATATGATATATGATATGATATGATGTCATATGATATGATGTCCTATACTATGTTGTTTAATTTTACATGTCAACTTGACTGGGCTAAGGGATCCCCAGACATCTGATAAAACACTATTTCTGGTGTGTCTGTGAGGGTGACTCTGGAGGAAATTAGCAGGTGACTGAGTAAAGAAGATCGCCCTCACCAATGGGGTTGGGCATCATCCAATCTGTTGAGTGCCTGAATAGAACAAAAGGTGGAGGAAGGGCGAATTTGATCTCTCTGCTTGGGCTGAGACATCCGTCTTCTCCTGCTCTCCAAAGACACTGGCATTCCTGGTTCTTGGGCTTTTGGACTGAGACCAGGACTTACACCATCAGCTTCTTGTTCTCAGGCCTTTGGACTTGGACTGAATTATAGCACTGGGTCTCAAGCTTGCAGACATCACATTGTGGGACTTCTCACCTCCAGGACCACATGAACCAATTCCTACAATAAATCTCCTCTTACCTTTATCTATATCTATCTATCTCTTACTCATTCTGCTTCTCTGGAGAACCCTGACAAATACACCATACTTACATAAGAAAATGACTGAACAAATAAAGAAAAAAGAAAGAAGAAAGAAATCTTTCTTACAGTAGAATTCCAACTAATACCTGTAGATATTCCCTCTCTACAGAAGATGGACCTTAACTCCCACTCTTTCCCCCTTGGCTAGACTTAGTGACTCATTTCCAAAGAACACAGTAGGATAAAAGGAAACTTCACAGTGGGGAAATCTGGCAAACAATACCTTAACCGGATGTTGACGGTTAACATCCTCAGTGATGTTGTATGGGTGATCACATTCCCCCGCATGTGACGTGATGAACAGGCACTTCACCTCTGTGGTCTTCTTTCCAAAAACCATAACCCCAGTTTAATCATAAGAAAAACAATAGATAATCCCAGATTGGGAGACATTCTATAGGTTGCCTGGTCAATACGCCTAAAGAGTGTCAAGGTCATAAAAAACAAGGAAAGACTGAGAAATTGCCATAGACCAGAGAAGAGTGGGATAACATGACAACTAAATGCAGTGTGGTACCCGGGATTGGATCCTAGAACAGGAAGACGACATTCCTGGAAAAACTGATGAAATCTATATAAAGTCTAGAGTTTAGCTAATAGTAACGTACTAATGTCTGTTTCTCAGTTTTGACAAATATCCCATGGTAATATAAAGTGTTAACAATGGGGGAAACTTGATGAGGGTCACACAGGGACACTCCTTACTCTCTTTGCACCTATTTTGTAACTCTAAAATTATCCAAAAATTAAAAGTTTATTCAAAATTTTAAAAGTAAATGTAGGGTCTCCAAATTTACAGACTGAAACCGACAGTGACCTGAAGTTTGGTCAATCTTTGCTTAGCAAATTACTCATGTAAATAAAGTGGAAAGCTAATCTTACTTAAGAAAAGAGTTCAGATTTACTAATTCTTTTTTTAAAATCAAGCACCTAAGCATCTCTACTACACTAGAAGATATTAGATTAATGGGTAGTACCATCTGCCCTTGAGAGTAAGTTTTATTCTTTACTTCCCTGGAGTAACAAATACTCAACATCATAAAGATATCAACTCTCCCAAAGTTAATGTACAAGTTTAGTCTGTAACTGGAAAACACTGGAAATTTAAATGTCTTCCAGCAGGAGATTAGTTATATAAATTATGGTAAAAGTTATAAATGCTTCCTGGGAGATGCCAGAGGAAAAGGGCAGCATGGAGTCTTTCACTAAAGGCAAGCTCCTGGTGTCTAGAACAGAGGGAGAATCACTCTGTCTAGATCATTACAGACTGGAGTCTGCGGTGGGCCAGTGTCTAACTACCAGACACAGGCAATGAAAGACTTGGGCACCAGATCCTCTTGCAACCAAATCCTGTTTGGGACCTAAGAGGCATCCTATATGAATATGACTGAGAATGTAACATACATCATTGTTATAAGTCTTTCACTCCTCCCCACCCCACAAATTCCAACACTGCAAAGTACAACACAGCCCCCGCAAGCAGCAGACAGATTTTGTTTGTCTGAAGTTTACCTGCCCCTGAAGGCGTTTGGGTTTGGTTCCTAAGTAGTCTCATCACCTGGTGCAGTTCCACTGCTGAAAAGCTCACATTTTGCCCTCTGACCGTGGCCTCCCATCCTCCCAGCTCCCCCTGTCCCTCCCACTCATCCCACCTCCTGCACCATCCAGGGCTCCAGTCTTTGAATCGCACCAGCTTCTCTAGTTTGTCACCATATTCCTGGCCTCAGGTCCTTCCCCAGCCAACCTGAACCCCACAGTTGTCACTAGAGTTCTCTACAGAGTCACACAAGTGTTCTATTCTCATTCTCCATTCACACACAGTCCCCGCAACAGAGCACCTACCCTGGCAGGCCTCTGAAGCTAGGATTTGTCTTCTCTGCCCCACCCTCAGGAGGCCTGAGGTGGGATCCAGGACTCTATACAAGCTTAATAAGCTTCCCAGGAGAGGGGCTTCCCTTGTGGCGCAGTGGTTAAGAATCTGCCTGCCAATGCAGGGGACACGGGTTCGAGCCCTGGTCCGGGAAGATCCCACATGCCACAGATCAACTAAGCCCATGCGCCACAACTACTGAGTCTGTGCTCTAGAGCCCACAAGCCACAACTACTGAGCCCACATGTCACAACTACTGAAGCCCGTGCACCCTAGAGCCCGTGCTCCACAACAAGAGAAGCCCGCGCAATGAGAAGCCCACGCACCGCAAGGAAGAGTAGCTCCCGCTCACCACAGCTAGAGAAAGCCCACGTGCGGCAAAGAAGACCCAACACAGCCGTAAATAAATAAATAAATAAATAAATAAATAAATAAATAAATAAGCAAGCAAGCTTCCTGCTCCGAAAAATTGAATTCCCTGGTTTAACCATATGCTGACACAACGTTTGACATTCAAAATACTTAACAATTGTTGTGGAGCCACTGGAAGTCTCATAAACAACTTGCAAGGGTGTAATTTATTACAACCACCTTGCAAAACTGTTTGGCAGCTGACCACATGCACATTCAGGTAACAGAGCAATTCCTTTCCTAGGAAAATACCCAATGAAGTGTGTACATGAGCTCCGAAAGTCATATACAAGAAAGACTATTCATAATAAACCCAACCTGGAGACAATCCAAATATCTGTTGACAGTAAATGAATAAACTGTGGAATATTCATGCCATGACATACGACACAGCCATGAAAATCCACAAACTACTGTGACATACGATATGTGTGAATCTCACAAACACAGTGTTGAGCAAAAGAAGCCAGACAGAGAGTACGTGATTTTTTACTCCAATTATACAAAGTTTAGAATCAGGCAAAACTAACCTATGGTGTTAGACGTGAGGATAGTAGTGAGTTTGGGGGAGAGAAAGGGGGCATGAGAAGGGGTGATCTGGGGTGGTAACACGTATGTGTTCATTTTATGATGATTCATCAAGTTGTAGATTAGGGTACACACTTTTCTGTATATACATAATACATCAATTTAGAAGTCTTATATTTGCAAGACCCAGGGAGAGGAAAAAGTATCAGCAATGCCCCTGCTGAGGTGTGATTGGAGTGGCTGCCGAGGCACACCCAATCTGTCCACATGGTGCGTATCATCTAGCTGCAGCCCTGGTTGGCCACCCAATCCATGCTGACAAGAAGGTGTCTTCTAGAGGGGTGGGAGGGAGATGCAAGAGGGAGGGGATATGGGGATATAAGTATACGTATAGCTGATTCACTTTGTTATACAGCAGAAACTAACACAACAGTGTAAAGCAATTATACTCCAATAACGATGTTTAAAAAAAAAAGACTGGCACTTATAAATTTTAAAAATTTATGTATATCTATTATGACAACAAAAGGGGTATAATTTGTGCCATGGAGAACTTTAGTGGTGCAAGATTCTAACAGCAGCATACACCTACCACCTCCATGTTAGCTGTTTTTTCTTTTCAGTGTGACTTGCAGGAATAAACTATGGTCCAACATTCAAAAAACAACAAATATATAGGAATGTGTAGACATATACATTATGAGCATTTCTAGCTATTCAAAAACAATGATTACAATGATAAAAGTGTCAAATTGTGTCCATTAAGCCTCTATCATTAATGTACCAATGTAATACCACTTATTGGCTTCTTATTGGAATTCCCACAATGAATTTGTGTTAAGAGCCTCCAATGGATCTCAATACCTAAGTTCCAAGACTGCCCCACCTGGAGTGTAACTGCTTCTGAGTTTAGGGCATCACCATCCACACAAACCAGAAATATGGGGTAGGGGCAGGGCATGGGGGGCCCTCATGGTCCTTCCCACTTCTCCTTCATGCCTTAGGGCCTGGAGGACCTATCAATTCCACCGGTTAAAACTATCCCATCCTACCTGCTCACACTGCCCCTGCTCCGGTCCAGACCCTCATTATCTCCCACCAGGGCTCTTACCTGGGTCTTCTCTGGTCTCTTTGCCCCAACTCCTGCCCCTCCAATGCACCTTTCATTCTCCACAGTGATCCTAATACCCAAACTGTTTAGCATGACATCGAAAATATTCTTGTGGATGACTGTGAGTGTACCCCTCACTGGCCTTCTCTCACCCTCATACTTTATACTCCATAAATAATAAGCCACCTAGCAGTCCCCAAACAAACCATGCTAGTTCATATAATTATACTTTCTACGTGCTGGGAAGGTCTTGAGCGCTCTTTCAATTTGAATTTCCCTTTCCCTGTTACAAGGATAACTTCCTGAAAAAAACAAAACCCTACTTCCTTAGGTGTCTAGCATTCTAACATATCACTTTGTCCCTTATAAAGATTGTTGTCCATAAGGTGTCCCCCCCAGCCTAAGGCCCCTTCAGAAAAACAGACTTAGAGACTCCACGCTTCCACTACAGGAGGCTCAGGTTCCACCCCTGCTCAGGGAACTAAGATCCTACAATGCCACGTGATGCAGGCAAAATAAATTTTTTTTAATTAAAAAAAAAAAAGAACAACAGAGACACAACATATCACTATGCCCACAGCTGGAGAGAAACACTAATGGAAAAAGAGTCATACAGACACAATAGACAGGAAACCCAGAGGCAAGGAAAAGCAAAGATGATCAGAACCCCCAGGAAACAGACTCATGCTATCTGGGTGACAGGTGAAGAAGATTACTTTTGGTCCTAGATTTATATAATTCTGTATAATGAAGCATAACTAGTGTCATCCCATTGTGGTTAAGAGCATGGATCCAGAGCCAGACTGCCATGGTTTGAATCTTGTCTCTGGTTACTTACCATCTGGGTCTTTGGGCAAGATCCTTACCCTTTCTGAGCCTCAGTTTCCTCACGTGAAAAATGGGTTGTTGTGGGAATGTAAAGAGTTAATACATGGAAAGCACTGTGGCATACTGTAGGTGCATAAAAGTGCTAGTTATTATGATGTTCATAAGGTGAAGTCAAAAAAGAACCTAAGGGACTTCCCTGGTGGTGCAATGGTTAAGAATCCATCTGCCAATGCAGGAGACAAGGGTTCGATCCCTGGTCCGGGAAGATCCCATATGCCGCAGAGCAACTAAGCGCATGTGCCACAACTACTGCGTCTGTGCTCTAGAGCCCGCGAGCCCCAACTACTGAGCCCATGTACCACAACTACTGAGCCTGCGCTCTAGAGCCCACGAGCCACACTACTGAGCTCGTGAGCCCCAACTACTGAGCCCACGTGCCACAACTACTGAGCCCATGCCGCAACTACTGAAGCCGACGCACCTAGGGCCCACGCTCTGCAACAAGAGAAGCCACTGCAATGAAAAGCCCGCGCACCCCAACGAAGAGTAGCCCCCGCTCACCACAACTAGAGAAAGCCCGTTTGCAGCAACGAAGACCCAATGCAACCAAAATAAAAATAAAAAAACCTAAAAGGTTCATATATTGGCCCCAGTACCTATATCCATAGATTAAGTCAGTCACAAGGCTCAACATTCCAACTCTGAAATTTTAAACCATCTCTCCCTTTATCCCAAGATAACTCAAAGATCCAGGTTCTTAGATCCCCCAACACAGATGCCTGAATCTTGGTTTCCTCAACTCCCTCTAACATGGGACTTAAGCCTTGAAGTTTTTGTAACTTCAATATGGCTTCAGGACGAGTCCTGGAAACCTAATTCTTCTTAGGTGTCCCGCTTTCCTCTCTTAAAGGTGATTAGGATAGTGCTTCCGCACCTTAGAAATGACTAATGAGAAATGAGAGATAATTAGGGTTTTCTACTTAACACTTTCACTAGGTTTCCTTAAGACTAAATAATAGAGTCCGCCTGCGGATGCAGGGGACGCGGATTCATGCCCCGGTCCGGGAAGATCCCACACGCTGCGGACCGGCTGGGCCCGTGAGCCATGGCCGCTGAGCCTGCACGTCCAGAGCCTGTGCTCCACAACGGGAGAGGCCACAGCAGTGACAGGCCCATGTACCGCAAAAAAAAAAAAAAAAGACTAAATAATAATAATACACAATAAACTAGGTTTCCTTAAGACTAAATAATAATAATACACAATAAACTCTGCTTATAAACAATAAAAAGACCAATTAGAGCAAATGCCAAAGAAAATATGGGTACTGTGATATTTTATAGTATTGTACACTATTTTCACCTTTTGCTGTAAGCATTGACTTGTTACCCTTTTCCTTCCTATAAGCAGCTTTCACAATCTACCCTTCCCACTAGGATGGGGACTTAGGTAATAATAGCCATGATTTATTGAGAACTCACTGAATAATAAGACTTTTGCATACATTATTGTGGCTGGCTAAGAGCTGTCTCTCAAAATCCATTCTCCCCTCTCCCACCATGGTGAGCCACATTTGACCATGTGGGTAAGGACATGGAGCAGCTGCCCCCGGCGCTGCGGATGGCGGAGCTGCCTCACCCACTTGGGTCCCTGGACAGCCCCATGGAGCACAACCTGCCCTGCACAGTTACCAGAGAGGAACAAAATCCAACTGAGGGATCTTTTTGTTATAGCACCTAAGTATCTTAGTTAATCCCTAAAATACATGGGGAAAGAATGGCATTAGTAACTACTACCTCATAGGGTTACTGTGAGGATGAAATGAGAGGCTGAAGGTGGAGTGCTTACAATAAACATTTGTAGTACTATTATTACCCCCATTTTACAGATGAGGAAGTGGTAAGTCAAATGTCCAAGACCATACGGTTAATAGTTGGTAAGTCAGGATCGGAACTCAGACATCCATCCCCAGAGCTGATTTTGTAATCCCCATGCTATTCTTCTTCAAGGAGTCTAAGATGAGATAATATTGGGCGAGGGGTCATACAGCGTGTAGATCAGAGGTTTGGAGCTCAGTCTGAATCCTGGCCTGCCACTCACTGCTAACGTGATCCTGGGAATACATGGGCTGAGTCCCAGGGCTGTGCTCAGGAGAGCGCCATGGTTGACAGCATGGACTGTGAAGGCCAATGGACGTCCAATTCTGCTCTGATACTAACAGATTTGTGATGTAGGCGCAAGGCCTGGTTTTCTCATGTGTGAAATCAGTGATGCCACCCATATCATGGGACTGTAGTGAAGGTTAAAGAAGGTGACATATACAAAGAACTTATGACAGAGCCAGGCACAGCTCAGCATTCAATAACGCAGGTGTCAGGAGGAAGCAGGGGAGAGCTGGGACCTCCTGCCCCTCCTCTACCTGCTCCACCACTTCTTTTTTGTGGACACTGAGAATCATAACCAACTTTTTGTGCAACTTTCCACCCTGGAGAACAGCACATCATCATCTCTTCACCACAAGCCTGGGAGGGAGCTAAAGGCAGGAATGATTATAATTCTCACTTGGCAGATAGGAAACTGAGGCACAGTATTCCCATGGTCACGTTCGCGGTGAGTGGCAGGCCAGGATTCAGACTGAGCTCCTAACCTCTGATCCGCACGCTGTATGGCCCCTCACCCAGCTACCTCTCCTCCCAAAACGTTCCAGGTAAGACAGAGAAGTGTTTTCTCCATGAATGAATGAATGAATACACTTTAAATTTTTTAAATTAACTTGACAAATGAAAAGAGGGTGACAATCGTACAAAGGTTAAACCTAGGTCCCACCTTGCCGTAGCTTTGGGTCCTTGACCCACAGACTGAGGGACCTGTGGGTCCCTCAGTTTCCCGATCATTAAGATAAGGATTCACCCCCTTTGCAAGATTCCGTGGGCATCAAATAAAGCACTGTGTAGCTGGCACATATTAGGTTTCTATAAACAGAAAACAAAACAAAACAAAACAACAACCGCTAAAGGTTGTTTCTGGAGCAATTCAATACCTGCCAGGCACTGAGGAAGACTCTACCGCGGGGCGGGGCGGGGCAGCAGTCTTCTGGGGAAGTGAAAGAGGAGCCCGTTTGGCCGATTAGAGAAATGAGCCGCCAAGAACCGGCATTCCTCTACTCCTGTGAGCTCGCTTTCCAGCCGGGGCTCCGGACGCCGGCACCCGCAGACGGCGCGCCCCAGGTTCCACCTGCCAAGCGGTAGGCGCGCCGGACGAGCCCTGCACCCACCACTCCCGAAGCGAGCCCCAGAGCCCACTGCTTGCTCTGGGGAGGTGCCGCCGCCACAGTTCGAGAGGATGAGCCCAGCCAGGGCCAGGAGTCAGGACGCAGGCCTCCCGACTTCTCTGGGAAAGGAGGGATGGAAATGTTTTCGGATCGCGAGCTCAGCGCGAGAACCCCGTCGCAACTGGAAGAAACAGACCCCACCGGCGCCTCCCCCGACTCGGCTCCCCCTCCGCCCCCAGGCACCGACCTCCCTCCTCACCCCCACTCCAACTCCCTACCTGCCAAAGTGCCCCACGCTGTCAAAAACCAGCTCCAAGTTGCCGGACCCCACGCTGCCGCACCCCATGCTGCCGCCGTGCCCCGCGCTCCTAAGCAGGACGCGCGAGGCTCGCCTAGAGCCGGGGGCTGCGGGCACAGCGCCCAGCCCAGCCCAGCCTAGCCCAACCCAGCCCGGCCCCCGCCCGCCGCGCCTCGGCCCGCCCCGGCTTCTGCGTCCCCCGCGCGTCAAAGTGCTCGAGCCGCGCGCGGGGCCAGGCTTTGTTCCTCTCTCTTCCCATCGAGCGAGTCCCCGCCGCCGCGGCCTCTTTCACAGTGCGCTGTGCTCCCGGAGCCCGCAGTAGCACGGTGCGCCCAGCCCCGCCACTTCCCGCGGCCTCCCCGCCGCCCCATCAGACTCTGGACACTTACCACGTCCGTTTGGGTCGCCGCTCGAGGGAAGCGCCGGTGCCTGGGTAAAGGTTGTCGCCCGACAGCTCAAGGCGGGAATGCGGAGGCCGGGGTTCGGTCTGGAGCCGCGCGCCTTACCTCCGTGGCTCTCAAACTTGCGCTTGAGTCTACCCCAGCACTTGGTTTTATATGCACATTTCTGGACGCCACTCTTGGGCACAAATATCGCTTTCTTAGAGAAGTCCACCCTTTTGAGGGCCAGGACAGGGATGTACAAGAGCAGGGCATAGAGAATGGATTCTGATGACCCTGAGAAGTGGCAGGATCTTGCAGAGCTGTGTGAAATATCTTATGTTAACCAAAGGGCAAAGGGAACTCCCTGGGTAGAAACTTAAGCAGAATAGTGAAAATAGCAAACTTGTACTTGAAGAGGATTTGAAAAAGAGGAAAGCGCATCTCCCAAAGTACTTCCCTTACCTACTTGTCACAAAGCCTGAAATAACACCATTAACGATTTATTTATTTTTGCTATGAATAATTCTATTTTCTTTTGAAATGCAAATGCTCCTGGAATGATTAATCCATTAAGTAATAAACAATTTGGAATGGATTTTTTTTTAATTAGGTAGCTTCTTACTAACTAGAAAGTCTTAAGGTTGGAAATGCTGGGGAGGTACACGTGGTGGGGGAAGCGGGGGGGGGGGGGAGATATGGGGAAAGTTGAACTTTTATCTGCTATTCTAATTACACCAAATAGAAATGGCACAACATAGATAAAATGGACAAATTCCCTGAAAGACACAAACTACCAACACCCACTCAAGAAAACAACAGATAACCAGAATAGCCCTATATCTATTAAAGAAATTGAATGTGTAGTTAAAAACCTTCCCGCAAAGAAAAGCCAAGGCCCAAACATTTAATGAAGAAATAATACTGATTCTGCACATAACACTTCAAGAAAACTGAAGAGTAGGGAATACCTCCCAGCTCATTCTATGGTCCAGTATTATCCTGATACCAGAACCAGGCAAAGACATAAGAAAACCACAGACCAGTATACCCCATGAAGATAGACATAAAAAATTCTTAACAAAAGTTTAGCAAATTGAATGCATCTTTCTATATAAAGGACAATACATCATGACCAAGTAAGGTTTATCCCAAGAAAGCAAGAGTGGTTTAACATCTGAAAATCAATCAATAAAATTCACCATACTAACAAACTAAAAAAGAAAAACCTTATGATTATCTCAATAGATGCAAAAAAAAGCATTTGACAAAAAACCTAACAAAATTTCATAATAAAGACACTCAACAAACTAGTAATAGAAGGTATTATGATCTGTTTCTGCCCATAGAACACTTATGACATGAAATGTGTGGGGTTTTGCTCATACCAACAACCAATTCTCCAACTCTCCAAATACCAGTTGGGTTACCTAAATGTAATTCAAATCTGACACTAACTATTGGAGTTAGCATCAGATCCCACAAGTTGAGGGCTCAGTCCCACAATACTGTCCCCTATTTCAGATGCCAATCCCAAGTCTGAGGCTTCCTGTAATTCTGATAAACTGACAAAAATCAGGGTTCCCACTACCCCCTCCTCAGGTTCAATAATTTTCTAGAACAGCTCATAGAATTCAGGAAAACACTTTACTTACATTTACCTGTTTATTATAAAAGGCTACAGATGAACAGCCAGATGAAGAGATACATAGGGCGAGGTACGGAGGAAGAAGCACGGAAGGCACGCCACCAACCCAGAAGCTCTCTCAGTCTCAATAGAGGTTACATTACACAGGCATGGTTGATTAAATCATTGGCCATTGGTGATTAACTCACACTCTAGCCCCCTGCCTTCCTGGGAGGTCAGAAAGTAGGACTGAAAGTTCTAACTCTCTAATGCCTACCTTGGTCTTTCTAGAAACCAGCCCCCATTTTTAAGTTATCTAGGGGCCTCCAGCCACCTGTCATCTTACTACCATACCAGAAAGACACCTTTATCACTCTAGAGATTCTAAGGGTCTTAGAAGCTCTTGTGTCAGGAACTGGGAATTAAGACCAAATATGATAACAATAGATCCTCCTATCACCCCTATCACTCAGGAACTTACAAGGGCTTTAGGAGCTCTGTATCAGGAACTGAGAATTAAGACGGCATATGTATTTCTTATTATATTACAATATCACAGAAGGGAATTTCCTCAATCTGATAAAAGTCATCAACAAAAAACTCATAGCTAATAGCATACTTAATGTCTGAAAGACTGAACGCTTTCTCCCTAAGATCAGGAATAAAATAAGGATGTCCACTCTCACTGCCACTATATTGTACTGGGGGTTCAGGCAAGAAAAGAGAAAAAGAAAAAGTTCTCCAGATTGGAAAGGAAGAAGTAAAACTGTCTGTATTCACAGATGATATGATAATCTATGTAGACAATCTGATGGAGTTTACCAAAAAAAAACCACAAAACAACCTATTAGAAAAAGTGACCTTGGCAAAGTTGCATGATAACAAGATTAATATACAACAAATTAATTGTCTCTATGCTAGCAATGAACAACTGGAAATTGAAATTTAAAAAAAACATTTTAATAGCACTGAAAATATAAATACTTAGGGATAAATCTAACAAAAAATGTGCAAGATATATCACTAAAATCTAGGTATGTGCATGTACTCTGCAACTTGATCTTTCCTCTGAATGTTTGTGAAATTCATACATATTAATATGTGCAGCTCTAGTTCATTTCCTTTTCATTGTTATTTAGTACTCCATTGTTCCAACAAACCACAATTTACTTAACCATTTTCTAATTGATGGACATGCAGATTGTATTCAGATTTTTACTACAGCAATACTGCTATAAAGAGTCCCTATGTACATATATTAGAGTTTTTCTAAAGTATACACCTAGGAATGGAGTTGTTGTGTTGTAAGGCACATACATCAACTATTAAATATTGCTGAATTGCTCTCCAAAGTGGTCATACCAATTTGCCTTCCAACTGGGAGGCTATAAAATTCCCCACACCTTTGTCACAATACTTGTTTCATCAGACCCTTAAACATTAGTCAGTTTCAGAGATGTGAAATGGTATTATGTTGGAGTTTAAATCTGCATTTCCCTAATTAGTACTGAGGTTGTACATCTTTTCATATCTTCATTGATCATTTGGTTTTCCTTTCCTGAGAATTGCCTATTCATATTCTTGCACATTTTTCTATTAGGTTATTTTTATTTATTTTGATTTGTAAGGGCTTTTTGCATATTCCAGACACCTTTGTCAGTTAAGCATTAGGAATAATTGTATTTTCAATCTCTTTATGGTGTTTTTGATGATCAGAAGTGGTACTTTTTTATTTTAATTAAGTCAAATCCATAAATATTTTCCTTTATAGTTTGTGATTTTGTATTTTGTTTCAAATTTTTGTTTTTCCATGAGGTCACAAAAATATTCTATTTTCTTCTAAAAGTTTTAGCCTTTGGCTTTTCTTATTTAGGTCTTAAAGCCACTGGAACAGATTATTTGATTTGAGGTAAAGATCCAATTTTGTTTTTTTCCATACATGTAAAAAATTGTCCCAGCACCATTTATGGAATATATTCCATCCTTTTCTCTGCATTTTCACCTCTGTCATCTATAAAGTTTCTATTTACATGTGGGTTTGTTCTGGACTCTTTAAATCTGTTCCTTTGGTCTATTTACTTTTTCCTGTGCCCATGTGTCTTTATCATTTAGTTTTATGCATCTGCTCCAATCTTTTACTACTACTTCTCCAAAATAGCTCTTACCAAAGTCACCATGATCTCCATATTGCCAAATTCCATGGTCAGTTTTCAACCCTTATTTTACTCAATGTCCACCGTTAAAAAATAATTTTAAAAGGTAAAATCATGGACTTCCGGGAAGATGGCGGAAGAGTAAGACGCGGAGATCACCTTCCTCCCCATAGATACTCCAGAAATACATCTACGCGTGGAACAACTCCTACGGAGCACCTACTGAACGCTGGCAGAAGACCTCAGACCTCCCAAAAGGCAAGGAACCCCCCACGTACCTGGTTAGGGCAAAAGAAAAAACTAAACAGAGACAAAAGGATGGGGACGGGTCCTGCGCCGGCGGGAGAGAGCTGTGAAGGAGGAAAAGTGTCCACACACTGGGAGGCCCCTTCGCGGGCGGAGACTTCGGGTGGCGGAGTGGGGGAGCTTGGGGGCCGCGGAGGAGAGCGCGGCAACGAGGGTGCGGGGGGCAAGGCGGAGAGATTCCAGCGCAGGGGATCGGGCCGGCCGGCGCTCACCAGCCGAGAGGCTTGTCTGCTCGCCCGCTCGGGCGGGCGGGGTTGGGAGTTGGGGCTCCGGCTTCTGTCGGAGCGCCGGGAGAGGACTGAGATTGGCGGCGTGAACGCAGCCTGCAGGGCGTTGGTGCGCCGCGGCTAGCCGGGAGGGAGTCTGGGGAAAGGTGTGGCCCTGCCGAGGAGGCAAGGGACTTTTTCTTCCCTCTTTGTTTCCTGGTGCGCGAGGAGAGGGGATTAAGAACGCTGCTTGAGAGAGCTCCAGGGACGGGCGCTAGCCGCGGCTAAAAGTGCGGAGCCCGGAGACGGACATGGGACGCTGGGGCCGCTGCTGCCGCCACCGGGAGGCCTGTGTGCGAACGCGGGTCGCTAGCCACATGCCCTTCCGGGGCGCCTGTGCAGCCCGCCACTGCCAGGGTCCCGGGATCCGGGGACAACTCCCCCGGGAGAGCGCACGGCGCGCCTCGGGCTAGCAGCGTCACGCAGGCCTCTGCCGCCGCAGGCCCGCCCCAAACTCCGTGACCCGCCCTGCCCCCCCCCCCCCCCCCCCCCCCCCCCGGGCCTGAGTGAGCCAGAGCCTCCGAATCGGCGGCTCCTTTAACCCCGTCCTGTCTGAGCAAAGAACAGACGCCCTCCGGCGACCTACACGCACAGGCGGAGCCAAATCCAAAGCTGAGCCCCTGGGTACTGTGAGAACAAAGAAGAGAAAGGGAAATCTCTCCCAGCAGCCTCAGAAGCAGCGGATTAAAGCTCCACAATCAACCTGATGTACCCTGCATCTGTGGAATACATGAATAGACAACGAATCATCCCAAATTAAGGAGTCCTGTGGATGAAAGGCTCTTGGTGCTGCAGCCAGGAGTCAGTGCTGTGCCTCTGAGGTGGGAGAGCCAACTTCAGGACACTGGTCCACAAGAGGCCTCCCAGCTGCACATAATATCAAACAGCGAAAATCTCCGAGAGATCTCCATCTCAACGCCAGCACCCAGCTTCACTCAACGACCAGCAAGCTACAGTGCTGGACATCCTATGCCAAACAACTAGCAAGACAGGAACACAACCCCACCCATTAGCAGAGAGGCTGCCCAAAATCATAATAAGTCTACAGACACCCCAAAACACACCACCAGACGTGGACCTGCCCACCAGAAAGACAAGATCCAGCTTTATCCACCAGAACACAGGCACTAGTCCCCTCCACCAGGAAGCCTACACAACCCACTGAACCAACCTTAGCCACTGGGGACAGACACAAAAAACAACAGGAACTACGAACCTTCAGCCTGCAAAAAAGGAGACCCCAAACACAGTAAGATAAGCAAAATAAAAAGACAGAAAAGCACACAGCAGATGAAGGAGCAAGATAAAAACCCACCAGACCTAACAAATGAAGAGGAAATAGGCAGTCTACCTGAAAAAGAATTCAGAATAATGATAGTAAAGATGATCCAAAATCTTGGAAATAGAATAGACAAAATGCAAGAATCAGTTAACAAGGACCTAGAAGAAATAAAGATGAAACAAACAATGATGAACAACACAATAAATGAAATGAAAAATACTCTAGATGGGATCAATAGTAGAATAACTGAGGCAGAAGAACGGATAAGTGACCTGGAAGATAAAATAGTGGAAATAACTACTGCAGAGCAGAATAAAGAAAAAAGAATGAAAAGAACTGAGGACAGTCTCAGAGACCTCTGGGACAACATTAAACGCACCAACATTCGAATTATAGGGGTTCCAGAAGAAGAAGAGAAAAAGAAAGGGACTGAGAAAATATTTGAAGAGATTATAGTTGAAAACTTCCCTAATATGGGAAAGGAAATAGTTAATCAAGTCCAGGAAGCACAGAGAGTCCCATACAGGATAAATCCAAGGAGAAATACGCCAAGACACATATTAATCAAACTGTCAAAAATTAAATACAAAGAAAACATATTAAAAGCAGCAAGGGAAAAACAACAAATAACACACAAGGGAATCCCCATAAGGTTAACAGCTGATCTTTCAGCAGAAACTCTGCAAGCCAGAAGGGACTGGCAGGACATATTGAAAGTGTTGAAGGAGAAAAACCTGCAACCAAGATTACTCTACCCAGCAAGGATCTCATTCAGATTTGATGGAGAAATGAAAACCTTTACAGACAAGCAAAAGCTGAGAGAGTTCAGCACCACCAAACCAGCTCTACAACAACTGCTAAAGGAACTTCTCTAGGCAAGAAACACAAAAGAAGGAAAAGACCTACAATAACGAACCCTAAACAATTAAGAAAATGGGACTGGGAACACACATATCGATAATTACCTTAAATGTAAATGGACTAAATGCTCCCACCAAAAGACACAGATTGGCTGAATGGATACAAAAACAAGACGCATATATTTGCTGTCTACAAGAGACCCACTTCAGACCTAGAGACACATACAGAATGAAAGTAAGGGGATGGAAAAAGGTATTTCATGCAAATGGAAATCAAAAGAAAGCTGGAGTAGCAATTCTCATATCAGACAAAATAGACTTTAAAACAAAGACTATTAGAAGAGACAAAGAAGGACACTACATGATGATCAAGGGATCAATCCAAGAAGATATAACAATTGTAAATATTTATGCACCCAACATAGGTGCACCTCAATACATAAGGCAAATACTGACAGCCATAAAAGGGGAAATCGACAGTAACACATTCATAGTAGGGGACTTTAACACCCCACTTTCACCAATGGACAGATCATCCAAAATGAAAATAAATAAGGAAACACAAGCTTTAAATGATACATTAAACGAGATGGAGTTAATTGATATTTATAGGACATTCCATCCAAAAACAACAGAATACACATTTTTCTCAAGTGCTCATGGAACATTCTCCAGGATAGATCATATCTTGGGTCACAAATCAAGCCTTGGTAAATTTAAGGAAATTGAAATTGTATCAAGTATCTTTTCCGACCACAACGCTATGAGACTCAATATCAATTACAGGAAAAGATCTGTAAAAAATACAAACACATGGAGGCTAAACAATACACTACTTAATAGTGAAGTGATCACTGAAGAAATCAAAGAGGAAATCAAAAAATACCTAGAAACAAATGACAATGGAGACACAACGACTCAAAATCTATGGGATGCAGCAAAAGCAGTTCTAAGAGGGAAGTTTATAGCAATACAATCCTACCTTAAGAAACAGGAAACATCTCGAATAAACAACCTAACCTTGCACCTAAAGCAATTAGAGAAAGAAGAACAAAAAAACCCCAAAGTTAGCAGGAGGAAAGAAATCATAAAAATCAGATCAGAAATAAATGAAAAAGAAGTGAAGGAAACGATAACAAAGATCAATAAAACTAAAAGCTGGTTCTTTGAAAGGATAAACAAAATTGATAAACCATTAGCCAGACTCATCCAGAAAAAAAGGGAGAAGACTCAAATCAATAGAATTAGAAATGAAAAAGGAGAAGTAACAGCTGACACTGCAGAAATACAAAAGATCATGAGAGATTACTACAAGCAACTCTATGCCAATAAAATGGACAACCTGGAAGAAATGGACAGATTCTTAGAAAGGCACAACCTGCCAAGACTGAATCAGGAAGAAATAGAAAATATGAACAGACCAATCACAAGCACTGAAATTGAAACGGTGATTAAAAATCTTCCAACAAGCAAAAGCCCAGGACCAGATGGCTTCACAGGCGAATTCTATCAAACATTTAGAGAAGAGCTATCACCTATCCTTCTCAGACTCTTCCAAAATATAGCAGAGGGAGGAACACTCCCAAACTCATTCTACGAGGCCACCATCACCCTGATACCAAAACCAGACAAGGATGTCACAAAGAAAGAAAACTACAGGCCAATATCACTGATGAATATAGACGCAAAGATCCTCAACAAAATACTAGCAAACAGAATCCAACAAAAAATTAAATGGATCATACACCATGATCAAGTGGGGTTTATTCCAGGAATGCAAGGATTCTTCAATATACGCAAATCAATCAACGTGATACACCATATTAACAAATTGAAGGAGAGAAACCATATGATCATCTCAATAGATGCAGAGAAAGCTTTTGACAAAATTCAACACCCATTTATGATAAAACCTTGCAGAAAGTAGGCATAGAGGGAACTTTCCTCAACATAATAAAGGCCATTTATGACAAACCCACAGCCAACATCGTCCTCAGTGGTGAAAAACTGAAAGCATTTCCACTAAGATCAGGAACAAGACAAGGTTGCCCACTCTCACCACTCTTATTCAACATAGTTTTGGAAGTTTTAGCCACAGCAATCAGAGAAGAAAAGGAAATAAAAGGAATCCAAATCGGAAAAGAAGAAGTAAACCTGTCACTGTTTGCAGATGACATGATACTATACATAGAGAATCCTAAAGATGCTACCAGAAAACTACTAGAGCTGATCAATGAATTTGGTAAAGTAGCAGGATACAAAATTAATGCACAGAAATCTCTGGCATTCCTATACACTAAGGATGAAAAATCTGAAAGTGAAATCAAGAAAACACTCCCATTTACCATTGCAACAAAAATTATAAAATATCTAGGAATAAACCTACCTAAGGAGACAAAAGACCTGTATGCAGAAAATTATAAGACACTGATGAAAGAAATTAAAGATGATACAAATAGATGGAGAGATATACCATGTTCTTGGATTGGAAGAATCAACATTGTGAAAATGACTCTACTACCCAAAGCAATCTACAGATTCAATGCAATCCCAATAAACTACCACTGGCATTTTTCACAGAACTAGAACAAAAAATTTCACAATTTGTATGGAAACACAAAAGACCCCGAATAGCCAAAGCAATCTTGAGAACGAAAAACGGAGCTGGAGGAATCAGGCTTCCTGACTTCAGACTATACTACAAAGCTGCCGTAATCAAGACAGTATGGTACTGGCACAAAAACAGAAATATAGATCAATGGAACAGGATAGAAAGCCCAGAGATAAACCCACGCACATATGGTCACCTTATCTTTGACAAAGGAGGCAGGAATGTACAGTGGAGAAAGGACAGCCTATTCAATAAGTGGTGCTGGGAAAACTGGACAGCTACATGTAAAAGTATGAGATTAGATCACTCCCTAACACCATACACAAAAATAATCTCAAAATGGATTAAAGACCTACATGTAAGGCCAGAAACTATCAAACTCTTAGAGGAAAACATAGGCAGGACACTCTATGACATAAATCACAGCAAGGTCCTTTTTGACCCACTTCCTAGAGAAATGGAAATAAAAACAAAAGTAAACAAATGGGACCTAATGAAACTTAAAAGCTTTTACGCAGCAAAGGAAACCATAAAGAAGACCAAAAGACAACCCTCAGAATGGGAGAAAATATTTGCAAATGAAGCAACTGACAAAGGATTAATCTCCAAAATTTATAAGCAGCTCATGCAGCTTAATAACAAAAAAACCAACAACCCAATCCAAAAATGGGCAGAAAACCTAAATAGACATTTCTCCAAAGAAGATATACAGAGTGCCAACAAACACATGAAAGAATGCTCAACATCACTAATCATTAGAGAAATGCAAATCAAAACTACAACGAGATATCATCTCACACCAGTCAGAATGGCCATCATCAAAAAATCTAGAAACAATAAATGCTGGAGAGGGTGTGCAGAAAAGGGAACCCTCTTACACTGTTGGTGGGAATGTAAATTGATACAGCCACTGTGGAGAACAGTATGGAGGTTCCTTAAAAAACTACAAATAGAACTCCCATATGACCCAACAATCCCACTACTGGGCATATACCCTGAGAAAACCATAATTCAAAAAGAGTCATGTACCAAAATGTTCATTGCAGCTCTATTTACAATAGCCCAGAGATGGAAACAACCTAAGTGTCCATCATCGGATGAATGGATAAAGAAGATGTGGCACATATATACTATGGAATATTACTCAGCCATAAAAAGAAACGAAATTGAGCTATTTGTAATGAGGTGGATAGACCTAGAGTCTGTCATACAGAGTGAAGTAAGTCAGAAAGAGAGAGACAAATACCGTATGCTAACACATATATATGGAATTTAATTAAAAAAATGTCATGAAAAACCTAGGGGTGAAACAGGAATAAAGACACAGACTTACTAGAGAATGGACTTGAGGATATGGGGAGGGGGAAGGGTAAACGGTGACAAAGCGAGAGAGAGGCATGGACATATATACACTACCAAACGTAAGGTAGATAGCTAGTGGGAAGCAGCCGCATAGCACAGGGAGATCAGCTCGGTGCTTTGTGACCGCCTGGAGGGTTGGGATAGGGAGGGTGGGAGGGAGGGAGACGCAAGCGGGAAGAGATATGGGAACATATGTATATATATAACTGATTCATTTTGTTGTGAAGCTGAAACTAACATACCATTGTAAAGCAATTATACTCCAATAAAGATGTTAAAATGAATTAAAAAAAATAAAATTAAAAAAAAATAAAAGGTAAAATCATGACTTGCATACAAATATACAATGAACACATCAATGATTTTATTTTATTTTTAAAATTTATTTATTTTATTTATTTTTGGCTGGGTTGGGTCTTTGTTGCTGTGTGCGGGCTTTCTCTAGTTGTGGCGAGTGCGGGCTACTCTTTTTTTTTTTTTTTTTTTTTGCGGTACGTGGGCCTCTCACTGTTGTGGCCTCTCCCGTTGCAGAGCACAGGCTCCGGACGCGCAGGCTCAGCAGCCCTTGCTCACGGGCCTAGCCACTCCGCGGCATGTGAGATCTTCCCGGACCGGGGCACGAACCTGCGTCCCCTGCATCAGCAGGCGGACTGTCAACCACTGCGCCACCAGGGAAGCCCGGGGGCTACTCTTTTGTTGCGGTGTGTGGGCTTCTCATTGCAGTGGCTTCTCTTGTTGCGGAGCATGGGCTCTAGGCGTGCGGGCTTCAGTAGTTGTGGCTCGTGGGCTCTAGAGCGCAGGCTCAGCAGTTGTGGTGCACGGGCTTAGTTGCTCCGCGGCATGTGGGATCTTCCCAGACCAGGGCCCGAACCCGTGTCCCCTGCACTGGCAGGCGGATTCTTAACCACTGAGCCACCAGAGAAGCCCCTCTTTTAATCATTAATTAATGAGGGAACTAATAAGATGTTACAATCAGTTCAAAGAAGAATTCAATGAAGCCCAAGTATTAAAGCAATAAGGAATGCTAGAACAGATTTACAAATAGATGCAGAACTGGTCTATCCACAGGGTAATTGCATTCCACCAGCGCAATCAGTTGCATTCCACAGGATGAAATTCATTTCTGTGGACAAGAATTATTGGTTATGATCAGGCTTCCACAACTTAAAAAGTTATAAAATAGCTCAAAGACAATGATAGATGAAGATAACCCTAAAGGGTATACTAGACAGACATTCTATTTGGCAGGTGGGGGCGGGGGGTGTGCTCATTTCAAAATTTTTCACAGTGTTTACTGGCACCACAATATCATAGTGTCCTTCTTGAAACATCTCCCTTTGCTTCTGTGCCAGCCCCGTCTCTTGATTTTCCTCTTACTTTGCCACTTTCTGTATCTCAAGTCTCTTCGATCCTCCCCTTCCTCCCATTTTCTCTATATGTTGGAGTGCCCCAGGGCTCTGAGCTCTCTCTTCTCTTTTTACACTCTCCCTAGTAGCATCATGTAGCCCAAGAGTTAGTAAACTACAGTCCATGGGCCAAATCTGGCCTGCCACTTGCTTCTACAAATAAAGTTTTATTGGGACATAGTCATGCTCATTCATTCATAGATTACCTACAGCTGCTTTCATACTACAGTGGCAAACTTAAGTAACTATGACCGACTGTATGACCCACAAAGCCTAAAATGTTTACTGTCTGGACCTTCTGTTTGCCCTTCTGCTGGCAAACAGAAAACAGCATACCAACCCGTGATCTAGTCCTATGGCTTTCAAAACTTACCTTAATGACTCCCAAATATATATGTCCAAGCTGACCTCACCCCAGCACTCCAGACTTGTTAATACCACTACCTTCTCCATGTCTCCATCACCTATCTAAAAGCCACCTCAAACTTACCATGGCCACCCTCAATCCTGCTTCTCTCCAGAACTTCCCACCTCAGTAAATGGCACTACTTTCACCCAGTTGCTTAGGCCAAAACCCTTGGTATCTTCTTTTAGTCCTCTTCCGTTTTCACACTCCACATCCTTTTCCATCAGAAAATTCTAGTTGCTCTGCCTTTATAATAGAGCTTGATTCTGAACACTTCTCTCCACCTCCACTGCTAACCTCTTTATCCAAACCATCATCCCTTGCTAGATTATGCAACATCCTCCTAACTGATCCCCTTGCTTCCTCCCTCGCCCCACACAGCAGGCAAGCGTTCCTGAAAAATATAATTCAAGTTGACACTTCCGGAGGGGACCAAAGTGAGGTGGCGGGGCAGGGACTGACACCTCCCGCAGCAACCATGGCGTATACTGGCTTCACAGTGCCTCTCGTCGTGATGAGTGTGTTCTAGGGCTTCCTTGGCTTCTTGGTGCCCTGGGTTCATCCCTAAGGGTCCCAACTGGGGAGTTATCATCATTATCATCACCATCTTGGTGACCTGTTCAGTTTGCTGCTATCTCTTTTGGCTGATTGCAGTCCTGGCCCAACTTAACCCTCGCTTTGGACCACAGTTGAAAAATGAAACCATCTGGTAGGTACCTCAAACATCATTGGCCTTGAGGAAGAAGACCTGCTCGCCAGGGCTCAGTCGTTGAGGTCACGAAGAGAACTCCTCTAGATGCAAAAGCACCTCCATACCCAGACCACCTTCCCTGACTTGCCCACTTTGGCCGTCAGCTGCCTTAAACATTCACACCACATTTGAATATCTTATTCTAGAATGCAGTATTTTTTCCTGTCTCCTTTACATTTTGATGAATGATGTGTCTATTTAATCTAAACTGTGCTGCCTCCACAAAATGTTTATGTACTGTTCCGAGATAGAAAGTACCATCCTTCTGAGAAATAATGTTACTGTGTCTCCTCGGATCCTGTGGGTTTGAAGGTGGCTGCTGCCTGCTCACAACATGAGAATGAGGGAAGCGTTTGAAAACTGTTATACACGGTAAGACTGCAGTGGGGCAGTCAGTAGGAGAACATGTTCAGAGGGAAAATCTGTCTCACCAGAATTATACCAAAAATATATACCAAAGTATATTTTCAGGATGAATTTCTTATTTCTGCCATCTTTTGGAATAAATAATTTTTCTGCTTTCTATGGGAAAAAAATATACATATATAAATAAAATTCAGATCATGACACTCCCTTGCTCAGCAGCTTCCTAGCGCACTTAGAATAAAATCAAAGTCCTTCCATGACCCTGGCTGCTTCTCTGACTCATCTCCTACCTCTCTTTCTCAACCACTCTTCACTCCGGCCACACTGGCCTCCTAGCTCATTCCTCTAACACAGCAAACACACCCCGGTCCCTGCACTTTACACTTGCTATTCCCTCAACTTCAGAACTTCTTTTTTTTTTTTTTTTTCCACTTTGACTTTCTGTTTATTTTTCAATTTAAGATTATGTCCCAAATAAAACAGCCACAACAATAAAATCAAACAGGGAATTCCCTGGTGGTCCAGTGGTTACGATTCCACCCTCTCACCGCCAAAGGCCTGGGTTTGATTCCTGGCTGGGGAACTAAAATCCCACAAGCCGCAAAGCATGGCCAAAACCAAAAACAAAACAAGAACAAAAAAAAAAAAAAAAAAAAATCACGCCCTGCCTGCCACAGTCTGGAAACTTTCCTGTAACTTTTATTTTCCCTGCTTTACTGAGATATAATTGACATATAACGTTGTGTAATTTTAAGGTGTACAATGTGATGACTTGATATATGTATAAATGGCAAAATTATTACTGTAGTAAGGTTAGGAAACACATCCATCACCTCATATAGTTTTTTGGTGAAAACTTTTAAGATCTACGCTCTTAGCAACTTTCAAGTATACAATACAGTATTGTTAACTGTATTCATTATGCTGTACATTAGATCCCCATAATTTATTCATCTTATAACTGGTAATTTTACCCTTTGACCAGCTTCACCCATTTTCCCTACCCCTACCCCCACCCCCTGCCCCTGGTAACCACAAATCTAGTCTCTGTTTCTGAGTTCAATTTCTTCTACCTGAGACCTGTTTCCCCAAGAGCCATATGGCCACTTCCTTACTTCAGTCAGGTCACTGTTCAAATGTTGTCTTTTGTGAGAAGATTCCTCTGCTCCTCCTCAAGTATCAGTCTTCATCACTCTCTAGCCCCTTACCATGCCACCTTGTTTTATTTTTCTTCAACCTAATATATATATATATGTATATATATATATAACTACCATATCATATATATATATATTATCACTACTATAGAATATAATCTCCATGAGGGCAGGAACTTTGACATATAGCAGGTGTGTTGAATGACTGAATACAGTCAGTATGTATTGAATGACTGAATGGACATAATCCAAACATAGGGAATAATGAAACAAAATTTAAGCAGTTTCCTAAGGGCACCAGTTTCTCCACAAATGAATGGAAGAAAACTAAAAGGGCCTGGCTCAAACACTACCCACCACTCAGACAAGTCTTGGGTTTTCCTAAAGAGGAGCCCACTAACAGCACATTTTCCATCTTAGACATACAATGAGGTCATTTTAACACAAATACAGTGCAGATGTATTTCTGCCAGTGGGTGGAAGGGACATGGGCAGATAGGGAGGGGATAAAGGAAGGGGCCTAAGAGAAAACAGTGTTCGTGCATCCTTCTAAATCTAAGAGTAGTTGTTAGATTGGGTGACTTAGGGTCCCTGGCATGTGAAAAAATATTCTGATGTCCTGTGGTCCCACAGCCTCCAGATCCCAGCCCTCATCCCAATGTGGACTGTCTTGTTCAATGTGGACCATCAACCATGCAAAGATAGATGGTTTCTGGGCTTCCCTGGTGGTGCAGTGGTTGAGAGTCCGCCTGCCGATGCAGGGGACAGGGGTTCGTGCCCCGGTCCGGGAAGATCCCACATGCTGCGGAGTGGCTGGGCCCGTGAGCCGTGGCCGCTGAGCCTGTGCGTCCGGAGCCTGTGCTCCGCAACAGTGAGAGGTCTGCGTACCGCAAAAAAAGAAAAAAAAACAAAAAAAAGATAGATGGTTTCTGTTCTCATCACCTACCTATAGAGCCCCCCAGCCCACTGTTCTCCCATAGCTCTAGCCCCTTATCCCAGCTCTCTACTAGACAACTCCACCCATCACGCCTCAGATTACCAGAATGACCTCTCTAAAATTCCCATGTAAATAGACCATGCCATCAGTAAAATCCTTCCATGGCCCCCTGGCTTTCAGAATTGTTTCATCTCCTCGGCATGGCCTCCAAGGCCTCCCAGGACTGGATCCCTGCTTACCTCTCAAGCATCACTTCCAGTCATGTCCCTCTTCTCCAGAATTGTAAGGTTCCATCGGATCCTGTGATGAGGGATGTTCATTCACACCACCATCCCTTTGCTCATGCTGTTCGTTCAGCCTAGAAATCCCCCCCCACCTCCCCAGCTTACTGGCTAAATCAATTAATTCTTCAGGACACAGCTCAGGTGCTGCTTGATGTCTGATCCTTGATGACAATCAAATGAAGTTCCAAGTCCTTTCTCCAGTTTAAAAAAGGTGGAGTCAGAACAATCACTTAGTACCTGTGTGATCCTGGGCAAGTCATTTAACCTCTCAAAGTTTTCTCTTGTAGGTAATAATAGTGCCAACTTGGTTATGAGTGTTAAACGAGATCCGTGTCTCCTCAACTTTAGTATCCAGCCGTGGGTGATCATCTTCATGATAATTGCCATATCTATATATCATGTTTATAAGTATATTTTAAAATAAACTTTAAATTGACTAACATTTTAAAACTAATTTTAATATGCTGTTTTAAATATATTATATGTATTAAGCAGAAGTTAGTGCTGGAAACAGAAACCTCTCTAGGTATTTCAAGAAGAGAGGGATACAATAAAAGGGATTATATGCTTTCAATATTGTTGGAAGGGCTGGAGGAGGAGTCAGGGGCCACAGCTTGAATATTTGTTTCAAGGTCACACCACCATAGTTGCAGCCCAGAAGTCAGCAGGCTGCTGCAACTGCAGGTGCAGCTGCTGCCACCACTGTAGCACGACCGTCTCATGCCCACTTATAGGAAGAGGATTGAACTGGTAATGCTGCACAATTCCAAAAGATAATGGAGCCTATGTCATTGGCTACCTCACCTGATGTCCACTGAGAGAAGACAAATAAGGGATGAAGGAAGGGGTGGTCTAAGGAACAAAAATAATTCTGGTTTTTGATTACCTTCGCTGCTCTTATGATAGTCTTTTTTTTTTAAGATTTTTTTTTTGGATGTGGACCATTTTTAAAGTCTTTATTGAATTTGTTGCAATATTGCTTCAGTTTTATGTTTTGCTTTTTTGGCCACAAGGCATGTGGGATCTTAGCTCCCTGACCAGGGATCGAACCCACACCCTCTGTGTTGGAAGGTGAGTCTTAACCACTGGACAACCAGGGAAGTCCCAATACTCTTCCTTGAAAGGGGCTTTTATTTCCTGACCCCCATCTTCCCTCTTCCTTCCCACCCCCCCCACCTCTCTCCTGCTGCTTCCAACTGTCTTTCATTTCCTCAAGCAGCTGTAATTGGTCATTTGCTGTAGAAGCCTGGGAGAAGGTTTAAGGGAGTGGATATTTGTAAGACTGGTCCTTCGCTTAATAAATACATGTTTTACTTGTGTCTGCTCTGTATGAGGAGGCAACATGAGTAGAAGCTATGATCCCTTACATAAAAACTTTAGATAGATAGACAGATAGATAGATAGAGATATATGCTATATGCCAGATAGTATGCTAAGGCCTTAACATTGGTTATCTCATTTACTTCTCACAGCTCTCTAAATCAATGCTGTTCTCATCTCCGTATTCAGATAAGAAAAATGAAACACCCAGAGAACAAACAATCTGTTTAAGGTTGCCGAAGCTTGAGAGTTACAGAGCCAGGTTCCAGCCCAGCCCTGTTCACTCTAAAGCTACCACTCATGACCACAACACTGGCACTGCTTGCTACAAAACGTGTGGGTTTTGCAGAGTTACCGTTGAAATGACTGGAGCGGAAATCTGGTGACTTCAAACCACAAGTCCCCTCAACCTCCATAAGAAATGCCCACAAGTTACTGTGCAGTAAGCCCCAGAAGACACTCATTTGGCCCTGTGTTCAAGTCAAAGTCTTTAAAACTCAAAGGAGGAAGTAATTTCTTCTGGGTGAGGCCTTTGAGGACAGGCCTCCAGAAGGATTTGACATTTGATTTCAGATTTGAAGGCTAAGTATATATTGCCAGGCAGAGGTGGGGTAGGGAGCATGCTCAGGTGGAGAAGATAGCCTGAGTAAAGATCCAGATGTAAAAAGTCAGGACCTGTGTGAGGCCATAGTGTGCAGCACATGAACAGGTGGGATGGGAGCAGGCGTGTGTTGCACTCAGCCTCCTACCTGGCACACAGGAAATACTGGGCATGTCTTCCTGAAGGGCCTTAGAACACACCGTAAGAGCTCTGTAGTCGGACGCCTGGTCGTAAATATCTCCGCAATAAAAGCTGCGAGACCCTGGGAAAGTCACATCTCTCTAGTGTCACTGACTCATCAAAATGATTGAAAGTGACAGTCCTACTTCACCGGGCCATGGTAAGGGTCTAATGAGCTAAGTCCTGTAAAGTGCTCTAGTCATCGTTTCAGTTGCAAATAACAGCAAACCTAACTCAGAAAAGCTTAAGTAAGGAACGGACTTTTTGACTCATTATGGTAAAAGGCCGGACGTATAACTAGCTGCCTGCGTGGTGGGATCCAGAGGGACAATGTCATCAGGTTTCCCCCTCTCTCTCATTCTCCATCTCGTCTCCTCTCTGCTCTTCTCTGCTTTTCTGTGTAGATTTCAACCCCAGAAGAAGAGAGAAACCCACTCTCTCTCGTACCTTTAAGTCAAATTTCCTAAAGCTGGGCTTGGAGATGGGGGAGAGCAGAATGCTCTGATTGGCTGGCCTGCGGCTTGGGGTGGAAGAATGCTCTGATTGGCTGGTCTGTGTCACATGCTCAGCTCTCGTTAATGGCCACCGGACGGGATCTCACTAACGGGGGGACAAACGCCTTTCCTGGAAAGAGATTCCAACTAGACAAACAACATTTAGAAGCTTTTAACAGCGTGCCTGGCCCTTGGTAAGTGTTTACTAATAGCTAATGCTATGAAGCTAGGCCAAAAAGAATAAGTTAAGGCCACATGCATGGGGCCTTGAATTTTAGGCTAAAACTAGCGAGCTTTAGTTAAACGTCTGTGGGGAGCCGCCAAGGCTTTGTCCAATGTGGTGGACAAACTATGTTTTAGGAAGATTGGTCTGATAATGGGAGTGTGACAGAGGGTAGAGAAGTTGGTGGTAGGAAGGTCAGCCGGGAAGCTGATAAATTGGTCCGCTGGGAGGCTGATATATTCCGAGCTCAGTGTTCAGGATCCCGGTTAAAGATGTGATAGTAAGAACAGAATGAAGGAGATTCCCACTTAAAAGGCAGAGAAGGAAGAATGGCAGGCTTTGGCAACTGGCTGCCTGGGGAGGGCACATAAATGTGAAGAGGTGAGAAGTCCCTGAGGTTACAAACCTGGCTGACTGGGAAGGTGGTGGCCTGGCCCCTCGGGCTCCTCTCTTTCCTCCTTCCTCTTTTCATCTTCACCCTCCCTCCCACTCTCTTTCGTGAACTATGCAATTTTCTCTTATCCTAGACAGCACAATCTTTCTCTGGTGCATTTCACTTGCACACCCACCAAGGGATCTACCTGGAGCAGCTTTAAAAGGATTGACTTATAAACAAATGCAATGTGTTAAGAAAGACTCAGGTGAATGCAGTGTTCCCCCATTACCGTAAAAGAAAACAAGCAAACAAGAGGGAATTTGTAAAATGGACAAAAGATTTGGAATAACTTAGGTCTCTTTTAAGAACATGAAATGAATTAGAGTTTTGGCTAGGAGCCCTGAGTATTGTATTTGTGTCAGAAATGTAAAGAGTGTAGCAGAAGATGGATTTCACCCACTTCAGGAGAGAGGTACAAGAGGTCTGTATATGTGTGTGTGTGTGTGTGTGTGTCTGTCTGTCTGTGTTTACAGGTCTGTAAGTGAGCTAAATGAGAACCACTGACATGTCAGAGACAGATGTATGTCAGAGTGATACTGACCCAAGTGGTCAAAAATTGAGGAGCAAACGTGAGGAAGGGAAGAGAGAGACTTCCTAGTTCTACTTCCAAAGTGCGTTTCTGGGATGTTAAGGGGAGGCTTGCACAATGCGGTGTCTCAAAGCCATCTGGTAGCAACCTGTCCCGTTCCAGGAGCCCTCACCCATGACTCCAGCTGGCCCAGGCAGTAGCCTTGATGGATTTCTTCCTTTAATCAATGATGAAAATTTTGTCTGTGTCCTTCACTTGTAACCTGGGTGTGTTACTGAGTCTTGTGAAAACTTCAAGGGCGATTCCAATCCCCTACTCCATAATCTGGGAAGTAAAACTAAGTATAAAACAACTGAAGAAGTTATGGCGTGGTCGGTTATTCGTCTGTCACTTTTCATCTTCTTTCATAATATAGCCCCTTTAATAAAGGATCACATAGGGATGGCAGAGGAGCCAGTCAGAAGGAGCCTAGGACCCCAACAATCTGGCACAGACCTGAACAAGGGAATGACAAATGATGTTATCCAAAAGAGGTTGAAAGGCCCCTCTGCCCCAAAGTTTCTCTCTGACAATCTGCTGCAGACAACTCACTGCACCTTGCATCCCACTTTAAGGTGAAGTCTTCTCCTGAGAGCACTGGCCCCCCCTTTCTTTATGCCAAACACCTGCTCATCCTTCCTAGTTCAGCTTCAGCGATGTGCCTCTCCTGTGAAGCTTTAGCTGATCCCCACTCCCAACTCTCCATCCTCCCATCTATCTCTCTCTCCAGCATGGAGCTGACCATGTGGCTAGGTACTTATCTTCTCCAATGGCGGCCAGACCCCAAGAGGGCAGGAGCCTCATCTTTTCAGTTTTGTATCCCAGCACCGTACACTGTAGTAGGGGCTCAAAAGATGAAGCAACGAATATGATGTGGAAAGGTCACTGAACCTGGACTTAATGATCATGTCCAACAGGCTCCTGGGCTGATGATCTTGGACAAGAGACCCAACTCTTTCGAGCCTCAGTTTCCTCATCTCACAAGTAAGAAAAACAATCCCCTCTCCCCTTTTCACACATCCCAGTTTTTCCATGGAACAAACGAAATAAGGTATTTAGCAGAGCAGTATTTACGAAGAAAATCTGAGGCGACACTGATCCAGCCCACTCATTTTACAGATGATAAAACTGGGCCTTAAAACTTTTTTACCGAAATTTACTATCCTTAGTCCCATTCCTCTAGGAGCTTGCTCTTGGAATCTGGCCTGGAGGTAGGAACCTAATAAACTCATTTTTTCAGGCGGAGTTAATAATGGTTGTTCAGAGTGTGAGAGTACCTCTCTTAGAAATATTTGCATTTCTCTTAATAGGTTTACAGTAGTAGGATTTCTTTCAGGTCGTTGAACAGACTAGTAGAGAGGTATTTTGTATGGGATGGTTTCCAGGTCTTTCCCAGTTTGCGTGATATAAATAACTGTCTCTGTATACTATGTCTTGCACTGATCATTGGAGAAAAACTACATTAATGTTGATCTCCCACAAGTGTCCCATGCCCCAAAGTCTGGAGGACTCACCTTTTTAAAATATGAAAACTAGAAGTCTCAGACCCCTGAAGTCACAAAAGCAGTAAACATCTTCAAAGAGATGAAAAAATAATCATGACACATTGTAAAGAATCTTTAAATAGAAGTAAGGAAATCTGAGGCCCAGGTCTCACCCTAGCAAGTTATGTGAACTTGGTTAACTCAGGCTTTTTGAGCATTCCCCCCTCTTCAATATTTTAATACTATTTAGTGTGTGTGTGTGTACATAGGTCAAAATTCAAAAGGTATTGTGGGGGACTTCCCTGGCGGTCCAGTGGTTAAGACTTTGCCTTCCAATTCAGGGGGTGCAGGTTCGATCCCTGGTCGGGGAGCTAAGATCCCACATGCCTCACGGCCAAAAAAAACCCAAAACATAAAAAACAGAAGCAGTGCTCGCTTCAGCAGCACATATACCCAAATTGGAACAATACAGAGAAGATTAGCATGGCCCCTGCACAAGGATGACACGCAAATTCATGAAGCGTTCCATGTTTTTTCTTCCTTCCCCAGGTGATGGTGTAATTCAGTAACGGGTGCAAAGGCAAAACTGCTGCGGTCCTTGTAGACCATTCAGGGCCTAGACCTGGCCCTTTGTGCTGCCCTTTGGACCTTGTGAGGATTGGGGCAGGGGTCCTTTCCTTACCCCCTAGAAGTGATGAATTTCAATTCTGTCTCCGTCGTCAGCCTCAGGTGTGACCTTTCTGTACAATCATTTCCTCTGAGGTTTGAGGATAAAAATAAGTTAAGGAGAAAGGGGGTTTTAATCTTCAGGAAATTAAGAATTAAATACAGCAGAAGCTGGAAGGAAAATATTAGGGAAGTAGAGATAAAACCGTACATTTTTTGAAAAGCACCAGGTAATTCAGCATATTCCTAGTCCTTTATTATTAGTGTATATAAGATCGTTTATGTGCATAATTAATATATAATCAATTTGACATATTTTTCAAAATAGAGGGTTTGAGATGTATAGTAATGGGCAAGAATCATCCATAAGCTATTGGGACCTGAATGGGGTTTGTCACGTGCATGAAATGTTGTTAAATGCTTATGAGAAGTGTTGCTATTTTATTCACCAATTCCATCAGTGAGTGACTTGATCAGCCAGTTCTAAAACCCATGTGAGCTGGGTGCTGGCGAGATGTGGAGAATTCAGATGTTACTCTTCGGTTCTTTACCTTTGTTTAAAGGGTTTAGTTCCTTCCCCATGGGCTCAAAATCTTCAAGGGGGCATCTTGGCAGACTTCTCTGTTTCCTCCTTTTTGCAGTCTCTGTTTTTTCAGCAGGCAAACTACTTTAAGCCATTTCAAGATAATGAACATTAAGTATGTCAGTTTTTCTGCTTTGTCTCATTTGGATCTCACTGTTTTGTTAAAATGTAATGTTTTACCAGGGTAGTTTATTTCTTCTCTTTACACTTTCTGGTGGAAAGTGCCTTGAAATAAATAAAATGTGAGAATATTCTGGTAAAAAAAAAAAAAGAAGAAGCAATATTGTAACAAATTCAACAGAGACTTTAAAAATGGTCCACATCAAAAAAAATTTAAAAAGGAAAGGTGTTGTGATATTATAGGAAATATATATTTGGTCTTTGTGTCCCCCTCCATGCCCTTCTTGATACAGAACTCCTAAAACCCTTGGAATTTTCTGAGTGACAGAGTGTCTTTTGTTATTCATAACAAGCCCCTTTCAACCGTGTCTGAGTTCGTGCTAATGAGGTGACTCTTGGTGGACCTCTAGATAGCTTCAGGATCAGGAGTGGTCTCCAAAAAGACCAAGCCTTGATTAGAGGGTTGGAACTTTCAGTCCCACCCCCTAACCACTGGGGAGGGGTGAGGAGAGGGGATAGAGATGGAGTTCAATCACCAATGGCCAGTGATTTGATCAGTCATACCCTTGCAATGAAGTCTCCATAAACATCCCTAAACAGGGTTTGGAGAGCTTCCAGGTTGGTGAACACATCCACATGCTGGAAGGATGAAGCGCCCCAGCTCCACAGGGACAGATGCTTTTGCACTCAGGACCCTTCTGGACCTCTCCTATGTGCCTCTTCATTTGGCTGTTCATTTGCCTCTTTTATACTTAACCAGTAAATGTTTTCCTGAGTTCTGCGGGCCATTTTAGCAAATTATCATACCTGAGGAAGGGGTCATGGGAACCCCCAATTTATAACTGGTTGGTCAGAATTACTGGTGGCCCAGGAGTTGTGACTGGCATCTGAAGTGCGGGCAGCCTTGTGGGACTGAGCCCTTTCATTTGTGGGATCTGACACTAACTCCAGGTAGATAGTATCAGAATTGAATCAAATTGTTGGACATCCAGCTGCTGTTGGGGAATTACAGAGGTATAAAGAGCAAACAGTGAAAAATCACCTTTACTGTCCTATCCCCTAGCTCCTGTTTCCCTCCTTGGGCCAAGAGACGGCTGCTATTATCAGTTACTTAGTGCTATGGACTGAACTGTATCCCCCCCCCAAATTCATATGTTGAAGGCTTAAGTCCCCCCACCCCAATGGGATGGTATCTTGAGATGGAGCCCTTGGGAGGTAGTTAGGTTTTGATGAGGTCATAAGAGTAGAGCCCCCATAATGGGATTAGATTAGTGCCCTTGTAAGAAGAGATACCAGAGAGCTTACTCCCTCTCCACCATGTGAGCACACAGGGAGAAGAGAGCCATCTTCAGCCAGGAAGAGAGTCCTCGCCAGGACGTGAGCATGCTAACACCCTGCTCCCAGACTTCCAGCCTCCAGAACAGTGAGAAAATTCATTTTTCTTTAAGCTATCTAGTCTGTGGCATCTAGTCTAGTTGCAGACTGACCTAAGATACTGGGGATCCACTCAGAAATACTTTATGAATAAGCAAGCAAAATTAAATATATTTCTATTAGTTTCCTTTTTTCACACAAATGGTTCTGCACCTTGCCGTACTCTATCTTGAAGAATAATCCAAGTCACTACATCTCTTTTTTCAATAGTTGCATGACATTTTTTCCATTGGATGAATATACAGTAGTTCGTTTAACCAAACTTCTGTTGCTAAACATTTAGATTGTTTCCAGTATTTTGTAATTACAAATTATACTACAATGAATAACTTTGCACGTATACCATTTGCACATATGAGAGCTATTTGTTGGCTAATTTCCTAGAAATGATTGCTGGGTGGAAGTATATTCATATCTATAATCTTGATAGATATTGCCAAATTGCCCTTCAGAGTCATTCTGCCAATTTAGACTCCATTCAGTATGTGTAATAATGTTTATTTTTCCCTCACTTTCACTTGCATAGTATGTTAGCAAACTTATGAGATTTACCAAATTGATATATAAAATGTTCTTTTTAGTTGTTGTTCTTTTTTTGCATTTCCTTATTATATGTGAGATTGAGTATCTTTCCATATATTTAAGAGCCTTCTGTGTTTTCTTCAACAGTACATCCTTTTTTATTTATTTATTTTTAACATCTTTATTGGAGTATAATTGCTTTACAATGGTGTGTTAGTTTCTGCTTTATAACAAAGTGAATCAGTTATACATATACATATGTCCCCATATCTCTTCCCTCTTGCGTCTCCCTCCCTCCCACCCTCCCTATCCCACCCCTCCAGGTGGTCACAAAGCACCGAGCTGATCTCCCTGTGCCATGCGACTGCTTCCCATTGGCTATCTATTTTATGTTTGGTAGTGTATATATGTCCATGCCACTCTCTTACTTTGTCACAGCTTACCCTTCCCCCTCCCCATATCCTCAAGTCCATTCTCTAGTAGGTCTGTGTCTTTATTTCCGTCTTACCCCTAGGTTCTTAATGACATTTTTTTTTCTTTTTTCCTTAGATTCAATATATATGTGTTAGCATACGGTATTTGTTTTTCTCTTTCTGACTTACTTCACTCTGTATGACAGACTCTAGGTCCATCCACCTCACTACAAATAACTCAATTTTGTTTCTTTTTATGGCTGAGTAATATTCCATTGTATATACATGCCACAACTTCTTTATCCATTCATCAGATGATGGACACTTAGGTTGCTTCCATGACCTGGCTATTGTAAATAGAGCTGCAATTAATATTTTGGTACATGACTCTTTTTGAATTATGGTTTTCTCAGGGTATATGCCCAGTAGTGGGATTGCTGGGTCATATGGGAGTTCTATTTGTAGTTTTTTAAGGAACCTCCATACTGTTCTCCATAGTGGCTGTACCAATTCACATTCCCACCAGCAGTGCAAGAGCGTTCCCTTTTCTCCACACCCTCTCCAGCATTTATTGTTTCTAGATTTTTTGATGATGGCCATTCTGACCGGTGTGAGATGATATCTCATTTTAGTTTTGATTTGCATTTCTCTAATGATTAATGATGTTGAGCATTCTTTCATGTGTTTGATGGCAATCTGTATATCTCCTTTGGAGAAATGTCTATTTAGGTCTTCTGCCCATTTTTGGATTGGGTTGTTTGTTTTTTTGTTATTGAGCTGCATGAGCTGCTTGTAAATTTTGGAAATTAATCCTTTGTCAGTTGATTCATTTGCAAATATTTTCTCCCATTCTGAGGGTTGTCTTTTGGTCTTGTTTATGGTTTCCTTTGCTGTGCAAAAGCTTTGAAGTTCAATTAGGTCCCATTTGTTTATTTTTGGTTTTATTTCCATTTCTCTAGGAGGTGGGTCAAAAAGGATCTTGCTGTGATTTATGTCATAGAGTGTTCTGCCTATGTTTTCCTCTAAGAGTTTGATAGTTCTTGGTATTACATTTCGACCTCGAATCCATTTTGAGCTTATTTTTGTGTATGGTGTTAGGGAGTGATCTAATCTCATACTTTTACATGTAGCTGTCCAGTTTTCCCAGCACCACATATTGAAGAGGCTATCCTTTCTCCACTGTACATTCCTGCCTCCTTTATCAAAGATAAGGTGACCATATGTGCGTGGGTTTATCTCTGGGCTTTCTATCCTGTTCCATTGATCTATATTTCTGTTTTTGTGCCAGTACCATACTGTCTTGATTACTGCAGCTTTGTAGTATTGTCTGAAGTCAGGGAGCCTGATTCCTCCAGCTGCAGTTTTCATTGTCAGGATTGCTTTGGCTATTCGGGATCTTTTGTGTTTCCATACAAATTGTGAAACTTTTTGTTCTAGTTCTGTGAAAAATGCCAGTGGTAGTTTGATAGGGATTGTATTGAATCTGTAGATTGCTTTGGGTGGAAGAGTCATTTTCACAATGTTGATTCTTCCAATCCAAGAACATGGTATATCTCTCCACCTGTTTGTATCATCTTTAATTTCTTTCATCAGTGTTTTGTAATTTTCTGCATATAGGTCTTTTGTCTCCTTAGGTAGGTTTATTCCTAGTTATTTTATTCTTTTTGTTGCAATGGTAAATGGGAGTGTTTTCTTGATTTCACTTTCAGATTTTTCATCATTAGTGTATAGGAATACCAGAGATTTCTGTGCATTAATTTTGTATCCTGCTACTTTACCAGATTCATTGATTAGCTCTAATAGTTTTCTGGTAGCATCTTTGGGATTCTCTATGTATAGTACCATGTCATCTGCAAACAGTGACAGCTTTACTTCTTCTTTTCTGATTTGGATTCCTTTTATTTCTTTTTCTTCTCTGATTGCTGTGGCTAAAACTTGCAAAACTATGTTGAATAATAGTGGTGAGAGTGGGCAACCTTGTCTTATTCCTGATCTAAGTGGAAATGGTTTCAGTTTTTCACCATTGAGGACAGTGTTGGCTGTGGGTTTGTCATATATGGCCTTTATTATGTTGAGGAAAGTTCCCTCTATGCCTACTTTCTGCAGGGTTTTTAAAATAAATGGGTGTTGAATTTTGTCGAAAGCTTTCTCTGCATCTATTGAGATGATCATATGGTTTTTCTCCTTCAATTTGTTAATATGGTGTATCACATTGATTGTTTTGCGTATATTGAAGAATCCTTGCATTCCTGGAATAAACCCCACTTGATCATGGTGTATGATCCTTTTAATGTGCTGTTGGATTCTGTTTGCTAGTATTTTGTTGATGATTTTTGCATCTATGTTCATCAGTGATACTGGCCTGTAGTTTTCTTTCTTTGTGACATCTTTGTCTGGTTTTGGTATCAGGGTGATGGTGGCCTCGTAGAATGAGTTTGGGAGTGTATTTGTATTTGTATTTCTGTATTTCTGTATTTGTATTTCTGCAGTGTCAGTTGTTACTTCTCCTTTTTCATTTCTAATTCTATTGATTTGAGTCTGCTCCCTTTTTTTCTTGATGAGTCTGGCTAATGGTTTATCAATTTTGTTTACCTTCTCAAAGAACCAGCTTTTAGTTTTATTGATCTTTGCTGTCGTTTCCTTCATTTCTTTTTCATTTATTTCTGATCTGATCTTTATGATTTCTTTCCTTCTGCTAACTTTGGGGTTTTTTTGTTCTTCTTTCTCTAATTGCTTTAGGTGCAAGGTTAGGTTGTTTATTTGAGATGTTTCTTGTTTCTTAAGGTAAGATTGTATTGCTATAAACTTCCCTCTTAGAACTGCTTTTGCTGCATCCCATAGGTTTTGGGTCATCATGTCTCCACTTTCATTTGTTTCTAGGTATTTTTTGCTTTCATCTTTGATTTCTTCAGTGGTCACTTCATTATTAAGTAGTGTATTGTTTAGCCTCCATGTGTTTGTATTTTTTACAGGTCTTTTCCTGTAATTGATATCTAGTCACATAGCATTGTAGTCAGAAAAGATACTTGATACAATTTTAATTTTCTTAAATTGACCAAGGCTTGATTTGTGACCCAAGATATGATCTATCCTTGAGAATGTTCCATGAGCACTTGAGAAGAAAGTATATTCTGTTGTTTTTGGATGAAATGTCCTATAAATATCAATTAAGTGCATCTTGTTGAATGTATCATTTAAAGCTTGTGTTTCCTTATTTATTTTCATTTTGGATGATCTGTCCATGGGTGAAAGTGGGGTGTTAAAGTCCCCTACTATGAATGTGTTACTGTCGATTTCCCCTTTTATGGCTGTTAGTATTTGCCTTATGTATTGAGGTGCTCCTATGTTGGGTGCATAAATATTTACAATTGTTATATCTTCTTCTTGGATCGATCCCTTGATCGTTATGTGGTGTCCTTCCTTGTCTCTTGTAACATTCTTTATTTTAAAGTCTATTTTGTCTGATATGAAAATTGCTACTCCAGCTTTCTTTTGGTTTCCATTTGCATGGGATATCTTTTTCCATCCCCTCACTTTCAGTCTGTATGTGTCCCTAGGTCTGAAGTGGGTCTCTTGTAGACAGCATATATATGGGTCTTGTTTTTGTATCTATTCAGCCACTCTGTGTCTTTTGGTGGGAGCATTTAATCCATTTACATTTAAGGTAATTATTGATATGTATGTTCCTATTCCCATTTTCTTAATTGTTTTGGGTTTGTTATTGTAGGTCCTTTCCTTCTCTTGTGTTTCTTGCCTAGAGAAGGTTCTTTAGCATTTGTTGTAAAGCTGGTTTGGTGGTGCTGAACTCTCAACTTTTGTCTGTAAAGGTTTTCATTTCTCCATCAAATCTGAATGAGATCCTTGCTGGGTAGAGTAATCTTGGTTGTAGGTTTTTCTCCTTCGTCACTTTAAATACGTCCTGCCACTCTTTTCTGGCTTGCAGAGTTTCTGCTGAAAGATCAGCTGTTAACCTTATGGGGATTCCCTTGTGTGTTATTTGTTGTTTTTCCCTTGCTGCTTTTAATATGTTTTCTTTGTATTTAATTTTTGACAGTTTGATTAATATGTGTCTTGGCGTGTTTCTCCTTGGATTTATCTTGTATGGGACCCTCTGTGCTTCCTGGACTTGATTAACTATTTCCTTTCCCATATTAGGGAAGTTTTCAACTATAATCTCTTCAGATATTTTCTCAGTCCCTTTATTTTTCTCTTCTTCTTCTGGGACCCCTATATTCGAATGTTGGTGCATTTAACGTTGTCCCAGAGGTCTCTGAGACTGTCCTCAATTCTTTTCATTCTTTTTTCTTTATTCTGCTCTGCAGTAGTTATTTCCACGATTTTATCTTCCAGGTCACTTATCCGTTCTTCTGCCTCAGTTATTCTACTATTGATCCCTTCTAGAGTATTTTTAATTTCATTTATTGTGTTGTTCATCGTTGCTTGTTTCCTCTTTAGTTCTTCTAGGTCCTTTTTAAATGTTTCTTGCATTTCCTCTATTCTATTTCCAAGATTTTGGATCATCTTTACTATCACTATTCTGAATTGTTTTTCAGGTAGACTGCCTATTTCCTCTTCATTTGTTAGGTCTGGTGGGTTTTTATCTTGCTCCTTCATCTGCTGTTTTTCTGTCTTCTCATTTTGCTTATCTTACTGTGTTTCGGCCTCCTTTTTGCAGGCTGCAGGTTCGTAGTTCCCATTGTTTTTGGTGTCTGTCCCTAGTGGCTAAAGTTGGTTCAGTGGGTTGTGTAGGCTTCCTGATGGAGGGGACTAGTGCCTGTGTTCTGGTGGATGAGGCTGTATCTTGTCTTTCTGGTGGGCAGGTCCACGTCTGGTGGTGTGTTTTGGTGTGTCTGTGGCCTTATTATGATTTTAGGCAGCCTCTCTGCTAATGGGTGGGGTTGTGTTCCTGTCTTGCTAATTGTTTGGCAATAGGGTGTCCAGCACTGTAGCTTGCTGGTCGTTGAGTGAAGCTGGGTGTTGGTGTTGAGACGGAGATCTCTGGGAGATTTTTGCCATTTGATATTACATGGAGCTGGGAGGTCTCTTGTGGACCAGTGTCCTGAAGGTGGCTCTCCAACCTCAGAGGCACAGCACTGACTCCTGGCGGCAGCACCAAAGGCCTTTCATCCACATGGCTCACAATAAAAGAGAGAGAGAGAGAGATAGAAAGAGAGAGAGATAGAAAGAAAGAAAGAAAGGAAGAAAGGAAGGAAGAAAGGAGGGAGGGAGGGAGGGAGGGAGGGAGGAAGGAAGAAAGAAGTTATTAAAATAAAAAATAATTATTAAGAAAAAACTTTTTTTAAGTAAAAACAAACAAAAAAAAAAACGAACGGACAGAACCCTAGGACAAATGGTGAAAGCAAAGCTATACAGGCAAAATCTCACACAGAAGCATACACATACACACTTACAAAAAGAGGAAAAGGGGAAAAAATAATATATCTTGCTCTCAAAGTCCACCACCTCAATTTGGGATGATTCGTTGTCTATTCATGTATTCCACAGATGCAGGGTACATCAAGTTGATTGTGGAGATTTAATCCGCTGCTCCTGAGGCTGCTGGGAGAGATTTCCCTTTCTCTTCTTTGTTCTCACAGCTCACAGGGGCTCAGCTTTGGATTTGGCCCCGCCTCTGCATGTAGGTCGCCGGAGGGCGTCTGTTATTCGCTGAGACAGGACAGGGTTAAAGGAACCGCTGATTCGGGGGCTCTGGCTCACTCAGGCCGAGGGGAGGGAGGGGCACGGAGTGCGGGGCGAGCCTGAGGTGGCAGAGACCGGCGTAACGATGCACCAGCCTGAGGCGCACCGTGCGTTCTCCCGGTGAAATTGTCCCTGAATTATGGGACCCTGGCAGTGGCGGGCTGCACAGGCTACCCGGAAGAGGGGTGTGGATAGTGACCTGTGCTCACACACAGGCTTCTCGGTGGCGGCAGCAGCAGCCTTAGCGTCTCGTGCCCGTCTGTGGGGTTCGCGCTGTTAGCCGCGGCTCGCACCCGTCTCTGGAGCTCCTTTAAGCAGCGCTCTTAATCCCCTCTCCTCGCGCACCAGGAAACAAAGAGGGAAGAAAAAGTCTCTTGCCTCTTCGACAGCTCCAGACCTTTTCCCGGACTCCCTCCCCGTTAGCCGTGGTGCACTAACCCCTTCAGGCTGTGTTCACGCCACCAGTCCTCTCCCTGCAATCCGACCGAAGCCCGAGCCTCAGCTCCCAGCACCCCCTCCCGCCCCAGCTGGTGAGCAGACAAGCCTCTCGGGCTGGTGAGTACCGGTCGGCACCAGTCCTCTGTGCGGGAATCTCTCCGCTTTGCCCCCCGCACCGCTGTGGCTGCGCTCTCCTCAGCAGCTCCGAAGCTTTCCCCCTCCGCCACCTGCAGTCTCCGCCCGCGAAGGGGCGTCCTCGTGTGTGGAGACCTTTCCTCCTTAACAGCTCCCTCCCATTGGTGCAGGTGCCGTCTCTATTATTTTGTCTCTGTTTATTCTTTTTCTTTTTTCTTTTGCCCTACCCAGGTACGTGGGGAGTTTCTTGCCTTTGGGGAGGTCTGAGGTCTTCTGCCAGCGTTCAGTGGGTTTTCTGTAGGAGTTGTTCCACGTGTAGATGTATTTCTGATGTATCTGTGGAGAGGAAGTTGATCTCCACTTCTTACTCTTCCTCCATCTTCCCCCTCTCCCGTTCACATCCTGTTTTAGGTGTAGGTATTTTTCTTACTGTTTTGTAGGAGCTCTTTATTATAACAGGAAAATAAAACTTATGCGTGATAAGAATTGCAAATTCCCCCCAGTTTATTTGTGTTTTTTTTTTTTTTTTTTTTTTTTTGTGGTACGCAGGCCTACTCACTGTTGTGGCCTCTCCCGTTGCGGATCACAGGCTCCGGACGCGCAGGCTCAGCGGCCATGGTTCACAAGCCCAGCTGCTCCGCGGCACGTGGGATCTTCCCGGACCGGGGCACGAACCCGTGTCCCCTGCATCGGCAGGCGGACTCTCAGCCACTGCACCACCAGGGAAGCCCAGTTTATTTGTATTTTGACTTTCCTTATGGTAATATTTTTCATACTGAACTTTTTCATTTTTATATAGTTCAGTTTATCAAACTTCTTTTCAAACCTTCCAGGTTTCATATCGTACTTAGAAAATTCTCCTACTCCAAGATGAAAATATCTCCATACTCCTTTCTACTTCTCTTTACTTCTTATAGTTAAGTCTTTGACCCACCTGAAATTTATTTGGTGTAAGGTATGAAGTATGGGTCCAACGTAGTTTATTTCCAGAGAGTTACCCAATTTGTCCCAATGCCATTGACTGATAAATTTATTTTTCCTCCTCTTATTTGAAATGCGCCTTTATCATATACCAGAACAACAGTAAATGTCATATACTATGTCATATATAAGTTTTGGGGTCGAGTCCAGGACTTTATACTCTGTTCCACTGAGCTGCTTATCATATGCCAACACTGCACTGTGTAAATTGTTTTGACTTTAAATGTTTTAATAACTGGGTTGGTTTTCCCCTGTTATTTTTTATAATTATCCTGGCTCTTCTTGCCCATTTATTTTTCATATTAACTTGAGAGGTATCTTAATTGGTCTCAAAAAAGTTCCTTACAGTATTTTTACTGAGATTGCCTTAAAGTAAGGAAAGGTTTTTGTTTGTTTGTTTTTTAAACCTTTTGTTTTTGTTTTTTTTGTCTTTTTTAAAAATAAATTTATTTATTTTTGGCTGCATTGGGTCTTCGTTGATACACGCAGGCTTTCTCTAGTTGTGGCGAGCGGGGGCTACTCTTTGTTGTGGTGCGCGGGCTTCTCATTGCGGTGGCTTCTCTTGTTGTGGAGCATGGGCTCTAGGAGTGCGGGCTTCAGTAGTTGTGGCACACGGGCTCAGTAGTTGTGGCTCGTGGGCTCTGAAGCGCAGGCTTAGTAGTTGTGGCGTACGGGCTTAGTTGATCTGCAGCATGTGGGATCTTCCTGGACCAGGGCTCGAACCCATGTCCCCTGCATTGGCAGCTGGATTCTTAACCACTGCGCCACCAGGGAAGGCCAAGTAAGGAAAGTGTACATGACTCCAATGTTAAGTCTTTTTACTCAAAAGCAGAATATGCCTTTCCATTTGTCCACATTCTCTTTTGTATCCCTCAGTGGTGTTTTAAGTTTTTCTTTAATTAGAACTTCAGTATTTCTTTTCAGCTTATTTTTTCAGTTACAGTGCAAGTAAGGTCTTCCGTTACATCCTGTAATTGATTATTGTTTTTTATTTAAAAGACTGGTTTTTCAAAATAAATTTATTTACTTATTTATTTATTTTCAGCTGTGTTGGGTCTTTGTTGCTGTGCATGGGCTTTCTCTAGTGGCAAGCGGGGACTACTCTTCTTTGCAGTGCATGGACTGCATTTCTCATTGCGGTAGCTTCTCTTTGTCGCAGAGCACGCAGGCTTCAGTAGTTGTGGCTAGCAGGCTCAGTAGTTGTGGTACACGGGCTTAGTTGCTCTGTGGCATGTGGGATCTTCTTGGACCAGGGATCGAATCCTTGTCCCCTGCATTGACAGGTGGATTCTTAACCACTGCATCACCAGGAAAGTCCCAAAGGACTGTTTCATTTTGTTGGGTTTTTTGTTTTTGTTTTTGTTTTTTACCAAGCCAAATTACTTCCCATATTGTTTGACATCATTTTTCATTGACTCAGACTTTCTAGGTATAGCATTACCTCATCTGCAGATAGTGATTGTTAGCTCTTCTTTTAAAAAAAAAAATATATATATATATATATATATATATATATATATATATATATATATATATATATATATACCTCTGGTTTCTCTTTTATCTAACTGAATTAGTAAGTACCTGCAGAATAATGTTAAATAATTGCAGTGTTACTAGACATCCTTGCCTTGTTTTCGATTTTAATGGAAATGTGTATTGTTTCTCCATTAAGCTCAATTCTGGCTCTTAGACTGTGATAGATATATTTAACCATTTTAAGAAAGTATCCACCTATTGCTAGTTTACTGCATCTTTACCAAGAATAGATATTGAATTTTATCAAATGCCTTCTTAGTTCCTGTTGGAAAGATAATATTAATTTTCTCCTATCATAATAATAGGCTCCCAAATATTGAATGGTCCTTGCATTCCTGGAATTCCTAATTGTTAATGTTGTTCTTTTAATGTGCTACTGAAGTCTGTTTGCTAATATTTATGTTGAATTGCTGTATTGATATTCATAAGTGAGACTGCTCTATAGTTTTCTTGTACAATAATTGTATATTTTTATCAGTGTTATCTTAGCTTCATTTAAATAATTTGGATGCTTTATTTCTCTTTCTTTATTCTGGAACAGTTTAAATAGCATTAGAGTCATCTGAATCTTTCATAAAATTCCTCTTTTTTTTTTCGATTCCTTGCTTTACCAACTTTTTCAGTTAATCAACCATCTGTTGGTCACAGCTGCCTCAGAAAAAAATGTTTTTAGGACTTCCCTGGTGGCTCAGTGGTTGAGAGTCCGCCTGCCCATGCAGGGACGCGGGTTCGTGCCCCGGTCCGGGAGGATCCCACATGCCGCAGAGCGGCTGGGCCCATGAGCCATGGCCGCTGAGCCTGTGCATCTGGAACCCGTGGTCCGCAGCGGGAGAGGCCACAACAGTGAGAGGCCCATACTGCAAAAAAAAAAAAAAAAAAGTTTTTATTATTTCTAAGTTTTATAAACACACATTACCCTCATAAACATAAGGATATAAAAATATCATTAAAATAAGGAAATAACCATAGAAATGTGAAAATGTCTATATGCAAAATTTTTCAATGCAGTGTTACTTATAATACAGGCAAAAGATGAAGCAACTTAAAGGCTAAATGTTCACAGGGGACTGGTTAAATTATGGTGTTCTCTACATAGTAAAATACGCTGCAGCTATTAAAAATGATGTTTTGGTATGGGAAAATAAGACTTTCTTTTTTTATTGATGTATAGTTGATTTACAATATTTTATTTGTTTCAGATGTGAAACATAGTGATTCAGTTTTTTTTTTTTTTTGCAGATTATGTTTCATTATGGGTTATTACAAGGTATTGAATATAATTCCCTGTGCTATACAGTAAATTCTTGTTGCTTATCTATTTTACGTGTAGTAGTTTTTATCTGTTAACACCATGCCCGTAATTTGTCCCTCCCCCACCCTTTGGCAACCATAAGTTTGTTTTCTATGTCTGTGAGTCTGTTTCTGTTTTGTATATAGATTCATTTCTATTACTTGTTAGATTCTACATATAAGTGATATATGATATTTGTCTTTCTCTGTCTGACTTCACTTAGTATGATAATCTTTAGGTCCATCCATGTTGCTGCAAATGGCAATATTCCATTCTTTTTATGGCTGAGTAATATTCCATTGTATATAAATACCACATCTTATTAAGCCTGTTGTCTCTTCATAAGCACTTGGGTTGCTTCTATGTCTTCACTTTTCTCAGTAGTGCTGCTGTGAACATCAGGGCACATGTATCTTTTTGAATTAGCGTTTTTGTTCTTCCTGGATACATACCCAGGAGTGTATTGCTGGATCATGTGGTAGCTCTAATTTTATTTTTTTAAGGAACCTCCATATTGCTTTCCATAGTGACTGTACCAATTTACATTCCCAGTATAAGAGGGCTCCCTTTTCTCCACACCCTGTCCAGCATTTATTATTTGTAGACTTTTTGATGATGGCTATTCTGACAGGTGTGAGGTGATAACTCGTAGTTTTGATTTGCATTTCTCTAATAATTACTGATGTTGAACATCTTTTCATATGCCTATTAGCCATCTGTATGTCTTCTTTGGAGAAATGTCTTTTTAGCTCTTCTGCCCATTTTTTGATTGGGTTGTTTGTTTTTTCAATATTGATTTGTATGAGCTGTTCGTATATTTTGTATATTAATCCCATGTCAGTCACATTGCTTGCAAATATTTTCTCCCAGTTTGTAGGTTGTCTTTTCATTTTGTTCATGGTTTCCTTTGCTATGCAAAAGCTTTTAAGTTTGATTAGGTCCCATTTGTTTATTTTTCCTTTTATTTCTTTTGCCTTGGGAGACTGATCTAAGAAAATCTTGCTACAATTTATGTCACAGAATGTTTTGCCTATGTTCTCTTCCAGGATTTTTATGGTATCATGTCTTATAGTTAAGTCTTTAAGCCATTTTGAGTTTATTTTTGTATATGGTGTGAGGAAGTGTTCTAATTTCATTGATTTACATGAAGTTGTCCAGCTTTCCCACTTGTTGAAGAGACTGCCTTTTCTCCATTGTATATTCTTGCATCCTTTGTTCTAGATTAATTGACCATAGATGTGTGGGTTTATTTCTGGGCTCTCTATTCTGTTCCATTGATCTATATGTTTTTGTGCCAATACCATGCTGTTTTGATTATTGTAGCTTTGTAGTGTAGTCTGAAGTCTAGAAGGGTCATGCCTCCAGCTTTGTTCTTTTTCCTCAGGGTAAGACTTTCTTTTTTATATGTTCCTGATTGTCTGAAGCTTTTACAGTAAGAAATTGTTACTTTTATAATCAATAATATATCATTTTAAAATTAAAATGATGGCATAATTGTATATTTATTAACATGGAAAAATGTTCACAATAGATGGTGATGCATGTTTCAGAGCAATATGATCTCATTTTTGTAATCTGTGTTTCTATAGTTGTCAAAAAAACATTTGGAAGTGGTTTTCTTGGGCTAATTGAATTTTGAATGTTTTTCATTTTTGTTTACATCTATTTTCCAGTTTTTCTAGGGTACTTATGAATTATAGCTGAATGGCTGGGCAAATAGATAAATAGATGGATGAAAAGCCATATTTCAGGATTAAACAAGAATCTTTTTATAATTAACTGGATGGAAGGTCAGGAATGCTACCTGGCTCCAGTCCACCCAAATAAGAAGTCTCCCAGTACAAACCACTGGTGAAAAGAAGAAAGTATTGTCTAGTCCCCCTCCATACTTCAGGCCAGAGATTAAAAATTGTGCACCCACCATCTGGCTGGGCTGCCTAGTATCACAGACTTGAGTTTCCTGGCCTGTGTCAGTACGATGTGGTGCAGGGAGAGAAGAGGTGTCTTTAGGGACAAGAATATGTAAACCACATCCTACATAATGGCCACAAACCTTAGATGTCCTCCACCTTCAAGGGAAGGGTCAACTAAGTGGGTGAATGCTGTAAACCATTGGTTCTCTAAGTTTGGTCCCGGACCAGCAGCACCAGCATCACCTGGAAACTTGTGGGAAATGCACATTCTCAGGCCCCACCCTAGACTAGCTGAACTATAAGCTCTGAGAGTGCATACCAGCAATCTGTGTTTAATAGACCCCCAGGTGATTCTGAGGCCTTCCAACCACTTCTGTAAATATTCCCAATCCAAGATGATTTCTGAGGCAGGGTGATGTAACTGCTGAGGGGAAAGAAAAGTCTCCTCCTTTCTAAAATATCTTGGAGAACATTACTTGTTCCCAGAAAATTTCCAGAAAAGTTTAAAGTCAATACATTCACAATATGTTGAAGAAGATTCCTGAGTTTCATGGAACTATTTCCCATGTTAATCAAGTCTTTAACATTTGTCTGAGTATATATAGAGTAGGATCCTAGAATAACAGAATGTCACAACTGCTTAGACCTCAGAGATCGTTCTGGAACAGCCCCCTTGTTTTCACATATGAAGATGCTGTGCTGAGAGAGGTGACTTGGCAAACGGCAAAGTACAAAAGATAAATGCAGGCTTGTTTGGATTTGTTCCCAATAGACCCTAAGAAACCCAAAACTGTGGTTATTTAATAATGTACCAAAGTGTCACTCATAACTGACAAATGAAGAAGTTCTGGAAGAAGCCACAGATGCTGCAGGAATAAGATATTCCCCTCTCCAGAGCAGTGACAACAATCTCTAGACAAAACTGACAAAATTCATTCTCACAAACTTTCTCACTGAGGATGAATTTCAGTTAATGACAAAACAACATGAATCCCAAATCTCTCCTGGAAGTGCTAGGGTGAACAGTATAACTCAAATATTTCCTTCCTGAGTAATTTCACATTAACTCTTTCCTAAAATGCATTTTTCTAGAGCATCCTCTAAAGTAAACATATGCTGGGGAATTCCCTGGTGGTTCAGTGGTTAAGACCACATTTCCAGTACAGGGGGTGAGGGTTCAATTCCTGGTCAGGGAACTAAGATCCCACATGCCGCGAAGCACGGACAAAAATTTTAATAAATAAAAAATAAAAATAAATAAAATAAACATATACTCTTCAAGGATACTGGAGAGCACTGGGTTACATTTAATACTTCTCGAATTTATAAGAATCTTATCTCAGGCAAGGTTTCTTACTTCATTTAAAGCTGTATTTCAACAAATATCAGAGACATAGCCGACAGATAATTATTCAAAACAAGTAAGTCCATGGACAAGGCTTAGGTCATTGTGTTGTTCTATAAAAATGTTTTGCTATTGTTATAATAGTATTTCTATATAGGGTTTTTTGAATTTATGGTTTAACTCCTCTGTGGAGCTTGGACTTTTGTGTATGTTCAAATAAAAAGAAAGTATAATCATTTTGGAATCAAGAGTACTGGAAAGAAGCATTAGTAAGTCAGTATGTTTTTACATACAAATTACTTTGCTGATCACTGGAAGTACAGCCAGACAAGGTTTTAACACATAGTCCCTGCTTTTAAATAGCTTCATTACCAACAAAACATTTATCAGACTCATATAGGCAGAATTGAAAGCTAAGAAAGTTGAAATTAGGGACTTCTCTGGTGGTCCAGTGGTTAAGAGTCCACGATTCCACTGCAGGGGGTGTGGGTTTGATCCCTGGTCGGGGAACTGAGATCCTTCATGCTGCGTGGTGCACCCCACAATTTTTTTTAAAAAAAAAGGAAGTTGAAAACAGATTTAAAACTTTAGTGGTCATGTTTTTTCATTAGATGTCCTTTCACCCTCATTTTAATAACATATTTTCTTCTGAGAGCAACCTTCTATCCTCTCCAGCAGGGACAGATCCAGGTTTTGTGAAGCTTGAAGTTTATGCAATTTGCAGAAACCACTTTAGAGGATAAAAATAATGAATACAAAATTACTTAGAGTAAGAAAAGATATGACAATACCTTACGATTTTCAAAAAGCTGACTAATACAGGACTTCCCCGGTGGTCCAGTGGTTAAGAATCCGCCTGCCAACGCAGGGGACATGGGTTCTATCCCTGGTCCAGGAAGATCCCACATGCCACAGAGCAACTAAGCCCGTGTGCCACAACCATTGAGCCCACACTCTAGAGCCCACAAGCCACAACTACTGAGCCCACGCGCCACAACTACTGAAGCCCATGCACTCTGGGGACTACGTGCCACAACTACTGAGCCGACGTGCTGCAACTAGAAGCCTGTGCGCCTAGAGCCTGTGCTCCGCAACAAGAGAAGCCACCGCAATGAGAGGCCCGTGCACCGCGACGAAGAGTAGCCCCCACTTGCTGCAACTAGAGAAAGCCCATGCACAGCAAAGAAGACCCAGCACAGCCAAAAAATTAAAAAATTTTTTAAATAAATAAAGCTGACTAATTAAAAAAAAACTCACAAAATCTGGAAACCAACCTAATGTTTTTTCCTGAATGTTCTGACACTCTCTAAAATTCTTCTCATGACATTGTTTGCGGGACCAAACCTTACCTGAAGCCAACTACCTCTGGACTTTTCTGTTACATAAACTGACATTTCTCTTTATTGTTTAAGCTACTTTGGGTTATTTGCAACATAGAATCCAGAATCCTAATTCATACAAAGATATTTGGAAAGCTCATAATAAGCTTTAAGGATAGATGGACCTCAGCTGAGGAAGAAAAGCACTGGAGGATTTATCCCAGCTTGCAAAATATAGAAGGTTTGTGCAGTCACAAAGAAATTCCCTGTGTTGACTGAAAAAAAATGCACAACCTAAAAGTTGAGAATTATGTTTTATTTGGCAGACTTTCTGAGGACTTCAAGCCCAGGAGGCAGCCTCTGAGAATAGCTCTGAGGGAACTGCTCTGAAGAGGTAAAGGAGGAGCCAGGATATATAGGGGGTTTTGCCAGGAAGACCAGGTAGTTGGTATATCAAAATATTACCATTAATTAAAACTAGAAATCTCAAGTTAATGAATTTAGTATTTTTCTATATATGGGAAGATGCAAGAGTCTGGGCTCACTGAAATCATTCCTCTGATATGCATTTACCTGTCTAGGCCAGTATCCTGTTCTTTCCCATCCTGAGTCCCCTCAAGGTGCACCGTTGGGGGCGGCTGCAGTGGCTGAGGCGATAGGCATCCCATTTGTCTCCTTCTTGAGTTCCCTCATGGCTCACTGTCAGGGCGGCTGTAGTGGCTTGATGGCTGCAACATCCTTTGTTTACTGATATGGCCGGTAACATCTTTCACTCACACCTCCAATTGCAGAAGGAACTTAGAATCGCTTAATTTTTAGCACTGTGTGATAAATATAATTGAGTCACAGAAGAATATGGGAAAATAAAAACATTTGTTAGGTCAGAATAAAACAAAAAGATTATTACTGCCTTTACTAAGTGTTCAGCAATTAGCCCTGAATGGGAAGTGGTTACATGGCTCCTTTGATGTGATTGCCTAAAATTAATCATTACCTAGAACTTCTTTGTTTCCAGTAGAATAAAGAAATAATTAACCTGTATAAAGATGAAAAAAGGTGGAGCAAAGTTTAATTAGCTAAAAACTGTATTTACTTAAAATCCATTAAGAAAGGGCATTTGAAAGAAGTAAATGGAAATCGTAGCATGCAATAAACATCAAGTGATGTAGCTTTGAGACGTAAATGTCCCATGGGAATACAACAATAGATCTGAGATAGAAAATTCTGTACAACTTTCTGTAGTGTGGAGAAACAAATGGTCATTTTGAAAGTGTGTGAGCTCAGTGTGGTTCTCTTTGGAATAATGACAGAAAGAAGCCAAAACAATAATTACATTTGGAACAGAATTGATTTAGAACAGAATCCTGCTATGATTGATTGTTTTATCTTTGCCAGCTAAGGAGCAGAAAAGGCCAAGCCCACTACGCTTTAGCGTATCTTTTACAATTGTGGTTTATTCAATGATGACCTCTCAGGATTTATCTGGAACCATAAGAGAGGAAAGAGGCAGGATGACTTTGATCTTGGGGGTGGGCCGCAGTGTGTGGTGGCTTGAAGTGGTCTCTAAGCTCCCTGAGTGGGAATTGAACCTGGACCATGGCGGTGAGAGCACCAAATCCTCACCATTAGACCACCCAGGGACTAGTGGCTAGAAGCAGGGCCCTGGCTCTTGTCTTCTTTGAAAAAAAAGAATTTTAGCAAAGAGACAGAGAATAGTGAAACAGGTAAAGTGTTTATTAAGAGACAGGTACATGCAGATAGGCACAAAGGCAGGCTCAGAGAGAGAGTTGCACCTTTCGGGTGGCTTAAATCACATATGTGGAGGCAGTTTCCCAGGGTTCCTCTGACCAGTCATCTTGCTTTGTCTGGCTCTGGGTCCATATTTAGTCTGACTCAGGGCCTTTCCCTGTGTGCACGTGCGTCTTTTAGCCAAGGTGGATTCCAGCAGTAGGGTCTCTGAGAGGTTGGCAGAACATATTATGGGCTAGCACCCCCCCCCCCGAGGAATCTTGCTGCACATGTACAGTCTGGGAGGTCTTCTTGACCCCAAGAATGAGAACTATGTGGCCTCTTTATCTTTTACCTAAGCAGGGCTTAGCCCATCTCTGTTCCTGCCATTTCCATTATCTTGAATTGTCCGCAGGAGACAAAGTCAAGCTGCTTATCCTATTCCTGTTATTATCTTTGTCTCAAAGCGCAAACAGGAGGCAAATTGTAAATGTCTAACCTGAGGCCCATCTATCTCCTTCCTCAAATTGAGAGGCTTACAAAAACAGTTAATATTTTGGATGGATTTTCATTATAGTTTGACAAAACACCTTCCCTTTGCTACTCATAATGGAAAAATAGTTTCCGTGACAGAATCATGGCACTGTTGCGGGGGCCTCAGAGAACAACTCATCCAGGATACTTTTGCCCATAAATTAAGAGACTTGTTGAAGACCACACCATCAAGCTGATGGCAGAGTGGGCAGCAACTAACTCTCCGTAACAGGTAAAAAGGAGAGCCGAGTCTAAGGAGGAATGTTTGTGTCTGTTCCGAGTTGTAAAATGTATGCCTCCCCTCCCCCTGCCTTTGCATTCGTCAGTTCTCACAACCTTCCTTCTCTGCACCTACTCTCACTAGAAACCTGAGACCATCCCTTTGTCCCCCATTTACTTCACTGCTAAAATTGAGACTTATTCTTACAGAAAATTATACTTCCATAGGTTATATGATCCATGAGGGATCTCTTCCACAATCACATCCTGACCTCCTGGTCTGGTGTGGGCTCTCAGTCAGTGTTTGTTGAATGAATTCAGTGCCACAGAAGGTAACAATTGCTCAGTAAAGGCCCACCCCACATCTCCCCACCCCTCCACCCGCTGCTCAGCTGTCCTTAAACTGCTTTGGTTTTCTAAGACGGCTTACCAGCCTGCCTGGCCGGTAGGCATGATGGTCTTGCAAATTCACTTATCTTTAATGGCACAATTTGACCAGCTGTCCTCCATTATAGGCAAAAGTTCTCCCTCACCTCTTGTGTGACTGCCTTCAAGCAACCAGTCCTCAGTCTCAGCTCTTACTCTTATTGCACTGAGAACATAGCAGAGAAAAATTAGAGAACTTTCACCCACGGCACCACATCTAACCTCTCTTCCGCTTTTACCCCTGCTTTTCCACCATGTGAAAGATAAACTGTTCTAACTCAGGCAGCCCAGCAATGTGTGTGTTGGGTGCCCATCTCTTCTCACCTACTCAGGAACATCAATCATGCAGTTACCTCCTCTCTCTTCTGCATTCCCCTCTCTTCTTGGGATCTCCCACTGGCATACAAGAAGGTTGTGATATCTTGATCTTAGCATCCTCACTTGATTCCATATCCCTTCAGGTTAATGTCCCTTTTTTCCTCCTCCCTTTTAAGGCAAAATTCCTCAAAAGACTGATTATAAAATCAGTCTTCAATTCTTCTCCTCCCATTCTCTCTTGATACCAGTCCTGTCGGGCTTTTGCCCACATCAGAGAGCTCCACACTGTCAATTCCTATAGTCGATTGTAAGTCTTTATGTTACTATTGGATCTGTCAGCAGCATTTATCAAACTGGAAACCAGGTCTCCTTCTGTCTTGATGGCTATATCTTCTTGGTATCCTTCTCTGGATCTTATTCCTCTTTTAACTTTCTAATGCTGGAATGCTCTAAGAAGAGCCATGAACCCCTTCTGTCTCTGCACTCACTCCCTCTTGGTCTCATGGTTTTAGATACCATCCTTATGCTGATGACTCCTAAGTCAGTATCTCTGGCACTGAGCTTTTCCCTGAACTCCAATTTCTTGACATCTCCACTGGGAAGTCTGATGGGCACTTAACCTTAATATTTCCAAAACAGATTTCATGATATTGATCTTGTCCCTAAAGCTGCTCATCCCCCAGTGACCCGTATCTTAGTGAATGGTACCTTTAATCTCTCAGTTGTTTAGGCCCCAAACTTTGGAATCTTCTTTGACTCTTCTCTTCCCCTCACATGCTATGTCTAAGCATTGGCAGGTCATGTTACCTTTACCTCCGAAATGTATCTCATTTCAAACACTTGTCACCACTATCCTTGCCACCACTAAGCCACTTAACCCCTCATCTGGACTATTTCAATGGCCTCCCAACCAGTCTCCCTGCTTTTGTTCTTGCTCCCTAACCCAAGTCTACTCTCAACACAACAGCCAATATTATCCTTTGAAAATATGAGAACTTACCTTCGAGAAACTCTCACAAGAGGACATGGGCTAGAAATTTTATTGTTTGTAATAGGGAAAAATTGGAAACAACCTGTCAAGGGATAAAGAAATTTTGGTCACGAGTATATGTATGCATGCACACACAAAGGCACACACATACTTACATATGTATGTTTTCTTCTGGCATTTTAAGGTTTGCTGGTTGGTTTATGTTTTTCTCTTATATACAAAGCTTCATTGGAAATTTTCATCAGTGTAAAGAGTGAGATAAGGATACTACATTCTTCCAAATGACTGACAATTGTCTCAAACCTATCTACTGACTAATCCACTTTTTCTCCACTGATCAAGTGCTACCTTTATTATATACAACATTTCTACTGTTACCATTTTAATTATTACCCCCATCAGCAAGTTTTTAAACCCCAAGTTAATTACTAGTTCAAATTTTTTTTCCTTGGATTTGTGCTACACACTTATAAAAAAATTGTTGGCCCAAACACACTTATAAAAAAAATTATTGGCCCAAACCAAACCATATGTATATACAATGCCTCAATTATGTATTATTTTTGTTTTAATAAAAAATGTATCCCAAACTGTAAAGATATTTGAGCGTAAATATTGGCCTTTTCCTTAAAAAAAAAAAATGCAGGGGGGATCCTCTATTTCTTTGATAGATAGCCATGTTATTAATCCTAGAAACTGTGCCCACCCTGCTTATTGCTGCCTACATGCTTTCCACCCAGCACTGTGGGTATATAATCCTGTGTTTAACAAGCACTCATCTGGATTTATACAGTCATCTTGTATGAAACTGCCTCAGAACCAGCATGTGGTTAGGATTGTTCATCTCCCATTTAAATGCTGCTGCGTATAGCACTGCCCAGCTGGGAGCTAGGCTTAGTGCTCACAAGAGGTACATTTAAGGGTTGAAAAGGACTTGGAAAATTTCAGGTTTATTGAGTTCTGAGCACTTCTCTTCTTCCCCAATATATTCAGAAGGCGAAGTCTTCCTTCATTTCTTCCACCTCTCCAAGTAGGAAAGTTCTATCTATGTTCTGTGGTGCGATTGCACTGCAGAGAAACAATTTGTACATTCCATACAATTAATTTATAACTATAATGGTAACAGGAAGAGGTTAGTGGCAATCCTGGGATAAAAAATAACTGCAGACTTCTGTTTCTGGTAGTATTGCAGACTTGATTCCCTGGACAACCCTCCCCCTACAAAACAACTAAAAATGCTAAATGAAATTATTTAAATGTTTTAATTTATCTAAATTTAAATGTATAACAAAATGTTAAATTCGAAGTTTGAGTAAGATGCCAAGATATAACTATCAGACATATAAAGCAAGTTATGAGACAGACCAAGATGAAGATGTTCAACACAGCGGGCCAAGAATACAACCCACACTGAAGGCATAAAACAGTCCAGTGACTCTCCACCTGGAACTCCACTGAGTGGGCTGGTGGATAGGGTTCCTTGTCAAGAGTGGCTACTACGTTGAGAGGGGCAATGGCACCTTCTCACAACCCTAGTAAGAGGAGCTTCCAGGAAACCTCGCAGAGAGCTTGATATGGGTCCCCTGAAATTGTGAGACACAGAGGCAAGTAATATAGGGCTGGGGAAGCTCCAGGCAGAGGCTGTGGTTTTTGGTGCGGGACAGGGCATACTGATGAACCTGCTTTCTAAAGTTTATATGGAAATGCAAAGCACCTAGAAGAGCCAAATTCTTTGCAAAAAAAAAAAAAAGAAAAAAAGAAAAAAAAAGGAAGAAAGTTGGAGGAGTTGCAACTTTCTTTAAGAATTATTTATATAGCTACAGGAATTTAATAATTATTATATAGCTACAGTAATTAAGACAGTGTACATTGGTTTAAAGGTAGACAGATAGAGCAACTGAACAGAAAGTTCAGAAATAGACTCACATATATATGGTCAGTTGTCTTTTGACAAAGATCCCAGGGTAATTCAGTGGGCAGAGGATGGTATTTTCAACAACTGGTGTTAGAAGAGTTGGATTAGTCATATGAAAAAAAAGAAAAGAAAAAGAAAAAGAAAGACCTTTACCTTACACCATCTATAAAAATTAACTTCAAATAGATTAAAGACCTAAACATGAGAGTTAAAATTATAAAACTTCTGAAAGATAACTGTACTATTTATCTATTGCAGAGTAACAATATTACTACCAACTTAGTGACTTAAAATAACACACATTTTGTTTGTGACTCAGAATAACAAAATGTGGTCAGGAGTCCAGGAGTGGGTAGGTGACATATCAGCTTAGGGTCTCACAAGGCTGCAGTCAAGATGTCAGCTAGGCTGTGGTCTCATTCGTGGCTTCACTGGGGACATTTATTGACAGAATTCAGTTTCTTGTAGGACTGAGGATTTCATATCTCGCTAGCTATTGGCCAGAGGCCGCCCTCAGCTTCTAGACGCTGCCCATAGTTCCTTACCACATGGGGTTTCACAACATTACCATTTGCTTCCTCAAAGCCAGAAAGAGACCCTAGCAAAATGGATGCTAAAGTCTTAAGTAACTTAGTCATATAATCACACATACTCGTGAACATCCCATCAGCTTAGCCATATTCTATTGGTTAGAAGCAAGCTGCAGGTCCTGCCCGCACTCAAGGCCAAAAGCAATAGCAAAAGCAATTGAAGAATGTACATAGCTTTTCTGCATTGATGGGGAAAAATGTACACGACCATACAGATCCTTTGTTTGTTTAAAAAATAGTTCTACATGGATACTCCTTGTATACTGCATTGTATGGTGGCTTCTTTTCCATGTATGTTTTTAATCCCCTATTTAGGCCGTGAATTCCTGAAGAATGGAGAGTATCTTACACTTTATAAGTCCCAGGGAGCCTGGCAAGCAGTGTCTCGCATGTATTAAGTACTCAAGAAAAATTTGGCTAGAGAGTCAAGTTGGCACGATGGAAAACGTGCAGGCTTATGGAATCAGGGGAAGATTAATTCAAATCCCAGCTCTGCCATTTACTAACTGGATAAACACAAACAGTTACTTAATATCTCCAAGCCTCTGTTTCCCTATATAACCTCAGAGTTTTGAGTCAAAATGAGATAATGTGTACAAACTGCCTGCCACGTTTGCTAAATGATAGCAGTTACTGTTGTTCGTAGATGTGGATAACTATAAAATGTTAAAAGTGAAAAAATTTTAATATCAAAATTTAAACTCAGGTTTCTGTGATGAATATTTCTTTGCATCTGTGAAAACATTGGGGTTCCTTTCAACTGCTGCTCCCCTTGTGTAAGGACAGTCTCACCCAGATGTACATGCTCTCAAGTGCCCTAGAAATGCCTCTTTTTGCCAAACACCTTCTGTAAGCCATCTTTTCCCTTGAACAAACTTTCCCAAATGTATCTGATCATTACTATATAAAATACAGCAGGGTGTGTCTTCTAAGTTCTAGTTGTAATAATACTTTTGCCACAAGAGGGCACAGTGTGACTGTGTATACTGCACAAAACAATTTACAATCCTAAAAGTTAATATTACAAGGCAGGATAAACTGTGCTCCAGTAACTTTTCATTTGAAGACTGTTTTTTTTGTATATTTGAATTAATTTTATTCTTTAAAGCAAGAATAATTGAAAGCAGGAAATTTCCACCATTTCCTTCTGGAAGATCTTTTCCAAGGCTATAACTGGTTAAGCACAAACTTAGCATCATTCTTCTCTGTTTAAAATACTGCAATTCATCTCCTTTCTGGGAGTCATTTCCTGTAGGTCCTTAAGAGGCCTTCTAGCTCCAAATTACTGTACATTCCCAGTTCTTGGTATGTTTCCTGCAGGCCATCAAGTTCACGGGTTTTATTATAGCCTTGCAAATTAGTAGAAAAATATTTACTAGCCCATAAACATTTTATCAACCTTACTTGCTCCTGGGGTCAGATTAGTAACAAAATAGCTGAAAGCGCTGTTATGAATAACTTACTCAGCTATGAAACTAATCATTGTCATGCAAACGGTTTCTAGCTATTTATTTTCTCCTGGCGAAGAGTGTGCGTGTACACTGGATGTGGGCATAAATGTAACGAAATAAACCTGTTGTGCAACACCACATGCAACCTGTGGCATGCATGGCAAGCATGACACACACAGGCAGATTTCACTGACAGATGGAAGTCACCCTCCTGTGAGAAGTTGCACTGGCCCCTGCTCAAGTGAATTACTGGCCAGAATGTGCTTGTTCCCTCCTCCTTCTTGCCCCTCTGCTCTCCCTGACCTCCCCTGGATGCCCAGTGGGAGAGTGGGCAGAACGTTGGCACATGATCTTACAAAGATTTCTGATGTCTGGACTGAAATGGATGCCTCTGCACTCAGGAAGTTGGTGCCTGTGTGGCGTGATGCAGTGGTCCAAGTCACTGTCTACTTTTCCCCCTTTGCAGAGTCACATGTGTTTCTTTGTGGTTGCCAGGCCCATTTCAATTTAGACTTCATGTTCCATGCCAGCCTAATGTGGCTAAGGGTAAAAGCCCTTACCCCTATATTTTGGGAATGCCTGCCCCTTTCTGTAAGTGTAGCTGTGGTTCATCATCCTTCTCTTTCATACCAATTATGGCTCTGCCCACCACATAGAACAAGGTGGCAGATAGACCACGCAATTACTAATAATGGAAGCAGGTACACCACAAAAGAGAAGCAGCCCACAGTAAGCAAGAGGGCAGGTGAGGACAGCAATGCAGAAGGAGCAGATTCTTTATCAACCACTGGCACTTCTCCCCTCTCAGTTCAAGCCTCTGAGAAGTCAATGGGAACTGACACCATTATTGGATGTTTGCTCCTTATTTGAACCCTGCCCCATAAGCAAAGGGAGTTGGTGAGGTCAGTGGAGAGGTGGCAGCAGGAGGATAGGGTGGCTGAAATCAGGATTCCTGGTGGTTCCCAGGCCTGGGCTGCCAAGCAGAATGTGAGGATGCCAGCAACGTGAACTTCACGACAGATTTCAGAACCAGTTTTTCCCAGTGGAGGTACTGAGAGAGCTTAAGAGTTGTCCCGTGAAAATAGAGTTTCATAAAGTTTCCTTAGTACAAGACTTCTCAGAGTCTTTAATATATCAAACTTTATCTCCCAAAGAGGGATATTATTTATTACAAACCTTGTTTTTGAAATAATGTCATACAAACCTAGGGTTTGGAGTTATATACATGGGAACTGGTTTTCTAATCATCTAATTTGGACCAATTATTCTAAAAGAAAAAATCCTAATGTGTTATTCCTTATTAAATAAGAGCAAATATTGTTTAATTATATGTGACAAAAAGTAAGGTTGAGGAGTACCTTTAGGGGATTATTAGGGGATTGGAGGTAACAGTATCATTGTAGATTTGCAAATACCTAGGGTCCAAGTGAAGGGTACAAAGATTGTCTTTCATCCAGGTGCATCTTTATTTCAACAAGCTTACAATGCTTCGCGGATGTCACCTTGTAAGAATTCCTGAGTTCTAGACACTGGGTTAGAGGTAGCATGGCCCATGGTGTGATGAATGAATAAATGAAGGAGCTCAGTGTTCATTAGGCAGAATTTAAATATCTGATATCTCAGAGAGATATACCCAGCAACTGTCTATTCTTGGTGAGGTATAGGATGCTACCCTTTCCAAACATCGTAGGCTAGACTATTCTCTTGCACAGAGTCAATACAAGTTGATGACCTGAAGAAGCTAAACTGATTAAAAGGAAGCAGGCTGTGGGCAAGTAAAACCCCAGGAAAACCTGAAATAACATGTAACTTGATGTTGTTACCATTGTCTTATGTGAAAAGAATTGCTATGGTAACACATGAGATGAGGATGCAAGAAGACGTTTTGACTGAGTCCCTTTGCAGGCCAGGGTGTGTTTTTCTCTCATCTACAAAACTTCCCCCTGCTGATCTTGCTTTGCTCTGGACAGTGGGGGTGATGATGAATGACGGTGACTTTAGAGCATGTCCAAAGAAGTGGGGATTGGCAGGAATTATCTTCTGAATTACAAATAGTGGAAACCACCCATCAACGTTTAGGGGTGAAGAACAGATGACAGTCACTGAGTCCATAACTAATTCTGTTCATGTGATTTCGCCACAAACGATCAACACTTTGCACCTAAAGAAACTTCCTCTAGAGTGTCTGCTGTGAGTACTTGTGTCAAGTTGGTCCAAAAGTTGACCTGCAGCGTTCTGACCTGATACCAAACTCAGCCATCTATCCTGAGAAACCCAAGTCTGAATTTAAAACAAGAAAACCAGACACGAGAAAAAAAGGGGAAAAAAACCCCATAAAACCTTAATCTCCTCCAGAAACCTAGGGAGAGAGAGGAGGTGCATACCAATACTTGTGGCCACACGGAGAGAAGACTTAAATGGCCCGAGAAAAAATGTGCCATTCTAAGTGGAGAAGAAAACAGCTATTGTCTAACACTTAAATAAAAAATACTGTATAAACAGCTAACAGCTGTTTTTCAGCCTTTGCTTTTTAGAGCAAAAGCCAATAAAAGAAAAGACATACTCTTTTAAATGTGGTTTTTGTTCAGAGCCCAGATTTTTTTCTTCAATTAATTCCCAGCTCAGAAGCAGGCCCTGTTTCAGATCATTCTGTTTTGAAGGCTACAAAGTTCAGTAGAGAGCTGCAGATCTGGGCAGAGGCAGAGCCAGACAGACTTTGCTGTACCGGGGGGAAGGTGTATACACATCAGAGGAGATTTTAGTGATAAAAACCGAAACCAGTCCTCTCAAAACCTTCTTCAATAAGTGGATATTGAAAGGAAGAAAACGTTAACTTTGCATGCAGAAGTAGAAAATAAGGTGCATCTCTTTGAGCTATTGTTTGATTTCAGCACCCTTCACTACAAGATCATTAAGGAGAGTAAATGACATGGTCCATCCGTTCGTTGTCCAGGGATAAAAGCCACCTGATAAGGCCAGGAGGACTCTAATGAGCACCCATCTTGTAAATAAGGAAATTATAGAGGACTTTCAAAAGGGATATTCATTTGAAAATTACTAGCTAAGTCATAATTATGAAGCCAAAGGGATAAAATAACAGTAAGGCAAGGCCTGGTTTATAAACAGAGACTCAAAGATAAGGTCTTACTGATTCCCTCTTGGTGCCTCTGTTTACTCCTCTCTGAATACCAGTTGCTGTTCCTTAGAGTCTAATACTTAACTTCACGTATCAGCTCTTCACCCATCTCTTGTTTATTATATATATAAAAATATATGTGTGTGTTATACATATATGCATGTATACACATACATACATATATATGAAGAGAGGCAGAGAGAGCTTTGAAATTTTCTCTAATTATTTCTTATATCTTTATCTTAAACTTTTGAAGTGCAGGCTAGGCCTCCTTCTGCATGTGCATATATTGCTGTTGTGTCCAAATGCCCTGAACATTATGAACACGTGACATCCATTCCCAGCATTACAGCAGAGCCGATCATCTGAAGACCCTCCTGCCACAATTCAGTTAGATCCTGAATACAGCGTGGTTTTTAATGCATGCTGCTGGGCTTGCAGGTAGCAAAGAAACCCTCCAGAGTCCAAAGAAACAAGCAGTGAGCTGCAATCCAAGCAGGAGGTGGGAAGCGCAGACCAAACTAGAACACTAAACCCTGGGCCCATTGCGAGGGACAAAGGCTAAACTAAGTCTCCCGCTTTAAGCCCTGACACTTGAAGGGGGCTACATTGGCCCTCTGGGTCCTGGAGGAAGCAAAAGGAGACCTCTGCTGAAGTAAACACCTCCAAGTGAGACCTTCAGGATTCCCACAGATGGAGCAAAGTGAGCTCAGAATCAAAGATCGCCAAAGAGCAGGAAAATAAGCCACCACAGGTAAGAGAAAGCAGAAACAACAAGCAATGCATTTATACTCCCAGGACTTCGGTACTGGACTTATTAAATACAGAGTTTAAAATATTGTATATGAACTATTTAAAGAAATCCACGATGGAATCATAAGTGTGTGCACGTACGGAGAGACTGTGGAATATGACCAGGCAGATTTGAAACAGAGCCAAGTAAAACATTTATAAATGAAAAATACAATTGTTGAAATTAGGAACTCAATGGCTAGATTAAACAGTAAATAAGACACAGTTGAAAAGAGAATCAGTTAACTAGTGTGTCTGAAGAAATTACCCAGAATACAGTACAGAGAGACAAGAAGATAGAAAATATGAAAGAGTGACTAAGACATGGAGGATAAAGTGAGGTTTAGTATACTGATCATAGGAGTCCCAGAAAAGACTGGAGAGAATAGGTGAAAAGGCAATATTCAAAGAGATAATGGATGAGAATGTCCGGCACTGCTGAGCAATATGAATCCACAGATACAGAAAGCATCATATATGTATATACCTTGCAGGATAAATGTTTGAAAATCTACACCCAGACACGTTGAAGTAAAACTGCAGCATGCTAAGCTCAGAAAGGAAGATCTTAAAGGCAAGAAACAGAAAAAGAGGCAGATGTCCTACAAAGAAACAATTAGGTTGTCAGCCAACACCTTTGTACAGCAATAGAAACCAGAAAACTAGAATGATATCTTCAAAGTGATAAGAGAAAATAACTGGGAAAGCATGTGCAGCAAAACTACTTTTAAGAATGAGTTGAAATAATCTTCAGATAAACGTTATATTTGAACAAAAAAATGAACAATATGATGAGTGCTATGCTTAAGCTCCTTTTTGGGCACCATACCAGGAATGCTTTTTTGTGAAGAAAAAGAAAGATTTAAGTATGAGATTAACATTTACTTAGTTGAGTGACAAAGAGGGTTTTTCGTGTTCCCTGACTCTCTGGGAATTCAGGAAACAATTGAGTTATTGGTGCTTTAAAATGTCAGAGAGGGCTTCCCTGGTGGCGCAGTGGTTGAGAGTCCGCCTGCTGATGCAGGGGACACGGGTTCGTACCCCAGTCCGGGAAGATCCCACATACCGCGGAGCGGCTGGGCCCGTGAGCCATGGCCACTGAGCCTGCACGTCCAGGAGCCTGTGCTCCGCAACGGGAGAGGCCACAACAGTGAGAGGCCCGCGTACCGCAAAAAAAAAAATGTCAGAGAGAGGTAACCACAATATGCTTCCCACTCAATTACTTCAAGCATTGTCAGATTTTGAGGCTATTCTTGAGAACTAAAATGTTTTTCTAGTATATATTGCGTAGTTTCCACGCTCTCAGTATGACTAATGCATTAGTCACAAGTTACAATATGAGAGAACCAAGAAAAGACAGTCTTGGTCTCTGGAATGACTTTCTTCCCAGTGCTTCCCACTCCAACCAGTTATTGCCCCTGGTCACTGAGACCGGTTCTGTTCCTGGGAGGAGTTACTTCCTGAGTAGAATCTGCTGCTTCTTGAAGCCTTTACTTCAGTAAAAGCTTCATCCTCCTTCTTGGGCAGACATTCCCCCCGTATTTCTCATCCCTTTTCCTATAATCTGTTGTCTACCAGTGGCAACATGTGTGAGCCCAGCTGTTAGAGAAGTCAGAAAGGGAGAGACAAGAGGAAAAATCACATGAGGCTGATGCAACTTGCACAAAGATATTTCAAGCTGTGCTTTTTGTAACATGGAAAAGCAGGAACCAACCCAAGTATCCCATGATCAAGAACTAGCTAAACAGATTTTAGCATATAGAAAAATGGAATATTATATTGCCATGAGTGATGATAAACGCAAGACTATGCGGACAGTGGCTACATGTGGATTATGGGACTACATCAAACTGTTTAAACTGATGTCAAACTGGTAAACATAGAGCACAGACTCAGCTGTGCACAAGGGTTGCAACCATGTAAGAATCATGCAGGTATAGAGCTAAGGGTTGAAAGAGGACACAGAGCCTTCTAACTTATTAGTAAATGTATTATTTAAGCATTGGTATTTACTGTGCAAGTGTTTTTATGTTCTTATGTTGTTTTTGTTTCTTCCATGATTCTTAAAGGAGGCTACATTTTTATTTTAAATGGTGGACTAAAAAATATAGTGAATGTATTAGTTAGAGTCCAAACAGGAGACAGAAACCACACAGTAATTTCTACAAGGAAAGTTAACTCTAAAGAATTACTGAGGGAATTCCCTGGTGGTCCAGTGGTTAGGACTTGGCACTTTCACTGCGAGGGCCTGGGTTCAGTCCCTGGTTGGGGAATTAAGATCTCACAAGCCGTGCTGCATGGCAAAAAAAAAAAAAAAGAGTCTTTGAAAGGGAATTAGAGTACGTGAGTTTGGCTAGTAAGTGGTAAAGATAGCACTAAAGAAAAACAGGAATAGCAAACACAGAGAGCAGCTATCACCCCTAGGGCTGAGATAGAGCATTCACGAAGAGGCCATCTCCTCCCAGGGCTGAGATCTAGACCTCATTGGAGAGGGTATGGCCATGGCTCTCTGGATGGTAGAAAAGTTCATAGGGGACCAGACCGGTGAAACGTTGCAGAACCTACTCTCTGGAGTGCTGAGGAAGCCATCCATAGAGTGGGATACCAGGCCCCAGAATTCACTGCGAAGCTACCTGGTGGGGTGCCAAGGAAGCCATCCACCCATTTTGGCGCTCTACTATGAAGCCTCCTGTGGGGATTGCCCCAGAAGTCATTCACAGGGAGGTGCCCAGGGAAGCTACCCGTAGAGGGCACCACTGCTGCTGGCTACCTGGCACTGCAGGAAGAGCTATGCCCACTGCAGGAGCCTGATGAGCAAGGCCACTGGAACCAGGAAGAGAAGCCCCTTCTTCTCACGGTGTCCCTTCAGGACCCTCTACTGACAAAACTTAACACCACACTAGCTGTCAAAGAGAACTGCTTTTCCGTTATTGCCAAGCAGGTAATGAAGGGTCAATGTGGAGCCAAGAGGCAACAAAATGATAAATGTCATAATGAATTAAGCAGACGGGTGGAGCTTGAGCTATACCCATGTTCATTCCAGGTCAGAAGTCCCAGATTTTCCTGTCAGAGATCTAAGCTCATGCCAGAAGCTTGAGCTGCTGATCAGGCAGCTGAGTGAGCTGGTCTTCACCTTCTTGGGTGCAGTATCTTTTATGCAAGCCCACTGGCTTTCCATAGTAATCATCATGTCTTGTCTGCCCCAAGGCAGGCTGGGCCACATGGGTCTGCTGGGTCTTAAGATTTAAAATATGCACCTTACAATACAAAAATGTCGTTCAGGTATATTAAGGTAGATCATGAGTTAAGAATACTGCATATATGTATAGTAGCTAAATAAATGCCAATCATGGTTTAAAAATTTCTGCAACTTCCTCTTTGACGATATAGTGACCAAGGGCCTGGGCTCGGAGCCATTTACTAACTGTTTAACCTTGGGCAAATCATGTCACCTCTCTGTGCCTCAATTTCCCCATCTGTAAAGTGCAGATAATGAGAGTACCTATTTCAGAGGATTGTTGGGAGGATTAAGTGAGTTACTACATGTAAAGCTCTTAAGACAGGATAGCACATAGCACATAGTAAGCACTGTATATATTAGGTATTATTATTAATATTTGAGAACAGTAACACCTAGCCTCATTTATGCTAGACTCTTCAGTACCCTACAATGTCTCCCACGCTCCTTCCTTAGAATTTTGACCTTCCTCACAAATGCTGCTCCTAAGGGGCACATGAGCATGGTACAACAGCTGAATCCTGCTGGGTAGCCCATCAGTTCCACTGGTCAGTAGGACACAAGCTTCCTCTTCTATCATCAACGCTGGACAGAAAGGCTGAAAGCCAAAACAAGTAAACCTGCCCCCACATAACTGATCCAAACAGCTTGGGGCCTGGCAGTACCAGTGGAAGAGCTTGAAAAGAAAAACAACCAAAAACAACGCACAGACTTGTCTTTGTCATGGCTGACCCAGCTCGCAGCCAGGCACGGAAACAGAGCGGCTTTATGAGAAAATGCCTTTCTTTCCACGCGGTAATTGAATCCAGTTGTGGATTGAGGTTGTACATTAGTGGGGTTTAAGAAAGGTTTGCTTCTTAGATACATCTACTCCAGCTAAACAATCATTCATTTCTGTTAAATTCTTGTTAATCAGGGTGCTAAAGCATCCATGAGCAATATAATCCTCTGGAATCTGGCTCTCACAACTCATCCTACAGATATGCTGGGAATCTTTTAGGCTCTTCAAAAACTAAAACCTCTTGGGTGAAGTCCAAGACAGCCCCTCTGGACGGTGAATTCTGCTTTGTAGCATACAGCGTTTGCAGCAGTTTTAAGGCAGCTGATTGTTCAGGTCACTTTAGATTGACTTCACCATAACTCCTCTTCAGGGGGGCTCTCCTTGTGTGATTCCCATTTTTCTCCTGGAGAACCCGTAAAGGGGAAGAGTTTGCCTGTGGCTAGAGCAAGATGGATCAGTCAGATTTGGTTGCATCTTGTACCGTGGCTATTGCTGCCTGCTGAGAGCATACTTCACTGTGTTAATGAAATTAAACAGTCCCTGTTCTAACAACTGCCACCCACGTCAGGACACCAAGGCTTACACCACCCAGCTGGAATCCCGCCCTGGAGCCTTCAGGGGCACAGATTCAAAGGCCTTAGCCAGCAGCTCTTCAGTAAAGCATGGTTTTAAAAAAATTTTTAAATTACTTTGGTAGTTTTGTAATGATGAAACACTCCGTGTGGGAAGTGGAGTGGGATATGGGTTAAGTTAAATAGAGTTAAGTTTCTGCTATAGATGTAAAAACAAAAGACGTTACTGGGCATCCACTGTGTGTGTGGGACTCCAGAGTGCAAGGCTATCATATGTGGCACAGTCTCTCCTGTCCTCAGGTACTTTATGAGCTTCTGCTTTCCAGCTTTTCCCTGGGAAAGGCTTTTCCACCATATATATCAGCTTGCTCGGCAGGGAATAAATGGCTCATTCAAACACAGAGGAAAGTTGACTTAAAGGGACAGTCATCTCTCCCTGGTTGTTAAGCGCCCACCCCTCAGTGAGGCCCTCTCTGTCACTGGAATTTGGAAGGATTGGGATGTCTAAGCAACTAATACGCATAACATTTATGAGGGGAAGGCCTGTCTCCAGGCCTCCGCAGGGCTCCACCCTTCGCCACCTGCCGCCCAGCTCGATCGCAGGCCCCCAGGTCGCTTGGCCTGTGCAGATGAGCATGAGGTGTAAGATCCCAGGAGAGGTTCCCCCTAGAAGCCCCTGGGGACCATGCTGGCTCCACTGTCACAGCTGAAAAGATGAAAGGTGGAAGAGAAAGACATCAGGACTGTGAGATCTTTGTTGATTTTTCTAAAATTGAGAGGGAATGAGAAAAGAAAAAGTGAAGACAAAGGAAAATGATTTCTGTGAGTGAAATTCTCTTCTGTTTATTTGAGCCCCAAATTTCTAAACGAATCACTGAGCACCTAGCTGTGGTCTCCCTGGGCTCGGCACAGAACACTAAGATGCCTGAGACACAGCCCCAGGTCTGTTTCAGGACCTCAGACTGTGGCCAAATGCCTTCCCCACCCCTGTATAGTTTTCTAGGCTGCATAACAAATAATCACAAACCCGGTGGCTTAATATAATAGATATGTATTCTATCATGTCTGAAGGGCGGAAGTCTGAGATTAAGCTGCGGGCAGGGCCATGCTGCCTCGAGGAGTTGTAGGGAAGACTCCTTCGTTGCCTCTTCCAGGCATTCCTTGGCTGTAGCTGCATCACTGCCGTCTCTGCCTTTGTCTTCACATGGCCTTCTCCTATTCTCCCTGTGTCTTCTCTTCTGTCTCTTATAAAGGCCCTTGTCATTGGATTAGGATGCACTGGATAATCCAGATGAACTCAAGACTCCCTAATTACACCTGCAAAGACTCTCTTTCCCAATAAGGTCACATTCATCGTTCCGGGGTTGGGACATAGACAATCTTTTGGGACATCACCACTCAACCCACTACATGCCCTCCCCCCAGCCCATCTTCATTCTCTCCCTGCCTCTGGATCCTCACACTGAATCTAGAAACATGTTCAAGCTGCCTCATCAAAAGAAAAGTAAATTCTTCCTATCTCATTAACCTTATCAAGCATTGCCATCCATCCTTTTGTTCCTTCACTCAGCTATCAGACTCTTCCAAAGAGTCATCTGTATTTGCTACCTCCATTTCTGACTTACCACTTAATTTTTTCTCCACTTACTTTTTTAAAAAATAAATTTATTTATTTATTTGGCTGCACTGGGTCTCGTTGCTGCGCGGGCTGACCCAGGCTTTCTCTAGCTGTGGCGAGAAAGCTACTCTGCACTGCAGTGCATGGGCTTCTCATTGCAGTGGTTTCTCTTTGTTGCGGAGCACTGGCTCTAGGCACGCAGGCTTTAGTAGTTGTGGCACATGGGCTCAGTAGTTGTGGCTCGCGGGCTCTAGAGCGCAGGCTCAATAGTTGTGGTGGTGCACGGGCTTAGTTGCTCCGCGGCATGCGGGATCTTCCCGGACCAGGGATCGAACCCGTGTCCCCTGCATTAGCAGGCGAATTCTTAACCACTGCACCACCAGGGAAGTCCCTCCACTTACTTTTTAAAGCAATTTATTATGATGTATTTCGAGCATAGAAGTGTAGAGAGCGATATGACTTTTGAGATGTTTAAATTTTTCTCCCACTTTTTTTGTGGTAAAATATGACAAAGTTTGCCATTTTAACCATATTTAAACGTACTATTTAATTTTAATTTCTGTTTGGTACAGTAAATACTTAGAAATTATTTATTTAATTAATTTAATTTAAATATTATATTTAAATATACATTATACTATTACAGTGACATTAAGTACGCCCACATACTTTTCAGTGCTTTATAATTTGGCTTTGACCCTCACCACTGTCCTTAATGATTCTCTCAAAGATCACCAGCTTCCATCCTCCACCTTCTCAGCCCCTTTACCAAAGTGGATACTACTGACCACCTCCTTCTTAAAACTCTTTCCTCAGCTTCCCAGACCCCTGCTCTCTTCCTGTTCAACTGTTTCTCTAACCCCTTCTCCCCCTGTTCCCAAAGTCAGGATTCTTCAAGGACCTGCCTGGTACCCCTTAGTTTTGATTGCTCCCTTGGAAACCTCCCATGTTCTCATCCAGTGTTATGGCTTCAACGAACTCAATTCAGATGACTCATTTAAGCTGAAGCTTGGACCAAAAGCTTAGCTAATAGCTTAAGCCTCCAAGGCTTTGTTGTCTTCTGATCTCCACCTACATGTCCCATTAACCCCTCAAACTCAGTATGTCCCAAAAGGGGACTCATGGTCTCTTCTTTCAAACTTGTGCTTCCCTTGCCCCATGTTCTCCCCAGATCTCTACATGGCACCACCATCCTCCCACTCACCCAGTGCCTTCCATAGCCACTCTGACCCTGTAACTTTTACCTCTACAGTAGCTCTACCACCTCACCTCACTCCTATGACATCTTTTCCATCCGACATTCTCCTGCTCCCCTTCTTCAGCCTGGGAGACTGTAGTGGACGTCTCTTGGGTTTCCCTGTACCCACTCTCTATCTTCCACTCCATTTCACACATTGTTAATACATTATTCTCCCTAAAACACAGTTCTTATCAAAAACCCTCAGTAACTTCCACTACTTTGAGAAAAAAGCCTAAACTCCTCAGCTGAGCCTTCAAGACCCTCCCTGAACTGGCGCTGACCCTCTCCTGACCGTCACATACCCTTTGCTCCAGCCAAAGGTATGAACTGTCTGTCCTCTGGACACATCCCACGCTTCCTTTCTTACCTTTTCCCATTCGAAATATGGGTTTCATAGTCTTCTAAAAGACCTCTTTTCTTTCTGTTAAAATATGAGTAACAAAATAAGAGATACTGACCAAAGAGATGATTGCCAAATTCCACAAAGTGGAATCACCCACCTCTCATTTCCTGTACCAAAGACAAAACACACTGCAGATTATTCTTATCTGACAGGGTTACAAACAGAGCTTTGTTTGCTCATGAAATTCACCAGCTTGGAGTTGAACCATCACCTTTTGGGAACTCAAACTCTTTCTTGGTAACTCTCCTGTTGGGGAAAGCATCAACTTTCCTGCTCCGAATTTCTATAACAGAAAAGGGGCTCTGGTAGCAGATAAGGTGGTAACAAAAGCTATCACTTCAAACCTGAAATCTTGTGACTGAGAGTTCCAGGAAGTCAAACTGTGCTAAAGATGTGATGCAAAAATTAAAAGGAAACTTCAGCCTGTAGAAATCATTGGAGGCACAGAGAGGATACACTGTAAGGTACTTGTTTCTCATGTATTTCAGTTCCCAAGCCCTTGGCCATACCAGGAGATGGCATCAGAATGCTTCTGAGTAGCCCACACATGCACCTCACCAGTCCCAGCATGCCAAAAGGAAATAGCTCTTTTGGAAAACCTAAGTGTGGCATCCTTTAACCCATTTGAAAAGACCCAAGTAGTATATCTTTCTATCTATGCAATATCTGAAACTTTAGTCTCTTCTTTTGGATTTCTTCTGCCATTTAGTGCTACTCTGCCCCTGTGGCCATTGAGATGTTCAAAAGCAAACTGAAGCTGCAGCTTCTGAAGGCACAAAAGCACTCTGGGCACTAAAAGCCCTCAGAAATTCAACTGAACACAAGTTTAGGGAACTTTATGTTTTCTTATCAGAGAAAGAGGTGCTGGTATATACAACCTGGGTTTGAATCAATTGGTGGGAGCTACTAGTTGTATCACCTGGGAAAGTTATTTAACCTCCCTCAGCCTCAGTTTCCTCATCTATAAAATGGGATTAGTAAGATTACCTTGCAGAGTTGTTGTAAGGATTAAAAATAATAATATTTTTATTATTATAATAATAAAAGCACACACGCTTTAGGGCCTGTGCTCCACAACAAGAGAGGCCACCACAATGAGAAGCACGTGCACCACAACGAAGAGTAGCCCCCGCTTGCCACAGCTAGAGAAAGCCCGCGTGCAGCAATGCAACCAAAAATAAATAAATAAATTTATAAGAAAAAACGAAGATTTGCCCCTATGTTTAAAATAAATAAATAAAAAGATATTCTTAAAAAAAATTAAAAAAATAAAAAGCTCAAGACCTGGAATGAAAAAGTTCTCATTAATAGTAAAATTATTTTTAACGCTGTAAATTTGGGTGAAAAGGAAGACTAGGTTGTTCTTCAAGTAGAATCCTTTTTGTGTTTACAAGAGACAGGAGAGATTTTTTTTTTAAGAAACAAAAAGAACCCTGTAGTATTAGATAAGCTACCGTGTACCCTTCAGACTTGTGTCCGTTTAATATTCTTATTTATTTAGTATTCTTTTCAGTCACTCTTTAGACATGACTCTAGCACTTATTTCATTTAAAAGCAAAATAAAATGCAAGGAGCATTTCACTATTTCCTAAGATAGATGTTCCCAGCATAGAGCTAGATTCCCAGAACAGAGCTTGATTTTCATCTAAGGGTCTCCCTCCCCCACTTTTAGTTCCTGTGGGCTGGGTGAGGCTTCACCCCAACTCCAGGGCTGCAGCAAGTGGCCCAGATATAACCAATAAAAACATCATATTCTTCAGCCACAGTCACTGGTTCAGAGGTGAGCATGTGACCTATGTCAATCCAATGAGAGGTTCACAGAGGAATTAAGGGAGCCACTGGAAAAGACACTCACTCTTCCCTTCAGGTCTGTCTAGACCCAAAAGGATGTAAAGCTGAGGTTGCTGCGGCCATGTTGTCACCACATGGCACTTGGCCAGGAAGCCAGCACAAAGGCAGGCAGGCTGAGCAATGGAGAGAGCTCAAAGCCCAAAAACAGAATGGGATTTGAGCACAGAGAGGAAAAAGTCCAGAGCTGAAATGGCAGAAGGGGCAAAGGATGAAGGAATTAAAGGGTGAAAGGGGAGAGAGAGAAGAGGGGAGCCTGGAGAGGGGAAGGGTGGATACAATAGGTAAACAGGAGGAAAGGACAGGCGCAGCTTCTCTAACCTATGGGGTCCAGCTTCTCCTCTTCCTCTACCTTCTTCTCAAGGTCCTCCTCTATCACAGAAATCCAGTTACTTGTGTAGAGGAGGAAAAATCATTTTCCCTCTACCCTTCTAGGTTCTTGGCCGAGACCCCCTGTAATAAAGGAGAGATTAACGAGAAAAACTAATTTAATTATGTACATATATACTAACGTGAGCCCGGCAAAGATATGAGACTCAAAGACTTGACCAAAGCAGGAAGCTTTTATACCTTTTAGACAAAGAAACAATAAATTTGTGACCAATTAACAAGACAAAGGGATTTGAGCTTGGGATAGTAAGTTGGTGATGAAGTAACGAGGTTTGTTTATATAGCCTTCTCAGTCTTAAATTCCCCATCTCAGTTGACAAGAATGTTTTCTGCCTTCCTGGTCAGGAGAGGTACCTTTCACATGGGAGATTTATCTCCTGCTTTCAGGAGGACAAAGGAGGTTCAGAGTGTCCTTCTTGTCCTGGATGTTTCTCAAGTTCCTTTAATTCACAATAATCAATATGCCAAAGTGGTATATTTTGGGGTGACGTATTCTGAGCCACCACTACACTACCTGTTAAAACACTACCTATTAAAATACTACCTCCTTGGTACAGCTTTCTTCTTGGAATTTATTCAAAGGAAATTATAAAGAATATGTGCAAAGATTTGTGTGCAGGGGTGTTCATTGGACATTATTTAAGCGAACAGAAAGTTGTGAAGAATATAAATGCCCCACAATATATGTGCATAATATTTATCCATTTTGTGTTTGTGTGCCTGTATATATATATTATATATACATATATACTATATATTTTATATATATATATATATATATATATATATTTCATACACTCACCCAATCTGAGAGGAGATACTCAAAAATGTTAGTAACTATTTGGTGATGAGATTATGGGAGGTTGTTCATTCACTTACCTGTATGTTCTAATTTATTCTATTAAGAACATGTATTACTTGTGGAGTGAAAAAGAAAGAAAATAACCAAGTGTCAAGGTTTCAACCAGGGTAGAGCTCAGCTTCTGCTGACTTGTTGCCAAGAGCTCTTCCCAGGAGAGCCAGGTAGGATGTGCCCATCCCATCCTCAGGCAGAGACAACACCTGTGGCCTTCCTATGGGACCAACCTGGACTGCAACTGCAGAGCTGAGCTTGGCCCCAGAAATCATCCCTCTGCTGAAAAGGGACACATAGCTCCTGAGGCTTTTACTCACTGGGCCAGGTCATCACTCTCTCCTGTTTTCCTTCCAGTCAAATAGACCACGGCCCAAGGACCAGATGTGCTGGGAGTGAGCCTACCAGGAACAGGGTGGTGACAGTGGGGGGCTCTCCTGAGTGCCTCCCTGGCCTCATTAGCACCTCACTCACTTCTGGGGATCAGAGCACTAAGATGAAAAGCATCTTCACAGAAGTAATTGTACCTGTGGGGGAAAGACAGGTTTTTTTTGTTTTTTAAGACATAAAAGCTTTTTATTTTTCTTAAACACTCTTCCCAAATGTACTATACCAAGTCTACCTTCCCCAATGGTTAGTAGCTCTCTTAATGGCATCTTAGGCAGATCCATAACTTTCCAGTTGTTTTCAGATACTAAGTCTCAGTGCAGTTGAAAACATCAATTCCAAACTTGATTCTATTCTCACTTCCTTCCCTCTCCCGCCCTAAGCAATGTAAGCTTGAACCTAGACCCTGAGTGATTGGAGGTGTATTTCCAGGAGCCCCTGTCGCTACTTTACCCTTCCAGTGCTGGTTCCTCTAGTTGGGCTACGAGGTAGGACAGGGAAGGGGCAGTGGGCCATATAATTGCTATGCCTGGTAGTAGCTGCTGCTTCTCTGGCCAGCCTGGACTGACTGCAGATGCTCTCTGGAAGGCAAGCACCCGAATGCTGGCTTCCTCTGGGTGATACATGTAGGTTCTTTAGAAGGACTTACAGAGCAGAGATATGGCAACTCCAGGTTCAGCCCATCCATGCCCCCTTAGCTCCTGTCACCTGTGGATGTATACTCTACAAATTCTTTCTGCTTAAGCTTCCTGGGGAGGAGGGGAGAACTGTCTTAGGATGGGGATGGCACAAATCCAACTACTTTCTAAGCAGCACGCATTTGAACCACAGGGAACTCCTTCTCCAGCCTTGACAAACTGGGTGCGTTCAGACTACCTCCTGCAACCCTTCTTTCTCCCTTCTTTTCTTTCTTCAAGATTCTTCTCTGCTCCTAATGATGTACTGGTAAATCAGAAAACCCTTTTCCTAATTAAATGTCCAAATGGGGAACTAATTTACACCCTATCTTTATGAATGATTTTCTTAGAACCCCCTCACCAGAGACCAAGTATGGCTACTTCCATTTCCCATCCCCACAGGAAGGGGAGGAATAGCATCTCCTCATAATCATTACACTCCAGACTTTTAGACTGATTTCTCTCTCTCCTTCTCTCCTTCCTAGTCTTGTTAGGTAGAAGATGGTGGTTGGTGGAACATCGATCTCCTCGTATGAATGCTTGGTTCTCTGGTTCCTATGGATGTCAGCTCAGGGATAGAGAACTTCTCTGTCTTTACTCTTTGTGTGTGTGTGTGTGGCCGTGCCGCATGGCTTGTGGAATCATAGTTCTCCAACCAGGGATTGAACCTGGCCCCAGGCAGAGAAAGCAACGAGTCCTAACCACTGGACCACCAGGGAATTCCCCTCTGTCTTTACTCTTGAGTCCTAGTAGTCAAACACAACACAACAAAAAGAGTCCCACTCAATAGCTTGTAATGTGTTTAAAGTAAATAAAATTCCATTTCCGGAGCTCTTCATTCCTTTGTGTCAATCCAGAATTTTATTTGGTATCATTTTTCTTCTGCCTGAAGGACTTTCCTTCTTTCATTTTTTTAAAATTGAAATATAGTCGATCTACAATATTGTGTGTGTTTCAGGTACACAGCATAGTGATTTAGTATTTTTGCAGATTATACTCCATTACAGGTTATCACGAAATAATGGATATAATTCCCTGTGCTATATCCTTGTTGCTTATCTATTTTATACATAGTGGTTTGTATCTGTTAATCCTATACCCCTAATTTGTCCCTCCCCACTTCCTTCTCCCCTTTGGCAAACATAAGTTTGTTTTCTGTATCTGTGAGCCTGTTTCTGTTTTACATATACATTCATCTGTATTTTTTTTTTAGATTCCACATATAAGTGATATCATACAGCATTTGTCTTTCTCTGTCTGACTTATTTCTCTAAGCATAATATTCTCTAGGTCCATCCACATTGCTGCAAATGGCAGTATTTCATTCTTTTTAATGGCTGAGTGATATTCCACACATATACATACACATGTACCACATCTTCTTAACCCAGTAGTCTGTTGATGGGCACTTGGGTTGCTTCCATGTCCTGGCTGTTGTAAATAGTGCTGCTGTGAACACTGGGATGCACATATCTTTTCAAATTAGTGTTTTTGTTTTTTCCGGGTATATCTCAGGAGTGGAATTGGTGGATCATATGGTAGTTCTGTGTTTAGTTTTTTAAGGAACTTCCATACTGTTTTCCATAGTGGCTACACCAATTTACATTCCCACCAATAGTGTATGAAGGTTCCCTTTTCTCCACATTCTCTTCAACATTTGTTATTTGTAGATTTTTTGATGATAGCCATTGTGACAGGTGTGAGGTGATACCTCATTGTGGTTTTGATTTACATTTCTCTAATAATTAGTGATGTTGATGTTGAACATCTTTTCATGTGCCTGTTAGACATCTGTATGTCTTTGGGAAAATGTCTATTTAGGTCTTCTGCTCATTTTTTGATTGGGTTGTTTGGTCTGTTTTTTTTTTTTTGATATTGAGTTGTGTGAGCTGTTTATGTATTTTGGATATTAACCCCTTGTCAGTCACATCATTTGCAAATATTTCCTTCCATTCTGTAGATTGTCTTTTTGTTTTGTTGATGGTTTCCTTTGCTGTGCAAAAGCTTTTAAGTTTGATTAGGTCCCATTTGTTTATTTTTGCTTTTATCTCTTTTGCCTTAGGAGACTGATCCAAGAAAATATTGCTATGATTTATGTCAAACTGAAGGACTTTCTTTAACATGTCTTATAGTACAGGTCTACCAGGGAGCAGTTATTTCAGTTTTTGCATGTCTGCAAAAGTCTTTCTTTTGCATTCATTTTTGAAAGATATTTTGCTGGGTATAGAATTCTAGATTGACAATATTTTTCTTTACATACTTCAAAGATTATTGTTCCTCTGTCTTGTCACTTGCTTTGTTTCTGACAAGAACTCTGATATAATCCTTATCTTTGCTCCTCTTTTCATGTCATAACTTTTTTCTCTACTTTTAGATTCTCTCTTTATCACTGGTTTTGAGAAATATGATTATGATGTGCCTTAGTATTTTTTTCATATTTCTCTAGTTTGAATTTTACCTTGTTCAATATTTTTAAAATATTCTTGTGTGTTGTTCTGGGCATCATAAGTTACTTGGAAATAGTTTGATCCCTTCAAGACTTGCTTTTAAGGTTTGTTAGGAAGGACCAGAACAGCTTTTAGTCTAAGGCCCCACAATTGAAACAATGCCCTTGTGAGTACTCTACTCAGTGCCCCATGAATTATAAGATCTTCAACTCTGGTTTGGTGGGAATGGGGTCTATTCCCTGTCCTATGTGATCTCCAGGGACTGTTTTCTCTAATCCTTTTGGGTGGCTCTTTCCCTGACCTCATGCAGTTCCCTCATATGCATGCACTGATCAGTATTCATCTGAAAACTCAAAGGCGTTCTGTAGAACTCCAGAGTTCTCTCTCTGTGTAGCTCTCTCTTCTCCAGTATTCTGTTCTGTTAATTCTAGCTTCATTGGTCTCTCTGGGATCCCAGCACCATCTTCTCTATGAAGGAATACTGCTGGGGTCCACCCATATTCCCTTTCCCAATGCTATGGCCTGTAAGTTCTCTCCAGGCAGTAAGCTGGGGGCAATCATAAGACTCACCTCATTATTTTCCCCCACTCTCAGGAATCACTGTCATGCACTACTGTGGTCCAATGTCTGAAAATCGTTGGTTCAAATACTTGGTCTGGTTTTTCACTTGATTCAGAATCCTGGTTTTAGTGTGCATTTCCTGGAATTCCTGGAATCATGGATGTTAGCTCTTAGGTGAGCTTTTTAGAAATCATCTAAGTCCATACCTCCCATTTGCCAGGGAAGAAACTGAATGGGAGAAGGGAGCAGGCTGAGTTTGTGGCAGACTCTGAACTGGGCCAGGTCTCCTGACTTCTGATGGAAGTTGTTTTCAAAGAAGTAAGCTCGTGGGAGAAAAGAAGGAACTTGGGGAACTTCAAATAAAGACTCCTTTGTGTCAAAGAGAAAGTAGAGTTAGTTGCTCTCAGTGTCTCACTGTCTTCCTCATTTCAACATTTGCCATTTTTTGTGCCTTCAGTGTTGGCCCCTTACCTCAATTTCTGCATTGATAATGTAGAGGCTTCCGTTCCCTCCAGATGTTCTCTATCAACTCAATCTCTTAGAAAAATTGCAAGATATTATGGAATCTCAGAACCAGGAAGGAGGCAGGTAGCAGAACTGGAATTTAAGCTCATACCCCAAAGACTTCCCAGGGGAGCCTGAAGAGCATCTGGGCCAACATATCATCTTATAAACAAGGAAACTGGGATAAGATAGGTTCACTGGTGCACCCAGACAGGGCTAAGGTCTTGGTTTTGCACTCAGATGCCCACCTCTGAAAGATGATGTGCTTAAGTGTTAAACAGTCAGCTCTTAATGGTGTTGAATTTATAATATACATTCAGCTCACTATATCATTTACCCACAAGAACTACTCCAAACCCAGCTGGAATTTTGTATCAGAAACTTTTCCAAGTCTTTTTGTCCATGTTTTCAGAGGACATATGATAGTTTGTTTTGCTTGTTCATCCACGCAGCAGGGTGAGAATTCCCAACAGGAACCTGGGGTCACTATGAGAGGAAGTTTTTGGAAAGGCAGACAAGTGTCCCAGAGAAGGAGGAGGAAGAAGGAAGGAAACAATGAAAGCAATAGCCCATTTTTCAGGTCATTTAAAAAGCCTCCAACTTGGACACAGCAGATAAGTAGCTATTTTTCTTTGCTTTAAGTACTTTTAAAGGAAATGCCCCCTCCCCATTTACTTGAACACAATACTAAGCACACACTTCTCAGCACGTAAAAAGGCAGGACGTTCCAGGTTTTGATGCACAAGGCAACCTTGGCTTTGCCTTGTTGATTAGTCATTACAATGGGGGCCTTTCACTGCAGGACCACATGGTTCCGGGCAACGTGACCCAAGGTCTGGCAAAGGCTCCAGGCAGCACAAAGGAACGGAACTTGTCTTTGTGCTGTGAGTTCAGTGTTGGTGTTTGGAGTTATTTGCGATTGCTCCTGGGTTCAGAGCTCAGCTGCACTTTTTTACCTCTCTCCTACACCTGCAGTTCCTCAGTGGCCAGAGCTAAGCCCTGCTCCCAGGGCAGAGGAGGAGGCGGGGCCAGGACGAGGCCCACCTGGGGAAACACACAATATGTGCATATAAAGATATTTGATAGCAGTCCAAAAACACCCCTCTGTACATACCTTGGTAATTGTTTTAACTTCTTTTGTGAACTTGTAAATTTTTCGAGATTGTTGAATTAAACACAGTCTGAAAGTAGAGCATTTTCACATAGGTAAAACCGTGGGAAAATGAAATCGTTTACTCAGGAAGAACCTCATATCAAAATATACCTTGCATCCAACTAAAGGAAGAACGATTTCAACCATTGTCTTCAAGGCAGATTCACTGTGTGTTACTTAATACTCCCCACACTGCCCGTACAACCTGAGGTGATGCCTCCAGAGAATTTTTATCTCAATCCAGCGGTCCCCAATCTTTTTGGCACCAGGGACCAGTTTCGCAGAAGACAAGTTTTCCATGGACTCGGGGGTGGGGGGATAGCTCAGGAGGTAATGTGAGCGACGGGGAGCGATGGGGAGCGGCAGATGAAGCTTTGCTCCCTTGCCCGCTGCTCGCCTCCTGCCGTGCGGCCCGGTTCCTAACAGGCTGTGGGACCAGACCCCTGTCTCAGTCCATAGGAAAAGCCTTCAATTTTGGCAGGAAGGAGGGAGCAGGGTACAGCTGGGCTGGCGTGGCATTCTGTCCATTGATTAGTCTTCGCCTCTTCATGAGGGCAATAGAATGCTACCCAGACGTTTTAAAACAGCAACCCCAGAGTATGGGAAGGTCGTGATGTGCTTTCCAAACCACGAACAATTCCTTATGTTCAGCACCCTTTTGGGGGCTAAGTGAAAATGGTATTCATCATGTGGAGTCTATTGAACCATGTGTACTCCGGACACGCTGCTGTCCTCCATTATCACAGTTTCACTGAGGACCAGTCACCAAAAAAATCTAGAAAGCCATGAGAATATTAATGATAAGATAAACCATGTTTATCAAATTCTTATTCTGTTCTCGGCTCTTCACACATACAGTGTCTCATTTAATGCTGAAAACAATACCCTGAGGAGGGGACCAAGCACATCCCCTATCTTACAGAGGAGGAAACAGGCTCAGCGATGTTAATGAAGTGGCCCAAGATCGCAGGATGAAGACCTAGGATTCAAAGCCAGGCGATGTGGACCCACAGACCATGCACTTATCCACCAGCTGTTGTGGGTATAGTCAGGGAACAGAGCAGGAGGCAGAAAAAGGAGGGGCATAGCAGGTAGGGTTGGATAACATGCCCCGTGAATGTCCCGAAGCCGGGGTGGAGAATTCCAGTCCACTTCTACAGACTGAGAAAATGCAGAGAAAATTAAAAAAAACAAAACCAAAAACCTGCTCCAAAGGAGGGGAGAGAAGAGTACGGATATAAAATATCAATGAGATGCTGTGGTTTATGCTCTTTGTCTTTTCTCTCTGGCTCCCCTAGCAACAGTGAAGTAGCATCAGTGTTAACGCAAGTAACGTGCTGACTTTGTTCCTCCAGGCAGCATCGCTGCTAAACAGAAACGCATGCTGATTTCCACTCTGTTAAGCAAGGGAAACATCATCAGAGTCCGCCCAGTGGAAAAAGACAAAAAGCAGACAGAAAGATGTTTAAATTTCAAGGTTATGCAAGAACAGAGAAGAAAGAACAGATTGTAAATTAGGTTTTGAAATAGTAAGCTACTAACAAAATCCTAACCCCAATACAGAGAGCAGAGGAAGTTAAGGCGGAGGAGAGTCGTGACTGAGGCTGTTTTGCCACGGCATATTGCTGCTGCCACATTTTTCTCGAGTGTCTGAAAATATCAGGCTCTAAAATACACATGCATTAGTTTTTGAGACGTGTGTGACTATAGCCTCAGGGTTGAAAAACAAACAACTCTATTGCCCTGAGCTCACGCTGGAGTTGGTGTAAATTGTTTCGCCTCCTTATGTATAATGTTTCTAATTAGGACAATTACGGAGGATGAGCTTTGTGTGCTGTTGAATTGGCTCTTTGTGCTAATTGCGGAGGGCTCTGTACCGGCCTGTGCTCAGCTGACCTGCTTCTCAGAGGCATCACTAGATGGGGAGGGTGACCTCCGATCCCGCTCTCTGATGTCCCATATTGAGAAACACCCGAGGGGGTGTTGTCTCATCCCCTCACCACACCTGTCATTAAAACAAGACATCTTTCCAAGATACATGAATAGACAATGACTGGTATCTAGTTTGCCCTTTTACTCCTATAAGACCTTTATGTTATGATGTGATTTCTTTGGCATTGTGATTCCTACTCATCTCGTGCAAAATGTAGGATTTAAGCTACATTAAGTCGTTCAAAATGGAGTCACAGTGGCCAGCGTGAACTTGCATGTTAGTTGTTTTGAAACGTCTGCTGTAGGACTGCTAGCATCTTTGATAAGCTAAGAGTGTTACTTTAGGTAAGGAATTTATTTGGTAACATTTGCAGAAAGATTTCACTGGAACAGAAGGAGCAACTGATAGAGATAAGACCCTGGGGTGTATCCATTACACCCTACTGGCAGACTCCTTAAAAAGAGACCACTGACGACTTCCCTGGCGGTCCAGTGGTTAAGACTCCACACTTCCAATGCAGGGGGTGCAGGTTCGATCCCTGGTCTGGGGATTAAGATCCCACATGCCGCGTGGCCCGGCCAAAAAATAAAAAGAGAGAGACCACTGAGCCTAGAGATTGGAAGCCTCTTCACTGGAAGACCCAACTCCATGATGCTGAGAGCCATTGGAGGGGACACTAGCGAGGCTCTGTTGGAGCCGAGGGCGACTTCTTCCCACTCACACTTATGGACCTGCTGCCAGGCTGGGGCTGCTGAGACGCCTCCTTCCCGGACTTCTCCTTGGAGTGGTCGTTTTCCTCTTTTCTGTTTCCCCTACTTTGACAATCCTGTGTTGTGTGCTAATTGTGTACAAGAAACCGAGTGACTTGTGAATTGAATGTTGCCTACATTTCTTGGTATCTCCGGTTCTGGGATTCTCACCTGGCCTCACTGCTGGGCCCTATGACAAACACTTTAATTAACAAAAGTCCAATTTGAGATCATTTCTCTAAGAGGGAACGACTTACCTAAAATGAATAAGGTCAGCAATAAACCCTGGCTCCTCCCTCTGCGTTGAGTACTTTGGAAATGTCCCTCTTCACCGTTTGTGGCGTGAAAGTGGGCTAGGCCTCTGCTCTCCGAAACACTAAGGCCTTGGAGCAGGGGGTGACCCAGAGGGTATGGGCCTCCCTGGCTGGCACTCTCCTACTCCCCACTTGTGACATGCTTGTCTGTGCAGGTCAGAGACACTAGGGAAATCAGTCCTCAACCACCTGAGGAGCTGGTTGTGAGCAGGTGACTTCCTTCCACAGGTCAGCCTCAGTCATCCTTTTAAGAACAGCCTCGTTGATGCCAGGCCCTCTGCCCTTCCTGGGTCTGGCTGTGGTGGGAGAGGCAGAAAAACAGCATTGACTTGGCTCAGAGGTCTCCACATCCTGGGTCTCAGAAGATCAAGTAAAGGTCCCTTGTTGATCTAAAAACACATTTCCACTGTGGAACCTGGAGACACCATAGTACCCAGGGGGTGTCGGGATTTCATGGAGGGTGGGGGCTGGTGCTGAAAGTCTCCCCCAGGGATTCTGCTAAGCTCAGACGGGGTGATGGCAGAGGCCTCAGGCAGGCTTCCCACATCTCAGGCTGCTTGTATCACTGCCTTGTCCAGGCCTGCGGCGTCAGAAGAGCCCAGCTCACAGAGCGAAAGCCACATTGGAAGAAGCCCAAGATGGGGCCTGAGAGCCTGACACTGCCAGAAAAAAGCCCTGTCATGGAGGCCCCAAGGCAAACCTCAGACAATAGGCAGAGCCTTCTGCCCGCTTGCCCGTTGGCAGCTCCCGGGGGACTGGAAATGGAATAGGGTGGTAAGGCTCCAGAGCCAGCAGGACACAGGGTCGTGGATGTCTGGCTGCACACCAGGACAAGGGGGTGGCAGTGGACTGTTGCTCTGAACCACAGAAGCACTCGTGCCTTATGCCTGGTGGTTTCCCAAGACCCATCTGGATGCCCTATCCATGACCTAGTTTTCTAACCTAAGCTGAAATGAGAAAAACAAGCATAGCATAGTAAGTTTTTCACTAAGCAAATTTGCTGAATTTTAAAGAACTGCCATTTGCTCTGGTACTGTGTCCTTTCTACTTTTTTGGTAGAAGAAAAGTATTTTTAAGAAACAGATTGAAGATGTTAAAAAAAAAAAAAGAAACAGATTGGATAATATACTACATGATAACACTTTTGGTTTTGCCTTTTCATATTCCTGTTTATCAAAATAAAATATGACAGTACTATGTTATTCCTCCATTTTGTTTGTGTGTTTGTTTGTGTGTGTGTGTGTAGTAGATTAATGATGGTCACAAATTCTTTGGCGCTTCTCCCCCTGAGAGGTGCATCTAATTTTCTTCCCCTTGAATCTGGGAGGGTCTTAGAGACTTACTTGGCTAAAAATATATATAAAGTAATAAACTTACTTTATTAAAAATGTGATAAGTGTGACATTCTAGAACTTCTGAAACGAGGTCATAGGAAGCTTTGCAGCTTCCTCCCGGGCCTCTTGGAACCCAACTGACATGCTGTTAGGAAGCTCAAGCAGCCATGAGAAGAAGCCCATAGAGAGATGAAGCAAGGCCCAGGCCAACAGCACTGGATGAGCTCGTAGCTGATAGCCAGCACCAACTTGCCAGTCACTGAGTGAACCCTTCTGAAAGTGAATCCTACAGCCCCAGTTGAACTGCCACAGCTGATACGACATGGAGCAAAGATGACTCCCCACTAAGCCTTGCCCAAATTACAGGTTTGTGAGGGAAATAAATGATTTCTGGTTTTTTTTTTATTTCTATTGTTTTAAGCCACTAAATTTGAGGATGATTTTGTTACATAGAAATAGATAACCAGACAGCTTGTTTGTTTAAATGGTTTGTGAAATTCAAAAGTCAGAGAAATGCTGACTCGCATTGTTTACTTAACATCTGTATTAGGCAAAATAATGCACCCCCTCCAAAGATATCCAAGTCCTGATCTCCAGAATCTGTGAATATGTTATGTTACATGGCAAAAGGGAATTAAGATTACAGATAGAATTACAGATAGAATTGCCAATCAGATGACCTTGAAATAGGAAGATTTTCTTGGATTCTCTGGGTGGAGCCAGTGTAATCACAAGAGTCCATAAATGCGGAAGAGGGAGGCAGAAAAAGAGGACAGAACGATGCAATGTGAGAAGAACTTGACCTGCTCTTGCTGGCTTTGAAGACAGAGGAAGGGGGCCACCAGCCAAGGAATGCGGATGGCCCCTAGAAGCTGGAAGAGGCAAGAAAACAGATTCTCCCGTAAAACATCTAGAAAGTAACATAGCCCTGCCAACACATTGATTTTAGCCCAGTGAGACCTGTGCCAGACTTCTGACCTCCAGACTGTAAGAAAATAAATTTGTATTGTTTTAAGCCACTAAATTTGTAGTCATTTGTTGACAGGCATAGAAAACCAGTACAGCACCTAGCCTACTCTGCTATATACTATTGACCTTTTAGAGTCAGAATTGATGGTTAAAGCTGTCTAAGAGCTTGTATGGTGTGAATTTTAAAGATGGGAACATGTAAGTCCATAGATTCCAAGGTCAAACAGCTAATTTGTAATATATACAGGAGTAAAACTTAGGTCTTCTAAAATTTAAACTCCATGAGGAAAGGAAATTTGAGGCAGCATCTGTTTTGTTCACCATTGTATCCCCAGTATCTAGAACAGTGCCTGGCACATGGTAGGTATTTGTTGAATGAAAAAAATGAAAACTAATTCCTAACTTCTGGTTTAATCACTTGCTCTAGTAAGGTTACCAAAGGACAAAAACTACAGCTTTTTTAAAGGCCCAAAAAAATCACCATTGTATCTTATAATTTACATCCGATTATTTGGCTTTTAACAATGTTCTTTTTTTTTTTTTTTTATGCTGTACGCGGGCCTCTCACTGGTGTGGCCTCTCCCGTTGCGGAGCACAGGCTCCGGACGCGCAGGCCCAGCGGCCATGGCTCACGGGCCCAGCCGCTCCACGGCATGTGGGATCTTCCCGGACCGGGGCATGAACCCGTGTCCCCTGCATCGGCAGGCGGACTCTCAACCACTGCGCCACCAGGGAAGCCCTAACAATGTTCTATTTTTAAATCTCACCATTTGTTTTATTTTAATTATAAATTACTATATTTGTATACAGATACATGATACAGATTCAATGATACAGATACAAGTTCAAAAAGTATGAAAGAAGACAATGAAAAATAACTTCTATTTTCATCCCAGCCCCCCAGAGGTAACCACAGTTACCGCTTTCTTGTGCATACTCCCAAAGATATAGAGCATTTCTTTGAGAGTTGAGAGTCTGAACCGTTTTAAATATGTCTAATGTAGTCATTGGATTTTTACACTCCCCTCAGCACCTCTGTCATGATTCATCACTCTGGGCTTCAAGGCACTGTAAGAGTCTGAAATATTCCCCATAAATGCTCAGGACCCATCCAACAAGGCTCACCCCACCTGCTGCAGAGGTCAAGGTCTCCTCAGGCGCCAGGGCCCCCACAGACCTCTAGGAGTGGGGCTTATGGCAGTTAACTCCAGAGCTGATGAACTGAGGCCCAGCTGAATGGGAGCTCTGTCCCATGTCCTATAGCTGGTGGAAGAGCCATAGTATGTTTTGCTGACACACTATGGTGGTTGGTGTTTATACAATCACCGGGCACTGATTTAGTTCAATAAGCTACCTGGCTCCTTTTCATCAATCACAGTCCAAGGGGTAGCTAGTGGTTATTTCAAGATGCCAGGTGAGAAGGTGGGATCAAGGAAATAAAGTGCCCTTCATCCTTCCTCACACATCTCACCCCTCCCCGAGTGAGACTCCTCATCATACTCTCTTAGTACTACACACCTCCTCTCGGCAGCACTGTTTCCTGTTACTCACATTTATAATACATTTTCATCTTTTATATTACATGTAAAATGCATTTGCAATAATTACATTGTAATATTTGATTAGAGTCTAGACATCCCTCATTTAGACTGGAAGCCTCCTGAGGGCAAGGACAGTGCTTCCTTTTACTCACCTTGTATCTCCATCACCTAAGACAGCATGTGGCTGGCGGGCGCTCCATACAAATGTGTTGAATGACTAAATAAATAAGCTAAAGCCAATTCTTGTGACCCATGCCAGGCATTAGCAAATGCTCTTTCAATTCTTGTAACAACCTTAGGTAAACAGGTTGTGTTATTATCCCCCTTTACATATAGGGAAACCAAGACAGAAAGTGCTTAAGTGCCCATGATTGCACAGTGGATGGCAGTCTGACACCAGAGTCCACCTGCTTAACCACCACATTACGTCACATTGCATTTTGATAAAATTTTAGGTGGGCACCTGGACAGTGACACTCAGATGCCAAGTAAAGCAACAAGAGCCTGCGGAGCCCAGCAAACAGAAGCATGTGCAAGACCAGGGATATGGGAAGTGGAGGAAAGGGGCAGACAAGGCGTGGCTCTGTGAACAGTGACCCTGGAGCTGTGCCTCATAGGTGGGAATCGTAAGACTTGACCTTCAAGCCTTAAGGGGGTTTCCTCTCAGGTTCCTCATGTATGTCCTGGCCCTGGCCAAACCCAAGCAGAGCAGATTCTGAGGTGAGATGGGCAGGGGTGGTATTTTGGGTTTGCAGGGAGAGCACTGAGGCAGCCTCAAGGGAGTCAGGGCCTCACTGACACAATCAGCCTCAGGGGAAACTGCTGACACTCATGCACACTGGTGGCCCTAGGCCCTGCCCTCAGTGGGCTTCTGCAGCCTCCTCTAAGGCCAATCCTCATCTACCTGTCCCAGGCTGCCCTCAGCCACCCTGCACACTCTCCCCTAGCCCAGGGCCTCTCACACCTCTGATTCTTGTCCTGTAACTGGACTGCTCTCACCCTCAATTTCTGTCTCATGTCCTCTTCCCAGTCAGCCAACCTCCAGCCTCCTGCTGTACTTGTCGGAAGCTCGCAGCCCAGTAGCAGCATCCTTCATAGAATTATTCCTCCTGATAAATCAGGCCTGGCACCTTCTCCTTTTGATTCGAGATACACTGTGTGTGTGGTGCTTCTGGCACTCTGTTGTGTGCCCTGAATGAGAGCTGCAATTTGGTAATTATTTGTGTGAAGTCAGCCATGTTGCATCATAGAATTCTTGGTTATGTTATTTAGCTCAGAGACCCCAAGGATCCAAAGCTGTGCTTTGACAAGAATACAGAGGCAGTTTTCAGGTCTGGTGGAGAGATGACTTCCAAACATGGGCAAAATCCTGTGGGAAGAATCCTCCATTCCTCCTTTCAGGGACCTTGAACTCTCAGCAGTCAGCTCTCTGACACAGCTCTCTATCAGTCGTTTGCATTTTAGTTTGAATATCAGCCCATGGTTGTCCTTTCCTATAGTTATTAGCATTTTGGACCTTCTGTCTCTAGTGTAAATGCTCTTTTTAAAGGAATTTGGGGCATTGTCAAATACGTGGGGAGGTTTTTGGGGCCCAAGTAGAGAGGGATCCCACGCATCTCAGACCCAGGCAGGCCCAAGGGTGGAACCCTGCTCCGTCGCAGCACTGGTACCAGCTCAGTGGGTCTGCCTCAACTGTCTCAAGATTTAGTCTCCAAATGTGCCACTCTGGTCCAAACTGAGGGAGAAGAAGTTGTGTCACCAGAGCTGTGAACCAGAGCTTCGGGGAAAGTGGGAGATTGATACGGAGAGAAATTGCTCTGTTTATCAACCACTGTTTCCTTCTGCAAACTGCAAAACGAAATATAAAATTACATTTTAAATCTCTGCCAGTGCTTTCAGAGGTAGGCCAGTTCTGGTCTCCCATCAGCAGAGACCAAATGCACAATAACCTCATTCAGTACCTGGTGCTAGAGCAACTGTTTACTTATAATAATGTTCAAGTTCCCAGCTAAGAACAGGGAATGAATTAATACTTAGGAATTTCTCTTTTCTGCACATGACATGCCATTTTAAAAAACTGCCACTTTGATGACTTCTTCATCACATTTCCTTCAAAGAGGAGCTAAGTGCCATGCAAATTACAAAGCCTGATTCATGTTCACATGCAAAAGCCCCCATCGTGCAGGGAAGGGCTTGGGGGCTGAGGCCCCTGGTTTTCACTAAGAACTCTGCTTGACTCCTGCTTGTTTGTAGGAAAGGGGAGGGGGCATCACATATGTAAACATTTACTATTTTTTTGTTTCATGCTTTCATTTCATCTTTTACTCTGTGAGAAATGTTTTTACTTTGTGACTCTTTCACCCAAATCAGTGTTTCTTCCACTTCCTATATACTCCAGGAAATACTGGAGGAAAATTCTTTGTATTTCTTTAAAATAATAATATTTAAATTCTTTTTTTCCCCTTTTTATTCCTTTTATAGCAATCTAAACCAACAAGAAAGGAACTTCCTAAAAAAATTTATGAACGTTAATTTAATGAAACAGTAACTTTTAAAAACCAAAGACAGAAAGTGCAACACACATTGCTTTGGTAAAAAACTGAGAAACAGAATATTAAGCCATTAGTATTAAGCCATTAGTATATTAAATAAAAACAACTTTTAGTCCCCCATACCTTATTGCTCTATCAACTAAAGATTCTTAAAATAATTTAAAGCACTTGGATGTCCTTGGAAAATAATATTAAAATGTACAATAACATTTTTGTATTACATTTTCATAGATGTTATTAGAAGGAATAGTAAATTGCATATTTCATTCAAAATATGGAAATCTGAAATACTAAAACAAAATTGACAAAATTATAATTGTAACCGTAACACAAATAGTGATTTTCACTACATATTACATACATTTGAGGGTATAAGAAACATATTTTTCTTGATTTTGCAAAATGCTTAAATACAGCTCTCTAAGAACATTTCCGTGTTCTTATCAATGACTATAAGCGAATACAAGGCATTTTTCAAAATTTTGAGTGTGAGTTTAGGGGAAAGCAGGATGGAAGGTGACTGAGATCCCGTGTTTAGGTGACGTGGCGAGGTCGTCCAAGTAGCAGGCTGCAGAGTTATGGATGGGACCCAGGATTTTCTTGTCTAAAAATGCTGCAGATGAGTGTACTGAAGCAGAAGGGGAAGAGAATCTAATTACAACTGTAGAAACTTTTAATTTTTCAAAACTCGATTAGGTGTGTGTATGGCCCATTGGTGTCGAGCTTTAACACCTGTTGCCGTAAGTACCATGTTCCACCACAACCCCAGCTTCGGCACACTTGCTGTTAGCAGCTAATTCTTTTTTAGAGAGTCACAAATTGGGAATAAAGTTCTAACCCCTCTTCTTTTCCAGAGTTAGAGTGATACTGCACGCTTCTTCCTTTTACTCTCACCCCAAGGGTGGCTTGAGGGATGATAAGAATGTTGCCAGGTAGATCCAATACAGAGACATGCTTGCCATTTTCTGTTTCACTTAATTTCACATTTAACAGTGTATTAACCATTTTGGGAAGAAGCTCTTTATCAGCTCCCTTGAAAAAGCACAGGTGGATCACTAATCCTCTCTGGACCTCCACCCACTGGGCCGCGGCGTCCCCTTCGGCGGGACGTACTTGCAGCCGGGCGTGCAGGCACTGCTGCAGGAGGGCCCGAGCCTGAGGTGCCCGGCCACTTTCAGCCATGGCTCAAGCCCGCGCGGATATCCCCCAGGTTCCAGCCACGTGCCGCACAGGCCCGCCCCCGGCGCTCAGGGAGCATTGGGCGGGGCGCGACGCCTTAAATTCTTGTTGAAGAACTAAGCCATGTTCATTATTGAAAATTTAGAGGAAAACAAACTACCCATAATCCCAGGATCCAGAGACAATTATTATTTATAATTTTGATTACCAGCATAAAACCCACTAGGTTGTGATGTATTATCCTTTTATATATCCTGTTGGATTTGATTTGCTAATGTTTTGTTAAGGATTTTTGCATATATATTCATGAGGAATTTGAGTCTGTAGTTTTATTTTTTGTAATATCTTTTTCTAGTTTTGTTACCAGCCCTCTCAAGTTGGTCTCCAACAAGGGTCCTTCTGCCCGGTGTCCTTTGTGCCAATAGAACGAGACCGAGTTTGGTTCAGAAGCAAAGGAAAGCTTTACTCTTTGGTCAAAGACAGGAGAGGCGCGAGCTTGCGCTCTAGAGCACGCGCGCTCCTCACAGGCTGTGGGTGGGGCTCCTTAATAGGGTTCTCCTTAATTGGGGAGGGGGCAGAATTCTCACGGAGCCTGCGCAGCTGCTCACGTTCTAGATCGCAGTGCCGGGCTGGAGCAGCGTCTCTGCACACGGCCCGTGGAGCTGAGGTGTTGGCTGCAGGCATTTCGCAGGAACCCTGGTCTGATGTGCTGGGTGCAAGGCCTCTGCATGCGGCACCCTGTGAGCGAGTGAAACTAGAGAAGCCCAAGGAAAAGAAAGAGACAGGTTAGACTTTATTTTATTGCCCAGCTTCTATTTTTATTTCCCAGGAATTGTTAATTGGCTTTGCTGGTGAGAGTTTTGGTATCAGGGTAATGCTGCCCTAATAAATTGAGTTGGGATGTGTTTCCTCCTCTTCTTTATTCTGGAAAAGATTGTGTAGAATTGGTATTATTTCTTCCTTAAATGTTAGTAGAATTCACCAGTGAAATTATTTGTTCGTTTGTTTATGCAACTTAAAACAAAACTCCTTTGCTAACTCCCTGTTCTGTAGGGCAAACATCTGGGCATGGCATGGCGGGGTTCCCTGCTCAAGTTCTTATAAGGCTGAAGTCTAGGTGTCCTCATCTGGATCCTGAGCTTCTCTTCTGAGCTCAATTGACTGAGTCAGAATTCAGTTCCTTGCAGCTATAGGATGGAGCTCCGTTTCCTTGATGGCTGTCAGCTGGAGGCCACTTTCCATACTCCTCGTCACATGACCCTCACAGTCTTCAAAACATGAAGTGGAGAATATTTCTGTAGTAGTCTGCTAGGGCTGCCACTACAAAACACCACAAACTGGGTTGCCTAAACAGAGGAAGTTTATTTTCTCACAGGTCTGAAGTCCACAAGTCCAAGATCAAGGTGCTTTCTGAATTGGTTTCTGGTGAGAGCCTCTCTTCGTGGATTGTAGATGTCTGCTTTCTTGCTGTGGCCTCACATGGCCTTTTCTCTTGAGTGTGCAGAGAGGGGGTGGTCTCTGGTGTCTCTTCTTCTTATAAAGACACTAGTTATAGCACATTAAGGCCCCAGACTTATGATCTCACTTAACCTTTATTACTTTCTTATGGGCCCTGTCTCCAAATACAGTCACATCGAGGTTAGTGTTTCAACAAAGGCGTTTTGGGGAGACACAGTTCAGTCTGTAATACTTCCTTATGTCAAATTCCTCTCATGCTTCAAAACTCTCTCACCAGGGAAAGTCTATCATCGTTTAAGGGCCCATATGATTAGATCAGACCCACTGAGAATATCTCCCTATCTTAAAGTCAACTGATTTGGGATCTTAATTACATCTGGAAAGCCCCCTCACAGCAGTACCTAGACTAGGTTGTTTTGGATTTGTTTTTTAGTTGAAGTATAGTTGATCTACAATATTATATAAGTTACAGGTATACAATACAGTGATTCACAGTTTTTAAAGGTTATAATCCATTTATAGTTATACCAGTGAAATAATTTACTAGAGTTTACTGAAAGGTTTAAACATCAATAGTTACTTTACTTGTTATAGATTTATACAGAATTTCTATTTCTTCTTGAGTAAGTTTTGGTAATTTGTGTCTTTTATGTTATTGCCATAAAATTCTTTTAATTTTTATCAGATTGGTAGTGATGTCCCCTCTTTTCATTGTTGATTTTGATAATTTGTGTCTTCTCTCTTATTCAGTCTAGCTAAAGGTTTTTCTTTTTTTTTTAATCTTTTCAAAATACATACTTTTGGTTTAATAGAATAGATTTTGTTTTATTTTTGTTTTTTTGTTTTATTGATTTCTACACTGATCTTTGTTGTTTCCTTTCTTCTGCTTAATTAAGGTTTAATTTATTCTGCTTTTTCTAACTCTTAATGTGAACATATGTAATTGACTTGTAATATTTCTTTTTTAATATAGCTATTCAGGGTTATGAATTACCCCCAACCACTGCTTTAGCTGCATCTCATAAATTTTGATATATTTTGTTCTGTTGATTTTAAATTCATGTTTTTAAATTTCCTTTTTGATTTCTTTTTTTGTCCATGAGTTATTTAGAAGTGCATTGTTTAACTTCCAAATATTTGGAGATTTCCCAAGTTTCTTTATGTTGATGATCTCTAGTTTAACTCCATTGTGGTTAAAGAACATCTTTTAAATAATTTCAATCATTTAAAATTTATTTAGATTTGGCTTTTGGCCTAGCATATGATCAATCCTGGAGAATGTTTCATATGCACTTTAAAAGAATGTGTATTCTCCTCAATTTAAGTCTTCTCTACCATTATTCATTTTCTGTCCAGTTATTCCGTCAATTATCAAAAGTTGGGTATTGGAATCTCTATAGTTACAGAATTGTCAATTTTTTTTCAATTCTGTCAACTTTTGCTTCATGTATTTGGAGCCTCTGTTGTTAGATGGGTATACACTTATAATTATTATATCTTTTGGATGTATTGACATTTTCATCATTATGAAATACCTCTTTGTCTGCAGTGTATTTCTTGTTTTAAAGTCTATATATCCTGATATTAATATAGACTTTTCAGCTCTCTTATGGTTATTGCTTACATAGCAAATATTTTTCCATTCTTTTACTGTCCGTCTATTTTTATCTTTGAGTTGTGTTTTATAGCCAGTGTGAGAATTTCTGCCTTTTCATTGAATGATTAATAATGTAATTTAATGAAATTATTGATAGGATTGGATTACGTCTATCATTTTGCTCTTTAATTCCTATATATTGCAGATTTGTTTTGTTCTTCTGTTGCCCTTTTACTGTCTTCTTTTGTGTTAAACAAATATTTTAAGTGTAACATCTTTATTGCTGATTTTTAAACTATTTTTAAAATGTATTTTATTAATGATTGCTCTAGGGATTAAAATATACCTCTTACCTTGACACAATCTAGTTCAATCTTAATTCCAGTAAAATACAGCAACTTTGCTCCAATATAACTCCATTTCAACCCTTCCTTTATGCTACTATTGTTTATATATTATATATATGTATAATAAGCTTAAATATAGTGTTATAATTACAGCTTTACAAACCATTATGGTTTTTAAAGAAATTAAGAGAAGAAAATAAATATATTTATAAGAACTTTATATTTACTGACGTATTTACCATTTCCTGTGTTCTTCATTCCTTCTTTGGATTCAAGTTACGATCTGGTGTCAGTTCCTTTCAGCCTGAAGAACTTCCTTTAGTATTTCTTGTAAAGCTGGTCAGCTAGCAACAAATTCTCTCAGTCTTTATCTGGAAATATCTTTATTTCATTTTAATTATTAAAGAATAGTTTACTAAATATAGAACTCTTGGTTGACAGGTGTTTTTCTTTCAGCAATTTGAATATGTGATTCTACTCTCTTTTGGCCTTCGTGGTTTCTGACAAGAAGTTGATCATTAATCATATTGTTCTCTTGTACATGATGAGTCATCCTCTCTAAGTGGTTTCAAGATTTTCTCTTGTCTTTGCCTTCCAGTAATTTGACTATGATGTGTCTAGATGTGGATCTCTTTTTATTTATTCTCCTTGGGGTTTGTTGAGTTTCTGTGGTCTGTAGATTGTTGTTTTCATCAAATCTGAGAAATTTTCAGCCATATGTCATTAAATATTTTTCTGCCACTTTCTCTTTTAGCCTTCAGGGACTCCAATGATATGCTCATTGTTGTCCCACCAGTCTCTGAGGCTCAGTTTATTTTTCCTTAATCTTTTTCCTTTCTGTTCTTCAGATTGAATGATTTCTAATGAGCTACTGGGCTGGCCAAAGAGTTCGTTCGGGTTTGGTCTGTCAAATGTTATGGTAAAAGCCCGAACGAACTTTTTGGCCAACCCAATATGTTCAAGTTCACTGACTCTTCTATGACCTCCTCTCATAGATTATTAAATTTCAGCTATATATATTTCAACTCAATTTCCGTTAGCTTCTTCCTTTATAATGTCTGTTTCTTTGTTGAGATTCTGTTTGTTGAGTCATTGCCATTACCCAGTGCTTTAATTCTTAAGCATGGTTTCCTTTAGTTCTTTGAACCTATTTATAATAGCTGCTTTAAAATCTTTACTTGCTAAATCTAAGTCCTGGGCCCTCTCAGAGTTAGTTTCTGTTGTTTACTTTTTCCCCTGAGCATGGGCCATATTTATTTTGGAGTATGAATCAGATTTTGTTTCTTCACATCTCATAATTTTTGTTGAAATCCTGATATTTTAGATAATATACTGTAGCAACTCTGGACTCTGATTTATTTTCCTGAGGTGGTTATTATTGTTTTTATTAACTTGCTTGTACTTAATCAGCAGAATCTGTGTCTCTGCAGTGTGATGCTGAAAACTTGCCTCTGTGAACTGGTGCCAAATTGAATCTTGGAGACAGAGTTTTGGGTGAAGTAGAAAAGAACAGCTTTATTGCTTTGACAGGCAAATGGGGACACAGCAGGCTCGTGCCCTTAAAAACTGTGTGTCCTAACTTAGGGGGATTTGGTGAGGAGTTTTATAGCAATGGTTCAAGGGTGGGGTTGTTGATAAGGATCAGGGTGTGTGCAGGGCCTGCATCCCTTTAGTTAGGCCTCAGGTGGTCTCCTGATGAGCTTCTGTGGTTCTCAAGATTATCAAACTGTGACCTTCTCTCTGGAATGAAGAATGCTTCATCAAGGAGTTAACATCTTCCATTTCTTGGGGGTTTTAGTTCTGCAGAAGAGCTCAAAGATATTGTTACGTGTGTCCCTTGAGGGGGAACCAGGATCCTGTCCCAAGGCTGCACTGTTGTTTCTTGACTGCTCCTCCCTTGTCTCTGCATCCCCTCCCTTCCCTGATTAACAACCATTTGAACCTGCCCTTTGGAACTCAGGGAAGGTCTAGAAAGGGGGACCCAGAAAGGCTTTCATGCCCAGGAGCCCCACAGGGTCCTGCTCGGTTTCAAGTGTATGGCCACTAATGTCTCTGCTCAGTTGTTTTGTTTGTTTGTTTTAAGTTCTTATATTTAATTTTTAGCCTGGCTGCCTAGGGGTTGTCCCCTGTGTCTGCATAGTTTAGTGGTCAGCCAATGATTAGGCAGAGATTGTGCTCAAACACCATAAGTTTATAAGATCCATCCTCTGCTGATGGACGTGTGTGTGGGTTAAGGAATTCATTCAGAGTTCAGTCAGTTTTCAAGGCTGCCTGACTTGTACTTTCTTCCAGGCTCTCTTGACTCTCCCTTGCATAGACACATGCATAGTTTCCTGGTCAGCCAGGGATGCATGGAGAGATTATATAGCTTTTCTATGGCTCTCTCATTTCTAGGATTTCCCCTTTACATTTCTGGCTCGTCAGAGGCTCACTTCAACCAGGACTGCAATTTCAGGCTAGGAGAGCTGTGCGTTTTCCTTTTCAATTCCTACTGAGTTTGCTACTTTTACTGACAACACTGCTGGTTGTGGGTTTTCACCTTCCATTCCAAATCAAATCCACTCCACCTCTGATAGTGAGGCTGCTGGTTTTCACAGCCAGTATTGCCCTGGTAAAATCATCAGGCTAAATGTGCTAGGGGCTCAGGGGAGAGAGCAGCTCCAGGCAGGAAAGCCACAGACTCATCATTCTTTCATAAAATTTTATGCAGCTTTTCATGACAAAATGTTTCTCAATTTGTTATTTCCCTTTGGTTGATTTCCAAAGCCTTGAAATTGTTTCTTATAATTTTGCCCAGTTTTATATTTTATTTTTGGGGGTGAGAATTTGCCAACCTCTTCATTCTCCCACAGCCAGAAGTCTTACCCAATATATAGTTTTAAAATGCAATCACACTGCACATCCTGTTTTCTACACTGAAAAGTCTAACTATTCTAGATTTTTAGTTTGATTTGTGCATTTGATAATTTGGCTTCTTTTTATTGATTTTCTAAATTCCCAAATTGGACTTTTGGGATCATTCCCTCCTTTGACCCAGAATCCCTTTAAAAATTCAAAGAAATCTTAAATGATCATGTAGTCAGGAGATTCCTAACTTGGGCACCTTAAACCCTAAGGGTGGGAGAAAGTAGTAACAGAGACAGGGAGGAACAATCAATACATTATTTTCAATGTTTGAAAAACTCCCCAGGGAAATTATACAATTATCAGAGATAAGGCTAAGCTAACCACAATGTCCCATTTCTAAGTTTTGGGCTGAAATTACTTCAACTCAAAATAAGAATTCTGGTAATCTTATGCTGATCAGAGGTTTTTGTTGGTAGTTATAAATAGCACCGGTTGTACCGGTTAACAAAAGTGGGATGGTAAGCCAATTATTACCTAATAAAGCAGTTTATTTTAAACTTGGGTGTGGGTCCAAGGGAACAAAGTAACAATCAAAGGGATCCTTGGAGATAAAATAGGTGGAAACCTATGATGTGGCCCAGACCCGCCCTGGTACAGATGAGGGAACCTGAAGCCAGTCCAGTAGGCAAGTTGATGGCAGGACCCAAACCTACATCTATGGGCAACTCAACTTACCCTTTAAGCCTGCAAACATATTACGGCACACAGTACCCGACCACTGTCAATTAAGTCCTATGATTTAAATAATATAAACCATAGACCAGTGCTGTCTAACAGAACTTTCTGCAATCATGGAAATGTTCATATTGTACTATCCAAAATAGTAGCCACTAGTCACACGTGGCTATTGAGTGCTTGAAATATGGCTAGTGAAATTGAGGAACAGAATTGAATGTCTAAATTTAATTTAATTACAGTGGCTAATGTTTTGGAGAATAAAGATATAGACATATGTGTCATTCGTAAAACTAAATTCCTCCTCTAAGCTATTCCAAGTATAAAGCAGTTATTTTCAAACTTTAAATCACAGAATACCTTCTTAAAAAAAAAAGTATATATATATATATATATATATATATATATATATGGGGGTGGGCACCTTGGGCACCTCCTCAGAACCCCCAAGACTGCACTGAGCACAGTGTGAAAATCAACAAAAAATGCAGGAGACTAGAGCAGCAGCAGGTATTTCCCTAACAAATATTTACTGAGCAGCAGCTGGCACCAGACACTGGTCTAGAGGTTGTAGGAGGAACCTACACAGGAAATATGACCCCTGCCGTGAAGAAACCAAAAAGACAACAGTGTTTATCAATAACATCTCAGCCAGGTGCTGACCACACCTTATCTCATTTGGTCATCATATCAGTCCTATGAAGTAAGTGTTATGATTCTCATTTCACAGCTTAGTACACAAGGCTCTGAGAGAGAAATTATTCACCCGAGGGCACACACACAACTGGTCAGGAGGAGTTGGGACCCACGTCGGCCTGACCCAACCCTGCGTTATGCCCCTCCAGAGCTCATCATCCAGGTGGGGAGGTTGTCTGTGCCTGGAGGCTCAAGTGAGCTCTCTTGGGAACTGGAAATGTGAGAAATAATATTACTCTATGGGGGTTAAACTGTCAATGGATCAAAGAGGAGATATTTACAAAATAGGTCCCAGGCCCAGAAGCTTCTGTGGAATATATTCAATGTCCAATAAATAAACTCAGGTGGGGCTAGGGGTGGGTCAGCCATGAAAGAACAGAAAAGGAGAGGCCAAGATAGATTAAAAAACAAGACAGACACAGGCATAGTCAGGGACCAGAACTTGGCCAAGGAGTTGAGTATTTCTAACCCAGACACAGGCTCCCAGGGCATCCAACTGTAAGATGAATACATCAGTGTGATATTGTGATGTAATAAATATATATTTGGTCTTCATTCTCAGTTCCTGGCACAGAGCTCCTAAAACCCTTGTAGTTTTCTGAGTGATAGGGGCAATAGTAACATCTTTTGTTATCATACTTGGTCTTAGTCCCTGGTTCCTGAAACAAGAGCTTCTGAGAACCTTGGAATCTCAAGAGTGATGAGTATCTTTTCGTATGGTATGAGGTGACAGATGGCTGGGGGCCCTTAGATAGTTTCAGGTTAGGGGCTGTTCACCAGAAAGACCGAGGCATGATTTCTGCCCCACTCTCCAACTTCTGGGGAGGGGAAAGAGCCTGGAAATTGAGTTAATCACCAAATGTCAATGATTTAATCAATCGTGCCTACATAATGGAACCTTCATAAAAACTGAGCAGGAGGGGCTTCCCTGGTGGTGCAGTGGTTGAGAGTCCGCCTGCCGATGCAAGGGACACAGGTTCGTGCCCTGGTCTGGGAAGATCCCACATGCCGCAGAGCAGCTGGGCCCGTGAGCCATGGCCGCTGAGCCTGCGCGTCCGGAGCCTGTGCTCCGCAACGGGAGAGGCCACAACAGTGAGAGGCCCGCGTACCGCAAAAAAAAAAAAACTGAGCAGGGTTTGGAGAGCTTCTGGGTTGGGGAACACACCAAGGTGTTGGGAAGATGAGGTGCTCAGAGAGGGCATAGAAGCTCCACAGCCACCACTGCTCCTGCGCCAACATACCTTGCTCAGTGCTTCTTTTCTGTTTGGCTGTTCCTGTGTTGTATCCTTTATAATAAACTGGTAGTAGTAAATAACAGTTCTGTGAGCTGTTCTATCATATTATCAAACCTGAGCCCAGACATTCAACCGGCCCTGAAGTGGGGACAGTCTTGTGGGACTGAGCCCTCAAACTGTGGGGACCTCACTAACTCTAGGTAGTTACTGTCAGAATTGAATTAAATTGTAGAACACCCAGTTTGTGTCTGCAGAAAATTGAAGAATGGCTTGGTGTCAAAAACCTCCCATTTGGTGTCAGAAGTGTTTTGAGTAGAAATGGATCATAGTTTCCAGCCTCTTGAGCTTGAAGTCAGGGAATCCTCTGTGTCCAGGCTCACTGTACCCTCTCTCATGGGCCACCTGCGAGAGGAGGAAGTGCCAGAGAGGGGACACTTTCTTTCCTCCTTGGGGATGCTGTCATTGCAGTTCTTCCGGAAGACCCTGACGGCTGACTCAGGCTACTCAGCCGTGGTTCACACGTCCTTCTCCCTCTAGGGCCCTCTCTCCTTGGCCGTTCCAACCCCAGAGGAGAATGGGAATTGATAAGTAAGGCCTTAGCCTGAGAGGTTTCTATCCTTGGAGAGGGATTTCTCATGGTGAATTTTAAAGGCAGCTACTTACAATGACATGGTTTCCCTTGAAGTTTTGACCACAGGGAGCAAATATCCTGATTGAACATTGAGATGTGAGATTCAGGTTTGGGTAGTTGCCAGAGCTCATTGACTCTGAGTGGGCCCAGAAGTTAGCAAAGACTTCAAAGCACCTATTACGAATATGTTCAAAGAATTAAAGGAAACTATGATGATAGCGATTCAGTACATAGTGAGTCTCAATAAAGCAGTAGAAATCATAAACAAGAACCAAATGGGACATTCACTTATGGCATGGAGTGAGGAGGTCAACACATCTTCTCTCAGAAATTATAAATCTGGAAAAAAACCTGTCAAAACATATATAACATTAACTTCCTAAAACTAAGGAACCCTTTGTTCAAACAGAAGAATACATGGAACTCACCTGGTAAATGGAACAAATGGAAAACACCTGAGAAAGAAGCAGACGGACCACCCTCGACTGTGCCCCAGGCCCCGACTTGCTGCCTTCTTTGATTGGTCTGCAGCTCCCCCTTGAGAACCATGGGGTGAACCAGTAAACTGGCATCATGGGGTTAACTCAGGCTCTCAGGGCCTTTAAAGCTGAGGGTAAGATTCTGGATTATCCATAATAATCCCATCTTCAGCTGGCCTTGGTTTAGCTCAGCAGATCTCACTAGAACCAATACCTCCCAGAGGGCTTTTGAGAAATTCGTGGGGATTTTAGGGATTATCTAATGATTGGGGCTTACTGCTGGCCTGCAGTGGACAAGAGCCAGAGTTGTTGTCCTGCTAAAATGTGCAGGACTGTGCCCCACAATGAAGAATTGTCCTGCATCCCTTGCAACTTTTGAATATCCTTTCAGTCATTCATAAGGTGAAAAGCCTGTTTATAATTATTTGAACTTAGAACTAAACTTACTTTACATATAAACAGAAAGTATTTTTTATAGTTTTAATACATGCTGAATTGCTAGGATTGAGCCTACCACATACATCAAGGTAGGTTGTGTTTTGACTTTTTGTTTTTTAACTTCAGCAAATTTCGTTTATCCTTTCAGAAAGTCACATCACTAATAGCACCATGATGTGTGGTATTTGAGTTGTAAGACATCTTGTATCAGTCTGCATTTTCTCCATAATTCATTGTGGCTTCTAACGCAATGCAATCATGTCAGTCATTTACATATTGAAATAGATATTACTTTATCATAAGTTACTTTCCTATTCTCTTTTAAACTACAGCTAGGGCATTGTATTGATATATTTTGAAATTATATGTGTAGGTCAGTTACCTTAGCTATGAATTTCATAGATAAATGGCATTACAAAAGTATTTCATATAAAAAGGGGGTGTTGGGTCTGACAGTTGAGAACCATCAACTTAGACAATATTCTTATCACTTCCACCTTCTCTCTATTACTTTTCATTCAACAGAGGGGCCCAGATAAAATATTAACTAATAAGAGAAACTATGGGGTGAGTACAATTAAATGCCAAAGTAAATGGTTCAGACTGGGCATCTAGGAAGAATTCTTTGAGAAGGTTGCTTAGTGGAGGCTGCAGGAATTAGGGAGGTTTCACAGAAATGAGACTCAAATAGGACTTTCATGGGGGAGTAAGGCTTGGAGGACAGGGGAGGGGAACCTCACCCAGAGCTTTGCACACAGGGAGGACTCTACGCAAATGTGTTGAACACAAAGGGGAGAACAGTCTTAGCCCTCACGTGGTGCAGCACACACCAGGCCACCACAGAGAGACACGGGGCTGTTGTGCACATTCTGCTCCCTAAGAGGCTCTGAGGGATTTCATCGGTTGGTTATGGATTTCGTTGTTGCAGCACTTCCATGATTAATTATCATCATAGCCCATTGCGGTTGCTAAGGAATAAATGTTTAATTTTCTAATTTAGTGACACTAAAAATGTTGATATTAGAGTCATTCATTTAAATATAAAGATTTCAAATCCCAGTAATAATGGTAGGAGATACTTAATTTGAAATAAGCTACTGCTTTTCAACAATTAACATTTCCAAACACATATTTTGAATGTTCTGTACTTGTGCCAGTGGTATTAAGGTTCTGACTTAGGCTTAGACCCCCATACCTGGATGATTTTAACTGCAAGTATTTAAAACAAACAAACAAAGTGACTTTTAAAATAAGGACATTTATAATGTCCCAGAAGAGAATTCCAAAGATAGGACAGTTGCAGAGCCGGTAAAATCAGTGATTCGATCCACTCGAGGATTCTGGCTCTTTCCATCTTCTCAGTGATCTTGGGTGTTTCAGCGTGCCTCTGAAGCTGGCTCTCTCCATGGTCCCATTGGTGGTCACAGTTGCCAACTCATATACAGAAGTCCAGACAGAGAAAATGGAATGTTAGTGTCTTAGTTTTTGTTTTTTTTTTAGTATGAAACAAATCCTCCTAGAAAACTCCCCAAAAGGTTTTCCCTCAAATTTTATCAGCCGGAATTGCATGACATGCTCATGCTTGAACCAAAGGGAATGAGATCAAATGTGTTGGTTTTGGTCTCGTCACTGTCCATCCTCTGGAGCTGAGGAGGGACCCAGCCTCTATGGAAGGCTAGAATGAACCAAACAGGCTTCTGACAGCAAGGAGAAAACAGGGGAAGGTTGTGGAGGAGGCCCGTAGTGTGTCACTACTAGGGATTTCCAAATTGTTTTCTATAGAGCATTCTTCGGAGGTGCAGGAAAAAGGAGTTCTTTGGTCAAATAAGCATGGAAAAGGGTGCACTATATCAGTTCCTGAAAATTCACAACGTCTTCAGCATATGAAAGCCTCTGAGAAAGCCTGTACTTTGTGTTTTTTTTTTTTTCTTTTCTGCTGTTTCCCCAATATTTGGGCAACGAATTAAGTAACCTGTGTGTATGGTCAGGCTTCTCAAGATGGCTGTTCTCTTGCTCTCTGTACATCCCCTGCCTGATCAGTGCCTGTTTCACCTAAACCTTATACACAACTGATCTTCCTTTGTTCTTGTCCCAGGCCCCAGCTGGTGACTGTTCTTATCAAAGGGGCGGTGAGGGGCGTGCCATTCCACTGGTTTCCCTCGTAACTAATGAGCCCACCTGACATCAATTCCCCTATAACTGGTAATCTTCCCTCCCCCGCTCACCAAGCAAGACTGCCACCATGTCCTGCCCACCGTCAGCTGCACACAGTGGGGTGTCACTCTAGGACTTTGCTTCAGACATGTAAGATTCCTCTATCCATCAAACCATTGATGTCTCTGCTTCTGCCTCTGGCTCTTTCTTCAGTCTTAAAGCTGGACAAGTGCAGGCCTTGCAGGCCTGTGGCGTGCAGCCCAACAACGTGAGTAGGCATCAAGAGCCCCTTTCACAAAGAAGAAACACCTGGCCTCAGGTGGGTAAAGGGCCTTGACCTCAGCTGGTGATGGGAGGAGCCACGGTGTATCATCCACCACTCCACCACTCTCCTTCCTTTCCCCACTTACCCAGGGTTTTCCCTGTATACCTGGAATCAGGAGGCTGCAGGATGGCTGAGAGCCTTTCCTTTGGTGGCTAAAGGTGGGGCACCAGTGACTAAAGCCCTGAAATTGAACTCCAGGCGTGCACCCACGTTCAGCAAATCTAGGAGGTAAAAATTTAACTTTGCGTTGGCTTTTAATGGCTTCGTTAACCCAGGATTTAACCAGGTCTGCTGCTTTTGTTTTTAAGTCTTTACTTTGGGTTTTTCCAGTGATTGTTTCCCTTTATGATGGGAGAACGGTAGAAAATAAGGATAACAATCCAGTTTATGAAAGAATCATATCAGCAAGCGAATTTTCTAGAATCGCGTTTGCAATCACTCCTAAGAATGCATCTGCCAGATGAAAGGCTAGCGGGCTGGGGTGGGCGCGGAGCAAAGCCTCGGCAGCATCTAGGTAACCCGTTCCATGGCCCTCTAGCGCTCTGCGCCGGGGGTTCCTCCCCTCCTCCCGCTGGTGCAGCACGGAAACACGCCCCCGGGTGGCTCCGAGCGGCCGTGCCTGCCCCTGGGGGTTATGTAGACCCCCCCAAGTGCAGCCTCAGCTGGGGAGGTTGGGGTTGGGGGCTCCCGCGCAGCGCCAGGCGGAGAACCAGGTACTTAGGGGAGACAGGGAAGGGTGCTGGTGTTCAGGGAGAAGCACCCGAGTGTTTTCCAAGCATTTGGCCATCAGATCGTGCACTCAGCCAGTGTATAAAATCGTAACGTGGGGCGGCGCTTGCATCCCCGTCTTCGCTGAGGATGTGGCGGCTGTCTAGGCGCTGCTGTTCAATGCAGGCCACTCCTCCCGCCCGGAGGCCCAGTGCCGGCATCCCAGCCACGGCCCGGCTGGCCTAGCGCAGAAGCTGCTTGCAGAGGGCAGCGCCAGCTGTACTTTGTGTTTAACCTAGAATTTTTCAGGTGTATTTGACCACGTACGGACATGTTTTGTTTGTGAAAATCTACGAAGTAGTGTTCCATGAAACACTGTTTGTGAGACACTGAGTTGAATACTGGGCGTTCATTTGCTTTCGTAACTATTTTAAGTTAGGTGTTAGTAAGTTTTATGTGCACAGGTACATTTAGAAGAAGAATTTTAGACAGTTCTAATTTGGAGCGTTTTGCTACTTTTTTTTAAGAGCATAAAAACGTTGCAGAATTCATTTGTTCCCTTCTCTGAATTAGAAAGGGTATGGCGACCGGGGCAGGCTGGAGACTGACTTGTTTGCTGAAACTAGATCTGGTGAAAAGATCTAGATTCTAGGTCCGTTGTTTTCATTCCTTAGCCTTTGGAGCAAACAAAAGTTAATTCTGTTGGCCAGGGTGAGTTCCAGATAAGATGTCCAGCCTTTCTATTATTTTGTTTTCCCACAGGACACAGGGACAGGAACAATCCAAAGAGACTATCCAAGTCATACGGATTAAACCACCCTAAGGGCAATGTAATGGTTAATAATGTCCAACAATAAGGGTATGTGGCCTCACTTAGGTCACTAACCAATTTTAAAAGTTTCCACTTAGGAAGTTATTCCATGTGCCCAACCTGAATCTTCCATAGCTCACTAACAGTGAAATTGGACATTCCTTATATTGACAAGGTCCTGGGAGATTCAAAGATGAACAAAATCAGAAACGTGGTCCTTGCTTTAACAAGCGCTATTTAGCTGGTGTCAAGATACAAGTCCAAATGTTAAAATAATAGGATAGCAAAATGAGGTAGGGAAATTTTAGAAGAAAGTCACCAGATAGTATTAAGGCTGCATGAGACAGACACACCCTGAATTTCTGCTTTTAAAAACTGATTTTCCTTTGTCCAACCCTCACTAGAAAAAAAGAACATGTTACAAACAATCATACAAGAACCGTTCACATAATTTAGTTGGCAGGAGCCCGTACTTAACTGGTGGTTCTCTTTTGGATTATCTTCTTCAATGAAAGTTCCTATGAATTACAAATAAGTAATTATACACACACATATATTACAATCAAAGCTAAGCTCCTTGTTCATGACAAAAGAGCTTTTATATACATAGTGTGAGTGGAGAAGCAAATATAAATCTATTCCTTATACAGAAAAATGTATGGAACTTTTAAAACCAATGGTACATCAAGAAGGTGGGTATTTTAAAAAGATTTTTAGATACGCGAGTGGAATTGAAATGCTCGTCATTTAAAAAGCTTAAGTTTCGGGCTTCCCTGGTGGCGCAGTGGTTGAGAGTCCGCCTGCCCGTGCAGGGGACACGGGTTCGTGCCCCGGTCCGGGAAGATCCCACATGCTGCGGAGCGGCGGGACCCGTGAGCCATGGCCGCTGAGCTTGCGCATCCGGAGCCTGTGCTCCGCAACGGGAGAGGCCACAACAGTGAGAGGCCCGCGTACCGCAAACAAAACAAAACAAAACAAAACTTAAGTTTCTACAAATAGGTTAGGGAAAAAAAATTACTTTGGATTTTCTGGACCCACCTCTCCTGCTCCCTCCCGTTTTCATTTGGACCTGCTCTTTCCTTTGGCCTTGCTGCCCCTGCCTTCTTCAATTTGAATGATGCTTCCAGCAGTTCCTCCTAAGTGCAGGAGTTTTTGGAAGGGAACTTTGTTTTATTGGTTTGGAGCTTGGGCCCAGACTGCTCCAAGTCCATCAGCCCTTTTCGCAATGGCACTCACCGGCAGGCTGGAGTTCTGGAATGGCCAGACTCACCCACTACGGGCTGCTCTTCTCAGAGGGACTCCTTGTGTGGTCACAAAGAGAGGATCTCTTTCTCTTTACTGCTCCCCTCCTCTCCCCTTAGTGGGCCGGACCTTCCAAACCTAGCCTATAGGGGCTAAAAGGCAAAACTTAGGAGTTATTTTTGTTCCTGGAGATGTTTCACATGTGAATGGTACGAAAGTATTGGTAGTTGAGGTTTGCCCATTTCTGGACCATGTCTTTCTGAGATTTGATCACTCGGGAGTTGGAAGTACAGGTGCTAATTTATGAGAACCGCAGTGGAGAAATGGAGGAATTATGTACTCTTTGGATCCAGACTGGGTGGGTGGCTTCTGCTTCATGTTGCAATTGCTTGTCCAGAAATGAGAGTTGCTCTCATTGGTATAACTACAGCTATAAATGGTATGGAAACACAATTTAATAAACTTCTTGTTGAGGTAGAAAAAAAAGAGGTGATGGGTGAAGCTACCAAAACACAAGGAAGGAGTCCCTCATTTTTTGATAGAGTTTCATTAAAGAAGCTAAACCCTGGTGCCCGTTGCATAACCCTCTGCTTGTAAGAGCGCTCCTTGGCATGAAGGGTGGTGTCCTTCTTGACCTGCAAGTGGCCGACCTAGTAGTCTGCACAGATGTAGATGTCATCTGTCAAAAGAGAGATCATCAAAGGGTATTAAACATATCATTTACACTAGAAACACACATTCAAGCACAGAGAAATTGCAGAGGAAAGAGAAAACCAATGGCATCCATTTATTGAGTGTCTCCTATGGGCAAGGCACTCTGCTGGGCACAACACATATTATCTTATTTAATCCTTAAACTGTGAGATAGGTGCTATTTTTGGCACTTTATAGATAATAAAACAGGATCAAAGAGGTTCAGTAACTTATCCAAGGCCACACATCTCAGAGGCAGAAGGGCTGGGTTTCAAGCCTAAGTCTGTCTCCAAAATCCATGTTTTTTCTGTTATGCTGTGTTGATATGGCTGATGTGGAGGTGAATATTACAACTCAATAATTATTAGGGACCATAGTGGGATTAGCCCTGTGAGATTTAACCAGCTCAACGTCTATGTGCTTTTCTGCAATGTGGTGAAAATATAATGGGAAACACCATGAAATCAATTCATGGGAACGCTTGTTAACCAAGGGTTTTCTGCTCTTGGACATTAGAAAGGTATCCTCTCTCAAAAAAAATCTTGAGATTGGGGATTAGGTCCCCCAAACACTTTTGAAGCTATCACTTGGGGTGACTACAGATCTTTGCTGCTCCTGTATCATCCCCACTGCCACTCAGCACACTGGCACCATGATGCAAAGTATTAATTTACTTCCTATTTGCTTCTCCCTACTCCCAAAGAATGAGATTGACGTAGGACTCAAGCTAAGCACCACATGGTTGCCTGGCAAAGTCAGAACTGTTAGGATTGATAACCCCCCAAAATGGAAGGTCAGTAGAGCCAGAAGCCATGCAGAAGAAAGGAAGCCCAAGCAGAACAGGAGAAGGGGCAGAACCTGTCTCTCTCATTGGAAGGAGGATTGAAATACTTTCTTAAAGAGACAAGATACTACTCTTTGTCTATCAGACTGGTGTATAAAGATTGCTCACAGTGAGGTTGGTAAGGCCGAGGGATATGGACACTCTCATTCACTACTGGTAGAAATAAATTAATAGCCTTTTCGGAAGGTAATTTGGGAATATGTGTGAGAAGAGTATGGTATAAGTCAGTGGTTCTCAAACTTTTGCATGCATCAGAATCACATGGAGGCTCATTAAAACACAAATTGCTGAGCACCACCCCCAGAGTTTCTGATATTGTGATATGGGGTAGAGTCTGGGAATTTGCATTTCTAACAAGTTCCCAGAAGATGCTGATGATGCTGGTCCAGGGAGTACATTTTGAGAAGCACTGGTGTAAGTGGTTAGGAGCTTAGCTCTGATGTTTATCAGCTGTGTGACTCATACAAGTTACTTAACCTCTCTGTCTCACCTGTTTTTCATTAATTAGAAATGGGGACAATAATAATACCCACCTCATACAGTTGTTGTGAGAATTAAATGAGTTAATATATGCGAAGTGTATATAGCAATGCTCACTACATGTTAGCTCAATAAATGTTGTCATAATTTAAAATACTCATTCCTTTTGACTTGACAGTTCCATGTGTAAGTATACATCTTAAGAGAAATAGTTACAACTTAGATGAAATAAATTCATTGAAAAATACAACTTAAAACTGACTCAAGAAGAAATAGAAAATCTGCACAGCTCTATATCCTTTAAAGTAATCAAACTTGGGATTTAGCTGGTGGTCCAATGGTTAAGACTTTGCCTTCCAATGCAGGGGGTGCGTTGTTTGATCTCTGGTCAGGGAGGTAAAGATCCCACATGCCTCACGGCCAAAAAACCAAAACATAAAACAGAAGCAATATTGTAACAAATTCAATAAAGACTTTCAAAAAATGATCCACATAAAAAAAATCTTAAAAAAAAAAGTAATCAAATTTATACTTAAAATTCTTCTCATAAAGAAAATTCCAGGCCTCAGGCCTCACTGATTTCTTCTACCAAATATTTAAGGAAGAAATAATACAAATATTGTACAAAGTCTTTCAGATAACAGAGGAAGAGAGAACATTTCCTAAATAATTTTATGAGTCCTGCATAACCCTGATACCAAACCTGACAAAGACATCACAAGAAAATTATAGACCACTATCTTTCATAAATATAGATACCAAAATTCTTAACAAAATATTAGCAAATAAAACCCAGCAAATTATAAAAATGATAATACATCATGAACAAAATCTATAATAGTTTCCTATGATTGCTATAACAAATTATCACAAACTCAGTGGCTTAAAACAACAAGAATTTATTCTCTCTCAGTTCTGGAGGCCAGAAGTCTGAATTAAGATGTCAGCAAGGTCACATCCCCTCCAGATGCTCTAGAGGAAATTTTATTCCTTTCTTCTTCTAGTTTCTGGTGGCTGACAGCATTCCTTAGCTTGTGGCTGCATCACTCCAATCTCTGCCCTCATCTTCACATTGCCTTCTCTTCTGTGTGTATCCCAGAAGTGCAAGGTGGTTTTAACATCAAAAATCAATCAATGTAGGCCCCAATGTACACACCTTGTATAATTCCCTCACTTGAGCAGGACTTGTGAATATGATGGAATAATCACATCTGTGATTACATTATATAAAACTCCATTCCTGATAGCCTTGAATAAGCCAACTACCATGTTGTTGAGAGGGCAAGATGGCAAGGTACAGTGGGCAGCCTCTAATAGCCCTCCACTCACTGCAAGCAATTCTACAACAACAGGAGCGGAATTATACCAACAATTAATGATCTTGGAAGAGGACCCCAAGCCTTAGACAAGACTGAAGTTCCAATTACTGCCTTGAGATCTGGTGAGACCCTGAACAGAGGATCCAGTCAACCCACATGACCACACTCTTGACCCACAGAAACTGTGAGATAATGAATTTGTGTTGCTTAAAGCCAAAACAACAACAACAACAATAACAAAAAACAATGTTACTCATTACATTAACAACACAAAGGGAATAAATCATATAATCATCTCATATACAGAAAAGTCATTTAACAAAATTCAGCACCTGTTCATGATTAAACTTGTCAAAATAGGAACAGAAGGAACCTTCTTCTATTTGATAAAGGGCAACTATGAAAAATTGTATCTAACACCTTTATCTAATACTTTCTCTCCAAGATTGAGAACGTTGTGAGGTATTCACTCACACCAGTTTTATTCAACATTGTATTGGAAGTGCTAATCCATGCATTTAGGCAAGAAAAAGAAATGAGAGTTAATCAGATTAGAAAGGAAGATGTTCAACTCTCTTATTCACAGATGACATGATTGTATATGTAGAAAATCTAAAGGAATCCTCCCCACCCCCTGCCCCAAACAAAAACTACTAGAACAGTGAATTTGGCAAGGTTGCAAAATATAAAGGCAATATGCAAAAACCAACTGTATTTCTATATACTGGCAATGAATAATTAGAAAATGAAAAATTTAAGGTGCTATCTATACTAGCAAAAAAAAATTTAACAGAGATGTTCAGATTCTACACTGAAATTTGCAAAACATTGCTAAGAAATGTTAAGAAGAAAAAAAGACCTAAATAAGTGTAAAGGTATATCATGTTCATGGGCCAGAAGACTCAAGACACTGACTCATCCCAAATTGATTTATAGATTCAGTGCAATTACAATTAAACCCAGCAGGTTTTGTAGAAATTGACAAGCTAATTCTAAAATGTATATGGAAATGTATAGAATCTAGAGTAGCCAAAACAATCTTGCAAATAAGAACAAAGTTATAAGGTTTCTGCTACCTCATTTCAAGATTTATTATAAAACTCTAGGAATTAAGATAGTGTGGTATTGGCTAGGACAGACAATAGTTAAATGGAACAGAATGAGGAGTCCAGAAATAGATCCATATATGCACAGTCAATTGATTTTTTTGACTAAGACACAAATGCAGTTCAGTGAGGGCAAGAAATTTCTTTTTATCAGATGGTACCTGAATAACCAGATATTTTATTAAAAAAAAAAAGATCCTTGACCTCTACCTCACATCTTACACAAAAATTATTTTGAGATGGATCACAGACCTAAAAATAAAAGCTAAAACTAAAATCTATTAGAAGAAAATAAAGGTGACTATCTTCACACCTTGGGGTAATCAAGGGTTTCTTAGGATATATATATATACACACACTAAAAATGGAAAAATTGGAGCTCATCAAAATTAAAAATTAAAACAAAAAGTATTTGTGATGCATATATCTGACAATGGATTTATATTCAGACTATATAAAGAAGGCATAAAACAACTTAAAAGTGGAAAGAAGTCTTAGACACTACACAAAAAGAAGATGATACTAATGATCTTTCATGTATTAATAAGCACATGAAAAAATGTTCAACATCATTGGTTAGCTTGGAAATGCAAATGAAAGCCATAGTGAGATACCATTGCATATATATTAGAATTGCTAAAATTTTTTAAAAGATTGACAATATTTTAAATATATGTTAATTGAAGTATAGTTTATTTACAATGTTGTATTAATTATTGCTGTACAGCAAAGTGATTCAGTTATACATATATAATATATATGCATTCTTTTTTCTATATTCTTTTCCATTATGGTTTATCATAGGATATTGAATATAGTTCTCGTTCTATAGAGTAGGACCTTGTTGTTTATCCATTCTGTATATAAAAGCTTATATCTGCTAACACCAACATCCCACTCCACTCCTCCCCCAACCCCCATCCCCCTTGGCAACCACCAGTCTATTCTCTATGTCCGTGTTTCTGTTTCATAGATAGGTTCATTTGTGTCATATTTTAGATTCCACATATAAGTGATATCACATAGTATTTGTCTTTCTCTTTCTGACTTACTTCACTTAGTATGATAATCTCTAGGTCCATCCATGTTGCTGCAAATGGCATCATTTCTTTTTTTTAATGACTGACTAGTAGTAGTCCATTGCATATATGTACCACATCTTCTCTATCCATTCATCTGTCAATGGACATTTTTATGTTGTTTCCATGTCTCGGCTATTGTGAACAGTACTGTTATGAACATAGGAGTGCATGTATCTTTTTGAATTATAGTTTTGTCTGGATATACTCCCAGGAGTGGGATTGCTGGATCATATGGTAGCTCTATTTTTAGTTTTTCAGTAATTCTTTGGTAATTTTGGTAATTTTTTGGTAATTTAGTTTTATGGTAATTCTATTTTTAGTTTTCTGAGAAACCTCCATACTGTTCTCCATAGTAGCTGCGCCAACTTACATTCCCACCAACAGTATAAGAGGGTTCCCTTTCCTCCACACCCTCTCCAGCATTTGTTAGTTGTAGACTTTTTAATGATGGCCATTCTGACTGGTGTGAGGTGGTACCTCATTGTAGTTCTGATTTGCATTTCTCTAATAATTAGTGATATTGAGCATCTTTTCATGTGCATATCGGCCATCTGTATGTCTTCTTTGGAGAAATGTCTATTTAGGTCTTCTGCCCATTTTTTTTAAGCTAGTTAAGATTTATTTAAGCATTTCATGAGTAAAACAAATCAAATTTAGTCATACCTTGAGAAGAGGGCATGGTATTTGTTTTTGTTTTTTAAAATTTTTATTGGAGTATAGTTTATTTATAATGTTGTGTTAGTTTCAGGTGCACAGCAAAGTGAATCAGTTATACATATACATATATCCACTTTTTAAGATTCTTTTCCCATATAGGCCATTACGGAATATTGAGTAGACTTCCCTGTGCTATACAGTAGGTCCTTATTAGTTATTTGTTTTATTTATAGTAGTGTGTATATGTCAATCCCAATCTCCCAATTTATCCCTCCTCCCCTTACCCCCTGGTAACCATAAGTTTGTTTTCTACATCTGTAACTCTATTTCTGTTTTGTAGATGAGTTCGTTTGTACACTTTTTTTAGATTCCACATATAACTGGTATCATATATTTGTCTTTCTCTGTCTGACTTATTCACTCAGTATGACACTCTGTAGGTCCATCCATGTTGCTGCAAATGGCATTATTTCGTTCTTTTTTATGGCTGAGTAATATTCCATTGTATATATGTACCACATCTTCTTTATCCTTCTTCTGTTGATGGACATTTAGGTTGCTTCCATGTCCTGGCTATGGTAAATAGTGCTGCAGTGATCATTGGGGTGCATGTATCTTTTCGAATTATGGTTTTCTCCAGATATATGTCCAGGAGTGGGATTGCTGGATCATATGGTAGCTCTATTTTTAGTTTTTTAAGGAACCTCCATACTGTTCTCCATAGTGGCTATACCGATTTACATTCCCCCCAACAGTGTAGGAGGGTTCCCTTTCCTCTACACCCTCTCCAGCATTTACTGTTGTAGAATTTTTGTTGATGGCCATTTTGACCAGTGTGATATCATATCTCATTGTAGTTTTAATTTGCATTTCTCTGATAATTAGCACTGTTGAGCATCTTTTCACATGCCTATTGGACATCTGTAAGTCTTCTTTGGAGAAATGTCTATTTAGGACTTCTGTCCATTTTTTGATAGGGTTGTTTGTCTTTTTGTTGTTGAGTTGTATGAACTGTTTGTATATTTTGGAAATTAATCCCTGTTGGTCTCATCATTTGCAAATATTTTCTCCCATTCTATATAGGTTGTCTTTTCATTTTGTTTATGGTTTCCTTTGCTGTGTAAAAGCGTGTAAGTTTGATTAGGTCCCATTTGTTTATTTTTGTTCTAATTTTATTGACTTGGGAGGCTGACCTAAGAGAACATTGGTACGATTTATGAAAAGATTGACAATATTAAATGTTACTGAAAATGTAAAGCAACTGGAATTCTCATGCACTACTCACAGAGTAGAAAATGATACAAAATTAGAAGACTCTTCGTCAGTTTCTTTTAAAGAGAAAACCTATCCTATGACCTAACAATTCCATTTCTAAGTATACCCATGAGAAATGAAAATGTATGTCCACAACAAAACTTCTACAAAAATATGAGTAGCTTTACTCATAATAACCACAAAGAGAAAACTACCCAAATGTCCATCAACAGACAAATTACTAAATAAATTATGGTATATTTATACAGTGGAATATTATTCAGCAATAAAAAGAAACAAATTAGTGATATATCAAATATGGGTGATTCTTAAAAACATTATTTAGTGTCAAAGAATCCAGACACAAAAGAGTACAAACTGTATGATTCCATTTAAATGAAATTCTAAAAAGACAAAACTAATACTTGTTGATAGAACAGTGGTTGCCTCTGTGAGTGTGGGGTATTGACTGGAAAGGAGAATGAGGGAATTTTCTGTAGTGATGGAAATGTTCTGTTTCTTGATTTGGGTTTTGTTACATAGATACATACAGTTCTCAAAGTTCGTTGAACTATACACTTAAGATCTCTGCATTTTACTGCTTACAAATTATGCCAGTAGAGATTTAATCATGCATTTTCAACGCAGATATGGCACCTACAGCTGAATTCAGTCAAATCTTGAACATCTTGTTTATAATTTAAGATCTATAGGTTTCAATTAATTTAGGTTGATCTTGCAACCAAAAGAAAAAGCTTGGTACATGACAGCATTTTCTTGGAGGACCAGATCTTTCAAAGGTGGGTGACCAGGACCAACCAATGCATGTAAGAAAATGAATGCAGAGGACAAGACCAGAGGAAGACAAAAGTCTGAAATGTTTTTTTAAAATTTATTTATCTTACGTAGATTTTAATTTATAATATGTAATTAAGTTATAGAAATACAGTAACAAGTACACAGGCATAAATTGGTTCTGAAACAAGCATGACTTTCAGAGAGTATTCTGTACTTCCTTGGTCTGAGTTACGTGCCCTTCTCTATATTTATTTATTATTGTTGGTTCCGTCGGGTCTTGTGGCACACGGGATCTTTTGTGGTGGTGCGTGGGCTCCAGAGCGCATGGGCTGTGTAGTTGCGGCACATGGGCTCAGTTGCCCTGCAGCATGTGGGATCTTAGCTCCCCAACCAGGGATTGAACCTGCATCCCCTGCCTTGGAAGGCGGATTCTTAACCACTGGGGAAGTCCCCGAAGTGTTTAAGGTGCGTCTTCTTCCTCCTCAGTATGCCTTCCAACATGCTTTCTGTGTGTTGGACCTACCCAGTCCATCTTCCCCACCACCGCAAGAGATATCTTTTTTTTTTTTTAACATCTTTATTGGAGTATAATTGCTTTACAATGGTGTGTTAGTTTCTGCTTTATAACAAAGTGAATCAGTTATACATATACATACGTTCCCATATCTCTTCCCTCTTGCGTCTCCCTCCCTCCCACCCTCCCTATCACACCCCTCCAGGTGGTCACAAAGCACCGAGCTGATATCCTTGTGCTATGTGGCTGCTTCCCACTAGCTATCTACCTTACGTTTGGTAGTGTATATATGTCCATGCCTCTCTCTCGCTTTGTCACAGCTCACCCTTCCCCCCCCATCCTCAAGTCCGTTCTCCAGTAGGTCTGTATCTTTATTCCTGTCTTACCCCTAGGTTCTTCATGACATTTTTTTCCTTAAATTCCATATATATTTGTTAGCATACGGTATTTGTCTTTCTCTTTCTGACTTACTTCACTCTGTATGACAGACTCTAGGTCTATCCACCTCATTACAAATAGCTCAATTTCATTTCTTTTTATGGCTGAGTAATATTCCATTGTATATATGTGCTACATCTTCTTTATCCATTCATCCGATGATGGACACTTAGGTTGTTTCCATCTCCGGGCTATTGTAGATAGAACTGCAATGAACATTTTGGTACATGACTCTTTTTGAATTATGGTTTTCTCAGGGTATATGCCCAGTAGTGGGATTGCTGGGTCATATGGTAGTTCTATTTGTAGTTTTTTAAGGAACCTCCATACTGTTCTCCATAGTGGCTGTACCAATTCACATTCCCACCAGCAGTGCAAGAGGGTTCCCTTTTCTCCACACCCTCTCCAGCATTTATTGTTTGTAGATTTTTTGATGATGGCCATTCTGACTGGTGTGAGATGATATCTCATTGTAGTTTTGATTTGCATTTCCCTAATGATTAATGATGTTGAGCATTCTTTCATGTGTTTGTTGGCAGTTTGTATATCTTCTTTGGAGAAATGTCTATTTAGGTCTTCTGCCCATTTTTGGATTGGGTTGTTGGTTTTTTGTTATTGAGCTGCATGAGCTGCTTGTAAATTTTGGAAATTAATCCTTTGTCAGTTGATTCATTTGCAAATATTTTCTCCCATTCTGAGGGTTGTCTTTTGGTCTTGTTTATGGTTTCCTTTGCTGTGCAAAAGCTTTTAAGTTTCATTAGGTCCCATTTGCTTATTTTTGTTTTTATTTCCATTTCTCTAGGAGGTGGGTCAAAAAGGATCTTGCTGTGATTTATGTCATAGAGTGTTCAGCCTATGTTTTCCTCTAAGATTTGATAGTTTCTGGCCTGACATTTAGGTCTTTAATCCATTTTGAGCTTATTTTTGTGTATGGTGTTAGGGAGTGATCTAATCTCATACTTTTACATGTACCTGTCCAGTTTTCCCAGCACCACTTATTGAATAGGCTGTCCTTTCTCCACTGTACATTCCTGCCTCCTTTATCAAAGATAAGGTGACCATATGTGCATGGGTTTATCTCTGGGCTTTCTATCCTGTTCCATTGATCTTTCTGTTTTTGTGCCAGTACCATACTGTCTTGATTACTGTAGCTTTGTAGTATAGTCTGAAGTCAGGGAGCCTGATTCCTCCAGCTCCGTTTTTCTTTCTCAAGATTGCTTTGGCTATTTGGGGTCTTTTGTGTTTCCATACAAATTGTGAAATTTTTTGTTCTAGTTCTGTGAAAAATGCCAGTGGTAGTTTGATAGGGATTGCATTGAATCTGTAGATTGCTTTGGGTAGTAGAGTCATTTTCACAATGTTGATTCTTCCAATCCAAGAACATGGTATATCTCTCCATCTATTTGTATCATCTTTAATTTCTTTCATCAGTGTCTTATAATTTTCTGCATACAGGTCTTTTGTCTCCTTAGGTAGGTTTATTCCTAGATATTTTATTCTTTTTGTTGCACTGGTAAATGGGAGTGTTTTCTTGATTTCATTTTCAGATTTTTCATCATTAGTGTATAGGAAGGCAAGAGATTTCTGTGCATTAATTTTGTATCCTGCTACTTTACCAAATTCATTGATTAGCCCTAGTAGTTTTCTGGTAGCATCTTTAGGACTCTCTATGTATAGTATCATGTCATCTGCAAACAGTGACAGGTTTACTTCTTCTTTTCCGATTTGGATTCCTTTTATTTCCTTTTCTTCTCTGAATGCTGTGGCTAAAACTTCCAAAACTATATTGAATAAGAGTGGTGAGAGTGGGCAACCTTGTCTTGTTCCTGATCTTAGTGGGAATGCTTTCAATTTTTCACCATTGAGGACAGTGTTGGCTGTGGGTTTGTCATATATGGCCTTTATTATGTTGATGAAAGTTCCCTCTATACCTACTTTCTGCAGGGTTTTTATCATAAATGGGTGTTGAATTTTGTCAAAAGCTTTCTCTGCATCTATTGAGATGACCATACGGTTTTTCTCCTTCAATTTGTTAATATGGTTTATCACATCGATTGATTTGCATATATTGAAGAATCCTTGCATTCCTGGAATAAACCCCACTTGATCATGGTGTATGATCCTTTTAATGTGCTGTTGGATTCTGTTTGCTAGTATTTTGTTGATGATTTTTGCATCTATGCTCATCAGTGATATTGGCCTGTAGTTTTCTTTCTTTGTGACATCCTTGTCTGGTTTTGGTATCAAGGTGATGGTGGCCTCGTAGAATGAATTTGGGAGTGTTCCTCCCTCTGCTATATTTTGGAAGAGTTTGAGAAGGATAGGTGTTAGCTCTTCTCTAAATGTTTGATAGAATTCGCCTGTGAAGCCATCTGGTCCTGGGCTTTTGTCTGTTGGAAGATTTTTAATCACAGTTTCAATTTCAGTGCTTGTGATTGGTCTGTTCATATTTTCTCTTTCTTCCTTTTTCAGTCTTGACAGGTTGTGCATTTCTAAGAATTTGTCCATTTCTTCCAGGTTGTCCATTTTATTGGCATAAAGGTGCTTGTAGTAATCTCTCATGATCTTTTGTATTTCTGCAGTGTCAGTTGTTACTACTTCTTTTTCATTTCTAATTCTATTGATTTGAGTCTTCTCCCTTTTTTTCTTGATGAGTCTGGCTAATGGTTTATCAATTTTGTTTATCTTCTCAAAGAACCAGCTTTTAGTTTTATTGATCTTTGCTATTGTTTCCTTCATTTCTTTTTCATTTATTTCTGATCTGAATTTTATGATCTCTTTCCTTCTGCTAACTTCAGGGTTTTTTTGTTCTTCTTTCTCTAATTGCTTTAGGTGCAAGGTTAGGTTGTTTATTTGAGATGTTTCCTGTTTCTTAAGGTAGGCTTGTATTGCTATAAACTTCCCTCTTAGAACTGCTTTTGCTGCATCCCATAGGTTTTGGGTCGTCGTGTCTCCATTGTCATTTGTTTCTAGGTATTTTTTAATTTCCTCTTTGATTTCTTCATTGATCACTTTGTTATTAAGTAGTGTATTGTTTAGCCTCCATGTGTTTGTATTTTTTACAGATCTTTTCCTGTAACTGATATCTAGTCTTATGGCGTTGTGGTCGGAAAAGATACTTGATACAATTTCAATTTTCTTAAATTTACCAAGGCTTGATTTGTGACCCAAGATATGATCTATCCTGGAGAATGTTCCATGAGCACTTGAGAAAAATGTGTACTCTGTTGTTTTTGGATGGAGTGTCCTATAAATGTCAAGGAAGTCCATCTCGTTTAATGTATCATTTAAAGCTTGTGTTTCCTTATTTATTTTCATTTTGGATGATCTGTCCATGGGTGAAAGTGGGGTGTTAAAGTCCCCTACTAAGAATGTGTTACTGTCGATTTCCCCTTTTATGGATGTTAGTATTTGCCTTATGTATTGAGGTACTCCTATGTTGGGTGCATAAATATTTACAATTGTTATATCTTCTTCTTGAATCAATCCCTTGATCATTATGTAGTGTCCTTTTTTGTCTCTTCTAATAGTCTTTATTTTAAAGTCTATTTTGTCTGATATGAGAATTGCTACTCCAGCTTTCTTTTGGTTTCCTTTTGCATGGAATATCTTTTTCCATCCCCTTACTTTCAGTCTGTATGTGTCTCTAGGTCTGAAGTGGGTCTCTTGTAGACAGCATATATATGGGTCTTGTTTTTGTATCCATTCAGCCAATCTGTGTCTTTTGGTGGAAGCATTTAGTCCATTTACATTTAAGGTAATTATCAATATGTATGTTCCTATTCCCTATTTCTAAATTGTTTTGGGTTCGTTATTGTAGGTCTTTTCCTTCTCTTGTGTTTCTTACCTAGAGAAGTTCCTTTAGCATTTGTTGTAAAGCTGGTTTGGTGGTGCTGAACTCTCTCTGCTTTTGCTCGTCTGTAAAGGTTTTAATTTCTCCATCAAATCTGAATGAGATCCTTACTGGGTAGAATAATCTTGGTTTTGCAGGTTTTTTTCCTTCATCACTTTCAGTATGTCCTGCCACTCCCTTCTGGCTTGCAGAGTTTCTGCTGAGAGATCAGCTGTTAACCTTATGGGGATTCCCTGTGTGTTATTGGTTGTTTTTCCCTTGCTGCTTTTAATATGCTTTCTTTGTATTTAATTTTTGACACTTTGATTAATATGTGTCTTGGCGTATTTCTCCTTGGATTTATCCTGTATGGGACTCTCTGTGCTTCCTGGACTTGATTAACTATTTCTTTTCCCATATTAGGGAAGTTTTCTAGTATAATCTCTTCAAATATTTTCTCAGTCCTTTCTTTTTCTCTTCTTCTTCTGGAACCCCTATGATTCGAATGTTGGTGCGTTTAATGTTGTTCCAGAGGTCTCTGAGACTGTCCTCAGTTCTTTTCATTCTTTTTTCTTTATTATGCTGTGCAGTAGTTATTTCCACTATTTTATCTTCCAGGTCATTTATCCGTTCTTCTGCCTCAGTTATTCTGCTATTGATCCCATCTAGAGTATTTTTCATTTCATTTATTGTGTTGTTTATCATTGCTTGTTTCCTCTTTAGTTCTTCTAGGTCCTTGTTAAATATTTCTTGCATTTTGTCTATTCTGTTTCCAAGATTTTGGATCATCTAAAGATTTACTATCATTATTCTGAATTGTTTTTCAGTTAGACTGCCTATTTCCTCTTCATTTGTTAGGTCTGGTGCGTTTTTATCTTGCTCCTTCATCTGCTGTGTGTTTTTCTGTCTTCTCATTTTGCTAATCTTACTGTGTTTGGGGTCTCCTTTTTGCAGGCTGCAGGTTCGTAGTTCCAGTTGTTTTTGATGTCTGTCCCCAGTGGCTAAGGTTGGTTCAGTGGGTTGTGTAGGCTTTCTGGTGGAGGGGACTAGTGCCTGTGTTCTGGTCGATGAGGCTGGATCTTGTCTTTCTGGTGGGCAGGTCCACGTCTGGTGGTGTGTTTTGGGGTGTCTGTGGACTTATTATGATTTTAGGCAGCCTCTCTGCTAATGGGTGAGGTTGTGTTCCTGTCTTGCTAGTTGTTTGGCATAGGCTGTCCAGCACTGTAGCTTGCTGGTCGTTGAGTGAAGCTGGGTGCTGGTGTTGAGATGGAGATCGCTGGGAGATTTTCACCATTTGATACTATGTGGAGCTGGGAGGTCTCTTGTGGACCAGTGTCCTGAAGTTGGCTCTCCCACCTCAGAGGCACAGCACTGACTCCTGGCTGTAGCACCAAGAGCCTTTCATCCACACAGCTCAGAATAAATGGGAGAAAAAGTAGAGAGAAAGAATTAGTAGAAGTAGGAATAAAGAAAGAAAGAAAGAAAGGTAAGGAAGGAAGGAAGGAAGAAAGAAAGAAAGAAGAAAAGAAGGAAAGAAAGAAAGGGAGGGAGGGAGGGACGGAGGGATGGTGGGAGGAAGGAAGGAAGGAAGAAAGGAGGGAAGGAAGGAAAAAAGAAAGAAAGGAGGACGATAAAGTAAAATAAAATATAATAAAGTTATTAAATTAAAAAAGTTATTAAGAAAAAATTAAAACAAAAACGGACAGATAGAACCTTAGGACAAATGGTGGAAGCAATGCTATACAGACAAAATCTCACACAGAAGCATACACATACACACTCACAAAAAGAGGAAAAGGGGAAAAAATCATGAATCTTGCTCTCAAAGTCCACCTCCTTAATTTGGGATGATTAGTTGTCTATTCATGTAGTCCACAGATGCAGGGTACATCAAGTTGATTGTTGAGCTTTAATCCGCTGCTTCTGAGGCTGCTGGGAAAGATTTCCCTTTCTCTTCTTTGTTCTCACAGCTCCCAGGGGCTCAGCTTTGGATTTGGCCCCGCCTCTGCGTGTAGGTCACTGGAGGGCGTCTGTTCTTCACTCAGACAGGACGGGGTTAAAGGAGTCGCTGATGCGGGGGCTCTGGCTCACTCAGGCTGGGGGGAGGGAGGGGCGCGGAGTACGGGGCGAGCCTGCGGTGGCAGAGGCCGGTGTGACGTTGCACCAGCCTGAGGCCCGCCGTGCGTTCTCCCGGGTAAGTTGTCTCTGGATCCCGGGAACCTGGCAGTGGCGGGCTGCACAGGCTCCCCGGAAAAGGGGTGTGGATAGTGACCTGTGCTCGCATACAGGCCCCTTGGTGGTGGCAGCAGCAGCCTTAGCGTCTCCCGCCCGTCTCTTGGGTCCGCGGTTTTAGCCGCGGCTCAAGCCCGTCTCTGGGGTCCGCACTTCTAGCCGCGGCTCACACCCGTCTCTGGAGCTCCTTTAAGCAGCGCTTTTAATCCCCTCTCCTCGTGCACCAGGAAACAAAGAGGGAAGAAAAAGTCTCTTGCCTCTTCGACAGCTCCAGACCTTTTCCCGGACTCCCTCCCGGCTAGCCGTGGTGCACTAACCCCTTCAGGCTGTGTTCTCGCAGCCAAACCCAGTCCTCTCCCTGCGCTCCAACCAAAGCCCGAGCCTCAGCTCGCAGCCCCGCCTGCCCTGGCGGGCGAGCAGACAAGCCTGTCGGAGTGCCGGTCGGCACCGATCCTCCGTGCGGGAATCCCTCCGCTTTGCCCCCCCACACCCGTTGCTGTGCTCTCCTCCGCGGCCCGAAGCCCCCCTCTCAGTCACCCGCAGTCTCCGCCCGCGAAGGGGCTTCCTAGTGTGTGGAAACCTTTCCTCCTTCAAAGCTCCCTCCCACTGGTGCAGGTCCCATCCCTATTCTTTTGTCTCTGTTTTTTCTTTTTTTTTCTTTTGCCCTACCCAGGTACCTGGGGAGTTTCTTGCCTTTTGGGAGGTCTGAGGTCTTCTGCCAGCATTCAGTAGGTGTTCTGTAGGAGTTGTTCCACGTGTAGATGTATTTCTGGTGTATCTGTGGGGAGGAAGGTGATCTCCGCGTCCTACTCTTCCGCCAACTTCCCCTCCGCCCAAAGAGAGATCTTTTAAGAGCAATTTCGTTGCTCAAAATTTCTACCTCCTACAAAACACTAGAGCACAGTTTAGCTAAGTTCTTTGCCACTTTGTAACAAGGATTGCCTTTTCTCCAGTTTCCAATGACCTGTTTCTCATTTTCATCTGAGAGCTCAGCAGAATGTCATTTAATGTCCATGTTTCTACCAACTTTCTGTTCATGATTATTTATGTTCTTTATCCTAAGAAGATGGAAGTTTTCTCTCCAGCTGTCTTTTCTTTCTGAATTGCCTTCTTTTGTTGCTTTTTTTTGTTTGTTTTTTTTTGCGGTATGCGGGCCTCTCACTGCTGTGGCCCCTCTCCCGTTGCGGAGCACAGGCTCCGGACGTGCAGGCCCAGCAGCCATGGCTCATGGGCCCAGCCACTCCGCGGCACGTGGAATCCTCCCAGACCGGGGCACGAATCCATGTCCCCTGCATCGGCAGGCAGACTCCCAACCACTGCACCACCAGGGAAGCCCCCTGAATTGCCTTTAACACTTTATATTTCTAGCATGCACATCTTTCAGCTTCTACCCACTACCCAGTTCCCAGGCCCCTTCTACATTTTTAGGTGTTTGTTACTGCAGCACCCTACTTCTTAGTCCAAAATATGTATTAATACAAAATATGTATTAGTCTGTTCCTATAACAAAATACCATAGACTAGATGGCTTAAATATCAGAAATTTGTTTTCTCACAGTTCTGGAGGCTGTGAAGTCCAAGATCAGTCTGGCAGGGTTCAGTTTCTGGTGAAAACTGTCTTCCTGGCTTGCAGATGCCACCTTCTTGCTGTGTCCTCACATGGTGGGGAGGGGTGGGGTTGGGGGGAGAGAGAGGGAGAGAGAGGAGGGAAGAAAAAGAAGGGGAGAAAGAGTAGGGAGAAGGGAGTGGGGAGAACAAAGGGAGAGCATGAGCGCATTCTCTTGTGTCTCCTCTTACTGGGACACTAATGTTATTGGATCAGGGCCCTACCCTTGTGACCTCAAACATGGACCTCATGCTTATGTCCATAAACATCCCATCTCCAAAATAGCCACACTGGGGATAAGGCCTTCAACATAAGAATTGGGGGGAAGACACAAACATCTAGTCCTTAATAGCATCTTTGTGTGGCAAAAATCCAGCAGTACTTTGCACAAGTCTGAAGAGCAGAAAGTGTGAAAAATCAGGAGGAATGTGCTAAATATATATTAATGTTTTAAGTCAGTATTTTCATTTCTTTCCCCTATATTCTCTCATTTAGATCAAATGAACAAATTTTCCTGTTATGTTTGTGTGTTGCTTGTCCAAGCTGGCTTTCCACTGCCTGCTAGATAAATGCTATGCGAGGCTTTAAGATGCCCTCCTCTAGGAGGACCAAAGGAAAGATGGCATCTAAAGAAGAGGGCAAGTCTGACTAACTTGGCCTAATCTTTTATTCAAATGCAGTTTGAATTGTTTGTTCCTCTGGGGTGATACTTTATTATGACTTTGCAGCCAAAAAATATAAGAAATGAACCTATTTTAAGAAAGTAATGCCCCAAGGGAACCCTATACACTAAATTGGTGCAGCCACTGAGGAAAACAGTATGGAGGTCCCTCAAAAAGCTAAAAAATAGAACTACCTTATGATCCAGCAATCCCACTCCTGTGTATATATCCAAAGAAAATAAAAATGCTAATTCAAAAAGATACATGCACCCCAATGTTCATAGCAGCATTATTTACAATAGTCAAGATATGGAAGCAACCTAAGTGTCCATCAACAGATGAATGGATAAAGAAGATGTGATATATATACACACACATATATATCCCATTATATATATATATATATATATATAAATATATATAAATAATGGGATACTACTACTTTCAGCCATAGAAAAAAATGAAATTTTGCCATTTGCAGCAAAATGGATAGGCTTGGAGGGTATTATGCTTAGTGAGACAAGTCAGACAGAGAAAGACAAATTATGTTATCACTTATATGTGGACTCTAAAAAAATACAACTAGTGAATATAACAAAAAAGGAAGAAACTGACTCACAGATATAGAGAACTAGTGGTTACTAATGGGGAGAGGACAGGGAAGGGGAGAGGACAGGGAAGTGGCGAGGGGCAAGACAGAGGTAGGAGATTAAGAGGTACAAACTACTCTGTATAAAATAAATAAGCTACAAGGATATATTGTACAACACAGGGAATATAGCCAATATTTTATAATAACTATATAAATAGAGTATAACCTTTAAAAATTATGAATCACTATGTGGTACATCTGAAACATATAATATTATACATCAACTATACCTCAACAATAAATAAGTAAATTTTTAAAAAGAAAAAAAATAAAGTAATGCCTATTTCTAGCATTTTCATTATTCATGGAACAAAAATATATTGGTTCATCCCTGTCCATATACAAATACAGCATATCAAGGAATTCTGTGCCAATGTACAAAACTGATGCTAATGACTCGCCATGTTAATCGTCTGCTCTGTGTTGGGCATCATGCCAGGTGCTAGGAGTGCAGGAGGAATAAAATCCAGACCCTTCACAAAGAATTTACAGTTGGCTAGGGAGACAGACCCATACTTTCAAGCTATTTTCCCAGGAGTGGTAAGGGGTTTGTGCAGTCGTCTGCTTTCTCTTACCCAGGTGGCTGCTTAGAAAGGCAGCTGTGGTCAAAGAGGTTTTCCAAGAGAAGCTCTACCCTGTAAGTATCACAGTATTAAATATACAATCTGTGTCAAGCAGTGAAGCATGTGGACATGTGCAATATCTATTTCAAATAGAAATGAAGTTTTGTGTTTATGTCACTTAAACATTCTTCAGTTCACTCCATGATGCCTTTAAACCACTGGAATAACCATAGAAGATTCATCAAGTAAGTTGTAAGAAGAGGCAGCCAGGTACCACAGAATGTCCTTATAAAAGGAGAAACTCCCATTGCCATTCTACCCACAAAATGCTGCCTATTTGTTTTTTCTAAAACACTCTAATTTTCTTTTTTTTTAAATTAATTAATTTTTGGCTGTGTTGGGTCTTCATTGCTGCACGTGGGCTTTCTCTAGTTGCGGCGAGCAGGGGCTACTCTTCATTGCGGTGTGTGGGCTTCTCATTGCTGTGGCTTCTCTTGTTGCGGAGCATGGGCTCTAGGCGCACGGGCTTCAGTAGTTCTGGCACACGGGCTTAGTTACTCCGTGGCATGTGGGATCTTCCTGGACCAGGGCTCGAACCCCTGTCCCCTGCATTGGCAGGCGGATTCTTAACCACTGCGCCACCAGGGAAGCCCCCCCCCCCCTTTTTTTAAAGGATATTTCCCCTAGAGATGTTTTAAAAAACTGTCATTTTGCTTCTGAGGTATTTGCAAGCCTTGCCTCTTTGGTTTTTTGATGTCATAAGCATCCTGAATAAAATGACATACTGCAGCTCACAGGGAGACTTTGCATCTCTGCAGGACAAGTGTAATCTGAAAAGCTTCGAGGCACACACATAAAAATTTAACATTAAAAGTTGTTGTAGCAAGAGTTTTTCCTATATTTAAAAAATTCACACTGAAACAAGTCAATTAAATTTTATTACAACCAAGAATATAAAATAAATGCAATGTAATTTATTTTTGTCTTAACAGTCATTTCAGGAAGGATGTCAGGACAACTCAAAAGCGGGAAACACTCGGCTCCAAAGCAGCAGCTCATCCTGCACCCCGCGGAGCAAGCCTCGCTGGAAGGCAGGGTGCAGGGGCGGGGGGCAGCTGGCTCTGAGTGCACACCTCGCAGCAGTGTGTGGAAAGCACACACAGTCATGTCTATAATCGTATAAAGAGGGACGCGTGCAGAAAATGACTGAAAAAAGAGACGACGACAGGTACACTTCACAAATAGGAATTATGGGAAATACAAACTAGGCAGTTTAGAGAGGATATACTACATAACATATATAAAAAGTACTTTAAATTGTTAAAAAGGACATCTTCAGTCCAGATTTTGTGTAATACTTTTAGTGTCTACACAGACAAATCTTTAAAAAAATTAAATAGTATTAATTTACTAAATATTTAAGAGATAACAGTGCATTAAGGATTTTTTTTTCATATAATACATACATATCACTCCTTTGCAGTGATAGCACAGAAGAGTAAGTATGGCCTTAGGTACAACACATTTTAAAAAAATCCTAAAACAATGAACTTTGCTTTATGATATTTGTGACTATTCTTGAAGATTAAGGAAACCTAAACAGCTATGTTTTATATAAAATATTATTTATACTTGAATCCTTCAAGCCTCCTTTAGTCTAACTGCCATTTCACTGCCTTTCTCCATTCCCCAGAAAGATAACACCATAGAGGTTAGGATTCATAATTTTCATAGAATATTCCTTCATTGTATAGTTTCTGTTACATACAATTATTCAAAGCAGATTAAGCTGCAAGTCTTATTGTCCAACTATTTTTTCTTTTATCTTTAGCAGAGAAAACAGCATCCTTTTAGAGGCATACAACTAGCAGTTGCTTCATCAGGAATGAGGCAGTGAACACGTAAGCAAATGCCATCCCTTTCCATTCTTAAATGTAAATTGCATTTACAAGAGCAAAGAGTAGTGCAGAAGTTCAAAGTTCTAAGTACTAAAGTTTTAAAACCACACAGATATAAAAATATACATGTCCTTGGTTTTTGTATGTTACTGCATGATCTACTTCATCATAAGGATTGTTTCAGCCTCATAGTATCAGTCCTGCCACCAGGCTACCTTACCCTTGACTCAGCTGTCCTGAAACCCTAGAGTCCCTTTTCCCAAACACACAACTTACCAGAAAGCTAACTCGGAAACTGATTTGTACTGTGGAGTGCAGAAGACCTTCACTTTGCTTCCTTCCTTCCTTCCCATAACCTCCCCTGGTTTGGAAGTCCACCCTGCACTCTCAGGGACATTGATGGTAATAAATTTTTAAAGAGGAATGGGGTCATTTGGGGACCAAAAAGGTAAATTTTAACCTCAAAAAGCTTCACAGGTCTCCTTCGAGGTCCCCCAGTTTTAGGGCCCATAAGTATGTTAAAGGCTTTGTTCCCTTTACAAGGAAAAGGAAATTATGAACCAAAATTATTTCAAAGGGTAATGAGCACCAGTGGGCATCACCAACTCTCAGGCAAGAGCACAGGAGGAAAGGGCCAGTACCAGTGCAGTGACCAGAAACCCAGTCACACGTGTAATTGGCGTATCTGGCTAGATCCTGTGTGGAGAACACCGGGAGCAACTGAGAACATCCCCTCACGGTTTCTGTATCAGTTCTGCCACTAAAATTCACTACATACAAGGAAAGCAGGGTAGTCCCATGATCATATAAGCGCATATCACAAGGATTTATATCAAAGTTGCTTATAAAGTATTAAGGGGCATGATATTTTGGTTCATGCACATATTTGGGTTCGTCTTTTACTAAATGTAAGCTCTCCTTGAGGGCAGGAACAGAGCTTCTATTTTCACTGTAATTTCCTACAAACACTTAGTTGTGTTCTGCCTACAAGGGCCACCCAACTGTTGTTGAAAGGCTGCTGTGAACATTTCAAATATATATTAATGCCTGTGGTGATATTAATTGCTGGCTTTCTTGAAGGTAGACAAACATAGAAAACTCTCCATGACACTTGTTTATTACAGAGCAAAATTTGGAATAATAACTCTCTCCAAGTGGGTTTAGAAGTAAACGAATAGACCTTCACGTTCTAAGATGGTTTCATTTATGAGCCTGTCATCCCAGGAAAGCGTCCTGTCATGGAATCAATCATAAGCTCTTCAAGGACAGGAAGTAGGTCTTGCCCTTTGTGTCTCACCCCCCAGCATAATGCTGGGCACGAGGTAAGGGTGCAGTGAGCATCTGATGACAGTGAGGCTTCAGGTCACAGGACAGAACTTTACTTGGGTAGCTACGTTATGCAGAGGGCTACTAATTTCTCATTTGCAAAAATGGAAGGGGTAAATTACTATGGAGACAATCAGAAATTCCTTCCAGTGGAGCATGTCAACAGTTTCATCTTCAGTGTTGATGAGTGTCACTGTATAGTCTTTGTTATTAACAAGCATTATTATGCTGAGATCAGTAAGGTCCTTGCTGGCTACAGGATCACATCAATAGTGCAAAATGTATACTGGCTTCTGTCTAAAACTTATTTTACTTGTATATGGACCCAGAGTATCATAACCAGGTAGATAAGTTCACAAAGAAGAGTTAAAAAATGCATATAACTTGCATATACAATAATCAGCTATTTCTTCTAGCTCAAGAAAACATTAAAACGAGGCTGGTGCTGCTAGTAGCATTTAGAAGAACACAAGTTTCTTGCCCCTTACATTACAACGGGAGCTCTAAGTCTTTACATTTCCTTGTGACTCTGCTGAGCGTCCTCACGCTGGCTAAGAAAGAGCTCAGTCTCTAAGTCATAGATCATAGAAATGCAAATAGCACTTATCTAATAGGTCGTATACTATCTGCCCATAGTTTAGGCACAATTATTAAGTTTTCTCCTAGGGGCAAAAGAAAGCATTCAGTGCAATGAAAAGATTCTTGATAGAATTAAGTTTCAGTAATAACAGCAAAATTATGCATACATAATACATACTTTAAACATGAACAAAACCTAAATTTTTAACATGCTTTAAAAATAGTCACTCTATGTCTAATGCAAATACGAATGGAGAACACTGCTCTTTATTTTAAAAGCAGATTAATTTGCAGGCTTCTATTTGAGTACCCTTGATTATGTAAGAAAGTTACTCAAACTGACCCAGATGTGAAGAAACCAACAGTTCTTTAGAGAAGCCAACTTTATGTACAATACACACTAAAAGCTTTTCCTTCCCTTTGATCAACATTACTCCTTAAAGAAATCCTAGTGCAGTTAATATTCTCTTCAGTTTTCTGGTGTGGGTCACCAGAGGACTGTGTTTCATCAAAGCTCTTGAAACCCTTTTTAAAGTAGACGTAAGCTACATGAAGGTTAAAATTATAATTCTTAATTACTGGATACTATTCAGAATAAGATGATTCTGGGAACTAAGTTCCATATGAATGGTTATATAAAAATTACCACGTACTTTAGTTCTTCATAGCATAAAGCATAGTAACTGCAAAGATCTAGGCTGTTTTTGGTTGCAGGTTCCCTCTGTACCACCATTTGTCTTTTTATTAGACCTTCCCTGAAACTAGAGAAATAAAAACGTAATAGTAAAGTACTGTGGGACAGTAACAGTTCCCATTTAAGACTTCCATGAGCAAAAGAGTTATATTCTGTGAAAACAACATAGTGCTTTAAAAGGTGCATATTTACCTGTGTTGCTAGATCAGTTCATGAAGTACAAAACTATACACCACTGGAATTCTGTTTCTAAAACATTAAAATCCTAGTAAAAGAGCTTTGAAAAGATAAATCATAGAGATTGCTACAGCATGAGAAAGGTGCACCAGGAAATCCTCCCCCAAAATGCTGAAGGTGACAGAAGTTAAGTGCTGGGATTAGATCAGACGCTTTATCAGAGAAGTCACAATGGAACACATGCAGGGAAAGGGTGCTGGGGAAACCACAAAAATCTTCTTTAAGTCAATAAAGACATCAGTCAGTCCTGCAAAATGCTCAGTAAATAGTTTTCCTCCTAAGTGGATGAGTTTTAAACAGCATCAGAGTTTGCATTTTTGGTTCTCTTCAATGCAGACGTCATATTGCTGGAGTCTGTGCTCTGGCTGTAGCGGGTCAGTAGCGGTGGGCCTGGTGAGATGGGTGGTACTGTGCGCTCTGCTGAGATGAGGAGGAATAGCCTAGTGAGCTCTGGGACTGAGAGGATCCCTGAACACTGCTTTGGTAATTCAGGCGCGAACTGGAGTGCTAGGAGAAGGAAACAGGAAAAGGGAGTGACTGATGGAGGAAGGGAACAGCTCAAGATGCTAATCACAACAGGACGGAGAGATGAGCCATTCTCATCAGAGGCTCCCGGTTCTGACCCATCGTAGCGACAGTTAATTTAGTTTGTTAATACATTTTGCTGACTTGACATCACAGCCTGCCACCACTGTTCTGGCATGCACGAAAGTTGGCTGGATTTCTTTGGGAGATAAGCTACACTGGCAACGAAAGGTAGAGGGGAAACTTAGGCTAATTCTGATTAGTTTCTCTTTGCATAACTGAGATTTGCAAACAGGAATAATCAGTTTGGCATATTGAATCGGTGGTGTTCATAATGTATACTGATGTGCTGTTAGTTTTCTCATTATAAATAACAAAGTTGTTGTGATTAAGAAAAGAGTTTTCAGAGGGAGAGGCTAGAGTGGCTTCAGCAGCTTCACCTACATGACAGAGCCAGGCAAGGCTGGGTAGGGGTGGCAGCAATAAGTGCTTTTTATAAACTTCAGGTGACATTTATTTTTTTTTAATTAATTATTTATTTATTTGGCTGCACAGGGTCTTAGTTGCGGCACCCGGGATCTTTAGTTGTGGCATGAGGGATCTAGTTCCCTGACCAGGGATCGAACCCAGGCCCCCTGCATTGGGAGCGCGGAGTCTTAGCCACTGGACCACCAGAGAAGTCCTTCAGGTAACATTTAGAATTTTAAAAAATTTCATATGTGAAAATTCTCTCAAGAGAAGGCTGAGACAAATGTATTTCAGTTCAATGTATTTTTATTACCTTAAGTGAAACATTCATCTTCATAGTACCAAGGGCAAATATGAAAAAAATATGTAAAAGAAAAATTCACCTATAGAATAAGAACAGGGTGCCTGGTTAAATATAAGCATAGCTGGAACCAGTGTCTTTGGCTATGCCCAGAAGGCTGGTTCTTCCTGTGAGCGAAGTGGGAAAGATCATATGTAATAAAGCTATTACTTGGAGTTAAAAATGTAAATGACCTTGAGGTGGCACTGGCGGTTTGCGGAAGGACAAATAAGCAAGCGTGCCCCACTCAGCGCACAAGAGGCAGCCAAGCTGGACTTGCAACATCGGGTCCAAGATAACAGAGCAATAAGATAGTCTTGGTTAAAAATAATCTCGCTTAACTCCTTCCTGTGTTACACAACTCTGACGAGTTGTGTTGTTGTAAGAAGCCTTTCCAGATTCTAACTATGTTTTATTGTCAGTTTATTATGGGGAAAAAAAATGTCCTTTCCATTCACAAGGCCTACAGTTGCTGAGCTGGCTACGACTGCTTTCACTTTAGCTGATTAGACTCAGCATAGTAGCTCCTCCGTACTGGATAAAGAACAAATGTGTCCATAATATGAGAGTTGCAGACAGGTGCAATGGGACTCCCTCACCCCTCATGCTAGTCTTTCCAACTAACTAGCTGAGAAAGCTACCCATTTCACAGATATGCTGTTTTATTTTTAAGTAGACAGCTCAGTATGGACAAAGAAAAGCATTTGAAGAACTCCTGGATTTGAAAGGAATAAATACAATAGCTAAGTAATCTGTCCATGATCGACTATAATCAGGTTAATATAACACAATCAGAGACACAAAGATGAGCCAGTATATAGTAAAGGTTTGTTGCTCATATAATAAGAATAAACTAATGTTAGGGGGAAAACTGACTTTATAGTAAAATTCAAATATGTTCATGACTACTACCCAAATAGCAAGCTGTTTTTAGCAGATCAAACTGATGCCTTGATTACTTTAATTGGAACCAATGGAAGTGCTATTATATACTCCTCTGCTTGCAGGGAATCTTCCAAGATAAGTTCTCAAAGTAGTTGTGCTGAGATATTCAGAATGTAAAGCCAGTTAGACAGCTATTTATTATGTCTTTCTTGTTAATGTTTCTCTTGTTTCCAGTTCCTAATCAGTGAGTTTATGTCTTCCTTGCCCACGGTTTTGTTTTCTGTTATCTATCTCCTGTGTGCTTCTTCTCCACCAGTTCCCTGAGGGACTGTGGTTCTAAACCTTTTTTTTTTAAACCTTTAAATTCCTTTCCCTTCTTAGATCTTTTCTTACCTTGTTACTACCTTGAAAACTTTTTTTTCTCCCAAGAATCCCTACAGTTTTCACCAGTATTTTTACCTCTCTCTCCAAATACCAATCCTTAGACTTTTTTCCTTTAATTTCCTGAATTGGTAATACCTTTAATTTCCTGAATTGGTAATATAATTGTAGTTTTCTTTTAAATCTTAATAACAAAACATATTTTCTAGCCTCAAAATTATTTCTAGTGAGATTTAACAGTTATTCCTGAGAAGTCTCAATCTTAGTCCCTTTCTCTTCTATGTTTATGTGGCTACTTACTGATTATTTCCTCCCAGTGATGGCAGATCCTTCTGAAGTATGCTGCTTACTTTTTTCAAAATAAGCCGCCATTCCTCTCCCTTTTCAATTGCTTATCTATCTAGGTATCTTTTTCTGACTCAAACCTGATAGGCAGCTGTAAGGGTAAAATGAGACATTTTCTTTGAGGAGGAGCTGCCTGCCTCACCTTCCCTCCTCAGGGTTTTAGGATAATCAAATCAAGAAACAAAATATCTTGCAATTACATGAAATGACAAAAATCTTCATTTTCATATAACGCCCTAGAAACAGGATTGTACAGTTTGTATAGTCAAACTTTAGAGTTAAGTACCACTTAATTCTAAAAGGATCTACTATAAGTCTACTTCCCATTTTATAAAATGTATTGTTAAAAAAGAGACGACAGGCTCAAAATGGAGTCACTTGTGCTAAGCCCACATCACCAAACTGAGACAGTGCCTAACCTAACTGCAGTTTCAGCCCCTCCCAGGAATGTACTCCTCCCCAGTCAGTCTGGAATCTCCTAGTCAGCATTAGAGAAGTAATCTACTTGGTAGACTCCTGTAGTCCCCAAAGGAAGGTTCCCCGGGCCTGAAACAATCATCTCTCTGTTAGTGTCCTTGTCCCACCTGCTTCTGCCGATAAACGTCTTCCATTTTGTACAGCTCTTCAGAGCTTCTCTGTATTTGCTAGGGGAGATGCTACCTGACACATGAATCACTGAATATAGCCAATAAGACCTTTAAAATTTACTCAGTTGCATTTAGTTTTTTAACAGTATATGAAAATTAAAAAGTACAAAATTCAGGGGAGTACCTGATAATCTGACGGCATTACAGGCCCGCCTGAGTTTGTGCCTGAAGGCCCTAGCCGCGGTTTCTTGTTTGGAGGCACCTGATTAAGGCCGGAGTCCTGACTGTGCTGCAGCCCTGCTCCGGCGGCCCCGGTCCCCGCCCCGGCCCCTCCTGCAGTCCCGTTGGCCTGGGTGCTGTTCTGCTGCTGCGGGGCTGCCTGTGGAGGGGCTGCTGCCTGCTGCGGCGGGGCTGCGGGCTGCGGATGTTGGTTCTGCTGCTGTTGCTGATTCTTGTAGAGAGGGAAAAAAAGCAAGCTTGCTGTGGAACTAAATTACATCTTCCATGACACGATATGCACGTGAGACTGCTGACCAACCTGGGGAGGGACCTCTGTGGGACACCAAAGTGACTGGAATGACCAGAGAATGGAGCAGCCAGGGAATACAGCAGCTCCAGAAGTCAAAGTACTGAGCCCCGAACAGGACCCGTTCTCTGAAGTTCATTTAGATTTGCACAGTAACCCTCCAAGTCAGTCACAGACATCCCACTGAAGAGCACAGGCACACAGGAAATAGCAACTCATTAAAACAGCTATAATAGTCTTTTCAATCAATTTGGAAAAGTAGGGCTGTGTGGGGAGGAGTCAACTGCAATCAAAGAATAGAGCGATGCTTTAAAAGCAGCCTGCATAAAGTGACGGCAATGACATGAACAAACAGAAAGCAAGAATTAAGAATCAGGGAATAAAACAGGCAATAGAACGAATCAGGAAGTTCATTTATCTGTGAATGCATATTTCAAATCGCAAAGTACATCTACAATAAAGTAAGACATAATTAAATAAAAGGCAGTTAAATATATGGGAATTATTAAATTATCCATTCCTAAGTGCAGTATATACCTTGTCACCTTTCTCTTCAGGTTCATCTTCATTAAGGAATTCTCGTTTGGGGTATGGAATCTGGCAGCCAGCAAACACACTAAAAACCATGAAAAGGAAAAAAAAAGAATTCATGTCATGACGTAAAATCTACAATATCACTGACCTTGTTCATTTAAAATTCCACTATTTTTTCTTAAAAAAATTTTTTTTTCTTAAAAAAAATTCCACTTTTTTTCCCTACTCTTCATCTGTGGCTGGTTATGCCTCTCAACACAATTTAAGCAATAAGAAAAGAACAATTTGTCATCTAAGTTTACATGAATTGCCACTTTCAATAACACATCTTAACTGTGGTTATAGCTAGTTGACATATATGACACAGAAATTTCTCCACACAAACTTCAGCAGCACTAAGAACAACTGAATGTGTGTTTGTTTCAACAGTGAAAATAATTTTCTCAAGAAAAGCTGCACCTCTAATAAATCCAAGCACAATTTATATATGTGGGTGTAACAAGGATGGGGAAGTGGAGGAGTCTGGTTGTACAGTAGACACACAGAATTTTAAAATCTCAGTTCCCTACTGATTTGGTGTGAACTGTTCTGGCTGACCGATCTATAAAAGTCTCCTCTGTTCTCAGCTTTAGTTTTCATCTGTAAAACGGATTAATGGTCATTCCTAAAATACTTGTTTTCATTCACACCTCTCTACAGCTTTGCCTGTTTCAAAATACAGGACCTCCCTCTTGACTAGTTTTCCTCTGCAGCAGTATTAACAAAGAAAGTAAAATACTTCAGTAACAAGTGCTTCTCTTGCTTTCAGCCACCATCCAACATCCTCAGCCTGGAGCACAGCACACAGAAAAGGAAGGATACATACTCTAATGTCGGCAAGGGGTCCTCCTGAAAATAGGGATCCTGCAGAGCCTGCTCTGAGGTAATTCTCTTGGTTGGATCCATAGTAAGGAGTTTCTGAAGCTTGAATAACACATAAGAAATTGACAGCACATGAAAAGTTTGTTTCCAAGTCAATGTTTTGACTTTTGTGTTAATGTCTAATAGAATATCAAATGCAATTTTGTATAGCTCACCACAATATTAATACACTAGACACATTTATGTGAGACTAGCAGAAATCATTAGCATTAGAGCCCTTTTAGAATTTAAATTTTTTTCTGCTGATAAACCACTGGACAAGGCTAAAAGTCAAGGGTGACATCTCAAAAGAGAAAGATTTAATTTTGCCCCAGCATCCACCAATTTCCTTTCTTTCTAAAGAAGAGGAAGAGCTGGGACAATTCCGTGGTAAGCAGGGCTGTGCTAAAGGATCCAAGTTCCCAGTCTGGGAGAGATGCACCTACCAAGAGGAACACTTTGCTGTCAGGCTTGACCTTGTGTTTCTCCATGTACTTTATGAGGCTACTGTTGGCGTACCTGTAGACATGAGAATCACACACTATTAAGAACACTCACACAATTTACAATTTTTAATGGAAAGTTCCAAGATTGGTTTTCCTATATGGTATGTGTTAAGTTAAGCCATTGTTTTTTCTAATTAAAAAGGAACACATAACCAAATGTTGGTAAATGTGTGAAGAAATAAGAATTGTTACACACAGCATGTAGGAGTTTATATTGTTACAATTACTTTGTAAGATAATGACTCATGAACTATAAGAGTTGAAAATGTGAGTATCCTGTGACCCAGCAATTCCTTTCCTAGGTACATACTCTATATCAGGATATCAACCCCTCAGGCTGAAGGGTGAGTAAATGGGTATTATTCATTTTATTATCCTAAATAGACTACATATTTTCATCATATATATTGTTTCCTATATATGAAATACTTCAAATTAAAAAGGTCAAAAAATAGGTGATCTATGTTCATGGTAGAAAATTTAGAGAATATAGAAAAGCATAAAGAAAAAAATTGAAATCACTCATAATCAACCTAGCAGCAATAAAAAAACACTGTCATCAAGATTTTGATAATTTTCTTTTGTCCTTTTTCATGCATATATATGATACAAACACAGGCATTTTTGTCTTTATAAAATTAGAATCATACTATATAAATTGTGCTAACTTTTTTCACTTAATATTGTTTCATAAACATTTTTCCTTGCCAAATGCTCTTTAAACTTATTATTTGTACTGAATGTATATTTTCTACTGTTACTAACGATGTTTGTTTCACAACAGTTGTAAAACGCAGGTTCTTGAAGGTCAATCTAGTACACATGTAGGGAGACAATACTGCATGGCAGGTGAGAATCAGAGACCCCTACCAGACCCTGGCACAATCATTTACCAATTGTGTGATCTTGGGCAGTTAGTTAACCTCTAGGAAAGCCTTAGGTGCCTCATCTTAGCTATGTGTGGCTGCTTTGACTGCCTTCTCAGGATAAATTCTTAGAATTATTAGGTCAAAGGGTATGTACATTTCAAAGCCTTCTTGCTACACAAACCTGGCCCTCAGACCAGAAGCATGGGCACCAGAGAGCCTGCAGTAGGAATGCATGTACTCAGGCCCTATCCCAGATTCTGAATCACAATCCACATTTTTAACAAGGTCTCCATGTGATTTGTAGGTACATTAAAGTTTGAGAAGCATTCATTCTCTCACCAGTAGCATATAAGTAAGTGTGCCCATTTATTATATTACCCTTGCCAACACTAGGTATTTTTATTTTAAAAAATCTTTGCCATGTATATTAATTTAACAATTATTTTCCTCCAATACCAGGAACATTTTTATTGGCAAGGTAGCCATTAAGTTTGGTAATGGAAAGAAACTTTAAAGTTTATGTAGAAATGGAGTCTGTCAACATGGCTTTAGTCTTTATGTTGAATCAACTGATTTCTTGGGTTAACTCCAGATTCTAGGTTATTTGTTTCTATCATAATATAAAAAGTCTTGAAGTTGAGAAATCCTATTGCTCAATTCCCATTGTGGTTTCTTATTTTTCCTAGTATTAAAGCTAAGATAAATTCTTTGTCATTTTCTGAATTATCCTCTTCCAGATTTGCTACAGTTTAAGAGCTGAACAGTTTTCAAAGTGACTCAAACTTTTTATACACATTATAAAGCATTTTATCAGACCATGTTTATTCAAACATTCAATTTTTAAAGTCAACTTACTTATTTCCTTTTAATTCTATTTTCACCTTGCCTTCTAATGAGCTAATGAGAGCTGACAGCTGACATTGGAAAGATTACAGCAACTTCTGTTATTATCCTTCACAATTCACTTTAAGGGTAATTTTTTTGGTTCTTTTTATCTAATATAAACAAGTTATTATTCGTTTACTTTTTATGTCATCTGATATAACATTTTCTGGAATTTTTTTCTTTATTATACTTTGACATGTATGTATTGTATTAGATTTAGCTAATTTTTAATAAATTCCTTCTTGTCTTATGCATCAGTAGCCTGATTTTATGTGGATAAAACTGTCTGCTTAGGAAGTATGGCTCTTATCTCTGAACTTTTCCTATTACCTTTCTAACTGAATTTCAGTTATCTTTTAAAATTTCTCTCCTTTTATCTCTGGTTATTGTAAATACTATCATTTTATGTAAAATTCTTCCTCTGGCCTTTAAATACTAAGATAAAATGTTAAGTGCCTTCATTAATTTTCTCTATCTATCTTTTATATTACTAGTGTATCTTCAATTACTTGAACCACTTTCTCTTCTTTTTTTTTTTTTTGAGGTACGCGGGCCTCTCACTGTTGTGGCCTCTCCCGTTGCGGAGCACAGGCTCCGGACGCCCAGGCCCAGCCACTCCGTGGCATGTGGGATCTTCCCGGACCGGGGCAGGAACCCGTGTCCCCTGCATCGGCAGGCGGACTCTCAACCACTGTGCCACCAGGGAAGCCCGAACCACTTTCATTTAATACCCATTTGACAAGTAACTAATGAGACTGCACTATGTACCAGGCCCTGGGGATACCTATAATGGTGTATAAAATAGGCACCATCCATATTCTAGAGGGAAAGATGGTAACTGTTCAAAAGCCAACTGCAGAGCAAAGTGATCAGTGCCAAGAGAAGCAGCACAGGATATGCTATGGGAGTACAGAGGGGAAGCACCTAACTCAGACTAGCAGGTCAAGGGGAAATCTCGTCAGGATAGAAAGGATAAATAAAGGAGTTAATCGGATGAACTAGGTGGGAGGAAAGTATATCCCAGACTGAAGGAACAGCATGTGTAAAAATCCAGAGGTCAAAGGAAACTTAGGGGTTTTGAGGCTCTTAAAGAAATTCATGATGTCTAGGCTATAGAGTACAAAGTGGACAGAGGTTTAGGAGATGAACTTGGTGATGTAGAAGCCAAGGCCTGTAAGCTATATTAAGAAATTGAGAGCAATGGTGAATTAAGAGCAACTTGAAGACTGACATGATCAAATGTGCTTCTGGCAATGACTGCAGTACAGACAGTGAGGTGGAGTGAAGACTGAAGGTAGAAATCACTTAGGAGGCCGCTGCAGGATTCCAGGCGAGAGACAGTGGTGGTCTGGCCTACAACAGTGGAACGGTAGATGGAGAGAAATACAAAGATCCAAAGGATATTTAGAACAAAGAATTTACTGGATTTGCTAATTGTTTAGACACTGGGGGGTAAAATGGAAGACAGTGAGATAGAAGAAGGATCAGGGATTTGGCTTGAACAATCAGATGCATCATGGAGCTATTTCCTAAGATAAGAAATATAGTGGGAGGAGAGGTTTAGGAGGACAGATGATGAGTTCAGTTTTGGACATGTATTTTGAAGTGTTTATGGGACATTCAAGTTGGGATTCCATAAGGCAATTAGATAAATGGGTCTGAAACTTGGGAAAGAGATCTGAGTAGGATGTATAAACTGGGAGCTATCAGCATAACTGATGGTACATTGTGGCCATCAAAATCACGGAGACTGCCTGGGGAAATGTCTAGAGTGAGAAGAGAGCCCAATTCAGACCCTTGAGCAATGTCAGTGCTCTCTTTAAGGGATGAAAAGAGGCAAGGACCCTACCAAGGACTGTGTAAAAGAGAGGCCCAAAATGATTAGTGCCATTCCCTGCTTCTCTTTATGATGTCTGCTTTTGTTCCTACAAGCCCTCCAGTCCTGAAATTTTTCTGTTAAGATGCCCAAGAGAGAACCTCTTCCATCTTTTCCTCTAGGTGTGCACATTTATAACAAACTTCTCTCACTTCTACTCAGCATACATGTCCCCACCAGTTTGTTTTACTCAAATCCCAGGCCATGTGTTCTTCCTCCTGCCACCCTTCCTGGTTGCCTAGCCCAGCATTTCAGTCACCAGTCATTAGTTAGATAAAGACAAAATCATAGTTGTGGCCTTGAACTGAGCCTTTATCAAGCTAAAACAGAAGAGACATTTAAACTATCCACCGACCCTTAAATTCTTAAAAGTTTTTAAATACTACAGCCTAAGCCTGGCATATATGTTAACAACATCTGGAATATCTTCTTTAAATCATAAACATAATTAATACACTAAAATCTAAGTTTCTGGTTGAAATAATATCTTTTTAAAAAAGGATTAATTTAAATATTCCCATTGAATATTACTTATATGTAATATGGAATTACTTACGTCGTTCTTCTAAAGTCTTTTTGAAGTGTGGGGTATTCTGGCATCTTTCTAATATCTTCCCAGTCTTTATCTTACAAAAAATATTGAATATTGTTATAGGAAATAGTGTTACTTATCAAAAATCTAGTTATTTTAGCTTAAATATATATATTAAAACTAAATATACATTAAAATATGCTTTTCAAAAAGAATGTTTTTGAAATATGACTCATTATTTTGAAATAAATAAATAAATTACCTGCAGGAAACCCCATGACACTAAATATCCGATCTAGTTGATCATGATGAAAGGGATTGCTTGTTTTTATATCTTCCTGACGACAGTGAAAAATAGGTTCTGAAGTCAACAATTCAGCAAATATGCAACCTATTGCCCATATGTCTATAAAGGAAGAAAAACAAGTTTTTGCACACATTTATTATATTTCTTTGGTTATAATTTCTGGGTATAATCACAACCTACATATAAAAATACTTTTGGGGGTAGGGGGATGGACGAAATAGGTAAAAGGGATTAAGAGGTACAAACTTCCAGCTATAAAAAAGTCAGAGGGATGTAATGTACACATAGGGAATACAGTTGATGATACTGTAACAACTTTGTATGGTGACAGATGGTAACTGGACTTATTGTGATTATTTTATAATGTATAAAAATATCAAATCACCATGTTGTACATGTTAAACTAATATAACATTGTATATCAAGTATAACTTTTATAAAGTAAAGTATCCCCAAAATAAAAAAAATTTTTTTAAACTTTTCAGTGAAGCAATACACAAAATACAATAAGTATATTAAGAAAACATATATATCACATGAAATAGCTGTATCATCACATAACATACTGAAAGCCAAATAAAATACATTTTCTTGTAAATTTCCTGATCAAGATAAGCTTGGGAAACTCAATTTAGCAAGCAATGCATTTACATTTAGGCAAAAGCCTTTCAAACCACTATTAATAATTTAATCGCCAAAGGAGTCAACTGATAACCTACTACAAGGCATAATACTCAAGATCTGACAGACTGAAATAATATCATCATCAGGTGCGGTGATACATTTCTTTAAAGCAATCAAATGCATAATGACAGAGCAGAATTTCTGAGCTGTCAGTCTAGACAGACAGTACAGATCGCACAAGATGATTTGGAAAAACTCAACTTTTGTCTGAAAGACACCAACTTCAGTTTTTTCAACAAATAGTGAGCTCTAGAAGCTGATAAATACAAGTATATATAGACACTGCACGACACCAGTAGAGATAGATGTGATCCGAACATATTCACTTAGATGGTGCCCCAACTCTCCAATGTGCCAAGATAAAATTAGGCATCTTTCAAAGTTTTATTAACTATTTCAAATAACCAGTTATGGATTATTCTATTTGGATTTTATACATTGAAAGACTATAATAGTTTTAATTTAGATTCTAAGAGTATAATGTTATATTCACAATGTTTTGCCAAATGTACATGTGAATTTTTGTAAGATGTATGTTCATACTCGCCCACTTAAATAAATGCTGTTTAATAAGTGTTTAAAGTATTTTATTTATTTTTTTAAATAAATGCTGTTTAATAAGTATTTTTTTTAAAAAACAACACACAGGACTTCCCTGGTGGCACGGTGGTTAAGAATCCACTTGCCACTGCAGGGGACACGGGTTCGATCCCTGGTCCGGGAAGATCCCACATGCCGCGAAGCAACTAAGCCCATGCACCACAACTACTGAGCTTGCGCTCTGGAGCCCGTGAGCCACAACTACGGAGCCCACGTGCCATAACTACTGACACTCGTGCGCCTAGAGCCCGTGCTCCGCAACAAGACAATCCGCCACAATGAGAAGTCCTCGCACCACAACGAAGAGTAGCCCCTGCTCGCCACAACTAGAGAAAGCCCACGAGCAGCAATAAAGACCCAATGCAGCCATAAATTAATTAATTAATTAATTAATTAAAAAAAAAGAATGAGTGAATGTGTGTGTATTTATTACATCTGCTATGAATACACTTCAAGCCTAAAGATAACTAATGTGGGGATTACTCTTTTTCTATGTCTTAGCTTTTTTCTTAACTGCTATCCAGAATAAGTAATTGGGACTTGACTAAAATTAGAAATTAGCAATTATGTTTTTAGCTTTAATTCGTAAATCTTATTTTTACTGAGCAAGTAAGTCGCAAGCTGGTTAAAATTCAATTTCAGTTCTCTTTACCCTGAGGAAATAAGAAATATAGTTGTTTTCCAATTCATACCCAATTACCTTTATTTCCAAAAAAACACATCTATTTTTTATTCCAACAGTAGAGCAGTTAATCAGAAAATATTCATAAAACTATGCTTCTGAAAGTGTGGGGACCACATACAACAGAATCACCAGTGGTACCTGTTAAACAGAGGCCTCACTACCATGGGTTTGCTAAGAATCTCAGAGTGAGACAGATTTTGGTGGGGCATCATTTAGTTGGTTTTTGGCTGAACCTGCCTTTTCTTCCTGGAAATCTCCCTTCTAGACATAGACTGCACAGTGCTTGGTAAGAGCCCAATGCACATGGGTGTCTGCTGTTGTCACATCCTGTACTCCCACCCTATGCCCTGGGTTATCTCATCATCAGTCCTGTTCTAAGGCACCCCCTGTTGCTTCCAACTGACACTCCCCTTCTCTCTGGCTTACATTTGGTTTCTTCCTATCCTCTGGTACCTTCTGAGATTGTCTAGATTTTACTGTTCTCAATAGAGAGACCTAATAACAGAAAAAGCAAACATAATTCTAAATGTCTCAAAAATATAGCCCCTCAGTAAAAGTCATTCATTGGAATGTAAATAGAGTCAGGGTCTGATTTTCACTCCTCATTCTAAGGACCGCTCCATCCCTTCCATTTGCTTTTTGTAGTTCTCCTTTATTCAAAGACAGCTGCCACTGTCCTTGGCAGACAGAGTGGCAGCCTCTGGTAAGGGGCCTTATTACTATAAGCTCAACTGCCAGGGGACAGGTCTAAGGTCAGTCTCACACTCCTCTACTATCAAACACAAACTGGTTTTCCTCACAGTGCTGTGGCTACTCATAGCCTTTTTCGCTAATTTAACAAAATCCTTTAGCAGTATTTACGGAGAATTATAATATTCCGCACTGTGCTAGTGTCTGAATCCCTAGACAAAGAAAGTATAAATGTGTTCTGGGTATCTGAGTTTTGCAGAAATCAGACCTCCTGACGAATGAGGACGTTACTATATTTTTGTTTCCCTTTTTACCCATGAATAGGTTAATTATGAGTCTAATCTTTTCAAACGTGAGAACTTCATTTATAGTTCTTTGGCTGCCAGCAGGTTTTTCATAAGCTTAACAGAAAAAGGATTGAGCTGACTTGTCTATTTTTAATAATTTTACAGCTTAAATGCCTTTATCAAATAGAACTCAACAAAAGCGGCTAAACAAAACAGATATTAGTCTAATACAAGTAAACAGAAAATTCAAGAAAAGGAAAATTTAAAGAAACACACTTAGAGCAAATTTAAGTACCTTACAGAACTAGCCCTTCACATTAACAGTACTATTTACTCCCTCCCTCCCCTCTCTTTTTACCTCCTTTAAAGCAATATCTAGGTCTGAGGACAGCTCTCTCTTACTGACTCCCTCAATTAGCAGCTGGGACCTCTGAGGACACTGTAATGACAGGTAGCAAAATCTCTGATGCCTCTGTTCTGAAGGAGACTTAAAATTTTACAGAGTATGTTTATAACAGGTTTTCTTACTCAGTTTTTTCACTTGGTGAGATGGCAAGATGCTGAGCACAGCTAATCTACCCAGGCTCTATATCCTACCTTAATGGAGAAACTGCCATTCTGAAAACTGTAATGGCAAGAGAGAAAGATTAGTCATATTGTTTCTTGCTTAGGAAAGGACTGACTGACTAACTTTTCCCCAAATAGAAGGGGCTCTCTCCAATAACTACACTACTCCCGTTTTTCTGTTTTTTTCTTTTTGTGAAGAAAACAAGTCTAAACCTCTCTCCAGTTCTTCTGATTGATAGTAAGTAAAAAATAACATTTGCATGTTATTGTTTCTATAGCAACTCAACAAGATCAGATACTTCTATCCTCTGAAAAAAAATTTCTTTTTTTAAAGGAATCATATTCTCCTATACAGTTAAAAATCCAAATCTACCAGATTACAAAATCTGGGAATATAAACAACAGGACTTTTACAAAGAAATTTAAAGTGGTTTTTACAAAGCAGCTTTATTATTATACCATTTAGTATTTATGATAATGCAATATCATATGATAATGATATGATAATGTAATACTTACCAACTATAAGTAAATCATTTTAGACTAACTTACCAATGGCCTTTGTATAATGCCTTGCACCAAGCAAAAGTTCTGGAGCCCGATACCAAAAAGTCACAACTACTGGATCCAAATCTGCTAGTGGCTTTAGAGGAGAATTGAATAATCTGGCAAAACCCATGTCAGCTAAAAAATAAAATAATAAGAAATCAGGTTGGCATGCTCTTATAACCATGCAAGGTTGATGACAATAGCCACTAACCTTATAAAGCAATCCTTTTTCCTCTCTTTTCAACCAGTGGTCTGTACCAGGCACCAAATCTCCCCTTCTGAGGTAGATACTACTATTGTGCCTATTTTACTGATGAAGAAACTGAGGCTTAGAGATATTCTGACTTGTCCAAGGTCATAGAACTAGTAACTACAGAGTCAGAATTAGAATCCAGGTCTGACTTCAGATTCCTGGCTTTCAGAGACAGAATAATATTCTTAAATATTTTAAAAATAGAAAATAGTCTAAAAGTTTCCATGATTGATTATGACTTCTGTATGCCTATATATCGAAAAAACCTGACTATATCTTAGTTCAGTGTGTGCTAGAGTTGGTTGGCTCTCATGGACCCAGCAGAGCCAATTCATACACATCTTTTGAACTCTGTTCAGTAACGTCATGTTTGTGGCTTGAAATTGGCTATGGTGGGAGTATTTACATCATGGAAAACAGCAAATGCTACAAATTGGGGTTTTTCCCCCCAGAGAGCCAGTTGTTGTATAGTTATCAGCACATCACATACATGGTTCCAAGAACACAGAACACATAAGAGAGAATGTTATAATTCAGCATTTAACAAAGGTCTATACCAAAGATAACTAAAATATTAGAGGTGCACAAAAGTAGTAAAAAGACTATTACTATAATAAGGTGTTGGTGACTAATTTTCTTAAGATTTCCTAAAGAATAAATACCTTATACCTATAAAGCATTTCAGAGTTTACAAATGGTTTTCACATACATCATACATCACTTCGTCTAATCCTCATAAGAATGCTGGTTTAATAAGTACTGCCCTTGCCACACTTCTGTGATGAAGAATCTAAGGCCCAAAGCAGTTCAATGACTTGCCCAAAGTCACAGGGATAGGAAGTGAAAATGCCAGTTTACAAACAAAAAGCATGTTATAATTTAGCAGCTACATTCTTAACCATGGAACTGATATCCAATAGATTACACATATGATAACTGCATGTCACAAAGGCAAAAATCACAAAAATGATAAACCTCTATAATATGAAATAGATTCACAGTAAGTATATTTTGACTGTATAAGGGTCCCTAGTGTACTATACAATGCAAAATAGTACAGTAAAGTTTCAACTACAGAGTATCATTTAATCTAAAACCAATATACTATGATATACATTAAATTTTTAATTTACAGTGACTTTGTTTCTTTAGAGTTTGAATAATTTACAAGACTTTCTGAGAATGCTTTGGAGGACCCAGGTCTTAAAAAATAAAGCTACCCAAAGATGCCTATGCTGATGCCTACACTTTCTTAAGCAAATTTCCCTATAGCAAACACAAATATTCAAAACCATTCTACCAATATTACACCTACCTCAAAGCACTGCTCTATATATTTAGTAGATGCTGATTGTTGTTGATGGCAAAGTAATATGATGGAATACTCTTTCATACATAGAAAAGCATGCTATTTTTAAGTAAAGGCTAAAGCCAGTATTTCTCCCCTTATTCTCCACCTTCTAAGTTTTATATAAGCCACATCTATTCACTGAAAAATGAAATCAAGGCCAGACGAAACAATAAATATTCTTAAAAACAATTCCCATCTATTGTATGAACTTTAAAGGAGTTTCAAACCATTTTTTCAAATAATTACTAATTTAGACAAAAGGTAATTAGCCTAAACATTCCTAACACCTATTTTCCTAATAGGTGTTTCCTAATAGATATGAGTGAGTTTATGATATAAACACCTAATAGGTGTTTCCTAATAGATATGAGTGAAATTGTTCAATTCAACAGACAGGGGTAGTAAAATTCTGGTGTGGGTGCTAATTAGACAGTATCAAATGATAGAAAAGCAGCAGAAGGCAGTGTCTACTGCCAAGGAGCTTACATGAAGGTGAGATGACAAAATACATGGAGTAGATAAAAATAAAAAGGATAAGTACTGTAAGACTAAAGGAGAGTTGCTGCTGGTTTCTACTAGACTTGAAGTCCCTTGAGGGAAGGGGTTATGTCTCCTTCACAGTTTTATCTGGAACAATGTCTGATAAACATTTGTAGGAGTGGACTAAATCGAAAGTGGAACTTGAGCTGGATTCTGAAGGATGGATCATTGTGAGCAGTAAAGGCGGCGATGAGCATTTTAGGTAAGGCCTGGAAGTCTTCAGGTTGCTGGGGAGGGGAAGCCTCAGATACAGGGAAGGGCACAGTATGTTTTCCATTTGACTATGCTTTCTTTCCCTTTCAGTCAAAAAAGAACTGTTATAAAGTGTGAAGCATAGACATCAGAGCATTACTGATTTTTTTAAAAAATAATGTGCTATTAAAACAAAATTTAAAAACAATTTAATCAACTAGATTAATCGTTCACTAGACCTTTAATACCAATTATTGCTTACTTTTAACCCTGATTTTATCTTTAATCTTGGATAGAATTATAATCCTAAAACTCTTAACAATAAGGCAATTAACTGGCCTGGCTAGAATACACAATTTATGTTGAGGAGTAGTAGGGCTATTTGGGAGAATAAGGAGAAGACATTAAGTTTGGTGACTGGCATAAATGTGATGACTGGTACCGCATGGGAAAGTATAAGATGATGATGATGAATTTGGTTTGGAATTAATGCAATATAGGTTGCCAGCAGAACACCCAAATAGAGATAAACATTTCATCTAGGGTGAGAGAATAGAATCTGAGATGCAGATCTCAGAATCATTTTCATAGAACCCAAGCTTTTGAGGCCACAACGTATCAATTCCCTAAAGAAGTCATTGTGGAGGGAGGCCATGTCCCAAGCCAGTACGTAGGCTGTCTTGAAACAAAAGGGTAATAGGAATAAGAGGCAAAAATGAATAAAATACAGAAGTAACAGCAAAAGTAGTAGATAGAAAAATAGAATTACATGATGTCATATAGACCAAAGGAAAAGACGGTCACAAGGCCAGACTAGCCAGAAGAACAAATAACAAGACAGTAAAGGAAAACAACAACTAAACACAGGCCATTAGATTTGGTAAGACAGATATCATAGATGGCCTTTTAGAGAGCAGTTTCAATAGAGGGGCAGAATTAAGACATCAGATAATAACAAATTAGGGTAAGTGAAAACAATGCGTAAACATCATGTATTTTAGAAGTAGAGGAACAAGGGGAAAAATTGAACAAATTGTAAAGAAAACAAAATGGATATGAGAAAATTTATGTTAAACTGGGGTGAGGACTATGGAGAACAGTATGGAGGTTCCTTAAAAAACTAAAAGTAGAACTACCATACGACCCAGCAATCCCACTACTGGGCATATACCCTGAGAAAACCGTAATTCAAAAAGAGTCATGTACTACAGTGTTCATTGCAGCACTATTTACAATAGCCAGGACATGGAAGCAACCTAAGTGTCCATCGACAGATGAATGGATAAAGAAGATGTGGCACATATATACAATGGAATATTACTCAGCCATAAAAAGAAACGAAATTGAGTTATTTGTAGTGAGGTGGATGGACCTAGAGACTGTCATATAGAGTGATGTAAGTCAGAAAAACAAATACTGTATGCTAACATATATATATAGAATCTAAAAAAAAAAAGGTTCTGAAGAACCTAGGGGCAGGACAGGAATAAAGACGCAGACATAGAGAATGGACTTGAGGGCAGGGGGAGGGGGAAGGGTAAGCTGGGACGAAGTGAGAGAGTAGCACTGACACACACACACTACCAAATGTAAAATAGATAGCTAGTGGGAAGCAGCTGCATAGCACAGGGAGATCAGCTCGGTGCTTTGTGACCACCTAGAGGGGTGGGATAGGGAGGGTGGGAGGGAATGCAAGAGGGAGGGGATATGGGGATATATGTACACGTATAGCTGATTCACTTTGTCATACAGCAGAAACTAACACAACAACGTGAAGCAATTATACTCCAATAAAGATGTTAAAAAAATTGGGGTGAGGATTATGAATGTTTAAAGGAGAAGAGGAGAAACTTGAGAAGGAGAGAATGGAGATACTGTAATAAGAAGGGCTCAAGTACAGCAGGAAGATATTTAGAAGCTAGGAAGGACATCAGATAGGACTTAGGAGAAAGAGACACTCTTTCTCTGAGACTGTTTCAAAGGCAGAGCTGTGCTGACAAAAAGTGGTCAGTGAGGTCATACCAGATAACTCCGATATCACTAGGCAGCAGTGTTTGGAGGGAAAGAGACCCCAGACTTGGAATTCAAGTCCTTCCTTTGAAAGGCTGAGTAAGCTACAGTCTCTCTAAATCCAGCTTTCCTTATCTGCAGTATCTACCATAGAGGGTGGTTGTGTAAAGCAAATGAGATAACGTTTGAAAGTATCTATCTTAGTGTCCCCCATAGAAGGACCATCCTTTATTTCCCTTTCACGAGGGTCTAGAAAAACTAGGTACTCAATAAATGCCTCCAAGTAAAAGTGTGAGAGTGAAACAGAAAAGTGAGGAGCGGTAGAAAGGGGATGGGAGGGAGGAGGAAGGAAAGTGGAAAGGGAAGGAAAGCAGCCACCTGGTTCTTAACTAACAACAACAGAATTTTTTTATGACTCAATCTCAGTAAAGTCAGAGTAGAGGTTTAAAGAAAGAAATGTTGGTTTAGAACAGCTTCTTCAGGAACTGGGCTAGTGAATTAATTGAAGAAGTAGAAAACCAAGCAGCAGGGCACGCTTGGTTGAAGCAGGACAGAATGAATTTGTAGTATGTCAAGTTAGCACAATTCCGCACCACTTCGACCATGATATGTTCTAACAGCAAAGAAAGCAGGTTGCTGAAACAAAATTTACTTTAAGATCTTTCTAAAAAGCATTGGACATTCAATAAATGTTAAGTTCTATTATAAGAAATTAGAACAAAGCATTTCTTAGCTCATTTTCTCCCCAAATATGTCATAGGTATAAATGATGGCAATTTCTTTCAGAACTTTCAAGTTGCAAAGAAATTTTTAATACAGAGACAAGACTTCTGCCAGTGCCTTAATCTAAGACTGGCAAGCAAGAGAGTCTATAAATATATACATTCATTTGGAAAAGATATGTTGGTACCTGGCACAGGACATGTGGTGGAGGGAGGGGAGGGCGGGGGGAGGTATCTGTGAAGATCTGTATGTACTAGGTCAGGGTGAGAGGGATGTATTCCGGGAAACATTTGGTAAAGCTGAGACAAAAGTAAGATTCAGAGATTATGTTTAGGGTGACTGTGCAGGACAGTAACAGTAGCATAAACACACACTTGGGGTATTGTATGGGAATGAATTTTTTGCTTGCTTCAGCTTAGAATTATAGAACCTTATTTTGGGAATAAATCTGAGGGATTTTACAAACTATCTATCTACATTTCCCAACATCTTTTCTACAAATATTATGAGGAATTAATTTTTAAATTAACTACTTAAATAAGAGTATTAAAAAGGGAAACCATCTTTGCAGTCACTTCAGTTTCTTAGTAAATTATTTTAGAAATAATTACCTACCTATTTTGACTCTCCCCCTCTCAGGACCTTCTCCCATTACTAGGATATTTGCTGGTTTCTAGAAATAAAAATAGAGCATTCAAATTACTATATTTATTCTTTTGACATGCTCTAAAATGGAAAAAAGTTCTTATAATATGAAAATATCACTTTTGGATTTTCATCAAAACTATAGTTGAATATCAAGTACCCTCTATATAGTTAAAGCATTTGACATACTTGAAGTTAGCACTAACTTTCCAAAAACATCCTTGCTATAGAAACATCTTATTTTCAAAATCATATCATACAAAAAAATCACAAAGGAATTAAAGCTATCATTTCTATTTACCCCACAAAAGTAAAGAGTAAGAATAATTCTTAAACCTGCACAAATTATAAGCTGTCCTATTGCTGCCCACAATAAAGGGCTTTTGTGGTTGAAAATTTTTACATAAAATTTCCAGCCACAATATAACTACCTTCATTTAAATGAATCAAGTGGAATATTCCTTGCTAAATATTTCTAAGCTACTACTATAGGAAAACATGGTCAACATTCAGCAGACTCCATTAAAATTCATACACATTTTCAGCCATAGTTCATGTAAAAGTGAGAAATTCCAAATATAATCTCAAGATGTAGGAAAATAAAAGCCAAGGCTAATACAGAGCTATATAAAGAAAAGAGTAGGCTGCAAATGTATCCAGCATCTTTTAAGTCATCCTTTTTTGTAGACATTTGGAAACAGAGAAACTGTGAAGATACATCTTTTGGGCAAGTAAGTCTCCTCTGCAAACTCTTTGGAGAGAAAAATTTATGATTCATTTATTTAATCAATGAATATATTTTTAGTGTCTTCTAGGGAGAAAGAACCAACCATACTAACCATACAAAGAATTAAGAGGAAAAATAAAGGCACAGTAAACCAAGTTCCTAACCTCCAGATGCTCACTACATAAGTAGAAAGAAATATCAGAAGTTTTGTATAATTCTAGAAGGTAATGCTAATTATGAGTTATGGAGAGGACTGAGATCTTGGGTTAGAGGCTAAACTAGATTACTTTTAAGATCTCTTCCAATTTTCCAGCTCTTTTTAAAGTTTCAATGAAAACAATAAGCATTAAAGAAAAAAAAAGTTCGAAGAAGGAACTGATTAACAAGAGCTTCCATTGTTAAGGGAAATGTTCACTGGAGGTGGGGCAGCGGCTATGTCCATTATCCAGATCCTGAAAAATGAACAGAAGCTAGAATAGCAGAGCAGAAGAAAGGTAAGGGCTGGGCTTCCCTGGTGGCGCAGTGGTTGAGAGTCCACCTGCCGATGCAGGGGACACGAAGCAAGCTTAGGAGAGAGTAATAAGTCTGACTTGACAGAAGGCAGAGGACTCATGTTGGAGGTGGTAAAATGAACCTAGACGCTGCAGAGTCTTAACTGCCAGGTGAAGTAATCGGACCTTTGTACACATTACAGGCAGTGAGATTACAGGAAAGAGGGAGGTATCAGAACTGGGTGTAAGGTGATAAGCGCTTCATCCAAGGACTTCTCAGCTGAAATGACGAGGGAGTTATGGAGCTGAGGAACATTTTAAAGGAGAAATTAACAGGACTTTGTGACTAGTTGAAGGCAGAAGATTAAGACAAAGGGTGATAAAGATTTCATTAAGGTTTTGAGTTTATGTGACTGGAAGAATGGTGCCCTTGTGATAGAAAATTTATGAGAGGTACTGATTTGGGAGGGGGAACAACAAAGAGAAGGAGATGGCACATTGAGTTTGAGTGATATGAGAGGCCTAGTTGTACTAGCCAGGGGAGTGGAAATAGGAAGATTTAGATTTTTTTAAAAAATAAATTTATATTTTATTTATTTATTTTTGGCTGCGCTGGGTCTTTACTGCTGCATGCGGGCTTTCTCTAGTTGCGGTGCGGGGGCTACTCTTCATTGCAGTGCGCGGCCTTCTCATTGTTGTGGTTTCTCTTATTGCAGAGCACGGGCTCTAGGTGCATGGGCTTCAGTAGTTGCAGCACGCAGGCTCAGTAGTTGTGGCTCGTGGGCTCCAGAGCGCAGGATCAGTAGTTGTGGCGCATGGGCTTAGTTGCTCCATAGCATGTGGGATCTTCCTGGACCAGGGCTCAAACCTGTGTCTCCTGCATTGGCAGGCAGATTCTTAACCACTATGCCACCAGGGAAACCCAAAGATTTAGATTTGAAAGTTATTGTCACTGGAGTGTGATAATTGAAGACATGAGACAAGATTAGTTTACTGTAGCAGAAAGAGAAAAATGCATCAGACAAAAAACCAAACCTTCAAAATGCAAGTTTAACAACTATTTATCAAAGATCCATTATGTATAAAATACTGTCCTGCAGACTTTCAGGAAACAAAGAGAAATAAAACATGAAGCCCTTGACTTCAAGGAGTTTAATATCTAGTAGGGAAAGACAGACAGATTACTTTTTAGAGTACAAGGCAGATTACAGAAAGTACCAAAACAGCAAAATAAATTGCCAGGAATAGATGATTCTTCTCAGTGAATATCAGGATAGTCTTTAGGAAGGAGATGACTTTAGATGAATTTAAGAGTGCCTAAGATTTTGATAAGCATAAACAGAAGAATGACTTTTCAGGCTTAGAGAACCCTAAAAGTAAGAGCCTGGTCACAAAGAAAACCCAGGGACATGACATACTGGGAGAGCCTACAAGTATTTTGATTTTGACTAGAGCATAGAATGCTCAGTGTAGAGCATTCCTAAGGCTAGGAACTATGTTGGAAATTAAATGTCACATTAAAGAAACTACAATTTATGCTATAGGCTAAGCCGAGACAAGACAGTGAGACAATCAGATCTATATTTAGGAAAAAACTCTGGTAGCACTGTGAAGGATGAACTGAGAAGGGAAGGTGGACCACAAAGTAGAGACAGAGACCAGCTGGAAGTGGTTACAATAGTCAAGGGAAAAGTAAGGGGTCCCTAACTTGTGACAATGGTCATGGAGCAACACATAAGAGCATTTCAAGGGAAAAGTTCAAGATTTGGCATTGCCTTTTTGCACCACCTTCACTTCCCTCCATAGTCACTCATTCAACAAATACTGATTGAGTATCTAGCAGTGATTTAGATGCTAGAGATACAGTAGTAAACAAAACCAGGCAAGATCCTTGACCTCATGGAGCTTACATTCTAGTGGGAAGAGAAGGGCAATAAATAACAAATGTACAGTACATCAGTATTGATAAGTACTGTGGATAAAAATTAAATAAGGAGAACACAAAGAGATTTCCGCATCTGGTATTATGGCTGAGTAGGTGCTCTAGGAGACCCTGCCATTACAGAACAACAATATATATGCTGCCTAAGAAACGTTCCTTGAAGGATCCTTGATCTCACAAGAGATAAGGCAGGGGTCCCCAGCCCCCGGGCCGCAAACCAGTACCAGTCCGGCCGCACAGCAGGAGGTGAGCGGCAGGCAAGTGAGCGAAGCTTCATCTGCCGCTCCCCATCGATCCCCATCGCTCGCATTACCGCCTGCACCATCCTCCCCACTCCAATTCATGGAAAAACTGTCTTCCATGAAACTGGTCCCTGGTGCCAAAACGTCTCGGGAACCACTGAGATAAGGATATCTACAACAACCCCAGCCCCACCCCCAAATAAGGGCTGGAGAAGGAAGGAAAGGCAGGATGGACCTGGGAGCAGATGCCAGTAACACACTTCACTGGGGACACTGAACCCTGGACCACCAGCAAGGTGAAGAAACTGAGCCTGTTCCCTGACAATCAGTCAAGACTCCCAGGGGGACTAAAGTAAACCAGAAGAAGCAAAAGGAAACCCTCTCTGTAGGAAAAACTTCCTAACTTAGGCCTAAGGACTAAAACAATACATTTTCCTGCTGAAAACATACTTTAATCCATTCACATACTATTTACAAGAGATCCATCTAAGTGGAAGGACCATAAAAGCTGAAAGTAAAAGGCTATTAAAAAAGCAGGCAAACTACTAAAAGAATCAACTATAGTAATGTCAGACAAAATAGCTTTTAAGACAAAAGCATTATTAGGAGTAGAGATGGTCACCATGTAATGATACAAGATTCAATTCACCAGGAAGAGAGAACACTCCTAAAACTCATTATGTACTTGAAATATATATGTATTTGATATAATTTCAGGGAGGGAAAAGACCAAGGATAACAAACGTTTCTCAATAATTGATATGTCAAGCAGACAAAAGATTAGTAAGATATAGACCATCCAAAGGACACAATTAACAAAGTTGATCTAACAGGCATATACACAACTTTTTACCCAATAATTAGAGAGTACACATTTTTTTTTTCAATCATACATGGAACATTTACAAATGTTGTTAGTGTACTAGCAGGTCTCAAGAAATTTCAAGGAATTGTTATCAAACAGACTATGTTCTCTGACCACAATGAAATTAAGTTAAAAGTCAATTACAGGGACTTCCCTGGTGGTGCAGTGGTTAAGAATCAGCCTGCCAATGCAGGGGACACAGGTTCGATCCCTGGTCCTAGAAGATCCCACTTGCCGTGGAGCAACTAAGTCTGTGCGCCACAACTGCTGAGCCTGCGCTCTACAACTACTGAAGCCCATGTGCCGCCAACTACTGAGCCCACGTGCTGCAACTACTGAAGCTCACACGCCTAGAACCCATGCTCCGCAACAAGAGAAGCCACTGCAATGAAAAACCCACACTCGTCGCAACTAGAGAAAGCCCACGCACAGCAATGAAGACCCAATGCAGCACCCCCCCAAAAAAAGTCAATTACAAAAGTATAAATCTAAAACTCCATATATTTGGAAATGTAAAAATACCTCTAAATTATTCAAAGGTAAAAGGAGAAAGTACGAAGAAATTTAAAATACTCAGAAATGGAATAATGATAATACGACCTATCAAAACCTGTGGAACTTACAAGGGAAATGTATAGCCTTAAATATTTACGTTAGGAAGAAAGGCTGAAAATAATTATGTGCCTAAGTTAAGAAGTTAAAACAAAACAAAATTCAACAGACTAAAACAAAAGAAAGTAGAAGTATAAAGGTAAGGACAGGAATTTATGAACAAGAGAGGATTTATGAAGCCTTTAGGATAACTACATCAAAAGGAGAGAAAATGCAAATAGATGATATTACAAATTTTAAAAAGGAACATAACTATAGATTCAGTGGAGGTTAGAAAGATAAAAGAACCCTATTAAAAAACTATATCTATTAATTTAAAAATATATACAAAATAGGCAAATTCAAGAAACTGTAACCTACAAATTGACTCAAAATGAATTAGAAAACCTGAAGAAACCAAGAAGTAGTAAATAAAGCAAAACTGGACTTAAAAATCTTGCTACCAAAGGGTAAGCTGGGACGAAGTGAGAGAGTGGTATGGACTTATATACACTACCAAATGTAAAACAGATAGCTAGTGGGAAGCAGCTGCATAGCACAGGGAGATCAGCTTGGTGCTCTGTGACCACCTAGAGGGGTGGGATAGGGAGGGTGGGAGGGAGACGCAAGAGGGAGGAGATATGGGGATGTATGTATATGTATAGCTGATTCACTTTGTTTAAAGCAAAAACTAACACACCATTGTAAAGCAATTATACTCCAATAAAGATGTTAAAAAGAAAAATCTTGCTACCAAGAAAACAGATGATCACAGAGGCAAGTTCTCCAAATTTTCAATGAACAGATTGTTTCAATTTTATTCAAATGTTTTCAGAGAATAGAAGAAGAGGGAATACTCCCAACACATTCTAGAAAGCCAGTATAACCTTGACAGAAAAACCAAAAAAGGATAAGAAAGAAAAACTTCAGGCCAACTCCACTCAAAAATATTAAACAAAATAGTAATAAGCCAAATCCAGAAAAAGGAATGCCAGGATGGCTTAATATAAGAAAATCTATATAAGTCCATCACCACAGTGACAGATTAAAGAAGAAAGATGATTTAATTATTTTGATAGAGGCTGAAAAAGCAGCTCATAAAATTTAACACCCAGTCATGATAAAAACTCTCAGCAAGTTAGACTAGAAAAAACCTCCTTAACCTGATAATGGGTATATATCAAAAACTAAGAAAGAAACATTGAAATCATTTCCTTTAAAATCAGGAATAATGTAAGAATACCCACTATTAACACTTCTAAAATCAACACTGTACTATAAGTCTATTACTATAAAACAATAATTAAAGACATATATATTAGAAAGGCAAAAATAAAACTATTGTTATTTTCAGATAATATAATTATCTACATAGAAAGCCCAAAGTATTTACAGGCAAATTATTAGCAAAAGTAAGAGAGTTTAGAATGTCTGGCTACTTGAACAATATGAACAAGTCAACTGTATTTCTGTATATCAGGAAAAAAAAGCTAGGAAATATAATTTTTCAAAGGCAGCATTTCTATAGCAACAACAACAAAAAAGTATAAGGTGCCTAGGAATAAATATATCAAAAGATTTATATACAGAACACCTTGAAACCTTGTTTTAAATGATATTAAGAAGTTCTAAATAAATTAAGAGCTCATGTTAATAGATAAGAAGACTCAATATAGTAAAGACATCAATTCTCCCAATACTTCTCTGTATATTCAATGCAATTTCAATCAAAATTCCATCAGAGTTTCCTTGTGGAACTTGAAAAGCTGATTTTAAAATGTATGTGAAAGAGCAAAGAGCTAAGAATAGCCAAGATATTCACAAAGTGTTAGGGGTAGGGGATGAGGAGAGGAATCTTGCTCAAAACATTATATCAAGATTTATTTTAAAGCTATAGTGATTAAACAGTGTGGTTCTAGTACAGGGATAGACAAACTGATCAATGGGAGAGAATGGAGAACCCAGATGGAACCAAAATACTGAGAGAGAACTTCAGATCAGTGGAGAAAGGAAGAACTAATCAATAAGTGGTGCTGGCACAACAGGTTATCTAAGTGGGAAAAAAATAAGTAAAATGAATCCTCACCTCATATCATATAAACAACAATTTCAGGAGGATTAAGGAATTAAATGTGAAAAGCAAAACTTTAAAACTTTGGAGAAAAAAAAACTGGAGAATATCTTTCTGAGGTGAGGAAGAATTTCTTAAACAAGATACAAAGAATAACCATAAGAGAAAAGACATAAATTTGTCTATTAAAATAACTTCCAATCATCAAAGATAAGGAAAATAAAAAGACAAAGCACAGACAGGCAGAAGTATTTGCAACACTTATCAGTAACAAAGGTTTAGTATCCAGAATAAAGAACTCCTACAAATCAATATAAAATACAAGCTAACAGAAAAATGGACAAAACATCCAAACAGGGATTTAACAAAAAGAAGAAAATGTTTAACCACTAAGCATATGAAAAGATGATGCTATACCTCATCAATAATGGGGAAAATGCAAATTAAAATCACAGTGAGATACCATTTTACACCTAGTAAATTGGTTAAAAATTAAGAACAGTTGAGTAGGAAGTAGCTCAGGGGAGCTCCAATACATTGCTGGTGGGAGAATAAATTGGTACAACTTTTTTGGAAAACAATTTGGCATCATCTTGCAAAACTGAACAATTGCATACCCTTTGACTCAGTAATTCCATTTTTAGAAACACCAAAGAATGTTCATAGCAGCACAGTTTGTAATAAAAAAAAAAAAATCTGGACGCAACCCAAATTTCTAGCCAATAGGAAAATGGAGAAATTAATCGTGGTAGAGTCACACAATGAATTTTAAAACAGCAGTGAAAATCACTGAATTACAAACAAAAGTAAAAAATGTTCAGATCTTGGAAGCATTATGTTGAGAGAAAAAAAGCAAGTTTTAGAAGACTATATACACAGGATGCCATTTTCATAAAACTTAAAACCGAGCAAAGCTAAAAAATGTTCTGTTCAGGCATATATACAAATGTGATAAACCTATTTTTTAAAAGGAGTGAATAATAGGTTCAAAATTCAGGATATTTGTTACCTCTTGGGAGGAGACAAGAGGACAGGATGAGGGAAAAAACATAAATAGAAGCAAGCTATTGGTAATATTCCAGTTATTGTGTTAAGTGATAGGCTCTTGACTGTCATGCTTTGTAAGATAATATATAAAGCAAGGAATGGGGATAGGTACTGTTGGGAGTGGGATGACAGGGTGTTATTTCCAACATCATTTAAGCATAATTTTAAATTACTTACATAATGCCTCTCTGAGAAGGTAACATCTGGGATAAGACGTGAAGAAAGTGCAGTAATAAGGGAAGAGCAACTTGAAAGGCTTGAGGCACAGGTAAAGCAGAGACACGCTACGGAGAACAGTGGGCATCGGGGAGAACAGAGTGGTAAGGCACTGATGATTCTAAAGAGAAGGAAACCCTAGGTAGTGCTTGCTTGCTGTTTGCAGTGGTTCTGCTTTTGGCACAAGTCATTTGGGTAGCAGAACTGGATGGGTTTCTGTTTTTGTGTGTGTGCGTTTGTGGTACGCGGGCCTCTCACTATTGTGGTGTCTTCCGCTGCGGAGCAGAGGCTCCGGACGCGCAGGCTCAGCGGCCATGGCTCACGGTCCCAGCCGCTCCGCGGCATGTGGGATATTCCCGGACCGGGGCACGAACCCGTGTCCCCTGCATCGGCAGGCAGACTCTCAACCACTGCGCTACCAGGGAAGCTCCTGGATGGGTTCTTGAGCACTGTCTAGCCTGTGTTCTGAGAGTTGATGAGGGCTGCCACGAGATCTGCAGCAGAGCAAAATCATGGTGTTCGGAGAAGTGAGGAAAAACCTTGGTGAGCTGGCAGGGTGACTCACTGGAGAAAGAGCTAGGAGGTCAGTGCGGTTGCAGTCAACGTGAGAGGAGGGGAGTTTGCCCAGGGGCAGCAGAGGAGGGGTGGGGCAAAGGTTGGGGAGGGGTGCCGGTCAGACAGAATGACATGGGGGCTCGGAAAGACTAGGTTTTTCATGACTAGAATTAGCATCGTTTTGTTATATTATCCATCTTACCCATAATTTTTACAAATTGCATAATTCATTTTATATATATCCTGCCCAATCTCTGATAGCAGGGTTTGGAGAGATTACCATTTTCTGCTATATTATATATTTCCATAATGTTTGATTTTGTATATTTTGGTATTGTTTACAAGTAGATAAATGGTATTTTAAAAATATAAGAAAAAAATAATGCTGAGAGGAATAAAGGGTAGAAGAACAAGAGCCAGTGAAAGAACTGGTGAAAGAGCATCCAAGGTAAGAAAACGGTCAGCATAGGGTTCTAGAAGCTAAGAGTTTAAAAAGGAAGAGGTAGCCTTCAGGTGCAACAGAATGAAAGCTGAGAAGAGGCAACCTTGGGACAATGAGAAGGTCACTGGTGACACAGAAAAAATAATTTCTGTGCATTTACAGAAGCTAGACACAATAAATGAGACCCAAATAAGTGGAAAAAAGGTAAAGGCAGATTTAGAGTACATTTTTCAAGGCCTTAGTGAGAATGGGAATCTCTGGGATACAACAATTTTTTAAATTGTAAAATCATCAAATAAACCATTTTATGTACCATTTGTTACACTGTTCGCAATTCCTAAATTTTGGATTTAGGAATTAAATCCTTTTAAAATAAATATATAAGATAAAAACACAAAGCATGATATAAGGGAACAAAAATTGCTTCGTATAAGAAATGAAAATAGATTATGAGCTGCTGAATGGGAGAAAAGCAGGAAGTTCATCTTGGACCACTGTTAGCTCTTATTAGAAGTTCCTGCAGTCACACCATATGGAAACAGAGAATATGAATATGAGCACAACCACAATGGAATGAGGAGAGAGAGAGAAAAGAGGATCTAGCTAGTTCTGAAGACAGTAGAGAATACCTTTGACGTGATCTACTTGAAGCCCATGGAAGCTCTAAGAGTGAGGCCTGAGATGAGGGCAGAAGTGGTGACATGGTTTAGGGGAGCAGCGACTGTGAGCTCTTTTGTACAGTCTGAGAAAGGAACCTAGAGCTTGGGCAGTATCCATAGAGAAGGGTTCCTGTAGTCAAGTAAAAATCTTGAATCACAGAGGGAATCTTTTTTTTTTTTTTTGCGGTACGCGGGCCTCTCACTGTTGTGGCCTCTCCCGTCGCGGAGCACAGGCTCCGGACACGCAGGCTCAGCGGCCATGGCTCACGGGCCCAGCCGCTCCGCGGCACGTGGGATCTTCCCTGACCGGGGCATGAACCCGTGTCCCCTGCATCGGCAGGTGGACTCTAAACCACTGCGCCACCAGGGAAGCCCGGGAATCATTTTTTAATGCACACCTCTTAACTGGGATTTATCTGTCCCCTTCAGGACGAGTGAATGTGTTATGGTCATAAGATACTTGATGTTTCAAAATAACAACAATAACAGCAAAATAAATAACATGATCACCATGAAAATGCATTCAACTTAGGGAACTATATTCAATAGCCTGTAATAAATCATAATGGAAAATAAAATAAATAAAATGCATTTAACTTTTCAAAGCATTTTCACATCGATTTTCTTCTTCTTAAGGGAAATACTCAAGGACCTACAGGGCTAGGGGCAAGTCTCTGAACAACTCCATATAACCCTCAAGATTCCACACTGAGTTGTGTTTACAGATATTATGCTGAATTTTCAAAAGACTAACTTTGACAGTGATTAATTAAGTGAAGGTATATGCTATTAAAAAACAAAGGAAACTGCAGCTCATGCACACACACCCACACACACACGTACAAACCTAAAAGAATGAAAAAAGGATACCAAAATTGTTCTGACCTAGTTACATCCCAGTTAACACAGACTATGCTTTACTAAAACCCCTCTTCTTACTGTGAACACAAAATGCCAGCTGTGAAAGAAAGTGATACTGCTGGGTTTGCACACTTTAGTTACCATAGAAACAGTAGAAATGGCAGGAGTTGGATGTCTCATATTCAAGTTATCAGCAATAAAATTGGACAGACAAATCAAGGCTGCAGGGTTCGTTTTAGTTAAATTGTATTTTAAAGGCAAAAGTCAGGGAATTAATGTGATAAACAGTATGGTTACTCAGAAATTATTCTTGAAATATCTATATTTTAGCAGAATTTAGTTAATTCTTGAATGTACATTCATGATGTTTTGCATGTATTCTAGATTTGCTTTTTCCTTTTATAGAATCAATTTTTTTCACAGGGTTAAATTTATTTCAGTTAATTGGCACATCATAAATAGAACAGCCTAAAGACATACAATTATCCTACTACATTTGCTTTACATTTCCTACACCAGGACATTTGGAACAAAAATATGAAACCCACAAGATGACTCTCATCAGCACCAGTAAAGAAGACAGAAAAACAAACACAACTGTCTACAATCCTGAATAATAGGAAAAAACCGATCAGACATCAACTGGACTAGTTTCTGAACAATGAGCAGTGCTAGCCTAATATTAATGGCTACAACTATTCTTTTCTTTAAATACAGAAGTGGCATGACTCTCGTCACATTTCATACAGAAGTACATTCCCAGGAGAAAATTTTCAGTTTATGTTCCTTTCTTTACACTGTTCTCCATTGTTCACCTTGAACAAATAAGATTCTGTATTGTAACAAACAGGACAAAGAACTAAGAGTGAGAGACATGCTTTTTTTCTTAAGCACAATAGTCATTTGCTAGTAGCATCAGTCTATCATAATTTTACCTCTTAAAATAACTTCATTGACAGTAAAGGATTTAAAAATATAGAGAATCTGATTATTGTGACTGCAACCTCCTAAAGGACAGGGAAGATATTTCTATCACCACTTTATGTATCTGCTGAAATCCAGGCATACAGCGTTTAATAAATATTTGTTGAATGGGTTCGCAGAGCGAGTTGAAGGTGAATGCCAGAGGACTTGGATCTCAGCTAAAGGACAGTATTCCAGTTACTGAACTTTCAGCAAGTGGACCTTTTGAAAGTCATGATCTTCTTCAAAAAGATTTTTCTTGTGTGAAAAATGAACTTTTGCCCAGTCATCCTCTCGAATTAACAGAAAAAAATTTCCAGCTCAACCAAGATAAAATGAACTTTTCCACACTGAGAAACATCCAGGGTCTATTTGCTCCACTAAAACTACAAATGGAATTCAAGGCAGTGCAGCAGGTTCAGTGTCTTCGATTTCTTCCCAGCTCAAACCTTTCATTGGATATCTTGAGGGGTAATGATGAGACTATTGGACTTGAAGGTATTCTTAATGACCCGTCACAAAATGAAATAATGGGAGAACCACATTTGATGGTTGAATATAAGCTCGGTTTACTGTAATGCAGTGTGCTGTTCATGGAAATAGAGGGGCTGCATCTTTATAGTCATTTTTTACTATAATTTGATGTGCACAACATTAAAAGTACTGACACATGAGAATTTTTGCCTAAATAGTATCTGTGATCATTTGAAATTATTTGGGTCTTTGGTTTATGTGATAATTGAAAGCACTAAAGGGAGATGGTTTTAAAACTTCTAATTTATATTAAAACAATAGCTTTCTATATCTTTAAAAAAATGTTGCTAATTAATATCATAAAACTATCCACAGGTTCCAATTCAGCCTGTTTTCTAGTTATTCCATAAATTTACTTTTACGTAACGATTATCAGTATTTGAGTCTGCAAACTTCATAGTAGCATCTTTCAGAATAAACATCTGTTCAGTGGCAGCATTTCAAAGTAAGTACAAAATAAGAGTATTATATTTTACCTTCTTTCAGTATAGTCCATTAACACTCATAAGAATAACACTTGCTTTATTGATGCTACTTTAGAATTATAACTATATTCTTTGATTCTTTCAGGTTGAAAAGTATAAGTTCAGAGGTTTTGATTTTGGTCTTGTTTTTAAAGTGAAAAATTAAATAAAACAATCAGCAGATGTCAATTAAAAAAACAGATTTGTTGAATGAATGAACAATTAAATGAATGAATGAAAATTGCCAATGCTCTGTATTCATCGTCCTTTGGTAGGCAAGTTCTCAATTTTGAAAGAAATTGTTAAGAAACCAGAGTGAGCACTTACCATGAAATATGCCAGGCTCACTTCTGAATATAGATTTTTTAAAGACCTAATTTTAATTCAGTCCAGGGTTTCAACAATCCCTCATATGCCAATGACTCCAAAATCTATACCTCTAGGTCTCTAAGCTTCTATATATCTAGAGAGATGTCAACTGTATGCTGGCTATCTCCACAATCATCTCAAATTCAACTTGTTCAAACTGAATCTTCACTGTCTCTCTTTCTGATAGTATTCCCTTCTCAGTCACTCAATCAACAAAAGCAGAAGTCTGAACACCTGTCCTTTATTCCTAAAATCTAACCAATCCTCAGGCCTGATTATCTTACCTCCTAAAGATTTATCTGCTATCTCCCCCCCCATCTTGATTACCTCTGACCTGATTCAGGCCTTCATCATTTCTCAACCAGCTCATTACAACAGCCTGAGAAAGCTGCTATCCCTGCGCCCTCAAACCAATTCTCCACATCCCTGTCTCAGTAGTGTTTCTCAAGCAAAAACCTGACCAGCTCAGCTCTGACTGACCACAGGAAAAACCCATGCTTCTAAACGTGACAATTAAGATCCACTGTAATCTGGTCCCTACTTCTTTCTTCTTCCTCTTCTTTCACTACTTTTTTGCTTTGCCCCAGTAATATCAAAGCGCTCACAGTTTCTTACCCCATTCCCTTATTCATGCTGTCCCCTCTGCCTGGAATGTTCTCCCCACCCACGTCCCCCAAGTCATTCTTATAAATTTCTACTCATCCTTTCAGATTCAGCTCAGTCCTCCAAGAGAGCCCCATCCCAACTGGTTAGGTATGCTTCTGTACTCTCAGTACCTTATGCATAGCTAATCCCTGAACATACTTTACAGTTTCTCTTTTGAACCTTACTATTTTATGATTATCAATTTATGTGTATCTTCCCCACCACACATTCATTAGGAAAGGGACTGTATTTTACCCATCCCTGTATTTCCAGTGCCCAGCATACTGTCTGGAACACCTTAGAAGGACGAAATATGTTTATAAAGCAAACATTCTAGGTCTAAAAACCAGTACTTCCCCCACAGAAATCCAGAAAAATGGACATTAGGTTCCATAGTTCTATTAGTGTCATACTTTAGGTGTACTGTGGGTTAAATAGGCCTTTGTATTCAGAGAACCTAACCACTGTTTAAAGTGCTCTTTCTCAGCGAAAATTCCTTCCCAGTTAGAAATTATGTATCAATAACTAGATGTAGGCTGTCTTAAAATGAGCAGTCTATAATACTAAAGGCTGTGATTAATTTCATTTTACCTTAAAATGGTCTAGAGGTATCTGTAACGGGTACTTATGTTAATTAAACCTCGGTATTCATGGTAAACAGCTGCCAGCCCAGCTCTGCACAACAGTTAACAATGCACTTCTTTGTCTTTGCCTTTTAGGAGTGGTTACAGGCCTGAACAGCAGAGATAAGGTTTTCTTTTCTCTAACGAGAACCAATAAAAAGCAGCCTTTATAAAAAGCTTTATGCAAGACAAACACATGTATCTAGAAGGCAATTTACCTAACAAACTTCAAGGTCACCAACAGTATAATCAAGATATATTCCACACTGACAGCAAGGCCAGGAAACAAGGCTACAAAGGTATTCACAGATGCTATCCTGTTCATTAACTAGTACAATCCATCTGCAGAGAAGCAACACTGGTAGAAAGTAGTTTTCCATTTACATTTGTGACAGTCACATTCAAATCAAATAATTCATTCTTATTATCATGAGAAATTAAGAATGCCAGAGGTAGAAGTTATCAAACAGCCCTCTCATTTTACTCATGAAGAAACACAAAAAAACCTATAACCTCAACTAAGTCCACTGTCCACAGTGGCAGACCCAGGCTTAGAACCTAAGTCTCTCAGAGATGCACTCCAGGCCAGGGTTATGAGAACAAAAGCACACTTGGCAAATAAACAATACTTAATTGACTTACAGTCCTCACCAACAGAAGACTTCTACCCAGATGTGTGCTTAGTTGAAAATATGATCACACAAAATAACCATCATAAATAATCTCCCAGTGAAACGAATCATCAGTCCTTAAATGTAAGGTCCCCTCTTGACGAAGACACCATCATTCTCAGTAAGGGATCTTGAATCATCCTACGGTGTTGGTCAAATAGAATGCCTGTGGTAGCATACACATTTGTCCTAATTCATCAATTTGTAATTAAAATGGGTATATTTTATTGTACATAAATTCTACTTCAATAAAATTAATTTAATAAAATAGTATGTCTGAATTGATTCTTCAGTTCTAAACATAGGCCTCAAAGTACTGGGGCTCCTTCTGTACGCCTTCACTCCTAACCAGTTTCTGCCATTGCTGTCACTGTGGAATGTATCTTGACTATATACCCTTTTAGGGACTATGAAGTTAACTTGGCAAATAGCCTTCTAGAAATGTGTTTGTCAGTACAGGCTAAGAGAACTATACTAAAGTCAGGATCATCAAAAGAGCCCTGTCGCCGAGCTGAACCTTCAGAGGCCTCATAAGCCACTGTGAGTCAAACCACGTCCCCTTTGAAGCTGGCCCTCTTAGAAGTGCGATTCTTAGTGTGTATCACCTGCCTGTCAAACAGATGGTAGAGCACTATGCTCTAACTCAGACCAGCAGATGTGCAGGACTCTGCTGCAAGCTCTGGTTACTGGGCTATGGTATGGATGATGGAAAAACTGACATGCCAGAAAGAATCACAGCCCTGTATCTAGAACACACCTCAATAATACCTTCTTACATTTGTAAGCTGTGTGTCACAGTATCCAGAGCATTGTAAGAAACGTTACCATACCTATCTTTACAAGGCCTTGTATAGAAGCAGTAGAAGCATCTGTACACAGATGACATGACTACCATCAAAGGCCTTCAGGCTGCCATCACGAGCAGCTGAGCCACAGACTGTGGAGGACCAGCTCTAAGGAACTAGTTAGGAACCAAAGGTCACCAGCAAAAGCCCTAGTGTGATTCTTCAGCAAGACAAGATCTGTAATTGTCCAAAATCACCTAAAATTGAAGGTTAGAAGATAACCAGGCCATACTTAACTTTTTTCATTGTTAGCTCTGCATTCTGAAAGAAATTAGGGTGACTAAATCATATTAAAATAAATGCTGCTTTCTGTCACAATTTGTCAAGTGAAACGTTAATAAATCAAATGAAAAATAATAGTCATTTGATTAGCATGGAATTGTTAGAATGAAAAGTTAAGTGAAACACTAACTTTGATCTATTTAAGCCGGTTTTTTTAAACTTTTTAAAATATAAAATATTTAGCAATATTTAAATATAAACTAGATGAAACATGGCCTACTTTTTTTTTTTTAAACAGCAAGAAGCATGTTTCACATATTTACAGTAGGGCTCTACTCTGTAAAGCGTAAGTGGCTAGGAGGAGTATCAGGCTACAGGAATTCTGGGGAAGCAAGTGGTTAAAAGGAAGGGCATCGCTGCACTGCTGATGATATTCAGAAGAATGGACAGAAGCTTCTACAGAAAGGAAATCAGGAGGAATTCAGGAACTCTGGAGCTAAGACAATGGAATCAACAACAATATAAAGCACTTATCATTATTGCCATTTTACAAATGAGTAAACTGAGGCTTAAGTAGCAAGATTAACTATCTTGGAAATATTTTTTTTATTTTTTTTTGGCTGTGTTGGGTTTTTGTTGCTGCACGTGGGCTTTCTCTAGTTGTGGCGAGCGGGGGCTACTCTTCGTTGCAGTGCGCGGGCTTCTCATTGCAGTGGCTTCTCTTGTTGCGGAGCACAGGCTCTAGGTGCGTGGGCTTCAGTAGCTGTGGCCCATGGGCTCAGTAGTTGTAGCTCGCAGGCTCTAGAGTGCAGGCTCAGTAGTTGTGGCGCACGGGCTTAGTTGCTCCGTGGCATGTGGGATCTTCCCGGACCAGAGCTCGAACCCGTGTCCCCTGCATTGGCAGGTGGATTCTTAACCACTGCACCACCAGAGAAGTCCAGAAATAATTTTTTTTTTAATCTAGGATCTCAAAGCTCCCATATCATAAGAACTAAGCAAAGCTAAAACTCTAAAACATTATGAAAATGCTTGCAAAATGCTGCCATGATGGCTACAGTAAGATTTTAAGGGTTTCTTTGAATTATAAACATTTGCCTTATCAGGCCCTGTTTAGCATAGACAAAATTAAAGACTTGATGCATCTCCTTGTCACACAAGTTATGAAGAGAAGCTGTGAGGCAAAGAGAGATTTCTAGACAATTCTCCAACAACCAAGCATTTATTTTAATCAAACTTTCACAAAGAAGAACAGCACAGCACTTTTTTTCCAGCTGAGTAGAAAACAGAGGGCCATCTTTGACTTCATATATTGGATTCTCATGCTGTGCTGTTCCTAAAAAGTCTTCAAATGCTCTTTTTGGCTAAAGGACTATATTTCATGCTGTCCTTTCACTGCTTGTCAGCTAGCTGTTACAACTCAGCAGCATTACCAAACTTGGAAAACAAAGGATTTGCTATCATTTAAAGTTTCCTTTGCATTTTTACTTTTGCTTTACACAAATGTGTGAAAAAGAAAAATAGAAATAAAAAAGTACTAATATTAGTGATAAGCATATGCCTCAGACTGCATAACAAAGAAAGAACCTCTAGGTATGTTCAAAGTGAAAAATCCTGGATTTCAATTGAACACACCCTCCAGATTTAAGTGGATTAAACTTGTGGTTCAATGCAGGGTGGGACAGGAGGGAGGGAAGAGAAGAGGAGGGGAAAAGTAAGGAACATATACCAAATTCTGGGAATAAATCACTGAAGAACGTAAAAGGGAAGGAATAATTGGTACACTATAATGTTTTTTCACTCTCTAGAACTATCCCGAAACTCTTACTACACAAGCAATTTTTATACATGGAAAAAATTATATATGAAAGGAGGGGGCTTCCTGCATTTTCTATACTATATTATAACTAAATTAAAAGGACAATAACAGGATCCAAACATCATTTAAAAGCCTCTCAGACTCTATGGTACGCAGCTTCAGACACGGTTTCCAATCATCCCCACCCCCAGTATACACACTCTTACGTAACTACTCCTCTTGAGTGTAGGCTATACCTAGTGACTTCTAATGAACAGAATACGGCAAAAGTAATGAGGCGTCACTTCCATGATTAACTTACAGAAGACTGTGACTTCCATCTTGCTAACACACATTCTCTCTCTCTCTCAAGTTTGCCACTCTGGTAAAGAGAACTGCCATGTTTTGAGATGCTCTATGGAGAAGTCAACGTAACAAGGAAACAAGGAGGCCTCCACCCATCAGCCTGTGAATTCTGCAAATAACCACGTGAGTGAACTAGAAGTAGACTCTTCCCAATCAAGACTTGAGTTGACTGCAACCTTTCAAAGAGACTCTGACACAGAGAATCCAAGTAAGCCACACCTAGATTCCTGACCCATAGAATCTGTGAGATGATAAATGTTGTTTAAACTTGGGACTTGCTGATTAACTAAAATGAAGCAACAGACATTCTAGCTCCAGAGAAATGTGTAATAAATGGCTCTGGGTGATTTTGGCATATTAACTGGCAAAACTACATAGTTTTGGTTTGGCGATATTTTTTTTTCTTCCTTATGACACACCGTTGGTTCAGGCAGAATTTTTACTGGATTTTCAACAGCGCTGTAGGCTGTTTATGACATGTTGGCTATGTATATTTTACGTGTCTATTAATAACAAATTGCCCCCACATGTAGTATCTTTATTTTTAAAATAATTAATTAATTAATTGTTTATTTTTGGCTGTGTTGGGTCTTTGTTGCTGTGCACGGGTTTTCTCTAGTTGAGGCGAGCGGGGGCTACTCTTTGTTACAGTGGGTGGGCTTCTCATTGTGGTGGATTCTCTTGTTGCAGAGCACGGGCTCTAGGCATGTGGGCTTCAGCAGTCGTGGAACGCGGGCTCAGTAGTTGTGGCTCACGGGCTCTAGAGTTCAGGCTCAGTAGTTGTGGCGCACTGGCTTAGTTGCTCCGAGGCATGTGGGCTCTTCCCGGACCAGGGCTCTAACCCGTGTCCCCAGCATTGGCAGGCGGATTCTTAACCACTGCACCACCAGAGAAGCCCAAGAAGCTCATAATTTTGAAAAAGAGATAAACTATATCTTGGCATTCTTCCAACCTACCAGAATAGTAATCCCATAAAAATGAGTCATCCTGTATTTCATCTTCTTACTCTTAGCTATATCCTGCTGTAAAATTAAAATACATCTTTCCTCCCTTGGTGTTTACAAGTTCCAAATATTTATAAACTTATGTCTCAACTGTCTCTCTGCTAAGATGAATATATTTAGCTCCTTTTCTCCTTTCCTTTTAAAGCAATTCCTCAATATAAGTCATCTTTTTGGTGACTTTATTTAAATTCTCTATTTCTGTATTAAATTCTAGTATTCAAATGACATAATTAAAATACTGTTCTAGATATGAAATCAATCACAATGAAAAACACCAACCTCACTGATGATGTAATGCTTCTTTGTGTGAAGTCCAAAACACTGGTTTTTATTTACTTTTTAAATTTGTTAGGTTATACTATTACTGCAAATTTATATTTACTCTAACACCTTTAATTGTATGGATTTTCTAGGTTTCTCACACCAAATTAAAATTTAGAGATGGTAGGCACTCTGAAACAGTTGTGACTAACAAATAGTGTAAAGCCAGATTCCCTATCATAATAAGAAATGAAGCATTTAAAAACCCTAACTCATTGACTAAAAATGCAACTCTACTCTTCAGCTCACATACAAAATAATAATTTTTCAAATGTCTCCAACATATCCCTTTTAACCATATTCATACTTGATATACTCTATCTTTCTGTATCTACCACTGAATATATCTATAAAGTAAACATACAGTTTAAATCTTCTACTCCTGAAAATACTTTGGCAAAACCATGACAATATGACAATATGGTCCAGATAGCAGACCTCATGATCAGAGAAAGAATTGAGTAGGCTATCACAGACTATATTCCTACTGGCTTAAAGTTTCAAATCTTATTAGAGTTATTTAAGCAGTAGAGGCACTAGGGGAATGTATAGATAAAATACAAACAAGTGTTATACTAGGTCAGAACCACCTTCAGAACACATCTTCGATATTGTGTCCATGCTAATACAGACGGCCAATAGGCACATGAAAAGAGGCTCCACCTTCCCTGTTGGCACAGTGGTTAAGAATCCTCCAATGCAGGGGACACGGGTTCAAGCCCTGGTCCGGGAAGATCCCACGTGCCGCGGAGCAACTAAACCTGTGCGCCACAACTACTGAGCCTGCATTCTAGAGCCCGCGAGCCACAACTACTGAGCCCGCACGCCACAACTACTGAAGCCCACATGCCACAACTACTGAAGCCCACATGCCTAGAGCTCATGCTCTGCAACAAGAGAAGCCACCACAATGAGAAGCCCACATACCACAATGAAAAGTAGCCCCCGCTTGCCACAACTAGAGAAAGCCCAAACGCATCAACGAAGACCCAACACAGCCAAAAATTAATTAATTAATTATTTTAAAAAAGAGGCTCCACATTACTAATTATTAGAGAAATACAAATCAAAACTACAATGAGGTGCCACCAGTCAGAATGGCCATCATTAAAAAGTCTACAACTAACAAATGCTGGAGAGGGTGTGGAGGAAAGGGAACACTCTTATACTGTTGGTGGGAATGTAAGTTGGTGAAGCTACTATGGAAAACAGTATGGAGTTTCCTTAAAAAATTAATAATAGAGTTACCATATGATCCAGCAATCCCACTCCTGGGAACATATCCAAACAAAACCATAATTCACAAAGATACGTTCACCCTTACATTCATAGCAACACTATTCACAACAGCCAAGACGTGGAAACAACCTAAATGTCCATCAACAGATGAATGGATAAAGATGTGGTACGTATATAAAATAGAATACTACTCAGCCATAAAAAAGAATGAAATAATGCCATTTGCAGCAACATAGATGCAACTAGAGATTATCATACCAAGTGAAGCAAGTCAGAAAGAGAAAGACAAATACCATATGGTATCACTTATATGTGAAATCTAAAGTATGACACAAATGAACCTATCTATGAAACAGAAACAGAATCACAGACATAGGGAACAGACTGGTGGTTGCCAAGGGGGAGGGGGTTGGCGGAGGGATGGAGTGGGAGGTTGAGGTTAGCAGATGTAAGCTATTATATATAGAATGGATAAACAACAAGGTCCTACTATATAACACAGGGAACTATATTCAATATCCTATGAGAAACCATAACGGAAAAGAATATTTTTAAAAAGAATGTGTGTGTGTGTGTGTGTGTGTGTGTGTGTGTGTGTGTGTATAAATATAACTGAATCACTTTGCTGTACAGCAGAAATTAACACCACGTTGTAAATCAACTATACTTCAATTAAAAACATACATATTGTGTCCATGCTATGGATGAAGTAATAATAATCAATGGTGGCTTCTTTAATGGAGAAAAATAATTTCATTTGGGAAAAAAAAACTTCATTCTGTTGCTCACAAACTTTTAGCACTTAAAAACAAACAAACTCCCTAGCCTGATATTAGGGCCTTCCTCGATCAGGCTCCAACCCATATCTTCCTAGTCTTACTTCATACTACCCTAATTCAGCTTATCCATTTTTGAGCCAGACAGAACTACACACTCTTTCTGGGATAATTCAAGTGCTTTCTCACCTCAGAAATGTTACATCTAACACTTCATTAGGTTACCCTCATCTCTCAAATCTCTATTTAAATTCTACTCATCCTTCAAAGTCCAGCTCAAATGGCACCTCTCTGAAGCTTGTCCTTATTCCCCCACTCAGAACCTCTTCTAACCCTGAATAGCATTTAGTCTGTACTTCTCACATTGCCATGTTCACATTCTCTCTCGTCTATCAGATAGTAAAATTGTTTGTGTACATGTCATTATTTCTTCTCTCAGACTAAACTCCTGAGAAGGTCTTGATACAGTCATGTTTGTACTGTCCTCACCCTTTCATGCTTTGAACATACAAGGAAATAATAAAAATTTATTTTGAGAAGTGTGCTGAATACATATGTTACCTGATCCAAAAACATTCCGTAGTAATTAATATTCTTACTGATATTCATTCACTAAGGAAATATTTACTCAGTACCTATTGTGTACTGGAGCAGTAGTGTACCAAAATGAGTCATAGACCCCACTCTCTCAATAAGTTTATGGTCTAGAACATCTTCTAGGCATCTATATAAATTACTATAGTACTAATAGGCAAATGCCAGAAGAGAAGTAAAGATGAAGTACAACAGCAACCAACAAGGAGGAGAGATTATTTCTAAGTAATGATGGATATGAGGATAAGTTTTAACATTTGTGCAGGTCCTGAAAGACAGGTAATATTTGAATACGTAGAGACGGGGTAAGGAGTTTTAGCAGGAGAAATAAAGGCCACTGAGGCAAGAACTCTCAGGAGGATCCAGGGAACAATCAATAGTTAAACAGTACAGTGTAAGTAAAAGATTACAGGGATACAGAAGAAAATTTTTAAAGGCAGTTGGAGCTATACCTGAGAAGACCTCAAAAGCCAAAAAAGGAACTATAGCTTTAGTCTGTAAGCGATGAGAAACTGTTTCAAAGTTCTTAAGCAGGGGCTGAGTAATTATTCAGAAGATCTAAAGTGGACTGGAAGGGAAAGAGATTGTTGATAAGGAGACAATTTAAGAGGCTAGCACCATACTACAAGAAAAAGATAATAAAGGCCTGAACTAGGAATGAGGCACTAGGAATGGAAACAGATGAATGGAAGAGATATTTTAGAGGTGAAACTGACAGGATTAGGCAAGTTCTGGATGTGGAGTACAAGGGTCTGCAAGTGGTAAAAGAAGTTTCTAGGCTAGGAGGCGGGTGTTGCCATAACCAAAATAGAGGACACTAAAGCAGCAGCAAGTTTGGATGGGAGAAAACTGAATCCTGGTTATATTAGGTTTTAGTACCACTGGATATTCAGGCAGTGACATCACAAATAAAATGTGTTAATCTATGCTATGTAGAACAAAATATACAATTTTGTGACAAAAAGAGAAGAGCTGAGATCAGTTAATCTTCAGTAAAGGATTCTGATCAATGATTCAAACATGAATATGACCTCAAAAATATAACTCACATAGGCTATGTTATATACAGCAAATTAAAATCTAAAACCATTTATGAAGGAAGGTTTGACCTAGAACAACTTCAGGTACCCAAGGATCATTTTAAAACATGCTGATTCACGGTTAATAGTAACGTGGATAAGTGGAAGGCTTTGAGAACCTTAGTTTAAAATTATGAGGTGAAATGCTTCTATTGAAATGGTAAATGCATTTTTGTGGTCCCTGTCATTTGGCCCCAATGTAACTTCAATGCCACATCAAGAGATGCTCAAGCCAGAAGACTAGGCCTGACTAACAAGGTAGCAAGGGGTACTATCTAGATCCCCTTATGTATTCATTCCTTTCTATAATAAATACTTCTCCTCAATTAAAAAAATTGAGTCGACCTAGATCTATCCCTACTATATCCCTAGAATCTGCAAAAGCCTAAGCAAAATAAAACTTGCAACTATAAACTCAGTGGTATTACAGCTATTAAGTACCCATATTTCTTAAGAACAAAAAATCTCATCAACATAAACTAAAATGATAACAATGAAAAGATGAATAAAATAACTTGACATTAATAAATGTTTGTTATATGTGTACTGAGTAAAAAAGTAAAACCAAACATCAAACATTTGAATTATGGATAATATGCCTAATAAGTATTGATATATTTCCCCTGTTAGTTACTTATTTACTTATTGTTAATACTAATAACATTCTATTTACTGGAGGCAGTGTCATTATTTCAGTTTAGCTTTGAAAACAATGTGAACTCAGTCTTTAATTATTAAACTGTTTACTAATGGTGAGCAAAATTATGAAAAACAAAATGAATCAAAAGGTACTTGTTTCGCATATGGCCATCCCATTAAGATTACGCTCATCGTAAATCAACTATACTCCATTAAAAATTAAAAAAAAAAAAAAGATTATGCCAATCATTTGTTGAAAATCACAATGACATTTTATAGCTGTGCGTAAATGTAAGGGAAGAATATACACCAAAAGTTAATAATGGTAATCTTTTGATCATAGGCTTATGGCGATTTTTATTTCCTTCTTTTTTGCTTATGTGTATTTTCAAATTTTTCTATAATTCATGTTCATCGTAACTGTACCAAGAAGAAAAGATATTTCTGAAAAGAGAAAGACACATATTGAGCGATTTAAAAGAAACATACTTACCAGATCTCTGTGAAGCACCCAATTTGCATGGAGGTAATGGATACCATCAAGAATCTGGTAAAGTAATGATTTAACCATAGATCTTGGCAACTGCATGGGCTTTTTATTTGCTTTTGATGCACGATGAAACTTAATAATATGCTAAAAATTAAAATATATATATTATAATAACATAGTCTTTGCCTGTGTCAATACAACATAATCAAGGCTGCAATAAATTCTCTACATTTTAAGATTACTTATTAAAGGCCAATAATGACACAAAGAAAAATAATTTGAATAAGAACAAACCAAAACAACCTATATTGAGGGTAAATATGACAGTATTAATGTGGTTATAATGACTAGATTTACTGAAACCATTAAGATTTTCATTAAATAAAACCAAGAAGTAAAAAGGGTTGGTATTTAAAAACCTGCCTAAAAAATTGCATTAGTTGTATTCCCTACTGACAGAAAGAGTAAACAAAAGGAAAAAAACCCTGTAAATCTTTCTTATTCTATAAAAAGTTAATGCATTTGGGTAACATCACTGGCTATATGTATTATTAGAATTATTGGAAAGTTCACCTTCTTTGGCACATAATGAAATTAGGATATATTCTTAGTAGTCAATATTAAATAGCAAATCACTACTAGAAAGAAGCAGGGAGAGAAAAAAGAAGAATTCAGTCCCATTGAAATAAATACAACCAGATCATCATATTCAAATTTTTATGTACACATGTTACACTGTGGGTTATAAAACTTTGTAATGAAGGGGAAGAAATTCTACCTGCGCCCACCCCTCACATCCACCTCTATCTCCACTCCACCCTTGTCCAAAACATGCCAAAATGGGTACTAAATATCCATGGCAGAGGAGATTGTTGTCAATATCTGCTATAAAAGCATAAACTGAAATCTCCTTCAAGACCTATGAGTTTGCTAAAGTTATTCCTAAAAAGATTTATAATTTTTATAGATGACAAACCACACTATATTGAATCAAAATTTAATTATCCAAAATTTGAACTTACTGCCAAATTGGATTTTTTTTACTTTTGGCAACTCCTGGGATAAAATGTTTAAATGCCCTGATTCCTAACTTTAAACATTTGGAATTAAAAATTTGGCTTCTTTTATATATTGATAAAAACAACCCTAATATTTGCAAAACCGTAGGTACTCTTCCATTTGGTGGAGTCCATTTTAAATGGCAAAATGCTGCAAGATTGACCTTAATTTAGAGAGAGAAACTATTCACAGGTACATAACTGGTTAAATTTGAACTACTGTGTGGACCACAAAAGAAAGCAATTTTCACTACACATATTAGTAAACTGCCATTAATTACCTGGCTAAAATTACAATTTCCCACTCAGTAAGATTTTTTGAAGTGAAATTTCTGAATGTTACAAATACTATCTTCTCAGTAAAACAGGATGCTAATGTTTATTGCTCTAATTCTTTTAAATCAAAATTTACATTTAGTATATTTATTTTGAACTATGGTCAACAGAGAAAGTTTTCCTTTCTGTGCAATAGCAGTATGGAACACATACATTTATTTCTTCATACCTATATAAAATTACCCTAAAAACAAAGTGAGTTTAGACTTACCCATAAATCATGCTCGGCATAATCAAACAGCAGCCACACCTTCCTGTCACTGTGAGAAAGGAACACCTTCTGCAGGGCGATCACATTAGGGTGCTTCAATTCTCGCAAAAGCTGAATGCAAGAGGAAGAGAGGGGTCACTATCCTGTTAGCAAGGGGAGGGGGGATGATGCATACTGGCATGCTAGTTTTGCCTTAACTCCCATAACTTCAAAATGAAATTTTTGAAAATTTAGACAATCCAGATAAGCAACATTAAACACACACACACACACATGCACACCCAAATACCGCTACTCAGAGATAAGCTTTGTTAACATCTTGGTGCATTTCTTTCCAATCCTTTTTCTATGTGTATGTGTGTGTTTTTAAAATGGGATCCTTTTACATGGTAAAATGTAAAATAGTAAAAGCAAAAGTAATATCATATTGCTAAATAATTAAATATATTTTACATGTGCGTATTTTTTTTTTTAACTAGAGGAAAAACTTGGGAAGCAGAAATACTGTTTGTATCCACTCCAGCACAGTATGTGCTCAATAAATATTAGACAAAAGAAGGAAAGATATTTAACAATCCCTAACTTATCCATGCCTAGAGCATGAGACTGAGGTTTTTTAGAAGAGTAATGAGCATAAGGCAATGATTCTCAAACCCACTGATAAAAATTGGTGTGGAGAAGAGGTCCTGTAAATAGGGAAAAGAATAGGCCTACACAAAGCAGAAAGCTTCAAGCTGGACTCTGATAATAAGAAGGAAAGATAGACCAGATCAGCAAGTGAAAACTTAGTACTTGGCACATAACAGGCAGTTGCTTGATAAAATATTTAGCAACAATAACGTTAGCTGCTCAAGGTGAAAGCCTTATAAATATGCCTGCCTCATGCTGTCCTTAACCAGGGTTCAGACTTAATAGGTAGAAACATACTCAGTTTGATAAATATTTCAAATGCCTTTTAAATGTAAAGCTCTGTGGAAGATACAAAAAGGCAGAGTTTATAAATTGTCTTTCTCACACTTAATCCTCCTAACAACACTATGATGCACACAGAAGCTGAGGTTCAGTGTAATAAAAATAACTTGAGCAAAGTTCAACATTAGAAAGAGAAGAGGTTTGGATTTAAATAGATCTGCCTGATTCCAAAGTCCATGCTTTTTCCAGTTCAGCTAAAGTCCTTGTCTTCAATTCCTACAATGTGGTAGGGAAGACAGACATACAAATAGATCAATGAGGCAGAGAGAAATAAATCACTTAGTCATCTTAATAACTTTAAATGAGTAGCGCATACCTTGAATGCTTGTGCTGGAATCATGTCAAAGTCATCTGAACTCCACCTCTGCAACTTTTATAGGCCACTTCCCAGTTGTGTATTTCTTCACTACTTTCAATGACAGATTTCTCAATTCTCTCATTTTGCCTCTGTCACTCAGCTCTTTCTCTTCACCTACACCTTGACAACCTTGCTGGAAAGTGCTCTACCAGCTATAACTTGGGCATGATTCCCAGATGTGACTCCCTGGGTTCTCCCTCCAAACCATATGCCCTGGAACACAGCTAAGAAATAAAAGTAGGATGGGCTGAGCTGCCCCTCGCAGGTCTTTACTTCTCACAGCCTGCCTCAGGATTCTACCTGTATTTCCTGTTGGATGTAGGTGGGAAAGAAGGAGCTGGAAGAAAAATGACCAGAGAAGATACAACAGTCCTACTCCCTTGCTGAGGGGTAGGGTTGGGGGTGCAGAATTAGGTGGGTGCTCAGCTATCAGCTACTGTCTCTGCTCCCATGGCCTAAGAAATCTTAAGCAGTCCTGCTTCTGGCTTCAGATGCAAATGTTACACATCATATGTTCCTAATTAATGATGGAATCAGAGAAAGCGGCATTTTAGATTAATGCAGAGCTATATTCAGACAGTTTCCTGCTTTTTGAATGCTTTAGGCTCCTAGACTCAGTCAAATGATGTGTTTAATGATGACCTCACTTGCCATGGTCAACCTTGCTATTGATGAACTTAGAGAATTTGATTTTATTAAGTGTCTACCCAGAATATATGTTCTCTTTCCTGCTTGCAGGGGAAGGAAAGGTGAAACTCACTTCTGCATCTAAACCAGGCTCTTGAAACACCAAACACTGGCACAGACTCCTGAACCCTGGACCCCACTTGTCTGGGAGAGGGCACGTCACATGTAGCAACATTTAATCAATACCTCTAAAAAAATTATGTTTTTTGTGACTACAAATTACTGATCACTCTACAATGAATCTACCTTAAGTCCTATGTTATTTTGTTTTGGTTTTTTTTGTTTGTTTGTTTTTTGCAGTACGCGGGCCTCTCCCGTTGCGGAGCACAGGCTCCGGACGCGCAGGCTTAGCGGTCATGGCTCACGGGCCCAGCCGCTCCGCGGCATGTGGGATCTTCCCGGACCGAGGCACAAACCCGTGTCCCCTGCATCGGCAGGCGGACTCTCAACCACTGCACCACCAGGGAAGCCCTTAAGTCCTATGTTTGAGCATTATTTTGAATAGGTTATACATCTATATAGTTCAAAAATCAGAAGTACATAAAAGGAGATACATTGAGATGTCTCATTATCACTCCTGCTTCCAGTGACCACAGGCCCTCTTGCCTCCTAGAAGTAACAACTTTTATTAGTTACTTGTTAATCTTTCCAGTGTTTGTTTACGCAAATAAAAGCAAATATGAATATTTACACAAAAGATAGCACCTATTTATTTTTAACTTTATCCTGTAAATCTCACATTACCAGTACAATATTAGTTTACAGAAATCCTTCTGTTCTTTCTTACAGCTCCATGGTATTTCCAGGTCACTTTTTTTGTGGTAAAATATATATAACATAAAATTTACCATTTTAACTATTTTTAAGTATGCAGTTCAGTGGCATTAAGTACATTCATATTGTTGTGTAAGAACCACCACTGTATCCTTTCTTCAGAATGTTTTCACAAACTGAAACTCTGTGCCAGTATGCATCTCCCATTCCCAGCCCCTGGTATCTGCTATTCTATTTTCCGTCTCTATGAATTTAACTATTCCAGGTACCTCATATAAATGGATCTGTGCAATATTTGTTCTTTTGTGTCTGGCTTTTTTCACTTAACATGTCTTCAAGATTCATCCATGTTGTAGCATGTATCAGGATTTCCTTCCTTTTTAAGGCTAAGTAGTATTTCATCGTATGTACACACCACATTTGCTTATTCATTCATCCCTCCCATCATCCCATGGACATCTGGGTTGATTCTACCTTTTGGCTATTATGAATAATGCTGCCTTGAAGACTGATGTACAAACATCTGTTTGAGTCCTTGCTTTCAATTCTTTTATATACTCAGAAGTAGAATTGCTGGACCCTATAGTAATTCTATGTTTGATTTTTTTGAGGAATTGCCATTCATTCAGGTTACCTTTTAATATGACATACAGGAGGGAAGAGGGTAAAGTTTGCAACTGCATGCATTTACTAGAAAATTTCCCCTTATCTCCAAAACTGCATTATATAGAAACATACACTTTCCATTTCTGCATACCTACTATGCCTTTTCTACCCTACAGGTCTTTTTGCTTTTCGGCCACACCACACGGCATGTGGGATCTTAGTTCCCCAACCAGGAATCAAACCCGTGCCCCCTGCAGTGGAAATGCAGAGTACTGACCACTGGACCACCAGGGAATTCCAACCCTTCAAGTCTTTATAAGTCACTAAATATCAATGTGAAGGCAGGCTGAGGCTAATAAACAGCAAACTATGTCTGTTTCATTCCCTCTCCTAATTCATTTTTCACTCTATAGCCAGAGTGGTGTTTAAAAAATACAGAGTTGCAGCCATAAAAAAAGAAGGAAATTTTGCCATTTGCAGCAACATGGATGGACCTGGAGGGTATTATGCTAAGTGAAATAGGTCAGACAGAGAAAGACAAATACTGTCTTACATGTGGAATACACTTACACGTGGAATCTAAAAAATACAACAAACTAGTGACCACAACAAAAAAGAAGCAGACTCACAGATATAGAGAACAAACTAATGGTCACCAGTGCAGAGAAGTGGGGAGGGGCAATATAGGGATAGGGGATTAAGAGGTACAAACTATTATGCATAACATAAGCTACAAAGACATATTGTACAACACAGGGAATATAGCCAATATTTTATAATAACTATAAATAGAGAATAACCTTTAAAACTGTGAAAGACTAATATTATATGCCTGTAACATATAATATTGTACATCAGCTATACTTCAATTAAACAAAAAGAAATCGATCATCTCTGTCACTAGGGACAGAACTGAGGAAGTAAAGCAAGAGATAAGGCAAAGGGCAAATAATAAGGAGGCTTGTAAGCCATGCAGAAGTGTCACCAGCGAGGTTCTCCAATATCACTAGAAACATGCTGGGTACGGTGGGTTAGTGGAGAAGTCAGCTGATATACAAGGTACCACGCTGTGACTTTCTTCCGTGCATGTCTCATGGTCGGGCCACTGAATGAGTGACTTTGGGGGTGATGGAGTTTAGGATGACTCAGATTTGACTTCCCTGAATCATCTGTACTTGATATGTATTTATCTTAGTAGACTTGATATGTATTTATGTTAGTATACTTGATATGTATTTGTATTAGTATACTTTTATACAGTATTAACTGTTTACATCCACCTCCTCTAGCAGACCATAAGCTTTTTGGGGACAAACACAATTTTAAATATATCTCTACAGGGACCAGTACAATGTGTGGCATGTAGAAGTGATCTCATCCAGTTTGGAGGCTTTAAATGTCACCTGTACATATTAACTCCCAAATGTTTATTTCCAGCCCACACAGATTCCCTGAAGTGCAGCTACGCATGTATATACAACTGCCTCAACATCTCTACTTGAATGGCTAAAAGCCGATACTGAGGTTGTGATCTCCACCTCCCCTGCCCTCTTCTCCAACTGCTCTTCCCCAATCTCAGTTAGAAGCAACTCCATCATTCCAGTTACTCAGGCAAAAAAAATCTCATCTACTTTAGCTCAATCCTCAATATCACCTCCTCAAGTCTTCTACAGTCCTTCTATTTAAAATGATAACCACCCCTCTGCATCTTTATTTGTCTGCAAAGTACTATCACTATCAAATATACTATAGTTCTATATCCCTTATCTATAATTCTAGAGAGCTCAGAAAACCAAAAGCTTTCTAGTAACTCAGGTAAGAGAAAAAATTTACACTTAAGTGGAAAAATGCATTGTCAAAGGCACATCATTTCAGGTTATCTGATTCTGATTCTATGGAAGCTATTTTACAACTCTGTACATTATAGATAACTGACAATGATGCAGAATAAGTCATGTCTATCTACACACAAATTCTGTCCTGTCCAGTAGATGTTCGTTGACTTCCCTCTCCCATTGTGGGAGATGCTAGTTTTGCCTTAATTTGCACATCATTTCAATATTCCTGATCTATAAATGTGTCTGTCCTATGAATTCTTCTTTGAATGGGTTATAACATCTACTTGGTTCCTTCATTTAATAAGTTAAATAAAATCTTTAAAATGTGTTCATTTTACATCTGGATCACAGTCATAATTTTACCTATTTTGAAAACTCCCCTTTAATACTCATTTTATAGAAGTATCTCATTTGCACTAACATGAAGTGGCTATAGTCTTTATTTAGTCCATTGAGTGTGAATGCTCATACTTTTATTATAAAAGAAATAATAACAGGTTTGGTTACTGCATCAGAATTCCCCCTGGGTGTTAGGTAATACGTAATATATATACCACATTATCTTCCTAACAATAATTTACTTTATGTTGTTTATTGTCAGAGAAATAAAATCAGAGAAAGGGAAAAAATGTGTTTTTTTCCCTAGCCAGGCACACTGGTACAGAATTTCCCATTTATTTGCCTTCATCAGATTTAAATTTCATCTTTTATTTTGCAGGAGGGTGAAGGGGATCAGAATATGCCACTCCAAAATATGACACTTTGGCATAAGAATGATTTTGAGCTGAAGGCATTTGACATTCAACAGATGCAGAAAGGAGCCTTCCTGCAGCTTCCCTTATCTGACTAAAAGTAGAAACTCTAAGAATTGAGGACTGCCATAAATCCCCTCTCCCAGGGAAGTTTTATGACCATGAAGAAGACATAAAGTCAGCATTGCCTTGGACCAGCACAAACAAGCCATGCTAAGACAGCCCTTATCTTCCATTGGTTTCCCCTATACATTTACCTTCCCACAGTTTGCAGCCCCTAGAAGTCTAAAAACCCTTTCCTTTGTCTTGTAATGTCTCTGAAATTTATTGCTCTTTGTTAAAAATGACATCAGGCCTCAGGCCTACCCATTTCTTGGCATCTTCATTTCTTTTCTAGGAAAGGCCCTGTGTCACACAAAACTTAACATCAAATAAAATTTGTATGCTTTTCTCTTGTTAAAAAATAAATTAAAATAAATAAAGGCTGCAAAATATAAAATATGTTTATAAACCAGGAAATATATCAAAACATCAACATAGTTATCTCTGGGTAGTGGGATTATGTGTGATTTTTCTTTCTTCCTATTTTTCTACTTTACAAGTTTTCTAAATGAGCGTTACTCTTATAATGTACACATACACGTGAGCGCGCGCGCGCGCGCGCACACACACACACACACACACTCACACACACACACACAGAAAAGATAGCTCTTTCTCTCCAGAAATCTACCTGCTAAGATATCAATACTATCATGCTAGCTAAGCTTCTTACACAGTTGATCTGAGAAGGGATAAAAGAAAGGAGATGATCATGCTTGTACTTTCCTGAATTCTTGGCAAAATCAGATTTTACCAACGGAGTTTAATCTCTTGTCACACAAATATTTGTTCAACATGACATCATGCAACTACAAATATGCTTTAATCACATAAAGAGCAGTTAAGTATAGCATGATTTTCCTGTGAAAATCCCACACTAAGTGATAACATCCCCTGTGCCAGACACTTACAGAGTACTAACGTGATCCAAAAGGAGCCTAATGAAGAATGTGCAGTGGGCATGCCAAGACTTTTATCTGATCCCCCTTCCAGGGCATCTAAGTGACTATTTAAAGTGTCTACTCTTCACTATCCTAAACATAAAACAATCTAAAGCTATAATCCTAAACTTTTTTCTCTAAAGCACTATTTAGGATCCTGACTCCATTGAGCCTTGTGCTAAATTAACATTTACAGAATCCATTTGTATTTTTATCCACACATCTTTCTTCCTCTTTCATCCGTACTTTCTGTTCTCCAAGTCTCTGATGCCCCCAGGGCTTCTAGATTTTTCTTTTTCAGGGTATCTCATTGGAAAGGGTCCTCTTATACTTCAATAACGCACTTATCTCAAAGTAAATCCAATTTTTTATTCTTATTTGATCTGTTATAAGTAATGGTATGATTCATTTGACCATTGATCTTTATTTTTAGAAAACTTTATTTTAGAGACTTCCCTGGGGGCACAGTGGTTAAGAATCCGCCTGCCAATGCAGGCGACACAGGTTGGATCCCTCGTCCAGGAAGATCTCACATGCCGTGGAGCAACTAAGCCCATGTGCCACAATGACTGAGCCTGCGTTCTAGAGCCCATGTGCCACAACTACTGAAGCCCGCGCGCCTAGAGCCCGTGCTCCTTAACAAGAGAAGCCACCGCAATGAGAAGCCCGCGCACCGTAACAAAGAGTGGCCCCTGCTCGCCGCAACTAGAGAAAAGCCCGCGCGCAGCAACGAAGACCCAACACAGCCATAAATAAATAAATAAATTTTTTTAAAGAAAACTTTATTTTAGAAAGCACTCACGGAGTGTATCTTTTTTTTTTTTTAATGTGTAACCCTCCCCTCTCTGCAAAAAAAAAAAATGATGATAAATGAGGCAACGTACTTTATGGCAAATAGGAGATTCACCTAACTTCAAAATGCCCCAGCATTCCTAAACTGAAATTTAAAAACTTACATTTTGAAACCTGACACTTTCACACCTGTGACAACCTTTTTGGAAGGACTTTACAAGCACGTAGATACATTATAACCTTCCAGCAGGTGGCACTCATATGCTGAAGAGGGGTCTATAAAACAGTTAACCAGCCCTGGTTCAAGGCGGCCCTAAATTTTCTGCTTTATTTTACTCTAGTGACACTGCTTAGGTACCAGTCAGAAGCTTCAAGGAGGTCAATGTTCCCCATCGCCACCCAACAGAAGTAATAGTGAGGTAGCAGGTATAATGCAAAAAGTACAGATTTTAGAATTCAGAGACCTGAGTTTAAGCCCTGACCCAGCTCTATGACAAAGCAAGTTGCTTAACCCCTCTAAGCGTTATGGAGGAATAAAAATATCTACTGACAAACATACAGTTTCTGTAAGGATTTAAAAAAATGTACATAACACAATGCTTAGAAAATATTAAATACTTGACAAATTATAGTTATTACTCTTATACCTACCACTATTGGCAAGAACGTTGTGAGGACTAAATGAGATAACAGATGTAGAATGTCTGGCATGCTACAAGTTCTTGACAAACAATAGCTGTTACTTATGCTGTACATAAGTGAGAAAGGTTAAGCACTCCAGGCAGTCAGAGATACTTGTTTGAGAGATGCTGCAATGGGAAATGCCATCTCATCTCCTTCCCAAAGTGCCTAAAACACTCCTCTAGTAGATTCTATAATAATAGTATAGCTATAGGAAAGTTATTTCGCTTTCCATTTGCAACAAACAATCTAGTTTCCTCTTCTCTGACTTCAAGTACTACATGTACTTGGTCTGAGAAAGATATTTGAAACCAAGTGCAGTCTGTAAGAAATAAGTTTACATCCCCTTGACTACAAAAGCATATATGTTCTTTTAAAATATGAGTATTTAATCTTTTATGTAACATATTCCAAATGAGAAAATTGGATACACTTCTTGGATACAGGAAACTGGTTGAATAAATTAAGGTCCATCCCTACAGTAGAATATTATATAGCCATTAAAAAGAATGCAGTAAGAATAAGATAGACCTGTATTTTTGGTTTGGAATGATTAGTAAGATATAGTACTAAGTGATAAAGATGGAACAGAATATATAGCATCCCTTGGTATTTTTAAAAGATATACATACATGCTGGTATATGCTTAAGAAGCACTGGTAAGGCCAGAGGTCAGCTACAGTAGTTACTTTTCAATGGCACTCTGAGTATATAAACTTTAAATACAAAAAATAAAAGATACAAATCAAAATAAAGAGTTTACAAAGTAAAACCTAAATTACCTGGAATTCTCAGGGGCATTTTGATTCATTGAGGGGTAATAAGAAAATCTTTCCTTGCTTCAATGATCCTTGCTGTAAACCTTCCCTACCTTCACAATTATCAAAACTAAATTTATCTTTGACTTTAGGCATATTTTCAGTGTTTTGGGGTTTCAGTAAATATGAACTCCTAACAAATGTTTATTTCCTCCTCATTTATCCTTTTTTCTCCTTGAAGTAAAATGAGGAGAAAAAAAAACTAACTTAAAACTCCTTATTTAGATCCTGCCTTCAAAAGAAAAAAAGTATTTTCTTATTCCCCTCTGTCTCTAGTCCTCTTTTCCTTCTCCTCTATTCTGCAGTCTCTTTTGATACCTTACCCATGTGTCCGAGGTTTAGCTACTACTATTGAGAATCTCAAACCTCATTCTTTACCCCTAATCTCACCCCTAAACTCTGACATCAGTTTCCAACTGTGCATTCTATACATCCATATGGAAATCCCACTGCACCTCAAAACCCACAGATCCAAAACTGAACATCACTTGCCCACCTCCACCCAAGAATAGTGGGTCCACTATTCTTGCAATCACACCAGTATGTCCCAATCACCAAGGCAAATTCAAAACCTTAAAACCAGTGTTCAGTTACTGAAGAAGTGCTATATACTCCACCTTTTAAATATCACTCATGAATTCTCACCTTGACAATTAAAATAAACCTTTAACTGGTATTTATACATGTGCTCTTGTCTCTGCCTGGAAACATCTTCCCTACCCTCTTCACCTGATTAACGCCTACTTGCTTTTTAGAAAGGACTAATTTATCACTGCCTCTAAAAAGCCTTCCCTGAAACTCCTAGTCCAAGTGGGTGCCTCTCTCCTGTGTTTCCTTCCATCCTGTATTTCTCTTAACATGCCACTAATTAAATAAAATTATAATGTAGTTTAATTATCTATCTCCCCTAATAGATTGTAAGGTTCTAGAATGCAGGAACTATGTCTTCCATCTCTACATTTCCATTGTCTACAAGCCTGACACAGGGTTGGTATTTAACAAATGGTGGCTGAATTAATGAGTGATGATCTATCGCCTATCTTTTCACGCATTGACATGCATATCGCCTACATCTCATGCACTGACATCAAGATATCTTCCTAAAATGAAGAGTCTAATAATGTTAATTCTCCCATCCTAAAATCTTAAATGGCTTCAAAGGTAAAACTCCCAAATAAAACATTCAAAACCATCCACTCCAAAGGCTAAATCTATTTTTCCTACAAATAATTTATTGGCGGGGGGAGACTGAGATTCAAGATAAAACTGCACTGTAAAGATTTTAACCAGGGCTTCCCTGGTGGCACAGTGGTTGAGAGTCTGCCTGCCGATGCAGGGGATACGGATTCGTGCCCTGGTCCGGGAAGATCCCACATGCCGCGGAGCGGCTGGGCCCGTGAGTCATGGCCCCTGAGCCTGCGCATCCGGAGCCTGTGCTCCGCAACGGGAGAGGCCACAACAGTGAGAGGCCCACGTACCGCAAAAAAAAAAAAAAAAAATTTAACCAGCAATGAGGCAGGTAGATAAGATCCAACTTAAGGACCAGTGAGCTTTGCCCTGATAAAGGGAATATCATAACTGGCATAAGTTGTGGCCTTCACCTTTGGGATACTCCCTTTACAATCATCATGAATGGGCTCCCAAGGTCTCCACTGCACAGAATTCTACCCATTACCTATTGTCTCTTGTAAAGCCTTGCCCTGGGACATGGGGATGAGGCAGAAACATGATGGAAAGTACCCATCAGGTAGCAATGACATAAAAAAGTCAAAATTCATTAATAAATATTTAAGTGCCCAGCAAATTTCAGGCACAGGGAGCCTCAGGGAGTTTATGGCCTAATAGAGACCAAAGAGAAGGCAGATAAAGCAAATAATTTTAAAACTATAATTATGGTGAGGCTATTAAGAAAAATACAGAATATGCATATACAGCAAACATAACCTAGTCTGGAAAGTCAGAGAAGGTACTCCTAATGAAGTATGCTTGTTGGAGAGAGGGAACTGAGAATTACAGAGACTCAACCAGCAAGAAAAGTGTACTAGCAGATATTCTCATCATGTCATGAATATACTGAATCTAAGAACTCCTTCATTACTCATCTTCTAGGAGTAAATATTAAATGAAATCCCTACTTTATTCTAAATTTGCTATGGCAGACTTCTATCATATGTAATAGAGCATAGCTCTCTTCTTTCCAGATGAATATTTATAAAACCACTTATAGCACAGGACCTGGCACAAAGTAGGCACTCAACAAGTTTTCTTGAATAAGAAAATGAAAGCAATGGTACATGAATTGGTTTTTGAACACGTTGGTTAGATGACATTTATCCCACATTGCGAGAATATTGTTTTCAAAACTGCCATTATCAATAAGAAACTGACAAACAGAATTAAGAATGTTCAAAAAAGTTAATGTCTGAAAAATAACTTGAAATTGGTAATTAATTAATTCAGCAAAATAATGTAGTAGTAGTTTTATCTTAGATACCCATAATAAACCTTATTTTTATCTCAGTGCACTCTCAAGCTATCTGGTTTTATATCTAACCCATATCTTTATAACTTGGTTGGCCAAAAAGTTCGTTCGGGTTTTCCATTAAGATGTTATAGAAAAACCTGAATGGACTTTTTGGCCAACCCAATACATTTCTAAAATGCACAGGTTACATTTTCTTTAGTAAAAACAGGCAGCCAAGTAGCCCTGGAATTCATCTCTTCCCCCGCACCGCCCCCCAGTTCCTAGACAGTACTGGCTGAGGATGTATAGGGAGAGGGTAAGGCTTTTGCTTTCTGAAGGAACTTGTCTAACATGTGTTAGATGTTCCACTTTTCAGAATGACTGGTCTGAAAACCCACCCCAGATGCTACAACGAAATGTACTAACATTTACAATTTATAGCTAAGGGTTTTAATTATTAATGGCTAAATTATCAGTACCAATAATCCAATGTATTTCATATCGCTGTGCTTCTAGAGAAGATAAATGCAGTGAAGTCAAGGCTCAAATAAATTAATCATTTGTAGTTCCTGAAGACCTCACAGGAATTTTAACAGTAGTAATAAGGAAAGCTACTAAATGATCTAACCAAAATATAATCCAGGAAATGTCTACTGTATTGTTTCCATTAAATAGAAAATCTACTTCCTTCCTACTCTGCTAAGAAATCTTTATACGCATTATGAGAAAACACAGAGGGGGATGAGTTTCCACAATGAAATAAATTACTTCTTTCTTTTAAAATTATTTCTTTTATTATTTTCTTTTAAACATCTACTAGATTTAATCAATAAATTCTATTTCTACTGAGTGTTAACTTTAATTTTTTTTAAATAACTACAATGTGACATATGTGGTTTTTATGAAAATATGTTAAACACTGTTTAGGAAAAAACTAGAAATCACCATAATAATTAAAATAGTTCAGGGCTTCCCTGGTGGCTCAGTGGTTAGGAATCCGCCTGCCAGTGCGGGGGACACTGGTCCGGGAAGATCCCACATGCCGCGGAGCAGCTAAGCCTGTGTGCCAGAATTACTGAAGCCCATGTGCCTGGAGCCCGTGCTCCGCAACAGGAGAAGCCACCGCCACGAGCAGCCCACGCACCGCAGCGAAGACCCAACGCAGCCAAAAACAAAAACAAAAAAAATAGTTCACAACACTATAACTTTCCATAATTTTGTGTTTATCAGAGCACATATGCAAAAAGGACAACATTTAAGTAAGCTTTCTGGGAATGATTTTGGAGCTTTGAAATTTAATATCTACTCAAGGCTGTTTGCAAGGTACATATAAAATGTCAAATCTCACTAGACTGTCCTCTTTGAAATGTTATTCTCCAACATAAGTTCTGATCACACTCTTTAAACTTAAAAGAAACAAACATCCACTCTGGGGAAAGCTCCTTTTAAATAAAATCCGCAGGGAAAAGGTGGATTAATTTGACTACAAAACTATCTTTCACAGAAAATATATTCTAAACAAAGGCTAACAACAAACTTGGAGAACATCACCAAATTGTAAGACATTAGAGGGAATTTGCTTGATTTATAGAGCTTATAAGAAATCATTAAGAAAAAAAGAAAAACACTTCAACAGTGGGTAGGGAATACGAACAGACATTTCAAAAAATAGATACAAATTTAAATAGTCAAAAATTATATGAAAATATGGCTATCTCACTTAATTTAAGAATACAAATTGAAGCAATGGAGACATATTTTTCATCTATCAGACTGGGGAATTTTTTAAAAGCTTAATAATATCTAAGTGGTATCAACAGGAAACTGATTGAATAAATTAAGGTCTATCCCTACAGTAAAATATTAAATAGCCATTAAAAAGAATGAAGTAAGAATAAAACAGATCTGTATTTTTGGTGATATTAAGTGATAAAGATGGAACAGAATGTATAGCATCCCTTGCTGTTTTTAAAAGATATACATGTGCTAGCATATGCATAAAAAGCATTGGTAAGGCCAGAAGAAGTCATCTATAGTAGTTACTTTTGTGCAGGAGGACTAGGTTGAGGAAAGTAGAAGTGTAAAATTTTTCATTTTAAGTCTTTCTATATCTTTTGAATTCTTATTATGTTTATATGTTCTTATCACTCATATTTTTCTTTAATATTTCTGAAATGTCAACAGGAGTTACCTAGAGGAACAAATTATGAATAATTTTGATTTGCTACCCTATAATGTTCTACAGTTTTTAAGAATTAATTTTTAGAAAAATCTACTCTAAGATATTGTCAAACTGCAACTTATAACCCATTAGTGGATTATGAAATCAGTTTAGTGAGTTGCAAACAGCATTCCCCACCCGACTCCCCAAGTGAAATCATTGAACTGGACTGGAGTAGAAAATAATTGAAAACACCAGTGCACATCATAGGTTATGAGCAAGAGAGAGCGCCAGAGCAAGAGTGGATCACAGTCAAAAAGTTTGAAAACCACTGCTCCAGGATATTATGTTAAGAAGTATTTTGAATAGAGCATTCAGGAAAAATCTTAACAACCTTATAATTTCCATTTCAAAACCAAGAATTGTTTTATATTAAACTGAGTTTTTATGTGTCAATTCTTACTTTTAGTACGACCAACTTGAAAAACAGTACTAGTTGAAATGGTAATGAAGAAAAAATATAATTTTCAAAAGTCACAGAGAAAACTCTAAAAAGAGGAAAAAGATGTATTAATAAGACAGATGACATACGCTAAGACTTGAATGATTTCTAAGAAATGAACCTATATACATATATTTGGAATGCCCCCCCATTGTAACTTATACATATTAATAATCTCTGGAATTGACAAGATTGAAATTAAAAGTTTAGTTAAGATTGTTTATAAAGAGATCACCAAAATAACAGATTTTTGAAAATGCTAGGCTATCTCAGAATTTTAGAATATTGACAAAAGACCACATAGCTCAGATACACGTACAACAGATCATGAGGGCATGTATTTTAAGTTGTTTTTTTGGTGTCAAAGGATGTGTTTGTTCTGGTTACAAACACAGTCTATTGCCTAATTGCATGTTTGATAAGAGCAGATAACTACAAAATGACTAGCCAGGATTAGGAACATAGTCCAGTCCCTAAATTAAAGGACTACAGGGCAATGAAATCAAAAGACTTTGGTTACCAAAGGGGAAAGGTGGGGGGGAGGATAAATTAGGAGTTTGGGATTAACATATAAACACTATTACCTATAAAATAGATGATCAATAAGGACCTACTGTATAGCATGGGGAACTCTATTCAATACTCTGTAATAACCTATATGGGAAAAGAATCTGAAAAAGAATGGATATAATGTATATGTATAACTGAATCACTCTGCTGTACACCTGAAACTAACACAACATTGGAAATCAAGTATACTCCAATATAAAATAAAAATTAAATTTAAAAAACAGATTTTGTTTTCACTAACATGGCAACCACACCATGTATTTTAGGCAGCCAGAGTATCCACAGAAAGCTTGTTTTTTAATTTTACTAACTTCCGTTTCATGTATCTTTATGACTTACCTTACGTTATCTTTTGCTCCCTTTTATCCACTCCCGATCCTTCACTAGCCTTGCCAGCTGTCTACTTCCTTTGTTCCTTTCCATTCATTAAGGACTTTACTATTAACAATCTCATGCCCTTCAAAACCCCTATGGCAATTATATGTACCACTCATTTGGAATTTAACAAATGGCCTCTTGAATTATTTATATTTTTATACATATCCTAATGTTTTTATATATAGATATATACCTATATTAACTACTTGGTAAACTCTATGGTCATTCCATATATGAGTATAGTCAGTATCAGTAAATCCTTTTAGTTATATTTTTAAGTTCTCATATAACCTAGAAGTCAAAAGTTGTTCAAGGCATAGGTTCCATGACTAAATAAATTTAGATAATTTATATATGCCCCAGGAGTGTGGGAGCATAGGCCAAAGCTAATGCTGGAAGTGATGAGGCCAACAGGTCTAAACGAGAGAGGGAGGGAGGATAGCACCTGACATGGGTAACAGCAATAAGGATAGAAAGATGGATAAAAAGAGGGCAGGACAGAATCAGTAGGATTTAGTAACTGATAGGCTGATGGCAAATGATCTAGGATGCTATAAGCAAGTGAATAGATAATGTTACAAATTTCAGAAAAAGCATTACAGCTTTGAGGTGGAGAGAAATGTTGACTTTAGAACCAGACCTAATGAGTTTGAGATGTCCATGGGGCATAAGGATGGTGGTCTTGGATATGGATCTGGAACTCAGCAGACAGCACTCAACTGGAGGCAAAAAAACTGGGGAGTCATTAGCACAGAGATGAAGTTGCCCAGGAAGTGTTTTCATGAGAAGGTCAATTAGCAGAGAGCTCTTTTGAGGCAAAAACACACACACACATTTAAGGGACTGAAAAAGAGACATTTAAGAGAAAGAGGATCACACAAAGACTCAGAATATGTGCTCAAGAAGTAGAAGTCTCCTCCTCTGAGGAGAGAAAAATGTACGGTTATAAAATCCATGAAGAATTTCCTTCCTCTCAGAAGGGAGAACAGATAATGATTTCAAATGTTGAGAGAAGTGTCTATTGGATTTGTCAACCTGTGTCGGAGGCATGGAGGAAGCTTCAAAAGAATAGTTTTCTCCACTGAAACTATAAATTCCATGCGGATAGATACCATGCTTGTCTTACTCATCGTTATTTACTTCAAGGAGAACAAGGCAAGTCATGTGGTGGGCACTCAATAAATACTTTTTTTTTTTTTTTCCCGGTACGTGGGCCTCTCACTGTTGTGGCCTCTCCCATTGCGGAGCACAGGCTCCGGACGCGCAGGCTCAGCGGCCATGGCTCACGGGCCTAGCCGCTCCACAGCATGTGGGATCTTCCCAGACCGGGGCACGAACCCGTGTCCCCTGCATCGGCAGCCGGACACTCAACCACTGCGCCACCAGGGAAGCCCCTCAATACTTTTTGAACCAAGGTGGAAGGTGGAAACAAATCCAGATTACAACAAAAGCTAGGCTGCCCTTGATAGTTAATGGTGAGGAGAAACCACTTGGTTATGAATGGAGGGGCACTAAGGGCTCAGAGAGGTGGTTTTATACTGTTTTGCTCTGTTACTATAGGAGAGATTTCAACATTTTTTAAATATATAGAGAGAAAAATCCATAGAGAAGAAAAAGTAAACATCTGCTCAGATGTTTGCACATGCCCATTTCCAGAATTATTTGCTAATGTTAGCCTAAATGAATATCTAACTGGTTGAATATTTGGATTTAAAAAAAAAAAAAAAAGAGTAGAAGAAAAACAAATCAAGGGCTCCCCTGGTGGCACAGTGGTTAAGAATCCGCCTGCCAATGTAGGGGACACAGGTTCGAACCCTGGTCCGGGAAGATCCCACATGACGCAGAGCAACTAAGCCCGTGCACCACAGCCACTGAGCTTATGCTCTAGAGCCTGCGAGCCACAACTACTGAGCCCACGTGCTGCAACTACTGAAGCCCGCACGCCTAGAGCCCGTGCTCCGCAACAAGAGAAGCCACTGCAATGAGAAGCCTGCGCACTGCAACAAAGAGTAGCGCCCGCTCACTGCAACTAGAGAAAGCCCGCGCACAGCAACGAAGACCCAACGCAGCCAAAAATAAATTTTTTTAAAAAATCAAGCAACATAGGATTATGATACAAAACAGCCTCCTTATGAGCGAGTGAGTATGGTGAAATCAACAATTAAACCACTATATCTTTTCCCAGCTTCCTCCCTTCCTTTACTTGTAAACTCACAAATTCTTTAAATATGTCCCTGTAACAGTGGCAACAAGACCTTGTAAAAGTCATTGGTTGGTAAGGCTGAGGTGGTGAGGAGGGGGCAGAACTAAGGGAAAAGGGAAGGAAGAAGAAGGAGCTGAAAAATCCTTCGGGAAGGATATTCTTAAGTCAGGAACTACTACTAACATAGTCTCAGTTGTCAATATAGTGATATGGTAAGATCCACACCATATAAAAAACAAAAAACATGATCTCACATAAACTCCCATGGTTCAGAACACCTCAATTTTAAATCTATGCAATCTATTAAATGTGAGCACTTTCTTGAAAAATCTGATCAAACAAAATAATGCTACTTTGTCAGCAGTTGCTCTTATCCTAAAAATATTCCTGAAAATATCAACACTGAAGCTCCTTGACAATCCTGATTTGCCCGCTTTCTCACTGACTGGCCTCTTGCTTGCATCCGACCTCGGCCACACCAAACCGCCTCTAGGCTACCTGATGCACCATGCTGTCTCATACCACAGCTCCTTCCTTGCCAGAAAGTAATTTACCCCAACCTGCAAACACTCAGACACTCACTTTCAAGAGTCAACTCAAGCACCCTTTTTTTTTAAATTTTATTTATTTATTTACACAGCATGTTCTTATTAGTCATCAATTTTATACACATCAGTGTATACATGTCAATCCCAATCTCCCAATCCATCACACCACCACCTCCACCCCCCGCGGCTTTCCCCGCTTGGTGTCCATACGCTTGTTCTCTACATCTGTGTCTCAATTTCTGCCCTGAAAACCGGTTCATCTGTACCATTTTTCTAGGTTCCACATATATGTGTTAATATACAATATTTCTTTTTCTCTTTCTGACTTACTTCACTCTGTATGACACTCTCTAGATCCATCCATGTCTCAACAAATGACCCAATTCCATTCCTTTATATGGCTGAGTAATATTCCATTGTATACATGTACCACAACTTCTTTATCCATTCATCTGTTGATGGGCATTTAGGTGGCTTCCATGACCTGGCTATTGTAAATAGTGCTGCAGTAAACACTGGGGTGCATGTGTCTTTTTGAATTACGGCTTTCTCGGGTATATGCCCAGTAGTAGGATTGCTGGATCATATGGTAATTCTATTTTTAGTTTCTTAAGGAACCTCCATACTGTTCTCCATAGTGGCTGTATCAATTTACATTCCCACCAACAGTGCAAGAGGGTTCCCTTTTCTCCACACCCTCTCCAGCATTTGTTGTTGCTAGATTTTCTGATGATGCACATTCTAACTGATGTGAGGTGATACCTCATTGTAGTTTTCATTTGCACTTCTCTAATAATTAGTGATGTTGAGCAGCCTTTCATGTGCTTCTTGGCCATCTGTATGTCTTCTCTGGAGAAATGTCTATTTAAGTCTTCTGCCCATTTTTGGATTGGGTTGTTTGTTTTTTTAATATTGAGCTGCAAGAGCTGTTTATATATTTTGGAGATTGATCCTTTGTCCGTTGATTCGTTTATAAATATTTTCTCCCATTCTGTGTTGTCTTTTCTTCTTGTTTATGGTTTCCTTTGCTGTGCAAAAGCTTTTAAGTTTCATTAGGTCCCATTTGTTTGTTTTTATTTCCATTACTCTAGGAAGTGGATCAAAAAAGATCTTGCTGTAATTTAAGTCAAAGAGTGTTCTTCCTATGTTTTCCTCTAACAGTTTTATAGTGTCCAGTCTTACATTTAGGTCTCGAATCCATTTTGAGTTTATTTTTGTGTACGGTGTTAGGGAGTGTTCTAATTTCATTCTTTTACATGTAGCTGTCCAGTTTCCCCAGCACGACTTATTGAAGAGACTGTCTTTTCTCCATTGTATATCCTTGCCTCCTTTGTCATAGATTAATTGACCATAGGTGTGTGGGTTTATCTCTGGGCTTTCTATCTTGTTCCCATGATCTATGTTTCTGTTTTTGTGCCAGTACCATTTGTCTTGATTACTGTAGCTTTGTAGTATAGTCTGAAGTCAGGGAGCCTGATTCCTCCAGCTCCATTTTTTCCCCTTAAGACTGCTTTGGCTATTTGGGGTCTTTTGTGTCTCCATACAAACTTTAAGATTTTTTGTTCTAGTTCTGTGAAAACTGCCATTGGTAATTTGATAGGGATTGCATTGAATCTGTAGATTGCTTTGGGTAGTATAGTCATTTTCACAATATTGATTCTTCCAATCCAAGAACATGGTATATCTCTCCATCTGTTTGTGTCATCTTTAAGTTCTTTCATCAGTGTCTTATAGTTTTCTGCATACAGGTCTTTTGTCTCCCTAGGTAGGCTACTTCCTAGGTACTTTATTCTTTTTGTTGCAATGGTAAATGGAAGTGTTTCCTTAATTTCTCTTTCAGATTTTTCATCATTAGTGTATAGGAATGCAAGAGATTTCTGTGCATTAATTGTGTATCCTGCAACTTTACCAAATTCATTAATTAGCTCTAGTAGTTTTCTGGTGGCATCTTTAGGATTCTCTATGTATAGTATCGTGTCATCTGCAAACAGTGACAGTGTTACGTCTTCTTTTCCAAATTGTATTCCTTTTATTTCTTTTTCTTCTCTGATTGCCATGGCTAGGCCTTCCAAAACTATGTTGAGTAATAGTGGTGAGAGTGGACATCCTTGTCTTGTTCCTGATCTGAGAGGAAATGCTTTCAGTTTTTCACCATTGAGAATGATGTTTGCTGTGGGTTTGTCATATATATGGCCTTTATTATGTTGAGGTAGGTTCCCTCTATGCTGACTTTCTGGAGAGTTTTTATCATAAATGGGTGTTGAATTTTGTCAAAAGCTTTTTCTGCATCTATTGAGATGATCATATGGTTTTTATTCTTCAATTTGTTAATATGGTGTATCACACTGATTAATTTGCATATAATGAAGAATCCTTGCATCCCTGGGATAAATCCCACTTGACCATGGTGTATGATCCTTTTAATGTGTTGTTGGATTCTGTTTCCTAGTATTTTGTTGAGGAGTTTTGCATCTATATTCATCAGTGATACTGGTCTGTAATTTCCTTTTTTTGTAGTATCTTTGTTTGATTTCAGTATCAGGGTGATGATGGCCTCATAGAATGAGTTTGGGAGTGTTCCTTCCTCTGCAATTTTTTGGAAGAGTTTGAGAAGGATGGGTGTTAGCTCTTCTCTAAATGTTTGATAGAATTCACCTGTGAAGCCATCTGGTCCTTGACTTTTGTTCGCTGCAAGATTTTTAATCACAGTTTCAATTTCATCACTTGTGATTGGTCTGTTCATATTTTCTATTTCTTCCTGGTTCAGTCTTGGAAGGTTATACCTTTCTAAGAATTTGTCCATTTCTTCCAGGTTGTCCATTTTATTGGCACAGAGTTGCTTGTAGTAGTCTCTTAGGATGCTTTGTAATTCTGGGGTGTCTGTTGTAACTTCTACTTTTTCATTTCTAATTTTATTGATTTGAGTTCTCTCCCTCATTTTCTTGATGAGTCTGGCTAATGGTTTATCAATTTTGTTTATCTTCTCAAAGAACCAGCTTTTAGTTTTATTGATTTTTGCTATTGTTTTCTTTGTTTTTATTTCATTTATTTCTGCTCTGATCTTTATGATTTCTTTCCTTCTGCTAACTTTGGGTTTTGTTTGTTCTTCTTTTTCTAGTTCCTTTAGGTGTAAGGTTAGATTGTTTATTTGAGATGTTTCTTGTTTCTTGAGGTAGGCTTTTATTGCTATAAACTTATCTCTTAGAAATTCTTTTGCTGCCTCCCATAAGTTTTGGACCATTGTGTTTTCATTGTCATTTGTCTCTAGGTATTTTTTGATTTCCTCTTTGATTTCTTCAGTGATCTCTTGGTTATTTAGTAACGTAGTGTTTAGCCTCCATGTGTATGTGTTTTTTACCTTCTTTCCCCTGTAATTCATTTCTAATCTCACAGCATTGTGGTCAGAAAAGATGCTTGATATGATTTCAGTTTTCTTAAATTTACTGAGGCTTGATTTGTGACCCAAGATGTGATCTATCCTGGAGAATGTTCTGTGTGCACTTGAGAATAAAGTGTAATCTGCTGTTTTTGGATGGAATGTCCTATAAAGATCAATTAAATTTATCTGGTCTATTCTGTCATTTAAAGCTTGTGTTTCCTTATTTATTTTCACTTTGGAAGATCTGTCCATTGGTGTAAGTGAGGTGTTAAAGTCCCTCACTATTATTGTGTTACTGTCGATTTCCTCTTTTACAGCTGTTAGCAGTTGCCTTATGTATTGAGGTGCTCCTATGCTGGGCGCATATATATTTAAAATTGTTATATCTTCTTCTTGGATTGATCCCTTGATCATTATGTAGTGTCCTTCTTTGTCTCTTTTAACAGTCTTTATTTTAAAGTCTATTTTATCTGATATGAGTATTGCTACTCCAGCTTTCTTTTGATTTCCATTTGCATGGAGTATCTTTTTCCGTCCCCTCACTTTCAGTCTGTATGTGTCCCTAGGTCTGAAGTGGGTCTCTTGTAGACAGCATATATATGGGTCTTGTTTTTGTATCCATTCAGCAAGCCTGTGTCTTTTGGTTGGAACATTTAATCCATTCACGTTTAAGGTAATTATCGATATGTATGTTCCTATGACCATTTTCTTAATTGTTTTGGGTTTGTTTTTGTAGGTCGTTTTCTTCTCTTGTGTTTCCCACTTAGAGAAGTTCCTTTAGCATTCGTTGTAGAGCTGGTTTCGTGGTGCTGAATTCTCTTAGCTTTTGCTTGTCTGTAAAGCTTTTGATTTCTCCATCAAATCTGAATGAGATCCTTGCCGGGTAGAGTAATCTTGGCTGTAGGTTCTTCCCTTTCATCACTTTAAATATGTCATGCCACTCCATTCTGGCTTGTAGAGTTTCTGCTGAGAAATCAGCTGTTAACCTTATGGGAGTTCCCTTGTATGTTATTTGTCGTTTTCTCCTTGCTGCTTTCAATAATTTTTCTTTGTCTTTAATTTTTGCCAGTTTAATTACTATGTGTCTCAGCGTGTCTCTCCTTGGGTTTATCCTGTATGGGACTTGCTGTGCTTTCTGGACTTGGGTGGCTATTTCCTTTCCCATGTTAGGGAAGTTTTCGACTATATTTCTTCAAATATTTTCTTGGGTCCTTCCGCTCTCTCTTCTTCTTCTGGGACCCCTATAATGCGAATGTTGTTGCGTTTAATGTTGTCCCAGAGGTCTCTTAGGCTGTCTTCATTTCTTTTCATTCTCTTTTCTTTATTCTGTTCCACAGCAGTGAATTCCACCATTCTGTCTTCCAGGTCACTTAACCGTTCTTCTGCCTCAGTTATTCTGCTCTTGATTCCTTCTACTGTAGTTTTCATTTCAGTTATTGTATTGTTCATCTCTGTTTGTTTGTTCTTTAATTCTCCTAGGTCTTTGTTAAACATGTCTTGCATCTTCTCGATCTTTGCCTCCACTGTTTTTCCGAGGTCCTGGATCATCTTCACTATCATTATTCTGAATTCTTTCTCTGGAAGGCTGCCTATCTCCACTTCATTTAGTTGTTTCTCTGGGGTGCTATCTTGTTCTTTCATCTGGTACATAGCCCTCTGCCTTTTCATCTTGTCTATCTTTCTGTGAATGCGGTTTTTGTTCCACAGGCTGCAGGATTGTAGTTCTTCTTGCTTCTGCTGTCTGCCCTCTGGTGGATGAGGCTATCTCATCCTGTCCTTTTTGAAGCCTTTTCCTGATGGCCCCTTTTTATCTTTCTCTGCCCACCACCCACCCTCTCTCAAAATACAACTGGACACGCTTCACTGGTACCAAACTGAAACAGAGTCACTTATGTCAGGGATAAACTGGAGATGGTCAACCCAGGTGCATAAAGGAAACTAACCTAATCTTACAGGAATTTAGAGCTCCTATCAGAAATCAACAGAGGACACCAGCCAATCCCCAAATGCCAAGTCTTTCATGTCACCTCTGGACTTCCTTGTTCACATGACTCAGGCAACCATCCAAAGTCAAGAAAGAAGACCACTAGGCAATCAATCAGCTGAAAAAACCAAATAACTGCCATATCTATCCCATAAAAATCCCTTAGTCTGTGAGCGACTCAGAACTCATTGCTCCTGTAGCCTTGAGTTTCCCAGCTTACAAGTTGAAGCCTCCCAATAAACTCATCTTTCTGCTTTGTTTTATTGAGTATGCAGAGTTTGTCTTTTGACATACCCCATTATTCTCACTTACCTCTATCATACCACTTATAACATCTGATTGTTTTATAGCACCTGACCAGACAGTCACCTGCCACTTTTCCAGGCTGGAACAATCCTTTTTCATTCATCTTATTCCCCAAATCCTATGACAGAACTTGACATATAACATGGCTAGGCCAAGTGAAATACAAAAGATTACTGCCCAAAGCTTTGGAAATACAAAATTCAAGACTATCCACCAAAGCAACACCCTAACTAGATATCTATAGCTTTGCCAACAATCCACATCACCATTAGACCTACTGAATTTGAACCCTAGAAATAAGCAATAACAAAACAGAATCATTTCCAAATAGAAATAAATGTACTATTTTTGCCCTGATTATGAAGGATGTAAGTTAAAACATAACTCAGTGTATACTATATTTCTTCCCAGATGTAAATGTGATTAAAACTATAATTCTACATGCAGAAATGTGTTTCAATTATATTGCTATGTTTCCATCGGCCTTAATTTTACAGATTTTCTATAGCCACAAAAATGGCTGTTGCAGTTCTGAAAAGAGTGATGAAATCTATATTAGAAGTCATAAATCTTTCATTCATCTACCATGAGTCATTTTTGCTTAATTGGTATATCTTATGTTAATGACTTAGGGTAGGGACATAGAGAGTTTTAAACATTTTTACATTGTAAAAGTAATACATGCTCAATTGCAAAATCTGAATCAGAAGACAGAAAAGCACAAAGAAGAAAATGTACATCATTGGTAATCCTACCAACCAAAGACAACTTGTTAATATTTTGATATGTATCTCCTAAACTTTCTCCTATGCACATATACATATGATAATAATAACAATCACCATGACCATGAAAAGGCTGCCATTTTTTATGATCACAGAATAATACAGGAACCATACTAAGCAATTCAGCCACATTGTTTCATTTAATCTTCAAAAAAACCCAATGAGATAGGTACTGTTTCTAGCTCTCTTTCAGAGCAGAAAAACTAAGGAGGCTTAGAGGCTGAACAACTTGCACAAAGTCACAAAGCTAATAAATGGCAGAATAAGAATTAAGATAAATCTTTTGATGCCTAGGTTCCAGATCCTATCTGTCTATGTACATGTGTATGTACACTCACATACACACACATATTTTCAAATATGTACACCAAAATATAGGAACACACTAACCACAGTTCTGTAACCAGCCTTTTTTCACTTAACATATTGGAAACAACTTTTCTGTCAATAAATGTCTGTATCAGCAGTTTTGATGGCTGCATAGCATTCCACTGTCTGGTTACGAAATAGACTGCTTTAAATAGTACATTTGTGTTATTCCAATATTATATATGCTTTTAATAGTATAAATATTAATATTATAAAAATTATGATTATAATTATCAAAACTATAATTTATAAAAAATATAAATAAGCATTTATCAACGCTGTGATAAATAGCTTTGTACATTTGTCTAATTAACTCCTTAAGATAAAAATAGCCAAAAGAGAAAAGCTCTTTTTTAAGGCTTTTGGTACTTATTCAGTTCCTAGCTACATTTCAAGTGCTCAGAAGTCCTACAACTGGTGGCTACAGTATTGAACAGCACAGCTACTTCCCTCATTGCAGAGTTCCATTTGACAACGCTGGTCTAGATTGTTCTAGATCATGCAGATCATTGTTCAATTTTTAAATAGTGCACAGCTTCCCCTCTCGACGTGAAGCTGGTTAGGGTAGGAAGCCCCTCTATATACACATACTCCTGGAGACCACCCTCTGCTCTGACCCTACAGCTGCATCACACAGGATGTGCTCTAGAGCAGCGGTCCCCAACCTTTTTGGCACAAAGGACCAGTTTCGTGGAAGACAATTTTTCAATGGACCGGGGTGGGGGGGTGGGGGGGGGGGTCAGGGATGATTCAAGTTCATTACATTTATTGTGCACTTTATTTCTATTATTATTACATTGTAATATATAATGAAATAATTATACAACTCACCACACTGCAGAATCAGTGGGAGCCCTGAGCTTGTTTTCACTTGCCACTCACTGATAGGGTTTTGATATGAGTTTGCAAGCAATTGACTTATTATGGTCTCTGTGAAGTCAAACCTCTCTGCTAACGATAGTCTGTATTTGCAGCCGCTCCCCAGCGCTAGCATCACTGACTCAGCTCCACCTCAGATCATCAGGCTTTAGAGTCTCATAAGGAGCGCGCAACCTAGATCCCTCGCGTGCGTAGTTCACAGTAGGGTTCGTGCTCCTATGAGACTCTAATGCCACCGCTGATCTGACAGGAGGCGGAGCTCAGGCGGTAATGCGAGCAACAGGGAGCAGCTGTAAATACAGATGAAGCTTTGCTCCCTCGACTGCTGCGCACCTCCTGCTGTGCAGTCTGGTTCCTAACAGGTCACAGACTGGTACCAGTCCGTGGCCCAGGGGCTGGGGCCCCCTGCTCTAGAGTGTCAGCTCCCTCCTGCAGCTCCACCGAGGCTAGGAGATCGAGATTTTACCTACTGATATTACTGTTCCTATTCTTGTCTCCAGCCCTGGCTCCCAGCCTGAACATGTTACTAGGTTTACACGGAGGAGCAGGCTTTCTGACCAACCTTAGTAAGTTTCCCTTGAACGTGCTGGCTGGCAACTGGCAAGTGTGCCCTCACTCTACTCTTACCTTTACTGTTTCCTACCAAAGCTCTTCAATATGATGACACTGGGAATGAGACCCTTTTTTAATTTTCCAAGAGTGAAATAAATTCTTCTGAATTCTACCATTTGGGTTCTTTCCACAGAAAACTGGTAAGAGGGTGAAAGGTGAATCACTACCTTGAACTCAGAAATTAAAGCTTTTAAAATACATAGATATTAAAACAGTTTTCAATAACAACTTGATATCTAAACTGGCTCTCTTTACTCTTCCATTTAAAATCTACTTAAGAAATCAGTACCTGGAAAAGGTTTCCCTTAGTAAAGTGTCAGAATATAATAAGCAAGAAACAGCAAATTTTCACAAATTTATTTTGTAAACAGCAACTGGACTCTACATAGTATCACTATTCATGGAAATGCAATTTCCTTGAGGTAGAAAGGAAAGAGGTATTGTCCAATTTTCTACATAAGAAAATAAATATCAGCTCCCATGTAATTACAGAATGAAAGAGCAAAGACAAAAAAACAGAAATTCTGGGAATGTAAATTGATATAGCCACTATGGAAAAGAGTATGGAGGTTCCTTAAAAAACTAAAAATAGAACTACCATATGACCCAGCAATCCCACTACTGGGCATATACCCAGAGGAGACCATAATTCAAAAAAACACATGAACCCCAATGTTCACAGCAGCACTATTCACAGTACCCAGGACATGGAAGCAACCTAAATGTCCATCAACAGAGGAATAGATAAAGAAGATGTGGTACATATATACAGTGGAATATTACTCAGCCATAAAAAGGAATGAAATTGGGTCATTTGTAGAGACGTGGATGGACGTAGAGCATGTCATACAGAGTGCAGTAAGTCAGAAAGACAAAAGCAAATATCATATAATAACACATATATGTGTAATCTAGGAAAATGGTGCAGATGATCTTATTTGCAAAGCAGAAATAGAGACACAGAGAACAAATGTATGGATACCAAGGGGGAAAGGGGTGGGGTGGGAGGAATTGGGAGGCTGGTATTGACACATATACATTATTGATACTATGTATAAAATAGACAACTGATGGGACCATACTGTATAGCACAGGGAACTCTACCTAATGCACTGTGGTAACCTAGGAGGGAGGGGATATCTGTATATGTGTGGCTGATTCATTTTGTTGTGCAGTGGGGGCTAACACAACATTGTAAAGCAACCATACTCCAATAAAATTTTTTTAAAAAACAGACATTCAAATTCTAATTCACAATCATACCAGGAAGCCCATTTTAAGAAGCTGTATTATTCTTGAAAATTTTATACACCATCAAAAATATATATGAGTACAATCTGACCAAAATTAATATTAAAGATAAAACCTCTTATGCGCAATCACGTTATTTGTTAGCGATATACAACTGTACTGCATGACATTACTGTTTTGCGAAGCAGACAAATAGGATTTTAACTTAAGGAATTCATCATCACAAAAAAGATTACAGTATCAATTCTTACTTCATGCGCAAACTCACTCTAATTCAGTCAACAAAATACGTACAGAGTTGAAAATATTATGACATACAAAGTAGATCACATATAACAATGCAAAGTACATACTAGACACCATTTAAGAAGGATGCTTGTGACCAGAAAAAGCAAAAAACAATAGAAAGAAATTAATTTCTAAACAAAAAAACAAAACTAGTCTTCAAGCCAACTCAAACAAAAACAGTTTTGTTATATAAGCTTTCACTTCATGCTTTGTCTAAGTGCCAAGACTGTCTTGTGAGGGAAGATCTGTTCTGTCTCCTCAGCAACTCACCTGGGAGTCATTTTATCTCATCTGGGAGAAGCTCTGAAACCACCATGTTCTATGACTGCCAGACCTGGCTGACTTGTACATAGGATCAGGAGCCAACCACATAGAAACAACTCTGAACAGTACCCTGGGGCAACAGTCAAAAGATAGAGCAGGTCTGAATAGAAATATAACACACCCCTAAAACACACAAGAGGAATCTAATCCACAATGCTACAGACTTCACTTCCCATTAGATTCAAGTACTACATCCAAAAAACAAAAAAGAGGCAAGCCACAACTGATCTAATCTTATCCTGTCTATATAATAAGAGCTTCAAAATAATTTACAGCTATTAGGGGTGTCCCTTATAAAGTTCTCAAAAGCAAGAAAGGCAATGTAAGAAATGAGAGCCATTTTATACAGAAAAGAAATTCAAGTACATGAAAAAGCTAATGCTTTTTCAACCTAAACTCCGACACCAATTAAACCTGATGAAAAGAGAAAAAATGACACCTACTATAGGTTTCTTAGGGATATACTGTGATACATAATATTAGTGTCTACATATTTATATGTTAATAATAGATAAACACTGAATGCCAGCTATTTGCTGTAGGGCAGTATTAACAAAGTAATGAATTGTGCCTATTTATTAATTATAACTTCTACATCCAAGGCTAATTACTTTTTTAAGGAAGGGCTTGTCTTTTTTTTTTTTTTTTTTCTTGGTACGCCGGCCTCTCACCGCCGTGGCCTCTCCCGTTGCGGAGCACAGGCTCCGAACGCGCAGGCCCAGCGGCCATGGCTCACGGGCCCAGCCACTCCGCGGCATGTGGGATCTTCCCGGACGAGGGCACGAACCCGCGTCCCCTGCATCGGCAGGCGGACTCTCAACCACTGCGCCACCAGGGAAGCCCAAGGAAGGGCTTGTCTTGACAAAAGTGCTTAGTAAATGAAAACATGATTTGGATTTCAAAAGGGTGTTTGAATTATACAAGTCTTACATTTTATACCGGGCTCAACAGACTTTTTATGTACTACAGCTTTAACAGAGGTAAGCAAATTTCATCATCAATTAAAACTGGGAAAGTCCTAGTGCTTTATCCATCCCTCAAAAAAAGATTTTGGTATGATTAAGTAAGAAGGAGCAAGAAAATCACTGAAAGACAACAATCTGACACTTGTAAGTAAAAGGAAAGAAAGTGAGATTTATCTTAATGGAGAATTTATAGGCTAACTAAATACATATATTGGATTACCCAAATAGTTTGCTCGTGTTTTTCTGTAACATCTTAACAGGAACACCCGAATGAACTTTTTGGCCAATACAAGACAATAAGTTTATTAAATAGATCATATGAACCGCAGGTATTTTTTGGTACTAGCTGGTAAGAGTAGCTACCTTTTTCTTTTCTTTTTTTTTCTTTTTTACTGCAGTTGTACAAATTCGCCATGCTCTGAGATAGTGTCTCCTCGACTGATGTTATGTAAGACTTCAATAGCTGTGCTCTCCCCTCTCTCCCCTGCCAAAAAAGTTCTGGGCTCAAGTAAGTTTGGAAATCCTGAGTTGAGCAGGTTTCTTGATTACATCTCAGAGCCCTTAGCATGCTAAGGTATGCTATGGCCCTCCAGCAACCTTTCCTAAATATATTTGACCATGGAATCCTCCCCCTTCCAAAGCAGAGCTTCCAGTAATATTTGCAGGTACCAGTATTCTGTGCAACATGATTTGGGAAAGAAATACTACTCTCAAGACAGCCTACATGTTCTATGTTGAACAGACACGTACATTTACTAGATAAGCTGTACAATAAACATTAAACAACACTGGATCTTTGGAAATAGCAGGCTTATATGGAACCATAGTGCTAACGTCTACGGACAATTTCTCTTCTAACAGATTTCACAAAGAAGACAGGGCCTTTGCTTTATTAGCTCTCACTCTCCCCTCCTCCTTATCCCTGTCTTTAGGGTCCTTGCTATCCAGGTTTCCTTGGTAAGGCAGAGGAAGCAAGGATGATGAAACATAAAAGGATCTATGTAAGTGAACAGGATCATGGGGAAGCAGGATAAACAAGATGTTTATCCACAGTGGCTGGAAACTGTCACTAGAGGAGTAGGTTAGTTAAAGAAAGGGAGCTAGGGCTTCCCTGGTGGCGCAGTGGTTGAGAGTCTGCCTGCCGATGCAGGGGACACGGGTTCGTACCCCGGTCCGGGAAGATTCCACATGCCGCGGGGCGGCTAGGCCCGTGAGCCATGGCCGCTGAGCCTGCGCGTCCGGAGCCTCCGAAACGGGAGAGGCCACAACAGTGAGAGGCCCGCGTACCGCAAAAAAAAAAAAAAAAAAAAGGGGGAGCTAGATTAGTGCTAATCAAGGAGAATATAGTTTCACCTCAGAAAGGCATGCATGAAGCTCACAACAGCAGGAAGTCAAGCAGATCTAGAGTAAGATAGCAAGGGAAAGTGTAAAAGGTCGCGAGACACTGTTCATGACTGAAAAGAGAGCCGGCTAGTTAAAAAGCAACATACTAGCCACAATACGCTGCATGAGACTGCCTTGTAGTGCTTTATTCTAAGGTTCTTTGTACCTAACAAAATTCCTTTGAATGAGGCCTAAAACAGACATATCTTTAATCAAAACCTCTAAAGAATGTTAATTTGACTTCATATGTATTTTCACCAAACAATGTTTTATAAGTACAAAATAACAATGTTGAAATAAAGTTTCCTTTGATTTTAAAATTTTTTACTTTGGTAATATTTTACTAAGAAAAGGATTATAATCATACTGCATATTCTTTTTTTTACTGGGATAAAATTTATATAACACAAACTTTACCATTTTAAAGAATATAATTCGGTGACTTCAAGTACATTCATTCATAATGTTGTGCAACCATCACCACTATCTAATTCCAGAATATTTTCATCATCCCAAAAGAAATCCCGTACCCAGTAAGCAGTTACTCCCCACTCCTCCCTCATCCCAGCCCCTGGCAACCATTAACCTGCTTTCTGTCTCTATGGATTTGCCTACTCTGGACTTTTCATAAAATGGAATCATCTAATATGTGGCTTTTTGTGTCTGGCTTCTTTCACTTAATGTTATTAAGGTTCATCCATACTGCAGCAAGTATCAGTACTTTACTCATTCTCATAGGTGAATAATATTCAATATATAGATACACCACATTTTGTTTATCCATTAATCAGCTGGTAGACATGTGAGTTGTTTCCACATTTTGGCTATTATGAATAATGCTACTATAAACATTTGTGTACGAGTTTTTGTTTGAACACCTGTTTTCAGTCCTCTTGGGTATATACATAGGAGTGGAATTGCTGGGTTGTACGGTAATTCTATGTTTAACTTTTTGAAGAACCACCAAAATATTTTCCACAGCATCTACACTATTTTACATTCCCACCAGCAGTGTATGAGGGTTCCAACCTCCACATCTTCACCAACAGTTATTATTTTCCTTTTATTATTATTGTTGTTGTTGTTGTTGTTATCATTCTAGTGGATATGAAATGGTATCTCACTGCGGCTTTGATTTCATAATATCTAACTTATCAAATAGTAGCTTACTAAGTGAGACTCAACATTATGTTAGTAGGTTAACGGGGTCAAAATTAACTTGGTCATTTAAACTCAGCCAATATTTTTTGAACATTCTTATATACAAGACACAGTGTAAGCTTTAAGTACTTAATTAATTAAAAGTCTAACGAATCTTTAATGTCTTTACAATGGTGCTATCATTCATTTTGTGTGTTCAGCTCCTTGGCAAAAACTTTATTTAAATGATCATCAAATCTCTGAACCTTGAAATGTCATGCAATTTGCTTTTCATAGCATTTTTATATGATTAAGTAATAAACCAAAAACAATGGAACATCTTTCTTTCATAAGAATAATTTTAAAGTATTTTTGGATTGTAAATATTTTTATATTAGCATCCTAAAATAGTTGGCACTACTCAGTGACATTCTTCATGAACAAAAGCATATTACATTTATTAAGAAAGCATACATTTTCTCTATGGAAGGAAGTGTAACAATACTAATTGTGTTTTTAATCCATGGGGACCATTAAGTTGAGTTACATAAATAATATTGTAACTTCTCTTCTGAGCTTGGGATAGGCAGATAATGAAAAATATATATAAGGTAATTAATTTACAGATGTAAAATGTTTCCTTAATTCCACATCTAACACAACTTTTAAGAATTTTTTAAAAATTTAAATAATACTAAAGTAAATTTGTGATTACAAATTTACCAACATATTTATCATTTTTATCAGAGTATTTAACATATTACACCATAGAATTAATAAGCACTCTCTCTGTATAAAAAAATAAGCCAAGCCATAAAACTCATACTTCATCTATTTATAAAAAGTATCCATCACTGGACCATCTGTGAGTTCAAGCATTTTATTAAACTTTAATTTGAAAATCATGACAAAGAATATCTAATGAATGACATGGGAACAGTGTGCACTGTGTAATCCCAGGTAATGCTGGTGCTGAGGATTCAGTAAACACACTGTGAGAACCACTACCTTAGATCACTGCAAAGAGTCTTCCTACAGAAAGATCCATTTAGAGAAGTATAAAATAATCTTTCTAGAATATTTAGTCAGACATGCCTAGGATAGTTGCAGGCTTTGACAGACTCCTCAAGATAAACAGGAAACAGGGGCTCAAGTGTATCACTCTACAAAGTCTACATATTTCTCAAAACAACACTTTAAATCCTTTGGTGGAATAAAGCAGACAATCAATCAATCAGAACTTAGACCTCTGTACATATTATACACTTCAACTAACATTTACAACAGCACTCTGGAAATCTGAGATGGAGAAATAAATCTTGTTTCAAGTCTTTGATTCCATTAGAAAATAACTCTTGTTTTCAAGACTTATTTTTTGATTCTTCCTGTTGAACACATTTTAAACATTGAATATGAAGAGACAAAAAAGGAAGATTCCCAGGTGCCAGGAACAAAGAGAGAAACTGAATCAGAGCCAAAAGAAGGAGCTGATATGAAAAGCCCATGGGGATTTGAGACCTGGAAACAGGTCCTAGAAGCTGGGGTTCTAAATTCGTACTCAAAAACAGAAGATGATGTCTTAGTTGTGTATGTTTGAGGCACTGGAACGAGCCTCCTCCACAGAGCCCAGAGCCTATGAAGAACAACAGTGAGAAGTTGGTGAAAAGAGGACTAGAAAAACTCTATCCAATGGCCTAGTGAAGCAGTAAGAAGTGTGCTGCATGTCCTGGGCCTTGTGTTGTGCAGTATGTAGAACACATGCAAGGCAAAGAGAAACCTTAAAATCAGAGAGAAAACAGATTTCCTAGAAAGGCAAGGCTATTACACTGACAGCAGACATCACATCAGCAGTAAACAAGGCCAGAGGACCATGAATCTTCAAAGTGCTGAAAAAACTAACTTCTAATTCTATATCCAGCTAAATTCTATTTCAAAAATGAGGGCAAAATAGACATTTTTGGTCAAAGTCCCCCCAAAAAATTGTCGTTAAACAAGCCCTTGATGGAAAAAACACTAAAAATATACCTCAATAAGGAGTGTGCACAAAAAAGAATTATGTAAGTAAATCTAAATAAGCCCTGACTGTAAAGAAACTAAAAATATACGAAGTTGGGGGGGGCGGTGGTTAAATTAAAAAACGGTAGAACTAAAATAATAGAGAGAAATAACAGGAGGGAGAGAGCTAAGTTAAAGAGTTCTAAAGTTCTTGTACTACTTGGAGGAAGCTGGAAAAACTTGAGAATTTAAGTCAAATATGTATGTAAAAATGCAAGAGTAATTATAATTACTAAATCAGAAAGAATATGTTATTTCCAAATCAGAAGTCTAGAAAAAAAGGAAACAAGGAAAACTCGATCCATACTTCAGAAGTCAGAAAAGAAGGGGGAAAAAATCAAAGCATGGGACATAGAAAACATGAGAATAAGACAGAAATAAATCTAAATATACAAATAAGCACATTAATGTAAACAGATTAAATTCTCCCAACTCAAAAAGGATGCCTAGATTAGAAAGGATATTAAATTTAAAAGAGAATTAAAAATAATTCCACTTTAAAATTCATGAATCACTATATTATACACCTGAAATTTATATAATATTGTACATCAACTCTACCTCAATAAAAAAATAAACAATTTTTTAAAATTATAGTTCCACAAAAATCAATTTCAATTAGAAGGGTGTTACTGTTTCTCGGGAATAAAGAGCTAGAATAGTAAGCAGAATGGTTTTTTAACATGCCAGTGATTTAACAATCTGATAGATTACAAGTGTTCTGAAAATCCTGATTCATGAAGCTATGTAGCAGCAAATGGAATCAGCATCCCCCAGTGCTTTGAGACTTGTACTTTGGAGAATCAATGAACTTCTCTGCAATAGAAAACAACCTTACATTGCACTGCCATTTCAAAAGAAGCTTTTGACAAGGCAGTGATTCAGGGCCCTGACTGGGATAAAGTGTGACTTTCAAGACACTGGACAAGACTTCTTTCAGGATCTTTGGCAGAGTCTCTGATGCTAATGTAAAAGCAATGATTCATAGAGACCTATGGAGCGTCTTCCTTCACCAAAACAGCAAAACCAGATGTGTTACCAGGTACCCCATCAGCTTTGATGGCAAGCCACTTTTCACTGTTTTATCTCTCAATGGTCTTTCCAGTTCCCAAAATGAGTTCACAAAACAAGAATTCTTGATGGCATCAGCATGCTCTTAAAGGACAAAAAAGAGAAACTAGCTTCACTAAGTATCATCAGAACTCATTCGGTTACATGCTGGAAGAAAACAGCATAAGTGCTGACTCTTTTAAAAGCTTGTTTGAGGGACTACCAGGAAAAAAATGTCCATGATTCTAGAAGAGGCCCTCGTTGTTCTGCTCTTGCCCACAAACCATCCAGAGTTCAGAGGGCTTCACCCAGGCCTCCCCAATCTTACTGCTACTTTAGCTTACAAGATTTTTAAGATAAGGCTTTTGTGTTGGGGCAAATCCAAATTTAGGTAAGGTTCCAACCTTTTCAAATTAAGCCACCTTCTTGTCAAAACAATTTCACACTGTCCAGTAAGCTTTCTATCTGGGCAGACATAGGGGCCTCTTCAGCTTTGCAGGCTTCCGGCTTCCATTAGCAAGAACCTTGCCAGATGAGAGAAAGCTCAGCTCTGTATCCCTGCACCCTCAATCTTTTAGAGTAAGACCAAAAGACATGCAAGTTTTGCCCTACTTTCTTTTTCTTTTCTCTACTTTTTCCCTTTTTTTACTGTAGTTTTTTTTTCCATTTAAACTAGACTCTGCATAAATACAGATGACATAGTAAAGTTTCATTGATTCTTATCAATGGGAAACTGTTCAATATAGTCGCCTATACATGAAGCAACAATGAAAACTACACATAATCTAAATGGAAACACTAATGATCCATGAACCCTGTACTTGTGTAAAGTAAGGGAAGGGAAAAAAATACCTATACAGTTTTGACTTAAGGAGAAAAAAAGCTTTATAAAGGCAATTTTCAAAGTAACAGAAAAATGTATTTTTAAAACCCTTTTTTTGTTTGTTTTCAACCTTCAGTTCACAAACTCCTAAAGTCCTAAAATCCATTCATGGATAAAGAATTCCTGATCTCTTACCTTTAAAGTCATAAAATATGGATTTGCAACCAAAAAAAATAATGGCAAATATTGGACTTGACTACAATAGGCAGAATGTATTTTCCAAAGATGGCCACGACAGTAACTCTGGTACTACATGCTCTTCTAGAAGTTGCCACTCTCCCAGCAAGAGATGACATCTATCTGGGTATGCATATGATCACTTGTAACCACCAATGCAGTGAGTGAAAGTGACAATGCATAGCTTTTGAGGTTACCATGTTGTGCAGAAGCAAGGCCACATGTAGGCACTGTGGTCAACAGTCCTAGCCTCTTCAAGTGCTCCCAGACCAAGTGCCAGACATGGTGGTGAACAAACCTTCAAATTATCGAATAATTTTTCAAATTATTCCAGCCCGGGACTTCCCTGGTGGTCCAATGGTTAAGACTCTGTGCTTCCACTGCAGGGGGCTCGGGTTTGATCCCTGGTCAGGGAACTAAGAGCCTGCATGCCTTGCAGCCAAAAAAAACAAAAAACAAATTATTCCAGCCCCAGCAGTTGATCCCAAACTTCAAGTCTTCCCAACTGAAACCCCAGCCATCATACAACTGAGAAAACCATCCCTACTGCGCCCTTTTGGAGTCCCCAACTCACAGAATCCATGTACATAATAAAAACGGTTTTTATGCCACTAAGTTTTGGAATGGGTGTTAAGTAGCAATACTAACTGGAATAGCTATCTCAGGGGGGAAAAGTTAATCCAATCTCTAAAATTGCATGTTTTTTTAGCCTAAACAAAGTTAGTCTCCCTGTCTTCCAACAAAAGATTGATAAAATTATATATGGGCTTTCTCTTGGGTCTACCACCCTAAATTTTTAAATAACTAAATCAAACTTATACTAGCGACTCCTGATTTTCACAACTGACATTAAAGGCCTTTTATACTCTTTTTTTATACACTTTTTTTTTTTGGCTGCGCTGCACGGCTTGTGGGATCTTAGTTCCCCGACCAGGGATTGAACCCAGGCCCTTGGCAGGGAAAGCGCCGAGTCCTAACCACTGGACCGCCAGGGAATTCCTATACTTCAACTCTTAAATAAGTCCCACAGAAATTATATGAACAAAGTCATGGCCACTGGCTCATGCTAGCTAAATTGCTCATATAAATTGTGATACTTCCCCCTGCTGAGTATTAGAGAAATATTATCTCCCCATTATTTAGAAATGATTAACAAAGTCCAATAACTCCTAATATGTCTTTTTTACGTAGTCAACATTTGATGGTAATCATTTCTTGCAAAAGCTAAGAGACTAGAAAATATACAAACATTCTGAACAAACCAATTTTAAAAGGAAATAATAAAAAACTAGCCATTATAAATGCAACAAAGTACATGAAATCTTACTAAAGTGCAATCATTGACTCAAGGCAATAGAAACTGGTTCTGAAATACCCTCTCTAGCACTATTATTCAGAAGATCCCTTTTGTCTATTCCAGTATCTGGAAAAAGAGAAGAAAAAACACATATCAACAAAACAAGTACATAACCTTGTGAGAGGTGAAAATGTATGACTGACCATTGCCCACTGATCCATCCTCCAAGGGACAAGAAGGTTGGGTAGCCTAGCACCACTTCCTTACCAAATCTTAGTGTAATGGTTCTCATTCTAGCTGGAAACATTCTGGAGCAGAGGAGTGATACAATCATATTTATAGTTTAAGAAGATTAATTCAGTGGCTATATTTAGGATAGGGTGGTAGAAAGGCAAGAACAGACTACTACTGCTAAAGTTTAGGCACAGAGAGATAAGGGCTTAGATAAAGGCAGTAAAAGTAAAATTGGAAAAACTAAGGATGAAATACTTCTTGAACAAAAAATTAACAAGATTTGGAAATCAAGTTGGGTAAATCTGGAACTATTACATAAAAGACTCCTTTCAATAGATGAGAGAAGATATATAGGTAGATAAGATTAATTTTTAGTTTCTGTGCCTGAATTAAATATGAAACTATAGCGCAACATCAGGAAATATTAATATACAGGCCCTTTCCTAGCTGGAAAATAAAATATACACAATCACCTAAACTTCTAAATTATACAGAATGAGGATGGTATCAGCCAGCGGAGTCTTTGAAAATGGCACTGTGAATATAGAGATGAATAGAGCCAAGTAAGCAAATGCAAAGGGTCTTGACAAAAGCATCCAAAACAGTTAAATCTCCAGCTGATATCCATCCACTAAGTAAGCTACGTTAGGACAGAATTATTATTGTCTGTGTTTTTTTCACTACTGTATCTCCAGCATCTGGAATTTATTGAATGAGCCAGTAATTAAAGTACATTAAATACAACCTCCATAAAATATAATCTATGACAGCTTCAAAGGATTTCTTATGGATCCGTAGCTTTCAAAAATTCCAGCAAGAGAATGGAAACGAAAGAGAATGGTGGCCAAACTAGAACATATGGAATTAGTTCATGCTTTTAGAACCTTGAAAAAGCCAATAAGTCTGAGTTAACAGAAATTAAACCAAATTTAGAGGGAGAAAACTAAAGTAAATAGAAGAGGAAAACATAGGATTAATAAGCTTACTTATAAACATAATGTCTTTCCCAAACCCTCTTGAAAAAATAATGAATTAAATGCCGAGATGAAACGTAATATTACTAAAGATCAATAGTATTGTAATAGTGATAGTAAGAAGAGCTTAAAATGGATAATATAATTTATACAATTTAAATGTAAAAAGATTTAAAATATCTTGACATTGATTTTACAAAATTGGTAGACCAAATAAATAAATAAATCAGAGGAACAGATCCTGAACAAAATCCATCATGCAGCCTAAGAGGTTAGAACATCATTATAAGAGTATTATGGGCTTGCTCTAACAGTCTCATAAGCAGCCTATAAACTTCGGGATACAGGTATTATATTTAAATAGAACTTAAGAATTATTTAACTGAAATCTGGCAGGATTTAAATTTTCTATTTAAACTGTTCAAGTCTAATTAAAAGAGGAAAAATATTGATTTAATACAAATTCAAAAATGAACTTCTACATAAGCAAGAAACTCACTGGGAAGCTCACTTTACATCAACGTGTAAAATCCTTGGTTACAGTCTGCTTAAAAATGCTTTTTAAAAAATAAACTGTTGGGCTTCCCTGGTGGCGCAGTGGTTGAGAGTCTGCCTGCCGATGCAGGGGACACGGGTTCGTGCGCCGGTCCGGGAAGATCCCACATGCCGTGGAGCGGCTAGGCCCGTGAGCCATCGCTGCTAAGCCTGCCCGTCCGGAGCCTGTGCTCTGCAACGGGAGAGGCCACAACAGTGAGAGGCCCGCGTACCGCAAAAAAATTAAAAATAAACTGTTAAGTTCCATTGGCTTGATTTTATAAATAAACTCTTTCAGGAAGTATTTCTCTTTTTCAACCCAACTTGTAAAAGATGTAGTTTTTGCCATAAGAAATCGGTAGGGTGTTGCTATGGGAACAATATTTTAATATCCTTTTAAAACACCAGTAGCTTCAAAGAACAATGAGGTAAAGAAAAGAGGGGGAGAAGTATTTCACAATACTATTGTATTCCTAGTATTTCACAATACAACCATTATAATCATGCTGCAACAGAGCTTCACATACTTTTTTCATTCTGTACTTTAGAGAGAAAGTATTAGGAGATACTTTAGGAGCTAACAGGAGAGTATTAGCAAAGGCAAATTAACACCAGCTGTTTTGAGACAGAATAAAGAATAAACAGATGTAATGAGGTCCTTCTCTCAAAAGTTAAAGAAAGGAAAGGATTCTGATGTGAGGTAGAACTACTGAAGGACTATCCCCACTGATAATCCTGGAAAGCCCTCAGAATCAAAAAATGTGTTCTTTCAACTCAAGCCTGGAGAAAATGGGGAAGGGGGAATTGACTAAAGGAGGTAAGGCCCGAAAATGTTTCCCACTTATTGTTTCCTCTCCCCTCCTCACTTACTTATCCTTTAAAGCCCACCTTAACTATTTTCTTACCTATGAAACTTGGAGAACACCTGTCCAAAGTGGCCTCACTCCACTTACTGTACTACTCTTTCAGAATGTATTCAATCACATCACCATAGTACTAATCACACTTGAAAATGTGTCTTAGCTCTCTGACCAACATATAAGCTCTGTGATGGCGCTTCCCTGGTGGTGCAGTGGTTAAGAATCCACCTGCCAATGCAGGGAACATGGGTTCGAGCCCTGGTCCGGGAAGATCCCACATGCCACGGAGCAACTAAGCCCGTGCACCACAACTACTGAGGCTGCGCTCTAGAGCCCGCGAGCCACAACTACTGAGACCATGCACCACAACTACTGAAGCCTGCGCACCTAGAGCCCATGCTCCGCAACAAGAGAAGCCACTGCGATGAGAGGCCTGTGCACTGCAACGAGCGGTGGTCCCTGCTCGCCACAACTAGAGAAAGCCCGCGCGCGCAGAAACAAAGACCCAACGCAGCCAAAAATAAAATAAATAAATTTTTAAAAAAAAGCTCTGAGGGAAAGAACTATATTATTTGCACAATCTGTTGTACATCATCTTCACCATCCAGATCATCATTTTCTCCTCTCCCTCCTCCTCCTCTTAGATGTCTCTAGGCATCTCAAATTCAACACGTTGAAAAAGAAAAATCCATCCCTCTGCTCTCCAACCTAGCTCTCTGCTAGGATTCCCCTCTCAAAAAGAGCCATCACCATCTACTAAACTAGCTGCCAGAGCCAGAGAAATCTAGAAATTCTTGCCACCTACCTCTTCCTCACTACCCGTAGGCAATTCAACAATTTCTATCAGTTTGACCTCAGAAATATCTCTCAATTTTTTCCACTTCTTTCTATCTCTCCTAGGCTGAATTTCTGCAATAATTTTCTAACTACCCTCCCTATATCTTCTTCCTCATCTCCACTCTCATCTATTGACACTAGATGAGAGTAGTAATTTAAAAAAATAATCTGGGAATCCCTGGTGGTCCAGTGGGTAAGATTCCATGCTCCCACTGCACGGGACCTCGGTTCAATCCCTAGTCAGGGAACTAGATCCCGCATGCTGTAACTAAGACCCCGCACAGCCAAATAAATAAATAAATATTAAAAAAAAAAATCTGATCATGCCCCCAAATCTTTCCTACAGCCTACACAGTTCCAAGTGCTGGCCCTGTTTTTTTCTCTTAGGTCATTTTCATCCTCACTTGTCATTCCAGACACACTGGCATCCTCTGTACCCTCAAATGTGCCATGCTACCTCATACTTCTTTCTACACAATGTTCCCTCTACTCTGCCTAGTCAGTGCTTATTCATCCTTCAAATCCCTGCACAAGCATTACTTCCTTGGGGAAATCCTCCTTGATGCCCTAACTTCAGCTGATGTACTTTTGTTATTTTGCCATGTACTTTTCCTTAGCTCTTGTCAAACTGTACAAATACTTGCTTATGTAAACATTTGCTTATTAACTATGTTCCCCAACAGGCTTACAGGGCCTAGCACATAGAATAGCCAAAATATACTTACTAAACGAATAATAATAATAGAATCAAATATTTAATGAACCCTATATACCAGACACTATGCTAAATCTTCCATAAATTAGCTCATTTCATCTTCCAAATCCTTATTAGATAAATAATATTATTATCCCTATTTTTTACAGACAAAGAGAGATTAGTAATTTATCCAAGATCACAGGGCCATTAAGTATTAAAAGCTAAGACGGGAACCTCAATCTCTCAAATACAAAAACTCATCCTTTTTACCATTAATTGAATTTGCCTCCCTCAAACCACTGCCTATAGGACTAAATACTTGCTGATTATTTTAAATGTCTACTCAAACTAAACAGATAGATATTAAGATACTTTCACACTAAGATAAAGAGTAATGGCAAAAAGTATTTAACCAGAATTTCTTTTAATTTGGAGATATTAATCCACTGAGTTAACCAACATAGCAGGGTTACTAGCTGGGTCCCAGAAATAAAGAGGTAGTTGTCCTGGAACTAAATAGCTGGGGAGACAGGCCTCTGCTGATGTGGAGCAAGGCTCTGTGCTAGTGTAACATGAGCCTTGCTATGGGCAACTCAGCCCCTACTTCTGACTTCACTAGGAGTCAACAACCAAATCCAAGGACCCTTCATGGGATTTATTATACCCCAATTAACTGGAGATTAGGGAAGAATCTTAATGAATTCTCAAAATGTTTTTCTGTGTTCAGCTTAACCGGGCTAACTTACCAAAGGAGGTAGCAATCATGGTTGTTTTACTTCCTGGCAAACCTAGTCAACCCAAAGACAGTACAAGGAAACCCAGGTCTACCCAGAACTGGATGGACAGAGAACTTGATTTGAGTTTGTCAATAATCTACTAATATGAAATTTGTAAGAAAGCTTCTTTCAGAAAGAAGTCAGAGCTGAGTATTGGAAAATGTTTAAACAAGAACAGAGTCATACTTACAGAACAAGCTATAATTCAGCTTTCTTAACTTTGATTTCATTAACCTAATTATGGGTACAAATAGGGCCATAATTAAGCGGCCTCATACATGCAAACAGTCAGGATGTACAGAGAAATCACTTTCAAAGATAACTGACAAAGAAACACTACTAAGTAAACTCAGTATATTAGAATATTTCCCCTAGATTCGAGCCAGCTGCTATTTAATAATTCACTTACATTTAGAGTTCAATTTCTTCTGATTGAGACATCTTTGAGCCTTACTACTCAAAGTGACTTCTTGGACCAGCAATATAAGCATTCTTTGAGAGCTTGTTAGAAATTTAGAACATCCGGTTCCACCCTAGACTTACTGAATGAGAATCTGCATTTTAACAAGATCCCCAGGTGATATGTAGGCTCATGAAGTTTGAGAATCTCTGGATTACGGAATGACCAGCTGTGATAATGCTGTAGACAGCTAATATAAAAAGAATATAAGAAAAAAAAAAGAATATAGGATAACCGATTCATTTGCTGTACATCTGAAACTAACACAACATCGTAAATCAACTAAATGCCAATAAAAATTTTAAAAAAAGAATATAGGATAATCGATTCACTTTGCTGTACATCTGAAACTAACACAACATTGTAAATCAACTAAATCCCAATAAAACTTTTAAAAAAAAAGAATATAGGAAAATCCATAAAGACAGAAGGCAGATTACTGGCAGCCAGGGGCTGAGGGGAAGGGGGAAAGGGAAATGTGTCACTACTCGGTACAAAGTTTCTTTCTGGGATGATGAAAATGTTCTAGAATTAGACAGTAGTGACCATTGCACAACTGTGTGAACCAATGAACTGTATACTATAAAAGGATGAATTTTATGGTATATGAATTATATCTCAATTTTTAGAAAAGAAGAATATAATAGCACTGGGCCCTTTGCAGTCTCCCCCCATGAAGGAGTCTAACTGGTTATTTCAATACTTTATGGTTGGCTGGTTTCAATACTAGCTGTTGGCTATTAAAATTAAATATGGAGGGGGGACCTTCAAGATGTCAGAGGAGTAAGACGTGGAGATCACCTTCCTCCCCACAAATACATCAAAAATACATCTACATGTGGAACAACAACTACAGAACACCTACTGAACGCTGGCAGAAGACCTCAGACTTCCCAAAAGGCTAGAAAATCCCCACGTACCTGGGTGGGGCAAAAGAAGAAAGAAATAACAGAGACAAAAGAACACGGTGGACCTACACCTCTGGGAGGGAGCTGTGAAGGAGGAAATGTTTCCACACACTAGGAAGACCCTTCACTGGCGGAGGCGGGGGGTGGGTGGGGGGAAGCTTCGGAGTCACGGAGCAGAGCGCAGCAACAGGGGTGCGGAGGGCAAAGCGGAGAGATTCCCGCGCAGAGGATCGGAGCCGACCAGCGCTCACCAGCCCGAGAGGCTTGTCTGCTCACCCGCCGGAGTGGGCGGGGGCTGGGAGCTGAGGCTTGGGCTTCGGTCGGATCCCAGGGAGAGGACTGGGGTTGGCTGCGTGAACACAGCCTGAAAGGGGCTAGTGCGCCACAGCTAGCCGGGAGGGAATACAAGAAAAATTCTGGACCTGCCTAAGAGGCAAGAGACCATTGTTTCAGGGTGCGCGAGGAGAGGGGATTCAGAGCACCGCCTAAATGAGCTCCAGAGATGGGCGCGAGCGGCGGCTATCAGCGCGGACCCCAGAGACGGGCATGAAACGCTAAGGCTGCTGCTACAGCCACCAAGAAGCCTGTGTGCAAGCACAGGTCACTGTCCACACCTCCCCTCCCGGGAGCCTGTGCAGCCCGCCACTGTCAGGGTCCCAAGATCCAGGGACAACTTCCCCGGGAGAACACACGGCACGCCTCAGGCTTCTGCAGCATCACGCCAGCCTCTGCCACTGCAGGCTTGCCCCGCATTCCAATTATAACTACCGTACCCCTCCCTGCCCCCGGCCTGAATGAGCAAGAGTCCCCTAATCAGTTACTGCTTTAACCCCATCCAGTCTGGGCGTGGAACAGACGCCCTCAGGCAACCTACATGCAGAGGCGGGGCCAAATCCAAAGCTGAACCCCAGCATTTGTACGAACAAAGAAGAGAAAGGGAAATCTCTCCCAGCAGTCTCAGGAGCAGTGGATTAAATCTCCACAATCAACTTGATGTACCCTGCATCTGTGGAATACCTGAATAGATAATGAATCATCCCAAATTGAGGCAGTGGACTTTGGGAGCAACTGTAGACTTGGGGTTTGCTGTCTGAGACTGATTTGTTTCTGATTTTTATGTTTATCTTAGTATAGTTCTCAGCACTTGTTATTGGTGGATTTGTTTATTGGTTTGGTTGTGCTCTTACTTTTTTATTTTATTTAATAATTTTTTTTCTTTCTTTTTTTTCTCCCTTTTCTTCTGAGCTGTGTGGCTGACAGGGTCTTCGTGCTCTGGCCTGCTGTCAGGCCTGAGCCTCTGAGGTGGGAGAGCTCAGTTCAGGACATTGGTGCCCAAGAGACCTCCTGGCCCTACATAATATCCATCGGCGAGAGCTCTCCCAGAGATCTCCTTCTGAACGCTAAGACCCAGCTCCACCCAACAGCCAGCAAGCTCCAGTGCTGCAGGTCCCATGCCAAACAACTAGCAACACAGGAACACAACCCCACCCATTAGCAGAGAGGCTGCCTAAAATCATACTAAGTTCACAGACAGCCCAAAACACACCACCAGATCCGGCCCACCCAGCAAAACGACAAGATACAGCCCCACCCACCAGAACACAGGCACCAGTCCCCTCCACCAGGAAGCCTACATAAGCCACTGAACCAACCTCACCCACTGGGGGCAAACACCAAAAACAATGGGAACTACAAACCTGCAGCCTGCGAAAGGGGGGCCCCAAACACAGTAAGTTTAACAAAATGAGAAGACAGAGAAATATGCAGCAGATGAAGGAACAAGGTAAAAACCCACCAAATGAAACATATGAAGAGGAAGGAGGCAGTCTACCTGAAAAAGAATTCAGAGTCATGATAGTAAAGATCCAAAATCTTGGAAACAGAATGGAGAAAACATAAGAAACATTTAACAAGGATCTAGAAGAACTAAAGAGCAAACAAACAATGATGAACAACACAATAAATGTAATTAAAAACTCTCTAGAAGGAATCAATAGCAGAATAACTGAGGCAGAAGAACAGATAAGTGACCTGGAAAATAAAATAGTGGAAATAACTATCACAGAGCAGAATAAAGAAAAAAGAATGAAAAGAATTGAGGACAGTCTCAGAGACCTCTGGGACAACATTAAACGCACCAACATTCGAATTATAGGGGTCCCAGAAGAAAAAGAGAAAAAAAAGGGTCTGAGAAAATATTTGAAGACATTATATTGCAAACTTCCCTAACATGGGAAGGGAAATAGTCAATCAAGTCCAAGAAGCACGGAGAGACCCATACAAAATAAATCCAGGGAGAAATATGCCAAGACACATATTAATCAAACTATCAAAAATAAAATACAAAGAAAAAATACTAAAAGCAGCAAATGAAAAGCAACAAATAACATACAAGGGAATCCCCATAAGGTTAACAGCTGATCTTTCAGCAGAAACTCCACAAGCCAGAAGGGAGTGGCAGGACATATTTAAAGTCCTGCTTTAAAGATGAAAGGGAAAAACCTACAACCAAGACTACTCTACCCAGCAAGGATCTCAGTCAGATTCGACGGAGAAATTAAAAACTTTACAGACAAGCAGAAGTTAAGAGAATTCAGCACCACCAAACCAGTTTTACAACAAATGCTAAAAGAACTTCTCTAGGCAGGAAACACTAGAGAAGAAAAAGACCTACAATAACAAACCCAAAACAATTAAGAAAATGGTAATAGCAACATACATATCAATAATTACCTTAAATGTAAATGGATTAAATGCTCCAACCAAAAGACACAGACTGGCTGAATGGTTACAAAAACAAGACCCTTATATTTGCCATCTACAACAGACCCACTCCAGACCTAGGGACACATACAGACTGAAAGTGTGGGGATGGACAAAGATACTCCATGCAAATGGAAATCAAAAGAAAGCTGGAGTAGCAATTCTCATATCAGACAAAACAGACTTTAAGATAAAAGACTATTAGGAGAGACAAAGAAGGACACTACATAATGATCAAGAGGTCAATCCAAGAAGATATGAGATAGACCATATCTTGGGTCACAAATCAAGCCTTGGTAAATTTAAGAAAATTGAAATCGTTATCAAGTATCTTTTCCGACCACAATGCTATGAGACTAGATATCAATTACAAGAAAAAATCTGTAAAAAATACAAACACATGGAGGCTAACAATATGCTACTAAAAAACGAAGAGAGCATTGAAGAAATCAAAGAGCAAATCAAAAAATACCTAGAGACAAATGACAATGAAAACACGACGATCCAAAACCTATGGGATGCAGCAAAAGCAGTTCTAAGAGGGAAGTTTATACCAATACAACCCTACGTCAAGAAACAAGAAAAATCTCAAATAAACAACCTAACCTTACATGTAAAGCAATTAGAGAAAGAAGAACAAAAAAACCCCAAGATTAGCAGAAGGAAAGAAATCATAAAGGTCAGATCAGAAATAAATGAAAAAGAAATGAAGGAAATGATAGCAAAGATCAATAAAACTAAAAGCTGGTCCTTTGAGAAGATAAACAAAATTGATAAACCATTAGCCAGACTCATCAAGAAAAAAAGGGAGAAGACGCAAATCAACAGAATTAGAAATGAAAAAGGAGAAGTAACAACTGACACTGCAGAAATACAAAGGATCATGAGAGATTACTACAAGCAGCTATAAAATAGACAACCTGGAAGAAATGGACAAATTCTTAGAAAGGTATAACTTTCCAAGACTGAACCAGGAAGAAATAGAAAATAGAAACAGACCAATCACAAGTAATGAAATTGAAACTGTGATTAAAAATCTTCCAACAAACAAAAGCCCAGGACCAGATGGCTTCACAGGCGAATTCTATCAAACATTTAGAGAAGAGCTAAGGCCTAACCTTCTCAAATTCTTCCAAAATATAGCAGAAGGAGGAACTCTCCCAAACTCATTCTATGAGTCCACAATCACCCTTATACCAAAACCAGACAAAGATGTCACAAAAAAAGAAAACTACAGGCCAATAGATGCAAAAATCCTCAACAAAATAGTAGCAAACAGAATCCAACAACACATTCAAAGGATCATACACCATGATCAAGTGGGGTTTACCGTAGTAAGGTAGATAGCTAGTGGGAAGCAGCCGCATGGCACAGGGATATTGGCTCGGTGCTTTTTGACCGCCTGGAGGGGTGGGATAGGGAGGGTGGGAGGGAGGGAGACGCAAGAGGGAAGACATATGGGAACATATGTATATGTATAACTGATTCACTTTGTTATAAAACAGAAACTAACACACCATTGTAAAGCAATTATACCCCAATAAAGATGTTAAAAAAAAAAAAAAAAGAGGACTTGTTCTAGGGCTTCCCTGGTGGCGCAGTGGTTGAGAGTCTGCCTGCTGATGCAGGGGACACAGGTTCGTGCCCCGGTCCGGGAGGATCCCACATGCCACGGAGCGGCTGGGCCCGTGAGCCATGGCCGCTGAGCCTGCACGTCCGGAGCCTGTGCTCCGCAACAGGAGAGGCCACAACAGTGAGAGGCCCGCGTACCGCAAAAAAAAAAAAAAAAGTCCACAAACAATAAATGCTGGAGAGGGTGTGGAGAAAAGGGAACCCTCTTGCACTGTTGGTGGGAATGTAAATTTATATAGCCACTATGGAGAACAATATGGAGGTTGCTTAAAAAACTGAAAATAGAACTACCATACGACCCAGCAATCCCACTACTGGGCATATACCCTGAGAAAACCATAATTCAAAAGAGTCATGTACCACAATGTTCATTGCAGCACTACTTACAATAGGCAGAACATGGGAGCAACCTAAGTGTCCATCGACAGATGAACGGATAAAGAAGATGTGGCACACATATACAATGGAATATTACTCAGCCATAAAAAGAAATGAAAGTTATTTGTAGTGAGGTGGATGGACCTAGAGTCTGTCATACAGAGTGAAGTAAGTCAGAAAGAGAAAAACAAATGCTGTATGCTAACACATATATATGGAATCTAAAAAAACAAAAAAAGGTTCTGACGAACCTAGGGGCAGGACAGGAATAAAGATTCATACGTAGAGAATGGACTTGAGGACACAGGGAGGGGAAAGGGTAAGCTGGGACGAAGTGAGAGAGTAGCATGGACATATATACACTACCAAATGTAAAATAGATAGCTAGTGGGAAGCAGCTGCATAGCACAGGGAGATCAGCTTGGTGCTTTGCAACCACCTAGAGGGGTGGGACAAGGAGGGTGGGAGGGAGATGCAAGAGGGAGGGGATATGGGGATATATGTATACGTATAGCTGATTTACTTTGTTATACAGAAGAAACTGACATAACATTGTAAAGCAATTATACTCCAATAAAGATGTTAAAAAAAATTAAATATGGAGAGTTACAATGTAAACCACTCTCAAATAAAATCACCCAACTTTCTCTTTCCTACTGTGTAAACTATCCAATGTTCAGTAGCTGTACTATGCATAGCCTATGAATGGCAAATCATCTAGCTCTTCATAAAGACAGAAGAAGGGGTAATGAATAGCTTGAACAGAAATAAATATATAATGATTATATTGTAAAAAATCCTTGAAATTTTACAGTATTATATTTCTTATTATAATATTACTCTTATACGATATTCTATATATTTCCCCAAACAATTAAGCAATCAAGTCTGAAATTCAGTTCACCATCCTCACCTAACTACCCCCTCGTGCCCAACTCTCCTCTTTTGCTCAGTAAACTGGACCATCATCTAACTAGCTGATCAAGAGAGAAACATTGTGTTCAACCTTATCTTCTCTCTCATTCACCATCACTAAATGTCTCCTTCCTCCAACCTCTCTGCTACGATCTAATACAAACCACTATCATCTTTCATTTTGGCTTCAGCAAAAACTTTTTAACAGGTCTTCCTACATCCATTCTTGCCCCTCTCCAACCCACTCAGAAGGCAAAGATGGTTTTAAAATTCAAACTTAATATTATCCCTCTTAAAAATCTGCAATGGCTTCCTGATGTTCTTAGGATAACCCTTGGTAATTTACGAAGTCATTCAAGATGGCTCCAGCCTATCACTTCACATTTCTACTCCCAACTCTTCTTCTCAAGCCAACCATATTAGAGTTCTTTCATTCCTTTGATGCACCAAGCTTTCTAGTTTTTACTTTGTATTTTTTATACCACTAGTACTTTATTAAGTTACAATTTATATACAGTAAAATGCATAAATCTTAAGTGATTAGCTTGAATTTCGACAAACTTATACACCTATGCAACCACCAACCAGATGAAGGCTTAACATTTCCATCATCCCTTTAAGTTCCTATGTGCCCCTTTCCACTCAACCCTTCCCTCCACTCCAGGAAACTATTCTGATTTCTATCATAGTATAGATTCTGTTGTTCTTGAATTTCATATAAGTGAGATCATGCCCATATGTATTCTTTGGAGTCCAGCTTCTTTTGCTCAACTTAATGTTTCTGAGATGCATCCATGTTAGTGTATGTATCAGTTTTCTTTTTTAGAGTTGAGTAGTAATTTTTCTTATAGGTATACCATGAATTGTTCATCCATTCTATTGATGGACATTTGGATTGCTTCCTGTTTGGGGTTATGAATAAAGCTGCTATGAACATTCTTTACAAGTTTTCTGTGGGCATATGTGTTAATTTTTCTTGGATAAATGTACATAGAAATTGAATTGCTGGATCATACAACAGATATGTGTATAAATTCATCAGAAACTGCCAAACTTTTTGAAAAAGTAGCTGTACATTTTTATGCTTCCACCAGCACGTTACTCCATACCCTTACCAACAATGGTGTCATCAGTCTTCTTAATTTTAGCCATTCTAGCGGATGTACAGTATTTTTAAATTTAGTTTAATTTTTTATTAAAATAATATATTTATACTGTTAAAAAATAACATAGCAGAGATTATACAGTAAGTCCCCTACATACGAACGAGTTCCATTTGGAGAGAGCATTCGTAAGTCCAATTTGGTCGTAAGTCCAACAAAGTTACCCTAGGTACCCAACTAACACAATATGTACTGTATTGTAATAGGTTTATAATACTTTTCACACAAATAATACATAAAAAAACAAACACAAACTAAAGAAAACATTTTTAATCCTACAGTACAGTACCTTGAAAAGTACAGTAGTACCATGCAACAGCTGGCGTAGAGGGGCTGGCACTGAGTGAACAGGCAAGAAGAGTTACTGACTGGAGGAGGGAGAGGAGGTTGGATATGGTAGAAATGAAGGATCGTCAGCAATAGGAGACAGAAGGCAAGCTGCAATTTCACTCACGCCTGACACTGATGGCACAGGTTTTGGTTACTTGCTGGAACCAGATGCATGTTCGCATCTTTGAAAGTTCACAATTTGAAGGTTCGTGTGTAGAGGACTTACTATAATTAAATAATCCTCTGGTCCATCCTTCCCCTTCCCTATATACAACTACTTTAAACTTTACTGTTTTTGGTTCCTCTGATTATTTCATATCTCTAAGTAAATATTTATATCACTATTCTTGACTCACCAACTTTAAACATTATTGATTTTCTGATATAATAGATGCAACTATAGCTCATTCACCAACCCCCATCTCCATCTTCTTATATTCATATGATCATTTTCAGTTTATCTACTGTTTACTTTAAAAATTATTCTTAACACCAATTTTTTGTTTCAACTTTGGACAATGCCTCTATTATTCACACATTAGTGAAGGTAATCCTAGCTGCTGCAGTAAATAAATACCCAATTTCAGTTGCTTAACACAACAGAAATTTACATATTGTTGCCGTAATAACTAAATAATTTGGTAAGCTTGAAAGGCCTTAAACCAGCACACTCCTCCATAGTTGTTCATAAAACTAAGAGTACCCATGCTCTCTCTCACTTCTGGGCCTTCCTACATGTGTTTCCTCGGGCCACATGCTCTCCCCCACTTCCTTCCTTCTCCTTCACCCAGCCAACTCCTATTTGTCTTTCAGACTTGTAGTACCTCAAAACGCCCAAGGAGTCCTCCCAGACTCCCAGGAATGGGCTAGCTGCTCCTCTAGCACTCTGTGCTTATCTCGTCTTGGCCTTGATTATAGTGTTGAAATTGGTGTTTTCTTCTATGTCTCCTCCAAAACTATAAACTTCTTCAGGGAAAAATTTTGTTCACTACTGTATCCTTAGCATTTAACACAATGCCTGGATTATAACAGATACTCAAATATTTCATGAAAAAATCAACTTCTTTGAATAATTATTCATATAAATATTATTTCCACCAGTTATTCATTAAATCATACATGGTTATGGGAATCAGAACGGATCCAAAATTTTAGATAATGAAAACAGTTCACAAAGTTTAATATTAGATTTCAAATAATAATTTGCCCAAACAGAAAGTTTAAAATCTAGTACTGAAAAAACTTCAGCCTTTAATTGTTAATATTGTTAAAATAACAAATTCAAATAAACTGTTGCATTTATTCAATAATTAATTAAGAGCCCACTTTGTTCCAAGCACAGTATTAGACAGATTCCAAGGATTCAAGAGTGAATATATCAGACACAATCCCTGACCTAAATTTTATGAAGGCAGAGTGAATCCACACTAAAAATATTTTTTAAATGCTAATGTATGAACAAAAACAAAAAACCTACAACAATGGAAATCTCAATTCCATAAAGCCCACTGGACTGTTAACTTTTGTTTTAGAGAAAAATGAAAGCATTTCAAATTGTGAATTAATAACTTAGTTGAGCAATTTTTTATGTAATAAAAAATTTCCTTATGCTTCTGGGGAAATTCTGCTATAAAGCTACCTACCATCTGAGTATGAACCTACATACCATGCATAACTGAATAGATAGGAAGACAGTCCCAGATAAGAAGAAAAACAGATAACACAAGTACAGACATTCTTTGTGGAATTACAAACAGCTACAGTGATGGAACAGACCTACTTTTGGCAAATGGTAGAAAAAAAAGACAGAAAATACATAAGACATAAGAAACAAGAAGAGAAACAACAAACAGGATAAGCAATTAGAGAAAAAGAAGTGAAATGAAAAATCAAACGACGAGATAAAGATATTAGTTAGCATACTAATAAGCTTCACACTGTTTTGAATTCAAGGTAAGAATTTGGGGAACAATTAGAATTTCTTTTCCAAATCTCCTACTGACTTGTGAAGCCCAAAAGCTCATCAATTCACCTATACCACAGTACAGATTTAGCACAACACACACAAAAAATGATAATGCAACACTACCCAAACCACACACTGAGTGTCAACTCGATTACATGTTCCACAATTGGGTATGCATCTATGACCTGATTAGCATTTAGATATTATAATTAAAATGTCTGATTCTTACATATTTAAACATGTTATTTCATTATAAATTATTACCTTTTTATTTTTTATAATATATTAAGGGATTATGGTGATTTTTTAAATTAGGCATATCATCTATGAATTTCAGTTCAGGATAATAAAGGGGACTAGGGATTAATTATTATAAAATGGGAGATTGGGTCCATTGGGGCTGAGAAGCACTGCTACAGCATAGATATCTAGGAATGAAGTTGTTCGGTAAAAAGGTATGTGTATCTTAACTTTGCTAGACAAACAAACTGTTTTCCTCAGTGTTGCAATATAATAATTTACAATTCCACTAATACTACATGCCAGTTCCAGTATTCTACATCATTGCAAATACTTGATACTGTTTACCAATCTGGAGGGCAAAAAAGTATGTCTTACTATGGTTTTATATTTCTCTGATCATTAATATAATTGAGCATCTTTTTTATTTATTGGCTATTAATGTTTCAATTTTTTAAAAGTTCCTGTTTAACTCTTTAGCCTGTTTTTCTACTGGATTAAAACAACCTAACTTTAAGAATTCTTTCTGAGGAGAATTAAAGTATAAATACCATGCCAGCAACATCCAAAGACCAAAACCACAAATAAAGTTAAGCTTATTAATCAGATTAATTTAACATAAGGTGGCAAAATTCAGAAAGGCTGGCAATCCAGAAGAAAAAAAAAAGCTTCTTTTTAAAATTAGAATTTACTTACAGAGAAAAAAGGTGACAAAACAGCTTGTACCCATAAATCAACTATACTTCAATAAAATAAATTTTTTAAAAAACAGCTTGTACCTAAACCTTAGTTACTTACTACTCTGCAAATAAGATTTTCAAATATCTTTTTCTTTTCTAATATTATTTTACTATATAAATACCAGGCGGGCTTCCCTGGTGGCAGAGTGGTTGGGAATCCGCCTGCCAATGCAGGGGACAGGGGATAGGGGTTCAAGCCGTGGTCCAGGAGGTTCCCACACACCGCGGAGCAATGAAGCCCGTGCACCACAACTGCTGAGCCTGCGCTCCAGAGCCCGCGAGCCACAACTATGGACGCCCGCGTGCCTAGAGCCCGTGCTCCGCAACAGGAGAAGCCACCGCAGTGGGAGGCCCGTGCACCGCAGCGAAGAGTAGCCCCCACTTGCCACAGCTGGAGAGGGCACGCACACAGCGAGAAAGACCCAGCACAGTCAAAAATAAATAAATAAAATTAATTAATTAATTAAAAAAAAGAATACCTAACATTATCTTAAGCAAACTGTAATCTGCTGGCAGTCATTTTGTTTTAAATGCTGATTTTCTTCAACTATTTGAACGCTATATTATCTAATAACATCACTACAATCTAAAAACTGTAAAATTTCCAATTAATTAGAACAATCTTCTAAGAAAAATAGCCCATTCAAGCTTTGAAATTACTGAGCTGCTGAGTATACTAAGAAGCTTGTAAACCAATACAGTAAGTCCTTCTACATACAAACAAGTTACATTCTGAGAGCACATTTTTAAGTCCAATTTGTTAGTAAGTTCAACAAAGTTAGCCCAGGTACCCAACTAATACAATCGGCTATATGGTACTGAACTGTAATAGGTTTATAATACTTTTCACACAAATAATACATAAAAAACAAACAAACATAAAAAATAAAGAAAACATTTTTAATCTTACAGTACAGTACCTTGAAACGTACAGCAGTACCAGCTACATCACCGCTGCTTTTACACTTGGTTCCGGACATCCTGGGCTTGAAATAAAGATACTGTACTACTGTACTCTATACAGTACTGTACAGTAAAGTACACAAAAGCACAACACTTGGGCTTCCCTGGTGGCACAGTGGTTGAGAGTCTGCCTGCCGATGCAGGGGACGCGGGTTCATGCCCCGGTCCGGGAAGATCCCACATGCCGCGGAGCGGCTGGGCCTGTGAGCCATGGCCGCTGACCCTGCGCGTCCGGAGCCTGTGCTCTGCAGCGGGAGAGGCCGCAACAGTGAGAGGCCCGCGTACCGCAAAAACAAACAAACAAAAAAAAAGCACAACACTTGTAGAGGATGCATGCATGTCAGACCCGTGAACTAACTTAATGTGATTGGACACGCGAACACAGGTTCACATCTTTGAAAGTCTGCAACTTGAAGGTTCATATGTAGGGAACTTACTGTATCTATGTTTTATCAGTTTATCTCATTCCCATTATAATAATATATAACTGTCCATTATAATAAAATACAATTATCTGGTTTTGAACTATAATCTTCATCCTTTCCAAATGCAGTCTATTAACTCTAGTTTGTATCTGTTAAAGTTCTACTTCATCTTGACTTTGCACTGTTCTGATTGGTTACTGTTTGTTTGTTCGTTATTTTATTTATTTATTATTTGTTTGGCTGTGTTGGGTCTTCGTTGCTGCATGCGGGCTTTCTCTAGTTACGGCGAGCAGGGGCTACTCTTCGTTGTGGTGCATGGGCTTCTCATAGCAGTGGATTCTCTTGTTTCGCAACATGGGCTCTAGGTGCGTGGGCTTCAGTAGTTGTGGCACGCAGGCTCAGTAGTTGTGGCTTGCAGGCTCTAGAGTGCAGGCTCAGATGTTGTGGCACATGGGCTTAGTTGCTCCATGGCATGTGGGATCTTCCCGGACCAGGGATCGAACCCATGTCCCCTGCACTGGCAGGCGGATTCTTAACCACTGCACCACCCGTTCGTTCATTATTTAAGTCAAAGATCTACATTAAAAATGTGAACAGCTTATATCACCAGAAGTCATATAAGGCCAAAGTAAGAGAAGAATAATATGTGAGACTATGTCATTATGATAATCTACTGGTACCTGAAGTAACTAAACTCCTTTTCCCAAATAATCTAAATTTTTTGTTAAAATGTGTTATTGTACCAAAATCCTAATTACAGCCTTTCCCTATTTGTGATCCCTATCACTTTAGACTTCCCTGTCCACTAGCTCTCTCCACTGACTCAAGATGGCTACTGATCGGCCAAGTGCCTTCATTCCTCGTTTTCCTGGTTACTACCTGAAACCCTACCAGCTGCCTAACAGGTCCCCCAGCCTGCCTTAACTCCCTCATTATCTACTCCCTACTCTTTTTCTCCCAGGTGAAGAACTATCCCCCAAACCCGCTGCTTGGATAATACAATTTCCATTCCATACTTCTGGGTGCCATAAAACCACCTATCCTCTGACACTATGGCTTATCTCCCCCAATCCCTACTGTAATTTCTAATGCCTTGAATTCTCGGCCAGTGACCTGAACCTGAAGAACCTGTTCCCATTTAAAAAACTATGACAAGGCAAGATGTATCCTGGCATGTAAGATTTTAATTCTGAATGTGTTCTCCATAGAAACAATGTTATAAGTAGCCCTCAAGTACTACAGTACTAGAGTACCATAATTCAGCTACCCATAGGCCAAACAGGTTTTGGTGGCAGAGACCAGTAACCTGGGCATCATTTATGTCAATGTTTCCTGAGGGAAAAGACATTTCACATTCCCAAAAACTGATTTAAAAAGACTGCCACCTTCCTGAAAATACTGCTCTGTATTCTCTCAGCAAGCAACACTATGTGTTCCAAAGAGTAGTGATCAATATCTGTTAACTGACTGATATATTTGAGGAAGGGGCACAACTGTATCTGCCGCTGAAGTACATTTTAAATATAACTTAGCATTCAGAGACCACAACAAAGTGACTGAATTTTTAAAAGACATTTACCGGCCCCCTATTTATTATTACTGATCTAAGCTAAGGCCACCCACAATTTACTTTTCCATCACACTAACAAATTCAACTTAAAAGAAAATGGGAAAGCTAACCTTCACTGGGAACTGAAGGTTATGAGCCAAAAGGCTTACATACTTTAATTTATCCTTAGTACAATTCTGTGAGATTAGGTACTATTAATCTAATTTTAGACATGAAGAAACTAAGGTTAACAGAAATCAGATATGTTGATAGTTGGTTTATAGGATTAATAATTTTTATTAGGCCAAAAAAAGAAAAAAAGAGACTGCACAGACTGAGAAAGATGTTTAATTCCAAATCCAGATAAATCAAAGTAGTCTGAAAGATGAACTAGAAATAAGAGTGGAAATTAGCCATATTTTAACCCAAGAACTTAGATGCAGTATGTACCACTAACATATATGCAAGGCTCAGACTCTCTCCTCTCACATGCAACTCCTCCCTCCTAAGAACTTACATGATTCTTGAACATATTTGAAAAGAAGTGTTTTGTCAAAATATTTATGAGATTTAGTTGATAGTCTGGTTATAAGGTGAAGCTGAGGATGATCTGGAACATCAGCAAGTTAAGAGGCTCAGGGATTCTGAGAATCCGAGCAACCTGTGGACTGCTGCATGGCCTGCTTCCTTGGCACTGCCAGCCCTCGAAGCAAATCAGGTACAACCTGATTCTCCCTGAAAACACCTTCATTTCTACAGCCACCTAGAAAATGGGTCCTTGCTCAAGATATAGAGAAGTAATGGTGAAGTCCAGATACAACCTCAAGTCTATCTGATACCAAAGTCCATATTCTCTCCCCCTTTACAATCTGAAACCTAAGGCATATTTTTTTTTCAAATAAATACTTTGTTTTCCCACTTCAGTCTCTTATTTTGAATGTAGAATTACCAAGTTTGTTAAATTTTATAATTCAGTATCTTCTATAATAATAAACTTTAAAAATTAAATGTGCAGTTCCTTAAAAATAATTTACTTTGACCACAGAAAACAACTTTAACTAAAAGTGATGTTTTTTTAGTCAGAGTTTAAATAGGAAAAAGTTACTATCAATAATAATAATAAAACAACCATTGACACACACACACGAGAAACTGGTGAGCAAGACCAGTATTATCTCTTCTCAAACTGTTCCTTCTCACATTTGTCACCTTTATACAAAACCCCAGAAACTTATATGGCCCACCTCTTTTCTACCACTGGCAACAATAGGTATTTAAATCTGCTGCTGAGAATACAAAGATTGGTCACTTAGTCTTCTCAGAGGAAACATAAAGCAGCTTGAAACATACTCCAAAAGGTGCATGCATGCACACACACGTATACACACACACACACACACACAAATAATAATAACTTTGAAGAGACTCATGACCTAATATCTACAATAAGGTAGACAGATACACGAAAGGACTGGAGAATCTATCTTGCTTGCTGACTCCTTCTACCCGCCCCCTTGCACTTTTTCAGCTTTTGAAAGGATTTATCTTCTATCCTATGATGGTTCCTCCCTTTGTGCTGACCCTATATCCATCTCCCAGACTCATCCTAAAATAATCCCAAACCCTACTCCCCAACTCATACAAGGCTTCATTTTTCATTACAAGAGTCAGCAAGAATATATTTATTTAAATGCCAAACAAACTAAATATATTATCTTCATGAGAAAAGTAGTAACTATCACTATCCAATGCAAGGGGAAAAAAAAAATCCCCACATTTTAAAGAAGAAAAAAATCTATGCTGAGTCTTCAATCCCAAAAGTAAACTTCTGTTTGTCTCTAAGGAGAACACAAAGATCATACCAAAGAACAGATTTTGCTCCAAGATGATTTCATACATGATTAATTTAGTTCTAGTCTCCCAAATCATGCCAAACTTTTTATGAAAATAATTATTACAGAAGACCATGTTAAAAGTCTACTGAAAAAAGAAAACTTTTTATACCTTTAGTATTTTTCACAAAAATCTTAATACTATATTTTGATTTTGTCCCTTGCATAGAAAGGGTAAAGTACCTGAATCACAGATTTATTTCCACAAATCTATACTCTTAGAAAGTTGGACACATATTTAAGAAAAAATCTGCACTCAGTGCAACATAAAAGCAATTGAGATACAATTAAATAATCTTAATGAAAATAAACAGACATTTCTCAACTTTCATGAAATTTAACAAAACAGTTTTAAGATTGATAAAAATAAATGTATTAGTAAGAATTAGAGCTTTGAGACTTCCCTGGTGGCACAGTGGTTAAGAATCCACCTGTCAATGCAGGGGACACGGGTTCGAGCCCTGGTCCGGGAAGATCCCACATCCTGTGGAACAACTAAGCCCATGCACCACAACTACTGAGCTTGCACTCTAGAGCCCGCAAGCCACAACTACTGAGCCCGCATGCCACAACTACTGAAGCCCACGTGCCTAGAGCCCATGCTCCACAACAAGGGAAGCCACCACAATGAGAAGCTCGTGCACCGCAGCAAAGAGAAGGCCCCGCTTGCCACAATTAGAGAAAGTCTGCGTGCAGCAACGAAGACCCAACAGAGCCAAAAATAAAATAAATAAAAATAAAAAAAGAATTAAAGTTCTCAAGGAATCCACAGCAAACACACATTTTACCATTTCCATTTCATTAAAAAAAAACAAAAAAAAACAAGGGCTAATTCCTTGAAGACAAGGGAAAGTTCCAAGCATTCCACTTAAGTTTACATAGCGGCCTGCTACTCCACCAAGGTGGCAAGACAGGGAGAAAAAATAGTAGCAAATAATGTTTTAACTGCCACTCCACCCTGCCTGCTTTGTGCTATGCAGAAAAACGGCAAGCAACAATCCATTACAACTGATCCCACCTGTCACCATGGGAGCATCGATTCTGGGATGCTGGCAGATACATACACTGGGCAAAACTGAGCAGAGGTGACTGAGGAAGTGGCTTCTCAGCAACACAAGGCAAAACTGAGGAAGACGCAATCTGACATGAAGTCAGGTTTTCTCTATTCCTCTTCCCTCCTCAACCTATGCCCTCCATCCTTCTTCCCTTGACTAATTTTCCTTCCAGTCTGTCTTCACTTTCTTTGGGACCATCTCAATTTTTTGAAGAGTACTCCAGAGTTATAATTTTTCTTATATCCCACAGAACTAGCATAATTTTTTTTTTTTTTTTTTTTTTTTTTTGCGGTATGCAGGCCTCTCACTGTTGTGGCCTCTCCTGGACCGGGGCACAAACCCGCGTCCCCTGCATCGGCAGGCGGACTCTCAACCACGGCGCCATCAGGGAAGCCCACAATTATTATTTTGATAGTTAAAATTTTACCTTTGTATTACCCCAGATGAAATTACATTTTATAAAAAATTGATGGACTCCTCACTCTTATGGGAAAAAAATCCTCTGTATTTTTGCAAAGAAAAATGTCTAGAAGACTATACACAAAATATTAATACTGATTATTTCTAAGTGTTAGTGTTAACAGATGCTCTTAACATGATTCTTCCACACTCTCTGAGAATTTTTTTTTTTTTTTTTTTTTTTTTTTTTTTTGCGGTATGCGGGCATCTCAGTGTTGTGGCCTCTCCCATTGCGGAGCACAGGCTCCAGACGCACAGGCTCAGCGGCCATGGCTCATGGGCCCAGCCGCTCCGCGGCATGTGGGATCTTCCCGGACCGGGGCACGAACCCGTGTCCCCTGCATCGGCAGGTGGACTCTCAACCACTGTGCCAGCAGGGAAGCCCTCTGAGAATTTTATAATAAACATTTTTGAATTTCATAACCAGGAAACAAGTTAATAGGATCTGAATTAATGGTGTTTATCACTTTTTCAACCTAGCAACCTTGTGATTACACAGGCCACAAAGGTAAAAAAAAAACTTTACATTAGAACTCCCCTGTAACCCCAAGCTAAAAGGGCTCATGTTCACATGTTCCTAGTATGTTCATCACCCAGAATTATTCCCTGTTACGGCATATTGTAAACTGTAAAGCACTGTACAAAGATATGGGGTTATAATTCACCTGTGATCAATAAGGTTCAAATGAAATTAAAATGTGATACGATTTTCTTTATTGGTGACACTTGAGGTAGTGATGCATCTTAGTTCTTAAACTTCTTCCCATCCTGTACACATTCTTCCAAGTTCACTCCATGGCTACAAGTTCTTTGACTTCTTTTCTCATCATTCAACCCTGCTCTCAGAAGGTGTCCTGCAGTCACAGTCCCATCCTTTTAGAGTAATGAGTGAAATTGTTCCTAATTTTCTCCAAATCAAAAGCCTCCTACCTATGTGTCTATATATGAATGAGAAAATGCCAGGAGGTAGATAATATTATGGAATACAGAAGGAAAAAGGCAAAGAACAAGTTCTATCTGCTTTTTCATTTATGATGTTGTCTACATTCTCCCCAACCTATCAGTCCCTCCTAACCTCTCTGACTCTCTACCACCTTACATTTTCTGTCCTACTGCATCAGTCAAAAAAAATTCGAATTCTCCCTTCTTACACTGGGCTTATAATGAAGAAAACAGTACAGTCATGCAGACTGGTGCCATGACTGGTCTCCTACTTTAGGTGGACTATAACACTTCTATAACCTTATTTTTGATCAGCACATTTTCACATAGCCTTCAATAACTTAAAACATTCACCACATTAACATTCACACACACAAAAAAAGAGGCACACAAGAATGTAACTACCTCATCATCTCCCTAGCAAACTGACATATGTTGACACCATCCTTCCTTCTGTCACTGTAGGTTCACAGGATGAACTATCTGTTCCATTTCCTATTCAAGGCCAATCCCTCCAGTTTTGCTTGTGATCCATTGATTCTTACAAATTCCTCTTTCATAGACCCTTGATCCACTAATAATCCCATATGCCTTTACTGATTTCCCCCTGAATTTACTGAGCTATAAGTGCATACCATTTTCGAGTTTTATTGTTGATACAAACCCATGAAACCATCATGACAATCACAATGATGAAGACTTACATCATCCCCGAGAGACTCCTCATGCTCCTTTGTAATACATCCCTGTTTCTATTCCTATCCCCACACAGTCAATGATCTACTATCCACCACTACAGATTAGTTTTCATTTTCTAGAATTTTCTATCATTGAAACTAGGTAATAAAGACTGTAACCATGCCAATATGCAAAGCTGTGGGTATGTCCAGGAAATATCTGAAAAGACTCTAATCTCACATCTCTTAATGCCATACAAGCAGGACTTAAAGGCTAAAGCAGAGTTTCATTAAACAACAAGATACCACTACACACCTATTAGAATGGCTAAATCCAGAACACTGACAACAACAAATATTGGTGAGGATGTGGAGCAACAGGAACTCTCATCCACTGGTAGTGAGAATGCAAAATGGCACAGCCACTTTGTAAGACAGTTTGGTGGTTTCTTACTAAACTAAACATACTCTTACCATGCAGTCCAGCAACTGTGCTGATATTTGCCCAAAGGAATTGAAAAGTTATGTCCACAAAAAACCCTACACACAAGGTTTACAGCAGCTTTACTCATAAGTACCAAAACTTGGAAGCAACCAAGATGTAGTTTGGTAGATGAATGTGTAAACAAACTGTAATACATCCAGACGATGGAATATTATTCAGCACTAAAAAGAAATGAGCTATCAAGCCATGACAGATATGGAGGAATTTTAAATGCATATTATTAAGTGAAAGAAGCCAATCTCAAAAGGCTACATACTGTATGATTCCATCTATATGACATTCTGGAAAAGGCAAAATTATGTAAACAGTAAAAAGATCTGTGATTATGGGGAAGGGGGGTGGGGAATGGGTTTAGGATGAACAGGTGGGGCACAGAAGATTTTTAGGGCAGTGGAACTACTCTGTATGATACCATAATGGTGGATACATGTCATTAGACATCTGTCCAAACCCATAAAATATACAACACCAAGAGTGAACCCTAATGTAAACTATGGTCTTTGAGTACCAACATAGGTTCATCAGTTGTAACAAATGTACTACTCTGGTGGCGGATGTTGATAATAGGTTAGGCTATGCATGTGTGGGGGTAGGGAGTATATGGGAAATCTCTAGAACTTTCATTCAATTTTGCTGTAAACTTAATACTGCTCTAAAAAGTAAAGTCTATTTAAAAAAAGAAGAAGAACCATACAGCAATTTTGGAATCAAAAAGTAAAATAACTACAATGAAAATTTCACTAGAGGGGGGCTTAGCAGCAAATTCAAGCTGGCAGAAGAAAGAATCATTAAACTTGAAGATAGGCAATTGAAAACATCCTGTCTGAGCAATAAATAGAAAAAGAGAATTAGAAAAAAATCAACAGAGCCTCAGTGACCTTTGGGAGACCATCAAGCCTATAAATATACTCATAATGGCAGTCTCAGGAGGAGAGGAGAGAAAGAAAAGGGCAGAAAGAATATCTAAAGAAATGATGGCTGAAAACTTCCCAACTCTGATTAAAAAAAAAAAAAATTAATCTCTACATCCAAGAAACTCAATGAATTCAAAGCAGGTTCCACACCTACACATATAATCAAACTTTCAAAAGACAAAGAGAGAATCTTGAAAGTAGCAAGAAAATAACTCCTAATGTTCAAGAGATTTTCATGGATTAACAGCTGACTTCTCATCAGAAACCATGGAGGCTAAAAGGCAGTGAGATAACATAGTCAAGGTGAAGAAAGAAAAAGACTGTCATTCAAGAATTCTATATCCGTCAAAACTATGCTGCAAAAAACAAAGGAGAAATAGGTGATAAAGGAAAAAAAGAAGAAATTAAGATAGTCCCAAATACAAAAACTGAGAAAATTCATTCCTAGAAGATCTGCTCTACAAAAAAATACTAAAGGGAGACCTTCAGTTAAAATCAAAGAACTATATATATGACAGTAACCCATATCTACACAAAAAATAAAGAAAACTGGTAAAGGTAACAACATGGGTAAATAGAAAAGACAGCATAAATGTATTTTTGTTCTTAACTCTTTTTTCTTCTATGTGATTTAAAAGACAACTGCATAGCACATATATACAATGGAATATTACTTGGCCATAAAAAGAAAGGAAATTGAGCTATTTGTAATGAGGTGGATGGACCTAGAGTCTGTCATACAGAGTGAAGTAAGTCAGAAAGAGAAGGACAAACACTGTATGCTAACACATATATATGGAATTTAAGAAAAAAAAATGACATGAAGAACCTAGGGGTAAGACAGGAATAAAGACACAGACCTACTAGAGAATGGACTTAATGATATGGGGAGGGGGAAGTGTAAGCTGTGACAAAGCGAGAGAGTGGCATAGACATATACACTACCAAATGTAAAACAGATAGCTAGTGGGAAGCAGCCGCATAGCACAGGGAGATCAGCTCGGTGGTTTGTGACCACCTACAGGGGTGGGATAGGGAGGGTGGGAGGGAGGGAGATGCAAGAGGGAAGAGATGTGGGAACATATGTATATGTATAACTGATTCACTTTGTTATAAAGCAGAAACTAACCATTGTAAAGCAATTATACTCCAATAAAGATGTAAAAAAAAAAGACAACTGTATAAAGCAATAATTATAAAACTGTGTCCGTGAGCTTATAATTTACAAAGTATGCACTTAGCCACTATGCAATAACATACATGCTAACTTTCTGTCAAAATCCCTATCATGTTGCAGTTAAGTCATTCAGGAAATGATAAAAAAAAAATTACTCAATCCAGAAACTCTGCATACTTCCTAAAGTTCTATTAGGCAAACCCTCAATAAAAATATAGAGACTGTGAATGAGTTTAAGAGTTAAGTTTTTCCAGCTTCCGCACAACAAAAGAAGCAATCAACAAAATGAAAAGGCAACCTACAGAGTACAAGATATTTGCAAACTATTTATCTGATAAGTGGTTAATATCTAAAATATATCAGGAAAGCATACAACTCAATTGCAAAAATCATCAACATCATCATCCAATTAAAAAATGGGCAGAGGGACTGAACAGATATTTTTCCAAAGAATAAAATATACAGATGGCCAGTAGGTCCAAGAAAAGGTGCTCAACATGACTAATCATCAAGGAAATGCAAATCAAAACTACAGTAAGATATCACCTCACACCTGTTAAAATGGCTACTATCATAAAACAAGACATGACAAATGCTAGTGAGGATGCTGAGAAAACGGAACCCATGTATTCCTCAGAAGATATGTCTCTGTTTCAAAAAGAACATCTAGAATTGGGTTTTCATTTCCTAATAATCAATACCTTAAATTGCAGCTATTAACCCAATTAACTCACGGAAGTTGAATTAATGCTATACTAAATTATGGTACTCTAAAATAGCAAAATTGCACACCAGTAATATTCATATTGATTGAAATAATAATGTTTATGACTTTCAGGGAGTTAAAAATCATATATCAAATGCTTATTCTGGTAGGGCATTATAAACACCAATTTACAGTTAATGGAAAACTGCCAAAATGAAAATTTTAAATAATAAATTTATATTCTGAAGCAAACTTAGGATCATATAGAACTTTTTTGTTCTGTTTATTTATTGATTTATTCAAAAAACATTTATGGGGCACCTGCTATGTGCCAGGTAGTTATGCTAGGAACTAGGGATAAAAAGACAAGGTCCCTGCCCTTCAAACTGTGCACAGTCTAGTGAGAAGCTCCCATTCTGAAATCAAAGAATTTATGACTAGAAGGGACCTTATAATTCCCTTATTTCACAAATAAGGAAACTGAGACTCATGGCTAGCTTAGCCACTAAGGCAGACACTCAGTTGTAAATAAATCCTGCCTCATGTGTTCTTTGCATCATTCTTTTTCCTATGATTAAGAGTGATGATGTAGTGCTTCCATGTGAGTGAAGTAGAAATATGGAACCATGGGCAATATATGTAATAATTACCAAATGAGAGATAGAAATATCTAATGGATATGGACAATATATTTAATAATTTAGAGACAGAAATCCCTTATAGATGTGATATCATGATAAAGCCCCAATAAGAAACTACAACACTAAAATAAGAAACTGAAGAACTATAATAAGGGAACAAAATATTAAGACTTCTAAGCCATAATTATGATTTTGCCTCTGTTTACTGATCTGTAAAATGGGGATATTAAAGGTACTTCTTTCATGATTGTGAAAATTAAATTAATTAATACTTAAAAGCACTTAGTAAGCCTGATACCTGGTAAATACTCAGGAAATGTTAGGTATTCTTATGGACAATCATTTCTTAAATGTACAAGTATGCCATATAATGACAAAAAAAAATGATCTTTCTTTAAGGAATTCTCCTGTTATTATGATACTTATTTTTCTAGCAACTAGTAAAATGTAACACCAAAACACTTATTTCAGAAAAAATATTTTATATGCATAGTATCTAACAGTATCACCCTCTTCTCTATAAAGACATATATCACTCCTAAAACTACAGAAAAGACAGATATTAATTAAATTACTAATTTAAATTAATAATTATACTCAATCATAATTCAAATTAATTAAATAATCATTTAGCTCAGTATTCCTAAGATTATAAATCCTAAATATCATTAAGACAATGTTCAACGATGACTTTCAAGTAATCAAAAAGTTTATGCAACTTTTCTCATCTTATATAAAATATCCTTAAACTAATTAACATCTTTGAAATAACATGCATTCTATATATTAGTGAATCTTTTATATTAATATCAATCACCATCCAATATCATAACAAAATAAATAATGTATTTATGTCCACTTACTGCAATCTCTCTACAAGCCGACATGGATATTCCTGTGCCTTCAATTTGCTTCAATGCATATTCCTTTTCATCTTTTCTGCATATGAACAAAAAAAATTATTTTTTTCTACAAGTTATTTTCAAATTCAAAACTGTAACTACAAAAACAATGAAATGCACAACTCTCAGTAATATGTAAACACCCTCACTATGCATGCATTGCTTATTATTTCTGATAATATTTCCATTACAATAATGTGAAATACCAAACAAATTCATGTCACAATGAAAACACTAGACAGAGCCAAAACACGAAGTACAAAATTGAAACAGAACAGGATACTAAACACAGCATTAGTTTCAAAAAGTAAACAAGCATAAATATAAACTCAAGCATATTGTAAGATAATTCTACTGTCTTAATTATCTGGAGTCCATGAAAGCATTCTGTTATAAACATTAATTACAAAAATAAATGACAGATGTAAACTTCTACATTTGTTTAAAGTAATTTCACAGTATAAGACCCACTTAATAAATGGGGGAGTTATAGAAGAATGTTTACCCACTAAGACACGCTAGTTTTCACCTAGGACAGGGGACATTCAAAATCCCTAAGACCTCAACCAAAAGCCTTGGAAACACTTCAAAATTGGCCACCAACACCTCATTCTCAAGATATCTAGGAAAAACTCAGTAGTTACAGTGAATTTTCCAATTAATGGAGGTAGAATTAGGAATTCTGGGAAACCCCGCTAGTTACCAGGGTGCTTAACCAAGGGAAGACAACAGATCAATAATGGTGATAGGTCCATAAAAACAGTAATAGTATCAGATGAGTGTCTAGTGCAACACTGTATCCTCAGGGTACTGACACCAGAACCAGCCACAGCAAGGCCCCAGCTGAATGTCACAAATGTGATTCCTACCACTGGTTATTCTGACAAGAGGAGTATAATCCATGCCCTCTGAGTTTTGCCTTTTGATTATATTAGAGCCTCAACAGGGTATCACCATGTCATGAAGGTTTTGTCAAATGATAGTACCTAAGTAGTGCTGCATCTGTCCTACTTACCTATTCCTCATTTTCCCCATTCTGTGTTTACTAGCAGATAAAGCAGTTTAAGAGGTTACTCATAATATGCATTTTAAAACATCATTTTACGTGCATTTTGAAGATTTTCACAATCGTCTGTTTTGAGCAAATAATTGAGTTATGGTTACTTTTTCCCACAGTCTGAAAATTAGATCCATTTTTCTTCCAATATATGACATTCAGGAAACAATTAAGCAGCATTTTGATAAACAGAAATTGTACCACATATGTCAACAGGATAGACTGTTACGCAATTATTAAAATGATAATCATGGAGATCACTGGAAACATGGAAAATGTTTACCATATGTTGCTGAGAAAATACATAAATCATACCGTATAAAAATATGTACATTTAGACATATGTTGAAGGTGATATAAAAAAAGAAAAAGTTGTGTTAAGATATAGAAAGTTATGTTAACTACCTTAATGCCAATATTATATTGTCTTTTAAATTAGAATTAGAGGGAAAAAGAAAAAATACAAAGTAATTTAATACTCTGAAAACAGTCACCTATTAAAACAATCTTTAGTATTTTCAAAGTGATATCTTAGGCATGTTTTAAAGAGCAAAGTGTTCCTTTTTCTCCATCCTGTTTCCTCCAAACATAAAACTACACGTTTTTCAGACCACCCAGAGGCCACTAAGCAGTATAAGCAGCAGGTGAAGGTGACTGAATGTAATTAAAGCCAAATATCCCCCCTACCTTGAAAGTATGTATGGGTATGTGTGTGAAAGCATTTGTGCCTGAGATGCTTAACACAATGCTTACAATGTAAATTTCATACAATTAATAATTAAATTAACTACCAGGTATCTACTACTAAATATTTAATTGAATAAATTCTTAAAGTTATACATGCTTTCTGACAAAACTTTCATATGGAATTATAATTTTCTTTTAAACAGAAATATTTCAATCCCCAGTTCCCCTAAATGAAGTGCTCTAAAAGCTCATGTAATTGCATAGTTTTATTTTTAATACTGTAAAGAATATTACACAATCTGGATAGGTTATTGTTGCTATGGAAACTATAAGATTTTTGCAGTAAGTCAAAAAGTGCAAAATTAACACATCACATTAATGACTTTTGAATTTCACATCCAGGCTGTCAAAAGAATTTGAAAGCCTGAGCAGAATAGACTGAAGCATAGGCCTCTTACTCTGAATTATATGGATAGGATCTAGGAACAAACCCAGTAATTATTTCACTTAATAAGTTTAAATATAACTTCCATCTGCTAAATTAATAAAATACTCAAAAATCTGCAAACTTAAGATTTATCTGCAGCTTTTGCATTGAGAATGAAATAAAGTGCATATCTCATTACCAGTTCTCTTGTATATTAACTGTTGGATGATAAGCAATGATGTGGCACCTCTGAGGTTCACCATATGAAGAAGTGGCAGAATCCCAGCGGGCATATGGACTCACTTTCATCACTGTGCTATTTCAATGCTAATCTGTGGTCAGATGCCAATACCTTAGTTATGAAAACTAAAGATTTGTCCTTTCCCACAATGCCCACAAATATTTCAGTGACTGGCACACGGGGCAGAGAAGCCTTATTGCTCTCATCCCATGTGAGAGCCCTTCTCCGGGAGCTCGTGTGAAAATTCATACCCCATGGCTTATATGTTTCAGGCACACATAATATTAAGTATCATAAAGGTATAATTTGTTCTTTTACCTGACAAGGCTGAAAAGGAGGTGAACCTGGCCTCCATGGCTGTGATAACCTGGCTTTTAGAGGCAGCCCAGTTCTTCCCTAAAACTATTTTATTTCTAAATTACTTTTATCTAAATAAAAGAAGTTTATTATTTACTGTAATAAAGACAGAGCAATTCCAAAGCCTTCAGGGAAACTGCTTTCTAAATTTTAGTGCATATTAGATACTACCGTTAGAGCAACTGCACATTGAAAATAATTAAAGGAGTTTACTAAATAAATCCAGGTGAATTAAAAATAAATTTATAGTATAAACATGGATTTATTTAATACAGAATATTTTGAATTTAAAGACATTTCTCCTATACATCTGTAATATGTATCAAAACCATGCCAGCTTCCCTCTCAGCATTCATCACAAAGAAAAACAAGTGTTCAATGGGAACATTATATAACTACAAAATAGAAAAATTAATTTGGCAGAGACTGGGATTCTATTACATTTTCCATCTGAGACACTATGTTCTGGAAAACTCTTGATGCAAGCAATTCTATAGATAGTACAAAAAATAAGAAGCACATATTTGTGCAAATTGTAGAAATCACTGCCTTAAAATGAAAGCATTATCTCAGGCAGAAAACTAGGCTCAGCGGTAGAATTTAAATGTAATTCAGGGAAGAATTTCTCAAGCCTAAAGATGCAGTTTCAGTAGGAACAACTTTTGAATGAACTATTAGGAACTGGTCTGATGAAAAAAATAGTCTTATACCTTTCAAAAATGTCCAAGTTTGATGACCAGCCTCCAGTCACGTTTAGCAAGGTGAAGCACCATTCAGCAGCTCGTATGCACAAGTGTAGTTAAGGTATGGTCAAACCCCACTCGTTACAATCATAATTAGACAGGTCCAAGGCTTTTTGGCTCCTATTAATAATACTACCAGGTGTCCAGATCAGCCCTGGGCCATCTTTGGTCCCAAGGACCTATGACAGACAAAAAATTTAGAAGAATCTTTTAAGAAAAGATGAAGGAATTCAAGCTCAAGCAAAATCAAGGGAAAAATTTTAGTCTTCAAACTAACAGGGTTAAAATCCTTTTTTGTTTCTAAGGAAAACAGAGGCTCCTTACTGTTTTATTTTACATCAAGCAACAAACAAACACAGAGTCAATATTTTATGTTCCAATACTGTGCCAAACTCTGAGGATGAACAAAATTAAAGACTAGCTACCCTAGATATCAGAGTTCACAATCCACCTGGAAAGAGGTTCTGAGTGGGAAATATAAACAGATAACTCTGATATGACCCCCTCTGCATCCAAGACGTATGCATAACAGGCACAGAGAGAATGAGATTAGTATTTCTTCTCAGAGCTTTAAGGAAGATAACTACATAGTGATGCCTTTGAGGGAGGAGTTTCCCAGGCAGAAAAGGGATGAGAGGGTCAGAGAACTCCAGGTAGAAGTAGAGCATGAAAGAAATAAACAGGAAACCTCTGGTATTCAGTATGGCTGGAAGCTGGGGGCATGATGACAAGGTGCAAGAGATGAGGTTAGGTTAGAAAAGTAAAGGGAGGGGCTTCCCTGGTGGCGCAGTGGTTGAGAGTCCGCCTGCCGATGCAGGGGACACGGGTTCGTGCCCCGGTCCGGGAAGATCCCACATGCCGCGGAGCGGCTGGGCCCGTGAGCCATGGCCACTGAGCCTGCGCATCCGGAGCCTGTGCCCCGCAACGGGAGAGGCCACAACAGTGAGAGGCCCGCGTACCGCAAAAAAAAAAAAAAAAAAGAAAAGTAAAGGGAAGGGACCAAATGAGTTCTGCAAAGAAACTTGTACTTCATATATAAACAGTGTGGAGCAAAAGGTTTTGAGAACAGAGAAGATACATAACAGATCTTTGCTCAGAGAGATAAATCTGGTAACTACAAACTGGTGGTAGAGCAAACATCTGGGAGGTTGCTCAAACATCCAAAGAGAAGATGAGGACTAGATTAGAATAGGCAGAGGAGAACAAATATGGACTCAAAAGACATTCCTAAAAAAAAAAAAAAAAAAAGACATTCCTGCGTCAGAAGTGATATAATTTAGTAACCAATTTGATTCTGTAGGTGAAGGAAAGGAAGGCTGTGAAGATGGGTGAAGCTTCCACTTTGCCTAATCGTGCCAATGATAACGATTAAGCAGAGAAATGATGACATGAATAAATGGAGACCAGGAAATATAAGATTTTATCCTAAAGGCAATGAAAGTTACATATGAAGACTAATCTTATTAGGAAGGACTGAGATTAGAGGTGTGAAAAACAATTAGGAGTCACTGCAATGAAAGGGTGAGAAGGAAAGACCCTGGATTAGTATAACAGAATGTTAGCTTCCAAAAGGGGCTCACGACAATCCTGTTACAACCTCCTCATGAAGATGAAGAAGTTAGGCCATCAGCCAGAAGCAGAGCTCAGATGAAATCTTCCAAATGCAACATTCTCCATAACAGAATGGTAACTAACAATAAGACTGGAGAAAAGAAGAAATACTTGTGACAGTCATTTTTAAAGAGGAATTGGCAGGACCAAATGAACAAATAAGGAAAATCAAGAAGGCTGAATCAAAGATAAGTCTGGGGTTCTGGCCTGGTTGATGGGGAGGATGATACCATTGAGAATAAAACTCAGGCCACATCTCAGAAGGTTCTTCAGCTTGTAAATGATTCCTTCAGATAGAAAGAAACTCTAACCAAAAATATCTGAGAAGTTCAAAAAGAAGATGCCCTGAAGATGTTACCAGGCTTATTGTGGTGATCATTTCACAATACATACAAATATTGAATCATTACAATTTTTTACACCTGAAACTAATATAATATTATATGTCAATTACACCTTGATTTAAAAAAAAAAAGATGTTTACTGAGAGCCTGCCATAGGAGTTTCAGATTTAAAGGACTTGAGCTTACAAACATGATATTGGATTGGAGGAAGTAGCACATAGATAAATAACTTTTTTGGTGCCCAGGAAAGAAGTTGAGGCAACATGGGAAGGAGGAAAGGAGAACAAGAGAGAGGGAAGAAAAGAAGAAAGACAGAACAATTTCTGAACACTTCTCTCTCACATCCCTTAGGAAGACAAACAATTCTATGAATTCGTCCTTTAAGTTTTCTTTTCCAAACCTTAAGACTAGAATTCAAATTAATGGAATCATCAGAAATATAGTACTCAAGATGGCACAGTATGACCATCTACAGATTTTATAACCAGGTGTTACCAATAAGACTTTATTCAAACAATATGACACCTGAGTCTTGCCAACTTTTTTTTTTTTTTGCAGTTTTTTAAAATTGAAGTACAGCTGATTTACAGTGTGTCAGGTGTACAGCAAAGAGATACAGTTATGCACATATATAATCTTTTTCAGATTCCTTTCCGTTATAGGTTATTACAAGATACTGAATATAGTTCCCTGTGCTATAACAGTAGGTCCTTGTTCTTTATCAATTTTATATATAGTAGTATCTGTTACTCCCAAATCCCTAACTTATCCGTCCCCCCTTTATGTCTGTGAGTCTATCTCTGTTTTGTAATCGTATGGTATTTGTCTTTCTCTGACATACTTCACTTAGTATGATAATCTCTAGGTACATTCATTTTGTTGCAAATGGCATTATTTCATTCTTTTTATGGCTGAGTAATATTCCACTGTGTATATATACCACATCTTCTTTATCCATTCACCTGTTGATGGACATTTAGGTTGCTTCCATGTCTTGGCTACTGTAAATAGTGCTATGAATATTGGGGTACATATATCTTTTCAAATTAGAGTTTTCTCCAGATATATGCCCAAGAGAGGGACTGCAGGATCATGTGCCAACTCTATTTTTAGTTTTTCAAGGAACCTCCATACTGTTCTCCATAGTGGCTGCACCAATTTACATTCCCACACCAACAGTGTACGAGGTTTCCTTTTTCTCCACACCCTCTCCAGCATTTGTTATTTATAGACTTTTTTTTTTTTTTTGGCTATGCTGCACAGCATGTAAGATCTTAGCTCCCCAATCAGGGATCGAACCCATGGCCCCTGCAGTGAGTGGAAGCATGGAGTCCTAACCACTGGACTGCCAGGGAATTCCTGTAGGCTTTTTAATGACAGCCATTCTGCCCAGTGTGAGATGATACCTCATTATAGTTTCAACTTGCATTTCTCTAATAATTAGTGATACTGAGCATCTTTTCATGTGCCTGTTGGCCATCTGTATGTCTTCTTTGCAGAAATGTCTATTTAGGATTTCTGCCCATTTTTTTATTGAGTTGCTTCTATTTTTTTATATTAAGTTGCATGAGCTATTTGTATATTTTGGAAATTAATCCCTTGTCAGTATCACTGTTTGCAAATATTTTCTCTCAGTCTGAAGGCTGTCTTTTCATTTTGTTTATGGTTTCTTTTGCTTTGCAAATGCTTTTAAGTTTAACTAGGTCCCATTTGTTTATTTTTTGGGTTTGTTTTCCATTACTCTCAGAGATGGATCTAACAAAATATTGCTGTGATTTACATCAAAGAGTGTTCTGCCTTTGTTTTCCTCTAGGAGTTTTATAGTGTCCAGTCTTACATTGAAGTCTATAATCCATTTTGAGTTTATTTTGGTATATGGTATTAGAGAATGTTTTAATTTTATTCTTTTACATCTAGCTGTCCAGTTTTCCCAGCACCACTTACTGAAGAGACTGTCTTTTCTCCATTCTATGTTCTTGCCTCCTTTGTCATAGATTAATTGACCACAAGTGCGTGGGTTTATTTCTGTTCTTTCTATCCCGTTCCATTGAGCTATGTGTCTGCTTTTGTGCCAGTACCATCCTGATTTGATTACTGCAGCTTTGTAGTACAGTCCGAAGTCAGGGAACGTGATTCCTCCAGCTCTGTTCTTTCTTCTAAAGATTGTTTTTGCTATTCGGGGTCTTTTGTGTTTCCACACAAATTTAAAAAATTTTTGTTCCAGTTCTGTGAAAAATGTCACTGGTAATTTGAAAGGGACTGCATTGAATCCGTAGACTACTTTGGGTAGTATAGTCATTTTCACAATATTGATTCTTCTAATCTAAGAACATGGTATATCTCTCCATCTGTTTGTGTCATCTTCAATTTCTTTCATCAGTGTCTTACAGTTTTCAGAGTACAGGTCTTTTGCCTCCTTAGGTAGGTTTACTCCTAGGTATTTTATTCTTTTTGATGTGATAGTAAATGGGATTGTTTCCTTAATTTCTCTTTCTGATATGTTGTTGTTAGTATATAGAAATGCAACAGATTTTTGTGTATTTATTTTGTATCCAGCAACATGACTGAATCCATTGATGAGCTCAAGTAGTTTTCTGGTGGCATCTTTAGGATTTTCTATGTCTAGTATCATGTCATCTGCAAACAGTGACAGTTTTACTTCTTCCTTTCCAACTTGGATTTCTTTTATTTCTTTTTCTTTTCAGATTGCTGTGCTTAGGACTTCCAAAACCATGTTGAGTAAACATGGCGACAGTGGGCATCCTTGTCTTATTCCTGATCTTAGAGGGAATGCTTTCAGCTTTTCACCACTGAGTATGATGTTAGCTGTGGGTTTGTCAATAATTGTTTTCTTCAAGAAAAATGCTGCCATAAATCAATGTTATATCACTTTTGCTTAATATATGATGATTTCCCTTAGCAGATTAAGAGGCTTCCATATCACACAGAAAATAAGAAAAAAACATTCTTGGTGGTGAGGCTAATGGCGGACTCTGGGAAGGCTCACCCCAAGGAGTACTTCCAGGAGCTTCTGCTGCCAGTGTTCTTGTCCTCACAGTAAGCCACTGCCAACCCCCCCTCCTGCCTCTGCAGGAGACCCTCCAATACTAGCAGTTTTTCAGGGGAGAAAAAGCACAAATTTGAAAATGAAGCACAGATATCTTCAGCTTCTCCAGTGAACAGAGCAACTGAAATCAGATATTCTAATAAGAGTACTCTTAAAATCATAACAGGTATTCTGATAGAGGTAAAAAGATAAAAATAGCCTGGGTCAGAAGATCTTTGTAAAATTTACACAATTCTTCCACAAATGTTCTTCATACCAAAAGAAAAGAAATTTTCCGCCCAGATAACAGACAGCAGAAGCAAGAAGAACTACAATCCTGCAGCCTGTGGAACAAAAACCACATTCACAGGAAGAGAGACAAGATGAAAATGCAGAGGGCTATGTACCAGATGAAAGAACAAGATAGAACCCCAGAGAAACAACTAAATGGAGATAGGCAACCTTCCAGAAAAAGAATTCAGAATAATGATAGTGAAGATGATCCAGGACCTCAGAAAAAGAATGGAGGCAAAGATCGAGAAGATGCAAGAAATGTTTAACAAAGACCTAGAAGAATTAAAGAACAAACAAACAGAGAGGAATGATACAATAACTGAAATGAAAACTACACAAGAAAAATCAATAGCAAAATAACTGAGGCAGAAGAACGGATAAGTGACCTGGAAGACAGAATGGTGGAATTCACTGCTGTGGAACAGAATAAAGAAACATGAATGAAAAGAAATGAAGACAGCCTAAGAGACCTCTGGGACAACATTAAACACAAAAACGTTCGCATTATAGGGGTCCCAGAAGGAGAAGAGAGAGCGGAAGGACCCAAGAAAATATTTGAAGAAATATAGTCGAAAACTTCCCTAACATGGGAAAGGAAATAGCCACCCAAGTCCAGGAAGCGCAGAGAGTCCCATACAGGATAAACCCAAGGAGAAACATATCAAGACAATAGTAACCAAATTGGCAAAAATTAAAGACAAAGAAAAATTATTGAAAGCAGCAAGGCAAAAACAAAAAATAACATACAAAGGAACTCCCATAAGGTTAACAGCTGATTTCTCAGCAGAAACTCTACAAGCCAGAATGGAGTGGCATGACATATTTAAAGTGATGAAAGGTAAGAACCTAAAACCAAGATTACTCTACCCAGCAAGGATCTCATTCAGATTCGATGGAGAAATCAAAAGCTTCACAGACAAGCACAAGCTAAGAGAATTCAGCACCACCAAATCAGCTCTACAACAAATACTAAAGGAACTTCTCTAAGTGGGAAACACAAGAGAAGAAAAGGACCTACAAAAACAAACCCAAAACAATTAAGAAAATGGTCATAGGAACATACATATCGATAATTATCTTAAACGTGAATGGATTAAATGCTCCAACCAAAAGACACAGGCTTGCTGAATGGATACAAAAACAAGACCCATATACATGCTGTCTACAAGAGACCCACTTCAGACCGAGGGACACATACAGACTGAAAGTGAGGGGATGGAAAAAGATATTCCATGCAAATGGAAATCAAAAGAAAGCTGGAGTAGGAATACTCAAATCAGATAAAATGACTTTAAAATAAAGAATGTTACAAGAGACAAGGAAGGACACTACATAATGATCAAGGGATCAATCCAAGAAGAAGATATATCAATTTTAAATATATATGCACCCAACATAGGACCACCTCAATACATAAGGCAACTGCTAACAGCTATAAAAGAGGAGATCGATAGCAACACAGTAATAATGGGGGACTTTAACACCTCACTTACACCAATAAACAGATCATCCAAAATGAAAATAAATAAGGAAAGAGAAGTTTTAAATGACACAATAGACCGGATAGACTTAATTCATCTTTACAGCACATATTATCCAAAAACAGCAGATTACACTTTCTTCTCAAGTGCGCATAGAACATTCTCCAGGATAGATCACATCTTGGGTCACAAACCAAACCTCAGTAAATTTAAGAAAACTGAAATCATATCAAGCATCTTTTCTGACCACAACGCTATGAGATTAGAAATGAATTACAGGGGAAAAAACATAAAAAACACAAACACATGGCAGCTAAACAATGTTATTAAATAACCAAGAGATCACTGAAGAAATCAAAGAGGAAATCAAAATACCTAGAGACAAATGACAATGAAAACACAACGATCCAAAACCTATGGGATGTGGCAAAAGCAGTTCTAAGAGGGAAGTTTATAGCAATACAAGCCTACCTCAAGAAACAAGAAACATCTCAAATAAACAAACTAATCTTACACCTAAAGGAACTACAGAAAGCAGAACAAACAAAACCCAAAGTTAGCAGAAGATATCATAAAGATCACAGCAAAAATAAATGAAATAGAAACAAAGAAAACAATAACAAAGATCAATAAAACCAAAACCTGGTTCTTTGGGAAAATAAACAAAATTGATAAACCAATAGCCAGACTCATCAAGAAAAAGAGGGAGAGAACTCAAATCAATAAAATTAGAAATGAAAAAGGAGAAGTTACAACAGACACCCCAGAATTACAAAGCATCCTAAGAGACTACTACAAGCAACTCTGTGCCAATAAAATGGACAACCTGGAAGAAATGGACAAATTCTTAGAAAGGTATAACTTTCCATGACTGAACCAGGAAGAAATAGAAAATATGAACAGACCACTCACAAGTAAGGAAATTGAAACTGTGATTAAAAATCTTCCAACAAACAAAAGTCCAGGACCAGACGGCTTCACAGGTGAATTCTATCAAACATTTAGAGAAGAGCTAACACCCATCCTCCTCAAACTCTTCCAAAGAATTGCAGAGAAAGGAATATTCCCAAACACGTTTTCTGAGGCCACCATCATCCTGATACCAAAAGACAAAGATACTACAAAAAAAGAAAATTACAAACCAATATCACTGATGAACATAGATGCAAAAATCCTCAACAAAATGCTAGGAAACAGAATCCAACAACACATTAAAAGGATCATACACCATGATCAAGTGGGATTTATCCCAGGGACGCAAGGATTCTTCAATATACGCAAATCAATCAACGTGAGACACCATATTAACAAATTGAAGAATAAAAACCATATGATCATCTCAATAGATGCAGAAAAAGCTTCTGACAAAATTCGACACCCATTTATGACAAAAGAACTCCAGAAAGTGGGCGTAGAGGGAACCTACCCCAACATAATAAAGGCCATATACGACAAACCCACAGCAAACATTATTCTCATTGGTGAAACTGAAAGCATTTCCTCTAAGATCAAGAACAAGACAAGGATGTCCACTCTCACCACTACTGTTCAACATAGTTTTGGAAGGCCTAGCCACGGCAATCAGAGAAGAAAAAGAAATAAAAGGAATATAATTTGGAAAAGAAGATGTAACACTGTCACTGTTTGCAGATGACATGATACTATACATAGAGAATCCTAAAGATGCCACCAGAAAACTACTAGAGCTAATCAATGAATTTGGTAAAGTTGCAGGATACAAAATTAATGCACAGATATCTCTTGCATTCCTAAACACTAGTGATGAAAAATCTGAAAGAGAAATTAAGGAAACACTCCCATTTACCACTGCAACAAAAAGAATAAAATACCTAGGAATAAACCTACCTAGGGAGACAAAAGACCTGTATGCAGAAAACTTATTATAAGACACTGATGAAAGAAATTAAAGATGATACCAACAGATGGAGAGATATACAATGTTCTTGGATTGGAAGAATCAATATTGTGAAAATGACTATACTACCCAAAGCAATCTACAGATTCAATGCAATCCCTATCAAACTACCAATGGCATTTCTTACAGAACTAGAACAAAAATCTTAAACTTTGTATGGAGACACAAAAGACCCCAAATAGCCAAAGCTGTCTTGAGGGTAAAAAACGGAGCTGGAGGAATCAGACTCCCTGACTTCAGACTATACTACAAAGCTACAGTAATCAAGACAATATGGTACTGGCACAAAATCAGAAACATAGATCAATGGAACAGGATAGAAAGCCCAGAGATAAACCCACACACCTATGGTCAACTAATCTATTACAAAGGAGGCAAGGATATACAATGGAGAAAAGACAGCCTCTTCATTAAGTGGTGCTGGGAAAACTGGACAGCTACATGTAAAAGAATGAAATTAGAACACTCCCTAACACTATACACAAAAATAAACTCAAAATGGATTCGAGACCTAAATGTAAGACCGGACACAATAAAGCTCTTAGAGGAAACCACAGGAAGAACACTCTTTGACAGAAATCACAGCAAGATCTTTTTTGATCCACCTCCTACAGTAATGGAAATTAAAACAAAAATAAACAAATGGGACCTAATGAAACTTAAAAGCTTTTGCACAGCAAAGGAAACCATAAACAAGATGAAAAGACAACACTCAGATGGGAGAAAATATTTGCAAATGAATCAACAGACAAAGGATTAATCTCTAAAATATATAAACAGCTCATGAAGCTCAATATTAGAAAAACAAACAACCCAATCCAAAAATGGGCAGAAGATCTAAATAGACATTTCTCCAAAGAAGACATACAGATGGCCAAGAAGCACATGAACGGCTGCTCAACATCATTAATTCTTAGAGAAATGCAAATTAAAACTACAATGAGGTATCACCTCACACCAGTTACAATGTGCATCACCAGGAAACCTACAAACAACAAATGCTGGAGAGGGTGTGGAGAAAAGGGAACCCTCTTGCACTGTTGGTGGGAATGCAAATTGATACAGCCACTATGGAGAGCCGTATGGAGGTTACTTAAAAAACTGAAAATAGAATTACCATATGATCCAGCAATCCCACTACTGGGCATATACCCAGAGAAAACCATAATTCAAAAAGACACATGCACCCCAATGTTCATTGCTGCACTGTTTACAATAGCCAGGTCATGGAAGCAACCTAAATGCCCATCGATAGACGAATGGATAAAGAAGTTGTGGTACATATATACAATGGAATATTACTCAGCTATAAAAAGGAATGAAATTGGGTCATCTGTAGAGACATGGATGAATCTAGAGACTGTAATACAGAGTGAAGTAAGTCAGAAAGAGAAAAACAAATATTGTATATTAACGCATATATGTGGAACCTAGAAAAATGGTACAGATGAACCAGCCTGCAGGGCAGAAATTGAGACATAAATGTAAAGAACAAACGCATAGACACCAAGGGGGGAAAGTGGCAGGGGGTGTGATGAATCGGGAGACTGGGATTGACATATATACACTAATATGTATAAAATGGATAATAAGAACCTGCTGCATAAAAAAATAAATTCAAAAATTCAAATTTCTAAAAAAAGGAAAAAAAAGAATAAAATATGCAATAAAATTTTTGAAAAACAAAAACCAAAAATATCATTTAGTTTTACATTGGTAATTCTGAATTATTCAATATCATGAACTCTATATTCACTCAGCCTAGCAGCAATGATTCCTTATTTGGGGACTCTTTCCTTTATTATACAATACCATAATGTTTTTTAATTTATCATGAAATTTTCCAAAAATGAACAAACAAAAAATCAAAATAAATGACAGTGATACTCTATGTAACTCTCACAGCTTCAACAATTATCAATACGTGGCCAATCTTATTTCTACTGCCTCCACTTTTCTTGATTATTTTGAAACAAAACCCAGACATCCTATCATTTGCCATAACAATTCAATACCATAGCATTTTTAATTAGCAGGATTTTTTCATTTAAATGACAATAGTCCTTTAAAAATAATTCTGAAATATTGAAAATCTTGTACCAGAGGATACTGTTATTATTTTGTATTCCCCTTATTAACAAATAATGTCAAATAACACTAGCACCTTCTTTATGCTTTCATGTACCATATATTTCATCTACTCGTTCTCTAAGTATCACCAAAGTACAGTAATAGTCTCTCTTATTCAAGCTCAGTATTTCCCTGCAACATGGAAATCTGACAGTTTATCTTTTTGCCTTCATTCTTTAGAAAGACTGCTTTTTATTTAGTCTCTTTTCTTAAAAACTAATTTATTAATATATCTCTTTCTCTAAAAAACAATCTTCATTTTATAATATTTCTTTTATTCAGAATTCTAATTCAGATAAACATTTACTGTTTTAAAAGCTCTAAAATAATAAAATTCCAGAGACTCCTATTATGGCAAATTCTTATTGCTCAGAAGTGATTTTAATTAAAACAAACATATCTGCAGTAATGCTTTAAGAATTCAGGTATCAAAAGTGTTAAGTTTAGGGCTTCCCTGGTGGCGCAGTGGTTGAGAATCCGCCTGCCGATGTAGGGGACATGGGTTCGTGCCCCGGTCCGGGAAGATCCCACATGCCGCGAAGCGGCTGCGCCCGTGAGCCACGGCCGCTGAGCCTGCGCGTCCGGAGCCTGTTGCTCCGCAGCGGGAGAGGCCACAGCAGTGAGAGGCCCGCGTACCACAAAAAAAAAAAAAAAAAAAAAAAATCCATGCTACATTCAAGAAATTAGCAGAAGACAAGTATAGCTAGAACACAGAGATGAAGTAATACATAAAAAGAGTAAAGAAGATGGAATTACCATAGTCTTGTATGGTATGCTAAAAAAGCTGGCATTTTTCCTGTATAATGGGAAGCCATCACAGGTTTTCAAGCAAGAGAAATATATGATCAAACAAGTATTCTCAATTAGCAGATAGTATGCAGGATGAATCAGAAGGTTTAAAGCCAGAGGTAGGCAGACCATTGTAAAAGTTCTGGGAAGGACTGCTGAAGGTCAAAATTAGAGTAAATAAGGTAAGAATGGAGGGAATGCATTCAAGAGGCCATCCAGATATAGACTTATCTACTGTCGTCAAATATATATATAGAAACACTGTGGGCATTAAAGAAGTATTTGATGAATAAATGTGTATGCACATATGTGTACATGTAAATAAGAGAGTGCTAAGCAGACAGCCAGAGAAACAGCTGAAGATGACTGAGGTTTCCAGTGAGTGAAAGCAAGGCTATTTACACCACACCTTCTACTACCCCTGCCCAAGAAAAGAATAATACTGACAATGAGCCAGCTAGCAAGTAAAGAATAAATTCATTTTGGATGTGTAGATTTTGAAGTGACTACTGGATAGCCAGGAGAAGATGAACAAAAGGAAATAAAGTGCAATTTAGAAAAGAAAACATCACTACACAGGCAACTGTTAAAGTCACAGAAGTAAACGTGATCAAAAAGAGAGCACAGAAGAGCTGAAGATGGTAGCCTAGGCTCTTTCACATCATGGCACCTACTTAATGTTAACATTTATATTGCTTACCAGAGTCAACTGACAGTGCTCATGGGCTGCCACTGCCCCAAACTCCACCAGTGGCTGAAGAACTTAGAGGATTAGTAATAGGACCCATAACCTATTCACAGTAGCCGTGCCACAGGGATTGGGAAGCCCTTCTCTGCTGAATGCCACTACCTTCAACAGGCTGCAGGAGAAACATTTAAAGGTCCTTGATAATAGGTAAATCTAGATGTGAGACACTACAAGAAAATTGGTCTGACTTCTAAAAAAAAAAAAAAGAAGAAAAGACTCATAAAAAAGGTAGGGTTGGGGGATAGTCTACTCAAGACATGTAACAACTAAATATTATGCACAAAAACCTTATAGATTGTAGTTTATAAAAAAACAGCTACAGGGCTTCCCTGGTGGCACGGTGGTTGAGAGTCCGCCTGCCGATGCAGGGGACACGGGTTCATGCCCCAGTCCGGGAAGACCCCACATGCCACGGAGCGGCTGGGCCCGTGAGCCATGGCCGCTGAGCCTGCGCGTCCGGAGCCTGTGCTCCACAACGGGAAAGGCCACAACAGTGAGAGGCCCGCATACCGCAAAAAAAAAAAAAAAGTTCACCAGAAAGCAACGATCTCCTTCTAGAAGGGAAGGAGAAAAATATAAATATTTTGTCATTCTCTAGTCTAGCACTATCAAATCAGATAGAACTAGATCATCAACCTGCTCCTTTAGGTACACTTTCAGATTTCAGTCTTCATGAAATCATCTCAAATCATAAGTATCAATGAGAAAACAAACACTCAAAAAAGAAATCCACAAGTCAAGATATCAAAATCAACACTTAAAATTTAAATATATACTAGTTTTTCACCATACTCCTGAAAGTTCAGCCAAACTGCTGTGGCCTCTCCCGTTGCGGAGCACAGGCTCCGGACGCGCAGGCTCAGCGGCCATGGCTCACGGGCGCAGCCGCTCCCCGGCATGTGGGATCCTCCCGCACTGGGGCATGAACCCGCGTCCCCTGCATCGGCAGGCGGACTCTCAACCACTGCGCCACCAGGGAAGCCCAGGAACCTTCTTTCGATAAAGTTTAAGCTATTACATGTTTTTCTTGGCTGATCTTAAGTACTATGATAACAGAGAATGTGATACTGTGATATAATAAGAAAACATATCGTGGGGTCTTCCTCAGGGGTTCCTCGCTCACAACTCCTAAAATCCTTGTAATTTCCTAAGTGATTAGAGCATATGAGCATCTTTTCTTATAATATTTGGTTTTTATTCCTGGAATAGCTTCAGAAGGATAAAAATAAAAGAAGCTCTTTTGTTATTCATAACAAGCCCCTTTCAACCACACCTGAGTTTATGTTAATGAAGTGACTTTTGGAAAGTCCTTAGAGAACCACTTGATGGGGACTGGTTGCCTGGGGAACAAACCAAGTAATCAGAACTTTGAGCATGCCCACCGCCACCCCAACCCCAAATGGGGCCCTGGGGATTTAATTATTCACCAATGGTCAAGGATTTAATCAATCACACCTACATAATGAAGCCTCCATAAAAATCCCTAAAGTACAGAATTCAGAGAGCTTCTGGGCTGGTGAACAAGAACACATCCACTTGCTGGGATGGTGGTACACCCCAAAACTCCACAGGGACAGAAGCTCTTGTGCTTGGGACCCTACTGGACATAGACCTAGCCCTATATATTCTTCATCTGACTGTTCATTTGTATCCTTTAATATATCCTTTGTAATAAACCAGTAATCTAGTAAGTAAACTGTTTTCCTGAGTTCTATGAGCCATTCTAGTAAATGACTGAACCTGAGGAAGGGGTTGTGGGGACCTTCAATTTGTAGCTGAGTCAGAGGTTGTGGGCAACCTGGGGACCCAACACTTGCCACTGACATCTGAAGTGAGGGGCAGTCTTGTGGGACTGAGCCTTTAACCTGTGGGGTCGAAACTGAGTTAAATTGTAGGATGCCCAGCTGGTGTCGGAGAATTGGCCAGTATGGGGAAAAAACCTGCACATCTCTGGTGTCAGAAGTAATTTGGGAAGTGTTGGGTGTAAGGGGAGCTGTGAATAGAGAGATAAACAGAGTTTTTCCTTTCAGATAGTCTATTTCCTAATACAGTAAGTATCTGTGCTAGAATCCGAACCATGTGAACCATTATAATCCACAATCACTGAAATACACTTGAAAAAGCAAATTCCTTTAAATGACTTTACTTGAAACTTTAATCAACATGACATATATCATAAAGTAAAAAGTCAGCTATTAGCTATAAAGAATTAATTTTTTTTAGAAGTTTCCATATAGGTTAACCTGGATTAGTCTGTATAAAAATTCAGGTAAACCTAATGTCAGATGATCCATTTCATAGGAATATCAACCTAAGATCAAATTCTAGTCACTAAAAAGCTAAAAAACAAAACAAGAAGTTAGGAAAATAAAGCTGTTGCCCAGACAAGAACAAAGATAAATACCAATAATAGGGACTTCCCTGGTGGCACAGTGGTTAAGAATCCGCCTGCCAATGCAGGGGACACAGGTTTGAGCCCTGGTCCAGGAAGATCCCACATGCTGCCGAGCAACTAAGCCCGTGCACCACAACTACTGAGCCTGCGCTCTAGAGCCCGCGGTACAACTACTGAGCCTGCACTCTAGAGCCTGTATGCCACAACTACTGAAGCCCGTGTGCCTACAGCCCGTGCTCCGCAACAAGAGAAGCCACTGCAATGAGAAGCTCGCACACCGCAACAAAGAGTAGCCCCTGCTCGCCGCAACTAGAGAAAGCCCGCATGCAGCAATGAAGACCCAATGAAGCCAAAAATAAATAAAATAAATTTATTAAAAAACAATAATAATGAATCAAGTCATAATTTATGAGAAAAAAAGCATTTTTCTTTTATCATTAAATCACCTTTAAAACATAAAAATTTATGCTATCCAGTACCACAACACATTTATAATAAGAGTTATAAAAATAGCTACATTTATATAGTACTTAGTATAAGGTAGGTATCGTTCTTTGAGCCTCAACCACATTAACTCTTTTAATCCTCACAACGTGCTAGGAAGCAAGTACTATACTCTCTCCATTGTACAGATGAGGACACTAAAAGCAGAGAGGTTAGATCACTCTAGGTCACACAGCTAGTTAAGGGGCAGATCCAAGATTCACCAGGATCTAGGAAGCCTGGCTCCAGAGTCTGTGCTTTTGGTCACTACAGCTTCACTTCTTCTTATCCCCCTTCTGCAAAAGGGAATAGCACGTGTCAAGGCTCAGAGGCAAAAAAGAACGATGAATTTGAAGTTTGGTAAAGCTGGTTTAGAATAGGGGAAAACAAGTTAAAGATGAATGAAAAGAAGGCAGGGCCAGTTCAAACAGGAACAGGTAAGCCACATTAAGGAAACTGGACTTCATCCCAAGCAGAAAAGGATTTTAATCAATCTGTGTTTTTGTGAATAGTTTGGAGGTGAAGAGGGAACAAGGAGACTAACATTAAAAGGCCTTTGCAGTAATTTAAGAGATGACTACAGTCTAAATTAGAATGGTGGCAGAAGAAATAAAAAGTAGATGGAACTGAAAGATAATTAGGAAACAGTATCAACAGAACATGCGGTTAAGAAACAAGAGAAAGTAAAGCAAAAATGATTCTCACTTTTTGACTTGGACAACTGGGTGACAGTGGTGCCATTCACTGAGCTAAAAAGAACAGACTGGGGAAGTTTCTGTAAATTGAAGTTGAGAGAACTTGTTTAAATGGAGATGTCGAAAAGGCATTTGGATAAACCTAGAGCTTAGAAGGAAGATGTGGGCTAGAGACAGAGAGTGAAAAAATTTAGAAATGAAACTCATGACAATAGCAGAGAGGACAGAACCCTGAAGAACATCATTTAAGGAGAAGAACCTCCACAGTATTAACAGTGTATACTACACTACATGATGCTTAACACTGCTCAGTGGTTTCTAATTATGTTACTTTACTCTGGTCTTCCCAACTAACACAAACGTCACTGAAAGCAAGGACTCGTTCTATTAGGGCTTTGCAACTCCCCAGCTTTTAACATATCAATGGCTAGTTGTGGGGTACTTAACCAACTGAGATATGCGAAAGGGATACATAAAATATAATTGACTTTAGGAAGTTCCTTTTTTTAGGGTTCCTCTGATCTTTCAATTTGCCCCAGGCTTTTGCTCCCCTCCACACTTGCTGCACTGATTGCTCTAACTCAGCAAAGAAGTTGTTGGTAATTGATGATGTGAGACTTACACAATGGTTCTGTGGTAGACTCTCTCATTCTCAACACCTATAAGCAAATCCAGTTGAAATTAAGAGAAAAATGGAGGCGTCTTATTTAAGATAATAGACACAGTTTGTTCTATTGCATTTTACTACAACAGTAGAAATGTTTATATTTTTATATTATACTGTCAAATCACAAAATACTTGTTGTGTTTGGCCCTCGGTCTTTTCCACACTGATTGATCTTCCTGATCTCTCTTTCCTTTATTCTTCTCTACATCAGACAAGGTTGACCTTTCCAGAAATTTTGTGAACACTCTACTCTAGCCTGAGGTCAAAGCTCTCTGCTCTGCATTCACCAAGCACATTTCTGTACTATACACATGACATGCATCATATACCACTTCGTAAGGTAACTTTTCCATAGTATGTGATTTAAAGAGCTTAGATGATGGAATTATACACCTATTACATTGATGCTAAGTCACACAGCTAAGAAATTACTTATACCCTCATAGTACCAGTTTTTGCACCTGTTAATTAAGAATAATACTAACATTGCACAATTTTCAAGATAAATGAGATCACATATGTAAAATACCTAGCACAGTGTTATAGCTGAGATATAGTCTTTGCCCTACAGAAGTTCACCAGAGAGTAGAGGAAGTAAGTAATGTGCACAGTTACTAAATATAAGGTATTATGTGAAAAAGTGCCTGAATCCCATCATTTAAAATATTTTTACAACCATCAATTTAATCCTATCTTTCTCAAAGAAGTTTAGGTGAGGGAAAGGGACTGCAGGGTGGGAGAAGAGTCCTCTTATGACCTGATATGAGCAATACTTCACATCTTTTATATCACTAATTAGGATAATCTATTGAGATTATCATAGGTCATGAAAAGAAACTAGATGGTTTCCCCGATAAGATCAGGAACAAGGCAAGAATATCTGCTCACTCTACTCCTGTTGAAAATCATACTGGAAGTCCTAGCCAATACAATAAAATGTGGAAAGGAAATAAAAAGTACACAGATTAAGAAATAAAATTGTATTTGTATAACTGTCTGGAGAAAATCCAAAGAACAAGAGAACTCCTGGAACAAATAAGCAATGACAGCAAGGTTGCAGGATACAAGGTTAATATACAAAAGCAATTGCTTTCTTATATACCAGCAATGAAAAGTTGGAATTGAAAATTAAATACACAATAATATTTACAATAGCACCCAAAAAAATGAATTACTTAGGTATAAACCTAACAAAACATGTGTAAGATCTATACAAGGAAAACTATAAAACTGAAGAATCAAAAAATATCTAAATGAAGGGAGACATATTCCATGTACATGACTAAGAAAACCTAATATTGTCAAGATGTAAATTCTTCTCAATTTGATCTATAGATTCAACATAATCCCAATCAAAATCCCAGCCAGTTATTTTGTGGACACTGACAAACTGACACTCAAGTTGATATGGTATAATCACATTGGAAGACAGTTTGGCAGCTTCTTACAAAACTAAACATACTCTTATCATACAATCCAGCAGCTGCACTCCTTGATATTTATCAAAATGAACTGAAAACTTCAGTCCCCACAAAAATCTGCACACAAATGTTTATAGCAACTTTATTCATAACTGCCAAAACTTAGAAGCAGCCAAGATATCTTTCAGTAGGTGAATGAATAGATTAACTGTGGTATATCCAGATGGTGCGATATAATTCAACACTAAAAAGAAATGAGCTATCAAGCCATGAAAAGGCATGGAGGAAGCTTAATGCTTATTACTAAGTGAAAAAGGCTCAACTGGGGCTTCCCTGGTGGCGCAGTGGTTGAGAGTCCGCCTGCCGATGCAGGGGACACGGGTTCGTGCCCTGGTCCGGGAAGATCTCACATGCCGCGGAGCGGCTGGGCCCGGGAGCCACGGCCAACTGAGCCTGTACATCCGGAGCCTGTGCTCCGCAACGGGAGAGGCCACAAGAGTGAGAGGCCTGCGTACAGCAAAAAAAAAAAAAAAAAAACCTAACCTGAAAAGGTTACGTACTGTATGATTACAATTATGACATTCTGGAAAGAGAAAACTATATAGACAAAAAAAGATCTGTGCTTGCCAGGGGCTCAAAGGAAGGGAGGCAGGGATAAATGGATGGAGCACAGGTGAGAGACAGGAGGGAAGGGAGCAGGGCAGAACCATTAAAAGAATAACACAGCTGTTGAGGATATGGCAAATACTGGTTAGAACAAACTAGGCCCAAGATGGAGGAAGAATCTACTTCCAGTAGATCCTGAGCCTCAATATACGCTCATTGTAATACACCCACAGGTGCCATGACAGTTCCAAGGCTGACCCTAAAAGGCCAAAAAGTGGGCAGTGGCCCAATTCCTAGAAATCCCCACCCCTTCTCCAAGATAGTTAGAATATTCTTCCCACTTGTTAGCCTATGAAATTACCCAGCCCATAAAAACTAACCACTCCACAGCACGGGGCCACTCTTGCCTTTGGAGACATCTGCATTGTGCCTATGGAATGTGTATCTCTCTAAATAAACTTGCTTTCACTTTACTATGGCTTGCTCTTGAATTTTGCCCTGCACGAAGCCAAGAACCTTCACTTGGCTGCCCGTCCCAGGAACTCGCCCAAGACCTGTGACATGACCAACCTCTTGTGCCCCATTCTCCTGCAACAGGGGATATGTTTAGAGCAGTAAAATTATTCTGTATGATACTGTAATGGTGGATACATGTGATTATGCATTTTGTCAAACCCACAGAATATACAACACAAAGAGTGACCCTTAAGGTAAACTACGGATTTAGTTAATAACAATGAATAATAATGGCTCATCAATTGTAGCAAACATACCACTAAAGCAAGATGTTAATCATAGGGAGATGGGGGTGGGGAGGATAGGGTTGAGGCAGTAAAGGGTATATAGGAACTCTCTGTACTTTCCACTCAATTTTTCTGTAAACCTAAAGCTGCTCTAGGGACTTCCCTGGTGGTGCAGTGGTTAAGAATCCGCCTGCCAACGCAAGGGACATGGTTCAAGCCCTGGTCCGGGAAGATCCCACATGCTGCGGAGCAACTAAGCCCGTGCGCCCCAACTACTGAGCCTGCACTCTAGAGCCTGCGAGCTACAACTACTGAGCCCACGGGCCACCGCTACTGAAGCCCGTGCGCCTAGAGCCTGTGCTCTGCGACAAGAGAAGCCACCACAATGAAAAGCCTGCACACCTCAACGAAGAGCAGGCCCCGCTCGCCAGAACTAGAGAAAGCCCACGCGCAGCAACAAAGACCCAACGCAGCCAAAATAAATTAATTAATTAAAGAAAGAAAGAAAGAAATTACTTCCAATCTATTGTTGGTAAATAGAAAATATCCTCCAACTGGCCAGTGAAAAAACCAAAAGAGGGACTTCCCTGGCAGTCCAGTGGTTAAGACTCCGTGCTTCCAATGCAGGGGGGTGCAGGTTCGATCCCTGCTTGGGGAACTAAGATCCCACAGCCTGCCTAGCGTGGCCAAAAAATTTTAAAAAAAAGAAAAGAGAGAGAAAGGAGAAAGGGCGTAGGAGGTAAAATTGCAGCTAACTCAATAAAAAGCCTGAAACTCCTCTAGTTAAGAAGAGCAGCTCCTCTGAATAGAAGGAAAGTGAAAGAAATAGTGAAATTGGGTTGATCGTAAAATGGAGTGATCCTGTGCAGGGCACAGAGTAGAAACTTAATAAATATATACTCCCCTAACTTCACATAGGTGTATATCCTTAATATACAGTATAATATGCAGTCACTTGATATCAATACAAATATAATTTCCAGAAGACATAAGAAAACCATTCCTCTACTTCCCATTCAGAATCTATCTGAAAACTAGCCATGTTATTAACTTTAAGAATACAACACTGTTAGCTGCTATAGGTCTTAAAAAAAAAAAAAAACCCTACTCAAGTATCATCTGAAGAAAGTTCATAAATGGTTTCATAAATTCAAAGAAAGTAATATCTGTGATATCTGACACCTAAATGGCAACATATTTGTATTTTTTTTAAAAATCAAAGAAGTATTACCCAGGAAAGTTATGTCATATTATTTTCTGAAAAATAACTCATTAAGAAAGTCTCTATAAAAACATATTTTACAAATGTGTGGGATCTGTCTGTTTCTCTACTGAAACAAGAACTAACTTGAGAGAAGAGCATATTAACAAGTTCTGAAGAGAGAGGTAATTAGCATATTGGAAACTCAAGATTTTTGGCACATGGGTCTGTCCTCCAGTCATGAGTCATGGACTAGGCTGCCTATTTATTGTGAAGCAATCTTTCAGTAAAAAGGGCAGCAAGGAAGAATACAACATGAATAATGACTTGGATAACTTCTGAGGAAGAAATCATAGTGAAATTAGGTCTGAGAAAGTTAGATAGCATATACTATACATTATGCTAATGCTCTTTTCCTTTTACTCTTACTGTTTAGTTAACAGCAGAGAAACTGAAATTTAGTCCTTAGTTCTATTTAACGTTTTCCATTTTTTATGGATTTTAGTAATACTGAATAAAATTATTCAAGTATTAGCTTGGCTTTACGTTTTGTGAAATGCACCATTATAAATTATTTTGTGATAACATTTGTGAAAACCTCTCACCTGTCACATACCCACCCCAGCACACACACACAATGACACCAGAAGGCAACACTCTGCTTTACCTTCTGCTGAAAAGTCTGCTACCTCCAACGCTTGAGGTCCATACACGAAGCCCTCCTGGAATCTATGAACACAGCAGAGGCAAAAGGCAGAGAAGTTTATGTAGATTTAAAGTTACACTGCCCAAAACATAAAATGCCAAACGCCTACCACAAGTCTACATATCTGCCAAGGATATCAGATTCTGGATTTGACAATGAGTAAATCAACACTATACTGATATCATTCAGAGTTCATTATACATTATGCAGCTAATTACCTGAAAAAAAACAAAAGTTGAGCCTTAACTAATATATATTCTCACCAATATAGGTGATTTACACTATCAAAAATGGTAATAACAAATTTTTAAAATCATGTGAGAGAGCCAATACATATATAAGGAATATATAAGAAATTAAGTAGAAAAATATACTTCACATAATGAAGTGTGATAGACTCTACAGCTCAAGGTACATTCTTTCTTAGGACCGGAGACTGCTGGGAATATAGGAGAAAAACAATTTAGAAACAGACATGCATAGGGGAAAGGGAAAAGTAGAACTGTAAAGATATTCTAATGCCAAGATTTAATTTAAGTCTGACAGCAATGTTGAAATGAGTCAGATATTACATATGCTAAGCAGTATAGGGGAAATCTACCTTGTTCGAATCATATGAAATATAAACATGAAATGCTTTTCAGAAAACATTCATGTAAAAAAATTAAGAATTTAGAGACTTCCCTGGCAGTCCAGTTAAACTCTGCGCTCCCAATGCACAGTTAAAACTGCATTTTTAAACTCTGCACAGTTAAAACTCTGCGCAGGTTAAAACTCTGCGCTCCCAATGCAGGGGGGCAAGTGTTCAATCCCTGGTCAGGGAACTAAGATCCCGCATGCCCCACAGTGCAGCAAAAAAAAAAAAATTAAGAATTTAATCAGGTGTATAGCTGATTCACTTTGTTATAAAGCAGAAACTAACACACCATTGTAAAGCAATTATACTCCAATAAAGATGTTAAAAAAAAAAGAATGAGATACAAATAAATTACACTATATAGCAAAAAAAAAAGAATTTAATCAGGTAAAACATTTAGATCTCAGATTTCATTTCATTCTTTGCTGATGTTGGGCTTAAAGACTACAAAATGCAGCTAGTATATGAGAAAAGGAGTCAGATAAATTTTACTAGCTATTAAATTTAAAAGAGGGAGGCATGCTATCTTTATGTAATATCGAGAAATCCTTAAAAATACCATCAAACAATGAGGAAAGAAAGAACGAAGCATTGTCTTAAAACATGATGATATGTCGGGCTTCCCTGGTGGCGCAGTGGTTGAGAGTCCGCCTGCCAATGCCGGCGACACGGGTTCGTGCCCCGGTCCGGGAAGATCCCACATGCCGCGGAGCGGCTGGGCCCGTGAGCCATGGCCACTGAGCCTGCGCGTCCGGAGCCTGTGCTCCGCAACGGGAGAGGCCACAACAGTGAGAGACCCGCGTACCGCAAGAAAAAAAAAAAAAATCCGCCTGCCAATGCAGGGGACTCGGGTTCGAGCCCTGGTCTGGGAAGATCCCACATGCCCGTGCGCCACAACCACGGAGCCTGCACTCTAGAGCCTGCAAGCCACAACTACTGAGCCCACGCACCACAACTACTGAAGCCCTCACACCTAGAGCCCGTGCTCCGCAACAAAGAGAAGCCACCGCAACGAGAAACCCACGCACCACAACGAAGAATAGCCCCTGCTCACCACAACTAGAGAAAGCCTGCGCTCAGCTATGAGGGTCCAACACAGCCAAAAATAAACTTATTTTAAAAATAGTAATAATCACAGAATGTTATATTTTGCAAAAATTTAAATCAGTGCATTTGACATAAATTAACAATTTAAAAAAGTTGTTAACTAAGAAACACAGGGAATATAGAGTGCCAAGCCAAAAAATTTGGGGAGGAAACCCAAAGAAGCAAAGCAAAAGGCTGAGCTGGTCAAAAGAGCCTAGAGTAACAGACAGGGCTAAATGGCAGCCAGTAGGTCACAGTCTCCAAGAGATGGTTGTATCGTGTTACTAATTTAGCAGTTTGCCCAGTACTCTCTGCCTTGGGTGTATCTTAATTCCCAAAACAACCTTATAGACTACACCCTCCTCTAACACAGTGCTTGTGACATTTTAAGCTAAGGACCTGATACACAGTAACTACTTTCATATTGCATATATTTTTAAAAACCTGAGATAAGATCCCACCTAATAAAACAATAATGGAGCAAAAGCTTATCTAGTATGTATGATGTGCCAGGCACAGTTCTAAAGCTCTACAAGTACTAGCTCACTTGGTCTTTACAACTCTGAGATAAGTTCTGTTATTATCCTCACTTTACAGATGAAAAACTGAGACACAGGGAGCTTAAGAAACTTGCCTAGGGACTCCCCTGGTGGTCCAGTGGGTGAGACTCCACGTTGCCAAAGCAGGGGTCCCGGGTTCGATCCGTGGTCAGAGAACTAGTTGCATGCTGCAACTAAGTTCGCATGCCACAACTAAAAGATCCCGCGTGCTGCAACAAAGATCCCGCATGCTGCAACTAAGACCCGGTGCAGCCTAAATAATTAATTAATTAATTTAAAAGGAAAAAAAAAAAACTTGCCTAAACGCACAAAGCCTTAAATGGCAGACCTGCGATTCAAACCCAGACTGTCTACTTCTAGACCACACTCTTAGTCACTGTATCATCCAGACTATGGAATTAAAATCACACAAACCAAGCACTTAACTATAGGTAAAAAGTTAAACAATTAAAAACTGTTCTTAAGTATTCAATCATGTTATATATATTCTTCAGCATTTGCGACATTTCCTTGGAAAATTAAAATTCAAATGATTGTTGTACAAAATATGTTAAAAATGAGAAATGCTTACAATACAAAACCAAAAGAAAAAATTTAAAAACAAAAAAAGGCCTAAAAAAGACTAAAGAACATATATCCAAATAACATTCAAATAATATTGGTGTTAGAGTAGCAAAATTGAGTGATTCCATTTCCATTTATTAAAACGTGTTGTCATATGATTACACAACTAAGACATTTTTAAACCTTCAAAAAAATTCAACACAATGGATACTACCACATACCAATTAGGATGGCTACTATCAAAAAAAAATTTTTTTAAGGAAAAAAACAACAAGCGTTGGCAAGGCTGTGGAAAAGTTGGGACCCCTATATACTGTTGGTGAGAATGTAAAATGGTGCAGTTGCTATAGAAAATACTATGACAGTTCGTCAAAAGATTAATAATAGAATTACTACATTATTCAGCAATTCCACTTCTGGGTATATAGCCAAAGGAGTTCAAAGCAGGGATTCTCAAAGAAATATCTGTACACCCATGTTCACAACAGCCTTATTCATAACAGCCAAAAGGTGGAAGCCACCCAAGTCTCCATCAATGGATGAATGGATAAACAAAATGTGCTATATACATACGATGGAATAGTATTCAGCCTTGAAAAAGAAGAAAATGCCTGCACATACTACAACATGGCCTAACCTTGAGGACATTACGCTAGATAAAATAAATAAGTCCCAAAAGGACAAATACTGATGATTCTTCTTATATGAGGTACCAGAGTCATCAAATTCATAGAGATAAAAAGTAGGATGGTGGTTGCCAGGGGCTGGGAGAAGGGGAAAAATGGGAAGTTATTCTTTAATAGGTACAGGGTATCAGTTTTACAAAATGAAAAGGATTTTGTGAATAGATGGTGGTGATGGTGGCACAAAAACATTAATGTATTCGATGTCGCTGAACTGTACACTTAAAAATGATTAAAATGGTAAATTTTATTTTATGTGTACATATGTTGTCACAATTCTTTAAAAAAGTAATAGGTGTTAAGTGTATAACATACAAAAAGGTATGTATAAAAAAAGATAAAGAAAATTATGTTATTTCATCTTCCAGAAAAAGTACTATAAATCCTTTTTTTAAAATGTATTTCTTTTATTTATTTATTTTTGGCTGCATTGGGTCTTCGTTGCTGTGCACAGGCTTTCTCTAATTGTGGTGAGTAGGGGCTACTCTTCGTTGCAGCGTGCGGGCTTCTCATTGCAGTGGCTTCTCTTGCTGCAGAGCACGAGCTCTGGGCTCGTGGGCTCTAAAGCGCAGGCTCAGTAGTTATGGCGCTTGGGCTTAGTTGCTCCGCAGCATGTGGAATTTTCCCAGACCAGGGCTCAAACCTGTGTCCCCTGCATTGGCAGGCGGATTCTTAACCACTGCACCACCAGGGAAGCCCTATAAATCTCTTTTTAATGTATATTGTTACATGGTTGAAACAAGTATACTATACACTTTTTTTTAAAAAAGTAATTACTATCAATGCTATGCTTACCAATGTCAATCCTCCTTAGTACTGAAATAATTTTACTAAACATTTAATTGGAAAAAAAATTTTTTTAACTCAAAAGTTAAAATAATTAAAGCATTAATTTTGCACCAAGAACTTAAAGAGTATAATATCAAAATAATAGTTTAAATTTTCTAGGTTTCCCAGCAGAACAGCTTCTCTACTCAGAGTTACCAAAGTTACATTCTTGTATTTTAAGACTTTCAATCAAATCTCTTTTGTAAGAGATTACACATGTATTATTACTACTTAGGCTATATTGGTCTCCCTACCTCCATTCTCAATCCCTTTTGCAGCAGACATACTGGCGGCCTACCATATACCCATTCTCCCTTTCTTGCTTAGTAACAGACCCTAGTTTTACTCTGGGCAGCATACCCACATAAGAGTGTACACTTCCTAGCCTTCCTTGCTGCTAGGACTGGTGAATGAGCTAGAAGTGAAAGTCATTGGATGGGACTTCCAGGAAAGCTACTGAAAGGGGATGATTTGGTTGTGTGTCTGTCTGCAACTTGGACACGATGAATGGCACTCCAGCAGTCATTTTGGACCATGAGGTAACAGAATTTATGCCAAAGGACAGTGAGGCAGACAGAAGGAACTCAGGTCCTTGATGAACTCAGATCCTAGAGTCACCATACAAAGCTTCAGTGTGAGAAATATACCTCTATCTTGTTGAGACCACTTGTTTTGTATCTAGGTAAACCAGAATCTAATTAAATAACTCACTTTTATGCTGCTATTAGTGATCTTTCTAAAATGTAAATCATAATTATCAAAATCCTTATCTTGCCACATAGGCCCTTCCATGACTTCTTTGGCCTCTGCTTATTTCTGCAGCCTTACCTTAACCTTAAGCTCCAGCCATAAAGAACCACATGTAGGATGGTGACCGCAGTTAACAATACTGTATTGCATGTTTGAAAGTTGCTAAGGGAATAGATCTTAAAAGTTCTCATCACAAGAAAAAAGAATTTTGTAACTACGTATGGTGACATACTAAAAAGAAATAGGGAGAGAATATGTATTCTGCACCCAGGATATGGTGTACAATCTATGCCATTAGGTCAATTTTATTAACTGTGTTACCTAAATTGTCAAAATCCTAAAGATTCCTAACTGTACTGTTGTATCATTTACTATGAAACGTATATTTAAACTTTTACTCTGGAAAAAATAAGAAAAGAAATTCAAATGTGATTCATTTCAAATCACAAAAATTCTGATATTAAGGAATATATTAGAAGACATCAGGATTCTAAGCCAGTTGATAATACTTAATTTCGTTAACTATAAAATATCATTTCTCTTCCCAAACAAACCAAGTATCCTGAGTGGATAAATTTTTTTTTTTTTTTTCAGTACAACTTTTGAGGTCTTGAGGAGAAAAAGGCAACAGAGAACATTTTCTCTCTTGCAAGACATCCTTACAACAAATATTCACTGAGTATCATTTATGTGCCAAGCATTGTACTAGGCAGTTAAATACAGAATAATGAGCTCTTTGAAAAAGCACCAAGGTACTAAGAGTGTATTTATCCTCATCTACATGAGATGAGAAAGCTTAGAGGAGATGGCATTTAAATTGTTTTAACGGGAAAATGAAACTTAAGAAAAAGAGGGATTTAATTTTCCATATTTTATGAGCTCCATTTGTTTTTAGGTGAAATAGGAGGAGCCAGTGTCTTTTTAGTGCCCACTATGTAGCCCTGTACCAGGTTCTTTACATTTAATTATCTCAATTAAGCCTCATAAAATTTCTGTGAGATACTTCTTAACCTCATTTTAAAGGCTAAGAAATATAATACATAATTTGTTAAACAGCTAGGATCTGAGCTCGGAAATCTCTGCCTCTAACAACTGATACTCATTACACATTAGCTCTTAAAGTTTTAGATATAAACATAAAATATAGGGGCCAAGAGAAAGTTATCAATAAATAACTCACCAATTAACTTAGCTTGCATATGCTTCATCAGTAACTACAACAGTTTAGCTGGGTATAAGGAAGCCACTTTTTAAGTGACGAGGAAAAAACTGACTTTAAAGAGCACAACTGATAGAATCAAAATTCAAACTTTCTGAAGTAAGCTTTAAAGCATAAATAAAAACCAACAGCAAAACTTCAGAATAAATCTTTCTCATTACAATCGTCTTTCATTCCCTCCAGTATTAAGTAGGAGAATACATTGCAAGAGATAACGTCTCTCCTAAATTCTATGTATGTTTTACAATCCCAATCGATGACCCTGAGAGAAAGCCTATTTCTCACCACATAATACTGATATTTAGAATAATACCTCAGATGAGTAACTACATCCATTAAAAGTTTAGTAAAAATACTAATAATAATAGAGTCCAAACAAGAAAATAACTCTAGGGAAAAAATTAATTTAATGCTATGACTGTTGTGATTCAACAATCCTTACCCAGATCTCCTCAAGCCTCAAAAGAAATGTATTGTTACAACAGTGCATGTATCCAGGCAACTCTTTATAAGAGGTTCAGGAAAGGATATAACCTAAAACTAAATAAGAAGTCCCCGGAAATGGTGGCACAAGACATTTCAGATAGGTAGAATAAAGTGTCCCAACAGTGAGGATGGTTCAATGCAATGGTGAATAACCAAAAAAGCTTTAAATTTTCTCCTATGGGAATATTTTAAAATTCAGAAAATTTTATCTATATGAAAGTTCATGTTTAATCCTATCTGAAAACAAAAGAGGTTGGCATCAGCAACCTAAGTCTTTCTCACCCAGGAACAAATGCCTTAGCCCCATAACCCCCAGCCATTAACCAACCAATCATATTTTAGTCACCTGGTTACTGAGGATCTTCCACTGGGTCCCAGAACTCAGAGTCCACATCAATAATGCCTTGTTATGCATATTTTTACACAACATAGAACAGAGGTTTCACACTGCGAATTTTACAGCCCTGTTCCCCATGGTGAGAAACACAGCAGAACCTGATGAAAGTAAGATCCTACTCAGAGACCCAAATAACCCTTAATTCAGAGTCAAAGAACCTCTGCCAACAACTTGCCCAGGTGCCTCTCCCACTGCACTCTGATCCCAATTCCTCAGAATAAAAATTTAAAGATTCCAACAGGAAATTTGTGAAATATAAAAACTAATGCTGGGACTTCCCTGGTGGTGCAGTGGTTAAGAATCCATCTGCCAACGCAGGGGACACGGGTTCAAGCCCTGGTCCGGGAAGATCCCACATGCCATGGAGCAACTAAGCCTGTGCGCCACAACTACTGAGCCTGCGCTCTAGAGCCCACGAGCCACAACTACTGAGCCCACGTGCCACAACTACTGAGCCTGTGCTCTAGAGCCCACAAGCCACAACTACTGAGTCCGCATGCCACAACTACTGAGCCTGCGCTCTAGAGCCCGTGAGCCACAACTACTGAGCCCGCGTGCCACAACTACTGAAGCCCGCACGCCTAGAGTCCGTGCTCTGCAACAAGAGAAGCCACCGCAATGAGAAGCCCGCGCACCACAACAAAGAGCAGCCCCTGCTTGCCACGAGAGAAAGCCTGCATGCAGCAACAAAGGCCCAACGCAGCCAAAAATAAATTAATTATTTTTTAAAAACCACTAATGCTACAGTTACACACCAAAACAGAAGCAGCTTCTCAAAGGAACCTGCTATCCTCAACTAATTCAAGGGAGAAACACAATTAGTAAGAGAAAAGGACATGATATAACAGTTCTTACCTGTCAAAACAGAACTGAATTCTTACTTTTATACTACCTGTCTAAATAAACCTGGAAATACAGGAAGAAAATAAGAACAAAGGATACACTTTCCACTCTGTAATTATGCAGTTGGTAAAACTGCTATTTTTCCTTTTATGCCACCTCACTGACCCCACAATTTGGACCCAGGTTCTGGGCAACCCACTCAGCTACCTTCCTGGCCTTTTTCAGAGCTGCAAGAGCGGGCTCTTCACCCCACTCATCCAACTGGTCACTGAATCCCACTTATCTCCTAAATATCTTTTGACCTTCCTCCCAGCTTTGCCCCTTTTCTTTCTTTTTAAAAAATTTTCAATTTATATCGGACTATAATTGATTTACAATGTTGTGTTAGTTTCAGGTGTACAGCAAAGTAATTCAGTTATACATATACATATATCTATTCTTTTTTCAAATTCTTTTCCCATCTACGTTATTACAGAATATTGAGCCGAGTTCCCTGTGCTATACAGGAGGTCCTTGTTGGTTATCTATTTTAAATATAGTAGTGTGTATATGTCAATCCCAAACTCCCAATTTATCCCTCCCCCCCACCCCCGCAACCTTTCCCCTTTGGTAACCATATATTTGTTTTCTAAGTCTGTGAGCCTGTTTCTGTTTTGCAAATAAGTTCATTTGTATCATTTTTTAGATTCCACAAATAGGTGATATCACATGGTATTTGTCTTTCTCTGTCTGTCTGACTCACTTCACTTAGTATGATAATCTCCAGGTCCATCCATGTTGCTACAAATGTAGCTTTGCCCCTTTTCTACCCCCACAGCTGCCACTAAGAAACAGGTCCTCCTCATTTCTCACCTGGACCTCTCTAACAGCCGCCTGCTCCACTCTCCTCCCTCTCTGGTCCACTCCACCATCCACACTGCTGCAAAACTGATCATGAAATTCCACTCTGTGAGGTTACACACCCAACTGTTAGCAGTAGTTATCTCTAGTGAATGCCTACATTTCTGGTGTTACTTGTTTGCACTTTATAACAAGCATGTGTCCCTTTTACAATCAGAAAAGAATGTTTACTATTTCCATTTTGGGAACTATTAGAATCTATTCCATTTGAAATCTATTACCCCACTTCATCAGCTTAAAGGTCACATTCTTTATCCAGGCACACGATGATCATGCTCTGCCTTTCTCAGACATATTTCTAATCTCCATTCCCAGTACTTACCTTAGCCATACTGAATTACCTGCTATTGTGTTTCTTGATATCCTAATTTTATTTTTTTAACATCTTTATTGGAATATAATTGCTTTACAATGGTGTGTGAGTTTCTGCTGTATAACAAAGTGAATCAGCTATATGTATACATATATCCCCATATCCCCTCCCTCTTGCGTCTCCCTCCCTATCCCACCCCTCTAGGTGGTCACAGCACCGAGCTGATCTCCCTGTACTATGCGGCTGCTTCCCACTAGCTAGCTATTTCACGTTTGGTAGTGTATATATGTCCATGCCATTCTCTCACTTTGTTCCAGCTTACCCTTCCCCCTCCCCATGTCCTCAAGTCCATTCTCTACATCTGCATCTTTATTCCTGTCCTGTCCCTAGGTTCTTCAGAACCATTTACTTTTTTTAGATTCTATATATATGTTAGCATACAGTATTTGTTTTTCTTTCTGACTTACTTCACTCTGTATAACAGACTCTAGGTCCATCGGCCTCACTGCAAATAACTCAATTTTGTTTCTTTTTATGGCTGAGTAATATTCCATTGTATATATGTGCCACATCTTCTTCATCCATTCATCTGTTGATGGACACTTAGGTTGCTTCCATGTCCTGGCTATTGTAAATAGTGCTGCAATGAACATTGTGGTACATGATTCTTTTTGAATCATGGTATTGTCTGGGTATATGCCCAGTAGTGGGATTGCTGGGTCGTATGGTAGTTCTATTTGTACTTTTTTAAGGAACCTCCATACTGTTCTCCATAGTGGCTGTATCAATTTACATTCCCACCAGCAGTGCAAGAGGGTTCCCTTTTCTCCACACCCTCTCCAACATTTATTGTTTCTAGATTTTTTGATGATGGCCATCCTGACGGGTGTGAGATGATATCTCATTGTAGTTTTGATTTGCATTTCTCTAATGATTAGTGATTTTGAGCATCCTTTCATGTGTTTGCTGGCAATCTGTATATCTTCTTTGGAGAAATGTTTATTTAGGTCTTCTGCCCATTTTTGGATTGGGTTGTTTGTTTCTTTAATACTGAGCTGCTTGTAAATTTTGCAGATTAATCCTTTGTCAGTTGCTTCGTTTGCAAATATTTTCTCCCATTCTGAGGGTTGTCTTTCATCTTGTTTATGGTTTCCTTTGCTGTGCAAAAGCTTTTAAGTTTCATTAGGTCCCATTTGTTTATTTTTGGTTTTATTTCCATTTCTCTAGGAGGTGGGTCAAAAAGGATCTTGCTGTGATTTATGTCATAGAGTGTTCTGCCCATGTTTTCCTCTAAGAGTTTGATAGTGTCTGGCCTTACATTTAGGTCTTTAATCCATTTTGAGTTTATATTTGTGTATGGTGTTAGGGAGGGTTCTAATTTCATTCTTTTTACATGTAGCTGTCCAGTTTTCCCAGCACCACTTACTGAAGAGGCTGTCCTTTCTCCATTGTATATTCTTGCCTTCTTTATCAAAGATAAGGTGACCATATGTGCGTGGGTTTATCTCTGGGCTTTCTATCGATATCCTAATTTTATACATTTTGCTTCCCCTGTGTAGAACACAGAAATGTAACAATAATCTTGAGTCTGTTCCTAATAATCAACCTACCTCCCACTAATAGCTATGTCATTAATCTAAGAAAAATAGACTTATCTCACCTAGCAGCACATTATGTCTAATTGTAGCCCACAGTACCACAGTGGTACCAACATACTAAATTCTTTCCTTCTAACCAGGGAGGAACTGGCGTTTTTAAAAGGATAAATTAAGAAGGCACTCTGCATCCATAGCCAAAGAGATGATACGGGAAGAGGCACAATGCAGAGCGCTCAATTTGGGTAGGGGATCGAAGAGTAGAGAAAAATAGGGCAAGTACCCTGGATACATTTGCAGCACAACTTCTCACTGAGTGGAACAGCTTTATCTGAAGTGTTACAAATTTTCATCAAGTAAAAGCATAATAAAGTTAAACTGGAAATAGTACGAATATTTATATTATTTTCCCTTCTTTTAGCATGAAAATTTAAAAGTTGGCCACTTTTTCAAAGCACATCATTGGTTTCACCTTCCTTCAGTTTCTTCTACTATGTAAACAAGTACAAACAACCATATGGAAATTACAGAGACTATGTGTAACTTAATGAAATCTCTTCTTCTGATTATAAATTACACACAATTCTCTCTTTCAAACCATGTTAAATACAGAAGCAAAACAAAGATCTTTACAACTACAAACCAAACACATGAAAATAAGTCAAAACATTCCTTTCATTTGATTGTGTAACTGGGTAAAATAAAACCAGCAAATTGCATTGCCCAATACAGATTTCTACCTAAAGAAATAAATCAAGAAAAAGATAGGGCTTCCCTGGTGGCGCAGTGGTTGGGGGTCCGCCTGCCGGTGCAGGGGACACGGATTTGTGCCCCGGTCCCGGAGGATCCCACATGCCGCGGAGCGGCTGGGCCCGTGAGCCATGGCCACTGAGCCTGCGCGTCCGGAGCCTGTGCTCCGCAACGGGAGAGGCCACAACAGTGAGAGGCCCGCGTACCGCAAAAAAAGAAAAACAATCCGCCTGCCAATGCAGGGGACACAGATTCAAGCCCTGGTCTGGGAAGATCCCACATGCCGCGGAGCAACTAAGCCCGTGCACCACAACTACTAAGCCTGCGCTCTACAGCCCGCGAGCCACAACTACTGAGCCCGTGTGCCACAACTACTGAAGCCCACGCACCTATAGCCCGTGCTCTGCAACAAGAAGCCACTGCAATGAGAAGCCCGCGCACCACAACAAAGAGTAGCCCCTACTCGCCACAACTAGAGAAAGCCTGCGCACAGCAACGAAGACCCAATGCAGCAAAACATAAATAAATAAATTTATTTTTTTAAAAAAAGAAAAAAAAAGATAGGGAAAGAGGGATGGGGTCAAGGACAGTTCAATAGGTTACAATGGCTGAGAAGCAAATCTAAGGATTTTCATACTTTTTGTGCTACATTATATAATCTTCATTCTATTAAAAGAACAAAATTACCATGTTCTTACCTGTAATAATGGTATTATGGTTACGCAGGAGAATGTGTTTATTTTTAGGAGAGGCATGCTGAAATATTAAAGGCTATAGTGCCATGATGATTGCAACTTAGTTTCAAGTGGCTCAGAAAATATATATACGTATGTACAAACATATTTACAGACAAAGCAAATATAGCAATCTGTTAACTATTTAATCTGGACCTGAGGATGGCAAACTACACCCCAAGCCAAATCCAGCTGAGCCTGTTTTTGTAAATAAACTTTTACTAGAACACTGCCATGCCCTTTCATTAACCTGTTGTCTACAGCTGCTTTCTCTCTACAACTCCAGAAGTAATAGTTGTAACAGAGACCATATAGCCTCCAAAGCCTAAAATATTTACTGGCCCTTTACATAAGTACAGAAAATATCTGGCCCTTTACGGAAGAAATTTTGCTAACTCCTATGTAGACAGTGGATATATAGGTGATCATAGAACCAAGTCTTTAAGCTTTTCTGTATGTTTGAATTTTTTTACAATAAAAAGTTGGAAATACATACACTTTTATACACACATCTTTTGATTTCTTCAGAATACAGACAAATACAGAAACAGATCATTGAAAAAGAGAGCTTGGACACAATCATAATACTGGTATGATACTAAAAAGAGTTATGCAGTTTTTAGTGCAAATGGAACAACTTTTTAGGACAGCAATTTGGAGATATCTAATTTTAAACACTCCTACCCTATACCTATCCTACAAAAATACACAAGTGTGAAAAGATTAGTAGCAGTGCTTGTTATCTGTCAGACCCTTCACATGTCATGCAATCCTCACAACAACCCTATGAGGTAAGTAAGGACCACTATTCTCCCCATTTTACATACGAGGAAACTAAGACATAGAGTTAATTTGCCCAAGTCACACAGCTAATGGTATCACTGGGATTATGAATTCAGATAAAACTTCAAAGCTCAATCGTAATCACCATATAACACTGCCTGTTGAAAAAAAGGACAAAGGAAGTAAATGCAAAATAACCAAAAGATGAATACATAGAACCAATACACAATGCAGACATTCAACCTCCCTGGTAATAAAATAATAATAACATAAATGAAAGCAAAATATCATCTGCCTGTCAGCTTAGATAAGCAGAAAAAATCTAATGTGGGCAAGAGTAAGGAGAAAGAAGCAGCACCGTGCCCTTTTGATAGACGTGTAAGTAAAGTCAACCTACTTGGAGAAAAGAGTGTGGCAATATGTTCCTAAATTCTAAATGGGCATATCCTGTGATCCAACAATTCTGCTTCTAAGAATTTATTCTAAAGGGATAATCAGACAAGTGGGCAAACATAATAAGCATTATTTGCTACAGTAAAACAAAAATAAAAACCCAGAAACAACATAAATGTTTATTAATAATAGAAAAATACAGACAATGGAATACCATAAAGCAGTTCAAAATGATTATATAAATCTCTTACTAACAGAAAGATACCAACATATAGCATTTAGATATTTAAAAAGAACAGATTAAAACCACATACGGAGGATGATCCTACTTCTGTAATTTTTTTTTTAAAGGTGAGTATGTTTGTTTGTATACAGACCACAAATGGATGAAAAGATGTCAGGAAGGAAATGCACCAAAATATTAAGTAATTATCTCTAGATGGTGGGATTTTGAGTGTTTCTTACTTCCTCCCTTATTTCTTTCCTTATTATCTAATTACTTTTGCACATTGTATAACTTTTATAATTATTTTTAAAAACCAATTTTAAATATTTGCTTTTTACAGCTCAATAATTACTATTTCCTTATTTATAACATGTAGTATATATTAAGGAGTTCAGAACAATTTGTTAAGGACTTAATGACACTCTAGAAATAAAGAGATACTGAATAGCCGATGATCACCAAAATTTCATGTTAAAAAATTAATGGTAATAGGATTAACACTTTTTTTTTTTTTTTTTGGCCTCTCACTGTTGTGGCCTCTCCCATTGCAGAGCACAGGCTCCGGATGCGCAGGCTCAGCGGCCATGGCTCACGGGCCCAGCCACTCCACGGCATGTGGGATCGTCCCAGACCGGGGCACGAACCCATGTCCCCTGCATCAGCAGGCGGATTCTCAACCACTGCGCCACCAGGGAAGCCTCATATATTTTTGATAGTATAAAAGCATCATCTCCTTTATTCCTCACAACTCATTCCCCATTTTTACATACTACTCTTTTCAGACCCTAATCCTTTCCAGTTCTTCCCAAGGTATTAAAAACACTTTTTATACACGTTTAGAATTTATCTTGCCCAAACACCTCCAGATCTCTGAGTTTATTATTTCTTTTACCTCTACACTATGTATTTACCACTCATCCTACTAAACTAAAAATCACTTCCCTGTCTGGCTCACTCTTCATCCTTCAAAACTCAGCTCTCATAGGCTTTCCCTGCTCTTGGAAGCTTTCCAAATCACCCGCACAGTCCTGGGTCAGTTCAGTGTCCCTCCTGGTTACCCCCACAGCATCCTGTGCACACCTGTAAAACAGAATTTATAGCCCTGTATTGTAATCTATTTCATTCTCTCACTAGATTGTAAGAAAAGGAACTGTCTTCTATCCTTACACTCCTAATTCCTGCATAGGGTTATTCAGTAAGAGTCAAATAAATGAGTGAATGATATTGCTTGTTATCTTTTTTCACTATATTTTTAATTTAGCCCAATATACTATAAATCCTTAAAGGATGGAACTTTGTCACATGTGTCTTTGCTTTAAAAAAAAGTTTTTAATTGGAAAAAAAATACTATCAGACTTAAATGTAAGACCTAAAACTACAGAACTCTTAGAAGAAAACAAAAAAGTAAATCTTTGCAACCTTAGATCAAGCAGCAGTTTCCTAGTACAAGCAACAAAAGAAAAAAAGACATAAAGTGGACATCATCAAAATTAAAACCTTTTGTGCTTCAAAGGACACCATCAAGAAAGTGAAAAGGCAATCCACAAAATGAGAGAAAATATTTGCAAATCATAAATCAGATAAGGGCCTAGCATCCAGATTACATAAAGAACTCTTACAATTCAACAACAACAAAGAATAAAAAGACAGCCCAATTAAAAAAATGGGAAAGGGATTTGAACAGACATTTCTCCAAAGACTATACACAAATGGCCAAAAAGCACGTGAAAAGATGCTCAATATCATTAGTTATTAGGGAAATACAAATCAAAACCACAATGAGATACCATTTCATACTCACTAGGATGGCTAAAATAGAAAAGACAGACAATACCAAATGCTAACAAAGGAATTGGAACCCTCACACATTGCATTTCGGAATGTAAGATGGTACAGCGGCTTTGCAAAACAGTCTGGTAGTTCATCAAAAGGTTAAATATAGAGTTTACATACAACCTTAGGTTCCACTCTTAGCAATTCCACTCTTAGGTATAGGCCCAACGATTTAAAACATATGGTCAAAAAAACATTCTACATAAATGTTCACAGCAGCATTATTTACAATAGCCAAAAAGTGGAAGCAACCCAAATAACCATCAACTGATGAATGCATAAACAAAATATGGTATATCCACACAATGGGAATATCTTCGGCCACTTACAAGACTGAGGTACTCATAAATTCTACAACATGAATGAACTCTGAAAACATTATGCTAAGTGAAAGAAGTCAGAAATAAATCACATACAGTATGATTTCAATTATATGAAATGTCCAGATTAGACAAATCCATAGAGAGAGAAGTAGATTAATGGTTGCCAGGAGCTAGGAGAATGGGGAAATAGGGAATATTGCTAATTGGTAAAGGGCTTCTTTTGGGGGTGATGAAATGTTCTAAAATTAGATACTGATAATGATTACACAACTCTGTGAATATACTAAAACCACTAGGTTGTCAAAAAATAAATTAAAAGCCTCTGCTATGATGGACCTAAATAAATATTTTACTGATGAAAAATACAATAACTTATCAATCAATCAATCAGTATCTTAGAAAGTTTATGGAAAAGTGCACCCTGACAACTGACAATAAATAATTTGCCTTCATCAATCTCTTCAATAATCATCATGGATGCTCCATAGGCAAATAGTTCTCATTACATTTATATTAGACATCTTGTTACAGATAAGAATGTTGGGGTGGGAATTAGAAAAGGACACCAATATATTAGAAACTGAAACATACTTATGTGATCTTAAGGGAGTTATTTAGTGTTTCTGGACTTCTTTTAAGGCAAGCGATTTAACAAGATATAAGATTCCATGATTTTTTTTTTTTTTTTTTTTTGACCGTGCAACATGTGGGATCTTAGTTCCCCAACCAGGGCTTGAACCTGCGCCCCTGCACTGGAAGCACAGAGTCTTAACTGCAATCACTACCTTTAAGTACATCTGGAAAGAGATTTTTAAGTTTTTAATTAAATTATGTTCTTAAAACACCAACTTTGGGCTTCCCTGGTGGCGCAGGGGTTGAGAGTCCGCCTGCCGATGCGGGGGACGCGGGTTTGTGCCCCGGTCCGGGAAGATCCCACATGCCGTGGAGCGGCTAGGCCCGTGAGCCATGGCCGCTGAGCCTGCGCGTCCGGAGCCTGTGCTCCGCGACGGGAGAGGCCACAGCAGTGAGAGGCCCGCGTAACGCAAAAAAAAAAAGAAAGAAAACACCAACTTTATGCAGATCAATATAGTAATACTAGGCAATACTAGGAAACACCAGTTCACTTTGAAGCTCCTAATCATAATCTCCACTTTAAAGTCAAATATTGTTGAGCATAGTTTGATTTATGTACTCTCTCTTTTCACTTTATATTTTTCACTTTAGAAATTCCCTCTCTCAGGGACTTCCCTGGTGGCGCAGTGGTTAAGAGTCCACCTGCCAATGCAGGGAACACGGGTTCAAGCCCTGGTGTGGGAAGATCCCACATGCCACAGAGCAACTAAGCCCGTGTGCCACAACTACTGAGCCTACAAGCCACAACTACCGAAGCCTGCAGGCCTAGAGCCTGTGCTCCGCAACAAATAGAAGCCACCACAATGAGAAGCCCGCACACTGCAACGAAGAGTAGCCCCTGCTCTCACAACTAGAGAAAGCCCATGCATAGCAACAAAGACCCAATGCAGCCAAAAATTAATTAATTAATTAATTTTTAAAAAAGAAATTCCCTCTCTCAGAAAAACAAAGTTTTAACTAAATATCTGTTGATCACGGTGCTACATGTAATAATACAAAGTTACAACCTAAGCATCAATCAACAAAGTAAACTGGTTAAACAAATAATGGCACATGTATATGGAGAAAGTCATTAAAAACATAGAACAGTGACTTTCTGAGGAAAGAAGGTCAGAAAACAGACTTTTAACCCAAACCCTCAAGAGTAACTGCATATAATTGATGCTATTATTGATGGAAGGTTTGTATATGGGAATGGTATAGATTTTCTTGAAAAGAAAACCACTGCTGAAAAAGAACATTTCATGAATTGAGACAATATCCATTACATATTGTTAAACAGAAAACACAAGTTACCAAAAATAATGTAGAATATGATCACATTCTTGAGAAAATAAAAGCATATATTTGCTCAGAAAAACATGTATAAAAATATATACTACACCATTCATAGTGTTCATCTATGAATTATTTGAATCCTTTTGCTTATCTTTAGTTTTTTCCAGCTTTGAGAATTATATAAATTTAAGGTGTACAATGTGATGATTTATGTGTATATACTGCTGATTATCACAATAGGGTAGTTAACACATCCATCATCTCACAGTTAACAATTTGTGTGTGTGTACTTATCTTTAATTTTTCTTAAACATGTTCTATTTATAAGAAGAAAATTTTAATTAAAAAAAATAAGACTCTCCTCTTTCATTTACAGGCTTAAAGTAAAATAGCCCATCATGGAATCCATTTTTCTTTCCTAATATAATAAAGTTTCTTATAATAATTAATTGTAGATGGGGAAAAAAAATTCTATCTTCCTACTGAACCTAATAAGGTTAATCCTCATTTTCAAAACTACAAGGTGACTATAATTTTTACTCAATACCTACCCTTTCTTTTTATTTGCTAATTTAAGCCTCAGGGAAATTTACTGAGGAAACCCCCTTATATTTTTGGAGAAAAAATAAACCAGTACTTTGGTGGGGACTTTTATACTCCTCATAGCAACCACATGAGATGGTAATTTATCATCATATAAATTTTACAGGTGGAGAAACTGAGATTGAGATATATTTTACCAAAATACCACAGCTAGAGAGTATTAGCCCAGATTTGAAATAAGTTTCCAGTTCCAAGGTTTCCTTATACCACAAGTGTATCTTTATATTTTTATCTTTAATTGAGAATCAGAAGTAAAAATCCCTCTCTGAGAAAGGAAAATTCAAGTGGTTCTTTAAGAAGGAATAAACTTTACTTAAATCATTTGAACCCAAAAGTACTTTGTTTATTTAAAGGCCTTTGTGACTGGAAAATGTCTTTCTGATAAAGGCACTGAATTTACCACCTCAATAAACTGGACCAAAAAGCTTAGTCAGTTGGTGTGGAGCAAGGGTCACATGTAAAATTTAATATGTCTAACTCCTGTTCTCTTACAAGCACCAAATTTCTCTGTTGTGTTTTCCTTTCATTTGTACAAAACAGACAAGGAGCCCCATAATGCAATATGGCTTTATTTAAAAGCCCATCTTTACCCATCTAAATTTTAAACCTTTATATTTACATGGATTTAAAGGTCTACAAAATTTGTATTGGTTAATTATGTAAAGTCTTTACATAGTGTGAGAGACAGTGATACTTCATTAACTGTATTTATCATTAAGCACTTTGGTAATAAGGCCCAAAATAGAGTCACTTATGCTAAGCCCCACACTAACAAACCTTGACTTAATTACAATTTTGCCCCCCCCAACCCAGAAATGGAATCTTAAAATGAGTCAGTCAGGAATCACCTGATCGGCACTAGTTAGGTAATCTGCCTGAGAGACCCCTGCCATCCCCTAAAGGAAAGCGACCTTGCCATAACCAATCTGCTTATGTGCCTAGTATAACGTCCTTGTTCCTGCTGCCTTCTGCTTATAAAAGTCTTTCATTTTGTACAGCTCCTTAGAGCTCCTTTCTGTTAAGATTGAATGCTGTCCAATTCATGAATCATTGCATAAATCCAGTAATATTTTTTAAATATACTCAGTTGAATTTTGTTTTTAAACAAGTTTGGTGGCAGTGATGGGATCCAAAGGAGACTTCTGATGACTTCGTGGATGAGAAACACAGGCATTGGTACTGTGAACCCTTTGAGTTCCGTGTCTTTCCAAGAGCCATCGGTAAGCTCCTCTTGGTTCTGAGCTCTTTTCTCTGTGTTGAGCTCCCAATCTAACTGGCTTCCCAGTCCAAGGCTTAGAGGGTCAGCTTGAGCTGCCAGACAGTTCCACCTGGAACCCGAGTCCCTAGCCCTTGGTTAGTCCACAGTGCCCATTTGTTGGGATCTACTGGTTCAGTCCAAAATTCTACTTTAGAAACTACTGACAGTTGCACTTAGAAACATCTAAGGCCTTCTCTTGGCAAGTCCACAATACCATCTCTTTGGTTACTGCTGGTGTCCACAGTTCCATTTCCTTGGTTACTGTTGGGTTCTGTTACTATGCACATGAGGTAAAGGAATAATAGATCTACTGTGAATGGGAATCTCAGAAGCCAAAGTGACAACACTGATGGGTACGGGTCAGGTACTTAAAAGTTGTTAGAGTACTCACTGCTCTAAGACACCCATGCTAGAATAAGTTGGTCATGGAACAGGTTAGATTTAACACTAGGTCACCCACCAACCTCAAGAAAATTTCTGTGCAACAAGATACACTGTAAAACATCACAAAATCCCCAACCAAGCAGCACATCCCTATCAGGTATTAATTTGCTCCAAGAGACCCAAAGTATAGGTAAAGAAATAGGATCCTCAAGTTTCAAAGGATTGAGCACATCACCTTCTGATACAACTGCTTATTTTAATTCTAAGAACTATGGTCCTGGAAGCTGTTGATATCTATAAAAATGGCAAAATCTTACTAAGACAACCTAGAATTATAATGGTCATTAAGGGGAACATTCCAACTAAACAAGATCAATCATTGAAAAAGTGCAGGGGCTTCCCTGGTGGCGCAGTGGTTGAGAGTCCGCCTGCCGATGCAGGGGACATCAGTTCGTGCCCCAGTCCGGGAAGATCCCACATGCCGCGGAGCGGCTGGGCCCGTGAGCCATGGCCGCACTAAGCCTGCGCGTCTGGAGCCTGTGCTCCGCAACAGGAGAGGCCACAACAGTGAGAGGCCCGCGTACAGCCAAAAAAAAAAAAAAAAAGTGCAGTTGAAAGCAAGGACTCCAAAGCAAACAAACAGAATGGGATACCTATTTTAATTAACATGCAGAAGCTTCCAAAAGGCTTCAAGATTCTAAAATAGCTTGGGACTTCCCTGATGGTCCAGTGGCTAAGACTCCACACTCCCAATGCAGGAAGCCCTGGGTTCAATCCCTGGTCAGGGAACTAGATCCCCCATGCTGCAACTAAGGAGCTTGCAGGCCACAACTAAAAAATCCCGTGTGCTGCAACTAAAGATCCTGCAGGCCACAACTAAGACCCAATGCAGCCAAATAAACAAATACATAAATGAATAAATATTTTAAAATAAATAAGTAAAATAGCTTCATTGAAAGACTTATAGTAAAATGCTAATGAAAAATTAAAGACACAAGAGGTACCTAAAACAGGACTACAAGACCTACGTGAGTCCTACTACTCCCCTCTATCCTACTTTACTTGAGCACTTATTCTACTAATCCTCTGTCTGAATCACCTTTCCACTCTGAAGAGACTACAAGACCATAAACAAAAGTCTCCCAGTTAGTGGCCTTACAGACACCCCCATATTTACCCTCAAAGGTGGGCCCCCATGTGGGCCTCTCTCAGGGTTGACAAGATTCTGGGGGATTTTCTGGTTATTCCCTTAAACAACCAATGGGAAACTAAAATTAAAATTAATGGAAAATCTTGCCAAATTCTGGTAGATACCAAAGGTACACTCTCTACTTTAACCCCCACTCTGAAGTCTGCAGATGGGATCCTGGGAAAATCGTCAGAACCTGGCAAAGGATGAGAATCTTACCAGAGTCAGCTCTCCTGAATATATGCTTGTAGTGCCAGAGAAAGAAAGGTAAAATTTCATGTTGTCCCTTCCTTTCCAAATCCACACTGGTTATCCACGCTGGTTATTAATCCTTTCTCTCCTAGAGACACCTATTGCCTTCTTGTGTGTCTCTTTTTTGTCCTGAGAATTGTCTAAGTCTTTCTTTCTTTCTTCCGGGTATCTTTGAGAGTGACTCAGGCTCTTGAAAAGGTAGTATATTTTGCACCCTCTTTGGAGATGCCTCTTGAGTCCAAGGGGTTGTCCAACACTGCCAGGAATATTTACTGTTAGTCCCAATTGAAACCTGATAAGATATTTGAAAGGATTTTTTTAAAGTAGCTCTGGGTCAGAAGTTGGCCAAATTGTAAGCGATATTCAAAACCTGACAGGAACTTTCTTTTAGGCCTTCTCCCCTAAGCTGAAATGAAAGGAAACTATATCCCCAGAGTGGGGAAAACTACTCCAAAGACAAATAGGTCTAGATCTAGAACACAGGAATCTTTTGATTTCTATCTTAGTTGAAGATCTTCTCCCTGACATAAAGAAGCAAACTGAAAATAATGCAGTCAGATGGGAGGGTCAGCCCTTTGAAGTCATTTTGGTTGCAACTCAATTCTTCAAGGAATTAAAAATAACTGTCCTCGTCTTATAAATGCAGCTCTAGAAGAAATTCAAAAGCTACCTATCCTTTTTAACCAATCCCAAAACCTCCCCTATTCATCTCAAAAGGTTTATAGGTATTATTAACATTCTGGCCTTAGGAAACATAAGTCCTTCTAGGAGGAACTTTCATTCTTTCTCTGTGCCTTCAAGATATAAATGTTCTGCCTGGTCTTCCCTAGAAACTGAAGGCCCTATCTTTGAAATGCGAACTTCAGGGAGGTAGTTCTTATCAGAAGGAAAGAAAAAAAGGGGGTGAAATGTTATCTGGAAACTAGGTGAATGAAAAATCATAAGTGTCTTCTCCACAAATATTAGTGAAAAGTTCAAGCATCTGAGCAGGTAACCTTAACTTATTCCATCTGCCAGAAACACAATTTGGACCCAACTGTTCTTTTATAATCTACTGATTTTTGCATATCATACCTATCTCATAGCTAAAATGTTGGAATGGAAGCTACAAGATCTGTTTGCAGTCTGAATGTTTATGAATGTCCACGCATGTATGTTATAGATGGGTGATATTTTCCTACCTTCAGATGATACTGCCAGATTTAATTTGTAAAAAGCTCTATTTAATTGGCTTAAAAACAAACAAGTGCTATGCAAATCAAGCATGCGTTCAGAAATTTAAAAACCCACTTTTTTCAAGTTCATGTGATCTAGAATAAATCTTTAGTAAATAAAAGCCAGTGTAAGTTTGTTGGTTTAATTAGAATAGGCAAGTCCTTAGAGTTATCAACATTAAATATAAAACTTACTCTACAAAAAAAAAAAAAAAAATTACTCTACAAAGGTGTACCAAAAGTCAAGCTCATGTTATCTGTTACAGAATTTGTCAGCAAGAAAGGTAACTTAAGATGATAGTTAGCTGTTAATGTCTCATGAAATTCTCATGAGTAATCTAAACTTGTTAAGAACAAGTGACATAAATAGATGTAAGTTTGTAAATAAACTTCAAAAATAATTGTGCTTTATGGTATATGTACTTAAAAATAGTTTCCAAAATCTTTTCAGTAACTAACACATTGTAAAGCAACTATACTTCAATAAAAATTAATATAAATAAATAAATAAAAATCTCTTTGGTTACTTGAAACCTTAAAGATATACTGAGATAAGTTAAATGATGGAGATTCATTGAATAGCTAGACCATTTCCAAATAAGATAAAATACTAAAACATTAGTTATTGAACATAGGTTTACCAAATTTGGGCTTCCTTTCATAGAGGAACTAAAAATATTTGGGTCTTTTATTAAAAATATTTTGTGTTACATTGTAAAATTTAATATGAGGAGGAATATGCTTAAGAAATTATGAAATGTATTCATAAATTTGCCAGTAACAGTTCACAATTGTTTACTTCTTAATTTTCACTGGAAATCAGGTTTCTAAGGATTAAAAATTCTAATATAAGTAATTAAAATGACTAGAAATAATAAGGGAAACATCTCTGTATGCAAGGAAAGTAGGATGTGTGTTTTCAAAAAGAAAATGTATGAGAAAAGGAGATGTATTTTGGTTAAAAGAAGGTAATGTTGTCCTAAAGTATAGATGGTTATTTCAGAATGGGAAAGAAAAGAAAAAGGGACAAATTATGGACACAAAAAGTTGAGGAGAGAGGGAGACAGACAAAGAGAGAGAACAGGAATCTTGTGTGGTCAAACTGGCTAAAAATTGAATTATTATTATAACAGTTTTTAAAATAAGCTTTAATACCTATACTGTACTTATATAAAACGAAAACTTAATTTTCTTTCATCTGCTCAAATTCTCTTTCATCTGCCTAGAAAGTAACAATTTTGTGTTTTATCAAAATAATTTCCTGTGCTTCGTGTTATCTTTATCACCAGGTCTTTGATTACTTGAAAAAACCTAGTTTTCTCAATATTAAAGTTTTGCTCAGAACTATGTAGTCTTCTGTATTTGCCTTTGAAATCCTTAATTGTCACTTTGGTTAAATGGATAATTAATTATTGTTTCATAATGATCTGTGATCTTTTTTAGTCAAGTGTTCAAAACCTTTTGATATTTTGACAAACTTCCCAATATTGAATTCTAAATGAAGTCTTTTTGACCTCCAACTAACTTTGGGATTTTCCAGAGGGCCCCTGGAAATTTGTTCTCTCTCCTCATAAAAAGAGAGATATTAAACTAGTTAGGCTTATTTGATATGTTAAATTACATGGGAAGCATTGTCAAGTAAGAAGTAATGCTAAACTTTGTATCAAGATACGTGTTCTAGAAATTGTATGAAATTCCTAGAAACCTGATATGCCCTGGTAGAATATTATTAGTTGTAAGATTATAATTCTAGTTATAATCTTAAAATGTTTTATGTCACAGAAATAACCAAATTTCCTTGTCAATAATGAACTCTCATCAGATCTTTAGCAATGGACATTTTTAAGTCTTTTGTCATTTACAGACAGTTATTGTTTTACTCTGATGCTTTTGCAAAAGTGAGACTCACGGAAAGGACGCTACCAAGAACTCTTTACCGCTGACACCACTGTAAATTATAAGGTGTAAAACCTTGGGTACATATTTTACAACTGAAGAAGGTTCCACGTGGCACCTTGTCCTGTGCAAATGCTGGAGGCTTCGAAATCAAAATGACTAGGGAACGAAGTAGCCAACATCTATGTAGACTGCTTCCTCCTAAAATGTCAGATCAGGAAAGTTTCTTTCCATTCCTCCTTCCCTCTCTGACCATACTTTTCCTAATTCTTACACCATGAAGGTATTTATGATTCTTTTGTACACTTCTTACCATGCTCTGGCCTGGAAATAAAATGCCATTGTCTACATACCCCAGGCCACTGCAATCCAACTTCCAAATGACTGTTGAATTTGCCATGATTCTGGTGATCCTATAGTTCTGCCTGTCACAAAATTCTCCCTGATGTCCAATGCCTCAATTTCTTGGAACAAACTCAGTCCCCCTCTATCATGTCATACTCCCTAAATTTGGGGGTTTATTTCCCTGTCTCTGGTTAAACCCCCCCTTTGTAAAGAGCCTAAATACAGGGAAACCTGTATTTAGGCTCTTTACAAAGAAAGGGACACAAGGGAAGGTAACCAGAATAAAAATGCCTGTGTGGTCTACAGAAACCTTAAATTTTAAATTATCAGGAGGCATTCATGATTCAAATTCGCTTCCTTTGGCAGATCCCTCCTCCCTTGGCTAGGGAGTAAGTGCAAATGAGGCTATGATCAAGAACGTCTCCTTAACTGTTAAAGATACTGCAAAAACTACTGCTAAAGCAACAGCGGCCCAACAAAAATCTCTAGACTCTCTGGCCAGGTTGTTCCTGATAACAGGATAACCCTTGATTATCTTTTAACTGAGGAAGGAGGTATCTATGACATGGCCAAACACCACTTACTGGACTTGGATTGACACTTCTGGGAAAATTGAGACCCAGCTACATAAGATCACTAAACAAGCCAGTTGTCTTAAGAAAGTTACTTATTTAACAGAGTCTTTCTTTGACTTATTTGATTCTGATTGGTTTGGGTCTTGGGGACCATGGGTCTGGAGTACACTCCAGACATTGGGAATTATCCTGCTTATATAAATAACTATAGTAGTCTCCCTGGAACACTGTATTCTCTCAAAAGTTTTAAATACATGTTTGCAGCCACTACAGCAAGTAAATGATCTCCTTAGCTACGACCAGAATGTCAGAAAAGGAACAAAGAGGGAATTCCCTGGTGGTCCAGTGGTTAGGACTCCGCACTTTCACTGCTGAGGGCCTGGGTTCAATCCCTGGTGAGGGAACTAAGATCCCACAAGCCGCAAGGCACGGCCATGGAAAAAGAAAAGTGTTAGTCTTTGCTAACTGACATTTCTAATGGTCCCTTTCCCCCTTCAGCGATCCCTTATACTAGTGCATCTGCCTATCCTGACTGACCTCTGTTGCGCCCTTCTTGATAGCTGTTTGAGTAAGAACATTTTTAAAGAATTATAACCAGCTTTTACAAATTTAGGAAAGTGTAAACCAGAGATTTTGTTTCAATCCTTCCAACTATATTATAAACACAGGAGCCTCAAATTTGCAGCTAGCACAGGATCAGACACAAAGTAGAATTCAGTAAGTTATTATATTGATTATAATTCCCTACACATTGATAAGTAAAATATAATTTCTCTATGAGTGAAAACAGAAAATGTTCCCATTGTCTTGGTCTAGCACTCAGATTATAAGAAAAAGAAGGAAAAGCTAAAAAAAGAACCAAAAAATCACTAAAGAACTGCTTATAATGGTGAAACATCAGAAACAACCTAAATATAAATAGGGAATTTATTTATTTTATTAAAACAATGCCTTGTTGAATTCAGGCAGACTCCTGAATCCAGTTCTTGCTGAATAAAAGAATAGCAACCCCAACTGAAGACCAAATTGGTAATCTAGAAAATTAAATAAAAGAAATCGTCCAGAATGGAGATGGGAAGAAGTTGAAAATTTTGAGAATGAATTTGAGACAGGGAATATAGTGCATAAAAAGGTCAACATTTCTTAATAAGCAACCTGAAGAAGAGAACAAAAGAGGTAACAGAAGAAGAACTAAATAACAGGAGATAAAAATTGCCCTAAACCAAAGACAAAAGAAAGGGCCCACTTAAAAGATCCGTAAGAAACTGGCAGGATTGGAAATGGGAAGTGAAGGCATGAAGGTAGGAGGAATGCTACTAAAGCTATTGAATACCACCTTTTAACTTTTGAAGTTGAAGTTATGTTCATAGATCATCTATTCAAAAAATAAATAATGTGTAAAAGACACAAGAAACAAAGCTAGATAAATGAAGGGAAAAAAAAAAAAAAGACTTACACTTTCAAGACAGACTTTGGTGAAACTTTAGAATGCACGGATCAAGTGAAAACTCCTAAGAGTTCCACAGAGGAAAAAAACAAGTTTCCAGAAAGAAACTTCCAATGAGCAACAAGAAATGCCAGAAGCCATGAAGCAATAGTTTTGGGTTCTGAGAAAAAATATATTCTTAATATAGAATTCTATATTCAGCCCAACTATCAATCAAGTATGAGGACAAAAAACACTATCAGACATGCAAGAACTCAGAAAATCTACACATCCTATATGAAAAAGCTACTTAAAAAGATATCCTCAACTAACCAACAACAACAAAAAAGAATCCAAGTAAAACCAACCATGGGATATAAAGAAATCTGCTAGCTGAGTATGACCCAGAAGACTTGAAAAAAGGGCAAAATAAAGAAAATCCATTGGGCATTAATACCTGGAGGACTGTTTCAAGCAGCACTTATTTGGTACACAAGCCTACATTTCCTTCTCTATGGGTCTCGATATACTAATTCATTCAGCAATAAATAATTTCATAATCATAATATTTTAAAGCTGCTGAATGGCTTCCAGTGTTCACTTTTTTAAATCAACCCATAGACAAAAAGCAATGGATAAACTAGAAAGCTATAAAAATTATACTTTAAAAATCAGGAGATAGAGAAAAAGAACAGGAAAAAAATTTGTTACTTTCCTTAACATTCACACGAGGAAGACCACAGATAATATCTGAATTGACAAACCAAGAAAAAGAAATTTAAGTTTATAGCTTAAAGTCATAAAAGTAATCACCACCAAAAAAATTTAAATAACAAAGATAAAAAATTTGAAGGTTGAGATGGGAAAACGGAAAACAGGGGATAGTGAAATCTCTCAAAATTGCTCAGCTTTTCTAATGGAAAGTCAACAGAAACTGCCTAAAGTTGATAAATCAAGACAGAATTATACGTATGCTACTTAAAGTTATAATGGTAAGCAGCAGCAAAACTTAAAACGGAAACAGTTAACACTGGTTATCTCTGAGAAGTGAAGGGGGCTTGGGAGTGGGCAGTGAGAAGGAAGTACTGTTGGAGTTTTTTAATCATGTGCAACTATTATTTGATAAATTTTTATTTATTTATTTATTTTTGGCTGCATTGGGTCTTCATTGCTGCATGCAGGCTTTCTCTAGTTGTGGCGAGCAGGGGCTACTCTTCATTGCAGTGGCTTCTCTTGTGGCGGAGCACGGGCTCTGGGAGCACAGACTTCAGCAGTTGTGGCACGACAGCTCGGTAGTTGTGGCTCGCGGGTTCTAGAGTACAGGCTCATTAGTTGTAGCGCATGGACTTAGTTGCTCTGTGGCATGTGGGCTCTTCCCGGACCAGGGATCAAACCCATGTCCCCTGCCTTGGCAGGTGGATTCTTAACCACTGCACCACCAGGGAAGTCCAATTTGATAAATATTAATAGCATAAAAATAAAAATATTTCCACTTTGATACAAATTATAAAGATGAAAAGATTGCTGAGAACTTAGTTAATAGAACTTTGGATTTCTAAATTACACAAGCTCAAATTACATATAAATTTCCAGAAGAAAGGAAGGTCACAAACAGTTTTATAATTTGCACCAAAATCCAAAACAATAGGATTCACTCAGGTTTAAGTCACTCTTAAAATGCAAATATAATTAGGGACTTCCCTGGTGGCGCAGTGGTTAAGAATCCACCTGCCAATAAGCAAATAAGCCCATGTGCCACAACTACTGAGCCTGTGCTCTAAAACCCACGAGCTACAACTACTAAGCCCGCATGTCACAACTGAAGCCTGCACGCCTAGAGCTCATGCTCTGCAACAAGAGAAGTCACCGCAGTGTGAAGCCCACGCATCACAAGGAAGAGTAGCCCCCGCTCGCTGCAACTAGAGAAAGCCTGCACACAGCAACAAAGACCCAATGCAGCCAAAAATAAGTTACTTACTTAATTTTTTTTTAATGCAAATATAATTGTAAAAGGGAAAGGGAAAAAGGAAACTAACTTTTGTAAAAAGCAACAATAGTTTGTGCCTCAAACTGCTTAGGTCTCTCACCAATGAGCTTATTTAAAATCATAACTAAAATAACTTTTCTACAGAAAGATGCAACTAACCCACCTATGAGGTGAAAGTTTTACCTTATTTTTCCAGCAGCCATAGACTTACCTTTCTGTCCAAATGTAAATATCTATAGATATCTGCAAAAGTTTGCCATGACAGGGCTTTGGTCTGTGATCACAGAACAAAACAAAGTTAGCTGGCTTACCTGGTAATTAAATCCATATGCTGATCACGTTCATCTTAGTAACTGAGATCAACCAGAAAGTCTCACTGAAATAATATTTTTAAATAGAAAATATACAAGTTCAAAGCCTCTGTAAGGAGGGTATATTTTTCCTTTAGAAAGGCTGACTCAATTAGAAATTAAAAGTATTTTATAAGGACATAAATTATTTGAGGACTTTACAGGTTATTTCTCTTTGATCCATCACTCACTTCTGTATAAGAACTCACACCCTCAATAAAAAACTACTGCTGCACACTTGTATCTTGAATTACATCCTGTCCTCTCTCTCGAGATTCTTTTATCCTGCACAATGCATGCTCAAAATGGCTATTACAGGAAGTGTTGGACTATCAGCTATTTATAAATGGACAAAAACCTTTAAATAGCTCTGTTAGCTACCTCTTTATGGTTCTAGACCTTAAAAACTACCTGTTTTCAAAGACATAGTCATGCTGGTAATTCAAAATGTTCAAAGTGTCCTTTTATTTTGGAATCCAAAGCTGCACTAAATTATATAGTCACAATATCACAAGATAACAAACAAGCTGATCTTTAAAAACACATTAGTCGAATACTCTTAGTCTAATCATTTACCACCAAGAAAATTCCAAATTGCAATATATTGCCTTCAAGCCTTCTATATTGATGTCTAACCCACACTACACTACTTCAGAATTTTGCAAAAGACACAATTTAACACCACATATTAACTTTTTATCCAGTATATCCAGTTCAAAAATATAGTACACAAAAGTAAAAATTCTTAATTCATCAATATTGATATCCATTGTACTGAAAAAGAAAACCCTTTCCATTGATCTACTTTTTTCCTATCTAAAACTGACATGTCTTTCCCATGCTGCTAAAACAGTAACTTGCATTTCCTATGCAAACTAATAATTTAGAACTCATTTTGTATGTATTAATAATTATTATTTTTAAAGTCTTAACATTTCTCTTCCTTATTCTCAGCCCTCCTGTCTCCAGTCTTTAGAGATTTATATCGGGTACATCACCATATTTGCAGATCATTTCAAGGCATTACTTCCAAAAGTAAGCAGCTTTTAGAAACTTAACTTACAGGGATACTAATATGCACAAAATACTGTACCTACTAAGGATATTCACCACAGTGTACTTGCAAAAGACTGGAGACAGCCTAAATGTCCATCAAGAGGGATAGTTAAATGTATGTAAGTACAATGTAATATAATGAAACTATTATAAGGAACTAGGCATCACTGTACATAAGATATGTAATGATCTTCAAGGTTATATACAAGGTTAAAAAATATACAGCAGGAACAGTACAGCACACTACCATTTATCATTAAACACACACACCTCCGAGAAAATCTCTCTAAAAAGGAAAACCAAGAATGGTTGCCTCTAGAAAGGGAAAAGGGTGACTGGGAAAGGGAAGGCTTACAGTATGTTGTATAATCTTTTTTTGTTGGTTTTTTTTTTTGCCATTGAAGAATTTATTGAAGCATCAGAATACTCGGAACAAACACATTGAATGTATCACAAATTACAGATTTGGCAAAACATGGAGGGTGGCAACCAGATTATATAAGCTTTTTTATGCACACACATTTACTACTTACTAAACACATATGCTCTTTTTGTAAAATGAAATACTTTTTTTTGAATAGTAATCAAATATCCTTGATAGATTCCATTCACAAATTGACAGCTTTTCAGTTCAAGTATTAGTTTGCTTTATCAAACTACTTCAGCCTCAAATTTTCTATTACTTGAAAGAAAAAATACAAACTTTCCTATTTCATTTGTCCACACCATCAGTTATACGTTTTTATTAAAAGGTCACTTCATGGATTTACGAATTGTGTTGCTAAGCCGCTTGTTCCAAAAAACTCTAAACCTGAGAAGTCCAATATCACAGCTACTAGCCAGTTTCTCGGTCACACTAACTGCATTTCTTGAGCCACATGTGGCTAGTGGCTGCCATACTGGACAGCACAGATGCATTTTCATCATTGCAGAAAGTCCTACTGGACATCACTGCACTACACTAAGGGCTGGCAAACTAAAGCCTGTGAACCAAATACAGCCCAACACCTTTTTTTTTTTTTTCCTCCTGGAACACATTCTAATTTGTATTCATTTATACATTGTCTGTGGATACTTTGGCACTACTACGACAGATTCAAGTAATTGTGACATAGATGGTAGGTATGGCCCACAAAACCTGAAATATTTCGTTTCTGCCTCTTTACAGAAAAAGTTTGTCAGCCAGTGCTCTAGACAATCAGATTTCATTGAAAAGAACATTCCCCTGGGCTCCAAAAACAAAGTTCTGAAGGCTTGCAGTGCATAAAGAACCAATTAAACAAGCTGATGTCCACTTGATTTACTAAGTGATAAAAGTATTTAGGTTTTTTTAACATGAATCCATAATACCAGAAAATTTCCTAAAATATGTTTGAATGCTGACGTTTTCTAAGCATCTCTATAACATCGCTAGTAAAGCACAGAAGACAGATTACTACAGTCTAGCAATTTTAGAAGAACTGGCCTAAGAAGAAAAAAAGTGCTTAATAATTCAAAAAATTACCCATGTTACTTATCAAACTATTACAAGAAGTGTATCAACTGTCTTGAAAAGCAGCACATTATTTCTTACAGAAAAAATTACACTAGACCTAGTTAATGTTACATAAATATTTACATTGAACTGCTTATCTCATGTAGCATCCCCATATTTCAGGCTTTCAAAACAATTACTGAAAACACCAGTTAAGTATGTTTACCAGAACAAATATACATATGTTTTCCAATTTAGGGCATTTTTTTTTAATTCAATACAATTTTTGAGTGTGCTTACATACCCAACCCTGTACAAGTTGCTGGAAACAGGATGATGATGATCCATTTGTAGTTAATAGTTTATGGAGCAGACTAGTATCACAGTGATATTATACACATAAGAACAAGAGGGGCAGAAGCACAGATAATGAGTACACTGGGTAACTAAGAGAAGACTTCTAGAAGAAAAGCTATTTGAATTGGGTATTGAAGTGGGAGCAGGACTTTCCCAGGTTTGTGGGAGGGGGAAGGAAGAAAGGAATGGCAGAGCAACACCATTCTGGTTTGAGTGCAGAAAAAGAAAATGAGACATGAAAAGGACTTAGCAAATCCTAGGGAAAAAATGAGCAGTTGAATGCTACAGAAGCATATGGCTTGAACACACTGGGAAAAAAGGAGGGAGGTGGTGGCAGGCGTAAAGGCTGTAAAGACTAAAGACTTTAAGATCCAAATGCAAATGGCTTTACACGCCAAACTAGGGAATTAAGATCTGATGTAACCGTATGAGCCACAGAGAATATACAGCTTTACAAGAAGAGATATGACATGATTGATTTTATTTTGTTAACACTGGCAGCAACTTGGATCTTGGACTACAGTGAGGGAAGACTAATGGCAGAGACCAATTCGGCTATTATGCAAATCAGAGATGATGGCCAAAAGTAATGAGACTGAAGATGAAGAGAAACCAGATAAAGAGAAGCAACTGCATGTGGTAGAATCTCCAGGCCTGAACTCCTATGTTTTTAAAATGCCCCTGATATGTGATACTTTCCCTTTTCCATATTTTTCAGTACAGATATAGTACCCTTTGCATGGAAGAAGTTTATACAATAAGATTGTCAAAAGTGGAAGCAATGTGGTCTTTTTTGTTTTTTCTCCCAAGGTATTAGGAGGGAAAACACATTAGGAAATACAAGAGCTCAAGAGTCAAGAGATCTGGATTACAGGCTTGTCTTTGCCAAGACTATGGGCATGACAACCTCTAAAAGCTCTGGTTTTCTAATTTGTAAAAAGAAGAAATTAGACTAGATGATATGAAACTCTTGAAAGCTCTAAAATACTATGATCACAGTGATACATCTTTAATCTTTGGGAGGTCTCCAAAAAAATGCAAATACAATTATCTATTTTAACTACGAACAAAATGTGAAAAACCCGTTAAAAACATACTACACTTATTGTGAAGGATTCATGACAGACATTAAAACATGTAGTTACCAACTACTTCTCATCTGAAACCCTAAGGCAAAACTGAAACTCAGTAAGGTAACTCTGTCAGCCATTTCACTTTCAATTACTATATTTCAAAATAACTCCAAAAAGCAGCATTCTTTTATTGGAGTGGTTCAAAAGACTAAATGAATGTCTGCAAAGTTGAATGGTAGTATTGTTGGGTACAACAGTTTTCAGACATAACACTAGTCTATGGAATCATGTTTGCCTGAACCTCTTATTCACAAAAGAACTTTTTAACAATATTCCTTTATCAATCAAAACAAGAAGTGTTTCAAACTTGATAAATATGGTCTTGAGATTTGTAACCATACTGTTATGTGACTTTTTCCTAATGTTGAAAACTGTATTACAAATTCTTGCTCATAAAAAGTCTAGAAATATTCTAAACTGGTTTCTCTTCAAGAATAACTTCTAAGCCTGATTTTTTATTTAAAAAAAAAAGGATAGCTGGGTCAAAAGACCCCCTTCCTTCAAAACAAAAAGATGGAACAAATAACATTGCTATTAAAGGTGAAAAACCCAGATGTAAATCTTGCATTTCCAGTCCATTATAAATTTATGTAGCATAATTAATACAGCCTAAGTTAAAGTCATATTTCAAGGGAAACAATATTCTAAGGTTCTGTGAACTCTAGTATTAAACTATAAGCAGAGGCTTTTCTAATGATGTTTTATGTTACATTACTTCTTCCAGTGTTTCTTCTAGAGACCTGAACAATTTTGGGATTATATGCTACATTACATACACCAGAATAGTTCCTCTTTAAGGTACTCACGTGATTTCTCTCTTGCTCCCTAAAATAGCATTATACATCTGAGTTAACCAAAATAAATTCTGGAAAGAGCTATACTGTAATTTACTATGATCTGAGTGTAAAATCCTTTACTATGCGAATCTGTATCAGTTTAGAACCATTACTAAAAACTTTCTGTTCTTTCAAATCACCGGTATCAATGAACATAAAACTAATCCTGCTACCAACCCACAAGAGACGTGGGTGTTTACTATAAAGCCTTAAATCTCAACTAGACTCTTGGTCCAAGAAAAAAAAACTTTATACTGATTTTTCTTACATGTAATTTAGTGATTTAAAGTAATGCTTTCAGATCCTGAAAGTTTTTTTTAAAAGCATATATTTTGAAGATATACAAACTGATCTTACTCTACTAAAGAAGCTTTATTAATTCTAATTAAACAAATTTCACTCAAGAAGGAAGTGTATTCAAATCAAGAATTTTATTAGAGGGGAAAATATTCAAAGAACAAATATAAGCGGGAATTAAATTATCTGTTCTTTGTTGTAGCCCGTGCTATCCAAATACAATTCAGAAGCAGAATTTAGCTTTTCTTAAAAGCTGCTTGCTAAAAAAAAAACAAAAAAAAACTTTTTTTAGAAACAAAATTAAAATACATTTTTAAAATTCCAGTCCAAATATATTACAAAGTTAGCATGAGGAGTATGAAAAACACCGCCTCTGATTTGTTTTGTAATGCCAGTGCCGAAATAGGAAAGCTAGATGTGCTTTCTCCAAATATATCTGATAAGATTCCCACAGGAACACCAATATAACAAGTAAAGTGGATATTCCAAAGACAAAACACAAGTTAATTATAGTACTTCACATTCCAAGACACTCATCCAAGGACACCTGGCAATTAACTAAGGAATTACGAGAAAAGTTTACAAACAACTGAGTACTATGGGGTCCGTTCACTTACAACAAGAGAAAAAATTATTTGTAATAATAATAATCCTTTACACTTGTAAAGTACCTTGTAGTTTTCACCATGCGCGCGCACGCGCGCGCGCACACATACACAAACCCCCCTACCTACTTTGGTCCTAGAGTTCATCAATCAACCCAGAGAGTGTGCAGAACGATAAGCAGCACTTCAGGTCTTACTAATATCACTGTGGCTGATATTCAATTCATTCAGAAATGTTTCGCTATGATGCTAAAAACTCATCCACATAGTTTGATCGTCTTTAAAGTTTAAGCGGGATACGCAGATGTTCCCGGGCTCCCTAACGCTGGGGAAGGGGAACTCCTGCCAGGATGGGCCCTGAGGTGACGAATGGTTTTAACCCATCCTTCGCAGGCAGAGAACTGGTTCCACCTGTCCTGGAGTACGAGCCGTGTGCCCTCCAGTACGAAGGATAGGCATTCTCAATACAACGTCCAACTCTCCTTCTCCTATGAGAACAATCAGTAAGGGCTTCCTAAGGGGTTCCTACAATTCTCCCTCAACTCCCAGGAAGACAAAGGTTCAGACCCACTGTGTTACTCGAATTCCGTTCTGGATAATCTAGGTGCCCCATAAACCTCAGCACGCAGTCATTTGGCAGAGGATGGAGGGGAGGACCTAAGAATACCCAAGGTGCGGGGAAAGGAGCTACCAGAGCAAACTCTGAAGTTCTGCGAGCAAAACGCGGTTAATCTCTCAGAAGGTCCTACATTCGAGGGAAGGTGCGGAACTGAGAACGTGAGAAATCGAAATCGGAGGCAGGCGAAGCGGCGTGGAGAAGTGGCCGGGTATACGACTGGGACTGAGAGACTGCGCGGAGGGGCCATCGGGTTGGCTGGCCCCAAGGGCGAAGGTGCCCAACAGCTCAGATCCGTGAGGCTGGCGAGGACCCAGACGCACGGCCGGCCGACGGACTCCTCGGCTAGGTTTCAAACCGCCGCCCCCGGGAGGCGCTCAGCCGATTGGAAGTTCCACCACGACCGTCACCAGCCCAAGGCCGGAGCGGCAACTCCTCGGCAGAGCTCTCCCAGCCCTCCGCGTCTCCCCTGGAGACCAGACACCCACAAACTCCACCTCCCACCGAGGTCCCAACTCGAGTCCCGCCGCCAGCTCCATGCACGCAGAGGGCGCCCCGCAGGACCGGACCTACGCCCCCCGACCGGGCTGCGCCGCGGGAGTTCAAGGGGTGCGACGGGGCCGCGCGGGGGGCGAGCAGAACCCACGTCCCTCAGAGTCTGCCCCGGGACGCGGCCCCGCGACCACCTCCGCCTCGCCCCCCCGGCACGGCCCGACCCGGCTCCGACCCACCCATCCCGCGCGGTCGCGGGCAGAGCTAGGACCCGAGCAAGCCTACTCCCCCCCGCCCCTGCTCTTACCCATCTTTTCGCCTCGCCTTGTAGACGTGCCCGTAGGTGCCGCGTCCCACTTTGCACCCTTCGTACTCAAACAAATCCTCCACCCGCTCCCGCTCCGCCGCCAGCTTCGCCTTGAAATCATAATCCATTGTCTGCTTTCCCCATAGAGGCACCGGAACGCGGGGGCCGCCGCCGCTCAGTCCCTCCTCCTCCTCCCCCCGCGACCGCCGCTCCACTTCTCGGGCCACCTCTCGGGCGCGCGCGCGCGCCGCCCGCCGCCCTGCAATCCGCCTTCAGCAAGGGACTCCTCGGCGGCCGCGGCAACCACCTCCTCCACCTCCTCCTCCTCCTCCGCGGCAGCGGCGGCGGCAGCTCCCGCAGGAACCCCCAGTCCCGCCTCCCCCCTTCATTTCCTTGTTTTGGAACCTGGTGGGCCGCGCCGCGGCTTCCTCGAGCTCATTAACGAACCAGCCCGCCCGCCCCGAGATCGCGGAGACTCCTGGGAAATGTAGTTCCTCGGGCCTCAAGAATGGCTTGAGTTTTGCGGCTGAAGGAAATACAACTCCCAGGCTGCCGTGGGCCACTACAGCCCCACCTTCACAAGGCGTGCACGCCTGCGCACTGAGACCGCCCCCCCTCAGGTAGCGTTGGACTACCACCAGTTCTTGTTAAGGTAGAAAGTGCAAAGTTGTGGTGTGCTTTCTGCGAGTTTGTGGGAGCTGGTGGAAAGAAGGCGCTTGTTCTGGTGCAAGGAAGGTACTCTATTATAATTGCCCCCGTGCGAGAAGGAGAGTGGAAAGTGTTTAACAAGTGCCTTGCCCAGGAGCTTGTTCCAGTGGTTTACGAGGGAAGGACTGTGGTTAGGGCAGTTGTACTGAAGATTGTTGTTTGTTTTTTTGTAGCAATTGTCCCGCCTCTTACCCCGCCCCCATCCAGCCGCTCATTGGCGGAGAAGAGAGAATGACGTCCTCGTTGGTGCGTGGGTATCCCCAGGCTTTGGCTTCTTTCCGACTCTTGATTGGTAATTGGATGTGCTAGGTTCTTCCTGATAGGATAATCTTTTTTCTTTACGATGCAAAAACCGTATTTCAAAAGCTGAACATTCAGCGGTTTCCTACTTCTAGCATCGGCCAGAGAACATGTAACTTCTGCGCCCTAGTCAGCCAATCATCCTTTTCTTGGCGCTCTAGTGATGGTCTCCTCTTACCATATGTGATTCCCACAGCCAAGCTTTTGGCCATCTGTCTAAGGACAATTAAGGTGCCTGCGGAACGCAGCGTTTTGAAAACAATCATTTGGGTTGGCTTGTAAAGGGATTTTTACGGTTTATGCATAATGGTGTCGTTGTCCTAGAATGTTTAAGAAAGTCTCCTTTATCAAGGTGAACGTTGATTCATTATTGCATGCATAAAACGTAGCAAATGTTTGGGATGCAATCTTAAACATGGTTGGTGCTAGGATGGGACTTACACACCACATTCAGTGGGAGCATAGAGCAGGAAATAGTCAATTCTACCTGAAGTGGTAAGGAAAGTTAATAGTAGTGACCCGCCTGCTAGGTTTTGGAAGAAACCTGGAAAACTAGAGAGAGGCGTGGGGGTGGGGTGGGGGGAATTGTTTACTTACTACAACAATGTTTCCTGGGAAACTTCCTCAGATCTTGAAGTAAATCATGAAGTATCTGAGTTTCTGTTATTTCCAAGCACTATGATAAGTGCTGGAGATACCAGATGAAAATTGGTCTTTTCCATCAGGGACTAAAATGTATTGAAAAAATAAACATGCAAACAAATTAAAAACTATGTGGGTACAAAGAGCAATAGTAGAATAGGAGGACTTCCAGAAGTCAGGGTAGGCATCATTAAGGGGGTAGTTTTCAGCCAAAATTTAAATAGTCTTATTTGAAGGACAAGTGGGGAAGTAGCAAAGAATTATTTCTGGCAGAATGGCATGTGTATATATCATTGACAGAACCTGATATATTCTGACAAATGCAAATAGCTTGAACATTACAGATTAAGACAGGAAAAGATGATGGCTAAGAAGAGACTGGAGAGATAAGCAGAGGTCAGAATATGAAGACCTATATATGTCAAGCAGAAGCTTTAGATTTCCTCATTCTATAGGCAATAAAAAGCCGTTGAAGACTTTTGAGCCAAGAAGTAATCAATATTGTGTATTCAAAAAAAATACTTCTGGACTTCCCTGGTGGCACAGTGGTTAACAATCCGCCCGTCAATGCAGGGGACGCGGGTTCAATCCCTGGTCCAGGAAGATACCACATGCCGCGGAGCAACTAAGCATGTGTGCCACGACTACTGAGCATGCATGCCACAACTATGAAGCCTGCGCACCTAGAGCCCGTGCTCTGCAACAAGAGAAGCCACCGCAGTGAGAAGCCTGCGCACCACAAGGAAGAGTAGTCCCCGCTCGCCGCAACTAGAGAAAGCCCGCGCACCCCAACGAAGAGCGATGCAGCCAAAAATAAATAGAATTAAATCTTTAAAAAAAAAAAAAAAAAGAGTTTGACCACACCGTTGTTACCAAGGATGGGGGAAACAGACATTCTCCTGCATTGCCAGTGGAAGTATATATTCACAAAATATGTACCAATACATACATTAGATTTTGGTTTGGCAATATCTATCAAAATTACATAACAGTATCCTACAATTATACTCCTTGTGGCAGATGCTCTGATACACACCCCTTCAGGACTAAAGGATGTACTATTCCCCCAAGCTGCTGGGAGTGCTGCCGCAGCCTTCAGCTCTCAGCCCTCTTCAGGAATTGCCTTGTCTAAAGAGCCACCTCATCTCACCTCACCTCACCATTTTCCTGGAACACCCTACATCCAATGACTGATTAATGCAGGGATATAAAGGCCCAGACCTCTCACCCCACTTCAGGACAACCCTGATCCTATCTTCAGAACTCCCTGTTGGGCTGACTCAGGCCGTCACTGAGAATGCATTGCAGACCAACTTCTCAATCTCCCCCATCCTGCTTTCTTCCTTTTCCTTCCACGAGATTGATCCCATCAACATTCTGTAATAAACTGATTACATGTTAATCTCCATATCAAGGTCTGCTTCCCCAGGAGCCCAGTTTGTGGAATTCCCCATGTGTGCAATATGATACAACTTAAGGTTATTCATTGAGCATTGTTTCTACTAGGAAAGGACTGGGAAACAACAAAAGTGTTCATTAGAAAAGGACTGGATAAATAAATTATGGCACATGCACCAATGGATTATTATGCAGCCCTAAAAATAATTCACAAGCTATGAAATATGCCTCTCAAATCTCCTCCTTGCAAGAAAGCCCCAGTTGCTAAGCTCTGGATCTACCACTGCATTTGCAATGAGGCCACAGTCCCCAACGGTTGCTCCTAGCCTATGACTGACCGTAGCAGGATACTATGCTGGGAGTGCTGCATAGGCAGGTCCATTCCTGAAAGATGCGGAGTTCCTCTGACAGGTGAGTTGAGCTTAAGGACTCCCCAGGCATAAGCCTGTCTGACACTTCCTTTGAACTCTGTTGCAGTCTGAGTCACTGCCTACCCAACCCTCCTTCCTTCCCTCTCTCCTTCACAGGGGCAGATTAGCCTCACGATCTGACAGCTCCTTCAGCTCCCCACCCCCCCACCCCCCACCCCCCACCCCACCCCCGTTCTCTTCCTCACAGGCATTTCCTCCAATAAGTGTCTTACAGGTCTAATCCCATCTTGGCATCTACTTTTCAGAAGACCTGATCAATGAGGAAATTGTTTAGGTATTGAAATGGAAAGACCTCCAAGATATCAATATATTTTTAAGTGAAAAAAAAAGCAAGAATCAGGAGAGTGTCCATAATATGCTAACATTTTTATACAAAAGAAAAAATACATACTTTCTTGTGTATGCATGACTTATCTGTAAAAGGACCACAAGAAACTGTTTGCTCAGGGAAGGAAAACTGTGCTTGAGAATCAGAGGTAGGAGGGAGAATTTGTACTGTATACCTTTCTGAATTCTGATCCATGAAATACTGCCTTTTCAAAAGGTAAGTAAATAAAACTTAAATGAAAAAAAGTAGAAACTTGGCTAAAAAGGAAGGAGAAAGATAGATAGGATTGTAGCTACCATGGTCAAGGGAGGTTCAGAGTTTTGTTATTAGTTTGTGTTTAATAAGGGGAAGGAACTTTTCAAATATATATTTTTATTGGAATATATTTGCTTTACAGTGTTGTGTTAGTTTCTGCTGTACAGCAAAGTGAATCAGCTATATGTATACATATATCCCCTCTTTTATGGATTTCCTTCCCATATAGGTCACAACAGAGCATTGAGGAGAGTTCCCTGTGCTATACAGTCAGTTCTCATTAGTTATCTATTTTATACATAGTAGTGTATATATATCAATCCCAATCTCCCAATCCATACCACCCCCCTTCCCCCCTTGGTATCCATACATTTGTTCTCTACATCTGTGTCTCTATTTCCACTTTGCAAATAAGTTCATCTATACCATTTTTCTAGATTCCACATATAAGCGTTAATATACGATATTTGTTTTTCTCTTTCTGACTTACTTCACTCTGTGTAACAGTCTCTAGGTCCATCCACATCTCTGCAAATGGCACAATTTCATTCCTTTTTATGGCTGAATAATATTCCATTGTATATATTTACCACATCTTCTTTATCCATTCCTCTGTTGATGGACATTAAGGTTGCTTCCATGTCCTGGCTATTGTGAATAGCTGCAATGAACATTGTGGTGCATGTATCTTTTTGAATTATGGTTTTCTCCAGGTATATGCCCAGGAGTGGGATTGCTGGATCATATGGTAGTTCTCTTTTTAGTTTTTTAAGGAATCTCCATACTGTTCTCCATAGTGGCTGTATCAATTTACATTCCCACCAACAGTGCAAGAGGGTTCCCTTTTCTCCACACCCTCTCCAGCATTTATTGTTTGTAGATTTTTTGATGATGGCCATTCTGACCAGTGTGAGGTGATACTCATTATAGGAACTTTTCATATATTGAAGGAAAAGAGCTGGTGGAAAAAGAAAAGGTGAAACGAATACTCTTCAGTACGGGGTTCAATAAATTACATGAGATATTGAACACTTTGTTAAAATAGGCTTTGCGTTAGATGATTTTGCCCAACTCTAGGCAAATGTAAGTGTTCTCAGCATATTTAAGGTAGGCCAGGCTAAGCTATGATGTTCAGTAGGATAGGGGTATTAAACACATTTTCAACTTAACAATATTTTCCATTTAACGATGGGCTTAATGGGACATAACCCCATCGTAAATCAAGGAAGATCCGTAATAACTTTTCATTTCTATATGACATGGGAAGCATGATCAAATGCAGAGAAAAAAAGCGGTGGCAGTAAGGGCAGGGGGCTTGAAGAAGGAATGATGATTTTGGCAAGTAAGTGGAGTGAGAATGAGAGCTAACATTTACTGAATCCTAGGCATTTTGTATAAGCTAGCTAAATATATAATCCTTACAACCACCATGGGAGGAAGGTATGCATTATCTCCATTTTACAGATAAAAATACTGAGGCTCCAGGAGGATAGTTTGTGTAGTCAGTCAATGATAGGATTTAATCCCCAGTCTCTAAGACAATAGAGAACAAAGACTGCACTGCCAAATATCAGTGTCATTTATCAAGATCAAAGTATCCCAATGAGACATTTATCCTTTTGTCGCACTCTATTTTATATGTTAAAATTACTGCCTCTGCTTTTTTTTCTTCATATTTGGTTGATATCAGTCACTAGTTCCCCTTTCTCAGTGCATGGAAGAGTCATAGAGCTTATGAAATACAGAAAATTTATAGTTGCCACTGCCACTGAGATGTTCATTGTCTCAGTATGTATAAGAGGCCTTCCTTGCCTTTGCTCTTTCCACTCAACCAGCAACAGTTCTCTGGCCAATCAGATTTTACATGTAAATACCTGTTATGCTTCTGGGAGGCATATTCATTTTACTTAAACATTGGTTTAAAGTCTGAGAACAAAGCTCCTTTTAATAAGGATGGTCTAAGCTTAAAGGCTGTTGGAGAAACAGATTCTGGTCTCTTCAGTACAGAGTCAATGTCAGGGAAGCTGAAGAAGAGGAATGGGAGGCAATGGAATTAAGAATCAGACCTCTCTCCCTACTGGATGAGGATGCAGGCCAGACTAAGGGAGGGATACCCACCTGCTGCTGATAGGGTGTAGGAAGAGGTTGATGCCTGTGTCAGTTTCCTAGCGCTGTTGTAACAAATTACCATAAACTGAGTGTCTTAAAACAAAAGAAATTTATTCTCTCACAGTTCTGGAGGCCAGAAGTCTGAAATCAAGATGTACAGAGGGTTGGTTCCTTCTACGGGCCCAAAGGGAAAATGTGTTCCATGCCTCTCCATTAGATTCTGGTGGTTGCTGGTAAGCCTCGACATTCCTTGGCTTGTGGCAGCATAACTCCAACATCTGGCTCTATCTTCACATGGCCTTCTTTCACCTGTGTCTGTGTCCAAATCCCCCTCTTCCTAAAAGGACATCAGTCATATTGGATTTAGGCCCCAACCTAATCCAGTATGTCCTTGTTGTAACTTGTATGCATCTACAAAGACCTTATTTCCAAATAAGATCACACTCAGATTCCAGGTGGACATGAATTTGGGGGGGACGCTGTTCAACCCAGGATAGTGCCTGAGCTTTGACTCTGTCTCTGAATGAGGGGCCATCCTGAAAAAGGGAAGAAAATGGTCCTTGACTTAACTCACACCACATTCAGTGGGAGTGAGAGGGGATCTTTGGGATCCGCAGACTGGGCTTTATTTTGTGGTTTTTTTGGTTTTATAAATTTTATGCTACATGTATTTTCTTTTAATGAATTTGATTTTTAAAATTTATTTATTTATTTATTTTGGCTGCGTTGGGTCTTCATTGCTGCACGTGGGCTACTCTTCGTTGCGGTGCGTGGACTTCTCACTGCGGTGGCTTCTCTTGTTGCAGAGCACGGGCTCTAGGTGCGCGGGCTTCAGTAGCTGTGGCTCGTGGGCTCTAGAGCTCAGGCTCAGTACTTGTGGCACACGGGCTTAGTTGCTCTGCAACATGTGGGATCTTCACGGACCAGGGCTCGAACCCGTGTCCCCTGCACTAGCAGGCGGATTCTTAACCACTGTGCCACCAGGGAAGTCCCTATCCTTTCATTCTTTAAATTTCTTAGCCCCACTATAGCATGAATTGTTCCCTGACACCAGAATGCAGCCTGCCCTAGGTGTTAAACAAAAAAACAAATAAATGATAACCACCCAGAAATTAATAGGGCCTAATCACATGCCAGTAAGGAATTTGAAAAGTTTGATCTAAACATTTAAAAAATGAGTTTATTTGACATAGGTAGAGAATGAAAGAATAAAGTGATGGTTTCAACAGTTTGTTCAAGTCAAAAGGAAAGGTTGGATTTCCCTGTTGGTGCAGTGGTTAAGAATCTGCCTGCCAATGCAGGGGACGTGGGTTCAAGCTCTGGTCCGGGAAGATCCCACGTGCTGCGGAACAACTAAACCCGTGCACCACAACGACTGAGCCTGTGTTCTAGAGACCACGAGCCACAACTACAGAGCCCACGTGCTGCAACTACTGAAGCCCTCGCACCTAGAGCCTGTGCTCCGCAACAAGAGAAGCCACTGCAATGAGAAGCCCCCGCACCACAACATAGAGTAGCCCCCACTCGACGCAACCAGAGAAAACCCGCGCGCAACAACGAAGACCCAATGCAGCCAAAAATAAATAAATAAATAAATTTAATTTTTAAAAAAAGGAAAGATCGGTGTGCCCAGCTTCCAATGGGTTAGTCGTGAGGAGAACTGAGCTGCAAATCTTGCATATCAGGTTCACTGCATATGTGATGGAATTAGTAAGCAAAGTCATGAATTTTTTAATGCTTATGCCCTTAGTCATGACCAGTTTATAAGCTATGTGGAAGTCAAATTTGAATATGGATAAAATTTCTCTTAACAGTCGTATCTAAGTCAAGGAAATTTATTGAAGTGATTTACTAAGTTGTTTCCTCATGGTTTAAGGCTCAACTCGGGATCATCTCTTTCAGGAAGTCTTCTCTTCCCTCCCCCAGTCTAGGTTGGGTGCCCCTCATCCGTACTGGTAACAGCCTGTGAGACCTCTCTGCACTTTGCTTATCTTATGCATACCATGTTTATCTGTCTTTCTTCCCAGATAGTCTATGACCTCCTCAATGAGCAAGGATTAGATTGGTTGCTTTCCACATTCTTATATTTGATTATTTTTTTTGTCTGGGTATACAATTCCAAGTTAAAAATGAATTTTTCTCAGAACCATGAAGGCATTACCCCCACTACTTTCTAACATTCAGTGGTTCAGATGTGTTATAAGACTGTTTTACCCCTTTTTAAGTGTCCTATTTTTTCCATAGAAATGTTTAGCATCTGTTCTGTAATCTTGAAGATATAATCTTTCACAGGGATGTGTCTGGTTTTGGGTATTTTTCATTCATTTTGCTCTGTCATTTCCTCTGGTATTTTCCTTCCTCTTCTCCAATGCTGTCACGTCACTACCCCTTTTTGCACCCTTTTCCTGTAAACTGAATCACTGTGCTGTACACCTGAAACTAAGACAATATTTAAATCAACTATACTTCAATTTAAAAAAAATCAGGCGAGCTAGTGTCTTTGGCAGGTGATTAATATATGTTAGCAATGATACTAATCAGTCTTAACACTTCTGAAATGTTAATTCTTTATTAGCTGAACGTAAAATAAATCAATAAGAGTATTGAAACATAATAAGGATGAAATCCAAAATTTGTTGAACAGGAACAATATCAATGGTATGTCATATATGAAGATTATTGTGTGTGATCATTTGGTTTTATGATTATGATATGTTTTAGAAAATGCACTAGTTATATCCTTGCTGATATTTTTGCTAATCTTTCATAAAGTGAAAGTTTTGTTTTGATGATACATATCAGACGGTATTCAGTGTTACAGAATCAGTATTCTACAGAGAATGAAGAAATAAAGCACTAACCTAACTGGAAAAAAAAGAAAAGAATCAGGCAAGTGTGCAGTTATATGTACAAAGATGAACGTGACTATGGTTTTTATGATAACAGTTAGAAACAGTTTAAATAATGGTTAAATAAATAATAGCATATCCCTTCAGTGGATTACACTGCAGCCATTTAAAAGAATGGTATAGGGCTTCCCTGGTGGTGCAGTGGTTGAGAATCTGCCTGCTAATGCAGGGGACACGGGTTCGAGCCCTGGTCTGGGAAGTATACCACATGCCACAGAGCAACTGGGCCCGTGAGCCACAACTACTGAGCCTGCGTGTCTGGAGCCTGTGCTCCGCAACGAGAGGCCGCGACAGTGAGAGGCCTGCTCACCGCGATGAAGAGTGGCCCCCGCTCACCGCAACTAGAGAAAGCCCTCGCACAGAAACGAAGACCCAACGCAGCCAAAAATAAATAAATTAATCAAATTAAAAAACAAAAGAATGGTATAGATCTAATTTGTATTAATAAAAAGGAATATCCATTTATAGTGTGGAGTAAACAACAAACAAACAAAAAACCTCACAATAGTTTATAAACTATGGATAATTTGCCATAATATTTTTCATATAGGGTATCTCCCAAACATTTCTGATCATGCATTTTTGTTTTAAACTGTTAGGAAATTCATAGGAATTCTATGCTAATATTTTCATATTTAAATCATAATAAAACATAAGATATCAAATGGCTTAAGTTGGGAGGTTTTAAATATCTATATACACCTTCATTTATTTTACTGAGAGTGAACCTCATGGGAAGAGCGAGTTAATAATATTTATAAGCTGATGAAGGGTTGGTCCCTATTGGTAGGTACAAAAGAATATTTTCTTCCAGTTGTCTACATGCCTTCTATAGAGATTAGAAGAATTCTGCCTGAAGTTTTAGCATCCCCGTCTGTACCTGATACATAAAATATTCCTCTGATTGTGTAAATTAAGTCTTCCAAGAATTAGAGATAATCCATTTCTAAAAAGCTTATTAAGAATTTTTTTCAGCCTCTGCTGGGTTTTAGTAATTAAGGAAGAAGAAAAAATTCAGTCTATATTCCATCTGTATTTAGTCTGCAAGTATAAAGAACCATAGACCCCTTAAAAGTCACATTTTCATTTTCTTAACAACTACTTTCTAATTGCACCCTTGAAATATATCCCATTAAATTGTTTGATGCTCCTTGGAAAAGGACCTATGTTATGTGATACATTCCTTTTGGACCTTAATACCAAGGAAATTGTCTCTGGAATAATTTCCTTATGTAATTTACTGAGTTTTCCTTTTTGATTTGGTGATTAGGAAGCTCAGTGTTAATATTTCAAACTCGCCTATAGTAACTGTGTTAGGCTATGTGGTAGGTGTTTTCCTATTCTACTTTCACTGATTCTAATTTGTTTTAATTTAAACTTTTCTGTATGTGTCTCATAAACTATTTCATTCTTTATGGAAACTTTTATAATTTATATCTTACCTATTCATGAACAACTGGTCATTATTTTAATACCTATCATTTCTTATGGATTTATAAAAATGGTGTCTCCTACACACTTGAGTGATACAGGGAAAAGTTACTTTATTCTCTCCAGGCAAGACATGAAAAAGGAAAGTAAATAAACTAGCATTACTGCATACCTACCATGTGATAGGCACTGTCATAGGCAGTTTTTAGCATACATTATCTTTTTATCCCTTTAACAATCTTGTGAAATAAGATCCTACATTTAGATATGTTAAGTGATTTGCTGTCACACTGTTATTTAGGAGTGGACCTCAAATTCTGATTCTTTAAATCATGCTTTCTCCATTGTATTATAACCACCTCCAAATTTTATTACTGCTAGAGTCATCAGCAACTGCACCTTTAAAGCATTTTTCTAGGGCAGTACCTCTCAAACATTAATGTACAGATGAACCACCTGAAGATCTGTTTAAAATGCAGATTCTGATTCAGTAGGGCTGGGGAAGGGCCTGAGCGTCTGCACTTCTAACTGCACGCAGTTGGTGCTGATGCTGATTCTTTTGATCCTGGGCCACACTGAGTAGCAAATTTTCAGAGCGTGTTAACACCACGGTTATCTAAGTAGTTACTATGTCAAAGGTATGAAATTGAACAGATGCAGCATTTCTAAAATTGCCAACAGGGCTCCCCTGGTGGCGCAGTGGTTGAGAGTCCGCCTGCCGATTCAGGGGACACGGATTCGTGCCCCGGTCTGGGAAGATCCCACATGCCGCGGAGCGGCTGGGCCCGTGAGCCATGGCCGCTGAGCCTGCACGTCCGGAGCCTGTGCTCTGCAAAAGAAGAGGCCACAACAGTGAGAGGCCCGCATACTGCAAAATAAATAAATAAATAAAATAAAATAAAATTGCCAACAAAATAATCAACGAATGCAGCTGAAACCTCACACCTAGTCTCACAATGGGACTCAAACCCAATCACACCTCACATGGGATTCGAATGTAGCCGAAAGTCAGATTGGGACTTGAGCCCACGGGCCGGGACTGAAACCCACGTCTTTTAATTAAAATCACTCACGTGGTGTCCGGACCTACTGAAGCTCAGATTCTTTTATATATATATAGGCTGCGTTGGGTCTTCGTTGCTGTCTGCAGGCTTTCTCTAGTTGTGGCGAGCAGGGGCTACTCTTTTTTGGGGTGCACGTGGTTCTCTTTGCAGTGGCTTCTCTTGTTGCGGAGCATGGGCTGTAGGCACACGGGCTTCAGTAGTTGTGGCACATGGGCTCAGTAGTTGTGGCTCACGGGCTCTAGAGCGCAGGCTCAGTAGTTGGGGCGCACGGGCTTAGTTGCTCCGCAGCACATGGGATCTTCCCAGACCAGGGATCGAACCCATGTCCCCTGCACTGGCAGGCGAATTCTTAACCACTGCACCACCAGGGAAGTCCTGAAGCTCAGGTTCCTTATGTCTTGGCACAGAAGGAATTCAGTGAGAGGCAAAGTGACAGGCAAGTAGATTTATTAATATAGGACTCTCGTGAGGGATACAAGCAGGCAGCCAAGGGGACTCTGCCCTGAGGACTAAGTGGGAAAGCAGGTTTATTCAGGGAGATACACACTCCATAGACAGAGTGTGGGCCATTTTTATGGCCTGGGTAATTTCATAGGCTAATAAGTGGGAGGATTATTCCAACTATTTTGGAGAAGGCACAGAGATTTCCAGGTATTGGGCCACCGCCCACTTTTTGGTCTTTTATGGTCGGCCTTGTAACTGTCATGGCACCTGTAGCATGCTAATGTATTACAATGAGCATATAATGAGGCTCAAGGTCTACTGAAAGTCGAATCTTCTGCCATCTTGGGCCGAATCAGTTCTAACCAGTTTATGTCTTATCCTCAATGGCTGTGTCATTCTTTTAAAGGTAGTGCCCTGCCCCCTTCCTTCCTGTTTCACAACTGTGTGCAGTGACTATATACAACTTAGAGAATCCTGAGGCTTTGCTTCCTGTGTAAAACAGCCTTATGTGGGGTGGTATTACTCCCAAAGCAGACAATTCTTCAGATAACTAGAGGAAAAATCTAGTCAACTGAAAAAACCTCATTTCCTAATCATGTTGGTTAAGTATATTCTTTTCCAAGCTTGCCAGATTTCTGGATGAATCCAGCATTCATACAGATGACTCATGATACCCTAAGCTCCAATCTTTATTATCTTCCCTCCATTTCAGCCACCCTAGCAGTATAGGAGATTAGAGACACAGAATAACCCTCTCTCTCTCTCTCACACACACACACACACACACACAAACACACACACACACAAACCTTCATAGAACATGAGAAACATCTGTTCAAATACATTATTGAGCTAGCAAAAAGTTAAGGAACACTCAGAGGCCAAAGCCAAGTGAAAGCAGGAATTTGGAGAGGAAAAGAAGCACAAAAGGAAGATTTTATAGGGGGTGGAGGGTATCTTCTAAATTCTGGTGACCTTGAACTAGAGTTCTAATGGTCATGAAGGATATGGGAACAGGAAACAAGGCCAAGACCCCAGCCAAGGTAGCGAGTCTAATAGGAGATCCTCACAAACAAACTAGGACACCTTACCTGTCTTGACCTTGGCTTTAGATAGAAGGGAAGGAAAAGCTACCCAAATAATTTGCAAATACAAGCAAAGATTCGTGGCCCAATTCAAACTACCTTTTTTTTTTTTTTGCGGTACGTTGGCCTCTCGCTGTTGTGGCCTCTCCCGTTGCCGAGCACAAGCTCCGGATGCGCAGGCTCAGCGGCCATGGCTCACGGGCCCAGCCGCTCCGTGGCATGTGGGATCTTCCCGGACTGGGGCACGAACCCACGTCCCCTGCATCGGCAGGTGGACTCTCAACCACTGCGCCACCAGGGAAGCCCTCAAACTACCTCTTGTTAGGAGATAATTCTTCATGACTCTGTCAAGTTTCTGCACATCTTGTGAGCAGAGGTACTGTCTTTTCAACAGTTTATATAATGAGCAGTCTTGGAGGATAATGATGGCACCTCCTTCTGGAGACAGATTTGCTTACAACCTTGGAAAATAGCCATAACGTCTACCTCTGGGAAAAAAGGCAGTCATGCTTACTGCCCATTATAAAATATGCATGTTCTGTAAGTTCTGTGTTCCTTTCCGGTAGTGAGACCTACTGCATGTATAGATGTCACCTAGCCCACTTTGTGTGCCCTGTGGGAATTGGGACTTGGGGAGCCAACACAAATGCTGACACTCTGTTATTGGTTTGAGTAATAACCTGCCCTTAGTCTCTGTCACAAGAGTAGCATGTCTTCTGCTAAAATCCATGCAACTATGGCAGGCTAACTGTGGCAGGTAAAATCTCAGACCTTTCACAGTTCTTAATGTCTAGGTGGCCCCAAACACTTTATGCTGAAATTTTATTTTAAATTGGTCCTAGATTGGTAGTACCCATAGACAGCTAGTATAAGCAAAAGAAAATCCTCTCTAGAGAACACCCTTCAACTCAGGCCTCAAACATTTCCCACAGATAATGTAAAGGAGCCATGAGCTTTTAGTCAATTTATAAAACACACAAGAAAAAAAGGCATGATGAGTTAGAAGCAATTTCAGAAAAGCTTCAGATATTAGAATTGCTACAGAATATAAAATAAGTGTGTTTAACATCTTTAAAGAAATAAGAGATAAGGTTGAAAATTTGAGTAAGAAACAAGAGGTTGTTAAAAAATGACTAGTCAATTTGCAAAGGAACCAAATAAGACCTCTAGAAATGAAATATATAATTGTTGAAGTGAAAATTTTAATGAACAGGTTAAACATCATTAGAAATGTAGCTGAAAAGAGAATTAGTACACTGGAAAATAGATCTAAAGAAATTACCCAGAATGTAATAGAGAGCAAATATGAAAGCAAGATTACAAGCCATGAAAGATAGAGTAAAAAGGTTGATATATGTTGAATCAGAGTCCAGAAGAAAAGAATGAAGAGGCAATATTAAAGTGATAATGGCTGAAATTTTTCCAGAATTGGTGAAAGAAACTGTTAGTTTCCTACCACAATGTAACAAATTACCATAATTTAATGGCTTAAGACAACACAAATTTATTATCTTACAATTCTGTAGGTGAAAAGTCCAATTCAAGTCTCACTGGGCTAAAATCAAGATGTTGGCAGGTCTGTGTTCCTTTTTGGAGTCTCTAGTAGAACATCTATTTGCTTGACCTTTGCAGTTTCTAGAAGCTGCCTATATTCCTTGGTTCCTGGCCCTCTTCCTCCATCTTCAAAACCAGCAACAGCAGGTCAAGTTTTTCTCATATCACATCATTTCTGACCCTTCCTTTTCTGCCTCCCTTTTCCATAATGAAGGACCTTTGTGATTATATTAGGCTCACCTGGATAATCCAAGATCATCTCTCTATTTTAAAGTCATCTAATTAGCAATCTTATTTTCATCTGCAACCTTAATCCATCTTTGTCAGGTAACCTAACATATTCATAGGTTCTGAAGATTAGGACATGGACATCTTTGAGGGTTTATTAATCTGCCTACCATAGACATTAATCTACATGTCCAAGAATCCCAATAAATTTTAAGTAGAATAAAAAGAACCTATGCCTAGTCAAAATCCATAGTCATGTCATAAGGAAACTTCAGAATGCCAAAGACAAAGAGAATATATGAAAACAGCCAGGGAGAAGAGAGATTTCCTACAAGTGGACAATAATTATACTAATAGTTGACCTAACGCAACAACTCAAGTCAAAGGCAAAAGAATATCTTTATTCTTTTAAGAACAAATAATAGTCAACTTACACTTATTTACCCAAAAATTATATTTTAAGAACAAGTGATGGGGAGGGGATAAACTGGGAGATTGGGATTGACATATATACACTAATATGTATAAAATAGAAAAGTAATAAGAACCTGCTGTATAAAAAATAAATAAAATTCAAAAAACAACGCTTTGGGTGACTTTGATTGTTTGCTGATTTTCAGAAGTGTTTTGTGTGTGTTTTATGGGGGAAAGAGAAGGAACTCTTAAATAAATCTAAAAAAAAAAACCACGTGATTAACAATTTTCTAACCAAGTGTAAACTCAGAGAATTTTCCACTCAAAGACACTCAAGATCTTCTAAAGGGCACACTAGGCTGAAATTAAGCACACATGGATCTGAGATGCAAAAAAGAATGATGAAAAAAGAAACTGCAGAATATGCATTAGCCAGACTTTTACTACAATGTGCTGCATAATAAACCACACCATAAATTTACCAACAATAAGCATTTATTCTCATGCTTACTGGTCTGCAGGGCCACTATGGTTTAGCTGATCTAGGTTGCCTCAGCTCTGCATCAAGCTTCAGGCTGCAGGTTGGGCTCAGGCTTGCTCTTCTTGTCTCACTCTGGGTGCAAGGGCTGAAGGGGAAGTAACTATTGTTGACCAGTGTGTGCATCTCCCACTAGATTGCAAGTACTTTGGGGAATGGCGAGGAGCATACTTTATTCACTATGGAATTCCTGGTAGCTTGTACTTTGCCTAATACCAAGTGGGAATTCAAGAAGTTTTTGCTAAAGAGATGCATAAATCAACCATAATTGCCATTATGAATTGTAAGTATGTTACAGTTATGGATTGCATTCATAATTGCCAAAGAGCCCAGCAAGTGTTAGTACTTAGTACATGTCCAATAATATATTTCAGCACTTTAAAGGAAAGAGAGAGGCACTTCCCTGGTGTTCAGTGGCTAAGACTCTGCGTTCCCAATGCAGGGGGCCTGGGTTCGATCCCTAGTCAGGGAACTAGATCCCAAGCACTGCAGCAAAAAAGATCCCGTGTGCCGCAACTGAGACCCAGCGCAGCCATATAAGTAAGTATTTAAAAAAAAAAAAAAAGGAAGGAGAGAGGGAGAGAAGAAAGGAGGAAAAAAGAAAGGAGAGAATTTGATAGATTTTTAAAGTAAATGTATCTAAAATGACCTGTGCTTACCTACTAAACCTTTCAATCACTTGGCCTGTTGATAACAAAATAATTTTCTATTGTTAACATGGCCTTTTGAAGATAGGTCTCCAAAATACAGAGACAATTTTTATGTTGAAGTATAGTTGATTTACAATGTTGTGTTAATTTCTGCATTACAGCAAAGTAATTCAGTTATACATATATATACATATTCTTTTCCATTATGGCTTATTACATGATATTGAATATAGTTCCCTGTGCTATACAGTAGGTCTGTATCTGCTTTATATATAGCAGTTTGTGTCTATTAATTCCAAACTCCTAATTTATCCCTCTTCCATTCCCTTTCCCCTTTGGTAACCGTAAGTTTATTTTCTATATCTTTGAGTCTGTTTCTGTTTTGTAAATAAGTTCATTTGTGTAATATTTTAGATCCCACATGTAAGTGATATCATATGGCATTTGTCTTTATCTTTCTGATTTACTTCACTTAGTATGACAATCTCTAGGTCCATTCATGTTGCTGCAAGTGGCATTATTTCATACTTTTATATGGCTAAGTAGTATTCCATTGTGTATATATATATATATATATATATATATATATATATATATATATATCTCACATCTTATTTATTTTTTAAACCAGCTTCATTCACTTTATTTTTCTCATATAAAACTATGTGGTGGCTACAGCTGGAGCCTGGGTCCTCTGCAGGGAAGCTCTGGTGTGGGTCTCTACAAGGTGGTCAGTGAATTGCTGATATGGAGACTTGGTAAACACCGTCTCTTTCCAGAGATCAGGAGTAAGATAACTGTAGGTCTTGGAATGGCATCAAAAGTGGTCTTGGGGGCTTCCCTGGTGGTGCAGCAGTTGGGAATCCACCTGCCAATGCAGGGGACACGGGTTTGAGCCCTGGTCTGGGAAGATCCCACATGCCGTGGAGCAACTAGGCCCATGCGCCACAACTACTGAGCCTGCACTCTAGAGCCCGTGAGGCACAACTACTGAGCCCACATGCTACAACTGCTGGAGCCCTCGCACCTGGGGCCTGTGCTCCGCAGCAGGAGAAGCCACCACAATGAGAGGCCCGTGCACCACAATGAAGGGTGGCCCCCACTCGCCGCAACTAGAGAAGGCCCGCACGCAGCAGCAAAGACCCAATGCAGCCAAAAATATATAAATTAAATAAATAAATTTTTTAAAAATTAAAAAAAAAAAGTGGCTTTAGTGAAGTTACCTAGTGTGGTGGTGCATCTCCTGGGAGAGGTGTAGCAGTCATTAATTCTGGCCATCTTCAGTAGCTCCTTGGGCACAGGGGCTGAGATGATGCCAGTGCCCCTGGGAGCAGGGATGAGGCACACCAGCACAGAGCCACAGTGGCCAGTCACCCTGCAAGGGACGGTATGGGGCTTGGCTGATCTTGTTCCCTCAGTAGCATCACCACACATGGACGATGGAGAGCTTGACCAGAATGATGGCCTCATGGGTGGCAGTGGCTACCTCCTTACAGCGCTTGACACCCAAACCAGCATGTCCATTGTAATTCCCAATGGCGACAAATGCCTTGAACCTGGTCCACTAGCCAGCACGGGTGTGATTTTACACAGGCATAATTTTCAAAACCTCGTCCTTGAGGGATGCCCCCAAGAAAAAATCAATGATCTCAGATTCCTTGATGGACAGAGAGAAGAGATAGATCTTCAGGGACTTGATCTTCATGTCCTTGACCAGGCAGCCCAGCTTGGTGTTGGGGAGCCACTCCTTGTGGCTCCTTGTCCTCAGCCTTGCCTCTGTGAGCTCTGACGTCTCTGCCCCCACCGAGACCCGGGCCAAAACCCCGGACCCAGACGCTGCTACCAAAGCCTCTGCAGAAGACACTGGGGCCTCCCATTCCAGGGCCCCGGGGCCTCTGGGTCCTCCCGCAGCACTGCCGTCATCCACCATTTGGTGTTTTTACAGCGAAGAAGCTATACCACATCTTCTTTATCCATTCATCTGAATATGGACATTTAGATTGCTTCCATGTCTTGGCTATTGCAAATAGTGCTACTATGAACATTGGGGTGCATGTGTCTTTTCGAGTTAGAGTTTTCTCCAGATACATGCCCAGGGGTAGGATTGCACGATCACATGGCAACTCTGTTTTCAGATTTTTAAGGAACTTCCATAATATTTTCCATAGTGGCTGCACCAGTTTACATCCCCACCAACAGTGTAGGAGGGTTCCCTTTTCTCCACACCCTGTCCAGCTCCGGACGCGCAGGCTCAGCGGCCATGGCTCACGGGCCCAGCCGCTCCGCGGCATGTGGGATCTTCCCAGACCGGGGCACGAACCCGTGTCCCCTGCATCGGCAGGCAGATTCTCAACCACTGTGCCACCAGGTAAGCCCTATTTGTAGACTTTTTAATGATGGCCATTCTGACCAGTGTGAGGTGGTACCTCATTGTAGTTCTGATTTGCATTTCTCTGTTAGTGATATTGAGCATCTTTTCATGTGCCTTGTGGCCATCTGTATGTCTTCTTTGGACAAATGTCTTTTTAGTTCTTCTGCCCATTTTTTGATTGGGTTGGTTTTTTTTGTTGTTGTTATTGAGTTGTATGATCTGTTTGTATATTTTGGAAATTAAACCCTTGTCAGCTGCATCATTTGCAAATATTTTCTCCCAGTCTGAAGGTTATCTTTTCATTTTTGTTTATGGTTTCCTTTGCTGTGCAAAAGCCTATAAGTTTGATTAGGTCCCATTTTGTTTATTTTTGCTTTCATTTCTGTTGCCTTGGCAGACTAACCTAAGAAAACATTGGTACAATTCATGTCAGAGAATGTTTTGCCTATGTTCTCTTCTAGGAGGTTTATGGTGTCATGTCTCATACTTAAGTCTTTAAGCCATTTTGAGTTTATTTTTGTGTATGGTGTGAGGGTGTGTTTTAACTTCTTTGATTTACATCAGCTGTCCAGCTTTCCCAATACTACTTGCTGAAGAGACTGTCTTTTCTCCATTGTATATTCTTGCAGAGGTATTTTTTTTTAATTCATAAGTTATCTATCTGCTTTTATATTTGAACTTAAAATGTTTTTTAAACTTTTATGAGAAGTTCTGAAATGAATTTTATAAATTTACATTGAAACATGACTATTTATGCCTGAAAGTTCTTTTGAAATTAAAAGATTAGAAAACCTTATTTTAATTTTCTTTAATTAAGGGTTTTTAAAATTTTTTTAGTTTAATATTTTTATAATATCTAGATTAAGGCTACTTTATTTCTAAAGGAATCACTGGGTCTGAAGGTTTTCCCTGTCTACTCCTGTTCCCCCTCCTTTTATCTTTCACAGACATTACCCTCAATAAATCTATTGTGCTCCTAATTCCTTCTTGACATCTATTTCCTACAAGACCCAGTCTTCATAAACACTGACCATATATTCATTTTTAGTAAACAGACTCTCAAGAAGAGAATTTGGGGATTGGATTGTTTACCTAGCATAGCATAAATGAAGTGAAATTAGAACACTAGTAAAACATGCAGGGCTGCTTCATGGGCCTCTGGGCCTCACTCTCAGAAAGGCCTCATACTTAATTTTATCTTTGAACTTGTGTTTTGTAAGTGAAGTTCAACGGGACAATAAAGTAGTCCTTTGGGTAAGGGAGATACACTTGGGGAGAAAGGAGGCAGCACATGCAGACACAGGTTCAGACCTGTGGGCATAGCAGACAAGCCTGGGTGTTCAGCAATTGGTCTGACAGCCCAGCACACTTGCCTATAGCTGGGCCAGGGTCTGGGTCCAGACTGGTATTGGTGATGGTGGTAGCAGCAGCACAGAAAACAGAGGTGGCACCCCCTTCTTCCTATAAAAGCCTTTCATTTTGTACAGCTCTTCAGAGGGAGCTCCTTTCTATTTGCTAGATGGAATGCAGTCCAATTCATGAATCATTGAATAAAGTCAGTTAGACCTTTAAATTTACTTAGTTGAATTTTGGTTTTTTAACAATTCCAAGAGTTTACAAATAAAAACTGAATTTAAACATTGTCACATTTAACAGAAAAGAATACTGTTTTCATACAAAGCTTCAGGTGAACAAATTATTAAGAATGATGACAATTTTAAATTAATTTTTCCTTTTAATTGAAGAATGCATAGACAGCCATCTTGAATTTATACAAATCAGAAAACCACTTTCAATTTCTTATATGACTGTTACAATTACAGGAAATGTCAGAGGAAACATTAAATTTTCATTTACAATGAAATTCAGACTTAAATGAAACTGATGTATATGCAGAGTTGTCTTTTTAGAAAAATTATTCCATCTGAATTATTAGATCTATACAAATTAAAAGATATATTTCAAAATAATTTATCAGAAACTTAGCCCAATATTATCATAGTCTGTATAATGCCTTTTTTTCTATAAAATACTCTTAATAGCTCCAGTAACAGTTGCATCAGCAGAAAAGTCCTTTTCAAATTTTAAAATTATCAAAAATTTTTTGCCATCTGGCATTTACCAAGACCACCTGGTGTAGCTTTCAATTACACTGATTGAAAATGAAGTTGCTAAAAGTATCATGATGGCCTACTATAATGAATTTGCAGACAAGCAAGCCAGAAAAATCTTATGATCAATCAAGATATCACATTAATAAAGTATTATTTATTAAACATTATGACACAAAAATCAGTTTTTAGTAATTTTATGTTGTGACTCACCTCTGTATGTTTTATAAATAATAAAAAATTTTTAAAGGAAAATGTTTTATATTTTAGTACCTTTGATAGCACTTGTTTCCTGCTTTTTGAACAAGGGTTCTCATGTTTTCATTTTGTACTGGGCCAGGCAAATTATGTAGCTGGCCCTGAATCCATGACATGTGTATCAGTCAGGGTTCTACCATACAAACAGAACCCATCATATATATAACATATACATACATGTACAGTTTCTCTCATACACACACACATATATATATATATATATATATGTATATTGCAAGAACTGTTACCTTAAGCAATCTTGGGGGCTGGCTAGGCAAGACTGAAGTCTTGAGGGCAGGCCCTCAAGCTAGGAACTCAGGCAGAAACTGAAGCTACTGCCCATTAGATGCAATGTCTTCCTTGGGTGTTTTCTTAAGGCCATTGAACTGACTGGATGAGAATAATCATCTAATTAATAACAATAATAGAGGATAATCTCCTTAAAGTCAAAGACAACAGAAATTAATCCCATCCCACCTACAAAATTCCTAATAGCAACATCTGGGTTAGTGTTTGATTGAATAACTAGGTGCTATAACCTAGCCAAATTAACACATAAAACTAAGCATTACAGGATGGGACAACAACATAATTCCTTAAAATGTAATCTGTTTGGGAGGAAGTGTCCAAAAAAACAAGGCTTTGAGAATTCAAGTATGGGCTAGTCTAGTATAGTAATAAAGATGACCACAAGGTGAGATTTCTTTTAGTTGTACTGGAGAATAAAAGAATATTCAGGACTTTCCTGGTGGCGCAGTGGTTAAGAATGCAGGGGACATGGGTTCGATCCCTGGTCCAGGAAGATCCCACATGCCGCAGGGCAACTAAGCCCTGTGCCACAACTACTGAGCCCTCATGCTGCAACCACTGAAGCCGATGTGCCTAGAGCCTGTGTTTTGCAACCAGAGAAGCCACCGCAATAAGAAGCCCGAGCACCGCAATGAAGAGTAGGCCCTGCTCGCCGCAACTAAAGAAAGCCCGCGTGCAGCAACAAAGACCCAACGCAGCCAAAAATAAAAAAGAATATTCAGTAAGAACATGAAAATGTCAGGGTGTTGAGCTCTGAGCTGAAGGAATAGGTAGAGAACCAGAGAAATTCTATGATAACCTTAAAAGAATTGATCTCGCAACTGCCTGGCAGACAAGGCCCCAAATTTAATTTTGCAGATAGAATTACAACAGAATACACAACCTCACCAAGTCTTTTCTGTTAAGATTAGGATATTAGTTGGGAAGGAGGGAAATTCTTGAGACTTGAGTTAGGGATATTTGGATGGACTCAGACAAAACTGGGAATCCTGTACCTTCAAATTTCCCTGCACCTGCCTTGCTGGTGAAGATAGAACCTCCTTGCCTACCTGAGTTTAAGGATCTATCAAACCTTGCCTTAAAGCAGTAATCTTGCTCTAGGGCAGCAGTCCCCAACCTTTTTGGCACCAGGGACTGGTTTCATGGAAGACAGTTTTTCCATGGACGGGGTGGGGGTGGGGGTGGTTTCAGGATGATTCAAGTGCATTACATTTATTGAGCACTTTATTTCTACTATCATTACATTGTAATATATAATGAAATAATTATACAACTCACCATAATGCTGACAGGAGGCAGAGCTCAGAAGGTAATGAGAGCGATGGGAGCAGCTGTAAATACAGATGAAGCTTCCATAGCTTTCCCACCACTCACCTCCTGCTGTGCAGCCCAGTTCCTAGCAGGCCAAGGACTGCTACGGGTCTGTGGCCCGTGGGTTGGGGCCCCCTGCTCTAGGGGATGCCTAATCTCCTGAAGACCCACCCCCACCTTCCTTTCTGCCTCCAGAAGCCAGTTAGCTCCCAGGATGCCCTAAGGGGGAAAGCGCACTGTTCCAAGAGATATGCAAATGTGTGTTAATAGGAAACTGGGAAACTTGTGAGAATGGATTCTAAGAGTTTTAGAGCAAGGAAGATGGAACATAACACCAAGTTGGGCAAAATTTATCAATCTAAAGGTTCTGACTTGTGAGTCTGAATTCAACATTCAAACTGGAGCAGCTGAGATTAGTTTGCTTGATGAGCAACTAACAGCTTGCTTGATTAGTTGACTGAAACCTAGACTGAGCAGTGATTATTTGAAAAGAAGACATCCTGGTTTAAGTTCTATTTGTGATTGATTTTTCAAATATTCAAAGTAGTGTTTGAAATGCAGAAGAAACATATGATCATTGTAAAACCATTTATCTAGTAAAAAGGTATATAATATAAAAAATTAGTACCCAGACTGGTGATTTCATTCCCCAGAAGTAACCACTGTTAACTGTTTGGTGTGCATCTTCCAAATCTTTTTCTTTTAATGTGTATGTAAATATGTTTATTCTTTTTTTATATTGTATGTGAATATAAAGACATACTTTTTAAGGACTGAGAGTAGGAATAAATCACATTACTACCAGGAATGCAGGAAAGAATGCAAGGAGTGTTGAAACCCTGCAACTCAGATAGGGACTTGAACCTGGTCTTTTAATTGAGATCACACACCTGGTCTCAGGAATTAATGAAGCTCAGGTTCTTGATGTCTTGTCGCAGAGAGAATTCAGTGAGAGACAAAGTGATAGGTAAGAAGTTGGATTTATTTAGAGAGAAACACACTTCATAGAGTTTGGGCCATCTCAGAAGGAGAGAAGCCCCGAACTATGGCGTGGTTAGTTTTTATGGGCTGGGTAATTTCATAGGCTAATGAGTGGGAGGATTATTCCAGCTATTGGTGGGAAGGGGCAGATATTTCCAGGAATTGGGCCACTACCCACGTTTTGGCCTTTTATGGTTAGCCTCGGAACTGTCATGGCGCTGGCGGGTGTGTCATTGAGCATGCTAATGTATTATAATGAGCATATGATGAGGTTCAGGGTGCACTGGAAGTCGAGTATTCCGCCATCTTGGACCTAGTTCTAACCAGTTTTTGTCACGTCCTATGGCTATGTCATTCTTTTAAAGGTTGTGCCCTGCCCCCTTCCCTCCTGTTTCAGTGTCATCACTACAAGGACTCTACATCCTAAATTTTCTAAGCTGAAACAGATTTCAATATTCTACCCCCTTATTGGACTATCAATCAAATCAAAAACTAGATACCTCAGAAACTAGATACAAAAGCCCTGTACTTGATTTATTTTTGATTTGGATTTGGAACTGTTACAGATCTGACAAAGGATGTATCCTGCAAACAGTTATGAAATATTCCCTGTGCCCTGGCCCTCATATGACAAACAGATCCACCTCATGAAATCCTGCAAATTCAGCCTTCTAATTAGGGCTCAACTAATACATTGTGAAGTGTCTTTTTTTTTTTTTTTGGCCACGGGATTTTATTTCTCCGACCAGGGATCAAACCAATGCCCCCTGCATTGGGAGAGCAGAGTCTTAACCACTGGACCACCAGGGAAAACTTCCCCACTGTGAAGTTTTGAGTAAATTTTTCACCTCTCTAAGCCTCAAGATCCTGCACGTCCGGAGCCTGTGCTCCGCAACGGGAGAGGCCACACCAGTGAGAGGCCCGTGTACCGCAAAAAAAAAAAAAAAAAAGGGCTAATAACACCTACCTCACAGGATTAATGGAAGGAACAAATGAAAGGATATTTATATGAAGATGGATTTAAAACATAAATCATCATAGAAATAAAGGTCATTATTATCTCAATATTACTTTATGTAATAATAACTTACTATGTGCAGGCACCCTTCTAAGGGCCTTACGTGTATTAACTATTTCAATTAATTAAAACAAGGTTTAATAAGATGCATAACAAATAATTATTCATTTTATATACTGTGAAGACTTTAATTATTTCATTTAATCTTCAAAACGACTCTGTAGGAAGTTACTACTAACACAATCTCCATTTTGCTGATGAGGAAGCTGAGGAATACAGAGCTTAAGTAACTCGCATGAGGTCACTTACCTGGAAAGTGGCAGTGCTGGGATTTGAATTCAAATGCTACTGTACCTATCATTTTGTGTGCAAATTATGTGAGCCAGAAATCTTGATAATTTTTTTCTTTATTTTATATTGTGCTTAATTTTGTAATATTTCTCTTAAGTAATCTATTTGGAAGTATTAGGAAAACAAGCCCAAATTTCTTTTCCTTTTTTTGGCCATGCCATGCGGGGATTTTAGTTCCCTGACCAGGGATCAAACCCAAGCCCTGGTAATGAGAGTGCAGAGTCCTAACCACTGGACAGCCAGGGAATTCCCCAAGCCCAAATTTATTTATTGGATGTCATAATACAAAGCTAAATTTCATCCTAAATTTTCATGCACAGCTATAATAAAACATGTTTTCTTCATTTCTGGTGAAAGACCATGTTTTTCCAGTTCCCCAAATGGTGAGGCATATCAAAGACATTGTTAGCAACAGATTCCTGGGCCCCAGTCAAGACTCAATGAATCAGGATGTCCAGGGTAGAGACCTGATAATCTACAAATTTGATAAGTGGCCCAGATTCTAGGGATGTTTGGGAAACTAAAGTATAGAGGAAATGGGCTCCTGAATCCTAATAGCCCTTAGCTTTGCTTAAGATTTTTTGACCATCCCTTTCATAGAAATATGTTGTCTTATCACTCCTCAGAAATTTAAAAAATTATTTCACGATTTTATTATGGTCTGTGATGAAGAGCTGATTTTAAATATAAAATACTTTAGAATTATTATTAAAAATAATGTCAGTCATTTTAATATGTTGTTTAATAATATCGATCACACACATCTTTGTGTCTGAGGGAACCCAGTAAGCATTATCTCTCTTCCCCACCTGCGATCTGAACTAATTGAGAGATAAGACAGGGTAGGTATGTGAAGAACCAAGTTATCCTCTTTATTAATATTAAAAGCGGATATTAGAGAATATGGCTTACATCTGTGGGCATGAGGGCTTCCTAACTCTGAACTCCTATGCAGGCATATTTGCCTGTCTTGTCACAGGTAATGCTGAAAAACCACAGGCTACACTTGAGGAGACCAGCCCCTTTCCCCATATGACATTAGTCAGGACACACCTAGAGGCTGCCAGCTATCAGGAGGATGGAACTGAGTGGGATACACATACCTGGTTTCTTCCCCCAAATTCATTAATCAAATTACTTACCTTAGCTAAGAGGCATAGGGGAAAGTAGCTTGGATTGTTAGGCTAGTGAATCCCTCTTCACAGAAAAGGAAACATTTCCCATTTCACAAGAGAAATATGCTGTTTAATTTACTTTAAATTCATCGTGTTAAAAAAAAAAGCATAGTTTGTTGATTTTTAAAAATCTTTAGCATGTTCTTGGTTTTGTTGTTGTTGTTGTTGTTTTTTGCGGTATGCGGGCCTCTCACTGCTGTGGCCCCTCCCGCCATGGAGCACAGGCCATGGACGCGCAGCTCATGGGCCCGGACCAGGGCACGAACCCGTGTCCCCTGCATCGGCAGGCGGACTCTCAACCACTGCGCCACCAGGGAAGCCCCATGTTCTTGTTTTTAAGACAAAATGCGTGGGCTTCCCCGGTGGTGCAGTGATTAAGAATCTGCCTGCCAACACAGGGGACACAGGTTCGATCCCTGGTGGGGGAAGATCCCACATGCTGCGGAGCAAATAAGCCCGCGCGCCACAACTACTGAGGCTGCATGCCGCAACTACTAAAGCCCGCGTGCGTAGAGCCCATGCTCCACAACAAGAGAAGCCATGACAATGAGAAGCCCGCGCACTGCAATGAAGAGTAGCCCCCGCCCACCCACCGCAACCAGAGAAAGCCCACGTGCAGCAAAAAAGACCCAACACAGCCAAAAATAAATAAAATAAATTTAAAAAAAAAATTTTTTTTTAATTGCTGTACGCGGGCCACTCACTATTGTGGCCTTTCCCGCTGCGGAGCACAGGCTCCAGACGCGCAAGCTCAGCGGCCATGGCTCACGGGCCCAGCCGCTCCGCGGCATGTGGGACCCTCCCGGACTAGGGCACGAACCCGTGTCCCCTGCATCGACAAGCAGACTCGCAGCCACTGCGCCACCAGGGAAGACCCCTAGTTCAACACTTTTAAGTGTTAGAAACATCTTGATGTACCATATGAAATTTTTTTTTTCTTTTTTAGTTGCATTGGGTCTTCGTTGCTGCGCGCAGGCTTTCTCTAGTTGCAGCGAGCCCCCTCTTTGTTACGGTGCAGGGCTTCTCACTGCGGTGGCTTTTCTTATTGTAGAGCACGGGCCCTAGAGCGTGCGGGCTTCAGTAGTTGCTGCGCATGGGCTCTAGGGTGCACTTGGGCTTCAGTAGCTGTGGTTCGCAGGCTCTAGAGCGCAGGCTCAGTAGTTGTGGAGCACAGACTTAGTTGCTCCATGGCATGTGGGTACTTCCCGGACCAGGAATCAAACCCATGTCCCCTGCATTGGCAGGTGGATTCTTAACCACTGCGCCACCAGGGAAGTCCCTACCATATGAAATTTTGATCAGGAAATGCAATGAAGCTCATGGGGAGTTGTATAGCATAGTGATTAATGGGGAGGGTTCTGGAGACAAACTGCTCAGATTTGATTCTGTAGTTCAAGCTGTATGACTTTGGGCAGCTTACTTAACCTTAGTTTTACTATCTATAAAGTGGCGATAATGACAGTATCTACTTAGAATGTAAAGGAGATGAAGCATGCAGAATTAACATCTCTCCAACTTGTATAAATTAGGTGCTCAATATTAGCAGTGTTTATATATTTTAGGCATATTAAGTTTGCCAGAAAAAAAAGGAAAGTTATCCTAGACATAGAATAGGGGATGAATATGCAAAAGTAAATAACAAGCACAGGTCACTTTAGACAATAATATGCTTTTATTTAAAAATGTGTGTAGGGCTTCCCTGGTGGTGCAGTGGTTGAGCATCTGCCTGCCAATGCAGGGGACACGGGTTCGAGCCCTGGTCTGGAAAGATCCCACATGCCGCGGAGCAACTAGCCCCGTGAGCCACAATTGCTGAGTCTGCGCGTCTGGAGCCTGTGCTCCGCAACAGGAGAGGCCGCGATGGAGAGAGACCCGCACACCGCGATGAAGAGTGGCCCCCACTTGCCGCAACTAGAGAAAGCCCTCGCACGGAAACGAAGAGCCAACACAGCCACAAATAAATAAATAAATAAATAAAATTTTAAAAAAATAAAAATAAAAATGTGTGTAAACTGGATTAGAGTCAAACCAAGAGCTTCTTGTTTAAAAGGGAACTCTGGTAAATTCTTCTGTAACAATATATTTTCTAATGTGTATTATGTAGCTATTGATGTTTGGATTTCCTCTCCACCTTCCATAATAATTGGGAAATATCTGTTCTGTAACCCATAGCCATATCAAATAAAAGCATATATTCTAGCCTTATCTTAAAAGTAAATAATAAATGTTATTGCAACGATAATAAATATTTTAAGGAATTGCTGATTTTGATCTTTATGCTTTTTCATTTTGATAACAAACTTCTGATGGAAACCTCATGATATCAATATATGAGTCTCAGTTTTAGTACTTAAGATGTAACAATGCCATAATAGGTACTCGATGGATAGTTGTTGAATGAATAAATGATTGAACTAATTCATGAGTTCATGAATACAAAAAGATGATACCTGACCCTAAAAGTGTCCGGGGAAAAACAAGACTAACAAGAAAAATTCACAGGTATAAGTAACCATATCATTCTTAAACTACCTGATCTTTTAGAACTAACAATTGAGGTTAGGAATTCTCTGTTTTGCCTCTCTGTATCTATATAATATTGCAGCTCTTTTATTATATTGTGGAAAGATTGTGAACCAGCAGAAGGCTCGAGGTTGCGTCATCTGATAGGCCCACTACAGAACTGTACCCCATGTGTTACTTAGCAACATTTCCCTGCCCCTCCTCTCTCATCTCCTGTTGGGAAACCTGCTCGGAGGCTGTGGAGCTTGGCAGGGATGAAGGAAAATCCAATGACTGATATAGATGACTTTTGGTTTTGGGATGGTGTTTTTTCTCTTTTCTTTCTAGCTTTTTCCCTTTATTTAAGGATTAGAACATATATATCAGAGAGTTTACTGCACAGTGGAAGATGAGGAGCAGGAACATGTTTGACTGGAATTGGGTTATTTGGTACCGGTGGTGCCACGCCTTAATTGCTAAAGACGTTGCTGTTGGGAAATGCTGACACTTCCCTTCTCACACTTCAGGTTACAACCCTGTTGTAAGCAATACCCTGCTTCACACTGGAGACTTGAATTGAAATAAGTGACAACTAACTTTTTTGTTGTTTGTCTTAATTTTTGAATTTTATTTTATTTATTTTTTTATACAGCAGGTTCTTATTAGTCATCAATTTATACACATCAGTGTATACATGTCAATCCCAATCGCCCAATTCATCACACCACTATCCCCACACCCCTGCGGCTTTCCCCCCTTGGTGTCCATACGTTTGTTCTCTACATCTGTGTCTCAACTTCTGCCCTGGAAACCAGTTCATCTGTACCATTTTTCTAGGTTTCACATACATGCATTAATATACGATATTTGTTTTTCTCTTTCTGACTTACTTCACTCTGTATGACAGTCTCTAGATCCATCCACGTCTCAACAAATAACCCAATTTCGTTCCTTTTTATGGCTGAGTAATATTCCGTTGTATATATGTACCACAACTTCTTTATCCATTCGTCTGTTGATGGGCATTTAGGTTGCTTCCATGACCTGGCTATTGTAAATAGTGCTGCAATGAACATTGGGGTGCATGTGTCTTTTTGAATTATGGTTTTCTCTGGGTATATGCCCAGTAGTGGGATTGCTGGATCATATGGTAATTCTATTTTTAGTTTTTTAAGGAACCTCCATACTGTTCTCCATAGTGGCTGTATCAATTTACATTCCCACCAACAGTGCAAGAGGGTTCCCTTTTCTCCACACCCTCTCCAGCATTTGTTGTTGGTAGATTTTCTGATGATGCCCATTCTAACTGGTGTGAGATGATACCTCATTGTGGTTTTGATTTGCATTTCTCTAATAATTAGTGATGTTGAGCAGCTTTTCATGTGCTTCTTGGCCATCTGTATGTCTTCTTTGGAGAAATGTCTATTTAGGTCTTCTGCCCATTTTTGGATTGGGTTGTTTGTTTCTTTAATACTGAGCTGCATGAGCTGTTTATATATTTTGGAGATTAATTCTTTGTCCGTTGATTCATTTGCAAATATTTTCTCCCATTCTGAGGGTTGTCTTTTCGTCTTGTTTATGGTTTCCTTTGCTGTGCAAAAGCTTTGAAGTTTCATTAGGTCCCATTTGTTTATTTTTGTTTTTACTTCCATTACTCTAGGAGGTGGATGAAAAAAGATCTTGCTGTGATTTATGTCAAAGAGTGTTCTTCCTATGTTTTCCTCTAAGAGTTTTATAGTGTCTGGTCTTACATTTAGGTCTCGAATCCATTTTGAGTTTATTTTTGTGTATGGTGTTAGGGACTGTTCTAATTTCAACCTTTTACATGTAGCTGAGTGACAACTAATTTTATGTAGGAAAATAAAAGAGTACAAAGGAGAAAGGAATCACTCCTTTTTATGTAACTCCTTAGACAGAAGTATAAATCTGAGTGGATAAAGTAAATATTCCTTGAGTGTAATTAGAATTCTGAGTGGATAAACTATATACAGTTGACCCTTGAACAACACAGGTATGAACTGCACGGGTCCACTTATACACAGACTTTTTTCACTAAGTACACACTTCAGTACTATGTGATCTGCAGTTGACTGAATCTGTGGATGCAGAACTGCAGATATGGAGGGCTGACTGCTCAAGGGTCAACTGTACATCAACACCCGCCTATTTGGACAGAGCTAGGCTAAATTTACTGCAAGAGAGTTTGGGGGTTTTGAGCATGAACCACCCATTCTCCTTGCTTGGCCCTGCAATAAAACTTCCTCTGCTCCGAAAAATAGAATAGAATAGAATAGAATAGAAAGAATAGAATAACTGCAACACTTTGTTCACATAATTGTTCTTTAAAAAAAATTAAGCTTTAAAATATCTAATGGAAAATTAAAGTAATAATTAGGTAAATTGAATACTGAATCACTATGTTGTACACCTGAAAATAATATAATATTGTGAATCAACTATACTTAAATTCTTAAAATTAGATAAATTTGGGACTCCGCTGGCAGTCCAGTGGTTAAGACTGCCTTTCCAATGCAAGGGATGAGGGTTCCATCCCCATTCAGGGAACTAAGATCCCACATGCCACATGGCATGGGCAAAAAATTAAAAAATAAAATAAAAATAAAAAATTAGATGAATTGAAGTGATTACCTCCTTAAATATTGTTTTTCTTAGGAAAAGCTTATACCCTTTATTTATTTATTTATTTTTGGCTGCGTTGGGTCTTCTTTGCTGTGTGTGGGCTTTCTCTAGTTGTGGTGAGTGGGGGCTACTCTTTGCTGCAGTGCACGGGCTTCTCATTGTCGTGGCTTCTCTCGTCATGGAGCACAGGCTCTAGGTGCATGGGCTTCAGTAGTTGTGGCTCACGGGCTCAAGAGCGCAGGCTCAGTAGTTGTGGCGCATGGGTTTAGCTGCTCCACGGCATGTAGGATCTTCCCGGACCAGGGCTCGAACGCGTGTCCCCTGCATTGGCGGGTGGATTCTTAACCACTGCACCACCAGGGAAGTCCCACTTATACTCTTTTTAAGGTTAAGTGAAAATAATGCTAGATATAAAGTAGGTTGTAGAAATATCAAGGTGAATGGGAAAGTTTCACGTTTCCTTTAGGTATGAAACTAAATAAACAGTATCGTGACTTCACTATTCAGAGTAGATAAGAATTGTCATATATAGTTAAACATATAAAATATTCTACTTTTTAATTAACTAAGGATAAAAATAACTTATTTTCTTTCATCCAAAATTATGATGATTTTCATTTTTGGTCTTCCCTACTGTCATAAGAATTTAATGAGTGTAAATAGTGTGACCAACTTATAAATAAACATATGGTTTTTATTATCTCAGAATTTGAAAGTCATTTAAAGAGGAAGCTGCTTTAAAAGTGCAACTTTGTGATATGACCTCATACAAAAGTCTGCATAATTATCTGATGTTTACCCATACATGCTTTACACACTTTACTACTCATAACAGTGGCATCTCCCCTACTTCAAATTTTTGTAATTCTTACACTCTGTGGAATAAAATTCATTAGTTGAGTTTATACTGAAATGTATAAATTCCTAGTTTCATGCATTTCATGTATAGTCCTTTGAAGGGTCCTGATCTTTGCTTTCACATAGTACAAAGCACACAGGAGACAAAACAAAGTTTTGCTAAGTTGAGAACTACGGTTGTGGATTTTGAATGAGTAATACCAAACTGGTTCTGTAAAAATTATGAAGGTTAGGTTTGTTCATGAATATCAGAGAATGTTCTCTCCACATGCTCTGAATACATGACTGAAAATTGATAATTTCTCAGCAGAGGCTTTCTCAAATAGAGATATCAATAGCACATAGTTTGTTAAAATAAAGATTCAACAAGGAACCAAGAAGGAAACTGCATCCCCACCAGAAAAAAAATGTGATTTTATTTTTTTAATTTTTTGGCCACACCGTGCGGCTTGCAGGATCTTAGTTCCCTGACCAGGAGTCAAACCCATGCCCTTGGCAGTGAAATAGCCGAGTCCTAACCACTGGACCGCCAGGGAATTCCCCTCCACAAAATGTAATTTTACATTTTTTAAAACAACAAAAAAGGGACTTCCCTGGTGGTCCAGTGGCTAAGATTCTGCACTCCCATTGCGGGGGGCCCAGGTTTGATCCCTGGTCAGGGAACTAGATCCCACATGCTGCAACTAAGAGTTGGCATGCTGCAACTAAAAGATCCCACATGCCACAACTAAGACCCAGCACAGCCAAATAAATAGATAAATATATTTTTTAAAAAGTAACTATCTTGCCTGATGTGGAGCAGTGTTTTCAACGTCTGGTGGTGAGGAGCTCGGAGTATTTTTGTCCAGCAAAGCATTGTCAGTTCCATTAATTATGTCAGTGTATAAAGGAGAGTTTTTAGACTTTAATTTACTGAGTGTCTTAAGGTTATAATTTTAAATAATAATTTTCTCTATTGTTTTAGAATCTGCTCTCTCTAGCAGATAAAATCTATCTTGGATGATAGTTTAATCAAATTCATTTTGGTTTTTGCAAAATTCCTTTTTTTTTCAGATTTTTAAGAATCCCGAGGTCAAGGAAATAAATGAAAAATTTCTAAAAATGTTCATGTATACTTAAAATACTGTAACTATATGTATTAAATCTACAGAAAAACTGATGGAAGGAACCTGCAACTAAGGTTTAATAGCTTTATTTTACAAACCATAATAAATTTAATAACTTTATTACAACATTTACTTATAAATTACAGTTTGACGTAATTATAAATTAATAAATGGCATCAAATTATATGGATTATTAATCCAGTGGCTGATCATCTGGCTGCTTCTAGCATCTACCAGAACTACTGAAGAGCAGGCTGAGTCTTGAAGAAGGTGATCCTTTAAGCACCTATGAATCCCTGTGACTAGAAGGATCCAGGCATCTCTTCTGTAGGACAATGCAAAGGAAATGTCTTCTCCTCTCCGATATTTCCCTGCCCCCAACCAACATAAAATATATTACAAGAGAGGTATGAAAATGTAGAAGTGTGGGGTTCCAAACATGCACTTTATTTTTCATTTATTTACTTATTTGGTTGCACAGGGTCTTAGTTGTGGCAGGCGGACTCCTTAGTTGCGGCTCAAGGACTCCTTAGTTGTGGCATTCGAACTCTTAGTTGCGGCATGCATGTAGGATCTAGTTCTCTGACTAGGGACCGAACCCGGGCCCGTTGCTTTGGGAGCGCAGAGTCTTATCCACTGCACCACCAGGGAAGTCCTGCAAAAATGCACTTTAAAAAAACTGTTGGGTCAAGGATTCTTTGGTTATAAGCAAAATGAAGCTATCCAGGGCTTCCCTGGTGGCGCAGTGGTTGAGAGTCCGCCTGCTGATGCAGGGAACACGGGTTCATGCCCCGGTCCGGGAGGATCCCACATGCCGCGGAGCGGATGGGCCCGTGTGCCATGGCCGCTGAGCCTGGGCGTCTGGAGCCTGTGCTCCGCAACGGGAGAGGCCACAACAGTGAGAGGCCCGCGTACCGCAAAAAAAAAAAAGAAGCTATCCAAATTAACTCAAGTAAAAAGCATGAGGTTAGAAATCCATAGGGAAATCTCATGGATCCCAAATACAAGTATAGGAATCATCAAAGCTATCAGACCACTGTTCTCTCAGTCCTTCACTAGGGCTGTATGATTTCTGCTTCCTTTAGCACATCTAGGTTATGGCTTATTTCTGAACGGTTTTCTCAGTTTATTTGTACGCACACATCAAAAAATGGCGCCTGTCCTGAGTCTACCTGACCTTACAGCTCTACAGCCTCTATGGAGTTACTGACTCAGTATCTAGGTCTCTGGTTAAATAATCAAACAGAAGAATCTGTTTGGGCTAGGTTTCTCCCCTGGTCCCATCAGCTGTGGGTCTGGAGACAAAGTCTAATGCCAGTAGGGCTGCCGCTACCAGGAACTGTGGGTGGGGCAGATTCTCTGAGAAGGGCATGCGGGTGGGAATGAAACAATTACTATCTCAAGTTCCCAGATACAGGATATGTTGAAGTTGGACTTTCTCAGTTGGTTTCTCCCTCCCTCCCTCCCTCCCCCCTTCTTCCCCCTCTTCCTCCCTCCTTCCCTCCCTCTTCCTTCCTTCCTTCCTTTTTCTTTCTTTTCTTGCTTTCTTTTTTGTTGGAAGTTCAGGCTATGGAAGACAGAAGCATATTCTCCTTAGAGAATATCAGCATATTCTCCTTATTTCAAAAAAAGGCAGGGTTTTGGTATGTGGCAGGTATACCTTACTCTATTAAAAATGGGAGAGGACGGACTTCTCCGGTGGTCCAGTGGTTAAGATTCTGCACTTCCACTTCAGGGGACACGGGTTTGACCCCTGCCTGGGGAAATAAGATCCCACATGCCAGCGGTACACGGCCAAAAAAAAAGGGAAAGGGGTATACTAAGGCTACTGGTTTCCCAAGTAATTTTCTAGTGTCCGGGTTGAGAGGAAGCTTTGAGTAACCAACTAAAACCTGTTTCCATTTGCCAGAATAGTTTTTGTTCTAAAGCTCCAAATAAAGATATCCTAAGAGACTGGCATCTCCCTCGTGGTCCAGTGGTTAAGAATCCGTCTTGCAATGCAGAGGACACCGGTTTGATCCCTGGTGGGGGAACTAAGATCCCACATACTGAGGGGGAACTAAGCCTGGGTGCTGCAACTACTGAGCCTACACACCACAACTAGAGAGACAGTGTGCCTCAACTAGAGAGCCCACATGCCACAAACTACACAGCCCATGTGCTCTGGAACCTGTGCGCCACAACTAGGGAGAAGCCCCCACACCGCAAGGAAAGAGCCCATGTGCCGCAATTAAGACCTGACACAGCCAAGAATTAATTAATTAATTATTTTTTAAAAAAGACATCCTAAGAGAGATAACATATTGATACTGATAGTTTATTGATCCAATTATTCCTTTAATTAACTTTCTCAAACAGGAAGATTACAAGAGAATAAGCCACGAACAGAACTTAATTCTTTAATATTTTGATTCCATTGCCCTAATTGTAATACCATTCTATGTGTGATGAAAACAGAAAAATCACATTTTACTTCTGATTTTTAATAGTTTGAGGGATCACTTCCTTTTATTAATTAATTGTTAATAGGTTATAATAAGTTGTAGTGACAATTTGCTTTTGCTAGTGCTTTGCATAAAACATGATACATTCAGTTTAGCACAGTGCCTATCCAGAAACCAAGGTACTAATGTACAGCATGGTGACTGTAGTTAATAACACTGTATTCCATATTTGAAAGTTGCTAAGAGAGTAGATCTTAAAAGTCCTGATCACAAGAAAAAGAAAAAGAAAAAAATTTTTTGTAACTATTTATGGTAGCAGATGGTAACTGGACTTATTGTGGTGATCGTTTTGCAATGTATACAAATATCGAATTATTATACTGTTCACCTGAAACTAATATAATGTTATATGTCAATTATACCTCAACAAAAAAATAAATAATTGACAAAGAAAGAAAGAAAGCCTAGGTATAGAGTTCTCAGGTAAAAATACTTTTTTCTCAAAATTTTGAAGATATTGCTCCCTTGTCTTTAAGCTTCCAGTGTTGCTGCTGAAAAGTTCAGTGCTCTCTGATTCTTTATTCTTTGACCTTTTTTTTCCCCCCACTTGGAAGCTTTCAAAATCTTTACCCAATGTGTTCTGAAATTTCAGTTATATGCCTTGCTTTGGGTCTTTTTTTTCTTTCTTTCTTTCTTTCATTGTGTGGGGTACTGAGTGAGTCCTTTCAATCAATATCCTTTGTTCTGAAATTTTTTATTATATTATTTTTTTGATAATCACCTCCTCTCTCTTCTTTCTTTCTCTTATTATTTGGGTATGGGGACTCTTGGACTGATCAACTAATTTTCCTAATCTTTTCTATCTTTCATCTCTGGCTTACCCTGCTTTCTCAGAGATTTCTTTAAATTTATCTGCCACCTTTTTTTTTTTTTTTTTTTTTTTTTTTGCCGTACACGGGCCTCTCACTGTTGTGGCCTCTCCCGTTGCGGAGCACAGGCTCCGGACACACAGGTCCAGCGGCCATGGCTCACGGGTCCATCCGCTCCGTGGTATGTGGGATCTTCCCGGACCAGGACACAAACCCGCATCCACTGCATCGGCAGGCGGACCCCCCAACCACTGCGCCACCAGGGAAGCCCCCACCTTTTTTTTTTTAATCACTCTCAGCTATCCTATTTTTAATTTCCAAGTACTCTTTCTTGTTCTTTGAACGTTTCTTGTTTATATATTTTATGTAGTATTCTATTTTTGTTTGTTTTGTTTAGTTTTTATGGATAGACTCTCTTCTCTTATCCCTATGGAGTATAATTATGGTCTTTTTTTCTTAGAAGTTTACTTCTACTTCCTATTATTATTTGTTTTTTCTGGCTTCTTTTTTTTCCTATTTTCTTTGATCTCCCGTCAAACACTGAAGGCTTCCTTCAATCTGATACTTGGCTATTAGTATTTAAGCGTGAAGCACAACAGAACAGATTGTAAGCTATTGGATTCTGGACCTCACCATAAGAAGACCAGGTTGCATTTTCTTTTATTGAAATGAGCCTCAAATGTCAGTATGTAGATAGAGCTCTTTCATTTGGAGCTACTCAGTGTCTACTGAGTAGAAGCCTCCAAACTCTGGGATATAAACTTGATTCTGCTTTCTGATATTAAACATTAGCACTGGGGGGAGGGGGAGAAGAGGGCTAATTTTCTCTAAGACTTATAAATTAAGTACTCAAAAGAACTTACTTCCTGTAGTACTTGACTTAAATATTTACCATAAGCAATAGACACAATAACTAAATTTCTCTAAATATTTGTCCTTAGAAAATGCGGACTTTTAAATTTCAATCTGACAGGTTTTTTAAGATGGAATGGACAGTGGGACCCAAAAGATTAAAAACCTCTACTCTAAGAAAACTTTATGTTTACCAGCGGCATTGGAAGACTAGAAGAGAACTGGGGGTTTGGGGCTTTAAGCCACAGTTATAAAAGGCTTTTAGAAGCAGCAATCTAGAAATAACAATTCTGTGAACTTTCTGGAACCAGTACCTGAGACCCAGGTGGAAGAGCCCTGCCCTGGACCCCACATGTCACAAACATACCTAAAATGAACTTATTAAATAACACACAGGCACCTCTGATACTTGGAATCCAGTGCATATTGCTGGCACAATTGTGACTCATAAACATCCATTCCTGGAAATAACACCATTTAGTCCCCAAGGAAATAATTCTCCACATCTTTTGCCCTACGTCCACAATACAAAAGGCAACTGAATACAAATACCATGGAACACAGTTTATGGTGCGGTTGACACAGGAGAAAGAACTGCTTTGGAATGTGGGGAGGATTTGAGTAGCAGAGACAGATAAGAGAAAAGACAAAATAATTAACTTGTCAAATTCTTCCTCTCATTGTGAATGCAATAGCTTTTGGCCTAATGAAGTATCTTCCCTAGTGCCAAGTATCCATTTTCTTGCTTCTCTCAGGACACCAGAGATACTCTCAAATTAAAGTAAAATTTCAAACAGTTGAACATAGTAGCTGAGGAACATTTTACAATACTGAACACTTTTATATTATTTTTCAAATTGTGTGTATGTAGGTGTAGACATAGCATACATGAAGTGTGATACAAACTCTACATTAGCAAAATGGACGTGTTATACTAGAATTGCAGATAGTTTGATTTTCATAAAAATATGTAATAAGGTTTCATTAAATTTTCAAAAATTAAATTTAAAAACTTTATAATTGTGACTTTGAGTTGTTAATATTAAATAAAATTCATATATTTATTTTTTTAATTTTAATGGGTAATTATACATTTGGTAGGAAAATAGCTTTTTGAGTTATCTGAAAATAATTTTAATTTGTGATTTTTTTTACATTTACTTTAATTTATATTTTATACACATTCAAAATAATCACTTTTTTAATCCTTTGGATGACAGAATGAGTACAAGTTGAGATCATGACAGATAAAGAAGATAGAAGAGTGGAGCTCAAAAACAGTAAAAAAAAAAAAAATCTCAAAAGGAAAAATAAATTTAAAAACCTTCAAAGAGGCTACCGGCTCGAATATTTAAAAACTGAAACAATGAAAGTGTTCATGAACCACATGAAATTTGCAAACAGCACATTACAAATTCTTTGCTTACTGAATATTTAATTACTGATGAAAGTGACTAAGAAACTTATGCTAACATATTTGGCCAGGACACTGGTCAACTACACTGTTTATAAATGACTTTGTCCTTTTACATTAAGGTCATTGTATATCTTTTCTTATTTTCAACTTTACATCTACTGTTAAATATTTAATTCGGCTTAGGAAACACCATCATCACTAAATTTGTTATATTCTGAGTTTCTTATTCTCGCTTAGTAGTTTCACTTTCTTCTGTTACCTGTCTTTCCCCTGTGTCTGATAAGTTGAATACAATACAGAAGATGAAGGGGAGTCATTCCAAACAAAACTGCTTTTCGACTTTTGGCATATCTCCTCTTATCCATGTTAGTCACAGCCAAGAAGTCAAATAGCTTCTGGGACAGATTATATCTGGGCACTTTTGTTTCACGATTTAATGTAAAACATCTCAGGCATTGCAATAGTGTTCCTTTCTTCGGTACTTTTGCTTCTGTATTTTGTAGTAATAATACCATACCTTATCTACAGTTTCCAAATCACTTTATTACTTGTAATGCCAGTGAAGCCCCACAACAGCCATGGGTGGTAGAACTCACATTTACAACAGAGCAAACCATGTTTTTAACACTATCAAAGTGACAGATTTGTGACAACCAGTGATATACTGGTAAATGTTTAACAACTGTCTCTTGGAGGATATGGAGAGCCCTGCTTGTAGAGTTTACCAATTTCCTTGAAGTGACTACTCCCAGCATGGCCAATGTCAAGCTACCTATGTGATGTCAACTGGCTCCTAAAAGTTCTGAAAAGTTAACAAAGGGCTCTTGCAAACAAGAGGAAGTGAGCTCCAGCACACCAACAGTCACTTTAAATTGAATCCAAAGTATATGAAACATATACATGCATATGTGCCTTGTTTTGAGATTAGGATTATCAAAATAAAAAAAATTGGATATGCCAATGTAGTTGGTGGATTAAACCAACAATTAAGCTATTAAGTGGTAAATTATCAATATATGTGGTCTCAATTACAAATGCTTTTGGAGTTCTCAGAGGGTAGTGAGTTGATGGACAGTTTCTAAACTGGCCTTCAATGACGTCCAACTCATGGTACTCATGCCCTTGTGGAATCCACTCCCTTCAGTGTGGGCAGAACTTGTTACTTTCTTCTAACCTCCTTAACCAACAGAATATGGCAAAGGTGATGGGATGCCATTTGTATGATTATGTTATGTTAGACTGTAACTTTTGTCTTACTAGCAGACTCTGTTTCTGGCTTTGATGAAGCAAGCTGTCATGTTGTGAGCTGATCTATGGAGAGGTCCACATGGCAAGGAACTGAGGTCCTCAGTCCAACAGCTTGTAAGGAACTGAATTCTGCCAACAACTGTGTGAGCTTGGAAGCAGATCCTTTCCTATTAGAACTTGAGATGAGACTGCAGCATGGACCGATACCTTGCTTGCAGCTTTGTGAGATACCATGAAGCAGAAGACCAGCTAAGCCATGTGCAAACTCCTGACCCCACAAATAACGAGATAATAAATGTGTGTTGTTTTAAGCCACTAAGTTTGTGTAATTTGTTATGCAGCAATAGATAACTAATATAGTCAGTGTGTACTGGAGTATTGTCCTAGAGAATGTTATATGGGATTGTAGTATTAGAAATTTAAATTTTAATGAGTTTTGATAGTGCAGGGATTGGAGGGGGCTTTGAGGGAACGTTGGAAGATAAGCTTAGTTTGAAAGAGTAGGGTCTATTAAGAAGGCACTTAAGGGTTCGTGACCTGGTCCGGGAAGATCCCACATGCCGCGGAGCGGCTGGGCCCGTGAGCCATGGCCGCTGAGCCTGCGCATCCGGAGCCTGTGCTCCGCAACGGGACAGGCCACAACAGTGAGAGGCCCGCGTACCGCAAAAAAAAAAAGAAAAAGAAAAAAGAAGGCACTTAAAAATTCATTTATGGGAATTCCCTGGCAGTCCAGTGGTTAGGACTCAGCGCTTTCACTGCTGGAGCCTGGGTTCAATCCCTGGTCATGGAACTAAGAGCCCTCAAGCTGTGCGGCATGGCTGAAAACAAAAATATAAATTTTTTTTTAAATAAAATAAAAATTCATTTATTCAACTAATAATGATTTAATACCAACCTTATGCCAAATACTTTTGGAGGGCAATGCTATACAGTATTGAGAAAAGACAAACAAGATTTATGGAGCTTAAAATCTAATTGCAGGTAAGAGGGAGCTGGCAATCAACAAACAAGTAAATACAAGAGAACAATAAGGATTATGCAGAGAATTAAAGCAGAATGGCGTGTTAGGGAGTGACTAGCTGGCTACTGTAGATTAGGTGGTAAGAAAAGGTGTGGCAGGCCTGTAAATTGTCCCCTGCATCCATTTTCTCCCTCTTTCCTTCTAGTAACAGAATCCCCCAAGTTTTCACCAGGCAACTTGAAATGTAGACAGGTATGGACCAGCTTCAATCATGTGAACAAAGATTGAACCTTCTGAACAATCTAGAACAGGCTAGAAGGAACCTGGGTCCCTGAATGATTTCATGGAGCAGAGCTGCCCACTCACGCTTTACCAACTGCCTACCTCTGGACTGTTATGTCAGAGAAATAAACTTTAATGTTTTTGAGTTACTATATTTCAGGACCTCTTCGTTATAGTACTGAGCCTATGCCCTGCTACTACAGGTGACCTCTCAGAAGAGGCAACATTTAAGCTAAGACCTAAGTGACAAGAATGAACACACCATACAAAGAAGAGGAGAAAGAGCATTTCAGACAAATGTAAAGGACCTAAAAGGAGAAAGGTCGGTATGGCTGGGGCACAGGGAGTGAATGGCAGAGATAAGCTTGGAGAATTAGCCTGGGACCAGATCACATAGGGGTTTCAAGGCTACGGTAGGGAATTTTTAGTTTAAATGTTATGGAAAACCATTCGAGAATTTTAAAATATTCAAATAAGAGAAGTGTCATAAATGGATTTAAAAAAATCTCTCTGCCTGCTCAGTGGTAAGTCATCTGAGGGGGCAAAGTGAAGGCACAGAGATTTTTTTTTAAATCTTTATTTATTTATTTGGCTGTGTTGGGTCTTAGTTGTGGCACGTGGGATCTTTCATTGCGTTGCGCGGGCTTCTCTCTAGTTGCAGCGCGTGGGCTCCAGAGCGCACAGGTGCGGTTGCCCGCAGCACGTGGGAGGGATGTTAGTTCCCCAACCAGGGATCGAACCCTCGTCCTCTGCATTAGAAGGCGGATTCTTAACCACCGGACCGCCAGGGAAGTTCCAGAGAAATTGTTTAGAAAGCTACTGCAGTAGTCCAGGGGAACAAATTTTAGTGCTCTAAACTAAGGTAGCAATGAAGATAGAGGATAAATCCTTGAATGTTTTAGAAGTATCAACAAGAAAGCTAATGATAGATTGGATTGGTAGGAGGAGTGCAGGAAAGAGTGGAATGAAGGATGACTTTGGGCTTGAGCAACTGCTATTATTATTATTATTTTTTTTTTGCGGTACGCGGGTCTCTCACTGTTGTGGCCTCTCCCGTTGCGGAGCACAGGCTCCGGACGCGCAGGCTCAGCGGCCATGGCTCACGGGCCCAGCCGCTCCGCAGCATGTGGGATCTTCCCGGACCGGGGCAGGAACCCGTGTCCCCTGCATCGGCAGGCGGACTCTCAACCACTGCGCCACCAGGGAAGCCCAAGCAACTGCTATTTAATGAGATACCTGCTACGTGAAGGATGGACCATAAGGATGCAAGAGCAGAGCAGAAAGGTCAGCCAGGGAGCTTGAATTGAGGAGAGCTGGATTTTTTGTTTTTGTTTTTGTGGGGAGGGGGCAAGTTTTGCTGTGAAAAGGAATAGCTCTCTTAGCCACTTTAGCTTCAATATGCTTATTAGACATTCAATCTGAAATGCCAGGTAGGCAAGTGTCCCAAAGGTCTGGAATTCAAAGGAGATGTCTGGGTTGGAGATATAGATTTGAAAGTCACTAGTATATGGATGTGTTATAAAGCCATGGACTGGATGAAGTAGGTCACTCAGGGAGAAAGTGCACACGGAGAAGAGGGCGGAGGAGAAGCCAAGGGCACTGTAGTGTTGGATAGTATAGATGTCAAAGGAAAACCAAAAAAGAGAGGTGTCACAAAAGCCTGGAGAATTGTTTCAAGAAGGAAGGTGTAGTTAATTGTGTCAACAGTTATTGAAAGACAGTTAAATGAGGACTGACATCATTCTTTGAACCACTGGCTTTGACAAGATGTGGGCCTTGAGAAATATCCATTTCAAGGGTGAAGAAGAGATGAGGAGGTGAAGACCAGAAGTATAGACATGTCTTTTAGGGAGTTTTGCTGTTGAAGGAGAGCAGAAAAATTGGGTGCTAGCTGAAGGCTGAAGTGGGGTCAAGTAAGGATTTTTTTAAATTTGGGTAAGATTTCAATAGGAAGGATTACTAAAGAGAATGAGGGGTGAGGGGTACAGTTAGAGGTGTCTTAAGAAGGTCTAGGGGATGGGAATCCTTTAAGTCCTTTAGGCAATCGTTTATGTGCAAAGCAAAAAATGTTCAATAAGAATTTCTTTTTTAAACTCGTAAAGTGGGAAAAATCATCAGTGATAAAAATAGGGCAGATGGGGCTTCCCTGGTGGCGCAGTGGTTGAGAGTCCGCCTGCCGATGCAGGGGACACGGGTTCCTGCCCCGGTCCGGGAAGATCCCACATGCCGCAGAGTGGCTGGGCCCATGAGCCATGGCCGCTGAGCCTGCGCATCCGGAACCTGTGCTCCGCAACAGGAGAGGCCACAGCAGTGAGAGGCCCGCGTACCGCAAAAAAAAAAAAAAAAAAAAAAAATAGGGCAGATGATAAAGGAGTGACAGATATGTTTTGGACATATTAAGTTCAGTGAAATATTTAAATAAGATTAACTGACCAACTTAGTACAAGAGACTTTGAGCTTCAAGATAGTAATAATCCTTAAGAAAAACAATATATTTTACAAAGGATCAGTCCAGTTGGCAGACACCATTTAAATTACCCTAGGAACTTCCCTGGTGGTCCAGTGGAACTAAGATCCCACATGCTGCAAGGCATGGCCAAAAAAAAAAAAAAATTATCCTATATAAAATTAACAAGGACTTACCTTGCCAAGATTCTCGGCACTTTTATATTCATTTAAATTGCATTGGGAAAAAGCATAACAGTAATTGAAAAGCAACTAATTATAAGCAATTACAAGCCAAATTATGTTTATACCAAAATTAGTGTTTGAGGTGGTTTAGTAGACTGATTCTTCATTTCAATAAGCAACTATCAAATAATTGAATAGCTTGTAAAACACATAAATACTTCTTTTATCTTTATTCCAAGTGTAACCACCACATTCTCTTTGAATTATTATTATAATAAAATAAGCAACATTCATTATTTTTTGTCCCAATCCCCAGTTTGAGTTGGGTGCTTTTAAAAACAAGGCAAGAGTAGCATATGTACCTAGTGCACAACATAGCTTCTTTCAACAGGTTTGACATAGAAATGCGAACAAATTCATGCTCCTGTAAAGACAACTACTATCCTGCAGGGAATCTAGAGTACAAACTCAAAGCACTTGACGCTTACAACATTGTCTTATTTCACTTGTAGTTGAGGTAAGTCTTTCTCTAAGGATGATAAGGAAAGGTCTTTTGTCTTGTGACTGCTGATTTTTACATCAGGTTGGTTTTTTTCTCCCATATTTCTGAGTAAAAGTCACAACTTTGTTACCACAATTTTGCCACCTCAGGTTAAACTGCTTGACTACGACTCGACAACTTTTACACTTTACTTGATTACTGAAGTTACAGATTCATGACTCTAAATCACGACTAGTGATAGCTCTGAATCCCTGTTACGTTCATTTCCCTGCAAACAATTTCAGATTATATTTATTTTTGGTTCATTTTTATTGAATGAAGGAGTCTTTAAACTCTATAGTGCTTCACAATTTTCAAGTCTCACACAGATGATTTCATACAATCCCAAAATAACCCCCCCTTTCCCTCCTACCCCTTTATGTCCCACTTTGAAATTATACTTAATAAATCAGGTTCTAGAAACAGTTTTGCAGAATAAAGTCCCACCAGTTGCCCTAATTGAGCGCGGAGTTGCCAGTGCTTCACTGCAGCTACTGCGCTGGGCCAACTCGGAGGCTTGGCGAGCCACATGCTGGGAGGTAGGTAGAGCCGGAGCCCTTCGAGGCTGGGCGCCACGTTGCTTCTCCCTTTTTGAATAGGGAGACAACGCTTCTGGCTATTGTGTAAACCGGTCGAGAACTGCGTTCATTCGCACATAAGCTAAAGCGAGAGCAGCATTAAAGCGCCTTCTAATCCTACCCCTGGCAACATGTGCGTCACGGACCAATGTTGAGTTTTAATGCCTGGCTTCGTTCGCCTTGGGGAAGCTTACTTGAGAGAATGGCCGAGTACCTCGACAATCGCGACGAAGTGCACAGGATCAAAACCCCCACGCCAGCCCAGCAGTGGCCACCGCCCCCGCCGAACCCCGCCAACCCTCCAGAGGAACCACCCATGTTCCCCGATAACCAGTTGTTTTACGCAGCGCTACACAGCCTTTCCTCACTCCGTCCCCGCTCTCCCACCCACTCCGCATTCGACCCCAGGTTTGTAGTCCCCAGCCGAACAACAGACCGCCGTCTCCCGCCCAGCTGCCAGCCCGAACCCGCACCGCAGCGAGGGAGCCAGCTCCCCGCGCTCCTCGCAGGCGGGCGGCCAGCCAGCCGCAACTGGGTGGTTGGTGATTGACAGGAGGCTGGAGCAATGAGCCGCAGGGGCGGGATGCTGCGTCACTTCCTGGCTTTTCGGGTAGACGGGGTATATAATTTCGGTGCTCACGCAGCGGCCTCGCTCCCACAGTATGGCCGGCGACATTAGCTAGCGCTCGCTCTACTCTCTCTAACGGGGAAACAGCGGACTACAAGAGACTGAGCTGTATCTGCCTCTATTTCCAACAGACTCACGTTCAACTTTCGCTCACACACACACACAAAAAAAGCCGGGAAAATTTTATTAACCCTTTTTTTAAAAAAGTTAATATAAAATTATAGCAAAAAAGGAACCTGAACTTTAGTAACACAGCTGGAACAATCCGCAGCGGCGGCGGCAGCGGCGGGAGAAGAGATTTAATTTAGTTGATTTTCTGTGGTTGTTGGTTGTTCGCTAGTCTCACGGTGATGGAAGCTGCACATTTTTTCGAAGGGACCGAGAAGCTGCTGGAGGTTTGGTTCTCCAGGCAGCAACCCGACGCAAACCAAGGATCTGGGGATCTTCGCACCATCCCAAGGTGGGTGCTCGGGGCTCTCGCCCACAGTCGGGTCTGGGGGCTGTCGCCGCCTGGGAGGCACCAGCCCCAGGCTGGGGGGCGGGGGTTGGCTTCCCGCAGCCTTCAGGTGAGGGCAGGTTCGCGGGCGGGGGTCGTTTGGGCGGGCGGGGGTCGTTTGGGCGGCCGTGGAGGGCGGCCCCGGCGCTATCGGGAGAGGCCAGGTCCACGCGCGGCCCGAGCCGGCTTCTCCCGCCACCGTTGCAGGGCCGGGCGCTGCCCGGGGGGAGGGGAGAAGGCCGGCGCCGCCGCGTGCTCAGGTAACGTCCCCCGCGCGGCGTGCGGTGCAGCGGGCGGCGACGCTCGGGGTGGTTTGGCAGCTCTCGCCTCCCAAACTTACCTCCTCCTCCACGGGAGTTGGCGGTTCGGGGCCCTGGGTGAGGTGCCCGGGGGTGGGGGCCGCGCGGGCTCCCTCCCAGCAGGTGTGGCTCGGCGGGCTTAGTCAGGCGCTAATTCGGGCGTGTCTGCCTCGGGAATGGAGGAGGGAGGGAGCGGGACAGGAGTCCGACTCGTTCTCTCCGCGTGCTGCGGGAGGAGGGGGCCCACCCGGGGCCGGGCCGAGGGGCTGACGAGCAGGCCTCCCGCCCGCGGTCGGCGCTGGCAGCATGTGGCGCCCGGGCGGCGGGGATTGGGCGGGAGCAGCTGTGTCGCAGTGGCTGGGCCCCACCGCCGCCCTAACGTGCTCTGCACCAAAGCCTTTTCGGGGCGGCCCAGGGAGCCCACCGAGGCTCGCTCCCGACTCTCTTGACCTTGGGTTGTGTAACCTGTTACCGAGTCGGCGGGGTCCGGGCGAGGTGCGGGGTAGAGTGACGCTTGCCTATATTCACGGGCTAGAGGCCCGTCCGAGCTCGGACATAATACCTTTAATGCCTAATCCAGCAAAGGAATCTGGGGCCCCAGCCTCCCACCCCGGGCAGTCACGCGAGAGAGCTGGGCGATCGCGCAGAAAAGGAGAGGTCTTGTAGTGGCCTTGATCCAATCGCAGACGAGGGCGCAGGCGACCCCTGGGGTGGCTGGGCCGGCTCCCCCCGGCTGGGCTCGCTAAGCACCCCTTGGCTTTCTAGGCTTCTCCGCGCACAAGTGCAGCTAGCTAGAGTGGCCGTGCGGCGGCGGCGGAGCCGGCGCGGCCGCTTCATTGAGAGGCGACGACCAATGAGCTCGTTGGCCCGACCGGGAGCCTGGCCCCGGGGTGTGGGCCAATGGGCGTTTCAGGAATGTTGGCTGCGCTCGCCGCCTTCTCTGACAAAAAGCAACTGGAGAAGGGAATCCAGGCGGACACGTGCTGCCGGGACTTTAAGGCGATCTATGTTGAAGGAATCTCCTGTAGAAGAGCATCGCGTTAGCTAAAGTGTGACCGGTTTCATTTTTCAAGCTTTGTGCGACACTTAAAAATGTCTTAATATATCCCTTTACTCTAAGCACTTTATGTTTATAGGAAGCAGTTACTTACAAAATATGGGGAAGCTTAGTATTTCCTCCATTTCACAGATGGGGAAGCTCCCTGGTGTTGTTAATGCGCCTTTGGTAAAACGATTGTGATGGGATTATCTAGAAAATGTTGTCAGGAAGAACTAATGAGTAAGAACAGTCTTATAAAATGAATAACAAAATTTTCTGCTCTGGCTCTTTAAATGGGTTGAAGCTTTATTTGTAAGCACGCGTTCTTAATAAAGGGAAGGGAGTGTTTCCTCCCCGAGTTCTTGGGCAAAAATGCCAGAATTTAAGCTTGGGCTTTTTTGGTTAAGAGTTCCCTGAATCAAGGAGGAGAAAGGCTTATAAATGGGCAACTTGCTTTCTTTAAATGTTTGAGAACCGCTTTTGTACTTTAATCAGCTGAAATTGTTTTACTGCTTCAGTGTGGATCTTAAAATGATGGCAAAAGTTATACCTTCAAGGACAGGATGTTCAGTTTTGTTGAATTCGTGATTTAGTGCCATACGTTTTGTAGACACTTAAAATTTGTTACGTCACTGTTGTGAGAGTTTAGCACATTTCAGCTGTTGAAACATCTATTGGATTTAACAGAGATGTCCGTTGGTAACCTTCGAGGAACATTTTTCAGTGACCTCTCAGGCAGAGATCAACTGGTTAGGTTATTTATTCAGAAGTTTAAAAAAAAGTACCTGAAAAACAATACATACTTGATACATCACCTAAAACCAATGGCCTGGCCAGAGAAAATCACTGGCTTCTGGTCTCCGAGGAGGTGGGGTGCAGGCCCCAGAGACCACAGAGGAGTTATCAGTCATCCAGAAGAGTAATGCATAATGAGATGGTTCGTGGATGACCTATGGCATGTCTAGATTTGAATTCAAATATCATCTAATAGCTAGCTGTTCGATATTTCCATGTCTCTAAAATGGAGAAAATAATGGTACCTACCTCATAGGGTAATTGTGAGGATTAAGTGGGTTAATACATATATAGTACTTAAAAACTGACTGACAAATTGTAACCATAAGTGTTAACATCTTTATATTTGATTCTTTGCCCTTAAGGACAGAATCTTTTTTTCTTTTCCTTTCTTTAAGCAAACCAGGCTGGAGGAGAAAGTATATCAGATACTTAACATTAAAGGGTGCTCTACCAAGTTCATGTATTTTTATTCAAGTAGAGGAGATATGGTGAGTTTTGGGTTGCTTAATGCAGTTAAACCTTAATTCTTCCACAGAATAATCAGTCTTTAGTAGCTTTGTTCTTTTTTTAATGATATAAAAGTTTGGAAGCCAGAAAATCCTTCCTTGTCCTTAACCTCACATCTCCAACCTCAGTAATACTGCCAAAATGCAAATAGACAAAAGTCATAGTGAAAAGACATTAACTAACAGACTGGAATAAAGTTAACAACTTAACTACACTGTTTATAAAACATAAAACTTAAGGTTATGGAAAGGGTTAAGAGGTCCTAAGAGGGCATCACTATCGATTAAAAGATAACAAGGATATTATGGGGAAATTCCTAGAAAAATACTTTTCCACACTGATGCAAGAAGAAACAGAAAATCTTAATAGTCCTATTACCATTGCATGAATTGAATTAATCAGTAATCATCCCATGAATATAAATCTAGGCCCAGATGGTTATACTGGAGTGTTCTAACATTCAAGGAAGAAATAATTCCAATCTTCTTCATACATTCTAATAGTTAACAGAAAGGGAATACACATGACAGTTCCTTTTGTGGTTTGTATAATTTTGATATCAGACCCCTGACAAGCTGTGAAGGAATCAGAATTTTCATGCACTGCAGATGGGAATGGAAAACAGTATATCCACTTTGGAAAATGGTTTGGCAGTTTCTTAATAAGTTAATACATCTGTCATATGATCCAACCAGTCTAGTCCACTCATGTATCTGTCCAAGTGAACCGGAAATGTGTCCATACAAAGACTTTTACATGAATGTATTCATAACAGCTTTATTTTCCAATAGCCCCCAAACTGGAAACAGGTCTCTATTAACAAGCAAATAGATAAACAAATTATGATTATTCATACGATAGAATACTACTCAGTAATAAAAAAAAAGAGATGAACTGTTATTGATACATGCAACAAATAATTGTGCTGGAGAAAAAATAATAAGCCTCACAAGAAGTACTATACTGTAAGATTTCATGTCTATAAAACCAGAAAATTCTAAGAATCTGACATGCAGATCAGTGGTTGCCTGAGGATGGAGTTAAGGGGGAAGGGTGGATTACAGAGAGGCATGAGGGACCTTTTAGGGGTGATGCATGTGGTCAGTGTTTTGTGATAGTTTCCAGGTATACATGTATGTCAAGAATCTTGTAGATTTAATGTAAATGAAAAGATTCAAATGAATTTGAAGTTTAGAGTACTATATGTCCCCAAATTCTTTGTACAGTAACAACGATGAATATGAATTTGGAGAATTTGAAAAGCTGCTGAAATAGTTTTATAGAAAAGATTCTGCTATCATCAGGTATAAGGATCCAAAAAAATACTTAGTTGGAAGCAGTGTGGGGTTTGAAGAATTTGTGACATGAAAATTATTCCACAGACATCAACCAAGAGAAAAAAAACCGTAGGGCCATTTTGAAGGAAGTATTCCAGCAGAGCTGGAGAAAGTGGTAATCTGCCAAAATAAAACAATATGATTTGAAAAATCTGACTAATAGTAAAACAGCATATCTTCTGAATACAGATATTTTGGGTTCTTTGAGCTTTTTGTTGAAGCATAACACAAAAGTTAAGAGAATCATGGGCTTCTCTGGTGGTCCAGTGGGTAAGAGTCCATGCTCCCAATGCAGAGGGCCCAAGTTCAGTCCCTGGTTGGGGAACTGCAGCGAAAAGACCCCGCATGAAGATGCCAAGTGCCGCAACTGAGACCCGGCACAGCCTAAATAAATACTCATAAGTACATCTCTGATTTTCACAAATTGATCACATTCATGTAACCAGCGCTCAAATCTGAGGAATGTAACTAGCCAGAAATCCCCCGTACCTCCTTCCAATTATAACCTATTCCCCTCTCCACCTAAGGGAACCACTATCCTGATTTCTAACATACCATAGATTAGTTTTCCCCATTTTATATATAACATGGAGTCATTTAGTATGCATTATGCCTCCTTTGGTCAGCATTATGTTTGAGGTTTTTTAGTTCATTCTCAATGTTGTATTTTGTGTCCATATGCCACAGTTTATCAAATCTATTGCTAACATGGGTATTTGAGTGATTTCCAGTTTGCTAATACAAATATATGGCTATGAACACTAGTGTGTCTTTTAGTAAGCAATATGTATGCTTTCCTGTTAAATATACACATACCTAGGAATGGAATTGCTAAGTCATAGGGTGTGCATATAGTCAGCATAAGGGTGCTGGTTGCTCCATATCTTCATCCAACACTTGTATTGTTTTTTTAATTTTAGTTATTATTGTGGGTATATAGTGGTCTACGTATTTCCCTTCAGACTAATGGAGTTGAGCATCCTTTCATATCTTTATTCACCATTTGGCTATCTTTTGTGAAATGCTTGTTCAAGTCAGCCTGTTTTTCTTTTGGGATGATTTTTCAGTTTGCAGGAGTTCTTTATATATTATGGATGAATTATCCGTCCAGTATGTGTATTACAGATATTTTATACACTCTGGTTTCCTTTTTCGTTTTATTAATGATAGCTTTAGAAACAAAAGTTCATAATTTTAATGTAGTCCCATTTATCAGTGTTTTCACCTTCAATGGTTAGTGGTTTTGTATCCTATTTAAGATATCTTTGCTCATCCTGAGGTAACGAAGATGTTATTTTTTCCCTCTAAACTTTGTTTTACTTTTCATATTTAGATCTGCAGTCCATCTGGAATTGATTTTTTAATATGGTATGAGGGAATAGAAAGCACATGAAGCAAAGTTGGCCCATCTTTCCAAGCTTTAACTCCAAGTCAAGCTGGAACCCACTCTTTCTTTTTTTGTGGGGGGGTGGGTGGCAGCACTGCGCAGCTTGTGGGTTCTTAGTTCCCCAACCAGGGATGGAACCCGTGCCATTGGCAGTGAGAGAGTGTAGTCCTAACCACTGGACTGCCAGGGAGTTAATTCCCTGGAACCCACTTTCTGTTAAACATTTCTCACTCTCCTGTAGGCCATTTAGTAGAATTGCAGCATTTACCTTCAGTGTAATCTGAACAAATGACATAATACTGAGAATCTTTTTTTTTTACTAATTTCTCAAGGGAGACAAAAGGGGCACATTATATAGATTTTGTTTTATTTTTTTAAGAAAGAAAATCTTTTCTGGTATGGCTTGGGTTAAATAATACTGGTTAACAATATGTTGGAGAAAAGCAGTAGTCCAGACATCCAGATGAATAAGGAACAGATGATGTGTTCTAAAACTGACTTATTTCACACAGTAATTAAAGTTGAAATATAAAAAGAGGGAGTAGTATATTAGGTTTAACCTGCAGTTTTCTCTACTGAATTTTTCAGATTTCAAATGATGTTGAATAGAAATAGACCATTTATGTCTATTTCCATAATGTCTTAGAATTGCCCGACTGAAATCCTGGACCAAACAAAAGCCTTTTTATAAGAAATGGCAGCTATGGGGAGGAAGTATGTTAGAAAATAAGAAATTTTGGTGAGGAAAGATAGTTTAATCTGATCTTTCAGGACTCTAAAATTGGCTTTCCTTTTTGCTTTAGAATTCATCTCAGACCTGAGCTATATATATTCTTAGTAATGAGGTAGGTTCACATGGGAAATTGTAGTGGATGGAGGTGAAGAGAATATTTTACTAATTGTGGGAAGGTTAGAGGTGTTAGACGTGTTACTAATTGTGGGAAGGTTAGATGAAAACTACCATCTATAATTTTAATATTGGAAAAGACATTTAGGACTAGTGGCATGTTCTGCTCTTCTTTCTTTCCTTCACTCAAATTTGTAAGCTAAAATAAAATCTTCAGTAAAGGACTGGGGGCAGTTGCAAAAATAGTAAATTACACCTCAGCATTAACTTTCCCAGAACTCATGCCTTACTTGACTAAATGACTGCACCATATTGCAATATCAATAATTTACATTTAAGGAATTTACAACCCCTTGCCAAGAAACCTTTTAGCCTAAATGTTTAGGAGTGAAAAGCTTCTTATTGAGTTAAGCTTCTCATTACACTCCTCACAGCAGTTTCAGAAAAGTTTGAACTGTTATCTTTAAACCACCTTTCTGGGCTTCCCTGGTGGTGCAGTGGTTGAGAGTCCACCTGCCGATGCAGGGGACACGGGTTCGTGCCCGGGTCCGGGAGGATCCCACGTGCCGCAGAGCGGCTGGGCCCGTGAGCCATGGTCGCTGAGCCTGCGCGTCTGGAGCCTGTGCTCCGCAACGGGAGAGGCCACAGCAGTAAGAGGCCCGCGTACCGCAAAAAAAAAAAAAAGTTAAACCACCTTTCTTTGAGAGGTACACATTGAAAGTAATAATCAAATGAAAGTAGCAGTAATTATACTCATTTAATTTTTAGGTAAAGTTTGAGATGGAGAATTTAGTACTCTGATTATAATTAACAGTGCATTCTGAGTTGATTTCTTTGAACAAAAGATAAAAGCTTATTTCTCTGGATAATCTGAATTAAATTCTGGTCAGTCTAGACGTTGCTAAAGAATAATCTCATGTTCTAGGATAGGTTTGACTCAGACTGCTATTACTAGTACTACTACTTTGGGTATGGTGTTGAGACCTGAATGTAATGTGATAAGGAGAGTCTCTGAAACAGATAGGTCAAGCTAATAGCTAAGGTCACAGTTCAGGGAAGCTTCAAATAGTTCAGTTGGGTGGCTTTTTGGGTAAATTACTTGATAGTCCTGAAACCAGTGATTTTTGCTTAAAGGAAGAAAACCATTAGAGGAATCTAATCACATGGAGCCCTTTTAAGTAAATGTAGGTTTCGAGGCACCATCTGCAGAGTATCTGACCTACAGTATCTATGGGTAGAATCTAAGTGATAAGAGTGAAATGAAACTCTGCTCTAAAGGGTTTCTTCCACCTGCTTGCAGCATTTTGTTCCCTCCATCATTTACTTCTTTTAATTGATGTTTTAAAAAGTCTAACAAAGTGTACAATTAAGCAGTATTCAGTGTGTGTGTTTACATTGTTGTGCAGCAGATCTGTAGAACTTTTCATTTTGCAAAACAAACTACCCATTAAACACTAATTTCCCCTCCCCTCTTCCCCCAGCCCTTAGCAATCACCTTTCTTTATGATTTTGACTACTTTAGATACTTCATATGAATGTATTGATTACCTCATTTAAGTGGAAACCTACAGTATTCATCCTTTTGTGACTGGTGTATTTCACTTAGCATAAAATTCTTAGATTCATCCACGTTGAAGCATGTGATAGGATTTCCTTTAAGACCACATAATCCATTTTATGTATTATACCACATTGTCTTTATCCATTAATCCCTTGATGGACATTTGGGTTGCCTCCTTCTCTTGACAATTGTGAGTAACAGTGAACATGGATGTGCAAATATTTCTTCCAGATCCTGTTTTGTATTATTTGTGTATATACCCAGAAGTAGAATTGCTGGATCATGTGGTAAATTCTATTTTTAAATTTTTGAGGAATGTCCATACTGTTTTCCATAATGGCTGCACCATTTTACATTTTCACCAACAGTGCATAAGTGTTAAAATTTCTCCACATTCTTGCCAACACTTGTTCTTTCATTTTTCCTTTTAAATAGCAGACATCCTAATGGGTGTGAGGTGGTATCAAGAATGTGATTGGCGTTTCTCTTATGAATAGTGGTGTTGAGCATCTTTTTACATGCTTGTGGGCCATTTGTATATCTTGGAGAATTGTCTATTTAAGTCTTTGCCTACTTTTAAATTGGGTTATTTTTGTTGTTGGAGTTCTTTGTTTATTCTGGATATTAATCTCTTATAAGATATATGATATTTTTCCAATTCTGCTTTTTCACTCTATTGAGTGTTTTCCTATGATACATAAAAGTTAAGTTTTATGTAGATCCATATGCCTATTTTTGCTTTTGTTGCCTGTGCTTTTTGTGTAACATCCAAGAAAGCTTTGCCAAATCCAATATCCTAAAGTTTTTCCCTATGTTTTCTTATAGGTGTTTTGTGTCTTAATTTAGGTGTTTAACATTTTTTTATATATATATATATATAATATTTATTTATTTGGCTGCACTGGGTCTTAGTTGCGGCACGGGGGATCTTCATTGCGGTATGTCGGATCTTTAGTTGCAGCAGCATGCGAACTCTTAGTTGTGGCATGTGGGATCTAGTTCCCTGACCTGGGATCGAACCCCCTGCATTGGGAGCGAAGAGTCTTAGCCACTGGACCACCAGGGAAGTCTGTTAATTTAGGTGTTTAAGTCCATTTTGAATTATATGGTGTAAGGTAAGTATCTAATTTCATTCTTTTGTGTGCAGATCCAGTTTTCTCAACACCATTTGCTCAAGAGACTCTTTGCCCAATTAGTCTTGTACTTTTGTTAAAGGTCATTTGACCTGAGGTGTTTACTTCTTAAATTTTTACATTAAAGAGTGTAGCCAGGGAATTCCCTAGCTGTCCAGTGGTTGGGACTAGAAGCTTTCACTGCGGTTGCCCAGTTCAATCCCTGGTCGGGGAACTAAGATCCCACAAGCCATGTGGTATGGCCAAAAAAAAAAAAGAGTACTCAGTTAGCCATTACAAGTGTTATTGAATCAGATGACATAGAAGTCTCTTGTCATTTTAATTGCCTCTCTTACTGTGTTAACACCCCAGTTTGTTCTATTTTTATTAGACCACAGACTCTTTAAGAAAACTTATAAAATATGGCATGCCATTAATGTTTTACTTTTCTGGCATAGTGACTAAGATCATTCAATCCATGTACTGTCATTTGTAAAGAGCATACTATTTGGGATCTTTATCATGATCTGGGTGTGGCTAGGATCCAAAAAAAGCTTTATTTACAAAAGGAGGCTTATTTTCCCCTCAGAAATGTGATATTAATAATATGCTGAAATTCTCAGCTGTTTGGTTTTCTCCTTCTTCTTTGTGTTCATGTATGGCATTGTATTAACTTCTTCAGTTCTGTATCTCTGTTGCATCTTTCCTGCCCTTTGATTTATTATTTTTTTGAGCCAACAGTGCTCCTAAGATTGTGTTTTTATAATCACTTGGTTGATAGACTGTTCAACTGTGTTTGGCTTAGGGTGTTTTAAAGCAATTCCTTTCATACTGTGACTTTGAAAAATCCTACTTGAAGGTTTCTATTAGGTGAGGAAGGGTTTGGTTGTAGAATTAACACTGATGAATGAGTGCAAGAGCATTCTTGTTCCATCAAGATGGAATAAGCACACTCTATTCTCACTAAATGCAACTAAAAAACCTGGACAGAATGCATGGAGCAGCTATCTGAGAACTCTGAAAAGTAAATGTTAGGTGAATTGGAGAAGGAAGCCAAAACTCAAAATATCACTGAAATAGTCGGGAGTTTGTTTCTTTTTTTCTCTGGTATCTCCTGGGGTGGTCTCAAAAGCTGCCAGAAACCTGGAACTGCACACAAACTGAGCTCTGAGAGAGGTCTTTTTCTGGAATGCAAAGAAGGAAGGGAAGGGGGGCCCCTTTGGGTTAGAGAGAGTGGGGAAAATCCCTTTTTTATTTTCGTATTGCTTTGCTTTTTTTCTGTTCTCTCCTGCCACAGCTCAGGCAGTCCTGTAGCAGACTGCTGCAGAGTGGGGAAACTAAATTGGCTTTCTAGCCAGAGGACCAAGAAGCAGGCCATCTTCACTACCACCCCAGTCTGCCCCCCAACCCCCCCCCCCCCCCCCGCCTTGAGCCAGAAGTTGTTGTGGAGATTATGGAGAGAAAGAGGTGAAGAAGGTGATCCCTTAATGATTTATATGAACACTCCTTAGCTGCTCATGTGTGGATCTGACCCTAAACAGTGTATCAAAGGCTTTGAAAACTGACAGATTGGCCACTGGGTGGCACATATGCAGGACAGCTCAGAATTCCATAGCAATGGCTTTCATAACTCTGAAATCGTAACATAACCCATAGAAGTTGGATAAGAACAAGACTGAACTTAACCATTTCAACTGTCTGCTAGCACAATTTTTTTTTTTTTTTTTTTTTTTTTTTTTTTTTTTTTTTGGCTGCGTTGGGTCCTCGATGTGGTGCACGGGCTTCTCATTGGTGGCTTCTCTTGTTACAGAGCATGGACTAGGCGCACGGGCTTAAGTGGTTGTGGCTCGCGGGCTCTAGAGCGCAGGCTCAGTAGTTGTGGTTCATGGGCTTAGTTGCTCCACAGCATGTGGGATCTTCCCGGACCAGGTTTCAAACCTATGTCCCCTGCATTGGCAGGCGGCTTCTTAACCACTGCATCACCAGGGAAGTCCCCTAACACAGTTCTTTAAAATCAGCATGCTCCATAGGATTTAAAGGAGATGTAAAATCATATAGTGTGAGGTCCAGGATGCGATCATAAATTACTCGACATACAAATAAATGACCAGGAAATTCTTTCAAAGGAAGACAATCAATAGACTCCAGCCTCTAGGTGATGCAGATCAAAATTTAAAAGCATCTATCATAACCATTCTACAAGAAGTAAGGAGAACACTTAGAAGTCTTAGCAGAGACATAGAAGATGGAACTAAAAAATAACTACTGGAATAAAAAGTTTACTGAATGGGCTTTATTTAGTAGGATGGAGATGACAGAGAGTGAGTGAACTTGAAAACAGATCAGTAGGAATTGCCCAGTGTGAACAACAGAGAAAATATGGAGACTGAAAATGAACAGATCCTGGTGGGACAAACCAAAAGTTTTAACATTTTGTGTCAGATTCACAGAAAGAGGAGTGTGATGCAGAGAAAATAGTCCATGTCTAGGTTCATTATAATGAATGGGTTCTATAACAGCTAAGATATTGGACAGTGAAATGACTAAGCTTCATTTATGCAGGTTAAGATAGCATTTCAAGTGGAAGATGTATGTGTAGCTCATTAACAGAATAATTCTGTTAAATGAATCTTTTATCTTTTCTTTTTAAGAACTCACCCTCTAAATACCTGAATTATTATGGTGACAAATTTAAAAAACTGAATGGGATCATGTAGCAGTTTAGATTTTTTAAATTTAAGGCTCTTTGATTTTTTAGTAAGTTTATAAGATCTAATCAAAATTATTGCCAGATGCAACAAATATTTTAGGACCTGCTGTGAACTGGGCTAGGCACTGAGGATGGAAACAGTAAATTACACATTCAACCCCTAACTACATGGAATGATTCTGGTGGGATTAACATGAATACGAAAATAGCCACACAACTAAAGCACTTAGGTAAGCCTTCTGAGTTTTAAAACATTTTAATGGCAGACTTGATCTGGTGGGGGTAGTGGGGTGGCTTGAGCTGGAGGAAGGGAGGTGGGGACAGAGGTTCTAGGTAGAGTGAAATCCATTCAGCAGTATCCAGAACAGTCAAAGTTTGCACCTGTTGTCTCAGCATAATTATAAGGATCTAGTTCACTCTCAGGTGGCTTGATTTGGGTGAATTAGTTATCTATATGTCTGTCAATGTACACTTTATTTGATTTAATTATTCTTCTCATTGTCTTTTGTGTGTGGGTGGCTACCTTGGGTCTTTGTTGCTGCCCGCGGGCTTTCTCTAATTACAACGAGCTGCGGGGCTACTCTTCATTGCAGTGTGCGGGCTTCTCATTGCGGTGGCTTCTCTTGTTGCAGAGCACAGGCTCTAGGCACGAGGGCTTCAGTAGTTGTGGCGCACAGGCTTACTTGCTCTGCGGCATGTGGGATCTTACCAGACCAGGGCTCAAACCCGTGTCCCCTGCGTTGGCAGGCAGATTCTTAACCACTGCGCCACCAGGGAAGTCCCTCGTTGTGTCTTTATCATATAATGTGTCAGATGAGAAGGGGGGATCCCAGGAGATCTGAAGATTAGATAATAGTTTACTCTTTGGAGAGAGTAAAACAGGATCTTTCTGAAGTAAGGGAAGCAGGTACAGTTGAGGGGTAGAGTCACTACACGGAAAACAGAATAAAAAGTTTATACTGAGTGTGAGATCCGTAGCCCTTTATCAGCTCTTTTACCTACCAGAAATCTTAATATGCTCCAGGCAAGACAACCGAATATTTGGGTAATCTGACCTACCCAGGAAAGAACAACAGCAAAAAAACACGGAGTTCCCAAGTGAAACAGCCTAGATAGAGAGAGGTCCACTAAACAAGCATAGAACTTCTGACTAGCTAAGTCTTAGCACCCTATTCTTGGCCAAGAACCACTTAAAAGAAACGTTGAAAGAGGAGACATTTGGGGGAACATCTGAGGATAAATTTGGATAAGTGTGTAGAAAACAGAAGCAAATGAAAAAGCAAGACAGCTTTGAAAAGCAAATGAAAAGCAAGTCCAGGAAAAAAACCTATACAAGCGAGGAAAAGTTCTTGTTATACTACATCTAGCTCAGCCACAGAACACGTTTAAAAGTCTTAACATCCTATAGTTAACACTGCTGTATGATATGTGAGGAAAATGTTAAGAGAATAAACCCTGAGTTCTCATCACACCGAAAAAAATTTTTTTCTTTTAATGCCTTTTTTTTAATTGTATTTATGTGAGGTGATGAAAGCTAACTAAACTTATTGCAGTAGTCATTTTGCAGTATACATAAGTGAAATCACTATGATGATGGGCACCTGAAACGTACACAGTGCTGTATGTCAACTATATCTGAATAAAACTGGGGGAGGGTAGTTAACTTTAATCACCGCTTTTCAGTTCTATTCACTATTTATGTTATGTCCCGTGGATAGAAGAGAATATTTGCAGGAGTGCTTAATTCTAGTGGGAAGTCAGTATGTAATGACATTAGCCAGTAGCATTATTGGAAGATCTGAATTAGATCTCTAAAGAGATCCCTGTGCTCCAGAATTTTACTTAAATGCTTCTAATGTTTATAGTGGGTATTTTTATTATTTACCTTCATATTCAGTATTTGAATTCTAGTAGGTAAATTTTGTATGCATTATGTAATTTATTATCAGTCATGTGAGGTAGGTTTTATTAAACCAAGCCCAGGGGTAATTGTAAGAAATGTCACAAAGCAGAAAAGCAATAGCTTCAATAAGAGCCTCATGTTTTCCTTTAGTTCTGGTTATTTCTTTTTGCATGAAGGCATATTCTTTGTGGAATTGAAATACTGTGGGTTCTGGAATGTTGTTTGCACATTTAGTGACCTTTGAATCTTAGAAATATGAAACTGAAAGCTACTACTTCAGTACCTAAGACAATATAAATTTGTGTTAACTCAGAACTGGGTCTTAATTGCAACTGTTTTTCCTTCCCTAAACAAATTGAACCATTTTTAAAATTTGAAACAAACTGCAAAAACATGGCCAAGTCTAATACGTATTTTCTTCTTTATATAAACAATCAGTAGCACCTCTTAAAAAGAGTAATTGTTAGCTCTTTTTAAAAGTTGCTTTGTAAAAAAAAAAAAGTTGCTTGATAAAGTTATGGGCAAATAGGCTTTATAATTAATCATTAGCAAGGCTAAATCATTTAAGTTTTCAGATGGGTCTGAGTAATGTTCAATTTAATCTACCAGTGGGAGGAATTATTACTGCCTTGTGGCTGGTCATCCAATAGCCCATTGGGCCAATAACATTCTTTCCCCGCCCCCCCCCGCCCCGGTACGCGGGCCTCTCACTGCTGTGGCCTCTCCCGTTGCGGAGCACAGGCTCCAGACGCGCAGGCTCAGCGGCCATGGCTCACGGGCCCAGCCGCTCCGCGGCATGTGGGATCTTCCCGGATCGGGGCATGAACCCGTGTCCCCTGCATCGGCAGGTGGACTCTCAACCACTGCGCCACCAGGGAAGCCCCCAATAACATTCTTTTAGAAAAATGATGAAACAGGCACAAAATTCTAGCAGGATTGATTGGTATTATGTTTGCCTTTAATACAAAAGAATAAGCATACCTATTTCTGTGCTGGCTGTGCTGTTGAGGATTTCTCTCACAAGGTCTTAACTGGAAAAGAAAACTTTAATGTGCCATTTTCTTGGGTATACAAGAATGAGTTGCCAAATATTAAGAGGCTTAAAACATATTTCTAGCCTTTAATCTGGTTATTTTAAGCTGTCCTGTGGGAATATTTTATGTTAACTTTCTGTTTATAGTGGGCACACTGAAGAGGAAGCACTACCTTAGGTCTCAATTGGGTAGATTAAGACTAGCCCATGACTTCCTTTTTGCTGTCTACTGCCTTACTGCATTTCAGCCTTGTTGAAATGGGCATTTTGTCATCCCATTAGAGTGTAACAGTATTCCCAAGATCTTATGGGTATGCTTGTACTATTGAATTGTCAGCCAAAGGCATTTTTTGGTTTTTTTTGACAATGCTTCTAGACCTTTAAACAGCACTGGGCATTGTGATTAGCTGCTAATTTGATAGCAGAAAATAGTATCAAAACTGTGTGAGAGTACCAGCTTACTTTTGCTGTCAAACTTAAATCTCTTTGCCAATCTAATTGGTGAAGGAAATGATGCTTTTAAATTGTAATTCATATAGTAAGGTTAAAAATCAGAATTTGAGGGACTTCCCTGGCAGTCCAGTGGTTAAGAATCTGCACTACCAATGCAGGAGGCGCAGGTTTGATCCCTGGTCGGAGAACTAAGATCCCACATGCTGTGTGGTGCATCCCCCCCCCCCAAAAAAAATCAGAATTTGATAGGGGAAAAAAGTATCTCGTTTTAACTTGTATTTCTTTAATCACTTAGTGAAAGGTAATGTTATCCCTTGGTTTATTGGCCTTTGGTATTTCCTCTGTACATGGCCTATTTACATTATTTTGTCCATTTGTCCACACCCCCCCATTTGTCTTTTTCTTAATAAATTGCAAATACGTAGTATAATTTCCTGGGTTTCGGTTTGCTTTTTTGTTTTTTTTTTGGTTTTTTTTTTTTTTTTGCGTTATGTGGGCCTCTCACTGTCGTGGCCTCTCTCGTTGCGGAGCACAGGCTCCGGACATGCTGGCTCAGCGGCCATGGCTTATGGGCCTAGCCGCTCTGCGGCATGTGGGATCTTCCTGGACCAGGGCACGAACCCGTGTCCCCTGCATCGGCAGGTGGACTCTCAACCACTGCGCCACCAGGGAAGCCCTGCTTTTTTGTTTTTTACATGCTATAGCAAAATGTATCCATCTTATTTGGTGGATATGTCATTTTTTTTTTTTTTTTTTTTTGGTACGTGGGCCTCTCACTGTTGGGGCCCCTCCCGTTGCGGAGCACAGGCTTCAGATGCTCAGGCTCAGCGGCCACGGCTCACGGGCCCAGCTGCTCCGCGGCATGTGGGATCTTCCCGGACCGGGGCACGAACCCATGTCCCCTGCATCGGCAGGTGGACTCTCAACCACTGCGCCACCAGGGAAGCCCCAATATAAATTATTTTGAAACAAAACTAAATGTTGGTATTCATAAGAGAAGCTGGAACAAGAATGTGACAACAAATATAAAATGTGGTCTTAAATCATTGGAAACCTTTGAGACCTTTGTAATTTTTATGAGTGTACTGTTATGAATTAATCATCCTCTTTTTGGTTAAATAATAGATCCGAGTGGGACATACTTTTGAAGGATGTGCAATGTTCAATCATAAGTGTGACAAAAACTGACAAGCAGGAAGCTTATGTACTCAGGTAAGTCCTGTAAAACAAGTGTTGGCTAACCAATTTCAGTCTGAATCATACTTTACATGGAATAGCAAATCATTTTTCTGGATCTTAGTTCTATAATTGTCTTCATCTTATTTTTTAAAATATGATGTAAAATAAAATGTTTACTTCTGATGTCCCTAGGCAGTAGGTTTTTGAAGTCCTACCTAATAGCTCTTCAAGATGGTTGCCATCTTTACTATCTCCTTGAGGTTAGCAGGAAATGTCTGTGAAGGAGGGGAGGGTAGAATGGCACTGTTCCTTTGCCCACAGTCCCTGATACAGGTCTTCCTTTTTAGTATATGCCTCTCTCTCTCAACTTCAGGCAAAGTGAAAATTAGCTTCATCATACAAATAGGATTGCTGTATGTAAGAGAAGAAAGCCATGCAACCTTTTTATAGGTATAAAGATACTATATTGAATTCTTATAATAATATTGTAACGGGCCTTGGGGCTATTGTATTGAACATGGTGCCTGCTTTTTATGAAGCTTGTGCTTGGCATGTACAGATGTTTATCAAATGATTATTATGTGCCAGGCCCTAGGGATATAATGGTGAGTAAAAACAAACATTCCTTTCCTCATAGAGCTTATTATCTAATGAAAAGTAATGAGATGGTTACAGAAATACATGAGAGTGGGCAGTTCAAAATGAGGTAAAGTATGAATTTAGTGTCGTAGGTTAGGTTAGGTTAGGTGAGGAGGAAAGTTGACTACTAAAAGAGAGTTTGTGTAATGAGCTAATATGCTTTATACCTAATTTAAGTTCTGTTTCTGTGGGGTCCTATAACCTTACACTGATTTTTATATAATAGAAGAGGAAGAATACTATAGTACATTATTTGCCTCCTTGAGATCTTAACATTTAAAATTATTAGCCAAAAATTTACATTGTAAATGACAGTGCAATAATAGATTAAGCATCTCAGTAGTACATAAACATTGTTATAATATTGTGACTTTTTTTTAAACTGCAGTGAGAGTAGCATGTTTGTCTCCAAGAGACGTTTCATTTTGAAGACATGTGGTACCACCCTCTTGCTGAAAGCACTGGTTCCCCTGTTGAAACTTGCTAGGGATTACAGTGGGTTTGACTCAATTCAAGTAAGTAATCAAAAATCATTTATCCTTTTGCGGGGTGGGGCGTAAATGTTAGGGTTTGGTGATGTGCCTGGTAAATAAATTTGTATACTTGTTCAGTTTTAATGGGTAAGGACGTTCACAACATGGGGAGAAAGAGTGCCTGTTGCTCATTAATAGCAAAAAATATGGAGGAACCAGAGAATGGGTTGGGATAAAACTCAAATGGGAGAAAAGAAAACCAGACACTTTCAGTAGTTAATTCCTTAATATTATTACTATGAATGGTAGAGAAACTAAGAAAAAGAAAAGCAAGAAAAATCATTCAGTCTTCATAATAAAGAATTGATTATGTTAAAGAGCAATAGTCAGTTAATTCTTGAATGCTATCAGAATTTATACTTAGGGTATAATTGTTCTGATAAGCAAATGTTGAATTTTAATAATTAACTATGGCAAGGATAGCTGTCATTAGGACCTAAAACAGTTTTTGTTAATTATTGACCCTTTTAAGAAAATCTAAATTTAGCAATATGTTCTTAATTTTTGGATCAGTGACTCTTTTGAAACTAAATATACACATGTTCTGCCACAAAATTTTTGCTTACATGCCTGTTATAAAGCTCAGATTAGGGACTCTGGTGGCACAGTGGTTAAGAATCCACCTGCCAATGCAGGGGACACAGGTTCAAGCCCTGGTCCAGGAGGACCCCACATGCCACGAGCAACTAAGCCCGTGTGCCACAACTACTGGGCCTGCACTCTAGAGCCTGTGAGCCACAACTAGTGAGCCCACGTGCTGCAACTGCTGAAGCCCGAGTGCCTAGAGCCTGTGCTCCGCAATAAGAAAAGCCACCGCAATGAGAAGACCGCGCACCACAATGAAGAGGAGCCCCCACTTGCTGCAACTAGAGAAAGCCCGCACGCAGCCAAAATTAAATTTAAAAAAAAAAACAAAAAAGAAACGTATTAGAAACTCCTGCTCTAGGGCTCCCCTGGAGGCACAGTGGTTAAGAATCCGCCTGCCAATGCAGGGGACACAGGTTCGACCCCTGGTCCAGGAGGATCCCACATGCCGTGGAACACCTAAGCCCGTGCGCCACAACTACTGAGCCTGCGCTCTAGAGCCCATGCTCTGCAACAAGAGAAGCCACCGCAATGAGAAGCCTGCGCACTGCAATGAAGAGTAGCCCCCGCTTGCCACAACTAGAGAAAGCCCATGCACAGCAACGAAGACCCAACACAGCCAAAAAACTAAATAAAACAAAATAAATTAATTTAAAAAGAAAGAAAGAAAAACTGCTCTAGGGAATTCCCTGGCCATCAAGTGGATAGGACTCCGTGCTCACACTGTCAAGGTTCCAGGTTCAATTCCCTGGTTGGGGAACTAAGATCCCACATGCCACGTGATATGGCACAGAAAAAAACAAAGAAAGAAAAAGAAACTTCTGCTCTAGAAATAAATATTGTACCTTGTCTCTACAGTTGTTATGACCCATCATTAGTAGTTGGGCATTTTTTGGTTTCTAGAAATTCAGTGACACAATCTACATGGTTAATGTTCTATTTAGACTCTCTTCACAGCTGAAAAACAAAGTTGCTCTGTATAACACTAACCCATGGGTATTGGTCTGAAACCTTGCTCTTTGACACAGTGGCCTTTGCTTTTGTTTGTCGGCCAGCAAAGTACTTATACATCTATTAAGCATATTAAAGGAAAAACACTATGTTAGGTGTCATTGGGGAAAATATTTGTGGATATAGTTTTGACTTTGATATGTATATGTAGAAAATAGTTGATTGGTTTAGGAAAGGTGATAGAATTCAGTGTATGAAGTTATCTGTCTGTCTTTTTATAGAGCTTCTTTTATTCTCGTAAGAATTTCATGAAGCCTTCTCACCAAGGGTACCCACACCGGAATTTCCAGGAAGAAATAGAGTTTCTGAATGCAATTTTCCCAAGTAAGTTTTAATAGAATTGAATCCTGCTTTCTTAAAGTTAGAAGATATATTCTCTCGAATGTGTGTGTGTGTGCGCGCGCGCCTGTGTGTCAAATGCAGCACATTATATAGTTAAGATAAATATATCAGTGTAGCTGATTACAATTTTTGGAGTATGTTGTGTAAGTGTTGTTGAAATGATGGGGGGAAAATCAAGGAATTGATCGCCTGCCAGAGGGAGAGCTCATCTTCATCTAGCCAGTTGCCCTCATTTATATCTAACTTAGTGGTTATGAAGGCTGTAATCCCTTCATCCAGAAAAATGCCCAGTCACTTCATAAACCCAGGCTAAGGCACTGGTCCATGTTAAGAAACGCTGTCGTGCATTCTATATAGGAATTGTCCTAGCTTAAAAATGGTCAACTTAGTGAGAGCATAGTGTCACTTCAAGTAAATTGGCAAGATTTTTTCCATCCATTTGCTAAGCTTTTATTTATAGACCTTCCTTTTTGAGCTTCAAGGACAGGGAAGTAAAGTTTATCTAATCTAACACCCTCATATCCTAAAGGAGGCTGAAAACCTGGATGATTTTAGTAACATGGCACAAAGTTGTCCACAGGGATGATTTAAAAAGAAAATCAGATTTCTATCCTACTGTTCTTACCTCATCTACTAATATGAAATTTTACTAGTTATATAAATAAGAGTGCTGAGTATAATTTAGTTTAAATATCTACCAACTATTAATTTACTGTGTTTAATGAGGCTTTGAAACACTATGGACAGGAGGACGTATTACATAAAATAACTTTTTACTTGAGAGAGTAGATAAATGGGTGACCAAATTCCATTTCCTAATGGAGTTTTAGGGGAGAGTAAACCATAGTTTTCTCAGCACCATTTAGACTGACTCACTAGCTGAAGTGCATCTCTAAATGACAGCCAGTAAAGTTTTTTCTTAAAAGGTGAGGGGGATCCTGCCTACTGCTATCGAATGGATCTGTTAAATTTATTTTATGTTCTCCTTCAACAGATGGAGCAGCATATTGTATGGGACGCATGAATTCTGATTGTTGGTATGTTGGACCCAATTTGATGGAAGTTTTGTTCTACATAAGATTTACTTTGAACTTGGAGTTGTCATTTTTAGAAACTATTTTGTACTTTTACATAGGTACTTGTATACTTTGGATTTCCCAGAGAGTCGGGTAATCAATCAGCCAGATCAAACCCTGGAAATTCTGATGAGTGAGCTTGACCCAGCAGTTATGGACCAGTTCTACATGAAAGATGGTGTTACTGCAAAGGATGTCACTCGTGTAAGCATTTTCAATAATAATTCTGTATTCTGCTTGGTGACTAAATATTTTAACTCATTCTCCATTTATTTTTCAGATTTGTTTTTAATTCAGTTTTTGGGCTTTTTTCCAGGAGAGTGGAATTCGTGACCTGATACCAGGTTCTGTCATTGATGCCACACTGTTCAATCCTTGTGGGTATTCAATGAATGGAATGAAATCGGATGTAAGTAAGAATATCTTGCTTAATAATTGAAATATTTAAGTGTGCCCTTTCCATTATTAACACAAAACTATTTCTCAAAGGGAACTTATTGGACTATTCACATCACTCCAGAACCAGAATTTTCTTATGTTAGCTTTGAAACAAACTTAAGTCAGACCTCCTATGATGACCTGATCAGGAAAGTTGTGGAAGTCTTCAAGCCAGGAAAATTTGTGACCACCCTGTTTGTAAATCAGGTAAAGTATTTTATTATCGACAATAAAATCTTACAGAAAATAAAGATAGTGAAGCATGTCATAAAATGTATTCTGAGATGGCACATAATCATTCAGCTATTCAGAGGTACTACTAATTGAGGTGTTTGGTAGATGAGAAGCTTTATGTGTTTCATTAGACTTCTGTTGGTCCTTGTTTTTATATCTAACCCAGTTCATGGGCTCCTCTTGTCCTATTTTCCCTGTTGATAGACCTTGGGGTGGGGGGTGCCAGGGGACATAAGGTGCCCCACTTCATCCCACCCCTAAGAAGTCAGCTAAAATATTTCAGTGCCACAGTTTGACTAAAATAATAGTCTTAAATATTTATTGCATGACTGCTTTGTTCGAAAATACTTCTGCAGGTTGGAAGCACTCATGGTTAATTTAATTTTTTTCCCCAGAGTTCTAAATGTCGCACAGTGCTTTCTTCACCCCAGAAGATTGAAGGTTTTAAACGTCTTGATTGCCAGAGCGCTATGTTCAATGATTACAATTTTGTTTTTACCAGTTTTGCTAAGAAGCAGCAACAACAGCAGAGTTGATTAAGAAAAATGAAGAAGAAACGCAAAAAGAGAACACACATAGAAGAAGGTGGTGGCTGCTTTTTAGATATTGATACCAAGGGCCATGCTTTCCATAACCACCACCTTGTAGTTGCAGAAAGCCCTAGATGTAATGATAGTGTAATCATTTTGAATTGTATGCATTATTATATCAAGGAGTTAGATATCTTGCATGAATGCTCTCTTCTGTGTTTAGGTATCCTATGCCACTCTTGCTGTGAAATTGAAGTGCATGTAGAAAAAACCTTTTACTATATGAAACTTTACAACACTTGTGAAAACAACTCGATTTGGTTTATGCACAGTGTAGTATTTCTCCAGGTATCATCCAAAATTCCCCACAGACAAGGCTTTCGTCCTCATTAGGTGTTGGCCTCAGCCTAGCCATCTGGGACTGTTCTATTAAATTGCTACCAGGATTTTGCATCCAGTTACCTCCACTTTCTAGAACATATTCTCTACTAATGTTATTGAAACGAATTTCTACTTCATACAGATGTTTTTGCAGCACCAATCAAAGTTCTTCTTCCACGAGTCGAGTCCTCTACGAAAATGACTGCAGTTATCCATTTTGTGTATTACTATCTCACTGCTTCCTATACTTGTGTGACTTTGATTCATTCCTCACCATGGTGTCTCCCTCCCAACCACACCCCCTCCATAAAGCAATACACTGTTACACTGTGGGTTTACACTAACCTTATACCCCAGAGGGGGAACGGGGTTGGGGGTGGACCCTGGGCTTAATTTTCTTTTAAGGTCAAGGGAGTTTGGCATTTTTCGTTACCATGAGCTCTTTTGGAATAAGCTGGTGTTGATTAGTGAAGAAGGTGTAGATTGATACTAGGGAATATTGGCAGAACTGTATGCCATACTGTGCCCCCCATTAAATGAGATTAGCTTCTCATGGGTACCATGTCTTTATTAACTTGCTAAGTAGTAGTATAGGAAAATTATCACTAAATTTGTTAGCAAGGAGATTTAAGATAAAGGTTGTGTTGGATTCAACAAGTTGAGTCAGCTCAGATGATTCACCTCAACTTTTACTTTCATAGCCATTTCCACTAATTTCTATTAATGATATGCCATAAACTTTCGTTCAAAGCAGAATCGATGTCTTTGCCATCTTTGTGACTTAAAAAGTTCTGTGACTTTGTGATGCATGTGATAGTGTTCTGACGCTTCCTCTTACTGGTATTTCTTTCTCCATGGAGTAACATCAAGTGATGAATGAGAACTGTTCAGGTTATTCAGACATACTACACAGTGAAGCAGAGTGCTATCCATAAAACATAACATATAAAATTCCAAAATGGTCAATTGGAAATGACTAGAAATACAGGCTTAAAAGAGTTGGCATCTTTTAGCTGTATTTGCTAATACGGACATTTATTTAAGCAGCTGAGAAAAGAGCAAAGTTGACTCAATTTTGTATTTCTTCTTGTCCTCAAACAATTTTTGATTCATTCTGGATTGATGCAGTGATGTTTTTGTTCCTTCCGTACTTATAAATGAAACACTTTTTTTTTAGTGTTTCTAAACATAAATTCTACTTGGTTTGAAATCAAGTGGTTGGAACACTTTTGACTTTTAAACATGTTGATTCAGAGCTTCATTGAAGAAGCTTTCAATCAATGGATCAGTCCGATTCTGTAATTAGTGCACAGTACCTAATGTTTTGGTGCTATTATGAGGACCAATGCTCAAAGTGGATTTTGTTCTTGAACAGTGTCCCAGTAGATTTGTTGAACACTTATTGGCTTGAGGTCTGATCCCTGCCCCAGCCCAATAGATTTAAGATTTCTATTTAATGTTGAGAAACTGCACAAATTTGTATGGAACAAAGCCTAGAAAAATAAAAACTATAGATTGAATAGTAATCTAAATTAATCCTAGTGTGTATGATAGAGGAGGGAAAATTTTGGTGCCATAATTTCTCTCTTCATGGTGTTGGACTTAAATCAGTTGAAATGTATTTCTGTACCACAATTTAAGCTTCAATAAAGGTTTGCTTAATTCATTGTCTAGTGACATTCAGAAAGTTTTCTGTTGATGTATTTTTTTAAATAGTATACATGACCAAATACTAGACATCTAAAGTTTTTATAATTAATTGAGTAAATCAATATTTAATGATCATTTTTTAAGATTTATGGGAGTTGTCATGAAGATAAGATCTCTAAGCTCCTGGGAGAACAGATTTAAACATTTTTTTGTTAGTGGCTTCATACCTGAAGCTCAAAGGAAATCATCCGGGCTATATACCAAGATATCAAAGAGTAAAAAGGGTGTAAGTAGTAAGAATAAGAATGCTAGAGTTTGGAGCTAGAAAAGTGAAAAGTTTGAAGGTGGAATAATCTAACATTTATTATGAAATAGGCTCTTGATGGTGGGGTGGGGGCAGAGTTTAACTCATGGTTATTTCTATTAACTAGAACAGAGTTATAAGCTTTTGATCATTGTGCCATGCGGGTACATATCTCATCTGAGTTTAAAAGGGTTGATCATAGAAAAGCAGGTTGTTACATATGTGTGCAATACTTACAGCACCAAATTCTTTTACATGAACAGGTAACTGAGTTTGGCAGACACTTGGTGTTAATCAGATTCAGGGACATAATCTGAAAAATATGGTAAATGTGATATCACACTATGAAAGATAAAAGGCTTTTATTGTCCTAGTCAGATAACTCACCATTTCCTGGCTACCCACCTTCAAACTTGACATTCTCATCTACCCTTTTTGTCATAATGGAAGAAGTATTGGTCCTTTGGATTCTATCCACCCATTCCTACTTTCAGAGACTTTATAACTGAGTTCACTGCAAGCATGTCCACTGTTGATCACCATCAGTTTGTTTTACTTTTCTGGTTTCTTCCCACTTATGTTTGCTCCTTAGGGTCTACTTTATTAGTCCTTTACAAGGTGATAAGTGTCAATTCTTACCCCAAACTGAACCCTCTTCAGACTACTTCTTGCAATCTAGCATTTTCCTGAGTTGTTGAAACCAGAAACCTAGGATGAAATTGAGGCAGGGTCAGAGAGATCTGTTATGTGACTAAGTTTGGAAGAAAACCATTGGCAGTGTCAAGAGATGTCCAATATGCTGTTGGATATGTGAGCTAGGAGCCCATAAAAATAGGTTGAGATTGGTAATTAAACATCTTAATTGGATGTATATTTAAAAAAATTGTACCTTGAACCTTCACACCCTAGCTTCGATAGTCCTCAGTTCTGCTTTGGTACATTCATCTGTCCGCTATGCACACCTCTTACTAGGTAAGATTTATTAAAAAATTGAAATACGCAAATCTTAACTACAATTTTGAAAATGGATACTTTTAGCCCACAGCCATATCAGGACAAGGGAAGGTTCCCATATACCCCTACCTAAGCAACAAAGCCACTACCCCTACTTTAGTTGGTAGTTTAACTACTATCCATATTTTTTCACCATAGACTAGGGTTTCCCTCCCCGCCCAGCTCTGAAACTAAATTGAATCACTTAATGCTTTCATTAGTATAAAGTTTTGAGAGGTTGAACCATGTATTTCTTTTTATTGCTGAGTAGTATTCCATTGTATGAATGTACCACAATTTGTTTAGCTATTCTCCTGTTAATGAACATTTTGTTTCCAATTTTGGGAAAATATGAATAAAGCTGCTATGAACATTTGCATATAAGCATTGTGGCTTCTGAGTATGTAATAGTATCTTGTATTAATCTACATTTCTCTAATGAACATGCTCTGTCAATTAGCCATTTACTATATTCTTTGAATGAAAATAAGTTTTGTATATTTTAAAATTAGGTTGGCTTTTTATTAATGAGATACAGGACTTTTATATATTTTGGATACAATTTTTTGGTCTAGTATTTTGCAGATATCTTCTAGTCTGTCTTCATTTTTCTAAGTGTTTTGATGAGTAGAAGTTCTTAATTTCAAGTCTTAATTTATCAACTTTTTTAATGGATCTTTTCTGTGGATAAATCTGCCTTCCTCCACATTGTGATGGTGTTGTTTTCTTGTAAAAGCTTTATAATTTTTGGCTTTTACATCTATGATCCATCTCAAATTTTTCTAAGTGATACAAGGTAGGGATCGAGGTTCATTTTTATCCATATGATCAGTTAATCCAGCACCATTTGTGCTTTTTCCATTTAATTAATTTGGTGCCTTTTAATAAATTAGGTTGACCATGTAAGTGTAGGTCTACTTATTGCTTTGACTATTTCGTGTACTTTGTATTTCTGTGTAAATATTAAAGTAAGCCTGTTGATTTCTATTTTTTAAAAGCCTGATGGGCATTATGATTAACTAGCATTGAGTTGAATCCATCTGTCATCTTTAATTTTTCTCAGCAATATTTTGTGTAATGTGTGATTTTGATTATGTCATAACTATTTTAGGTTTCTTGACGCTAAAAACCTATCAATGGGATTGTTTTTTTTCCAATTGCTATCTTACACAATTAAAAAAAATTTTTTTTCTTGTATCATGAGACCTTGCTTAAGCTCACTGGTTTTAAAAATTTTTTATTTTCTTCTCTATTGCCCTGTTAGGACCTCTAATACATGTTGAGTATAAGTGGTAAGAGCAGGCCTACTAAGATGAGGTTGGGAAGACAACCTAGGGAGCAGAATTCAAGGAGGTAGTGTCAGGGTGATGCAAGTGGGCATCTGGGAGTGAGTGCATCCTTGCATTTTGCTCCCTAGGGGCTTTCCTCGCCTCAGCCTTATCCTGGTCTTCTGTTAAGGCATGCTCATCCCAATTTTAGGAAGAAAAGAGCAGTCCGTCAAGAATGCTATTGGTAGCTAGCAGGAACCTGCTGTATAGCAGAGGGAGCTCAGCTCCGTGTGGCGCTCTGTGACAACCTTAGATGGGTGGGATGGGGGGAGGTGGGAGGGAGGCCCAAGAGTGAGGGGATATAGGTATACATATAGCTGATTCACTTCATTGTACAGCAGAAACTAACACAACATTGTAAAGCAATTTTACTCCAATTAAATTTTTTAAATGTATTTGTATTAAATAAATATTTATTAAATAAGAAAAAATGCTATTGGTTTTATGTAGATGCCTAGATGGATACCTTTTACATAGTCTACTTCTGTTTAGTTTGCTCTGTTTTTCTCATGAATGGGTACTGAATTTTGGCAGACTCCTTTCCCCCCCATCCCCCCTCACCCACTTTTTGCATCCACTGAAATGACCATATGGTTTGTCTCCTTTATTCTGATAACATACTATTCCTGTCCTTGGGGAGGAGGATTTAGTTAATGGAAACTTAAGACTGAAACATCCCCCAAACTGTCCTGTTTAAAGTAACTTGCCCAAGGTTGCACAAGTAGAAATGTCTACATTCAAAACTGGCTCATTTTCTTAATCACTGTGCGGTCTCAGCTAAACCTTTTCCAAATAAGTCTCCCTTTTATAGCTACCTAAAACTTGGGGATTCAGTTATTTCACCTACTTTATTTACAATTGAAGAATTCGTTCCCCATCCTTGATAGTACATTTGCTTCTTCTGACTTCAGTTTTAGCATTTTAGTAGTAAGGTTGAGTTGAACCCTGGAAGTTGGCCGCCTTCATTAACCCTGTGATGTCCTTTACCCTGATGCTCCACACAGCCTCATGGTATCTCCCAGTCAACATTTTCCCCAACCAGCCCTCAATATTTTGCAAGGATTAAAAGCCTGCAAAATAAGGAAAAATAATGAAATCTAATGCTGGTGAAGCTTTTATGGAAATACGTACCAATTCAATGATGGTACCCTGGAAAATAGTTCCTAGGAAGGATAATCTGGCAGTGCGTTTTTAACTTGAGGGAATATGTAGGTAGATAGCCATATACAAAGTCACTTGCAGAAGCAACCTAGATGGAAAAAATTAGGGTCCCAGTTAATCTGGTCATAATGTCTATGCAAGTACATTAAAATTTTAAAGGAAATGTGCTCACTATACGAACTAGGTAAAACTACATGAATAGTAGGTTAAAAATACTAGGTGTGAATTAAATGCAGAACATAGTGCTAGATGCTGAGAATATAGAAGTGAGTAAGACGTAATCACTGTCCCTCCTAGGATCTCATTCTAGTAGAGGAAGTAGATTATAAAAGGTGATCTGATGTAGAGAACAAACGTAGGGACACCAAGGGGGGAAAGCGGGATGGGGGGGGTTGGGATGAACTGGGAGATTGGGATTGACACGTATACACTGATATGTATAAAATAGATAACTAATAAGAACCTGCTGTATTTAAAAACAAAACAGTGATCTGATAGTGACGTGCTGCAAGAGCCTCTTACCCAGGGAGGTTAGGAAAGATTTAATGGGAGAAGGTCATCTTTGAGCTAAGAGCTGTGGGAATATACTAAGTAACAAGCAAGGATGTAGCCTTCTAAGCAGATCTTTTCTGAAAGAATTCCAGGTGAATTGCTTGCTATAGAAATAGGAAGAATCTCCAATTAGGTGGAGGGACTGAGTGTGGAGGGAGGAGGGAAAGTGATTTAAGATGGTGGAAAGATTGCCAGTGGGTACTTTGGTGCTAAATTTGGATTTCATTTCCCCCTTGGCTTGCCCCCACCCCCACCCCAGTACTGGCTACTGGCGGCTCATAGCTGACTCTAGAAATTGTTCTCAGCTAAAGAGTTCTGTATCATAAGGAAAATTTTTTGAAGAAACTTAACTTGGGGGCAAAAAATCCTGGAGGGAGCTTCAAAATGGATTGCAGAAAGTTAGGCTGGGGAGTTCCCTGGTGGCCTAGTGGTTAGGATTCCGGGCTTTCACTGCCGCGACCCAGGTTCAATCCTGGTCAAGGAACTGAGATCCTGCAAGCCGCACAGTGCTGCCAAGGGGGGAGAGAAAAAACTGGATGTCAGGAGACCAGTTAGACTCCTTCAAGAGGAGAGGTAAGAAATGTTACCACTAATGCAGTGAAGTCACTGCAACAGAAAATGATAAACATGAGACACTAAAGAGGTAAGTAGAAGACCTAGTGTTCTCTAGCTTGGCTCTACTGACAGTTCGGGAAAGGGAAGAGGACTGGGGTAGGAGATAACAGGTCTGTTTTTGGACATGTTGAGTTTAATGAGCCAAAAGGTGGATAAAGGAGCCCAGATTTCCTCTGCTGAGATTGTGAGATTATGGGCACTTTCATAAAGAATAAACTTTTATGCAAACTTCTTCAATTTATTTACTTATAATTTGAAAGAATTGCTTAACAGGCCTGTGGGCCTGTAGGGAACTGGTTAAATAATCGTCCATTGAAATGTGTTGAAGCTATCAAAACTTATATGTCTATGTTGGCATGATAACAATTTTGTAACATGTTAAGTGAGAAAAGTAAGTTACGGAGCTATAGTAAATAAGAGTATCTAACAGAAAAGTTCCTGCTGTTGCTCACACCTCCCATTGAGCCACCTACCGTACTCTATACCATGCAGGGACAGTAGTATGAATTTAGAAGACAGCTCCCTCTGGGCAGGCACAGCCCTGTGAAGACATGCTGGGCTGAGTATATTGTGTTTCAGCCCAGATGCAAATATAGGATGGAGGCCAAGGTTGCAGTAAGGCCAGGTGGGTTCAGAGACAGGCCAATGGAATTCACACATTCAAAAAGACAAGGCTGGATTGATGCAGGAATCACTAGGCCTTTTTTTCTGTTGGTATTTGGGCTAAAGGGTCACCTAGAACAGTGTTAACATTTTTGACATGAAGGACCAGTTTTTGTTTCCAATCTATCATGGACGGATGACTGTGTAAACTGCTGTAAGTCAATAACTATGAAAATGAATTTTTAAAAAGATACAGCCTGATTTTTAAAAGTTCAACCGACAGAATTACTCTGCCAAGTATTATAAAAGCTCTTAAACGCTTGCCCTCAGTTTCTGTACTTATCTGGTTGCAAGCTGGTAACAGTTTGGGACTGACAGGAGTCAGCAGACGTTTTGTAGCGCTGATAAAGCTCTGTACTTTAGAATGTAGAAACTGGGGAACAGGGGAGGGGAGACATGACACGAGTGTCATTTTCCCATCTTTCTGGAAGCCGTGCCACCTGATAAAACAGGGATCCAAATGCATTTGGGGGCAGATGCTAACCCACCACACAGCTCACTCATTCATCATGATGTTCAAAAAACACTGAAGTTCTGGTACCGCCTGTCCTGAGGAGATGAACTCTATGCTAAGGCAGAATAATTCTGAGTAATTTTTTGAAGATTTTATTTATTAGGCATTTATAAAACATGTTATTAAAATACACATAAACAAGTGTAACAACACTCACTTCCTATAGAACATAAAGTTCTTACAGCTGAAAAGCAGGTCATCACATTTAAAATAATTTTCATTGTAGAACCTAATTAAAGTGGTTGCTTCACAGTCTAACCTTTCTTGCACCTGACAATTATGACCAATAAGTCACTAATCTAGTAGCTAACTGTTCTATGCCCTGGAAGGAAATTTGATCAGATTCTTTCTTATTAAATTATCAGATCTTAACATTGTACTCTCCTTTTAAAAACACTACATTGTGACTCAGTGACACTATATTTGTGATGCACTGCTTGTGGTCATAGTATAAAAAGCTATCGTGTTGTCAGAGTAGACAAAGGGAAGCCGCCTTTATTTCCATTCAAAAGAATGAGACAGTGGGACTGAAGACCTTTTTTTAAGTATGTAAATTATCTTAATGGTATTTCTAAATTATTTTTAGCTGCGTGGTGTAGCCTGAAGGTTCCACTATGTTTTATCTGCCTCAAAACAACTCCCCTGATTCACTTTGTTATAAAGCAGAAACTAATACACCATTGTAAAGCAATTATGCCCCAATAAAGATGTTAAAAACAAAACAAACAAACAAACAAAAAGAAAACTCCCCTTCTGGCTGCCCTACGACTATCGGGCAGTCATCACTATTAGTATGTAACTCTTAAGTCAGCATTTTCACATATGGCTCCCATTGAAATCAGTCCACAAATACTTACTGAACAGAAGTGCAAGACATAGTAAGAGGGAATGAAAAAAGTATAAAACCCTCTGCTCAGAATCTTCCAATAGTTCCCCATTTCACTCAATTTTATTCCCTCATCTCTAACCTCATCTACTTTACTTGCACACTCCACTCCAGGTATGCTGGCTCCTTGCTGCTCCTAGAACACATCAGGCATGGTTCTGTCTCAGGACCTTTGCACTGTGCCCTAGAATGCTCTTCCTTTAGATACCTACATAGCTCACTCCCTCCCCAACCAAAGTCTTTGTTTAAATATATCAGTACGACCTACTGTGAACATCTTATTTTAGAATTGCAAACTGACCCCAAAGCAATCCTAATACCACTTAATCTTTATTAAATAGTTTTTTTCCATTAGTTGCTGAGTAATTTATCATGTTATTATTTATTGTCCAGCTGCTTCTACTAGGATGTAAACTTTGAGGGCAGGGAGTTTTGTTTCTCTATTTCTCAAGTGTGGAGGCCACCTTCCAAGATGGCCCCCAGTTATTCTCACATTGATAGTGCTGATTTAAGTAGCCAGTATGATAATGCAGAAATTATAGAGTATGACTTCCAAAGAAAGGTCATAAAAGGCATCTTGGAAATAAATCCTCTAGACCCAGTCAAGCCGTTAGATAACTGCAGTCCTGGTCAACAACATCTTTTCTACAACCTCAGGAAACCCTGACCCAGAACCAATTAAGCTGCTCCCAGATTTCAGACTTATTGAAAATTTATTGTTTTAAGCTGCTAAATTTGGGGCTATTTAACGTAGTAAGAGCTAATGTACCAAGCACCTAGAACTATTTCCCTGGCACATAGTAGGCATTTAAGAAATAACAGAGGAAGGAAGGAACAAAACTGCCAGAAATAACCCAACTTTCATCAATAATAGCCAGGATTATTGTCACTTAGCAGAAAGTGACGTAGGCTTTGAGGTAAGCAGGTATACAGTAGGTAAATTTTACAAAGAGAAGCTGAGTTTGAGATGTAACATGAAGTAGAAAGGAATGTTACTCTTCCCCAGAATTCCCTCCCATCTTTTATTGCGAATCATGTCTTACACCTAAGAGTTCATTAATTTTTGAGCATTAATAAAGTTGCCTAGGGTACCATCTCTGCCATTTTGCCTATGTAAATTATAAATTAACTATGGTATTATAAACACATAATATTATTTCTGTAAAAGTTGGAGATAAACTTACGCTTCTGGCCAAGATGGACTAACAAGGAAAGGATTTACCCTCTCACCTGAAACAAGTAAAAAACTATGTACTTCACAGGACATTGGATAGGCTGAAGGCTTTTGCTTCAATAGTGAGCCCTTGACCAAGTGCTTCCTGCAAAGCAAGACCCAAAGGGATCTAATTGCTTCTAACTATTGATAACTGGGTCCCAGAACAAAGCTCAAGAAATGCTATCATCCAATACATTACCAGGCATGCAAAGAAGCAGGAAAATACAACCATACTGAGGAGAAAAAATCAATCAAAATGGACCTAGAAGTAATTCAGATGATCAAATTTTGAAGACATAGCAATAGAAAAGATCCAAAATGGAACAAAAAAGACTAGAAAAAAGAGATGGCATCAGTGAGCCATAGGACAACTCCAAGAGGCCAAATGTACATGTAATTGGAGTTCCTGAAGGGCGAAGATATTTGAAGGAAGACTGGCTAGAAGTTTCCCAAGTGCCATAAAAACTAAAATCTCACAGTTCCAAGAATTTTAATAACCCCCAAACACAGGAAACATGAAGTTTTAAACATGCTTAAAATCAGTGATTAAAAAAGATCTTAAAAACAGCCAAGGGAAAAAAGAGATACATTACCTACAGAGGAACAAAGCTAAAGATGGGAACAAATATCTTGTCAGTGCAAGCCAGAACGTTTTCAAAGGCATGAAAGAAAAACTTCTAAACCTAGAATTCTCTACACAGTATTTTGAAAATACCTTTCAAAAACCAAATGAAATAAAGACTTTTTCAGACATACAGTATTATTAATCATCAGGAAAACGCAAACTAAAAATCACAATGAGGTGTCACTACATACCTATAAAAATGGCTTCAATTTAAAAGGCTGCAGTGTAGGGCTTCCCTGGTGGCGCAGTGGTTAAGAATCCACCTGCCAATGCAGGGTACATAGGTCTGAGCCCTGATCTGGGAAGATCCCACATGCCGTGGAGCAACTAAGCCTGTGCGCCACAACTACTGAAGCCTGCACTCTAGAGCCCGCGAGCCACAACTACTGAGCCCACATGCCACAACTACTGAAGCCTGCATGTCTAGAGCCTGTGCTCCGCAATGAGAAGCCCGTGCACCGCAACAAAGAGTAGCCCCCGCTCGCCGCAACTAGAGGAAGCATGCGTGCAGCAACGAAGACCCAACGCAGCCAAAAATAAATAAATAAAACAAATTTTTAAAAAGCAAAAAAAAAATAATAATTTAAAAATTTAAAAATAAAAGGCTGCAGTGTAGAATTAACACAAATGTCCATACACTAGTGGGTGGGTTTCTGGTATAACCATACAATGGAATAAACGGGAATGAAGTACGGATACATGCTGCAACATGAATGAACCTTGAAAACACTAATGTGTGTAAGATGCCAGTCACAGAAGTCCACATATTGTACGATTCCATTTACGTAAAATGCCCAGAATAGGCAAATCCACACAGACAGAACGTAGATTAGTGGTTGCGTACGACTGGTGTTGAGGGCTGGGGAGCGAATGAGGAGCAGTGACCTCGCTGTGATGTGGGGTTTCTTTTGGGGATGATGAAAATGTTCTAAAATTGACTGTGGTGACAGATGCACAGCTCTGTAAATACACTAAAGACAATGTAATTGTATACTTTAAATAAATGGGTGAATTGTATGGTATGTGAATCATATCTCAAAGCTGATTTCTTTTTATAAATATATTTGTTTATTTATTTATTTATTTTTGGCTGTGTTGGGTCTTCGTTGCTGCACACGGGCTTTCTCTAGTTGCAACGAGAGGGGGCTACTCTTTGTTGCTGTGCGCGGGCTTCTGATCGCAGTGGCTTCTCTTGTTGCAGAAATCTGGCTCTGGGCACGCGGGCTTCAGTAGTTGTGGCACGCAGGCTCAGTAGTTGTGGCTCACAGGCTCTAGAGCGCAGGCTCAGTAGTTGTGGCGCACGGGTTTAGTTGCTCCGCGGCATGTGGGATCTTCCTGGACCAGGGTTCGAACCCGTGTCCCCTGCATTGGCAGGCAGATTCTTAACCACTGCGCCACCAGGGAAGTCCCTCAAAGCTGATTTTTAAAAAAGGTTGGAGTGTTGGAGAGAATGTGTAGCCACTAGAACTCCCATGTACTGCTAGTGGGTACAATCACTTTGAAAAAGTTTGTCAGTTACTTAAAAAGTTAAGAATACAACTACCACATGAATCAGCCATTCCATCCTTATATATTTACACAAGAGAAGTGAAAGCATATGTTCATTCAAAGACTTGTACATGTAATGCAATGTTTATAGTAGCCTTATTTGTAACAGTCAAAATCTGGAAACAACCCAAATGTCCAGCAATAGGTAAATGGAAAAACAAATTATGGTATATTCACACAATGGAATACTACTCAGCAACGAAAAGGAATAAACTGATGTGAGGGGTATGGTTGGGAGGTTGGTGAGGTTATAGGAGGGCAAAATGAGAACTTTGCAGTGATAAAACTCTTCTGTATCTTGAAGGGGGTGGTGGATACATGAACCTACTTGTGATAAACTGTATAGAACTGGTGTGGGGGGGAGGACAAATTAGGAGTTTGAGATTAACATATACACACTACTTTATATAAAACAGATAATCAACAAGGACCTACTGCATAGCACAGGAAACTCAATATTCTGTAATAACCTATATGCAAAAAGAATCTGAAAAAGAATGGATATGTGTATAATTGAATCACTTTGCTAAAACTAACACAACATTGTAAATCAACTATACTCCAATATAAAATAAAAATTAAATTAAAAAAGAATCAATAACAAATAAATTACTCTTAAATTTAAAAAGAACTATAGAACTAAATGTACCCACACAAAAGACTATAAGATTAGCAGATTGTATCAATGCCAATATCCTGGTTGTCATATTGTACTATAGTTTTATAAGATGTTACCATTGGGGGAAACTGGGTAAAGAGTATACAAGATCTCATTGTATTATTTCTTTCTTTTTTTTTTTTTTGGCTGCGCCATGCAGCATATGAGATCTTAGTTCCCCCACCAGGGATTGAACCCATCCTGCAGTGGAAGCGAGGAGTCTTAACCACTGGACCACCAGGGAAGTTGCAAGCAAAGGGGTTTCTGGTTTTTTTTTTTTTAGGTGTTGGGGGTAGGAGTTTATTAGTTTATTTATTTTTGCTGTGTTGGGTCTTTGTTTCTTTGGGAGGGCTTTCTCTAGTTGTGGCAAGCAGGGGCCACTCTTCATCGCGGTGTGCGGGCCTCTCACTATCACGGCCTCTCTTGTTGCCGAGCGCAGGCTCCAGACGCACAGGCTCAGTAGTTGTGGCTCACGGGCCTAGTTGCTCCGCGGCATGTGGGATCCTCCCAGACCAGGGCCCAAACCCATGTCCCCTGCATTAGCAGGCAGATTCTCAACAACTGCGCCACCAGGGAAGCCCCTGTATTATTTCTTACAACTGTATGTGGACCTATAATCTCAAATATTTTAATGAAAAAAAATTCTTCGTACTTACAACATAGATAAACCTCTAAATAATTATGCTGAGTGTAAGAAGACAAAAGAGTACATACTGAATGATTCCATTTATATAAAATTCTAGAAAATGCAAACTATTCTATAGTGATAGAAAGCCGTCAGTGGTTGCCTAGGGAGGGGAGAGGGCCTGGAGTGACAGGAGGGAGGGATTACAAAAAGGCACAATTTTTACAGGCGATGGAAATGTCTGTTATCTTGACCGTGGTGATAGCTGTACCCATACCAAAACATGCGCAATTTTTGTACATCAATTATACTTCAGTAAAGCTGTTTAAAACTCTGAAAGTTAAAATATCTGCAACAAAACTAAATTTTGTAATCATGATTTCACCAAATTTGGCCCTCCTAGTTCTGTGAAAGAATAAGGGGTTTCATGATCTAAACTTTGTTTGGGACTGAGTGGATCAATTCAGATTAAAAGCCCAGTACAAGCTGTCCTGTCGGGGTTAGTTGTACAAGAAAGCACAAAACCCCTGAAGCCTTGAGTGGAGGTTGGCCACCAGCTGAACCTATTCAACAGTGTGTCTATTGTATGAAGTGAAACTGCCTCAGGCGTCTTTTGAAACCTTATCTAGAGAATTTTGATTGCTGAGAAGTTTTCCCTACATTAGCCAAAGGCCAGAATACTTCAGTTCCCTTATTTTCACAAACACCAACGTTCTTGCTTGTTTCCCTGCACCAAATATGCACACACGCATACTATTTCTTTGACTGTTAAGTTTGTAACATTCTTTGAATGTTACAACTTAGAGAAAGCTCGCTGGTCTATAAAGCGTGTCAAATATTTGAGCGACTTTCTTTGTATATAAAACCTCTATTCCTAGGTTTCTGCTTACTATTTTCAAACCTCAATTTTTAAATTAATACTTATATATATAATATATTCAGTAACTGAATTCATAAAAGTGCAAATGATACAAAACAGTGTAGAGTGAAAGGTCACCCTCCTACCTCTATTCCCCACCTGCCCAATTCCCCTCTCCAAGAGCATCCAGTTTTGCTAGTTCTTCTTATGAAATGCCAGAAAGTCTATGCATACAGAGGCAAATATACACAAACACACACACATACACATATATGTCTTAGTACACAGTCTTATTATCTCAGTTTTTAAAAAACAATTATGACTTTTGAATAGATTACACATGATGTGTTAAAATCCAGTAGGCATAACACTGGTTCCCCTTCTACCCATGCCCGTTTCCATCTTCTTCCCCTCCTAAACAACCAGTGTTACCAGTTTGCTGGATTCCTTCTAGACTTAGTCTATGCATATAACTGTTTTTCTGTGGTTTTTTTTTTTAAACTAATAACACAATCTTGCTCCATAAATGCAGGGACGTGGCCTACTTGGGTCACTCTTCCTGCCCGAGCATGGAACACAGTTCCTGGCATATAGTAAGTGCTCAATAAATATTTTTGGAATTAAGTCATCTAGACACAAACATCCTTACCTTCCTAATCTCTCTCTTCTGCATTTTCAAATATATCTAGCAAGTCTGATTGATTCTCCAATGGGAGAATTTCATCCCTTCCTCACTTTTTTCTGTGATCACAGTCCATGCTCAGGGTCTAATCACTATATGCCTCAGAATACCACAACCTCCTCAGGAATCTCCTAGGTCTCTATCACATAGGTAAAGAGCTCTATGGAGGGCTTCCCTGGTGGCGCAGTGGTTAAGAATCCACCTGCCAATGCAGGGGACACGGGTTCGAGCCCTGGTCCAGGAAGATCCCACATGCCACGGAGCAACTAAGCCCATAGGCCACAACTACTGAGCCCGCGTGCCACAACTACTGAAGCCCGCGTGCCTAGAGCCCGTGCTCCGCAACAGGAGAAGCCACTGCAATGAGAAGCCCATGCACCGCAACAAAGAGTAGCCCCCACTCTCAGCAACTAGAGAAAGCCACGCACAGCAACAAAGACCCAATGCAGCCAAAAATAAATAAAATGAATAAATTAAAAAAAAAAAAGAGCTCTATGGAAAGAGAGGCCACGTCACATAAGGGGTAGGAACACCAGGTTTAGAGTCAGACAGCCCAAGTTCACATTATAGGTCTGCTATATCAGAAGCACTTTAACAGATCTTCACCTCAGTTTCCTTGTCTGTACAATAGAGATGTCAGTGTCTTCCTCATAGGGCTGTTGTAAGATGAAATGGGCTAATACATAAATCACTTACATATATGCATCTGGCACATAGTAAGTGTTCAATAAATGTTAGCTATTATTGTTATAGTGCAATTCATCTTCCTCAAGTGCTGTTTTTTTTTTCAAGTGCTGTTTTGAATACATCGCACATCTGTAAGCAGCTCATAGACACTGTCCATAATTTACACTGAGCCTTCTGCTCCTTTTTCAGTTTACCTCTTCCTCCTTACTCTACCATTCTCTTAACCTGCTGCGGCACGTGAGCGCCACTCCAGCAACCCAGTCGTTTAAATATACCACACAGACGTCATCCCCACTCACCCCAAAGCTTCACACAGCACCATCCCTCCTTCCTAGGACCCATTCTCATCTCATCTAATCTCACCTCCCCTTCCTTCCTTCCTTCCTTCCTTCCTTCCTTCCTTCTTTCCTTCCTTCCTTCTCCCCTCTTCTTGCCTCTCTCCTTCCCTCAGGCCTTCTTTGATTACTTCTGGCTCTGATATAGAGATAGAATTGTTCATATATCATATATACATTTGTATTTCTATGTTATACATTCTTACATATTTTCAATTGTGTGTATCCAGAGTATCCCATTAGATTATACTGAACTGCAGTGTCTATAATGTCTATTCTTTTGTTACCCTTTGTACAGTATGTTCATGATTAACCCTTGGAAAAACATTTTGACTTTTTTTTTTAACATTTGATCTTTCTCCAAATCCCCTGGCTTCCAGAAAAACTATGACAATAAAATATAGAGAAGGCTATGGCTGGGTACAAGCTGAGTCAGGGTGCAGGGATTTGGAAGGGAGGCCTGTACTGAGGAACACAGGAGCAAAGCTGTCACTCCCAAAGCACTTGCCTCCTAGAAAACATGTAAGTGAAGTATTTGGGGTTTGCTATAAGCAACTGATCTGAACCCTCAACAGTAAATCACTTATTATTGATCATTACGATCACTGAGATCATCATCAAGAAATTACTTAGCACCTATATTGTGAAGGCGCCATGTTTATAGGATACAAGGAGACGTTGAACTCCTCTTCCCTATGATAAACTGAAAATCTAATGTGATAGAGACCCAATATGCTCAGCCACCTGAGTGGTACAAAAAAATAAGCCATCATCAAAGGCTGTGACAACCAATTAGTGCTTCACGGAGAAGGCTGAACCTGATCTGATTCTGAAGAAAGGGTCAAACGTTTAATGAGCATAAGGAAAAGCATACATTTTAGGTGGTAGGTACTATTTGAATATTATATTCCTTTATGTGAACCTCTATTTAAGAGTTCGGTTTCAAAAAAAAACAAGGGCTTCCCTGGTGGTACAGTGGTTAAGATTCTGCGCTTCCACTGCAGGGGGCGCGGGTTTGACCCCTGGTCGAGGAAGTTCCGCCAGCCACACACAGTGGCCAAAAAGGAAAATAAAAGAGGGAAAAAAAAAAAAAAAGAGTTCAGTTCCATTATTATTTCATTAACAAAGAGATCATTCCAATGACATTTATTGAGTACCGACTATCTGCAAAGCACTATGCAAGGTAGAATGGGATACAGACCTGAATGGGGTGTGATCCCTGCCCTGTAAGAGATTACAATATAGTGGAGAACACCAACATTTAAATCCCGGACTAACAGCTTGCAGAGTAAAGGAAGCTCAGAAAGTTGGTCCAGGACAGAAGCAAAAATCTCCTGACTGCCACACTGTTGTGTAGTCCATTTCCAGAACACAGTAAACCCCTTTAAGGGCAAACTCTGGCAAAATGCTCTAATTGTGGATGACATCAGGTAAATAACAAGAGGGTCTGGTACAGGGCTACAGAATGGTGATACTATGTATTTTTCTATCATCATCCTTTTCACTATTCTCATAGGAACTGTTTTTTGTCAATTCCTTGTCTCAGCCACGAGACCTTTTTGTTCCTGAAAAAGCATTAAGCAAGCTGTGTGGAAGGGACCTTAGTATTATCCAATCCATTCTTCTAATTTTATAAATGAAACAGCTGATGTCTGTTACAGAACTTGCTTAAAGGTCATGAGGCTTTTTCTTTAATTCATTTCTTTAATGATAACGGCACTTACATTTAAGTTTTATGTTATAATTTGCCATTTTTAGACACTTCTTAAACTTATCTCATGACTAATCCAGGATGTGACACTGGTGACAGTAAGTTAGACTGATATAATTAAGTGCTCTGAGAAGCTTCTGCTGCCCATCCCCATCTCCCCACTAGTGATGCAACACTTTCTTTCCGTGACAGTTAAAAAAGAACCTTTGGTACCTCTCCAAAGAAAACTATCAAACACAATAATACATAAGAAATTTAAAATTACTTTTTATTAGTACATATTTTTCCCCCAAGCTTTAAATGACACCCAATTGGATTTGGTAATATACTTCTGAATAGAAATCTATGTGGTTTTAATGTTAGGAACATTAGAAGAACTGAGGTTGCTTTGTTCCCCCAAGTCAATCCTTTTTTGCCCTTATGTACTGAATTTTTATCTGCAAACTGGACTTTTGCAATGAATTGTTCCAATTCATCAAATATGTATCAATTTCCTACAATGTGTACTGTTTTATGCTTGACACTGAAGGACACAGTAATAAGTAACACATAGTCCTCTACTATCCAGTTGCTTATCAGATACTGGGCAGTGTTTCATGGAACACAAGTTCATGAGAGATAAATAGCTGCTGTTAATTTAGCATAATGTGAGTAAGATATTTCTTCTTTTTCCTAAAGTGTATCTAAAGTTATCAGAGGCTTATGAAAAGCCACGGGTGATACCCATTTGTGTTCCGAACATACCAGAGTGAGTTCCATATAGAAAATTATGTGATGAATCATTATAGGAATTCTGTGACACTGAAGCGAGCACCTCCCTCCAAGGGAAAAACAACCCCAACCCTCCCCCCCACACACAAAAAGCAGGTGTATGAATTAACACCTGAGAAAATACATATAAACAAAAAACAGAACATGAGGGAATCCAGTCAAGATGAAACTTAGTAGTGCTCATTGCTTACAGTCAAGATGTCATTTTAAACAAAGAATGAGGTGAAACAAAATAAGAGGAAGATCCAATGACAGCTACTTAGTCAGGTTCTTTTTTTAAAACACTGGAAATTTTCTGTTTAACGTTGGAAGCTCTTATCCTTAACTAGTTGCTATCCTGTTTCACTCAAAGCATGAAAAGAAACATTATCTTCGTGGAAAAAATCACAGCCTCATAAATCATAGTGCAGACTAATCAAATTGCATCATCAACTTTTAAATTTATTTCCACATTTCACGAATATGTAAAAGAGTATCTCGCGTAGCAAGGGAGCTTGATAAATATTCACTGACACTACATTTCTACAAAAGGCAATAAGGATAGCTGGGATTTTTTTTTACCAGTAGCCTTTGGACTATCAACACAACAAAAATAAGGTGTATTTTACTTGTGTTCATGTTATAAAGTATTTTTCTTCAGACCTTAAATAACCAAAGACACATTGGCACCAGAAAGATGGCAATACCCTCGCAATATCTGATGCTGCTAAAACAGTAGGTCATGTTCTATTCATCTGGTAAGAGGCCAGTTTCACATCAGGGAGCACAGAATGATGAGGTTATAACTAAGGTTTAGACATCTTTCACAAATGTGTCCTCTTAAATATGAGAAACAATTGTGTTCTAAAGGCTTTGCTTAAAACCAGGAACAAGGGTCTAATTGTTGCCAACAATTTGTTGCTATAGAACCTTCTTGCTCATAGACATGAGCTTGGCTTACAACAGGCCATTTTGTGCTCTGATTATTTACGCTGATCTATATAGTGATGATAACTAACTTTCTACCCAAGGGTGCTTTGTTTGGAAAAGACAGCACTGGAAATTTAAATGCTTAAATAAATGCCAAGTATTATTACTGACCCTTTGTCCTCTTTTGCCCCTCAGAGCTCCTGTGGCAATTTTAATCTAAGGGCTCCTGTGTTAATTGTCCACTATACCCTTATATGATCTCACAAACTCTATTGCTATTGATGCCAAGGTAATCAGGATTCATGTGGAGATCTGGACTGAATGTGTATTCAAGGCTGACAAGGGAAAGGGTTTCCTTAAGTACTGCAAGCATCCAGTGAATGTTAACATCATTTGGAAGACAATGCAATAGAAGCAAGTAAGAGAAACTTCTTAAAGATCTGTTTGACACCATCCAATTTCAGTGCAACTTCAGCAAAAAGGAAACAGCTAACACAATAATGAAACTGCAGAAAGCAAAACTGAATCCTTAGAGAGTTCAGAACTGGTCGTTTTAGATCTCTGATTTGATACTTTGATCGTTCATCCATAAGCAAATGCAATTTTATTTTAAATTCTCTTCTCACTCTGAAAGAAAATGCTTCAGTGTATTAGGGGAAAATAGGGGAAAATACAGAGAAGTCTTTGTTGAGCTCAGCAACTCTCAAATGAGCAAACTATGAACATGTTTTATTCTTTCATTCATTTAGGGCACCAAAATACTCTTTAGTAAATACCTGTTGAGCGAAAAGACTGTATTAATAATTCTTACAGCTAGATTTTTATCTACCATTGTTCAAGTCAGAAGATGCTACAATTTGAAAATGATGCTATCAACAATGATTATTATCTGCCTGAGTGGGTGTTGCTGAAAAGACCGATACTGGATTACTCTAGAGTTACTGGGTGTGGTACACTTTTTCCAGTTAAGAATTAAGGTTAGAAGGGCATCATGCCTGCAACTCACTCTTTTTATTTTTTTATTTTTTTTATTTTTTAACATCTTTATTGGGGTATAATTGCTTTACAATGGTGTGTTAGTTTCTGCTTTATAACAAAGTGAATCAGTCATACATAAACATATGTTCCCATATGTCTTCCCTCTTGCGTCTCCCTCCCTCCCATGCAACTCACTCTTAAATGTCTCAGAAAAAAAAAAAAAAAGTGGATACGTGAATAAAACTAAAGAAATATACTATATGTATGTAATGTTTTAAGATGAAGACTAGCCAGGAGATTCTTTATACTATTCTTGCAACTTTTCTGTATATCTGAAATTATATTTAAAAATCTTTAAGTATAATTAAAGTTCATGGAATTGAAATATACTTTTGATGAATGATGGAAAATTAGAATCATTTTTAATTGAGATATATACCATAATGAAATAATCTTAAAAAGAATTTTTTCATTAAAACATCAATTAAAATTATGATCCCAAATTATTATGAAAAATATGTATTCACAGAAACCATAAAAATTCTATACCTTATGTTTAACAGCAAAGCTTCTATTATATTCTCATTAGATGAAATACTAGAAAATAATTCTTTATGTTTTTATTCATTAGCTAGATTGTCAGAAATAATACCAAAAAAGTAAAATACCAATGCATTAAAATTTTTGGCCTTCAAGCAAAAATTTCATCATTTCCCCAATTTTATCCCTTTGTTAATAGCAAAATTAACTAAATTCCACATGTTTTATTCCTGACCCAACCACTTACTTGCTCTTTAACCTTAAGTAAGTCCCTCAACCTCTGTGGACCTAGCTTCTTTATAAAAATTTACTGAGTTGTATTAAATTCTTAGATGTTCCTCCTAGCACTAACATTCTAAGTTCCTTTTTACAAATAGGGAAATAGAAATTCTAAGTAACTTTCTAGAAGTCACATGATAAAAGTCTAATTTTAGAAGAGTCTATTAATCATATCCAATCTGGAGTCATACACCAACATGAAACCCATTGTCAAAAAACCTTCCTAAACTTCCCAGGCACACCTGCTGTCAAGGACTCATCCTCGAGTCATCAGTTGCCAAAGCTCATCTCACTCTATGAGGGAGAGTTATAAACTCTCTGGTTTGGTCTTGGGAATGTTTTCCATCCACCAGAGGCTAACAAGTGTCCTGGATACAAGAGTAGGAAGGAAGAAGAGGCCCCACAGTCAAGGTGATCTCCACAGAGACTTGGGACAAGAGATGACTTGGCTGTAGGACTGTGGCTACAATAGGCTGTTTTGTTACTCTTTGTAGCTATCCAAACACTTTCTGGTAAGTGAGAGAACATGTTAGACTCATTTGAATCCCTGCCCTTTTTATTTGATTTTAATTATGGGTAAGCTGTACAAAAGACTGAATACTGCTCTCCGGCTCAGCAGGATGTGGCAAAAGATCTAAGCTTTCTTTGTGCAGGTTTGCTCTGCAATAAGGTAATACCCTATCCTGAAGTGTCTACTTTAAAACAGAAAAGGAGAAAGGAAATAAAGAACAAACTCTGTGGGTTAGGTCTTCTTACAATAAGACAGGCTATATATAGAAATGTATCTTTTTGTTGTAAAGTACATACTTTTCTGATAATGAGAAGTATAAATATAGTATTTACACCGCCAGGCTCTGTTCCAGGCACCTTAACGTATATTGACTCATATAACCCTCACAACAACTTTCTGAGATAGACTGTTCTTCCCATTTTATAGATGAGGAAACTGAGGCACAGAGGTTAAATAGCATGCCCAGAACATACATTTAGTGATAAGCTAAGGCAATCTGGCTTCAGGGTCTGTGCTCTTAACTGCTGAGCATTCATGGGCCTTGTTTATTAATCCTACAATACCTTTTACTTAGGGCAATGGTGCTCAGACTTATGGGAGCATCAGAATCACCTGAGGCATTTGTTATAAGTGCATATTTCTGGTCTTTACACCCACCTACCCACCCAACCTCACCCCCAGAGATTCTGATTCTGGTAGGTCTGTGGCTGAAGAATCTCTATTTCTAACAAGCATCTCAAGTAATTCTAATATGGGGGTCCAGTATCACACTGAGAAACACAGACTTAGGGAAGGAAGACTCTTTCTTCTAAGGGTAAAACATTTTTCTTTGCAATTTATTCATCCACTCCGGAAACATTTATTAAGTATCCACTGTAAATTCAGAATTATATTAATTCTAAAAATTTGTGTGTGAAATTACTTCAAGTATTGGGCCCCTGCAATGAAAGAACTTGTACCATTATTGCAAAGGCAACATTAATTCCTTTTAATAATTAATAAGTGTTTTCTGAACACTTAACATGTGTCAGTCACTGAGTCAAGTCTTCTGTAGAAAAGAAATAATGTAAACAGTGAATGAATAAGGGTAAAAATTGAGTGATTCCAGTAAAAAATGCTTATGGAGGACTGCACAGTATATAGAGATAGGTCACTCAGCTGAATCATCTACAACATAACCCTCAAAGCTGTTTGGACTTAGAATGACTTTCTTTAAAAAATAAATAAATTAATTTATTTATGGCTGCATTGGGTCTTTGGTTGCTGCATGCGGGCTTTCTCTAGTTGTGGTGAGCGGGGGCTACCCTTCGATGTGGTGCGTGGGCTTCTCATTGTGGTGGCTTCCCTTGTCACAGAACACGGGCTCTAGATGCGTGGGCTTCAGTAGTTGTGGCATGTGGGCTCAGTAGTTGTGGCTCACGGGCTCTAGAGCACAGGCTCAGTACTTGTGGCGCACAGGCTTAGTTGCTCCGTGGCATATGGGATCTTCCCGGACCAAGGCTCCAACCCTGTGTCCCCTGCATTGGCAGGCAGATTCTTAACCACTGCACCACCAGGGAAGTCCTTTGAATGACTTTTATCTAGTTAAGACTTAAATTCTAGTTAAGTATTCCCCTCAAATCCTCTGAGTTAAACCAGTTTCACATTATTTAATTCATCCATCCACCCATTCATTTAATGATCTTAATGAACCCACAGCAGTGTGCAAGGAAGCCAAAAAAATTAACTCAAGGCACTTAAAATCAAGTTGAGGGCTTCCCTGGTGGCACAGTGGTTGAGAATCTGCCTGCCAATGCCGGGGACACGGGTTCGAGCCCTGGTCTGGGAAGATCCCACATGCCACGGAGCAACTGGGCCCATGAGCCACAATTACTGAGCCTGCGCGTCTGGAGCCTGTGCTCCGCAACAAGAGAGGCTGCGATAGTGAGAGGCCCACGCACCGTGATGAAGAGTGGCCCCCGCTCGCCACAACTAGAGAAAGCCCTCGCACAGAAACGAAGACCCAACACAGCCAGAAATAAATAAATTAAAAAAAAAAATCAAGTTGAGAAAAAAATACACATACATGAACTAACAAATACAAAACAGATGTGAGCAATATGATATAAAGTTGTCTTAAAAGATAAAGTGAAGCATATTAAAAATTTTAAGAGTTTATTTGAAAAAAAATCAGGTCCCATTAGGCAGTGCCAAACTGGAAGTGGTCAGGAGTGCTCCATCCACAGAATCTGGGGACAGACTTTTTTAGAGAAGACAGGGAAGCAAAGTAAGGAATTTATTGGTTGGTTATAGCTTAAAGCTTAGTTGGCTGTTTGTGATTTGTTGTCCTTAGGTTTCAATTTCATAACCTTGAGGCATGTACAGGCTTAGATCTCCAATTGCTTACTTAGGCTGCCACAGAATTAGAACCACTTCAGTCTAATGTCCTTTTTGTTTAATTAACAGCTGCATAGAGAAATTCATAGGAAAAGTAGAGGGAGGGTCTGGCATATATTAAGTGCTAGTAAATGTGGGTTGAATGAATGAATATACTATTAGAGTAGGCTAGTCAGGACAAGTTTCCTGGAGTATGAGAAGTAATAGGCAGAGATAGACTAAGGAGCAAAGGTCAGCCTGGAAGAGCAAATGACGTTAGGAAAGGCCCAGTGGCAAACAGAAAAAAAAAAAAAATGCAGGATGTAGAGTTTCAACAGATTGGCTTGGTTGGAACAAAAGGGTTAGTTGATGGGTGGAAAGGAAGAGTGTGAGGTTTGATAAGGTATGGTACATTGGTACATATGGTACATTCTGATACAAGCCAAACTGTCATAACAAATTAAACATTTGTAACACCCTAAGTATAACAGTTTTGTTCTTAAAACTTTGACTTCCTCTCTTGAAATGTATTGATAATAAAACGTTAATTCTGTAAGACCAAGTTATTTAAATAAGTAATATTTTGTATATAGAATAAATGCCATCAAGATGATAAAGCAAAAATATAATGGCCTAGGCAATGCCATGGATGGAGAAAATTTAGAGACTCTCTCTTCTAATGTAACCCCTCTTTATAAGCTGAGGGGTCAAGGATCCAGGCAGATTAGGGTCCTAAGGTATTGACAGTGCCAAGTTAGGCTGCTGCCCTATTTACCAACAGCTGATGGAATCTTTAATGTTTACAATTCCACCTGAACTGCATAATTGTTATAATTTGAAGATCAATACAGAAAATATGAAGCATATAAATAATTAGAAAAAGAAAAGATAAAGACATCATACACAGAAGATGTTGAAATTGAAGGGTGGGAAGTTTAGACCTGGATTAGGGCAGTAGCTGAGGAAAATGGAAGGAGAGGTCAAGAGATATTCCAGCTAAAAGTACTAAAAGTAAAAAGTTTGTTTGGGTTTTTCCAAACGACCTTTTTGGCCAACCCAATACTTTTTTGAGTGACTGCCTGAATAAGGAGGCCAATAAGAGAGTAAAAACAAACAAACAAAAAACTGCAAATATGAACCTGAGCATCAGACCTGATGGTTAAGTTTGGAAGTTGCTCAGTTGTCCAGGTGGAATGGTAATAGTATTAATATAGATTTCATCAAAAATTAGTTCTTTAAAAAGCAATTCTTTGGGCTTCCCTGGTAGCACAGTGGTTAAGAATCCTCCTGCCAATGCAGGGGATACGGGTTCGACCCCTGGTCCAGGGAGGTCTCACATGCCGCGGAGCAGCTAAACCAGTGCACCACAACTACTGAGCCTGCGCTCTAGAGCCCACCAGCCACAACTACTGAAGCCCATGTGCCTAGAGCCCGTGCTCTGCAACAAGAGAAGCCACCACAATGAGAAGCCCACACACTGCAACACAACAAAGAGTAGCCCCGCTCGCCGCAACTAGAGAAAGCCCACGTGCAGCAACAAAGACCCAATGTAGCCAAAAATAATAAATAAATAAAATAAATTTTAAAAAAAGAATAGATACCTAAAATTAAAAAAAAAAAAAGCAATTCTTTGCAAGATGAAAAAGTTCTGGGAGTTCCCTGGTGGTCCAGTGGTTAGGACTCACGCTTTCGCTGCCGTGGCCTGGTTTCAATCCCTGGTCAGGGAATTAAGATCCCGCAAGCCATGTGGTGAGGCCAAAAAAACACGAAAGAAAAAGTTCTGGCGATTGGTTGCACAACAATGTGGATATACTTAACCACTGGACTGTACACTTAACAATAGTTAAGATGGTAAATTTTATTTTAAAAAAGAATAAAAAATAAGTGCATAATTTTTTTAAAAGGAATTATTTCTATTAAACTTTTGCTCCATCTACTCTGGAGCTATATCAGCTTTTTATGTTTTAGGAGCACAGACTCACAGGTCACCTCAAGTAACTGGAAGCCTATCTATTTTAAGGATACACATGACAATAAAAGAGATAAGAATATCATAGGTACCTAAGAATAGCAGTATGATTAGGCTTCACTTGGGAACTGAAATGAACATGGAACTAGACAAATTCCATGTGCACCTAGAGACTGGGTTAACTTGTCACTCTTGGCTGCCGCAGGAATGCAGTATTCCCCAGCCATAGTGTGTCATCATTCCTGTATCCCTGTGACTACCAGCCAACCACCTCATTTAGTTAGTTATAGCTCTGCTTACTCATAATTCCAGCTTACTCATAGTATCTATGGCTGACTTCCAGCTTCTCTCCCCACAAGCAACAGACTGATCCTCTCTGTATATCCATTTCAAATTCTTAAAAGGAAAAAAAATCTGGCCTAGCTCCATTTTCACCTTAAGTGTGCATCAGAATCACCTGGAGAGTTTGTTAAACCACTAATTGTTGGGCCTCATTCCCAGTGTTTCTGATTTAGTAGCCTGGGGTAGGATCTGAGAATTTGCATTTGTAGCAGAATTCCAAGTGATGCTGACTACACGGGTCTGGGGACCACACCTGAGAACCACTGGTCTGGTTAGTCCCTCTTGTATCTGTTTGGACAGAGCAGATGGGGCTCTACCTCATGTTGTAAATACCATACTTCTGACTCTCAGGCTCATAATTGGAGACTTTTTAAAACTTCCATCTCTTAATGGCCTCTTCATTTAGGCAGTCACCCAAGTCCTATTGCTTTTTCAGCTGGAATGTCTCTGACCTGCCCTTTTATTTTCCTCTGTCACTGCCCTAATCCAGGGTCTCATCTCCCCACACCTGAACATCTACAGAAAAGCGTCCTGTTCCAAGCCACACCAAACTACCTTTCCCACTGACAGTCCCAAAGTGCTTTTTCTTTTTCTTTTTTTTTTTTTGTGGTACGCGGGCCTCTCACTGTTGTGGCCTCTCCCATTGCGGAGCATAGGCTCCGGACGCGTAGGCTCAGTGGCCATGGCTCACAGGCCCAGCCGCTTCATGGCATATGGGATCTTCCCGGACCGGGGCACGAACCCGTGTCCCCTGCATCGGCAGGCGGACTCTCAACCACTGCACCACCAGGGAAGCCCCCAAAATGCTTTTTCCATTGGCTCCCTTTGCCCATCTCATGAAACTAATCACTGTAACACCTCTAAACTTTTCCCTTTTAAGTCAATAATATTTACATGCTTATTTTCCCACACTGACGTTTCCTTTCTATCATGACCTCCTACTCTTTCCCTTGAGAAACCCACCTATTTGAGAGCTCTTAGGACCAGATTTACTTAGAAAAAAACTTCAACTTCTTTTTTATAAAGATGACTCTAGAATTTAACCTCTAAACCCTCTCAAGTTCCATCACTACATTTCAACTACTAGCTGCTAGCTCCACCTAACTACTCTGAGAAGCTCGAACTTGGTGTCCAAAGCCAACCTCAACATTTATCTACTCATACAAGTTCCTCCTCGAGTTTTTCTTATTCCTGTAAAAACAAAACAAAATAAACAACACACACACACACACACACACACACACACACACACACACACTCTCCCATTGTACCAGTCATCCAGGCTCTTAATCACAGTAATTTCGATTTTTCTATCTGCTCCTCTTCTTTCTACTCCCCTCACCCTACTCCATCTAATGAGAAGCCAAGTTCTACGGATTGTACCACATATCACAGGTGCTGCTGAAACCTGGCACTTTCCAACTATGAATGTCATCATGATGTTCTAAGCCATCAACCACTTTTGATCTACACCAGTATTCCTCCAATGTTTCTACAAAAGTACCTCTAACAGCAGAGAAAATATAAACGGTGGGGAGGAGGGTACCCTTATGGAATGTAACCCTTAGCGGCTTTTAAATCTTTCTATACCCACTTTGGAGAAATTTCTTTGTAGACTCCTGTTATCTTTAAAAAGTTAGGCAGATTTCGCATCCTCCCCCATCTTTTTTTTAAGAATACAAAAGGCTTATTTACATATCCAAGGTACTCAGATCCTACAGATGTGGACATGCTAGCTCCTTCTTTTAGAATAAACTGATGATGGGCAATAATCAATATCTGAAACTTTGTATTACTCTTTTTTTTTTTAATTAATTTATTTTTGTCTCCACTGGGTCGTCATTGCTGCACGCGGGCTTTCTCTAGTTCCAGCGAGCGGGGGCTACTCTTTGTTGCGGTGCGCGGGCTTCTCATTGCGGTTCCTCCATCTATTTTCGCTTTAACATTCTAGGAAGCGTCTAGTTAGCTGTCGGTGAGACAAACTGATGCTTTGAGAACATTTTCTACGTTTATCAGGAGCTTCACATGGCGTATCTGTGTTCTGGTCTGAGAAGAATCCCTGTAGACCCCACCTGGTCTCTCTGCCCTCGGTCTGTGTGTATGTGCCATTTTACTTCATCACACACTCCAGTAGTGCCACGCTGCTACCAAATTAAGTATAAGCTGGTTTCTTTTGATTCAAAGCCCTCCAAAAATGATCACTCCAATTTTATTTCTGATACTAAGTTACTTTTTTGCAAGCTGAAATGCTTTGATTAGTATGTTCTCAGTATTTTAATTGAATCTGGTTGTTGGCATGTGGCTTACTTCCATAGCCATTTAGCTAGCACAGTGGTTCTCAGAGTGTGTTCCCCAGACCAGAAACATCAGCATCACCTGAGAACTTGTTAGAAATGTGTATTTTACACCAGACCTGCTGAATCAGAAACTCTGGCTGAGCAATCTGCGCTCTAGCAAGCCCTCCACGGTGATTCTGATGCAGCTGAAGTTTGAGGGCCGCTGGTCTAGCATTTAGTTTTTGAATTTCAAATGGAGTAAGAAATGGATTTCAAAAAAAAAAAGAACCACCTAATGGAATATAAACTATTATTTAAGTGCAAAATCTTTTTTTAAGACAAAATGTTAACACTCACTAAAGGCTCTTTTACTAGAATTCTGCTACTAAATATAATTTTCATATAGGTTCTTCTTAATTTAGAAAATGTGTTCTAAAGGAAGACCAGATTAAACAATTTTTAGTTCATTTGTCTCCTCCTAGTGGCAGGCTTTTAAATATTGACCACGACAACCTCATTTATGTTTCATTTATGTTTCTCAGAAATCATAGTTCTGAATTTTTTTCATGATTCCTCTTATTAGCTACAATTAAAGTCAATTGGCCCTCCTACCAAATTACATAGATTCTTCTATATTAGCTCCAACTATGGCTGTAGAAAACCATGTAATTTATCTCTTCCTTGGCTCTTTTTTTTCTTCTCTTTTTTTTTTTTTTTGCGGTACGCGGGCCTCTCACTGCTGTGGCCTCTCCCGTTGCAGAGCACAGGCTCGGGACGCGCAGGCTCAGCGGCCATGGCTCACGGGCCCAGCCGCTCCGCGGCATGTGGGATCCTCCCAGACCGGGGCACAAACCCGTGTCCCCTGCATTGGCAGGCCGACTCTCAACCACTGCGCCACCAGGGAAGCCCCCTTGGCTCTTTTTAATCTGACTTGTAAATCTTCCCTCATTTTGTTACCAACTTCTTAGCAGTAGAAATTCATTACTTAGAACATTTGAAATGAGTTTTCTTCCTTTACAGAATGTCAACAACATCCAGGTGTTTACCTTTATTCCTCTCACCACCGCTCCCTTTCTGGCAATGCCACGGGAACCACACAAAATCTCCAGGGTACTGGGAGAGCCACTGCCTCCGAATCTCTTTTCAGTGAACACTTTGAGCCCTCAAGCCCCTAGGCTATATTGACTTAGGGTGTGAACAGATTCCTTTGACTCTTAAAATCAACAAGACAGGTTTGATTTCTTCCAAAAGATTTTATCAATATGGCAGGATAATTTACGGAGATACTAGTACACTACATTTTCCCCTTGATCTCTTCCAAGCGGGCAGCCAGGCCATTTGTATTCCTTTGTCTTGGATGTCTAAAGGATGGAAAGCTGAAGCTACTTGAAGACCGTGGCTTTTCCCATCTATTGTTAGAGTCTGAGCTCACTGAGGAAATTATGCTACATGTCTGAGAGGTAAAAGGGAAGAGGTGCCTTTATTTACACTGGAGGAAATAAATGAGATTTCCTTAGGCTGGGAAGGAGTGTAAACTGGTGCATCCTCATTCCCCTAGCAGCACCCTGGAGAAGTGTCAAGACCTATGGTCTGCTTAGAAAGGCTAGACCGCTAGCACTAATTGCCTATAGAAAGGGGTGCTGGGGGACAGGAATGGAAGGCTTACTTTTCAGTCTCTATCCTTTCGTAAATCATTCAAAATAAAAATAATAATTATGTCTTAAATAGTAAACAATAATAACCTCGACTAGAAGTATGAGGTTTGTTTATTTGAAAGGGACATCTTGAGTCATTACACTGACCTCGTAAAACATATTTTCATTCCTCAAGCCTTCCTTCACTGTCTGCTGCTCCCTCAGCTTGGATTGTCCTTCTCCTCTTTATCTTCCCTGAACCTTCAATAAAATCTGACAATTTATATAATTTTTCAATTTACAAAGCACTTTTAAAAAAAAATTTTTGGCTGCGCTGCAAGGCATGCAGGATATTAATTCCCCAACCAGGGATGGAACTCTGTGGCCCCTGAATTGGGAGCAGGGAGTCCTAACCACTGGACCACTAGGCAAGTCCCCTACAAAGCACTTTTAGATACATGATCTAATCTTCAAACAAAAAAATATATACAGTGAAGATGAATAATTTTATCCTCATTTAATAAATAAGAACACAGGGGATGAGAAAGTGCAGCAACTTGTGCCAGGTCACAATTCTTATATTTCAGAGCTATAATTCAAATCTACAACTGCTAACAAGTCCAGTGATTTTTCCCACTTTTTTTAAGCTACGAAATCCTATTCATCTAATGGAGGAACTGGGTAAAAATGCACAAAGATGTTTACTAAAGTGTTGTGCAATATCAATATTGCACAATAAATACCATCACATAGATCTGTATTTATCATGGAAAATATGGACAAACATCCATAATACTACATATAGTGAGAAAAGCAAGTTTAAAACAGATGTACACATAAACAATGTGTTTATGTAGAAAGAAGCTGGAAAGATATGTGTAGGAAAATGGGTTTTTTAAACAATGTGTTTACGTAGAAAGAAGCTGGAAAGATATATTGTGTAGGAAAATGGGTTTTTTGATTTTTTTAATAAACTTTTTTTTTTTTTTTTTTTTTACTTTTTATTATTATTTTTTGGCCGTGCCATAGGGCACGCAGGATCTTAGTTCCCCGACCAGGGTTCAAACCCGTGCCCCCTGCATTGGGAGCTCGGAGACTTAACAACTGGGCCACCAGGGAAGTCCCCTCGTTGTTTTCTTTGTTTTGTTTTGTTTGGCCGCACCGCGTGACTTGAAGGATCTTAGTTCCGGGACCAGGGATTGAACCCAGGCCACGGCAGAGAAAGCACCAAGTCCTGCCCACTGGACCGCCAGGGAATTCCCGGAAAACGTTTTTTAAAAGTTGTAATACTCTAAATTTTTATATATTATTACTAATACTAGATTAAATGCACATTAGTGCTTAATATGTGAATAGTGGGATTATCTCATTTAATCCTCACAATAACCAACTTGCCTAAAGGCTTACTGTTAAGTAACGCAGCAGAACCGGAAGGGTATCAAACCCCAAACCTCATGCTCTTTGAAGGTAGATCATCCTGTCTCACGTACAAAGATCATTTATTTTATAATCTGAAAAATCCATGAGGTTAGTTTAAGAAAATCCTGTTCAAAACTTCACTTCTCGGAGTCTACTATACTCCGCAGACAATCTGGGTCTCTTACAGCACCTAGGGCCATCTGATTAGTATTGGTTGGTCCCTTATTCTACCTCTCCTAGCTGCCTGAAACCCCAGCTCACTTCCTCGCGCAGTGGGCGCCCGATACGTGGAACACTGAGGACTGCCCTTTACTTAGCTCGTGGAGAACCTGAATTGATGATCAGTGCTCACACGACATTAGGAATTTCTTTCCAAGCATTGTAGGCTGGGGCCACACGAGGCCTCTCCATTTCCCTCGCGCACCGTAGCCTCCTTGCCTGCACCTACTTCATCCCCTCGGCTTCCATAGTGCTCGCGTCCCAGCTGGGCCGGGAACCCGAGGGTTCCCTAGGTCGCGGGACCTGCCCGGCCGACCCGCCAGGGCCCCGGCTCCGGCTCTCGGGACAGGGACAACAGGCTCCACGTGGGCCTGGGAGCCGCCATCTCGCGTGCTGGCAGGAGCAACTGGCGCTGTCGGAGCCGCGGCGGGGCGGAAGCTGCTGCCCGTACTCAAGATGGCGGCTCCGGCGGGCGGGGCCCACGGCTCGGAGACCGCGCGGAGGAGCGGCGGCATGGCGGCGGTGGCCGAGGAGCCAAGTCGGGGATACTGGAACGAGGAGGAGGAGAAGGAGGAGGAGGAGGAGGAGGACGCAGTGAGTGCGACGGCGGAAGCCCGCGCGGCGGTGGAGAGGGTGGCTGCTCGGCTGTGTGCGCGGAAGGGAGTCGGGACGCGGCGGGCTTGCGGGGGCTCCTGGCGGGATTGTGCCTCAGGGCGCGCGGAGCGGCGGGCAGCTGGCCCCAGCCTTATGGGCTACACGGAAGTTCGAGGGGGAAGGAGGGAAGTTACCTTAAGTAACGGCGCGCGCTTCCTCTTGTTGAAAGCAGGACCTAGTTTTCACAAAGGTGGGGTCGTTGCACTGGCGAGGCTTGGCTTCTCTCGTTAATGCCTGCTTCTTCCTGCACACTCGCAAGCTAGCGCCTTTAACCCCTCTTTCTTCCACCAGGAGCAGTTGGTTCTGGTGGAATTATCAGGAATTATTGATTCAGACTTTCTCTCAAAATGTGAAAATAAATGCAAGATTTTGGTGAGTCTTGTAGAATTGGGGGGTTGTTGTAGATTTTCTTAAATTTAAAACAAGAATGACTGGTGAAATATACCCGTCCGTAAGATTGATATATTAATTTCACGTGAACAAAGCAGTGAACACTGGAGACAATTACAGGAGTACAGGGGGACTGTAGGAGCAGCTGGGAGAAAGTTAATGCCTAACTCTGCCTGAGTGTCTGCCTGTGTGGCTGGAGAGAGGTAAAGATTTGGAGGGTTAAAGCATTTTGATATGGAACATTAGGTTTTGAAAAAATACACCGTTTTATATAGTGAGGAGGGTGAGTAAAACACAAAGGGCAGAGAGGATAATTAGATATGCACACAGAGGTTAAACATGCAAACTGGTATATATAGAATGGGTAAACAACAAGGTTCTACTGTATAGCACAGGGAACTATATTTCAATATCCTGTGATAAATGATAATGGAGAATATGAAAAAATGTATATATGTACAATTGAGTCACTTTGCTGTACAGCAGTGATTACACAGCATTGTACTTCAACTATACTTAAGTAAAAAACAAAATTAAAGGGGCTTCCCTGGGGGCGCAGTGGTTGAGAGTCCGCCTGCCGATGCAGGGGACACGGGTTCGTGCCCTGGTCCGGGAAGATCCCACGGGCCGCGGAGCCTGCGCGTCCGGAGCCTGTGCTCCGTAACGGGAGAGGCCACAACAGTGAGAGGCCCGCCTACCGCAAAAATAATAATAATAAAATAAAATTTAAAAAACTTCAAAAAATAAAATATGGAAAACAAACAAAAATAGTGTGGAGAAGGGAGAGAGAATACCTATTAAGAAAGGACTTCAGGGCTTCCCTGGTGACGCAGTGGTTGGGAGTCTGCCTGCTGATGCAGGGACGCGGGTTCGTGCGGCCCGTGAGCCATGGCCGCTGAGCCTGCGCGCCCGGAGCCTGTGCTCGGCAACGGGAGAGGCCACGGCGGTGAGAGGCCCGAGTACTGTTGACTTGAGCTATGGTATCGGGAGTTACCGTCTGTTTTATGTTTAAAATCTTTTGAGCATTTTTTTTTTTTTTTTTTGCAGTTCGCGGGCCTCTCACTGTTGTGGCCTCTCCCATTGCGGAGCACAGGCTCCGGACGCCCAGGCTCAGCGGCCATGGCTCACGGGCCCAGCCGCTCCGCGGCATGTGGGATCTTCCCGGACCGGGACACGAACCCGTGTCCCCTGCATTGGCAGGCGGACTCTCAACCACTGCGCCACCAGGGAAGCCCTCTTTTGAGCATTTTTGACAAAACTTCCTCTGTTCTTACTTTATGTTGAAGAGGATGTTGATTGAAATAGACCTTGCTACTTGGGTATGAATTAAGTAGTCTTCAGTTTGTAGCTGCTGTGATGAGAGCAGTTTTAGCTTATCTTTTACTTGCTAGGACAAGAAGATCCAAAGGTTCCCCAGCTTTGGAAATCAGTCTCCTTGGTAGCAAGGTTTCATGTAAAAGTCTTGTTCTTTTTCTGCCATGCCACACGGCATGCGGGATGTGGGATCTTAGTTCCCTGACCAGGGATCGAACCCGTGCCCCGTGCAGTGGAAGCGCAGAGTCTTAACCGCTGTACCACCAGGGAAGTCCCTTGTGCATTCTTTTTTAAATTGAGAAATAATTGACATATAACATTATACTAGTTTCAGCTGTACAACGTTTTCAATATTTGCATATATTGTGAAATGATCACCACAATGTCTAGTTAACACCCATCACTACACATCGTTACAATTTTTTTTTCTTCTGGTAAGAGCTTTGAAGGTTTACTCTCTTAGCAATTTTCAAATATAAAGTACAGTATTATTAACTATAGTTACCATGATGTTCTTAAACATCCCATGACTTATTTATTTTGTAACTGCAAGTTGGTATCGTTTGAGCCCCCACTTCACCCATTCCCCCCACCCCCAAGGCTTTTTCTAATGATGATTTTTTTAATGATCCTATATTCTGTTTTAGGGAATTGATACTGAGAAGCCCATTCTGCAAGTGGACAGCTATGTCTTTGCTGGAGAGTATGAAGGTAGGAGGAAGTCAGAGAGATGAAACTCCCTTTTTTTTTAATATGCCTTTCAGAGAAAGTAGCTCTGTTACTTCTCAACAAGTTGCCTTCATGTTTTTCTACAGACACTCTTGGGACCTGTGTTATCTTTGAAGAAAATGTTGAACATGGTAAGTGATTGCTATGTTGACTCAACTCTTTTTACTATGAAATATTTCAAACATACTTATGTATGGTGGATATTAAAATTATAAGATCTCATGTACGCCTTGTCTAGCTGTATCAAATCCTCCCTTTTGGTTAGGTAGTTAAAAAACATTCCACATACCTTTGAAGCCCCTTGTATACCCCTCTCCAAACCTACTCCCTTCCTCTGTCTTCAGAGTTAATCACTCTCCTGAATTTGGTGTTTTTCTTTCCTATACCTGATTTTATATTACATATGTATGTATCCGCACACAATAAATAGCACTTTCTGTGTATTTTCACACTTGATATAAGTTATAGCATATTACACATATTATTCTATGTCTTTTTTCAATTAGAGATGTTTCGAGATTTATATATGTTGATATATGTTTTCCTTGTTGCTTAAGATTCTATTTGTGACTATACCAGAGTTTATTCTCCAATTTATGGACATGTAGGTTGCCTTTGTTTTTACCAGTAATTATTAATAACTACTAAAATTTATTGAGTGCTTTCTGTATGTCAGGCACTGTTCTAGGTGCTATAAGTATTAACTCATTGAATCCTCACCACAAGTCTATGAGGTAGATGCCATTGTTTTCATTTTATATTTGAAGAAACTGAAGCACAGAGAGGTAAATAACATTCCTGAGGTCATACACAAAATAAGAGGCAGAGCCAGGATTTGAACCCAGGTGGTCTGCTCCAGAGCCCGTTTTCATAATTATGCTTATTAACTCACTACAGAAATGCTGCCATGAATAGTTTTATGTTTCCTTTTGCATATATGTAAAAATGTCTTGATGAGTGTGTGTACTAGATTCAACCATATGAAATTACCAATTTGGGCCGAATAGCGACAGTTTCATGTGGTTGAACTTAATAGATGTCACTGTGTTGCTTTCTAAAGTGTAGTATCAGCCACACAGTGGCAGGGTGTGGAAGTTTTCCGTGTGCTTCACATCCTTAGCACAGAGCCTCATCCTCCCTCCTTCCTACGCCCACAGTTTTTATAAAGCTGTGACCCCCAGCAGCAGGTTGGCAGCGGTTTTTTTCTCATCTTCTTTCATGATCGGTAATGTTCTCCACTCCAGTCTGGCTTCAAGCAGTAGGTCTACCTTTGGTCCTTCACTTTGAGTGGCAGAGTTTTCGACCTCATTACCCTGTAAGGCCAAATTCCTGGCCTCCCTTTCCTGCTTCCGAGCTGGAGCCTAATAGGCCCATAGCTTTAATCTCACTTTGTGTTTCTGTCCCGTAGAGATGTTTGTTGTCTTTGAGTTCACTGTGCCTTTTGTTCTTATGTATTTTATCTGATATTTCTCTGTGCTTGGAGCTGGAGGAAACTGGAATCATTGAGGCTTAACATGATTATTTGATGGCATCAAGCAGCATAATAGTGTTCATTTTATATTCTAGTGGATGCAGAAGGCAATAATAAAACAGCGCTAAAATATAAATGCCACACAATGAAGAAGCTCAGCATGACAAGAACTCTTCTGACAGAAAAGAAGGAAGGAGAAGAAAACATAGGTTAGTTCACTTAGTTCTCTGAAAATAGGTGATTTAGTATTGGCTTTATGAAACACTGCTGCCAGGATGTTCTTTGTACTTTGTAGTAATAACTATATGTGATAGGTAAAGTATATTAAAATTGAGGGTACTCCATGAAAAGTACCAAACATAGATTTAAAATTGAGTTGAATTCTCACATAGCAGGGGGCACTGGAGACATATAAGAAATTTCTATCTTCTTTGCATTGGAAACGATTGTGAGGAGTTTGTCAAGAAACTTGACATGATTTCAACCCCAGGGAATTCAGCAACTACTTCTCTCTCTCTCTCTCTCTCTCTCTCTCATTAAAACTTCTTTGTAAGTGCAGAAGATATGATGATAGCAGTTCTCGATTCCCAAGGAGTAACCCCATAGGATCTCCTGAACTTTTGGCAGATGCAGTAACCTTCCCCAAGATGCTCACAACTGGAAGAAACTGGCTTTATATGTGGGAGGGACTCTAGGACCAGAGTTGTTAGTCCTGGGTCTCGTTCTTTAATAAGCATCCATTTAGCCTTCTCCAGTTGCTCGTCATCCCACACTAGAGACCTTAGGCCAGTGCTTCTTGCACCCATAGCAGGCGCATGTTTGTGGAGATGAGCAAATAAACACTTGGTGGTTTAAAGCCCATTGTTCACCACACCAACCTCCTTCTCTTGCCCTAGGGAATTTGTGACACAGTCAGAATAAAGGTGTTTGTCCACCAAAAAAAAAAAGACTTATTGCTCAAAGACATATTTGAAACTCTAGTAAATGAGACCCTATTGATGAATATTCATGGTTTGATTTATTATATTTTAAGGAATAAACATTTGAAGGTACATTAATCATTTAGAAATTAATTATACCAGCTACACGTAACTATATAACAAATCTTTGTTCTTATATATTCCACAATTATCCCTTTTTTTAGGCACTCCAAAAATAATAGGAAGTAGGCACTTGAAGTTCTAGAATGAATTCGAAAGGCAGATACATACCAGATAGCTTAGCTATCATTTAGATATTCTTTTTAAAGGAAGTTATACAATTTCCTCTCCTATAGTTCTTAATAATCTAATAGATCTTTGGGAAGATTTGTGTGTATCTTTCAATCAAATAAATTAGTAACGAACTATTCAAGGCTGTATTGGTTACCTGTTGCTGCATAAAAAGTTACCCCTAAACTTAAAGGCTTAAAACAACAACAACAGAACACCATCTTACACGTTTCTGTGAATCAGGAACTGGGGAGCAGCTTAGCTAGGTTGTTCTGGCTGGGGTCTCTCATGAGGTTGCAGTCATTGTGTTGGCTGGGCTGTAGTCATCTGAAGGCTTGAGTAGGGCCGGAAAATCTAATTGTAAGATGGCTCACTCACATAGCTGGTGAGTTTGTGCTGCCTGTTGCAGGAGGCCTCACTTCCTCACCTCCTCACACTACTGTTTGAGTGCCCTCCTGACACGGAGGCTGGCTTTCCCAGACCAAGTGATCCTTAAGAACAAGGTAGAAGCCACAATGTCTTTTATGAACTATCCTTAGAAGTCACATTCTGTCATTTCTGTGATATCCTATTCCATGTGGGAGGGGACGACACAGGGGCGTGCTTGTCAGAAAGGTGAGGATCATTGGGGACCATCTTGGAGGCTGTTTGCCAAACATGGCAAGATGCTGGAGGCAGAACAAAATACACAGGAAATGTAGTCCTTACTTTCTAGGAACTTGTACTCTAAAGCAAATCACGTTGAAACAGACATGGATGACTATGACTCCACACCCATTTCATTCAACTTATTTTAAGTATCTGTTATGTGCCAAGTATTATGCTAGATAACAGAGTAGGCTTTAGGATGGCTTTGAGGTTTTAAACTTGGTGACTAGGAGAAAGACGTTATAGCAAGAAAAAACTATGAAGTCAATAGTTGAAGCTGAACTGGAGGGAAAGAACAAATCGATTTTTGAAAGAGGGAGACTTTATAGTAGTAATACATGAGAAAAGATATGGGATCAACAGTAAGGATGTTTCAACAAACAGCTGCAGAAGAGTTAGTTTATGAATGGGGACAGGAACAGATGGATGCGTGAACAGGGTGACAAGATAGGTTGGTATATCTTACATATATCTAATGGAACTTTGAAGGTGAGAGTAAACAGCTTGGGCTATAGGAATTGAGGATCCATTGAAAATACTTAACTGAAAGGGTCATAAGGATGAAAGAAAAAAATGGCTAGCATTATTGGAACAATTTTTTTTTTAAAGATTTATTTATTATTTATTTATTTTGTTTATTTTTGGCTGTGTCAGGTCTTAGTTGCAGCACACGGGATCTTCGTTAAGGCATTTGGGATCTTTCGTTGCGGCGCATAAGCTCTTCATTGTGGTGCACAGGCTTCTCTCTAGTTGTGGTGCACAGGCTCCAGGGTGCGTGGGTTCTGTAGCTTGCAATACGCAGGCTCTAGTTGAGGCACGCGACCTCAGTAGTTGTGGCATGCGGGCTTAGTTACCCTGCAGCATGTGGGAGCTTAGTTCCCTGACCAGGGATCAAACCCGTTTTCCCCTGCATTGTAAGGAGGATTCTTTACCACTGGACCACCAGGGAAGTCCCTGGAGCAATTCTCAATTATGGGAGTTCATTGACAGGTAAGGGCTTTGACTGTGAGTATGGAAAGGAACAAAAAATTTTTTCAAGGGTGTTTTTTGAGAGGTGTCTTATTTCACAATTGGATTTTTCAACTCAAAATGACAAATAAATGTTGACTCAAGATGACAGAGTGGTATCATCCATTGTATTATGAAAACTGAATGGGTAGGGAGAAAATTGTAGGGAAGTGACAAAATTTTCTTCAAGACAAAAGATGGCAGTGGGAGCTCAGTTATCTCTCAGAATGGGTTGGGAATTGGACTCTGGGAAAAGGGCTTGGAATAGTAACTGAAGTTGATTACTTTTAGTGATTTTGATGATGCATACCCTATAGGCATTCCAAGGTCTCCATGTAAGATGGAAATTATATGATCATTTATCAGTAGGTACAGGCACCATGTTCCTTTCTTTACGTTGGGGTTTTATTTTGATAAATATTCATATGAACAATTAAATTAAAAATATATGTAAGTAACTGAAATTCCTTTTTCATGTTTCTTGGTTTGTCCCCCTGCCTCCTCCATTAGGTGGTGTGGAATGGCTGCAAATCAAGGAAAATGATTTCTCCTGTAGACCCAACATGATTTGTAGTTTTCTGCATGAAAATGAAGAGGATGAAGTTGTAGCTCCAGACCCAGATAAATCTTTGGAGTTGGAAGAGCAAGAGATTCAAATGAAAGATAATTCAAACCTGAGTTATGAACAGGAGAAACCACCAAACTTGGATATAGAGGATTCTGGTCCTCTTATTGATATCCCTTCTTCTGAGACAGAAGGCTCTGTTTTTATGGAAACTCAAGAAACTGCCTTAGAAATCACTCCTAGATGAAATGTTCCTCATAAAAACTAGTCATGATGTTTTTAGAGTTTTTATATAAAATAACTGGCTTTGTAGTTTTCAGTTCACAATTTTATTATTTTTGTTGGCTATATACACATTTCCAATTATAATATAGTTTAATATACTAGAATCATTAAGGACCAGATACGAGTTTTTAAAAATATGGTTTCAATGACTGTAGGGACCCTTCTGTGATGAGTCCTTTAAAAGGGGGTTTTACTAAGGTAAGTGTGAGTTTCTATTGCAGCCATCACAAATTACCACAGACTTAGTGGCTAAAGTGTATTAAGCTACACAAGTGTATTGTCTTATAGTTTTGTAGGTCAGCCATCTGATATGGGTCTCACCTGGGCTAAAATCAAGGTATTTGCAGAGCTTCATTCTCTTCTGGATGTGGCATGGGGGACTCCATTTCCTCGTTCATTCAGTTGTTGGCAGAATTCAGTTCTTTGCAGCTGAAGGATCGCGGTCCCATTTCCTTGCTGTTGGCTGAGAGCCATTCCCAGCCAAACCACTTCTAGAGGCTGCCTGCATTCCTTCACTCATGGTCCGCTTCTCTTCAAAGCCAGCAATGGTCAAGTCCCTCTCAGTCTTTGAATCTCTCCTGCTTCTTCCATAATCCTATTGATGATGGACCCTTCTGCCTTCTTTTAAAGGTCCATTTGATTACACTGGGCACATCTGGGTAACTTCCCTGTTTTAAGGTCTATAACCTTAATTCCATCTGCAAAGTCCCTTTTGCCATGTAATTTAACCAGGCATAAAACTGAGAATTATGGCATGAAAACATTTGGGGGGCCATTTTCCAGTCTACCAATGTCAGTATTACTCCTGAGAACAGAAAAAGAATTCAGAAGTGCTTAAGGGTGAAGGTACAGTTCTGATATTCCAGCTGTAATTTCACTTCTTTCCCACTGAATAAAGATGGTTGGAATTCAGCTGTAACATTCTACAATATTATGGTGATAACCTAGATCTACCCTAACTTGTATTTTTTAAGTAAATTAGTCACACACTTTGATACAGGTTGAACTATATGAAATTACCAATATTTGTTTCTGACTATAAAACTCTGCAATTTTATATGGTTTAACCTGGTACTAGTAAGTTAAAACACTCCTCACGTTAATTATATCTCACAACTGTTGGAGGTGTAACTGTTGTGACAGATTAGAGAACTAATGTTCTAGGATGAGGAATTTTTTCCTTCAGTAGGTTTTGTAAATTTTTACTGTTTATTTGGAAAACAACTTACCCTGATTAAAAGCATTTCCAAATCATAAGTGTGTATCCTCCCAATTTTTATATGACTTTAGTGTCAGCTTTTGTTTAATCAAAAGCTTATTTTTTTCTACCAAATGGTATGAAGTCTCTATGTGGAGAGACTGCTAATTACTTGAGCCAGCATCTGGTCTTCCTTTATTTCTTTGTAACAGAATCCCAGAATTTATTCAGGTTAGCAGTGTGCACAGCTTTCCTCATGTATATGAAAGTGGCCGTATTATCTAGATGTTAGTTCTTCCCAGCTTGATCTATAGTTTCAATGCAATCTGAAATAAAATCACAGCAAGGTTTTTATGGATATTGTCAAACCAACTCTAAAGTTTATATGGAGAGGGAAAGACCCAGAATAGTCAATACAATATTGAAGAACAGTAGGAGGACTTCACGACTTACTGTAAAACTACAGTAATAGAGACAGTGGGAACTGCTGAAAGAATAGACAAATAGGCCAATGGAAGAGAATAGAGAGCCCAGAAATAGACATACATATAGTAAACTGATCTTAGATCAAGGAGCAAAGGCAATACAATGGAGCAAACATAGTCTTTTCAATAAATGGTCCTGGGACAACTGAATATCCATATGCAAAAGAATGAAGCGGGACCCCCCCCATCTCTACTATATGTATATATAGATTTATTCAAAATGGACCAAAGGTCTAAATAAATGTAAGAGCTTAAAATGATAAAACTCTGAAGACAGGAGACATGGGTTCAGTCCCTGGTCTGGGAAGATCCCACATGTTGCAGAGCAACTAAGCCTGTGTGCCACAGCAACTGAGCCTGCGCTCTAGAGCCTGTGAGCCACAACTACTAAGCCCATGCGCCACAATTACTGAAGCCTGCACGCTCTAAGGTCTGCGGGCTGCAACTATGGAAGCCCACATGCCTAGAGCCTGTGCTCCCCAGGAAGAGAAGCCACTGCAATGAGAAGCCCACGCACCGCAACGAAGAGTAGCCTCTGCTCGCTGCAACTAGAGGAAGCCTGTGCTCAGCAACGAAGACCCAATACAGCCAAAAAAAAAAAAAAAAACAAATCGTTTATTATGTTGGATTAGGAAATGTCCTCTTAGATATAACACAAAAATTGCAAGCAACGAAAAAAAAATGGATACATTGGACTTCATCAAAATTGAAAAGTTTGGGCTTCCCTGGTGGCGCAGTGGTTGAGAGTCCGCCTGCCGATGCAGGGTACACGGGTTCGTGCCCCGGTCCGGGAAGATCCCACATGCCGCGCAGCGGCTGGGCCCGTGAGCCGTGGCCGCTGAACCTGCGCGTCCGGAGCCTGTGCTCCGCAACGGGAGAGGCCACAACAGCGAGAGGCCCGCGTACCACAAAAAAAAAAAAAAAAAAAAAAAAAAAAAAAAAAAAAAAAAATTGAAAAGGTTTTCGCTTCAGAGGACACTATCTAGAAAATGAAAAAGCCTATTCAATTGGAGAAAATATTTCAAATTATATATCAGATAAGGGACTTGTATGTAGAATATATTGGAAACTATTACAACCCAACAATAAAAAGACAACCCAATTTAAAAATGAGCAAAGATTCGAATAGACATTTTCCTGAAGAAAGGTATACAAATGGCCAATCAGCCCATGGAAAAAATGCTCAAAATCGTTTGTCATCAGTGAAATGCAAGTGAAAACTACAATGAGATACTACTTTACACCTGCTAGGATGGCTTAATGAAAAAAGATGGACAATAGCAAATTTTGGAGAGGAATGGAGAAGTTGGAACCTGTGATTAATAGAATAATGCTCTCCCCAAAAGATGCCCATGCCTAAACTCAGGGATCTGTGAATATGTTACCTTATTTGGCCAAAGGGAATTTGCTATATGATTACGTTAAGGATCTTGCGATGGGGGTTATTATTGTGGATTATCCAGTTGTGCCACATGTAATCACACGGGTTTTATAAGAGGGATTCAGAAGTGTCAGAGAGAAAAAGAAGTTGTGGCAGTAGAAACAGAAGTTCAAGTGATGCCTTTTGAAGATGGAGGAATACTAAGGAATGCAAACGGCTTCTATAAACTGGAAAGGCAAAGAAACAGTCTCCCTGGAGCTTCTGGGGGAATGTACCCCTAGTGACAACTTAATTTTAGACGTGTAAAACTAATTTTAGGCTTCGGGCTTCTAGAACACTAACATAATACATTTGTGTTATGACAGTAAATTTGTGGTAATTTGTTACAGCACCAATAGAAAAACCAATTCCAAACCCTCTTACATTGCTAATGAAAATGTAAAATGGTGCAGACAGAAAATACTTTGGCAGTTCCTCAAAATGTCAAACATAGAATTACCACATGCAGTTCTACTCCTAGAGAACTGAAAACAAAAGTCTACACAAAAACTTGTACATAAATGTTCAAAGCAGCATAATGCATAATAGTATAAAAGTGGAAACACAAATGTTCATAAATTTTTGAATGGATAAACAAACATGGTATATCCATAGAATGGACTATTATTCAGTCCTAAGTAAAGAAATTAATGTACTAAGAAAGAAGTACTGATACATGTTACAACACATATGAACCTTAAACATGGACACTTATGAACATAGTAAGTGAAATAAGCCAGATGCAAAAGGCCACATATTGTATGAATCCATTAATATGGTATGTTCTCAATAGTCAAATCTACGGAGACATAGGTTAGTGGTTGCCAGGGGTTGACAAGGGTGGAAAGTGGAGAGTGCTACTGGGTTATAAGAGGGTGATAAAAATGTTTTGGAATTAGTGGTGATGGATGTACATCTTTGTGAATATACTAAAAACCAAGAAATTGTACACTTTACGGGGTAATTTATGGCATGTGACGTATACGACAACTTAAACATTGGGGGGAAAATAACAATCAGAAGTGTTATTTTCTGCATACATTTTATGTGCCAGGCACTGTGGCAGTTATAAACTCTGTTTATAAACTCTGCCTCACTGATCTCATAGTTTTGTCAACAGTGCATATTTCACATTGATAATTTTAGTGACTATGAATACCTACCATGCCACCAACCTTTCTAGCATCCTGGAGGATTCCCAGATGAATAACACCTGGTCCCTGAATATCTGAGTCCAGGTATACACATGAGACAGGCTGGGACCTGGGACCATTTCCTGCAGAGCTGCAATGCTTGCACCTGAACAAACGTCTCCTGGAGTAACAAAATACAAAAAAACTATAAGAGACTAAAAATATGTGCATGCACAGTTGGGGCAAATTATGGGCAAGAAACAAAAAGATCAGAAAAACCCCATTGCCACTTCTGCAGAGCTGGGTGCAAAGGGAGTAAAAGCAGGGTACTGTGCATGCCCCCTGCAACCAACACCACCAAATGCATGAGCAAACCACCTAAGCTACCCCTCCAGCCCACCCCTGGACACACCCTACCCTCACCCCATATAAGGAACCAGCTCACCTGCGCCCCACCCCCTACCTTCGGGAACTAGCAAGGGAACCCGTTACTTGGTTTTGCTCCTTCCTGCAGCCACAGAAGCCCCCCAAAAGCCTTGTCTGAATTTCTTGGCTGGCCTCTTACCAATTTCTATTGATTGGGGAAGGCCGAGAACCCTGGTCTATCACACACAGGTGTGTACATCAAGCTCCAAGAGGAGCCTGTTGATTTCCGGAAAAGAGCCAAGACAAACACCGGTAACCAAGGAAACAGAGCGCTATTTCATCCCAAACGGCCCCCAGCGCCTCCAAGCCTCCACGTCGGCGGCGGTGCCAGGAAGTGACGTCACGCCCAAGTTCCGGTTCCTCCTCGGTCGTTGCGCTGCCGTATCTCCTGTAACCCTGTGGTACACGTGCGTGCGCCAGGTGGGCGCTGCGGTAGCATGGACGCTTTGGATCGAGTTGTGTAAGTGCAGTGGGTTCTTTCCCCGGGTAACGTTGGGGAGAAGGGCCTCTGTAGCGGGACGGAGGAGTAACGCCTCTGCCTCCCGTTTCTCCTGGCCGCCCACGCTCCTTCTTCACCCCCGTTGCGACTCCGTGCGGATGTATCCACTGGTTTGGGTTTCCGTCTGTTGGGACGGCCTGCGGGGAGACGGAGAGCAGGGAAGGCCGTGTGTGGGAGCCGCGGCGTGGAGGTGGCACCGAGGCGTTGGCCGCTTTTATCCTAGACAATAGGAAGTGTCTCGGCTTCCGCAGAAGTGAGAGGAAGGTGAGAGAGGTGTTCTGGGCACAGAACACCTGAGTGAGGTGCTCTGAGCACAGGCCTGGGAATGTGACAGATTTAGGTGACAGTCGGGCCCGTCCACGTAAAGCTATGCGACTGGGACATTTAGTCCCCCTAAGTCTCAGTTTACTCTGTAAAATAGCGTTCATAATAGTCGTACTTCATAGAACTGTGAGGAATATTTGCGAGAATATATGTAAAGGCTTTGCGGCAGCACGTAGAGATGCTCATTAGCTTTTTTTCTTTTTCCCAAACTTGTACACTTTTCTGAGTTATCCTTGGGTAATGTCTGCTTTATATTAGTCCAGAAAACGTTTATCGATCTCATAAATAGTTCTGCTGTTATTTGTTATGGGTTTCTTGCGTTTTACCTGGGTTAACATGTAATCAAAAGGACAAATTATTCTTTTGGTCATTAAATCAGCGATTTTTGCACATGTGCTGAATATTCCTCTGCAGGTGCGGGGACCGCAAAAAAATGAGTAAGACTAGTTTACTGTCTCATTGTGGGACAAACAGCTAATAAAACGTACAAGGTGTTATTTGCATTAGTTGCTGGTTAGTCAGAAGTAATAAAGCACATGGAATATAGAACATATAGCACTTTTATTGGGTTAGAGACACACTAAATCTCTCCTGGTTTGACTTAAAAAGTACTGTGTATCTTTATCAACCAGTAAATGATTAGAAGCTTTAAATGTGCTTGACATTTTATCTGGTGAATTTTTAAAGTCTGCATGGTAAAGTAAGTTTGTGCATATTCTGTTTTGCTTTTACTTCACAAAGTGTCCGTGGGACTGGAAGGAGGGAGGGTCATAGTTATTTAAGAGAAGAGGAATTATTTCAGTAGATGGCAGAGAACTGTTGGAAAATCAAGATTCTCACTGTAGTGTAAGCAGAGGTGAACAGAGTGTATAAAAACATTCTACTCCTGCTGTAACATCATACAATCAGAATAATGGATTTGTTTTCCCTTCATATCTTGCAGAGTGATTGGTCTAGGTTAGTTTTTTTTTTTTAATGCCTTTTGTATTTATTTTTTAATTTTTTGGCTGCATTGGGTCTTCGTTGCTGCGTGCAGGCTTTCTCTAGTTGTGGCGAGCGGGGGCTACTCTTCGTTGCAGTGCGCGGGCTTCTCGTTGCAGTGGCTTCTCTTAGTTGCAGAGCACAGGCTCTAGGTGTGCAGGCTTCAGTAGTTGTGGCACGCGGGCTCAGTAGTTGTGGCTCGTGGGTTCTAGAACGCATGCTCAGGAGTTGTGGCGCACGGGCTTAGTTGCTCCGCGGCATGTGGGATCTTCCCGGACCAGGGCTCTTACCCGTGTCCCTGCATTGGCAGGCAGATTCTTAACCACTGTGCCACCAGGGAAGTTCTATCTCTTTTTTTAAATAAAAGGTTTAGAAAACAGTAATAAAAGAATGCTGGGAGTATAAAAATAGGAATCTTTTTAAAGACCATATCTAATAAAATTAACACTTACTTAACAGTAAGAGCTGAATATCTTTTACTAATATTCCCCTAAAAAGTGAGATTTTGTTTAGTGGTGGAATCCTAACTGATAAATGTCATGTAATGTCTCTGTTGATTTTTAAGAATTTGCACATAAGTCATGGTTTTGTAATATGAGGAACATGTTTTAAGTTGTTATGAATTGTGATTTTTCCGAATAGAAAGCCCAAAACAAAAAGAGCCAAGAGATTCCTTGAGAAAAGAGAACCGAAACTCAGTGAAAATATTAAAAATGCTATGCTGATTAAAGGGGGCAATGCAAGTTCAACAGTGACACAAGTACTTAGAGATGTGGTACGTATATATATACTTACTTTTTAAATGGTGTTGAAATCATTTTAGGAAATTTTTAGCATACTAGTTGGACTGCCTGAGAAATACATAGATAAGTTTGGCTTGCTTTAAGAAATGCTAGCCTTAGAGAAAAGCTAACGTCTCACCAAGGCCCTGACTACTGGTTTTCCTTACAGCAGCTAGTTCCCTTAGTAAATTTCACGTGATTTCAATTACTAGCATTTGATTTACTCACATTTCAGGAACATATCTAATTTGTAAAACGAGGTAACTGCATATTACTATCTATTCTTTCAACAATACCAACTACTGTGCTAGGTGCTAGGGATTAATAGTTACGTAAGACATAGTCCTTCCCTTCAGTGAGCTTAGTGAGGAAGACAGACAAGTAAAAGTTAACAGCATTGTGAATGAAGTGCTGTGCTGGAGGTACACACAGGATAGGATGGGAGGCTGAGTTAAAATCCCACGGGGGTTGCCACACACAGGATGGGCTTCCTAGAGATGACACTTAAGCATCATTTTGAAGGAGGAGTTGGAACAAGAAGGAGAAAAGGAAGCGGAAGAGAAGGGCTTCCAAGGCTGAGGAAAAAGCTTGTGCAAAAGGGCATGTGAATGAGCATGATGCATTTGGGGAACTGCAGAATTGGGGATGGCTAAAGGAGAGTGGGCTAGATGAAGCTAGAATTTAAGGAAATGAAGGGAATCATTTAAATTGGATAGAATATTGAAAGGGCATAGAAATTTTTAATTAGGAAAGTCCCAGCTAAGAATACTAAGCTCGTGTTGCATGTTATAAGTGATCAAAAGGGAGCCATGCAGAAGATAGCAGAATAGGATTCAGGGACCAGGATAATCTTGTATAATGACTGTTATCATGCTTGATTTTTACCTCTGCTTTTCAGAATGTGCTTTGTTTTGAAAGCTATAAATTATGTTTTACAGTATGCACTGAAGAAACCGTATGGAGTTCTGTATAAAAAGTAAGTCATGATTTCTTTTATTTCACTTATTAAATTATATTGTTTCATTATAAAAGTAACAACCAACCACTTTATGGGAGATTTAGAAAAATATTTTGGTTAAAAAATACTATAGTTCCTTACATACATAGCTATGAGTATTTTTATTTAATTTATTTATTTTAAAATATTTATTTATTTGGCTGCGCTGGGTCTTTGGTTGCGGCGTGCGGGATCTAGTTCCCTGACTAGGGATCGAACCCTGACCCCCTGCATTGGGAGCACGGAGTCTTAACTGCTGAACCACCAAGGAAGTCCTGCTATGAGTATTTAAAATTTGTTTGTTTCCTGTCTGTGTTTTCATTTGTACTGAATATCCTTACAGAGTTGTAATCATAGCATTATGTATTATTTTTAAATAGTAATAGACTTACAGAAAAGTTACAAAAATAGTAGCGTTCCCATATACCCTCTCCCAGCATCTCTTAATGTTATAACTTCCATAACCATAATACAGTTATCAAAAGTAAGAAATGGACATTGGTACAGTAATGTTAATTAAATCATAGGCTTGATTTGGTTTGCACCAGTTTTTCCTTTTTCTTTTTTTATAAATTTATTTTATTTATTTATTTTTGTCTGTGTTGGGTCTTTGTTGCTGCGCACAGGCTTTCTCTAGTTGCAGTGAGCAGGGGCTACCCTTCGTTGCAGTGCGTGGGCTTCTCATTACGGTGGCTTCTCTCATTGTGGAGCACGGGCTCTAGGCGCGTGGGTTTCAGTAGTTGCGGCATGCAGGCTCAGTAGTTGTGGCTCACGGGCTCTAGAGCACAGGCTCAGTAGTTGTGGCGCATGGGCTTAGTTGCTCCGTGGCATGTGGGATTTTTCCGGACCAGGGCTCAAACCCATGTACCCTCCATTGGCAGATGGATTCTTAACCACTGCGCCACCAGGGAAGCCCCAGTTTTTTCATTAATATCCTTTTTCTCTTCCAGGATCCCACATTGTGTTCAGTTGTCGTGTCTCCTTAGTCTCCTCCAGTTTGTTACAGTTCCTCAATCTTTCCTTGTCTTTGATGACCTTGAAACTTCTGATGAGTGTTCGTCAGTTATTTTGTAAAATATCCTTCAGTTTGCACTTGTCTTAAGTTTCTCGTGAGTGGATTGAGATTATGCATTATGGGCAGGAGTACCACAAAAGTGATGTGCCTTTTTCAATAAATCATACCAGGGAGTACATGATGTCTTATTACTGTTGTTGTTAACCTTGGTTAAAGTGGTGTCTGCTGGGTTTCTCCACTGTAAAGTTTCTATTTTCCCCTTTGTAATTAACAAACTTTTAGAGGAGATACTTAGAGACTATGCAAATAATCCTATTTCTCCTCAAACTTTTGTGTATTCATTTTAGCATTCATCAGTGGATCTTGTCTACAACAGTGATTACTGTGGTGTTCTAGTAGTGGTTTTCGATTTCTCTCATTCCCTCTGCGTTTATTAATTGGAATTCTGTAAGGAGAATCTGTCCCTTTTCCTCCATTTAATTACTTATTTATGTCAGTGTGGACTTACAGATATTTATTATGTTCTTTGGGGTTGTAATCCAGTGCTGTCATGATTTATTTATTTAATTTTTGGCTGTGTTTGGTCTTCGTTGCTGTGCGCGGGCTTTCACTAGTTGTGGCGAGCAGGGGCTACCCTTTGTTGCGGTGCGCGGGCTTCTCATTGCGGTGCTTGTCTTTGTTGCGGAGCAGGGGCTCTAGGCTCATGGGCTTCAGTAGTTGTGGCACGCACGCTCAGTAGTTGTGGCACATGGGCTTAGTTGCTCCGCGGCATGTGGGATCTTCCCGTACCAGGGCTCCAACCCTTGTCCCCTGCATTGGCAGGCAGATTCTTAACCACTGTGCCACCCGGGAAGTCCTGTCATGATTTATTTTGTTGCATAAATTGTTCTCCATTTGGCCATTGGGATCTCTGTCAGGTTGGCTTTTCAAAGTGCCCCCTGTGTTTGAGCACTTCCTTTCTGGCACCACAAGATGCTCTGGGTTCATCTTGTAGTTTTCATTGCCACGGCCTTGGAATCAGCCCTGATTCCATATATTGGAGACTGATAATTTAGAAACAGATCTATGCTCAGTTGCTACTGGAGTGTCATTGTCTCTAGGTCCTCTCAGCAGACAGAGTTTGAAAATAAATATTATGTACATTAACCTATGCATGTATGCATGTCTATATTTGTTTATATTTATTTATATATTAAAAAACCCTGAGTTGATACTGATACTTCCTAAAAATTCATGAGTGCATACTAGTGCTTCCAATTCCAGTCGAATACCAGAGACTTCATTCCAGCCTTTCTCCTTTTCTTCTTTGTATCTTCTATCTTCTGACAGTATGAAACCTTGCTTTTGTTATATTTACTTATTTGTGTAATTCTAGTAGTTTCAGAATTTCTAACCTTATAAGAAACAATTTTACTAACTAGAGTATGGAATTTATGTGCAGTTCTTTTTGTCTTTAACCTCACAACATGCAGTAAAAATATTGTTTTCCAGTGTAAGTCAGGTTAGGTTATTTTTGCCCCTTCAGTGTGATTGTGTTATTCATTTATACTATAGTTAAGGTCATTTATTACAGTCTGTATTCTATTTTGGGTTTTCTATCACTTCCTGGTTTTTTTTTTTTTTGCGGTACATGCGCCTCCCACCGCTGCGGCCTCTCTCGTTGCGGAGCACAGGCTCCGGACACGCAGGCCCAGTAGCCATGGCTCACGGGCCCAGCCGCTCCGTGGCACGCAGGATCCTCCCGGACCGGGGCACGAACCCGCGTCCCCTGCATCTGCAGGCGGACTCTCAACCACTGCGCCACCAGGGAAGCCCCCTGGTGGTTTTTTTAATTTATGTATGTAAAATTTACTGTTTGTGGTGTATACTTTCATGGGTTTTGACAAATACATTGAGTTGTGTCTGCCACTGCAGTCATGGTACAGAAACAGTTTCATTATTCTGACAATTCTTTAGTGCCTTTTTCATTTGTCTTGTAAGCATTTTTCTACTGATAGGTGTCCTTTATATATTATTTTTAATGCTAGTATAATGCCTATTAAATGGTTATACTAAAATTTACTTAACTGTTCCTTAACTTGAGGAAATTTTGATTTTCTTTTTTGTTGTTGTTGTTCTTATAAATAATGCTAAAATGGCCATTTTTTCACAAATGAGTTCTTCTTTTGTATTGGTTCCTACATGAGATTTCTAGACGTGAGATTACTGGGTATAGCTTCATGCCCAATCTAGCATATTAACAGTAGTGCTTTTTGAGAAGTTTGGCAGAGTAAAATGTATGAGTTTCATGGGTCACTACCTACTTTTGGTTTGTTTTTTAAAATTAAGAAGTGAAAATGACATTTTGTTTAAACTTGCATTTTCCCTATGTTTCCAACAGGTCATATTTGCGTATTTGTGAATTGCCGTTAGCTGTTAATCATAAATGCTGCAGTAATTTTTCCTGATTTGTTTGTGTTGCATCATTTTTTTAAATACATTTTTTGTTTTTTACTGATTAAAAAGTAATATATATTTATCTTAGATAGTTGGGATAAGAGTAAATAATCACCCATAGATAAGCACTATGTATATTTTCTCCTCATGCAGTTTTATATCTATATATCTTTGAACAAAATTGAGATCATGTGTATATGATTTTATTTCTCTTTAAATTCATAAAAATTATGAACTGTTTTATACTTTACTTACATGACTAAAAATCCAAAAATATACAGTGAAAATATAAACACACACTCTTCCCAGAACAGCCACTATCATTAGTTTCTTATATGTCTTAACAGAATTTCTTTATGCATATTTAAGCAAATAAAAATACATAATCTTATTTTTCTCCCTTTTGCATGAAAGATAGCATTCTGCGTTTCTCTACCCACTGTTTCTCCATCTCCACTACTACTATTCCTGGTCCAACCCACCATTTTTTTCTTTCTCTCCTGGATTACTGTGATAGCTCCTTACTAACCCCTTCACTCTTGCTGTGGTACATTCCATCCTTATATAGCAGACAGAGCAGTCCTTTAAAAAGAACATTTGGGGCTTCCCTGGTGGCGCAGTTGTTGAGAGTCCGCCTGCTGATGCAGGGGACACAGGTTCGTGCCCCGGTCTGGGAAGATCCCACATGCCGCAGAGCGGCTGGGCCCGTGAGCCATGGCCACTGAGCCTGGGCGTCCGGAGCCTGTGCTCCACAGTGGGAGAGGCCACAACAGTGAGAGGCCCGTGTACCGCAAAAAAAAAAAAAAAAGAACATTTGGGGCTTCCCTGGTGGCACCGTGGTTAAGAATACGCCTGCCAATGCAGGGGACATGGATTCGAGCCCTGGTCCGGGAGGATCCCACATGCCACAGAGCAGCTGGGCCCATATGCCACAGCTACTGAGCCTGCATTCTGGAGCCCGTGAGCCACAACTACTGAGCCCACGCTCCAGAGCTACTGAAGCCTGCACACCTAGAGCCCGTGCTCTGCAACAAGAAAAGCCACCACAATGAGAAGCCCACGCACTGCAACGAAGAGTAGCCCCCGCTCACCGCAACTAGAGAAAGCCCAGGAAAAGCAACGAAGACCCAACGCAGCCAAAAATAAATAAATAAAATAAGTAAATTAAAAAAAAAAAAAAGAACACTTGAATCCAATCATATCACTGTCTTGCCTAAAACCCCCCAGTGCTTCCTGTTACTCTTTTAATAACTTACGTTCCTTACCTTGACCAACAAGGCCCTACATATTCTGGGCCAAGTCTACATCTTTGACCTCATACCCCACTGTTAACCCTTTGTTCACTAAGCTCCAGTGACATTTGTCGTCTGTTTCTTGAATAGTCTAAGCTTGTTTCCATCTCGGAATCTTTTCTTATTCTGTTTCCTTTTCCTGGAATACTCTTAACCTCAAAACTTTTCCATGGCTAACTCCTCATTTATCAGGTCTCAGCTCAAATAATCATTTTCCATTCTTCACACTAACACAGTGCCCTGTTCTATTTTTGTCACAACAGATATTACTTTTTGAAATTGTTCATTTTTCCTCTAAAATGTAAGCTCCGTGAAAGCAAGGATCTTGTTTGACATGGTATTATGGTATCCCTAGCTCCTAGAACAGTGCCTGGCACATAATATGCACTAAATAAATATTTGAATGAATAAATATTCTTCTAGCTTCTATTTTTTGATCATCTGAATATAAAATTATCTTAATATTTATTGCTATGGATGAATTATTAAGATTATTAAAATTAGGGTAACTTTTTTTAATATTAGGAAAAATATTACAAGACCGTTTGAGGATCAGACATCATTGGTAAGTAGAATCTTTCTGATTTAAGAAGGCATATAAGTGATTGTTCAAACTAATTCATTTAATTTAATAGTACTCCTAATTTATGATTTTGAATTAGAAATCATCCTATGTGAGGGAATTTTAATGCAGAATGCAGGGGAAATAAGACTTTTATACTTTCAAAAAGATGACTATAGAGCTTACATTTCACTGAATGTTACGTATTCACTGCTTGCAAGTATATTGATAGAATTTTTAAAAATTGAATTACATTTTAAGTGCATAATTAATGGATTGTCAAAAGGAAGCTTGTTATGGATCTTTTTATAGAGCAAGTTTGATTTAAAAAAATTTTACTTTTCTTTTTTTGAGTGTTTTTAGAACAAGAAACACTACCCAAATGATTACTAACAATTGTCAGTTGCTTTACTAGAGTTAATCAAATTCCCGTTTGAGTGTATTAGCAATCAAAACTAAATGAAAAAGTCTAGTGAATGAAATCAGAAGATAAAAGGTGGTATATAATAAATGGAGAATGATGAGTGGACTCTGAGTATGTGATGATATTAGTTTCTTACTAAAGAAAATCTTAAGGGAATACGTGGATTAAACTATTTAAGTTGACTTAAAAAAAATCAGAACGTGATTATGTTCTCTTGACAGGACCGCCATTGCTTGTTCTTTTAGTTAGTGAATTTAAAAGAAAAAATGTTTGAAAAGAATCTCAATAACTAATTAGAAAACTGAAATTGAGCATCTTATCCTAATTTGGCAACTAACTGCAGTGAAAATTATATTAAGAAAATATTGTCAAAATAAACATTTTTTTAAATAAAATTGCTTTTATCATAGTCTTGGGTTTTTCACCGTCATTTTTGAAGAGATCATGAAAGTAAAAATGGAGGGTCTAACCCAGAAATCTCTCTCTTCCACACGTGACTTATCCAGGGCTGATTTTGTTTTGTGACACCATGGTGCTTTCAGTTGAGTGACCACTTTGTAGAAGTGTTATGTTGTAGAATCTGTAGCATTCTGTACTTTTTTTTCAATCCAGTGTCAATATGACAACTTTTCTTATACTTAAAATTGTGGCATTTCCTCTCTTTGATCTCCCACTTCCAGAGACAGGAGATATTTCATTGGCTGTAATAAATCTCAGACCACTAGAGCTCAAAATGACTGTGGAAACAGTGATCATGTTGGAAATTTGGTTGAATTCCTCCTCCTGACTGCCCATCCCCCAATAGTACATTTCTTACGCTGTAATCTTGGAAATGTGCTTAGTACAAGAGTTAGCAAATATACCTCCTGTGGGCTAAATCCCTGTTTCTGTGAGGACCACAAGCTAAGAATGGTTTTTACATTTTTAAAGTTTTTTTTTTTACACCATATAAAAAGTCTAAAATATATACTATCTAGTCTTTTGAAGATAATTTGTCTACTCTTGCTGTAGAATTTTAAGAAAAAGCGGACTTTATGGAGAAGGATGACAGATGAGTACTATATATATGTGAAAGGTAGTTTATGGAAAGCTTTGGGCTGTTAACATGAGAATGTAAAAAAAAATTTTTTTTAAGAAAGGATTTTCATTGATTTGGACATTTAAAAAACATTTCTAAACACATGCTTTGTGCCAGACACAGTGTAAGTTGCTTTCCCATATGACGTGTCACGTGGCCCTTGCAGATTTTTTCAGGAAGTGTTATTGTCTTTGATTTACACATGATAAAAGTAATTCTCAGAAAGGCTGACCAGATCCCATAGCAATTGGCAAAGCCAGAATTCTTGGACTTTCTGACTCTGTATCCTCTACATAGGGAGTGGATAGGCAAGTAGGTAGTTGTTTGTTCCGATTTGCTTCTGCTTAAACACTGGAATGAATGATAACCAAACGAGGGGCCCATACCTCAGGGGGTCTTGCACTCAATAAAGAAAAGTTGAGGACCGTGGTTGCTTCGAATGTTCTTTAACATTTTTGTCATTAATTTAGGAAGCTTTTCCAACTATGCTAGAACTAGACAAGAACACATTCACTCTAATTTTTGTGCTAAGATTGGGAATCTCAATAAACTGAATCAAAGTATGTAGGATATAAAGTATAGGCACTAGTGTAAAAGGAGCTGTCCAGGATTGAAACCCCATAATTGTGTTTCCATCCCTCTCAAATCTGTAATAGAAGTCAATTTTTTTTTTTTTTTTTTTTTTTTGCCGTACTTGGGCCTCTCACTGTTGTGGCCTCTCCCACTGCGGAGCACAGGCTCTGGATGCGCAGGCTTAGCGGCCATGGCTCACGGGCCCAGCCGCTCCACAGCATGTGGGATCTTCCCAGACCGGGGCACGAACCTGTGTCCCCTGCATTGGCAGGTGGACTCTCAACCACTGCGCCACCAGGGGAGCCCTCACATCTTTTTTATTCATTCATCTGTTGATGGACCTTTAAGTTGCTTCCATGTCTTGGCTATTGTAAACAGGGCTGCAGTGAACATTGGGGTGCATTTGAATTATAGTTTTGTCTGGGTATATGCCCAGGAGTGGGATTGCTGGTTCATATGGCAACCCTATTTTTATTTTTTAAGGAACCTCCATACTGTTTTCCATAGTGGCTGCACTTAGATTCCCACCAACAGTGTAGGTAGGAGGGTTCCCTTTTCTCCACACCCTCTCCAGCATTTGTTACTTGTAGACTTTTTAATGATGGCCATTCTGACTGATGTGAGGTGGTATCTCATTGTAGTTTTAATTTGCGTTTCTCTAATAGTTAGTGATGTTGAGCATCTTCTCATGTGCCTCTTGGCCATTTGTATATCTTCTTTGGAGAAAGGTCTATTTAGGTCTTCTGCCCATTGTTTGATCAGGTTGGTTTTTTTTTTTTTTTTTTTTTTCAGGTTGGTTTTTTTGTTATTGACTTGTATGAGCTGTTTGTCTGTTTTGGAAATTAAGCCCTTGTCAGTCTCATTGTTTGCAAATATTTTCTTGAAGTCCGTAGGTTGTCTTTTTGTTTTATTTATGTTGATCAGTTCTAGTAGTTTTTGTGTGGAATCTTTAGGGTTTTCTATATATAGTATTGTGTCATCTGCATATAATGACAGTTTTACCTCTTCCTTTACAATTTGGATACCTTTTATTTCAAAGAGGTACAATTCTTAAGATTCTTACATTTATGCATTGATTGAAGGAGATTTCTTTGGTTTTACAGGAATTTTTTTCAAAGAAGTCAGATTGTTCTTTATTCATGTTTGGCTCCCATAATAAGAAGCGGCCAAATAATCTAGTAATAGGTAAATATCATTTACTTTTTAATACTTTTATTTTATAGAGTCAGTTCTGTGACTCAGATTAATTGATGGTATTGAGGATTCAGGAGTAGCCAGTTAGCACTGAACTAGTTTTTTATTTTCCTTGTGAGTGTGAATAAAATTTATTTTTACCTACCAGTCTTCAGGTAAAGAAGGGGCATGTAAATATCACCCTACCTCAAGTTGTGGAAGTTTTTCAAATATAAAACATATATCCTAAATCAGTATTAGAGTTAGAAAAAGAGAAGTAGCATACTCACACACACAAATTAACCCTTCCCTAATAAATACCTGTATAGTGAATACATTTGAAAATAAACCCTTGCCCTGTATTGTGTATTGAGGCTTGGGCTGACATGCTCACTGGCTTAGGTAAAGCCCTTTACCCTCTGTGGGCCTTTATTTACTCTTCTGTAAAGTAAGGGAGTTTGGCTAAGTGATCTTTTAAGATCCTTTCCAGGTCCAAAGTTGAAACAGTACATTCTAGGTAGAGTTGAAAATTTAAGAAAGAAGAGACATGTTTGGGAGGTTTAAGGAGAAAGAAAAGAGGCAGCTATTAGGACATTTTGAACACGCAGATAAGTAGGTGAATATAAGGCAGCTGTTTGGGAAAAAATAAATGGTTAAAAGAAAATGTATTTTCCTTCTAGGTCGTATGTATGACTACCATGTGCTGGATATGATTGAAGTAGGTATCGAGAAGTTTGTCTCCCTTAAAGATATTAAGGTAAGATACTGATCATAAAAATAAGCATTTTATAACGTTGCTCTTGGGCAATAGTGACATCTTGTGGTGAAGAGTAAAGATACAGACTTAAATAAGAAAGAACTTTGGTTTTATTCTAGTGTGCTCTAAACTAAAAAGCACAATTTCATTTTACCTTTAAAAAGAGAGAGATGTTTACAGCATATAACACATATGTAGGCAGTTAGACTTAGAGTCATTACTAACTTCTTGTCTAGGCCCCATAGTTGAGATGCTCTTCTCTCCCTCTGAATTATCACAGCACCCATTTTATGTAACCTCAGAAATACCACAATTTTCTTTCTTTCTTTCTTTCTTTCTTTCTTTCTTTCTTTCTTTCTTTCTTTCTTTCTTTCTTTCTTTCTTTCTTTCTTTCTCTCTCTCTTTCTTTTTCTTTCTTTCTTTCTTTCCTTTCTTTCCTTTCTTTCCTTCTTTCTTTCTTCTTTTTCTTCCTTCCTTCCCCTTCCTTCCTTCCTTCCTTTCTTTCTTTCTTTCCTCCTTCCTTCCGTCTTAATTGTATTTATTTATTTATTTATTTATTTATGGCCGTGTTGGGTCTTCATTGCTGTGCACAGGCTTTCTCTAATTGCAGCGAGCAGGGGTTCTGCTCTTCATTGCAGTGCGCGGCTTCTCATTGCGGTGGCTTCTCTTGTTGTGGAGCATGAGCTCTAGGTGCGCGAGCTTCAGTAGTTGTGGCATGTGGGCTCAGTAGTTGTGGCTCGCAGGATCTAGAGCACAGGCTCAGTAGTTGCGGTGCACGGGCTTAGTTGCTCCATGGCATGTGGGATCCTCCCGGACCAGGGCTCGAACCCATATCCCGTGAATTGGCAGGCGGATTCTTAACCATTGCGCCACCAGGGAAGTCCCCACAGTTTTCCAAGTGAGCCCTGTTTTAAACCTAGGAAGCTTTGGCTGATCCTACAGTATTTTGGCTGCTGGGAACCAAATTGCTAGCTCACTTTTCCCCTTGAGGACTTGCATCTTTGTGTCTCCTTTGTTTGAATGGAATTATGAAACAGAAAGGCAAGAAAACTGTCCTAATGCAGTTCCTGGATCCAAATTGGGCTTCTGCTCCCTCAGACCTCTGCTCCTGGCTTAATCTAGTCCATCAAATACATTATTTCACTTAAGATCTCTTAGCTACCCTCTAAGGCTGAAATTATTTTCCCTATTATATAGATTTGGTGACTGAGGCCCAGGGGAATTCCACTGGTGACCTGGAGTCATACATACAGTAAATGGTATAACGAAGATTAGGACTGAAGGGCTTTGAAAGAAAGGATATTGAAGTTTGTAATGGAAAGTTACATAATTGTTCTCAGTCTGTGGGTCTTTGTATAGTTGAAAGAATTATAGCAAATATATAATCACTCCTTTTCCCAGCCTCCCCTAAGAAGAGGACATGCCTTCTAGGTTTCCTGTGTGTTTGAAAAAAGGCTCTTACCAGATCCCTACTTGGTTAGCTATACCACCTTCCTCAGGTACAGGGCAGAACAGTGAGATTGGATTTGGAGGCAGAACACTTGGGTTTGAGGCCTTTCTTGGTCAGTTAGATAGCATTTGTGACCTGACATTCAGTTACTTGCCTGACCCACAATTGCAATCAAGTATTAAACAGGTATAACAACATCAAACGAGATAATATATGTGAAAATGCTTATCAATGAATTTAATATATTGAAAGGTATTTTGAAAACTGTATAAACTGTGATACTTTATTACGGATGCCATCATTTTATTACAGTTTATTACAGGTTGTCTTTGGGGCTGTGTGTGAATCCCTGGAGATGAGCAGTACCACTGCTGTTAGCATGGTTACCAGTTAGTGGGTGTGAGCAGTGGCTGATGCCTGCATGCCAATCCCTCTGCTCTTTCCACTTCCCTTCCAAAGCAAAGAAATACCCCGTCACTGTGCAGCTTCTAAACTGAACCACAAAATCAGTATCGTTTGGCAGGTGTATTCTTAACAAGAACCATTTAAATTGAGTACTAGATCTCGTGGCTGTGTCGTGCGCGTGAGCGCCGTAGGGCCAGGGAGGCACCAGCTGCCACGCAGGGCGGAGGCCGAGGCTGCAGCTTGAGGGAGGCCCTGGTCCCTCTGCACCTGTGTATGGCAGAGCTGGTGTGAGACCAAGAGACAGTCCTTCCCAGCCGCCGGGATCATCAAGAGTTTTGGCCGGAACTTTGAGCACACACCGAAATAGTGAGGAGCCAGGTGAAAAGCACAGATGATGGTGCTGAAACGGATTAATAAGGAACTTAGTGATTTGGCCCGTGACCCTCCAGCACAGTGTTTTGCAGGTCCAGTTGGGGATGATATGTTTCATTGGCAAGCCACAATTATGGGACCTAATGACAGCCCATATCAAGGCAGTGTATTCCTTTTGACAGTTCATTTTCCTACAGACTACCCCTTCAAACCACCTAAGGTTGCATTTACAACAAGAATTTGTCATCCAAATATTAACAGTAATGGCAGCATTTGTCTCGATATTCTAAGATCACAGTGTTCTCCTGCTTTAACTATTTCTAAAGTTCTTTTATCCATTTGTTCACTGCTATGTGATCCAAACCCACGTGACCCTCTAGTGCCAGAGATTGCACGGATCTATGAAACAGAGATAAGTACAACAGAATATCTCGGGAATAGACTCAGAAGTATGCCATGTGATGCTACTTTAAAGTCAGAATAACCTGCATTATAGCTGGAATAAACTTTAAATTACTGTTCCTTTTTTGATTTTCTTACCCGGCTGCTCCCCTATCAGAACTCATCTTCTTTAATTTTATTTTTTGTTTACCTCCCTCCATTCATTCACATGCTCATCTGAGAAGACTTAAGTCCTTCCAGCTTTGGACAATAACTGCTTTTAGAAACTGTAAAGTAGTTACAAGAGAACAGTTGCCCAAGATTCAGAATTTTTTAAAAAATGGAGCATGTGTATTATGTGGCCAGTGTCTTCACTCTAACTTGGTTATGAGACTAAAACCATTCCTCACTGCTCTAACACGCTGAAGAATCATCTGAGGGGGAGGGAGGTGGATGCTGAGTTATCACATCAAAGGAAGCAGCATTATTCTAGCAGCATCCATTCATGTGTAAGCCTTCCACTGTTAGAGATTTGAGGTTACATGATATACTTTATGCTCGTAACTGACGTGGCTGGAAAATTGGTATTGAATTTATAGCATCAGCAGGACAGAAAATGTGATGTATTTTATGCATGTCAACAAAGGAATGACCTGTTTTACAGAGAATGGAAATTGGAAGTCAAACACCCTTTGTATTCCAAAATAGGGTCTCAAACATTTTGTAATTTTCATTTAAATTATTAGGAGGCTTGGAGCTATTAGTTAATCTATCTTCCAGTACACTGTTTAATATAGCACTGAATAAATGATGCAAGTTGTCAATGGATGAGTGATCAACTAATAGCTCTGCTAGTAATTGATTTATTTTTCTTCAATAAAGTTGCATAAACCAATGAGTTAGCTGCCTGGATTAATCAGTATGGGAGCAATCTTTTGTAAATGCAAAGCTGTTTTTTGTATATACTGTTGGGATTTGCTTCATTGTTTGACATCAAATGATGATGTAGAGTTCTAGAGAGTGAATATTTTGCCATGTTCAGTTAAAAGTGTGTAGTCTGTTACAGGTTGACACATTGATGGACCTGATTTATGCAGAATTAATAAGCTATTCAGATAGTGTAGCTTTAGTATGCTGCACATGATACTGGCAGCCCGGGGGTTCATAGATGGACTTGGGACCCAGCAGTTTTCAAATGTGTATATGGAGTTTAAGAAATTTATTTTCCAGGTGCAACCCCCATCTAACTAAATTTTTTCTTCACCTTGTACACTTGACAGCTGAAAAAACCATAACATTGGAGTAATAATGGGTCAAAATTTACAAAATAAAGTACTGTTTTGGTGTGGGGAAAAAAATAAAAATAAAAAATTGAGTACTAAATTTTCACTCATGGAGCATATCCATAACTATAAAATTCATTAATTGATGAGAATGTGCTTACATTGGCAATTCCTACATAGACTATTAGCCAGTCCCCTTCACTTTGACCCCGTTATTTGGCTACAACCTCGTATTTTTAGTTTGTTCTGGAGTTGCATGTTTTGTTGTACTTTCCTTCCATATTTATTTCTTCTTTATTTCTACCTCCTCGTTTTTAAGACATCTTTACCAGGTATTTCTTCTCTTACTTGCCCACTTTTATTGCCAAGCCTCATCCCTCTATTAACTCTTAAGCAACAGGTGATTAGACTCTACCAGGAAATAGAGTGATTATTCTAGAAGCCTGTTTTCTAAGATGGCCAAAATTCTAGGGATGGTTATTCTGCATAAAATAAGCCTAAGAAATGAGATGATTTAAAATTAAAGGTTAGCTGGGCACAGGTGGAACACAGAAGAGTCATTGGGTCTGGAAGGTCTATTCAGGCCCACAATCAGACAGACAGATTTTAGGCCCATCTCCTAAGTTTAAACAGTTCAGGTTCGTGTTGGAAGCAGAGAATGTCAACAAGAGTGGTCATGGTGAACAGCGAAGCAACACGTGACCTCTGGTCCAAGGGCAGAGGATGTTTGTTTGTTTGTTGTCCTGTCTCCCCCTACCCCCTCCACTTGGATAATCCTTGATTAGTGTCAGAGCAGAGATATTAGAATCAGTGGGAAGCTCAGACCGATTCTTCTTCCTCCATAAATTAACCCTTCAGTTAAAGAATTTTTTCTATTTGATTTTTTCTTTCACTTTGGTAAAACAAAAATTCACATTCTTTTTGGTATAGAAAATCCAGAACTAGGGAGTTCCCTGGCGGTCCCGTGTTAGGACTCCACACTTTCACTGTCGAGGGCTCGGGTTCATTCCCTGGTGTGGAAGCTAAGATCCCACAAGCTGTGTGGTGCAGCCAAAAAAAAAGAAAGAAAAGAAAATCCAGAGTGAGACAAAATATCTTTTAGAGTAGAGCTTCGATCCTGCTGAGTGAGGATTGCCCATATTTTCTGTAGCTTGTATAACATTATATTGCTTCCCATGTTAATGTTTAGTTGGTAGTTCAGTTTAGCTTTCATTTAAAAATACTGCTGGTGTGACATAGTAGGAAAGGCACATTGTTACAAATAATTCAAAGAAATTAAATTTATTTTGACTCTGAGATATTGGCTGTTAGAGGGCTGTGTTTGTTTTGCCGCAGGTTTAGCTTTTTATTTTATTCTTTGCATAGAAAGTGATAAAAAGTAGCTTACATCATTCTTTAATCACTTATTAATTTGGCACTAAGAGGGAGTGGAATGAAAAATCATTTTTTAGTATAAAAATCTGTAAATTAAAAAATCCCCACTCTGGTTTTAAGTCTAAAATCAGTGTTCATAGGGACATCCTTGGTGGTCCAGTGGTTAAGGCTCCACGCTTCCACTGCAGGGGGCACGGGTTCAATATCTGGTTGGGGAACTAAGATTCTGCATGCTGTACCGTGTGGCCAAACTAAATAAATAAATAAAATCAGCATTCATAGACATAGTTTTAGGACAGTTAAGAAAATGTGAAAATGAGTCACTGTATATCAGCGGTCCCCAACCTTTTTGGCATCTGGGACCAGTTTCATGGAAGACAAGTTTTCCACAGATGGATGGGGGGATGGGGAATGGTTCAGGCAGTAATGCGCGATGGGGAGCAGCAGATGAAGCTTCACTCTCTCGCCTGCCACTCACCTCTTGCTGTGCGGCCCGGTTCCTAACAGGTCGAGGACTGATGCCAGTCCAGGGATTGGGGACCCCTGCTATATATAAATATTGACTGCTTTAAAATCAGCATATAAACAATTTAGACTTGATAATTATGTAATTACTTTTTTTATTTCCTAGAATAGTAAATGTCCGGAGGGAACAAAACCCATGTTAATATTTGCAGGTGATGATTTTGATGTAACAGAAGACTACAGAAGGCTAAAAAGCCTTCTTATTGGTAAGTATTTTAATACATATCTGCAGGATAGCTCAGGTAGGCATTCTAAGAGTTGCCATTGGTCGTGGCAGTTTGCAACTTCACTCTAGATATACAGCTTTTTCTCTTTGATCTCTTTTTCTCCTTTTCATTATTTTGTTTATTCCCCACTAGAAGCAGGAGAGAGTTAAAAGGATGCTATACTCTATAGATCATTATTACTTTTTGATGGTATAGTAACTTTGGTAGCAACCTGTTTAATGCTTGCACCCGTCTCCTGTCATTATTGGCATTATTAAATTAAATTTAGAAAATTGAAAAGTTAAATTTTCGAGATTATTATACATCATCCACTTCCAATTCAAAAACCTCTATTAGTTTTTCTTAGTCTGATATACAAGGCTTTTCACACTATAACCCCGTATAACTTGCTTTCTTAATCTCCACCAATTTCATTCCTCCCTTTTCCATTTTAAAAAAAACAAAAAAAACCTTGTAAGGTTGTTTTAAAGGTGATTGGTTCTTAGTGAACTCTGCTCATTCCTAATGTTTTATCTAATGACTACATTACTTTTTATGTGTTCACAAGCCACCTTCTTAAAATCCAATATACAATATATAGTTATTGTCTGAGATTGATGTTAAATTTACCAATTTTAAACCACTTTTTCTCTCCTTTTTTGAAAAGCTGACATTATTGTTCTCCATGGTTTCTTAACGGTTACTAATACTTAATATTGTGTGATCACATCTGCCAGCTCTGTTCTTACTCTGGAAGGTAATTTAGTTCATCCCTAGAGATATGAACTCTTCTTATACTTAGTGGCATTTTCTGAAGTTTAAATAATTTATTCTATTTGAGCTTTTCTTGCACCATTCTTACAAGCTTACACCATTCTTACAGGCTTAACTTTTTTGGTTGCCCTTCTTTTGGATTTTTATATACTTTGCCCTAGATGACTTTTGAAAAGTTGGTGGGGGATATATTATAAATTATATACATGCTTTTTACAAATCTGAGCCAACCAAAGAATGTTTGTGGGCAGACACATTGCTTTCGGTTTTCCTTATTGGGATTAGTTATGCTCTTATTGTTAGGAATACAGTTTTCGGGACTTTCATTTCTCTTGTTCATAATGGCTATTTTTGAAAAACTAAGTATCACTGTTACCTGTTTAATCCTTACTAAAACTCTTGAGTTTGGTAACATTTCATTTTACAGATGGGAAGTTGGAGGCTCAGAGTGGTTAAGAGCCATTAAGTAGGTGAAGCAGAATCAAAACCCAAAGCCTGTGCTTTTCTTCTTCTGCTCTTCATCCTGCCCACGGTGAATAATTCCTTTGCAGAGTCTTTGCTATAGGTTCTTACCTCTGTTTTCCATGAATTAAAAAAAAAAAAGAAAAGGGACTTCCCTGGTGACGCAGTGGTTAAGAATCCGCCTGCCAGTGCAGGGGACACGGGTTTGATCCCTGGTCCGGGAAGATCCCACATGCCACGGAGCAACTAAGCCCGTGCACCACAACTGCTGAGCCTGCGCTCTAGAGCCTGTGAGCCACAACTACTGAGCCTGCGTGCCACAGCTACTGAAATCCATGCACCTAGAGCCCGTGCTCCACAAGAGAAGCCACTGCAATGAGAAGCCTGCATTGCACGTTGCACCGCAACGAAGAGTAGCCCCCACTCACCTCAGCTAGAGAAAGCCCGCACGCAGCAACAAAGACCCAACGTAGCCAAAAAAATAAATTAATTAAAAAAAAATCATACATGGAAGACAGCGACCAACATTTCTTTGAATATTACATAGCCCAAAACATCAAGGGAATTTTTTTCAGCCAAGATTCCTAGTAGTTGTACTGCGTTGGCTCAGATTTCCTGCTTTTTTCCCCTTGTTCTTCTGTATAATTATTATTAGTGAGGGAATTACTTATAATTTGTTATAACAGAGCTTTGTTGCTTCTGTTTAAATGGTTTTATCTTACTATTTTGTGCTTCCACTAGATGGCAGGAATAACCACATGATGCAGTAATGAGAGGGAGGGAGTGAAAACCAAAAAGGAATTAAGAAAGAAGAAAGACAGGTAGCAGGATGGAGTGACATTGTCTGGCACTAAGCAAAGTTGAGTTTTTAATATAAATAAGAAGTAAGAAAGTTGCAGAGTTCTTGGTTTGTGTTGTGTGTTCAAATGAAATAATGTAGAGCAGTAGGTAAAGAGAATTTTATCAAGGGCTTTTTTCCTGTTTGGAAGTTGTGTTTTTGTTTTCTTTTTGTAATTGGCCAGAAAGAAAAGTTACTTCAGTATTTTCATGCCAGATACCCATTTTGTTCATTCGAATTTTGCTTCTCTTTTGCTTTAAATATTATATAGATTTGTAGTTAATCTTAGCAGGTCCTGCTTTTCTTTACAGAAAACCAGTGCCTGTTTTTTGATTCAGTCCATCCTAATTTTTTTTTTTTTAATTCTGGTTGTGCCGTGTGGCTTGTGGGATCTCAGTTCCCCAAAAAGGACCAGGGATTGAACCCAGGCCACAGTAGTGAAAGTGCCAAATCCTAACCACTAGATCACCATGGAACTCCCAGTCCATCCTACTTTTTATGGTTATTTTTTAGTATGACTACTCCTCGTATATAAAGATGATAATGAATCAAGTAATAGGTTAGTTTTATTAAGTGTCCCTTTAAAGCCTACCTTTAACTTAACTACCTAACTGGGTTTTGTTTTTTTTTTTCTTCATTGCCTTTGTCTATATTAGTGGTCATATCTACATCTGTGGTCATTGTTATAATTTTTTTTTAACCTTTCTCATTTCCTAATTCTTATTCCACTTTAATACATATAATAATGAAAATAACTGCCATAGATTAGGTCAGGTAATTTATTAAATTTAATCCTTTCTACAGCTCTACAGAGATAATTGTATTAGTCTGCTCAGGGTGCCATACAAAAGACCATAGACTGGGTGGCTCATAAGCAACAGAAATGTATTTTCTCACAGTTCTAGAAGTCCAGGTTTCTGGTGAGGACTGTCTTGCTGGCTTCTTGCTTTGTGCTTACAAGGCTTTTCCTTGGGGAGGAAGGGAAGGAGGGAGATAGACAGAGGAAAGAGGGGTTTAAGTTTTCTGGTGTCTCTTCTTATATGGACTCTAATCCTATGGGAGCAGACCCTACCCTTATGACATACCTCATTTAACCTTAAGTACTTCCTTAGAAGCCTTATTTCCAAATATAGTCACACTAGAGGTTAAACAAACATTCAGTTCATTATGGTAATATTATTCCCATGTTGTGGATGAAGAAATTGAGACCAGTTCACTGATGTCCAGAGTGAAGAGTTAGTAAGTGTCAGAATCAGGATCTTATCCATTCTCTGACTCCACATCCCCCAGTCTTTCCCGTCAACACCCTGGTCATCCTCCTGTGCCCTTTCCCAGTGTTTTTACTCATGGACACAGTCACACTAAAGGTGTTATTTTTGCTTGGAATTGATCCGTTGAAAAAATGTCCAAACTGGGGCTTTCTTTCTAATTATAACCAATTTATCTGCTACCCCCTTATTTCTGTTTAACCAGGTTTTTCTCCTTATCCCTATTCTCATAATATCTTCCTTTTTACCTCAACCATCATTCCTGCCCAGTTTAGGGTCAGCCTTTTTGACAGTGCTCTGAGTTTCAACACATTTTAATCCATCACCCCCTTGATGTTTTAGACTCCTCTTGTACTTTAATTGCTCCAGTCCTGGAATCAGCTATTTCTGTAAGGATCCTGGGTTTTTTTTAAGTGAGATTATTTTAGAAATCACATTTTGTGTGCTAGGGAGTATTTCTGGGTTGGTCATTGTTTCTAGGCTTTTTCAGTGGACAGAACTATGAGATTTATTTGTTAAGATAAAATATATCCTGAGTTCATACTGAAACTTCTAACTCAAATTTAGGACAGAAGGATATGTACACGTACATACCTTCTTTCATCCATGACAAAAATCCAGGTTCTCAATGACTCCAACATAATGATGCATTTACTTTATACTGTACTACACATACAACAGTCTCAGAATAAAATACTGTTATTACTACTGGTAGTATGAATATTGAGTGCAACTGAATGGTGTTTGGTTTCTTTTGTGTGTGTGGTTTTTTTTTTTGCAGTTCTGTATGTCTATATATCCTATTAGGAATATGGTCAAATTACTGTGTTTTGAAGTCATTTGAAACAGTCCTTTTCTGTATGATTATGCCTTCAGCCCAATACACAGGTTCATTTCATTTTGTTTTCAATTTTTAGGGATAACTTTATTAAGTTTTTTCATTATAAATTATTTTTTGGGGTATGATTTACATACAATCAAGTGCACGTATTTATTTTTAAATTCTTTTTTTAATTCTTTTTTTTAAAGTTTTATTTTTTGGCTGCATTGGGTTTTTGTTGCTGCGCACGGGCTTTCTCTAGTTGCAGCAAGTGGGGCCTACTCTTCGATGCGGTGTGCAGGCGGTGGCTTCTCTTGTTGCGGATCACGGGCTCTAGGCGCGCGGGCTGCAGTAGTTGTGGCATGCGGGCTCTAGCGCACAGGCTCAGTAGTTGTGGCACACAGGCTTAGTTGCTCCGCGGCATGTGGGATCTTCCTGCACCAGGGATCGAACCCTGCATTGGCAGATGGATTCTTAACCATTGCGCCACCAGGGAAGTCCAAATGCACATATTTAAAGTTTTAAAATTTAATGGATTTTGACATATTTATATACCTCTAAAAACACCACTGCAATCAAGATATAGAACCTTTCCACCACCCCCCAGAATTTCCCTGTGCCCTTTGGTAATCCATTATTTTTCTCTATTCTAAGCAAACATTGATCTGCTTTCTGTCATTTTTGCATTTTCCAGAATTTAGGTAAATGGAATCATAGAGTATGTACTTTTCTTGGCCTGACTTCTTTCACTCAGTTTGTTTTGAGATTCATTCATGTTGTTGTATGTATCAATCCTCCATTTCTTTTTATAACCGAGCAGTATTCCATTTATAGCTATTCTGCAGTTTGTTTATACCTTCATCTGTTGATGGACATTTAGATTGATTCCAGCTTTTAATTATTACCAGTAGAACTGCTATGAACATTTATATACAAATTTTTGTGAGGACCTATGTTTTCATTTCCTTTGGGTGAATACCTAGGAATAAAATGGTTGGACCATTTGAATAGCGTATGTTAAACATTTTTTTTTTTTTGCGTGGGCCTCTCACTGTCGTGGCCTCTCTTGTTGCGGAGCACAGGCTCCAGACGCACGGGCTCCATAGTTGTGGCTCATGGGCCCAGCTGCTCCGCGGCATGTGGGATCCTCCCAGACCAGGGCTCGAACCCGTGTCCCCCGCATTGGCAGGCAGATTCTCAACCACTGTGCCACCAGGGAAGCCCTATGTTAAACATTTTTAAGAAACTGCCAAACTGTTTAACATGGTTGCACTATTTTGCATTCCCACTAACTGTAGGGGCTCCATCTCCTTGTCAATACTTGGTAGGCCGTTCTTTTTAATTTTAGTTACTCTAATAGGTGTTGAATACTGACAGTAATATGTTTCCAAAGTCAAATCTACAAAATAAAGGAGTGGTAGTGTTGCAGTTTTAATTTGCATTTTCTGGTGACTTATAAGGTTGAACATCTTTTCATGTGCTTATTGGCCATTTGTATATCTTTGGTAAAGTGTGTGTTCAGATCTTTGCCTGATTTTTTTATTTGGTTATTTGTCTTTTTATCGGGTACTAATGTGGAAGAGTGTGTGTGTGTGTGTGTGTGTGTGTGTGTGTGTGTGTGAGTGAGAGAGAGAGAGAAGTCTTTTGTCTGTCTGACATATATCTTTGAATATTCTCTCCTGGACTGTGGCTTGCCTTTTTGTTTTATTGATTTATGTATTTATTTATTGGCCACACCATGCAGCATGTGGGATCTTAGTTCCCCAACCAGGGATTGAACTCGCTCCCCCTGCAGTGGAAGCACGGAGTCTTTAACCACTGCACCACCAGGGAAGTCCCTTGCCTTTTTGTTTTTAATGATGTCTTTTTTAAAAAAAAAATTTTTATCGAGATATAGCTGATTTATAATATTATGTAAGTTTCAGGTGTACAACATAGTGATTCACAATTTTTTTTTTTTTTTTTTTTTTGCTGTACGTGGGCCTCTCACTGTTGTGGCCTCTCCCGTTGCGGAGCACAGGCTCCGGACGCGCAGGCTCAGCTGCCATGGCTCACGGGCCCAGCCGCTCCGTGGCATGTGGGATCTTCCCAGACCGGGGCGCGAACCTGTGTCCCCTGCATCAGCAGGCGGACTCTCAACCACTGCGCCACCAGGGAAGCCCAATTCACAATTTTTAAAGATTATGCTACACTTACAGTTATTATAAATTGTTGGCTATATTCCCTGTGCTGTACAGTATATCCTTGTAGCTTATTTATTTTATGCATAGTAGTTCGTACCTTTAAGCCCGTGTCCCTCTCTTGCCCCTCGCCTTTCCCTCTCCCTACTGGTAACCACTGGTTCTCTATATCTGTGAGTCAGCTTCCTTTTTGTTATGTGCACTAGTTTGTTGTATTTTTTAGATTCCACATACAAGTGATATCATACATTGTCTTCCTCTAATTTCACTTAGCATGATGCTCTCCAAGTCCATCCATGTTGCTGCAAATGGCAAAATTTCATTCTTTTGATGGCTGCGTGGTATTTCATTGTATGTATGTGTGTGTGCGTGTGTGTGCGTGTGTGTGTATGGACACTTAGGTTGCTTCCATATCTTGGCTATTGTAAATCATGCTGCTGTGAACATTGAGGTAGTACATGTATCCTTTCAAATTAGTGTGTTGTTTTCTTTGGATATGTACCCAGGAGTGGAATTGCTGGATATGATAGTTTTATTTTTAGTTTTTTAGGAACCTCTATATTGTTTTCCTCAGTGCCTGTAGAACTTACATTCCTACAGGGACTCCATTTTCTCTACATCCTCACTAACATTTGTTATTAGTGGTCTTTTTGATGATAGCCATTCTGACTGGTGTAAGGTGATATTTCATTGTGCTTTTGATTAGCATTTTTCTGATGATTAGCAGTGTTGATCATCTTTTCATGTGCCTGTTGGCCATCAGTATGTGTTCTTTGGAAAAATGTCTAGTCAGGTCTTCTGCTTTTAGGTTTAAGTAGGTCCCATTTGTTTATTTTTGCTTGTGTTTCCTTTGCCTTAGGAGACAGGTTCAAAAAAAAATATTGCTACGATTTATGTCAAAGAGTGTTCTGCCTATGTTTTCTTCTAGGAGTTTTGTAGTTTCTGGTCTTACATTTAGATCTTTAATGCATTTTGAGTTTATTTTTATATATTGTGTGAGAAAATGTTCTGATTTCATTCTTTTACGTGTAGCTGTCCAGTTTTCCCAGCACCATTTACCAAAGAGATTTTTCAACATTGTATATGCTTGCTTCCTTTGTCATAGATTAATTGACCTTAAGTATGTGAGTTTATTTCTGGGCTCTCTATTCTGTTCCATTGATCCATGTAACTGTTTTTCTGTCTGTCTGAAGTCAGGGAGCATGATTCCTCCAGCTCTGTTTTTTCTCAAGATTGTTTTGACTATTTGTGTCTTTTGTGTTTCCATACACATTTTAAAATTATTCTAGTTCTATGGCATTGGTATTTTGATAGGGGTTGCATTGAATCTATAGAGTATTATGGTCATTTTAACAATATTAATTCTTCCAATCCATGAACACAGTATATCTTTCCATGTGTTTGTGTTGTCTTCAATTTCTTTCATCCATGTCTTACAGGTTTCCAAGTATAGGTCTTTTAACTCCCTAGGTAGGTTTATTCCTAGGTATTTCTCTGACAGTGTGCTGTTAGTGTATAGAAATGCAACAAATTTCTGTGTATTAATTTTATATCCTGCAACTTTACTGTATTCATTGATGAACTCTAGTAGTTTTTTGGTGGCATATTTAGGATTTTCTGTGTATAGTATCATGTAATCTGCAAACAGTGATGTCTTTTAAAGAGCAGAAATTTTAAATTTTTGTGAAGTGTACTTTATCCAATTTTTTTCTTTAATGGTTGTTCATACAGTGTTTTGTTTAAGAAACCTTTGCTTATCCCAAGATTGCAAAGATTTTTTTCTCTTATAAATATTTTTTTGAAGTCTTATAACTTTAGATCTTACATTTAGGTTTATGATCCATTTTGAGTTAATTTTTGTATATGGTGTGAGGTAAGGGTCAATGTTCTTAAAACTTTCTACCTCATTTCATTCTTTTTTTGTTTTTTTTTTCTTTCTTAAAAGCTTATGGAAAAAGCACATGCCTATAAGGTTTGCATTACAAAAACTGTTTCAGGGGAGACTGGAATGTACATATCTTGTTCCCCAGAATGACTCTGACTTCAATAATGCTGCCACAACCGTGAGTGGGGCTTTATTAACTTGGCCACTGAAGGAGAGTCAGGTTTTGGCAAAACTATGGGAAAGTTCTTCATTAATTAAAATCAATTTTTAGATCAAAATACCTTGAAAACGTACATATTTGGTTTATAAAAGTACCCCCAAGGGATTTTTATTTGTGGTAGTAAGGAAGGGTGGTGTGTACAAGGGTATGCACACTTAACGTCTGCTTTATGTATGTTAGTGATGTGATTTTCTTTTGGTTATTTGTAAGAAGGAAAAAGCAAACTGTAAAAGATGTATATGTCCATGCACATGGAGATAATTCCCATCTTATGAGCTAATGGGAGGAGGGAAGCAAGTGCTGAGTGGCTACAGATTGGGACAGAATGAGATATTTCCTGTTTATGACATCACCTGTCTTAGGGCACCTCTTCCTAAGTAATTAATTTGGATGACCCTTTTATGCCTAACTTTGTCTTAGCTAGATGTTATTCATGTGTTCCCATTTAGCCTCCCCCCAAGTTCAGTCTTTTTATCTGTAAAAATGAGGTGACCAAACTTGTTTGCTGTTTTCCAAACTCTTTTCATTCATGTGCCACCTTCATAACGTTAGCCATGTCTGTGTAGTATCCATAGCATTGTTCACTGGAGATTTTTCTTTAAATTGACTCCTCTTTTTATTTTTTATTTTTATTTATTTTTTTTGCGGTACGTGGGCCTCTCACCGCCGTGGCCTCTCCCGTTGCAGAGCACAGGCTCCGGACGCACAGGCTCACCCAGCCGCTCTGCGGCATGTGGGATCTTCCCGGACCGGGGCACGAACCCGTGTCCCCTGCATTGGCGGGCGGACTCTCAACCACTGCGCCACCAGGGAAGCCCCTGACTCCTCTTTTTAAAAGGAAACCCTATGTCCCTACTCTCAGTGCAAAATGGTGTATGATAACATAAATAATGCATTGTAGATTATATCTGCCTGTGTATCATTTAAAATTATCTCATATGTGCCACTTGGGTATTATTACCACTCTGTGGGAAAACAGTCTACTCATTGATCTTGATGGTTCTTTTCTGGCTTTGACACTAGATAGCTTTTCTTTGCTCATATAATTGAGATACCTTGTTAGAATTTTCTTGTTTGTTGGCGTCTGCCATATGACAAACACTAGTTCAATTTAATAGTCAAAGTTTGAACAGCCATTTTTATAGACTTTTGCCATCTTAACCTGTCTGTCTTAGTTGATTAAAATTGTATACCTCGTTTTACATTTTCTAAAAAATTACTGTTCACAATAAACCTGTTATACTCTGGTGCTGAGCATTGGCTTAGAGGGAGAACTGCAAAACTGAAAAATTACATGGCTCAGTGAATTAAACAGAAATACAGTCATGAGATTAAATGGTAGAGGGGCGGGACCATCAGATTTTTCAGGCATGAGTTTTTGTGCTGCTTTTTAGATGAGATACAGAGAGTTGCGTTTAGAGTGCAGCTGATTTGTAACAATTAATCTTAATTAGTCTTTTAATTAAGATTTTAATTAATCTTTTAATTAATTAAAGTTAATTAATTTTAATTAGTCTTTTAATTAATCTTAATTAATCTTTTAAAATTTTTAATTAATTAATTATTTTAATTAATTTTAATTATTTTTAATTGATCTTTTAATTAATCTTAATTAATCTTTTTTTTTTCCCCAAACAACCTGATGTGTGCTTTTAGATTTCTTCAGAGGCCCCACAGTATCAAATGTCCGTCTGGCTGGTTTAGAGTATGTTCTGCACTTCACTGCACTGAATGGGAAGATTTACTTTCGAAGCTATAAGTAAGTGCATTTCTTAGCATGTTTTTGTTAATCCTCAGGGTTAGCATTTTAGTGTGACTGTTTTATAGAGCTCAGACTTAGAATTGGTGTCTGGCCAAAAGTTTATTTGGAGAGTTTTCAGAATAGCAGTGACAAAGTAGCTCTGTGCTGATCCTCAGGTCTGTCACTCCCCTGCTAACTTCTGCCTCCCAGAAACCCTGCTTTTCCAGGGCCCTGGGGCATCAAACAGTACACTCCCTCTGAGCTTAGAACGCTTATTCAGTCCTAACTTGCCATACTTTTATGCAGTATCTCCCTGTTTTTCTTGACTAAATTTAGAGCGCCAAGCCACAAGTCTTAGCCCAGCCAAAGCAAATCTCAAAGTCCTGAGTCTAAAAAATGGAGTCTGAAAGTAATAAGATTCAGTGGCTAGATTCATTTTACCTTCTTTCTCCAGCCCAGGCCTCTACCCATACCCCCACCACAATATAAATATAAATCCTAACAAGCACATTCTGTTTTCATAAAAACCTTAATGACGTGCTGCAACTGCCTTTTGAGGTAAGCATGACTTGTTTTTTCCCGTATTTAAAATAAAGTGTTAGCGCTGATTGATGGAGCACACACTTTCCTAGAGAATACATTGACTCCCACTAACTGCCTCCCTTGGTACATTGAATTCAGCCTGACATCTGCTTCGCGCTGTGGCGTGGCAGTGCGGCCTGAGCGCCGGCAGCCCAGTGTTGACAGTGTCTTCGTGCAGTGGTGCCGTTTGTGCAACCATTCGTGGACTTCAGCATTTCATCCATGGTTTTAATTTTGTTTTTTTATCATAATGGAATACATGGTTGACCAGCTTGTGTCCAGTGAACATCCAAATGAACTAAGTAATCACCTCTTTTTTGTTAGTAATGTCCATCTTTGTCTCAACTGTATGGAGTCAGAGATGCTCGGTTCTTTTCACCACATGAGTGGTACCACCATTTCTATTTTTCTATTTTTTTCTCATTTAAATAATAACAGGCAAAAGATTTTATAATCATTTTTAACTAGTTGAGATTGAAAGTCCCTATAATCTGTTGTTTTCATTTCCAAACTTGATTTTGGGGCAGCTAAGAATATTATGAAGTAGGTGACTCCTATTTATAGAGCAAGAGATAAAAGATGAAAAATCACTAACATAAAAAAAAATCTTTTTGAAAACTTATGTTAAACAAGGAGACCCTGGGATACAAAGGAGCTAAAAAATAAAGATAAAAGTCTTTGAGAATGAGAAATGAATAATAATAATCTAAAACTCATGGTGAACAATTTCAAAGGAAGTATTCTCTTGTATCAGAACTTGTATTTAGTGAAAAGAAAGATAAATTTGTAAAGAAAGAAAGAAAATACAGAGAAATAAAGCAAAATGGACAGAAAATTAGCAAATCAGTCTTAAGAACAAGGATAAATTGGCAGTGTAACTACACATATTCGTCCGTCCACTTACTTTAAGGAGTATGTAATTGCTGGAATCACTGTTAGGTTAGCATGGCATCTGCCATAATGAAAAAAAAAGATTTGAAATTTTTACGAAATTATTTTATTTATTTATGTATTTATGTATTTATTTTTGGCTGCATTGGGACTTAGCTGCGGCACTGAGGGTCTTCTTTGCACCATGCAGGATCTTTCAGTTGCAGCACGCAGGCTTCGCTAGTTTTGCATGGGCTCCAGAGTGCGTGGGCTCTGTAGTTTGTGGCACATGGGCTCTCTAGTTGAGGCCCATGGGCTTAGTAGTTGTGACAGGGCTTAGTTGCCCTGTGGCATGTGGGATCTTAGTTCCCCTGACCAGGGATTGAACCTACGTCCCCTGCATTGGAAGGCAGGTTCTTAACCACCGGACCACCAGGGAAGTCCCAAGATCTGAATTTTTAAGATCAGAAACCCTATTGTAAAATTTTTTTTTTTGCTGTACGCGGGCCTCTCAGTGTTGTGGCCTCTCCCCTTGCGGAGCACAGGCTCCAGACGCGCAGGCTCAGCTGCCATGGCTCACGGGCCCAGCTGCTCCACGGCATGTGGGATCTTCACGGACCGGGGCACGAACCCGTGTCCCCTGCATCGGCAGGCGGACTCTCAACCACTGCGCCACTAGGGAAGCCCCCCTAATGTAAAATTTTTTTTTTTTTTTTTCTAGTGTAAAATTTTAATCCCAGCTTTTCATATCTATATCCTGTAATACCTGCTAGCTATTGATTTGAAATAGAAAGTGGACAGTGTGATTGAGAGCAAGCTGCTACTGGGGAAAATCCCTAGATGTGGATTAGCTTAGCCTCCAAGGGCTGTGCTCTGCTTGGGAGAGGAAGGAAGAGGTGGTCCCAGGAATGAGCATCACCTCTGAGCCTAGTGACCTGGCTCTTTGCCAGGCTTTGCCACATGACATGGGCAAGTCACTTCTCAGGGCCCCTGTTTTTCCTTTGCAAAGTGTAGTAATATCATATAGGTAATTCTGAGGTCCCTCTGAGACGGATAATTCTCCTTTATGAGAGGGAGAGGGGTGCAGATAGAGGTGGGAATGTGCCATAGAAGTGTGTCTGACCTACTGTGGCTCCTCAGGCATTCTCACAGGCTGCTCTTGGGTGTCCTGCCCTCTTCCAACCAGCCCTTAGGCAGTTGGTTAAAGGTAGTTAATATTGACGCTTATTAATTTGTGAAGATCAGTAAGGCTTATAAAATGGTTTTGAGCTTCTTGTATGAAAGGAACTCTGAGCATGGAATTACATTAATAGAACCTTTGACCTTTCCTGTTTGGGGGAAATAAATCATAGTGTTACTGGCACCTTCCTGTATATCCTATAATAATTAATTCCTTGGAGAATTTTATTCACTATAGGGCCAGAGCTATTAATATGAAACTGAAGATCTTTAGTAACTGCCACGTATGCCTTTGCCATGGCATTGGGTAGGTTTTATGGGGAGAAATATGCAAAACAGGAAGTATTAGCGTACCTTAAAAAGCAAACACAACGTTCTAGGCAAGGAGTTAAGTAATGAAAACAGAATGTCAACAGAAGAGAGGGATATGGAAGGGAGAAAAATAAGGAAATTGCAATTTAAACAAGAGTGGTAATGCCAGTCTTTCTCAAGAAATAGGCAAGCACAGTCTCCGGACACGCAGGCCCAGCGGCCATGGCTCACAGGCCCAGCCGCTCTGCGGCACGTGGGATCCTTCCGGTCCAGGGCACGAACCTGCGCCCCCTGCATCGGCAGGCGGACTCTCAACCACTGCGCCACCAGGGAAGCCCGAATGTCACTTTTGATTTAGAGCTTATAGGGAAACAAAACAAACAAAGCTTGAGGTTAAGATCTGAAATGGAGATTTACATGGGTGTAAAGGTTCTGGGCAATAGTTCTTAACTTTCTGTGCGAGGGCTTTCTCTAGTTGTGGCAAGCGGGGGCCACTCTTCATCGCGGTGTGCGGGCCTCTCACTCTCGCGGCCTCTCTTGTTGTGGAGCACAGGCTCCAGACGCGCAGGCTCAGTAGTTGTGGCTCACGGGCTTAGTTGCTCCGTGGCATATGGGATCTTCCCAGACCGGGGCTCGAACCCGTGTGACCTGCATTAGCAGGCAGATTTTAAACCACTGTGCCACCAGGGAAGCCCAAGGCTGATCTTTTAAAAACATTATTATTTAGTCCTTTTTTTTCCCCTGTATGGAGATCTGGCCACAGTAACAAATTGAGTCTTTTAACTCAAAAAACCTTCAGGTCTTTGAGCAGTTCTTGTTGTATCTCTCACAAAAAAAGAATTTGTGACTCTCCCTTCCTCCCCATTGTATCCTTCATATGCTTTCAAATCCAGAGCTATTTGGACATATGGTATCTAGAAAGTTGTGGTTTTGTTATATTAAGTTCATTCCAATCTATAGAGATCAGTAAATGTCTATGCTATGGACAAAAGTTGATTCTGAATAGGTCTTAGAGAAATAAGAATTTGTTAATCAATCATGTAATATAATGTCTCAAAAACCCAATTAAGATTTTTTTATAATCATGTAAATCTTGCGTAAGATGAAGAAGTCAAATAAAAGGATTCCACTTCACTTCTTAGAACTATATCACCTGCTGTTTCTCAACAGTATTGCATACTCTTATGTTTTATTTTGAAAATAAGTAGACTAAAGAAAATACTTGGTCTTGGGGCTTCCCTGGTGGTTCAGTGGTTAAGAATCCGCCTGCCAATGCAGGGGACACGGGTTCGAGCCCTGGTGCGGGAAGATCCCACATGCCGCAGAGCAACTAAGCCCATGCACCACAGCTACTGAGCCTGCGAGCCACAACTATTGAGCCCACATGCCACAACTACTGAAGCCCATGCACCTAGAGCCTGTGCTCCGAAACAAGAGAAGCCACCGCAACGAGAAGCCACGCAGCGCAACAAAGAGTAGCCCCTGCTCGCTGCAACTAGAGAAAGCCCGCAAGCAGCAACGAAGGCCCAGTGCAGCCAAAAATAAATAAATAAAATAAATAAATTTATTTAAAAAAAATAAAAAGAAAACACTTGGTCTAAATATATAAAGTATTAAGCTTAGCCTTTCCTTTTTTTTTTTAATCTTTTTGGCCATGCTATGTGGTATCTGGGATATTAGTTCCCTGACTAGGGATAAAACCCATTCCCCCTGCATTGGGAGCGCAGAGCCTTAACCACTGGACTGCCAGGGAAGTCTCTAAGCTTAGCCTTTCTAAACATTTTATGATATTTTATGGAACTGTAATCTTCTAGAACAAAAATATTTGTGGGGAGGGCGGCGGGACTTTTATCAAAGTCAAAGCAACATTTCTTTTTTGCTATTTCATAAAGGTTGCTGTTGAAGAAATCTGGCTGCAGAACACCTCGGATTGAATTGGAGGAGATGGGACCCTCATTGGATCTGGTTCTGAGGAGGACACACCTAGCATCAGATGACCTTTATAAGTTATCTATGAAAATGCCCAAAGCCCTCAAGGTACATGGCTTGTAGCTTGGTGCCATGTTTATTTGTATATTCCATTCTTCTTTCCAAAAAAGGATTTGTGGCATATTATATTGAAGAGCATACATAAAGAGGTCAATAAAATAGATAAAATTAGACTCTCAGAGCCAAAGAAAGGAGGAAGAAGCAAATAAGCCAACCATAATTGATAATAAAATTGTAGAAAGCAGGCATCAGGTGTTGCTGAGAGCTTCCTAGTAGGCAAGACTGCCAGTTTTCAGCAAAAATGGGGCTCATTTTAGGCATTGTGAAAATGTAATTTCAAGCATAGTATGTGTAACCCATACTTGCATAAAATGTGTTTTGACTTTTGAATGGTTTTAAAAAGCAAGTAGACATGGCATCTCTGGAATGCCAATAAAGATTGAAATGATAGTTATAATCCTTAAGCTAAACACAGGAAATTCTCTCAGTGCATGACAGTGATTAGTCTGTTGTGTTGCTTCTCAAAGTATGGTCTGACAGTTTACCTGAGAATTGTTAGAAATGCTGAATTTGCAGATCCCACCGGAGTCCTACTGAATTAGAATTGGCATTTTAACAAGCTCTGAGTGATCTGTTTATACCTAAGTTGGAGGAGAAAGGGCTGTAGGGCTATAGACTCTATATCATTAAAGGTGTGCTCACTAATGGAGATTGTTGATACGATAGTTGTTGTACACTAGATTTTTACCAGTTCATGGTAGTAGACCCAACTAAATATAATATATTCTTGTTTCATAGCCAAAGAAGAAGAAAAATGTCTCTCATGATACTTTTGGTACAACTTATGGAAGAATTCATATGCAGAAGCAAGACCTAAGCAAACTACAAACCAGGAAAATGAAGGGGTTGAAGAAGCGACCTGCAGAAAGGAAAGCAGAAGACCAGGAGAAAAAATCAAAGAGAATTAAAAAGGATTGATGGAATATAGCCAGTAACTGCATTTTTATTGTAGTCTTCACTTAGACTTATCAAGCATCAGTTATTTCAGAGTTTCTTGTAAGGTTTTATTGTATATTTTTATAACTTGATAATTTACCTAAATTATATATTATATACATTGTGAACAGTAACATACTAGTATTAGGTTGAAAGTTAGGCTCTTACTGGAGACATTACACCCTGGTATGCCGTTTTCTCTCTGTGATGTGACATTTCCCTCTGCCTACCCCATACAAAGTCTCCTGTCTCGTTGGGTGGGTGAGTGAGGAGGGATCTCCAGAACAATCATTGGTATTTTAGAGAATTTTGGGTTAAGCTTTAGATAAAGGGAGGAAGTTATGGAAAGTAGCAATGCTCCAAAGTAACTGTATACATGCTCAGTATGAGCTACCTGGAAAGTTGACCCCATCTCCCAGCATATACATATAACCTGACTTTTATTTTTTTACTTTCCTGTTGTTTTACCTGAAATTCTACCAGTTAGAGATTAATTTTGAGATTTTAAGCTCTGTGTCTTAAAACAGATCTCTGAGATGTCCACTACCTGATCATTGACATGCTACCTTACTATTGATTAGTTTTAAGAGATTCTGCTAATAAAGGAGCCCTATTCCTCTTCTTTGGGAGAAAGAAAGTTTTGATAAGGGTTGAAGTGAGAAAGGAGAGATTAGATAAGTTAAGACACACGACATTTTAGGGTACTGGGTAGCCGTAGGTAGCTAAAGGTCACATGAAGGCCCTGGGTGTTTGCATACAGAGTAGGAGTAAGCCAAAGCCAAACAGCTTATTTTGAAATTTCTTGAAGACTGGCCCTGTGCCTAGGAAAGTGGGGGAAAGCTTTCTGCTTCCTGCTTCTCGTACTGCAAACTTGCGTTCCCTAAATGTACAATTTAGTTTCCTTGACTGAGTCCCTGGCAAAGAGGCTCCTTTATACAAGCACAAGCCAATTATGCTGTAAAAGTACAAACATACATAAACCATGATGTGTTATGTAAAGTAGAAATGCTATTGTTTTCATTTCCATGTCAAGGAGCTCCTCCATGTCTATGTGTGCATGCATTTATGTGAGTTTGCTAAAAGCTAGAACCTCAATTTTAGTTTTTTTATCCTTTCCCTTCTCTTTTAAACCCATTCCTTAGCCTTCCTTCTCCCCAGCCCTTTCCTGGCTAATAGTCTCTTAAAAAAGAGGGAGCTGGTATCACTCATTTACACTTGTTACTTGATTATACATTTAACCAAAGACTACACGGTTTTAGATCGGAAGTAGGCATTTGCATTATATGTCTAAATGGGGAGAGAGGGCGAAATTAAAATGATTCATATCCTGCCATCTGCAAGTAGATGGACAATGGACAATAGTTGGGGAGAAGGGGCGTCATGAAAGGGGCATCAGAAATGATGGATGCAGGACTTCTCTGGTGGCGCAATTGTTAAGAACCTGTCTGCCAATGCAGGGGACACGGGTTCGAGCCCTGGTCCAGGAAGATCCCACATGCCGCGGAGAAATTAAGCCCATGCGCCACAACTACTGAGCCTGCTCTCTACAGCGTGTGAGCCACAAGTACTGAAGCCCACGCACCTTGAGCCCGTGCTTCGCAACAAGAGAAGCCACTGTAACGAGAAGCCCACACAGTGCAACGAAGAGTAGCCCCCACTGACCACAGCTAGAGAAAGCCGTACACAGCAACAAAGATCCAACGCAGACAAAAAAAAAAAAAAAAAAAGAAATGATGGATGCATAGCCCTTACCCAATGTGTGACCCCTGGCTGGTCCAGCTAACAATAATGAAGGTAGGCAGATTCAGGAGGCAGAGCCATGGGTCCTTTTCACCAGCCACTTACAGGAAGGACCCTGCCACACTGTATGGCTGTTAGCATAACTGATGCCATCTTGGGCCTGTCCAGTTCCTCCTGTCCTTCAGCTGACCCTACCTAGGGCTGTACTGTGTAGTAAATCTCTGTTGTCAGGGGCTTTGTAGTTAATAGATGTTGTTTAATGACCATTAGGTCCAGGTGGCCCCTGTGCTGTTAGTCTCCAAACAATAATGAAGAGCTTCGCTGACGTATTCCTGGTGCCCATGAGACTAGTTACCCGTTCATAAATCTGGACTTTGGAATTCACTTCCTGTTTCCAAGCACGTACCCCCATACCCTGGGTTAACTATAAAATTCTCCCAGTGGCAGTTATGGATGCTTCTGGATGTCATCCACCCTATCCCACCCTGTGAGCAAACTGCCTTATAATAAGCTGATCCACTGATTATATGGAGTGGCCTGCCTCATTTTTCGGTTTCAAGATCCTGTCTCAGTTTGGTGGGCGTCTTTCGTTCCCTTTGTATTTTTCCTATTTTTCAGGATGCTAATACTAATACCAAGCTATATATGATTTCATGAAATCTGATTCCTTTTAATAACTTAAATGCTGCTATTTGTTTTCTTGGTATTGAACATAATCCAAAGTAGAGATGTTATTACCCAAATCAATAAAGAAAGAGGGCAAAAAAGAACTTACCCCAAGTTAGTTTTCAATTATCTGATTATCTAGCTGCTTCTGATCTCTCCTTCCTTTCATTTATATTTTTAGCCACTTCTCCTCCCCCCTACCCAAGGGTGAGGCCAGGAAAGGATTCACAGAAGCTTTAAAATGGAAGAAGTTAAAATCACTAAAACCACTGCTAAATTTGACCAAGAAGAGAAGGTTTGTTTTTTAATGGAATTTCAGGTATCGGTACTTTGTCCATTATAAAATTAAGAGCCTGCAAAAATACAGCGTCTTTATCATGTCCTTAATGCACTTTTAATCATAGAAATGGTCAAAACATCCCATAATTGCATGAAAGGCACATATATCCTAGTATATATATACATTATGAAATTATATAGACTATTATTCACATCCCTTTAAATAAACTACTGTAAACAAGAAGATAAATTAGGCTTGCTGGCGTGAGGTTTATGCCAGCTGTGAGAAGAAAGTTAATTTGCTTTTAAATGTATGTTGTTTTCCTCTCATACCAACAACGCGAGTGGTTGAAGTTTAAAATCAGAGAAAATGACACTGAGTTTCCTGTAAGTGGACCATGTTAGGCCATGTTAGAAAGTTTGACTGCCTTGCTTGAACTGGAGCCATTTTGCAATTTTTCCAATTCAAAACCCTTAGGGAAAAAGTTTTAGAACATGGCCAACCATGTTCTAGATAACCAACATGCATTTTAATTTTGTTCTTGTTCTGCTGCGTCCTTTAAACAACTTCCCTCCTCCTTTCCCCAACGCATTCTCACCCCCCACCCCGACCCTTCACATTCTGAGCATCTGAAAATAGGTTCTAAACACAGGGAGAAAGGTCTGGCGCTGGGCAGGCACCTGCTATTTAGTGGGCTTGAGGCCTATATGAAAGAAAGTTAAAAAAAGGGAAATGGCAAAGCCTTTAGAACTCAGCAGTTAAGGCTTTTGCGAAGCAAAGATCAAAGCCCTTGAGCATTTAAGTCTTTTACTGGATTGGGATTGATTCCTCAAGCTCAAAACAGGCTCAGCTAGAAGCAGAGTAGCAGGTGTTGGATCTGTGAGGCATGCCCTCTGGCTAAGCTGGAACCCAGAGCTGCAGAGGTGCTGGTTCTGGATGCCAGATCTGGGGAAAGGACCTGTAACCAGAGTCAGAGTTGAGCTTAAGCAGAGACTGTGTTCAGGGATCTCCTCTGTCCTTCTCAAACACTGCAAGTTAGCTCAGAAAGAGGTTCCTGGAGGGCAGAGCACAACCTGTTTAACGGGTGCATCTGGAATGGACTTGGAAGATTCACACCCATCAACTTGAGAAGTTTATTTTCTCAAATCCCTTAGCTAGTTCCCCAGAGTCAGCTGACAAAGCAGATGGCAAGGTGACCTGAGTAGAGATATCACTTTAGATGACAACCTGCAACAGGGCCTCTGGCTTGGCACTCAGAGGCAGCCCTAGGGTTTATGGCACTGTGGGAAAGAGCAGGAGAATTCATTGCTGTCCCCTTAAGCCCCATTTCCATCCATTTGACTCACCACTTAAAGCTAGTCTGTGTCACAAATGTGTCTGAGTTTTATGCCCAGCACCTTCCTTTGCATAGGGAGACCTTGGGGAAGGATTAAACTGAATCTTGAAAAATCAATAAACAATGCTCAAGTGGCTAGGAGCTCCTCAAAAGTGGAATATGTGGGAGAGAGGGACAGCAGGTAGTGCAGTGTTGGGGCCGAAAGTTGTGGCCTTAAAAGAAACTGACAGGGCTTCCCTGGTGGCGCAGTGGTTAAAAGAATCTGCCAATGTAGGGAACACAGGTTTGAGCCCTGGTCCAGGAAGATCCCACATGCTGCGGAGCAACTAAGCCCGTGAACCACAACTACTGAACTTGGGCTCTAGAGGCCGTGAGCCAGAACTACTGAGCCCGTGTGCCACAACTACTGAAGCCCGTGCACCTAGAGCCCATGCTCTGCAACAAGAGAAACCACTGCAATGAGAAGCCCACACACTGCAATGAAGAATATCCCCCACTCGCCACAACAGAAAAAGCCCACGTGCAGCAACGAAGACCCAATGCTGCCAAAAATAAATAAATATTAAAAAAGAAAGAAAGAAAGAAACTGACATCCTCTCCTGATGCTCTCTGAGCCCTCAGCTAAGACTTAAAAGGACAAGGACCCAATTAAAGACAGGCAAAACCATTGGCAATACCAATTAGTGGTATGGTTCTCTAAGTAATGTTAGAAGTGTTAGCTCCCAGCGTTTTTCGAGAAATGCGAAGAAAATAAATGAGGCTTTATTTTGTTTTGTGGTGGTAGTAGTAGTAGTATGACAAATAATTTTTTTAAAGGGGACCTGATAAGGCAAATGGTACAATGCTAGCTGACAGAATTCTTATCTGATTTCCATGCTTAGAAACTGAGAAGAGCAGAGCCACCATGGTTGAGGAGTGGTGCTCCATAGTCCTATCCTAACCTCAAGGTGCGTGAGATGTGGTATGGAAAGCACCAGGCTGATTGAAATGACTTGGAGTCTTAATCCCAGGAAAGGACAATCAGCTAATCTTGAAGGAATTGTGAGGAAGCAGAGTGAGGTAGAGATTTGGTCCTGGCAACATTTTGGGAAAAATCATTACATAGGTGGCTTGTGAGCTCTTACTTAGACATGAACGTAGTCATTGCTAAGAGCCACCATGGGTTCCCTGGGAGCTAAGAGTGTCAACTGATCACATTCCTGTTTTGAAAGGAGTCCTTCCCTGATAGATAGGGGAGTAGTCATTCACTCCACATTTATCAAGCTTTCTGTTTCAGGCATTGTGTATATTTACAATTTAGAAAGCATTTTCTTTAAAATACAATTTTGGGAATTCCCTGGTGGTCCAGTGGTTAGGACGCTGTGCTTCCACAGCAGGGGGCCCGGGTCTGATCCCTGGTCAGGGAACTAGGCTCCCACAAGCTGGGCAGCCTGGCCATAAATGAATGAATGAATGAATAAATAAATAAAATACAATTTTGATTTTTTTCCTGATTATAAAAAACAAATCATTTTTCTGATTTTTTTTGGGAGGGGTTGCTGTGTGTCATGTGGGATCTTAGTTCCCTGACCAGGGATCGAACCCACACCCCCTGCATTGGAAGTGCAGAGTCTTAACCACTGGACCACCAGGGAAGTCCCTCATTTTTCTGATTATTGAAGAGAAACTTGCAGAGAAGAAATAAAATTATGTGTAATCTTACAAACCAGAATACCACTATTAACATTTTGCTGTATTTTTTACCACTTTAAAAATACAGGTTCTTAAAATAAGAACATGATCTTACTATATTATTTGGAGTTCTGCTTTAAAAAAAAAAAGTAAACTTTTTAAAGTTAAAAATTTTAAACTAATACCACAAATGGGGAAGTGTTCAGATGAGTAAATGCAATGCATTTTTACAAAGTGAATGTACTGTTATAAACATTATCCAGATAAAGAAATAGAAATATTGTCAAGACCTACAGAAACCCTTTGTACCGCCTTCAGTCATGAGCCAGTTAACTACTAGGTACCCTGCTCTTAAAATCAATATTAAATTGTAAGCATTTTCCTGTCATTAATTTTTTTTGAAAACACTATTTTTGATAGCTACACAATACTTGGTTATATGGATGTGTTAAAATTTTGTCATTCTACTATTGGGCATTAATGTCAATTCCTTTTGGCATTGTTACATGTAATGTGATGTATATCCTTTCAGAGAAATATTTTTAGAAAATATTTTCACATGTTAATTTTATTTGACATTTAAAATAACCTGTGAGATGTATAGTGCAGCTGGTATTATATATAATTAGGCTCAGAAAGATTAACTTGTCTGAAGTTACACAGCTAAAGAGCTAAAGCTGGACGTAGAACTTCTGTTTTCTAATTCCTAGTTGCGTAGATTCTCAACAGGACATCTAAGTCTCAAGGTATTCTTGTGACTCAAATGGGGAAAGGTGATATAACTAAAAAAGCAGTTAGGCTAATGCAAAACGATTGGAAGGACTAGTATACCCAAAGAGTGTTGATGAATGATGCATAAATCTGTGGTATCTACAAAGGAAATCTTTATTGGCAGGCCTCAGGGCTCTGCCCTTGACTTCCCACCAGGGAAGCCCTGTCCTTGACTTTTGTTCCTTAAATAAGTTTATCTTCCACTTGAATGAAGGCAGGACACATTTGTTAAATTTGTGGATGACAAAGCAGTGAGAATATTAGAGGACATAAATGTAAAATATCTTAACAGGCTTGAAAGGTGGACTGAAGCCAAAAGGAGAAATTTAGTAAGATAAATGAAAAGTTCAGTACTTAGAGGGGAAAATGTGAACATTTTTAGAATAAGGGAAGTGTAGATCTACAGTTGGGAAATGACCCAGGGGACAAACCCTATGTCAGTGATCAGTGTGAGCAGACTTCCAGAAAGGTCCACAGAAATTTAAGCTGCACTGACAGAAGTAGAACATTCAGGTTGACTGAAATAGAATACATGAGATAGACAAGAAAGTCTGAAAACAGCAAAGCCTGATATGAATATACAGTAATAAAAAAGTGGAGGAACAGAGGCCCATTGTACTCTAATCTGCTCAAACCACATCTGCAGTATTTGTCCCAGTTCTGGGCACACCCTTGGAGGAACTTGAGCTCCCTGGACTGTGTTCAGAAGATGGTGATGAAGGTAATGAAAAATCTCCAAACCTTGCCAGATCAGGCAGAAATGGTTTACCAGGGGGGAGAAAGGCAGTCATTGAACAAAATTTGTTTTTATCAGCTTAATTGGAATATAATTTATGTACACTAAAGTACATCCACTTAGAGTGTATGATTTGGTGAGTTTTGACATTTGTATAAACCCATGAAAACACTAGCACGATAAAGATGGGAACATTTTCATTACTCTGAAAGGATTCCTTATGCCTCTTTGTAGTCCATTCTCCTTCTACCCCAAGGCTTAGGCAACCGCTGATCTGCTTTCTGTCACTATAGATGAATTAATATTTTCTAGAATTGTATATACATGGAACAGAAGAGCAGAACTCTTGTGATTGGCCTCTTGCACTCGGTCTGAAGATTTTGAGGTTTGCACATCTTGCTTCATCTATCCGTAGTTCGTTACTGGATGGTATGTCATCATATGGATGTACCACATTTTGTTTATCTATTTATCTGATTTTGGACGTTTGAGTTGTTTCCAGTTTGGGGCCATTATGGAAAAAGCTGCTATGTACATTCATGTTACAAGTTTTTGTGTGAACACATGTTTTCATTTCTTTTGGGTAGATGCCTAGGAATGGAATGGCTGGGTCCTGTTGAACACTCAGTTCCACTAGGAACTTTATGAACAAGAGGAACAGGTTCCTAGACTCACTTTCTAGGGGGGAAAGAGGCAGTAAAACATGTCAACAAATGGTAAGTTCAGAAAGTGATAAATGATATAAGGATAGTAAAAGAGTTGCTGAAAGTGACTAAGAAGGGTTTATCTTAACTAGAATGATGAAGGAAGATCTCTCTGTAGAGCTGACATTTAAGTTGAGCCGAGTCCCGAATGGGACTTGGGCTCCAGAGTGTGTGGGCTCAGTAGTTGTGGCATGTGGGATCTTAGTTCTCCAATGTATGAAGCAATGTATGAAGGTTTGAGGGAGCACATTCCAGGAACTGGGAACTTTAAGAGCAAAGTCCTTGAGAAAGGATGGAGTTTGACTTAAGAAGGATGTAATAGTTGTCTCCAGAGGTTCAAAAAACAATCAGGAGGAAAAGGGATTACATTTATTTTAGAGGCATAAATATGACCAGCGAGCAGACATTAGGTAGAGAAGAGCTTGGGTTCAGTTGAAACTTTTCATAGTGGGATGTTTGGGGGTAGGAAAAGGACCAAGTTTTAAGTCCTTTTCTGTTGTAGAGGTTTTCTTTTCGTTCTTTATTTCTTTTTGTTATTGTTCTTAAGACCTTTCCTACTAATATGAATAACAACTACAACTAGATGGACATGGAACTAACTAGGGACTTTGGTCTCTAGTTAGAGACCAAATAAGTGGTCTTACTTGACCACTTATAATAAGTGAATTATTGAGCAGATATAAATCCAGCTTAAAAACTAATTACACTGGCTTGTGGCAGCCAAGTGTTAAGGAAAAAAAGAAAAAAAAAACTGCAGTAACTTGCGCTAATTTGTAAGGCAACTGATAGAAAAAAATTTCATTTTTCTACTAATTTTGGGCTTAACTATAGGCACTCAGAAAACATTCAAGTGTTCCTTGAGAGGCCAGAAAAAGAAGGATGCATTATCTTCTTTCAGTTAAATGACACCTTCTATGGTTAGTGTACAAGGAAGTGTGAGGACATGTTAATAAAAATAGAGATAATCCTTCAGCATTTACCTACATGTGTCCATTTAAAAATAATAATAGTGATTTGAAATTAAATGATGTCTACCAACATATTAATGCAGATAAAAGATGCAGTCTTTTTGAAAATGTATTAGAAGACTAAATTATATAATTATTTTTAATTATTGTGCAAACTTAAGAACAATAAAGGAACAGAAGAAGGAGGAGAAGGAAGGAAAGGAAGAGGAGGAAGGCAGAGAGGAGTAGAAAACCATCTATTTCACTGACTTAAGAAACTGCTGCTTTCATCCTTCCATGATATCCTCAGTCCTTGTCTAGATGCTTCTATAATCATCAGGTAAGAGTGCAGGCATGTTTTTAGTACTATACGGGTTTGTGTCATATCAATTCAATAAAGCATATCATCAGTTATTGATTCCTTACATGAATGAACAATATAGGGTCATCAGCAGGAGGATTTCTTGCCAGCTTCTTTGCTATGGGAAGGGTGCATAAAGGATAGGGGTAAGACAAAACTCTCTTAAGACAGGGCTCCTCAAGCTGTGGTCCCATCACCTCTAGGGGATGTGGTATGACCTACTTTTCCAGCCCTTGTCATTCTCAGGGTCCTCAATTTGTGCAGGAAGACAGTTTATTTACCAGTAGCAGAGGACAGCTGTTCTCCATGAACTTGTCAGAGAGTATAATCTTTATTGGGACATATTCATGTGTCATAAAATTCACCATTTTAAAGTGTATGTATCAGTGGTTTCAGTATATTCAGAGAGTTGTACAACCTTCAGAGCATTTTTATCATCTTGAGAAGAAGTACCATATCCATTAGCAGTCACTCCTCATTCTTCCCTCCTCTGACTAATCCACTTTCTATCTCCATGGATTTGCCTATCCTGGATATTTCATTTAAGTGGAGTGGTACGATGTGTGGTCTTTTGTGACTGGCTTTCATTTAGTGTAATATTTTCAAGGTTCATCCACGTTGCAGCATGTGTAAGTACTTTACTCCTTTTTATGGCTGAATAATATTCCTTTGTATGGATATACCAGGGTATAATCTTTTTTTTTAATATTTTTATTTATGTCTTTTTTCTTTCTTTTTTTTTTTGTGGTACACGAACCTCTTACTGTTGTGGCCTCTCCCCTTGCGGAGCACAGGCTCCGGACGCGCAGGCTCAGTGGCCATGGCTCATGGGCCCAGCCGCTCTGCGGCATGTGGGATCTTCCCGGACCGGGGCATGAACCCGCGTCTCCTGCATCTGCAGGCGGACTCTCAACCACTGCGCCACCAGGGAAGCCCTAATGTTTATTTTTAGTTTTAAATTTTTGGCTGCTTCACGTCTCCATTGCAGCACGTGGGATCTTTCGTTTCTGCACGCAAGCTTCTCTCTAGTTGTGGCGCTCGGGCTCCAGAGTGTGCGGGCTCAGTAGTTGTGGCATGTGGGATCTTAGTTCTCCAACCAGGGATTGAACCTGCGTCCCCAGCATTGGAAGGTGGATTCTTAACCACTGGACCACCAGGGGAGTCCCCAGAGAGTATAATCTTGAACTCACTCTCACTCAGTATTCAACAGTTAGGCCCTTGGAAAAATGGGTGAAGTACTGAAATATATATGAAAAACAATGCTCTGTATGGAATTGTGCTGCAAAGGTCAAACAATGATATGAAGATTGTCTAATCAAGTTATCAAACAAATATGTTAATAAAGTTACACATCTCTAAAATGGAAGTTTGATTCACTCATATTTGTAAAAACAATATAAATTGCATAACTCTTCATAATTTTTTGTTTTATTTTTTAAGAGAGTATCCGAATCAAATCTTTCCTTCCCCACCCCACATACTATTTACTATGAAATGTTGGCTCCTGTTTTAAATGGATTTCTTTTAAACAACTTTTTTCCAATACTGATTATCTCCAACTTCAAAAGCTAACAGTGATCATTTCTAGGTGGTAAAATTATGGGAGATTTTGATTTTCTCTTTTCATTTGTCTCTAGTTTCCTCAACAAACATGCATTATATTTTTAAATAAGAGGGGAAGGAAAGAGAAAAACAGACAAGAAAACAGGCTGAAAGAAACAGTTATGGAAGTTCTCCTGAAAGATGTGTAGTCTGTCCATTTCTCCAGAGTACGTTCCTGGAGTAAGCCAGAGGGCACTGAATTGCATTTTCTTTAGTGCGCTACCCTGTGTTAAAGAGTATTCTAAAAACATCCTTAAGTTGTTGCATTTCTTGAAGGATATCACTGAGACTATCACTTACCACATCTTACAGGATATACTCTGAACATCTGTCTTAGTCTCTTCAGTCTTGGTACCAGAAATAGTAGTGCTTCTTCCAAGGAAGTAGCTTGCTTTTTTCTAAAAAGTACTTAGTGTTAATTTTTTAAACAGTTTTATTGAGCTATAACTCATATACCATACAATTCATCCATTTAAAATGTATGATTCAATGGCTTTGGAATATTCATAGAGTTGTGCAACTATCACTACATTCAATTTTATAACATTTTCATTATCCCAAAAGAAACCTTTCTCCTCTTAGCCATCATCCTCCAGTTCCCCTCTCCTTCCCTAGTCCTAGATGACTACTAACCTATTTGCTCTATGGATTGCCTAATCTGGACATTTCATATAAATGGAATAATATGAAATAGGATCCTTTTTCACTTAGCATAATGTTTTCAAGACTCATCCATTTTGTACAATGTATCAGTACTTCGTTAATTTTTTAATTGTCAAGTAATATTCCACTGTTTGGATATGCCACTTTTTATTTATCCATTCGTCTGTTGATGGCCATTTGGATTATTTTCAGCATTTGGCTATTGTAAGCAATGCTGCTATGAATGTTTATGTACATGTTTTTGTTTGAATACCTGTTTTTAATTCTTTTGGGTGTATAACTAGGGGAAGAATAAATGAATTATGTGGTAATTCTATGTTCCAATTTCTCCACATTCTTACCAAAACTTGTTATTTTTCATTTTCCTAATGGATATTAAATGGTATCTCATTCTGTGTTTTTGTCTTTTGTGTTATTTACTGGCAAGAAAGATATTTCTTTGCCAGTAAATAACAGGTTGCGGGACTTCCCTGGTGGCACAGTGGTTGAGAATCCATCTGCCAATGCAGGGGACATGGGTTCGAGCCCTGGTCCGGGAAGATCGCACATGCCACAGAGCAACTAAGCCTGTGAGCCACAACCCCTGAGCCTGCACTCTACAGCCTGTAAGCCACAACTACTGACCCTGCATGCTGCAACTACTGAAGCCTGCATGCCTAGAGCCTGTTATCCGCACAAGAGAAGCCACCGCAATGAGAAGCCCATGCACTGCAACAAGAGTAGCCCCTGTTCGCCACAACTAGAGAAAGCCCCCATGCAGCAAAGGAGACCCAATGCAGCCAAAAATTTAAAAAAAAAATAAATAATTTTTTATAAACAACAGGTTGCCATAAGCTGTTTTCAGACAGATTTGCTTTTCATTGTGGTTTTGATATGCATGATCAGTGATGTTAAACATCTTTTTATGTGCTTATTGACTATTTGTAAATCTTCCTTGCAGAAATATCTATTCAGATCCTTTCCTCATATTACAATTGGGTTGTCTTTTTATTACTAAGTTGTATGGGTTCTTTAGATATTCTAGAAACAAGTCCCCTATTATATACATGACTTGTAAATATTTCCTCCTATCCTGTGAGTTGTCTTTTCATTTTCTATTCTTTTTTTTTTTTTTGCAGTATGCGGGCCTCTCACTGTTGTGGCCTTTACCGTTGCGGAGCACAGGCTCCGGACGCGCAGGCCCAGCGGCCATGGCCCACGGGCCCAGCCGCTCCGCAGCATGTGGGATTCTCCCGGACCAGGGCACAAACCCGCGTCCCCTGCATCAGCAGGTGGACTCCAAACCACTGCGCCACCAGGGAAGCCCCTGTCTTTTCATTTTCTTGATGATATCCTTTGACGCATGAAAATTTTGCTGAAGTCCAATTTATTAATTTTTTTTTTTTTTTTTGTGGTATGTGGGCCTCTCACTGCTGTGGCCTCTCCCGTTGCGGAGCACAGGCTCCGGACGCGCAGGCTCAGCGGCCATGGCTCACAGGCCCAGCCGCTCCGTGGCATGTGGGATCTTCCCGGACCGGGGCACGAATCCGCGTCCCCTGCATTGGCAGGCGGACTCTCAACCACTGTGCCACCAGGGAAGCCCGGCAGGTGGATTCTTAACCACTGCGCCACCAGGGAAGCCCTATAATTCTTCTTATACTCTACAAGATAAATGTGAGCCTCTAAAATCTACTTTTACAAAGATGGAAGAATTAGAAAGTGAATATTTTCACTGCAAACACATTTATTAATTTTTTTAAAAATTCAGGATAAGGAGCCCTAAAATAGTTGGCATCTTTAGATATTATATGATTTCATTTCTAAAAGTATTGTTTGCATACATCCTTCCAGGAACACAGTGTCTTTTAAAATAAGGCACACCTATGGTTACAAAATGAGAAAAAGGGAAAGCTAATATTTGGATTTCTTTTAGAGGAAAAGCCCTGATCTAATTATTGAGAGGATTAGCCAACTCTCCACATTTTATTCATTTAGCAGAAACATGCAAACATAATATTTTTGCTCCCTTTCAACATGTTCAGTGGCCCAGAAACCTTTGGGACAGAATACCTTTTGGGGTAGATTTTATTTATTTATTTATTAAAAAAATTTTTTTAATTAAAAAAAAATTGTTTTATTTTAGTTTTCGGCCTCATGGCATGTAGGATCTTAGCTCCCTGACCAGCGATCAAACCTGTGCCTCCTGCATTGGGAGTACAGAGTCTTAACCACTCGACCCCCAGGGAAGTCCCTTGAGGTAGATTTTATTAATGGAACTCCAGTAACTCTTATTATATCCTTATTTTTAATTATTCTCTCTGTATTTGCATAATCATGGATGTTTTGAAATAATATTGCATTGTTCCAACAATCTGGCAGGCATGAATTTTTCAGACCAGGAGATATTTATGGCTGGCTGAGGCAGGGCAATCACTGCTCTGAATCTTAATATTTCACCTTAGACGTAGAGACTCTAACATACTCTTTTTCTTTTTTTTGGCTGTGTTGGGTCTTTGTTGCTGTGCGCGGACTCTCTCTAGTTGCAGTAAGCGGGGGCTGCTGTTCGTTGCGGTGTGCAGGCTTCTCCCTGTGGTGGCTTCTCTTGTTGCGGAGCATGGGCTCTAGGCACATGGGCTCAGTAGTTGCGGCCCACAGGCTTAGTTGCTCCACGGCATGTGGGATCTTCCCGGGCCAGGGATCGAACCCATGTCCCCTGCATTGGCAGGTGGATTCTTAACCACTGCGGCACCAGGGAGGTCCCTATAACAGACTCTTTTTACTTCTGGCTCAGTGTTAGAGACTTGGAGTAGATTCCAATTTCCATTTGATAGTCCTTTGTGGAACGTTCAGCCTTTGTGATATGTGATGATTGGAATAATCGTCCCCTCTACAAAACTTATAAAAATAGCTTGGGTTTTGTTTTTTGTTGCTGGATTGTTACAAAGGGAACACATAAGGATTTGAATACATTTGGATGTCTTCATTTAATGAACTAGGTTGAGTTTGGCTTAGAGTTGGAAAAGGATGCACTGCAGCTGATGAGATTCTGACCAACTTTAGGTCACACGATTACTTCTAACCTCTTCCTTCACCAAGTTGTTACTAGAACCACTAACAAGCAAACGGCTTGGAAGATCATCTTCACTCCATGCCAATGAGGTCAGTAAAAGGTGTTAAATGGCTTAAATGAAGCAGGAGAGTGCCACTCTCCCCCAAAACCCCAGGAGCATATTTGTGGGTGGTGATTGTATCCAACTGCTACCCATCCTCCATCCAAAATGTCCAGACTTGCTCTTCCTCCTCTCATTCCACACATAGTTAAAAATAAATTTAACCAACAGAAAATATCAGATAACATACATCCTATTCACTCTTTCAGAAATTATTTATGGAAGGTATAGGATGTGCTAGGCCATAGGGACACAAGTAGGAACTAGACATCTTCCTGCCCTGATGAAGCTTGAGGTCCTCTACTGGAAAAGACAGACAAAGACCATGACAAAAGTAAACAAACAAAATTATTATAAATCATAATAACCTTTCATAAGATTTATGAGACCTGTGGGACAAGAGGTTGGTCATGTAAAGAGCAGGGGAACAGGGCTTCCCTGGTGGCGCAGTGGTTAAGAATCCACCTTCCAATGCAGGGGACACGAGTTCGATCCCTGGTTCGGGAAGATGCCACATGCCACGGAGCAACTAAGCCCATGAGCCACACCTACTGAGCCTGCACTCTAGAGCCTATGAGCCACAACTACTGAGCCCACGAGCCACAACTACTGAACCCCACATGACTAGAGCCCATGCTCCGCAACAAGAGAAGCCACCGCAATGAGAAGCCCGCACACTGCAATGAAGAGTAGTCCCTGGGCTTCGCTGGTGGCGCAGTGGTTGAGAGTCCGCCTGCTGATGCAGGGGACACGGGTTCGTTCCCCGGTCTGGGAAGATCCCACATGCCGCGGAGCGGCTGCGCCCGTGAGCCATGGCTGCTGAGCCTGCGCGAACGGAGCGTGTGCTCTGCAATGGGAGAGGCCACAACAGTGAGAGGGGCCCGCGTACCACACACAAAAAAAGAGTAGCCCCTGCTCACCGCAACTAGAGAAAGTCCACGTACAGCAACAGAGACCCAACGCAGCCAAAGATAAGTTATAAAAAAAAAAAAAATAGCAGGGGAACAGAGCTCTAGGGAGAAGGAACAGCGCATGCAAAGGTCCAGAGCCTGGAACAGGACTCACCTGTTCTAGTAACTAAAGAAGGCCAGCTTGTCTTGAAGGTAGTAAGCAAGGGAGAATGGCACTGGAGGGAGCCCAAGGTTAGTGGGCACCCAGATCATGCTCAGCTCTTTTAAGCAACTGTATTAGTTTACTAGGGCCTAGGATATGTGGGGTTTGTTTCGTTTTTTTCTATACCATGAAGCAAGCAACTCAATTCTGACACTGTCTACCTGGAGATAGGCTTAGATCCCACAGGTTAAGGGCTTAGTCTTACAAGATGCACCCCCCACCCCCGGGTTCAATTAATTTTCTAGAACAATTCACAGAGCACTGAGAAACATTTTACTTACTAGATTGCTGCTTTATTATAAAAGGATATAACTCAAGAACAGCCAGATGGAAGAGATGCTTAGGGCAAGGTATGTGGGAAGTGGGGAGGAGCTTCCATGCTCTCTGGGAGCAACACTCTCCCTGCATTTCCATGTGTTCACCAGCCCAGAAGCTCTCTGAACTCGGTCCTTTTGGGTTTTAACGGAGGCTTCATTACATAGGCAAGGTTGATTAAATTATTGGCCTCTGGTGATTGAACTCAATCTTCAGCCCCTCTCCCCTCTTTGGAGGACTGAAATTTCCAATCCTCTAATCCCTTGGTTGGTTCACCTGGCAACCAGCCCAGATCCTTAAGTTACCGAGGAGCTTTCCAAAAGTCACCTTATTAACATAACAAAAGACACCTTTATTGCTCTCATCACTTTGAAAATTCCAAGGGTTTTAGGAGGTCTGTGCTAGCTAGTGGAGGAAAACCAAATATATAGTTCTTATTATAAATCACAATATCACAGGCTACCATAACAAAATAGCACAGACTAGGTGGCTTCAACAACAGAAATTTATTTCTCACAGTGGAGAAATGGAGGCTGGAAGACTAAGATCAAGGTGTTGGCAGTGTGCTTTCTCCTGAGGCATCTCTCCTTGGTTTGCAGGTGGCTGCCTTCTCTGTGTCCTCACATGGCTTTTCCTCTGTGCCCATGCATCCCTGGTGTCTCTGTATGTTCTAATCTCTTCTTATAAGGACACTAGTCAGATCTGATTATGGCCCACCCTAAAGGCATTTTAACTTAATTACCTCTTTAAAGGCCCTATCTCCAAATACAGTTACATTCTGAAGTAGTGGGATGTTAAAAAACAAACAACAGGCCCAAAGTGGAGTTGCTTATACTAAGCCCCATGTCATCAAACTGAGACTTAATTACAGTTTTGGCTGTCCCGGAAATGGAATCTTAAACCAGTCAATCAGGAATTGCCTGATCAGCACTAGTTAGATAATCTGCCAAGAGACCCGTGTCATCCCCTAAAGGAAAGGGACCTTACAATAACTAACCCGCTTTTTTGCCTAGTATAATTTCCTTGATCCTGTTCCCTTCTGGCTATAAAAGTCTTTCATTTTGTACAGCTCCTTGGAGCTCCTTTCTATCTGCCACATTGGCTGTTGCCCAATTCTAATTGATTTTTGCTCAAATAAACTCTTAAAATTTTTAATATACCTTAGTTTATCTTTTAGTCATATGAACATATGAACTGGGAGGGCGGGGGAACACAATGCAGTCCATAATGGCAACATTAAGGATTTCAGATTTGCTCTTAAGAGCAATGGAAAACCATCGAAAGATTAGAAGCAAGGGCTATGTTAAAGGGGATGTAGCCAATGCTTCCAGACATCATTTTTTTAAATTAACAAAACCCTGTTTTTTGTTCAAGCCTTCAATGTGTTCAGTCAAAAATGCAAAATTGATTGGTTCCCTTGGCACAGGGAACCTCTTGGGAGGCCATGTGACAGTATAAGTGGCTAAAGAGATATATTTGGAAGTCTACTGAGTGGGCTTCAGTAGTCTCAGGGGAGGCTGTTGCTTTACTGGAAAAAGGTATGTTCCTTTATCCTACACTCTTTCTTCTTCTTCCTATCTGGGAAAAGGATACAATGCCTGGAGGTACAGCAGTCATCTTGCAACCACGAGGATGAAGGTTTCATGCTAAAGATATAGAGCAGACAGGTAGAAACAGCTTGGTTTTCAGATCACACCCCTGAGCTGCTACATAAGCTCTGGTCAGTCTACATCCAGACTTTTTGTTACATGTGAATAATAAATCCCTACTTATTTAAACCACTGAGGTAGGGATTCCTGTTACAGCTGAACACACTACTTCCTGGTACAGAGAGCTAGAGGAGAAGAAGGAATACCAGTTTAGAGACCTTTGCTAGAGTCCAGACCAGAGATGACAAGGACCTGCATTAGAATGGCAGCAATGGCCTTGGCGCAAAGTGGACGGATCCCAGATTCAAGATGCACTGCCTGAGCAGCCCGCACATTTGATCCCAAGAATTTCCCCTCCCTCGTTAGGGCCTTTGAGTTTGGTTTATTTGCCTTCTCTTAAAGTCCTATAGGGGCTTCCCTGGTGGTGCAGTGGTTAAGAATCTGCCTGCCAATGCAGGGGACATGGGTTCGAGCCCTGGTCTGGGAAGATCCCACATGCCATGGAGCAACTAAGCCCGTGCGCCACAAAACTACTGAGCCTGCGCTCTAGAGCCCGCAAGCCACAACTACTGAGCCCACGTGCCACAACTACTGAGCCTGTGCTTCTAGAGCCTGCAAGCCACAACTACTGAGCCCACGTGCCTAGAGCCTTGCTCCGCAACAAGAGAAGCCACTGCAGTGAGAAGCCCGCGCACCGCAACGAGAAGCCTGCACACTGAAACAAAGACCCAACACAGCCAAAAATAAAAAAACCAATAAATAAATTTATAAAGTCCTATAGCATGCACAGCCTCAATAAACATTTTTGGAGCACCTACCTCTGTGCTGGGTCCTGTATTTTTTTTTTTTTTTTTTTTTTGCGGTACGCGGGCCTCTCACCGTTGTGGCCTCTCCCGTTGCGGAGCACAGGCTACCGACGCGCAGGCTCAGCGGCCATGGCTCACGGGCCGGGCCCAGCCGCTCCGCGGCATGTGGGATCTTCCCGGACCAGGGCACGAACCCGCGTCCCCTGCATCGGCAGGCGGACTCTCAACCACTGTGCCACCAGGGAAGCCCTGGGTCCTGTATTTTTGAGGTGTTTTTCCCTGGCTGCTCACTAGTACATTGATCACTCTTTCCCATGAAATCAGTTGTTTTCAACTTTATGTCTGTAATCCACAGTAATAAATATATTTTATATCATGACCAAAACACATGCAACTTGATATATAACTGAAAAAGAAAAGCTTCACTCAGCAGTATTTGAAGTATGTGCCACAAGCTTCATTATTTTTCATTCTATTCTACTGTTTACAAAAAGATCCTGATCACATCTACCACTCACTAAGTTTGCTTTCATGATCCACCAATGACCATGGTTTGAAAACTCAATCTCTATCATTCTTATGGCCTCCATTCTTCACTACCTAGTGATATCTCTCGAACTGATGTTTGTTTTACCATCTGGACCATGAGCCCCTCCCCACCGCATTGTATCTATCCGTAGTGCCTGGCACTGTGCCAGGCACATAGTGGATTGCACACTCCTTGAGATCAAGAGCTGCAGAGTGTGACGCTTTGGGTCCCCTCAGCACTATGAACATGAGAAATCCACCCTTCCCATTTGTCTGGGGTTGGGTAAGGGGTGGTCTTTTTTTTTTTAAATTTAATTTAATTTATTTTTTATACAGCAGGTTCTTACTAGTTATCTATTTTATGCATTAGTGTATATATGTCAATCCCAATCTCCCAATTCATATCACCACCACCACCATCCCCCTGTCCCCCACTTTTACCCCCTTGGTGTCCATATGTTTGTTCTCTACATCTGTGTCTCGATTTCTGCTTTGCAAACTGGTTCATCTGTTCCATTTTTCTAGATTCCACATTATGCGTTAATATACGATATTTGTTTTTCTCTTTCTGACTTACTTCACTCTGTATGACAGTCTCTAGGTCCATCCATGTCTCTACAAATGACCCAGTGTTTTTCCTTTTTATGGCCAAGTAATATTCCATTGTATATATGTGCCACATCTTCTTTATCCATTTGTCTGTCGATGGGCATTTTGGTTGGTTCCATGACCTGGCTATTGTAAATAGTGTTGCAATGAACATGGGGTGCATGTGTCTTTTTGAATTGTGGTTTTCTCTGGGTATATGCCCAGTAGTGGGATTGCTGGATCATATGGTAATTCTATTTTTAGTTTTTTAGGAACCTCCATACTGTTCTCCATAGTGGCTGTATCAATTTACATTCCCACCAACAGTGCAAGAGGGTCCCCTTTTCTCCACACCCTCTCCAGCATTTATTGTTTGTAGATATTTTGATGATGACCATTCTGACCGGTATGAGGTGATACCTCATTGTAGTTTTTTTTTTTTTGCGGTACGTGGGCCTCTCACTGTTGTGGCCTCTCCCGTTGCGGAGCACAGGCTCCGGACGCGCAGGCTCGGCGGCCGTGGCTAATGGGCCCAGCTGCTCCGCGGCATGTGGTATCCTCCCGGACCGGGGCACAAACCCATGTCCCCTGAATTGGCAGGCAGACTCTCAACCACTGCGCCACCAGGGAAGCCCTTTTTTTTTTTTTAATTTAATTTAATTTATTTTTTTATACAGCAGCTTCTTATTAGTCATCTATTTTATACACATCAGTGTATACATGTCAATCCCAATCGCCCAATTCAGCACACCGCCATCCCCAACCCCCACGACTTTCCCCCACTTGGTGTCCATACGTTTGTTCTCTACATCTGTGTCTCAACTTCTGCCCTGCAAGCCAGTTCATCGGTACCATTTTTCTAGGTTCCACATACATGCGTTAATATACGATATTTGTTTTTCTCTTTCTGACTTACTTCACTCTGTATGACAGTCTCTAGATCCATCCACGTCTCAACAAATGACTCAATTTCGTTCCTTTTTATGGCTGAAAATATTCCATTGTATATATGTGCCACAACTTCTTTATTCATTCGTCTGTCGATGGGCATTTAGGTTGCTTCCGTGACCTGGCTATTGTAAATAGTGCTGCAATGAACATTGGGGTGCATGTGTCTTTTTGAATTATGGTTTTCTCTGGGTATATGCCCAGTAGTGGGATTGCTGGATCATATGGTAATTCTATTTTTAGTTTTTTGAGGAACCTCCATACTGTTCTCCATAGTGACTGTATCAATTTACATTCCCACCAACAGTGCAAGAGGGTTCCCTTTTCTCCACACCCTCTCCAGCATTTGTTGTTTGTAGATTTTCTGATGATGCCCATTCTAACTGGTGTGAGGTGATACCTCATTGTAGTTTTGATTTGCATTTCTCTAATGATTAGTGATGTTGAGCATCCTTTCATGTGTTTGTTGCCAATCTGTATATGTTCTTTGGAGAAATGTCTATTTAGGTCTTCTGCCCATTTTTTGACTGGGTTGTTTGTTTTTGTTTTGTTGTTTTTTGTTTTTGTAACATCTTTATTGGGGTATAATTGCTTTACAATGGTGTGTTAGTTTCTGCTTTATAACAAACTGAATCAGTCATACATATACATATGTTCCCATATCTCTTCCCTCTTGCGTCTCCCTCCCTCCCACCCTCCCTATCCCACCCCTCCAGGCGGTCACAAAGCACTGAGCTGATATCCCTGTGCTATGCGGCTGCTTCCCACTAGCTATCTGTTTTACGTTTGGTAGTGTATATATGTCCATGCCTCTCTCTTGCTTTGTCACAGCTCACCCTTCCCCCGCCCCATCTCCTCAAGTCCGTTCTCCAGTAGGTCTGTGTCTTTATTCCTGTCTTACCCCTAGGTTCTTCATGACATTTTTTTTTCTTAAATTCCGTATATACGTGTTAGCATACGGTATTTGTCTTTCTCTTTCTGACTTATTTCACTCTGTATGACAGACTCTAGGTCTATCCACCTCATTACAAATAGCTCAATTTCGTTTCTTTTTATGGCTGAGTAATATTCCATTGTATATATGTGCCACATCTTTATCCATTCATCCGATGATGGGCACTTAGATTGTTTCCATCTCTGGGCTATTGTAAATAGAGCTGCAATGAACATTTTGGTACATGACTCTTTTTGAATTATGGTTTTCTCAGGGTATATGCCCAGTAGTGGGATTGCTGGGTCGTATGGTAGTTCTATTTGTAGTTTTTTAAGGAACCTCCATACTGTTCTCCATAGTGGCTGTACCAATTGACATTCCCACCAGCAGTGCAGGAGTGTTCCCTTTTCTCCTGGGTTGTTTGTTTTTTTGATATTGAGCTGCATGAGGTGCTTGTAAATTTTGGAGATTAATCCTTTGTCAGTTGCTTCGTTTGCAAATATTTTCTCCCATTCTGAGCGTTGTCTTTTCATCTTGTTTATGGTTTCCTTTGCTGTGCAAAAGCCTTTAAGTTTCATTAGGTCCCATTTGTTTATTTTTGTTTTTATTTCCATTTCTCTAGGAGGTGGGTCAAAAGGATCTTGCTGTTATTTATGTCATAGAGTGTTCTGCCTATGTTTTCCTCTAAGAGTTTTATAGTGTCCGGTTTTACATTTAGGTCTCCAATCCATTTTGAATTTATTTTTGTGTATTATGTTATCTAGTTTCATTCTTTTACATGTAGCTGTCCAGTGTTCCCAGAACCACTTATTGAAGAGACTATCTTTTCTTCATTGTATATTCTTGCCTCCTTTATCAAAGATAAGGTGACCATATGTGCGTGGGTTTATCTCTGGGCTTTCTATCCTGTTCCATTGATCTATATTTCTGTTTTTGTGCGAGTAGCATATTGTCTTGATTACTGTAGCTTTGTACATAGTCTGAAGTCAGGGAGTCTGATTCCTCCAGCTCCGTTTTTTTCCCTCAAGATTGCTTTGGCTATTCGGGGTCTTTTGTGTCTCCATACAAATTTAAAGATTTTTTTGTTCTAGTTCTGTAAAAAATGCCACTGGTAATTTGATAAGGATTGCATTGAATCTGTAGATTGCTTTGGGTAGTATAGTCATTTTCACAATATTGATTCTTCCAATCTAAGAACAAGGTATAACTCTCCATCTGTTTGTGTCATATTTGATTTCTTTCATCAGTGTCTTATAGTTTTCTGAGCACAGGTCTTTTACCTCCTTTGGTAGGTTTATTCTCAGGTATTTTATTCTTTTTGTTGCAGTGGTAAATAGGATTGTTTTCTTAATTTCTCTTTCTGATCTTTCACTGTTAGTATATAGGAATGCAAGAGATTTCTGTGCATTTTGTACAACTTTACCAAATTCACTGATTAGCTCTAGTAGTTTTCTGGTGGCATCTTTAGGATTCTCTATGTATAATATCATGTCATCTGCAAACAGTGACAGTTTTACTTCTTCTTTTCCAATTTGTATTCCTTTTATTTCTTTTCCTTCTCTGATTGCCATGGCTAGGACTTCCAAGACTATGTTGAATAATAGTGGTGAGAGTGGACCTCCTTGTCTTGTTCCTGATCTTAGAGGAAATGCTTTCAGTTTTTCACTGTTGAGAATGATGTTTGCTGTGGTTTTGTTGTATATGGTCTTTATTATGTTGAGGTAGTTTCCCTCTATGCCCACTTTCTGGAGAGTTTTTATCATCAGTCGGTGTTGAATTTTGTCAGAAGCTTTTTCTGCATCTACTGAAATGATCATATGGTTTTTATTCTTCAGTTTATTAATATGGTGTATCATATTGATTGATTTGCATATATTGAAGAATCCTTGCATCCCTGGGGTAAATCCCACTTGATCATGGTGTATGACCCTTTTAGTGTGTTATTGGATTCTGTTTGCTAGTATTATGTTGAGAATTTTTGCATCTATATTCATCAGTGATATTGGTCTGTAATTTTCCTTTCTTGTAGTATCTTTGTCTGGTTTTGGTATCAGGGTGATGGTGGCCTCATAGAATGAGTTTGGGAGTGTTCCTCCCTCTGCTGTATTTTGGAAGAGTTTGAGAAGGATGGGTGTTAGCTCTTCTCTAAATGTTTGATAGAATTCACCTGTGAAGCCATCTGGTCCTGGACTTTTGTTTGTTGGAAGATTTTTAATCACAGTTTCAAGTTCCTACTTGTGATTCATCTGTTCATATTTTCTGTTTCTTCCTGGTTCAGTTTTGGAAGGTTCAACCTTTCTAAGAATTTGTGCATTGATTCCAAGTTGTCCATTTTATTGGCATAGAGGTGCTTGTAGTAGTCTCTTATATTGCTTTGTATTTCTGCAGTGTCTCTTGTAACTTCTCCTTTTTCATATCTAATTTTATTAATTTGAATCCTCTCCCTCTTTTTCTTGATGAGTCTGGATAAAGGTTTATCAATTTTGTTTATCTTCTCAAAGAATCAACTTTTAGTTTTATTGACCTTTGCTATTGTTTTCTTTGTTTCCATTTCATTTATTTCTCCTCTGATCTTTATGATTTCTTTCCTTCTACTAACTTTGGGTTTTGTTTGTTCTTCTTTCTCTAATTGCTTTAGGTGTAAAGTTAGGTTGTTTATTTGATATGTTTGTTGTTTCTTGAGGTAGGCTTGTATTGCTATAAACTTCCCTCTTAGAACTGCTTTTGCTGCATCCCATAGGTTTTGAGTCATTGTGTTTTCATTGTCATTTGTTTCTAGGTAATTTTTGACTTCTTCCAGTGATCTCTTGGTTATTTAGTAATGTATTGTTTAGCCTCCATGTGTTTGTGTTTTTTACGTTTTTTTCCCTGTAATTTATTTCTAATCTCATAGCGTTGTGGTCCAAAAAGATGCTTGATATGATTTCAATTTTCTTATATTTACCGAGGTTTGATTTGTGACCCAAGATGTGATCTGTCCTGGAGAATGTTCCGTGTGCACTTGAGAAGAAAGTGTAATCTGCTGTTGCGCCCCTCCTATAATCTCATTGCAGCTTCTCCTTTGTCTTTGGATGTGCGGTATCTTTTTTGGTGAGTTCCATTGTCTTCCTGTTCAGCAGTTAGTTGTGATTCCGGTGCTCTCACAAGAGGGAGTGAGCACATGTCCTTCTACTCCGCCATCTTGAACCAGTCTCCAGGGGAAGGTCTTAGAAGTTCAGGAAAACATGAAAATCTTGTTTCCAACAAATATTTTAGGACACTGTCCACATCTCTCTTCAATAATCTCCCTCTTTTTAGGACTTTTAATATTATTATGATAATATCAAACCTCAGATTTTTGGTGTCTTTCTGAATATTCAGTTCATGGACTAGTTGATTTAGTAACGTAAGACAACCTAAAATACTAGCAGGATAGAGCTAGGGCAGAAGGCTTTCCTCTAACTGGGAAACATCAAGAAAACTAAGAGAAAAGGGCCATGGCTAGGAGATGGAGGGCTGTTTGTGGCAAGGTTGTCACACCATCCCTGGAGCAGCCCATCTTTGAGGCATTGGAGAGACGGAAGGCTGGAGAGGTCTGGGGAAGTTTCCTAGAGCATGTAGACTTGCGCAAGCCAGTGAACATGAGACAGAAAACAACCTCATATCTGGAGCAAATTTCAGTCTTCCAGTCTGGTTTTCTCTGTACTTGCTGCCTCCATTTATCAACAAGACACATTGCTGCCTCCTGGGCTTCTGAGTGCCCCCACCCTGTGGGCAGGAGATGGAGATATCAGACTTGACATTCCTGGCTCACAGGGGCAGACCTGTCTGGCGGGCCACTTGCTGCCTGTCACCTTGGCTCAAGGGAGGGTCCCGCTGCTCCTGGGAGAGCCACCATTTGTTGCCTGCTAAGAAATTGCTTTTCCAATAAAAAGAACAGGGCAGCTTTAATTTGGTAATCTGGAACAGACTCCAAGATACACTGATAAGTGAAAAAAACAAAGTTCAGAGAGTGTGTGTAATACGCTATCATTAGGGGGAGAAGAAGGAAGATTATTTATTTGTACATGCTTATTTGCATATATGTAGAATATCTCTGGAAGAACACACAACAGACTGGAACTAGTACTATGTTTAAGGAGAAGTGAGTGGCTGGGAAATAGGGATGGGAGAGATATTTTTTATGTATACCTTTTTTGCATTTTGAATTTTTTACCATGTACATGTTATAACTGATTCAAATAAATGATTATTTCCAATCAAAGCAATTTATGCAGCCACTAAAAGTGGTATTTATGAAACACATGTAATAACGTAGTTTATAATATCATTTTAAATGAACCATTATATGTATGCTAACCTAAACAAAACTTAACAACCTCATCATTTACTAACAATAAGCAAAACTCTTAGGTATATAGAAAAGGACTGGAAGGAGATGTACCACAAGGTTAATGGTGATTTCTGAAACTATAGGTATTTTCTCCTTTTTTTCATTATTTCCAAATTTTCTTTTATTATATCTTTTATTGTATAATGGTGAAAAAAATAAACCTTAGAACAAAGAAAATAAATTGCTTTTCCTTTCCAGGTTGCAGCAACTGAGCTACCCAGGAAAGGACTAACCTGTCCACTCCTTGACTTGTGGTCTTGACTCCCCTTCTGGCTGCAGGGGTAGATTTGAACCAGAGATGAGGCCTAGAGGCATTGGGAAGAGTCGAACAAAGAAAGAAAAAGGAAGGATGTCAGCTGCTTTCTACCTGATGGATTTTCTTCACTTTCATCACAGATGTGTGTGGGAGTGTGGGAGTCAGGTATTCCTGGCTGAATATACCTGCTCCTTGGAGCTTTCTCCATCTACTGTGCTCCAGCCTCCTGGATCACCAACTCTTCTAGGTTCTTTCTCGTTTGTAGCTCATCATGTCATATTTAACTCCTATACTGTGCCCATCTCTTTTTTTTTGGCCATGCCACATGGCGTGTGGGGATCTTAGTTCCCTGACCAGGGATCCAACCCGTGCCCCCTGCAGTGGAAGCGTGAGTCCTAACCACTGGACAGCCAGAAAGTCCCCAGTAGTGCCCATCTTGATTCTCGACTTGTGGTTGGATCTCCTCCTGTAGGTCTGTCCCCTCCTGTGCTACAAGTCCCAACCTCCAGCTCTGCGGTCTTGTATTGTCAGCTACCTCCTAGTTTCTTGCGGAGTGCTCCAAGGTGCATTAAACAGGTTTGGAGTAAATGTGAGGTTCCCCTGCCAAACCTGCTGCCAAACTTTGTACTCCTCAGTTCTGTTAATAGCATTACCACCCATGCAGTTGCCCAGCCAGGGATCTTGGCAGTTCACCTCGACTCTTTCCTCTCCCTCCCTTCTGCCAGTTTTCCTTTTTCTTCCATGCCATCACCTATCACCCTTCATCCTTAGTCTCCCAGCTTTTAGTCCAGTCTGTCACCAAGCAGCTCTCCTACTTGACTCCCAGCAGAGCTCCATTCATGGGATAAAAACCCAAATTTCTTGCAGGGTAGAAAAGGTTCTTCATAGAATATTCCCAGCCTGCCTCTCTGGCCACATCCCATACCACTGCCTAAATTACACCAGCCTTCAGCTTCTTAATGTTCCTTGGACAAAATGTGTTCTTGGGCTTCCCTAGTGGCGCAGTGCTTGAGAGTCCGCCTGCCGATGCAGGGGACACGGGTTCGTGCCCCAGTCCGGGAAGATCCCGCATGCCGCAGAGCGGCTAGGCCCGTGAGCCATGGCCGCTGAGCCTGTGCGTCTGCAGCCTGTGCTCCGCAACGGGAAAGGCCACAACAGTGAGAGGCCCTCGTACCGCAAAAAAAAAAAAAAAAAAAGAAGGTGTGTTCTTTACAGCTCTGTACTGTAGTGCATGCTGTTCTAATACTTAGCAATCTTCTACTCTTCCTGCAGAATTACCTGAATTATCACCTCCTCCCTGAAGCCTTCGCAACTTCCCCAGGCAGTATCTGCAACTCCCTCCTCCGTGTGCTTTGTCCAGGCCTTAATCCTAATCCTACTGCAAGACAGAGAATGTATAGTACTCTTTTTTATATTCCCAGAACTCTCCTTACTCAATGCCCAATGCATAGTAGATGCTCAAAACGTTGAATGAATTAATGAAAGATTTGCATTTCTTCTGTACTCCTCATGTGTTATACTGGCCTTCAAATGTTTTGAAGTCACTGGGCAACACAGAGCTATGGATAAGAGGAGCACAGGAAACTTCCCTTTCACCGGTTTCCCTGGTTCTTCCCCTCCAGCCCTTTCCTGCTTATCTTTCAAATCAGCAGACCTGGGCTCCCTGGGTGGCGGTATGCATAATAAAACACCTAAGCTTTGATTTGCCTCTGTTCTTAATTTTCATCCTATTTATTCTTTGGGAAGTTTTGATAAATAAGCATGAATTCTTTCTTGGCATGAGGCTGCAAGTGGAGTAAGAGGATTCTATTACATCTAGGAATCATCCGAGCAAACAGAGAGAAGGAGAGCATCAAGATTGTGCTGGAAGAAAAATGGCCTTCAGGCTCTTGGAAGAGTTGCCCACCCTGATCCTCTGGCTTTGATCTCCAGGCTCCATTAGAACAAGGTATTAGCTTTAACCAGCTCTTTGTTTCTACACCACGAATGTCGAATGTCGACAAAGGGGTTGTACTTAGAAATACTAAAGAATAACAACAACAAATTGCTGTCAAAGTAAGACATAACACAACATTAGGGATGGGTCCTTATCCAGCAGAGACGAGAAGCGGGAGCAGCCTTGGCTGTGATCTACCTACACAGGGGAGGAGGTAATCCCCTCCAAGGGAACCTTGAGCCACGGCCCCTGCTGACCAGAGGAGACCCAGACCGAGGACTTCCTGAAGGCAGGTGCTGTGGCCACACCTCCAGAGGAAGATCATCACGTGGACAGAGTGGGGACAGGTAAGGGTGGAAGCCACCATCCCAGAAATCGACCACACAGGTGTACCAAAGGGAATTGTTGGGATGAGACGCCTAGTTTCTAAGTACTTCCCGTCTCCTCACCACACACACACACACACACACACACACACACACATACACACACACATACACACACACACACAAACACACACACACGGTCACAGTCATGTACTCTTTCTTTTCTTTTCTGATTAATTTATGGCCGTGTTGGGTCTTTGTTGCTGCACGCGGGCTTTCTCTAGTTGCGGTGAGCGGGGGCTACTCTTCATTGCGGTGCGCGGGCTTCTCATTGCAGTGGCTTCTCTTGTTGCAGAGCACGGGCTCTTGGCGCGTGGGCTTCAGTAGTTGTGGCACGTGGGCTCAGTAGTTGTGGCTTGCGGCCTCTTGAGCGCAGGATCAGTAGTTGTGGTGCACGGCTTAGTTGCTTCGAGGCGTGTGGGATCTTCCTGGACCAGGCCTCGAACCCATGTCCCCTGCACTGGCAGGCAGATTCTTAACCGCTGCACCACCAGGGAAGCCCTATGTGCTCTTTCTTTTGAGCTTTCTTCCAATTCTGTTTCATTGTCTGTGGCCAACTCAGGTAGAAGGTTTTAATAGCCAGGATTATGTTGCAGAGATATGGTTCAATTTAATTTATGGTTCATATATGTGTATATTTAATATACATATATGGGGTGGGAGAGAAAAAAAATGATAATACAAATTTTTCTCAGCCCAAGATAACCCTTTAGCAGACAAACCACAATGATGTCCAAAGAACACACCTCGGGACTTCCCTGGCCGTCCAGTGGTTAAGACTCTGAACTCCCAATGCAGGGGGCCTTGGTTTGATCCCTGGTCAGGGAACTAGATGCCACATGCCACAACTAAAGATCTGGCACAGCCAAATAAATAAATAAATATTAAAAAAAAAAACCCAAACCCTCTTCTAGCCCAGCAAAGACCAGTGCTAAACTTGGTCTTTTGAACCTTCTCTCTTTCATTCCTAAACTTCAGAAGACTTCTCTTCTGACCACCTCCACTCCTCACCACAAACTCACTCATCACTTTGCAGCGTGGCCCCCTCCTCCACTTCTTTCCTGAGAAGACATGCAGCCTCCTGAATCTTCTCAGACTGTGTGCTCTTCTTCTCGGGGAGAATGGCAGTGCCAACCACGGGATGGGGAGGTCAGTGGTCACTCATTTACTGGCTGTGAAACCTTCGAGTCCTCTTTGCCCCTTTTGTCCACGTCCCCTTCCCCTCACCATCCCATCATCTAATGAGTTGCCAGGTCCCACTGAGTCCACCTCACGTTCTCTCTAACGTCTACCAACCCTCGTCATCCTCATTGTCTTGGCAAAGCACAAAAGTGGGAAAGGGGACGCTGCCACCATTAACCCCAACTCTCCAACCATGACCTTCCTCCTGTCTGTATTCATTTCCTAGGGTTGCTGTAACAAATATCACAAACCGAGTGCCTTAAAACAACAGAAATTTATTGTCATAGTTCTGGAGGCTGTAAGTCCAATATCAAGGTGTCAGCAGGTGGGTTCCTTCTAGAGGCCCTTGAAGAGCATCTGCTCCATGCCGCTCTCCTATAGCTTCTGGGAGTTGCCGGCAATCCTTGGTATTCCCTGGTTCCTATACCCACGTCTCTCCAACCTCTGCCTCTGTCTTTATAAGACATTCTCCTCTGTGTGTGTGTATTTCTGTGTCTCTGTTTTTTATGAGAATACCAATCACTGAATTTAGGATCCATCCTAATACATTATGACTTCATCTTAACTAATTTCGTCTGCAAAGACCCTGTGTCCAAATAAGGTGACATTCTGAAGTTCCTGGTGGGCATGGACTTTTGGAGGAGACTGTTCAGCCCAGCACAGCGTTTCTCCAGTCGTCACAGTCCCACTCCTCCTACACTTCCTCTTTTCGCTCACGGGGACCTTCAGTCTCACTGTCTCCCTGCTTTGTCTGAGTGTGTCAGTCTTACGTCCTCCAACTTTCCTATCCAGGCTTGACCACACAGTTGATGACCTGAACCTTAACACCCTGCCTCCGACTTCCTGTTACTCACCCTACAGTCTGTCTCCCTCAACGGGACGCAGCGGCTCTGTAGTTTGCTGAAAGAAACTGCACACCCCTGAGGTCTAGGGCCCTAACAAAACCTCTGTTTCCAGCGGCAGCCAGGCCCTCTCTGCCCATCAGCAGTGTTCAATGACTCTTGCAAAGCGTCACCTCTCTCTCCAAGCCCCACACGACCCTCCTTCATTCTGTTTCAGGAATGGACTCCCCACTTCATGGAGAAAATTGAGCCGGGAAGCTACAAGGACCTGAAAACCCTGCTCCCCTTCCATTTAACCTACATCTCCAGCGAAGCTCACCTCCTCCCTGTCACAGGAAGCGCTGCCCCCTCTGCTCAGGCCCATCCAGCTCCCTCACAGCCCCTAGGGGGAACTTGCTCCTTCAGCCAACTCTGCTCTGTCTCTCAGCCTACACCCATGCCCAAGTCACTCTGGTGTTAAAACACACCCTCCTCTTAGCCTGTTTTCTTTTAGCTAATTCTCAATCTCTCTGTCTCAGTAAGAGCTGCTTGAAAGATAGCCTCTGTGGTAAACACACCCTCCCTTTCTGTTGACTCGGAAGACACTTGCCCCATGGAGCATCCCCATGGGATGCGGTCACTTCCCCCGCCCGTCTCCTCTAACCCCCAGTGCTCCTTTGTACTGCTGTCCAGTTCGGTGTCATCGTATCTTCCAGATTTGCACTTGCAGACATTTGATAACTATTTGTGGCATGTGTAAAGACTGTAAAGTCAGCAGGTTCTGGGCCACACTGTGTTCCTCTAGGCCCAGTTAAAGTGTCCGTTTTCCTCAGACACCTTACCTGGACGAACGGGACGGGCTGAGGGAGACAGCAGCAGCGTAACAGGACAAGTAAAGAGACCCCGTCTCCCAGCGTCTCCTCCCTGTGGGGGCCGCCCTGTCAGTGCCTTCAATGAGCACCAGCTAGTGGCAGTGTGGCCGGGGAAAGGTGGGGAGGGGACTGGGAGGGTGGCTCTCTCAATGGTGCCAATGCCCTGCTTACCTCCCTTCTGATCTGGGGCTTACATGCGCACAAGATGGCAGAGGCAACGTGAATTTCACTTCACACGTGGCCTGGCGGGCCCAGCCTTCGCCAGCCCACCCCTTCTCCCACACCTCCACTGTAACCTCTCCCCACCTCCACATCCGGGTCTCCTCTCCTATTCTCTGGGGTAAGAAAAGCCACCCATAATTAAACACAGTATGTCAGGCTCTGAGCCACGTGCTTTACGTACCACTTCCTTAACAGCAACCCAGTGAGTTAGGCATTATTTCCCCCATTTTACACATGAGAACTTAAGACTTAAAGAGAATAAGTAACTTGCCCAGAGTCACGCTGCTCGTCAGTGGCAGCACAGAGCCCCAAACCCTGGCCCCGATGCTTGTAGTCAGCCCCTCGCCCAGCCTGTCTTCTTGTTTTCCAGAGGCCAACCTCGATCTCAGTTTGCACCTGATCTCATGCATAATGGTTCTGGGGTGTGTTTACCAGGCGTGAGCAATTCTCCCTCTTTCCATGTGTCTCACCCCCAGTTCTCTCTTCCATTATCTATCACAGAAATACACGAGGGGCGTAGATGGAGAGGGAGGGATTAAAAAGGGGGCAACAGATAAGAGCTCTTACCAGATTCCCTCCTACTTGACTAAGGACAAGGACTGGGGCTCTGTTCTGTTTTCATATCTCTAATGCCCATAAATATGTGCTGAGAGAAGGAATACACTTTTACTCCTGATCAAAATCTACAGGCACATTTATTTGCCTAGGTGGCGAAAGATGTTGTGGAAGACCCTAATCTTGACACTCTTCCTGCCACATTATCGGAGTGTCATTTCAACAGGGCACAGTCCTGTAGATGCCCTGGGAGAGGGAGGCCTTTGAAGTCTTACGGATGGTTTAGACATAAAGTTTTCATGATGATTTAATGTGGTAATTTAGGTAAAACCTGGCACAATCTTTATTAACAGGGAAGAGGTTAGTGAAGTAACAAAACATATAATGGCAATGCTAATCCTCTACAGTAGTATCCAGATGAATGAGGCAAAGGGGGTGGTCAGTAACTTTTGTGCCACTTGAGATGGCCATTTTTTCTTAACGTTGTTCCAGCCACGGAATGTGGCACAGACAGAAACCCATCAGACGCAGCCACTCCACTGCTCTTATGGCGCGCCATCGTCCTCAGAATAAACCCCCCTGCCTCTGACTTCAAGCCCTTCTCCCTCTGCCTCCTGCCTCCAGGATCTCATCTCACACCCTCTCCCTCTCTGGTCTCTTGGCTGGGGGAGCAGTATCTCCTTCCCTGACCACCCAATGGTGTCTTTGTTAGTCTTTTTTTTTTTTAAACCACTGTATCCTCAAGAATGCCTGGCAGGACTTCCCTGGTGGTCCAGTGGTTAAGAATCTGCCTGCCAATGTAGGGGAAACGGGTTCGAGCCCTGGTCCAGGAAGATCCCACATGCAGTTGAGCGACTAAGCCCGTGCACCACAACTGCTGAGCCCGCATGCCACAACTACTGAAGCCCGCATGCCTAGAGCCTGTGCTCTGCAATAAGAGAAGCCACAGCAATGAGAAACCTGCACACCACAATGAAGAGTAGACCTCGCTCGCCGCAACTAGAGAAAGCTCACACACAGCAATGAAGACCCAACGCAGCCAAAAATAAATAAATAAATAAATTTATAAAAAGAAAAAAAAGAATGCCTGGCAAATAGATGTTCAATAAATAGTTGTTGACAAGTGCAGGAAGGAACTGGACCATTGCCACTTTAGGTGGGAAAGGTAGGTCTTATTTTCTTGAAGTCTTCTCTGTCCTCAGGGCTATTTTCAAGGTGATACTCTGGAACGTTTTAAAATTTTGGTGGATCTGGAAGGTACTTAAAAAAAAAAAACACCTTTCTGTTTGTGAGGCTAGTAGATAATTGCTTGAAATATTTTTAGCAATCCCTGAACACCATCCATTTCCTGATTTTGCCTGTTCCCCTTACCCTGAGCACTAAATGTACATCAGCTTAGCTTATGGTTTCCATCACAGTTTTCTTGACATGTTGCTTTCTTGATTTCTAATCTAACAAGGAAAACCTAGTTACACAGATTTTTATCCCAATTAAAATTATTCTACAACAGTAATAGGAGTACAGAGTTTGCATCTTAATCCAATTGACAAACTCTTCATAAGAGTTGGCCAGTTTTGTGAATTCCCTGGTGGTCCGGTTGTTAGGACTCTGTGCTTTCACTGCTGGAGCCTAGGTTTGATCCCTGATTGGGGAACTGAGATCCTACAAGCCCTGCAGCACAGCAAAAAAAAAAAAAAAAAGTGTTCATTAGTTTCAAAAAAAGAGGCCAGATTGGGACTGACATACGGTGTCACCCAGAGGTTGTTAGCAGCCGATGGCAAGGAGAGGCAGAAGGTTTAGGGATTTCTGAGGAGCTGAGGTGTTGCCTCTGAGCATCGTTAAGAGATGCTCTACAGGGGAGAAAAAAATGAGAGGGACCAGAAAGCTTTTCCAAGGGAAAAAAGAGTTAAGGAGAAAAGCGAATGAATGCTTGGTAATCCCGTGAAAACAAAAAATGCATAAACCAGGGATATAAGCTTTTATATATTCATTCCTCATTCTCTCCTACATTTACGCATCCATTCAACAAACATTTGGTGCATTGAGCAGGCACCAAACTAAGTCCGAGATGATGCAAGTGTGACTGAGTCTCGGTTTACATTGTAAATAGCTCACATTACATGGCCAAATGATACGATGTTGGTGAAAAGGGCTTGTGAATGGCCCAGCACTACATGTTGGTTATTCTTCCAACATTTAATACAGCGCTGGCACAGAGCAGGTGCTCAAAAATAGCTGTGGAATGAAAGAATAAGGAGAGAGTCTGAAACAACAAGCTATAATATGTGAGAACTGGAGACTGTAGGGGCTGAAAACTGAAGAGGAGATCTGTGTGATTCATTAAAACACCAAACAGGGCTTCTTGATTATTCCAGAGACTGGGAACTCGATGTGCTCAAGCCTCCTTTTCTTGTAACCATGTGACCTCGAGTGACTTAATCTCTCAGGGGTTGAGTAAAGGAGTACAACCGTATCAGACTACTACCTTTGATATATTTTATTTGTGAATTGGGCTCATCCTGAAGTTTGTTCAAGACAGTAGCTGGAGTTAGAATAATACATTGTAAATTCCTTCAAATCCCATGGAAGAAAACAGATAAAACTGTTGAACAAACATTTCCTTTTCTGTGCAGGAATGTGGTCATTTCAAATGGGAACCACTGGTTAAATTATAACCTTACGTGGGTGCTTACGTTAGCTCTGTCTTTCCGGGTTGACCTTCAGGAAGCTGCAATGAGGATTTAGTATCTAATTTGGGAATCAATTAGCTTGTCAGGTTTTGAAACTTGCTAGTTTCAAGAGATTTACAATAATTGTGCCAAATTAACTCCCTCAATTTTTTTATAACATAAAGTGACCATTAGTGGATATAAATATAATAAATAGAAAGATTTCAAAGGCTATTTGACCATTAAAGCCCATATCTCTCTTAATTTGTGCCAGATCAGGGAAAAAAAAAAATCCCAGAGTGAAATGTGGCCAGAAATCACAGTACAGAGAAGTTTGACAATTCCCCAAGTTCCAGAATGAGTTGGAGAGGAGTCAAAACTTAATCTTACAATCTCATAAATGCTTTATGACTATAATTATTACTTGAAGCTATCAGGTGGTATAGACATCTACTACTATTGTGGAAATTGAGTAGTATACAAGTTTTCCAGCAGAAAATTACATTGAAGGTTAATTTGTCAAAATGGTAAGGATCTATTTATTTTTCATCAAAATGTTTTGACATATTTCCTTATACGATATATAAATGTTCATTATTGAAAAATTAGAAAATGTAGATAAATGAAAAAGAGAAAAAAAAAACACTCAAAATTCCACCCTGTAGAGGAAAAATCACAACGTACTTTTTAAAATTAAAAAATGGGATTATACTATTTGTAACAGAAAAAAACACTCAGAACCTAAGATCAAAACTTCTGCTTTCGAGCTTCCCTGGTGGCACAGTGGTTAAAAATCCGCCTGCCAATTCAGGAGACATGGGTTCGAGCCCTGGTCCAGGAAGATCCCACATGCCGCGGAGCAACTAAGCCCGTGCACCACACTAGTGAGCCTGCGCTCTAGAGCCTGTGAGCCACAACTACTGAGCCTGTATGCCTGGAGCCTGTGTTCTGCAGCAAGAGAGGCCACCGCAGTGAGAGGCCCGTGCACCACAATGAAGAATGGCCCCCGCTAGCCGCAACTGGGGAAAAGCCCACTCACAAGACCCAATGCAGCCAAAAATAAATAAATTAAAAAAAAAACAAAAACACACACACACACAGAAAAAAAAACTTCGGCTTTCATATTCTTGTACTAGAAGAAGCATCATCTGGAAAGGGATAGGGATGGAGGCTGACACTTTTTTCATAAATTATAAATAAAAAGGAAAAGGACTTCCCTGGAGGTCCAGTGGTTAAGACTCCACGCTTCCACTGCAGGGAGTGAGGGTTTGAGCCCTGGTCGGGGTACTAAGATCCCGCATGCTGCTCGGCGCAGCCAATAAATAAATAAATACAAAGGAAAATGAAAACTTTGGGGAAAAAAAAAGCAACCTGATCTTAACGCATGTTCATATGTGTTATATTTATATGGTATTGCTTGAGGTCAGAGCACTTGAGTTCCTTATTTCCTGTGTTTAGTCCTCATAGATGTTTATTGAACTGTATGCTAACTGGTAATGTTCAAGTGTTCCATTTAATCTATTAGGTATGAGTCTTTATTATACTCAAGAACCAAGCTTGCTAGGAATTAGCCTAGTACAGTGTTTTGTACCTAGTTGGTTCTCAATGAATGTTTGTTGAATATATGAATATATGTATTTAAATAATAGCTTCAAATATTATTTGAGAAAACAAGCCTAGGATGTTGTACTCACATGAGTTCAGAGGTCTTAACAAACTTCAGAACATTGTTTTCTTAGGAGACTTAATTGACATACACAGAGTGCAGACTAACACCATCACAGAGACTAAGTGACATGCTTCACAAAGTGCCCCAGAGTTTGTCTGGAAGCCTGGACCGCTTGGCTACTAAGAAAAAAAATTGCTTCCTAGCGACAATGAATGAACTGCTAACTTTTAGGGAAAATTTATGCCCTTTATCACAAGGAAGAAAGAATAGGCCAAGAACACAGGTTCAACAATTTCCCATTGGAGAATGAGTTTATTTCATAGGCAAGGAGAATTCCAGAGAAGAGGTAGTGACTTGCTCAAGGTCATACAACTAGCTAATGGCAGTGATAGGACAAGAACCCAGGCCCCCAGAATCCTGATTATTGCTTTTTCTACCACCATGCTCCCTAATAATAACTTATGTCCTACAAATACTGGGTCAGTGGCCTCAATTTCGAATACTCACATGACATTTCTAACTATGAAAAGCAGATGCTTACCATCCTTATGATAGACAAAATAATGGTTTTCCAAAGAAGTCCTGTGAATATGTTACCCTACACAGTAAAAGGGACTTTGAAAATGTGAGATGGGGATATTATCCTGGATTACCATGTAGCTGTGAGCCAAGGGATGCTAGCAGCCTCTAGAAGTTGGAAGAGACAAGGAACAGATTTTCACCTGGAGCCTCCAGAAGGAACCAGCTCTGATGATATCTTGATTTTAGTCCAGTAAGATTCATTTCAGACTTCTGACCTCCAAAACTGTTTGAGAACCAATTTGTGTTGTTTTAGACCAGTAAATTTGTGGTAATTTGTTAAAGCAGCTAATAGGAAAATGATATAATCTTTATTTCAGAATAGTTCTTTTATTTTTATTAGACTATTAAAGGCTGGAGATTGAATATGTGGTAGAAGAAGAAACCTTTTGGCTCTGTGGGTGGTCAAATCTCTGCTTTGCTGTTTCAGAACCTTTGTAGTATTTTGTATTTATCATATTCATCTGTTTTTGTCTCTCCTTTTAACAAGCTCTCTAGTTACATATCTGATTCTATTTTTTCTATTCCTATTTAAGCAAACTATTTTTTTAATTTAATTTTATTTATTTTTTATACAGCAGGTTCTTATTAGTCATGAATTTTATACACATCAGTGCATACATGTCAATCCCAATTGCCCAATTCAGCACACCACCATCCCCACCCCCCCATGGCTTTCCCCCCTTGGTGTCCATACATTTGTTCTCTACATCTGTGTCTCAACCTCTGCCCTGCAAACCGGTTCATCTGTACCATTTTTCTAGGTTCCACATACATGTGTTAATATACGATATTTGTTTTTCTCTTTCTGACTTACTTCACTCTGTATGACAGTCTCTTGATCCATCCACGTCTCAACAAATGACTCAATTTCGTTCCTTTTTATGGCTGAGTAATATTCCATTGCATATATTTACCACATCTTCTTTATCCATTTGTCTGTCAATGGGCATTTAGGTTGCTTCCATGACCTGGCTATTGCAAACAGTGCTGCAATGAACATTGGGGTGCATGTGTCTTTTTGAATTATGGTTTTCTCTGGGTATATGCCCAGTAGTGGGATTTCTCGATCATATGGTAATTCTATTTTTAGTTTTTTAAGGAACTACATACTGTTCTCCATAGTGACTATATCAATTTACATTCCCACCAACAGTGCAAGAGGGTTCCCTTTTCTCCACACCCTCTCCAGCATTTGTTTGTAGATTTTCTGATGATGCGCATTCTAACTGGTGTGAGGTGATACCTCATTGTAGTTTTGATTTGCATTTCTCTAATAATTAGTGATGTTGAGCAGCTTTTCACGTGCTTCTTGGCCATCTGTATGTCTTCTTTGGAGAAATGTCTATTTAGGTCTTCTGCCCATTTATGGATTGGGCTGTTTGTTTCTTTACTATTGAGCTGCATGAGCTGTTTATATATTTTGGAGATTAATCCTTTGTCCATTGATTCATTTCAATATTATTTGAAATGAATCAATTATTTCAATATTAATTCAATAATTGATTTGCAAATATTTTCTCCCATTCTGAGGGTTGTCTTTTCATCTTGTTTATGGTCTCCTTTGCTGTGCAAAAGCTTTTAAGTTTCATTAGGTCCCATTTGTTTATTTTTGTTTTTATTTCCATTACTCTCGGAGATGGATCAAAAAAGATCTTGCTGTGATTTATGTCAAAGAGTGTTCTTCCTATGTTTTCTTCTGAGAGTTTTATAGTATCTGGTCTTACCTTTAGGTCTCCAATCCATTTTGAGTTGATTTTTGTGTATGGTGTTAGGGAGTGTTCTAATTTCATTCTTTTACATGTAGCTGTCCAGTTTTCCCTGCACCACTTATTGAAGAGACTGTCTTTTCTCCATTGTATATCCCTGCCTCCTTTGTCATAGATTAGTTGACCATAGGTGCACGGGTTTATCTCTGGGCTTTCTATCTTGTTCCATTGATCTATGTTTCTGTTTTTGTGCCAGTACCATATTGTCTTGATTACTGTAGCTTTGTAGTATAGTCTGAAATCAGGGAGCCTGATTTCTCCAGCTCTGTTTTTTTCCCTCAAGACTGCTTTGGCTATTCGGGGTCTTTTGTGTCTCCATACAAATTTTAAGATTTTTTGTTCTAGTTCCATAAAAGATGCCATTGGTAATTTGAAAGGGATTGCATTGAATCTGTAGATTGCTTTGGGTAGTATAGTCATTTTCACAGTATTGATTCTTCCAATCCAAGAACATGGTATATCTCTCCATCTGTTGGTATCATCTTTAATTTCCTTCATCAGTGTCTTATAGTTTTCTGCATACAGGTCTTTTGTCTCCCTAGGTAGGTTTATTCCTAGGTATTTTATTCTTTTCGTTGCAGTGGTAAATGGGAGTGTTTCCTTAATTTCTTTTTCAGATTTTCCATCATTAGTGTATAGGAATGCAAGAGATTTCTGTGCATTTTGTACAACTTTACCAAATTCACTGATTAGCTCTAGTAGTTTTCTGGTGGCATCTTTAGGTTTCTCTATGTATAGTATCATGTCATCTGCAAACAGTGACAGTTTACTTCTTCTTTTCCAATTTGTATTCCTTTATTTCTTTTCCTTCTCTGATTGCCATGGCTAGGACTTCCAAAACTATGTTGAATAATAGTGGTGCGAGTGGACATCCTTGTCTTGTTCCTGATCTTAGAGGAAATGCTTTCAGTTTTTCACTGTTGAGAATGATGTTTGCTGTGTGTTTGTCATATATATGGCCTTTGTTATGTTGAGGTGGGTTCTCTCTATGCCCACTTTCTGGAGAGTTTTTATCGTAAATCGATGTTGAATTTTGTCAAAAGCTTTTTCTGCATCTACTGAGATGATCATATGGTTTTTATTCTACAATTTGTTAATATGGTGTATCACATTGATTGATTTGTGTATATTGGAGAATCCTTGCATCCCTGGGGTAAATCCCACTTGATCATGGTGTATGATCCTTTTAATGTGTTGTTGGATTCTGTTTGCTAGTATTATGTTGAGAATTTTTGCATCTATATTCATCAGTGATATTGGTCTGTAGTTTTCCTTTCTTGTAGTATCTTTGTCTGGTTTTGGTATCAGGGTGATGGTGGCCTCATAGAATGAGTTTGGGAGTGTTCCTTCCTCTGCAATATTTTGGAAGAGTTTGAGAAGGATGGGTGTTAGCTCTTCTCTAATTGTTTGATAGAATTCACCTGTGAAGCCATCTGGTCCTCGACTTTTGTTTGTTGGAATATTTTTAATCACAGTTTCAATTTCTTTACTTGTGATTAGTCTGTTCATGTTTTCTGTTTCTTCCTGGTTCAGTCTTGGAAGGTTATACCTTTCTAAGAATTTGTCCATCTCTTCCAGGTTGTCCAATTTATTGGCATAGAGTTGCTGGTAGGAGTCTCTTAGGATGCTTTGTATTTCTGCAGTGTCTGTTGTAACTTCTTTTTCATTTCTAATTTTATTGATTTGAGTTCTCTCCCTCTTTTTCTTGATGAATCTGGCTAATGATTTATCAATTTTGTTTATCTTCTCAAAGAACCAGCTTTTAGTTTTATTGATCTTTGCTATTGTTTTCTTTGTTTCTATTTCATTTATTTCTGCTCTGATCTTTATGATTTTTTCCTTCTGCTAACTTTGGGTTTTGTTTGTTCTTCTTTCTCTAGTTCCTTTAGGTGTAAGGTTAGATTGTTTATTTCAGATGTTTCTTGTCTCTTGAGGTAGGCTTGTATAGCTATAAACTTCCCTCTTAGAACTGCTTTTGCTGCATCCCATTGGTTTTGGATCATCGTGTTTTCATTGTCATTTGTCTGTAGGTATTTTTTGATTTCCTCTTTGATTTCTTTAGTGATATCTTGGTTATTTAGTAATGTTTTGTTTTAGCCTCCATGTGTTTGTGTTTTTTACGTTTTTTTCCCTGTAATTTATTTCTAATCTCATAGCGTTGTGGTCAGAAAAGATGCTTGATATGACTTCAATATTCTTAAATTTACTGAGGCTTGATTTGTGACCCAAGATGTGATCTACCCTGGGGAATGTTCCGTGTGCACTTGAGAAGAAAGTGTAATCTGCTGTTTTTGGATGGAATGTCCTATAAATATCAGTTAAATCTGTCTGGTCTATTGTGTCATTTAAAGCTTCTGTTTACTTATTTATTTTCATTTTGGTTGATCTGTCTATTGGTGTAATTGAGGTGTTAAAGTCCCCCACTATTATTGTGTTACTGTCGATTTCCTCTTTTATAGCTGTTAGCATTTGCCTTATGTATTGAGGTGCTCCTATGTTGGATACACATATATTTATAATTGTTATATCTTCTACATGTTTTTTGTTTTTTTTTTTGTGGTACGTGGGCCTCTCACTGTTGTGGCCTCTCCCATTGTGGAGCACAGGCTCCGGACGCACAGGCTCAGCAGCCATGGCTCATGGGCCCAGCTGCTCCGCGGCATGTGGGATCTTCCCAGACCGGGGCACGAACCCATGTCCCCTGCATCGGCAGGCAGACTCTCAACCACAGCACCACCAGGGAAGCCCTATATCTTCTTCTTGGATTGATCCCTTGATCATTATGTAGTGTCCTTCCTTGTGTCTTGTAACATTCTTTATTTTAAAGTCTATTTTATCTGATATGAGTATTGCTACTCCAGCTTTCTTTTGATTTCCATTTGCATGGAATATCTTTTTCCATCCCCTCACTTTCAGTCTGTATGTGTCCCTAGGTCTGAAGTGGGTCTCTTGTAGACAGCATATATATGGGTCTTGTTTTTGTATCCATTCAGCAAGCCTGTGTCTTTTGGTTGGAGCATTTAATCCATTCATGTTTAAGGTAATTATCGATATGTATGTTCCTATGACCATTTTCTTAATTGTTTTGGGTTTGCTTTTGTAGGTCCTTTTCTTCTCTTGTGTTTCCCACTTAGAGAAGTTCCTTTAGCATTTGTTGTAGAGCTGGTTTGGTGGTGCTGAATTATCTTAGCTTTTGCTTGTCTGTAAAGCTTTTGATTTCTCCATCGAATCTGAATGAGATCCTTGCCGGGTAGAGTAATCTTGGTTGTAGGTTCTTCCCTTTCATAATTTTAAGTATATCATGCCACTGCCTTCTGGCTTGTAGAGTTTCTGCTGAGAAATCAGCTGTTAACCTGTGGGAGTTCCCTTGTATGTTATTTGTCATTTTTCCCTTGTTGCTTTCAATAATTTTTCTTTGTCTTTAATTTTTGCCAGTTTGATTACTATGTGTCTCAGCGTGTTTCTACTCAAGTTTATCCTGTATGGGACTTGCTGTGCTTCCTGGACTTTGGTGGCTATTTCCTTTCCCATCATGTCAGCTTCCCTTGTGTCCCATTTGCCACGAAGGTTTCTTTTGGTGTATACACCTCCATGGCTGATACACCAGCAGTCAAGAGCCCGAGCACCACCCCAAGCACCGACCACAGCCAGCGCCTGCAGTCTGGGGATGCAATCAGTGTCCTGGCCCCGGCGGGCGCTGCCATCGTCCTCCAGCCGCAGTTGCCGCGGCTCTGGGCCCTGGTCCCCACTGCGGTTAGCTCGGCTCTGGCCTGGGGGCTCCGGACTGGCCGCCACCGGCGTCTGCCAGCATCCCCATGCCGCGATCCCCACTCGCGGCCCCAGCCGCTGCCTGCCAGCCCTCCGCCCAGACCTCTAAGCAAACTATCTTAAAAAGAGCTTATTTGGTCATTTTTTGAGTTAGGGAGAGTTAAAATGGAGGCTTCTATTTGTGCCTTTTTTCGCAAACGTCCCACACATATATCATTCTTTCTCCCCATACCATTCTTTCTTCTCTTTGTCTTTCTTTTTCTCAGGATCCCCCTTTCCTCTTGCACCTTCTTTTCTGTCCCTTTGCTCCATTTTTTTTTTTTTTTTGCGGTACGAGGGCCTCTCACTGTTGTGGCCTCTCCTGTTGCGGAGCACAGGCTCTGGACGTGCAGGCTCAGTGGCCATGGCTCATGGGCCTAGCCGTTCCACGGCATGTGGGATCTTCCTGGACCGGGGCATGAACCCGTGTCCCCTGAATCGGCAGGTGGACTCTCAACCACTGCACCACCAGGGAAGCCCCCTGTGCTCCATTTTTAATTCCAGTTAAATTGCTTCATCATCCACCTTCTTCCTCTCTTTTTCTCTGGAGCTCTCTCTCACCCTGTCGCATTCTTGAGTTTCCACCTGATCTTGCTCAAAATGGTACAGACAGTTTCCCTACTCCCCATGCTCTCCTGAATTTCTTACCCAGTGGCTGAAAAACAATCCTAGGAGTCAGAGATTCTCAGAATTTGAAGGGGTTTCAAAGATCATCAAGTTTAACTGCTCATTCATGTTTGAATTCATACCTCCTTCCTGATATATTTGACAAATAACCTTTCTTTCACAAGATTTTTTGTTTTTTGATATCTGTGTGTAAGGCATGTGCCCAGCCTTTGCTTGAACACTCCAAGTTAGAGGGCTCATTCCTGAATGAGGCAGCCCATTCTGCCTTTGGGTAGCTCTGATGGGAAAGAAGTTTTTCCTTCTCTTGAGCTAGGATCTTTTGTAACTCTGACGCGTGGGTTTAAGTCTATCCCTTAAGTCACATGGAACAATATGACAGTTCTTCAATATTTGAAGTTAATCTTCATTTTTACTCTGGATTTTCCTCTTCTCCAGACTAAATATCTCTAGTTCTTTGAACTATTTCCCAAATGATGTCTTTTTAGCTTTGCAGTTATCCTCTTTTGAAGTTTTTTTTTGTTTGTTTGTCTATATTTTATTTGAAGAGTGATGCATTCTGAATGAATGCACCAGAGCAGGGGGAACTATTAACTTGCTCATTAGATCAGCACTGTCCAATAGAACCTAATGTTATGGTCAAAATGTTCTGTATCTGCGATGTCCAATATGGTAGTCACCAGCCACATGTAGTTGTTGGGCATCTGAACTGTGACTAATGAGAATGAGGAAGTTTTAATTTTTAATTTAATTTAATTAATTAATTTTTTGGCTGCGTTGGGTTATTGCTGCTGCACGTGGGTTTTCTTCAGCTGCGGTGAGCGGGGACTACTCTTCGCTGCGGTGTGCGGGCTTCTAATTGTGGTGGCTTCTCTTGTTGCTGAGCACGGGCTCTAGGCACGTGGGCTTCAGTAGTTGCAGCACGTGGGCTCAGTAGTTGTGGCACATGGGCTTAGTTGCTCCGTGGCAGGGGGGATCTTCCCGGACCAGGGCTCCAACCCGTGTCCCCTGCATTGGCAGGCGGATTCTTAACCACTGTGCCACCAGGGAAGTCCGGAAGTTTTAACTTTATTTAACTTTAATTATTTTAAACTTAAATAGCTGCATGTGGCTAGTGGCTATCACATTGAACATCACAATTCTAGATATTATAACTCTTAAAATATAGAATAATTTTGCATCGTTTCAGAGTAGCCATAGATTCATTTTGAGGGTTTTTTTCTTTACTGAAAACCTTCACTTCTTTTAACCGATGCTAAGCCAATCTATCGTCATTGGTCATATAAGTATACCTGCTGTATAATGGGAGAAAGCCATTTTGTGTTAACCAGGGAAAGCCTGTTCTCTGCTATTTTTGATTCTGACTTGTGACTATCTATGAATTCTGAGTCAAGCTCAGTCTTCTCTGCTGATTGTCCTTCCTGGTGTCCAGATTGCATTCCTGGAGTCTGGAATCCAGTGTCTGAGCTGATTTTCTATGGACCTTCTGCTTATTCTCATATTGTATTTGTCAATTTTTTTTTCTATAAGAATATACAAAACACTTACCAGGTGCCAGGCAGGAGCTGCATTGCGTTCTGAGCAGAGAGAGATAAATAAGACAATTCTTTCTCCAGGATTCACATGTCTCTGGCTCTAACCTGCCAGTTTTGCAGTTCTGCTTCCCATCCTTGACTCCTTATCTCAAGTTCTGTATCTTGGTCTTAAGTCATTGTTTGGAAGTGGGATGGGCTGGGAAGGTGGGTGGGGAGAAGAAAGAAGAACTACAAGAAGTATTGTGGCACTCTAGGGAAAAACAGATCAAACTTCCTAGAGTCTGCACATTCTTTTTCTAGGAAGAGATAAGCAAAAACCTCCCAGTCATAAGCTTTTCATGGCCGGTAGTCAATTTGTCTGTCTTCTCTAACAATTTCCTCCTCCTTGATATCTCCACAGCCTTCTTCTTCGTGTTCAAAAGTATGGCCTGTGGAAAAACCAACAACAAAAAGAGGCTCTGGATTTTGTTTCTTTATTTGTTTTCCTGACTCCTTTAAATAACTGTATATAAGATAGTGCCCATCTTATTAGGGATTATTGGTTGAAAAATATACGCCCTTTAAAGGCCCCCTTATGCAGGATAGGCAAAGGGGAGTAGAGCAAAGAGATGAAATGGCCTTAGGGCTAGAGGGCAGAGGTAGCTATTGCTTGAGGATAAATAGGTGCTGTCTTGCTTCTCTGAAGTCCATCACAACTAGCTTTGGGACATGGGTTCCCCATCAACAGTGCCAAATTGCCCCAAACAGCTTTTGATCAACCAGAGTTAGTCATGGACCAGTTCTCTGCAGGATCCTCCCCACATCCCATCTTTCCCCATAGAAAAGAACTACCCTTTATTTTAATTTCCTGAGGACAGACTCTCAGATGACCTTTCCTAGGGGTTGGCAAACTAATCCAAAGAAAAAATCCCCACAAGCATGAGACTGGGGGAGAATAGACACCTATAAGGGGAAATAGATACCTGTGCATCCCCCCCCCCCGCAAGGGTCTCTCTTCTGGGGTCCCTGGTATGTTAGGTTTTTGGGAAAAGAGCTTGCAGGGGCCCCTGTTGCAGCCACAACAATGGGGGGCATCCAGGGAAGATGGGAGAGAGGAGGACACTTCCTCCCCTCTCTGACAGAAGACTGATATCTTGCTCCTAAAATAGAGATAGGCAATATTGTATCTCTATACAAGAAGACAGGAGGGCTTCCCTGGTGGCGCGGTGGTTGAGAGTTGAGAGTCCGCCTGCCGATGCAAGGGACACGGGTTCGTGCCCTGGTCCGGGAAGATCCCACATGCCGCGGAGCGGCTGGGCCTGTGAGCTATGGCCTCTGAGCCTGCGTGTCCGGAGCCTGTGCTCCGCAACGGGAGAGACCACAACAGTGAGAGGCCCACGTACCACAAAAACAAAAGAAGACAGGAGAAGTAATAGGAGGTTCTGAGGGAAGGCCATGACGAGGATCAGGAGACCTGTAGCCTTGTCACTGTCATGCTGTGAATGTGTGTGTCTTTGTGGAATAGTTAGCCAGTTCCTTTTTCCCAGACTCAGTTTCTTCATTTGTAAGATGGGAGCATTGGATAGGATCAGTGTTTTTCAAACCTCAAACCAAAATTCATTAGGAGGTTGTAAAATCAATTTAGAGTTTTTACCAGCAGGTTGGGTTTTTTTCAATGAAATAAAATAGATCAGAATGTGCTGTTGTACTCAGAATGTGCTGTGTCGTAAAAAATTGTTCTGTTAAACTTTTGTTCCAGTTTGTGTGTGTGTCCGTGAGTGTGTGTGTATGTACTGGGTTGAGACATCAAATGTGTTTCTAACTGTGGATCACAGTAAAAATATTTTTAAAATTCACGATTCCTGAAGTTCCCTCTGCCTGGTGTTTTAGGTTTCCCTGTGTCTGCAGAAGGCACTCCATAGGGATTTACTTCCATGGTGATTTGGGAGAACAAGTTTCCATGACACCATCCCACACCTTCAACCCAAGCAGCCAGTCTTTGTACCGAGCCCAAGAAGAGCACAGCCCCTCAGAAAGTGAGGAGGGGCTGAGGTGTAACCGTGAGCCACGTTGTTACACAATGGATTCCAGACATCGTGTGGGCTTTTCTATACATGGACACAATTTCTCACACATCGTACACTCTTTGGTTTTGCTGTGATGCTTTAGAAGAGACTCTTGCTTTAAGCAGGAAGTTGAACAAAGTAATAAAATCCCTTCTCTAGAGGTAATATCGTATGATTCCAAGAATACAAAATTTCAAGAAATATTTACAACTAAGGACATTCTTCCAGCAACAATAATGCCACAGCCCCTCCACAGGGAGGCACAGGTCACAGACAGCTTCTGGTCATTATCCTACTTCATCTCCTTAACAGTCTTAGGGCCTTGTGTTGGCAGCTTGTGAAGGGTCGAGCCAGGACTTGAGTTCAAATCTCCTTCCTCCAAAATCCTCTTAAATTCCACTGTACCACAGGGAAAGGGACTCCTATTACCAAATTTAAATTATCAATATGTTTTCCCTTGTCATGACAGTAAATTTAATTCCATTTAGTATGCTTCAACAGTAGCAGGGTGCTAATGGTAGGACGCTGCAGTTGACAGATCTGTGTTGGGCAGCCATGCTTTGGGGACACTTGGTGTAGATGGTCAAAGCGTGGGGAGCCACATGGACACACTCCTACACACTCCTACAATTCGGGATAGGGTTGCACAGTGTTACCCTCTGCAAATGAAGCTGATTAAGTATCTAATCCATAGTTCTCGTTCCAGAATATTTGCAAAGAAAATGCTGCTAAAGAATGGGTTTCCCCAAACCTCTTTAGTGATACTAAAATATGTCTGAGGTAAACTGTAGTATGACTGAGGTAGCGCTGTCAGGATGGAGTGTGGGGTGGATGGATTGGGGTTAGAGGCCGAGGAATTGTGTTTGGGTTTCAAACACTGACCTGCGGGCTTCCCTGGTGGCACAGTGGTTAAGAATCCACCTGCCAATGCAGGGGACACGGGTTTGAGCCCTGGTCCGGTAAGAACCTGCAGTCTGCAGAGCAACTAAGCCCATGTGCCACAACTACTGAACCTGCTCTCAAGAGGCTGCAAGCCACAACTGCTGAGCCTGCAGGCCACAACTACTGAAGCCTGTGTGCCTAGAGCCTGTGCTCTGCAACAAGAGAAGCCACCGCAATGAGAAGCCCATGCACCGCAACAAAGAGTAGCCCCCACTTGTCGCAACTAGAGAAAGCCAGCGCACAGCTATGAAGACCCAACACAGACAAAATTGAATAAATAAATAAATTAATTAAAACAAAACAAAAACAAAAAAAACTGACCTGCAGATAGGCAAGTGACTGGGCCAAGGTCACACAGATGGTGAAGTGACAGAGCTCATCTTCTGATTCCAAGTGCTCTTGCCACCATAGCCTGTGTCTTCTGTTGGAGGGTGTCAGCATAACATAGTTTGGAGACATCTTCTCTGAAGATTATTCAACCTTCTTAACCTGGTTTCGGATCCCCTAATAGGGGTTTGAGAAGACTTATTGAACAATCAACAGTATAAAAACTGATGCACAGTGTTTGCTTTTAAAGACACTTTATATAAAAATAAAATATGTGAAGGGAGAAGTCATTGCATTAGAAGTTGTTTGCATTAGAAAAAAAATGTTGAAGTTACTTTCAATTAGGAATGTAAAGTGGGTAAATGTGTACACATAGTTAAAACTTATCCATTTAAGATGTAGGATTGGATCTAACAAGCTATAAAATGATAAGAGGTTTCTTTTTTTTATTAGGCTGGTGTTCATTATCTTAATCTAGTAGATAATGCTTTACCGTCAAAGTTAGACCAAAGTAAAAATAAAAACTTAATTGTTTTTTACTGTATTAGCAACAACCAGTTAGAAGCTCTCATGGAAAAAAATTCATTCACAAAAGCAGTGACAACGACATCAGCAGCAACAACAACATGAAAGTGAAATGTCTGAAAATAATCCTAATGAGAAATGCATGGGACTTATATGAGAAACATTAGTAAACATCACTAAGAAAAAAACATCAATTTCCCTGTTGGGAAAAGTGGAGAATGACTATCAAGAGACCATTTATAAAAAAGGACATTCAGATGATTAATAAATATATTTGTCACTTATAGCTAAAGATTTGAAAAATAAACTAATAATGAAATTTCATTTTAATCCTAAATTGGCAGGATTTAAAAATAATCATATTATTCCATACTTCCTGAGGGGCACTAACATGGCATTCTCATATAGTGCTGGTGGGGTTATAAACTGACAAAGTTGCTTTAAAATTTATCAACGTGTTTAGTGTCTTAAAATATGCATGTGCTTTTCACCAGTAATCTCACATCTAGAAATTTATTTTAAAAAATTATCACAGGGCTTCCCTGGTGGCACAGTTGTTGAGAGTCTGCCTGATGATGCAGGGGACACAGGTTCGTGCCCCGGTCTGGGAGGATCCCACATGCCGCGGAGCGGCTAGGCCCGTGAGCCATGGCTGCTGAGCCTGTGCGTCCGCAGCCCGTGCTGCGCAACGGGAGAGGCCACGACAGTGAGAGGCCCGAGTACTGCAAAAAAAAAAAAAAAAAAATCACAGATGCTGATAAATATTTGTGTGTAAGGATGTTTATTACAGTATTATTTATAGTCGTGAAAAACCGGAAATAAATTATATGTGCAGTGATAGGAAATGGTTAAATCAGTTATGGTCCATCTCTATAGTTGAAGCCTATATAGCCACTAAACATGTTTTTGAAGAATATTTAATAACATGGGAAGTTATTTATGATACAATGGCTTAAGTGAAAAGAATGCAGTGTACAAAATTTTGCTTAGTTATGTATATTAGTTTACTAGGACTGCCATAACAAAATATTGCAGACTGGCTGGCTCAAACAATAGAAATTTATCTCTCACAGATCTGGAGGATAGAAGTCCAAGATCAAGGTGTCAGCAGGTTTGTTTGTTTTCTTCTGAGGCCTCTCTCCTTGGCTTGCAGATGGCTGCCTTCCTCCTGTGGCCTCACATGGTTTTCCCTTGTGTCTCTCTCTTTCTGTGTCATAATATCCTCTTCTTATAAGGACACCAGTCAGATTGGATTAGGGCCCACTCTCATGGCCTCATTCTAACTTAATTACCTTTATTATAGGCCCTATCTCCAGACACAGTCACATTCTAAGGTACTGGGGATTAAGGCTTCAATACGAGTTTTTGCCTGGGTGGGGGGAGGGTACACAGTCCACAATACCGTGATTCTGATTTTATTTAAAAATGTAAAGAAAAAAAAAGACTCGAAGGAAACATAGTAGATTTGTAGCTTTATGAGCAGTCCTGAAGATTCATAACATGTGGTAACTGGTAAATAACTTTGCTGATGTACAAATCTAAGTCACATGGACCTTTGAAGATGGCCTGCGGCAAAGTCTACTGGGCATCCTCATCTCATTGGGCTTCTTTATGTTTCATTCATCATCTTGGATGTAGCAATTTTCATTAAGGGTTAAAAGACTCGTAATTTTTTTTACGATGCCATACCATAGTTCATAGGGGAAATATGCAATAATGGTAGTTACAGAACTGATGCTCTATCTTCCATGAATACATAAATAATTAAAAACTATTAAATGTTAAGAGAGGTTATATGAGTGGTGTAATAATAAACTTTAAAAATTTTATTATTTTTTATGGTATCTACTATAGCGAGCATGTATTACTTTTATAATTGGGAAATAAATTCATGTTGTTTAAAAAATACTGACAATTTTCCACCTGAAAATATGGGATGAAGTTGATGTGATCAATTTCATGCTGTGTGATTCTTAAAAAAATTTTTTTCAATTCAATTCAATTTGGTTCAACAACTATTTGTTGTTCACTTACACTGTGCGTGGTGCTATGGTTCAAAGCTCCATGAGACATCATCTGACCGTCTGAAAATTTTTACTCCAGTTAAGGAGACTGAAAACCACTCTGCTGACTGTGAAAAGTGTTATAAATAAAATATGGAAGCCTGGAGGGAGAATTGATAAAGGTGACTTCCTTTTAGAGTTAAGCCTTGAAGATAGAGTGAGAATTCACCATTCAGAAGAGGGGAAAGAAGGTCAGGCAAGGAGGTGTTTATTCCCCCCTTATTTATGTACTTAATCATTTACTTATATCAATATTGACTCATGGATATCTATTTTATATTTTGTGTTATAATCCATACCATTTTTTTTGGGATGTGCTTTCTTTGCTCAATGAAATGTTGTGACTTTCAAAGTCAACAGAGGTGAACATCATAACTTTTAGTGGTTATATAGTACGTATTTAATCAATTCTCTACTGATGCACACTTTTGCTTCCACTTTTTATTTCCAGCAGTGCTGGAATAACATCCTTGTACATTCATTTTTGTGCACTTGGGCGACTGTTCTTTAGTTTACCATTCTAATCCCATCCCTAAGACATATACTTGAGCTTTGTTCCCTGTTCCTCAAGTACACCCTGCTTTCCCTTAGCTTCCGCTATTTACCTAGAAGGCTCTTCCCCTATCTTTGTCCACTGAAGTTGCCTGTATGATTCAGGGTTCAGCTCAAAGGCTATTTGCTGTATAAGTTCTTCTCTAGCATTTTGAAGAGAATTTAATGGTTCCATCCCACTTCTCTTTGTTGTATATGTGTTGTAACACTTATTATCCGACACTCCTATCCCAGGACTTCTCTCTACTAGATTTTGAACAGATAGAGGCAGAAATGTGATCAATCACGCTCATTTGTGTACTCCATCATAAAGTAACTAGCATATTTTGACTTCGAAGTGAAGAATCTGAGTAACTGAGAAATTAAGAATTTTGCTCAAGGGACTTTCCTGGTGGTCCAGTGGGTAAGAATCTGTGCTCCCAATGCAGGGGGCCCAGGTTTTATCCCTGGTCTGGGAACTAGATCCCCCATGCATGCAGCAACTAAGACCCCGTGCAGCCAAAAAAAAAAAAAAAAATTGTGCTCAATGTTGCGCAGCTAATTACTCTTCATTTCTTTTACATACATTGTTGCTCCATGCTTCAGGGAGACAGAGGAGTTGAATACAGGTGCTAGTGTTTGTTTAAAGTACAAACAACTGTGCTGTAGTTTAGTGTTTTTCAGCTGTCTGTCAAAAATGTTTGTTATTTGAAGACTGGTATAACAGTCTTCCAAAATGAGCCTGTTCATTATGCCAAGTATTCACAGGAAATTGCATATGAATGCAGGAGAAATTAAACAAGGCCTCTAATCTTTCCGACTTCCTTTTTAAGTCAGCAGGTGGCATAACGTATGTTATGTATTAGAATTAGTAATAAGAGGTGAATGCCATAAAACAAAACAAAAATAAAACAAAGAGACAATGTTAGTTTAGTCATGAGGCTGTCAGTGAGCTGAGGCTAAAGAAGGTCCCGCACTGTGGTCCTAATGATCCACCCAGCGTGCACCTAGGAGGAGACGCGCCCCTTCCGTTAACACTTTGTGGCGGGGTGACCTACACATCTGTGACCCCCGCCGGGTAGGAGGAGGCCCCGCTGCAGACGCGCGCGCAGATACAGCCACCCGCAGGCACCTGGCTCCGCGCGCCGCGGGAGCGGGGTGGGCCGGGGCAGGTCCCACCGCCGACCACGCCCCCAGGAGGTGGGGCGGGGGGGCGGGAGTCTTTAAGACCGGGCTGCCCAGCCGCCTGCTCAGTCAGGGTGCGGAGCTGTGGACCAGGAGGCTTGAGACTTAGCCCTGCGCCGCCTGCCCACGGGGGCCTCCACCACCCTCACCTCGGCCTCACTAGCCCGCCAACCCAACTCGGCGGCTCCTCCGCGAGCCTGCCGGGAACTCGCGCCCCTCGTGTTCCCCGGCCCCCGAGGGGGCCGCCTCGGGCCATGGTGCCCTCCGAGGAGGAGCCCGCCGCCGCGCGGGGGCCGAGCGAGGCGCAGCCGCCCGGCCCTGCGCCCCCAGGGGCCGCTCCGCTGCCCGGCCCGGGACCCTTGGATGGCCCGGAGGCGGCGGGGGCCGAGAAGGTGGAGGTAGAGCTGGCGGGGCCGGCGGGGCCGGCGGGCGCTGAGCCCCTTGAGCCCCCTGAGGGCGGCTGGGGTTGGCTGGTGATGCTGGCGGCTATGTGGTGCAACGGGTCGGTGTTCGGCATCCAGAACGCCTGCGGGGTGCTCTTCGTGTCCATGCTGAAGACCTTCGGGTCCAAGGACGATGACAAGATGGTCTTCAAGACAGGTGAGGCACAGCACCCGCCGCGGCCATCCCCGAGGGGGCTGGCGCGCGGACCCCCGGGCATCCCGCGTGCGGAGCGAGCGTCGGCGCCGCCTAGTGCGCCTCTGTGGGTCCGTGTGTGCGGAGGTTGTGAGGGGTGGGTCTGTCCAGTTGCAAAAGCAGCATGCTCGGTGCGCCTGTCTTTGTGTTGAATCCAGATGTAGGCACTGTATTTGGAAACAAGTCGCAAAACTTATTTGCCTAGATCTTCCTGCTTTCCTCTCTGCAGAATAGGGGCTAAGAGTCTGCGGTAGACTTTCTCTTCATTTTTGAAAACAAACAGACCCTTCCAAACCCTATTACACCGCTCCGTCATTTTTACGGTCTCTTTCGTGACCGTGACGGTTGGGTTTTTGTTCATCTGCTCCCGGCGCTGCAGAGGGCTGTTTGTGTTGCGGGGAGGCAGGGTTGGCGAGATGAAAGATATGTATTCCAAGGTCACGGGAGTTCGGAAGGGGGCCCTGAAGGAACCACGGTTTCGTGGCGTTTTTTTTTTTTTTTGCGGTGGGGGGAAGGGGTTGTCACTCTGCTAAATATAGGAGACAGCCAGATCAGGGACTGGGAAGAGGGAGGTGAAGGGTTGCCCTTTCCTAGTGTGTTCTTTGTCATATTTAATCATATACCAAATTAGATGAAAAAGGTGCAGACTTAAAATTTTTTTTCCGTGTAGAGGGTTGGTTATTACCTGATCTACCAAATCCAAGACCTTCTGTATAATGCCTTTACATACATTATTTCATGACATCCTGCAAGGCAGGCGTTGTCAACCCCATTTAGGTGAGAAAAGTGAAGCTTGTTGAAATAAAGTGTCCTAATGAGCCCAGAATGGAGATAAGACACACATCTTATGACTTAAAGGGCCAAGTGATTTCCATTACTAAATCAGGCTCCCTGCTTGCCATTTGGGCAACTATATGGTTAATGGTCTTTTTTTTTTTTTTAAATTTTAATTTTCGTTTATTTTTAGAGTTTTCCTTAGGTCTTTAGTGTGCATACAAAAAATACATGAGACTCGTAACAAATTCTAAGAGAGAGGTAATGTTGGGAGTTTTAAAGCCTTATATATAAAGAGTATTATACTATATGTATCATTATTCAGCCTTTCTTCTACTCTGCATTGTTTGCAGTTTATCCCCATAATACCTCAATTTGAGCTGGTAGCTTAAATTCTTTGCATTTTAACTCATAGTTTTCCATTGTATGAATATATTATACTTTATATGCATTTTTCCTTTAATAAACATTTAGGTTACTTCCAAATTTACTATAGACAATGCTGCCATGCATATTCTTGTACATTGGCTCCTTGCGCATGTGAATCAGGTACCATATTTAACCTGGAATTTCTGTTCCTTAAATAGCTTTTAAAGCTGTTGTGTTCTGCAGGTCACAGGATACAAAAGTGTTCAAAATGTAATATGATGTACCTGCTTGGAAGGCAACTATTGTACAGTTTATCAGGATAGATATGCATATGTAGTAGTAAACAAAAATTATTTTGTGTCTTTTCTCTATGCGTATCGGGTATCTGGGAGGGAAAAGCCCAAGGAGGCAGAATTCACAGAGTCAACATTTTAAGACTAGGTCCTTCAGTATTTAGCATATTCTTGCCTGGGATTACAGACGTTTATTGAAGTCAAAACACCAAAACAACACAGTCTTTTGTTTACCACTGGTTTTGCAAACTCAGGTGAGTAGATCCATTGGTATCTGTGGAGTGTCTTATTTTTTCTCCTTCCTAACTTTTTTTGAGAGAGAGTGAGCAACTGCTGGAGAGAGACCATAGCTTTACCAGGGATCAGAGTTTTGCAGTGTCGAAGCCTCTGTATCTCTACCGTCCCCAAGGTTCCCATTGCTACAACAGGCCAATTCTGGGTAGCTGAAGGGGAGGGAGGCCACAGGGACCTGCTCTCTTGAACTTTTTGAAACTCTCTATTTTCAGTTTTGTTGAATGTCTTTCTCCATTTACTCATTTAAATCCTTGATGGCTTTCAGCCGTGTTTGTGTGTGTGGGGGTGTGTACACACAAACAAGTATACAGGGGTGCCAGCTAAATACTGAAGATCTTTGTGCTCGTCTGCATGACTGCCATGTGTGGTTGGTTGTGCCCTTGCACAGAGGTACACAATTCAGGGTCAGTGGTGGCTGGAAACCAGCCTGTGCTCTGGGTGCCTTTTATCTAATTCCTGCAGAGGGGCCCTGTGCACTTGTAATGGCCCTGTGTAACACCCCAGCTAGATGGCACAAAAGCCTGTACTTGTACTTGGTCGATATGTGAAACATGTACAGCCGATAAACTTTAAGGTCTGAGATCACCTCATCCTCATCGGTGAAAAAATGGTGACAGGATAGTCTTTTAGCTAGTTAATGTTGAGATCCACCCCCCTTCTGTCTCTCTCTCCTTTCTTTGCTCCCTTCTTCCTTCCTCTCTTTCTCTCTCTCGCCACTTTCTCTTTCCCTCCCTCCCTCCATCTCTCTCTCACACTCACTCACACACACGTGCACACACACACACAAACACACACGTGTTTCATATAAAGTCTCATCTACAGTAGGCCCTGAAGTGTTTGAGAACACCTGCTTTGAAGTTTGACTCTTCAGTCTTTTTTTTGGATATTCTAATGCTGAGTCATCTGTGATCAAACGTATGCTAACTTCAAGTACAACGTAAAACATATTTGGAACTGTTTAAGGCTTTTATTTTTTCAAAGTTTCGGTCCATTTTCGAAGTCTGGAACAGAGAGACTAGAGCCCGTGCATTCCATATCCTCTCCCTCCTTTTCTCTTTCTTTTTTTAAAAAATTAATTAATTAATTAATTTTTGGCTGTGTTGGGTCTTCGTTTCTGTACGAGGGCTTTCTCTAGTTGCGGCAAGCGGGGACCGCTCTTCATCGCGGTGCGCGGGCCTCTCACTATCGCGGCCTCTCGTTGCGGAGCACGGGCTCCAGACGCGCAGGCTCAGTAGATGTGGCGCTAGGGCTTAGTTGCTTCGCAGCATGTGGGATCTTCCTAGACCAGGGCTCGAACCAGTGGCCCCTGCATTGGCAGGCAGATTCTCAACCACTGCGCCACCGGGGAAGCCCTCGGTCCATTTTCTATTACGTTATTCATGATTGATAATTCTGGCATTAGAGGGCAGTCTCCACGTGTTCATTAGCTTCTTTATAATTATAAGCCCAAGGATACCCAGGGAGGTGGTGTTGGAATGGGAACCTAGGCTTCCAAATGATGGTTTATATTTCTTGAGAACTTCACATGTGCCAGGCCCAGTGCTAAGCACTTTACATGCATTTCTATTTTAAACCTTACTGCAACTCCATGAGATAGGCTTTATTTATTTATTTATTTTTAAAGAAACTTATCTGTTGAGCTTTTATTTATTATTTATTTAATTTATTTATGTATTTTGGCTGTGCCGAGTCTTCGTTGTGGCATGCGGGATGTTTAGTTGTGGCATGCGTGTGGGATCTAGTTCCCCGACCAGAGATTGAACCCCGGCCCCCTGCATTGGAAGCATGGAGTCTTACCCACTGGACCACCAGGGAAGTCCCGAGATAGGCTTTATTTAATCTTTCTTTTCCGATGTGGAAACTCAGGCTCATAGAGATTAAGTAAGTGGTGGAGCCAGGGTTCAACCTCAGGTTTATGTGACTTCAGAAGCTAGGTTTTTAATGCTTGATCATATTGCATTGGCTAGATAACATTCTGCTAATCCAGTGTTCTTTATGTTTGGTTAATTCAAGTGTTAGAAATTGATTGAGTACTATACCGAGAATTCTGGCGTTAGAAAAGAGGTCTGAAAGATTAGGGTCCCTGTTTCTTGGTCTTACTTGGCTGTCAGTAAGCAATTGCCAATTGTTGATGTCTCGTTGAAATCGGTTTTTGGGTGTTCCCTGGTGGTCTAGTGGTTCGGATTTGGTGCTTTCACTGCTGTGGCCCGGGTTCAGTCCCTGGTTGGGGAACTGAGATCCTGCAAGCCGTGCGGCGTGGCCAAAATTAAAAAAGAAAGAAAGAAAGAATTAGGGTTTTTTTTTGCGGTACGCGGGCCTCTCACTGCTGGGGCCTCTCCTGTTGCGGAGCACAGGCTCCAGACGCGTAGGCTCAGCGGCCATGGCTCACGGGCCCAGCCGCTCCGCGGCATGTGGGATCTTCCCAGACCGGGGCACGAACCCATGTCCCCTGCATTGGCAGGCGGACTCTCAACTACTGCGCCACCAGGGAAGCCCAGAAAGAGTTAGGTTTTTGAAGTATAGGGAGATGTTCACGGAGAAGCAAGATAATTTCACATGGCATTCAAGAAGAAGTCTGGGGTTTCCTTTGAAGAACCAGGCTCCTTTAGACTGATCCATAGCAGGACAGTACTTCCGGGCAGAACTGAAGAGGAACCTTCCTCAGGCTTTACTTTTTCTCTTCAGGGCTCTCTTACCTCTTTCTATGTCACTGACGATCCACCCAAAATTTCTCAGGAAAAGGGCGTGGAGAAATTCATTCACACTAAGATATAAGCGAGTTTACACATCTTAATGTTACTCCTTATTCATTCTACAAATGTTTACCAAGCATCTGACACCCTCTGTGCTGCGCACTGGAGGTGGTAATAGAGAGAGGAAGTCAGCTGTTCCCAAGGAGAACAGCTGATTCCCTTTTGATCTGCTGTGGGATACAAATAAGTAAACAGAGTACTTCTCTTTGCAGTATACCAGGACTCAGTCTTAATGTAAGAGGCTGAAATTCTAAGGAAATTCCCACCAACGGTGGAGGCTGGGAAAGGCATTTGATGGCCTCTTTCTCTGTGGCAATAAATCTCACTTGGTGAAATTAAGGCTTTGGAAAGGGGAAGAAAGCCGAACTCCGATTTAGGCAGTAGAACCAATTAAAAATGTTGAGTGCATCACAGCCCTATTACGTTATCCTGGCTGCTGTTGACGTGGCACTCAGAGATATGCCTTGCACATACTGCTGTGTTAGAAAGGTCCATCAGAGGGAGCAAGCTGAGCTTGAGTTGTCTCTTTTCAGTTAAGTTTTATCTGTTCATATGTATGTGCTTCTTGCCCGGATGGGGGAAGTCAGACACTTTTGGGAAAACTAATACAGATGCTACAATTAACTGGAACATTGTTTTCCCTTAGAAATTGCAACTTTGCTTTAACTTTGGTTATTGGAAAACCTATTTTTAGTTCCTTCATGGAACTGAGAAAGATTCTAGGGTTCTTTTAGCTTCCTGACACAGTGCTGTGGATATTCTCTGGGATCTTACTAGGGTATTAGTCTAGTTTACTTATCTACTTTCTTCCTGGAAAAAAAAATATTTTAGTGGTATATTGACGTTTAAAAAATAACTATTTAAAACAAGTATGTTTTCAGAATCAGTATTTAGGGTCATTAGTGATATTCTTTTGAAGAAATTATGTCTTTGTGGTCCAGAGGCTTGGTCAAGAAGACCCCTACTTCTTTTAGTAATTCCCAAAATGTGTTCTTTAATAGCCTTTCTTTAAAGAAGAGGCCTGTGGTTAAATAAGTTTGAGAAACACTGCACATTATCTTCCTCTTTTGGATATTTTCAAATATAAATCAAGGTATTAAAAATTCAATTCAGTTTTAAAGGAAAGTAGGTTATCAAAAAGGTCCAAAAAGGGACGCTCTTTGGTTATAATCATTAACGCAACTCTATCTTCCCTGTGTGGAGGTAGATTGCTCTTCAGATAGTTATAATCACAAAGTAGGAGTTTTAGTAGCATTTAGGGATGAATGCATCTTGCAACACCTCTCAACGTGGTCTTACTAGCACCTCTGAAAGTTTGTCAGTTAGCTCTTCCTGAAGGTTTTTTTAAAAAAGCTTTTACATTTACATACTGATATTATGCTGATATATACATACTGCAGTTGTATGCTACACCTGAACTTACAGGAGGTTTTGGCTATAGCTCAGAACTGAACTGCTATGTCTGGTTTTTATGGAGAGGACTTTATTTTTGGTGGGGAAAGCTGTCTGCATAGCTAACCATTTCTATGTCACAGGAAAGTGTTTGGTAATGGTGTTTTCTTAATATGGTTTCAGTGAACGAATGATCTGATTCGTGGTCCTATACTGTATACATGTTTCACTATAAGGAAAATACCTGACTCTTATTTGCACTCAAAGAGATGTTGAAAAGCCAAGAGAACTCACTTATGGCGGCTGTTACGATGCTTGATTTTCCTTCATTCTCTTCCATCTTAAAACATCCAACCTTATATTCCATGTGAATTCATCTAAACTGCCTGTTAAAATAAGTTATTAGACCACAAAAATTGTTACGGGATTTTGGAATAATAAAGACATGAGCATGTTGTGAGCATTTCATACTCCGTTTCCAGAATGTTTCTGAGTTCAGAGCAAGACTGAAAAGTGTAAATAGTGTGTAGTGAATTCTGATTAAGTACAACAATATGAGTATTTCTGTGGTGTTTTATCGTAGAATTTTTATCAATAGAATTAACAGTCTAAAGAACCAACTCAACCAAAAATAAAAGTGTATGAATTATTTCAGGAGAGGTTTTGAGGTGTCTTTTAGAATAAATTGTACTCTGTGCTCTTGATGTGATTTGTTGTATCATTTTTATATGGGTCCCTTTTTTTTTTTTTTTTTGCGGTATGCGGGCCTCTCACTGTTGTGGCCTCTCCCGTTGCGGAGCACAGGCTCCGGACACGCAGGCTCAGCGGCCATGGCTCACGGGCCCAGCTGCCCCATGGCATGTGGGATCCTCCCGGACCAGGGCACGAACCTGTGTCCCCTGCATCGGCAGGCGGACTCTCAACCACTGCGCCACCAGGGAAGCCCAATGGGTCCTTGTTGAATCCATGTTGCAGTTCCTTGAGGCTTGGTCCCAGGCCATGTGCTTGCTTCACCTTTCTTGCCTTCCCTGCGTGTCTTATATGCCCTGTGGCTCCAGCCACTATCTTGGGGTGTTATTTCCAAATTTCTTCTTTGTGTTCAAGACCCATATTACCTATTTCTAGAAAATTCCATTTGGATGCACAGGTACATCATACTTAGCTAAAATGAACTCATTTCTTAGCCACCCCACTTAGTGTTCACCTGCCACCAAAAACAACAGCCCGCCTGTGGATAGGCGTAACCTTCCTTCTGAATTCTCTCAGTATATAACACCTCTGATGGCTCATGTCAGAAACCTGGAATCCATCTTAATTTCTTATTTCTCCTCTTTCCTTTCCTATTTCATTAAATTAGACAGTCCTTTTGTGTTTACCTCCTTAATGCCTCATAAGTCAATCCCTGTCTTTTCCTTTAGTGCTGTGCCTTAATTCATGCCTTCATTACTTTTGGCCTCAATTATTGTCATAACCCATTAACTGGTCTACCTGTCCTCAGTTATACAAGTGAGTGGTTTTTCTGAAACATTGGACCATATCATTTTTCTATTTAAAAGCCATCAGTGATACCCAGGGAAAACCAAATGCCTTTGAGCACTGGCCCTTGCCTGACCCTCTAGCCTTGCTTCTCACCTCTCTCCCATCTTGCGTGGCATGCAGGATCTTAGTTCCCTGACCAGGGGTCGAACCCGGGCCCCCTGCAGTGGGAGCGTGGAGCCCTAACCACTGGACCGCCAGAGAATTCCCTCTCCCTTCTTGCTTTTTATGCTCCAGCCTAGCCAAAGGTCTTGCACTTTTCCAAATCTGTCCTGCTGTCTTTGCCTCTGTGACTTTATGTGTGCCACTCCTCTCTTCAGTGTGGTTGTTGGTCCTTATAAGGTTCTGATGAAATGGTTGGCCATTTTATTTCTTTTATCACAACTATGGGATAAACAATGTTTTTATGCAACTGTTGTTATGTTTTTGGGGGATGCATGTGGAATGTTTTGGGGGTAGCACGAATTCAAATGAGTTACGAATTAAGCTTAGAGTAGAGTGGAAGACATAGAACCTAATTTCAACCCATCCTAATCTAGCATTCTGTGAAAGGCACTTTTAAGATAATCCATATTTGTTTAAGTGATAATTTGCATAGTTCTTTACCATAAAGAAAGGGTTTTCATATACATTACTCAATTTTATTTTTTAGTGTAGCATTGTAGTGTGTCATTACCTCTATTTATAGATAGTGAAGTTGAAACTTGCACGGTTTAAGGTTGGGACACATGATATCAGTATTTACATCCGTTAAGTTGAAATTAAGAGCATCTTTTTATTTGGACAAAGATTTATCCTTCTGTTAAAGTTGTCTTGAAATGTAGAATACTGCCTTTTTATCCCCTTGAAACTATTTTCTGCATATTTACCTAAATGTTCTCTAGAACCTTTAGTGTCTCCTACCCAAGTTATCAGAAATCCTGTGAAGTCATCCAGTCCATTCCGTTTAGAGTTATCACAACCCAGTTAGAGATCTGATCTCATATTGAAGTGAAACAAACCTTAACAAAAACAAACGAAACCCCAAACACTGCTCCAACAATCAGCTCACCCCAGCTCTGAGCACCCGTCTAGCCTGGTGCCACGCAGGCACAACTGTGGGTGTTTTTATTGGCAGTGTTTCAGAAGGAACAACTCCAGCTCTCCTGGGACCTGTGCAGAAGCACTACACAGAGCCACCCTCTAGGACTGGAGTAATGGAGGAAATCAGTGCTCCTAGTTATCTGTGTACCAGATGTGTGTGATCATACCTTCTTAGCTAAGTTATCTTCATTAACAGCAAAATGCCTGCATTCCGCCTTGCATGTAGGAACTAGAACTAGGAAATTGAGGAGGTGACTTGCCTTATTCCCAAATTGAAGTCTTTTTTCATTTCACTAAGTTTTAAAATTTTATTTTATTTCATTTTTTTAAGGTGGCCAGATAGAATTTCTAACTTTATTACATGCTTATATTAATGTAGTCATGATTTTCTTTTTTTTAAATTTAAAAAATTTAAAATTTTTTGGCTGTGCTGGGGCTTCGTTGCTGCGCGCGGACTTTCTCTAGTTGCAGTGAGCGGGGGCTACTCTTTTTTGCAGTTTGCGGGCTTCTCATTGCGGTGGTATCTCGTTGTGGAGCACGGGCTGTAGGCATGCGGGCTCAGTAGTTGTGGTACGTGGGCTCAGTAGTTGTGGTGCGTGGGTTCTAGAGCGCAGGCTCAGTAGTTGTGACGCAGAGGCTTAGTTGCTCCGTGGCATGTGGGATCTTCCTGGACCAGGGATCGAGCCCGTGTCCCCTGCATTGGCAGGTGGATTCTTAACCACTGTGCCACCAGGGAAGTCCCACTAAGTTTTTTTAATTGAAGTGTAGTTGATTTACAATGTTGTATTAATTACTGCTGTACAGCAAAGTGATTCAGTTATACATATAACTGAATTATTCTTTTTTTTATATTCTTTTCCATTATGGTTTCTCATAAGATATTGAATATAGTTCTCTTTGCTGTATAGGACCTTGTTGTTTATCCATTCTATATATAAAAGCTTACATCTGCTAACCCCAACCTCCCACTCCATCCCTCCTCCAACCCCCTCCCCCTTGGCAGCCACCAGTCTTCTCTATGTCCGTGATTCTGTTTCTGTTTCATAGATAGGTTCATTTGTGTCATATTTTTAGATTCCATGTACAAGTGATATCATATGGTATTTGTCTTTCTCTTTCTGACTTACTTAACTTAGTATGATAATCTCTAGTTGTGTCCATGTTGCAGCAAATAGCATTATTTCATTCTTTTTAATGGCTGAGTAGTATTCCATTGTATATATATATTGGGTTGGTCAAAAAGTTTGGGTTTTTCTGTAAGCTGACTCTAACAGTGCTTAGTTGTCTTTAAGTTCATTAGAAACAATTTTGTTGGATTGTATTGTGACAGCTGTCATATCAGCGTGCACTTAAAAAAACACATCAAAATTGGTGAATTTTTGTGTAGCCATTTTAATATTGAAGATGGAAGAAAAAAGGCAACATTTTCGGCATATTATGCTTTATTATTTCAAGAAAGGTAAAAATGCAAATCAAATGCAAAGAAAAGATTTGTGCAATGTATAGAGAAGGTGCTGCGACTGATCGAATGTGTCAAAAGTGGTTTGCGAAGTTTAGTGCTGGAGATTTCTCTCTGGACGACGCTCCACGGTCGGTAGTCCAGTTGAAGTTGATAGTGATCAAATCGAGGCATTGAGAACAATCAAAGTTATACCATGTGGGAGATAGCCGACATACTCACAATATCCAAATCAAGTGTTGAAAATCATTTGCACCAGCTTGGTTATGTTAATCGCTTTGATATTTGGGTTCCACATACGTTAAGTGAAGAAAACTTTCTTCACTGTATTTCTGCCTGCAATTCTCTACTTAAGCGCAATGAAAACGTTCTGTTTTTTAAAATAAATTGTGACAGGCGATGAAAAGTGGATACTGTACAGTAATGTGGAACGGAAGAGATTGTGGGGCAAGCGAAATGAACCACCACCAACCGCAACGAAGGCTGGTCTTCATTCATAGAAGGTGATGTTGTGTATATGGTGGGATTGGAAGGGAGTCCTCTATTATGAGTTCCTTCCAGAAAACCAAACGATTAATTCCAAGAAATACTGCTCCCAGTTAGACCAACTGAAGGCAGCACTCGACGAAAAGCGTCCGGAATTAGTCAACAGAAAATGCATAATCTTACATGAGGATAACGCAAGGCCGCATGTTTCTTTGATGACCAGGCAAAAACTGTTACAGCTTGGCTGGGAAGTTCTGATTCATCCGCTGTATTCACCAGACATTGCACCTTCGGATTTCGATTTATTTTGGTCTTTACAAAATCCTCTTAATGGAAAAAATTTTATTTCCCTGTAAGACTGTAAAAGGCACCTGGAACAGTTCTTTGCTCAAAAAGAAAAAGTTTTGGAAGATGGAATTATGAAGTTGCCTGAAAAATGACAGAAGGCAGTGGAACAAAACGGTGAATACATTGTTCTTTAAAGTTCTTGGTGAAAATGAAAAATGTGTCTTTTATTTTTACTTAAAAACTGAAGGAACTTTTTGGTCAACCTAGTACTACATCTCCCTTATCCATTCATCTGTCAATGGACATTTAGGTTGTTTCCATGTCTTGGCTATTGCATTTCACTAATTTTTAATTATGGGGATACACATGAAATAAAGATTTGAAATAAGGTATGTGGACCAAAGCAGTGTTTCTAACCCCCTTTGTTCCCAAACATAAAAGTCCCATAGCTGTTGAAAATTTTGATACACACCTCCAAGGGTAGTTTAACTTTTGAGTGAGATTCCCTAATACCCGGAAGATAAAGCCATGTTTCTGTATTTTTCCACCAGCTAAGATTTTGTCCCTTCACTTTTAGTGGTATTATGGAAATAATTCAGATTTTTTTTTTTTGGCCGCACCACGTGGTATGTGGAATCTTAGTTCCCCCACCAGGGATTGAACCCAGGCCCCTGTGGTGAAAGTGCCGAGTCCTAACCACTGGATGGCCAGGGAATCCCCTAGGATTCTTTATTTGTTTTTTTGAAGACAAAAGTATAATACTGAATACAATTTTTAAAACTAAGTGTGGAGCTTCCCTGGTGGCGCAGTGGTTGAGAGTCCGCCTGCTGATGCAGGGCGCACGGGTTCGTGCCCCGGTCTGGGAAGATCCCACATGCTGCGGAGCGGCTGGGCCCGTGAGCCATGGCTGCTGAGCCTGCGCGTCTGGAGCCTGTGCTCCGCAACGAGAGAGGCTACAACAGTGAGAGGTCTGTGTACCGCAAAAAAAAAACCCCAAAAACTAAGTGTGCCTCTCTGATATGCTCCTCTTAGTGAGGGGCAACTGTGCTGCCTTCCTCCTCCAGTCCCCCAACTTGAGAATCAGTGACTGGAGTTTTGAATTCCGTTCAAGGTATGCGTTTCTATCATTAGATAGTTAAATCTAAATGAAAGGTCAGTGGTTAAATTAACGTATAAAACTCAGGGAAAGGTGCATTGGTCTGTGGTTCAGCTTTACCCTTTATTTTTGCTAAAGAGTAAATTGCATCAACAGTGTTCTGCATGTGTTCAGAAAGTCAAAATTTATTTAGTCTTGTGACCAACTTAGACTGGATCCAAAAAGCAATTCTGAGATACGTTTCATTAGAGTAGAAAACCACTACTCATTAAACAGAGGTACTTATTGACTTTTTCTGTGTAGGTACTAATGCCAAGTGGGGTGGGTTGGTCTGGTGACTGGTTTTAATAGTGAAAACCTTTTCATCTTGCTTAATTATCCTTTTTATTAGTTTTGACTTCACGTTCCAATTTCAAATGTCAGCATCTCAAAGGATTCACATTTGTCAATGGTTGTTTAAACAACGGCATTCCACAAAGTTAATTGATGTTTTAGCACAGATGGGGGCAGAAAGTTGCAGTTGTTTTCCTGCAGTAATGTAACACTTGAACTTTGGCAGCAGTACCCCCAACTCCAAAGTTACCTCCCAGTGCCAGGTTTTTGGGCTTCTTAGTCTCTGTTGGTTTATCTGTAGCTTCTAGTTTTTCTATGTTGAACAAGTGTTGCTTTTATAATAGTAAAAATAATTAACTATTAGCATTAGATGTATTAACTTTAATGACTGTAATAGTAAATTTGGCCTAAGATGAAGCGGTTTTGTGGGAATAAATGATAGATGTATGGAGTTTTCATTGTAGTTGTTAGGTTTTGTCTCTTCTCAGAGAAAAATGTTAATTATGGAATAGGCTGGAACTGGTAAAGGGAACTGATTTTAGTTTTATAATGACAATCTTTCATTAATTGTATATAAACAGATTAGGAGGAGAGGCTTTTTTTTTTTTTTTTTTTTTTGGTTGTGTCGCACAGCTTGTGGGATCCTAGTTCCCCGACCAGGGATCGAACCCGTGGCTCCTACATTTGAAGTGTGGAGTCTTAACCACTGGACCACCAGGGAAGTCCCAGGGAACTGATTTTAAATCACGTTACATTATTTGGCCACATTTTGTTTTGGATCAAAATGGAGATATTTTATATCAGATGGACAGTCACTAAGAGCTAGATCATGCGATGCTAATCATACCTGATCCCCAGCCAGACACAGCACAGAAAATTATTATTGATATTTCTCTTTTGGGGGGCGGGTAGAGGGACTAGAGAAGGGGCAGAAGAGATAATAGATGAATATTTGTGTTTGTATGCATAATTTTAAATCCAGAGTGATAAATAATTACTAATCAAGAATCCTCTTGTTTGGTGGTTCTTTTGTGTTTCTGGTACACAGGCTACTTGTACGAGGGCAAAGGCAAATAGAGCATTCCCCACATTTTGCTGCTGGCCACCAGAAAAAAAAAAATCTCAAAGCCGCATTGTGTTGCCACCAGAAAAAAAAAAATCTTTGCCTGGATAAAAATGGTTACATATTAAATGACTATTTAAACTAAAAGATTTAAAATAATGCTTTTAAATGACCTAAATTTTAGCTCAGTGTTCTTTATAAAAATATGAGAGTTTATCATTTCTTTCAATAAACTTGTGTCTGTAAAATGATGCTCAGTAGGACAGAAGACTGACCCTTTTCCAGAAATGTGAAATCTTGAATCTAAGCAAAAAGAAATTGTAATTAGTTCGGTTTTATTGGTTTGGAATTTGTAGTTATTTGGAGAGGGATTTGGTTTGTCTTTTCACACACTCCTGCAGTTGTAGCATTATAAAGAGCCTTCCTGAAAGAATGCATGCCTTTCAGACACTTTTAAAAAAAAATAAATTTATTTATTTTATTTATTTATTTTTGTCTGCATTGGGTCTTTGTTGCTAAGCTTGGACTTTCTCTAGTTGTGGCAAGCAGGGGCTACTCTTCGTTGCAGTGTGTAGGTTTCTCCTTGCAGTGGCTTCTCTTGTTGCAGAGCATGGGCTCTAGGTGCGTGGGCTTCAGCAGTTGTGGCACGAGGGCTCAGGAGTTGTGGCTTGTGGGCTCTAGAGCGCAGGCTCAGTAGTTGTGGCACACGGGCTTAGTTGCTCCACGGTGTGTGGGATCTTCCCGGACCAGGGCTTGAACCCATGTCCCCTGCATTGGCAGGCAGATTCTTAACTACTGCACCACCAGGGAAGTCCCTCAGACACTTTTTTCAACAAAGCTGAGGAATACCAAAGTTTAACTCTTTAAATTTACAATTGATGTCATTAGCACAGAGCCACAGTTCCTTATCTGAAACTCTTGGGGCCATATGTGTTTTGGGGTCGAATTTTTTTGATTTTAAAAAAGTAACCTGGTTCATACAGCTGTGTTTTTTACCCCCCGTCCCTCCCCACCCAGGGGAGTCTGAGGCAGCACCCTATAATCTAATACACTGATATTTCTGCAAAAAAATGTATGACTATTCAGAGTAATTGGGACAAATAGAGACCATAAGTACCTTCATGTCAGTTCAGATCATGTTTTACTTCCAAGTGATTATTGATGCCATCTTATAAAAAAAACTTTGGGTTTGGGATTCCAAAGTTGGAAATAAGGAATTGTAGATTTATATGTGAATATTTTGTTTTCTGTTTCTCAGTGAACAATATTTTTAAGGTACATTTTTCTTTATTAGGTAGCGTACCTGCTTCATGTTTTCAGTAAATGTGATATTCGGCTATCATACTGATCTACCCTAGATTACTCAGCCAGACCTCCTTTTGCAGGGTGTTTGAATCGCAGGCTGTGTTATGCAATGTAAATAACATATCTGTAGACATCTTTTTTTTCTTTTCTTTTTTTGCGGTACGCGGGCCTCTCACTGTTGTGGCCTTTCCCGTTGCGGAGCGCAGGCTCAGTGGCCATGGCTTACGGGCCCAGCCGCTCCGTGGCATGTGGGATCTTCCCGGACCGGGGCACGAACCCATGTCCCCTGTATCGGCAGGCGGACTCCCAACCACTGCGCCACCAGGGAAGCCCAGGACCCGGGTTCTTTAATACTCAGCTATGCACTGGGCTCATTAAATGAATGACAAGGAATTTGGTTTGGCAAGAGCCCAGGAATTGTAGAGGAAAGTCCCAGAAGATAAGGCTGGGAAAGAATGGGGAATGGAAGGTTTGAGTGCCGAGTTAGGAAGTTTGCATGTGATTTAATAGGCAATGGGAAGATATCAAGGATGTTTGAAGTGTGCCTTAAAAAATTGTGACTGGGTTGCAGAGTTAAAGAAAGAGGAGGAACATCAATTACGGAGGTCTTGGCTGAGAGCCGGGGTAGATTTGAGGCCCAGCAGTGGAAGTGGGAAGGAAGGGGTAGATGTGAGACATTTCAAAGGACAGACTGAGGGAAGTCTGGCAAGTGATGCGTGTGGACAGTGACATGGAAACAGATGATGCTTATGCCTGGGGACAGCATCTAAATAATTTTTGAACTAGGAGCCCCACATTTTCGTTTTGTACTTGGCCCTGCAAATGATGTAGACAGTCCTGGATGGTGCCACTGACAGGACCAGGGGCATGTGGAGGAGGAGTTGACAGGGAAAGGCTGACTCAGATGTTAGACATATGAGTGTGAAATGCCAGCAGGACATCAGGGGATGATGTCAAGCAGATAACTGGACACGTAAACCTGGAGCCTCAGAGTGGAGCTGAGGCCGGAGGTAGAGCTTTGGAAAGAGCCCGTCTCTTTATGAGGAATGTGATGTCATCATAGAAACTGAGAAATTCTGTCTCAAGAAGCCCCAGGGGCTGCTCCTAGGTAGCTTAGTTGGTTTCCATTGAAATCATCTTATTTAAAAGTAACAACACTTCATCCTTAAAAAAAAATCTTTCCAGCATTTAGATTTCTCTAATTCAGATTTGCAACTTTCCAAAGGTCAGATTGTATTTTTTACTGTCATTGTCTTAAGTATTTCCAAAACTTATTCCTAAGACTTGGTTTTTTTTTCCCCCTTTAGTTTTACGTGACCTCTGAGACTATCTGCATTTACGGTTTCTTGCATTCACCGTATAATTAATTAAACCAGTCTGTAAGTCTTATTTTCAAGATGTTCTAGACCAAGAGCCTGTGGGAGTGGCTTAGAATCGTTTCAATTAATTTATATATTTCTAATTTAAATGTAAAGTATTGATAGTGGTGGAAAACTTGTTCAACAGGAAGATGTTATCTTGTAGATCAGCCATCACAGAGTTTAGGAACTGAGTCAGCTACTCAGCTCCTCAGCTGTAGCAGTGCGACTCAAGTAAGATAAAAGAATGTCAAAGTGCTTTGGATGCACAACAGATATGTCAGACACTCTTGTTACTGAGTAGGTTGGCACAGTCCCTGTATGTGGGCGTGTGTGTTGACTCATGTGCTGTGCTGTAATCTCTCAGAATTCAGGTTCTGAATTGCTCTCTTGTGATTGAAGCCCAGCTGAAGGTGCTGGAAGTGCAGTGACCCTGGAGGAAGAACCAGTAAAAGCAGGGGGTGGGTGAAAGGGAATTGATGATTGTGCAAGAAGAGGGTATCTGCCTTATTTTGTAAGCCAAGACACCCCTACCCCCTACCCTTCCTTCCAGTAACTGTTTCATCTTTTAGTACCTTTTGGCTTCATTTGCAAGGTCTGTATTAAAGTACATGTCAGGGTTTAAGGCAGTGTTTCAACCATGCTTGTCTACTGTTGTGCTTGTGGGGTTGAACGCAAGTACTGGCCTGATGACAAGTCAATTTGATATCCAGTGATCATGGGGAGGGGAGGCACAGGGAAGGCCAACTCAAGTATTTTTTCCTCAGAGTTTGAGAAACAGAAGCCATATAGTCTTTTAAATCCCATGCCAACACACCAGAGAGATGTGGTGCTAATACCAAAGGTCAGGAATCACAAAAGAGCAATGTATGTTTTTTGGTGTTGACTTGAAAATACACTGTTTTGTATAACTTAGTGTTCATTATGTGTATGCTATTATAATTAGTTGGTATACATGGTAGTATTTTTTTGTAGCTTTGATTAGGAAACAAATATTGAGACACTTAAAGCAAAAGGCAGACTATTATTATTTTTTGGAAAAAAATCAGATAAAAGTAATGCTTAATCCAATTAAACTGTCTCTTCCTCTAATTCATCATGATGACTTTGGGTGTCTGGTGGCAACTGAGAATGGGTTATGGAAAAATGTCAAGGCAATGTAATCCCTATTATTTATGGTCACTTAAGAGGATAAATTAATCACCAGCCACTAATCTTTGGATAATTACTCTGTTTAGCTGGAAATATCCTTAATTTCTGGAAAGCAAGTCAGTGAGTTAGTGGAACTGTCATAATTAATCAGCCTTTGTAAGACTAATTATAAGTGAATGGAAACTAGTTGCCTTCACCCTTTTCTCCCCTGCATTATAGCATGATCATTCTGTAACTCTGGAAACTGTATGTGGAACCACAGGGAACATACATTAATACACTATCTTGGGGTTTTTAATACACTATCTTGGGGTAAGCATTCATAGGTTTACCCCAGCTAAGGATTAACAGAACTGCCTTAACAGGTTAAGGCTTGCAACTTGTGTATGTATTTCTGGTTACTAGGACTAGACAAGAATTTTTTTTTTAAGGTTTTTTTTTGATGTGGATCATTTTAAAACTCTTTATTGAATTTGTTACAGTATTGCTTCTGTTTTATGTTTTGGTTTTTTGGCCACGAAGCATGTGGGATCTTAGCTCCCCAACCAGGGATTGAACCTGCACCCCTTGCATTGGAAGGCAAAGTCTTAACCACTGGACCACCAGGGAAGTCAAATTGTTAGGATTAGGCAAATTGATAACATTATAAAATTGGTTTGAATATAGATTGTTTAGGAAGTGAGTCTTTTGCTGACAGCAGTTCCATTTATTTATGCCTTAAATATTTTGAAGGAGTCAACATAAACTACTGTATTTATTAGGTGCTAGCGGTGGGATGGGAATAAAGAAAAGTACACATTTCAATCCCAAGGGAATAAAATAAGGAGGAAGTCCTTGTCTCATGTTTTCCACATGGGTACAGTGTCTCAAAGACAGACCAGTGTTCACCTTTTGGAGTTTGAGGTCTTCATTTAAGAGGTTCCCAAAGAACCTTTTTGAGAGTCAATGAAATTGCTATGCAGGTGGAATCAGAGACATACTACTTATTTATCACAATCAGGATACTCCCATTTTGATAATAATAAAATTCACACACTTACGCTGTAAATTGTTGCCTTGATAAGGTTTCTGGAAATAAAACAGAATTCTATGTATTGTTTCCAGTCAGTTAGAGAAGGATTTGTATTATTATGAGAAACACAATACTCTATATAGGACTGAATTACCATAGAACTAAAATATGAATTAGGACTATGGAAAACAAATGCAGACACAGAAATCTTTAGTAGAATGTATTTTATTTTTTATTTTTAAATATTTTTTATTTTTAAAATTTATTTATTTTTGGCTTCTTTGGGTCTTCGTTGCTGCTCACGGGTTTTCTCTGGTTGTGGCGAGCAGGGGCTACTCTTCGTTGCGGTACGTGGGCTTCTCATTGCGGTGGCTTCCCTTGTTGCGGAACACGGGCTCTAGGTGTGCAGGCTTCAGTAGTTGTGGCATGCGGGCTCAGTAGTTGTGGCTCGTGGGCTCTAGAACACAGGCTCAGTAGTTGTGGCACATGAGCTTAGTTATTCCACGGCATGTGAGATCTTCCCGGACCAGAGCTCGAACCTGTGTCCCCTGCATTGGCAGGCACATTCTTGAGCACTGCGCCACCAGGGAAGTCCCTAGGATGCATTTTAGAAGACTCACTTTAACTTTTGGAAGTCAGCTTTATTGAGGGATAATTTACATATGATAAAATTCACCATTTTAAGTCTACAATTTGATGAGTTTTGACAAATGTATAAGGTAATGTAATCACCACTGCAGTCATGATGCAGGGCCTTCCATCACCCCAGGATGTTGCTGCATGCCCCTTTGCAGCCAGTCTATCCCTGGAACCTCTGCCGCTGACAACTATTGATCTGCTTTCTGTCACTATAGTTTTGCTTTTTCTAAAATTTTCTATAAATGGAATCCCACAGTATGTTTTCTTTTGTGTCTAGCTTTCACTCAGCATGATGCTTTTGAGACTCTACCATGTCGTTGCATATGCAGTTGGCCCTCCATATCCATGGTTTCGCTATCCTGGGTTCAACCAACCACAGATAGAAAATACAAAGAAAAAAATTCCAGAAAGCTCCAAAAAGCGGAACTGTAATTTGCCACATGCTGGCAACTTTACATAGTATTTACATTAGGTATTATAAGTAACCTGTTACTGAACCAAATTGGGTCTGCCGGAGGCAGGTGGTAAAGCCAATCTACTGACACCGGGTTGTGGTGAAGGAGAGCACAGCGTTTATTGCAGAGACTCAAGCAAGGAGTCTAGGACAGCTTGTGTCAAAATGCCTGAACTCCCCATGGGTTTCAGCGAAACATTTTTAAAAGCCAGGTGTGGGAGGGGAGTCCCAGGGTGTGTGATCAGCTCATGCACAACTCTCTGATTGGTTGATGGTGAGGTAACAGGGCAGGGTCACAGGGGTTAACATTATCAATCCTCAGGTGCCATTAGGTCTGGGGGCTACATGCTCATGGTCAAGTAGTTAATTTCTTCCATTTGGTGGTGGCTTTAGCATCTGTAAAATAACTCAGGAAATGTGCGTCAGACACTATTATCTGCACTTCAGAGAGGAGCTAAAGCAGAGGATATGGGGGAGGGGTCTGTCCCGGGAAGGCCCCAGAGGGTCCTGCTGGGTTACAACCTAGAGATGGTTTAAAGTATGTATACAAGAGGATGTGAATAGGTTATATGCAAATACTTCGTCACTTTATATAAGGGACTTGAGCATCTGCAGACTTTGGTATCTGCTGGGTTGCTGGAACCAACTCCTCTTAGATACTGAGGGACAACTGTACTAGCAGTTCAGTCCTTTTTATTGCTGAGTAGTATTCCGTTGCATGCCTGTACTACAATTTTTTTTTTTTTTTTTTTTTTTTGTGGTACGCGGACCTCTCACTGTTGTGGCCTCTCCCGTTGCAGAGCACAGGCTCCAGACACGCAGGCTCAGCGGCCATGGCTCACGGGCCCAGCCGCTCCGCGGCATGTGGGATCTTCCCGGACCGGGGCCCGAACCCGTGTCCCCTGCATCGGCAGGCGGACTCTCAAACACTGAGCCACCAGGGAAGCCCCGTACTACAATTTTTTATCCATTCACATGTTGATGGACATTTGGGTTGTTTCCAGTTTTTGCCTGCTATGAATAGTGCTGCTATGAGCATTTGCGTGCAAGTCTTTGTGTGGACATATGTTTTTGTCTCTCGTGCACCTTATTTTAATTTTCATTTTATTCTATAAGCTTACCTGTATTTTTAAATTTAACAAGAGGATAATACTATGTATTTTTGTGTGTGTATGTGTGTGTGTGTGTGTGTGTGACTGAATGAGGAGGTGAAATAGTATGCAAGGACTCTGGAAAGGCAGGTTTTTCACTTGGGTGATTTTAGGTGATTGGTGGTACTGCCAATCAAGAGAGTCAAATATGGCTGAGATTTTCTATTTAAAAAAAAAACTGAAGAGGGTCCATTGAAATGAGTCATTGGGAAATCACTGATGTCTTCAGCTAGCGTACACTCATTGGCCTGGGTGTGCAGGGAGTGGAGCAGTGACTGGGAGGTAGGGATGGTGGTGCAAGCTTAGAAGTGAGAAAGGGGAGAAATAGGGTGGTAGCTAGAAGATGATTAGGGTCAGGGGTGGGGGGAATAACAATTTTTTTTAAACATGGGAGTAGCTTGAGGAGAAGGAGCCTGTACAGAGGGAGAAGGTCAAGTTACCAAGTGGCTAGTTGATGGAATAAGATTCATGAGCAGGTCACAGATGCGGGAATTCAGAGCACAGCTGCTGCTGCTGATGAGGGGTGGGGGGCAGTGCATTTGCCAGAGATGCCACCTATTCAGGACCTGGAGAGGGGAAAGTAAGAACGGAAACAAATGGAGGGGTAGGGTTGGTGAGGATCAGGAAACTGAGGGGGCCTTTGCTTCCTCTGAGAAGGAGGGTATGTGTTAAGCATAACATGGGACTTAACAGCAGATTTGAGAGAGTGGCAAAGGTTTGGGAGCTGATTACTGCTAAGGAAAAGGATTGAGAAGAGTTCTGAGAACTGAACCGAGATTGGAAATATTGGAAATTGTGAATTTGTAGTGAAACCCGTTTCTAAGGTTGTGGCTTTTTTTTTTTTTTTCTTTTTTTCCTTCTCAGCTGTGCTCTACTGTGTGAGCAGAGCAGGTGAACTGAACAATTCAGTAAAGTTAGAAGAGAATTGAAGCAAAGTAGTTTCACATTTTCTGTCTGCTTTCAGCTGTGTGCTGTATGGCTTTCTCTTCTCTCCACCTTTTATGCACCATTCTGAGATGCGGAAGTACTCACGTGCTATAAGTCTTTGGTGAAGTTGATTCAACATTTAACAATGTAATACCATTTTTAAATGCTGTTTTCTTATTGTAGTAAAATATATGTAACAGAATCTATCATTTTAACCATTTTTAAGTGTACACTTCAGTGGCATTAAGTACATTCACAGTGTTGTGCATCCATCACCACTATAGCAGAACTTAAATTTGAAGCATGACTGTCATCTCTTTTCCTCCCTTTGTATCACTCCTGATTTATAACTTTAACATAGTTCTTTACTGGGTAGACTATTTGTATTTTTGAAATTGAGGTAGTGATAACAGTAGGTACTGAGCTTAACTTTGGCGGATGCTGTGCAAGGCACAAATTGTGGCATTAGCTTTCTCTCTGTTTGGTTGTAATTGTGTGTTAATGTCTGTCTTCCTTACTAAATGTAGAAGGCCCATGAGAGCGGGGGCTATCTATGTCTGCCTTGTTTACAATTATATCTCTACTGTCCAGCACAGTGCTTGGCCCATAGTGGGCATTCAGTGAAGTTTTTGAACAACTGAAAGTCCTTCACTGAGAGGATTTATTTGTTTAATAAGTTCTTTCTGAATGCTTCGTATGAAGTAGGCAAAACTTGTATTCACACGTTAATACAGATTATACGGCATGGCACTTTCCAATGTCTAGTTAATGAGTAAAAATCAAAAAGGGTTTATATTTGCAGGTTCACCATGGAAGGTATTAGAGCAGACTGTGCATTAAACAAATGGCTGTACAGAATTGACAGCAATAATCCCAAAGCTTGAAGGCTGTGGGTTAATTAGGATAACTTGACAGAAAGTGAGTCAATCAAACTTGACAGTTGAAAGAATGTTCCAATAATTTATGTTCAAATACACATCAAATATGTCAGCAAGTAACAGGAACTTAAGTTGCAGAATGCTCCAAAACACCAGAACACCTGCAGAGTTTATGGCTTACAGAATGTTTTGGAGAAAGAAAATCAGTAAAATGGTTGGGGACTGTTTAGTTCTATTACCTTATACTAAATAAAATACACTAGAGTTTAAAATATTATCTTTCTTACAGGTAAAAAGATATAGTTTATTAATAAATTAATTGAGGAATTCTGTTTTTCTTTAAAGGTACATTTATTAATGAATTCAGTAATACTTTTATTTTTTAAGAAATATGCATAAATATGGGTGTTTCTGTTAGCTGCTATTAGATAAACTAGTGTCATAAGCTTGTGGTTAAATGGAGATAAAGGGGCAAAATACAATCTAAGTGTTAATTCTTACAGGGACGTATTATATTGCTACTTATCACAGTACGCCTCTGATTCTGGAAGGTAAGGACTCTGTATGTGTGTTTGGCCACTGAGGCTTTTTTTAGAAATAAAATCTGTCTCCACCAAGGTATTTTTGTATCATATGGAAAGAGAAATGAAAAAGCTATTAGGAACTCTGGTCCTATTATTTTCTTACCTTTTAAAACTCCGAATAAGCTAAAACTGGAGTTTGGCTTCAGGAACCAGTAATGGAAATTTTCTTATGTCTCATCAGCAAAATCTAGTACTGAGTGATCATTATGGCTTTTCACTGAATGATTGTGCGTGTGTGTCTGTGTGTAGGAGAGCAGACAGACAGACAGTGGACACAGGTCTTCGAGTAGACTTCCTCGAGTAAACGTAAATGAGCAGGGGAGGGGAGTGGAGAGAGGAGGTGGGATGGAGGGGCAGGGAGGAGCAGAAGCAGAGGAAGCAGACTGACACTGCAGTCCCTGTTGCGTAAATGCCGCTTGTTTGTCATCTCTCCGTCCCTGGGGCCTGCCCTGTCCTGATGCTGGTTTTGGGCCCCCTTGGAGTCAGTGAGCAGAGTTGGCTGGGTAAAGGCGGGTGGGGCCTGGGGTCTTAGTGCCTGCTTGGTTGACATGAGCAGACTGCATCTCCAGCTGGGTTCTGGAGTAGCAACAGCACAGATTTCCAGGGAACAGTTCCTCCTGTCATCGTTTTGTTTTTTGTTTTTTTTTTGAGAGAGAAAAAGCATTTTTGTACTTTTAATTGAGCAGCAAGGGAAATAAACAGGTGAGAAGGTGGGCAGAGAAATATGGTGTAATCTTAGTTCTCAAACTACAAAGTACTTTAGTGAAAGAAAGGAACCTAGATTTTATTAGCAACTGACTTTTAAATTTATTCATTAGCAAGAGCTAATTTATTCATTAATTAGCTGTAAAACTGACTTTTAAATTTATTCATTAGTAATAGGAATCCTAGCCCTTATGATAGTTTATAGCTTATTGTTCTCAGTAATTAAGCTCTGGTAATTGGTCCTCTAAAAATGCCAAATTCCAACTTAAAATTTCAAATAAGCATAAATAAAAAATGTCCATATTTGCAGTATCTACACTTTTTTTTTTTTTTTTTTTTTTTGCGGTACGCGGGCCTCTCACTGTTGTGGCCTCTCCTGTTGTGGAGCACAGGCTCTGGACGCGCAGGCTCAGCGGCCATGGCTCACGGGCCTAGCCGCTCCGTGGCATGTGGGATCTTCCCAGACCGGGGCACGAACCCGTGTCCCCTGCATCGGCAGGCAGACTCTCAACCACTGCGCCACCAGGGAAGCCCAAGTATCTACACTTTTTTTTGCCCAAGTCCCAGGATAGTCCCAGGATTGAAGTGAGGTGATAAAATTTTAATTAAGATGTTAAATCTGATAACCTACAAGGCAAAAATGAACACATTGTGGAATCGGTTCCTCTATCATAAGGGAAGATGTGCTTTTCTCACTGCAGCTTCATCCAGGTCCTTAAAAGTTCTTAAGAATTCCTCCAGCAGCGAGTGGCCCGGGGAGCCGGGCAAGGGCAGCTCGCTGGTCTCGGATGAGGGCAGCCTGAGCAGTGGTACCCAGAGCAGCAGCTGCCCCCTGGCCGGGAGCAGACAGGACGCCCAGAAACACCCCCACGAGGGCCTGGCCGACTTCTCCGACAGTCTCATCAAGGAGAGCGACATTCTGAGCGACGACGAGGAGGACTACTACCAGACTGGGAAGCAGGGCAGCCCTACCACAGACATGGAGATCCAGTTCCAGAGACTGAGGATCTCGGAGGACCCGGACGCTCGGCCAGCTCAGCAGCCGCCCGGCGAGGACGGGCAGCCCAAGCTGGTCCGGGGGCACTTCTGCGCCATCAAACGCAAAGCCAACAGCACCAAGACGGACAGGGGAACTCTGCTGAAGGCGCAGATGCGTCACCAGACCCTGGACAGTCAATCGGAAAATGCCAACCTTGATCTCAGCTCCGTTCTCGAGCGAGAATTCAGCGTCCAGAGCTTAACGTCGGCTGTCAACGGGGAGTGTTTTTATGAAACAGAGAGCCATGGAAAGGCATAATACAGGTCTAATTCAGATATGGATTAAGTTGCTGATTTCACTTTTAAATTTGTTTGATGATATTTATTCTCTTTACCAAGCTTAAAAGGGGAAATAAGTCACACCTGGGGAACACACATATGAGAAGTTCAACACTGTGAAAATCAACATCCAGTTGGCTGCCAGACCCTGAAGTAGCAGCTACAGTCTGTAACTCTCCTTGTCATCCCCTTTTTTCTGATTTTTGCTTGAATTCTTCTCTGAAATTGTAAGCAAAGTGGTGTGGGTCTTCATCACACATTTTTCGGTATGCGTCACAGAGGCTCTTAAAATGTAAGACAGAGAGCTGGTGGGTCGAAGGGTAGGGTCCACATCTGCCAAGCGGAACAGTTTCCCAGTGCTTTCTAATCGCCGGGCTTCAGGGAATAACATTCCAGGCCCTCGATGGCAGTATTTCCTTCGGAACTGAAAGGCATTCTGAACGACTCTCTCCACCAGCCTGAATGGCTGCTCTATCCTGGGCCGGGTCAGGGGGGTGAAATGCACCACCCCCGAGTCCACCTCTGGTTTGGGGATGAAAGCCTGACCTGGAACTGTCAAGATGTGCTGAACGTCGCAGAGGTACTGGGCCATGATGGAGAGGCGGCTACGCTGCTTGCTTCCCGTACTGGCTGTAAGTCTCTCTGCCACTTCCTTTTAAAAAGTCATCTGGGTTCTGCCATAAGCAAAAGGTCCATTTCTATGAGAAACATTTTCAAGCCATGTGATAATCAGTGGAGTTGATACACTAAAAGGCAGATTTCCAATAATATGTACATTTGGAAGATCATCCTCCCACTGTCTTTTGAGATTTTCTGGAAAAGCCCTTTCTATCTTAAATGTCAAGACATCTCCATGGACAATTCTCAGTTTTCCAGGTGCTGCATCAGAAAGCATCTGTAATCCAGGAATAAATCGACTATCCTTTTCAACCACCAGAAGTTCAGCAACACCGGCATTGAGAATGGATCTTGTGATTCCCCCAGGCCCAGGGCCCACTTCATAAACATAAGCATTTGTCAGACTGCCAGCTTTCCTTACAATTTTATCTGTCAGCCTCAAGTCCAAGAGAAAATTCTGGGATAGCTGCTTCACAGCTTGCAGTCTAAACAACTTAATGATTTCTCGAATTGTGGGTAATGGTGGGAGATGGAAGGTGCCGAGCGTCCTGGAGGCGGCCATGAGCCCCGGCCTGGCCGCACAGGTCTCACACATGTCCTTCCCCGCGGTTCCTTCCTCCTGTCATCATTTTTATTCCTGAATTATCGTGTTTAGTTATGCAGTTGTCTGCTGTCCCCAGCTACTTACGTATCAAGGAAGCGTCTTCTGTTTATCTTCTTTCCTTCCCTTTTTTCTTATTTCCATCTCGTTAACTCCTTTTCTTTGTTTTAGCCAAGCACACACATTTGAGCAATAATGGTTGCCATTTTCACTAGCTAGCATAGGACTTGCTCCTTACCTAGAGGACTCCTAATCTTGTGGTGTGTAGTGGTGAGTTAAGAACATTTAAAGATGCCACATACATGTAACAGTATTGGTAAATCTCATAGTATTGGTTGAAAATATGAAGTTGTAGAATGTTTAACATGATACCATTTACATTTCATTAAAAAAAAAACTAAGGAAAAAATACTACCACATTTCATAGAATCTAAAACACTGTTGCTGAGATGCACCCCCATTTTATGTACACTGACGAAGGGGAAAACTTGCAGATTAAATTGTGATGTAGTGCCTTATTGTGGATTGTAAGGTGCATCCCAGTTTTAGAGATATAATATGAAAAGGCATGCGTTTTAGAATTGAATAAGGTAAATATATTTTATTGAAACATACTTATGTAATAAAAATATAAAAACACGCATTGAAATGATATATAGCCAATTCAGGATGTGATTTATCTCTATGAAGCAAGGGAGGGAAACAGATAATGGGGGCACACGAGGGGCTTCAACTCTCTATATTTTTAATTTTTTTTAATTTTTATTTATTTATTTTGGTACGCAGGCCCCTCAGTGTTGTGGCCTCTCCCATTGCGGAGCACAGGCTCCGGATGCGCAGGCTCAGCGGCCATGGCTCACGGGCCCAGCTGCTCCGCGGCATGTGGGATCTTCCCGGACCGGGGCACGAACCCGTGTGCCTTGCATTGGCAGGCGGACTCTCAACCACTGCGCCACTGGGGAAGCCCTATATTTTTAAATCTAAAGCAAATATTGCAAAACGTTAGATAAAGTTGGTTGGGGACTTCCCTGGTCACGCAGTGGTTAAGACTCTGCGCTCCCAGTGGAGGGGCCCCGGGTTCGATCCCTGGTCAGGGAACTAGATCCCACATGCATGCCGCAACTAAGAGTTTGCATGCCGCAACTAAGAGTTCATGTGCCAAAACTAAGGAGCCTGCCTGCCGCAACTAAGACCCAGCACAACCAAATAAAAATAAATAAATATTAAAAAAAGATAAAGCTGGTTGGTGAGTTCCTATAATTTTATGTATGCTGTAAATATTTCCTAATGAAAAGTATATATTTAGAAGCTACATAAAAAGCAAGTTGCAAAAGCCTATATATATAGTGGATCTTGTTTTACTTTCTAGTACAGTATTGTTGGCCTTCCATGTCTATGGTTCTGTATCTGCGAATTCAACCAACTGTGGATCGAAAATATTCCGGGGAAAAAAAATTCCAGGAAGTTCCAAAATGCAAAACTTGAATTTGCCACATGCCTGGCAACTATTTACATAGTATTTACATAGTATTTACAACTATTTACATAGCATTTACATTGTATTAGATATTATAAGTAATCTAGAGATGATTTAAAGTATATAGGAGGATGTACACCATTTTATATAAGGGACTTAAGCATCCCTGGAATTTGGTATCCAAGAGGGGTCCTGGAACCAATCCCCTGCAGGTACTGAGGGACGACTGCATTTGATTTTGTGTTCTTTCAGACTTTTTCCTATATCTATCATACCACAGCAGTGGGGTTTGTTGTTGTTGTTGGAAGGCCGAGGGCTTTCTACATCTCCGTTTTTGTGTATGAATTAAAAGATAATACTGAAGCCCATGCGCCCTAGAGCCTGTGCTCCACAGCAAGAGAAGCCACCGCAATGAGAAGACCGTGCACGACAATGAAGAGTAGCCCCCGCTCTCTACAACTAGAGAAAGCCCGCGCACAGCAATGAAGACCCAACGAAGCCAAAGATAAATAAAATAAATAAATAAATTAAAAAAAAAAGCCAAATATAGTCACACCACTTAACCCGGAATCTCATTCCCTAGGACCTTGCCTAATGACTCCTAAGAAAAAGCTTTATGCATGAAGATCTTCACGATACCATTACTGTAAAAGAGTAAAACTTTGGAGTCAAATGCCCCCAACTATAGAAGTGGTTAAATAAATGATGTTGATCTACTTTATGAATTATGTTGCAACTGATAATGATAATGACTTCTATGTAGCAACATGGAAAATGTTTGATGGTGATACATAGTCAGGGTGTATCACCCGACTGTGACTCTAAAAATGTGCATGAACGTGAACAAAGATGAAGGGAATATGGAGAAACAAACAAGCAATAGTTGTACTAGAATGGTAGAATTTTGAGTGGATTTCTCCCCTCACCATTTGTAAAAAAAAAAAAAAAAAATTATATTTTTGGGGCAGCCAGATCTTTGAAAGAAAAATTTGAATTTCTAAGAAAATAGCAGATATTAGGATGGGGGATACTAGAAAATGCAAAGTAGTGGCCCTTTTGATGATAAAACTAAAACACTCTAAACCAGCTTTGCTTTAGCAATGCACAAATTGATTATTTAAATTTTGTCTTTTTAGAAGTAAGTTGGCTGAGGGCAAGTGTGTGGAAATCAGAATATTGAAGAGGATTGGTACAAGAAGTGGGAGGATCAGAGCTGATGTGACTAGCTTTTTCATTTGCACTACCAAATAAACCAAAATTTTGGACTGTGTCTGCTTTAGTTAATATTTGGTTATTTGCTTTGAAGCTATTTGTTTGCAATAATGCCATTACCATCCTCAACAGAGCCAAAGTCTGACCCTGAGATGGTAGAATCTTAACTAATTTTATCATTTACAAAGAAACTGAAACTTCTGAGGGCATGAAGGACCATTTCTTTTCTCTGTACTTCTTCCTTTGATTTTTACATCACCAGTGATTTATGGCTACTAAAAAAAAGTCCTATAATTAACTCACAGTTAAGTCATCTTACCATCAGAGGTAGAATGAGGCTGGTGATGATTGGGGAGGGAATAGAAAAAGACTAAAGAATTTTAGACATCTAAGGCCTTGCTGACCAGTTAATCCAGCCCCTTCACTTTATATGTAAGTAGATAAATCCCAGGGACTCAGCAATGAACCTGCGTTTTAGGCCTCCAAATTTAGTGCCCTTTCTACTGTACCACAAGGAAAGAAGGAGGGAAAGGGAGAGAGAGCAGAACCAAATTATTGACATTTTAGGGGCCATTTTTTCAGGATGGACAGAACATTGGATATGATGTCATTATTATCTTAACTTACAGTTTTTACGAAGACTACCACTCCAAAACAAAAATAGGTAAAGAATATCAACAGACAACTCACCAAAGAAGAAATACAATATAACACGAAAAAATATGCAATGTCATTGAAGAAATGTAAAATATAAAGTAAATGCATCTTGCTGCCTCAAGGTGAAACATTTACAGACGAACTTTATCATTCAGACCATTGGCCTTGTAGGGCTTCTTGTTGACAATCTACTCTATTTTTATGAAATTAATTATAATTGAAAAACTGATGCAAACAGTAAAAGGCAAAGTACAACCTGGAAAGTGAATTTCATGAAAGTTGTGGTAGCCTTACACCTCTTTTTATTCATTCACTCAGTCCTGTGTGGCACCCATAGATGATTTAGCCCAGGTGGTTTTGCTGAAGTGGACCACTAGGAAGGAAGCTGTGAAGGGCGCAAAGCAGTTGAGAATAGGTATAATTGAGCACATAATTTTACTTTCCTCTCCTGCCCCACACAACTAGAGAAGCTGGTTCAGATCTGACTAAGGAAATGTCCTCATCCCCACCCAGAAGATACTACAGGGCCCCAGGAGGACGAAACCAGGGAAAGAGAATCATCAAAACAGGACTGGGACCAAAGGCAAGCACAGTAACAGATGTCCTGCTGAAGAAGATGGGGGTGGGACTTTGCTGTGACTCTGAAGGCAAGTGTGGTTCAGCGAAGCCAAGATCAAGGGGACTGAGTGGGCTATCTGTCCTTGGTAACCATGTGCCACATCTTCTGAACAGACCTTATCATCTGGGCTAAATCAGCCCAGGAGTTCTGAAAAGAGGATTGAACTTAATATTACTGACACATAGGGACTTCCCTGGTTAAGACTCTGCGCTCCCAATGCAGGGGGCATGGGTTTGATCCCTGGTCAGGGAATTAAGATCCCACGTGCTGTGCAGTGCAGCCAAAAAAAAAAAAAAAAATCACCGGCACACAAATAGGTCCCCTTAGAGTCTAATTGGAAGTAAACAGGGTAAAAGTAGTAAATACTCAATGTTGCTTTCTAAACTAAATTATATATTTTAGAGATGGACCCAGTCAGACCACATAGAGATGCTTCATTCTTTTTCATCGTCTGTAGCAAGAGTTGACAAATGGTTTTATATCCTAAAAGGGAAAGTTACGGGTCAAAGGGTATGTGCATTTTTCCACACTTTTAAAAATGTTATTTAACAATAAAGTTGCAAGAATAAGAATAGTATAAAGAATTGCTGAAAACCCTTTATCATCTCCTAACATTTTATTCCATTTGCTTTATCATTTGCTCTCTACTCTCTCTTGTGCTCTCTGTGTCTGTGTGTGTGCATTTACATATACATACATGTATTCGAGGAAACATTTTCTCTAAGCCATTTAAGTATAAGTTGAATATATTATTGCCCTTTTCTTTTAAATGCTTCAATGTGTATTTTCTCAAAATAAGGATATCCTCTTATATAACCACAAGTTATTAACTTCAATAAATTGAACATAGATACAATATATTTCTCTAATATATGCCATCTGAATTTAATTTCATCATTTGACCCAATAATATGCTTTTTGGTATGTATTTATAATTTTAACAAAAATTACCATATTGTCTCCATAGAGGTGGTGCCACTATACATTCCCGAAAGTAGTATATGAGAATGCACAATTTACCCTCAATTGCACTAACACAATTAGTTAACAGCTTTTGACAGTGTGTTAGAAAAAGAGTGGCATTTCATTATAACACGTTTCTCTTATTCTGGGTAAAATTATATTATGGAAAATTGTAATTGGTAATCATTATGGTATCTTATATGGGTAATTTTAATAATAATTATGGATAAGGTTGAGGATCTTTTGTGTTCAGAGAGTCACTTATTTGTATTTCCTTCTTCTAAACTGTCCCTTATATCCTTTGTTTTTCTACTGGGATGTTGGCTTTTTTATTGATTTGTAGGAATTCCTAATTTATAGAGAAGCTCAGCCATTTGTCAGTGATATGAGCTGCAAATATTTTTCCCAGTTTGTCATTTGTTTTTTGTCTTTATGGTGTTTTTGTTTTTTTTTTTAAAAAATATTTATTTATTTATTTAGGCTGTGTTGGGTCTTAGTTGTGGCACGTGGGATCTTTAGTTGCAACCTGTGGGATCTAGTTCCCTGACCAGGGATCGAACCTGGGCTCCCTGCATTGGAAGCACGGCGTCTTACCCACTGGACCACCAGGGAAGTCCCCTACAGTGTTTTAAAAATTGTTGCTGTTTGTTTGCATTCGGGACATTTTGAAGTCATGAAGTACTGGCAGGAATATTTTGTATTATATTTAGATTTTATAATCAAATACACAGGTGTGCTTAGATATCAGTAGATATCCTAATATAAGAAAGGAAGAGGCAGATTTTCACCTCTTAGTATAAGGAGTGAGTAAGCCAAATAAAATAGGATGCATTTATTTTGGACTTAAATAATTGCTGTTAACCCCACTGTGCCATGGGTTGTTAACTCTGGCTCTCAGAAAAAAATGAAAAACAGTTATGGTGAATATATTTAAAGTTGTCTGAAACTTGATCGTATCTAGGCCTTATCTAGGACTTGGAATTTTGGAAACTAAAGAACACTACAAAAGAACTCCATAACCTTACTAGTTTGGAAACCATGGTACTGGTAGGATTTCTGGTCTTTATTTTTATTATTTTGGATGTCTTCCTTCAAATATTTTATGTATCCACACTCATAATTTCCATGATAAAGGAATTTCTTTTAAAGCTGATTAGGGGCAGTTTTTTTTAGATTTTTTTTTTATGTGGACCATTTTTAAAGTCTTTATTGAATTTGTTACAATATTGCTTCTGTTTTATGTTTTGGTTTTTTGTTCCTGAGGCATGTGGGATCTTAGCTCCCCTACCAGGGATCGAACCCGCGCCACCTGCATTGGAAGGTGAAGTCTTAACCACTGGACCACCAGGGAAGTCCCATAGGGGCAGTTTTTAAATATGTAGCTGGTTTAAATCATTAAGTAGTATTAAGGGGAACATCCATCATAGAAATTAACTTAAAATATTTAGAAATATTAAAAATATGGTCCCAACTGTATTGCTTGCATCTGTCTCCATAAATGCTGATTTGCACGTTTTCATATTGCAGAATCACACTGACATTCAGAGAAAGATGCTGACATTGTTCTTCCAACATCTCTAGTTTGGGTTTCATGAAGCATTTCTTCCATTTCTCCTTTTCCTCTGTGTAATACTTTCTCAGATTCTTGGAAAAATAATCAAGACATTTTGCTCTGGGTCTACTTATAATCACTGGCATAATACCAGTGTGAAATGTGCTCATTAACATTGTTTTAAAGTATACATAAGTACACAAAAATGGGCCCCGGCACCAGAGATTAGAGTTGAGACATGTTAGTTTTCCTACATGTCACTGTTTTACAGATTTAACTTAGTTTAATTTAGGGCCAGATAACTCTGGCAGCGTTTGCATTTTCAATATGTTTTCCTGCACTTAAGAGTTTCTACACAGGGGCTTCCCTGGTGGCGCAGTGGTTGAGAGTCCACCTGCCGATGCAGGGGACACGGGTTCGTGCCCCGGTCCGGGAAGATCCCACATGCCGCCGAGCGGCTGGGCCCGTGAGCCATGGCCGCTGAGCCTGCGCGTCCGGAGCCTGTGCTCCGCAACGGGAGAGGTCACAACAGTGAGAGGCCCGCGTACCGCAGAAAAAAAAAAAAAAAAAAGAGTTGAGTTTCTATACCGTATAAATTTCATACCTTAAATGGAAGTAAAGTAAAATGCCAATAGGAATCTGTTATTGTGTGTATATCTCCAGTCCAAGATTACTAAAAAAGGAAAAAGCAACATATAATGTTGGATTTGTATTTTGTTTTAATAATAATGTTTATTTATTTTTACTTGTTGACAGTTTGCTTTATTTATTTATTTATGGCTGTGTTGGGTTTTCGTTTCCGTGCGAGGGCTTTCTCTAGTTGTGGCAAGCGGGGGCCACTGTTCATCGCGGTGTGCGGGCCTCTCACTATCGTGACCTCTCGTTGCGGAGCACAGGTTCCAGACGCACAGGCTCAGTAATTGTGGCTCACGGGCCCAGCTGCTCCACGGCATGTGGGATCTTCCCAGACCAGGGCTCGAACCCGTGTCCCCTGCATTGGCAGGCAGATTCTCAACCACTGCACCACCAGGGAAACCCCGGATTTGTATTTTATATTATAAATCTATCAGACATAAAACTCCCCTTTCAAATTGCTATAAATATTTCTAAACACTCTCAGTTTATTTAGTTATCTTGTCGTGAACTGGTAATAAGTAGCTGATGGACCAGCACCCATCCATGAACCATTTTAAGCACTGATCTTGGTAACTTTAACTTATGCTGTGTGCCAACAGGTACTGTAGTTCACTTGACAGCCTTTTTGGAAAGAGGATGACCATCATATCATAGTGATGATTATTAGTATTTGAACAAGATATTAGAGTTGTTGCAATCACTGCAGAATGGTTAATTTTTTTTTTTTTTTTTTAAGAATTGGTGGGACTTCCCTGGCGGTCCAGTGGTTAAAGACTCCGAGCTTCCAATGCAGGGGGCGCGGGTTGGATCCCTGGTCGGGGGAACTGGAGCATGGCCAAAAAAAAAAGAAAAAGGAAGAATTGATTTGACAAAATCTATCTTAAGATGTCAGGGTTATTTTTACTCTTTAGAACTTCTGGTATAATCTGAGCCACTCTGAAACACAGCTTATCTTGTGGGGAATAATTTTTTTTTTTCTTTTTTGCGGTACACGGGCCTCTCACTGCCGTGGCCTCTCCCGTTGCGGAGCACAGGCTCCAGACGCGCAGGCTCAGCAGCCATGGCTCACGGGCCCAGCTGCTCCGCGGCATGTGGGATCTTCCCGGACCGGGGCACGAACCCGTGTCCCCTGCATCGGCAGGTGGACTCTCAACCACTGCACCACCAGGGAAGCCCATGGGGAACAATTTTTAAGGGGTGTGTGTGTGTGTGTGTGTGTGTGGGGATATGAGGCAAGTGGGAGTTTTGTTTTCCTAATGGAAAAAATATAAAGTGTTTAATCAATTATTTCTATTCATTTATTTATTTATTCAAAGTGTATTTGGAATGTTTATTGCCAAGTGATTTTGTGTATACAATACGACCATCTTCTTAAACCTCCAGTTTAAATGAGTCACGGGTCAAATAATAACCTGGCAAACAGAATGACACACATGCTTCCCTCACTCTGTTGGAGGAGCTGAAGCAGTCTAATTACCCTGCAGGCCCGGATTAGTTTAATTCTTTGGCACCAGCATTATCAAGATTTCATTGTATTTGGAAGAACATATTTTTTAGAGAAATTGTGTTGTTATTCCATTTCCATTTAAAGCGTAGTTTAAGGAAACTTCGTGGAAAGCTACAGACTAGCCTCCTTTAAAATTTTTTTTCATGTTATAGCAGGGAATCAGGCAGGGCTGGCTTCCTCGACATGTGGCCTGTGCAGTCCCAAAGGGCTCTGTGCTCAGAAGGGTTCTGTGCTTGGTTTAATGTTTTGCTGTCAGCATCTTGAAATTCTTGATAATTTTATATTTGATCTTATTTTGTAAATGAGGTCCAGTGGGACAGTGGAGCCTGTGCTGGAGGTTTGGGGCCTTGGCTCATGTGCAGTTCTACCTTTCCATATCCCTAGGCCCTGTTCTGCTTCCCCTTCCAGCCAGCGGCCATGTCCACTGCTACCCTTCACCTGGGGTGCTGACTGGCTCATGTTGGGGAGGAGGAGGCCCATGTTCTGCTGTCACCCTCCACCTCCTGCTGGGGCCTGGGTACAAGCTCGGGGAGGGTTGGGGTCAGGTGCCTATGTCTCGCAGCGTTGTGGGGAGTGGCGACAGCCAACCCTGCCCCAGGCTGGCAGCACGCTGACACGTTTGGTGTGTCCACCTCTAGCTCGCCCCCAATCCAGGTGTCTACTCTGTCCAGGTGTGGAGGTTTAAAACCCCTTGGGTGTCCCTTAGCATGGATTGCAGTGACTGGCCAATGGGCAGGAGAGACACCTGGCTCTATTTCCCCACAGCCTTGGTCTGGTTGGTGGTCAGAAGAGAAAAGCCAGCAGCCATCAGGCCTGAGCGTATGCTTGCAACACTGCCCCGCTTCCCCACCTGCCCCTGAGAGTCCACGCTCTTCCCATGAGAACCCTTGTGCCCAGAGGAATGCTGTTGCTTTGGCTGCACGCACATAGCACCTTCTCTTCTTCCTTCCAACCTTCTTGAGCCTGGCTTGAATTGGTCTCTTCTGGCTAGCTCCAGGTACCTTCTGGGGATGGGCTGTGAAATGTAAATTGTGTAATTTCAGTGATTCTACATATAAGTTAAACATTCTTATATTTGCATTTAAGCCTGGCATTGCATAGCATAAAGATATTTATTAGCATGAATTTTATCATTAAAACTTTTTATTTTTCTTTACTGTGACTGCACAGTTTCAGTGGCCTCTGTTGATTTGTTTCAGATAGAAAGGTAAGCTCTCTTCAAGTTGGATCATACAAACATGAAATCTAATGTGTGATGAAACGGACCTGTGAAGCTTTTTGGTCAGAAGAGTAATTCCCCTGAATTTACTATATTCCCACTGTATATAGTAAATTCTACAGGAACACATCTTTACTATACTAAGCAGGTGGTTTTTACGTGAGCATGTAATGCCAGGAATGATTTCTGCTCCAAACTAAGTTTCCTTCCTGTCCCCCTGTCCCTGTGCCTGTCAACGTCCTGGTTTCTCACTTTGGGAGCCCATGGGCTTTTTGACCATGGCTTGCCCTTACGATTGCTTGTGAGTCTCTTGGCCTTGATAGATACGGCCCTTCGCTCATGCATTCCCCTCATTGACAGCCTCCCGTGTCTTGCTCTTATATGTCCTAAACCTGGACCTGACTCTGCCCCTTTGCTTTAGTCTAGTCTGCTTCTTGGTATTCCCTAGAAACCCACTTCAGTTGCATAGACAAAGGAGATGATTTGGGATTTTAAAGATGGAACCCAATATGCTGTCAGAAAGGAGTTGCGATCCTGGCTGGACTGGGTCACTGATTTTCCAGGCAAGAGAAACTTTAATGCTTGTTGGGCTGTGCACCAGTGAGAACTCCCTTCTCCACAGTGGCTGGCTGGGGAGGAACTCTGGCCTTTTGCCTCACTCTGCTCTGATTGAGATCATTCAGGTGCAGCTCTTCTATGCAGACATAACGCCTGGTTTAGGTGAGAGCTCTTGTTGCCCGGTTCTTGTCAAGTTCTTAGCACACTCAGCACAGCTTCTGCTTCCCAGAGGGAATTGGTGGGTTCTTTTTAGGCTGTTTGCTGGGTTGGATTCACCCTCAGTTGCTGACCATTGCCCATCTCCTGGGAGAGGGGTGCTGAGCATAATGACTAGATACTGTTGTTGGTATTTTATCTACTACCAGTTCTTCATCACTGAGAATCATTTCATTTAGAAAATAAACATTGCCTCACCTGTTCGTGGCATAATATTTTCACCTTTGCCTTTTACTCACATGTTGCATATTAACTTTCCTTCTGAAAAGATCAGCATGATCTTGGAGCTGGTGTGAGCTGGATCTTATTACTCCCCATGTGTGTGTTTTTATCTTCAGGCGTTTCTTCGGACTCTAGCCCATTCCTCCCACCTGTCCCCATCCTAGCAGGCTGATCTCTGCCTGGTTCCACAATAACTTTGCTTCTGGATTTTTCTCTCTTCTTCTTCAAAGAAGTCTCTTCAGATTACTACAGTGTAATAGAATCCTTTCCCTTTCAGCCTCTGGATCAATTATTTATTCACTTGTGTAATTCATGCCCACGCTCAGGTATGTGTTAGTGTTGCTCTGAGACTGTTGCTCCCTCTGGAGAAGGATCTGTGTCTGACAGTCTCCTTCCTCGGTGTCTAATTCAGTGAGGATTAAATCAGGGAGACCTACTGGCTGAGGCTCACTGCCCCTCAGTTACTTGGTTCACTGTTTGAACCCCAGAATCAGGAGTTGGCAGTAACTTCATCTGATTCTGTTGTATTCCAATAGACTAACAACCAGTAAAAGTTCCTAAATATTCTGATGTAGGTCTAAGGGGCAAATAGGAATCGGAGCTCCTCATCAGAGATAGTTTCCCTGGCGTGCTGGATTTGTTTTTGTCCTTCTTCATACTAACTTCTGTGACCCTCAGCTCGAAGGGCCCTTTCTCACCTAAATGCCCTCCCGAAAGGAGGCACCAACATTCATTCATCAGAAAAAGAGCAGTACAGTTTCTGTTATGTTACCATCAGAGAGACACTGGCTTAAATCCCACCTCCTCCCTTTTTTTCCTTTTTAAATCTCCAAGAAGGCCCAGAGTTGGGGGGTCAGGACTGGATGAGAAGAAGCAGGAAAGTTAGCCGGTCAGAGGTGGGAAAAAGCCATGGGCTCCAGGGCTCTACTCCGGGACACACTGACAGGAAGCATTAGGGCAAACCAAACACCCTGAGGTCCTAAGAGAAAATTGGTCTAAGTCCAGGGTGATCTCATCCTCAGACATAAGATGGAGGGGTTCTTGATTAGCAGTGGGCTTTGTAGTTGCCATGAAGTAGGTAAACTTTGGGTGGTGGGATTGGCCATAGAAATACAGAGGGCCCTATGCTTTCAGCTCTTAAGTTAGGGCCTTTTATCTGCTCATTCTGAACCTAATTATTCAGGGTTGGTTGATAGCTGAGAAATAGACTTTTGTACTTATAGCTTGAAAAAAAAAAAAACACTTTAAAAGTTTTTCAATTTCCCCAATAGAGTGCTTTTCCTTCGTTGAATCCCTACAACTTTATTCTGGCTTAGGTTACTGAGTGGGAGTGGCAGAGAGTGATAATTTTTAGTGTGATCTTTAGTATGATGTAAAAATAAATCTCTGAAGACATGAAGTAGGAAATGTTCCTTACAGACTTTCTATAGGAAAAACCAATGTTTATAAACTCTGCTTATCAACTGTTTTTCCTACCTCTGCAGTTTCATCCATTAATAACTGTCAGAGTTCAGTTCATTGTGCAGTATCTGGAAATTTTCCTCACTGTTAATTAGTAAGACTTTGAATTGTAAGTGTGCTCATGTGCCCGTGGCACAGAAAGCCAAACTCTGACAGCGGGTGTCTGTAGCAAAGTAAGGGCTTAGTGCAGGGCGCCAAGCAAGGGAGTGTGAGACAAGCCTCAGATCTGCTTCTTCATGGTCTTAGAGTTGGGGGTGTTTCAAAGGGGAAGAACAGAGAAGCTGGGGTTCCTCATCGTCTTGTGACATCTCTGTGACATTTCTCAGTTGTGGTTTCGGAGTCAGGATGTCTCCGGTTTACAAATCTCTTGCCAGGTGGTCTTTGAGCTCACCTGGTCCTGGAGAGACAACCAGAGTTTGTACTTTAATGATAATATCGACAACAGCAATTTTAGTACATTAACGATGTTATCTACAACAGCAACCTTAGTCATCGGACTCTGGTTGATTAGTGTTCAGTTAGCACAGGACTGAGTTCAGAGGGGACAAGAAAGGGCATAAAGTTTTGGATAGAGAGAGTAGTTATAAACTTGGTAAGGGAACTCCGTTTTAGGGGCACTTGGTTTCATAAGTGCTGATGGCTAAATAGCACAATTCATTAGAGATAATCATACTTTAACCTTAGTACTGCTATACTGGGAAGATGAAATATAGTTAGAAAAGTATTTTATTAAAATATCTTAAATTTTATTTTATTTTTAGATGTTGGGGGTAGGAGTTAATTAATTAATTTATTTTTGCTGTGTTGGGTCTTCGTTTCTGTGCGAGGGCTTTCTCTAGTTGTGGCAAGTGGGGGCCACTCTTCATCGCGGTGCGCGGGCCTCTCACTATCACGGCCTCTCTTGTTACGGAGCACAGGCTCCAGATGCACAGGCTCAGTAGTTGTGGCTCACAGGCCTAGTTGCTCTGTGGCATGTGGGATCCTCCCAGACCAGGACCCAAACCCGTGTCCCCTGCATTAGCAGGCAGATTCTCAACCACTGCACCACCAGGGAAGCCCTTAAATTTTATTAATAAACATAATTTTAACTCTGAATTAGTCTTTATTTTTGTTTCTAAATTCCTCAACTAGATCTAAATAGATCATGAAATCTGCAGAGACTTATTTTAATCCAAAGATCTTTCTGTTTCTATAACCGCACTAAAGCTCACATTATCGACCTTAAAAGCAGTGTTATTAAGTTACAGATTATTAGTTCATCTCCAGGGCTAATGCAAGTAGTTTGGGGTGAGCCTTTGTAGAATTGGTAGTATGTTTTGATAAATGTATATGGGCATGGAGTGGTTTTCACTTACCTCCCTTAAAATTTCTGGAAAGACATATTCTAGAAAACCAGGACACACAGTAAGATGTTAAGATTAATATTCATTGAAAAAGTATCTGACTTGACGAGTTTGCCAAAAAACTACTCTCTCGATGTCTCATCAGATTGCCCTTGAGATCTTTTTGCCTCTGTTAAGTTTTCTAGACAGTCTGAATAAGGGAGCGTATTACTTGGATATTTCTATGGTTAAATAAGATATACTACAACTCTCTTCATTCCTGAATATCAATAAAAGTTTTTATTTATACTGGATATTTGCTGTTAGAATTGCCAATTTCTGTATAAAAAATGTAAAGTCTGTTTACTGCTTTATGCTTTCTGGTATATTTTTGCATAAATAACACCCTTAATCCTAACTTGACCAACATGTAGGATGGTGGTGGTATTATTATTGTCATCATCATTATCATCATCCTCACTGTGCAGTTGAGGAAACTGAGGCTCAGATTGACTAGATCAAACAGGAGGTACCTGCACACCCTACGACACAAACCTAGACCTTTGGACTCCAAACTCCACGTTCCTTCTTCTTCTCTGTACCGATTGACTTACATGATACATTCTTAGCGAAGACACGCATGGCAATTGTAACTTGAATCATTAGTGGCTTTGTTCAGACACAGGCACATGTACATTTTATGGCATACGTTTATGTGTATATCAGATTTGTCATAAATGTTAGAATTATAATCAGTAGTGCCTTATTTTTAGATTTGCAGTTGAGAACCACTTACTTTAGTGAGAATTATCTTAAAGTCCTAGAATCAGAGATACTTAAGATTTTGAAGACTGTTCCAGTTATCTCATGTTTTCCCACATGATGAATGAGGAACCAGTTTGCTGGTGTTTGGTTATAAAGGTGAAGCTGACTTCACCAGGAGTATTTTCTTGGTATTTATAGGTCCTCTTTTTAACATCAGTCCTTTGGTTGGCTTCTTCCCATACTTCATAGTTATGCAGTAGCAGCAGAAGGGTAGGTGGGTAGAACATGCATTGAATTATGCTGAAATATATCTAGGAGTGTCAGATTCATGCCACTGCTGACAGTTGTACCAGAGATGAAGTGTGAGATTAAAGAATTTTATTGCTTACCGAGTTTCTTTTTGACCTAGTTAGATGTATCCTAGGCAGTTCATGACTATTTTAGGATATTGTAATATATCTGTATAGCACTTTATATTTTCCAATCTGTTCTTATATATTTGTTCCTCATAATAAACATGTTAAGTCATGTGAAATGACATGGTTATTATCATATTACAAATGAAGAAATCTGACTTGGAGATAGTATAGCACCATGGCTAAGAATATACATTTTTATATTCTTATATATATATATTTTAAATTTATTTATTTTATTTCGCTGCATTGGGTCTTCGTTGCTGCACGCGGGCTTTCTCTAGTTGCGGTGAGCGGGGGCTGCTGTTCGTTGTGATGCGTGATCTTTTCATTGTGGTGTCTTCTCTTGTTGCGGAGCACGGGGCTCTAGGCATATGGCCTTCAGTAGTTGTGGCTCATGGTCTCTAGAACGCAGGCTCAGTAGTTGTGGCACATGGGCTTAGGTGCGCCGTGGCATGTGGGATCTTCCCAGACCAGGGCTCGAAACCATGTCCACTGCATTGGCAGGTGGATTCTTAACCACTGAGCCACCAGGGAAGCCCCTATTCTTATATCCTTATATATTCTTTTATGAATCAGACCAGAATCCTGGCTCTGCCAATTACTGTCTGAGTGACCTTACAGCTAGTTAGTCTCTCTAAGCCTTGGTATTCTAATACGTAAAATGGGAAACCTTGTAATGTTGTCTGAGTGTTTAAATAAGATAATGAGTACAAAGTATTTAGAACAGTGGAGGCAAACAGTAGGCAAACAATAATTATTAGGTAGCATTATCATCTTCAGAGGTTATCACTCTTTTATTTTATTAACTCCACAAAAATCAAGAGCCCTTTTCTATGTGCTAGTCACTAGGCTAGGGATCAGGGACACAGTGGTGAACTAGACAGATAGGGTCCTTACTCTAATCGAAGTTACATTTTAGTGGTAGAAATGGTAAATAAGTCAATATGAAGTTCATGGAGTGGCAGGGACTTTGAGGAAAGTAATGGGACAATTCTTGAAAGGGGCATTCTTAGTTGGGAAGTCCTGTTGGAGAAAGTGCCGTTTAATCTGAGACCCGAGTGACCATAGCCATGTGAAGATCTGGGGAAATAGCCTTCCAGGAGGGGGAAGACAGAAGTTCAAAGGCTGAGAGGCAGGATGAGGGTGGCACAGAACAGAAAGATGTTGTCCAGTGTAGAGAGGTGGAGGGGCCAGGGTAAAGAGCTTGATTTTCTTCTAAGTGTGGGGTTTTGAGCAGGCAAGAGATGTGTCCAATTGGGGACAAGCCCAGGCCAGGTGCTGTGAAACAAACAAAGGTATGGATGAAACATTTATTTCTTCCTGTAGCTAGCAGTCTTCTGTGTCATGAGACTAGTGTACAGCAGATTAGCAGTTTCAGCACTGCACAGTGTTCCTGCTGGTGTACGCCTTATCTGATAAGGGATGCTGTTTATCATGTATTCTCACAGAGTCAGCTCTCCAGTGACACGTTCTTGTTATCTGCTTCTCTAACAATTTATGTAAAGGGCACGGAAGGTAGAGACAGTGGGAGAAAAGGGTAAAGAGGCTATTTCTGAACACTGGGTACAAAATAGAGATTAAGAAGTAGAGGAGTGAAGGGAAAAGCAAGATTCTGTTGTGCACAGAGATGAGGGATGCTGTTTAAACTGGCTCCTTGAGGTGGCCTAAGTGAGCCTGCATGGGCTGGACCACTTCTCTCCCAGGTTCCCTGTGAATTCAGGCAGCACAACCCCTGATGCTGCCTCCTTGGCTCTTGGCCTGAGACTCTGTCAGTATCTTTTCTCATCTCCGCCGAGGCCAAAAGGGGCAGGGATACTCTTGTGTTATCTTCTCAGAACAGGGTTCTAGTCCCTTGGAAGTTTGTTTCTTTGAATCATTTCATCAGTTTAGCTATGATAATTATCAATTAACATTATAATAATTATATATAATATGATATTAGCTAACATTTACTGAGTGCTTACTGAGAACTAGTTATACACTTTTTTACCTACGTTATTCTACTAATCCTTAAACCTTGCAAGGTAGGTGATATCTTTCCACTTTTGAGGAAAATAAGGCATAGAGAGTTTAATTAATCTGCCTGTGGTCGCAGAGTGGGTCAGTGAAGCCAGGGCTCAAACCCATGCTTAATTCCAGACTAGAGACTATGCTCTTAATCACTTTTTCACACTTTTATATATTTATCGGTTACTAATTGGTTATTTAGTGGTCTGGTAAGAAGTCGGGGGGTGGCACTCTTCTATTGGAAAAAGGCTAGCTGATCAAGACAATACCAGTTGGTTTTAAGAAGGAATATAGACGTTCATTCCATGGACCATATAATACACCTCTCTATTCTGAATAGTTCCACCTGTATACACATGAAGTGCAATCTTTTAAGAAAGGCTGTTTATTGAGGAGAGAACCAATACCTCTCTTTCTTCATAGAGGATGTGTTGTCCCTTATAGAAGGGTGCTTAACCAGTGACAGATTGTGATTTTTACCTCTTTAGTGGTTTTTTTATTGCACAAACAATATAATAATAATAGTATTTTATAAATCAAGAAAAATCTTTACCCCAGCAAATTAACTGCTTTTAGTTTTTCACATTCACTTCCAGTTCTTGTGTTTATTTGTGTATAGTTTGTACATAGTTATAGCATATTAATTTTTCATTTAACATTATGTTATAATGGGTTTTTAAGTTAAGCCTCTCCCGTGAAAAGGAAAAGAGTGGAATGTGTAAAGGCTACAAGGCATTAATAATTGATTGGGGTGATGCCTACGAGGCAGCCACGTCAGTTTTAGAGCTGGCCTTGGAAGGAGCAGCTGTACGTTTGGACCTTGGAAAGCCTTCATCTTTCCATGCAGTCTGTCAGGCTTCCAAGAAAGCCAGGTGGAAATGGAAAAATACAGAGATTTGGAACCATGTGAAACTTACAATATGGTTGAGTTCAGTGTTGGAAAAGAGGAAAAACAATCCCTACCTGATATGGTACTTTGAGGGTAAAGCTTTAGCCAGTAGGCAGTGCATCAGAGTCTGTCAGAATTATCAATATTTTGCTCTTTTCAGTGGCTTTAATAGTTACTTATTGTTTATAAAACCAGTTTTATCAGAGTGGAAGAACAAAGTACATCCTTGACAAATACGATTTTAGTGATAAAGCTGTTATTCTATATTTAAATTTAGTTTAATTCAAAGTGATTTTTAAGTTTCAGATTTGTATAACTACAGACTAACCACTTGGCACTCAAGTCCTCCATGATCTAAATCCAAACACTCTGAGGATGGAGTCCTATGTTCAGAATGTTTACTGATAGCTCCCCTACCCAAATTGCCCTTTCTCTTGGGCTTCTGGACGTGACAAGAGGTAAGGGAAAAACAATGGGACAAAGTATAAATCCTGTTAAACCTGTTTGGAGAAGGCCTGAGACAGTTGATAGAGACACTTGTTTCCTCTTTTCGCCTTCATAATTACTTTGAATTTTACTTTTTCTTTCTTTCTTTTTTTTTTTTTTGGCTTTGGCACATTGGATTCCATCTGGTTGAGAGAAAATAATTTATATAAACTAGAATTCCAAAATCAGGTTTTATGTTAAGTTCAGGCCATCACACTTTAAATTAAGGAAGCCTACATTTGAGTGATGAAGTGGAATATTTAATTATGAGACACATCACTGTATCAAAATACGTAGTTTACTTTAAAGCATCTCTTTGTATGCCCTAAGGCTTTGCCCCCTACTTCTATCACAACAAAAATGTGAGCCAAACGTTGGTACTGGAGCATATATATTGATATATAGGTCAGGGGAATGCGTTCTAGATGAAATGCACCGCAGTGGAGTCAGCACAGTGAGATTTCCAGGGGAGCAGATCTTCCTGTTAAATTCACATACAGGCTTTCTTCTGTAGTATGGAAACTTGTTTATGTGACAGTCTTCAGTGAACCTGTCACTGACATGTGGCCATTTCCTTGATGTTTACATATGAATAGTGCCTGGAAGGAAGCATCTTTCCCCAGGCTGTTCTTTTTTGGGTGGCCTTCACCTTTTTTGGGTGCCCTGGTTGATTTGCTCTCAGCACCAGGCATCCTGATGTGCATGTGTAGAGCTGCCTTGTGGTCTGGTAGGCATTACATCTGCCCTCAGGGAGGCTGCAGTCTTATCAGGCAGAAAGGCCACTCTTGTTTGCTGCTGCTGTTCACGAGGTACCTCTCTTTCTGTTAGTGTACCCCCATCCCTGGGCCCTAGACTTGAGCTCCATTTAGCCATCATCCATGCTGCCACCTGCCCACCTGTGCTTTGTTTGAGTCCTCTAGGATAATAGAGTAGCTTTTTCCCACCAGGATAGTCCGGTTTGTTCTGTTTTGTTTTTCAGGATAATCTGGTTTTTAATAGACAGGTAACAATGTATAGCAGTTAAGAGCAGGATCCACCTGCTTGTGTTTGAATCCTGGCTAGGTTACTTACTAGCTATGTAATCTTGGGCAAATTAATTTCTCTATTCCTTGGTTTCCTTAGGTAAAAGGGGGATCCTAATGATGCCTTCCTCATAGGGCTGTTATGAGGGTTAAATGAGTTAATATTTAAGAAAACACTTAGAACTTTGCCTGGTATACAGTATATATTATATAAGCATAACGTGAAACAAATACTTCTTTTTCCAATCATAGAAGTAATACACTAACATTGTAGAAGACTTGGAGAATTCAGAAAAGTTGTATTACCTAGTAAGAGTTGGAATAAATAAATAAATGGGGTACAGGATAGCAGGAGTGTATTTCAGGCAGGGAGGTGTGTGTGTCAAGGAGCTGAGACTAGAATCTGGTCTTTGAACCCCTAGCCTGGTTGTCTTATTCATCTTGATGGTTTGCTGGTTTTTCCAATTCCTAGTTCTTTCTACCATCATTGATGAATCAATAAATTGGGTGTATTTGATGAATGAATCTTCAGCACGCTGACCTTGAGCCAGCACCCTACTAACCAGCTCTGTGGCCTTTCGGAGAATAAATCTTTGTGAGCTTTAGCTTTCCTAGCGGTGAAATGGAGCCCGTGCTCCCTGTCTGGCAGAGTTGCTGCAAGGATTAAATGACATATGTATGTGGAAAGCCCTTGGCTCTGTGCCTGGCCTGCCACGGTGCTGTTTGGATGGTTGCTTTTCCCTTGGTTCCCTCCCAGCTCTTCTGATAGTATTGAAGTTGATCTATGTAGAAGGTCCCTGGTTGCCTCAGGGAGCAATGATCCTGGAGAGTTGTACGTTTGATTCAAATCCTCCAGAAGCTGAATTCACATATAAACAAAGTGAGCAAAATGACTCTACTTCACCCATTCTTTTTTTTTTTTTCCTTTTGCCGTGCTACACGGCACGCGGGATCCTAGTTTCCCAACCAGGGATCGAACCTGCACCCCTTGCAGTGAAAGCGCGGAGTCTTAACCCCTGGACCGCCCAGGGGAGTTCACCCATTATTTATGCCAAGTTTAGTTGGAAGTTGTATAGTGTTCATTAGGGTCATGTAATGTGATTTTCTGAGCTGCTTTTTTCCTTTTCTCTTTCTTTTACTGTGAAATATAACCTATGTATAGAAAAGAGCAAAAACTTACCTGTATAGTTTGAAGGATAATTACAAACATACTTATGAAGAAACAGAATGTTGCCAGCCCAGCCTACTTCTAAAGTACAAATGGGACTTCCCTGGTGGCACAGTGGTTAAGAATCCGCTTGCCAATGCGCAGGGGACATGGGTTCGAGCCCTGGCCCGGGAAGATCCCACATGCCACAGAGCAACTAAGCCTATGCACCACAACTACTGAGCCTGCGTTCTAGAGCCTGTGAGCCACAACTACTGAGCCCACGTGCCACAACTACTGAAGCCCGCAGGCCAATGAAGAGTAGCTCCTGCTCACTGCAACTAGAGGAAGCCCGCGTACAGCAATGAAGACACAGTGCAGCCAAAAATAAATTAAAAAAAAAAAAAGTACAAATGGAGTCCTATATACCTTATGTCTAAAAACGGTTAAAATATGCTCTCTACCTTGACAACCTTCATAGCAACAAAACTAGGAAATATGTAAAGTTATGGCTTTAAATAATTGAAACTTAGCAAAATGTCAAAGATGACTGAATTCAATTATTATTTAAAATGTCTTAGTATTCTTTTGATAGGCCTGTGATGTTTAGATGAGTAATAAAGTAAAATAAAGACAGATATTAAAAAATTACTATGTAATTATTCTATACAATTAATTACTTTGTTTCAGCAAAATCACTATGTTATTAAGATATTTCGGTGTACTAGTAACAAGATCTAGTCTTATGATGATTTAAGGATTAAAAAATAATGTATTTGTATTCAAACCACAGTCTTTGAATAATTTTCTATAAAGTGTAGATTAAAGTAACTGTAGGAATTCCCTGGCGGTCCAGTGGTTAGGACTCCATGCTTCTGCTGCAAGGGGCACAGGTTCAATCCCTGGTCTGGGGGACACAAAAGACCCAGAATAGCCAAAGCAATTTTGAGAAAGAAAAACGGAGCTGGAGGAATCAGGCTCCCTGACTTCAAACTATACTACAAAGCTACAGTAATCAAGACAGTATGGTACTGGCACAAAAACAGAAACGTAAATCAATGGAACAGGATAGAAAACCCAGAGATAAACCCACGAACCTGTGGTCACCTAATCTATGACAAAGGAGGCAAGAACATACAATGGAGAAAGACAGTCTCTTCAATAAGTGGTGCTGGGAAAACTGGACAGCTACATGTAAAAGAATGAAATTAGAACACTCCCTAACACCATACACAAAAATAAACTCAAAATGGATTAAAAACCTAAATGTAAGGCCGGACACTATAAAACTGTTAGACGAAAACATAGGCAGAACACTTTTTGACATAAATTGCCACAAGATCCTTTTTTTTGCCTTTCTAAGGTGTTTCTTTTTATTTTTCCAATGAGTAAGCATTACTTTTAAGACTCCTTAAAAAGATTCCTCCACTTTGGATGTGGCCTGGGAAGAGTGGTTAGCAAGATCTTTTTTGACCCACCTTCTAGAGTAATGAAAATAAAAACAAAAATAAATGGGATCTAATTAAAACTTAAAAACCTTTGCACAACAAAGGAAACCATAAACAAAATGAAAAGACAGCCCTCCGAATGGGAGAAAATATTTGTAAAGGAAGCAGCTGACAAGGGCTTAGTCTCCAAAATATACAAATAGCTCATACAGATCAATATAAAAAAAAAAATGAACAACCCAATGAAAAAATGGGTGGAAGACCTAAATAGACATTTCTCCAAAGAAGACTTAGAGATGACCAACAAATACATGAAAAGATGCTCAACATCACTAATTATTAGAGAAATGCAAATCAAAACTACAATGAGGTATCACCTCACACCAGTCAGAATGGCCATCATCAAAAAATCTGCAAACAGTAAATGCTGGAGAGGGTGTGGAGAAAAGGAAACCCTCCTACACTGTTGGTGGGAATGTAAATTGATGCAGCCACTATGGAGAATAGTATGGAGGTTCCTTAAAAACTAAAAATAGAACTACTGTATGACCCAGGAATCCCACTCCTGGTCATATACCCAGAGAAAACCATCATTCGAAAAGATACATGCACCCCAATGTTCATTGCAGCACTATTTACAGTAGCCAGGACATGGGAGCAACCTAAATGTCCATCAACAGAGGGATGGATAAAGAAGATATGGTACATATATACAATGGAATATTACTCAACCATAAAAAGGAACAAAATAGTGCCATTTGCAGAGACGTGGATGGACCTAGAGACTGTCATACAGAGTGAAGTAAGTCAGAAAGAGAAAAACATCATGTAATATCGCTTATATGTGGAATCTAGAAAAATGGTACAGATGAACTTATTTGCAAAGCAGAAATAGAGACACAGATGTAGAGAACAAACTTACAGATACCAAGGGGGAAGGGGCAGTGGGATGAATTGGGTGATTGGGATAGACATATATACACTACTATGTATAAAATAGATAACTAATGAGAACCTAATGTGTATAGCACAGGGAACTCTACTCCTTGTTCTGTGGTGGCTTAAATGGGAAGGAAATCTAAAAAAGAGGGGATATATGTATACATATAACTGATTCATTTTGCTGTACTTTGCTTTGCAACATTATAAAGCAACTATACTCCAATAAAAATTAATAAAAAATAGAATAAGCTAAAAAATGTATTGGTATTCAAACCACAGTCTTTGAATAATTTTCTACAAAGATGTAAATTAATTGTAGGAATGTAATTAAATGTAAATAAATGTAGGAATTCCCTGGCAGTACAGTGGTTAGTATTCTGCACTTCCACTGCAGTGAGCATAGATTTGATCCGTGGTTGGGGAACTAAGATCCTGCGTGCTGCATGGCATGGCCAAAAAAAATAAATAAATAAAAATATAAGTAAATGTAAAAGTAAAAACTAAAATAGATATTGTATGATTCCATTTATGTAAAAGTCTAAAACATGCAAACTAATCTATAGTGACAGAAAATGAATCAGTGTTGTCTGGCGAGTGACGAGAGGAAGGAATTACAGTGGGGCATGAAGAAACTTTTGGAATGATAGAAATATTCATTATCTTGATTGTGGCAATGGTTTCATGAGTGTATACACATGCCAGAGCTTCTCAATGAGCACTTTATGTGCAGTTTATTGCATAACAATTATGTCTGTAAAACTGTAAAAAATAAATGAAAATCTTGTTTTCAAAATGCTATGATTTTTGTTCTAAATATTAAAAATTATTAAGATAAAAAAGCAAAGCAAAACAGTTCAGTGGGGGAAAGGATAATCTTTTTAACTAATGGCATTGGGAAAACTGGACAGCCACTTGAAGAATGAAGTTGGACTCTTTTTTAATAAATTTCTGTTTATTTATTTATTTTTGGCGGCGTTGGGTCTTTATTGCTGTGCATGGGCTTTCTCTAGTTGTGATGAGCGGGGGCTAGTCTTCGTTGCAGGGCATGGGCTTCTCATTGCAGGGGTTTCTCTTGTTGCAGAGCACGGGCTCTAGGCACACAGGCTTCAGTAGTTGTGGCGCATGGGCTCGGTAGTTGTGGCTTGCAGGCTCTAGAGTGCAGGCTCAGTAGTTGTGGCACACGGGCTTACTTGCTCTGAGGCATGTGGGATCTTACCGGACCAGGGATCGAACCCATGTCCCCTGCATTGGTAGGCGGATTCTTAACCACTGAGCCACCAGGAAAGTCCCTGAAGTTGGACTCTTTATCTCACACCATATACACAAATTAATTCAAAATGGATCAAGGACTTAAATATAAGAGCTAAAACTACAAAACTATCAGAAGAAAACATAGGCATAGATCTTCATGACCTTGGATTAGGCAATGATTTCTTAGATATGACATCGGAAGCACAGGCAACAAAAGAAAAAATAGATAAATTGAGCTTCATCAAAATTAAAAACTTTTGTGTTTCAAAGGACACTATGAAGAAAGGGAAAAGAGAACCCACAGAATGGGGGAAAATTTTTTGCAAATCCTGAATATATAAAGAACTCTTACAATGCAACAATAAAAAGACAAGTAACACAATTTAAAATTGGGCAAAGCATTTGAATAGACATTTCTCCAAAAAAGGTGTAGAGACAGCCAATGAGCATATGAAAAGATGCTCAACATCAGTAGTCATTAGGGACATGCAAATAGAAATCCAGTGAAGTACACTTTACTCCCACTAGGATAGCTGTAATAAAAAAAGGATGGACAGTAACAAATGTTGGCAAGGATGTGGAAATATTAGAACCTTCATACATTACTGGTGGGAATGTGAAATGGTGCAACCACTTGGGAAAATAGTCTGGCAATTCCTCAGAAAGTGGCCATATGACGCAGCAGTTCTACCCAAGAGAACTGAAAATACATGTGCATGGGACTTCCCTGGCAGTCCAGTGGTTAAGACTCCACACTTCCACTGCAGTGGGCATGGGTTCGATTCTTGTTAAGGAATCTTGTTGAGGAATCTTCCCCCATGCTGTGTGGCATGATCAAAAGATCAAAAAAAAAAACAGAATAAAGAAAATATATGTGCGCACAGAACTTTGTTCACAAACATTCATAGTAGTGTTATTCATAATAACTGAAAAGAGGAAACAACCTAGGTGTCTATCAGTGAATGAGTGGATAAATGACATGTGGTATATTCATAAATGGAATATTATTTAGTCACAAAGAGGAACAAAGTACTGTACTAACAAAGTACTAACACAAAGTGGATGAGCTTTGAAAACATTATATTAAATGAAAGAAGCTACACAAAAATGGAAGCATGTTTTATGTCCAGAATAGGCAATTCTGTAAAGACAGAAATCAGATTAGTGGCTGCCAGGGGCTGTGGGGAAGAAGGAATGGGAGTGACTGCTACTGGGTACAGGGTTTCTGTGAGGATGAGGAAAATGGTCTGTAATTAGATCATGATGGTTGTACAACTTTGTGGATATACTGAACACCACTGACTTTACTATTTTAAAAAAAGTTCAAATTTTATGGTATGTGAGTTATATCTCACTAAAATAGTTATGTGAGGAAAAAAATCAAGGCAAAACAAAGAAGGTAAATCAGAATTTTAATTTTGAAATATATTTATAGCTGAATTTATTTTTGAGAGTTATTTAAGTCTTATTAAATAGTTCTGTAAAATCAGAACTGTTTGAGCATTCAGTGTCTATTAATTCCCAGCATAAACTGTCAGTGTCATGTGTCACTCATATTAGATTCACCAAGATGTGTATTTATTTAAGAGTAATAGCTATGACTACCACGCTACTTAGTACGCCAGAACCATGAATTGCACAGGAAATGAACACTCAGCAGTACTGTGAAGTAAAGCTTCATTATGCAAGAATCTATTGCAGGACTTCCCTGGTGGCGCAGTGGTTAAGAATCCGCCTGCCAGTGCAGGGGACACGGGTTTGAACCCTGGTCAGGGAAGATCCCACGTGCCGCGGAGCAACTAAGCCCCTGTGCCACAACTACTGAGCCTGCACTCTAGAGCCCACGAGCTGCAGCTACTGAGCCCGTGTGCCTAGAGCCCAGATTCTGCAACAAAGAGAAGCCACCGCAACGAAGGGTAGGCCCCGCTTGCCGCAACTAGAGAAAGCCTGTGTGCAGCAACGAAGACCCAGTGTGGCTAAAAATAAATAAATAAGTAAGTAAGTAAATAAATTTATAATTAAAAAAACACGAAGAACCTATTGTGTTTGGGCTGTCATAGAGGAAGGGCTTTACTTGTCTCTTACCTAAGTGCTTCCACTGCTCATATCCTCTGCACACACTCAAGCCCTCTGTGGTGCCAGAGTTTGAGTGTGGCGGTGGCACAGCCACAACGTCATGACATTCAGGCAGAATCCCTTTTGTTTCATGGACACAGGACAGCAGGTGTGGAGATGTGCTTCTCTGAGGCCTGAACAAGGAAAAGTGTTAAGAGTTATGAGTCTCACTGTATCAGCGCCAAGAGTCCAGGTTTTGTTTGATGAGATTTCTGTGAGAGTGTGTATCTGTGATCTGTAGGGGACCAGGGCAGGGGTCATTCTTGTGGGGCTCTAGGGAGTGCTACTCATCACATCACACCCATTTTAGGCCTTACTTGGTCATCCGTCTACCTTTTCACTCTTAACACTTTCCATAGCCTGTTATGTTTGATTTTGACATTAAACAGAATGGCAGAGATACTTTTGATCTGGTTAAGACAAATCTTTCTTTCCTTTCGTGCTGTGGGCAAGAAGATAAAGATTTCTATCAAAACTACAATGAGATATTGCCTCACACCAGTCAGAATGGCCATCATCAAAAAGTCTACAAGTAGGGCTTCCCTGGTGGCGCAGTGGTTGAGAGTCCGCCTGCCGATGCAGGGGACACGGGTTCGTGCCCCGGTCCGGGAAGATCCCACATGCCGTGGAGCGGCTAGGCCCGTGAGCCATTGCTGCTGAGCCTGCGTCTGTGCTCCACAACGGGAGAGGCCACAACAGTGAGAGGCCTGCGTACCACAAAAAAAAAAAAAAAAAAGTCTACAAATAATAAACGCTGGAGAGGGTGTGGAGAAAAGGGATCCCCCCTGCACTATTGTTGGGAATGTAAAACCTATGTGCCACAGCTACAGAGCCTGTGCTCTAGAGCCCGCGAGCCACAACTGCTGAGCCCACGTGCTGCAACTACTGAAGCCCATGCACCTAGAGCCCATGCTCTGCAACAAGAGAAGTCACTGCAATGAGAAGCCCGCGCACTGCAACGAAGAGTAGCCCCACTCACTGCAACTAGAGAGAGCCTGTGCACAGCAACAAAGACCCAATATGGCCAAAAATAAAAATAACTTAAAAAAAGAGAAAGATACACGCACCCCAGTGTTCATTGCAGCACTGTTTACAATAGCCAGGACATGGAAGCAACATAAATGTCCAACGACAGGTTAACAGAATACCATTCAGCCATAAAGAAGAATGAAATAATGCCATTTGCAGCAACATGGATAGACATAGAGATTATCATAGTAAGTGAACTGTCAGAGAAAGACAAATATCATATGATATTACTTATATGTGGAACCTGAAAAAGTGATACAATGAACTTATTTACAAAACAGAAACAGACTCACAGGCATAGAAAACAAACTTATGGTTACCAAAGGGGAAAGGGGGTGGGGGAGGGATAAATTAGGAATTTGGTAATAACATATACACACTGCTATATATAAAATAGGTAAACAACAAGGACCTACTGTATAGCACAGGGAACTATACTCAATATTTTTTAATAACCTATATTGGAAAAGAATCTGAAAAAGAATATATATATATGTGTGTGTGTGTGTGTGTATGTATAACTGAATCATTTTTCTGTACACCTGAAACTAACAAAACATTGTAAATCAACTATACTTCAATTAAAAAAAAAGATCAAGATTTCTAGAACATAGTAGAACAGAGCAAAGGGTGAATGGTTTTGGTATCCTTTCTATCTTTCTTTTAAGCTATTTTTTTCCCCTCAATCATTCATCAACTCAACTTGTCTTAGTAAATCCTTTTGTATAAAAGATGATCTGCGTCCAATATCCACTGTCAGGGAGGAATGTGAGTGAGACCCTTGTCTTGCAATCCAGTCTATACATGCAGTTTATGGTTTATTTTGGCAGTTTAAATGTTATCTCTTAATGTTCTGCTACTTGATAGTAACCCACTCCCTGGCAGAATTACCTGTGGCTAGGAATGCTGTTATCACAGCATGTTTGTTTAGTTGGTACTTAGGACAGGGCAAGGAGGCACTGGTTTTACTGAGATGGGTTTCTGCCTAACAGATGGATTCTTATCTGTGTGGGTCGATGCTTTCTTAGATAATCAAGATATGTTTGTCTGTGACAGTTTCAGGCGGAGGTGCTCCCGTGTGTCTCCAAAGGTTTGCTGTAGCTCTTTACAAGAACTTGGCTGCTGTGGGTGGGGAGTGTGGTGTGGTGAAGAACACGGCCTCCAGACTGTCGGGTTCTCTTCTTCTGCTCTATCTTTGGGTCCTTGGGCAATCGGTTGAACCATTCTTTGCCTCAGTTTCTTCTGCTGTACAAGGATAACAAGAATTAGATGAGTAATGCATACAAAGCACTTAAACAGTGCCCTGAACATAATAAGCACTTAATAAAAGTTACGTAGTACAAAACTATAGGAAATGTATGCATAGTTCTGTGTTGGGCTGCAGAAGGGGTGATGGTTTGAGATTAACTGGAAATTTTACCCTTGAGTTTGTCCTAGACCTACCTAATTTACTTGTACTCAGGTAAACCCCTTTGAGTGGAGAAGGCAGTTCTTTCTTCACTCTTGAAGGGAATGGGGAGAATGTAGCTGTCTAGAATGACCTTATTACTCTGAACTCTGCTAGGTGTAATATTCCTCTTTATTTTTTAAAACAAGTCATGCTGTTGTTCAGTATTAAATAGCAAGATAAAGTTTTATTATTTTAAATCACTTTTAAATTCTCTAAAATCTCACAAAGTGCTTTTTTGGGGAAATAATTGTCTTCCTTTGCTTGTGCTGGCCTGATAGCTACCCTCTTCAGCAGAACTGATGATTTGCTTAACAAAGCAGCCTGTTCATCGTCAGGACCCTTCTCTGGCTTGCTCTCTAGCTATTACTTTAACCCTCCATTTTCCCTTCACATTGCAAATATTCTTATTGTTAAAGGAAAAGGTTAGATGTTCTGGCAAGTTAGTAGTTGAACTAGGTTTCTAGCTCAGACAAAACTAGTTATAAGCATAAGGCTGCTTTTTATTACCCATCCGTCTGCTCCCTGATCAGGAGAAACTGTATTCTGACTGTGGCTAGGGAAGACTGCTCTGTCTTTGATATCAGACCCACAGATTTAGTCTATGCCTAGGAATATTTTTTTAAAAAATTTATTTATTTGGCTGCACCAGGTCTTAGTTTGCGGCATGCAGGATCTTTTTCTTTTTTTTAATTTTTAAAATTAATTAATTACTTTCTTTAAATTTATTTTTGGCTGCGTTAGGTCTTCGTTGCTGTGCGTGGGCTTCTCTAGTTGCAGCAAGTGGGGCTACTCTTCATTCTGGTGCATGGACTTCTCATTGCAGTGGCTTCTCTTGTTGTGGAGAACGGGCTCTAGGTGTGTGGGCTTTCTCTAGTTGTGGCTACTGGGGGCTACTCTAAGTTGTGGAGCGCGGACTTCTCATTGCAGTGGCCTCTCTTGTTGCGGATCACAGGCTCTAGGCACGCGGGCTTCAGTAGTTGCAGCATGCGGGCTCAGTAATTGGGGCATGTGGGCCCTAGGGTGCGTGGGCCCTAGAGTGCGTGGGCTTCAGTAGTTGTGGCGCGTGGGCTCAGCAGTTGTGGTGCATGGGCTTAGCATTTGTGGTGCATGGGCTTAGTTGTTCCGTGGCATGTGAGGTCTTCCCGGACCAGTGATCGAACGCATGTCCCCTGCATTGGCAGGCAGATTCTTAACCACTCTGCCACCTGGGAAGTCCCAGGAGCGTGGAGTCTTAACTAGTGGTCCCCAGCCTTTTTGGCACCAGGGACTGGTTTCGTGGAAGACAGTTTTTCCACAGACGGGGTGGGGGGGGATTGTTCAGGCGGTAATGCAAGCGATGGGGGAGTGGCAGATGAAGCTTCGCTCACTCCGCCCACTGCTCACCTCCGGCTGTGTGGCTGGGTTCCTAACAGGCCGTGGACTGGTACTGGTCCACGGCCTGGGGGTTGGGGACCCCTAGTCTTAACCACTGGACCACCAGGGAAGTCCCTAAAATTAATTTATATGTTTAAAGTTATATATGTATGTAGTATAAAAGATCCAATTTCTGTAAGGCTTGTAATAGAAAGTAGCATTTCCCCGTCCCACTCCACCTCATCCTGGGCATCCTGCTCCGGAGGCAACTGCTTTCAACTCTCTCAGCTGTTTCTTGTGGTTACCTTCATATTTTTAAATGAAATGCTTATATGACTGTATTATGAATTTTCAAACTTATCTGTAGACTTCCTTCTATGGAAGGTGAAGATTTAACTCTTTTATTCTACCTCTTTTCTAATCCTTCTAATATAAACTGTATTACAGTTTTTGGTTAAATCATTTCAAAGGCAGAATAGCATAGTGGCAAAGAGTGAGGGCTCAGGGCTCGAATTCCAGCCTCACCATCCACTAGTATTTTGTGATTTGGAGCAAGTTTTTTAATCTTAGTGCCTCAGTTTCCTCAAGAATAACCTACCTCAGGATTGCTGTGGGTTTTTAAAATTTTCTCTCAATTCTTTTTTTTTTCTTTTTCAAAGATCTTTATTGGAGTATAATTGCTTCACAGTACTGTGTTAGTTTCTGCTGCACAACAAAGTGAATCAGCCGTATGCATACACATGTCCCCATATCCCCTCCCTCTTGAGCCTCCCTCTGACTCTCCCTATCCCACCCCTCCCACCCTCCCACCCACCCCTCTAGGTCATCGTGAAGCACTGGGCTGATCTCCCTGTGCTATGCTGCTGCTTCCCACTAGCTATCTATTTTACAGTTGGTTATACATATATATATATGTTGATGCTACTCTCACTTTGCCCCAGCTTCCCCCTCCACCCCCACCCCCCCACCGTGTCCTCAAGTCCATTCTCTATGTTTATGTCTTTATTCCTGCCCTGCCACTAGGTTCATCAGTACCATTTATTTTTTTTTAGATTCCATATATATGCGTTAGCATACGGTATTTTTCTCTTTCTGACTTACTTCACTCTGTATGACAGACTGTAGGTCCATCCACCTCACTACAGATAACTCAATTTCGTTTCTTTTTATGGCAGAGTAATACTCCATTGTATATATGTGCCACATCTTTTTTATCCATTCATCCGATGATGGACACTTAGGTTGCTTCCGTGTCCTGGCTATTGTAAATAGTGCTGCAATGAACATTGTGGTGCATGACTCTTTTTGAATTATGGTTTTCTCAGGGTATATGCCCAGTAGTGGGATTTCTGGGTCGTATGGTAGTTCTATTTTTAGTTTTTTAAGGAACCTTCATACTGTTCTCCATCGTGGCTGTATCAATTCACATTCCCACCAGCAATGCAGGAGGGTTCCCTTTTCACCACACCCTTTCCAGCATTTATTGTTTGTAGATTTTTTGATAATGGCCATTCTGACCAGTGTGAGGTGATACCTCATTGTAGTTTTGATTTGCATTTCTCTAATGTTGAGCATTTTTTCATGTGCCTCTTTGCCATCTGTATGTCGGCTTTGGTGAAATGTCTGTTTAGGTCTTCCACTCATTTTAAATTGGATTTTTTTTTTTTGATATTGAGCTCCATGAGCTGTTTGTATATTTTGGAGATTAATCCTTTGTCTGTTGTTTCATTTGCAAATATTTTCTCCCATTCTGAGAGCTGTCTTTTCATCTTGTTTATGGTTTCCTTTGCTGTGCAAAAGCTTTTAAGTTTCATTAGGTCCCATTTGTTTATTTTTGTTTTTATTTTCATTACTCTAGGAGGTGGGTCAAAAAAGATCTTGACATGGTTTATGTCAAAGCGTGTTTTTCCTTTGTTTTCCTCTAAGAGTTTTATAGTGTCTGATCTTACATTTAGGTCTTTAATCCATTTGGAGTTTATTTTTGTGTATGGTGTTAGGTAGTGTTCTAATTTCATTCTTTTACATGTAGCTGTCCAGTTTTCCCAGAACCACTTATTGAAGAGGCTGTCTTTTCTCCACTGTGTGTTCTTGCCTCCTTTGTCGTAAATTAGGTGACCATAGGTCTGTGGGTTTATCTCTGGGTTTTCTATCCTGTACCATTGATCTATGTTTCTGTTTTTTGTGCCAGTACCATACTGTCTTGATTACTGTAGCTTTGTAGTATAGTCTGAAGTCAGAGAGTCTGATTCCTCCAGCTCCGTTTTTCTTTCTCAAGATTGCTTTGGCTATTTGGGGTCTTTTGTGTTTCCATACGAATTGTAAAATTTTTTGTTTTAATTCTGTGAAGAATACCATTGGTAGTTTGATAGGGATTACATTGAATCTGTAGATTGTGTTGGGTAGTATAGTCATTTTCACAATATTGATTCTTCCAATCCAGGAACGTGGTATGTTTCTTCATCTGTTTGTATCATCTTTGATTTCTTTCGTCAGTGTTTTATAGTTTTCTGATTACAAGTCTTTTGCTTCCTTAGGTAGGTTTATTTCTAGGTATTTTATTCTTTTTGTTGTGATGGTAAATGGGATTGTTTGCTTAATTTCTCTTTCTGATTTTTCATTGTTAGTGTATAAGAAAGTCAGAGATTTCTGTGCATTGCTGTGGATATTAAACAACTTAAGTATGGAGCATCCAGAGTGTCTGGCACACAGTGAGTTTTAAGTAAATTTCAGCTATCATCATCATCATCATCAATATCATTATGATCTATGGCCATCTAAATGTCTCTCTCTGCATTTAAAGGATGGGACTGGTGTGGTGGCATTTACAGTTGAAGTGGTCAGCTGTAAATCTCTCCTGCAGGCTTTGCCCTGTAGGCTTGTATCCTGAATGATCAGAGAATTTGGACCTTCTGAGGACAAGCCACTAGGAAGGAGGAGAGAAGCCCAGAAGGGAGCTGACTGAGCATGCTCAGTTCCTTCTACCAAAGTCGTCTTCCCCAGGAGTAGTTGCTGAGGGGTGGAGACAGGCCTTGAGTTGACTCCCCTGGGAAGCCCCTGAAGGGAAACTAGAGGCTGGGGAATAAAGAAGGTTCCTTGTGGCAAGTCCCTACCCAGACAACATTAGGACAGATGCTTTTGTCCTGTGGATACCTATTTGTGATCTCTGCAACATACCTGCTTACTATGTAGCTTTTTGAAATTTGAAACATTTAAACATGCAAATGTGAGGTATGGTCCCAGGAGAATTATAAATTGGTGTTAAGTTTCTTTGCTCCTGTTTAACCAATTCCAACTCTCAGGTGAGCTCAGGTAGCATCAGGTGATCTCAGGTAGCAACAGTTGAGGTAGTTTCTGGCTTATTTGTCTTCTCCAACAATCATTTTTCAAAATATAGAAATTGAGAAAGTGCCCCATGTTATGGAAACCTTTGAAAGAGAATTTAATATAAAGCAACTACATCTTCCCTGAGGAGTACTTTTGGAAAAAGAAACTTACCTTACGTTCAGGTATATTAAGTTCCTGGCATTTTCAAACCAACTCATCATCTTCCCCTTTCTCTACTCCCCAAATCCGTTCATTTTCTTTATTCTTAGACTCTGTCTCTGCCCCTCCCCGACTTTGTCACCTAGTCAGATCTCTTAAGTGTCAACCTTGTTGCCCCTCCCTCCATCTTTTTATATCTAAAGAATCATAAGTTCTGTTGATTCCATCACTCACATCTCTTCGGTCTGTTCCTTTGGATACCCCACTACTTCTGAGTTCAGATCATTGCCATTTGTCACTTGTAGGAGCCTTCCTGCTGCCTCCCTCCCAGTCTCCCCCATGAAGAGCCCACTCTCCAACCTTGGCAGAGTGAAGTTTTTTAAAGGACCATCTGATGATGTGAATTCCCAGCTTGAAACCTAATGATGACTCCGTAACATCTAAAGGGTAAAGTCTGTATTTGACAGGCATGGCTGTGCTGTGATTCTGGCTGCACCCTTAGACAACCACTTACTGATATTAATTTTGCTCATGCTTTTTCCCCTCTACTTGGAATGCTCCTGCATCCTCCCCCCATCCCCCCACCCCCCCAATCCTTGCCTGATTAAGGCCAGTTCATTCTCCAAGACAGTTTGGGTGTTACCCTGAGGAAAGAGTGGATAGGTCTTTCCCTCCCATGTCTGGGGTGGGTACCCCTCCTAAGTGGTCCCATAATACAAGTTTCACACCAGGGTCAGTTATCACACTGTACATTGTTCTGTCCTTGTCTGTCTGGTTTTTTTTTTTTTTTTTTTTTTGCAGTACGCGGGTCTCTCCCTGTTGTGGCCTCTCCCGTTGTGGAGCACAGGCTCCGGACGCGCAGCCTCAGTGGCCATGGCTCATGGGCCCAGCCGCTCCACGGCATGTGGGATCTTCCACGACAGGGGCACGAACCCGTGTCCCCTGCATTGGCAGGCGGACTCTCAACCACTGCGCCACCAGGGAAGCCCTGTCTGTCTGTTTTGATTATGAGCTTCTTGAGATTAGAGACTTGAGATCTCCAGTGCCCAGAAGTCTAGGACTCAGTACATGTTTTTGCATGAATAAAGTTGTATTTTCCACTCATATTTGTCCATTTAATTTCCTGGACTCTACATGTAAAATGCTATATTTTTTCTCCATTAAATTTGATGTTGTTGCTTTCAGTTTTTTCTTTGTATGGATTTTGAGTCCTGATGTTGCCAACCAGCATGTCAACCATTCTTCCTAGGTTTTTGTTCCCTAGTTTTTTGCTCTGAATATATTTTAAGTGCTCCTGTTGACCATCATTAGTTATGATTTTAATTCTTGGTGTAGCTACCACTCTTACAGTTCCAGCAATTAAAAAAAAAGACAAAGGTTTACCATGAAGGAGAAGAGGTGCACAGAATTGGGTGTAGGGAAAATGGATGTTTGAAGGGGATCTAATTAGGAAAGTATTTTTCTTGATAGTCTAGAAAATGATGGTCAGGTGAAAAACAGCTTATTTCCTTGCAATTTTGGAGAATATTTTATATATGAATTTAGTAAAAAATGTTACTCTTAACTAAGTTTCCCACTATAGGCCATTAATCCTGTTATTACTGCAAAGTTTAAACAACTGTAGTAATAATAGGATTATATGTGTATTAATTTATACTACCACATTCCACAAAGGATTTGAAGTCGTTTCAGAAGTATAAAACACTACACAAAATAAAATGGTAATGTGGGAACAGAAAATAAGAAATCAGGAACCATTGAAAATATATGGTATGTGGGGAAGACCAGGGGGAAAATTGTACCTAATCCATAAGTCACAGGGCCTATGTTGTTGTAATGCAATAACAAATTTGACTGTAAGCTTCCTGGCAACCAAAATGAAAAGGGAAGCACAGTGGAGGTGTACAGAGAAGAACGTTTACCTAGTACTGACGGAAGCCGAGTGTTCCCTAACTCTTAGCGTTTTGTAGGAAGCACTGAGTAATGAAGGAATGTTGGCATTACCCTTACAGTAGATGTAATAATGGATTTCATCAGGCAGTTTCTCTAAGTGTCTCCTGATGAAAGCCAAGACTGACTTCAAGACACAGCTCTGAAAGCAGCTATACCAGAGGCCAGCGTGATCCAATCCAAGCTCATAGGTTCTAGGGCAGGCTGGATCCAAGGTAATGTGGAGGGTGCACTGTACAATTTTCCCAACTTCTTTACATATGCTTGCTTTCAACAGGTCTTTTGATAAGAGCTGTCTAGGAGTTTAGGACCTGTATTGTGGGTATTTTGAGAGATCCTGGGTTAATCTCCTTTAGCGATCAAACCAGCAGACTGTCAGGTTGGCATCCTCTTGTGGAAACTGAGAACCTAATCAACACCCACATTTAGCCATATGACTAGCACACTGCCTTATGGACGTGGGCTGGGGGATTTTATCTTCTACTTTAAACAGTGGTAAGGTTAGAAAGTGTTCAGTACTCTTGGTGTAAGTTTTAATAAAGAAGAAGTGAGGAGCTTTGTATTAGAGGCCAGAATTGTGAATCTAAGTTAGGAGTGAAAAAAAAAAAATCCTCAAACTCAAGGCTGTAAGTTTACTACTTTGAATTTCTCAGAGCCATCAATTAAAGGTGAACCCTGGAGACTTAGCCATTGATATGGGTATGAGACACCCATATTTTTTAACCGTGAACTTTGTTACTTTTCATATATTAGGAGGAGTGTGTGATACACAATTCCAGAAATCTGTGTAGTAGTGCTTAGAGCTATGTTACTTCAGTTCAGTGCTTCCCAGGCGAGGTGAATGGTTACGGGTGAGCATCCCTGTTGATTCCCTCAGTGCTTCTGAGTCCCAGGTCCCCGATCCATTGCCTCCAGCCATTGCCTCCATCCATGAGAAGCCTTGTCTATCTTGCCTCAGTGGGCTGTACAAATGTTATTATTTTCTATGTATGCCATGACCTGGAAGATATGGGGAAGAGAAGTTTTAGTTCGCTTTACATTTGGGTGATCAGTGTTGCTTTAAAGTTCTTTATTTATAGTGTCTTGATATTATGAACAAGACAGAAAAATATGCTTATTTGGAGAAGTGATTCCTTTCAAAGCATAAGTTCATTTCCCCTTTTACTTATGTAACTTTCTGAGGTGAAAAGTAGGAGATTTTCAATGTAAAAATGGAAGGTACAGACAAGCAAGGGAGAAGGTTAGAATGACTCATGCAATAATGGATTAGAGTTGGAGATAACAGTACGAATTCATGTTTAGTTTAATATAGATATGAATAGTTACATATAGAGAATATTTATAGATATGTGTATGTACATGGGTGTTTGTAAATACATATGTGTAAATACATTTACATATGTGTAAATACATGCTTGTATTTCCAGCTCTGTCAGTTAAGCAGGCCTAGAAGCAACAGCACCTCTGTAGCAACAAGCACTCCTAGCACCCAGGTCTTGGTTTCTAACACCATTCTCTAATACAAGGAACCAGGGCTCTTTAGAGAAATAGGGCTGGAGCAGAAAATATACACGATGAGCCTGGAGCATGTTATAGTACCAGAAAGCCAGGAGGAAGTACTCAACAAACAAACAAAAAAACAAACCCAAAACAAAACCAAAAAAACCCTCACAAAAACCCACAAGAAAACCCTCCTCCACAATAATTGGGGTATGTCAAAGGGTGATGGGAGCCAACTGAAAGAGCTCCCAATGGCCAACCAAATAAAGCAGTATTGGATTATAAGTCAAATTGTAAAATAAATATCCATGAGTCCAAATTGATATAAGTAAATGATTGAATAACTAAGTACATGTAGGAGAATAGAAAAATCTCCCATGCAGAAGAATTCCAAATAATTTATGTAGGTAGATACTTTGCCCTCAAGGAAGTGGAGTATAATTCCCTATTCCCTAAATGTGGGCTGTGGCTAGCGACTTGCAAGAATGCCGTATGAAAAGGGGGAATAGAAGGTAAACTTTACAGTGGGAAAACCTGACAGATACTATCTCAGCCAGGTGATCAAGGTTAATGTCAAAAGTGAAGTCATGTTAATACTATGGACTCTTGATATGAAGTGATGATGTGGCACTTCTGTGGTCTGACTTCTAAAAACCTCCGATCTGCAATCTAATGAGAAAAAAATCAGACAAATCCCAATTGAGGAATATTCTACAACATATCTGATCAGTACTTCTCAATACTGTCAAGGTCTTCAAAAACAAGGAAAATGGCAAACTGTCACAGTCAAGAGGAGCCTAAGGAGACATGATGACTTAAATGTAAGGTGGTGTCCTTGCTGGGATCCTGGGACAGAAAAAGGACATTAGGTTAAAACTAAGGAAATCTGAATGAAGAATGGACTTCAGTACAGACTGAATAATGTACCGTTATTGGTTCATTACTTATGACAAGTGTACCATACTAATGTAAGATGTTAACAGGGAAACTGGATGGGGAGTATATGGGCACTCTCTATACTGTCTTCGCGATTTTTCTGTAAATCTAACAATATTCTAAAATAAAATTCTTTTTTTTTTTTTTTTTTTTTCGGTACGCGGGCCTCTCACTGTTTGGCCTCTCCCGTTGCGGAGCACAGGCTCCGGACGCGCAGGCTCAGCAGCCATGGCTCACGGGCCCAGCCGCTCCGCGGCATGTGGGATCTTCCCGGACCGGGGCACAAACCCGTGTCCCCTGTATCGGCAGGTGGACTCTCAACCACTGTGCCACCAGGGAAGCCCTAAAAATCGTTTTTAAAAAAGCAGAAAAGTCTCAGGTTTTCATCTTACAGGTGAGATAAGACTTGGGTGTTTTTATGTGAGAATGAGGTTTCTGAGAATTGTAGACACAAGTTAGCCAGGCAGTCAGTATGAGTGAAACCATAGAATATAACCTCAAACTACTTGTATTGACACTTTTAAGGCAAATGTATGCCTTAGATCATAATCAGAACTATGATCCTAACTGCCAGCATTTAGGAATTTGTAGCCCCCAAAGGTGCTTTTCTCAACTGTAAGCATCATGAAATGCTATTGGTATACAGAAGTGATGGAGGGGGTGGGGGGGATAACAGAGAGCTTTTCTGTTTTTTCCTTTTTTTTTTAAACATCTTAATTGGAGTATAATTGTTTTACAGTGTTGTATTAGTTTCTGCTGTATAAAAAAGTGAATCAGCTATATGCATACGTATATCCCCATATCCCCTTCCTCTTGTGTCTCCCTCCCACCCTCCCTATCCCACCCCTCTAGGTGGTCGCAAAGCACTGAGCTGATCTTCCTGTGTTATGCAGCTGCTTCCCACTCGCTATTTTACATTTGGAAGTGTACATATGTCAGTGCTACTCTCTTACTTCATTCCAGCTTACCCTTCCCCCTCCCCGTGTCTTCAAGTCCATTCGCTATGTCTGTGTCTTTATTCCTGTCCTGGTCCTAGGTTCATCAGAACCTTTTTTTTTTTTTATTCCATATATGTGTTAGCATACAGTATTTGTTTTTCTCTTTCTGGCTAACTTCACTCTGTATGACAGACTGTAGGTCCATCCACCTCACTACAAATAACTCAGTTTCGTTTCCTTTTATGGCTGAGTAATATTCCATTGTATATATGTGCCACATCTTCTTTATCCATTAATCTGTCGATGGACACTTAGGTTGCTTCCATGTCCTGGCTATTGTAAATAGTGCTGCAGTGAACATTGTGGTACATGACTCTTTTTGAATTATGGTTTTCTCAGGGTATATACCCAGTAGTGGGATTGCTGGGTCATACAGTAGTTCTATTTTTAGTTTTTTAAGGAACCTTCATACTGTTCTCCATCGTGGCTGTATCAATTCACATTCCCATCAACAGAGCAAGAGGGTTCCCTTTACTCCACACCCTCTCCAGCATTTATTGTTTCTAGATTTTTTGATGATGACCATTCTGACCTGTATGAGGTGATACCTCATTGTAGTTTTGATTTGCATTTCTCTAATGATTAGCGATGTTGAGCATCCTTTCATGTGTTTGTTGGCAGTCTGTATATCTTCTTTGGAGAAATGTCTATTTAGTCTTTTGCTCATTTTTGGATTGGGTTGTTTGTTTTTTTGTTATTGAGCTGCATGGGCTGCTTGTATATTTTAGAGATTAAATCCTTTGTCAGTTGCTTCATTTGCAAATATTTTCTCCCATTCTAAGGGCTGTCTTTTTGTCTTTTTTATGGTTTCCTTTGCTGTGCAAAAGGCTTTAAGTTTCATTAGGTCCCATTTGTTTATTTTTGTTTGTATTTCCATTTCTCTAGGAGGTGGGTCAGAAAGGATCTTGCTGTGATTTATGTCATAGAGTGTTCTGCCTGTGTTTTCCTCTAAGAGTTTCATAGTGTCTGATCTTACATTTAGGTCTTTAATCCATTTTGAGTTTATTTTTGTGTATGGTGTTAGGAAGCGTTCTAATTTCATTCTTTTACATGTAGCTGTCCAGTTTTCCCAGCACCACTTATTGGAGAGACTGTCTTTTCTCCATTGTATATTCCTGCCTCCTTTATCCAAGATAAGGTGACCATATGTGCGTGGATTTATCTCTGGGCTTTCTATCCTGTTCCATTGATCTATATTTCTGTTTTTGTGCCAGTACCATATTGTCTTGATTACTGTAACTTTGTAGCATAGTCTGAAGTCAGAGAGCCTGATTACTCGAGCTGTGTTTTTCTTTTTCAAGATTGTTTTGCCTATTCGGGGACTTTTGTGTTTCCTACAAATTGTGCAATTTTTTGTTCTAGTTCTGTGAAAAATGTCATTGGTAATTTGATAGGGATTGCATTGAATCTGTAGATTGCTTTGGGTAGTATAGTCATTTTCACAATATTGATTCTTCCAATCCAAGAACATAGTATATCTCTCCATCTGTTTATGTCATCTTTAATTTCTTTCAACAGTGTCTTACAGTTTTCTGCATATAGGTCTTTTGTCTCCTTAGGTAGGTTTATTCCTAGGTATTTTATTCTTTTTGTTGCAGTGGTAAATGGGAGTGTTTCCTTAATTTCTCTTTCAGATTTTTCATCATTAGTGTATAGGAGTGCAAGAGATTTGTGTGCATTAATTTTGTATCTTGCTACTCTACCAAATTCATTGATTAGCTCTAGTAGTTTTCTGATAGCATCTTTAGGATTCTCTATGTCTAGTATCATGTCATCTGCAAACAGTGACAGTTTTACTTCTTTTTCGATTTGGATTCCTGTTATTTCTTTCTCTTCTCTGATTGCTGTGGCTAAAACTTCCAAAACTATGTTGAATAATAGCGGTGAGAGTGGGCAACCTTGTATTGTTCCTGATCTTAGAGGAAATGGTTTCAGTTTTTCGCCACTGAGAATGATGTTTGCTGTGGCTTTGTCAAATATGGCCTTTATTATGTTGAGGTAGGTTCCCTCTGTGTCTACTTTCTGGAGAGTTTTTATCATAAATGGGTGTTGAATTTTGTCAAAAGCTTTTTCTGCATCTATTGAGATGATCATATGGTTTTTATACTTCAATTTGTTAATACGGTGTATCACATTGATTGATTTGCATATATTGAAGAATCCTTGCATTCCTGGGATAAATCTCACTTGATCATGGTGTATGCTCCTTTTAATGTGCTGTTGGATTCTGTTTGCTGGTATTTTGTTGAGGATTTTTACATCTATGTTCATCAGAGATATTGGCCTGTAGTTTTCAGTTTTGTGACATCTTTGGTTTTGGTATCAGGGTGATGGTGGCCTCGTAGAATGAGTTTGGGAGTGTTCCTCCCTCTGCTATATTTTGGAAGAGTTTGAGAAGGATAGGTGTTAGCTCTTCTCTAAATGTTTGATAGAATTCGCCTGTGAAGCCATCTGGTCCTGGGCTTCTGTTTGTTGGAAGATTTAAAAAAAAAAAAAAATTTATTTATTTATTTATTTTTGGCTGCATTGGGTCTTCGTTGCTGTGCACAGGCTTTCTCTTGTGGCGAGTGGGGGCTACTCTTCTTTGTGGTGCGTGGGCTTCTCATTGCAGTGGCTTCTCTTCTTGTGGAGCATGGGCTCTAGGTGCACGGGCTTCAGTAGTTGCCTTTGTCATTGTCATTGTTTCTAGGTATCTTTGATTTCCTCTTTGATTTCTTCAGTGATCTCTTGGTTAATTAGTAGTGTATTGTTTAGCCTCCACGTGTTTGTATTTTTTACAGTTTTTTTCCTGTAATTGATGTCTAATATCATAGCGTTGTGGTCAGAAAAGATACTTGATACAATTTCAATTTTCTTAAATTTACTAAGGCTTGATTTGGGACCCAAGATATGATCTATCCTGGAGAATGTTCCATGAGCACTTGATAAGAAAGTGTATTCTGTTGTTTTTGGATGGAATGTCCTATAAATATCAATTAAGTCCATCTTGTTTAATGAATCATTTAAAGCTTGTGTTTCCTTATTTATTTTCATTTTGGATGATCTGTCCATTGGTGAAAGTGGGGTGTTAAAGTCCCCTACTATTATTGTGTTACTGTCGATTTCCCGGTTTATGGCTGTTAGCATTTGCCTTATGTATTGAGGTGCTTCTGTGTTGGGTGCATAAATATTTACAATTGTTATATCTTCTTCTTGGATTGATCCCTTGATCATTATGTAGTATCCTTCTTTTTCTCTTGTAATAGTCCTTATTTTAAAGTCTGTTTTGTCTGATATGAGAATTGCTACTCCAGTTTTCTTTTGATTTCCATTTGCATGAAATATCTTTTTCCATCCCTTCACTTTCAGTCTGTATGTGTCCCTAGGTCTGAGTGGGTCTCTTGTAGACAGCATATGTATGGGTCTTATTTGTGTATCCTTTCAGGCAGTCTATGTCTTTTAGTTGGAGCATTTAATCCATTTACATTTAAGGTAATTATCAATATGTGTGTTCCTATTACCATTTTCTTAATTGTTTTGGGTTTGTTATTGTAGGTCTTTTCCTTCTCTTGTGTTTCCTGCCTAGAGAAGTTTCTTTAGCATTTGTTGTAAAGCTGGTTTGGTAGTGCTGAATTCTCTTTAACTTTTGCTTATTTGTAAAGGTTTTAATTTCTCTGTCGAGATCCTTGCTGGGTAGAGTAATCTTGGTTGTAGGTTTTTCCCTTTCATCACTTTAAATATGTCCTGCCACTCTCTTCCGGCTTGCAGAGTTTCTGCTTAAAAATCAGCTGTTAACCTTATGGGTATTCTCTTGTATGTTATTTGTTGCTTTTCGCTTGCTGCTTTCAATATTTTTCCTTTGTATTTAATTTTTGATAGTTTGATTAATATATTTCTCGGCATGTTTCTCTTTGGGTTTATCCTGTATGGGACTCTCTGTGCTTCCTGGACTTGATTATTTCCTTTCCCATGTTAGGGGAGTTTTCGACTATAATCTCTTCAAATATTTTCTCAGACCCTTTCTTTTTCTCTTCTTCTGGGACCCCTATAATTCGAATGTTGGTGCGTTTAATGTTGTCCCAGAGGTCTCGGAGACTGTCCTCAATTTGTTTCATTCTTTTTTCTTTATTCTGCTCCCTGGCAGTTATTTCCACCATTTTATCTTCCAGCTCACTTATCCGTTATTCTGCCTCAGTTATTCTCTTATTGATTCCTTCTAGAGTATTTTTAATTTCAGTAATTGTGTTGTTCATCACTGTTTGTTTGCTCTTTAGTTCTTCTAGATCCTTGTTAAATATTTCTTATATTTTCTCCATTCTGTTTCCAAGATTTTGGATCATCTTTACTATCATTACTCTGAATTCTTTTTCAGGTAGGTTGCCTATTTCGTCTTCATTTATTTGGTCTTGTAGGTTTTTACCTTGCTCCTTCGTCTGTAACAAATTTTTTTGTCATTTCATTTTTTTTTTTTTTTTTTGATGAGTGGTGCTGTATTCCTGTCTTACTGGTTGTTTGGCCTGAGATGTCCAGCACTGGAGTTTGCAGGCAGTTAGATAGAGCTGGCTCTTGGTGCTGAGATGAGGACCTCCTGGAGGCCTCACTCCAATTGATATTCCCTGGGGTCTGAGGTTCTCTGTTAGTCCAGCTGTTTGGACTTGGAGCTCCCACCACAGGAGCTCGGGCCTCACCTCCGGCCTGGGAACCAAGATCCTGCAAGCTTCGTGGTGTGGTAAAGAAGAAGAAGAAGGAAAAAAAGGAGCAGTACAATATTAAAGAATAAAAAACAAATTTAGAAAGATGAAAAATATATTATGAAAAATAAAACTATAATTGAAACAACTGCAACAAGGTAAAATAAAACCACCACAGAAAAAAGAAAAAAAAAAAAAAAAAGAAAAGGGGGGAGAACAAGCCAAAAGGAGAGATCACTAACAAAGTATAAAGAATAAAATAAAATTAGAAGAATAAAATATTTATTAGGAAAAATAAAAATATAAAAGAATCAACAACAATGAATCAACAAGGTAAAACAGAACCCCAATCTAAAAGAGGAAAAAAGAAAAAAAGACTTGTCTATGGGGGTGGAATTTAGGCAGGGGTGGGACTTAGGCAGGGTCTGGTTTTGGGTGGGGCGGGACCTAGGCGGGTGTGCGTGTGGGGTGACGTTTGAGCGTGGGGTGGGGCCTAGGCGGGGCGATGTTGAAGCGTGGGTCGGGGCCTCTCCTTAGGACCTGCGTGGAAAGGGAGAGGCAGCACATGGAAAGGAGGGCCTCTGGAGTGTGGAGTTCCAGAGTTTGGAGGTAGGTCCCTGAGTGAGGCTGTGTGGGCGGGGTTTAGGCCTAGCGTGTTGGAGGAGGTCTTGGAGTGTAGAGGTAGGGCCCTAGTGGGGGTGTAGGGGCAGGGCCTGGGTTCTGCGCGACAGGAGGCACAGAATTAGGCCCGGGAACCCAACAAGCTTCCCAGTGCTTAAGTTGACAGGGAAAGCACTGGCCCTGTTCCCTTCCGTTCCTTTGCGCCCTTCCCCCACCATCTCCCCCAGGGTTTCCCCCGTCACCACTGGACCCCTAACCATGGGTGGGTCTCGCTGGGTGTATGAACTCCTCCCCTCCCCCAGCCACCCCTCAGGGGTGCTGGTCCCGGAGGTCTGGCCTTTACTTGTGCTCCCCCTTACCTTCCTTCAATTACCTCAGGACCCGCATGGCTGGAGGGGGCTTTGGTGGGCAGAGAGTCAGGCCCGGGATCTCAGCAGGCTTCTGGGGGCCCAAGTGGGCAGGGGAAGCCTGGCCAAGCTACCTTTTGATCCTCTGCCCTCCCAATGGCCCCCCAATTTCCCCCTTAGGGCGTGGGATCCCTTCCCCTCCCCCAGCTGCCCCTCAGGGGCACCAGTCCCATCTCGCCTCCACTTCTCTTCCCCCCTCACCCCACCCCATGCCCCACGTCCTACCCCGTCGCTGGGGGTTCCTCCTGTCCCCTTAGGTGTCTGTGGTCCCCCACCGTTGGCCTGGCAGGTGCCGTAGTTGTGAGGAGACGCGAATTCCACGTCCTCCTAGTTTGCCCTCTTGACTCCACTCTTTCTGTTGTATTCATGTTTTAAAAGAACTAGTAGGGTTTCCCTGGTGGCGCAGTGGTTGAGAGTCCGCCTGCCGATGCAGGGGACGCGGGTTCGTGCCCCGGTCCGGGAAGAGCCCACATGCCACGGAGCGGCTGGGCCCGTGAGCCATGGCCACTGAGCCTGTGTGTCCGGAGCCTGTGCTCCACAACGGGAGAGGCCACAGCAGTGTGAGGCCCGCGTCTAGTAAGTGAGATTTGAAGGTTTCCATTTTGCCAGAATAACGTCTCTCTCATTTTTAAAGCAAGCTTTAAAATGGAGGGAGTTTGAAATTGTTGTCTCTGTTTTTAGCCCTTTCTTGTAAAACTATTTTGCCTCTGCTAGAATAACCTTTTGAGGATCTGAAAACTAACTTTATGTATCTTTTTTATTCAGTATTTCAGACAGAGGAATGTAGAGAATAATATAACAAATGCCTGTTCTATATAACTACTTAGTAGTCAGATTCTAGTGTTTTCTCCTTTTAAAAAGATGTGAAACATTACAGAATCAATTGTAGTCCCCTTTGTACCCTTCTCCATTCCTAATCTTTATCTATGCCTTCCCAGAGGTAATCACTCTCCTGAATTTGCTTTTATTATTTCCATCATGTTTTATACTGTTACTTCATATGTGTGAGTCCGTATTCCATTGTATATGTTAATACATTTATTTATTTGTTCTAATGCTGATGGGCATTTAGGTTGTTTCCAGCTCTTTTACTATTACAAACAATGCTTTGGTGAACATTCTTAATCATGTCTCCTTGTGCACATGTGTTAGGTTTCTCTGGTGTACACACCTGGGAGTGGAATTGCTAGAATTTGGGTATGCACATCTTTGGCTTTGCTAGATGTTGCCAAATTACTGTTCACAGTGGTTATTTCAATTTATGTTGGTATGCATAAGAGTTCTTATTTTCCCATAGTCTCGCTAAAACATGGTGTGGTCAGACTTCTTAATTTTTGCCAAATTATGGTGATTTATTATTCTTTTCATTTGCATTTTTCTGATTGCTAATGAGCATCTTTGTAAATGTTAGTTGGCCATTGTGTTTTCTCTTTTGTATATTTCCTCTCAACTCTTCTGCCTGTTTTTCTGCTGCGCTGTCTTTTTCTTAATGACTCACAGGCTATTTTTATACATGCAAGATGATAATTTACTAGTGATATGTACTGCAGTGATCTCCCGTTCTGTGGCTCATCTCTTCTTGCTTTGATTCTAGTGTCTTTTGTTGCACAGAATTTGTATTTTAGTGAGGTCAGATTTTATCCATATTTTCATTCATGATTTATGCTTATGTCTGGAAGTCCTTTTCTATCATGAGGTCAAGATTTTCTCCTTTATTTTAAGATCCTAAAGTTTTTTTTTTTAGCTTTGTAATCTGGAATAAAAAGTTTTTTCCATTATTGAATTTTTTAATTTCAGTGACTATTTTTTTCATATCCAGAATTTCTAATGAATACTTTTTTATGCACTTGTTTTAGTTTTGCTTGTTTCATTGTTTTTGTTCATTTTTTAATGTATTTGTTTTATTTTTGCTTATTTGTTTCATAATTTCTTATTTTCTAAAATGAAAATTATTATTTTATTTCTTCGAAAGTTGTAAACATAGTCATTTTGGAGTGGTCAGATTGGTCTATAGAGTTAATTTCATCTGGAGTGACTGTATTTGCTAATTGGTGATTTTGTTGGCTGTCTTAGCATTGGATTGGCTTCGGTTGTTTGGAATTTGAGTTTACAGAATCATTCTGAGTGGGAGGTATATTGTTTTGTTTGATTGTCTCCTTTTTTTACCCTCCCTACCTAACGGTTTATACTTTCTTCCACCTGGCTCCCTGAATTCTCAGTTTAGAATTAGGCCTTTTAAGTTTCTTGTTCCACGGTAACACTGAAAATCTTACAGACCCAGCCAGAGAGCCAGTGGGTACCTTGTTTCAGGGCCTGGTCATGAGGCTGAGTCTGTATCCTCCTCCCCTAGAGGCTTGTAGGGTTTCAAATCTTTTTTTTTTTTTTTTTTTCTGTATGCAGGCCTCTCACTGTTGTGGCCTCTCCCGTTGCGGAGCACAGGCTCTGGACACGCAGGCTCAGTGGCCATGGCTCACGGGCCCAGCCGCTCCGCGGCGTGTGGGATCTTCCCGGATCGAGGCACGAACCCGTGTCCCCTGCATCGGCAGGTGGACTCTCAACCACTGCGCCACCAGGGAAGCCCTCAAATCTTTAATGTATATAGGAATCACTAAGTTCTCACCTTTAGCCTCCTGTCACAAGGTGTGGGGGGAGTTCTGCTCTCACCTCAGCCGGTGAGCTTGGCTCTCCTTTTCTATCTCACAGGGAGCACGTTCTGTCCTCTTTACAATTGCCAATGCCTGCTTCCTGACCTGGGCCCCAGCAGGCAGGCTCTACTTACTGCCCCATCCCTTTTTGCAGCTAGTCTGTAGCTCATGGCTAGGTGTTTTTTTTTTTTTTTTTTTGTCAGTATCCTTTTCTTTTTTTAAAAAATATTTTGACTGTATTGTTAATTTGTGTTTGGAACAGAGGATGAATTCACTGTGTCATCTTGACTGAGGTCTAGATTTTGTAATTAAGTTAGATTGTGAGCTTCTCTGGGGAGGGATAGCTTTTCATCAGCATCAAGCATGGTGCCTGGCTCTGAGCGCCTGGTGGGATTTTTCTATTTTTTTGAGGTGTACAGTGTGTTTATTTTATATACATACATAGTGTGAAATGATTACCACAAATAGGTTAGTTAACACATCTATCATCTCACCTAGTTACAATTTTATTTTTGTGGTGAGCATTTTAGGATTTATGCTCTTAGCAACTTCCAAGTGTACAATAGAGTACTGTTAACCTGTAGTCACCATGCTGTACATGTACCTTTACAATATTATTTGAGTCCTGTCTTTTTTGTTTTTTTTTGGTTAGTCTAGCTAAAGGCTTCTCAGTTTTGTTTATCTTTCTAAAGAACCACCTCTTAGTTTTGTTAATCTTTTATATTGTTTTCCTATGCTCTCTCTTATTTCTTTGCTATTTAATGAAATTATTATTATCATTATTATTATTTTTTGTGTGTGTGGTACGCGGGCCTCTCACTGCTGTGGCCTCTCCCGTTGCGGAGCACAGGCTCCGGACGCACAGGCTCAGCGGCCATGGCTCACAGGCCCAGCTGCTCTGTGGCATGTGCGATCTTCCCGGATTGGGGCATGAACCCGTGTAGCCTGCATCGGCAGGCAGACTCTCAACCACTGCACCACCAGGGAAGCCCCTGAAATTATTATTTTTAAAATTGAAGTATAGTCAATTTACAGGGTGTTAGTTTCTGGTGTACAGCACAGTGATTCAGATGTATATACATGCGTATATATATATTATATAGTTTCTAGTGTACAGCAAAGTGATTCAGATATATACATATAAATATATATTTCATATCTTTTCCATTATGATTTATTACAGGATATTGAATAAAGTTCCCTGTGCTATATAGTAGGACCTTGTTGTTTATCTATTTTATATATAGTAGTTTTTATCTGCTAATCCCAAACTTCTAATTTATCCCTCCCCCACCCCCTTTCCCCTTTGGTAATAAGTTTGTTTGTTATGTCTGTGGGTGTTTCTGTTTTGTAAATAAGTTCATTTGTATCATATTTTAGTTTCCACATATCAGTGATATAATATAGTATTTGTGTTTCTCTTTCCTGTTTACTTAATATGATAATCTCTAGGTCCATCCATGTTGCTGCAAATGGCATTATATCATTATTTTTTATGGCTGAGTAGTATTCCATTTTGTGTGTGTGTGTGTGTGTGTGTGTGTGTGTGTGTATATATATATATACACACACACACATATATACCACGTCTTCTTAACCATTCATCTGTTGATGGACACTTCGGTTGCTTCCATGTCTTGGCTATTGAAAATAGTGCTATGAATATTGGGGTGCATGTATCGTTTTGAATTAAAGTATTTGTTTTTCCAGATATATGCCCAGGAGTGGGATTGCTGGATCGTATGGTAACTATTTTTTGTTTTTTAAGGAACCTCCATATTGTTCTCCATAGTGTCTACACCAATTTACATTCCCACCAACAGTGTGGGAGGGTTCCCTTTTCTTTGGTGGATATTTTTTAAATTAAATAATTAATTTATTTTATTTTTGGCTGTGTTGGGTCTTTTTTGCTGCACGAGGGCTTTCTCTAGTTGCAGCGAGCGGGGGCTACTCTTCACTGTGGTGCGCAGGCCTCTCATTGTGGTGGCTTCTCTTGTTGTGGAGCGTGGGCTCTAGGTGTGCGGGCTTCAGTAGTTGTGGCACATGGGCTCAGTAGTTGTAGCTTGCAGGCTGTAGAGCGCAGGCTCAGTAGTTTAGGCACATGGGCTTAGTTGCTCCGTGGCATGTGGGATCTTCGCGGAACAGGGATCAAACTGTGTCCCTGGCATTGGCAGGCGGATTCTTAACCACTGTGCCACCAGGGAAGTCCCTGGATTATGTTTTTGATGTTGTATCTAAGAAATCTTTGCCTAACCCAAGGTCACAAAAGATTTTCTCCGATGTTTTCTTCTAGGCGTTTTATACTTTTCAGTTTCACATTTCAGTTTTGTGATCCATTTTGAGGTAATTTTAAAATATGGTATAAGGTAGGGATCACATTTCCTTCCTGTATTTCTGAAGCTGTGTTATATTAGATGTACATAAGCTTGTCGTTGTTATATCTTCCTGATGTGTTGAGACTTTTATCATTATGAAGTAGCCCTCTTTGTTTCTAGTAATACTACTTGTCTTGAGGTGTATTTTGTCTAATATTAGTACAGTCACTCCAGCGTACTTGGGGTTATTATTTACATGACATATCTTTTTTATTTCCAAGTTATTTGTGTATTTATATTTAAAGTGCATCTCTTTAAACAGAATATAATTGATGCTTGATTTTTTTTTATCCAGTTAGACAATATTGTCATTTGATTGGAGTCTTTATTTAATGTCATTACTGATATGGGTATATTTAGGTCTGACATTTTGCTGTTTGTTTTTTATGTCCCTCATCTGCCTCTTGTTCTTCTGTTCTTTCTCTTCTGCCTTCCTTTAATTAATTAACTAATTTTTAGTAATCAATTTTAATTTCTCTATTGGCTTTCAAGCTGTATCTCTTTGCATTTTTTAAAGTGCTTTCTCTAGGGATTACAACATACATCTCAGTGTATTTTAAGTTGATATGAAGTTGCTTCAGATGAAATATAGGAATCTTGTGGCAGTATATTTTCATTTACCTTCATCTTTAGCACTGTCGTTGTCATGTATATAGTACATCTGTATACGGTGTTATAATTTTTGCTTTAAACAGTCATATATCTTATAAAGAAATCATGAGAAAACAGTGTGTTGTGTGTGTTTGTATGTTTCAGTCCTTCCTTTGGACCCAAATTGCTAGCTGGTATCATTTCCCTTCAGTCTGTAGAACTTTCTTTAAGATTTCTTGCAGTGGAAATCTGGTGACAGAGTCTCTCAGTTTTTATTATCTGAAAATATCTTTATTTTGCCTTCACTTTTTTTTTTCTTTTTTGCAGTACACAGGCCTCTCACTGTTGAGGCCTCTCCCGTTGCGGAGCACAGGCTCTGGACGCGCAGGCTCAGCGGCCATGGCTCATGCGCCTAGCCGCTCCGCGGCATGTGGGATCTTCCCGGACTGGGGCACGAACCCGTGTCCCCTGCATCGGCAGGCGGACTCTCAACCACTGGGCCACCAGGGAAGCCCTGCTTTCACTTTTTGAAGGCTAGTAGCTGGTTGTAGAATTCATGATTGACAGTTTATTCTCTTTCAGCACTTTTAATATGACAGTTCTAGTGTCTTCTGTCCTCCATTAGTTCTTATGAGAAGCCAACTGATAATGGTATCTTTGTTCTCCCTCGGTATGTCGTTTTTCTCTGGATGCTTTCAGAATTGTCTTTTTATCTTTGGCATTCAGAAGATTAACCATGATGTGCTTAGGAATGGTTTGCTTAGAGTTTATACTGCTGGCATTTCTCTGAGCTTCTTAGATTTGTAAGTTAATGTTTTTCGTTTTGTTTTTGTAAGTTAATGTTTTTCACAAAATTTGTGATTTTGGGGTGGGGGGCATTATTTCTTCATATATACATATATATATATATACATTTTTTTTTTTTTTGCGGTACGCGGGCCTCTCACTGTTGTGGCCTCTCTCGTTGCGGAGCACAGGCTCCGGACGCACAGGCTCAGCGGCCATGGCTCACGGGCCCAGCCGCTCCGCGGCATGTGGGATCTTCCTGGACCGGGGCATGAACCCATGTACCCTGCATCGGCAGGTGGACTCTCAACCACTGTGCCACTGGGGAAGCCCTTCATATATTTTATTCTGCTCTTTTTTCTTTTCTTTTCTTTCCTTCCTTCCTCCCTTCCTCCCTTCTCCCTCCCTTCCCCCTCCCTCCCTTCCTTGTCTTTGTTGCTGTGTGTGGCTTTCTCTAGTTGCAGTGAGCGGGGACTACTCTTCATTGTGGTGCACGGGCTTCTCATTGCAGTGGCTTCACTTGTTGCAGAGCACGGGCTCTAGGCACGCAGACTTCAGTAGTTGTGGCTCATGGGCTCTAGAGCACAGGCTCAGTAGTTGTGGCACACGGGCTTAGTTGCTCTGCAGCATGTGGGATATTCCTGGACCAGGGCTCGAACCTGTGACCCCTGCATTGGCAGGTGGATTCTTAACCACTGCACCACCAGGGAAGCGCTTCTGCTCTTTTCTCTTTCTCTCTTTTCTAAGACTTCAGTTATATTTATGTTGGGCCTCTTGATTTTTTTTTTCTTTAACGATTTATTTATTTGTTTTACTTAGTTTTGTCTGCGTCAGGTCTTAGTTTTGGCACGTGGGATCTTCGTTGAGGCATGCAGGATCTGTCATTGTGGAACATGGGCTCTTCCTTGTGGTGCGCGGGCTTCTCTCTAGTTGTGGCATGTGGGTTTTCTCTTCTCTAGTGTGACGTGCAGGCTCCAGGGTGCATGGGCTCTGTAGTGTGTGGCACACGGGCTCTAGTTGAGGTGCGTGAGCTCAGTACTTGTGGCATGCGGAGCTGCCCTGCGGCATGTGAGATCTTAGTTCCCTGACCAGGGGTCAAACCTGCGTCCCCTGCATTTTAAGGTGGATTCTTTACCACTGGACCACCAGGGAAGTCCCTGGGCCTCTTGATTTTTGTCCTACAGGTCTCTAAGACTTTGTTCATTCTTTTTCAATATTATTTTTCTCTCTTTTCTGGGATTGGGTAATTTTTGTCTTCAAATTCCCAGATTCATTCTTAAGTTTTATCTCCAAGTTGCTAGTGATCCTATTGAAATGCATTTTTTTCAGCTGTTGTACTTTTCACCCCTAGAATTTCCATTTTTTTCTAGTTTACATTTCACTGTTGAGATTCACTATCTGTTCCCTCAATAAGACCATATTTTAACTTACTTCTTTGAAAATATTATCCTTTAATACTTCTAACATAATTGTAATAGACGTTTTGTAGTCTTTGTTTTCTGAATCCAACATCTTAGTCCATTCAGAGTCAATTAATATTGATTACCTGTTTCTTTTCATGTCTAGTAATTTTAGGTTCAATACTTGGACATTGTAGATAATATTTAAAGCAACTCTGGTTCCCTTGTGTTCTTCCAAGGGTTATTGAGTTTTTGTTCTTAGGAGGCAGTTAGTTTGCCTGGACTCAGACTGCAAAGTCTGTCTCTCTGTGCTAGGTAGCAGCTGCTATCTCTGTTCAGTTCATACAGTTTCCAACTGTTGCTTCTTTTCTTTTTCTCCATCTCTTGCTTTTCTTTAGTTTGACCCCTTACTAGTCTACCCAGCACCTGCATAGTTTGTTGATCCTCAGGAAAGCCCACAAACTTGTAATTCTTATTTCTTCCGGTTTCAGCTTCTCAAGTGTAAACTCTCCTCCAACTTCTGTTTTTAGACATTTTCCATTGTGTTTAAATAAGTCCCCCCCCCGCTACACACAGTTATTATCTGCAAGAGGAGTTACTTGACCACTTCACTCCGATGCCATTAACAGAAGTTGATAGCAAATAATTTAAAAACCACTCCTAAGTGACATATAACTACCAAATAACCTTTAGGGTGGCAATAAAATGGTCAAATCAAGTACAGTTTACTCATTCCTAAATTGTGTAGTTGCCAGAGAGCACCATGCTCCAAAAGTCATTGGGACTTTGTTAAATACTATTTTGCATTTTAATCTCAGTTTTCATTTTACATTTTTTTTTTTTTTTTTTTTTTTTTTGCGCTGTGCGGGCCTCTCACCGTTGTGGCCTCTCCTGCTGTGGAGCACAGGCTCCGGATGTGCAGGCTCAGCGGCCATGGCTCACGGGCCCAGCCACTCCGCAGCATGTGGGATCTTCCCGGACCGGGGCACGAACCCGTGTCCCCTGCATCGGCAGGCGGACTCTCAACCACTGCGCCACCAGGGAAGCCCCTAATCTCAGTTTTAATATATTGTTTCATTTTATTTGAGGCTGTTAGACCAAGGTTCAGATATTATAGAGCAGAGCTGTCTTGAAAGAGGCCAAGATCAAGTGGAAATGGGGGTTGGAGCTCTCAAAACAGGGCAAAAAAATATTTATCAACCTTAAAATAACTATAGTAAATCTTCCCTGTGGGTGTTTTCAATTGTAAACACTTTGTCCTTGCAGTCATTTACATCTGCATAATTATAACACCTGCAAGTGAAAATCTTTTAAAATATTAAACCTACCCACTTTCTCCGAGTGATTTGCATTCTCCTTTGGCCATGCACTGAGAGCTGAGGATTTGTTCTTAGTATGGAGTTGGAAACAAAGAGGGTCTGGATAGGGAAATTGGAAAGCTGATTGTTATGTTTTAAAAAAGATTTCCCAACCTGGCTATTTTTTGGATGTTTCTCTCTGTAACATCAAACACACATACATTCAAATAAGAGTATACAAGCACATTCTAAAGCCTTTCTTTCTTCTTTTTTTTTTTTTTAAGGGAAATGGGCTTTTGTATTATAGTTAACTTGAATCATAGAGGAGTGCCAACAACCTCAAAATCAATTCATTAGATACATGTGTACGCTGCTCCTCCAACAGTAGTAAATATATAAAGTACAATTCATTGAGAAATACCTAATGAGAAAGAGATCTACTATGAAGTCATTAGCATTTTAAAATGTATCCGTATTTTATTACTAACATACATTTGAGAAACAGTATTGCAAATGTGAAGAAGGTACAACAGTCTGTAACAATGTTTGCTGATTAGGGATTCCAAGCTGGTAAAATTTCAGGAGATCTTTAAGCCCTTCTTCATTACATATTTTTTGACATCTGTGTTTTTTAAGGTGATTAGCACATTCTGTATGGTGTTCTGGTTGGACCTCTATTTGCATATATGTTACTAGATGGAAATTATTGGAAGGTAGAGAAATCTTTTAGTTGTTTTTATATTCTCAGCAGCCTAGGATAGTGCCTAGAACATAATAGGCACTTTTACTCGGAAAAGTTGTTATTCCATATTTTAAATAGTACCTCTTCCATTGAAAAATATTTGCTCTTCAGCAACATTAGGAAACCCTGTGTGGGTGTTTGGTTGAATTACATAGAGGGATTAGGGCTAGTTTGCATTTTTTTAAACAAAAATTTTACCATGGTGGGTATAGTGACTATGTCTTCAGTTTCTCAGTTTCTGTTATTAATAATAATCATAGTCAGACTTGGAAGGGGTAAAAGAGAACAACAGTCTCTTTCATTTTTATGGTGTATAGCATAAAACCCATAAGACCTTGGATTCTTTGTCATGCCATGTTAAAATTTTACAAAAACGAGAAATTTTATGAGTTTACAGTGCCTAGTAATATATTCATTCAAGAATTAATTTCTTGGTCACCTAATCGATGATGAAGGAGTCAAGAATATACAGTGGAGAAAAGACAGCCTCTTCAATAAATGGTGCTGGGGAAACTGGACAGCTACATGTAAAATAATGAAATTAGAACATTCCCTAACACCATACACAAAAATAAGTTCAAAATGGATTAAAAACCTAAATGTAAGGCCGGACATTATAAAACTCTTAGGTGAAAACATAGGCAGAACACTCTTTGACATAAATCGCAGCAAGATCTTTTTTGGCCCACCTCCTAGAGTAATGAAAATAAAAACAAAAGTAAACAAATGGGATCTAATTAAACTTAAAAGTGTTTGCATAGGAAAGGAAACCATAAATAAAAGAAAAAGACAACCCTCAGAATGGGAGAAAATATTTGCAAATGAAGCAACCAACAAGGGATTAATCTCCAAAATATACAGACAGCTCATGCAGCTCAATATCAAGAAAACAACCCAATCAAAAAACGGGTGGAAGATCTAAATAGACATTTCTCCAAAGGAGACATATAGATGGCCAAAAAGCACATGAAATGATGTTCAACATCACTGATTATTAGAGAAACGCAAATCAAAGCTACAATGAGGTATCACCTCACACTGGTCAGAATGGGCATCATAAAAAAATCTACAAATGGGGACTTCCCTGGTGACGCAGTGGATAAGACTCCGCACTCCCAATGCAGGGGGCCCTCGTTCGATTGCTGGTCAGGGAACTAGATCCCACACACTCACTACAGCTAAGGAGCCCGCCTGCCACAGCTAAGACCTGGCACAACCAAATAAATAAATAAATATTTTTAAAAGACCCTACAAACAATAAATGCTGGAGAGGGTGTGGAGAAAAGGGAACTCTCCTACACTGTTGGTGGGGATATAAATTGGTAGCCACTATGGAGAACAGTATGGAGGTTCCTTAAAAAACTAAAAATAGAGCTACCATATGACCCAGCAATTTCACTCCTGGGCATATATTCAGAGAAAATCATAATTTGAGAAGATACATGTACCCCCAATGTTCACTGCAGCACTGTTTACCATAGCCAGGACATGGAAACAACCTAAATGTCCATCAACAGAGGAATGGATAAAGAAGATGTGGTACATATATACAGTAGAATATTAGTCATAAAAAAGAACAACATAATGCCATTTGCAGCAACATGGATGGACCTAGAGATTGTCATACTGAGTGAAGTAAGTCAGACACAGAAAGACAAATATCATATGATATTGCTTATATGTGGAATCTTAAAAAAAAAAAAGGGTACAAATGAACTTATTTACAAAGCAGAAGTAGAGTCACAGATGTGGAAAACAAACTTATGGTTACCAGGGGATAAGAGGGGAAGGGATAAATTGGAAGATTGAGATTGACATACACACACTACTATATATAAAATAGATAACTGATAAGAACCTGCTGTATAGGACAGTGAACTCTACTCAGTACTCTCTGTAATGGCCTATATGGGAAAAGAATATTAGAAAAAAAGAGTGGATATATGTATATGTATATGTATAACTGATTCATTTTGCAGTACACCTGAAACTAACACAACATTGTAAACCAACTATACTCCAATAAAAGTTTTTTAAAAAATGAATTTCTTGAATTTCCTGGTGGTCTAATGGTTAGGACTACCTGCTTCCACTGCAGGGGGCATGGGTTCAGTCCCTGGTTCGGGAAGTTAAGATCCCGCATGCAGTGCAGTGCAGCCAAAAATTAAAAAAAAAAAAAAGAGTCTCGCTTAATCTTCACAAGAATTAATTTCTTCTTGAATTTGCTCAGAAGATAGACCTAACCTCATCTGTTCCTAATTTTTATTGTAACATAAGATGTTGGGGAGGGGCTTCCCTGGTGGCGCAGTGGTTGAGAATCTGCCTGCCAATGCAGGGGACACGGGTTCGAGCCCTGGTCTGGGAAGATCCCACATGTCGCGGAGCAACTAGGCCCGTGAGCCACAACTACTGGGCCTGCGCATCTGGAGCCTGTGACCTGCAACAAGAGAGGCTGCGACAGTGAAAGGCCCACACACCGCAATGAAGAGTAGCCCCCGCTTGCCGCAACTAGAGAAAGCCCTCACACAGAAGCGAAGACCCAACACAGCCAAGAATAAATAAATAAATTTATTTTTAAAAAAAAATGATGTTGGGGGACTTCCCTGGCGGTCCAGTGGTTAAGACTCCCCACTTCCACTGCAGGGGCACGGGTTCCGTCACTGGTCGGGGAACTAAGATCCTGCATGCCGCGTGGTGTGGCCAAAAATTAAAAAAAGAAAAAAAAGATGTTGGAACTTTAGCAGAGGCATTAAGGTACAAGAGTGTGAAATTTGGAAGTGGGGTATTTCATGTTCAAGAACCAGTTAGAGGCTCTAAAACACATAAGAAGGATACTTAAGGGTCATGGAAGAACATTTTGTGAGGATTCTTTTAAAAATTATGCTGTTGCTTCCCCCCCCACACACACACCATGGGAGAACTGGGGGTACAGACTCACTTGATATCTAGTGAGAGGAGCTCTAGAGGGACCACTTAGAGATTTAAAGAATTCTCTTCAGTTAGCGGGTACAGAGGACTGAGGTCTGGATCCCCTGAGAAATCCGTCAAGGAGAGAACTGTAGCTGGCTGACTGCTCCCACAGCAAGAGGTAGGCTGTGTTGGAATTTGCCTACACTCCAGTGTTTGTCCAGGCAAAGGAAATATGAATACTTCCTGCAGAGCAGAGGCAGGCCTAGTGGAGGAGAGAGGCGGCCTGGAGCTGTTTTAATTCCTGCCCAAATAAACTGCCTAGAAGGGCAATGAGGCTCCAACAGTGAGTCTTTTAAGTGACAGCCAAAAAGCCAGGAGGAGAATGAACTATCCACTGAACTGTCCACGTCGGTAGAGCTATAGCCAGAAGAAACTCTGAGGTGAGACTCTGAAGAACCCACAGAAGTGCATCTGAGGAAAAGAGTCCACTTCAGACATCACCAGACAGGCCTTTTGGCAGGACCTCTTAAGTTGGAATCTCATTGCCTTCCGTCTCCCAGCACTCCTCTCTCTCATATCCACTTTGGAGACAACAGCAGCTAGGGAAGGGGAGAAGGGTCATGGAAAAGACATAGCTGAGCTTACTCTTTTCCCAGCTGGGGGTGGGAAATGAGATTTGATTACCTAGTGAAGATTGGTTTGTAACCTAAAGTGACTGTAGGACTTTGTTACTTAGCACTGGCTAGAAGAAACGTGTGGGCCTGCTGAGTGGTCATCCAGTGCCGGGGGAACATTTTCTCCCTGCATACATTTTAAGAGGATAGCCGAGACAAAAATAAAGTTATATTTGATTATATCCTGCAGTTAGTGCATGTTCAGTGGACATAAAAATTCTGTAAAAATTTTCACGTTTGGCATTGCAGTAGTCCGAAATCTATGGTAATGCATTAAGCCTTGTTTTTATTCTTGAAAAGTGCCTTGACTTATGTGAGCATTACATGCAATGCTGCTGTATGTTCTTAGATTTCTTTTTTTTTGGCCGGACCACACGGAATGCGGGATCGTAGTTTCCTGGGATCGAACCCGTGCCCCCTGCAGTGGAAATGCGGTGTCCTCCTAACCACTGGACCTCCAGGGAATTCCGCTCTTGGATTTCTTAAAGTGGGCTCCAATTTAGTGTTGGTGTTTCACTTAATTGTAAAAGCACCTTTATCCAAAAATAAAGGTTAGGATGCTATTCTTCTAGTCTGCCTAGGTTGTTTCATAAACAGGATAGATGACTAAACTTTTTTTGAATAAGATTAAATTATTATAAATCAGTGACATTTTTATATAACATAGACTAAAAAATTTGCACTTCTCCTTGAGCAAGCCCATACTAAACAGCTCTGCACATCTGGGGTTGAGGTTGTGCTAGTTCATCTGGCCAATCGCCTCTCTGCTCTCCACTTCTGAATTCCCCCACCAGCACCTAAGCCAAGACTGCATTGTTTGTACAGTCTCTTCATTGTGTGTGTGTGTGTTTTATTGAAGTGTAGTTGATTTACAGTGTTGTACCAATCTCTGTTGTACAGCAAAGTGACTCAGTTATACACATATAGACTTTCTTTTTTTATATATTCTTTTCCATTATGGTTTATCACAGGATATTGAATATAGTTCCCTGTGCTATACATTAGGACCTTGTTGTTTATCCATTCTAAATGTGGTAGTTTGCGTCTACCAACCCCAAACTCCCAGTCAATCCCTCTCCATCTTCCCTCCTCCTTGGCAACCACAAGTCTGTTTTCTATGTCTATGAGTCTGTTTCTGTTTTGTAGATAGGTTCATTTGTGCCATATTTTAGATTCCACATATAACTGATATCATATGGTATTTGTCTTTCTCTTTCTGACTTCACTTAGTATGATAATCTCTATTTGCATCCCATTGTGTTTTGTTTTAAGATCATAGTCTCCTTTCTGGTAAGGGAAGAAAGAAAAGAGAATTATGGCTGATTAAAATATACATAATTAAAAAAATAATTTAAAAGGTAAGAAGGCAAAGAATTAAATGAAATTGTTAGTCTGGTGAAGATCCATTTGGACCACATTATTAAGAAATGGGCATTAGCACAGGATCTGGACTTAATTCCTTTGCTGAGGAAATAGAGTAATATACTAGTAGACTGTCAGAGCTGGATGGAGCATTGGAGATCATCTGTTTCATTTTATAAGACAATTTGTTGTTGTTAAAACTCTGAATTATTAATTGTTCCTGTGCTAGATGCAGAGGTTTAGATACATTTTCTCTAATCCTTAATAATTCTGGAAAAGTCTGTGTTCAATTCCCTTTCCAGATGAGAAAACAGACTCAGAGGAAGTGACCTGCTGAAGGATATATTGTATTTACAGAGATGGGGGATTTGGACCCAGGTCTGTTTGTTTTATAGCTCATGTTCACTTAGGCCCCACTAGTTTATATACTTTTTAAGAATTTACAGACTTGATATCCTATAAGATCACTCATTTCTTGGGCACAAATTTATGATCATTTGTACTCAGTATGTTTCTCTTTTTGGCTTTCCTTTTGTTTTGGTCTTTACAGATCAGAACAGGAAATTATGACCTGATTCTTAAATCTTTTCTATTGTGAAAGATAGCATACTTTCAGAAAAGAAGATAAAATGTATGTATGGTTTTATAAGTAAAGTGAATACACAGTAACTGTTACCCAGGTCAACAAACAGCCTACCTGTGTACTACTTTATTCCTTTAACAAAAGCACAAAGCCCAGACTCTAGACAAATGTTCAGTTCTTATCTACTGGGTCCAGATGGTTATAATTCCTTTTTCTCCCCTGAGTTTCACCACTGTATTGAGTTTGGTGGTCATCATTTCTTTGCAGTTTGATCACCTAGGCATGTGTTCCTAAACGTATCTCAATTTTTTGAAATAAATTTCTTTCCATAGATTAGAAGTTGCTTAAAATTAACCATAGATACCAGGATAGAGATTAATAGTGATTAGGTCACAGGAGAATGTTTGATTTATTTAAGAATACAAACTTTTTAAGAGTTCCATTAAACACAAATAATTGCTTTGCTAATTATAATTAGTATTGGTCAGTCCTTTCATCTGTGATTCAGATTTGTTACTTATTCCAACTTCCCCCCATTCATCAATCTGGGTAATACCTTTTCTGCATTAATACTGTTCTGAATATGTATTATATCTTATTAGGTAAGGACAAATAGAATTTACCATGTCATAATGTCCCTTTGTTTCCTCTTTTACAGCATGGGTAAGTTCTCTCTCCATGGGGATGATTTTCTTCTGCTGCCCAATTGTCAGCGTCTTCACAGACGTGTTTGGTTGCCGGAGAACAGCTGTCGTGGGTGCTGCTGTTGGATTTGTTGGACTCGTATCAAGTTCTTTTGTAAGGTAAGGACTTGGCTTCTTCATGTCACTTTTCAAAAACTGTTAGCTACCTTAAAGATTTCCTTTTAGAAACTTTGCTGTTTACAAGGAAAAATCCTCCTTTTCAGTACTTAAACTAAGCAGCGTCACTTAACGCATTGTTGTCTACAGCAGCAAATCAGAGCTTGTGAATTTGAATGCTTCTGCTTGCAGTGCCTCAGAGTTAGATGTCAGTCAGGATACATATGTTCTCTGGAGCCAAGAAAAAATGTTTCTCCTTTTGTTTTTTCCATTCACAGAAGAATCTTAACTCATAACAGTAAGTTGTCTAAAACAATGGGCTTAGTTTATGGTCAGCTCAGTCTGAGCCCCAAAGGGTACGAGAAGTGGTATCTTGAAGTGGTTGTTCATAGGCTTGATATGAAATATTTTTATTAATGAAATCCAGACTTTGCTATTTATTTCAACCCAGGTAGAGAATTCCTGTCTGCATTCTTTATTTTATTTTATTTATTTATTTTTAAAACTTTATTTTTTTTATACAGCAGGTTCTTATTAGTTATCCATTTCATACTTATTAGTGTATACATGTCAATCCCAATCTCCCAATTCATCACATTACCACCCTACCCCCTGCCACTCTCCCCTCTGGTGTCCATACGTTTGGTCTCTACATCTGCGTCTCTGCCCTGCACACCAGTTGATCTGTACCATTTTTCTGGGTTCCACATATATGCGTTAATATACGATATTTGTTTTTCTCTTTCTCACTTAACTTCACTCTGTATGACAGTCTCTAGATCCATCCACGTCTCTACAAATGACCCAATTTCATTCCTTTTTATGGTTGAGTAATATTCCATTGTATAAATGTACCACATCTTCTTTATCCATTTGTCTGTCGATGGGCATTTAGGTTGCTTCCATGACCTGGCTGTTGTAAATAGTGCTGCAGTGAACATTGAGGTGCATGTGTCTTTTTGAATTATGGTTTTCTCTGGGTATATGCCCAGTAGTGGGATTGCTGGGTCATATGGTAATTCTATTTTTAGTTTTTTAAGGAACCTCCATACTGTTCTCCATAGTGGCTGTATCAATTTACATTCCCACCAACAGTGCAAGAGGGTTCCCTTTTCTCCACACCCTCTCCAGCATTTGTTGTTTGTAGATTTTCTGATGATGCCCATTCTAACTGGTGTGAGGTGATACCTCATTGTGGTTTTGATTTGCATTTCTCTAATAATTAGTGATGTTGAGTAGCTTTTCATGTGCTTCTTGGCCATCTGTATGTCTTCTTTGGAGAAATGTCTGTTTAGGTCTTCTGCCCATTTTTGGATTGGGTTGTTTGTTTCTTAAATATTGAGCTGCATGAGTTGTTTATATATTTTAGAGATTTATATATTTATAAATCTTTTTAGAGATTAATCCCTTGTCCGTTGATTCATTTGCAAATATTTTCTCTCATTCTGAGGGTTGTCTTTTTGTCTTGTTTGTAGTTTCCTTTGCCTTGCAAAAGCTTTTAAGTTTCATTAGGTCCCATTTGTTTATTTTTGTTTTTATTTCCATTACTCTAGGAGGTAGATCAAAAAAGATCTTGCAGTGATTTATGTCAAAGAGTGTTCTTCCTGTGTTTTCCTCTAAGAGTTTTATAGTGTCTGATCTTACATTTAGGTCTTTAATCGTTTTGACTTTATTTTTGTGTATGGTGTCAGGGAGTGTTCTAATTTCATTCTTTTACATATAGTTGTCCAGTTTTCCCAGCACCACTTATTGAAGAAGCTGTCTTTTCTCCATTGTATATCTGTGCCTCCTTTGTCATAGATTAGTTGACCAAAGGTGCGTGGGTTTATCTCTGGGCTTTCTATCCTGTTCCATTGGTCTATAGTTCTGTTTTTGTGCCAGTACCATATTGTCTTGATTACTGTAGCTTTGTAGTATAGTCTGAAGTCAGGGAGTCTGATTCCTCCAGCTCCATTTTTTTCCCTAAGGCTGCTTTGGCTATTCGGGGTCTTTTGTGTCTCCATACAAATTTTAAGATTTTTTATTCTAGTTCTGTAAAAAAAAAAAAAAGCCATTGGTAATTTGATAGGGATTGCACTGAATCTGTAGATTGCTTTGGGTAGTATAGTCATTTTCACAATATTGATTCCTCCAATCTAAGAACATGGTATATCTCTTCATCTGTTTGTATCATCTTTAATTTCTTTCATCAGTGTCTTACAGTTTTCTGAGTACAGGTCTTTTACCTCCTTAGGTAGGTTTATTCCTAGGTACTTTATTCTTTTTGTTGCAGTGGTAAATGGGAGTGTTTCCTTAATTTCTCTTTCAGATTTTTCATCATTAGTGTATAGGAATGCAAGAGATTTCTACGCATTAATTTTGTATCCCGCTATTCTACCAGATTCATTGATTAGCTCTAGTCGTTTTCTGGTGGCATATTTAGGATTCTCTACGTATAGTACCATGTCATCTGTAAACAGTGACTGTTTTACTTCTTCTTTTCCAATTTGTATTCCTTTTATTTCTTTTTCTTCTCTGATTGCCATGGCTAGGACTTCCAAAACTATGTTGAATAATAGTGGCAAGAGTGGACATCCTTGTCTTGTTCCTGATCTTAGAGAAAATGCTTTCAGTTTTTCACCATTGAGAATGATGTTTGCTATGGGTTTATCATATATGGCCTTTATTATGTTGAGGTAGTTTCCCTGTGTGCCCACTTTCTGGAGAGTTTTTATCACAAATGGCTGTTGAATTTTGTAAAAAGCTTTTTCTGCATCTATTGAGATGATCATATGGTTTTTATTCTTCAGTTTGGTAATATGGTGTATCACATTGATTTGCGTATATTGCAGAATCCTTGTATCCCTGGGATAAATCCCACTTGATCAAGGTGTATGATCCTTTTAATGTGTTGTTGGATTCTGTTTGCTACGATTTTGTTGAGGATTGTTGCGTCTGTATTCATTAGTGATATTAGTCTGTAATTTTCTTTTTTTGTAGTATCTTTGTCTGGTTTTGGTATCAGGGTGATGGTGGCCTCATAGAATGAGTTTGGGAGTGTTCCTTCCTCTGCAATATTTTGGAAGAGTTTGAGAAGGATAGGTGTTAGCTCTTCTCTAAATGTTTGATAGAATTCACTGGTGAAGCCATCTGGTCCTGCACTTTGGTTTGTTGGAAGATTTTTTTTTTTCTTTTGCGGTATGCGGGCCTCTCACTGTTGTGGCCTCTCGTGTTGCGGAGCACAGGCTCCGGATGTGCAGACTCAGCGGCCATGGCTCACGGGCCCAGCCGCTCCGTGGGATGTGGGATCTTCCTGGACCGGGGCACGAACCCGTGTCCCCTGCATCTGCAGGTGGACTGTCAACCACTGTGCCACCAGGGAAGCCCTGTTGGAAGATTTTAAATCACAGTTTCAATTTCATTACTTGTGAGTGGTCTGTTCATATCTTCTGTTTCTTCCTGGTTCAGTCTTGGAAGTTTTAACCTTTCTAAGAATTTGTCCATTTCTTCCAGGTTGTCCATTTTATTGGCATAGAGTTGCTTGTAGCAGTCTCTTAGGATGCTTTGTATTTCTGCAGTGTCTGTTGTAACTTCTATTTCATTTCTAATTTTATTGATTTGAGTCCTCTCGCTCTTTTTCTTGATGAGTCTGGCTAAAGGTTCATCAGTTTTGTTTATCTTCTCAGAGAACCGGCTTTTTGTTTTATTGATCTTTGCTGTTGTTTTCTTTGTTTCTATTTCATTTATTTCTGCTCTGATCTTTATGATTTCTTTCCTTCTACTAACTTTGGGTTTGTTTGCTCTTTCTCTAGTTCTTTTACGTATAACGTTAGATTGTTTATTTGAGGTTTTTCTTGTTTCTTGAGTTAGGCTTGTATTGCTATAAACTTCCCTCTTAGAACTGCTTTTGCTGCATCCCATAGGTTTTGGATCATCGTGTTTTCATTGTCATTTGTCTCTAGGTATTTTTTGATTTCCTCTTTGATTTCTTCTGTGATCTCTTGGTTATTTAGTAACGTATTGTTTAGCCTCCATGTGTTTGTGTTTTTTACATTTTTTTCCCTGTAATTTATTTCTAATCTCATAGTGTTGTGGTCAGAAAAGATGCTTGATATGATTTCAGTTTTCTTAAATTTACTGAGGCTTGATTTGTGACCGAAGATGTGATCTAGCCTGGAGAATGTTCTGTGCACACTTGAGAAGAAAGTGTAATCTGCTGTTTTTGGATGGAATGTCCTATAAATATCAGTGAAATCTATCTGGTCTATTGTGTCATTTAAAGCTTTTGTTTCCTTATTTATTTTCATTTTGGATGATCTGTCCATTGGTGTAAGTGAGGTGTTAAAGTCCCCAACTATTTTGTGTTACTTTCGATTTCCTCTTTTACATCTGTAGCAGTTGCCTTATGTATTGAGGTGCTCCTACGTTGGGTGCATAAATATTTACAACTGTTATATCTTCTTCTTGGATAGATCCCTTGATCATTATTTAGTGTCCTTCCTTGTCTCTTGTAACATTCTTTATTTTAAAGTCTGTTTTGTCTGATATGAGTATTGCTACTGCAGCTTTCTTTTGATTTCCGTTTGCACTGAATATCTTTTTCCATCCCCTCACTTTCAGTCTGAATATGTCCCTAGGTCTGAAGTGGGTCTCTTGTAGACAGCATATATATGGGTCTTGTTTTTGTATCCATTCAGTGAGCTTGTGTCGTTTGGTTGGAGCATTTAATCCATTCACATTTAAGGTAATTATTGATATATATGTTCCTATTACCATTTTCTTTTGTTTGTTTTTGTTTTTTTTGCGGTACGCGGGCCTCTCACTGCTGTGGCCTCTCCCGTTGCGGAGTACAGGCTCCAGACACACAGGCTCCGGACGTGCAGGCTCCAGATACGCAGGCTCAGCTGCCATGGCTTACGGGCCTAGCTGCTCCACGGCATGTGGGATCCTCCCAGACCAGGGCACGAACCCGTGTCCCCTGCATCGGCAGGCGGACTCTCAACCACTGTGCCACCAGGGAAGCCCATATTACCATTTTCTTAATTGTTATGGGTTTGTTTTTGTAGGTCCTTTTCTTCTCTTGTGTTTCCCACTTAGAGAAGTTCCTTTGGCATCTGTTGCAGAGCTGGTTTGGTGGTGCTGAATTTTCTTAGCTTTTGCTTGTCTGTAAAGCTTTTGATTTCTCCATCGAATCTGAATGACATCCTTTCTGGGTAGAGTAATCTTGGTAGTAGGTTCTTCCCTTTCATCATCACTTTAAATATATCATGCCACTACCTTCTGGCTTGTAGAGTTTCTGCTGAGAAATCAGCTGTTCACCTTCTGGGAGTTCCCTTGTATGTTATTTGTCATTTTTCCCTTGTTGCTTTCAATAATTTTTCTTTGTCTTTAATTTTTGTCAGCTTGATTACTGTGTGTCTTGGCGTGTTTCTCCTTGGGTTTATCCTGCCTGGGACTCTTTTTAAAAATAGAACAATGCTGAAATTTAAAAAGATCATGACAAAATGAAGTGGTCAAATGCAGCTTAAAATAAAACACTCTTTTCCCTGTGTCTGTTAAAAGCTGTTGTGCACTGCAGAGGAACTAACTGCAAAGAGCTGGTGGGCATATTACCATAGAAGCACCTCTCCCTCCAGCTCCAGTTCTACCTGTAAATACCCTTTCATTGTCAGAATAATCCCCAGTTAGTGAAACACTGGTTTAATAGGTAGGTCTGGCTAACAGGAGGTGATTAACAAGAAAAACCTTAAGATGATTTTCATCCTGTCTCTACTTTAGTAGTTAATTTTCATCCTGTGCCTTTCTTTTCCCTAGCTATCTTCGTGCTCTAGTTGAAAAGCATTATTGTGGTTATTAGAAAAAAAAATCAAACTTATGTTGCTTGCCATCTTTATTTTTTTTTAATTTATTTTATTTTTGGCTGCTTGGGTTTTCTTTGTTGCTTGTGGGCTTTCTCTAGTTTTGGCGAGTGGGGGCTACTCCTCGTTGCGGTGCGTGGGCTTCTCATTTCAGTGGCTTCTCTTGTCGCGGAGCATGGGCTCTAGGCACGTGGGCTTCAATAGTTGTGACACACGGGCTCAGTAGTTATGGCTCACTGGCTCTAGAGCGCAGGCTCAGTAGTTGTGGCACGTGGGCTTAGTTGCTCCACGGCATGTGGGATCTTCCTGGACCAGGGCTTGAACCTGTGTCTGCTGCATTGGCAGGTGGATTCTTAACCACTGTGCCAACAGGGAAGCCCCTACCCTGTTTTTTTTTTTGCAGTACACGGGCCTCTCACTGTTGAGGCCTCTCCCACTGCGGAGCACAGGCTCCGGACGCGCAGGCTCAGCGGCCATGGCTCCCGGGCCCAGCCGCTCCGCGGAATGTGGGATCTTCCCGGACTGGGGCACGAACCCATGTCCCCTGCATTGGCAGGCGGACTCTCAACCACTGCGCCACCAGGGAAGCCCTATTTTTATTTTATTTTTTTGTTCCTGTAATCTTTATTTATTTGTTTATTTATTTTGGTTGCACCACGCAACATATAGGATCTTAGTTCCCCAACCATAGATCAAACCCAGGCCCACTACAGTGGAAGCATGGCATCCTAACCACTGGACCGCCAGGGAATTCCCGCCATGTTTATTTTTAAATATTTAAGATTTATCAACAGAATCCTTGGTTTGCTAATTTTACCCCCATTCTCCCCATATATGCCCCTTTCTGAACTCTAGAGTGAGCCTCTTTCTTTCACCTAACTTAGACATTTTATTTGGCTTCTAAACAATTATTTATTTATTTATTTTTGGCTGCGTTGGGTCTTCGTTTCTGTGCGCGGGGTGTCTCTAGTTGTGGCGAGCGGGGGCTACTCTGTTGCGGTGCGTGGGCTTCTCATTGCTGTGGCTTCTCTTGTTGTGGAGCATGGGCTCTAGAGCGCAGGCTTCAGTACTTGTGGCACGCAGGCTCAGTAGTTGTGGCGCACAGGCTTAGTTGCTCCACAGCATGTGGGATCTTCCTGGACCAGGGCATGAACCTGTGTTCCCTGCATTGGCAGGCGGAGTCTCAACCACCGTGCCGCCAGGGAAGTCCCTAAACAATTATTTTAATTTTTTGTTAGAAAATAAATATTCTACCTTTAAAGTGCCTTTGTGTTTTGTTTTTTTTTTCTTCTTCTAAAGTTTTTTTTTAAAGAAACAAAACCCAGTTTTGTTTGGAATAAGATTCTGCTTAGGTAGCTCTGTGAGATCATTTACTTTTAGTTCTTCTTTATCAGTAATACAGCATGGCGTGATAACCACCTTGTCAGATACCCACTTGGTCTGGAAGCTTCCAGGTACCCATTGTCAGTATTCTTAGCGCTTGCTGGTGTTAACACTCAGACTTTGGTGGAGAGAGAAACTAAGAGATAGAAAATCTATGTAACTTATTACCTAATTTGGTAGACAAAACACATATACACAAACCTGCTTACAGCAAGCAGTGTTTCTCAAATAGTTTTGACCGCTGAGAAATAAAAATTATGAAATGTATTTTACATTGTGACCTAGTTCTTCCTTTCTCTTTCCCTCCCCCATCCCCACCCCTAACTAAAACAAAATGTCTTGAAGCCATCTTTACCTTACTGTATGTAATGTTGTCATGTTTTCTATTCAGTTTCATTATTTAACCCCCCACCGATCAAAAGCTGCCAGACTTTCAGAACAATACACAGGCGCAAGGGGGAGATGTAGTGTAAATTCCAAGTGTCAAACAGTGGACCAACCCTCTTTTCCTCTAGTTCAAGTTCTGCCTTTTTAGGAAAGCCTTCTCTAGCACCCCCAGGTTGCATCAGTGTCTCTTCTTGGAATTCTTTTTCCACACATATTTGATATCTTTACTGATTTACACTGTACTTATTCAGTTGTCATACTTCAATAGTTTGAACCACCTGTTACTAAGGTGAAAACTTAGAAGTAAAAAAGGTTCCAGCAGCAGTGAAAATGCCATCACAAAGCTTATGTACTTTACTATGTGGGAGAGATACAAAGTTAATCTTACCCAGCACTCTCTGTTTAAATGTTGTGCAAAAGAATGTCTGTGATTTATGTCAGTGGCTCTCTGGTTTTCCAACTGACAGCTTTATAATAATGTGGTATAATTGTGTAGATACTGGTGTTCATGATGATACTTTGCTGTCAATACTATTTTTAACATACACTTTGAAGAAGGCAGAGAAATGTATTTAGATTTAGATTCTTCCTTTAAAATTGTTAAATAAAAATAAATTAGCACCTTAAGAAGTAAGTTGTAGTTACCTGGAAAACTACTTACGTGCAGAAACTGATGCAGAATGAGTGAAGTATTATTTATATTTTGTTCTGTATTCTTATTATCTGGCGTAGATGTCTTGTTTCACTAAGCAGACTAGAAGTAGGGCATAACCACATTTTAAATATTCTTTTCACCAAGTATCTGGAGCATAGTAGCTGTTAAATATATGTTTATTGAATAGAGTGGAGTTTCAGTAAAGAGTGATCAGAGTGAGGTAGGGTTAATCTGGGAGAGTCTGGGAGTGGCTCTTGAGCCTGATTTGAAGATGGTTCTAACTGTGGATTAATAGAGGGGGAAAGGGCATCTCAGGGAGAGAGAATTGACAACCTGCCTTAATTTTATCAGATTCTAGAATTCCTTGTGATTACCTCAGCATATTGCTAGGCTAGAATTATTGTCCAAAATTTAATTATTAACCAACTTTATCTATCTTAGTTTCTAATAAATAGCTTGCCTTTACTACTGATAAACAGCCTTTTGAATTGAACTTTTCAAAAGAAAAAAACTTTAGTTTTCTTTCACTCCTTACCTTAAATGTTTCAAAGAATGTGATGCTGTATGTTCCTTTACTGTTTTGTTTTTTTACTTTCTTCCATCTGCAGCCTCCTCTTGCTTCAGCCCTCTCTTTTTATTTTTCTTTTTTTTTTTTTGCCCCACCGTGAGGCTTGTGGGATCTTAGCTCCCTGACCAGAGATCGAATTCAGGCCCTCTCGGCAGTGAGAATGAGGGGTCGTAACCACTGGGCCGCCAGGGAATTCCCTGTGTTCATTTACTTTCATAAGAAGTGTATAATTAAGTTATTTGGTTAAAATAAAGAATTCTTAATCCTTTATTATTTTTTTGAGACATACACGGCCCTAAAGCTTACAAACTGGGATCACTAGTGAACACACTTCATTTAGTATTCCTGCAATCAGAATATGATTTCTCCTTATCTTGCACAATACCAAGAACAGTGCAGTACAGGGCGAAGGTTGGTCTGCAGCCCTTAGGCCAGCAAAATGCAACAGAACTGCTCCCCTGTGCAAACGTTTGTGACATAACCTTGTGGAGAAAATATCAGATGCAGCCTTTTCTTTGAGTAGATTGCTTAGTAAGTGCCTGGGAAAACTCCATTAAAAAAGTGAGCTTTCATAGTTAAATTATACTTTTTAAACACTTTTATCACGACTAGTTTTTTTTTTAATTTTAATCATTGTCAGTTTTACTGAGGCCCTTCCTGGCACTGTCCTTTATTTCTGAGTTGCGGAGAACACAACAGTTTTTACCCAGTGCTGCATGGTTTGCCTGAAATCCATAGAAAGAGAAGGAGGAATCAAATCACTGATGACCTTAACGGTCATTTTTTCACATACTCAAGGCATTTTTTATTATCCGTTCACATTAAATTAAAATATTTCAGCATTGTATTCTTGACTTATTAAGTTTTTCACCTCTGTTTTTGGTTGATTTTTATTTGTAGAAAATACTTTGATTAACTGAAACCCAGTTTTAAAATAAGGTTTTATTCTACCAAGCACATGATAAAAATAATGAAAGCTGCTCTCCATCTTTTTCGTCTTTACACAGCTCCATCGAGCCTCTGTACCTGACCTATGGAATCATATTTGCCTGTGGCTGCTCCTTTGCCTACCAGCCTTCATTGGTCATTTTGGGACACTATTTCAAGAAGCGCCTTGGACTGGTGAATGGCATTGTCACCGCCGGCAGCAGTATCTTCACAATTTTGCTGCCTTTCCTTTTAAGGGTACTGACTGAGAGCGTGGGCCTCTTTTATACCCTGAGGGTCCTCTGCATCTTCATGTTTGTTCTCTTTCTGGCTGGCTTTACTTACCGACCTCTTGCTTCCAGTGCCAAAGATAAAGACAGTGGAACCAAAGGAGGCAACAGATTCTCCCTCTTTTCCAGGAGAAAGTTCAGTCCTCCAAAAAAAATTTTCAATTTTGCCATCTTCAAGGTGACAGCATATGCAGTGTGGGCAGTTGGAATACCACTTGCACTTTTTGGATACTTTGTGCCTTATGTTCACTTGGTAAGTATGCTTCTCTGGCGTTGCTGGTAATGGATATTATTATTTCATACACAAAAACTTCTTAGAAGAGCAATAGAGATCAGGTTGAAGTTGGCCTTAAATAATTATCTTGTTTGTAATTCAGGGACTCTTGAAATTCAAGGTCTGCTAAGATGAGGTCATCACATCATCAGATCATTAAACAGATAATATGTTTCATGGTGTGTTTTGGTATTTTTAGAAATCGCCAAACCTACACAAACAAAAACAAGTTCTTTAAAAAAAAAAGACTAAAATGTTGGAACAAATGTCATCAGTACAAAAAATTTGATAGGTCACTTTTCCTTCAAGTGGCTTACAAATCATAATCAGGGACAAAGATGGTGCAATGATTTTGTCAACATCAATAAATTATTCTTCAACAGAAGGGTACAAAAATTAAGTAAATAGTAAAAGCCAACGGCCTTGACACAAAGAAACATTTTGTCTGCTTGTGGGACACTTCTGAGAAAATGGAAATTCTACTCAGAGGATTATTTGAGAAATGTTAGCAAGTTCCAAATGATGGGAGAGAGCAAGGGTTTCACAGGAAATTAGGATTTCAAGTGCTCAAGCACTTTATTATCATCATTATTATTATTTTTGTTTGATAGGTACGAAATGGATTTATTTAGAGAGAAACACATTCCACAGAGTGTGGGCCACCTCAGAAGGCAAGTGCGGCCTCAAGCACTTTATATTGTTTGTTTATATTGCGAAGGCAAATTTTGGCCTCTTTATAATGAAATAAGAGTAAGCAGTGTCTAAAGTATTTGCCCCTGGCAGAATTTCCTCAGAAGTGCTTATTATTGGGCTTCCCTGGTGGCACAGTGGTTGAGAGTCTGCCTGCTGATGCAGGGGACATGGGTTTGTGACCCGGTCCGGGAAGATCCCACTTGCCGCGGAGCGGCTGGGCCTGTGAGCCATGGCCACTGAGCCTGCGCGTCCGGAGCCTGTGCTCTGCAATGGGAGAGGCCACAACAGTGAGAGGCCCGCGTACCGTAAAAAAAAAAAAAAAAAAAAGGTGCTTATTATTATGTTTCTTCCTTCTTTCTTACTGTTATGACTGAAAATGTATATACAGTTCAACATAGTTGATAAATGATCAACAAAAATGGTAGTGGGATAAGTTTTTCTTTTGTGTGTATACTGTGTGTGTGACTTGAAGCCTTTCTAGCTTTCAGTCTACTTTTGGACATCTGTGCAATTTTTCTTTAGTTAAAGTTCTGGTGCAAGTTGGCAGTACAGTTCAGAGAATTACTGGGGTCAGGGGGTCAGCCAGTACACTACATCATCAGTCTTTTGTGGGTTCCTGTGCTTAGTTCAGAAAGGAATTAGGTCAAGGAAACCCAAAGAGGGGTGGTAGGCATGTCCTGTATCTAAGATAATTTTGAATTCTCAATTCTCCTTATTTTCTTTTTGCCAGAGGTATTGAGGAAGCAGCTGGGATGACCAGTGGGGAGAGAAGGAGAGGACTAGTTTTTAGTACTCTGAGCCACATGGCATTTTGCAGAGACTGAGGTACTAGGTAAAATGACCTAGTATGTGATGCTTGTCACATATGAAGTCTCTGGCTACATCTTGATCTGATAATCCATTTTCACACTTTTAGGAAGGCATAGCTGAACCATTTGAAGATATTTTTTAAAAAAATATATAGATCCATTGTGGAAAGATCAGCTTTACCAGTTACCTCTTCCATAGCTCTGTAGATAAGAAAGTGTTTGTTGTGTCCATCTCAGAGACGAGTAGATTATTTATTTATTTATTTATTTAAATGCCTGCTGTGTTTTTTTTTTTTTTGGCCACGCCCTGAGGCTTGCGGGATCTTAGTTCCCCTACCAGGGATTGAACGCAGGCCCCTGGCAGTGAAAGCCTGGAGTCCTAACCACTGGACCCCCAGGGAATTCCCAAGTAGATTTTTATTTTCTTATTTTATAGTTCTTTTCATTTTTTTAATTTAATTTTTTGGCTGCACTGCACAGCATGTGGGATCTTAGTTCCCAGACCAGGGATCGAATCTGCGCCCCCTGTAGTGGAAGTGCGGAGTCTTTAACAACTGGAACCACCAAGGAAGTCCCCCGAGTAGATTTTTAAAAAATTCTCTTTGTTACTATAAGGTGAACACAGTCAGAGAAATCTGTACGTCAGCTTTGCTAGTATGTGACATTTACTAAAAGACAAGTGGTAGGTGATTATCTAGCTATTTCTGGTAATATAATTTGTAAATTAATTTCACATATATTATTATTTCATTTGACCTTCACAGTAAACTTGTGAGGTAGGCAAAATAATATTAGCTCATGTTTTACAGAGTGGAAAACAGATCCATCATTAACAGAGATGTTAAGTGGCTTCCCAAGAATCACATATCAGCAGAGCAGGGGCTGGTTCCCTTCCGCTGTGCTTACTTGGTAGCAAATCTAGCACAGTCTTAGCCTGGGGCATATTGGCTCCCGTCCCTGGATATACTGCTAGATATGTCCATCTTACTGAGGGGGATGTGAGTATGCGTAAGGAAATTTAATAAATATGTTATTGGTCTTTTTCTTAAAGTAAATGAAATTTCACAGTGAGTAACGAGTTAGACCGTGTTATAGTTACTACTGTCGTCAGGAGGCTGTAATTCAGATAGTACACAAAACAATGGGTCTCTGTTAACTCGGATAACAAATCAGGCCTTATTCTGCTCTCCCTCCTTCCGGGCACGTTTTCTTACAAAATGTGTTGATATTTTCATTTGGGATTTTCCCCCTTTTGAACTGTAATGGCACTAAAGCCACGTTGGAAAGGAAACACCAGACAGTTAAATGTCATGGAGGCTGTTTAAATCTCATGTTTGATGGGTACACTGAGTTTGTCACTGTGTTGTAATTTAAGGTTTGGATTACGGATACTTAATCCCAGGCTTCATGCAATGGGACACCACTTACTTTCCTCCTTAGAGGGGGAAAAGGTGTCTCAAATTTTTCCAAAGACTAGTAGATGTTCAATTCATGTTAAACCCTTTACTGGGTGTTGAAGGGAATATGCATGTAAGGCGTAAGAACCTGTTCTGAAGGAGCATAAAATCTAGTACATGTAATAATATAAACAATTATAGTTTATAAAGGACTTTTACATACATTATCTTACATAATCTTCACCACAATGCAGTACCTATAATGTATTGTCCTCATTTCATGGATGAGAAGAATGAGGCACTGAGAAGTTTAGAAACTTGCCCAGGGTCACAAGACACAGCAGCTGGTAATTATTAGTGTTATACTTTCATGCAAGAGGTAGTACTGCATAGTGGGTAAAAGTAAAGGCTCTGAAGTAAAAGAGATCTGGGTTTAAAAGCTGGTTTTGTCCCCTACTAGTTGTGTAACCTTGGGTAACACACTCTAAGCATCAGTTTCTACATCTATAAAATAGGGATAGACCCAATTTTGCAGAGTTGTTGTAGGATGAGAGAAAATGTCTGTAAAGCATCTATTCAGTTCTGGTATAAAAATAAGAGTTATTTAAATTTCAGACAACGTGATTGTGAATTGCTGGTTTTAGTGGGGCTGTGGAAGAGTCAAAGGAGAAAGTGTCCCTTTGGAAAAGTGGTTAGTACAAGTTTCATAGGATTGGAGTTGGTCCTTAAGCCTGAGACTTGAAACTGGATCCTTAATTAGCTAGGGAACTAATTTATCTATCTAGGCCTCCTTTGAAGATTCTGAAATACAGTGAAGCGCTCTCATGGTTATGTTAAAGATCCTAAGATCTTTACTTATTTATTACATTATACATGATGATTTGAGAGAAAATATGTATGCTTTGTGGCATTCTTTTTCTCCGAGCAAGGTTGGAAATTTTGTTTTAGTAGTTAACTTTTAAACATGAAGAATCGTATTGCTTCATGGAAGGGGTCAGTGATCTCTTTTAGGCCTACCCACTTGTAATCTCTACTGTAAGGGTATGGATCTTTTTTTTCTTCTACTGTTATTGAGATACAGTTGACATACAGCACTGTATAAGTTTAAGGTGTATAGCATAATGATTTGACTTATGTACATCATGAAATGATTATCACAGCAAGTTTAGTAAACATCCATCATCTCATAGATACAAAATTAAAGAAATAGAGTAAGTGTACAAATCTTATACATCAATTTAGGTGAGACATAACTTTCTAAATAGCCATTCCCAGTAACAGCTGCTTTAGTTGTTGTGAATTGCCCATTTTGCTTGAGAATTGTTTTGTTTTGGTTTTCTGGATTAAGTTTTCTTTTTTTAATTGGAGTGTAGCTGATTTACAATGTTGTGTTAGTTTCTGCTATACAGCAAAGTGAATCAGTTATACATTATAATACATATATCTACTCTTTTGTTTTTAATCTACTCTTTTTCAGATTCTTTTCCCATATAGGTCATTACAGAGTATTGAGTAGAGTTCCCTGTGCTATACAGTAGGTTCTCATTACTTATCTATTTTATATATAGTGGTGTATATATGTCAATCCCAATCTCTCAGTTTATCCCTCCACCCTTCCCTTTGGTAACCATAAGTTTGTTTTCTACATCTGTGACTCTATTTCTGTTTTGTAAATAGGTTCATTTGTACCATTTAAAAAAATTCCGCATATAAGCAATATCTCATGATATTTGTCTTTCTGTGTCTGACTTAACTTCACTCAGTATGACAATCTCTAGGTCCATCCATGTTGCCGCAAATGGCATTATTTCATTCTTTTTTATGGCTGAGTAATATTCCATTATATATATGTACCATGTCTTCTTTATCCATTCCTCTGTTGATGGACATTTAGATTGCGTCCATGTCCTGGCTATTGTAAATAGTGCTGCAGTGAACATTGAGGGTACATGTATCTTTTCAATTATGATTTTCTCTAGATATATGCACAGGAGTGGGATTGCTGGATCATATGGTAGCTCTGTTTTCAGTTTTTTAAGGAACCTGCATACTGTTCTCTGTAGTGGCTGTACCAGTTACAGTCCCACCAATGGTGTAGGAGGGTTCCCTTTTCTCCACACCCGCTCCAGCGTTTATTGTGATGCTGGCCATAATGGTGATGGCCATTCTGACTGGTGTGGGGTGATACCTCATTGTAGTTTTGATTTGCATTTCTCTAGTAATTAATGATGTTGAGCAGCTTTTCATATGCCTCTTGGCCATCTGTACGTCTTCTTTGGAGAAATGACTATTTAGATCTGCTCATTTTTTGATTGGGTTGTTTGTTCTTTTGATATTGAGCTGCATGAGCTGTTTATATATTTTGGAGATAATCCCTTGTCGGTTGCTTGGATTGAAGTTTTTTTTTCAATAAATTTATTCATTCGTTTATTTTATTTTTGGCTGCATTGGGTCTTCATTGCTGTGCATGGGCTTTCTCTAGTTGCAGCTAGCGGGGGCTACTCTTCGTTGCGGTGCGCGGGCTTCTCACTGCGGTGGCTTCTCTTATTGCGGAGCACGAGCTCTAGGCGTGTGGGCTTTCGGTAGTGGCGGCTTACGGGCTTTAGAGCACAGGCTCAGTAGTTACGGCGTGGGGCTTTGTTGCTCTGCGGCACGTGGGATCTTCCTGGACCAGGGCTCGAACCCGTATCTCCTGCATTGGCAGGCGGATTCTTAACCACTGCGCCACCAGGGAAACCCAGGATTGAAGTTTTTTTTTTTTTTTTTGTGGTACGTGGGCCTCTCACTGTTGTGGCCTCTCCCGTTGCGGAGCACAGGCTCTGGACGCGCAGGCTCAGCGGCTATGGCTCACGGGCCCAGCCGCTCCGCGGCATGTGGGATCTTCCCGGACCGGGGCACAAACCCGTGTCCCCTGCACAGGCAGGTGGACTCTCAACCACTGCGCCACCAGGGAAGCCCAGGATTGAAGTTTTTATGGCTCCTCGTTATCCAGTTTTTCTTCATTAGCTTCCAGAAACATAATGTGCTCTTTTCCTCCTACCTCTCTATCACTCCTTCTTAGTTTCTTTTCTGGTTCCTTATTTTTCACCCTGACCCTGAATAGCAGTCCTAGGCCTTACACCTTGATCTTTTTCTCTACTCATTCCAAATGATGGTTTCATCTAATTTCCTGTGTTCAGACATCATATATATGCCAGTGGCTCAAAATTTATATTTAGCTCAGGCCTCTCTTGAATTCTTCACCGGACTTTTATAGCCATCTGCTTACTTAATATCTGCACTGGGATGATTGTTAGATGTTTCAGATTTAATATGTCCAGCCCTAAAATCCTGATTTTACCCCCATCCCCAAAACCTGCTCTGCCCTCAGCCATCCTTATCTCAGGAGGCGGCAGTTCCATCAGTCCCCAAACCTCCTGTTTCTTTCATACCACACTCCTGATCCAGGCCAGAAATCCTGGCGGTTCTCCTTTCAAAATGTATCCTTCCCTGCCCCCTGTAGTCTGTTCTCTGCACAGAAGCCACAGGTGTTCTTTCAACACACAAGTCACTCTGCTCAAAATCTTTGGGTGGCTCCCCATTGCTCTGAGAGTAAAGACTAATGTCCTTATAGTGGCCTACAAGGTCCTCCGTGGTCTGTCCCCTCCTATCTCTTATCTCATCAGGCCTGGTCCCCGTCATTCACTCTGCTCTCGCCACTCTGCTCTCTTTGCTATTCAGCTTTTAGTGAGGCTCACCCTGACCACCTGGTTAAAACCCCCTTCTTCCCTCTGCCCTCCACATACTCCCAAACCCCCTCACACTGCTATTTCTTTTTCTATAGAGCTTCATACCTTCTTTTTTTTCTTCTTTTGAATATATTTATTTATTTATTTGGCTGCGTTGGGTCTTAGTTGTGGCATGTGGGATCTTCGTTGTGGCATGTGGGATCTTTCTTTGCGGTTAGTGGGCTCTTTGTTGCACCTTGAGGGCTTCTCTCTAGTTGTGGTGGGTGGGCTCCAGAGCACATGCGCTCAGTAGTTGCAGCACATGGACTTAGTTGCCCCGAAGCATGTGGGATCTTAGTTCCCCGACCAGGGATCGAACCCACGTCCCCTGCATTGGAAGGCGGATTCTTAACCACTGGACCACCAGGGAAGTCCCCATACCTTCTAACATGTTACATAATTTACTTGTGATGATTACTGTTTGCTCTCTGTGTGTATACCTCTGCTAGAATGTAAACTTCAGGAGGCTGAGGGTCCTCCTCTGTCTTGTTCAGTGAATGAACCCAAGCATCTACCATGGTGCCTAATGTACAGTGAGTGCTCAAGTATTTGTCGAATGACTATCTTATGGATAAGTCTAAAGTGACACCATATAAGCAGTATTCATTTTCTCTCCATTTTGATCTTTAAAATTCTCTACTTTGATACCAGAATGATGTTTCACATGTTATACCTATAGGACATGATGGTATTCATATCCATTCAACACTTAATCAAGAAGCTCAAATTCAGCAAACCTAAGACTAAGGAGCACTAATGCCATCTGTTGATGGGGAAAAGAGTTGATGTGTTTTGCTTTTGACCCATAGCTTTATCTGCATGTTGAAATTGAAACTTTATAAATGGAAGAAATTTCTGTGTCTCTGTCACTATTGTGTAAGTGTATGGAAGGGTGAATGGCTATCCCCATTAACAAGGAAATCTAGACAACTGGTGTCTTCTCTACGGTGTAGCAGCTGAAAATCTCGCAGAGCCTTGGGTGGTGTGTGTGAGAACAGGATGAGGATGCAGGACCAGAGCTTGACCACAAGTCTGCATTGCTTTGGTAGAGCACTGACCACAGGGCCACGTCAGCCGGATGACTGATAAATGCCTACAAAATGACAACGATGATGCAACTCTTCTCAGCGGCAGTGTTCCATCCTCAGTACGAGAATGATGACTTAGTTTTTATTGCTTTCACATCTGTCCACCACTACTCGCCTTGAAAAGCTGCACCTGTGTTCTTTGACTCCAGAACATATGGCAGTCAAGTTTTGGTTTTTAAGCTCTGATCCACATAGTTCTCTATCGGAGAGAAGACGACTGACTCATGCGTTGAAATCTGCAACATATATGTTTATTAGCCCATTTTGAAAAAACTCCGTAAGTTATAAGTGTGTCATTTTTGTGGCAGATAGTAGTTGTTCTCAAAAGAAACTCTGATCTGGTAGGGAAGATCCCACTTTTCTGAGACTATGATTGAAGGCACCATCATTTGCCTGCTGACAGGGCACTTAAGTGGACACCAAGTCCAGCTGTAATTGGGAACAAACAAGTTGTGTTTTTATTTTTTAATTTTTAAAAATATTTATTAATTTGGTTGCATTGGGTTTTAGTTGCAGCACGTAGACTCCTTAGTTGCGGCTTGCCGGCCTCAACTATTTGTGGCATGTGGGCTCTTAGTTGTGGCCTGCGTATGGGATCTAGTTCCCAGATGAGGGATCGAACCTGGGCCCCCTGCATTGGGAGCACAGAGTCTTAATTAACCATTGTGCCACCAGGCAAGTCCCAACAAGTTGTGTTTTATTTTATTTTATTTTTTAATTTTTTAAAAATTTATTTATCTTATTTATTTTTGGCTGCACTGGGTCTTTGTTGCTGTGCATGGGCTTTCTTTAGTTGCAGTGAGCGGGGGCTACTCCTCGTTGCGGTGTGCGGCCTTCTCATTGCAGTGGCTTCTCTCATCGTGGAGCACAGTCTCTAGACACGTGGGCTTCAGTAGTTGTGGCACACAGGCTCAGTAGTTGAGGCTCGTGGGCTCCAGAGCGCAGGATCAGTAGTTGTGGCGCATGGGTTTAGTTGCTCCACGGCATGTGGGATCCTCCCAGACCAGGGCTGAAACCCGTGTCCCCTGCATTGGCAGACAGATTCTTAACCACTGCGCCACCAGGGAAGTCCCCACAAGTTGTGTTTTAAAACTAGAAATGAAAATTTGAGGCAAATAAGCCGATAAATGGGACATGTAGTACCTTGGGAGATATTTTATGGCTTTGGTTAATGCCAAATGCTCTGTGGCTCAGTACTGGAATGTAGCTGTTAGACCTCACTGGCCAGGTCACCTCTGGCCATGTTGTGGTGACAGCAGGAATATTATCCCAAGCCAGAGCTCAGGGCGCTGAGCCATGCAAATAGGAACAGCAGACATGCTTTCATCTCTTTTGTGGCTTCCTCAGAGGGGGATTCAGGTAACGTTTGTCAAGAATCTGTCATGTGTCAAGCATCTCCACAAAATCTCAGGTAACCATCATAAGGATGAGTGTAATAAGTGTAATAAATAACTATATACTTGGAGCTAAGGAAACAACTCTGCTAAGTTAAGCTGTGCTTAGTCGAGGTCACTCACTGAGTTTGCTCAGAGCTGGGATTTGAACATAGATCTCGGACTCTAAGTCTCATGTTCTTTTCGTAAAATAGTCTGCTGTTCCTTAATCGGATCACCTCAGAGGTGGAGTGCTGCCTACTGTCAGCCACACTGGGCCTGGACCAGAGTTTTCTTTGCCTTGCAAGTTTCCCTCTGTTCTCTCAGAACGAAGCACAGAGGCAGGGTTGGACCATTCTGGCACTCAGAGGATGCTGCGCAGCCACGGAGAGGACTCCTGAGGAAACAGGCTAATGGGGATGATGGGATACCACCTAACCTTTCTTCCAGACCCCACATCTCCTCTTTTGGTCTTTAGTACGTTGTGAATATGAGAAAACTGAATTGCTTTTCACAGCCTGTGACAAGCAGAACATGGAATATACATAGTTTTATGTTCAGTTTTGTTTCCTATAATAAACATTAAGCATAGCAGAAGAAAAAAATGGACAAATGTATAAATTTATAGCAAGAGCTATCTTATGTTTGATTAATAACATAAGTACTGTTAGAGGAAAATGGAAAAAAGCAAATTGCTTGAATTTTAGAGTTATATATAAACTCTCTGAGGCCACTGATGAATCATTAAGTGTCCTGAGAAAGCCCTAACAGCCTTGGAAAAGCTGTTCCTTCTCTCTTGTTTTTTTTCCCCCCCAGCTATATCTGTAATGTTTTTCTTCTTTTTAAAATGAAGTATAGTTGATTTACCATATTATATTAGTTTCGGGTGTACAGCATAGTGATTCAGTATTTTTATAGGTTATACTCCATTTAAAGTTATTATAAGATATTGGCTATATTCTCTGTGCTATACAATATATCCTAGTAGCTTAATTATTTTATACATAATAGTTTGCACCTCTTCATGTCCTACCCTCTATTTTGCCCCTCCCCCCATCCTCTCCCCACTGGTAACCACTAGTTCGTTCTCTGTCCTTCTGTCTTGTTAATGTGTAAATTTCACCAGGTCTTTTGTTTTTTTTTAAATTAATTAATTTTATTTCTGGCTGTGTTGGGTCTTCATTTCTGTGCGAGGGCTTTCTCTAGTTGTGGCAAGCGGGGGCGACTCTTCATCGCGGTGCGCAGGCCTCTCACTATCGTGGCCTCTCTTGTTGCGGAGCACAGGCTCCAAACGCACAGGCTCAGTAGTTGTGGCTCCGGGCCCAGCCACTCTGCGGCATGTGGGATCTTCCCGGACCAGGGCTCGAACCCGTGTCCCCTGCATTGGCAGGCAGATCCTCAACCACTGCGCCACCAGGGAAGCCCCGGTCTTTTGTTTTTAACTGTCTCATGTTTTATTTGTTAAAATATAATATACTTTTGAATAATCTCAAAATTTAACTGTAGTATGGATATTTGCTTATCCCTCAACTCATTGTATTAATATCAAATTAAAGTTTGTGCAAGTTTGAGGAACCTAAATTTAGCTGATAAGGGTTCTATCATGATTTTTATATCAACTAGAAAATAAATTGTTATGATAGAGGATTAATAGAAATAGAAATCTTAATTTGAAGAATGTTCCTTTGTGAGGCTATACCTGGACATTGACTTTTACCCCACATTTACCAGGTGGCTCTGGTGAGGGGAAAGAATTGTCTGATCCATTGAGAGTATATTTCTGCTAGTTTAACCTTATCTCTAAATTCTGACACACCTCTTTGGAAAAGGCCTCACAGACACTAACTCCAAGGATTACAGAGCACCAGGAGAAAAGGCCACTTTATGTATTCATGCTGTAGGGAAGAGTCTTGAGATCCAAAGGAAGTTTGAGGGCTGCACATCTCTTATATATTAGCTCCCAGATGCCCTGCCACTTTCCATTTTCCCCACTTTCTAGCCCCATTATCTGTATCTAGTTTTTTTCACCCCTCTACTTGTTGGCAGCTCACTTGTAATCAGAAAGTTTATATTCCCTCGTAACAGATTGGAGAAAAACTCATTTAATGGTAGGTAGTGCCTACCATTTGGAGGCAAAATTGCAAACATGGACAACTGGTGTGCAGTTATGTAATCCAGCTGTGTCTGCATCCATGTCAAATTCAACTGATTTATTCTCAGAGTAACATGACCAGAACAACTGTAGCATTCAGTCTTCAGAGCACGGTTTAAGATTCTGTGTGCCCAGTCCTCACAGCCATGCAAGGGTTTGTTTTAAACCATAAGTTTCTTTTAAACACATATAGTATTTTTTATTTCCCACATGTTTAATTAACATTTAGTTTATAAGAAGCTCCCACAAATATTCTCTGTCACTGGAGCCTCAGGGCCACCCTATGAGATGGGCAGGATCGGTTTCCATTCAGCAGGAAAGGAACCGGACTTGGGGTTGTTAAGACAACTTGCTTAGGGTTGAAAGGCCGGTGCCTGGTGCAGCTGGGGCTTGAGCCTGGTCTTCTTAAGAGTGTGGCTTTGAAGATATTTAAATGCCTGCAAAAAAAAGGACAGTAATTTAGGCGTTGAAGGGATTGTACGGGTCACTTAATTGCACTTTTCTTTTTTTTAAGTCTGGTAGAGGGACTAAGACACAGAAAGGTTAAGTTGCTTGCCAAATGTCACATAGTTATAAAAGTGGCAGAACCTGGTGTAACATGCAAGAATATCCGTGGAAAATGAATGGAAGCTTATCGTAGCCTAAAGTGTAAATGTGTATGTAGTAGAAACTGAATCATTAAAGGAGTGAAGTTGTCTCACTTTACATAACTCTAGTCAATTTATAGGGTTCATTTCCCAATCGGGAGGTTGCTTCCCCATTTTGACACAGTCTAGTTCTTCAAAGCTGCCAGTAACAGTTGTACTGGCTTTGTCGTCTTTCTTTCATGGATATATTTAGAGCTCAGGGTTATGGTTATTGTGTGGCAGAGCCCTGAGAATGCAGGATTCATAGCAGAATCCATGTAAACCAGAGGTTACTGTATATTGGGCCAGGACTGGGCTGCTGAGCTGACCTCTCCTGTTGTGTTTATCTCTGTTCATTGTAAGGTTCTGGCAGAAGAGCCTTGGTGCCCATTACATGTCCTCAGCCCTGGGATGATGATTGCAGAGTTTTGGAAACATTTTTAGAATGATTTCCAATGGAGTTGCATAATCTGAAGAGTTGCCCTATCTCAGTCTTCTTGGCACTGCAAGCAAATAAAAGAGGCAGAGTTGACGTTTTAATTTTGTTTTTAGCCTGGGCACTAAACACTAGAGGCTAAGTACTAGGGGCTAAAGTTTCATTATTTCCTCCCTCCCTTCCTTCTTTTTGTTCTTGATTTGGTTTATTATTCTGATTATTGTTACTTTAACACTTATTAGCTATGCAGAATGCTATGGTAGTTTGCAGAATAAAAAGTAATCACATTGCTTTTTCACCAAGATTTTCTAATTTAAGTAATTTTTCTTCTATTTTTCATTCAAAAATAGGCTTATAAAATTTCTTTGACACAAGAATATTTCTTTGTATAGTGTATTAATTTAAATATCAGAATTAACCATTAAGATTCCCTGTGTGCTGATTATATATACCCACGCACAACTCCTACATTTTTTCCCTATTATGTGGTCTGGAAGTGTTTTGTTTGTTCACTTATTTTCATTTCATTCATTCATTCCCATCCCAGTGAACTTCCAGAAAGAATATAAAGGTATTTCCTTCACACATATATTTTCTGATTCAACTCTGACAGCAGCCTTTTATGAGGAAAGCAGTGCTAATACTGGTTTCTCCCACTAATAGATAAGAACCTTGACCATCAGAGAGGTTGTATTTTGCTCAGAGTTGCACAGTCAGTGGCAGGGATGTTATTAGAATAGAATTAGAATGGGTTATTCCATTCTGTCACTGTTGTATTTTCTTACACATATGTGAATTCCTCTAATTACAACTCAGTTGTACAGATTCAGGTTGAGCAGATTCAAGCATTCAAGTGAATATCTGGCAAATATTCACTGAGCACCTGTCGGGTGCCTCTAGGTGTGGGGATGCAGTGGTGAGAACAGACGTGATCTCTGCTCTCACGGAGTTCAACAAATAAGTAAGCACATAAATAAACAAGGTAGTTTTCACATAGTGATATTTTCTTTGAAGAAAATAAAATGAGATGGAAGGTGATGGTGGGATGTAACCTTAGTTTGTAAAGTCAGGGACAGCCTCTTTGAGGAGGTGCCAGTAGGTGCCTTCTCTCAGTGAAGGGTAGCGTTAGGTATTTGGAAGATACAAAAATGATACAGCTTCCTATTGCCCTCAGGAAGCCTGTGACATGGAATTTCTCTAGTTTCCATCTTTAAGGCCAGCCAACAGTTGATGAATTTTTTTATTCAACTTATTTTTATCTGATATATTCAAATCTGCATGTTAGAATTTTAAAATTCTTGCATAGGACCCAAGCTTTGCTTTTTCTCCAGATACTTCATTCACGACTTATAACTTCTGATAATACACTACAGTTTCTCAGTTCTCATGTGATTATTACAGGAGTGAATAGACATCCTCTCTCCATCACTTTATCCCCACTTTTCAGATTTTTTTCAATGGTGTCTATGCTTTTCTTGCTTTTCTAACCTTGCATTTATTTCCCTGCAGATCTCAACATCTGCTGAAATTTGACTACTCAGGTTAGTGAAAATTTGCCCATTTATCAGTTTTGTGCCTTAGGCAGTATTCACCAGCATTCTCCTACTTGAGATGAATAAGGATCTTTACTTCTCTGGCCACTTGTGTGTGACTAATTAATGGTGAAGTTAAATATCTACAGAACATTTTCATCAAAAAAAAGCTAGCCGGGTTGTTTTTGGGTTTTTTTGGAATTTTTTTCTTTCGAATTGTAATACACTAGCATAGGAACATGATAGGAAGACATTACGTAATTAATACATAAGAAATCTAGAAAACTGATTATTTACAAATAAACTAAAACAGAGCTGCTGCTTTTAGTAAGGTAGAGTAAGTTTGTCATGTGTTCCAAATTGTATTTATTTAGCCAAAAATAAGTATTTACAAATAATTCAACAATAGTTTTTAGAAGTGATGCATGGTTTATTCAGGCATGAAAATTATCCCTAGAATGTAGGCCCCAAACTGCTAAAAGATTTAAAATTTGGAGGGAAAACGAAATCCGCAAACATTTAAGAATATCTGATTTTAACTTAAGTTGAAAAGCAGCAGTAGTGTATTTTTGTTAGGCCCTTATCCTGTATAATGTATTCAATGTAAGTATGGGAAAGGCTGGTGAAAACTGTGGATTTATCTACAAGATACATTGGGGAGTTTTGTGTGGGGAGTGTCCTAACACCTCAGGAAATGATAAAGAAGAACCAGGTAAGGTAGATTAGACAAGGGTAGGGACAGAGCCTCCTTTCCATTGCTCCATCCCCAGCACCAAGCATGTGCCTGGCACACAAATACTTTTTGACCAGTTTGAGGCTGAGCTATAGGTTGGTTGAATTGCTGGAATATGATGTCTACTAATTTCCCTACTCGTGACTACTTTTCATCCTAATAATACTTTATGTTCTTCAAATTCTTTTTTCTTTGATCCTCAATATACAACCCCTGGAGGTGAGGACAGTTTTATCTCCATTTTATAGGGAGAGGAGTTAGTTGCTTTTGAGACTTTCTCTGGCCACATACAAATAGTTAGTGGCAGGGTGTGGTTTAAAGGTTAAATAATAGAAGTAAAAGTATGCTTATCTAGACTAGTGTCAATGTGGAGTAATTTAAAGATACGGAAATGGGTGGCTCGAGGTACATAGTCAGCCCTGCTGAGGTGAAACAATACCTCTTAGGCCTTGTACCATCTTCCAAGCTGCTTCCAGGAGAATGGGATGCCTAGGTGACCACAGCCCAATAAGTAGCCTAACAGATGACCCACGCTCTTGACCCGTGTACCCATCTGTGCAATTTAAAATGTTGCCATATGTTGATTATTTAATTTATGAAGCATTACAATAGTCTCAACGTACATCCGGTATCCCTATTTCTACTTAACTGTATCTACTTCTGTGAATACATTTTTTCCTTTTATGTTTCTTTCTCCTCGGGAGCTGTCTTAGGGACTTTTCACGATTCCCTGCCAGTGTCTCCTGTTCTTCAGCTCTCGGGGCTGCCTTGGATCCTGGAGTAGGGGTTGCCCAGTCCTAGGGTTCCCGTCCTACCTCTTCCTTGTGAGGTGCTTTCTAAGTTCTGTATCACGTTCACCTTCACAGCCACCCTGTCACACATCTAGAGCAGTGTGTCAGACCCAGTGCCTCCTTTTCTCTCCTGAAACAAAATTCCTAGGTCATGAAACCTGCCTATATACATAATTTTAAAAAAATCAGTAATGCCCCACTTGTAACACAAGGAGAAATAAAAAGTAATTCTTGAATAAAATAAAGGTAATGCTTGGGATACATGTGACAACATAGAGGAACCTTGAAGACATTATGCCAAATGAAATAAGCCAGATACAAAGTCTATGATTCCACTTAGATGAGATACCTAGAGGAGTCGAATTCATAGAGACGAAAGTAGAATGGGGGCTGCCAGGGACTTGGAGAAGGGGGGACAATGGGGGTTATTATTTAATGGGTACAGAGTTTCAGTTTGAGAAAATGGAAAAGTTCTGGAGATAGATGGTGGTGATGTTTGCACAAGAAGGTGAATACTCAATGCCAATGACTGTACACACTCAAAACTGGTTTAAATGGTAAATGTTATGTGATATAAATGTTGTTAAAATAAAAAACAATAATTGGAAAAAAGGTAATGCTTGGACACAACTATATCAGAAAGATAAAAATAGCCTCCACAGATTTCCGAAACACCCCCAAGGGAGTGGTACTGCCATTATTGTGAACCAGTGTGCAGTATTGGTTTGAAACTAAGAAACTGATGCCCAAGATCTTAGACTCAATAAGGAGTAGAGCTCATAATTTGACTCCAAAGACTTTTTTCTTCCTACTATGCCTAGGCCTTCCAACTATCAGTCCACAAAAGTTTTCTCTTTGCCATGCCAGCTGCCTTAATCCAGACCACTCAGGCTTTGTACTTTCTTATCTATCCTAAAGGGGTGTGGTCCTTTTCTTCCTGAACACTAAAATCACAAGACAGGACTGAACATGTTTAAAATAATGTTAATCACCAACACCCCCAAACTCTGAAATAGTCTTATTCTTAAGAAAAGGGTAAAAAATCGGGGTAGACAATCTCACAAGTATGTGAAAGCGACAGCAGTGGAAGGAAAACTTTTCTGGGCCTAATCCTAACAATTGCTTTTTTTTTTCTTTGGACGTGCCCCGCAGCATGCGGGATCTTAGTTCCCCAACCAGGGATTGAACCCATGCCTCCTGCAGTGGAAGCTCGGAGTCCTAACCAGTGGACTGCCAGGGAATTCCCTAATCCTAATAATTTTTAATCTTCATTCAGATAAAATTTTTTTTGAATTTTATGTGATACTAGGGAGAGAGTTGGCAATTAGATAACTCTTAGAATTAATAGAAAAGACACTCACTATGGTGTGCCTTAGGAAGACTAGAGGAGAAAGGAGGCCAGATGGCTTTTGGTAAAAGGGTTCTCTAGCCAGCACCACTAGTCTGAGGGAATCTTAGTGAGGAGAGGGTAGAAGAAGGTAGAATTTTCATGGAAGGATCAATCTTTTTTCACTTTAGAATTAAGGGCAAAATTAAGCTGAATAAGAACTAATAGTGCTCTAATTTCTCTCAAAAATTAGATCTACCTTAAACAAATTAAAATTTCAGTAAAACAACAGTCTACACATCTTTCTGTGTTCAAGAAGAAATAGAACCAATTATGATAATTTACAAAATATCTGACTTATTAGCATTATAGCCAGGGTCATTAAGTAAAGTTATAAAATTACCCAGGAATCCTAGTGATTTAACTAATACTTTCTGAAATTATCCCTTTCTATTTTAAGATGAAGTCTATCTTAAACTTCTAAAATTTAACCTTAATTGAACTAGCCTTTTGTTGGGTATATTTGTTCAATTTGGACTACTTTTCCAAATTCATGCAATTCAGCTAATGACTGCAGACTCCATAACCCACACCTATCTATTTGCATGTACATTTAGCTGATAGGTGATTTTATCACCAGATAAATCCAGGAGTAAGTTTAAAAGAGCATATCCCTCCACCTTTTTTTAAACAAATACAAACATAGAAACACATGATGCCTCAGAAGAGCATTAATCACAACCAGGAGTCCACATCTTCGGAGACCTTTCTATCACCGTGTATCTTCAGAGTACTCTACTAAAGCGTTAGTCAGGCGGTCATGCAGTGGACCATGGCTGAGACCTCCCGAGCCATCTTGACCAGAGTAGAGACAGTCTACCTCCTTCACAGATGGGCACTGTCTTAACAATTCACAGTCCATTGTGTTCATCCCAACTATCCAGGAACCAAGGGTCTGAGAGAGTGGTGACCCTGGTGTGCCAAGAATGAGACTTCAAGAAAGAAACTCTTCAGAATCATATTTGAATTTAGGTGGAATGAATAAAAGTTTTTTAAAAAATGGATTAAACATCTTTCATTGTTCTGGAAGGACTAGAATAATTTTTGATAATTTGAGAAATATCTGACACAGAAATTATTGTCAGGGTCACTGAATAATTTCAAGTTACCTAAAAATCCTAGTGACTTATTTTTTATTTTAAGATGAAGTTCATCTTAACTTCTGTAATTCAGGATTATTTGAACTGGTATCTGAATCCAAATTGGTTTTGACAGACACTTCCTCTAGAACATGTTGCCAAATCTTGATCTGATCTAAATAATGCTATGTTAAGGATGGACTTTTCTTTTTTAATCTAAGGAAAATTATTTTTCAAAAAAACAAAAAGAAAAATGAAGGATTTAAAGAATTTTTAGAGTTAGAAAATGTTTTCAAAATCAGACCAAAGTTTTCCAAACCATTAGCTATCTTCCTTCCTTCCGAACTCTTTTTCTATCCCTTGGTGGCTGTTAAATAATTTTCCTGGAAACTCTTCCCTCTTTTTTTCTCAGTCCTGACATTTATCTGTCTTAACAGCGCCATGTGTGAATACTTGCACTATGGAAACCCATCTTAATGAAATGGAAAGACTGGCCGTTTAAAAAAACAAACAGAACCAACTACCCATGCCTCCTAGAGTCCTGCCAGGCCAAAGGTCTGCCCTCCACTGGGTCAGCTGCTGAGCAGGCAGGCGGTACCCGCACCACGGGTTTAGTCATGTCAAATATCTTACTAGTATAGAGACAGTGGGCTGCCTAAGATGTTAGTCCTTAAAAATGTTGGCAGGCAAGGAAATTCTGCGTTTTCACTTCAAGTACATCTTGGAGCTGTTTTATTTCAAAGCACAGTTTATCAAATTTAACAAGTTAAAATGATGTTTTGAGGCTGACCTAATCAATGACTGTCTTATGGCTATAGAGTCCGATTTCAATATTATATGATATAAAGGGCTTAATTTTATGTACCCATATCTATGGACTTAGTTTCCTGCTATCTTTAGTCACCTCACTGGGCTTGCTGGTGTACACTGCCCATGTAAAACTTCCTCAGGGAATGAATGCCCTTTCTTCCTTTTCTTAGCAAAAACAGAGATAGAGAAAACACAGTTGTTTAAAAAAGAAAGAAAAAAACCAAACCAAACCCTCGTTCCATTCAGAAGATTTCTGTTCATCTTTCTTTGAAGTCAAAGGGTAGTATAAAGTTTTGATTTGCAACAAAATCTGAGATTATCCATTAACCACTCTAGCAGGCCTTCTACTGCCTTTCAAATGTACATCTAATTTTTAAAGGGACCAGGCTCTTTTCTTTGTGTTTACCTTTCAAAAAGTATATTTAAGTAGAATGGTCTTTTAGAGTTACGGAGTAGCTTTTCAGATGTTGAAAGGATATATTCTTAGAAAAACTGCATGCAAATGAGAGGCAACAAGCTGAAACTGCATGCAAATGAGAGGCAACAAGCTGAAACTGCTAATCTCAGGAGTGAACAGCAAGTGAGAAGTACTCTGAATGCAGCACCTCTGTTGGGAAGTAGGAAGCTGCAGAAATCATTCTGAATTCCACAACCCCTGAAAATACTGTGTAGCATTTACTATCCCATTTTTGAATGTACTGCGTAAATGTAAATGATACGGGTCCCCTGTCCTCGCCAAGAGTTTATTCTCAGACACAGAAGGAGTGCACGTGACTACCTGTTGCCCACCTTCTTTTCAGCTTGATGGTATGGATCTGAAGAGGAGGGCAGAGGATCAGGGAATCAAATGCTCACAGACAAGGACAGATGATGACTGCTGTCTGGAATCTGTTAATCTCCCAAAGGGCGTAGTAACTGCAACAACAGCGGATGATAAATATTGTCGTTTTGTTTTGTTTTTCCTCCATCCTGCAAAGGCAGTTGTAGTTTCATTAGTCCCATAGCCTGCAGTGCTCTATTGGGCCCGGACCGGGGCACAAACCCGGGTCCCCTGCATCGGCAGGCGGACTCTCAACCACTGCGCCACCAAGGAAGCCCTCCCTTCTTTCTTAACTACTATACACCCCCAAAGATGTATAGTTTAAATTGTATATACCAAAGTTTTATCATGTTTTTATGTAATAAGTTACATAAAAGATATTAAACAAAAACCACCCATCCCCTTAAAAAGTTGTGTGTGTGGAAGGACAGTGAGGCTAATGACCATCATGGCATGGCCAAATAACACAATCTTAGAAAACAGAACTATAAGTAATTATTAGACTTTTTTTTTTTTGGCTGCACCGTGTGGCTTGTGGGATCTTAGTTCCCTGACCAGGGATTGAACCCGGGCCCTCGGCAGTGAAAGTGCCGAGTCCTAACCACTGGACTGCCAGGGAATTCCCTAATTATTGGACCTTTTGGACCAGTGACCTCCTTGTTTTGCAGATGCGTAGCATCACTGGATTTCAGGGGCTTCCGTAAAGTGAGTTGGGATGCCCTTCTGTTGGGCCATCTTCTGTCGTGAAACCATTTGTCAAGGAGAAGCTTGAGTTTCTAACGCACTTACGTCAGCTGTATTGGACCTGGTTTTGTACTATGGCCACCCCAAACTGAGCTTCCTTCATGGTTGACTCTCTGACAGCCAGAGGACTCAGCCTGGGATCTCAGTGGAAGAACACTGTCTGATGTCTCCAAATGTCTGGTCCTGAGGCTCCCTGTAGGGAAGAGGTAGAGAGGGGAGAAGCCAGGGCTAGGCCGATCCAGCAGGAGGGTCACTTTCTTAGGCTGCTGCCCTCGACCTCTCAAAAACGGCTCTGCCTCTGGGCTCTAGTGAGGGGGGAGGAACTTCTCTCTTCATGTGGCTGGTCAGAAACATGTCATCTGTAGAGAGAGGCTGAATCACCATTTACTTGAAGTGGGGATGGTTAGGAGGAAGGGGGTAAACTGTGAGCTAGTGTGTCTTTCTTTCACCCGTGGATAAAGAATGCGCAGATATTATGGGATTTAAGTTCTTGGTTATTTTTGGATAACAAAACAATAAATAGGGTTTCACACAATCCAAAAATGGCTTCTGTGGTTAGCGAAAGTTGTTTGAATGATGGAAAATGTTTCAGGAGCAGGGAGCGTTCAAGCTGTCAGTCAGCAAGGCTCTGGTAATCCCTGAAAGGTGTGCAGCCCTGGAGTAAACACATGTTTAGAATAGAAACAAAAGACTAATTCCCTAAAGGCACTTACACATTTGGATAAAGTCCACTTTAAACCACTGCCATACAAAATGGCGTTATCCCCTGTGTAGATAGTGGCTTCTAATATAAGCTTTGCATCGGTTTAAATAAGTTAGGTTAAATACGGAAACATCTGTTCCACATTTTCATGTCCCTTTCCATGTGACTCTTTATGGGAAGTAATCAGTTTTGCCCAGCGTTCATGCATTCTGCTAAACTAAAATGTGTGCCAGTCTCCAGAGAGATGGGCAGGGATTCGTAGAATAGTTGGTGGCAGTCATGGGAGGCCCAGGCTGCAAGTAGAACACGCCAGCTTTCCTGGGTGCTACTCCCTCACCAAGAAAGGCTCTCTAAGATCCAGAGATGCAGCAGCCCCCGATTCCATTCTCCAGTCACCCAGATTCCCTTACTTCCTGACAAAAATCCAAAAAACAAAATAAACCTCAACTTTATTTTGCAAATTTTGGCTGAGGGTGGGGAAGGAGGTATAAGAAGCTGTAGTTCTTGCTTTACTTAAACAATGACAACAATAATAAAATTCAATGAAATAATGCCCCTTATAGCTGAAGAAGTAAGTTTCCACGTAAGTGTAATTTGAATTTACCAAATTTACCTTATTTCAAGAGACCCAAAACATTTCACCTCATTATTTCTTTTAAGGATTACAAAGTGTAGAGCAGGGGGCAAAAATAAACGACTAATAAAGGATAATAGCAATTTGGCAGGCAGGTGTTCTTAGTTTCATCAAAAGAATGACTAGCATATTCAGTCTTATTTGAATACTAAAGAACGTCTTAAACAGTTATTCTAGATCCTTTGGGTGTTTCCTAAAGTAGATTAATACATCAGAGTCTGGATTCAAATTCCAAATAAAGCTGATGAATACACATAATTATTATCTCACCTGCCTTAGATCAGGTTATTCATTTTCTTCAGAATTGAGCTGGAATCCATCTCTGATAAGGACTTGGAGGAATTAGCCAGTTTGAGGTCACTTTTATCAATAGCTGTTTTATCTTTGTGACCATAAGTGAATTTCTTAGACCAGCACTGTCCAGTAGAAATATAATGCAAGCCACATAAGTAATTTAAAATTTTCTACTAACCACATTTTTAAAAGTTAAAAAAAAAATGAAATTAGTTTCATAATATATTTTATTTAACCAATATAGCCAAACTGTTATTCTAACATGGAATCAGTATTTTAAAATTATTGAGATATTTTTTGTGTTTTTTTTTCCCACTAAGTTTTCTAAAATTTTTTTTTTGCGTTTTACACTTAAAGCACATCTCAGTTCAAACTAACCACATTTCAAGTGCTGGATAGCCCACACGTGGCTAGCACCTGCTGTACTGGACAGCACAGTGCTGACATGGTGAGGCTCCGCAGCAAAGTAGGGAGGCTTTGTTGGTCAAACCAGGAGTTTGAGCTTTACCCTGAAGGCTGTGGGATCATAGCAGAGCAGTGTTATTTTTAATTTGGAACTTAATCAGGTGGTCTCAGAGAATGCAGGTTAGAGATTCAGGAGTTGGGGGCTGTAGCATGAAGCACGTTAAAGGCTGTTGTAGGGGTCCAGGTGAGGAGTGATAACCCAGACTCAAACACTGGGGGGGACATGGACCAAAGGAAGAGTGTCTGAGAGATTTAGGAGGTAAAATCATCAGAACTGGGTGGTGACTGCTGGATCTGAAGGGAGGGAGGGGATAATCTAGGATGGTTGTCCAGTTTCTAAACCTGGGTAGCTGGGCCAGCAGTAGTGGTGGTAACTGAAACGGAGGGAGGCAGGCTGTGAGGGGGTGAGTGCGGCAGGGTACCAGCTGGGCCATCGCGCTTTCCGGCAAATTTGCTTTGCAGGCTTTCAGAATTCAGGCCAGCGTTTGGTGTAGGGGACAGTGAGTCTGTTTGAAACAACTGTTTGTTATGATAGCTCAGTGATTTCAGAGAAAGCAGTGGGAGTACAGACATGCTTTTTCTCCTTGCTGTGAGCACAGGTAGGTGATCACTGAGAAAGTGGAAGCGCTGAGCAAGAGGTGGAAAGCGTGGAACTTAGGGGCCATGGGAGCAAAGCTTGTGTTAGGCAGTGGGTGCTGAGCCACAGGTTTTGTCACCCATTATAACACCTGCTAGTCACACTCCTTTTAAAACATTGTTGGGTTGTAGATTTGCAGTCACTATTCTAAGTAGACTGTAAATTGAGGGAAAAGGTCTTTTAAAAAAAAAAAGGCTAAAATTAATATCACTATTAACTGTGTGTCAGGCACTAAGTTCTTTACAGAGATATTTAATCCTCACAAACACCCTCTTGAAGTACTGTTGCTGTCTCCAGTTTACAGACAAGGAGACTGAGGCCCTAGAGATTAACAACTTACCCAAGGTCACAAGGCTAGCAAGGAATGGAACCAGGACTTAAATGCAAACATTCTCTCTCCAGGCCTTTCTTCTTTCTGTTAAACTGACTCTATTTTTATCTGTTCTAATGCCACACAAATAGGCAAATCCTCAGGCAGAGAACCTTATGCTTTTATCCTGTAAGCTCCAGTATAACTTATTTCAGTTTGGTTCAGGTCCTCCTAGAAGAGAGGAAACTCCAGAATTGAGCCTTAAACTACCTTTCAGGGGAGCAGATGATAGCTGGATCCTCGGGTGACCTTGTGAGGACAAGGTGGCACGGTGTGTTCAAAGGTCTCTTTCTTTAGCTCATGGCCCAGTGGTAACTGATAAAGGGTGTGCTGGTTACTTTTTATTAACAATTTTTTTAAACCCTCTTATAAAAATTCTTATTTATAAACAAGCTAAACCATGTTAGCTTTTCTTCATGTGTTCTCATGAAAAATTTTATAAATTTTCTTTTACAGAACAAATTTTATAAATATTTGAATTTGGAAGGGGATGAGAGTCCATAACATGGTAGAGACACAAAGGCATTTGTACAGAGCTTCAAAACTTGTCCAGTTTTCCTACCATATTCAGTGTGGCTTCTTCCTCTTTGGTCTACAGATGAAACATGTGAATGAAAGGTTTCAAGATGAGAAAAATAAAGAGGTGGTTCTCATGTGCATCGGCATCACTTCAGGAGTTGGACGGCTGCTCTTCGGCCGGATCGCAGATTATGTGCCTGGTGTGAAGAAAGTTTATCTACAGGTACTTTCTTAATAAGCCTTTTTTCCTCCAGCAAATTTATCCTTACCACCTAATGGCTCATTATATGTACTTATTTGCTTAAATTCTTCTGTAAAAATGAGAAATACTTTCTAGAACCTAACTTTCACAAGCAGTTTTTCAAGGGCAAAATCAGTTATGAGTTTTGGGTTTTCAACATGAGAAATTGGCGAACAAACAACAATCTTTGTCTTGTCGTGGAACTCCACCAAACCAAAATGGTGTTTGCCCATTGTTTTTTCTAAGAATGATTTATTTTTGGCATAGTTCTCATAGTCACGTGCCTTTTGCAATACGCTGTGAAATTCAGGGGTGTGCGTGTCTTCTGAGTTTCTTTACTGCAGATCGCCTCCTGGGTATTGTGGGGTGTGCTATTCCAAGATCACGTCGACACTTATTTGACAAGTATTTAAGTGACTCCTCCGTGCCAGACGCTGTGCTAAACGGTACAGCTGAAGTATGGTCTGTGTGCTCAGTAGTTAATGGTCTCCGGGGAAGAAAGATAAAGCAGTGCTGCAGCACAGTGGAATAATGGTATGCTAGATGGGTGCCATAGAAACATAGGCACAGAGCATCTAAATCACTAGAGGAGGGTTGAGCAGGCTTCCTGGGCTGGTGGAGTGTTAAGCGGTGAGCAATAGTTAAATAGATAAGGAAGAGAGAAAAGGGTGTTTGTTGCAAGCAGAGGAAGCCACATGGGCAAAGAGATGTTAGGTCTGGGAAACAATGTTTGAATGGACTAAAGAGAGAATAGTAGATTGATTGGCTGAGGGATAGGCAGGAGTCAAGTTGGGAACGGCCTTTATGAGCACAGGAGAGGCCGAACTCTATCCTGAAATCTACCAGGAGCCATTAAGGATTTTAAGCAAGGGAGTGACATGACATGAGTTGTTTTTTTTTTTTTTGGTGGTACACGGGCCTCTCACTGTTGTGGCCTCTCCCCTTGCGGAGCACAGGCTCCAGACGCTCAGGCTCAGTGGCCATGGCTCACGGGCCCAGCCGCTCTGCGGCATGTGGGATCTTCCTGGACCAGGGCATGAACCCGTGTCCCCTGCATCGGCAGGTGGACTCTCAACCACTGCGCCACCAGGGAAGCCCGACGTGAGTTGTATTTTATAAAGCTTAACCTAGTGACTGTGAAGGGTGGAATACAGAGGAGGAAGGGCAAGAGTTCAGACAGTCACAAAAGGCCACATATCATGTGGTTCCCTTTATATGAAGTGTCCAGAATAGGCGGATCCTGAGACAGAGAGTGCAGCCTAGTGGTTGCTAGTGGCTGGGGGAAGGAGGGTATGGGGAGTGACTGCTCCTGGGTATGGGGTTTCTTTTGGGGTGTTGTAAATATCCTAAAACTAGGCAGTAGTGATGGTTGTACAATCTTGTTAAACTAAAACCCGCGGTGAATTGTGCACTTTAAATGCGTGGGTGAATTCTTTGGTATGTGAATTTATATTTCAATAAAGCTATTATTATTATTTATTTTAAAAAGTGGAGGCACAGGGACTAGTTGGAGAATATTGAAATAGTCTAGGCAGGAGGAACCAGGGCAGAGATGTTGGGATCAAACAGGGAGTAAAACAGGGATACAGGAAATGAGAATTCAGTGGAGCCGCCTAAGCTGGGCCTGAGATTTGTGGCTCAGGTAACAGTGGAAGGTTTTGCTGTTTTATCAAGATCAGTAATTCAGTAGAACAGAGTAAGAGGATGAGTTTGTTTTTGCCATGTTAAGTTTGTAGTGCTTGTGGGAAAGCCAAGTTGAGTTTGGAGCTCGTGGGAGAGCGTGGCTGAGAGACCTGTGGGACTTCGGCATTCATGGGCTTGTATGGGGTGAGTAGAGCGTGTGCAGGGGACACTGAAAGGGAGTGGCCAGCCTGGTAGGAAAAAAGCGAGGCACATAGTGTTTCCAGGGGCAGGAGTGGTCAGCAGTGTCAGTAACTAGTGAGAGGGCAGGCACGTTAAAGACTAATAGGTTTTCACTGGATTTAGCAACAGAGGGGAGTTTCAGTGGAGTGGCAGGTGCAAAAGACTGATCACGATCAGCTGATTAAATGGAAATACAGGCAACTTTGTCCAGGGCTTGGCTGTGGAAGGAAGGTAAAGGAGAGACAAAATGGGGGCTTGGGGATTGCGCACGTCCGTTCACTGTAGAGATGAGGGGCAGTATCTGAGCAGGGCCTTGAAGGAAAGGTAGAACTTGGGCGAAGGACATGGTTGGAAAAGATATTTATTACAGATAAATTGCCTTTAATTGATTTGAAATAATAGCCATCCCCATTTACTGAGCACTTCCGTGTGCCAGACGATGAACTGAATGCTGTACGTACATTATCTTCTTTCCTCCTTGCCCAGCCCTTTGAGGAAGGTACCGTCGCTGTTTCCACTTAGGGATGCCAACACGGAAGAACAGGGAAGCTACCTCACCGTGGGTGTTTGTGTATAGGGCCAGGCAGAGAGCTGCAGGAAGGAGTCTGGTCACACGGCTAGAAGGAAGTGCAGACAGCTAGTAGAGTGCTACTTTTTAAAATATTCACTGTGTTAGGATCATTCCCCCTTTTATTAATACCCAACTGCGGATATCCCTGTCGAACACTTAGCAGAACATTGTCTTGTTCTCAAGTGTCAAGGGAGCCCTCTAATGGAAATTGGTTGTATTACAGACTTTTGGCTTCCTTTCATTTATTAAAATAAAAAAGGAGTGCCCATTGTGCCCCAAGCACCAGCCCAGACCCTGGTAGGGGTGATACAAACAAGACAGACGTGGTCCCTGAGTTCCTGGAGCAAGACTTGAGGCAGGAGGAAGCTGGGAGTGAATGGGAACTCAAGAAGACAGGGAGAGTGGCCTGGGAAGAGGTTGGGAAGAGGAGGGCCCAGATTAAACAGGGCCTTGAAATCCCTGATGCAGACATTTTACTCGAAGCATAGTAGGTCTTTGTTGGGGAATGACGGGATTTTACGTTTTAGTCGCTGTGGTCGCTCTGTGTGTGGAGGCTGTATTACTGGGAGGGAAGCAGGAGTGCTGGAGGGAGGGAGACCAGTTAGGAGGCCAATACAGTGTCCCGGGTCGAGGCGATTGGGGCCCAGACTAAGGTGCTGTGATGGATGAAGTCATGGTATGTTTTATACATCAGCACTTTACTCGGGAACAACTATAACTTTAGAAAGTTTCCCCCTACAGGCAGGGCAGTCGGGTCACTTACAACATATTGGGGGCACATACGTTAGTATTTCATGTGATTTATGAAAGAAAATATAGCCTTTCCTAGCTTGTCCCACGTTTGGTCTGCAGTTACACGGCAGTGCGTTAAGAATCAGTAATTTCGTTTTGGATGAAAGGTTAGTCACAGCCTGGCTTCTTTTAGGTCGCATCTGATTTTTTTCATCCAAATGTGCAGTGTGTGTAGCACCTGGTAGTGCGGGCTGTGTCACAGGCGAGATGACTGCGGTCCAGCCCGAGGAGGCCCGTGGAGGAGAAAGGCAGCCTTCGGTGTGTCCTGTGCTGCTGGGAGCCACTGACAGCACAGGGGCCAACGCAGGCCTACCCCACACAGGCGGCTGGGCTCACCACCCCGCTCTGTCCCTTCTTTTTCCTGGCTTCCCTGCCCCAACTCCCAAACATTCAGTGTGGGTTTTGATTCTTGGCTCTTTCTTCTCTGCTGCGACCAACTCCAGCTCTGCCTGTTTGCTATTCTTCCTCCTCTCCCTGTCTCCCTGCCTGGCTGTCCGCCCTTTGGCGGCCTTTAAGGGTTGGAAGGCTTCTGCTGCTTATCTTCCTCTCCTGCCTTTTGTTGGTGCTGTGTTTTCTCAGACGTGTCTGCTCCTCGCTTTCGTCTGTTACAGCTCAGCCTGGTGGGGCCACGGCAGTTCCCCTCCCTCTCTGTCCCCATCACACGGGTTCTGAGTAGCCTCCGGGCCCAGAACACACTTCACAGCCTCCCACATGTTCTACTTTTGGGGCACAGTCATCTTGGGTTTGGGAGGCCACAGAGTAGAAAAGCACAGGCTCTGGAGTGTGATATGACTTGTCTCTAGATCCGGCAGAGGGCTGTGTGAGGACTCATGGTGACAGCTTGCTTGCTTATTTATTTATATAAATTTATTCATTTTATTTTATTTATTTTTGGCTGTCGGGTCTTCGTTGCTGTACACAGGCTTTCTCTAGTTGCGGCGAGTGGGGGCTACTCTTCGTTGTGGTGCACAGGCTTCTCATTGCGGTGGCTTCTCTTGTTGTGGAGCACGGGCTCTAGGCACACGGGCTTCAGTAGTTGTGGCTTGCGGGCTCAGTAAGTGTGGCTCGCGGGCTCAGTAGGTGTGGCTCACGGGCTCTAGAGCGCAGGCTCGGTAGTTGTGGCACACAGGCTTAGTTGCTCCACGGCATGTGGGATCTTCCCGGACCAGGGCTCGAACCCGTATCCCCTGTGCTGGCAGGCAGATTCTTAACCACTGTGCCACCAGGGAAGTCCCGGTGACAGCTTATTTAAAGTGCCGGCCCAGAGTGGATCATTAATAGATCCTTGCTTTTATTGTTTTAGTATTCTATTAAATACTGAGGCAGATCCTGGTTTGGAACAGGTATCAAGGAGACCTTGGTTATCCTGATTTGGGGATCTTTGCTTATAGGTAACAGAGTTTAGGAATATATCTTACACTTCTGCTTAAGAGTTCTGAATTTAAACTTCCATCAGGGTCCTGGGTTCCAGGTATTTTCAGCCTAACAATTCTAAATGCCAAGCAAAGAGATGACCGAACTGCATTAATGATGAATACTGATGGTTAAAGAAAATCTTTGCAAGGGTTCCTGGAGTACTTTATTAGGAGAGGAAAGGCTATGTCCTTTTCTTCTTCTCAGCCATCTTTCTTAACTTCACAGACCTGTTTTTCTAGTCACCATTAAATTACTGCAGATTTGTGTGTTTAATATGTAACTGTTGTAAAAGTGTGAAAGTGTTTTTCAAAGGTTTGGAAGTTGTAACTCTAATGACAGAATCAAAAACTTTGGGTTTAGATCACTTTCCCATCGTGTCAGATTTCTCTGTGCCATGGACATACTGAAGTGTGGGCGTCATATCCATGTATGTAAAGCAGACAAACCCAAACAACATGTGTGTACACAGAAGAGGTCTAGGAGGCTCACCAAATTGTTGAGCGGTTATTCCTGACGAGGAAAGTGGGAATGGGTTGAGGGTGGGAGGGGGTTGAAGGGAGAGTTTCATATATTACTTTATATATTTTTCTAAGGTTTGAAATTTTTCAAGAATGTATTCATGAGTTACTTTTGAAATTCAGAAACTTTTTTTGTAATTTAGAAAAATTAATCACTTTTGGATCCAACTTCCTGTGTAAGCTTCCTCTTCTGGTTGAAGTAGAATGAACTGATCAGCGTTGTCCAGTTTTCTTTTTTTTGTTGTTGCTGTTATTGTTGCTTTTTGTTCCCTTTTAGCATTTTATGTTTTCCTGAAGATACATTGGGATAAAGGTACATGCTTTACCAAACATAAACTATTTCCCAAATGGTATCCAAATATTTAGTAGTTCCCCGGCCTGAGTGAGGAATCAGACGATGATTCTCTGTCCTTGCCTGGGCTGTGGCACTGGGGCCAGTTCCCCCTCCAGGCAGAAATGGTGGTACTCACGTGCCGTGGGGAAAGTTGAACAGACTCCCTGTGAAGCACTTCCAGAGAACTGTGCTTTAGAAGAAGCCAGCCACTTGGCTGTGCCCTAAACACTTCCCTGAAGTGTGATGGACCTGCAGGTCTCTGCTGCCAACTACTGGGTTCCTAGCCAGAGGCTCTGAAAGTCTGGAAACTTTATAGTGAATAAATTTATAGGAGCAACCCTTGATTCTAACTGTGCCCAATTGTGTGCCCGCCTCCGAAAGTGCCTTCTGCTATTCAGGTGCAGCTCATTTTTCCTCCTCAGTCATATACTTAGATTCCTGAGCAAAACTTCCCCTGACAATTCTCTGAAAATGCTCTCTTTGTGACAGAAATGGGAACGGTAATAGCAAAAAAACCCCCATTTTTTTTGTTTGTTTGTTCTTAGGTACATTAACTTAAGCGGGGCGTTATTCTTCTAGAGCCTGTTAAATTATGACAGGAGATATTTCCTTGTATGGTTTTAAGAAACAAAAGCAAGGAAGACATCTCAACAGTCAATGCCTTATTAAATGTCAGTGCCAGAGCCTATAAGAGGATTAGGAACCTTTGAATCTCTTATTTAAATCTAACCAGAGCTACTGCGTTTGGGGCGGAAAAAAAGATTGTATGTAACACTAAATTTATTCACCTTTCAAACTGGGGCCTAGTATCTATAGATCAGTAGATGTTTGGGGAAGTGATGAACCTCCTACACGCAGTGTGCTAAATAAACCTTGGCCTGTGCTCCTTGTGGCTCAGATGTCCCTGCATGTGGGGAGTATGTCCTCACCAGCTTGGCCTGCTTACCTCCTAATTTAGCTACATTTGGGGTAGTTATATCTGCTGAGAAAGAGCAGTGTTTCTCACTACTATAGCTACAAATAAGGCAGAAGTAGCTAGGTATTTTCTGAGAAATGCTAAAGAATAAATGTGTAAATTTCTATAAATTCAATTCTTAAAGAAAAACCAAGAAATTTTACTTTTAAATAACAACTAATAATTTTTATTTAACAATTGTTATTAAAATTTAACAGTTTTAAATATTTGAAAAAGAATATAAATTAACATAATTTGAATTGAGAAAAGGAGAACCTGCAGTCAGGTAAAGTATTAAGAAGTAATATGCTCAAAATATATAATAATAAATTTGAAACTCTTATATGATTTCTTTTTTTACAAAATCCATTGTGTATCTATACACTAGCAATCCTTTTTAAAAATAATTAATTAATTTTTGGCTGTGTTGGGTCTTCGTTGCTGCCCACAGGCTTTCTCTAGTTGTGGCGAGTGGGGGCTACTCTTTGTTGGCGGTGCGCAGGCTTCTTATTGCGGTGTCTTCTCTTGTTGCAGAGCACGGCCTCTAGGTGGGTGGGCTGCAGTAGTTGTGGCACTTGGGCTCAGTAGGTGTGGCTCATGGGCTGTGGAGTGCAGGCTTGGTAGTTGTGGCACATGGGCTTAGTTGCTCCGTGGCATGTGGGATGTTCCCGGACCAGGGCTCGAACCCGTGTCCCCTGCATTGGCAGGCGGATTCTTAACCACTGCACCACCAGGGAAGCCCCTCTTATATGATTTCTTACAAAACTGACCAAAGAACAAAAAGTTGAAGGGGCCAAAAATGGATAGAAAGATCAGGATAACTAACATAAGTGCCTCGGTCTCATGTTACATAAACTGGTCCAAGAAAACATTTGTTTATTGAGCAAAAATGACTTTGGGCTAAGCTTTCAACAGTCACTCTGGTTGTCTTACCTTGGAAGAGATTTGTTCTGAACAAAACAGTAAAAGAATAGGAAGCACATTGAAAGCTCACCTAGTAGAATTACAGTTGTGTGGTTGGGAATATTTGGTATGTGGCTTTACCAGTTAAACCCATTCCATCTGGCCCCGTGATGTCCTAACATTTTACTCCAGGTTCTCTGGAATTTGTAATGATAGATACCTTTCTAAGATTCAAGTATTTATCTTCTTTTGTGTTTGTAGATAGAGTAAAAATGTATCTAATTAATAATATTAGGATTTGTCTTTATTAGTTTTTCAATAAAAATAACTCAAATCTTTACTTACTTGCTAGTTTCAACCCACTTTCTACATTCTGATTTAGCTTTAAATCTTTTTTTGTGTAGATGGGCAGCATCAGGGAGTCTTTTTATCAAGGTCACAGAGAGCTAGAGCCCGGTCTGTCCCTCTGAGCCTTATTAGTTCTTTCCAGTCTATAGGCTGCAAACCCAGTAATTACCCACCACTAAGAAATTATGCTTATGCTTTGAGGGAAATTGGATTGGAGAAAAAGATGTTTAAGTAGAACATAGAAAATCGGAATATGGGAGATTATGTTCTTTAGAAAATGTGAAGTGCCAGACTTACTTTTCAAACAGCCGACTCAGAGTCTTAAACTAATCATAATTCTACCACAAAGCTGTATTTTAATAATGAAGAAGAAAAATTGATTCAGCTGTATAATATGTTGTTGTCAAAAAGCAACCAACTTGGAGTTTAAAACCTTTTTCAACAGTGTGTTTCTTATTGTGGGGTCAGTGGACAACTTGTGTCAAAGTCACCTGGGGAGCTTGTGAAAATCACCGTTCCCAGATCCCTGTTCCTCAGGTGATCTTGATGTGCACTAAGGTTGTGAGGGGCTGCCCTGAGGCGTGCAATCAAGCTTGGTATGCCACAGACGTGCCTAGTGGGTCCTGGGAAAAACAGGGCAGATGAAGACGGTGATCCAGATGGCTGCTTTATGTGGCCTCTCCCTTCCTCCCCAGCCCCACTGTCATCGGAGGGTACCCTCTAGAAATTGTTCCATCGTTCCCTGCTACCTACTGCCCACGCAGACCATGGGTTCCGGGCTGGCTCCATCCAGGGTTACTAAACCTCTCAGCATCATTCTCTTCATCTGTAAAACGGGGAAGACATTAGTACCCATCTCATAAAACTGTTATGAGAATCACGATCTAAAGTCCTTAGAAAAACGCCTGGCATTTCATAAACATTAAATAAATAATAGTTGCTATTATATGAATACTTTTTTAAAAAGCTGATTCTTTTTAAAACATTTCTTCCACTAATGAGTGAATGATCCAATTTTAATTAGTTCTTTGCCTAAAAAAGCTATTGAATTGGCCACTCCTTCCTTTTTTGTACCCACCATACTTTGAATATACAACAGCAACATCTAGAACACTTCATGTGCATTTATTTATTTACATGGTCCTCTCCCCACAACCCAAGGGTAGGAACCAGGTGTTATTCACATAGCACCGTACACAGAACATAGCACAGTAGCTACCAAATGGCAGGGAAAATCAAGTGTTTGATTCTATTAATTACTCTAACGCTAAAATGAAAGTGTTCTGTGGTGCAAAATATTTCTCAGCCTTAACTCTGGGGTGCTTAAATAGGGTATATCTATGACTTAGCATCAAAAGACAATGTTTGAAAATATTCTTTGGCAATAATAGTCACTGATTTACACTGTAAATAAAACTGGATTATATAAATGAGTTCTTAGGATGTTATAGCAGAATGTGTTCACTGTTTTCACTGCATATTATGCATCATATATTTCCTCTGACAGTCAAAATTTAATTGGAATTGGAATAATCAAAATTCAGTACACATTTATAGAATATCAAATCATAGCTACTTATTTTAATCTCTCTCACTTGATCTACCTATGCTCACCATGTCTGGAATATTAGCAGGCACTATATTCTAAATTGATTATTTAAATATCTAAAACTTACATCTCTGTATTCTCCAAACTGGAAGCTCTGTGATGTGAAGGACGGATCTGGCTGGCATATTTTCATTATGCAGAGGACTAATACCAGTAAAGTGCATATAATTTCAAGGGTAAAATTTTTAAATCATGTTTGATAAGTGAATTTGAGCTGATATTCAAGGAACAAATATGTATTGAGCAGTGCCCAGGTTCAAGATCCTTAAACCTTATAATATGTAGTTCAAAGATGACTTTTGTACAGATTCTGATCTCAAAGAGCTTTCAGCCTGGAAAGAAAAGTAAGTATATAAAAATTCTTACTTTTGGGCTTCCCTGGTGGCGCAGTGGTTAAGAATCCGCCTGCCAATGCAGGGGACACGGGTTCGAGCTCTGGTCCGGGAAGATCCCACATGCCATGGAGCAGCTGAGCCCGTGCACCACAACTACTGAGCCTGCACTCTAGAGCCCATGAGCCACAACTACTGAGCCTGCATGCCACAACTACTGAAGCCTGCGTGCCTAGAGCCCGTGCTCTGCAACAAAAGAAGCCACTGCATGAGAAGCCCACACTCCGCAATGAAGAGTAGCCCCCGCTCGCTGCAACTAGAGAAAGCCCGTGCAGCAGTGAAGACCCAATGCAGCCAAAAATAAAATAAATAAATTTATTAAAAAAAATCCTTACTTTCTTCTTGTCCCTTAATGGAAATATTGAGAAAGTGCTGGGGAAACTTGGGGGAGATGATTATGGGAGTTGGTTATGTATATAAAATCAAGGCGAACTGGGCTGAGGAGGCAACTGACCAGTAACCACTTAAAAGTCCTAAGCCTGTTGCTCAGTAATAGTGATGTTCACTTTTCCCGAGAGCAGAGTTGACATTGTGGTGTCTGTCCTAGGTACTGTCCTTTTTCTTCATTGGTCTGATGTCCATGATGATTCCCCTGTGCAGCCTCTTTGGGGCCCTCATTGCTGTCTGTCTCATCATGGGTCTCTTCGATGGATGCTTCATTTCCATTATGGCCCCCATTGCCTTTGAGTTAGTTGGTGCCCAGGATGTCTCACAAGCAATTGGATTTCTACTCGGATTCATGTCTATACCCATGACTGTGGGCCCACCCATTGCAGGTAAATTATATTAATTCATAGCATTTTCTACTGTAGGTTCTAAGTCTCACTTATATGTTAAATATATTATGATTTATTGGTTTCTGGTGTCTTGCTTTGTATGTGCCTTATCTATAACATTTTTAATAAGACCAGCTGTAGATGGCATGTTGGAAAAATTTGCCGATGAGTCCTCTTATTCTCATTGATATCTAAAACTCTCAGTGAAATGTGTAGCAGTTAGGTTCTGGACTTTGAGCTTTCAGAGTTCCTATATTTCACTTAGTATGTGTTTTGGAGGAATAGCAGTGTGATTTCTTTTTAGGAAGAGGTGAAGATTCTGAAAGATTTCTAAATATGTATGCTTTGTGTAAGAGATCATAGCCCCCTGAGAAGTAGTTAGTGAAAAATAACACTTAGTAGAAACAACCCAAATGTCCGTCAGCAGATGAATGGATAAACAAAATGTGGTATATCCATACAGCGGAGTATTATTCAGCCATAAAAAGGAATGAAGTGCTGTACTGATACATGCTACCAGGCAGATGAACCTCAAACATGTGCTAAGTGAAAGAAGCCAAATACAAAAGGTCCCATATTATATGATTCTGTTTCTGTGAAATACCCAGAATAGGTAAATCCATAGAGACAGAGAACAGATTGGTGGTTGCCAGGGGCTGGAGGGATGGGGGATTAGGGAGTAACTGCTTAATGGGTGTGGAGTTTTCTTTTGGTGTGATGAAAATATTTTGGAACTAGAGAGAGGTGGTGGTTGTACAACAACATTGTTAGTATACTAAATGCCATCAAAATGGTTAATTTTATGTTATGTGAATTTCACCTTTAGAAATCTTCTGAATGATAGTATAAAGATGTTTCACGTTCAGTATTAGTTGGGTGCCACTGTAAATTATGATAAGATTTGCTAAAATTATTATAAAATTTAAATGTATGTACTGTCATCTGTGTCTGGTATCTGAGTGGCTCAGTGAAAGTTCAGTTCAATTCATTCTCACATTCAGAACCACACATATCAGCAAATTTGCCAGTTGGGAATCTAGTCATGTATCAAGCAAGCAGAACCACTACTGAGCAGACCAAATAAAAGATAAGTTCTCAAGATCACAGTCTCCTTTTAGGGAAAACCCTCCAGTCCTTCCCCTCTCCCCCAGGTAATACACTATTTTTACATCTTACAAGCTTAGTTTGTTAGGGTTTCCAAGTCCACAGCAAATTACAAGCAGCACTTTTGTAGAAACGGTGTTTGCTACTAGAAGTGACTATAACAGATCAAGAATGAAGGAGTTAACAGGAAACTTTCAAAGCAGGCAGAACAGCAGGAGGTTCTGAGGGATCATAGTATTACAAACAAACATATTAATTTATGTTCATAAGGATGAAAGGTTCAGTTATATGTGGAATGTTCTGATTCAGGGGATAGGAAAAGCATATATTTAGATATGTTGTATATTTTAGGTTTCTATTTGGAATGACTGTACACCTTTTTCTTTCTTTTTTTTTTTTTTTTTTTTTTGATGTTGGTACTTACCTGAACAAATCCTCAGCTGTTTACTTAGCAGAGTCAGATATTCAGTACAATGTGTTCCTAGAACATTTCAGATAACTTAGGTTATATAGTAAAAGTTTAAAACACTAAGATAACTTTTAAAATCTGGATTTGGTTAGAGAAATTAGAAATAAGGAGTATTCTGACAGTTTTTAGAAGCAGAGCCCTAGGATCTATTAGAGCACCACACATATATTCTTATATTTTCCTCCCATGTGCTGACAAACCTTAGTTTCTTTCCAAAATGTATTTAACAACCTAGTTTTTTCATCCTGACTCTTAGATTTATAATTTTTCATGATTTTGGATTATACTTTTAAGTAGTTTCATGTTATTTCATAAACAGGCCCAAGAAAGGTTTAAAACGTAGACATTTTGAGGTCTGTGTGTATGAGAGAAGTTTCAGCTTGACGGTCCGTCCACCTTCAGCTAAAACAGGACCTTTACACCATGTGTCAGAATATCCCAAATGGCCTCTGAAGGGTTTTGAGAAAGCCAAAGCTTGGTTGAAAATATTTTTTCCGTGTAATATCTTGGTAGGAAAACTCAAAGGCCTGTCACAGACTTGCAACAAGATTAAAGAAATGAGATCTTTTCCTTCCTCATATCAGAAAAGGTTTATATTTCAGATCCATTTCCTTAAAAATGTCTGATATCTGAGATGTTTGAACTATCCTGCTGAGATGAAGATTCTAGGTTGGCAGTAGGCCACCAGAGTGTCTAATCTGAGACCCCAAGAGCCATACTTGTTCTCTCTTGGTGACAGTTTTTTCCCTTCCCAGGGTTACTCCGTGACAAGCTGGGCTCCTATGATGTGGCATTCTACCTCGCTGGAATCCCTCCCCTTATTGGAGGTGCTGTCCTTTGTTTTATCCCATGGATCCATAGTAAGAAGCAAAGAGAGATCAATAAAACCACTGGAGGAGAAAAGATGGAGAAAATGTTGGAGAACCAGAACTCTCTGTTGTCAAGCTCATCTGGAATCTTTAAGAAGGAATCTGACTCTGTTATTTAATGTCTTATATACCTCCACCAGACTGGACTTGCTTTTAGAAGTTTAAGCAAGTTTTCCTTTTATATGAATTGCAAATTTCTTATTTTTTTAATCACATCCTAGGAATAGCACAATAATTGGGAAATAGAACCTTATTACTACAAGAATCATTTTCTGCCACTGAAAGCTGTCCAATATTTCCATGAGTCTGAGGCTGGAGACTCAGACTCAATTTCATGTACAAGAAAACCTGTCTGAAAGTCAAATATTATGAGAATATGAAGCTATCTCAGTAAAAAGTAACTTCAGAAACTGTGAGCGCTATTTAGCTTATACAAATATTTAAAAATACCTCAAGCTGTATTGAAAGGGTTGCAGTTTGGTTAGGACTGGAAATATTGTTTGTTGTCTCACTTGGCGTTTTTAGTTTTGGTATCTTTGATTTCTTCTGCTATTTGGAAACAAAATTTAAGCCTGGATTCTAGATAATATCAGATCTACTTAAATCTCAAGTCTAGTTAAAATTGCTCCCCTGCTCTTAAATAAGCTTTGAAAGTAAGTTATTCTGACTTGCTCCAGTGTCAAGGGACCTTTTTGGAGCAGGTACTGACAAGGTGTTCAGAATCAAGGTGTGAGATGAACAGGATCATGTTCATAAGGGCAGAACAGTTCAGAAATCAGACATTTCTTCCATTTACATTTTTCCCCTTTGGATTTGCAGTGTGTTTTACTCAAGTAGCCAGAAACACCCCAGATTTCTGAATTTGTTTAAATTGTAACAATAAAGTAAAATAGAAGAATTGAAAGATATTCTGGCATTTTAACTTAGAATTTTTCTGACTTCTGATTTGTTGCTCAGTAAGACTTTGTTTAAATATCAGGTCCTAGTGCATGTTATCAAGTTGCAGTTTTAGGCACAAATGGGAAAAAAACATTTGTGAAGAAAATATCTATTTCTGATAGAAAGAATTGCTCAAATCGGTAAAACTTTCTGACAGAAATTTGCGTTCATATGTACTTATCCTATTGTGTTCCCCTTTAACATTGCCTGTATTTTTAAAAATATTTTTATACACAGACAAATATAAGAAGGCTATTTGAGTTTTAAAGACTTAAAATTAAAACCGAAGTCATGACATGACCCATATTCATCTAAAAAACATCAGAACACGTCCCTCATTCCTGAAATTATATTTTAGTACATTTTTCTTTCTTATTTAGGTCTTTAAGTTAATAATGTGCAAAGCATATTTAAATCCTAAATACATATGTATTTTAGATCTTCCTCAAATGTAGCTTGTTCACATGGGAAAATGCTGTTTTTATAAACCACCTCCAGGATTCACCTGTTTCTAAAGTCTCTGTGCTGAGAGAACTGAAACCTATTATCTCCCTACTTCTCTTTTCAGCCTCGATCGTTTGTGAAAGGCAAAGTCCTTCCAGTCCTGTCTCTAGCTGAGGATGGAGATGCCTGGAAAGCATATGGATTTGCAGTTGTTGATGGGAAAGGAGGGCAGGCAGTGGGAGGAGCAAAGTGAGGCTGTTAATTAAACTTCTAGAAAACCCAATAACTTTTCCTTTTAGTATCAACCTTGAAGGTTCAAAGTGTAAATACTGCAACCTTGAAGGTTCAAAGTGTAAATACTAAATATGGAATTTATTTCTAACAGAACTTTAAATAATTTTGATCTTGGAGACACTCTGCAACTTACTACTTCCAATTCTTCCACATTTCATATTCAGGGGACTTAGATAATTTGTTTTTTGGAAGGTTCTGTTGCATTAAAAAATATATATATATATTTTGACCATGCTGCCCTTTGATGTTCTTATTTTATTTAAGCTTTTACAAAATGACTTAGAAATGATAATGTAATACATTATTAGTTTCTTCATTTATTCATGCCCAGTTATATAAAACATTATTTCCTCATTATTATCAGTGCTTTTGAAATTAGCAAAACCATACAACTAAGTACAATCATCGAACCTGCCATTATTTTTATTTTTCCTACAGTTTCAGCACAAACTCCTGACTACCTCCCAATTTTACAGAAAGACTAGATCTAAAATAGAAAATTTATTTTGTAAAGACCTCCAAAATGTTTTTCCTTTCAAAATGTTGCTGATTTTAGGGGAAGAAAAGTAATAATCTGAAACTCAAAGACTTGATCTTGCTTATTTTCCATGATAAAAGAGCAACATGACAAGTATTTATAATAAAACTTAGATCTCAGAATATTGTGTTTGTGTATAATATTATACATATGTTAGTTTTCAGTCTAATGGAATGAATCAAACAGGATCTACAACACTGAAAAGGCTCCACTAACATAGACTCTTATGGGGAGTTCTGTGCTGTAATAATATGAAGTTAAAAAGTATGAAAGGTAAGATGCTAAATTCCATAAAATGCATATTTAGTAATATGTTTGGTACAAATAGTTATAAACATCTAAAATATATACTAAGAAAATAAAAAATATTAATATTCACAAAGATTTGTTTTAGACCAAGAAATATTACTTTAATCTTTCAAAGTAAATCCTTTCTAATTTCTGAACAGAGTGTTACTGTTGCAGTAAAGTGACCTGATGGGCCTACATTTTTTTTTGTTCAATCCAAGACACTTGTTTAAAAGAATAGATACAAACTGTCACTTTGCTGTACAGCAGAAATTCACACAACGTTATAATTCAAATACAATAAAAGTTTTTTGTAAAAAAAATAAAAATAAAAATAAAATAAAATACCTTTGTTTAGCTCACAGGAAACATCCTGACCAGGCCCACCTGTGAATGACTGCAGGGAGGAAGAAATTAACACATCCCCTCCTGAGGCTGAACAGAACCAGGAAATGTTTGACTTTACGCCCACCCCTTTTAGTATAAAAGAAGCCTGAATTCTAACTCAGGCGCAATGGTTTTCGGGACACAAGTCCACCGTCTTCTTGTTCGGCTGGCTTTCTGAATGAAGTTGCTATTCCTTGCCCACTCCCCACCCCAAAAAGGAATAGATACAGAACTCTACTTTCTCATCTCATCCTCCTAATTCTGATAGGACTAAGCGAACTCAAATTTAAAAGGTTCTGGCATTTGAGGCCAACAATAGCATAAGAAGAGGAGCAACTTTACAGAAAGGCTGGATTGGGTATTGTAACAGATGCCCAAGGATCTTACAGAAACATTCTGGTTAAATTTTATTGCAGTAGACATTGCTGGGATGCATCCATTTAAGTAATAATAAACCACCCAGATTATTGATACTGTATTCAAAATTTATAAATCTCTTTGATCATGGTTGTAATGCTTCGTCTATAGCCCTACTACAAGATGTGTAATTTACACTGAAAACTGCATAGTGCTTGCATTAAGCTTCAAATTCTATTCATAAATAGAAACAGGACTTCATTTGCATTTCATGATCATGCATTATCTGTTTATACATGTTTGCAGACCCATGGGCTCTGCCCAAGTATGGAAAAAAAAATACTTTAATTCTATTAGCTTCAACTTCCCACTTTTAAAGTCAATGTACACTTGGTTGTAAAGTAAACATGTTTACTTCTGGTAATTATACTCCTTTTAACTGCACTTAAGAACATTCTAATTTGTGCTATTATTATTTGTAAGCTGTCCCATGTCCAGATAACTCTTGATGTTAAATAAGACTGAATAGAAAATGTGGTATGAGATTTGAGGTAGGCAACCTATAGCATGGGTGCCTCTGAGGACTTCCTGGTGATGGTAAACTTTCAGACCCTTTAGTATGCCTCTTTTTATATTATCTTTATCATTTTTCCCTTTACTTCCCCACATCCTTCAAAAACCTGCTGAAAAGTCCATTAATATCCTTGCTTAGTGCTACTGGTTGCTTAGCTGCACTGCTTACCAGTCCCTGTGATTTCAGAGGATGGAACTCCATCCAATTTTGTGTAACCTGGAGAATGGCTTGCTCTTAGCTTTCAACTTAGAGTTCTAATGATCACACCGAAAAAAATTTTAATTACATGATTAAAACTGGGAGGAGTAATAAGTTTCATATAATTGTCATCTTTTGTGCTAACATATAAAACTTTAAATGTTTAAGGTAAATACTTTGAGAGAAAAGACTGTCAAGTTCTTAATATAAATATTTTCAGAGAGCTCACTTTTTAACTTTGATTTTCATATTCCATTAAAGTTTTGCTAAATCATAGTCCTGAAAGCACATCATGGAGGATGCCTTAGAATGTAGGGGGCCTCTGGGATGCAGTTCCTAATGAACCTGCCTTAGGCTGGGTTACACTTTATGGTGAATGGTATTAAGAGTAACTTCCCAGAGTCTAGAGATACAAGTGAAAAGTATAAGCTAATTAAGTCCGTAGTTTTTAAATATGTGAATAATTTATATAAGTATTTAAAACTCTGCGGGAAATTTCTAACTGAAAACTTCATTGTAGCTGGCAAAGAAGGAGCAAAGAATAATGTGGACAACAGGCACACACAGCTCCCAGGTTCACTGTAATGGGATAGCCGCAGCCATATTTTATCACTTTATTGGCAGAGACTAATGCTTTGTTTTATAAATATACTACAAGTGATAGGCTACAATTTTCAAGAATAAAGGGCCAAATGCCCATAGCTAAATATGAAACCTGCACATAACTTAGAATCATAATTCCTGATAAATACGGATTTTATCAGATAACTCCTTATGACCCATGAAACAATTCACTGTCACATCTTTGAATCACCCAAACCTTGATATTTGGGACATAGTAGTCTATTTAGCTTGTCCTTTTAAAAATTAGTTTTGGGGGACTTCCCTGGCGGTCCGGTGGTTAAGACTCTGCACACCAATGCAGGGGGCGTGGGTTCGATCCCTGGTCAGGAAACTAAGATTGCGCATGCCACCTGGCACGGCCAAAAAAAAAAAATTATTAATTTTTTTTAAAGTAAACAAAATCATCTTGGCCTCTATACATTCAAGGAAATTCTCCATGGTACTATTTTTTTTGACAGATATAAAATAGGCTACCTCATTTATGAAACAAGATTTCAATCTTTTATTAGTATGTTGGAAAGACAGTGGGAATGAAATAAAACCTTTCTAAGTGCTTTATCATGACACTCACTTGATCATGGCGGTCCACCTACCTCAGCTTTCAGTGTCTGACTAAAAATCCAGCTTAATTCTTGCTTAGTCAGTGAATTAATGGTGATTCTGGGATTAAAAGGCAAGGGAATACAAGTTGTTAAGGGGGTCGAAATATCGATAAAATTTAAGTGTTTTTTTCTGATAAATGGATTTAAAAGGAACAAAAATGGAATATTAACTATTGTGGCCTGTGGATAATCTGAAAAAGGAAAAAAGTGAAGAAATTTATAATCTATATACAATAATGAACACTTACTAATATGCTTCACCAGTGGCTTTTCAAATTACACTGGCAGCTTGACGCTGAGGTCGTTTTCATCTGTGTTTTCTTTGGCAGGAAGATGGATGATCACTGACAAAAGATTGTATGCTTGTGCCTTAACCTTACAGCTTACATGTTAACTCCTGTAAGAGGCACCCCTTTCCTAGTGGAACAGGGACCGTGGCAATGAATTTTTGTCTTGCTGGAGTTTTTGAAAATGCTACCGTTGAGTGTGGCAATAGTGTAGGAGTTAACCCACAGGTTCCCAATCTAAAGATGTTTCTAGCCTTTCTATATGGGTGCTGTAAGAAGAGTATTTTGGAGTTGAATGTCACTAAGCATGTATGTGATATCACTATCAATATAAAACAACATTTAGAAATCAAATTAGATCTGTGACACTATTTTGGAGCCTCCGATACATGACTTTTATTCTTCATCAGATAATACTTTTCAGTATCTGTCAGTTATTAGAAGAGTCCATTTGTTAAATATGTGTGTAAACACATAAACCTTTTCTACTGTTATCTTCACCAAATGTAATCTTCTATAGTACGCTCTAAAATGCTAGACAGTAATGGGTCAACATATCTTTCGTAATTTAGCCTATATTGGAACATTATTTCAGGGACCCAGGGTTTGTTATCAAGAGTGCTGTATTTTGACCTGAGGCTATGAACTGACTGTATTTGGTGCCTTTTTTTCCTACCAGAGAAAGATCAGATCAAGATTGGTGCTAAATTTCATGTTCCTTGCAAAATTATTTTTTCTTTTTAAATATATATGTCAATAAGAAATGTGTAGATCTAGCAGTACTATGCATGTTGCATTTTGTTTATATGTCTGAGGAGAAAAACCTCCTATAAAACAATTACTGAGTTCAAAATCTACTTAGAGGTATGCAATTTTTGTTAACACAGAAGGCGTTCACTATGAAAGTCAGAAAATGATCACCAAATGAAAACTTAATGATGAACACAGCCCCCCAACGTAATGCCTTTAAAGAAAAATCCCTGGTCAATGTTTCTAGCATAGTTAGCTATTCAAAGTATTCTGTGACTCGGAGGGTATGTGAAAAAATGTTATGTATATTTTATTATACATAGAGCTATATATACAAAATAGCTTTCTATTCAGCTTGTTTAAGTAGATATTTTAAGCTATTTTTCAGGCTAAGATTAGAGTTTTGGGAGTCATCAATCTTAAAACTTGGACAATGAGTCACTTTTTTAAAAAAATGACACTGAAAGTATCACTGTTCATCTTTCAGATTTAACATAAATTAGAAAGGACTGTGTCTGGATCAGTGTCAGCAAATCTCAGACCTATGATTATCAAGGGCTCTCAGCATCATGGTCGTGGCTGACTGTGTGACACGCACCTAAAACTCTACCCCAAATTCCACGTGGGTCTCTGAATCCTAATGTACCTGTAAGTAGTATTCACAGGAAGTGGGGACCACAGGTTTTTATTTAACCTTGCTGTCTTTATAGACTTGCCTTAACTCTATTTTGTGAAGATTTTAAAAATATAAATTAGGAAAATAATACACACTATCATTTTCCTAATTAGGAAAACCAGACATTTAGAATCTACTGGAACGTACTGGATTCTGTGTTAACTAATGATAATTCCATTCTACTGTTAACATTAGTTGTATGTGGAAGGGAGAACGGGGGCTTGTTAATCTGAAGTTACAGGGGGAAGATAAATTGGGAGATTGGGATTGACATATCACACTATATATAAAATAGATAACTAATAAGGACCTACTGTACAGCACAGGGAACTCAATACTCTGTAATGACCTATATGGGAAAAGAGTCTAAAAAAAAGAGTGGATATATGTATATGTATAACTGATTTACTTTGCTGTACAGCAGAAACTAACACAACATCGTAAATCAACTATACTCCAATAAAAATTTAAAAAAATTACACTAGAGATGAAATATCCCTTTAGTAATAACTTCTCATGTAATTGTTAAAATATTGTGGTTTGAGAAATGTAAGATTATAAAGGCATTGCCCAATGCTTGATAAATTTGCATTTTGTCATTTTGTTCTCCTACCAGTTTATTTTAGCCTGAAAGTTATAGCTATGACAAACTGAACCCTGCAGTATTACTGAGAGAGAGCTTGGATATTTTAACTGTCTCCTAGTATAACATGATATTTTTTATGTCAACTTGTTTTATTTTAATGTTTACCTGAAAAGTAATTTTTAAATTATTTTGCATATTTTCAAAGTTAGAAAAACATGTTTTATTTTAGACATCAAAAGCAAGTTGTTCCAAGTGCACGCTGCACACTGCAGTGTGAGTCTGCTTCTCTACCTACCTACACAGGATGCCATTTTTGGCACAGTAGTTGTTTAAATATAGATCACTATGTGAAATGATTATGCTGGGTTTGATCAGTGTGCAGTATTTTAGTACTTGCCTTATGTTTCTTTTTAAAGAGTATGATTTATAACTGATTTTTTTATAATGTGCAATTTAATATAGATAACCGAAACCTTTTTAATGAAAAGTGCTTTGTAATCATTTGGAGGATAAGATCATTTTACTGTGGAACAATGTGATGTTCTCAGTAAATACAATAAAAAACTTTTAGCAAATTTCTATAAGGCTTTGTGATTATATTTATGAAATTCCCTGGGGAGAAGGGGGAAGGAAAAATTACTAAAGAAAAGGAAACAGTTTATGTTGAATAAAAGAGAAATAAGCTGTGTGCTTTTAAAGCTTCCTATATGTATTTCAAGTGTGTTTGGGTATTGTTATTTCTCTAGGGCAAAGAACACAGATAGAAATAAACCAAAAGCACCGGATAGTCCAAAAACTATTTATATTTGATACTTTTTTTTTGCAGTTTACTTACATTATTGCTTCTTTTACTTACACTGATTAAACTGATTAAATTCAGCTGGTACTAAGTGATCTCCTGGTCACTGAAAATTTCAGGGGATGATCAAGAGCCAGGCTGGAACTTTTTTTAAAATCCCCTGCTATTGTGGATTACTCACTTGGAGAAAAACTGGCTGCAGTTAGAAGATGTTTATTATCTGATGAGACCTAACTACAAAGCAAATCACTATTGATGTTTAATGGTGCTAAATAGATTTTATACATCAAACATGAAATTTGCAATATGCATTGAATATATTAATTATTTATATGCCTGTAAATAGGTACCAGACGTACAGGCCATAGGAGGGCTTTTGAGGGAAATGGAAGAGAATGGATATGACAAATTGTTACTGATCCTAAGCAGGATAAAATTCACTCGCTTTTTTTGTTAAATTAAAATGATAGACGATTGCTTACTTCGCAAAGTAAACTCGTTCCATAGTTGAGCAATTCTTTTTTAAATTTTATTTTATTTTTTTATACAGCAGGTTCTTATTAGTCATCCATTTTATACACATCAGTGTATACATGTCAATCCCAATCGCCCAATTCATCCCACCACCACCCCCACTTTCCCCCCTTGGTGTCCATACGTTTGTTCTCTACATCTGTGTCTCTATTTCTGCCCTGCAAACAAGTTCATCTGTACCATTTTTCTAGGCTCCACATATGTGTGTTAATATACGATATTTGTTTTTCTCTTTCTGACTTACTTCACTCTGTATGACAGTCTCTAGATCCATCCACATCTCAACAAATGACCCAATTTCATTCCTTTTCATGGCTGAGTAATATTTCACTGTATATATGTACCACATCTTCTTTATCCATTCGTCTGTCGATGGGCATTTAGGTTGCTTCTATGACCTGGCTATTGTAAGTAGTGCTGCAATGAACATTGGGGTGCATGTGTCTTTTTGAATTATGGTTTTCTCTGGGTATATGCCCAGTAGTGGGATTGCTGGGTCATATGGTAATTCTATCTTTAGTTTTTTAAGGAACCTCCATACTGTTCTCCATAGTGGCTGTATCAATTTACATTCCCACCAACAGTGTAGGAGGGTTCCCTTTTCTCCACACCCTCTCCAGGATTTGTTGTTTGTAGATTTTTTGATGATGCCCATTCTAACTGGTGTGAGGTGATACCTCATTGTAGTTTTGATTTGCATTTCTCTAATAATTAGTGATGTTGAGTAGCTTTTCATGTGCTTCTTGGCCATCTGTATGCCTTCTTTGGAGAAATGTCTATTTAGGTCTTCTTTCCATTTTTTTTTTTCTTGCGGTACGCGGGCCTCTCACTGTTGTGGCCTCTTCTGTTGCGGAGCACAGGCTCCGGACGCACAGGCTCAGCGGCCATGGCTCACGGACCTAGCCGCTCTGCAGCATGTGGGATGTGGGATCTTCCCGGACTGGGGCACGAACCCGTGTCTCCTGCGTCAGCAGGCGGACTCTCAATCACTGCGCCACCAGGGAAGCCCCTTCTGCCCATTTTTTGACTGGGTTGTTTGATTTTTAAATATTGAGCTGCATAAGCTGTTTGTATATTTTGGAGATTAATCCTTTGTCCGTTGACTCGTTTGCAAATATTTTCTCCCATTCTGAGGGTTGTCTTTTCATCTTGTTTGTACTTTGCTTTGCAAAGGCTTTTAAGTTTCACTAGGCCCCATTTGTTTATTTTTGTTTTTATTTCCATTATCTAGAAAGTGGATCAAAAAAGATCTTGCTGTGATTTATGTCAAAGAGTGTTCTTCCTATGTTTTCCTCTAAGAGTTTTATAGTGTCCGGTCTTACATTTAGGTCTTTAATCCATTTGGAGTTTATTTTTGTGTATGGTGTTAGGGAGTGTCCTAATTTCATTCTTTTACATGTAGCTGTCCAGTTTTCCCAACACCACTTATTGAAGAGACTGTCTTTTCTCCATTGTATATCCTTGCCTCCTTTGTCATAGATTAGTTGACCATAGGTGCGTGGGTCCATCTCTGGGCTTTCTATCCTGTTCCATTGATCTGTAGTTCTGTTTTGTGCCAGTACCATATTGTCTTGATTACTGTAGCTTTGTAGTATAGTCTGAAGTCAGGGAGTCTGATTCCTCCACTTCCAGTTTTTTCCCTCAAGACTGCTTTGGCTATTTGGGGTCTTTTGTGTCTTCATACAAATTTTAGGATTTTTTGTTCTAGTTCTGTAAAAAATGCCACTGGTAATTTGACAGGGATTGCATTGAATTTGTATATTGCTTTGGGTAGTATACTCATTTTCACAATATTGATTCTTCCAATCCAAGAACATGGTATATCTCTCCATCTGTTTGTGTCATCTTTGATTTCTTTCACCAGTGTCTTATAGTTTTCTGAGTACAGGTCTTTTACCTCCTTAGGTAGGTTTATTCCTAGGTATTTTATTCTTTTTGTTGCAATGGTAAATGGGAGTGTTTCCTTAATTTCTTTCTGATCTTTTGTTGTTAGTGTATAGGAATGCAAGAGATTTCTGTGCATTAATTTTGTATCCTGCAACTTTACCAAATTCATTGATTAGCTCTAGTAGTTTTCTGGTGGCGTCTTTAAGATTCTCTTATGTATAGTATCATGTCATCTACAAACAGTGACAGTTTTACTTCTTCTTTTCCAATTTGAATTCCTTTAAAACTATGTTGAATAATAGTGGCAAGAGTGGACATCCTTGTCTTGTTCCTGATCTTAGAGGAAATGCTTTCAGTTTTTCACCATTGAGAATGATTTTTGCTGTGGGTTTGTCATATATGGCCTTTATTATGTTGAGGTAGGTTCCCGCTATGCCCACTTTCTGGAGAGTTTTTATCATAAATGGGTGTTGAATTTTGTCAAAAGATTTTTTTGCATCTATTGAGATGATCATATGGTTTTTATTCTTCGATTTGTTAATATGGTGCATCACATTGATTGATTTGCATATATTGAAGAATCCTTGCATCCCTGGGATAAATCACACTTGATCATGGTGTATGATCCTTTTAATGTGTTGTTGGATTCTGTTTCCTAGTATTTTGTTGAGGATTTTTGCGTCTATAATCATCCTCTTTTATAGGTGTTAGCAGTTGCCTTATGTATTGAGGTGCTCCTATGTTGGGTGCATATGTATTTATAATTGTTATATCTTCTTCTTCGATTGATCCCTTGATCATTATGTAGTGTCCTTCCTTGTCTCTTGTAACATTCTTTATTTTAAAACCTATTTTATCTGATATGAGTATTGCTACCCCAGCTTTCTTTTGATTTCCATTTGCATGGAATATCTTTTTCTGTCCCCTCACTTTCAGTCTGTATGTGTCCCTAGGTCTGAAGTGGGTCTCCTGTAGACAGCATATATATGGGTCTTATTTTTGTATCCATTCAGCCAGCCTGTCTCTTTTGGTTGGAGCATTTAATCCATTCACATTTAAGGTAATTATTGATATGTATGTTCCTATTACCATTTTCTTAATTGTTATGGGTTTGTTTTTGTAGGTCCTTTTCTTCTCTTGTGTTTCCCACTTAGAGAATTTCCTTTAGCATTTGTTGTAGAGCTGGTTTGGTGGTGCTGAATTCTCTTAGCTTTTGCTTGTCTGTAAAGCTTTCGATTTCTCCATTGAATCTGAATGAGATCTTTGCTGGGTAGAGTAATCTTGGTTGTAGGTTCTTCCCTTTCATCACTTTAAATATATTATGCCACTCCCTTCTGGCTTGTAGAGTTTCTGCTGAGAAATCTGCTGTTAACCTTATGGGAGTTCCCTTGTATGTTATTTGTTGTTTTTCCCTTGTTACTTTCAATAATTTGTCTTTAATTTTTGTCAATTTGATTACTGTGTGTCTCGGCATGTTTCTCCTTGGGTTTATCCTGCCTGGGACTCTCTGCGCTTCCTGGACTTGGGTGGCTATTTCCTTTCCCATGTTAGGGAAGTTTTTGACTGTAATCTTTCAAATATTTTCTCTGGTCCTTCCTCTCTCTCTTCTCCTTCTGGGACCCCTATAATGCGAATGTTGTTGCGTTTAATGTTGTCCCAGACGTCTCTTAGGCTGTCTTCATTTCTTTTCGTTCTTTTTTCTTTATTCTGTTCTGCAGCTGTGAATTCCACCATTCTGTCTTCCAGGTCACTTATCCGTTCTTCTGCCTCAGTTTTTCTGCTATTGATTCCTTCTAGTGTAGTTTTCATTTCAGTTATTGTATTGTTCATCTCTGTTTGTTTGTTCTTTAATTCTTCTAGGTCTTTGTTAAACATTTCTTGCATCTTCTCAATCTTGCCTCCATTGTTTTTCTGAGGTCCTGGATCATCTTCACTATCATTATTCTGAATTCTTTTTCTGGAAGGTTGCCTATCTCCACTTCATTTAGTTGTTTTTCTGGGGTTTTATCTTGTTCCTTCATGCGGTACAACGTCCTCTGCCTTTTCATGTTGTCTATCTTTCTGTGAATGTGGTTTTTGTTCCACAGGCTGCAGGATTGTAGTTCTTCTTGCTTCTGCTGTCTGCCCTCTGGTGGATGAGGCTATCTAAGAGGCTTGTGCAAGCTTCCTGATGGGAGGGACTGGTGGTGGGTACAGCTGACTGTTGCTCTGTGGGCAGAACTCAGTAAAACTTTAATCCACTTGTCTGCTGATGGGTGGGGCTGGGTTCCCTCCCTGTTGGTTGTTTGACCTGAGGTGACCGAGCACGGGAGCCTCCAGGCCCTTTGGTGGGGCTAATGGTGGACTCTGGGAGGGCTCACACCAAGGAGTACTTCCCAGAACTTCTGCTGCCAGTGTCCTTGTCCCCGAAGTGAGCCACAGCCACACCCTGCCTCTGCAGGAGACCCTCCAACACTAGCAGGTAGGTCTGGTTCAGTCTCCCCCAGGGTCACTGCTCTTTCCCTGGGTCCCGATGCACACACTACTTTGTGTGTGCCCTCCAAGAGTGGAGTGTCTGTTTCCCCCAGTCCTGTCGAAGTCCTGCAATCAGATCCCACTAGCCTTTAAAGTCTGATTCTCTAGGAATTCCTCCTCCCGTTGCCGGACCCCCAGGTTGGGAAGCCTGACGCGTGGCTTAGAACCTTCACTCCAGTGGGTGGTATGTGTTCTGTGGTATGTGTTCTCCAGTCTGTGAGTCACCCACCCAGCAGTTATGGGATTTGATTTTATTGTGATTGTGCCCTTCCTACTGTCTCATTGTGGCTTCTCCCTTGTCTTGGGTTGTGGGGTATCTTTTTTGGTGAGTTCCAGTGTCTTCCTGTCGACTGTTCAGCAATTAGTTGTGATTCCAGTGCTCTCGCAAGAGGGAGTGAGCGCACATCCTTATACTCTGCCATCTTGAACCAGTCTCTAAAATTTACTCTCTTGAGGAAGTAATTTTTATAGGAAAAAAACAGAATTCTATTGTATACAGAAAACAAAGTTTCTAGAGGTATGACTCAATCAAAGAATTATCATAGTATCAGACTTACTTTCAGGGTTTAAAGTTCTCTTCTCACAGTCTCCTACAGATGAACCTAAATCCTTAAATACAAGAGTCCTTCTTTAAAATCCTCAGGAGTCTTTTCAATTGTGGTGAAATCTACAGAACATAAAAGTTACCATTTGAACCATTTTAAAGTGTATTGTGGCATTGAGTACATTCACACTACTGGGCAACCGTCACTACCATCCATCTCCTGAATGCTTCCATCATCCTAAACTGAAACTCTGTACCCATTAAACACTAACTCCCCACTCCTCCCTCCCCTTAGTCCCTGACAACCACCATTCTACTTTCTGTCTCTATGAATTGACCATGCTAGGTGCTTCATACAGTGGAATCATACAATATTTGTCTACATTTGCATTTTTTATGACTAATTAGTGGAAATATTTTTTCATAAACTTCTCAGCCATGGCATTTCTTCTTTGGGGTATTATCTATTCTTATCCTTCTCTGTTTTTCTGTTGGGGGGTTTCTCTTTTTCTTACTGGTTTGTGAGCGCTCTTCATATATCATGTGAGACTCTAATTAAAGTGTTGGTAAAAATTTCCCCAGTTTGTCTTTTTACATTGATTTTTTTTTTAAACTAAAGTTTTCACTTTTATAGACTCCCTCATTGCTTATATGTTTAGAAAGGCCTACCCTATTATGTAACTATATTCTTAAAATCCCTTCTAATACCTTTATGGTTTCATTTTTACATTAAATCTCTAAACTCTATGATTTATTTTGAGGTATGGTATGAAGTAGGAATCTACTTCTTTAATGTTTATCCAATTTGATACTAGACATTACTCATTGAACAATCCATCTTCTCCCTCCTCATCTGACAGTGTCTAATAATTTTCTACTATGAACAAAGACAAAATTAATAAATACCCTTTTCCTCCTTGTCCCCACCCTTTTCTCCATCACCTTTTTTTAGTAGGTAATCGCTCTCTTAGTGTTTACTCTGCATTGTTCAAAAGAATACTTATAACTCTACTACTTGAATTACTAGCATTAAGTGATAACTTTGACCCCTAGTTATGGAAGATGAAGAAATCAGTATACTTCTACCCCTCTCCACCCTTTGCTTCCCACCTTTCATTAGTGATATAACTAATTTAATGATATAACTAATTTTTGATATAATTTCTACATTATCAGGGCTAACAACATTTATATTCTGTTCTGTCACCAAAATCCCCACATTTGTCCTAGTTGTACAGTTCATGTCAGTAATCATTGCCAATCCCTTTGCAGTTGTTTTTCCACTCATCTCTTGGTTGGCTGAATCTTCTAACAGATTTCTCCAACAGGGTCAAGGAAATAACATTCCCTGTGTCCTTTCATGTTCAGACTATTTGTCTTTTGCTTCTATACCTGACAGAGAGTTTGGCTCATGCCTTCTTTCCTTTGAGATCTTGTAGGCATTGCTTCAGAATCTTCGAGGATTGAAGTTTGCTATGAAAAAAGACTGAGGCCAACCTTTGGATTCTCTCCGCTACATCATGCCAAGAAAGCTCTAGCATCTCAACCTCATTAACTGTAGACCACCACTGCCTCCAAATTTTAGTGATCCAAGTAAGCTGTTACAGCCAACTCCAGCTGCACGATCTAACCCTTTGAATTCACAATATCCAGTAAAGTGTACCCATATCAATGAATTCAGCTGGATCTAATGTTATATTCTGCTCTCCTTGCTCTAATACCCTGAGCATCTACTCCTACACACTCACCAGGTTTCTGCTAATATATATTAATGAAGTATTGCAATTCTTTTGGTGTGCAAGCTATGTCCTCCTGGATCACAGTGTGTACCTGTCTCCCTGAATCATGTTGAGATTTGGTCTTTGTTATGGGCCTAGCGGCAATAGAGAATGGTAATGGTTGTCATGGGCCTTAAGGAGAATGGCATTTCTTATGAGGCATCTGTCCCAGGTGACATTATCACAGTTTTTAGACAAAGACTAGTCTCTTTAGATACTAGAGAGCAAGCAACTTTCATTGGTAAGGGAAGCTCTGCCACCTAGCAATGACAATCCTTTATCACTGTATGCCTATAAATTTTTAAATGCTTTGAAGCTTACGAACAAAGGTAGTACCCCTGAATTTCTTACCACATGTGAACTTTTACTATGAAGCATCTTGTAAAAGAATACCTTTATCTAGAATCCTTATAGCATACAACAGAAATGTCACCAACTTCTGTTGCCCCTGGCCATTTCAGAGAATACTATTTGCGAAGCTTTGAGGCAGACAGTTTACATGAGTAGTTTTCAGTTGAAGTCTTATTGCACCCAGAGGGTACTCTGGAAATCTGTGAGGGTGTCATAGTAACTGGGAGTTGCTACTAGCCTTTAGTGGGCAGGGGTCAGAGATGCTAGACATCCTACAATGTGTGATATGGGATAGTCCCACACACTGTCCAACTTTTGAATGTCCTGTTAAATATTCATTGAGTGAAAAAAGCTTGCTTTTAATTATCTGAGCCTAGACTCTAAACCTCTTGTACATATAAACATAAATTTTTTTGCATAGTTCCAATAAACACCAAATTTTCCAAAAACATAAACTATCATGTAACTCAAGGGAAGACTGCATTTTGTTTTAGTTTGAACTCTACCATGAGTGAGTCTCCATTTTGGAAAATCATCAAGGGAATGCCACTCGTGGTATTTAAGTAGTCGATACTCATCTAATACAGCTTAGGTCTGTATTTGTAATGTGGCATTCACAGCAATTTGATCTACAAGAATATACTTATTTAGTCATTTCATTAATTATAGAGAAAAATTATCAATATTCAGTTGAATATTTCAAGTTGGATTTTATATCTTTGCCCACAAATGAATGGTTGCCATATGCCCATTTTGTTAACATGTTTTTCCCTAATGAAGCAATGAAACCATCAAGATTAAGTGACCACTTTACAAGGAAACATGGTGAAAGGTTGGCAACGATAATAGCATTCTTGTGAGATAAAGCATTCTGAAAAGTCTGAAAACCGTCTTACTATTTACTGGAATGTTTAACATTTTTTTCCTAAACCGGAAAGATGGTTTTATTGTTTCTTTCAGAATAGCACAAATGATTGCAAAATGTGGTAAGCTTCATGACATTGGTCTTTGCAATGATTTCATGGATATAACACCAAAAGCACAGGCAACAAGAACAAAAATAAGTGCAACTACATCAAACTAAAAAGCTTCCACACAGCAAAGGACACAATCATCGCAGTGAAAAGGTAATCTATGGAATGGGAGAAAATATTTGCAAACCATATATGTGACAAGGGGTTAATCTCCAAATTATATAAGAAACTTCTACAACTCCATAGTGGAAAAAAAAATGAATACCACACTTTAAAAATAGTGTAAGGGGGCTTCCCTGGTGGCACAGTGGTTGAGAATCTGCCTGCCAATGCAGGGGACATGGGTTTGAGCCCTGGTCTGGGAGGATCCCACATGCCGCGGAGCAACTGGGCCCGTGAGCCACAACTACTGAGCCTGCGCTCTAGAGCCCGTGTGCCTAGAGCCCATGCTCCACAAGAGAAGCCACCGCAGTGAGAAGCCCGCGCAACGCAACGAAGCGTAGCCCCTGCTTGCCACAACTAGAGAAAACCCACAGGCAGCAACGAAGACCCAACACAGCCAAAAATGAATAAATAAATAAATTTATTTTTAAAAATGGCTATACGTTGTATCTCCCAGTTGCTACAGTAATAATGATGATACTCTACCAGTGATGACAGCAATAATGAAAATGATAGCAGCAAAAAAACAAAGGAGAAGCCCCTTTCCTCCTACAATGTCCCTCCAGCGCCCTTTACTGAGAATTTCAGCACTGTGCCCACTATAAAAGAGAAATGCTTAATGGTCCAATCCATCATTGCAGAGCAGGTACTTAAGGGTGGATATGGTGCTAAGAGGCAATCAATCGATAACCAGCTGACAGGATGCTAAAAGCTACCAATAATTGCTCATTTGAACCTTTCTGACCAGCAGGAAAAAACTTTCTTTTATGATTCAATATTGAGAAACGGAGATGGTCAGTGCATGTTGTGGGTCACCCTTGATCTGACAGCTACAGATGCAACACACTCTAAGAATTTGTGGACAAAGTCAGAAAATGTCACCCCGAAAATGGAAGGGGGAAATTCACATTTTGAAACTAATAAGAACCAACTTTAAATGGACAGAGGTAGCTATCTGTGGAAATCTTCTGAGAAAATAACATACTAAAGTAATGATTTATAAAGATACTGCTGATAATAAAAGTAGGTGCTATCTAAATCTTCACACAGGCTAGGTCATCTCCCTAAAAGGAAAGACAGAAATTTAGAAATCATAACAATGAGAGATAAACTGATGGGAAGACTGTAATTCAGAAGTCAAGGATATTTTTTAAAAGAGCATTAGATGGTAAGCATTTGTCAGTATATGCCCAGCACTTCTAGGGTTCTGATTTTGCTAATATAGCCCCAAATTAACCTGACAGTGGGAAAGCACAGTTTATCTGATTCTACAGTTTTAAGGACATATATAATTCCTTCTGCTTAATTTTTTACTTTAATAGAGAACCTTCAAATATAGTGGTCATGAAACTTTTTCTGTAAAGGGCCAGGCGGTAAATACTTCAGACTTTGCGGTCCATGAGGTCTCTGTCACAACTACTCAACTGTCACTGTAGTGCAAAATTAGCCATAGATAATGTGTAAATGAATATGCGTGGCTGTGTTCTAATAAATCTTTATTTACAAAAACAGAATGTATCCAGATATGGCCTGTGGGCTTTAGTTTGTTGACCCTTGTTTAAGCTATCATTTGACTTCCAGACTGGTTCTGCTCACTGGGGAGGAGTGCCTAGATCTAGGGAATACTAGATACAGAGCAGATCACTCTGTTTGTAAATTATCATCTTGTGGTCTGCTCATATCAGTTAGTTTTCTGGGACCTGATCAGTTCTAGATGAACTAATAATTGAGTTCCTAACCTTGGAAAGTTGAACTCTGAAGAGACTTGACCTTGGGGTCTAGCCTGAGTAGCTGATCTATCTCACTTATTCATCATTCTCTCTTTTCACCATCTCTAAATGGCAACATCAATATAATTTTAACAGGTTAATAATACTATTAAACAAACAGGGCTTTTTTAGGTTTAATAATCAGTCTACATTTAAAATAGTTGAGTATAAGAGAAAATATGCAGTTTTAAAGATTAACTCAGCTATTATCATGAAGAGTTTAATGCATGACTGCATTAAAAACACAAAACAATAAATACTGTGATGGATTCTATCCTAGTCGGCTCAGGCTGCCATAACAAAATGCCTTAGAATGGGTGGCTTAAACAACAGGAATTTACTTTTCACAGTCCTGGAGGCTGGGAAGTAAGATCAGAGTTCTGATTGATTCACTTCCCTGGTGAGGGCTCTCTTCCTGGCTTTCAGATGCTTGCCCTCCTCTCTCTGTGACCTCACATGGCAGAAAGAGAGCAAGTGTGCTCTGGTGTCTGTTCCTCTTCTTAAAAGAACACTAATCCCATCATGCGGGCTCTACCCTCGTGACCTCATCTAAACCTAATTACCTCCTAAAGGGTCTACCTCCAAATACTATCACACTGGGGGTTAGGGCGTCAACATATGAACTTTGGGAGAAACACAATTTAGTCCACAGCAGATTACTTTTACTTCTTTATGAAATTATCATCAAAGAAGCCAGGAATCATTTGAAAACCTAATCAGAGAGATCCAATAAACCATTTTTGAGTAATTCTTTTGATTATACAGCTAACGATCCCTAATTGTCAAGAAACATAGTAATATAATAAACTATTTGTGGTAACTGACATTACATAAACCAGATATAAGTTTGGCTTGATGAACATGCCATTTTGGCATGCTAGGTCCGTGTCCTTGCCTTAACTCCTCATTCTTGTGGCTTCTCAACCCCTTTATTTTAGCTCATTATTTCAGCTCCTATTCATCACCAGGCCCCTTTGCTTAATGACTCAGTCTGACCCATTCTCATGGATTCTGACTACTTCAGCTCCCCTTCACTGAACTCCCAATAGGTCTAGCCACCACTGAGACAAGAGATAAGAATCATTTCTGTCTCAAGCTAATGGACAACTGAGCTGACCCTTGCCCAGCCTCCTCATAAAGAGCTGGGTTGGGTGAACATTTTCTGCTGTACATAGTTTCTCTCTTTGAAGTGGCCTGAAAGCTAGATCTAAGTTCTTTTGGCCATAGTTTCACATCGTTTGAGCCTTTACTCAGGGGTGGCTTGTGGTGGAATAGGGGAGTGGTTTGGCCTACTCAAAATCTCCATTAGTTCCTTACGCTCAGCCACTCTAAATAAAGATACAATCGAAGTAAAAATGATTTATCTTGAATACAAGTCCCCTAATTCTCCCCACATTCCAACCAGCTTGCAATCTTATGCCCTCTTATATAGAAATTCTGGTACTGCCATGGAACATGTACATACAGAAGAAAACAGACAAAAAAGAAAGGTCATGGGAATTATTGCCTCCATACCCACGCTTCCATTCTCACCAAACCACTCTGGCACAAAGACAATTATCTCTTTGCTGAACTACGTAATAAAACTACTAAAATCATTTCGCATTCTCTAGTTTTTCCAATTCAACTGGCCACTACTGCCTGCTAATGTTCTTAATCCTCTGCTTTCATCTTGATACTCTTTACTACTCAAAAACCTGTAATAGCTTCCTAAATTCAAAAGATAGAGTCCTCAGTTTGGTTTTCCAGATTTACCCACTTGGAAAGTGAGGCTGAGGAAAGTTACATAATTATTTAAGAACATGTGTGTGATTCTATAAATCCAGTGTGTTCTCCACCGATCACAGCTGATCACACGCCTTCTTGAATTCTGTTTACTTGGCCTCTAAAACCACACATTCTTGATTTCCTTCTTATTTTAGTCTCCTTTGCAGGATATTCCTCATCTTTCCTACCTTTACATGTGGGATGCCCTCAGGGCTTACTCCCTGGCCCTCTTCTGTCTATACTCACAATTTAGGTGATCTCACCCAGTTACACAGTATTAAATACCATCTACACACTGATAACACCCAGTTTATATCTACTGTTCTGATCCTTCCACTGAACTGAATATCCAGCTGCCCACTTGATGCCTTCATTTAATTGTCTAATAAATATCATAATCTTAACACATTCAACCTGAATTCTTGATTTTCTTCCATTTCCCAGCAGCGCTCATGCTCCTTCCACAATCTTTTCCACCTGAATAAAGAGGAGCACTATTTACCAGTTGCTTAGATAACAGTCTCTCCTGAATCCTTTTCCCAGCAAGGCCTCAACTGTGGACTACCATTTGCATCACCCAGTTTCAGCAAGAATCCTGCTAAAGTGGTTTAGCCAGAGCCCCCACCCTAGATAGCTGAGCACTCTGATATCTGATTGGGTTGCTCATCCCCAACATCCCCCTGGTGATGCCGGATCAGCCTGGCCTGCCTTCCGCAAGACTCCTGCTAGGCTGGTTTAGCCAGAAACCCCCTTACTCTGTTCCCTCTTAATAATTTTCTATCCACTGATCTTTCCCCCTGCCCTCAACCAGGATCCTTGGCTATAAATTCCCACTTTTCCTTGTTGTATTCAGAATTGAGCCCAGTTCTATACTGAGGTCTCTTTTCCTTTATTATAATAGTTCCTGAGTAAAATCTGTTTTTATAGCCTTAACTACTGTCCAGCTCTGGGTTTCTTTGACATAGGTCAAAATCCTTGAAGTCATTTTTTTTTTTTTAATTTTTTGGCTGCACCGTGTGACATGTGGGATCTTAGTGCCCCAACCAGGGATCGAACCCGTGCCCCCTGCAGTGGAAGTGGGGAGTCCTAACCACTGGACCGCCAGGGACGTCCCTGAAGTCATTTTTTATATTCCTTCTCTCATACACCCAGTTCATTGGCAAATACTATTATTTTTATCTTCAATATAGTTCCCAAATCTGAACACTCTCACCACCTACACAAATCTGACCTAATCAAATAACCGCCTAATTAGATCTCTGTTCTCTCTACTCTCCATCCTGCCTGCCTCTAGTGTATTCTTCTAACATACCCAGAAAGTCCTTAACATAAGGCATACCCAGTCAGGAACACTGCCTGATCTCAGCCTTTCTTATTTCTCCAACACACCAAGCTCACTCCTGTTAATGGATCCTTGCACCTGTTGTTTTTTCTGGACTGCTCTTCCTGCCCTTCGGTTCCCTCATTTCAGTTAGGGTTCTGTTCAAACATCACTCACAGAGCCCTCCCCAACACTACCTTAACTTAAAATAACCCCCTCCCATCACTCTTATCCCCCTTTCCTGCTTTATTTTTCTTTAGAGTATTTATCACAATCTGACATAACATTACAAATGTATTTGTTCACTGTCTACCTTGTCTATGAGGGCAGGAATTTTTGTCTGTTTTTTCACTGTTAGAACAATGCCTGGCACATGCTAGATGTTGAATAGCTATTTAATGACTAAATAAATGAACAGGTGGGATTTTATATAGTTTGCTCGCAACTTAAAAAGAAATACTGTTACTAGTATTTGTTCCTAGTCCAGCAACACAACAGTCCTTGTCATTGTGGGGATTTCTGCAAAGGTTTTGGACTTTTTCCAAGCAGGTAGTATCATATGTGGTATCAGATGGCAGTGATTAAACAAGAATGCTAAAAGCCATCTGTAATTTCCAGTTTTTCCTTTGTTCCAGGGCAGAGCAGTGTACAGCTCTGGATAAGTGGCCTCTTCTTTGTACAGATGGAGATCATATCCCTTACAAAGTACCTAAAGCCCTAAAGTGGCTTTCTTTTTTGATGCAGATGACCCTAATTGCTTCTGAAGCCCTTAGTACCTTAAGAAATGTTATTCTATTTTTCTGTGCAGAGTCTACAGTAGCCATGCTCTCACTTTTGGTTGCTTTGTTTTTATTCTCTTGATATATTGATTTTGGCTAATAATGGTACAGTACAGCAAAGATTTTATCTGACCAATACAGCCTAGGAGCCCATTATGATGGTAGATTCAGAGTCCTGCAGCCCCAAATGTTACAATGAATCCAGTTAAAGGAAATTTTAAGTTTATATTTTTATAAGGAAATTTCATGAAAAAACAGTAATTTTTTATTTTTAATAAGATAAAAAGTTAATTCCATCAAACAGACACCAATGTTAGATACTTTCAATATTATTTCTCACTTTTCAGAATACATAGCACAAACATGAGAGTTATCTTACTGAAATTAAACCTTTGTGAGAGTTGGTTTTAATAGACTGGGCTTTTAGAGATGAGGTTAAAGAATGATCATTTAGTATACTGATAGAAATAGTTATGATGACACCTAGTTTTTCATGATGCACTTTAAGCACTAATGAGACATTTACTGATAAGTAAAAAGGATGGTCCCTCCAGAGAATAAAGATTAAATTGGTCCTAGCAGTGATATGCAGTCCCTAAACATAATCCATCTAACTTCTCATTCTCGTCCAAAGTAAAATTTTAAGTTGAAAGATGAAAAACCTGCCTCCCTGTTCCCATTTCACAAATATGCCAAGGTAGTACCATATTAGCCACTAAGACCCAGACATTTTCTTCAAAGATAAATTGTCATATATATTGTAGAATATCCATTTTTTCAAGGGAATCAATAAAACTATATTTATTTAAAGAATGGCCCATCAACATTTGTATTTCTCTTGAATTGTCTCACACAAGAAGATGTATTCTCAAAAATGGTCTAAAGAGAAAGCTGCGTGAAGCAATGCCCTATTTTAATCACCCCTTTTTAAAAAAAGGTGGTGAGTGACCTCTGGAGGCAAGTGGAAAAAGTATCCTGCTGCTTTCAGGAGTGAAGTGGGGAGAATCAGAAAGTAGATCTTTCCATCTAGAGAAAAAAAATTTTTTGATGTTTAATCAGGGTGAATTAAAACATTTAAAATTAGTTAACTGAACCTCAATTCAATTATGTAATATTTTAAGTATATAACACAATGCCACAGGGGAGATAGAGACATGAGATCCATGGTTTCCATCTCATTGAGCTTACAATCTCCTAGGGAACTAAAGAGAAGTGTTGAAATAACTGTAACACAAGCTAGAATGTGTGAGAACATTTAGGAGTAGCATAGCTACATAGGAATTCAGATTTTTGGTTAGGTTGTTCAGAAAAAGTCTACTACATTCAACAAACATTTACTGAAGACAAACTGTGTGCCAGGCACTATGCTTGAGGATAAATAAGACGCAGTACCTTCCTTCAGGCACTCTTGGTATAAAAGGGAAGCTGACACATAAATAGGAAAATTCTATAGGTAGTAGTTGGTGGCCTATGAGAATTATGCACAAAGGAGGGAAACTAAAATAGTCCCGAGACTGAGAGGAGGGTCAGAAGAGGCTTCCTAGAGGAAGTAACACCTCAGCTGACTCTTCAAAGATAAGTAGGGATAGTTCTGGTTCGGTGTTATCATAAGCCTGCTCCAGCCCCTCTCCCACTGATGACAACTAACCACTCACGATGAAATACAAAGAGCAAGTACCTGAGGACTCTGAAAAGTGAACAAAGGAGGGGAATCAAAACTTAGAAAAAAAAACCCTTCAAGGCAATGAGATAGAATGATAGAAACCCCATCTTCCTTGTTCAAGGAACTGAGAAATGGAGATGCTCTGGGTTGGAAAGCGAGTGGGGAGGTGGGGAGGGGAGAGCTAGAGAAGGTGATCACTAAAATTTTGTGTATGAACCACGCAAGCCCCTTGGGTTTGCCCCTGTGTGTGACAGACACCCGAAGCAGCATAGCAACAGCTTTGACAACTGATTTGAGTGTTAAACCATTGCCCAAATCTCAGATGAACGCCTGAGTGGTGCATGTTCAGGACTGGCCCAGAGCAGCACAGCACAGCACAGGCTTTGATAACTGAACTGAGATTGGAACCATCATCCACAGAAGGTGATACGAAACTTGCAGCCTGAACTCAATCAGGTTGATTGCCTGCTTAAATGAACACTCTCCAGAGGAGGATTTTAACAGGACCCAGAGTCTGCGTAATGTAACTGTCACAATGTCCAGGATACAATAGAAAATTACCTGTCATACAAAGAAACAGGAAAATGTGACCAAATCCCAAGGGAAATGACAAGCAACAAACACAAACCCTGAGATAACACAGATGTTGGCATTTTCCTAGAATTTAAAGCAGCTATTACATGTTCCAGGAGGTAAAGATAAATGTAAAGAAAGGCATCTTCAGCAGAGAAGAAGAAAGGATGAAGAAGAACCAGGTGGAAATTTTGAACTGAAAAGTACAATAACCGAAATAAACAAATTCAGTGGATACAGCATAATGGAGATGAGGAAAGAGGCAGTGCACTTGAAGATAGAGACATCAACAGAGATGATCTAAACTGAAGAGCAGAGAGGGGAAAAAACAACTAGAAAAGAAAGAGAGAACATATGAGCATCAAGGATCTCTGCAATAATATCAAAAGGTCTAACATACAAGTCATCAGAGTCCCAGAAGGAGAGGAGAAAGAGATCGAGGCAGAAGAATTATTTGCCCTTAACAATTTGGACCTAACTTACTTCTCCCATATCATATTCTATTCTCTTTAACATATGTATATGCCTTTTGTTTCAATCACATTACACTTTTCTCAGAGACATTCCCTGACTCTGAAAAACTAAAACAGGTTCTCTTAAATCATAACACCTGTACTTTCTGGGGTAAACTGGGACGTGATTAATGACCAAATGGATGGGGCTGGAGAGATGGGTTGCAAGGGAAATGATGATAAGACTCAGGTGTGTATAATCTGGAGCTTAAGTGGGTGAGCTGGAGAGTAATCAGGTGGAAAAGAACATTTCAGATAAACGAGAAAAAAATCTTTACACATTTTGAGGCCGTGGTCTGTTTGGTCAAAGAGCAAAAGGAAACAAAAAGCTAGAGTAGGATACACAAAACAAGGCCTTTCCTTCATCCACTGGCATAACTTTTTAAAAATAATTAATTAATTTTTATTTTTGGCTGTTTTGGGTCTTTGTTGCTGCGTGCGGGCTTTCTCTAGTTGCGGCGAGCAGGGGCTACTCTTCCTTGCGGTGCGCGGGCTTCTCATCGCGGTGGCTTCTCTTGTTGTGGAGCACGGGCTCTAGGCGCGCCGGCTTCAGTAGCTGCAGCACGTGGGCTCGGTAGTTGTGGCTCACGGGCTCTAGAGCACAGGTTCAGTAGTTGTGGCGCACGGGCTTAGTTGCTCCGGAGAATGTGGAATCTTCCCGGACCAGGGCTTGAACCTGTGTCCCCTGCACTGGCAGATGGATTCTTAACCACCGCGCCACCAGAGGAGCCCCCACTGGCATAACCTTATTCAGGCATTCTGCAAATCAAAGCCCTGCTCCACTTCCTTACAACAATGGAATTATTTGAAGGGACTGGGGGTGAGAGTGTGCTTGAAACCGCAGTTTTGGCTCCAGATTTCTTGAGCTATTGTGTCCACTGATTCGCTGACTGACTTTGGGCAAGTTGCTAGTTTCTATGACTCAATCCTCCTATCTTAAAATCAGGATAACACGTAATTTAGAGTGTTGTTATGAGGATCAATTGAGCTCATACACGTGAAAGCTTACATATGTGGTTCAACAAATGCTGTGGAGTAACAGATGAACTGCAGATCAATAGACGACAGACCTTAAAGGAACTAGGGCAGGGATTTTAGAAAGTTGTATTAAGGACAGACCTTGGGGTTCCCTTTACCCCCCAGGAGACCCGGAGAGAGGGAGCGAAGCCATACCTTGTATTTCTTGGCCAGCACTTCCTCCTGACGGCTTGGCTGCATCTTCCCTCCTGATTCGTCGGGTCCCAGGCTGCGGCTTCAGCTCGCTCCGCCGCGCGGCGCCCGCCCACAGGGCCTCTGTGAGCTCAGCTAAGTGTGATGCTGAGGCCCGAGCGCGGCGTCCAGTGTCCTGGGCAACCCTATCAACTTCCGGTTTGAGGCAAGGCCGTGGTTGGCTGGAGGCCACATTTCCGCCACGTGACCCGGGCAGGCGCCCTGCGTGTGCGAGGGCGCGCCTCCGCTGCCGGCTACACCCGGCGCGTTCAGAAGTTCTAGTCCTCGGCCCGGACTAGGGCTTCCCCCGGGGAGGTGGCGCCAGCCGAGACCGCCGGCTCTGGAGGCGCGGGGCCGGGGCAGGGCTTGGAGTTCTCGAGACTCCTCTGAGAAGCCGGACGGCAGCAAGACCGCTGCTCGCGAGCCTCCAAGCTGGAGCTGGAACTGGAACCCTGTGGGGCCGGGGCCCAGGCTGCCGGGCAGCGGCTTTTCCCGGCCGAAGCCCCAGCGGAGAATGAGCCGGAGGCGGTGGCGGGCTCCCGGCGGAGCGGCCGGGCTGGGAGCGTGCTGCGCTGGTTCATCACCGTCCTCCTGTGTGCCGCCTTCCTGGGGCTGGTGAGAGCCGGGGCTGGAACCCTCCCAGGCCGAGGCGTGAGCAGAAGTCCTGTAGGGAGCGCGGCCTTCCGAGCTCCTGTCTCGTTTCCGCCGCTTGCAGACTGGGTGTCCTTGGGCTCCTTAATCTGCCGGGGCCTCAGTTTCATAATCTGAAAAATGGGCACAATTATAATCTTAGAGGGCTATTGTCAAGTGTGAAACCGATTTTCGTAAAATATTTTCCAGCACCAGCAAACCTTTCTACCTCTCCTCCGTGGGGTCGGGGGGATGCAAGAGGGGTTGCCAGGTTTATAGCCTCCCCCGAAGCCCCCCCCCCCCGCCTCCTGCGTTCACCCAACCCCCAAATTATTGCGCAAAGTTGCTCTACTGTTTTTTTCTCTTCCTCGGCTGACCAAATTCACCCCTTATTTTTGCAGGTGGGGAAATAGACCCAGAGAGGGAAAGTGACTTTTTTTCGGACCACACAGCTGGTTAAGTGGTTGAGCCAGGAATGTCTTTTATTCTGCCTACAGTTTTATGTAAAACAAAATTCAGGTCCTTCAGTGTTTTTCTAAGACCAAACTGCAAGGCTAGTTTGGCCTTTTGCCAACCCCTTTGGCCGCCCTGTGGTCACTTGTCTTAAATATTGGGATCCTGGGGAGTTGGGAGGGTGAGTCCTCTGAGCAGAGTCACCTGTGACCACTTAGTGTCTCTTCCTTTGAGCCAAGCTTGATTCTTAGAGTATTTGTATTCGAAGAAACGTCACTGCAGATGATGTGCCAGGTCCTTTTAAGTGCTTTGCAGGCGGGAACTAATTTGGTTACAGCTGGGGCGCAGCCTTCCCTTCCTGTACTAGGCACTTACTCTGCACCTGTGCCCAAGCTTGCTCGTAGCTGGGGACTGCTCGGGCCTGGAGAGGGGCTACACCCAAGCGTTTAGAGCAAATTCGTGCAATTAGAATCACTTATTCTTGAAATGTAGACCGATTGGAAACATTTTTTGTGTGTCCAGCGAATTTCCTGTGAAAGCCAACTGCAGCCCCTAATTTTTGCTGAAGTTACATGTCTTTGAGTAAAATTTTATTTTTAAAGTCATTGCATACACGCATATGTAATATTCTCTAAGGAAGCCTTACAGACAGTACTCCTGAGGCTTTGGTTTTCTTTGAAGAAAAATGTAGATTTAGAAACATTCAAATTGTTTATCTCTTACATGTTTTATATGTGTAGTTCAGAGGAAGGACCCCATGTACATCCAGAAATATTGCTGTTTTAACAACATCAAAAAATGGGGATAATATTTTGATGGTTTGTTAACTTAAATTTTTAACCTCAAAATTCTGGTGTTATTTGTGCGTGCAGTATATTTCAGACTATTCAAAACTATTTCATAAATTTTTTAATGTTACATTTTACTGTTAATACAAATACTGTAGTTTTTTTCTGGTATTGTTCAAAAAGGAAACAGAATTGCAGCAAAGAGCCAAAAGAATTAAAGAATTTTGTAAAAATCGAGAGTTGTCAAAACTAGAAAAGCACTAGGACTTGGCACACCAGAAATAGGAGTCTATAGCTCTACTAGTACTAGTATTTTCATTATGAATTTTACTGTGGGGCTTAATCTCCTACATTACATTGAAATCCCCTCCTCCCTTTTTAATACTGAAAAACAGCTACCACCTGGATAGACATTATTTTAGTGATTGTAAATGAAAACTTCTGTCTTTCTAAATTTTAGGGAATGAGTGTCGCTATACTGGGACCCACGTTTCAAGATTTGGCAGCAAATGTGAACCGCAATATCAGCAGTCTTTCTCTGATTTTTGTGGGCCGTGCCTTTGGATATTTGGGTGGCTCTGTGATTGGTGGAGTTCTTTTTGACATTATGAATCATTTTCTTCTTTTGGGTAAGTAAACAACAATTTTCGCTTGTGACTTTCGAGGAATTTACAGTTTGTTTATAAATATGAAACATACTGGCTTGCAGAATGGTTGACAACTTAAGGGTAGTGTTTAGGTATCCTCAGTGGAAGTCAGGTTTCCCTGGTGCCTGCTTTCATCTTGGCAGTTACTGGGAATCCGGTCTAAAACCCCTCTGGAAATTTAGATTAGCCCTGGAGTGTGTTAGCGATCCTTAGCCTTCCCGACCTTCATTGTAGTTTAGGCACCACCACTGGATAACATACAAGTTGTCCAAAGAGCTCTGATTGTCAGGGTTTAGGGCAGATCTCCTGGGCCATAGATCAGAATAAACTCCTTGAACCTCCCCAGATTAGACCCTGGACTGAGAATGAGGTGGGAGGGGATGGTGGGTGAAATGATGAAGGTTCAATTTTTGTCCCAGCTGCCCCATGTTAATGATTACCCCAGGCCTCTCTACCTCACTCTCAAAATGGACGGCGAAGCTTTTAACTTACTCTTTTTTGGGATAACTTGACATGTTTAAAGAAAATCTGAATTAATGTGATAAAACTGCTTTGGACGTAAGGAGATAATTTACCATTGTTGATGAATGAGTAAATAATCTCTCTGATTTCCATAGTGTGTCGAAAGACTATACTACTTATATTTCCCTCCCTATTCCCCAAATTTGTTTAATACATTTCTACTATGAACTACTATAGTAATTGCATTTAATTTTTGTCTTTTTTATTTTTTACCTCATATCTAAACATCTCTTTAGGTGGTTAAATATGAAACATTTAAATGAATAATTTTTGAGCTCTGTTTTGCTATAAAACTTTGCCTTGTGGTATAATGTATTGTTTGGTTATTAGCAGTACTAGAAATGTATTTATAGTAGAATAACATATATTTTATAGTCCATAAAGATGATAAAAGCTTTTAAATGAAATAACTGTTAGTAGAAGCTAAACCTCTCATCTACTCATTATTACTCAATTTTAATTTGACCTGTTTTTACATTTTTGGGAGTTTTTATGATGTTGCCTTGATCCATAACCCTTTCCCATAAATAGTGTTTTTTATAGCTGACTTTTACTTTTCTTCTCAGGGATGTCAATGTTCGCTACCACAATTGGTCTTTATCTTGTTCCATTTTGTAAGACCGCGGTGTTACTGATTGTCATGATGTCCATCTTTGGTGTTTCAGTTGGCATCCTGGATACAGGTCAGTGAGCCCTTCATTGTCAACTCTGGGAGTAGGGACTTTCTACTAGAAAAAGTAGAGCATATGATATTAAATTGTCACTTGCAGTGTCCCCTAAAATGACACTGACCTACTGAGTTGGTCATGGGGTCTCCAGGTCAGAACCACCTTTCCGGCAACTACTCTTCTTGCCAAGTAGGGTGCCCATTTTTGAGCAGCCAACCACAGAGTGAATTCAGAGAATTTTGTTCTTTGAGAGATTGTTGATTTACAGTATCCAAACAGGGAAGGGGCCCCCATGTGGGTAATCACAGTGCAGATGAGCAGGTTTTCATTTCGGGATAGAACTTTATCATTGTAATATGGCAGGAATTGACGGGTTAATAGAACAAACCAAGTTTGGAACCATTATTTGGCTGAGGAAACATAGAAGCAGCTCTCCAATTTAAAATGCACTCTGTCTTTTGAACTAAGAGAAACCTGTGCTGTGTATTATTTCCCTTCTTTTCCTATTCTCTCAAAAGTTCCTGCCCTCCTGCAGGAGATCCTCTCCATGTATCTTCATATCTTTTAAAACCTACTAAATAACATATGTGACATTTGTTCACCCCTGAAACCAACGTTCTCCCTCTCTTCCTGTTATTTGATAGGTTGGGGAAATATTCTTTTACTTGGGGCTTAATTTGGTTGTGAAATTACAGGATGGAATTGTGTGGAATTGTATGTTTATCTGCAAATATATTAAAAAGAAAGAGAAAACACAAGACTTGAGGCTTCTTGCCTTTCACCATGTAGATACATAGACAGTGTAACTGAGTGTGTTAGAAGGTATCCGTGTTCCTTGTTTCCTGCAATGGGCACAGCAGAATCCTGTAATGTTCAGGTTCCTGAACATGTGTTTTGCATCCGCCGTATACATAAATAATTTTCTTCAAGTGGCTACCGATTGCAGGTACAGAAAAATTTGGTAATTTGGCCACTATCTGATGATAATATATATTTAAAATGTTTAAAAATAACTATATAAATATCCTTCCCTACCCCCACCCCTCCTATCCCTGGTATTAGAACTATATTATAAAAAGCCTTGGGCTAATGTACTTGGCTCTAGGAAATAGTGGTTTATTAGCTTGTAGAATCCCATTTGTGAGTGTGTGATGTTCCAGTGCTTAGAGTTCGCTGGTGGTATTGGTGAGTTAGAGTTTTTTAATCATAGAATTGACTTAGTTGCAACAGTTGATAACTTAGAATATTATAATCCTTGTGCCATGTAAAATAGACTCATCTATTTTGAACTTTTTTTTACTAAGTTACTATGATTAAATCATTTTCCCCATCTTTCATTGGTAGGTGGTAACGTCCTAATCTTGGCTATTTGGGGGGACAAAGGAGCCCCCCATATGCAGGCCTTACACTTCAGTTTTGCCTTGGGTGCCTTTTTGGCTCCCCTGCTGGCTAAATTGGCATTGGGCAGGATGGTGTCTCCTGAAAACCACACAGAGGCTGACTTTAACCATTCTGCCCTCAACCAGTCATCTGAAGCTGACTCAGAATCTCTGCTTCGAATACCTGACGATATGAATTTACTCTGGGCTTACGCTGTTATCGGTACTTATATTTTTGTAGTTTCTCTCTTTTTTTTCGCTCTGTTTGTAAAGAAAAGCTCAAGGCAGGATAAAGCAAAAGTATCTACTCAGAGGTTTCGAAGAGCTAAATATCACAATGCCCTTCTTTGTCTCCTTTTTCTGTTCTTCTTTTTTTATGTTGGAGCCGAGGTAACATATGGCTCTTACGTTTTCTCCTTTGCAACCACCCATGCTGGCATGAAAGAAAGTGAAGCGGCTGGGTTGAACTCCATCTTCTGGGGGACCTTTGCAGCCTGCAGGGGTATGGCAATCTTTTTTGCTACATGTTTACAACCTGGAACCATGATTGTGTTGAGCAACATTGGCAGCCTGGCTTCATCTTTATTTCTGGTGCTTTTCAACAAGAGCCGAGTTTGTCTCTGGATAGCAACTTCAGTGTATGGCGCCTCAATGGCAACCACATTTCCCAGTGGTGTGTCTTGGATTGAGCAGTACACGACCATCCATGGGAAAGCTGCAGCATTTTTTGTAGTCGGTGCTGCCCTGGGAGAAATGGCTATTCCTGCAGTAATTGGAATTCTTCAAGGAAAATACCCTGATTTGCCTGTAGTTTTGTACACCTGTTTGGGGTCATCAGTAGCCACTGCTGTTTTATTTCCTGTGCTGTATAAATTAGCCACCTTGCCTATCAGTCGTCAGCATAAAGAACACAGTAAAAGCGAGGACCAGAAAGCTTTGCTCTCTAGCTCTGGGCTAAATGACTGTGAGGAAGAGAATGAAGAAGAAGATGCAGAAAAATGGAATGAAATGGACTTTGAAGTGATCGAAATGAATGATACAATGAGGAATTCTGTAATAGAGACATCTAGATATATTTTGATGGAGCCCACAGCTGACGTCTCCAACCAGTCCCACTCAAATGCGTTAATGTTTGAGTCCTCTCCGGTTAATATGGGCAAGTCCCCTGTGAATCACCTTGCAAGAAAGCAGGACAAAAGGGACTAAGGGCTAGAGAAGATGAATTATTTACTGACTTCCCTGAATAATCATCAGTTCTAAAGAGGCCAGTCAGAGCAAAGCATAACAGATTTTCAACAAGCTTTGGGGGTCAAAATTTCTAGGTCCAAGTATAGCAAATGCTAAAAGGTTTTGAAATGTTTTGTCATTCCCAGAGCCTTTCGTAAAGAACCAGTGATCTCATACAGCTGGATCCTGTTGTGAGGCTAGCGTTTGGTGGCATGTGGCTGATTAGGCAATATTTTCTGGTCTCAGAGTGTGCAGAGAAGGCATTTGTTTTTGAGAAGTTGGGTGCCATTCAGATAGAATGAAACTGTTTAGTAGTTGAATTGGTTAGCTGAACAAATTATCCGTCGTCAGTATTCTGCCAGGGAAGTTGAGGAGGATCATTTCATAAAAGAGCATCTTTGAAAATGGACAGAGATTTTTACTGTTTCCCTCTGTCTGTAGTGTTGGACCAGAAAATGCTAATTACTCGTATGATTTCTGATTTCTGTGAAGAGAACACAGAACAGGCACAGACCTGGCTTCAGGCCTCCACTGCTGCTCACGAGTCTTCTGGCCCTGTACTCAGTCATTTAACTTATATAGGTCTCGTTTATCTCATCCCCGATCTGTGATTCTCTAATGAAAATGCGATGACTTTCAAACTGGGGATCCATAATTTTTAAAGTTTGTGCAAGATACCTGCTAGAAATCAATATGTGTCACCCCATTCTTCATTTCAAATGAGAAGTGAAAAAAATTGATAGCTTTAAGAATGTGCTACTATGAATAGTGTCAATTTAAGAGACTCAGTGTTTAATACTTTATTTGAATAATTGTCTGAAGAATACATTTTTAGTACTGTATTTCATCAATTCTGAGATGCACCTTTTTTCATATTTTTAACATCTCTGAAATCAATATGTGTTGAAATCAATGATCATTTAACATTGTGGCAAAACTTAATTGACGGTTTTTTCCTATATACTTCTATAAAGTAGTGCTGCATTTTACAATCAGTGTCTTAGTTTCAGTGACTATAGTAATTCATTCAATTATGGAGATTATACTATTTTTACAGACCTTTTAAAAAGAAGTTATTTTTATATGCTTATTTTCCGTAATTATGTTCAAAAAGGATTTGGAGATGCCTTGTTCCGATTTTTAAAGCTGTTTCAGGGTTACTATGTTAGTAGTAGGGCTGTGGACAGGGTCTCTTGAGGTCCTTTCCCTAGCTCAGTAACACAGTGTGGGTATGAGCCTTGCTGTTCCAGGAATTGCTCCTCATTAAGTCCAGTTGGTAATCATGTTGTACGCCCCGTAGATTAGGTTGCTAGTTTAACTTACAGTGAGACACAGTCTTTTCCAAGGATTGGAATACTTGTATCCCCCAGGTGGATACAATACTCTGGATACAATGCTTGAAGCCCTCTGGGCTTCCTCTTTGCCTAGTTTGAAATACCTGGGAAACCAAAGTAATGATTAGAAAGTGGCTTGGGAGCCTAAGAGTCGGGGATCATGAGTATGGCAAGTGGGCTATCCTTTGATAAATGACTGGCATTGACGACAGATTTTATTCACTTCTTTTTAGCACATTTTAGGCTGAAAAATATCTAATTTCTACTTGGTTGCAGTATGTCTACTTTTTATCTAATTTCTATAAATTTGCCTTTGTTTTAAGTGGAAAACTACCTTTCTTGACCACTGTCCATTATTGGTTCATATTAACAATCTGACAGTTTTGGAGAGGGCTGGTGAAGAAATTAGCAGTGAAAAGCCTATTCTTGCTCTTTTTATACTGTATTTTTCTCTTAGCAAGAACTTGGAGATTATCTCTGCTCCATTTACTGCTCTTCTCAGGTTGTTGGAATTTAGGCAGCAGCAACTGTTTGGCATCTGCGCGGCTTGCTGGAATAGGGATTCTACCTGCAGCATCTACATTTAAAGGGTAAAAAGGCAACTCAGGGAAAGAAGTTAATAAGAACATGGCAGAAAATTTGGAAATCCATGAAAAATGCATTAGAATTCCACAAACCAAAATGTGAATGGCCAGATGAGATTATAGGCATTGTTAAAGTTTAATAATCTATTTCCATATTGGAAGGATAAGACTTATTACAATTCAGGAATTAGCATTCATCCTAATAATAAGTTCTTAGTTAAGTAAGTGTCTGCTGATACACAGATAACCAATACCGAAATTTTCTGTTGCTGAGTAACAAATTACCACAAATTTAACAGCGTAAAACAGCGGAGTTTTTGTTTCTTTAACCTCATAGTTTCCTTGAGTCAGGAGTTTGGGCACGGTGTCACTGTCACTCACGGTTTCACAGGGCTGCAGTCAGGCTGTTGGAAGAGTTGTGCTTCTTTGTGGAGCTTGGGCTTCCCTTCCAGGGCCGTGTAGTTTTTGACAGTATTCAGTTCCTTGATGTGGATTGAGGTCTCTGTTTTTTGCTGGCTGTCAGCAGGCACCATTCTCGATTGTTAGAACCTCCCACAGACCCTTGCTGTGTGGCCCTCTCTTAGATCCTCTCAAAAGTATGGCAGCTTGTTTCTTCAAAGCCAGTGGGAGAATCTCTTACCAGAGCCAGCTAAGCTGGTGTCTTTTATAATATAATGTAATCACAGGAGTGACATCCTGTCACCTTTGCCATATTGGGTTGGCTAGAAGGAAGTCGCAGATCTGCCCAAACTCAAGGGGAGAAGCTAGTATAGAGATGTATCTGATTATTGGGGGTCACCCTGGAGTGTGTCTGCTATACTCAGGTACCTGCAAAACTCAAGAGAGCTAGAAAGTTTGAGCTGGGGGGAAGAAAGACCTTCAGCAGTCATTGAAAGTGATTATAGATACAGCCCACTGAATGTCCTAGTGAGGGGATGGAAAGTGCTCCATAGACCAGGCCAATAAACCTAACTCGGAGTTAGGCTTTTTTTTCTTGAGATTTTATTTTGTGTCCTTTACCACTGTGCTTTTTAAAACCCGTTCAAATGCAGCATAATATGAGGGAAATAGGTAAGTTTCAGTTTAATTGTATTTTCATAGTAAAGTCCAAGAACACTTTGAGAGCATTTTTCAATTACTATTATGTTTTAAAGGAAAATCTTTTTTAAAAATCAGTTTTTATTATACAAGTAATGAAGGTATAAAGAAAGGTCATGATAGAAAATTATGGAAATACCTAAAATTATGAGGGACAAATATAAGTAATCATAATCCTAAACACCTGGAGAGTTCTTACATTTCTAATCAACTTAATTTCCTAAGTCAAGGGTAAAGGAGTAAAAAAAAGTTTCTTTCTACCAGATACGGTATCAGAAACAACTTGAATTTTGTGTCTACATTATATTGATACTATATTTGGTGGACTGGTTTTTAGTTTGAAGAATTGTAGTTTATTAAAAACAAAAACAGTGTAGCAACACATTCCTAAAAACTGTGTGAGACCCAGATTACATGTAAAATAATTTTGTTTCAGGTAGATTTACTGAATAGTCAAGATAGCTTTCTCATAACCAGAACTTTTGTTTTACCATAGCAATGTACCATTTTCAGTCCTGCTGCTTAAAAAGTTATTACTAAAATAGAGCTTAAAATTCTTAGTGGAAGTAGATATATTCTTCTGGGATGCCCTGTATTTGTGTTTAAGTGCCCTTGTTTTGTTCATACTATGGGGATGCTGTGGAGGTAGAGGTGATAGGGAAGGGATACAGAAAAGCTTCCCGTATGATTCAAAGTTTGTTAGAAATGTTCTTTTTTTTTTTAAAAAAAAATTTATTTATTTATTTTGGCTGCGCTGGCTCTTAGTTGTGGCACATGGAAACTTTGTTGCAGCATGCAGGATCTTTAGTTGCGGCATGCATGTGGGATCTAGTTCCCTGACTAGGAATTGAACCTGGCTGCCTTCATTGGGAGCGCAGAGTCTTTCCCATTGGACCACCAGGGAAGTCCCAGAATTTTTTTTTTTTTTTTTTTTTTTTTGTGGTACGCGGGCCTCTCACTGTTGTGGCCTCTCCTGTTGCGGAGCACAGGCTCCGGACGCGCAGGCTCAGCGGCCATGGCTCACGGGCCCAGCCGCTCCGCGGCATGTGGGATCTTCCCGGACTCGGGCACAAACCCGCGTCCCCTGCATCGGCAGGCAGACTCTCAACCACTGCGCCACTAGGGAAGCCCTGTTTTTTGTTTCTAATTGAAATTTTTATGAAGATTACTGTAGATTTACATGCAGTTGTATATAGTGTTTTTTTCAAATTTGCTGAGAGAGGGTTACTTGCTCAATGTGGAAGGGTAGAGAACTAGACTAGTGCTTCTCATACTTTAATGTGCATTAGAATTGCTTGTTAAAATACAGATTCTAATTCAGTTGGACTGGGGTAGGACTGAGATTCTGCATTTCTAAGAAGCTCCTAGGTGCTGTTGGCCCTCACTTTCAGTCTGAAGTGGATCTCTTGTAGACAGCATATATATGGGTCTTGTTTTTGTATCCATTCAGCAAGCCTGTGTCTTTTGGTTGGAGCATTTAATCCATTCACGTTTAAGGTAATTATCGATACGTATGTTCCTGTGACCATTTTCTTAATTGTTTTGGGTTTGCTTTTGTAGGTCCTTTTTTTCTCTTGTGTTTCCCACTTAGAGAATTTCCTTTAGCATTTGTTGTAGAGCTGGTTTGGTGGTGCTGAATTCTCTTAGCTTTTGCTTGTCTGTAAAGCTTTTGATTTCTCCATAGAATCTGAATGAGATCCTGAATGAGATCCTTGCCGGGTAGAGTAATCTTGGTTGTCCCTTGTTTTTCCCTTATCACTTTAAGTATATCATGCCACTCCCTTCTGGCTTGTAGAGTTTCTGCTGAGAAATCAGCTGTTAACCTTATGAGGGTTCCCTTGTATGTTATTTGTCATTTTTCCCTTGCTGCTTTCAATAATTTTTCTTTGTCTTTAACTTTTGCCAATTTGATTACTGTGTGTCTCGGCGTGTTTCTCCTTGGGTTTATCCTGTATGGGACTTGCTGCGCTTCCTGGACTTGGGTGGCTATTTCCTTTCCCATGTGAGGGAAGTTTTCGACTATAATCTCTTCAGATATTTTCTCTGGTCCTTTCTCTCTCTCTTCTCCTTCTGGGACCCCTATAATGCGAATGTTGTTGCGTTTAATGTTGTCCCAGAGGTCTTAGACTGTCTTCATTTCTTTTCATTCTTTTTTCTTTAGTCTGTTCCACAGCAGTGAATTCCACCATTCTGTCTTCCAGGTCACTTATCCGTTCTTCTGCCTCAGTTTTTCTGCTATTGATTCCTTCTAGTGTAGTTTTCATTTCAGTTATTGTATTGTTCATCTCTGTTTGTTTGTTCTTTAATTCTTCTAGGTCTTTGTTAAACATTTCTTGCATCTTCTCAATCTTGCCTCCATTGTTTTTCTGAGGTCCTGGATCATCTTCACTATCATTATTCTGAATTCTTTTTCTGGAAGGTTGCCTATCTCCACTTCATTTAGTTGTTTTTCTGGGGTTTTATCTTGTTCCTTCATGCGGTACAACGTCCTCTGCCTTTTCATGTTGTCTGTCTTTCTGTGAATGTGGTTTTTGTTCCATAGGCTGCAGGATTGTAGTTCTTCTTGCTTCTGCTGTCTGCCCTCTGGTGGATGAGGCTATCTAAGAGGCTTGTGCAAGCTTCCTGATGGGAGGGACTGGTGGTGGGTAGAGCTGACTGTTGCTCTGGTGGGCAGAACTCAGTAAAACTTTAATCCACTTGACTGTTGATGGGTGGGGCTGGGTTCCCTCCCTGTTGGTTGTTTGGCCTGAGGCAACCCAACCCTGGAGCCTACCTGGGCTCTTTGGTGGGGCTAATGACAGACTCTGGGAGGGCTCATGCCAAGGAGTACTTCCCAGAACTTCTGCTGCCAGTGTCCTTGTCCCCACGGTGAAACAGAGCCACCTCCCGCCTCTGCAGGAGACCCTCCAACACTAGCAGGTAGGTCTGGTTCAATCTCCCCCAGGGTCACTGCCCCTTACCCTGGGTCCCAGTGCGCACACTACTTGTGTGTGCCCTCCAAGAGTGGAGTGTCTGTTTCCCCCAGTCCTGTCGAAGTCCTGCAATCAATTCCCACTAGCCTTCAAAGTCTGATTCTCTAAGAATTCCTCCTCCTGTTGCTGGATCCCCAGGTTGGGAAGCCTGACGTGGGGCTCAGAACCTTCACTCCAGTGGGTGTACTTCTGTGGTTTAAGTGTTCGCCAGTCTGTGAGTCACCCACCCACCAGTTACGGGATTTGATTTTACTGTGATTGCGCCCCTCCTACTGTCTCATTGTGGCTTCTCCTTTGTCTTTGGATGTGGGGTATCTTTTTTTGGTGAGTTCCAGTGTTTTCCTGTTGATGATTGTCCAGCAGCTAGTTGTGATTCTGGTGTTCTCACAAGAGGGAGTGAGAGCATGTCCTTCTACTCCGCCATCTTGGTTCCTCCTCCTGTTTTAGCTTTTCTAAATCTGATCCTAGATCTCTGGGATTCTGCAGTCCCCATGAACCCCCTCCTCTTACACTATTCTGAGTTCTCTTCAGTCCTCTCCATTTACCACATTAGCTGTTGAATATTTACTTCACATGTTTATTGAATGCCTCCTATTTGGCAGTTTCTGTGGGAGGTGCTAAGTGTGCGCTGGTGAAAAGGTCAGAAGTTTCCTGCCTTCAGGGAACTTACCTCTAATGCCGTACTGTCCAGTATCTACTTGGGTTGGTGGCTGCCATATTGGATAGCACAGGTCCAGTTGGAGAAGCAAGGTATCAAACAAGTAATCACACAGATATTTCCAGGAAGTCTTTATTTCCTGTTGTACTAGAGATTAATTAACTATTATCTGGGGCCACAAAGGTTGTGATAGATACCTTGTCAAATGGTGTAGTATAAACTGTGGCATTTAAGAAAGACCTGGTGATCTAAAAGAGAAGGTTTTGGTTTTCCTTGTGTATAAAAGAAGCAAACCAAGGCTGGTGACCTTGGTTATCAGAAGGAGTATTTAAGCTCTTTCCTTTAATGCACTTTGGCCAGTTGGCATTTGAGCTAGGTTGAACTTGAGTTGGATTATTATTTAGGTTTAAATAGTTTCATATTTAATGATTTAAAATTGTATAACACTGAATTTTTACAGTCAAAGAATTATTTTCCAACATTTTTCTGTGGTTATTGTAATTATGTCTTTTCTTGTCCTCTATTTCTGCCCTATTTATTTCTTTGAATTCTTTTTTTTTTTTTTTTTTTGCGGTATGCGGGCCTCTCACTGTTGTGGCCTCTCCCGTTGCGGAGCACAGGCTCCGGATGCGCAGGCTCAGCGGCCATGGCTCACGGGCCCAGTTGCTCCGCGGCATGTGGGATCCTCCTGGACCGGGGCACGAACCCGTGTCCCCTGCATCGGCAGGCAGACTCTCAACCACTGCGCCACCAGGGAAGCCCCTCTTTGAATTCTTTTAAAGAGGATCCCTTATGTTCTTGCACTGTGGCTATTAATTCTTGCATATTGTTTCATGTCTTCCTTTTGACTTGTATATATATACATTTTAATTTATTTTTGACTGTGTTGGGTCTTCATTGCTGCACGCGGGCTTTCTCTAGTTGTAGTGAGTGGGGGCTGCTCTTAGTTGCAGTGTGCAGAATTCTCATTGCAGTAGCTTCTCTTGTTGCAGAGCATGGGCTCTAGGTACGGGGGCTTCAGTAATTGCGGCTTACGGGCTCCGTAGTTGTGGCTTACAGGCTCTAAAGCACAGGCTCAGTAGTTGTGGTGCACGGGCTTAGCTGCTCCGCGGCATGTGGGATCTTCCCGGACCAGGGATCGAACCCGTGTCCCCTGCATTGGCAGGCGAATTCTTAACCCCTGCGCCACCAGGGAAGTCCCTTGACTGATACTTTTAATTGCAGAATGCCTTAGTTTCTGGCCTCTAAATTATTGCAGCTCACCTTTGATGCATTTGGTTATGTTAGTTAATGGATGGCCTGGAGAAATGTTTTGAAGTTGTAAGATGACATGAATAGCTTAAGAGGTTGGGCTTTCTAGCTTCTGAACCATTTGTTGAGATTAATAAGGTCCTTTCTTTTTTTTAAAAAAATTCTTTTTAGTCGTGATAAAATACACATAACATAAAATTTATCATTTTAACCATTTGTAAGTTCAGTGTCATTAAGTACATTCTCATTATCGTGCTACAATCACTGCCATCATCTGCAGAACATTTGTCATCTTGCAAAACTGAAACTCTCAATCCATTGCACAATAACTCCCCATTCTACCCTCCTTTCAGCCCCTGGCAACCATCATTCTATTTTCGGTCTCTGTAAATTTGACTGTTCTTAAGTACCTCATATAAGTGGATTCAAACAGTATTTGTCCTTTCATGACCAGCTTGTTTTACTTAGCATAACGTCTTCAGGGTTCATTTGTGTTGTAGCATGTGTCAGAATTAACTTTGTAAGAATAAATAATATTCCATTGTATGCATATGTTGTTTATCCATTTATCTGTTGATGGATACTTGCTTTGCTTCCACCTTTTGGCAGTTGTGATTAATGCTGCTATGAACGTTGATGTACAAATATCTTTTAGAGTGTCTGCTTTTCTAAAAAGTTTTTTTTTAATTGAAGTATAGTTGATTTAAAATGTTGTGTTTCAGGTGCACAGCACAGTTATTCATATATATATACATATACATATGTTCTTTTTTAGATTCTTTTTCCTTATAGGTTATTACAAAATTTTGAGTACAGTTCCCTGTGCTATGCAGTAGGTCCTCGAGTCTCTGCTTTTAATTCTTTTAGGTATATTCCCACAAGTGAAATTGTTGAATCGTATGATGATTCTATTTTTAATTTTGGGGGGTGCTTTATTTTTATTATTCTGCTTAGATATTATCCTAATGCACTTCTTCCAGAAGAGACCAGTTATAGGAAGAGGAGAAACACTTTCATTAGTATTGCTTCAAACTCTAGGCAGACTTTTGGCCCATTATAATGAGCTTAGTATCACCCACATACTGAATAAATGAACTCATATGTCAGGTATCTACCTCAAAGTTTTGTTACCTCTGCTTCCAATTTTTGTTCAGTCACTGAGCAAATGATTGAGAGCTTACTTTATGCTAGGCACTGTAGACTAAGTATTAATGAACTTCCTCTCCTGTCCTTGGAGTACCAAGTATCATTATCATGTGTTTTGGAGTTTTGATCCCAGTTTTCTCCTAAATGGCTGGTCTTGTGTCATGTTCTCCTTTGTTTATAAACACAGATACCCCTCTGACCACCGTGGAACCAGATGGTGGTGTGGTCAGGGAACCATGGGCTGGGGTGGGTCCAGGGCTGTGGCCAGGCTGCTTGCTCTCTGCTTGTTTCTCAAAGCAGCTCTGCCTCTCTGTGGAACTTCTCCCTGTTCCTCCTTCCTTTGGCCCATCCTCTGTATATCTCTAGTCCAAATTCCAGAAAGAACCTGTCTGAATGACTTGAGTAGCTGCCGTTGCCCTTACTGGGCAGAGCCTGGCCTCAGGAGTTGCTGATCAGCCTGTTAATGGGCCCTCCTTGGATCAGTGCCTGTCGCCCCCATCCAGAGAGTGGCCATCTCGACATTCCTCCCCCCGCTGCTCTGAGTCAGGAGCTGTGACAACCAAAAAGGAAGTTCCCCTGTCTGCTCTGTACCTGGGGTGGTGCTGGGCTTAATGGATATTTGCTAGCAGATGCTCCAATGGAATTCAAATTGTTAGGCCCTGGGTATGATGGTCTTGTTCATGTTTTGAATCAAAAATTGGAAAAACAAAGTCACACTGAATGGCAGATCTTTTTTGAAGAGCTTATTAGGCAAGGTTAGTAGTGAACTGTTTGATTTCAATCAAGGAAAAAAGCTCTCTCTTAATAAGGTAGCATTTGTACTTGAGTGAGATACAAGAGGATTTCCAGTTGTCACAAAATATTATTAAAGCTCTCATCTCTGTGAACCAGAAAGATTTCCAAGTCTAAACATTTCAGTCATTTAACAGATAATCTACTGAGCATTTACCATGCTCAGTATCAGCCCCGGGAATATAGCAGAGGACAAGCCAGATGAGAGTCTTGCCTTCATCAAGCTTATACTTCACTATTTCAACTAAGATTTGCCATGACAGTCTTTCTGTTAGCTGAAGAGTCAGTAAAGCCTATTGAAATAGGTTTTACCTAGTTCCAGAAAAGTCAGTAAAGTAACCAAGCTCTTGTTTCCTTGGTGCATGTTTGTGTCTGTTCATTTCCAGTATTTTTACATGTAATCTTTGGAGTGATTCCTGATTTAGAGCTTTATGAAAATTCTTTAGCACAGTGCAGTGCAGTTGAGGTTAAATATAGTGAAAACCTGCTGAGGAAGGCTGCAGCAGAGGAGTCTGACACCAGCCCCGGCATTTGTTCAGAGCAGCCAAAGGTGGCATTTATGGTTGAATTGGATCTTGGGTCACACCTCGGAACACCTGTGGGTTAACTGAGCCGGTTCTCATTCCTCAGCTCTTTCACTTAATTGCAGAGAACTTTTTGCCCTTAGGAGGAGATACCCAGTTCTGGGTCCACATTCTCTTTGGGCCTTTACCCTTGTTGAATAAACTCAGAGACAGAAGCATTTAGGAAAGGAAAAGTTTACCTGCAAGAGAGCAAGAGAAGGACTGGCTTGCTAAACAGAAACACAAGTATTTAAAGGAAAAAAGCAATACCTATCAAGGTTTCCAAGTTTGCGTTAGTCTGTTCATAATGGAAAAGCAGTAACTCTCCCACATGATTATCTTATTCGCAAAGGTCATGACAAGTCTTCAGATACCAGTGCAGCAAAAACCAGGGATAGAATTGCTTTGTTAGGGAGTCAGGCTTATGGGAGATGTTCAAGATGCTTGAAATTTATTGTTTTTGAGATCAGAACCAGTTAGATGACCCTGTTACCTTGGGTTTATCTCAGTGGCCGGAGGTGGGGGGCGGGGGGGGGGGTGTCTCCTGACTGTGATATGAGAAGAGCTTAGTCATAGAGAAGCAGGGCAAAGTGACATTTTGCTGCTACACCCTCCAGAACCCATAAGCTCTAGGAGGAAAAATGGCCTGAGGGAAAAACGTGATTGCAGCATGTATTCTTGTTCCCTGGTCTAGTGATGAGTCTTTGCTCCAGTGGTTTTTAAACGTAACTGCTGTTAGAATCACCTAGGAGTGTTTAAAAACTACTGATGCCAGCATTTTCACTTAAATAAGAATTTAATTGCTCTGAAGTGGAGCCTGAGTATTGATGTTTTTGGAAGTACCCCCGGTAATGTAATGTGCAGTAGAGGTTGAGAACCACTGCTTTTATCAGTGCAAAGAACTGGAACTTCTGCTAGTTAACAGTGGTTTTTAAAGGCTAATTTACAGCTTGGTTACGTCATGCTTCTTTTCTGGATGCTTGAAATTCTGTGTGCTTTCTCTGAAGGAAAAATGGAGAAGAAGATCTCTCTCCTATTTCCTGTTACCTCTGCTAGTGCTTGGTCAGTTAAAGGGAGTAACCAATATTGTTTGAAATTCTGCCCCAAACAAAACCAAACCTGGACCTTTTGGAGGTTGGCCTTCTAGAGAGGTTTTTGCCAGTCAGTTTTGATTTGGGGGGCTTAATGGAGTAGGGGTGATGATCTTGTAGATTTACTACATCCGGATTTAAGCCTGTTCACTGTTTACGTGGCTTTGTACAAGGTAAAAGCTTGTTTGAGTAAAATATTGATATAAGTAAATACTAATACTGCTTTAAGATAAGATTTGTGTCTCATTTCATTTCATGGATGTTTAAAAGTGAGTTTGGCATCTCTCCAGAAATTAGTCAAGAATATTTCTAGATTTTCGCTTGTGAGTGCTCCAAAATGTATGTGATATAGTGTATTGGTCCCTAAAATGTGAATAGTATTTTATTTTCACTTCACATAGATATTTTAGAAATGACGTCTAATATCTTTGATGACATCTAGCATTTTTGGTCCTTCAGTTCCTCTTAAGAAGTTTATGACCTAATTGTTAAAAGTCCACCAAAGAAGCTATTACTAGCTGCATATTTTAGTTAATATTTTATTGGAATGATACTTCCCTAATTAAGAGGATTACAGATATGTCTGTTTCAGAATGGAAAGGAGATTTTAAAAATTGCACATCAGGCAGAAACTGGGATGCCTCTCCTTGCTTCCCTTCTGTACAGCACCTAGCAGCTGAAAGACTGCCTATTTTTTAACTTGTTTAAAACAACTATGGTGATAATTTGGTTAAATACTTCTAACTTGGATCATGATTCAGGTATACAGCAACTTCCCACCCCCTTCATCCTTTACTGGAGTCTTGGGAAAGGATATTTTTTAAGGTGGGATGTTTAAGCTGAGAGAAACTAAATGATCACATTCATTCTCCCTTGTCATATGGGAGCAGTTATAAGGGACATTCCTGGTGTCCTTATTTGACTACTACAATCTCTGCTTTCAGTGACCTAGTTTACAACTATGCACTTCACTCTGTGCAGGGATCCTCTTGTACCTTTGCCTCGTGCCAGGGACTGTGGGCAAAGCTTGGCCTTTTCTGGCTCCTCATAAATAAAATCCTCTAGAAGACTTGGCATTGGGCCAGATATGATAGGATTTCAAGCATAACTGACCGCAATGTCCAAGGGTCCCCAGTGTTTTCCATGAAGAAGCAGGGGCTTGGTTTATTGTTACATGCCCATTTCATCTTCCATGAACTTGATTAGGCCTGAGAGTGGCATTATTTCATTCTTTTTTATGGCTGAGCAATAGTCCATTGTATATAAGTACCACATCTTCTTCATCCATTCCTCTGTTGATGGACATTTAGGTTGCTTCCATGTCTTGGCTATTGTAAATAGTGCTGCTATGAACATTAGGGTGCTTGTATCTTTTCGAATTGGAATTTTCTCTGTATATGTGCCCAGGAGTGGGATTGCTCAGTCATACAGCAGTTCTGTTTTTAGTTTTTAAGGAACCTCCATACTATTCTTCATAGTGGTTTTACCAATTTACATTCCCACCAGCAGTATAGGAGGGTTCCCTTTTCTCCACATCCTCTCCAGCATTTACTGTTTGTAGAGTTTTTTTTTTTTTTTTATTTTTTGCCGTACGTGGGCCTCTCACTGCTGTGGCCTCTCCTGTTGCGGAGCACAGGCTCGGGACGCGCAGGCTCAGCGGCCATGGTTCACGGGCCCAGCCGCTCCGCGGCATGTAGGATCCTCCCAGACCAGGGCACGAACCCGCGTCCCCTGCATTGGCAGGTGGACTCACAACCACTGCGCCACCAGGGAAGCCCTGTTTGTAGATTTTTTGATGATGGCCGTCCTGACTGGTGTGAGGTGATACCCCAATGTCGTTTTAATTTGCATTTCTCTGATAACTGCTGATGTTGAGCATCTTTTCATGAGCTTCTTGGCCATCTGTATGTTGTCTTTGGAGAAATATCTGTTTAGATTTTCTGCCCATTTTTTGATTGGGTTGTTTTCTTTTGACATAGAGCTGCGTGAGCTGTTTGTATATTTTGGAGATTAAACCTTTATTGGTCCCTTTGTTTGCAAATCTTTTCTCCCATTCTGTGAGTTGTCTTTTCATTTTGTTTATGGTTTCCTTTGTTGTGCTCAGTACACTACTGTTAACTACAGTCACCATGCTGTATTTTATATCCCCAGGACTTATTTATTTTATAACTGGAAGTTCTTACCTTTTGACCCCCTTCGCCCATTTTGCCTACTCCTCATCCCCCACCTCTGGCAATCACCAATCTGTTCTATGTATCTATGAGTTCAGCTTTTTTTTTTTAGATTCCACATAAAAGTGATATTATACAGTATTTGTCTTTCTCTGAGTTAGTTCACTTAGCATAATATTGTAAGGTCCATTCACGTAGTTGCAAATGGCAGGATTTTCTTTTTTATGATTGATATTCCACCATATATACACATACACACACACACACACACATACACACACATACACGTACATACATATCACATCTTCTTTATCCATTCATCTGTTGATAGACACTTAGGTTGTTTCCATGTCTCGGTTGTTGTATGTAATGCTGCAATGAACATAGACATGCATATATCTTTTCAAGAAAGTGATTTAATTTTCTTTGAAAAATACCCAGAAGTGAAATTGCTGGATCATATGATAGTTGTATTCTATTTGAAGACACTCCACACTGTTCACCATAGTGGCTGCACCAATTTACAATTCCATCAACAGTGTACAAGTGTTCCGTTTTCTCTACATCTTTGCTTATACTTGTTATTTCATACCTTTTTGATAATAGCCATTCTAACACTGTGAGGTGATCTCTCTTTGATTTTGATTTGCATTTCCCTGATGAAGAATGACGCTGAGCACCTTTTCAAATAACTGTAGGCAATCTATGTCTTCTCTGGAAAAATGTCTATTCCCATCCCCTGCCTGTTTTTAGGTCAGATTGCCTTATTTTCCTATTTATTTATGTGAGTTCTTTATATATTTTGGATATTAAACATTTTCTCCCATTTGGTAGGTTGCCATTTTGTTTTGTTGATGGTTTCCTTTGCTGTGCAGAAACTTTTTGATATTGTCCCATTTGTTTATTTTTGCTTTTGTTGCCTTTGCTTTTGTTGTCAAATCCAGAAAATCATAGCCAAGACAGATGTCAGGATGCTTACTGCCTGTTTTCTTCTATGATTTTTATGGTTTAACGTTTTACATTCAAGTCTTTAATCCATTTTGAGTTAATTTTTGTGTATGGTGTAAAATAGTGGTCCAGTTTCATTCTTTTGCAGGTAGCTATCCAGTTTTCCCAACACCATTTATTGAAGAGACTATCCTTTTCCCATTGTATCCTCTTGACTCCTCTGTTGTAAATTAATTGATCATATATGTGTGGGTTTATTTCTGGGCTCTCTATAGGTTTCATTGATCTATGTATCTCCCCCACCCAACACCATACTGTTTTGATTACTCTAGCTCTATATATAGTTTGAAACCAGGATGCATGATGCCTCCAGCTTTGTTCTTCTTTCTCAAAATGGCTTTGGCTACCTGGGGTTTTTGTGCTTCCATACAAATTTTTAAATTGTTTATTCTATTTCTCTGAAAAATACCATTGGAATTTTGATCAGGACTGCATTGAATATGTAGATTTCTTTGAGTAGTATGGACATTCTAACAATATTAATTATTTCAATCCATGAGCATGGAATATCTTTCCATTTATTTGTGTTTTCAATTTCTTTTATCAGTGTGTGTCTTACAGTTTTCACTGTATAGGGCTTTTACCTCCTTGGTTAAATTTATTATTTATTTATTTATTCTTTTTGATGCAATTGTAAATTATAAAAAGGACTGTTGTCTTAATTTCACTTTCTGTTTGTTTTTAGTGTCTAGAAACACAGCAGTTTTTCTGTATATTGATTTTTGTATCCTGAAACTTTACTGAATTTAATGATGAGCTCTAGTAGTTTTCTGGTAGCATCTTTAGGATTTTCTATGTATAGTATCATGTCATCTACACACAGTGCAGTTTTACTTCTTCCTTTCTGATTTAGGTGCCTTTTATTTCTTTTTCTTCTCTGATTGCTGTGGTCAGGACTTCCAAAACTATGTTAAATAAAAGTGGTGACAGTGGATATCCTTGTCTTGTTCCTGATCTTAGAGGAAATGCTTTCAGCTTTTCCCCATGGCGTATGATGCTGGCTGTAGGTTTATCATATCTGGCCTTTATTATGTTGAGTTAGGTTCCCTCTATGCCCACTTCCTGGAGAATTTTTATCATAAATGGGTGTTGAATTTTGTCAGCAGCTTTTTTTGCATCTGTTGAGATGGTCATTTTTTTGTTAACTTTTTATTTATTTATTTATTTATTATTTTTTTTGTGGTACGTGGGCCTCTCACTGTTGTGGCCTCTCCCATCGCGGAGCACAGGCTCTGGACGTGGAGGCTCAGGGGCCATGGCTCACGGGCCTAGCCGCTCCGCGGCATGTGGGATCTTCCCGGACCGGAGCACGAACCCGTGTCCTCTGCATCGGCAGGCGGACTCTTAACCACTGTGCCACCAGGGAAGCCCTAACTTTTTATTTTATGTTGGAGTATAGTTGATTAACAATATTGTGTTTGTTTTAGGTATACAGCAAAGTGATTCAGTTATACATATACATGTATCTGTTCTTTTCCAAATTCTTTTCTCATTTAGGTTGTTACATAATATCGAGCAGAGTTCCCTGTGCTATACAGTAGGTCCTTGTTGGTTATCCATTTTATTTTATTTTATTTTTTAACATCTTTATTGGAGTATAATTGCTTTACAATGGTGTGTTAGTTTCTGCTTTATAACAAAGTGAATCAGTTATACATATGTTCCCATATCTCTTCCCTCTTGCATCTCCCTCCCTCCCACCCTCCCTATCCCACCCCTCTAGGTGGTCACAAAGCACCGAGCTGATCTCCCTGTGCCATGTGGCTGCTTCCCACTAGCTATCTATTTTACATTTGGTAGTGTATATATGTCCATGCACTCTCTCACTTTGTCACAGCTTACCCTTCTCCCTCCCCATATCCTCAAGTCCATTCTCTAGTAGGTCTGTGTCTTTATTCCCGTCTTGCCCCTAGGTTCTTCATGACCTTTTTTTCCCTTAGATTCCATATGTATGTGTTAGCATACAATATTTGTTTTTCTCTTTCTGACTTACTTCACTCTGTATGACAGACTCTAGGTCCATCCACCTCACTACAAAAAAATCAATTTTCATTTCTTTTTATGACTGAGTAATATTCCATTGTGTATATGTGCCACATCTTTTTTATCCATTCATCTGTTGATGGACACTTAGGTTGCTTCCATGTCCTAGCTATTGTAAATAGTGCTGCAGTGAACATTGTGGTACATGAGTCTTTTTGAATTATGGTTTTCTCAGGGTATATGCCCAGTAGTGGGATTGCTGGGTCGTATGGTAGTTCTATTTTTAGATTTTTAAGGAACCTCCATGCTGTTCTCCATAGTGGCTGTATCAATTTACATTCCCACCAACAGTGCAAGAGGGTTCCCTTTTCTCCACACCCTCTCCAGCATTTATTGTTTGTAGATTTTTTGATGATGGCCATTCTAACTGGTGTGAGATGATATCTCATTGTAGTTTTGATTTGCATTTCTCTAATGATTAATGATGTTGAGCATTCTTTCATGTGTTTGTTGGCAATCTGTATATCTTCTTTGGAGAAATGTCTATTTAGGTCTTCTGCCCATTTTTGGATTGGGTTGTTTGTCTTTTTGGTATTGAGCTACATGAGCTGCTTGTAAATTTTGGAGATTAATCCTTTGTCAGTTGCTTCATTTGCAAATATTTTCTCCCATTCTGAGGGTTGTCATTTGTTCTTGTTTATGGTTTCCTTTGCTGTGCAAAGGCTTTGAAGTTTCATTAAGTCCCATTTGTTTATTTTTGTTTTTATTTCCATTTCTCTAGGAGGTGGGTCAAAAAGGATCTTGCTGTGATTTATGTCACAGAGTGTTCTGCCTATGTTTTCCTCTAAGAGTTTGATAGTGTCTGGCCTTACATTTAGGTCTTTAATCCATTTTGACTTTATTTTTGTGTATGGTGTTAGGGAGTGTTCTAATTTCATACTTTTACATGTACCTGTCCAGTTTTCCTAGCACCACTTATTGAAGAGGCTGTCTTTTCTCCACTGTATATTCTTGCCTCCTTTATGGTTATCCATTTTAAATATAGCAGTGTGTACATGTCAATCCCAAGCTCCCTAACTATCCCATCCCCCCACCCCTTCCTCCCTGGTAACCATAAGTTCATTCTTTAAGTCTGTGAGTCTGTTTCTGTTTTGTAAATAAGTTCATTTGTATCATTGTTTTCTAGATTCCTCATATAAGCGATATCACATGATATTTGTCTTCCTCTGTCTGACTTACTTCACTCAGTATGATGATCTCTAGGTCCATCCATGTTGCTGCAAATGGCATTATTTCATTCTTTTTAATGGCTGAGTAATATTGCATTGTATATATATACCACATCATCTTTATCCATTCCTCTGTCGATGGATGTTTAGGTTGTTTCCTTGTCTTAGCTATTGTAAACAGTGCTGCAATGAACACTGGGGTGCATGTGTCCTTTCAGACCATGTTTTTCTCTGCATATATGCCTAGGAGTGGGATTGCAGAATCATATGATAGCTCTATTTTTAGTTTTTCAAGGAACTTCCATACTGTTCTCCATAGTGGCTGTACCAATTTACATTCCCACCAACAGTATAGGAGAGTTCTCTTTTCTCCACACCCTCTGCAGCGTTTTTTGTTTGTAGATTTTTTGATGATGGCCATTCTAACCAGTGTGAGGTGATATCTCATTGTAGTTTTGATTTGCATTTTTCTTATAATTAGTGATGTTGAACATCTTTTCATTCACCTCTTGGTCATCTGTATGTCTTCTTTGGAGAAATGTCTATTTAGGTCTTCTGCCCACTTTTTGATGGGATTGTTTGCTTTTACGATATTAAGCCACATGAGCTCTTTGTAAATTTTGGAGATTAATCCCTTGTTGGTTGCATTGCTTGCAAGTATTTTCTCCCATTCTGTGTGTTATCTTTTGATTTTGTTTATGGTTTCTTTTGCTGTGCAAAAGCTTTTGAGTTTAATTAGGCCCCATTTGTTTTTATTTCCATTACTCTGGGAGACAGATCAAAAAAGATATTGCTGTGATTTATGTCAGAGAGTGTTCTGCCTATGTTTTCCTCTAAGAGTTTTATAGTATCCAGTTTTACATTTAGGTCTTTAATCCGTTTTGATTTTATTTTTGTGTATGGTATTAAAGAGTGTTCTAATATCATTTTTTTACATGTAGCTGTCCAGTTTTCCCAGCACCATTCATTGAAGAGTCTGTCTTTCCTCCATTGTATAGTCTTGCCTACTTTGTCATAGATTAATCGACCATAGGTGCATGGGTTTATTTCTGGGCTTTCTGCCCTGTTCTGTTGATTGATTTCTGTTTTTGTGCCAGTACCATACTGTTTTGATAACTATAGCTTTGTAGTAGAGTCTGAAGTCAGGGAGCCTGATTTCTCCAGCTCTGTTTTTCTTTCTCAGGATTGCTTTGGCTATTTGGGGCCTTTTGTGTCTCCATACAAATAAAAAGTTTTTTTGTTCTAGTTCTTTGAAAAATGCCATTGGTAATTTGATAGGGATTGCATTGAATTAGATTGCCTTGGGAAGTATAGTCGTTTTGACACTATTGATTCTTCCAATCCAAGAACATGGTATATCTTTCCATCTGTTCATGTCATCTTCAGTTTCTTTCATCAGCATCTTACAGTTTTTGGAGTACAGGTCTTTTGCCTCCTTAGGTAGGTTTATTCCTAGGTGTCTTATTCTTTTTGCTGTGATGGTAAGTGGGGTTGTTTCTTGAATTTCTGATCTTTCATTGTTAGTGTATAGAAATGCAACAGATTTCTGTGTATTAGTTTTGTATCCTGCAACTTTACCAGATTCATTGATGAGCTCTAGTAGTTTTCTGGTAGTGTCTTTAGGATTTTCTGTGTATAGTATTGTGTCATCTGCACACAGTGACAGTTTTACTTCTTCTTTTCCAATTTGGATTCCTTTTATTTCTTTCTCTCCTCTGCTGTGGTTAGGACTTCCAAAACTATGTTGAATAAAAGTGGCAAGACTGGACATCCTTGTCCTGTTTCTGATTTTAGAGGAAATTGCTTTCAACTTTTTCCCATTGAGTATGATGCTGGCTGTAGATTTCTCATATCTGGCCTTTATTATGTTGAAGTATGTTCCCTCTATGCCCTCTTTCTGGAGGGTTTTTTTTTTTTTTAATCATAAATGGGTGTTGAATTTTGTCAGAAGCTTTTTCTGCATCTGTTGAGATGATCATATGGTGTTTTGGGTTTTTTTAAAAAATTTTTTTGTTTTTGATGTGAACATTTTTAAAGTCTTTATTGAATTTGTTACAGTATTGCTTCTTTATTTTGTTACAATATTGCTTCTACAATATTGGTTTTTTTTTATGTTTTGGTTTTTTGGCCATGAGGCATGTGGGATCTTAGCTACCTGACCAGGGATCAAACCCACACCCCCTGCATTGGAAGGCGAAGTTTTAACCACTAGACTGCCAGGGAAGTCCCGATCATATGGTTTTTATCCCTCAATTTGTTGATATGGTTTATCACACTGATTGATTTGTGGATATTGAAAAATCCTTGCATCTCTGGGATAAATCCCACTTGTCGTGGTGTATAATCATTTTAATGTATTGTTGAATTCAGTTTGCTCAAATTTTGTTGAGGACTTTTGCATTTTTTTATCGTTGACATTAGCCTGTAATTTTCTTTTTGTGTGATATCTTTGTCTGGTTTTGCTATCAGGGTGATGGTAGCCTAATAGAATGAGTTCGAAAGCACCCCTTCCTCTGAAATTTTTTGGAATAGTATGAGAAGGGTAGGTATTAACTCTTCTCTACATGTTTGGTAGAATTCACCAGTGAAGCCATCTGGTCCTGAACTTTTGTTTGTAGGGTTTGTCTTTTTTTGTTAAATTACTGATTCAGTTTTGTTAGTGGTAATTTGTTCAGTATTTTCTGTTTCTTCCTGGTGGTTCACTGTTGGGAGATTATTTGTTTCTAGGAATTTGTCCATTTATTGTAGGTTGCCCATTTTTTTGGCAGATAGTTGTTTGTAGTAGTCTCTTAACGATCCTTTGTCTTTCTGTGATGTCCATTGTAACTTCTCCTTTTTCATTTCTGATTTTATTGATTTGGGCCCTCTTTTTTTTCTTGATGAGTGTGGCTAAAGGTTTATTACTTTTGTTTGCCTTTTCAAAGAACCAGCTCTTAGTTTCATTGATTTTTTTTTCTATTTTTTTAGTCTCTATTTCATTTCTTTCTTTAAAAAATTTTTTTATTTTATGTTGGAGTATAGTTGATAACAATGCTGTGTTAGTTTCAGGTGTACAGCAAAGTGTTTCAGTTATACATATACATGTATCCATTCTTTTTCAAGTTCTTTTCCCATTTAGGTTATTACAGAATATTGAGCAGAGTTCCCTATGCTATACAGTAGGCCCTTAGTTTCAGCTTTTAGTTTCATTGATTTTTTTTCTATTGTTTTTTAGTCTCTATTTCATTTATTTCTGCTCTGATCTTTATGCTTTCTTTTCTTCTATCAATTTTGGGTATTCTTTTTCTAGTTCCTTTAGGTGTAAGTTTAGGTTGTTTATTTGAGATTTTTCTTGTTTCCTTAGGTAAGCTTGTATTGCTGTAAACTTCTCTTTTTGAACTGCTTTTGCTATGTCCCATAGATTTTGGATCGTTTTGTTTTCATTTATCTCCAGGTATTTTTCTATTTCCTGTTTGATTTCTTCAGTGATTCATTAGTTGTTTAGTAGCATATTGTTTAGCCTCCGCCTATTTGTGGTTTTTTTGTAGTTTTTTTCTTGTAGTTGTTTTTTTAGTCTCATAGTGTTGTGGTCACAAAAAATCCTTGATATGATTTCAGTTTTCTCAAATTTAGTAAGGTTTGTTCTGTGGCCTAGCATGTGATCTATCCTGGAGAATGTTCCATGTGCATTTGAAAAGAATGTGTAGTCTGCTGCTTTTGGATGGAATCTTCTATCTGTATCTGCTAAGTGTTCCTGATATAATGCGTCATTTGAGGCCAATGTTTCCTTAGTGATTTTTTGTTTGGATGATCTGTTCATTGATGTAAGTGGGGTATTAAAGTCCCCTGCTACTATTGCGTTACTGTCAATTTCTCCCCTTATGTCCATTAATATTTGCTTTATGTATTTAAGTGCTCCTATGTTGGGTGTATATATATATATTTTTTTTTAAAAAAATTTTATTTATTTTTTGGCTGTGTTGGGTCTTCGTTGCTCTGTGAGGGCTTTTCTCTAGTTGCAGTGAGCAGGGGCTACTCTTCGTTTTGGTGCATGGGCTTCTCATTGAGGTGGCTTCTCTTGTTGCAGTGCATGGGCTCTAGGCACACGGGCTTCAGTAGTTGCGGTGCGTGGGCTCAGTAGTAGCGGCACACAGGTTGTAGGGCGTGCAGCCTTTACTAGTTGTGGCTCACAGGCTCTAGAGCGCAGGCTTAGTAGTTGTGGCCCATGGGCTTAGTTGCTCTGCAGCATGTGGGATCTCCTGCTGCGGAGCACAGGCTCTGGACACACAGGCTCAGCAGCCATGGCTCACGGGCCCAGCCGCTCCGCGGCATGTGGGATCCTCCCAGACCAGGGCACGAACCCATGTCCCCTGCATCGGCAGGCGGACTCTCAACCACTGCACCACCAGGGAAGCCCGGCAGGCGGATTCTTAACTACTGCGCCACCAGGGAAGTTGTGGGTGTATATATATTTACAATTGTTATATCTTCTTGAATTGATCCCTTGATCACATGTAAAGTCCTTCTTTGTCTCTTGTAGAAGTCTGTTTTAAAGTCTATTTTTTCTGATATAGATATTGTTATTCAAGCTTTTTTTGATTTCCATTTGCATAGAACACCTTTTTCTATCCCCTCACTTACAGTCTTTGTGTGTCTTTAAGATATGAAGTGAATCTTTTGTAGGCAGCATATACAGGTCTTGTTTTTGTATCCATTTAGCCACTCTGTGTCTTTTGATTGGGGCATTTAGTCAATTTACATTTATGATGATTATTGATTATGTTCTTATTGCTATTTTGTTCATTGTTTTGGGGTTGTTTTTGTAGGTCTTTTTCTTTCTTCTTTTGTTCTCTTGTGATTTGATGACTATCTTTAGTGTTAGATTGTAATTCCTTTCTCTGTTTTGTGTATCTTTTATAGATTTTTTTGGTTTGTGGTTACCATGAGGTAGGGGTGTGTGTGTGTGTGTGTATGTGAGAGAGAGAGAGAGAGAGAGAGTATGTATATGTGTACGATTGTTTTAAGTTGCTTATCTCTTAATTTGAAATGCGTTTTAACAACCATGCATTTGTACTCTCACAGTTATTGTTTTTGATGTCATTATTTTACATCTAATTATTTTGTGCATCCCTTAACTGCTCATTGTGGATATAGATGATTTTACTTTTGTAATGTAACCTTCCTAGTAGCTTTGTATGTCGATGATTTACTACCTTTACTGTATATTTGGCTTTACTGATGAGCCTTTTCCTTTCATAAGTTCCAAGTTTTTAGTTGTGGTCATTTCTTTTTGCTTAGAGAAGTTCCTTTAATATTCCTTGTAGTGCTGGTGTGGTGGTGCTGAACTCTTTTAGCTTTTGCTTGTCTATAAAACTTTTGATTTATCCATCAAATCTGAACAAGAGCCTTGCTGGGTATTCTTGGTTGTAGGCTTTTCCCTTTCATCACTTTAAATATATCATGCCACTCCCTTCTGGCCTGCAGAGTTTTTGCTGAAAAGCCAGCTGATAGTGTTATGGGAGTTCCCAGTATTAACTTCTTGCTTTTCCCTTTCTGCTTTTAATATTCTCTCTTTAATTTTTGCCGTTTTTAATTACAGTGTGTCTTGGTGTGGTTCTCTTTGGGTTAATTCTGTTTGGGACTCTCTGTGCTTCCCAGATTTGAATGTCTTTTTCCTTTCCCAGGTTAGGCAAGTTTTCAGCTGTTGTGTCTTCAAATTTTTTCTCAGCTTCTTTCTCTCTCTGTTCTCCCTCTGGAATCTCCCTATAATGTGAATATTAGTGCCACGTAATGTTGTCCCAGAGGTCTCTTAAACTCTTCTCATTTCTTTTAATTATTTTTTCTTTTTTCTGTTCAGCATCAGTGATTTCCACTACTCTGTCAGCTAGCTGATTCATTCCTCTTTGTCATTTGATCTACTGTTGATTCCTGCTAGTGTTTTTCATTTTAGTTATTGTATTCTTCATCTCTGGTAGGTAGTTCTTTATATTTTCTAACTCTTTGTTGTAAACTTCTAACTTCTTGCTCTGTGCATCCATTCTTCTCCCAAGTTCTTTGATCATCTTTATGATTATTACCCTGAATTCTTTCTTGGATAGACTGCCTGTATCCACTTCACTTAGTTCTTCTTCTGGAGTTTATCTTGTTCCTTCGTTTGAAATATGTTCCTCTATCACCTCATTTTCCCTAACTTAAATTTCTATGTATCTGGTAGGTTGGCTTCATTTCCTGACCTTGGAGAAGTGGCCTTTTGCAGGCGATGTCCTATGTATCCCAGCAGTGTACTCCCCTCTCATCACCAGATCTGTATGCTCTAGGGATGCCTCCTCTGTTGGCTGTGTGGCTCCTTCTGTTGTGGCAGGCTGACTGGTGTGAGCAGTCTAGTAGGCTTGGTTGGCCCCTGGTCCAGTTGGTTGCCAGGCCCTGCCTTGTGCACAGGCTACTGCCTGCTAGTTGCCAGGGCTGGGTCATGAGGTGGCTGGCTGTGGAACCCCAGGGGGCCCTGGGGCTAGTGCTGTCTCAGGGGTCAGCAGAGTCAGGGTCCAGGAGACCCCAGGCAGGGCTGGTGCCTGCCCACTAGTGGGTGAAGCCTGGTCCTGGGGCTAGTGCTGGCCTACTAGACTAACCGCTCCTTTTAAATATTCAGTTCCCACCTGTGGTCTTACATTGCTAAGCCTTCCTGAAGTTCTCTAACAGTGATCAATTCTGGCATTCTCTTTTTTATTTTTGGGTTTATCTGATGGAGGAGGAAGAGGCAAAAAATCTTTATCATCTTGAAACCAATGTCAATTATCTGTCTTTACTAATAGACTGTGATATACATGAGGACAGGGGATTACCTTGGTTTCTCTGGATGAGCAAAATGTGGGGCATATCTTAAATGCTCATTAAATATTTATTGAATGACTAATACTTTGTGTAACTATTTTGCATTCGCCACATTCCCATTCATAAAGCCTCTATTAGGGCAGGTGGCATTATCCTCAGTTTTCAAAGAATATGACTATTTTTAAACTTCTTAGTATCTGTGACCAAATTAGTTGCTTTTCCAAAGGGCTGCATTACCATGAACAATCATATGAAACCCAGGGCACAGGGTTTCCTTACTCTTAACCTATTATTTACCCCCAACCTCCCTGTCCTTCCCTCCAACAAGAAGTAAGTCAGTAAGAGACTCCCAGGCACTAAGATGGTATTTTGATTTGTCTCCCTGGTCACATTTTCTCCCCACATATATACGGAAACCTGATTTTACAAATCTGAAAGTTCCTCTACAAGATATTTTTCTTTGTAAGCCACTCTTGGAGCTGGCCAAAGTGACAAAACAGAGTTATGAGGGTGAGGAAATGAGACAGATGCTGTGGGTTTAGTGCTGTATCTTAGACTTCCTCCTCAGATCCCAAATGCTAGAAACAATCCATGACTATTTTCTTACATAAAGCTACTTATTAAGCAGAACTCCAGAGCATTAATGGTATCAGAATTCATTCACTTTTATAAAACCAAAAATGTTTAAAGGTAACATGTCTCCTCACATCAGGGGAGAGATGGGTATTTAGGGGGGTGACAATGAGTAGAGTGCAATTGGCAGACTGTCCTCCCAAGAGGTGCAGGTCTCATTGAGAGAGATCAGGACATATCCAGCCTGAAAATAGCTGCTTGTGCACTGCTGCCTTCCCTTCTTTTCCCCCTTTTCTTGGCAGAGTGCTAGTAATGTCATTTATAGCCAGGTTTATTTTTACTTTATAAAATCAAATGTGTATTTTAAGAAATACCTTTCTCAAGCTGAGAAATCAGTTTAAATCTTATCTGATAGGTGTTTAAGGAATATCCATGTGCTCAGCTATTTTTTAAAAATAAATTTATTGTTTTTGGCTATGTTGGGTCTTTGTTGCTGCGCGCGGGTTTTCTCTAGTTGCGGCGAGCAGGGGCTAATCTTCGTTGTGGTGTGTGGGCTTCTCATTGTGGTGGCTTCTCTTGTTGTAGAGCACGGGCTCTAGGCTCATGGGCTTCAGAAGCTGTGGCTCGCGGGCTCTACAGCGCAGGCTCAGTAGTTGTGGCGCATAGGCTCAGTTGCTCCGTGGCATGTGGGATCGTCCTGGACCAGGGCTCGAACCCGTGTCCCCTGCATTGGCAGGCAGATTCTTAACCACTGCGCCACCAGGGAAGCCCCCTGTGCTTCAGCTATTATGAAAACAACGGGGAGTAGATGGAAAGGTGAAGATTATTCAGCAGCAAGATTCTACTAGTATAAAATACAGCTCTGGAAGGGCAGCATTCTTGATGGCAGGGAACGTGCTTCTTCTGAGACTAGTGAGGGCATGTCCTGTGACAACTGGCAGGGCTGAATACAGACTCTCCAGCCCTCACAGGACTACCTCCTCTAAGAATTCTTTATAACTGCTCTCCTGTTCACATTTTAATGTTTTTCCCCAATGTTTTGGCCTTCTTCACAGACACTATTAGAAAATTGAAGTTCATGTAGAATTAGTATTACATGGCTCAGCATTTGCCTTTTTTCCACTGTTGACTGGGACCTCTGTGGGAGTGAAGAGGGGAGCTAGAGTTGTAAGTAGTTTTTGTTAATACTTCACACCTAGGGAAACACGTTGGTGGGAAGTGGTCAGAATGAGAGAAAATGATGTTTTAACCTTAAGGGAATGTTTAATCAGATTATTTCTTTAGCATTACTCAGAAAATGAACTTTTTTTTTTTTCTGGTCTGGGTGAAACACAAAACTTTATTAATAGCTGTTCTAAAAGGGAGGGGAAAAATTATGGAAGTATACTGAAGCTTTTTATAAAATATTTTTTGGTAAAATAGGTCCATGTTTCAGCACCCTCACTGGTGACAGTTACTGAAACAGCAGATGCATCTCATTAAAAGGCAGTTAGGCTACAGACTCTGAGGACAGAGTTAGAAGGGAGGCATTTCCCTGCACAAAAGGGAACCAGAGATATGCTAAGTGCTTAAAACTAGTTTTGAGCTTGTTTTGGGCACTAGTATTGAATAACCATTTGCTAGTTTGGCTATGTCCAATTATAAAGAGGTTAAGAATGATTATTCTGTTGAGAATATTGTGTCTAGCTACATTGATGAGAAAGATAATATAAGTGGAAGTCCTGATAACACAGAACTTAGAAAAGGGAAAGTAATAGATAAGTTCATCAATGGCCACCCATGCAAGGGTAAGAAAATTCTAATTCTAAGGACTAGCTCTAGACTCCCAAACAAAAAAAGATCCACAGAAGTGCCGATTTATGATGTCTCCACAGGGCTTAGGAGAAATAATATGCAGCCATGATTTATATCTCTTTGATTACATATTTACCATATAATTTTCAGAAAACAAATCCCAATATTTGGAAGTACTGAATTCGGCAGTACCTAGACCTACTTCTGGTGCATAACCAGATGAGCTTTCTATCTTAAAGTTAATTTTTTTCTATTGAAAATATTGGCATTAACTTTTTTAAATATAAATATTTATTTTTGGCTGCGTTGGATCTTCGTTGCTGTGTGCAGGCTTTCTCTAGTTGCTGTGTGTGGGCTTCTCATTGTGGTGGCTTCTCTTGTTGCGGAGCACAGGCTCTAGGTGCATGGGCTTCAGTAGTTGTGGCACGCAGGTTTAGTTGCTCCATAGCATGTGGGATCTTCCCGGACGAGGGCTTGAACCCGTGTCTCCTGCTTTGGCAGGCAGATTCTTAACTACTGTGCCGTCTCCTGCTTTGGCAGGCAGATTCTTAACTACTGTGCCACCAGGGAAGTCCTGGCATTAAGTTTTAAAAAAGTACTAAGAAAATTTTTGCTTTCCCGTTGTAAAGTCTTGGCTTCAAAATTAAGTATTATCTAAATGAATATGAACATGGATGAGAGCTAAACGTTTCCTAGACTACTTGCTCCCGTTTAAAAAAAAATCTTAAAGTTTCGGTTAGGGAATTGCAACATCAATTAGTATATAACGAGTTAAATTTACCTCATTAAAATTCAGAGAGGGTAGGGAGGATGTAACTAATGTAGGCTTATAAAACAGAAGATCATTCTATTTACAGCAAGATAAAACCACACTGCTGTATTTCGTAGTTTATTCAGTTTTAATATGGTTTCCATTATTAACTTTTAAAACAATGATTTCCAGTTTAGAAAACAATGCACTGACCACATAATTCCTTTTTTATTTTATACAGTTATACAAATATTCTAAATACACATTTTGTGTTCAAGATGATGGCAAATAAGATTAACTGTACAGTACATAAGGAAAGAAAATATTTTAAGCATATTTAGAAGCAATAGAAATGTCTATACAAAACAAGCAAAAATGGAATAAAATTTTTTATTTTTAAAGTATTGCAACAGGCCCACAGGTTTGTAACAAAAAAGTCTTTGCACAGTTCCTCACAATGCCCCATTAATAGCTAAAGCAAGACAGCGGTTTTAGAAAATAAGTTTCAAAATGCTACACATGGTACTATTGTTTGCACAGTTTGATCAAAATAACAACTCTACTCTGAGTCAAGCAAAACCTAGAGGAAATATACCAAACAACTTGAAAATCATTTGTATAAAATTCATTGCACATTATTTTACTTAGTTTGAAAAGTAAAAAAGTGTATTTACAAAATATTTCGCAGTCAAAATTATGAAGTGAATGGATATAACACGTCTTGATACAGACAGGTCAAGGAAAACACGAATGTTTTTTTAAAGAGGTTTTCAGTGCTCCTTCCACAGGGAAGTAAACATGATCTACTCAAATGGATTTACAAGATGTTATGCATACCGTAGCAAATTCGACACCTGCATTATAAAACAATGTTGAAAAGGCAAAAGGATGAGGGGTTTGTACACTGTAAGAAGTGAGCTATTCAGAGATCAACAAGTACAATTTTTAACTCAGCATAAAAGTCTTCATAGTCTTCAGATAATAGACAGACAATGAACACACTTGACTCGATGAAAGTTGAAAAAGCACCATGCACAACAGTTTAGTGGTAAACACTGAAAAAAATAGCACCTGGAATTCTGTGATATTGACAATTTAAAACTGGTCTAGTAATTGCCGGAGATATGGTGCCTTGGATAATTCTCTATTTACTCGGGAGACTTTGTAAAGTACTGGGCAGTTCAGAGAAACACACGGGATATGTCGATCAAGGCAACCTGTACAGTTCTTGCATATCTGAAAGTACAAGAGGAGTACATCAAATGATAGGAAAGTTTCTATCTAGATGTAACAACTTTTATAATCCCTCCTTTATGACCCACCACAGATTACAGGCAGACATATGGCACATATTACAGAAAGTTTCATTAATTTTCATTTCTTTGAAGCATAGCCAACCCTAAGTTGACACATTTCTAAAGGATATTATTTCACAAACCACAGAGCACAAAATTCCCTAAGGATTCATTTCATCCCAACGATCAACTTTCATTTATGGTAGAATCCTATTATATTAACATACACATAATAGGCTACCCAATTACCATTCAAAGACTGTCTCTTAAATGCGCTTATGTACACTATTCTTTCAAGTTACTTATATTAAACATTTTGTATGCCAATCATAAAAATGTTACCCACTTTCTTATTTCAGAAGAGAAAATGCCAGTATGGAAAAAAAAAATCAAAGCATGTGAATTTGAAAGTAGTAGTGCAGACCAGTAGTTTCAACCCTGGCTTACGTACATGAGCCTAAAAATAGACTAATGCCTCAGCCCCATCCCAGACCAATGAATCAGGATCTATGGGCATAAGAGCCTAAGAATCTGTACATTTTAGGGTTCTCAGGTGATTCTAATGTATAATGAGATCTGATCTAAAGGAAAATAATAAATCATAAGGCAATTTTTAAAGAGAAGCATCATAATGTCTTACCCAGTGATCAGATTTTAATATGTAAAGTCTGAAGTTATACATACAGTTTAAAAAATTGATAAAACATGAAAAACGTTAAAGGCTACTAGTGAGGGCCCCAAGGGTCAAGAAAATATATGCTGATTTTTTATGTGAATAGTGTATCCAAGTGATTAAAAAAAGGGATAGCAAATAGCAGCTACCATACTAACCTTTTAAGAGAGAAATCAGATCTGCTCCACTTAATTCTCTGATCTGTATCTAACAGCTTCTGTTTTAAAGGTCTCACAGGGCAAACAATTTTTGTTCTTTGCGCCAGTATCTTCCAGTCAATTGAAAGGCCCATTTTTCTGAGCACGCTGGTTACTGTACCAGTATTATGATACTGCCACAAGCAAACTACTGAGAGCCCTGTGCTTCAGCATGCTCTCTTGAAGAGTAAGTGTGCTGCTGTTCTACTTTGAAGACTTTCACTAATTAGATCTCTGCCAAGAGACTCAAACCTACTCCCAAATATGGAATGTCTGCACTGCAGCTCTGTGTACTGCAGCTACGTTCAGGTGCCAGGACAAACTGATAAATATTTATGCACTTGCTGTGCTTGCCTGATAAATAAACCAGGATGGAATTACTTGCCTCACTAAATTTAACTCAATGTTTAGTTTCAAGATCCTTTACTGGTGATTTAAACCCCGAGCAGCTTACGTTTAAAACTTTAAACACCACAACCTGGAAACTTACATTTTAGCAAACGTAAAACAAAAACTGCTTTAATATTTAATGATTCTTTTTGCTATCCTTTGGCTTACTTTCTTGTTTTTTAAAAAATTTTCAGTCAGATGCTTAAGTTCATTTTTTATTAAAAGTGTTTAAGTTGATGAATTTTTCTTTGAGATCTGCTATGGTTGTCTAGAATTTATATGTGTTGTTTGTTTAACAGGGAGTGTTAAAATTTCCAAGTAGAAGGATCATTTTGTTTTGTGAGTTTATAATTAACTTACTAGCTTTATAGAATTGTATTGATAAAATGCTTGTAATATTTCAACTTTCTGAAGTTTATTAAGGTTTTCTTTATAGACTAAAATATGTTCAATTTTTTAACATTCCATAAACAGTTGAAAAGAAGGTGTAGTCTCTAATGTTGGATAAGGTCTATCTTATAATGTTGTGTAGATCTTTAATAATTGTACTGATTTCTGATCACTTGACTGGTCTTGGGCTGAGAGGTGTATCAAATCTATTACTAATGTTTCTGACAATTTCTCATTTTATCTCCTGTAATTTCTGCTTTATGAAAATTCCTACAGATTATTTAGTGCACAGGAGACACACATTTTAATCCTCTTAGGAAAAAAACAATCCTAAAGTTAAAATATCCCTTTAAAGATGATGAACCATCCTTATTTTAAACAGCGTTACTTTTAAAACTGCATTTTTATAAGAAATAAGACCTAATATTGAAGGAAGGTTGTGGTTAAATTGATGGCACCAACTAGCATAGTGCATGTTGCTGGGGACAGAAGACAGTAAGGTCCAGGGAAGAGGCCACTCACAGCCTCTGACGTCAGTGGAGCTCTGGAGGTCCTGCCCATGTTTGCACCTTGTACTAGATGCCAACTAGGGAATTTTCTATGAGGGCTAGTTGCTGCCATTGGGGTAGTAACCTAAAAAAAACAGAAGCTGGGGTCACCCAGTGACTAGTGGTTGTACTAACCAGAACCACTAGTACAAAGTGGTACAAAAACTGGGACAGAGTGGCTGCAAATTGCTTGGCAATCACTCCAGTGACTTACTGCTGCTTTAACTGTGCATTCAGCAAGAAGCTGTTTCTTCATTTAATACATGTGTACGACCCACCATGGGCTGGACTCCGTGCTAGGCACAGCCAACTCAGCAAGGGAAGGGCAGGGCCTCTGCCCTCACTGGGCTCACTTTCTCTTCGGTGGGGAAGCTCGAGCTAGTGTTGAGAATGGACAGGATGGCGGGGGATCAGGGTAGGAGGCTGTTGCAGGAGTCTGGGGAGAGATAATGGTGGTTGGACTAGGATGGTAACATAAGGGAAGGAGAAAGTGAGCGTACTTAACAACTATTTAGGAGAGGGAAAAGCCACTTTATCATTTCAGTAAGCTAGGCTTCTGTGGTTGCATCAAAATAATCATACCTTGAGATCTTACTGTCCTTAATGAAATCTGTTTAATGCATTCTGGATGACTGGCTATACACTATACAACTTAAGAGTTTTCTGCCAGTGCAGAATAGCAGCTAGAATGGTGCAGAAGAAAGTGTCTACTTTACCAGTCCTTAATCATCCTTCTATTCTAAGAGCCTAGTCTCTCAAGAGATGGTTTCTCTCCCTTTTCAACTGTGTGGCAGCTAGGTTGTCCTCCTAGGAGGTTGTGGATACTCTGACTTGGTTCAGAAGCCTTTTTACCTTGAGGGGCATGGTGTAGAACCTGGCCTTTACATAGGTGGTTGGATTACATTAGGCATATGAACAGACGAGCTGCCAGGAGTGGTCGTTTAGAATTCACAATGATAGAGCTAGATAGGACCTAGGAAAGAGCATCAACCCACATTCTGAGAAAACTGGGGCCAGAGGACATGGCCAGTACTATGAAGTCCAGACTGGAATCCTGATGTTCTTACTATCAGCTTGATTCATTTTCCACTATATCACACTGCCTTTCAATTATCTGGTTGGTTTTAAAACACTCCAATAATAACCTTATATATTGCTCTTCTAAAGACAAAACAAACAAACTCCACCTCAAAATTGTTATTCTCTCGCCTGAAAGCTAAAATTGCAACTTGAAACATGATGCTATAAGAAGATATAATCAGTCCTTTAAGAAATATACAACTTTAAAAAAATGTGCTATAATATTTTTTCCTTTAGATTTAATTTTCTAACTTATTTCAAGAGATTCCTATTGTTTATTTCTGCTGGAATTCCACATTTGAAAAATTATCTCTGCATTTTATGTCTGTATTTTATGTCTGTATCCCGTCTCGGCTGCTTATTACCAGTGGAACATGGGGCAAATTACTTAATCCCTCTGTGTCAGTTTACTCATCTGTAAGAGGGCCTAGAACAGCCAGCCTCTGGCAGATAGGAAGATTAAATCATGTTAACTGTTAATTTTCTATCTTGACTCTCAGAATTGCAAACCTTCCAAGTTTACTAGCAATTCTCTAGGAAAACCAGATTTTTATGAGAATGGTAAGTAGATATGGTAGACAAAGCAATTAGTACTTTTCTTTCTTTTTTAGAAATACTATTATAAAAGAAATTGGGTGGCTGGACATTGTAGTTCTATGGTTCTAATAAACATAATACACTATTCTATAAAAACAAAAACTAAATTATAAAACAAATTTAGCCATTTTTAATAGTTTAGTTCAATTATGATATTTTTAGGAAGTTTATTAACTTAGAATCCTTATTCCACTTTCACACTAGAGTTTCACACCTTACACTACACCTCCCTCAAGAGTTGACTACATTTCCCTGAAGAATCAGATTGCTTGGGATTCTGGGTCTTTTGAACAAGGTTGTACCTTTACAAGTTGCTCCTGCTGACGTTCCAACTCTCGAATTTCTTGGTTAAGGATGACTGCAACATGCTGAGGTTGGCTGCGACAGTTACTACAGATGCCGTGCTGAGTCAGGTCATCACACACAGGGCAGTGTAAGGTAGTAAAGTATTGTGAGATAGTGCCTTTCCGCCCTTCAGGTTCACTTCGAGAGGAGCTGGTGGCTTTCTGGATCTATAAAAACAACAGTTCAGAAAAATATCAATTCAGAAATAAGTCTGAGCCAGCTTCATAGCAGAGTGGCTATTCTCATGCTAATTACAGGTTTACTAAGGCATTATTTCATTTGTTCAACAAATACTGAATAGCTACTATATGTCAGGCACTGTTCTAGACAATGGGGCTATAGAAAAGAACAAAGTTGTTCCTTTACACTTTAATATCATCAGATAATATTGTTTTGTTTTCGTTTTTTGGGAAAAAAAAAAGTCTCAAGAGGCACAAACTTCCAGTTATAAAATAAGTAAGTCATTGGGATATAATATACAGAATAGGAAATATAGTCACTAATATTATAATAAATTTAAATGGTAACAGATAACTAGACTTTATCATGGTGATCATCTCAATGTATATAAATGTCAAACCACTATGTCGTACACTTGAAACTAATACCAGATTGTATGTCAATTATACTTCAATAAAAAAGAAAAATAGTCTCCTGTCACTCGGTTTTTGTTTTTTTTTTAATTTATTTATTTTTGGCTGTGTTGGGTCTTTGTTGCTGCGCACGGGCTTTCTCTAGTTGTGGTGAGCGGGGGCTACTCTTCGTTGCAGTGCGTGGGCTTCTTACTGCGGTGGCTTCTCTTGTTGTGGAGCACAGGCTCTAGGTGCTCAGGCTTCAGTAGTTGTGGTGCATGGGCTTGGTTGCTCCGCAGCATGTGGGATCTTCCCGGACCAGGGATCAAACCCATGTCCCGTGCGTTGGCAGGCGGATTCTCAACCACTGTGCCACCAGGGAAATCCCTGTCACTCAGTTTTCTGGTTGAGATATGTAGATGTATGAGATCATATGGGGGCAGTGGAGATCACAGAGGGCAGAGGAAGAAATCCAGGTTAAGAGTAGATACTGTTTAAGGCTGCGCAATTTGGGCCATGGCAGCAAGGTAAGTGGAAGGTTAAAAATAACTTGTTAGGCAGTAAGGTGCAAAATTCAAGTAAAAGTAAACCTGGAACATTTCAAATGAAATTAGATACATGTTCCCTAATCATTCCTCATTTGAAGTAATACTGGTTTCAGAGATGTCTTCTGATACTCTTTTTCACACTGAAATAACATCATCTTACAATCATACCCTTGGTGTACTCCCTTGCTGTCTTATAAGTCACTCTGCATAAAAGTTATTAGGTCAGCCTTTTATAAATGCCATTGTTTTAACATTCTTGCTGGTGATGAAATGAAAAATAGTAATAGCTTTGTGGCATAGAGCCAGGACACAGCATTACAGATGTTGGCCAGCACAGATTCTCTGAAGCACAGCTTCAACCTCAGTTTCCCAGCTTATTCTTTTCCTTGAGGCCTTAAGTGCTCACTGAGAAAGTAAAAATAATTTAATTATCAACTTTTATCAGTTTTCCTGCATACCCTCAGCCTTTCATAGTCAGAGCAAATGACAGCAGATCTAATTCTAAACATCAGATAACAACTGCTACTCTCCTAGAGTAATGTATCCCAGATTATTACAGAACCACAAATCGTTCCTTCAGGCTTCTAATGGGTAAACTAAGAAAAAAAGAGTTCAAGCAAAACTCCCTTTGGTAAGATTCCACATTGCATGTTTTACTTTAGTAAAGTGCTATTTTAACATTATTTCCTTAGTCTGGTTTCTGCAGGAATATGTCTAGCTACTACATCCTATACATTTCTTAAACACCCATTTTGAAGGGATTTTTCTGCTCTCCTTTGTTCAATTTTTTTTTTTTTTTTTGTGGTACGCGGGCCTCTCACTGTTGTGGCCTCTCCTGTTGCGGAGCACAGGCTCCGGACACGCAGGCTCAGCAGCCATAGCTCACGGGCCCAGCTGCTCCGCAGCATGTGGGATCTTCCCGGACTGGGGCACAAACCCGCGTCCCCTGCATTGGCAGGTGGACTCTCAACCACTGCACCACCAGGGAAGCCCCTCCTTTGTTTACTTTTTATTAGCTGCTTTGAGTTATTTTATAGTTAAGTGTTTACCATTGATGTAGTTTTGGATTTAATCTTCTATAATTTGGCCAATCTGACAGAAGCTGGGAAGGTGTTTGTAGAAAACTAAACCAGAAAAATGTAGCACCTTTGTTGGTATAGGATAATAAAGCATTTGCTTTGCTCTGATAGCATGTAAATAAAATCTTTAGCTCTACTGAAAATTGTAAGTGAATTCTCTCTTTAGAGTCACAGCACAGGTACTATTTAGTAGGCTTACCCTTGGTAATTCATGATACCAGTTGAAGACATCAATACCAATAAGTGAGAAGATTCTTGCCAGGGGTGGAAGGATTTGCTTGGTGATATAGTAAGTGGCATTCAGTCTCAGAGTCGGGTCCTGCAGGACTTCCACTGGGCGCCTTACCAGCTGGATAAGTGGTACTCCAGGGGTCCCATAAATGATGACATATGGCACTCGTTCCCCAACTCGAGGCTCAGAGCGCCGATCATAAGTAAGCATTTTCCTATTTAAATCCAAATAAAATAGTCACTCAAAGACTGTCATGGAAGGCATCTTTCCAGAAAATTAAATGAGAATTAAACAATAATGAAACCATGAGAAATCAACAAGGGGAACCTTCAAGTAACTTTTTTGACAACTGTATACACTTCACTTAGTTGGCACCAAGTGGATATGCTGTGAGAGTTTAATAAAACTTACTCTGTAAATTACTGTTACATGGAGAACAATATGAGTTGGCAGATATCAACTACCTTAAATTGTTTTCTATCCCCTAAGACTAAGAATTAACTATTGTAAATCTAATAATGGAGGATAAAATTTAGCTGATTAGGTGATCTGATTCTAGAATGATACCATCTCAGTGCTTTGGTAAATGAAAATTAAGGACTACCTAGTGATTCTGATATGGGAAAAACAATCAATTCCAGCTCTGTATCAGATTACAATTTCACTAAATTTAGTTTCTGCAGGGAAGGCCAGAAGAGGAGCTCTTTCTTCTTCTTTAGAACTTGCAACGTATGGGGGTCACCCACTCACTTTAGTAAGGCTTCACGTGGGCAGGGGAATAGACAATTGTGTATCTGTGCCTGCAGACTGGGTGTCTATTAATCTACTCCAAACCATTCCAAATCCCAGGACTACACTTACTAGGTATTGGGGGTTGTGCTGTTGTGCACATCATTACCTTGTAAGTTCCAGGGCTGGCACACACGCGCCAGGTTTGTAAGAGGCACTTCCTCTGTATTCCTTTGCAAAGATAAAATCTTGTATGCTGGCCTTTCCTTCCAGAAGCTTCATACATTGTCGTTGAACATACTGTTTAATTAAACTTATATCTCTTGTTTCAAATAGCAGCTTCAGAGAACGCTCAAGTATCTTTAAAAAAAAATGGATATGCTCATAAGGAAAAAATATCCCCCAATATATTTCATCATTGCTGTTATACTTTCAATTACGTTAATTACTGAAACTTGCTGATCTGTCTGAACAATCTGCTATTTACAATGACTAGATAATAAAAATTATTGAAACTGGAAAATATTTTGGAGACTTTATTTAACTTGTGATTTCTAAAAATAGAGTATTATGTAGTTTGAGGAAAATCATATCAGGATGACATGCAGATGAAACATTTGCTGTGTGTGATGAGCAACACGAAACATTTAAGTTGTCTTAAATAGCCAAGAACACTCCAGGCACAAAAAGCCAGACATCATTTCATGTATTAACCCTATTATAGAAAGGGCTGGATTCAGGTGGACAGAGAGAAGTTTAAACATAACCAAGCAGTGAAATAAAGTTAAACATCACCAAGCAGTGAAATAAAGTCAGTCTTTTTGCCTTTTTATAGTGTCAGTAAATATATACTAACTGTGATAGAATTTTCTGTGCTGGAGTATCTCTACTAGAAAATGACTGACATGCAGTAGATTTATGCAGTGGAATGAATTTAAATTAGTTCCAGGTGAAAGCTCTGTATCTTATTCTGAGTACTGGAATCCATACATATTTATACAAGAAGTTGCTAACTTAGCCAAGGCACCATTCTTCCCTCAGAGGAAGAATGCACTGGATATCTTTTCCAGAAACTAGTATTAAAAAAATCTCAAATTTACATAATATTATATGTGACATAATAGGTTGCTATCAATCTATTATGCTTTTAATGCTCTCGTAAAACTCAGTGTATAGAGTGCTGTTCCATTTATACCATTTATTTTTGGTTTGTTATAGAAGGAATCTGGGCCTGAATAAAGAAAAAATAAATATGAGATACTATGGTTGAGAAATTTAGGTAATTTATATTACCATTGTTCAGAAATCTCCCTAACTTGTATTTGGTAACCCAAGTAAACAGAATTTCAGTTAATCTAGGATGGATTACATTACTTATGAAATTTCTCTGTTCAGTTTCCCTTCTTTATCCTGCTCCATAGCTTTTGGGTGTTGCCATATATCATCTCTAGGTGATTAGACAGGAAATTTTTATCAAGTTCAAGTGTTGTTTTTTAGCAATTGTGATAAAAGGTAAGGTGTGGGAGAAGTCAGAAACTAAGGACTTAAATAAGTTGTTTTCATTAGAAATGAAGTTCTCAAAAAATCATACAGTTCCTCTTATAGTTATACATAGTCATATAGGCTATATAGTTCCTCCACCTAGATATGTGCTTAAGGATTTGTACCGGATTCTTTAGCCACTTATTTCTTTTTTAAAATTATTATTATTTTTTTTGGCTGCATTGGGTCTTCGTTGCTGCGTGTGGGCTTTTCTCTAGTTGTGGCGAACGGGGGCTACTCATTGCAAGCTTCTCATTGCAGTGGCTTCTCTTGTTGCGGAGCATGGGCTCTAGGTGCATGGGCTAAAGCAGCTGCAGCACGCAGGCTTGGGAGTTGCGGCATGCGGGGTCCTAGAGCATGCAGGCTCAGTAGTTGTGGCACATGGGCTCTAGGGAGCATGGGCTTCAGTAGTTGTGGCATGTGGGCTCAGTAGTTGTGGCTCTCAGGCTCTAGAACGCAGGCTCAGTAGTTGTGGCGCACGGGCTTAGTTGCTCCGCGGCACGTGGGATCTTCCCAGACCAGGGCTCAAACCCATGTACCCTGCATTGGCAGACAGATTCTTAACCACTGTGCCAGCAGGGAAGTCCTAGCCACTTATTTCTTAAAGATGACAACAAGATAGATAAAACTTACCTTAGAAACAGCAGGGCAGGAGTCTCTTCTGACTGTTTCTATTCCTTTTGCATCAAATACTGGGTCCTTTTGATCCAATGTTTCATACATGTAACCCACATACCTCTTTTTTGTTTGTAAGACACAGGGCAAATATACCTGTGACGAAATTAATAAAATATCTATCAATAACCATTTTTTTCCAACCATGAATATCTTATTTTTATATGCCTTTTTCTCTCTTTAACCAGATGTCAATTATAAAAAATTCTAAATGTGGCTTAGGGCCCAACGAATTCATAATACAAAATGAGACAACACTTGCAGGTAAAAACACACAAAGTGAGTTGTTCTACTTCCTCACCACACACCCACTCCTTTACTTGCACTATCAATTTTGCTCCTTCCTCAGCTGATACTGCTCTCTCAAAGTCTTCAATCATATCTTTTCAAACAATTTAAAAAATGACTTTAAGTAACACCTACTATATGGTACAAATTAAAAAGTTATAAGAGAATATACAATGAAAAGTCTACCTTCCCCTCCACAGAGGCATCCTGTTATTGATTTCCTGTATATTCTTCCAGAAATATTCTATCTAAGTACATGTACTTATATACATAAGGGTAGCTTACCTTCCACATCACTCTGTACTTTGCTTATTTCATTTAATAACTTATCTTGGAGAGCATTCCATCCTGTACAAGAAAGCTCATTTTGTTTTGTAGCTACATAGCAGTCCACTTTATGAGGGTATAATAATTTTTGTAACCAGTTACCTACTATGGGTTATTTAGGATGTTTCCAATCTTTTGGAGTTACAAATAGTGTTCCGGTGAACAACCGTGCATGGATAAATCTGCAGGATAAATACCTTGAATTGGAATTCCTGGATGAATGGGTGTGTGTCCCCACCCCTTTTTATGTTACCACATTGGTCCTTTCCTCTGCCCCAAAGCTGTATCAGTAATCACACTAAATGTAAGTGGTGTAAAAAGTGTAAAAATGGTGTAGAAAGTGTAAAAATTGGTGTAAAAAATGTAACTTGTAAAAGGCAGAAATGATCAGATTAGATCCCATCAAAAAGATACAACAATATGCTTTCTACTAGAAATCCACTTTAAATATAAGGACATAGAAAGGTTAGAAAAAAGATACACTTGTTAATACTAATCAAAACAAAGCTGTTGTGGCTATATTAATATCAGAAAAAGTAGATTTCCAGATAAGGAATATTATCAAAGATAAAAGTATCAATTTGTCAAGAAGATACATAACCATAAATGTATATGCACCTAATAAGAAAACTTCAAAATGCATGAAATAGAAACTGGCAGAACTAAAAGGAGGAAATAGGCAAATCTATGATTATACTTGGAGACTTTAGCACCTCTCTTCTAGAAATTGACAGAGAATCAGTAAGATTGTTGTTGGCTTCAACAACGCTATCAGTTAACCTAAGTGACATTATAGAACATTCCACCCAATAACCAGAATACACAGGGATTTTCAAGGTCATATGGGAACATTCACTAAGAGACCATGTGCTAGACCAAACAACGAACTGTAACAAACTTAAAAGCACTGAAATTATATAGACTATGTTCTTTGACCACAATGGAATTAAAATTAATAACAAAAAGATGTCTGGAATATCCTTAAAAATTTGGAACTTAACACACTTCTAAATAACCTACAGGTCATTATCACTGAAGTAAATGAACAATAATAAAAGCACAAGATACCAAATTTGAAACTAAAGTAGTGTTTTGAGAGAAATTTGTTACTGTTAAACGCTTATATTAAAATTTTTTGTTTAAAATCAATGATTCAAGTTTCTAAATTAAGACAGGAAAAGAGAAGCAAACTAAACCTAAAGTTAAGTGTAAGGAAGGAGATAATAAAGAGTGGAAATTAATTATACAGTTCTTCAGAAAGTTCTGTAAATGGATAAACCACTAGCTAGAATGATCAAGGGGGAAAAAAATGGAAAAACATCAAAAGTGAAAGGGATGTTACTAAAGATTTTACAGATATCAAAATCACAATAAGGAAGTATAAATAGTTCATGCCAATAAATTTGACAACTTAGGAGAAATGGACAAACTCCTTGACAATCACAAGTTTTAAAACTGACATGAGAAGAAAACTTGAATAATATATATTAAAGATATTTAATTTGTAATTGAAAATGCCTTCCCCGCCATAAAATTTCAGGACTAGATTGCTTCACTGATGAATTTTATCAATCATTTAAGAAAAAATTTTACACACTTTTTCTTTCAGAAAGTAGAACAGGAAACACTTCCAACTCATTTTATGAGGTCAGATTTTTTTTTCCTGTCCCCAAACCAGACAAAGACAATACAAGAAAAAAACCAAAAAAACTACAGACTGATACTCATGAACATGTGCATCACGATTCTTAACAAATGTCTATTTTCTTTGAGAAGTTTTGCAGTTTTTGCTTTTATGTTTAGGCCTGTGATCTATCTCAGGTAAATTTTCACGTCTGGTGTTATTTTCTAAGGACACCATGCTCTTCACTTTGCCAGATAGGTTGAGTGTCCACAGCATCACACACATACTTCTAGAATAGCGCTCATCATCGCTCTGTTTTCTAATTTTTCTTCCCTCTCTCCCTGCAATTAGAATGCTCACTCTTCAGGGCAGATACCGTATCCAAGTCCTCTCTGAATCTCTTCTAGCACAATTCTTGCTTCAGAGTAGGTGCATGATAAACATTTGGGAGTCATGTTTGATTCTCTTCTCCCTTTTTTATCTTTTCCACACCTGCTCTCCTAAATCAACCACTTTTAACTCCTGCCCATCCTTCTTTCCATTTTCTCTTGAATTGTTTATTTTCGCTAGTTTATCTCACTACTTCAGGACATACAGGTTGCAAAAGGCATCCTGTCTTGAGATTCTTCTCTTTCCAATCCATCTCCACACCACTGTGAGGCCAGTCCTCCCCAAAAAGCTCTGTCATGCTTTTGTTTGATAAACTTTCCTGAATAAAGTTTAAACACTTTAGCTTGGCATTCAAGACACTCTATAATCTGGTCTTAACTTTATTTTTCCAGACTTCTCTCCTGCTACTCTGTATTCCCATGTTGTGCGTTTCCTACTCCATATCCTTCTATATACCACTTTCTTCTGTGCAGAATGACTGCAGCACCGTGGCTGCCTATTGAAATTCTAACCATTTTCTGAGACAGAATGCAATGTATACCTCCTACATGGAGTCTCCCCATCCAGCCTAGGAGGACATAATACCTTTTCTTTGCACTCCTACAGTGCTTAGGGAGACTGCTTCCTAAGTTTACAATGAAAGATCATTTACATACATTTCTAATCTTTCCTTTTAGATTATTGGCTCTTAGAGGGCAGGACTGTGTCTCATGCTTCTTTGCATTCCACACCTCTCCTAGCTCAGTACGTTTTATACAGAAAGAACTAAATGCATATTTCATATCCAAAGTAAAGTGAAAATAGTCGAAGGTCCTGTGGCAGACTGCATTCTCCAAAGAAATAATATCTTCTATCCCACATACCCTTCTCACAGTGTGACTCTGACATTTTTCCCATTAAGAGATGGGGACCTATGTTCCCTCTCAAATCTAGACAGGCTATGATGCTATATGATTTTAAGACTAGGTCATAAAAAGCAAAATGGCTTTCATCTGGTTCTCTTTGGGATGTTCATTCCTAGAACTCAGCTATCATGCTGTGAGGAAGAACAAGTAGCCCCAGGGAAAGGCCAAGTGTAGGTGTTCCAGCTCACAGCCCCACCTGGTGTCCCAAATGGCAGCCAGCATCAACCCCCAGACATGAGAGTGAGCAAGCTTCAGGTGATTTCAGTCCTTAGCTTTCAGCTAAGGACCTAAACGTTGTGGAGCAGAGACATGCCATCCCAGCTGCACCCTTCATGAATTCCTGACCCATAAAAATCTGTAAGCTCAATAAAATGGTGCTTGTTTTACACCATTAAGTTTGGGGTTACACAGCGATAGCTAACTGGAATAGTCTTTTCATTTCTTTATATAAGACATTACAAAAAAAATTGAGAAAATTATACAAAAATAAGGGAAAAATACTTAAACACTTTCACAGACCCATATACCATTATAAAATCTGAAAATGTATTGAAAAAGTCAGAAATCTACAGAAGGTATATGAATTTTATATGTGGTTAGTAGTATTACATTTCTCTTACCTTTTCAAACTTCAATTTCACTGGTTTAGGATTGGTAGCAGTTACAGCTTCAGCAATTTCCTGACCAATCTTAAAAGACTGCTCCTTAGTGGCTCCTTTCAGTAGCACAAACATACTAAGAGGATTAAAAATAAAGTAGGGTAATGAGGAAGGCATTGTAACAAAAAAAAATCTCATCAATAGTAACTTTCCTGGATAATACTGTAAAACCAAGGAAAACCTTTTTTTCCCCCTTACTCTTCCTTATTAAGTTGCTCCCAACCTGAGTTTTCTTGTTTTGTCACACTTTCCTGTGTGCTCACGGTATATCTTGTTACAGATCTTTAAGACATCTAATGTTTCTAGTTTAGCTACACACAGAACAGCTGTCACAGCTGGCAAGGAGGTCTTGGGTCATTCCTATACATTTACAGCTTTCCATGACACACAATTATGTCAGTCACAAAATAAAAGATGATGACTATAAAGAAATGGAAAATTTACTTGTGATATGGGAGGGAATTTCCTTCCAGAACCACCCAACTTAGAAAAGAACACATGTATATTTTGTAAAATATGTTCATTGAAGAACAGTTAGAAAACACAAAAAGGCACAAAGAAAACAGCCATTTATAATCTCACCATTCAGAAAAAAGATACTAGAAGGCTTTTGTGTACATCTGTAAATCTTTTCTCATTTGGGATCACAGATCATACAGTTTGATAACTTTCTCCTTTCATTTAATGGTATATTGTGAACATTTTCCCATGTCACTTCTTTTACATTATTTTAACAGTTGTACTGTATTTCAATGTATGGATATAGTATAATTTAACCAAACCCCTACCACTGGAAATCTAAGTCATTAAATTTTTTTTCTAATATTTAATATATAATAATAACTTGGCAAGCTATGTCCTTAGAATAAATTCCTAGAAGAGGAATTTCTAGATAAGTGGTATATACTAAAAATATTTTTTGAAAGATAATGTGAAACTGAAGTCCAGAAAGATATTTCTGACATACAATCCCACCATCAGTATATGCAGGTCAAGAGGGAAGGATTTCTAATACGGATTAAAAAAAATCTAATATGAAAAATACTAAAAAATAACTGATAAAAGTACTGGGCACTTTTTCCTAATATAATCCAGCTAACTCTGTAACAGCACTTTACATTTCAGTATATACCACAATCTGAGACCAAAAGAAGTAATGGCGAATAAATATACTTAAGGAATAGAGATTATAAAGCTGATCTTCATTTATAACTTTAGTGGAAAGACATTAAATAGTAGAAATGAATACTATCTTGAAACATGGACTTTAAGATTCTTGGAGCCACATAAACCAATCTTATTATTTCTTAAATGCTTTTATATTGGACTTTCAGTCTCATTTGGATGGTTTTTTTTGAAAAGCTCTTTCTCTGCCAATATTGCAGATAGTACTTGTGTTAAGAGTTTGATCTGAAAAGCTTAAGGAGTATTTATTTAATATTACTTAAGGCCTTGAAAATAAAAATTTATCAATCTGAATTAATTTTAACATAACGCACAACAAATAGGCCTTAGATAGCTAATTATACTTTTAAGCTAGGCTATATTCTGAACCACCTAAAGCTTTTTATAATATTTTCTTTCTAGGCCCATCTGATGCTCATTATACCAGTATAGCCTTTAAAAAAACAGATTATTACAAAATTTCCTTTTGAAAGATTATTTAAAGAATCAACTTCATTGAGATATTATTTGCATATAATAAAATGAATACATTCTAAGTGTACAGTTCCATGAATGTTGACAAACGTATAGGCTTGCTGTTGGCTGAACTGTGCCCCTTAAATTCATACGCTGAGAACCTTAACCCCCATTGTGAATGTGACTGTATTTGGAGATAGGGCCTTTAAAGAAATGATTAAGTTAAAATGATGCTCTAATTTAGGTGGTTAGGGTGAGCCTAATCTGGTGTCTTTATAAGAGGAAATTACACAAAGAAACACCAAGAATGTACATGAACAGAAGAAAGATCATGTGAGCACAGCTAATCAAGCTAACGCCTTGATCTTGGACTTCAAACCTCCAGAACTGTGAGAAAATAAATTTCTGTGCTTAAGCCACCAAATCTGTGACAGCCCTAGAAAATTAATATATTTGTGTAACTACCACCGGAATCAAGATATAGGGACATTTTCATGACCCCATAAAGTTCCCTTGTACTCCTTTGCAATAATTCTCCACTCCACTCCCAGCAACACATGACCAGCTTTCAATTACTATAGATTAGTTTTGTCTTTCAAGAATTTTATATAATATACAGTACATACTTATGTCTGGCTTCTTTCACTCAGCATATTTTTGAGATACACCCATGTTGCTAAAGTAGCAGTAACTGGTTCCTTTTTATTGCTGAATAGTACTCCATTGTATGGATATGCTACATTTGTTCATCCATTCATCTGCTGATGAACATTTGGACTGTTTGCAGTTTTGGACTATCAGAATAAAACTGCAATGAAGAGGTGCATCAAGTCTTTGTGTGGACCTAAGTTTTCATTTCTCTTAGGTAAATACCAAGGATTAGGATTGTTGAGTCATGCTAAGGGGGTATGTTTAACTTTAGATGTAAATGCCAAACTTAAAAAACAAAGATTATTATGCTTAAAATGTTCAGATGCAATAATGAATTGAAGTGCTTCTACACACATTTCTGTAAAGCTCTAGAACAGAGAAACTAAGCTATGGTAATAGAAATCAGGTAAGTGGTTACCTGGGGGTAGGGGATGAAAGTGAGAGACTGACTGCAAAGGAGCATGGCAGAACTTTCTACAGTGATAGAAATATTCTATATCTTGACTGGGGTGGCAGCTGATTACATGGGTCTATACATTTTGTATATTGAACTATGTACTTTTTTGTTAAAAATTATACCTTGATAAAGTTGATAAAAAATTAAAGGAACACATACTTTACATCTTAAAAGTTATTATAGGGTATATATTTGAGATTTTACCTAGTAGTGTTAGGGGTTTTACTTGAGTTCATCTGTGTTGTTTTGGCTAGTTTTAGTTGGAGCTAAGCTTCAAGAGAGCTGACCAGGATTAATGGAAGTTTTGGGTCACTTAACAGAATGTAGGTGACCAGCCTACGAAGAGAAAGACTGTTTTATAAGTTTCTAGGGAATTCCCTCGTGGTCCAGTTGGTTAGGACTCCATGCTTTCACTGCCAAGGGAGTGGGTTCAGTCCCTGGTCCGGGAATTAAGATCCTGCAAGCTGTGTGGCACAGCCAAAAAAAAAAAAAGTTTCTATTTGTCTGTTACTGGTGCTTTTAATGTAGTTAAATAATGTTTATCTTTGGTTGATAGATCACATTTAAAGCAGTGATTTTCATTTCACATGGGGTGGGGAGTTAAGCGAGGATATTAGAATCACCTAGGAGGCTTTTCTCAATTATACTCAGATCAATTTCCCAAGAGATTTTTGTTCTAGTTCCCCACCACCCTTCTGCTGCCCCGGCAGTATGTGTGTTGTCAAACGTCCTTCCCTACCCTGCCTAAGAATCACTACTACAGAGAGCTTCAATAACTGATGGGAGTAGGTCTATCCCACTAGGGTGGGATAAGTATTATTATTTTTTGGATAAATATTATTGATAACCACTATTATATAGAATAATTGTTTGAACCACTACAATATAAAGATAGTCAGGGTGTTTACATTTATACCGTCTAAATGGACAATAATGCATAACTGCTCTAGAGAGAGAAACACCCTTCTAACAGAGTAATTTTGATGCTTTGTTAACCAATCTCCCTTAGCTAGACTCCAAGATTCATAAAGTCAGCAGTCCTGAAACTAGAGGGAGGCAATGGTCATTCTTCATCATGTATCAGATTTCCTTCATTCTGATGACAGCCTCAGGGAGGCTAAGTGACTTTTTTTTTTTTTTTTTTTTTGCGGTACGCGGGCCTCCCACCGTTGCGGCCTCTCCTGTTGCGGAGCACAGGCTCCGGACGCGCAGGCTCAGCGGCCATGGCTCACGGGCCCAGCCGCTCCGCGGCATGTGGAATCTTCCCGGACCGGGGCACGAACCCGTGTCCCCTGCATCGGCAGGCAGACTCTCAACCACTGCGCCACCAGGGAAGCCCTAAGCGACTTTGTTGATGGCCATGCAATCAGCTAGGAGCACAGCTAAAAAGAATCCAGATCTCACTCTTGGTTAAGAACTCTTTCCCTCCACCAAGCATACATTTATTATCCCTAGAGCAGTGCTTCTCAGTATGTTATCATTATTGTCCTCCCCCCAAAAAAGTTAAAAGTAAATTTAACAAGAGAAAGTAATTACTAAGGATTAAAATGTTGTTGGGTAGGGTTGAGCTTTGTGGGGCCAAAACCCACTGTACTTCTTTGCTCCTCGAGGACCAACTTGTGCGCTACTGGGCAGTATTATTACCATTGAGAATGCATGCCCTAGAGTGAACTGCCCTCATACAGTGTATTTCAGTAAACATTTGTTGAATGAATCAGATGGTGAATGGTAGTCAAAAGCTCTAATGATACTGCAGGGAATTCCCTGGCGGTCCAGTGGTTAGGACTCGGCGCTCTCACCGCCCAGGGCCCGGGTTGGATCCCTGGCCGGGGAACTAAAATCCCACAAGTCAGGCAGTGCAGCCAAAAAAAAAAAAAAGATACTGCAAATCTGCAAATACAATTTCTTTCTTTCTTTTTCTTCTTTTCTCTCTCTCTCTCTCCCTCTCCCTCCCTTTCTTTCTTTCTATCTATCTATCTATCTATCTATCCATCCATCCATCTATCCTGTGCTGTGTGGCACATGGGATCTTAGCTCCCCAACCAGGGATCAAACCTGTGCCCCCTGCATTGGGAGTGCAGAGTCTTAACCACTGGACTACCAGGGAAGTTCCTACACTTTTGATTAGAATAATAAAAACCTGTGATGTCTTATGTAGAGACATACCAATTTGTGGCTCCACTGCTAACTAGTTGGGCAATCTTAGACAAATTTCTTATTCCAGGGGAATCTGCTCTTAAGTAGCATCTGAGAATGTGCCCCTAGGGTTTTCTCCCGACCCTTTTAGGTCATGAAAACTCCTGACCTAAAAGTCCTCTTCCAGGGCTTCCCTGGTGGCGCAGTGGTTGAGAGTCCGCCTGCTGATGCAAGGGACAAGGGTTCGTGCCCCAGTCTGGGAAGATCCCACATGCCGCAGAGCGGCTGGGCCCGTGAGCCATGGCCGCTGAGCCTGCGCGTCCGGAGCCTGTGCTCCGCAACGGGAGAGGCCACAACAGTGAGAGGCCCGCATACCGCAAAAAAAAAAAAAAAAAAAAAAAAAAAAAAAGTCCTCTTCCAGCTCTGACATTCTGTGTTTTTTGGTTTGTTTGAATGCCTAAAAATCTTACAGTCAGAATCATGCCAACTTCTGCTTCTGGGTGCGTGTTGTCAACTACTGATGTGTTTAAACCCTGAATTAAACTCAACAATTTAAAGTTTAACTTTCTCCTCTTCCCTAAATATTTTGTGAGGAGCTCTGCTAACAAGGTGAAAAACTATGTTCCAGTAATTTTTATTTTGCTAGACTATTCAGCAGAAGTGGTTTTACAGAGCAGTGAAATACCCAAAGTCAAAGTGAGGAGTGGCTTTTGACGGGGAACAGTAGAGACTATGGATAACTGGGGCCTGGATAACTTGAAACTATCCCCACCTGCTGATAATGAAACAGCTGGTATAGGAGGAAAGGTCTCATTCAGCATTAATATGATTATGCTGATTGTATATGCATTAAAAAACTGGAGAAGATTAAATGCTGTTTAAAGATTACCTAGAAGCTATTTTTAGTGATTAGAAGCATTATCTCTGCTTGCTCCACCGCACTGTAAAGTGATCAGAGCTCCTGAGGCAAGTGCTCTTAGAATGATCGCACTGTGACTCTAAGCGTTCAATATGAAAAAAATTTCAGACTCTAAGAAATTTGCATAATACCTATATTGTAGAAAAATTTTAGTAAGTCGTATAAATAAGATGTTACATAAATAACTGGGCCCTGAAAAATATCAAAGCAAGCAAGCAGGCTGAGGTTATTCAGGATTCAAAGGCAGTTCTATCCTTTGGATAGAATGGGCTTCAGGAAGTCTGTGAGCCTCTGGAATCAAATGGAAAATGTATCTGGAATCTGCACTGTTTATAGAAGAAGGTCAACAGATTTTGGGGCCCAGTGAAAAGTTTGATTATTTTAAGATATATATTTAAATTCAGAGAGCTGCAGCTATCTGAGGGATTCTTCACATTAAAAGCTGTTTCTTTAAACAGATTAGACTCCTGTGTATGCAGGTTTTACAGATCCCTATCTACTTGGCTACCTGGAGGGATGCCTTGGGAATTTTCGCACTCTGTGGCTCAGGTCATATACATTTTCTGTCTCTTAAGATCATATCTGGTAAATCAGGACCTGTGTTAACTCCAATCACAAGATCATAAGGACTGAAAAGAACTTAGGTAGAACTCTGTTTTTAGGAAGGATTACCCTTAAGCCATTCCACACACTGAAATGAGTATCTGAGGAGATGCAAGAAGACAACTACAAAACAGAAAGTTCATTACCTGTCAGTATCACCATATACAACCCTAGCACCCCATTTCTTGGTATCATTCACCAGTTTAATAGCTTGTTCCAAGGTTTCTCTGGCTTTGTGAACAATACTATCACCAACCTGTTGGTACAAACACATTGAAAATAATTTCTTAATGTAGTTTAGTATAAGACAACAGACTTTAATATATAATACTTAACTTTAATTATTAAATATTTCTAAAAATGAAACAAGGAGAAAAGAACATTAAAAAAAACAAAAATCACCAGTGCCATCATTCTTTCTACAAGTACTCAAGAAGAAAATGAGATGAATGAATAATTTAAAAGAAACCAATCAATATACAGACTTGCCTGTGAGTGTATCAGTGAGTACAATGGACTGCACTATATACATAGCTACATTTGATCCTAGAAGAAAAAGCCTTATTTATTCAAGGACTTTCTAAAATGCCTTTATAACCAACTAAGCAGGAAATTACACTATGTATGTGCATGTGTGTCTTTCAAAATTTTTCTGTTGGAGTGTTATGATCATTTTTTTCAGTATCAGTAAAGCTTATGCTGAACCTATATCTCAGTGATTGGTTATACATATTTTTTAGATGACACTAAATATTGATACAAGGAAAAATGCATAATTATATGATAGAAAATATATTACAAGGGTTCAATTTAAATCAAGTAGGCAGATATATGTCTAAGTTCTTTCATTGGTGATTGAGTTTTAACAGTGATCATGGCATAAGTTGACAAAACAAGAAGATGGTGGATCTTGACAAATATGAGAAGCAGGCCAATTATATTTCATAGTTAAAGAACTTAAGGAGACTAGTATAGCACTGCTGCTTCATTGATCAAACTCACTAAAGCTAAGGGTTGGGGAAACTGCCATTCAGCATAAATGGAACATTACTTTTTAAAGTTTTAAAATAAGAATTATGCACTTTTTCTTTTGTGTTAAGACGCAAACAGTATTTATAATGATCTTTCCCCTTTTACTGTAAAGTTTGAATTATCTGAACTAAATGCAGGATTGAATAATACTTATTTTAAAAGGCTGTTTAAAGTCATTTACACAGGAAATATTAAGTGTATGAACAAAGGAATAAATAAAACACTGACAGCAGAAACTTAATTTGGGTTTTAAATTAAGATCATGAATCCTGTTGAGACCTTTAGTGCATTAGAAAAACTTGAGAATATGAACTATAGCCTAATACATTAAAAAAAAAATCAGGTCACCTAATTGAAATTCAAGTTTGAATAAAATATTCAATCTGTCATCTTTTGCCACTTTCACACAAGATAAAAATATGTGACAGCAAATAGCTAAATGGGTGAGCCATAGAGTGTTAGAGTCCAATATGCTTTTGAGATATACACATACAAATACACACATATACTGGTCCTAAATGTCTGCCTCCTGCTGTCTAGTCTGACCCATTTAAGCTATATCTGGAAGAGTCAGAACTATTTTGCAGCTGGCCCTGAAGTCCATGCAGTATGAAGGACTTAGAGGCATGAGAGGGAGGAGCACGGGGGGGGGGGGGGGGGGGACAGTGGGAGAGAAGGAGTGGCAATTACATTAAAACTGATTCTGCTACTTTGTGTCATAGTTCCTAATTTGAAAAACATTACAGGGCCAAGAGACTGGATTTAAAAAGAGGAAATTAATTGATTTCACAATTCAGGCAATGGTTGGGATCCTGAAAAGTCATAATAAGAAAAATATTTAAAGTAAAAGTTCTCTGAAAAGAATGTTGGTAAGGATGTGGAGAGAAGGGAACCACTCCTGCACTGTTGGTGGGAATGTAAATTGGTGCAGCCATTATGGAGAACAGTATGGAGGTTCCTCAAAAAATTAAAAGTAGAACAACACATAATCCAGCAATTCCACTTCTGGGTATTTATCTGAAGGAAACAAAAACACTAACTGGAAAAGATATTTGTATCCCCATGTTCACTGCAGCATTATTTATAATAGCCAAGACATGGAAACAAGCTAAGTGTCCACTGATGGATGAATGGATAAAGAAAATGGGGTTCATATACAATGAAATATTATTTAGCCATACAAAAGAAGGTAATCTTGCCGTTTGCAACAACATGAATGGACGCTGAGAGTATTATGCTTAGTGAAGTAAGAGAAAGACAAATACTTTATGATCTCACTTATATGTGGGATCTAAAACAAAAAACCCCCAAACCCCACTGAACTCATAGATACAGAGAACAGACTGGTGGTTGCCAGAAGCAGGAGGTGGCGGGGGGGAGGGGGGCGGAAATGGGTGAAGGTGGGCGGAAATGGGTGAAGGTGGTCAAAGGTACCAACTTCCAGTTATACAATAAGTCTTAGAGATGTAAGGTACAGCATGGTGACTATAGTTAATAATAATATTGTACATTTTAAAGTTGCTAAGAGAGTAGATCTTAAAAGCTCTCATCACAAGAAAAAAATTTTAACTATGTGTGGTGAGGGATGTTAACTAGACTTATTGTGGTCTAAATGATATTGATCATTTTGCAATATTACAAATATTGAATCATTATGTTGTATATTTGGAACTAATATAATGTGTTATATCAATTATATCTCACAAAAAAAGAAAAAGAGACAATGAACAGCCAGTTGAAAAAGTTGTCAGATATACATGTATGTGTATATACAGCTTTATCATGAACAGTAAATAGTTTAGGAGAAAAATGTGAAGACATAAAATTTTTAATTTATGGAATAAACACATCGGTGACAGTGTTGAGCTGAGACAGAGACATTAACCTACAACTATTAGCTACATTACTCATTCTCTGCATTCTTACAGGAATTCTTGCTTACAAAGTCTTGTCCTTCTCTTTGATAGTCTAGATCTAGCATATTTTATGTGATCTTGGTGGTACTGTCAAATATTTTTGATTGTGTGTTCATTGAAGGAAAGCACACGGCCATAGTCAGTAGTCTATTTGCCTTTAAAGACAGTAGCTTCCATTTTGACTCCACTGGAGCTAACTTGTGACATGTTCACGAGAGACCCTTTCTGTGATGCTGACAGCTTTTTCCACTAATGACTTCATAAATAAGTTAACATTATTAAATTGTGATGTTGGCATGTAAAGAAGGGCCAAATGCAAGCTTGCAGTCATTAACCTCAGAATATCTGAAAAGTCCAGGGTCAAGGAGGCAGATGTTGCTTGGCATTCAGTTTTCAACATGTTAGGTAGTAGCGTACTTCCTGGCAGAACTCCACTCCTCAACTTCTACTGCCAGATCAAAACCCCCAAATTCTTATTCTAAGGTTAGGATATATATATATATACACATACATACACACACACAATATATATATACACATACACACACACACACATATATATATATATTTTTTTTTGGCGGTACGCGGGCCTCTCACTGCTGTGGCCTCTCCTGTTGTGGAGCGCAGGCTCCAGACGCGCAGGCTCAGCGGCCATGGCTGACGGGCCCATGAGGGATGTGGGATCTTCCCGGACCGGGGCACGAACTCGTGTCCCCTGCATCAGCAGATGGACTCCCAACCACTGCACCACTAGGGAAGCCCTACATTCATGTTTTTTTGCATGTGGATGTCCAGTTATTCCAGCGCCATTTGTTGAAAACACTGTCTTTGCTCTACTGTATTGCCTTTGCTCCTCTGATAAAGATCAGTTGACTATATTTATGTGGGTCTATTTTTGGAATCTCTATTCTGTTCCATTGATCTGCTTGTCTATTCTTTTGCCAATACTGCACTGCCTTGACTACTGTAGCTTTACAGTAAGTCAGTCCTCTGACTTTATTCTTCTGTAATACTATGTTGGCTATTCTTGAGTCTTTTACCTCTTCATGTAAACTTTTTTTTTTTGGCCGAGTAGCTTGTGGGATCTCAGTTCCCCAACCAGGGATTGAACCCAGGCTACAGCAGTGAAAGCCCCAAATCCTAACCACTAGGCCACCAGGGAATTCCCATTCATGTAAACTTTAGAATCAGTCTGTCAATATCAAAAAAATAACTTGCTGGGATTTTGACTGTGATTGCATTGAATCTGTATGTCAATTTGGGATGAACTAACATCTTGACAATACTGAGTCATCTTAACCATGAACGTGGAATATCTTTCCATTTATTTAGTTCTTTGATTTATTTCATCAGTGTTTCGGGATTTTCCTCATATAGATCTGGTACATATTTTGTTAGGTTTATACCGAAGTATTTCATTTTGGGGGGTGCTAATATAAATGGTATTGTTTTTAATTTCAAATTCCACTTGTTCATTGCTGGTATACACTGTGTATTAACCTTGTATCCTGCAGCTCTGCTACATGATCGCTTATTAGTTCCAGGAGGGTTTTTTTGTGCATCATTTTTTTGGGATTTTCTACATAGAGGATTATGTCATCTGGAAACAAAGACAGTTTTACCTTCCTTTCCAATCTGCATACCTTTTTTTTTTAAAGGTTTATTATTTATTGTATTGGCCGCATGGCACAGCACGTGGGATCATAGTGCCCCAACCAAGGATTGAACTTGCACCCCCTACATTGGAATTGTGGAGTCTTAACCACTGGACTGCCAGGGAAGTCTCCCAATCTGCATACCTTTTATTTCCTTTTGCCTGTTTTATTGCATTAGCCAGGACTTCTAGTATGATGGTGAAAAACAGTGATGAGTTGGGACATCCTTGTCTTGTTCTTGACCTTAGTGAGAAAGCTTCAAGTTTCTCATAGTTAAGTATAACGTGAGCCGTAGGTTTTTTGGTGGATATTCTCCATCAAACTGACAAAGTTCTCCTCTATTCCTAGTCCCTGTGAGTTTGTATCATGAATGGGTTTTGGGTTTTGTTAAGTGCCTTTTCTGTATGTTAACATGATCATGTGATTTTTCTTACTTAACCTGAATGTGATATGATGGCTCTCAGCTGGTTTTTCAGTGTTGAACCAACCTTGCATACTTGGAATAAATCTCACTTGGTTGTGGTGTGCAACTGTTTTTATACATTTTTGGATCTGATTTGCTAATATTCATTGAGGATTTTTACATCTATGTTCATGAGAGACATTGATATGTAGTTTTCTTATAATGTCTTTGTCTGGTTTTGGTATTAGGGTAATTAGAATGAGTTAGAAAGTACTCCTTCTGCTTGCATCTTCTGAAAGAGACTGTAGAGAGATGGTATAATTCTTCCATAAATGTTTGGTAGAATTTAACAGTGAACCCATCTGGGTCTGATGCTTTCTGTTTTAGAAGGCTATTAATTAATGATTCAATTTCTTTGATATAGGCCTACTCAGACTGCCTATTTCTTCTTGTACAAGTTTTGGCAGATTATGTCTTTCAAGTAATTGGTTCACTCCATCTAGGTTATCAAATTTGTGTGCATAATATTCTTTTATTGTCCTTTTAATGTCCATGGAAACTGAAGTGATATCCCCTCTTTTGTATCTGATATTTGCAATTTGTGTACTCTTTTCTTTTTTTTTCTTTTCCTAGTTAGGCTGGCTAGAGATTTATTGATTTTATTGATCTTTTCAAAAGACCAGCTTTGGGGTTCTTTGAAAACATGAAATCAATTGAGAAAATCAATTTCACTGATTTCTGCTGTAATTTTTATTACTTCTTTTCTTCTGCTTGCTTTGGATTTAATTTGTTCTTTTTCTGGTTTCCTAAGGTAAAAGCTTACTTGATGATTGTTTTTAGGTCTTTTTCCCACTAATATATGCATTCAATCTATAAATTTCCTAAGTACTGTTTTTGCTGACTTCCACAAATTGTGATAAGCTGTGTTTTCATTTTCATTTAGTTCAAAATATTTAAAAACTTCTCTTGAGATTTTTTTTCTTTGACTCATGTGTTATTTAGAAATATGCTGCTTAATCTTTAAGTATTTGGGGGATTTTCCAGCTATCTTTCTGTTACTGATTTCTAGTTTAATTCCATTGTGATCTGAAAGCAGATATTGTATGATTTATTCTTTTAAAGTTGTTAAAGTGCTTTATGGCCCAGAATGTGGTCTATCTTGGTGCATGTTCCATGTGAGCTTGAGAAGAATATGTATTCAGCTGTTGTTGGATGAAGTAGTCTATAAATGTCCATTATATCCAGTTGATTATGTTGTTCAACTATGTCCTTCCTGATTTTATTTTCTATGTGTTGCCTTTGTTTTTGTTCCTATTTTTATTTTCCACTCTTACTGCCTTTTGTGGTTTTGACTGTTTTATATGATTCTTTTTTCTCTCCTTCTTACACATTAGTTGTATTTTTTTTAACTTTTTATAGTGGTTGCCCCAAATTTTGCAATATTTATATTTACTTAAAATATACCACTTTCAAAACACTATACCACTTCATAGGTAGTGTGGGTACTTTATAATAAAATAATCCTAATCCCTTCCTCCCATTCCTTGTACCATTTGTTATTCATTTTACTTATATATACATGTATATAAACATAATCAAATACACTGTTGCTATTATTATTTTGAACAAATTGTTAATTGTTAGATCAATTAAGGATAAGAAAAATAAAAGTGTTTATTTTACCTTTACTTATTCCTTCTCTGATGCTCTTCCATTCTTTTGTATTGATATAGGTTTCTGACCTATTATCATTTTCCTTCTCACTGAAGAGTGTCTTTTAGCATTTCTTGCAAGGCAGGTCTACTGCCAACAGATTCCCTCAATTTTTGAGGAAAATCTTAATTTCTCCTTCACTTTTGAATGATAATTTTGTAGGGTACAGATTTCTAGTTGAAGAGTTTTATCTCTTAACACTTTAAATAGTTTACTCCATTTTCTTCTTGCTTGCGTGGTTTCTAAGGAAAAGTTGGATATAATTCTTACCTTTGCTTCTCTATAAGCAAGGTGGTTTTTCCCCTCTGGCTTCTTTCAGGATTTTTAATTTAGTGTTGATTTTCTGCAGTATCTAGAAACCTAGAAAATGATGTCCCTAGGTTTAGTTTTTTGGGCATTTATTCTGTTTGGTGTTCTCTGAACTTCCTCGATCTGTGGTTTGGTGCCTGACGTTAATTTGGGGAAATTCTCAGTCATTATTGTTTCAGTATGTCTTCTGTTCCTTTCTCTCTTCTTCTGGAATTCCTATTACATGTATGTTACACCTTCTGTAGTTGTCCCAGTTTTAGGATATCTCTTTTTTCAGTCTTTTTTTCTCTTTGTTTTTCAGTTTTAGCAGTTTCTACTAAGATTTCCTCAAGCTCTGAGATTCTTTTCTTAGCCATGTTCAGCATAGTAGTCAGAGGCATTCTTGATTTCTGTTACAGGATTTTTGATTTCCAGCACTTCTTTTTGGTTCTTTCTTAGAATTTCCACCTCTCTGCTTACACTGCCCATCTGTTCTTGCATGCTGTCTACTTTAGCTATTGGAGGGAGCTCTTAGCATCCTAATCATAGTTTTAGATTTGCAGTCTGACAAACTCCAACATCCCTGCCTTATCTGAGTCTGGTTCTGATGCTTTCTCTGTCTCTTCAAACTGTTTTTTGGCTTTTAGTAAGTCTTGCAATTTTTTTTTGATAGCCAGACATGATGTATTGGGTAAACGGAATTGCTATAAATAGGCCTTTAGTAATGTGGTGGTAAGGTGTCGGGGGAGGGGAAGGGCTCCTTAGTCCTACGAGTAGGTCTCAGTCTTTCAGTGAACTGTGCCTCTGGACTGTAGACTTCACATGCGATTTTCAGTTTTTCACCCCACTTTGGTGGGACAGGATGACTAGAGTGGGCTGCAGTATTTTTTTTCCATGTAGAAGGCTACAGCAGTTGGAGCTGGATATTTCCCTTTCTCCAGGTCAGTTAGGCTCTGATAAAACTCCATCAGGTTAAGCGCTGGTTAAATAGTTTCTCCTGAGGGCAGACTCTGTTAAAAACGGAATGCTCTGGTGTATTTCAAAATGGTTCTTTTCCTCTCTCTGTGCCAGAAGCACAAGGGAATTTTTTTTCTGATATTCACTGTTAGAACCTGGTTGAGCTCCTAGAGGTAAAATTCACAAAAGTGTGGGGACCCTGATGACTGGGTCCTTTGGAGTTTTTATCACTCAGATTTGTCCACCCTGAGCCTCCAGCGATTCATCATTTATAGTTCGGTTTTCCCTACCATGGCACTGGTTCTCACAGAGATCTGTGCTCTTGATTTCTGCTCTGGTAAGTTGTGACTCTCTGTATACACTTGTTGGTCTCTTCAGTTTTGGGGGCAGCAGTTTACCCTGTGACTTCACCTCTCTGACAGATCTAAGAAGAGTTGTTGATTTTTCTGTCTGTTCAGCTTACTTAGTGTGAGGACAGAGTAGAGACTTGCAGTTTCTTACATGTTGGACATGAAACCGGAAGTCCCTTGCACAGGTTTTTGGAGTTTACTTTGCCTACTGTGAGCTCTGTGGGAACTTGATTCTTCCACTGCTTTTCCCTTATTGAACTACTGCAAATATGGTATACCACAATGCTCTAGCCTTCATCTGGCATGAAAAGATCATCAAGCAAACAAGCTTACTCTGTTCCTTTCCCAACCATTAGTAAATTATTATATTACTCTGTCATACTATACTGTATTCATGTCAAATTAACACCCTAATTTAGTAAATAACAAGAAATCAGTCTTGTTTAATGAAAAGTGTCTTTTAATTGCAACTACCACTGCAAAAGAAAGGTTCTGCTTTGTATCTACTGGTACACTAGTAAATATGGAATGATTGCTTTTATTCTGACATTTGGAGAAGACAACTGAACTATCATCAGACCTCTATCAACACATTAAAAGGAATTATTTAGTACCAATGTTACTGTAAACAATGCTGTAAAGGCGGCACTGAAATCTCATGTCAGTAATTGGTTACAATAGGGTCATCCAGATTATGCAGAAATATGTGTATGCTAATTTCTAAAATTATCATTGAACAAAACAGAGAGTTCTCAGAGAAAATGCACAAATTCCTAAGAATATGTATATATCAATATATAAGTCCTGGTTTGAGAAAAACTGATCCTATGTTATGGAAATGAAACCATTTTGTCTAAAGTTTCAAAACAAAATGGTTTAATGAATAGGCATTCATTTAATGCTGCTTTAGTCTCTTTTGAAAAAAACTATAGACTTTTATCACTTACCTCAATGCATGGCATCCTCCCAGAAAAATTAGCAGCTGTGTAGCCAAATGTGACATTTGCTATCAGCTTAAGTCCTAGCTGACGTGCATCGAGCATTCGTGAAAGGGCTCTGTCTTGCTTGTAAGCCTTCATCGACTGCTTCACCATCAGTCTAGTCTTCAGAATCTCTTCGAGCATTCTTGGTAGCACACCCTTTCTTACTGAAGGCTATCATAAAGGAAAAAAAGAATGTTTAAATCCCTTAAACATTATAGATTTAGACAATTAAGAAGGAAGCACAAAGTATAACAATGGCCAACTGTCATGAATTGAAACATACGAACAATAGCGTGGCCACAGGACGAGTGGCCATCAATATAAAATCATCACATTTTCTTTCTTTTGAAGAGGACTTTTCTCCTAAAACGTTCCTGTAATGTTTATAAATCTAATGTAGCACTACTATGTGAGTTCAGAGACCTCCAGGGAGGAGGATGCCAACTAGTACATAAGAGACCATATAATGAGTTCAGAGGGAAATTTTGTTAAAACTCTGATCCAAACCCCCACTCTTTCAGAAAGACACACGGGATTTGTATCACTCATAACAAACCTCAGTTTTTAAAGATCTCATCCTAATGACCCCACACAGTAATCTGCATGGAACTCCATTTATCTACCTTGGAAGAATGAAGAGCTGGGTTGACTCTGCTGACATTCAAACCTGCAGTTCCAGGGACTCTAGGTATTTCAAATCTGATGCTTAGACCACTAAGCCATCCCCTCCGGCCTATATTTATTAGCAATCTGGAAGAGGGGATGAATAGTGAGGTGATAAAATTTGTTGATGCCAAAAAAAAAAAAAATCATTTGTATTAATCAAGACTAGGGAGAATTTATGAGAACTCCACTAGGAATGAAAACCACAAAACAGTATTAACTCTGAAGATGATTCACAGACACGTGCAAGGTAATGCATGTTGGACTGAACAATTAAAACCTCAGGAATAGGATAATCACACTCCTGAATATTAAAAAATCTAGTTTTCATTAAGCTTTACACATTGGGTCAAAATGTAGATGCAAGTTCTTAAAATGCTGTTAAAGGGAGATAAAATAATAAGCTGCTAGATATGTGACAATGAAAACATATTGTAACCTCTAATTCATTCTGTGTACCTTCTGAAGCAGCCATAATGTTTATATTAAGACATAATATATGTTATTATGTTAAAATGTAATATTTTCCAAAATGTAATATATCATGAACTCACTTGGTAAAAATTTTCCTCATATCTAAATGGCTAATTTTATAGTACTCTTTAAACACAGCATCCTCTTACTGGTAGAGAACGATGATACTTTTGCTAAGTACACCAGAATGAATTTGAGGGCTAGCGGGGTCCATGCTACCACCACCAACCACCCTACCATCCCCACGATTCTAGTACAGACTCACTGCTAAGGAAATAGAAAAGAAAGGAATGAAGTTGGCATATGAGAGGCAATATAATCTTCTCCTAGATCTCTTCCTATTTGTCTTTATTCATTTATGAGGCTTTTTTAGTTTCTTTTGAGGGGAGACAAAGGAGAGAAAAAAGGGACTCTGTTATTAGTTTGGGTATCTTCTTAAAAAATACAATCAATAAATACATTAGAATATCATTATTTCTAAGGCAGTCTTAATTTAAAGTATATAAAACAATTAGTAAAGTATACACATTAAGGCAATTTTAATCTTTATAAGTTAACATTGTTGTGATCATAAAATAGCTACTTAAGCCTGCCAGATTCTAATAAAGGGCAGAAGGTATATAGGCACATTTATTTCTTGCAATAGTTCATTAAAAGCTAAAATCTTATAATTAAAAGATTTTAAACCTAAATTCATGCAGAACAAGATTACTATTTTTTTTAAAATGATTTAAAAAATTTCTTGGAAGATTCCCTATATCTTTGACTTTCTGAGATAAGATATTGAAGCAAACTTTTTTTTTTTTTGGTATTATATGCCAACAACATCTAAACGATCAGCTCTCCAAAGGTTAAGCCACAGTTGATACCTTTCATTTCTAAAAGAGTATTACCTTGACAAAAGCTATTCCATTGGGGGACACTGTGATATCATGCCTAATTTGGTAAAGTAAATCTGGAGGTACTCTTAGAGAGGTACAGCCAAATTTGAACTCATCATACCTGTTAAGAAAAAAAAAAAAATTAAGCAAATACTTTCTCAAATCATAGAACAGAGATTCTAGGCAATTTTAGGAATCTTTCTAATTCTATTGGAAACTCATTTTTAAACATCTAAACATGAATTAATATACTTAGTAATATGTTTAGTTACCAAAAAGCAGTTTTTCAAATATTAGAAACATTTCTTAAATAGCACTATCCTAAAGTACATGGGAAAAATCTATACTAAAATACCAAATTTCAGCTCAACATATGACTACCTTACACTAAGTTCCCTGAAGAAAAATTTAAGCCTTAAGTAAAAAGACTGCAACTAACTTTTCCAAATTCCTGTTCTTACTAAAAAGACAGAATTACCAATACAATTTCCATAAAAGCTTTCTATAAGGAGTGAATATACTTCAGACTAAAACTATAACACTTGGTTTTAAATACACAGAAATCATTATAAAGGAAGACTGTATATTTCTTATGAGAAAAAATTTGGTTGACATGAAAAAATAAAATGTAACATTTGGCAATTTAACTTTTTTTTAGAAAACGAACTATTTCTAAGGAAAGTCAAGAGGAGGTCATAGCCGAAGTTATAAGACCATAATCCTCAAACTGTTCCACTGAAAAGTGATTTATACCAACAAATTAAATATAACTCTTATTTAAAAAGAGACCATAGATATACACAAAGATGGAACAGATAAATTGGCTGATCGTATTCACAGTCTTCTTCATATGAGTTATTCATCCATGATGCTCAATCAGTCATATGGTGATCCATGTTAATTAATTAGTAAGGTAACTACAAAGAGCGGACTAGATGTGCTACAGCCCATTCATCTTGCTCGTAAGGGCAGTCTCATGTGCAAAGAGGCACTCAAAGAAAGTCTAATTTTAGTAAGAAATACAAAGTACAACAAAGTAATTGTAAATATGAAAAAAAACTTACTTCCCCAAGTTTTCCACATGGCCAAGGCAGGTGGAGAAACAGTAGTTGTATGCAATCACAATAGAAGGATACAGTGACTGGAAATCCAAAACGAGAACAGAGTTGCTATAGAAACGAGATTCAGGCTCCATAATTAGAGGAACACACTGTGGAGCTCTCATCTGGGATCTTTGCTGTACACTAGGTGTCACAGGAATATAGTTCATTGGTTTAGCAATACGCAACATCATTGATTCCACACGGTACTGCAGGCAGAGAGGTAGAAGTAGGGAGAGAAGAAGAAACTTAAATACAAATATACTGGTCTTCTGAATATGTGAAAATCATTTGGGGGATGTTTTACTCTTCAAAATACGGCTGTAAGACTTTTCTTACAACACAGTTACATAATGTTGGTTATTTAATCGGCTTTCAGGTATCAGAAGGGAACCCTTCATAAGTCCTTTTCCTATTCCCATAACTTTTATAAAAACTGCAAAATACGTCAGATAACTTACACAATAAATTATTTTTGAAAAGACAGACACAATTAGATTTCTTTTAATATTTAAAGATAGCAATATCATAATAAACAGATGTAGAAGAGACAGTTGTACAATTTGACAATTTCATTTAAAAAGTTGGCCAATAATCTTTGACAAATTTGGGAAAATTAGAGAATGGGGGTCAGGACACTTGAGATGGGTAAATGTTATCTCAATTTCCCAAGAAGGAACACAAGATTCCAAAACTGAAAGGTAGTCAGGTTAATACTGGTCCCTCACAAAAATTAATCAAGCAATTACTGATTGTTTATAATAACTGCTATAAAGCAGACGGTTTATAGTTTAGAAAAAGAAAGCACTCACAAGAACCAGCATGGGTTCACTGAAGTATTCTCATGTAGTTTTAAAGTATCTTTGCCTTTTATTATGAGCCAGATCAAATAGTTTTTAAAACTTGTGGGAGTATAAATAAGTAAAATAAATAGCTTTATAAGCTATTTAATAATAGCAATAAAATTAAATACAGCAACAGGTAATGCCAAAGTAGTTAGCGCTCTAGTTTTGCTATATATACTGAATTGGTAGATTGGGGGAATGTTATAGATATAAAATAATTAAAATAATTAAAATAAAAGATTTTATGAGGTTAAGGAAACTAAGCGATTTAATGTAGTATCCTGGATGGCTAGCACAGTGTTTATTTAACACACTAGAAGTATTCAAATAAACATTTGTGGAATAAAAGCATGAAACCATTTTCAGCAAGGCATTTAAACAAAAATCTTTCATTATATCCTTGGGAAACTAGTTAGAAAGAGATGAGTTAAATGGCTTCCAAGCTCCCATTTTTCTTTAATATTAAAAAAAAGTGATACAGCCCACTTATGTTGATTCCCAAATCCTCCTCCTTTTTTTTATATTAAAGTTATCTGCTGGGAGTTGGAACAGCCAAAAGTAGGAATGTAAAACAAAAGAGAGGTAGGCTTTCTTTGCCGCATCCCCAGTTCTGAGCGGCCTTTCAAGTCATCCCTAATCACACTGACAGTATTCAGGAACATAATACCATCCTCAAGGGCATAGCCATTTATTTTCTTATTATCATGCAAAACTCAGCAGTGGCCAAAAAGTTGGTGTGGAGAAAAAATAAAAAGCAGAGCTGTAACAAAGTTAAAAAAAAAAAAAGCAGAGCTATTAAGTGGATTAAAGCTTTTCCAGAAAATGAAATTATAAGATTTGATTAACTAGCTACATGTATATATTAGTTGGTACCAGAAAGAAAGTTAAAAAAAAAAAACAACAAATCACTTCAGACATCTCAAAAGTACATATATCATTCACATAGAACTTTCAGGTGTGCAAGAAAATTGACTTCCTACCTGTGAACCCCTTGTCAGTACATGTAAAAACTGAATGCCAAAAAGTCTAGCCATTTCACTGGTTTTCCCAATCAGGTCCAGCTGTTCTAACATTTGGAGATTTCCACGGACACGGCTAATGTAATGATCAACCATTTTCCATCTGTTAAAAGAGAATCCATGCTATGAATGTTTGAGAAAAATTTGTATACTTGAAACTAGTACTGTTTTCATTATGTCAAAAACTACCTATTAAAAGTGAGGTTATTTACGGAGGGAGTCATGATCGAGCCTTTAGCAAAGTACATTAAGGAGTTAAACATTAGAAAATTTCAGATATTTCAAGGGCATAAAACCTAGTGAAAACATGTAAAGTTTAAAATAATGCTTGTGATAAGGTGGTAAGACTAAGGATAATTATTTTCAACATTTTGCTTGATTTTACTCTATTTTTATTATAAAAAATTAACACTGTCTCTTAGATGCCACTGCTAATGATGCAATAATTATACAATTATAATTATGCTATTTAAAGGCTTTTAAAAAACATGTAGGCTTTGGGTTATCACTGTTAATACCAGTCTTAAAAAAAGTATGCACTGGTGTCTTATGGAAAGAAACAGAGTAATTTGGTGAAGATTTAGAAAAATCAGGAAAATAATTTTATTTTTTATTATTATTATTATTTTTTGCGGTACGCGGGCCTCTCACTGTTGTGGCCTCTCCAGTTGCGGAGCACAGGCTCCGGACGCGCAGGCTCAGCGGCCATGACTCACGGGCCCAGCTGCTCCGCGGCATGTGGGATCCTCCCGGACTGGGGCACGAACCCGTGTCCCCTGCATCGGCAGGCGGACTCTCAACCACTGCGCCACCAGGGAAGCCCCCATATCACATTTTAATATGTATTTTTTTAAGATCATTCATGTGATCCTTCAATAATACATATAGCCAAATGTAAAGCTTAAGATAATGCATTATGTGTGGATTCAGTTCCTTTAAATATGTTAAGTCCAATTCTCGATTTCACTTGGCAAAAACATACATATCCTAGATAATACCTAGTTAGAGGCAGCAAAATATACATTTAGAGCATTCTAGGGTATATAAACAAACCACCAAATGTAGTTTTCAACGTTAACTTTGATATCAAGTTTCATTTTATTTATTGGTATATAACTTCTCCTAAGCTTCTGTTTCTATAAGGCTTTGATCATAAGCTCAGTGCTTTCTGTGATTTAACTTCACTTCCTTGAGATTCCTTAAAAGAGACTGGAGAATAAGTTGACATGCTCAGAAAGCAGTTTCCCCAAATATATCAAATTGTTTTTAAGGCTAGACTTTCCTATCCTCACCATCATATGGCCTTACAATTCAATAAGCAGAGCTTCATTCATTTCAAACATCAGATACATTAATTTTAGGACTATGTTCTTTATACAGCTATTTTCTAAGCTTATTACTATCCATTTTACCTTTAACCTAAGGAACAGTAGAGGTGGGAACTTTCAGTTCTGATTACAGTAGAGTAACTGGTACTAGACTAGCCCTCCTGGATAAAAGAGTCAAGGGAATCGTTTTTGGGCAATGAACAATAGGTAATGTAGGGCCATGCTCCTTGAGAGAAGGGAAACTCATGAGGTGAGCCCCAGCCTGCATGGAGCTAATTTTCTAAACACGGTGCAATGCGCTAAATCTGAGCAGAGCTGGCTATACTGCTAAGCTGAGGAGGCAAGGATCAGAGTTCAGGCAGCTGCCGCTGGGGTCTGTGGGACAGGGCACCTGTGCAAGGGGCAGGCTTAGCATTTAGAAGTAAGGTGGGGCCTCCCTGTGAGTAACTGGCCCAGGGCTATGCTGAAAATGAGCAGGAGGAAACCACATGAGGCTTACTAGAGAGTAGCTGCTCTGGGCTTCAGTTTGGAACAGAACTTGTTAGATAGTGTTGCAGTTGGAGGTCTAGCCATGCCAGAGTGGAGAGACTTCATTACCCCCTTATTAACAACCTGGGCATCCAGCTGAGAGCTCAGAAAAACCACGCCTTAGGAGTAAGGCAGAGTAAAGCCAACTGTAGACCAACCTAAAACCAAGCACTAACAATATGCACATAGAATCTGGAGACTGAGTCTTGTCAAGTTGGAGGGGCTTAGGAAACACTTTGGGCTTTTCAGAAATCCACCTTGACAAAGCACAAAAACCAGGTTTGCACAAGTTCAAGGTGATCAGCCAATCACTGAATTGCCTACTAGGCAAAAATAAACATGCTTCAGAGGAAGATAAAATCCAGAATCTGTACAACAGAACATGAGCAATATCCATTACATAATCATGCAAAGAAACAAAAAAATATGACCCACAGTTAAGAAAAATAGCAGTCAACAGAAACTAATACAGAGATGGCCAGGTGTTGGATATAGTAACAGATAACATATAGGTATGTTCAAAAATCTAAAGAAAAGATATTCAAGAAGTTAAAAGAAAAATGTAATCTTAGTGAGTTAACCAATGGAGAAATCCACCAAATATGGAAACTATCAAAAGAAAGAACCAAATGAGAATTCTGGGACTAAAAATAACTGAAATACAAAATTTATTGGTTATTCTTTTTTTTTTTTTTTTTTTTTTTTGGCCGCACTGTGGGGCATGCGGGATCTTAGTTCCCTGACCAGGGATCAGACCTGTGCCCCCTGCAGAGGAAGTGCAGAGTCCTAACCAATGGACAGCCAGGGAAGTCGCTATTGATTGTTCTTAACAGCAGGTTGGTGATGACAGAAGAAAGTTAGTAAACTTAAAGATAGGTCGTTAGAAAAAAGACTGAAGAAAAATGTACAGAGCCTCAAGGGTCTATGGGACACTGTCAAATAGAATAATATACATAGAGATTATTGAGATCATCAGTAAGTTGAGGTTATAAAAAAATCAGGTGAAATAAATTTCATAGGTAACAAACCCTTAGAAGAACAGATAGGACATATAACCTATTTCATCTTTGGCAGAGAACAGGAGGGAGATGCAACGGCCATAAAAGCAGGTAAGAATGAAATTGTTAATGTGTTAATAAATTCTTAAAGGTCATGTATGGGCTAGCATGACAATTTAGAATCACTGGAAGCCCTAGACACCAGGGAAATCTTTTTCCACGAGCCTCCACCAAGTGCTCACAAGAAAGACTGGGGGCAGGACAGTGCACACAGGAGTAAAACCCTGCAACTTCTTCCAACCCTTCTCTTATATGAAGCAAAGCCTTGAGCTACTGTGGGACCAGCAAGAAATTCTCCAATCCTTAGGGTTTATGCAAAGATCCATTATCTCTGGGAAAAGAAGAGATGCAAAAGATGTTTACAGCTGGGAGGGGGTAGTAGTAAAAGCTGCACCCGAGGGAAGGCAGGAAACCTCCCCTGTTCCAACCACGGGCCTTGTACCAAGTAACAAACAGTAGCTGTCTATCACTGGGAAAGGGGCAGGAAACTTTCCCATCATAGATTCCAGGTAAAGAAACACCACTCCTGGGGAAGGAGTAGAAGCATAAGCCATGTTCCTCTGTGGAAGAGTCAGGAAACCTGCTTGGGCCAGGACCTGGCAGTGATACAAAGCAGAAGTCTATCACCACTGTGGGAAGAGCAGGAATGCTGAGAAAGCCTCATCTTCGAGGCCTGGGAGAGCAGGAACTCTCAAAGACTAACTCTGGACCAGGAAAAGTGAGTTAATTCCCCTGCCTCCACTATAAGTCTTACACAGAAAAACAGCAGCAGCAGCCATCCACTCATTAAGCCTGACTTTGCCAAAAAAAAAAAAATATATATATATATATATATATATATATTTCATACACTGGAAAAAGGAGAACAAATGTTGATTTCTCATCAGAAATAATGAAGGCCAGGAGAAAAGGGAATTTAAAGCAGTGAAAGAAAAATAATTCTCAACCCCAGGATTAGTGAAAATATTCAAAAATAAGGGTGAGATAAAGAAAGACATTTTCAGATAAATAAGGGCTGAGAGAATTTCTTGCCAGGAGTCTTCCCCTAGAAGAACTGCAAAGAAAACGATTTAGCACTTTCTTCAATGAAAATGTATGTTCACACAAAGCCCTGCATACAGCTTAATACATAATAGCTTCAAACCAGAAACAACTCAACTGTCCATCAACAGGTGACTGGATAAATTGTAGTATACTCATACAATTGAATATTATTTAGTAATAAAAATAGGAACAAACTCTGGTTCATGCAACAACGTGGTTGCATCTCAAAAACATGCTGAGTTTCTTGAAAGAAGACAGACACAAAGCGGTAGACTGTAAATAATTCTAATAATACAAAGTTCTAAAACTGACAAAACTAATCCATAGTAATAGAAATTCAATTCATACTTACCTGGGTGGTTAAGGAATAGGTAGATTAACTACAAAGCTATATAAGGGAATTTTCTGGGTGTTAGAAATGTTCTTTATCTTGATTGGGGTAGTGATTACAGGGTGTATACATTTTTCAAAGTCACTGCACAATATACTTTAAACGTGTGCATTTTATTATATATAAATTATACTCCAACAATACTGATTTTTAAAAAGAGATATTATCCTCTTCAGAGTTATAAAACATTACCTGTATAGATCTGTCTTGTTATCAAACCAATCTGATAAGACTCGAAAAGTAAAGAGGGGAAAACGCTGATGAAGAACATGAAAGCTCACATTTTCAAAGGTGTAGTTAGTTAGAGCCACCTAAGGAAAGAAAAGGAAAACTCCATTATAATAATGCTCATACTTACATGCAAATGGGTTCTAAAAAATCCTAAATATTATTTCTAACTTTTCATAGTAGATATGAAAGCTACTTGTAAAAATGATTCGTGTTACAACTGAATCATAATTAATTTAAAACTATGTATATATAGCCTACTGGACAGAAATGTTTGTAATAAATTAATATTTAATTAGAAAAATAATCAGACCTGAAGAGGTTCAACTTGTTCATATAATACTTACTTTATAGATCCCAGTTCTTATCACTTCTGTTTATACTCTATGCCAATACAAATACTGACAAACAAGCACTGTCAAGCAAGTTAATTTTTTGTTCTTTCCGTACTTACTTTTTGATCCTGGATGACATGCTGATTAACAGGCTCCCACAGATTCGAGGATGAGTTATCTAGTTAAAGGCAGGCATTCATCCTGCTCCCAAAAATTACATCAGTACTAAGACCCGATATATGGACATTATAGAGTCAATTTCATTCCGAAAGCAAAAGATTAAAAAGAAATGACAGCATGTTTCCCATCTTCAAAATATGTAGGTGAAAGCTGTGTTACTGGGAGAAGAATACTGAAAAAGTGTCCAAATTCATAAAACATACCTCTAGCTAGATGATCTCTCAGAAATACCTACAAGACACAAGCAGTCTAAACAATGGCAGGTATTACAGTGTAAAATGGAAATTAAGGAACCAGCAGTCACCATTCTTAGGTCAGCTCGAGGTTCTGAGGAATAGTTCAAACAGCACTTCACATTTGTATATTACAATTTTAAAATATATTCTTTTCCACTTCTACAATCCAGCAAGTACAAAAGAGGGATTGAATGTTAAGCTCATCTCAGTGCAGTGACCCCCAAAAAACTGGTCTTCTTTATCTACAATTTCTATCAATCTCCAGAACAACAGCATCAGAATGTGGCATACTTCGGAGTATGTGTATGTACTTACACTTAGAGAGAGAGAGAGAGAGAGAGACACACACACACACACACACACACACACACACACACACACACACACACACACACACACACACACACACACGGACTTTTAAACTTTGGAATGAAGCTATCTATTCTAAAGTCACCAGTATAAAACAGGTACTAACCCATTATGGGGGTAAATGGAAGTAAATTACCATTTCTTTTACAAAAATCAGTATTGCCCTGGAGTACTTCTCTCAAAAATAAATAACTCATTTTATTATAAAATTCCCATATTTGAATGACTCTTCTACATGCTAGTGAATATTTTAATTTAGTTTAAAGTTTTTTTCTATTTAGTTTCATAGAAAATTGAACCAAATATCTGATCTCAGGTAGTTACATGATTACCTAATAAAGAGAATAGCACTTCAGACCAAACCTAAACTTCTGCTAGAGTATATATCGTCATTAAAAACAATCAAAAAAATCTCTACAGAAAAGATCACCATGTTGTCCTGCAGCTCTCTCATTATGGGAAAACTTGAAGTTTGCCATGTAAGTTGACCTATAAGGATTAACTAGGGGATTCTGTGATCTCAAACTAAACTTAAATTTTAGAAATTGGTCCCCAATATCTGAGGCAGATGGCAGACCTATGTTCTGAGTTGATTTTATTTCAAATAGAACTATGTCATAAATTGGATTAAGACTAAAATATTATGACCTTATAGCACCCACTCTACTTTGGATCTTCTTAGTGTCACAGAAGCATGAAAATGGTCACCTATAATCCCAGCTGTGAGTAAAATTAAAGGAAGGAAACATGAACTCTAAAATTAAGATGATCCACCTTTAGAATGTTCCAATCTTTAGAGTGATTTACTCCATAAGTTGACAGTGAATCTAAAACTATGAATTAGGAGTTTGTTACTTGTTTTAGAAGGCAATCTGAGTAAGTTAAACATTGGAAAAATGTACTATGTAGATCAAAGTCAGAATTGATAGAGGAAGAAAGTGTTATAGTCCTTGGCCGTTTATTTTACTGATAAAGGAATCAGCGGATAGAGGTATGGTTACACTTTTCCATTCACAGAGTCAATGTGCAGTACCCAATGGTTAGTCACTTCAGAAACAAATTATTCAGAATGGGGAGAGGCAATCAGAGAATTAGTGCAAGGGAACTGAGAAAAGTGGAAGGAGACCATAAGGAAGCACCTGTGCCCTATTACCCTCTATCACCTTATTCCTGCAGTTGTTCATCATTTCCCCTGTCTTCAATTAAAAATTTTGGTTGACATAAACTTTCTATAGAAAAATACACAAATTTAAAGTGAACAACTCATGAATTTTTATGTATACATCCATGTAACCACCATGCATATGAAGAAATTTTTAGGACACTGGAAGGCTCCCTTGTGCCCTTTCCCACTCAATACTCACCAAAGTTACAGATTAGTCTTGCCTATTTTTAAACTTCATATAAATGGAAACATTTAATATGTACTATTATTTATCTGGTTTCTTTTGGTCAACATTATGTTTGAGATTCATCTATTGTTCAACGTGGCAATATTTCATTCTTTTTCATTGCCATGTGGTATTTTTTGTTTCAGCTGCTTACTCTGCACCCTAATACACACCAATTATTGGTGACAAGTCTATCTCCTTTTCTAGAGTGTTCGACAGCAAGAACATCTCTGTACTTCCTTCCCACTCCCTCCTCACTCTGCACCAAGACTCAACAGTGTTTCCTCTAAATGTATATATCATTTATGTCTCATCTGGCTCTTATATGCGTATGGGGTCAGTGATAGATGCCCTATCAAAGCCATATAATATATATGGGATATGTGTGTATATACATACATACACAGACATATACTCATTTTAAACATGCTCTCTGTTCTCAGAGAGCTTATTTTATATATTTTATTTTACACATGTTTTACCTTATATATGCTTAAAATAAAATATACAAAATAAGACAGAGAGCATGCCCACAATCCTGATTCTTAACCCCATACTAGCTATGAGGCTTTTAGGCAAGTCACTTCTGTGAATGTCAGTTTTCTCATCTTGAATAATACCTCACTACTTTCTTGTCTTACTTATCCTGCAAGTTTGTGAGTATCAGAAGTCAAAAATGACAAGTCTATAAAAGTGCCTTATAAATAAGACAAAATATGAATACAAGGGAGCGTATTATTTTACCTAACAGATGCTTATTGACAGACTGATGCTGTAATAGGGAATATTAGAACCAGATTCCAGTGTTCCAAACTGAGATGCAGGCCTACATGCTTGTGTGGAAGCATCTGACCTTCCTAGTGACTCTGTTGGGAGTGTTCTTCACTATCTTATCTGACAACTCCTTCGTAGCATCTGATTCCTCTGTCTGATCCTCAAAATATTTTCATTCACAAAATTGTGCTTGGCTCAATCCTGATCGCTCTCTCCATTCACTTCTTGGTGAGCTCAACCACACTCTCATGTGACTTCCAAGACTGTACCTCTAATCCAGACTCTACCCCACATTTGAGACTTCCCTATTGAAATGTCTGTTGAGTATCTTTCACCTGGATGACTGATACCTCATGCTCTATATCCTTAATCTTCATTTTCCCACCTAAACATGATCTTAAATCATCTATGCCAGAACCCTGACAATCATTCTTGACACCTCCTCCCCTTCATCTTTTTGTACATCCAATTCTTGTGGATTTACTCTCTAAATTGTTTTGTGAATTGCTATATCACTGTCAGTTTTCATTTGAGCTACTTCAATAATGTTCTCACTGGTTTCCTACCTCTGGTCTTGCCCCCTTCCACACTGCTACCAGAAAATAAGTCTCAGAGGTAATTCACATCAGTGCCTCCATATCACCTTAGCCACTCTGACGATCATACTCCAAGACCTGTGATTACCAGTAATTGTACCCTCTCCATAATCTCATGTAACCCATCCTCCAACCACCGTCTCCTTCCGGGTTACTCCCCCTGGTGCCCTGACCTCTTTGCTCCTAACCTAGCTCAAATTCCACAGTCAGTCATTATAATCCCAACCTTGCACTAACATTCAGTTCCCTGCCCCCTCTTGCTTCCTTTTAATTAATTAAATTTTAGTAAAGCCACAACCCTTTGCTTCTGAGCTGTGCTCAAATCTAACCCTCTGTTACTCTGCACTTATATCTGTGAATTTGAACACAGCTGGCAGGTATCTCTTTAATTTGCTCATACAAAGCTCAAATGGGCTGTCAATGCCTAGCTTCTATATTTTCTTAATCACTCTCAAATTCTCCTAAATAACTCTTCTCTCCTCAAACCCAAAGAGCCTGAAGCTCTTGAAACTGAAGCAACCAGAAGAGAACTTCTCATCCTCACGGCTACCCACCTAACAACATCTGCACCCAGATAATCTGCCTGCTAAAATGGAGGAACCAGCTATACCCTTAATCTTAATTTGATCTAAACCGAGCCCCAAATCTGTACATTAGAGATGGCATTCCGTAATATTTGTTGAATTGAATCAGATATATTTCCAACCTAGTTTGCAAATTCTTGTAAGGCCTGGATTAAGTTGATATCCAGAAGGCCTCTAAATGTAATCCTCTGGGGAAGAGTCATTTATTCTTTCATTCAAGCAGTCGAGTATATCATGAGCACTATTTCAGAGGCACTTTGTTACCGAGGATTCAAAGTCTGGAGGGAACAGCAGAAATTCTATGTTAAGCAGGAGAGTGAAAACTAGTATATTAAAAAACAAATTTAAAAAATTTAAAAATCCAAAGTAGCATTAAAAAAAAGGTATCCATTCAACTGTAAATTGTATCTGGGGGGTGCAACTGTTGTGGAGATGTTGGATTTCACTTTCATTTTACATACTCTTCTGCAATTTTTAGAGTGAATATAAATTATTTTTAATAAGGAACATTAAAAACAAACTATAAATATTTAAGAAAACAAAGAGCTAGAAACAGCTAAGTGTCATGAGGGAGATACAGATAAAAGAAATAAAGATAAAAAAGGAGTTTCTGGAACTGTTTAAATCCAGAAAAAATAGTTTGAGGGCCTCTAATATGAAGAAACTCTTAGGGCCAAAGTCATAACCCTTAAAATCCTATACCACCTAGAGATACAAGACAGTACTTCCCACAAGTTCATTCAGGATTTCACGGAAATTTCCAAATTGCCAGGAGTACTTAGGGTTAGGAAAAAAGTGATAATCTAATATGGCACATCTAGGAAGTGGGGGTGGTGGTGGTATAAATTACCTGACTCGTAACTTTTTCACAGTTGTTCTGCACAGATACAAATAAAGATCAGAGATGGTATATATGTAGTCTAGAATTAGAGAGAATTTCCAGTAAGGACTAAAGAAAGCCCTAAACTCTGAAAAAATATTTACTCTCTAATTTGTGATTTTTTAAGCTAACAGTTGATAATTGCTATAGTTGCCCTTTGGATCTTCAGGAATGAAAAGATCCCTAAAACTAAGTAAGACTCAATAATTTAATTTTGTGTTTATATACTTAATTTATGTGTTCATTCAGGCAGTATCGGAGACTGAAGTTTGAAATACATAATGGAATATACAAACCAAATACATCACACAATCTCTGTACCTTCCATATCCTATGCCGTGTCACTAGGAATTACAGTGGACCCTTGAACAACACAGGGGTTAGGGCACCAACCCCCATGCAGTTGAAAATCTGTGTATAACTTTACAGTTAGCTCTTTGTAGATGCAAATCTGCATTGCAGATTCAACCAACCCGTGGATCATGTAGTACTGTAGTATGTGTTTATCAGAGAAAAAAAAAATCCACCAATAAGTGGATCTGTGTAGTTCAAACCCATGTTGGAAGATTCTTGTGCTGACAATATTTTAAGAACAATAGGATAAAAATTATCCTCAAGCAGATACATGTATGGTACATTTTCAAATTAGATAAAATGTGAGCATAACTTGAAGCTCATGGTGCAGAGAGAAAATAAAAATGGGAATACCTAAATTTTATATAAAGAGCATATTTTCTTATCTGGAAGAATTACTCCATGATTGGTCCCAAAAGAATTGCAGAGGGCATGCTTGGAAACTCAAATTTTTATATAAATCTAGAAGAGCCAGAAAAGATCACAGCGGATAATGAGTATAATAGAAAGAGAAAGTATTTTCAAAGGGAAGTAGTTGAAGAATAGAGTTCTCTCTTAAAGTTAAACATTTTATCTGATATTACAAGTCCAAAATCTGAGAATAGAGCAATTTATTGTAGGTATCTTTTTTCTTACATTTTTGGTGACAGAATTATTTCTCTGAGTGATTGCATATTAATAACATAGTTTCATACTACCAAAAATCCTTACCTGGGCCCCCAAAGACTCAACTGGATGCTGCTATTAACTATTGCCAAGTAATGTGTTTCCAATTGACCCAGGTTTTAAATATCCCTAGTTCAAAAAGTTCTTTCCTATATCTAGACTAAATTTTTCTTACTGTAATAAATCAAAAAGGTCAAGCTGAGTTTATCTGGCCTTGAGTGTAAAAATGATTTAAGAGCAAAAAATGATGAAATTACACAACATTCCATACATACAAGATAACATTTTATGATAGCTGTAGACTTTTATAGCCACTGCTATTTGTGCTTAGACACAAACAGGGGAAAAAAAATCATCAATAACAAAGCTAAATACTTCTATAGCTTTGCATTTTAGAAAGTAGTATTTATTTTTGAAACTCTACTTAAGTATAATAAAAATAATTCACAAATAAGCATAAGCTATATAGGAAGCTATACTAATATTCTATAATGATTAAAATCACTATATATTGATCTAATCTCTTATTTCCAAACCAAATTTCAGATAAAGTACCTTACCTCATTTCTCATGATTCTCCAAAGATTTAATGTAATTCGGCCAACAATATTTATCTCACTCATTGTATCCGACCCATAGTCATCTCTTTCGGCTGCAAATCTATTCTCAACTTTGTCATCTATAGAAATGAATATAGGTTGCATCAGGACTCACAGAAACCAAATTTCCAAGCAAACCATGCAAAAGAAAATGAGAATAAAAATTCAAGATGAAGGTTAAAGATTAAATGTAATTCATAGTTTATTTTGTATTAGGTTTAAGAGAAAAATCATTATTTTGACTAATAAAACAATTTTTCTTTCCTCTTTAAGTTATAATTTTGTGAAATAAATGTATCTGAAAACTGTATATATTTTTCAACAATAAAAACACATATATACACTTTTTAAAAAATTAAATGCTTTTCTCTTTAAATATGATAATTACTGATGCTATTTGTTTTTTAAATAAATTTATTTATTTTTGGCTGCATTGGGTCTTCACTGCTGCACACGGTCTTTCTCTAGCTGTGGTGAGTGGGGGCTACTCTTTGTTGTGGTACGTGGGCTTCTCATTGTGGTGGCTTCTCTTGCTGCAGAGCATGGGCTCTAGGCACATGGGCTCAGTAGTTGTGGCTCGCGGGCTTTAGAGCACAGGCTCAGTAGTTGTAGCGCACAGGTTTAGTTGCTCCACGGCATGTGGGATCTTCCCGGACCAGGGCTCAAACCCGTGTCCCCTGCATTGGCAGGAGGATTCTTAACCACTGCGCCACCAGCGAAGCCCTGGTGCTATTTTTATGAATACCTAACACCACATCATTTCTTTGGTGTTTGGATGAAAAATATTTATTATTAAACTGGTCATTTCTTGGGGAAAAAAATGGTAGAATTTTTAACCTAAACAATTCTCTGGGGCTTCCCTGGTGGCACAGTGGTTGAGAGTCCGCCTGCTGATGCAGGGGACACGGGTTCGTGCCCCGGTCCGGGAAGATCCCACATGCCGCAGAGCGGCTGGGGCCGTGAGCCATGGCCGCTGGGCCTGCGCGTCCGGAGCCTGTGCTCCGCAACGGGGGAGGCCACAACAGTGAGAGGCCCGTGTACCAAGAAATGAGGCTTGTGTCACATGTTGAAATGATAATATCTGAATATATTCAGTTAAATATAAAATATAAATAAAATATATAAATATATATATATAAATATATATAAAATATAAATAAAAATATAAATAAAATATGTCCTTAAAAAAAATCTCTGAAAATTTGTTGACATTAATTAATGATTTTCATATTCAGGGTGAAATTCTATTAACTACATATGGAGAACTAGATGAAGAGTTCCTCTTACAGTGAACAGAGTTCTGAGTCTAGTTTCTAAGTGATGATTTTATCTAGAATTAGAAATTAAAATTTGTTTCTCCTATATAACACTGGGTACACATGAATGTTGTTGATAGAGGCTCTAGAATAATAAATATATTTACCATATTTGAATGTCTGTTATGTTCTAAGAACTTTACTAACATTATTTATTTTATTTTAATACAGCCACTTTATTATGTTAGTATCATTTTTATTTTGCACTATAGTACATTCTACTCAGAAATGTTTTATCTTGTCCCAGGCCAAATAGTAACAAAACCAGTATTCTAAACCTGGGTTACCTGACTCCAAAGACCATGTACACAAACCTACTGCTCGTCTTTATTTTAAAAACATAATGTTTAAGAGATTTTTTTCAAGTGTACACCATAGTGATTCAGTATTTTTGCAGATTATATTCCATTATAGGTTATTACAAGATAATGGATATAATTCCTTGTGCTATTCTGTATGAAACTAACACAATATTGTAAATCAATTTAAAAAAAGTTTAAAAAAGTGTTGTGTTTTTCCTTTCATTTTTTCATTTAACAAACACATAATGTTTACTATGTTCTCAGGCACTGTTCTAAGTATTTTATTATAGCAGTATGAGATAAGTTCTGTTACGTCCCTATTCTACAGATGAACAAATTGAGGTATCGATAAGTTAAGAAACCTATCCTGTTGGATGTCTGAATCCTGCTGGCCAGGATTTGAACCCAGGTGGTCTTTCTCCAGAATGTGTGCTTTTTACCATTGGTGCTCTTTACTATGCCTTTCTACTGCATACCCTTTCTACTGCATGCCCTTTCTACTGCACCATGTTGCCTCATAAAAAAGGTTTCAGCAGTGTTCTAAAAGGACAGGAGCTTTCATTCATTATTCTGAAGTCATATACCTTAGTCATTACAATTAATTAATTAAAGTGCACTGAACACCCATGCTACCTATCCTGAATGTTCAGAAACCTATGCCCAAAGAAATGTTGAAAAAATTGAGATATATCACTATTCCTATCACTCAAGGGACAGAGAAGCTACAAACAATTAATGCAATGAAAAACTAAAAGCAGCTCTGCCTTTTTTTCTAAACTTTTGCAAAGCTCAAAATATTTACTGTCCTTGAATCTTCTTCAACTTCAACTTTTCCCTTTCCATTTACCAACACTTTAGATATTTTATTGACTTCATAACCCCTTTCAGGAGGTATCTTGATTGGTTTTACTAATTTTGTATGTGATCTTTACGCCTCCCAAAGTATATGCTACTTTGTCCTAGTCCAACTTGGGGGGGGGGCCTTTAAAACAAAGTTATTAAAAATACAGTAACTATAAACAAAACATAATTTAAAAAATGCTTTAAAAAGTAATTTTGGGGCTTCCCTGGTGGCACAGTGGTTAAGAGTCCGCCTGCCGATGCAGGGGACATGGGTTCGTGCCCCGGTCCGGGAGGATCCCACATGCCGCGGAGCGGCTGGACCCGTGAGCCATGGCCACTGAGCCTGCATGTCCGGAGCCTGTGCTCCGCAACGGGAGAGGCCACAACAGTGAGAGGCCCGCGTACCGCAAAAAAAAAAAAAAAAAAAAGTAATTTTGGTATGAATATTATTACTGCCCCTCTCTTCAATTAGAATCACACTATTGGGGAACAGCCTTCAAAATTCATGTAATTTTTTAGCCTGACACCCAAATAAAAAAAACAGTTAGTGTTCCTCTACCATCTCCTCATTCCTCACCAAATGGATAAAACATAGAACCAGACAAATAAAATAAAATTATGGTATATCAAGTCAAATGTTATGTGCTTCATAATGATTATAAAGACTTTCTCATAATGCAGAAAAATATTTATGTTAAAATGCTGGATAGGGCTTCCCTGGTGGCGCAGTGGTTGAAAGTCTGCCTGCCGATGCATGGGACACGGGTTCATGCACCGGTCTGGAAATATCCCACATGCCGCGGAATGGCTGGGCCCGTGAGCCATGGCCGCTGAGCCTGCGCGTCTGGAGCCTGTGCTCCGCAGCGGAAGAGGCCACAACAGTGAGAGGCCCGCATACCGCCAAAAAAAAAAAAAAAAAAAAGCTGGATAAAAATGGGATATATGTATGATTAAAGTTTATAATGGAGTTATGTATATCTAGAACTTACACAATTTAGTATTAAAAATCAGGCTAAAACAATAATCTTGTCTTTATTTGTAATTTGCCCTGTAGTTAACAATAAAACATTCATAGTGCTTCCTACCTGGCACCCGAGAGATCATCTGGCATAAGTCAACACTCAGTGCAGCAGCCCTCTGTAAGAGGTAACCCCAGGAATGCATCTGAATCTCATATCCTAGCAGAATATCAGGATCATACCTAAAGAAGGAATGAAAAAATTAAACAAGGACCACACGTTTGAACCTTTAAGCAGAAGAACTACTTCTTTATGATATAAATTACAAAATTAAAAATCTACATTTTATAATGTTTCTCAGGTGGAAAAGGGTGATATAGTGGTGCCTATAGAATTTCTTTAGAGGAAGGGGTGGGGTGGTTAAGTTCTTAGTTCAAAGCTACTTTTGTAAAAGCAAAAGTAGTTTTTACTTAGATTATGTATTTACTTGATATGACTTGGCAAAGAGGCTGCTAAAAATTGGGGTGGGAGGCAGGCATTACCAGTAAAGTGTATGAGTGAGGGTATAATTGAGATATAACGTGGGTAGGGGCAGGGTGAAGTATGAGGGCACGTGTGGATACTGTATTTTGAAAATGATCCCCCAGGTCATTTTGTTGTCACTTCTCTACCCCTCTCCCTCTACTGTCCTTAAACAGTTGTAATGCTGAGGAAAAAAATGAAAATTTCTTCCTTTTCCCTCTTAGTAAAGACTTGGTCCTCACATAAAGTAAGGCCTCTGTAACGATAAGTTCGTCCTCTAAACTTAAGAGGAAGGTGACTCAGTTTAATGGAAGAATTAAATATTAATAGGGGTGAGATTAATGTGGGGAAGCTAAACATCAGAAACTAGGTGAAAAATACGCTCACTGTGGTCACACAGTTGCACTGGTAGAACTGAACTGACGATCTGCATCCACCTTAGAAGGAGCTGCTTTGTGCTTCTTCTGAGGACTTCCACCGTGACCACCATAAAAAAGTCTGATTATAGTACAAAGGAAAATAAGCATGAAGATTTACTTCAATGGGAAAATGGTGTGGGCAAGAGAAGAACTGATTACAGTCTTAGGTGGAGAACAAAAACTTTTGAGAGTGAAAACTACTGTAATGCTATCAAATTAGAAGTTCCAAATTACTCTGATTATTGTACCATTATTCATAAAAGCCAAAAAAGTAGAGTGAAAGATCACAAAAATTTATAAAGCTGGGTTTTACGTAACTGCTTATAAAGTCACTCTGAATTATGGGATGAGCAGCCTGTCCATATTACATCACTTAACACTATTAAGTTTCACCAATGTCTACAGTTATAGATTACCCCAGTTTACTAATGTAAGCAATATATGGCTACTCAGCAAGTCTGTGGTAACAATGGATCATGGGAAGACCAGATCTATTTTTAGAACTGGTTTGCTAATATTTTATCATACTTTCATAGCTAATTTCTTTAAATGGGTATTGAATGACATTAGTTTTTACTTAGATAATAAAAATAAGAATGTCACAAAAATGTCTCCTTACTTAAGTGGCTAATGTCAAAAGAACTAGACTCAAACTTCTGCAATAATATTCTTTTCATTTTTCCTATTCCTTAAAGGCCCTATAAAATACATTCCCTAACGTAAATTTCAATATCCAGTGATCTGCTTGTGATCCATTGTTATACTACAGACTTACAAAGTAGCCTTCAAACTTGTCAGGAGAAAAAGATAACATATATCCATGTGCTTTCCTCTATATAAAAAGGACTGAAATTTCTGAGAAAACCACTTAATTTAATAAAAATGATTAATTTAACAGAACAGCCAAATGGATCTTTTCACCGACCTATAAAAGTGTTTTCTTGGTAGAAAGTGCCACGTGGCTGGTAATTCTGGAACAAAGAGCAGGATTATAACACGAGAGAGTGGGGAGAAGCAAAAGCAAGCAAGACAATATGCAACAATGAGGCAAAGGCTCAGTCTCAGAGGTTAAAAGGGTAGATTAATTCTTAAAAAGGAAGTCCAGAAAAGTCCTAGGGCTTCAAGAAAAGAGAAGTCTCCCAACACCCTTCCTGCTCATTAGTCTTCTAAAATAACATCCAATATCTCAACACATCTTTGTTGATAGCAACTTCATCAACTCTTCCATTAAAGTTAAACTCTTCTCAGAGCAGTCAAAGATGATCTGCAATGACAAGTGCATCTCCCTATAAAGCTAACTATGTAATGTCTAAATTTGAGAAACTGGGGCAGAAGTGTTAAGTGACTCTAAGGATCGTCAGGGAAAGGAGATTTGAAGGATTCCCATACACACATGAAAGAACCCATGCAGCTGACTGCATTAATACTAAGAATATTTAGAAAAGGCATTACAATTTGGTCACAGTTAACCTTGGTCTTAAGAGAAGACTTTGGAAGATTGCTGGAGTACCTATCACATACATTTCTAAACATGGGTACAACATGAAGATGATGCCAGATGATTACAGAGCCCTTCTGTTGACTCTTAAATAGTTCTTCCACCTTCTTCAACTGAATTTTTTTGATTCATGAAACATCTACTTATTTATAAGAATTATTATTCCAATCAGCTACTTGCTCTGTTGTGGTAACTGACTAATAGAGTGATTAAGTACACTTATTTTCTGATAATGTTTTGAAAGTATTTTTTTCTCAATTAACAAGTACCTATTTTATAAACTACTACTGCTCAGAGATTACCACTGAAAAAACAGAAAGCTACCCTTAATGCTTCTCTTAATGGATTTATTTCTTTTAGAAAAACTGCCATTTCAGTATTTTTCAGATCTATTATATTTATTTTTTGACCTAGAGGCTGTTTTGTTTTACAAGACTCTCAAAGCTCAGAAAACATCTTTTTCAAGTTCAAAGTCCCAAGGATTCTATATTTCTTCTGTGAAAACATTCAGTGACAATAACAAAATCTTGGTGACTTGTTCTGCAATTTTTGTAAATTTTATTCACTCTACCAGGTTTCTAAAAGTTATAGAAAGAACAAGGTTGGGTAGATAGGATTAGTAGTGAAGAACAAAACTGTGCTTCTGATGAAGCATCAGAAAAAGCAGCAAATAAGAAAATAATTTTATTTGCTTAGGCAGAAAAAAGCTGCTTTACAATTAATATTTTAGATAACCCAATAACATCTGTACAGATGAGAGGTGAGGGGGCTCTAACTAGGGGAGTAGCAATGGGCATGGGGAGGGGGAGGGGAGAAGGAATGATCTTGAAAGATAATTCTGAGGTTAAATGGATAGGATGTAATGCATGGATTAGAGAAGAAAAAAAGGTAGGACTCAAAACTTAAATTATTTAAGTTAGGGAGTCCGGGGAAATGTGAAATTAATAGTTCAAGGAAATACAGAAAGAGAAAAATGTTTGTGACAAGAAGATAATGAATTTGGTTTTACTTGTGTAATATCGCTTTGCATTATTTTATGTGTTTGCCACCTGAGCAGGTAAATATTAAGAACAGAAAAATAAAGACAATAAAACTCTTTGAGAATATGCATCTATATCTTATTCAATCTTATATTCAGCACTTAAGAACTGTACCTTACACATAGAGTTAATATTTAAGTACTGACCAGGCTAAGAGTTTTATGTGCTTTATCTCACTTAATTCTCGTATCTATTACCCCTTTTACAGATGAGGAAACCAAAGTTTAGAGAGATAATTAACTTGCTCAAGACAAAAAGACAGAGCTGGCTGACTCCCAAGCCTACGCTCTTAGCAAAACCTGTGTAGAGTAGGTGCTCAACAAATGAGGTATAAGAAGGAAATAATCTTTTAGGGAGCTGTTTGGACTAATATATAAAGGACATTACAGAATTGAAATGTTGGTATTTAAGCATTTTTCTCTTTTTCTAATAGCCATATCATCTTTTGAATAAGAACCAGAAGTTAGTTTTATTTTGTTTACTGCATTTTTCTTAACAACCAGTATAATTCATGTTATGGACATTTAAGAAAGTTACTACACTTGCAAATGATTGATAAGATTCTCAATGTTCACAGGTAATCCTATTGCTGGGAATAAACCTAACAAGGAGAAGACAAGCATACAAAGCCCAGGGACATTACTGGATATGTGCTGGCCCATAAAATGGTATCTGCCTAAAACTCTTACATGTTCCTTTTGCTAAGCTGCTTGCAGTGGGGGTACTAAAAGTACCTGACATGTTGATATCTCTATGAGAAGATAAAAGATAGGACTGACAATGGCAAGACTCAAATGGATGGGAATCCATCCAGTCACTGGTGCAATAAATAGTAAAAATACATTCCTCTTTTTTCCTCCCTAGAGTGGTGGGTGCAGCATATCATTTTTTTTATGCTTTGACATTTAATCTAATTTTGTTTCACTGAAAACGTTTTCTGGTTTTCTGATTTTCAAAATGGTTTATGTTAACCCATCTGGGATGCAATCAGATGTTGAATTAGTAAAACATCACCTTGACCTTTTTTTTTTTTTTTTTTTTTTTTTTGCAGTACGCGGGCCTCTCACTGTTGTGGCCTCTCCCATTGCGGAGCACAGGCTCCGGACGCGCAGGCTCAGCAGCCATGGCTCACGGGCCCAGCCGCTCCGCGGCATGTGGGATCTTCCCGGACCGGGGCACGAACCCGTGTCCCCTGCATCGGCAGGTGGACTCTCAACCACTGCGCCACCAGAGAAGCCCCACCTTGATCTTTAATGCAGGATATCGTCTCAGTTTTATAGGAAAAAGTTCGACTACAAAAGCAGAACAGAAAGGCTTGAGTGTAACAACACGCTCAAGGACAGCTTTTATCCATACATCAGGATCCAGAGTATTTTCCAGCCTGCTTTAGGCATTTAAAAACCTAAATCTAGCAATGGGCAATGGCTACTAAGAGTTATACTCTTGAGAAAATGCAAAAGAGATCCACTTAATTGTTTAATTTTTAAATTAAAATTTTTTTGGTTAAAAACTCTTTCATAAATTTTGACAAGATTCTACTATCAAGCATCAAAGCCAACTATCAAATGGTCAAAAGAGATTTTCAAGAAACTATGTGCACAAAAAAGTATGTACCAGATAGTCCTAAATTTATGAACAAATTACATTCCAAAGTTTTTTGGAAATACTGATTTGTTTAAAACTCAGAAAAAATTTTCTTTAAAAAAAAAAAAAAGAAAAAGAAAAGAGGTACTGAAATGGTGGCTGGCTCCCAAGGTAGAAGACTATTTAATGAATAATACAATTTAACTTTAGTACAGTTACTCATTATTTCATCACCATAGAAAAATGCTAAAATCCAACTGGGAAAGCTAGAGGCTAAGCTAATATTTCTCTTTCACTGGCCCCAAATCCTGAGAGTAGAATACTCCTTTTCTTATTCCTAATCTGCTGGAAATGGTGATGGTGGTTGGAGATGAGGGCAAAATCCTTTCCGGGCTAACTTTTCTTTCAAGGGCCATAGGAAGGTATTCGCTTCCTATTTTTTAAAATTTTTTAGTAATTTTTTTTCTTTTTTATTTATTTATTTGTGGCTGAGTTGGGTCTTTGTTGCTGCAATGTGGGCTTCCTCTAGTTGCGGCGAGTGGAGGCTACTCTTCGTCGCAGTGCATGGGCTTCTCCTTGCGGTGGCTTCTCGTTGCGGAGCACAGGATCTAGGTGTGTGGGCTTCAGTAGTTGTGGCACATGGGCTTTAGTAGTTGTGGCTCGCAGGTTCTAGAGCGCAGGCTCAGTAGTTGTGGCACACGGGCTTAGTTGCTCCACGGCATCATGTGGGATCTTCCCAGACCAGGGCTTGAACCTGTGTCCCCTGCACTGGCAGGCGGATTCCTAACCACCACACCATCAGGGAAGCCCATCACTTCCTATTTTTAACTTTCACCTATATTAATCAAAAGTAGCACAAAAGGACTCTGAACAAAAACTGGAAAAAAAATCAGAAAATACAAAACAATACCTCTTTATTATATGTGCAATTTCTTGAAAAAGTGCCTTCTCATCAGCAGCATAGGTAACTTCTAGTCCTGTAATCCCAGATCTAATAAGCAATGGGGTCTGATATCTGATATCTAAGAATAAACAAAATATTTATTACATATAATTGTTTAAGTAATATTATCCCTTACTTTTGAGTAAGACTATGCACCTAAAATACTTTAAAATGAGACAGCATTCCCCAAAGTAAATATGTAATTAGCTCAGTTTCTTGAAAATTTTCTTAAAGGTTTTCTAGTACATGTAACTGAAAATTCAAATTTCATATTTTCAATTATTTTCCTGAAAAGTCTACATTCACAAAATTCCCCAGATAACGTGTCACCCAAAAAGAAATATTATTACTTTGTTTCTTCCTACAGGAAGAGGCTTGCTTAGTGGAGAATATTTTACTCAGTGGTATGCTGGAGAATGCTTATAAGCACCTCTCCAGGAAAGAAAAAAAAAAAGCCCTGATTTGTACTTCTTGTCTATATCCAAGATGTGAAAACTTCCCACCATGGCTAATTTGAAACTACCAATGTGACATCAACTAGTTCAAAAAATTCATGAAAATTTAGCATTGGCTTGTGAACTGGTACAAGCCAGCTCAAGCACATCACTGATTAAACTGCAAATTCCTGTACAGTTTTGTTATATGTTAAGACTTCCTCCTCAATTGACTGAATTCACATATTACTATTTAAAATTGCAGAGGAACACCTGGTATTTTATAAACTGCCTTACATGGTATCCTATATGAAGTACCTCTGAACCAAAAGTGTATGTATTTAGGAAGAGATATCAACAAAATTAGAATATATCTTAAGTCTTTTATAAACCATTAACTTACAGTAGTAACTTAACTCCTTAAAGTAAAGAGAAACTCTGTATTAGCAGCAAAATACCAGCATGCATATATAAGGAAGGCTGTCCACCCAACGTACACAATTATTTGACTTCAGTATTAACAATTAGTATTTTATATAATAATATTTAGATCAAATTAGATATGCTAATTGGAAATTTTATTAAGCTCTTTATATTGTATTGTTTCTGACTTCTAACAATAATTCAAGAATAATGAATTTAGGACAAAGCTATAGACAACATTTCCTACTCCCACCTCAGCAAACATTTTACAGAGGAGTTCCTTATGCTTGCTTGGTTTAGATCTTGAGCAAAGAAACTGTGCCATTAAAAGGTTCATCCTAATGTAGGTAGGTATAAAATTAATAAAAATGAACAATACCTTGACTAGAGACTGTCTTGTCTTTATCAATCACTATTACACCTGTGAGCTCTGTTTTGTCTGTATCCAGCAGTGGAGTGTCAGATGAGATGCAGTAGAACAGAGCACAGATTGGGTCAAATTCAGGATCTGGTTCTAAGTCTCGTCTAGTTCGAGCATGTAATTCCACACTGATTAGAGTAAGATTTTGTATCTATAAAAGGAAATAAAAATCACACTTTTAAACATTTTTTTTGAGACATGCCGAAAGAAGTATGTTTCACTAAGACTCTAAGGAAATACACGTGTAAAATTACAGAAAAAAATGGTTATAAAGGACACATTCACAATTTAACACTCCACAAATTAAAACTAGATTTTTACTTCTAAGATTAGCTTAAATCAATTCACGTTTTTCTTTTAGAAAATCTGCTTACGCTGTAATTTCTTAATGACAACACACACTTAAAACTATCTGTCTAGAGTACATGCAGTGCCTCTGAATTTTCGCAATTTCTATTTGAGAAAGAGAATGACTAGTCCAGGTGGTCGTACATTCAAACCAAAGTCTGTTGATTTTACCTTTTACTTTCTACCCAGTTAATTATAGTTTTACCTATATTTTAAACGGAAAAGACAGATATTTTTTAGTTTGAAACTCCTACCTATTAATCCTCTGAGGGCTACTTAAATTTAGAGTTTTGTACATACTAGGCAGATTTTTCATTACAGTTTTTCCTGAAAACAAAAAATCATAAGAATTGTATGGTGTCAACTACACAATAGCCAGCTTTTTGCCTATGCACATTTTCTCTTTGACATATAATGCAAAAAATGTAATATTTTGCTTTTTACTTATTTTCCTATGCTAATAAAAACTCTTCTTAACTGTAATCCTTTGTTATCTTTCTAAGACAGAGTAAGAATAAACTCTGGGTAAGAAAAACAAGATATATGTTGGATGATTAATGATTACAGCTAGAATTATAGCCATCATTGTACCAGTAATACACATATACCTGGCAATGAAAAATTAGTAAACTACTGGTAATTACTCAGATCATATAAATTTAATAAAGGATTTATATTTTGTATTTATCTTGCATGCCATCTGTTGAAGAAATGTAAATGCAAGGCTCTCCTTAGTGATGGGAGTAGAATTTGGTAGATATCTTTGGAGGACAACTTAGAAATATCTACCAAAATTTTAAAAGGACAGAACAAATTAGGGGTTACCAGTGGGAAGAGAGAAGGGGAGACGGTCAAGATACAGACAGGGGATTAAGAGATAAAAAACACTATGTATAAAATAAATAAGCAACAAGGATATTTTGTACAGTACAGGGAAATACAGCCATTATTTTATAATAACTTTTTTTTTGTTTTTTTTTTTTTGCGGTACGCGGGCCTCTCACTGTTGTGGCCTCTCCCGTTGTGGAGCACAGGCTCTGGGCGCGCAGGCTCAGCGGCCATGGCTCACGGGCCCAGCTGCTCTGCAGCATGTGGGATCTTCCCGGACCGGGGCACGAACCCGTGTTCCCTGCATCCCCAGGCGGACTCTCAACCACTGCGCCACCAGGGAAGCCCTCAACTTCACTTTTATTTCGCAAAAATAGATTAAGATCCTGAACATTTCAGCTGCAAAATTATGGCATAACTTTATCTGTAAGAGGAGTTTGCATTCTACATAACTTTCCCATAGGTTTTGGGTATTTTCTTCACTTGGGTTTCATCAGAAGTTTATTACTTTTTCCTTTGCTCTTGAAATTTAGGTGTTGGATATGTCTTATGTCCATTACATTAGAACTGATGAAGCATTAGTGTTATCTGCAGAGGCAAGTAAAAGATTAAGACAATCGTAGAGATACTGTTGTTTAAAAAGCATTGCTGGGCTTCCCTCGTGGCACAGTGGTTGAGAGTCCGCCTGGCGATGCAGGGGACATAGGTTTGTGCCCCAGTCCGGGAAGATCACACGTGCCACAGAGTGGCTGGGCCCGCAAAAAAAAAAAAAAAAAAAAATTGAATCACTATGTTGTACACCTGAAACTAATATAATGTTGTAAATCAACTATATTTCAATTAGAAAAAAAGACATATCCTTTGATCTAGCATTTATACTCTTGAGAATAAGCCTGTAGATATATTCATATATGTAGCCAAAATATATGCACAAAGATGTTCACTAAAGATGATAATATTTTCAGTTTTTTATAAGTTAAAAAGACTAAAAACCTAAATGTCTATCAGTTGGGAACTGGTTACATAAATTATGTGGCTTCCATAAAAACTACAGAATGGAAAACTCTGTAGCCTTTAAAATTTTCAAAAGAATGAGCCAGATCTACGTGTCCTAAAATGGAAAGACCACCATAATACACGGATAAATGGAACGAGTGTAGTATGCTTCCATGTATGTTAAAAATGTTAAGTACATGCATAGAAAATGTCTGCAAAGAGACAAAAAATATAAAACTGTTTATTGCTTTTGGGGAAGTGGACTGCTTAGTCAGGTGGGAGAGAAGCTTACTTTTCAATGGAAATCTTTTTGTCTTTTTTTTTTAAACATCTTTATTGTAGTATAATTGCTTTACAATGGTGTGTTAGTTTCTGCTTTATAACAAAGTGAATCAGCTATACATATACATATATCCCCATATCTCCTCCCTCTTGTGCCTCCCTCCCATCCTCCCTATCCCACCCCTCTAGGTGGTCACAAAGCACCAAGCTGATCTCCCTGTGCTATGCAACTGCTTCCCACTAGCTATCTATTTTACATTTGGTAGTGTATATATGCCCATGCCACTCTCTCACTTCGTCCCAGCTTACCCTTCCCCCTCCCCATGTCCTCAAGTCCATTCTCTATGTCTGTGTCTTTATTCCTGTCTTACCCCTAGGTTCTTCATGACATTTTTTTTCTTAGATTCCATATATATGTGTTAGCATACTGTATTTGTCTTTCTCTTTCTGACTTACTTCACTCTGTATGACAGACTCTAGGTCCATCCACCTCACTACAAATAACTCAATTTTGTTTCTTTATATGGCTGAGTAATATTCCATTGTATATATGTGCCACATCTTCTTTATCCATTCATCTGTTGATAGACACTTACGTTGCTTCCATGTCCTGGCTATTGTAAATAGAGCTGCAATGAACATTGTGGTAATCTTTTTGTCATGATGTTAAATTTTTTACCATGTACATGTATGTAATAGTGCATGCATTCATTAGTAACTTTGTTATTAAGTACTTTTTAAAATATAAGAACATTAATTATGCATGTATAAGGCATATGGAATAAAACAAATTTCCAAAAATCCACCACTTTCCTTAAGAAATATGTATTGCTGTTTCTATTTTTTTAAAAAACAAGTAATATTAAAAAAAAATTAAACCAAGTAAAATGGGGAGCTAATGAAAAGAACTTTTACTTTTAAATATATACTCTCCAGGATTTATTCTTTTAAACGATAAGCATGTACAAAAATGTGAAATGGAAAACCTCTCTCCAAACCCAAACAAAACAAAAAAAAAACCCACTTTAATTAGGAAACAATGAACACGTGGAAAGACTATGGAGAAGCCTGAAGACAATTTCAGGTCAAAAAGAGTCTTGGAGGTTGACTTATTCATATACCAGGCCAAACTGCACACTCAAATTTTGCCTTTTTTTTCCTCGACATAAAATGCATTAGTGTTCTTAGGGGCATTTTTTTCTAAGCCAACATATGGAATGAAGAGATGGAGAGAGAGATGTACTAAGTGTTATCAGTAAAGACATGGGTAAGAAAGGGACAAGGGGGGCAGAGTCAAGATGGCATAATAGGAGAACGTGGATTTACATCTCCTCAAAGCTAGGGCACCTACCAGACACCAGTGGGGGACTATAGACACCTAGGGCATGGGAGGAACCCCCACCGACTGGGTAGGACGTGGGGCATGGGGGGAGTGAAGGGGGAGGAGAACTGGAGGTGGCCCAGGACTGCTGCCCCTGAGGGGCGGCTGGGGAGGGGAAGGGATCCCACGACCGAAGGGGGAAATTGGGGGACCACTGGAAGGGCAGAGGATCAAAAGGGAGCATGGCCAGGCGTCCCCTGCCCACGTGGACCCCCAGGAACCTGATGAGATCCCAGGCCTGATCCTCTGCCCACCTAGGTGCCCTCTAGCTGTGCGGGTCCGGAAGGAATGGGAGGGAGGAAAGGGGGAGCAAAAGTAAAGGCTGGACCTCTGGGACCGGCTGAGGGGTGGCTCGGGGAGGGCAGGAGTTCCTACACCCAGTGGGACCCACCCATGGTTAGGGGTCCAGCGGTGATGGGGGAGACTCTGGGGGAGATGGTGCGGGAGTGGTGCAAGGAAATGGAAGGGATCAGGGCCAGCGCTTTCCCTGTCTACTTAGGCACCAGGGAGCCTGTTGGGCTCCCGGGCCTAATCCTGTGCCCTCCAAGCCTCCCTCCTGCAAAGCGGAGCCCAAGCCCCGCCCCTACACCCCCACCCAGGGCCCCACCTCTACACTCAGAGACCCACCACAATACCTGGGCCTAAACCTCACCCACACACCCTCACTCAGGGCCCTACCTCCAAACTCTGGAACTCCACACTCCAGAGGCCCTCCTTTCCATGTGCTGCCTCTCCCCGGAGAGGCCCTGCCCCACACTTGAACACACACCCCCCCCCACCAACCACCTAGGTCCTGCCCCACCCTAAACCCTGCCTCTGCCTAAGTTACACCCCCCCACCTAAACTCCACCCCCATAGCCAAGGCTTTTTTTTTTCTTTTCTTTTCTTTTTTCCTCTTTTAGATTGGGGTTCTCTTTTGCTTTGTTGATTCAATGTTGTTGATTCTTTAATATTTTGATTTTTCCTAATAAATCTTTTATTTTTCTAATTTTATTTTATTCTTTATACTTTGTTATCGTTCTCTCCTTTTGGCTTGTTCCCCCCACCCTTTCTTTTTTCTGTTGTGGTTTTATTTTACCTTGTTGCAGTTCTTTCAATTATAGTTTAATTTTTCCTAACGTATTTTCTATCTTTCTAATTTTATTTTTTTATTCTTTGATATTGTACTGCTCCTTTTTCTCTCGCTCTTTTTTTTTTTAACCGTGCCATGAAGCTTGCGAGATCTTGGTTCCCAGGCTGGAGGTTGGGCCCGAGTTCCTGTGGTGGGAACTCCCAGTCCAAACTGCTGGACTAACAGAGAACCTCAGACCCCAGGGAATATCAATCGGAGTGAGGCCTCCCGTAGGTCCTCATCTCAGCACCAAAACCCAACTCTATCTAACTGCCTGCAAACTCCACTGCTGGACGTCTCAGGTCAAACAACCAGTGAGACAGAAATACAGTACCACCCATCAAAAACAAAAAACCCTACAAAAAAATACATTACAGACGAAGGAGCAAGGTAAAACCCACAAGACCAAATAAATGAAGACGAAATAGGCAACCTACCTGAAAAAGAATTCAGAGTAATGATAGTAAAGATGATCCAAAATCTCAGAAACAAAATGGAGAAAATACAAGAAACATTTAAAAAGGACCTAGAAGAACTAAAGAGCAAACAAAAACTGATGAGCAACACAATTACTGAAATTAAAAATACTGTAAAAGGAATCAACAGCAGAATAACTGAGGCAGAAGAACAGATAAGTGACCTGAAAGATAAAATAGTGGAAATAACTACTGCAGAGCAGAATAAAGAAAAAACGATGAAAAGAATTGAGGACAATCTCAGAGACCTCTGGGACAAAATTAAATGCACCAACATTCGAATTATAGGGGTCCCAGAAGAAGAGAAAAAGGAAGAGACTGAGAAAATATTTGCAGAGATTATAGTCGAAAACTTCCCTAACATGGGAAACGAAATAGTCAGTCAAGTCCAGGAAGCACAGAGAGTCCCATACAGGATAAACCCAAAGAGAAACACGCCAAGACACATATTAATCAAACTCTCAAAAATTAAATACAAAGAAAACATATTAAAAGCAGCAAGAGAAAAGCAACAAATAACATACAAGGGAATCCCCATAAGGTTAACAGCTGATTTTTCAGCAGAAACACTGCAAGCCAGAAGGGAGTAGCAGGACATATTTAAAGTGATGAAAGGGAAAAACCTACAACCAAGGTTACTCTACCCAGCAAGGATCCCACTCAGATTCAATGGAGAAATTAAAACCTTTAAAGATAAAGCAAAAGTTAAGAGAATTCACCACCAAACCAGCTTTACAGCAAATGCTAAAGGAACTTCTCTGGGCAGGAAATACAAGACAAGGAAAAGACCTGCAAAAACAAACCCAAAACAATTAAGAAAATGGTAATAGGAACATAAATATCAATAATCACCTTAAATGTAAATGAATTAAATGCTACAACCAAAAGACACAGACTGTCTGACTGGATACAGAAACAAGACCCGTACATATGCTGTCTACAAGAGACCCAATTCAGACCTAGGGACAAATACAGACTGAAAGTGAGGGGACGGAAAAAGATATTCCATGCAAGTGGAAATCAAAAGAAAGCTGGAGTAGCAATTCTCATATCAGACAAAATAGACTTTAAAATAAAGACTACTACAAGAGACAAAGAAGGACACTATGTAATGATCAAGGGATCAATACAAGAAGAAGATATAACAATTGTAAATATTTATGCACCCAACATAGGAGCACCTCAGTACACACGGCAATGCTAACAGCCATAAAAGGGGAAATCGACAGTAACACCGAAATAGTAGGGGACTTTAACACCCCACTTTCACCAACGGACAGATCATCCAAAATAAAAATGAATAAGGAAACACAAGTTTTAAATGACACATTAAGATGGACTTAACTGATATTTATAGGACATTCCAACCAAAAACAACAGACTACACTTTCTTATCAAGTGCTCATTGAACATTCTCCAGGATAGACCATATCTTGGGTCACAAATCAAGCCTAGGTAAATTTAAGAAAACTGAAATTGTATCAAGTATCTTTTCTGACCACAACGCTATGAGACTAGATATCAGTTACAGGAAAAAAACTGTAAAAAAAAATACAAACACATGGAGGCTAAACAATACACTACTAATTAACCAAGAGATCACTGAAGAAATCAAAAAATACCTAGAAACAAATGACAATGAAAGCACAACGAACCAAAACCTATGGGATGAAGTAAAAGCAGTTCTAAGAGGGAAGTTTATAGCATACAATGCTACCTCAAGAAACAAGAAAAATCTCAAATAAACAATCTAAACTTACACCTAGAGGAATTAGGGAAAGAACAAAAAAACCCCAAAGTTAGCAGAAGGAAAGAAATCATAAAGATCAGATCAGAAATAAGAAATAAATGAAAAAGAAATGAAGGAAACAACAGCAAAGATCAATAAAACTAAAAGCTGGTTCTTTGAGAAGATAAACAAAGTTGATAAACCATTAGCCAGACTCATCCAGAAAAAAAGCGAGAAGACTCAGATCAATAGAATTAGAAATGAAAAAGGAGAGGTAACAAATTACACTGCAGATGTACAAAGGATCATGAGAGACTTCTACAAGAAACTATAGGCCAATAAAATGGACAACCTGGAAGAAATGGACAAATTCGTAGAAAAGCACAACCTTCCAAGACTGAACCGGGAAGAAATAGAAAATATTAACAAATGACAAGCACTGAAATTGAAACTGTGATTAAAAATCTTCCAACAAACAAAAGCCCAGGACCAGATACCTTCACAGGCAAATTCTCTCAAACATTTAGAGAAGAGCTAACACCCATCCTTCTCAAACCCTTCCAAAATATAGCAGAGGGAGGAACATTCCCAGGCTCATTCTACGAGGCCACCATCAACCTGATACCAAAACTAGACAAAGATGTCACAGAAAAATAAAACTACAGGCCAACAATATCTCTGATGAACAAAGATGCAAAAATCCTCAACAAAATACTAGCAAACAGAATCCAACAGCACATTAAAAGGATCATACACCATGATCAATGGGGTTTATCCCAGGAATGAAGGATTCTTTAATATATGCAAATCAATCAATGTGATACACCATATTAACAAACTGAAGGAGAAAAACCATATGGCCATCTCAATCAATGCAGAAAAAGCTTCTGACAAAATTCAACACCCGTTTATGATAAAAACTCTCCAGAAAGTAGGCATAGAGGGAACCTACTGCAACATAATAAAGACCACATATGACAAACCCACAGCCAACATCGTTCTCAATGGTGAAAAACTGAAACCATTTCCTCTAAGATCAGGAACAAGGCAAGGTTGCTCACTCTCATGACTATTATTCAACATAGTTTTGGAAGTTGTAGCCAGGGCAATCAGAGAAGAAAAAGAAATAAAAGGAATACAAATTGGAAAAGAAGAAGTAAAACTGTCACTGTTTGCAGATGACATGATACTACACATAGAGAATCCTAAAGATGCTACCAGAAAACTACTAAAGCTAATCAATGAATTTGGTAGAATAGCGGGATACAAAATTAATGCACAGAAATCTCTTGCATTCCTATACACTAATGATGAAAAATCTGAAAGAGAAATTAAGGAAACACTCCCATTTACCATTGCAACAAAAAGAAAAAAATACCTAGGAATAAACTTACCTAAGGAGACAAAAGACCTGTATGCAGAAAACTATAAGACAATGATGAGAGAAATTAAAGATGATACAAACAGATGGAGAGATATACTGTGTTCCTGGATTGGAAGAATCAACATTGTGAAAATGACTCTACTACCCAAAGCAATCTACAGATTCAGTGCAATCCCTATCAAACTACCACTGGCATTTTTCACAGAACTAGAACAAAAAATTGCACAATTTGTATGGAAACACAAAAGACCCCAAATAGCCAAAGCAATCTTGAGAAAGAAAAACGGACCTGGAGAAATCAGGCTCCTGGACTTCAGACTATACTACAAAGCTACAATAATCAAGACAGTATGGTACTGGAACAAAAACAGAAATATAGATCAATGGGACAGGATAGCAAGCCCAGAGATAAACCCACACACATATGATCACCTTATCTTTGATAAAGGAGGCAAGAATATACAATGGAGAAAAGACATCCTCTTCAATAAGTGCTGCTGGGAAAACTGGACAGCTACATGTAAAAGTATGAAATTAGAACACTTCCTAACACTATACACAAAAATAAACTCAAAATGGATTAAAGACCTAAATGTAAGGCCAGATACTATAAAACTCTTAGAGGATACTATAAAACTCTTAGAGGAAAACAGGCAGAACACTCTATGACATAAATCACAGCAAGATCCTTTTTGACCCACCTCCTAGAGAAATGGAAATAAAAATAAACAAATGGGACCTAATGAAACTAAAAGCTTTTGCATAGCAAAGGAAACCATAAAAAAGACAACCCTCAGAATGGGAGAAAATATTTGCAAACGAAGCAACTGACAAAGGATTAATCTCCAAAGCATACAAGCAGCTTATGTAGCTCAATATCAAAGAAACAAACAACCCAATCCAAAAATGGGCAGAAGACCTAAATAGACATTTCTCCAAAGAAGATATACAGATTGCCAACAAACATATGAAAAGATGCTCAATATCACTAATCATTAGAGAAATGCAAATCAAAACTACAGTGAGGTATCACCACACACAGGTCAGAATGGCCATCATCAAAAATTCTACAAACAATAAATGCTGGACAGGGTGTGAAGAAAAGGGAACCCTCTTGCACTGTTGGTGGGAATGTAAATTGATACAACCACTATGGAGAACAGTATGGAGGTTCCTGAAAAAACTAAAAATAGGGCTTCCCTGGTGGTACAGTGGTTGAGGGTCCACCTGCCGATGCAGGGGACATGGGTTTGTGCCCCAGTCCGGGAAGATCCCACATGCTGCGGAGTGGCTGGGCCCGTGAGCCATGGCCGCTGAGCCTGCACGTCCGGAGCCTGTGCTCCGCAACGGGAGAGGCCACAACAGTGAGAGGCCTGTGTACCGCAAAAAAAAACAACTAAAAGAAAACCTAAAAATAGAACTACCATATGACCCAGCAATCCCACTATTGGGCATATACCCTGAGAAAACCATAATTCAAAAAGAGTCATGTACCACAATGTTCACTGCAGCACTATTTACAACAGCCAGGACATGGAAGCAACCTAAGTGTCCATTGACAGATGAATGGATAAAGAAGATGTGGCACATATATACAATGGAATATTACTCAGCCATAAAAAGAAACAAAACTGAGTTATTTGTAATGAGGTAGATGGACCCAGAGTCTGTCACACAGAGTGAAGTAAGTCAGAAAGAGAAAAACAAATACCGTATGCTAACACATATATATGGAATTTTTTTTAAAAATGGTTCTGAAGAACCTAGGGGCAGGAAAAGAATCAAGACACAGATGTAGAGAATGGACTTCAGGACACAAGGAGGAGGAAGTAAGCTGGGGCAAAGTGAGAGAGTAACTAAGACATCTATACACTACGAAATGTAAAAGATAGCTAGTGGGAAGCAGTTGCATAGCACAGGGAGATTAGCTCTGCTTTGCAACCACCTAGAGGGGTGGGATAAAGAGAGTGGGAGGGAAACGCAAGAGGGAGGGGATATGGGGATATACATATGCATATAGCTGATTCACTTTTTTATACAACAGAAACTCACACGACATTGTAAAGCAATTATACTCCAATAAAGACGTTGAAAAAAAAAAGAAAGGGCAACAATTGCAAATTTTCTCTTCTGAATTGAGTATTTATATGCAGAAGAGAGAGAGAGATTAGCCCAGGGTAATGGGAAACAGGAAAAAATGCTGTGAGCACAATTTTGTAGAAAACGGAATAGAGTATAGTAGATATTTTTTTGGTTCAATCCCTATTTGACCACCAGGTGGCTATTTGGAGTGTGCCTTGAGATGAAGGAAGCATGTGATGGGAAGCTATGAGCAACCTGCTGGACCCCCGAAGTGATTTTAACTTCAAGAAGGCCCAGGATTCTGAAACAGGTTTACGTAGAATAAAATAACAGTACTGGAAGAAAAATATTTTTTTCAAATAATAACAGAAAAATCAAATGTAACAAGTCTTTTTGTTAAGGTGTATCAAATTTGCTTTAATAAATATTTTTTAACAAAGTATTTTAAATTTCGAATTTCGGGTGTGTACTTGATAAGATAAATATTCCTGAGTTTGTTACTTAATTTATCTGGGCTTCAGGGGAGAGTACAAGGCCAGGTATAAAACAGGAACTAAATGAATGCTGTTGAATGAAAAAATGTACAAATAAACAATTAGGGAATTAGACTATGTTCCAATCTAATTCTCAAAAGTACAATTCTTAGTTCAAATTTAGGGTAAAAATGAGGACAATATTTAAAGTTTCCTCTTAGTCTATTCATCCAATTCTTAGAAGACAGAACTGACTTGAGACCAAAAAACCAACAAAAGAATCAAATTCTCTGCTACAAGGGCAAAAACGACTGTATAAACCAGCACTGACCAAAAGAAATATCATGAAAGTCACATACATAATTTTAAATTTTCTAGTTGTCCCATTAAAAAATGGTAAAAATAGGTTAAATTAATTTAAAAATATTTTCATTTAATCCAATACATCAAAAACTACCCTTTCAACATGTAATCAATATAAAAAATTACTGATAAGGTACTTTATATTCTATTTTCCTATTAAGTCTTTGAAAGCAGTATGCATTTTACATTTATAGCACATCTCAATGAGGTTGCAAAATTTTTAATGGAAACAAATTAGTTAAAATTAAACGAAATTTAAAATTCCATTCCTAGATGTATAAGCCAAATTTAAAATTCTCAATAGCCACATAGCTAGTGGCTACCATACTGACAGGACAGGTATAAACAACTAAAATATATTCTAATTTTCACCTCATTGCCAGTCACATATGTTACTGTTGTGTTTTCTTTAATACACATAAATTTACAGTGAACCATTCATACATATTCTCCAGTGAGAATGTACATTTTTACAAGATAGCTTCCGAGTCTTTGCATACAGTCTGTGCTGTGAAGGTAACTGGTTTATAAAGATTATGTGAACAAATGTAGCAAGCACTAATCCACTGAGCCAACCAAATAGAAAACACAAGTAGACATCACATTTGGGATGGGATATAATATAATCCCAGAGTAACATACAGAGTTTCCAATAGCTAAAAAACCTTTTCTAATTTTAGCTTCTTTTAAAATTTCAGGTATAAGCTTTGTGAAAATTGTGAAACCACAAAGCAGTCTCAGTAACTGATGACTAGTTTTAAAGTTTCTCTGTTTTATATAAATATATAAAATAGAAAGGATAATAAGAACGAAATAAAGATTAACAGGTATAGAATTCAATGTATTCCTCTGTCAGTAAAAAATTTCTATACTTGTACCATAGAATAAAACGTAAGAGTTAAAGTGCATGTGTCCTTACTGTTACCGTTTTACCTCATGTAAAGCTTTTGCCTCCTGTAAGTTTTGTATGCTGACTTTGAAACCATAAGTATTGTTTAAAGATGGTCCATCAATCTGGGAAGTGTCTTTCTTTGGAGTATTTACTGCTGCACATTGATTCTATTAAAAAAAACACAGAGCCAGAAAAAGATAAATGAGCAATTATTTCCTTTCTTTTTGATTACTTATTTCTGCTTAGACAACATACTTTATGTACTTAGTAATACACGATAAACTAGCATCATCTCTTTAGATCCAAGAAGAAACTTAAGTATTTTATTAGCATTTTTTTTCAGGCTAGTAATTCAAGATACTAGAACTATATATATGTAGAAATATCTGATATAATCTGTAAGCCAACCATAAATTGATTTTTGAGTTTACAAACCCAAAATATTGAAAATAATAGTGTTGCAGAGAGTTGACATTTTACCACAAGGACATTTATCTTGACCTTTCTTGGAAGTATGACAAGCAAGCAAGCAAGCAAGCAATGTATTTGCAACTAGTTTGGCTAAAGTTTAAAGAAGATTTGAAATTGTGGGTTTTTATTTTACCCTAATACAACATGTATCTGAAAGATAAACTAAAGCATAAATAATTTTCAAGGGGTTAGAAAGAATAGAATCTATTTTTTAAAAAAATATTTTTTTCTGATTTCCACATCCATTAACGATTTTCCCCAAAGTGTTGATTTATGTTCACAATACACTCGTACTTGTTTTTAATATATATGACTTGTAATTCAATAATACTGATTTAAAAATGAAAGTTTTAAAAAGCATTTGTAATCTCAAAATAAAAATACTAAAATATATTTTATGTAGTTAATGATATTTATGAGAAGTGACCAATAGAGAAGTGATCACTATCATATATTTCTAAGGATACATGTCTAATGTATACTTTTTTCACATAACCATATATTTCTAGGTTAAGTATTACCACAATTTTTAGTATTTGAATAAAGACATTTATGATTTTTCAGAGTTTCAGTAGTAAATAATGTTGCTTTCCTTTGCTACTTAGTAAAATGAACTGAAAAATCAATAATGTTATATTTGAGAAAAAAGTAATAAACCAAGAAAAAGGATATATTTTTGGTGGGATCAAAAATCACTTACTTGAGCTCTGCTGTCATTGGATTGTTCTGATTTTGCCAGTAATCAGTTAATGTATTTGTATCCTCATAATCCACATTTTGGCTATCATATTCACTTTCTCTGTAATATTTGTATTTACATATAAGAATCTTTTAGATCCCAACAACAAAAAAAACTTTAAAAAAATTAGGCAATTTCTTGTTGTCTCAAAGATATGTAAATAAAATGATGCAAAAATATAATAAATTAAAAAATTGAGACACAAAGTTATCAATTATCTAACTGAAATCTAAGAATAAGAATGGATCTTATCCACTGATCTTTAAATATGTTTAGCATAGTTACCTTTGCTTGTGTTAAGAGTACTCTTCTAAAAGCATCAGTGTTACTTCCTTTCTTATGACTCAATTTCTGGGTTTTGGGTTCTGTAGAAAGAAATTTTATATTTAACATGCATATCAAAATTGCCTGCTTCTGTGGGGTTTTTTTGTTTGTTTTCTTGTTGTTTTTCCAAACTCTTAGGTACCGTTCATGAGTACTGTCCTATAAATTCCTCACAAAGACCTCATAATTTAAAAATGAAACTAATTCAAACCTGGGTTCCCCACACTAACTTTTAAAATTTGTATTAAATAATAACATTTAGATTTTAATTATTGATTTTTATACCTAAGTTATTATCCTAGGGAATCACTTAATCCGTTTATTCACTGATTTATCAAGTATTTATGATGAGGAGGAAAAGACAGTATCTACCCTTGTGGGGTCTAGAGAGGAAATCAGACATTCATCAAATATCAATACACACAGAAAAATAAAATTATAACTGGGGTAAGTACAACAAAGGGGAATATAATTGGTAATTTTTAGCCAGGGAGATTAGGAAGGCTTTTTTGAGCTAAAATCATAAGAAAGAGTAGGAATTAACTAGAACAGGGTGTGGATTTTCCCTGATTACTGAGCAAAAAAACCTAGAGACTGGTTAAGGGTGAATAAGAAAGCTAGGGTAGAAGCCCAGGTGAGAGACGAGGGCTTCGTAGTGGCAGAGACAGAGGTAGAGAGATCTGGGTAATTTAGGAAACAAGTGTGGAAACCACAGGATGGGCAGTGAGGCAATCAGGTGAGTATTATAAATAAATCCCTTGTTTCTGACCTGTGTAACTCAGTGACAGAGAAATGGTGGTACTATTCATTGAAATAAGGAAAAATGAAAGAGGACCAATGGTTTTCAATGTGCGGGCATGTATGTGTGTGCATAAAGTGTGCTATGTGGTTGGTGGTGAATGAATGCAGTGAGATCACAAATTAAGTTAAAAAAATACTGACCTTGTGGTGGCTTTGAGCATTCAAGTAGAAATGCCAAAGGCAGCTGGATATAGTGTTCTGGAGCTTAAAAGAGGGTTCTGAACTGGAAATTTAAATGTGTTATCTATAGTAATCCTGTGGGCAGGAATTAGGTCATACAGGGAAAGAACACAGAGAGAGAAAGCTTAAGGCTAAGCCTTAATAAACTCCACTATTCAGATAATAACTGAGAATGTGAGATAAGCTTCAAAGGAAAGCAAGCAGGAAGAAACAGAGGAGCAGGGGAAAAGCTAAGGGGAGAGGAAGCTCAAAGAAGGAAGGTGTGGTCAGCAAGACAATGGCTGCTTAGAGGGCATGTGATAGGAAGACTGAAAAACATCCATTAGCTTTAGCTACCTGAAGGTTAGAAAGAATCTTTACAAGAGCCATACTGGCGGGATGATGGGGGCACAATCCAGTTTGGAGTGGGTTGAGAAATGAGTAGAAGGTAAAGAAATAGAGTTGTCAAATTGGAGAAATCTTTTAAGAAATTTGGCTTTAAAGGAGAGAAGCAGAGAAAAAAGACCAGAAGCCGGCAGCTGTAAGGTCAAGGCAGGTGTTTGTTTTTTTTTCTATTTCAAAGGGTGGGAGAGATTTGGGTATATACCAAAGCCAATGGGAAAAATCAAGTTGAGAAGAAGGTAAGGTTTCTGAGAGGGCTCCTATATTTTACTGAGAAGGCAAGAAGACAGGATGGAAGTAGATGTAAGTATATTTCACAGCAGAAAAATAAAAAAGTTTCCAGGTGATGATGTCTTTCCAAGACATGATAAAATAACAATAATCTCTCATTAGCTGAGCTAAAATTTCATTTAAAAATATCTGATTTTCATTACATAGTCTATTGAAAAGCTTTATGGAGGCTTTCTGTTACTTGTAAAACTTACCTGTTGACAAAGGGCTAAGGCCAGTTGCCTCAGGAAGCCTTTCCACAAGTTTTCTCTGTATGATTGGTGTACTATGAAGGCAAAGTGATTCACATATCCCAGTTCTTGTCCTAACATTAATTGGGGATACCACTAGAGGTTCCTGAGGCTCACTGCAGGGGCTTTTCTGTATACCATCTTTTACAGGCTTTAAGAAGTTCTCAATAGTCAGAGAATGTAGGTCCTCTACTAGTGATGAGGGTCTGTCACCTCCATTTAATGTTTTGGAACCTGGTGATGTTGCTTCTTGCCAAGGGGGAATCACTGGAGAATCAGGGGAGCTATAACCAACACAATAGTCATCATCATCATCCTCTTCTTTCTCAGCATCATCTGCAGAAGCAACTGGTGGCAGCGTCTGACTTTCACTTGCAGTTCGACTGCATTCTGTGGTTGGTGCTTGTAAAGCAATCTGAGAATTATCAACATCTTCCTTGGTATGTGCTGTAGTGGGGAGTACGTGTGCAGTTGTATCCATTTTTGGAGGCACTACAGGTTTGTCATCTGGATTAACTGAGGAGCTGAAGTTGTCATCAGATTTTACAACTCCAGTTAGCTCCTTTTTAGACAGTTTCTTGGAACGTTCATATTCTTCTTTGGCTTGAAGCCATACTTGAACCAGTTGTCGACTTGGGGCACATTTGCAAGGCATAATCACAATTTTTTTATCTTCAACCATTTTATGGCTATTACTTGACCCTTTATTGACAATTGGTTGGCCATTGTGAGGGGGTGACCCAGGTCTTGGATTTTGAGTCATTACTGAGAATGCTGTTTTCCACAGACGAAGTCCTTCCAAGGAAAAGTCTCCCTCAAACTCAGCCAGATCATTTGGAAGTCGTGTTTCTACCATGAGAAGCCGTCCACCGATCTCCCTATAAACAATATATTTTAGAACAACTGTTTTGCCTCAAAGAGCAATTACCAAAATATTTAGCTCCTTAACCTAGATATTTTTAAAAGTTCCTTTTGGAGTCTTAAAAATGCCACCTTTCTTCCCTTTCCACACCCTACCCATCCCCTCCAACACACACATTTTATGCAGGTACACTCTATCTTTAATCTCAATATGCTTTTCCTCACAGGTATATGACTACTAAATTAACTTCCTTCGGAAGGTATCATCAATACCGGGGAAAGAAGGTATTTGTTTTTGTCTGAAGTGTCCAATGAAGCCTTCTTTTCTTCAAGGAGATGGTACAAGCTCATCAGATTCCTTTCCTCTACTGATCTTAAATAATTTTCCACTGTCACCACATTAGGATAAAAACAATGGAAGAGTTTACCATCTGAGACTATATCCCTGGATTTTATCTATAGCCTCTTTCTACATTCTCTACTCTCTGTACATAGTAGTTCAGCAAAGCCAGTCAGTTCAAACAAATCTTTGTACCCTATCAAATTCCCTTAAATATTACAAAAAATTATATACAGTTGAGGGAAACTACCATAATTCTTTCTTCCCTTTACATGACAAGGTTTAATACTAACATAAGAACTTAGGAGTTGGCAGAGCCCACATAATTTAAGTGCTACTAATGTATGTGTATGTGAGGAATCACTAATTAAAAGGTAACATGGTTTAGTTTCCAATAGTTATTATAAATATTAAGCTAAATCTCTCTCCTTCTCTAACATATCCATTGGTACTATTTCTGCCTTCTGCAGCAACATAAAATAACTCTACTTTTTCTTCTTCATGGTATCTCTTTCATGGATATGAAGATAGTTCTTAGTTTCTTCAGTTACTTCTCATAGGGCATGATTTCCCAAATCACCAGGTCATTCTCTAGATAAAACTCAATGAACTGAATTCTTGTTTTCTGATTGAAGCTGAAGGAGCAGCACCAGAGTTACATTTCCTTTTCCCCTTTACATGGAAAGATTTTGGCCCCTACTATTTAACTCCATAATCAGGATCTAACACCTTCCCAACACCCACCTTGCAGCTTTATGAAAAATTAGAAGCAGGATTATTGCTATTGAAGGAAATGAGTACACATGTCATGTGACTATACCCAATTCTAATATTAATAATACAGAGATCATAATGAAGTAAAAAATAGCAAAAATTGCTGAGGTGTGGTAGGTTCAGCTTTCTTGAATACTGTCAGCAGCATGCTAATTGCTACAGCTCATGTTGTAATTAATATATATGAAGAGCCTTAAATTTTTCAGTAATCCTACTTCAAGAGCTGTAAGTAAAAATTCCAAAATAGAAGAAATGCTTTATGAAGAACATACTAATCACATAATTATGTATAGTAGCAAAACAGAGAGCAACCTTTCTGTCCAGTAATAATCACATGATAGAGTATTATGCAGCCATTAAAATGATGCTTCAACAGACTCAAATTTAGAAAATGTTTACATTATAATGGTAAGTGAATCAATTTCAATGCAATATTGTGACTACAGTAAGAACATTTCATAAAACAAAATAAAAGCTATACTTTAAAAAAGTAAGAAAACACATTAAAATATTAATAGTGGCTGTTACTAGGTAGAGAAATGGTGTAATTTTCATTTCTTCTTTTATACTTCCTAAATTTTCTACAGTGAATACACAGTTTTTAATTTAAAAAAAGATTGTTTTTAAATATCATGACTATCCTCCTTTTATTTCAGCTGCAGAACAAGTGTCAAAGTTGGACAACAACTAATAGCAACACAGAGTAAATGACTAGCACATGATAAATTAACTGGGAATTAAAAAGATGTGTAAGGCTGAGAAGAAAATATAGATCAATGAAAAAATATACCATAATCACTACTGGTAAAGTCAAAGCCTCCAAAATAATGGAAACTAATGTCTAAGGATTATATATTCATATATTCTGGCAGTGAAATAAAAAGAAAGAGTTCCATTCATGTTAAAAGGCCACATGTGGGTACTGGGCAAAACAGAACAGCAAAACTATGTTTTAGGAAGTATGGGGGTAAGGTAGGGGGAGGTATTTTCTGCCCTTTACTTCAAGTCCTCAGAGGAGGGAACTTCTTCTACTCTATATTTCTGATGACTTTTTCTCACCCCTTTCTTAAATGGACTCCTGCAGAAATTACTGCCAATCTTCGGGTAAAAAGCCCAGCACTCACTGTCTCTTTCACTAGGGTCAGGAGCATGGTGGTGCTCAAGGTCAGTGCATACATGCAGGGTGGCCTCTTGCCTTAGTTGGCACTTCATATCTCTTTCCATCATTTAGACTAAGCAGGGTCTGCCTCAGCAGTCCTAGCCATTCTTCTCTGCTTCTGACTGGATGTCTGAAATGAACTGCCTCTCTCTGCAACTGATTAGGAAAAGGGATCAAAGAAACGGGGGCAGGACCAAAAGCCATCACTTAAACTTCCTGGATTAAGCCATGTTCCCCAACTGAGCTCTTATCAGATATGTTCTATATCTTGATGAAGCAGGCAGGACAGGATACCTACTTAACTACTGGTTTACAAATAGGCCAGTGCTGTGATTCCTTCAGATTTTGCTATTGGCCGTGTGTGTGTGTGTGTGTGTGTGTGTGTGTGTGTGTGTGTGCATCTGTCTCTCTGTTTACCACTTCTCTGAAAAGATTCTTGAAAGAAGAGATAAGGGGAACCAAAATCCATATTGCACTCCTAATAACTATACAAACTAACAATAGTAACAATATGATTGAAGATGTTGGCAACATGAAAAGAGAGTGGTATGTAATAGAAACAACTTAAAATAATCTTCATTTAGAGATATATCATAGCAGTATTTAAAACATATGCATGCTTATTTTCAAACACTTTTTAAAAATGAAGTTTTTAAATTATGAAAGTTTACCATTTTAGAAATAAATACCATCTGTAAAATGATAATTATACTTTTATAAGTATTAAGTATTATGACATCCTTCTTAATTTGGCATCATGTCATAGTGAGCCTCTAATCCTTAATGTTGACGCAGTGCAAAATAATAGTAGATCCAAGACCAACACTGATCAACTTAAATAAATTTCTCTAGGTGCAACTGTCCAGCTAGTTAGTGAATTTTCTTAATATGTCCATAATTATAAATTGTTTTCACAATGATATACTTACAAATACAATATCACAGCCAAAAAAGTAGCAGTCAGGTACCAAATGTTGTTACATACATTATAATTATTCAGAGCAACCCAAGGGGAAAAAATAATTCTGATTACCTGGGCTTTTCTGGTACATCAGAAGGATTACTGCAAAATGGTTCCTGGTAAATAGTTTCTGAAAGGTCATGATCCAACAAAGTTGCCATAATTTCTTCCCTGCTTGGTGGGGACATAAGTGGTTTCAAAATGTGAGCAGTTCGAGGGGTGAAACTGCCATTTTTAGATTGTGAGGGAGAGCTGGTAGACCTTGGTGAACTATCAGGAGTTGGTGTCAACATATCATTGTTTCTTGAAACATACACTTCCAAATCTTCAGAGGCTGCATCTACAAGTTCACCATCAGGGGAAGATAGTATTGTAGTAAAAGAGGTATTGACTGAATCAAGAGACTGTCCCATTTCTTTTCTGGTATGACTTTGAATCCAGTCTGAATTGCCTGGCTGTGAGAGGCTAAGAAACACTTCTTTGCTTACTGAACTCCTATTCAATCTAGATTTTTCATTTAGACAATCCTCTGACTGCTGGACACAGAAAGACTCCATTATTGAATTAGGCCGAGTTGTTAGAGGATGAAAGGTATTTTTCCACTGATTGTGGCGATGATTCTCATTGCTATCTATGGATGATTTCTCAAATAATTCAGGACTTAGAGTACCAGATCTAATCCATGAGGTTGAGTCTGAGGCATGATGTTTGTCTTCATCACACTTCTGGTTATCATGACTTAAAAATTCAGTTTTTTCTACAGTTTGTCCTGGGAAAAGATCCTGAACTGCATCACTCAGGAACTTTTGAGGCAAATTCTGATCTGCTGGGACAAACTGACTTCCAGAATAAAAGCTACAAAATCCAGTTTGACCTATTGTATTAATATCAAAATTATAATTATGTTCAGGAGACAAGCTATCTTCAAGTGAATAACAACTTTCAAATCCTGGATCTGAAAAAAAGATAGGACTATCATCCGATAGGGAGTTATCCAACTGGCCAGAGGCTGGTAAATTTAGAGAGTCTACTTTAAGAAGTTTGGGAATTTTTTCTTTAGGTTTTGTACTTCTGGGAGTTCGAGGTTTTCTTGGAGACGTTACTGATCGTGTTCGTTTAATTGATTTGTTATGCTCAAGGGAATGAGAGATATTTTTGTTTGGTTGCTGTTTATTAGATAATGGGTCTTGCATACTATTTGCATTCTGTGCTTTCTGCTGTCTTTTCTGTAACAATTCTTTTAGAACTGCCAGTCCAGACTGTCCTTCACCAAACGTTGAAGGTGTTGACATATTTCGATTTCTACACTGAGAAAGTGCTTTGGTTTGTGAAATTGCTTCTGACAATGACCTTTGCTTTACCCTTTCAGGTTTAAAATTTGACATATCTAAAATAAAGCCCCTTTGTTTTTGCTCCCATGTTATTTGTTTGATTGGGCTTCTCAAGGAAGTTACAAAGCAATTATTAGGCATCTGACTTTCCTCTGAAGCTGCTTTACCTGGAGAACAAATTTCACTGTGCTTTGACTGTTCTGCCATGCACACAATCTGCTGCTGACTGTCTTTGCAATGCAAAAAATTAGGGGCATACGTCTGGTCTGGCTTTGATTCTACGGAATTACGATAGTCGTTTAACTTTCCAAGAGATGACAAATAGTTTTTTTGTACATTTGCATTCTCTTCTATCTTTGGAGACATGATACCAGAAGACATCTGTGTATTCTGTGCTACCTGAGACAAATGGTTTGAAAGGTCAAATATATTTTTTTGAATCAAGGTTGATTCTTTTAGAGTAAACATAGCATTTTGATTATGAGACCGCTGAACATTAATTTTTGAGATTCCAGGTCCCAAAGAACTACAAACAACTGATGAATGCAAATCATCTTGTGGACTGGGGAATGTTTGCAAATCTACAGGCTTCTTGCTTTCTAGGAAAGAAGAAAAGCAGCCAGATAAATTCTGTTGTGCATGAATTCCAGTGGGGAGAGGAGCAGAAAGAGGATGATCTATAGCAGAGCCCATTAGTGACACATCTTTCTGTTTAAAAAGTAGTTGAGAGCCTCCAGAACTATTTGAGGCCTCAGACACATTCTGATGTTTCAGCACAAACTTAACTTCAGCACCAGCTTGAGATTTTAGTTTTTCATCTTTTAGTGTTATGTGCTTTCTTGGTGTAGTTTTCTCATTTACTTTTTGTTTCTGTTTTGCTTTTGGTTTCTTTTTTCCATCATCTACTAGTTTATTTGTCTGATTTCGTTTGTTCCTTTTCTTAGTAACTACAGAGGGATTAACAAGCTTTGTTTTTGATTTCTTAACCTGCGTTCTTGCTCGACTATTTTTTCCTATACGGGAATTAACAGTCTTGCTATTATATGCATTAGGACCCTTAAAAAGCATTGCTTCTTTATTGGCAGCAGCCATAATTTCTTCAGCTCTTGGATCTGTGGGAGACCAGCAGCGAGGTGGAGAAGAGTTTATGGGACTTGTGCTTCTCTCAGAAAGAAAACCTAGTTTAGACATAACATCACTATAATTTAAGTCACAGTCTTCGGTTTCAGCATTATAAGATGGTGAGGGAGGAGAAAGAATAGCATGTGACCGTTTTTTCCTGAAAGACAAAGTTCTTTTAATATTTTCACTGTTTGTCCTTTGTTGCTTACCAGTTTTTTTCTTAGCAGACTTATGTTTTGATTTTCTTCTGTGACTTTTCTTTGGTGTTAGTGGATAAATAGGATATTTGGTTGCAGGGGAGTCAGGAACTTTTGGCCAAAAATCCTTCAAAGGTGCAAGTTTTTTATACAGTTCCATTTTTTCTTCTGTTAATATTACTTGTTTTTCTTTAGAGTCTATTTTTCCTAGCTTTACAAGCATATTTTTCCTCCCTCTAAATCTATTAATGATAATATACTTTATGATGACAGGGGGCAGCTTTTTAGACATTTTTCTGCGTTTTCGAGATTTGAGAGTTCCATCTAAACTTTCACCAATTTCCATGGGATGAGGTAGGCTAATTTTTGAGTTGTGTGTTATAAAACTTGACTCACTATCTTCATTCTCATAATTTACCTTGCGTTTGGCTCTAAGTGTGTATTTATTTCCATACAATCCAAAGGACTGCTCAGTTTCTAAGGCTCCTTCTCCAAAGTGACAGTCTACAAAACTGTCTGTAGATGTTTTATTTTCAAAAGCTCCACGGCTGGCCTTAATTAAATCACTGGCCAATACGTTATCCTTCTCAGAATTACTATTACAAGGATTATTTTGTATACAATTATCTTTTGAGGATCCAGTCTCAGTAGTTCCGGCAGAATTCTCTCGATGACCTACAAGCTTCTTTTTATTCATTTTTAACCGGGACTGTTTATTGCTAGGATGTAGTTTATATGTGACAGGAGAGAGTTTTTGTGGCCTACTGAGACAATTAGAAAGAACAACACTGGGAAAAAACATATAATGTGCTGCTTGCTGGCTGAGGCTTGGTTTTTCTGGTTTATGTTCTTGAAATTCTTCATATCTAATTTTAAGTTTATTTAGTCCACTTTCATCAGCAATGCTATCAAGAGAATGCACCATAGTTCTATTCTCCCCTGAGCATGATAGCAATTCACAATTTTCAGTCAGTGACGAAGGGAATAAACTATTCAGAGCTGTACTGTTTCCTTTTTCATTTCCTTCAGAGGATAATTTACTTTTTGAATGATTTAAGTCAGAAAAGTTGAAAGAATTTTTGCCCAATGTATTTTCGTTAGTGTGACGGTTCATATGTATAAAAGGGGCATCCTTATCAATTTTTCTAATGTTTGTATACTTTCTACTTGGTACTTGTCTTGTGACAGATGGAATATCTTCTTCATAATCAAAAATACTACTTTCACAGGAAGATACTGGGAGGACATCTTTCTTACTACTCTCTTTATGAGAGTTTTCTGAATGGACAGTACTGCTTAAAGACCCAGGGTATTTCATAGAGTAAGTGCTTTCATTTGCAAAAGAAGCAACTGAATGATCTAGACTTTTCTCTAGGTTGTTTGGCTGTGAAAGGTCTTCAATTAAATCTTCCTTGTTCAAAACATGGGAAGAAAGGGCACTTGTGTGTTTACACTGAAAGGTAATCTTAGCGGAAGATGGGGGTTCTAATGTAGCAGCATCTTTGTGAAAGATGGAAGGTTTTACTGATAGCTTGCTTGTTGCAATCACAGAAGAGTGGGTTCTAGAATTTTCATTGTTCAGTGGATTGTCTGTAATGGGGGAAAAAAGAATTTACTTCACTTGCACCCTTTTAATTTTTTAAATATTTTCCCATACCATGATACTATCACCATGAAAAGAAATTATATGAAATTAAATTCGTATGTTTAAAACAGTTATCTCAACAAAAAGGTCATTCCTATCATTAGGATAATACCATAATCTAAAAAATCAAGAGTCAGTTACATTTGATTAGTAGTCATTATTTTAAACACATATTTCTTTGATCAGAAATAGATGATATCAATATTCATGCCTTTTGGGAGAATAAGGGGAAAAATACTGTCACCTTCAAAATTTTCCATAAAGTAACATGTCTTTGCATTATCACTTCAAATAAGCTGAGCATATTTCTTATAGTTTCCTATGCTACTTAAATGTTATGACGATAAACTGATTAAAGTTTATAAAGCTCTAAATCAGTGATTAATAAACGCTATACTCTTAGAAATGAGAAAAAATCATATATCTACATTCTCTCAAAAGAAATCATCCTGCAGAAGGACAAAATCTAACAGTATTGTCATAGCCTCACTTAGCCAACTATGTAGAGAGTGTGATTATATTTTTCAAAATCAAATATATTTTCTGCCCCTAAATAATGAAATACAGTAGACTACTTTACTTACCACTATTTTCATCTGCAGTTCCATCTAACTGAGGTATAGAAAGATTGGCTAGAAGCAAACTGTTATTACTCCATTCCATTTCTTCTTCTGAAGATGAATCATCTTCTTCCGTTGAGCTTCTATGGGTATTTCTGCACAGTGATCTAGAGAATATTAAGATTCACCAGTGAGTATGAGCCTTAGAAAAAAGCATGTCAGACTCAATTTGCCTAATTTGATCCTATAATAGTAAAACTGAATAAACAGGATCTGAAAATAACTTAAAAAAGAAAAGCAGATTTACTTTGCTTTGGTATCATGCCCTACCAAAAGTTATTGTAAGTAGACTGTATAATCCATTTCATGTGAGCTAGAAGACACCATCATTCCTGTATTCATAGCTCCACAATATCCTGGATTATCATATCTAATTATGTTCTTCCTTATAGTCTCCCCCTCAGCTTATCATTAGATATACACATAACAGCTTGGGTGAGAACCTGGTAATTTCTAAAAAGGTGGCATCCTAGCATATTTTAAGAAGTCTATAAATACACAATCACTACATTATTAATTGGAAAAAATAAACAAAAAGATAGGCAAGGGGGTATTCAGGTCAGGGCTGAAAGAGCAAATAAAAGGGATCAGAGACAGGATAGGAAGCAGTACAGGTGTTGAGTCAATAGCAGCAGTGGCTATAAAGTAGGGCTGCTGAGGAATGCAGATGGACTGTGAAACCCAGATGGATACTCTCCTTAAGTTTCATGTCATATTGATTTAAATTTTTCACTAGATCCTAGCTTGATACTTTCCCTTCTATCTGGATGGGCAAACTTACTTTCTATCCATACCTAATTTTTTCTTTCACTTGTCTTGAAAATTTGAAAATATTGCTTTATTATACATGGAACAGTTTTTCCATTAAGCCTTCCCCAAATCACAAGTTGTCCTAAAATCACTCTTAAGAGATGAAAGAGTTATTAGAGGTCATCTAGTCTAGCTTTCTAAGCAATGCAAAAATCTTATTTTTAACAGACCCTACAATCTCCACTTTTATATTCTCAGTATAAAGGGCTTGCTGTCTCACAGGGTAATCTTTTCTGTTATCAATGGCTCTAATTGTTAGTAATTTTCTTCCTATATTACACAAAAATCTTTCATTCCTGCCTTTGTGCTATGTAGCCATATGTAGCAAGGTCTATGCCATGTTCCACATGATAACCTTTAAAATATTTGAAGGCATTATCATTTGTTCCATAGTTCCTCTTTAATTAGACCAAACATTATCTATTCTTTCTCCTGTTCTTTAAAAGTGACAGTGTTAACAAATCCTTCTAGTTTTCTTCCTCTTCTTTCCCTTTCCTTTCCTTTTTCAGTATTCTTAAAATATGGTACTCAGGAGGAATATAATATTCAATATACAAGTATCAATAGAATTAAATGACTCCTCTTCTAGACAATATACTTCTATTATTCAATCTCTCTTTAATATACATTTATAAAATGTTCAGGATTGTTTTTCCAAGGTTAACCTGGGGTTGGTTTTCACAGAATTGGTCCAGTCAATGAACACACAAGCATTAATTAATCATGGGATAAACCAGGCCTATTATTTTAAACATGTTGGCACCACTGGGAACAAGGAGATGGTGATTTTATAAAAATGTTACATATTTGAATGTGTATCTACTTAATATGGGCATGGAAGTATAAATAGCTAAACCAGGTATAATCTAAGAAACTATAGAAGAAATGCTAATAATAGGTTGAAGGTAAAAATCAAATGAACAATATCAAAACAAAACAATGAAAGAACAATGAAGAAAAAAAACAAATGGAAGTAAGAAAAATGCATCATGAAATGCCACATGATCAAATAAAAATATCAAACAGTCAACAAATTTAGCTAAAATATAGAAGAAGCAATCCTATTTATTATAGCAAGATTTAAATACATAAATAAATACTATAATTATTTTACTAACAAAATCCAAAATCTGTCAGAATAATAAATGTTACCCCAGGTACAGCTGGTAGACAATAATCAAATTCACTGTTTTGGCAACCATAAAACACTACAGATTTATTGTGCTCTTAATAAAGTAAAACTTATGACCTTCCCACAGAAATTAAGCCCAGAATGAATCGTAGGTCTATCTAGTCTATATTTGTGAAGCTGACTGACTGAACATAAAACCTATGACTCTACACTTTATTAGGCATCATCTTTTTAGTTTCAAGATATTTTCTCATCTATATTTTGTCATTCAATGAATTACCAATCTCCAATGTTTCTGACAATCTGAATTCAATCTAGCATGAAACTTGGCACACAGCAGCATTTAAGTGGTTTTTGAATGCAAAATCATGCAAGTTCTCTGTGAACCTACCTAATCAGTCACTATTACCACGTATACTCCTTATCCACAAGGATGCTATGTAAGACTTTGTTAAATATCTGGCTGAAATTAAGATTCAATATGATTATTACATTTCTCTAAGTAACCATATTTAAAATGGATATAAAGGCAGTAGAGCACGACTTGAACTCATGAAGGGTCTTGATATTCTCTGCTTCTCTAAGTGCCCACAAAGTGTTTAATAATCGTAAGTATCACCCCTATTATAGGGGAGCAGAACTAGAAGCAAGCAGACCAGTTAAAAAGTGATTTCATAGTATTCCAGATAAATAATAATGAAGGCTTAAACTAGATAGGCTTAACAACTAATAGAGGTATAAAGGAGAGCAAATTAAATATGACACTGAAGTTACAAACTTCCAGAAGTTGAAGGCAAAGTGGTGTCATTACAGAAATAAGAACCAGAGACACAAGAATAAAGCCATTTTATACCACTGTCTATTATCATTTAGGATTGCTTATGCTCCAAAAGATGTTGTTGTGGTTGAGGAATTTCTGAACAGGATATTTCATAAAAAGATTTATAAAGTTTATACAGAAAAAAATTGACAAAAATATTTATAGAATAGCTACAAGAAATTGTATGCCTTTCAACCCCCCCCCCCCTTTTTTTAACAGATTAGGAAATATCAGCAAAAGGAATTTTTATGACACTGTTGAGGGTCAAATCTATCAGGAAGTAGAACATTGATTCTGTCTGGCTCAGGTAAAATTAGGTCTTCAAAGGTCAAGGAGCTGAGTCGTTGACCGATTTAACACTGTGACAGCAAAGGGAACTCAGTATGTGAAACTAGGAAGGAAGTATGAAATAATATTTCACAGGTTTGGAATTTCCTACTCACAGAATAAAAATGGAATTCTTTGTAGGAGCATACTGTGAAAATATAGAAGAGAGGGTTCTGATATAAACTCAGATAACAGGAGATGGTATCAGAAAATTTATTTTTTTATATTAGGTAATGTTGAGAAACTAGAGCTACATTACATATATACTTATAATACTATATATGTATACATGTAATACATATGTGTGTAAACATGATATATAGGTTAATCTCATTCATCTTTCAAAAACAGACTTTAGAAGTTTTAGTACTGCCTACAGAAGTTTGAAGTAGAGGCACACTCAGTGTTTTAAGCTCAGAGGCCCAATTTTTTTCCACACACAGAGCATACAGCTCAGGGGCAGACTCAAATCAATCAAGCTCACAAGAAACTGATTTAGAAAAACACACTGCCAAGGAGAGTGGCCAAGATGGCAGAGTAGAAGGACACTAAGCTCACCGCCTCTCACGAGCATACCAAAATCATAACTAACTGCAGAACAATCATTGATGAAAAAGACAGGAACGCACCAGAAAAGATCTTCTACAACTAAAGACATAAAGAAGGAACCACAGTGAGTTGCGTATGAGGGGCAGACTTGCAGTATAATCAAGTCCCATACCGCTTGGGTGGGGGACCCACAAACTGGAGAATAATTATATTAGAGAGGTTTGAGCCCCATGTCAGCTCCCCCAGCCTAAAGGTCTGGCATTGGAAACAGGAGCCACCAGAGCATTTGGTTTTGAAGGCCAGCAGGGCTTGATTGCAGAGACTCTGCAGGATTGGGGGAAACAGAGACTTCAGTCTTAAACAGTGCACACAAAATCTCACACACACTGGGACCAAGAGCAAAAACAGTAATTTGATAGGAGCCTGGGTCAGACCTACCTGCTGGTCTGGGAGGGTCTCATGGGGAAGCAGGGGGTAGCTGTGTCTCACCCTGGGACACAGGCACTGGTGGCAGACATATCGGGGCGCATTCATCTGTGTGAACTCTCCTGGAGGTTGACATCTTGGCACCAAGACCTAGGCCCACCCAACAGCCTTTAGGTTCCAGTGCTGGGATGCCTCAGGCTGAACAACAAACTGGGTGGGAACATAGCCCCATCCATCAGCAGACAGGCTGCATAAGGACTTCCTGAGCCCACAGCCACCTCTAGACGAGCCGCTAAACACAGCCCTGCCCACCAGAGGGTCAAGACCGAGCTCCAACCACCAGTGGGCAGGCACTGGCCCCTCCCAACAGGAAGCCTGTACAAGCCTCCAGACCAGCCTCACACACCGGGAGGCAGACACCAGAAGCAAGAAAACTTCAAGCAAGACCAAGTCTGCAAATGCAGACTAGACACTACCCTGGGACCACCTGGACCTGGGCCCTTGAGTGATGAGAGGGGAGTGCACTGCTGGGATGCATACAACATCTCCTACAATGGGCCACTTCTCCAAGGTTGAGAAACGTAACTAACCTACCACATACATAAAAATACAAATAGCAATTTAGACAAAATGAGAAGACAGAGGAATATGTTTCACATGAAGGAAAAACATAAAACCCCAGAAGAAGAACTAAGTGACGTGGAGATAGGCAGTCTACCTGAGGAAGAGTTCAGAGTAATGATCATAAAGATGATCAAAAAACTCAGGAGAAGAATGGATGCAGATAATGAGAAATTAGAAGTTTTTAAAAAAGAATTAGAAAATATAAAGAAAAATCAAACAGAATTGAAGAATATAATAACTGAAAAGAAAAAAACACAAGAAGGAATCAACAGTGGACTAAATGAGGAAGAAAAATGGATCACTGAACTGGAAGACAAAGTACTGGAAATCACTGCTGCTGAACAGAAAAAAGAAAAAAAAAAAAAAAAGACATGAGGACAGTTTAAGAGACCTCTAGGACAACATCAAGAGTGCTAATTTTTGCATTATAGGGGTCCAGAAGGAGAAGACAGAGAGCAAGAGCATGAGAGAATATTTGAAGAGAACAGGATTAACCCAAGGAGGAACACACTGAGACACACAGTAATCAAACTGACAAAAATTAAAGATAAAATATTAAAAACAACAAGGGAAAAGCAACAAATAACATACAAGGGTACTCCCATAAGGCTATCAGCTGATTTTTCAGCAGAAACTCTGCAGGCCAGAAGGAAGTGGCACAATATACTTAAAAGTGACGAAAGAGAAAAACCTACACCCAAGAATACTCTACCCAGCAAAGTTCTTTGATTTGACGGAGAAATCAAAAGCTTTATAGACAAACAAAAGCCAGAAGAATTCAGCACCACCAAACCAACTTTACAACAAATGCTAAAGGAACTTCTCTAGGCAGAAAAGGCTACAACTGGAAAAAAGAAAATGACAAAATGGAAAAGCTCACTGGTAAAAGCAAACATACAACAAAGATAGGAAATCATCCACACACAAAGCTAGTAGGGAGGTTAAAAGACAAAAGTAGTAAAATCAGTTGTATCCACAATAAGCAGTTAAGGTATACATAAAACAATTACATGTAAAATATAATATCAAAAATAGTAATCATGACAGGAGGAGAGTACAAATACAGAGTGTATCTAAAATGCATTTGAAATTAAGAGATCAGCAACTCAAAATAAGCATGTATGTATACAGACTGCTATACAAAAACCTCATGGTAACCACAAAACAAAAAAACTATAATATACACACAAAAAAGAAAAAGGAATCCAAACGTAACACTAAAGACAGTCATCAAATCACAAGAGAACAAAAGAAAGGGGAAAAAAAGACCTACAAAAACAAATCCAAAACAATTAACAAAATGGCAATAAGAACATATATATCAGTGAATACCTTAAATGAAAGCGGACTAAATGCTCTAACCAAAAGACACAGACTGGCTGAATGGATACAAAAACAGGACCTGTATATATGATGCCTACAGGAGACTCACTTCAGATCCAGAGACACATACAGACTGAAAGTGAGGGTATGGAAAGAGGTATTCCACACAAATGGAAATCAAAGGAAAGCCAGAGTCGCAATACTTACATCAGACAAAATAGACTTTAAAATAAAGATGTTATAAGAGACAAAGAAGGACACTACATAATGATCAAAGGATCAATCCAAGAAGATACAACAATTACAAATATATATGCACCCAACATAGGAGCACCTCAAAATATAAAGCAAATGTTAACAGGCATAAAAGGAGAAATTGACAGGAACAGAATAATAGTGGGGGACTTTAACACCTCACTTTCATCAATGGACAGATCATCCAGACAGAAAACCAGTAAGGAAACACAGGCCTTAAATGACATACTAGACCAGATGCACTTAACTGATATATATAGGGCACTCCATCCAAAAGCAACAGAACACACATTCTTCTCAAGTCCACATAGAACATTTTCAAGGATATATCACATAATGGACCACAAAGCAAGCCTTGGTAAATCTGAGAAAACTGAAATCATATCCAGCATCTTTCCCAACCACAACACTATGAGGTTAGAAATCAACTACAAGAAAAAAACTGCAAAAACCACAAACATACAGAGGCTAAAAAATATGCTACTAAACAACTAATGAATCACTGAATAAGTCAAAGAGGAAATCTAAAAATATCTAAAGTCAAATGCAAATACTACAATCCAAAACTTATGGGATGCAGCAAAAGCAGTTCTAAGATAGAAGTTTATAACGATAACCATACAAGCTTACCCCAGGAAACAAGAAAAATCTCAAATAAACAACCTAATCTTACACCTAAATTAAGTAGAGAAAGAAGAACAAACAAAACACAAAGTTAGTAGAGGGAAAGAAATCATAAGGATCAGAGCAGAAATAAAGGAAATAGAGACTAAAAAAACAATAGAAAAGATCAATGAAACTAAGAAGCTGGTTCTTTGAAAAGATAAACAAAATCGATAAACCTTCAGCCAGATTCATCAAGAGAAAAAGGGAGAGGGCCCAAATCAATAAAATCAGAAATGAAAAAGGAGAAGATACAACTGACACCACAGAAATACAAAGGATCATAAGAGACTACTACAAGAAACTACTTGCCAATAAAATGGACAACTTAAAAGAAATGGAAAGACTTCCCTGGTGGTCCAGTGGCTGGGACTCCACACTCCCAACACAGGGGGCCCAGGTTCAATCCCTGGTCATGGAACTAGATCCCACATGCCGCAACTAAGACCTGACGCAGCTAAATAAATAAATAAATATTTTTTTTAAAAAAGAAATGGAAATAGAAAATATGGGCAGACCAATTACCAGTATTGAAATTGAGTCAGTAATTTAAAAACTCTCAAGAAACAAAAGTCCAGGACCAGATGGCTTCACTGGTGAATTCTACCTAATATTTAGAGAAGAGTGAACACCCACCCTTCTGAAACTACTCCAAAAAACTGCAGAGGAAGGAATGCTTTCACACTCATTCTATGAGGCCACCATCATCCTGATACAAAAACCAGACAAAGATATCACATAAAAAGAAAATTATAGGCCAATATTACTGATGAACATAGGTGCAAAAATCCTCAATAAAACACTTGCAAGCTGACTCCAACAATACATTAAATACCATACACCATGATCAAGTGGGATTTACCGCAGGGATGCAAGGATTTTTCAATATATGCAAATCAATCAATGTAATATACCACATTAGCCAACTGAAGAATAAAAATCATGATCATGATCAAAAAATATGATCATCTCAATAGATGCAGAAAAAGCTTCTGATAAAATTCAACATCCATTTATGATAAAAACTCTCCAGAAAGTTGGCATAGACGGAACACACCTCAACAAAATAAAGGCCATATATAACAAACCCATACCTAACATCATACTAAATGGTTAAAAGCTGAAAGCATTTCCTCTAAGATCAGGAACAAGACAAGGATACTCACTCTTGCCACTTTTATTCAACAGAGTTTTGGAAGTCCCAGCACAGCAATCAGAGAAGAAAAAGAAAAAAAGGGATTCAAATTGGAAAAGAAGTAAAACTGTCACTGTTTGCAGATGACACGATGCTATACATAGAAAATCCAAAAGACGCCACCAAAAAACTACTAGAGGTCAACAATGAATTTGGTAAAGTTGCAGGATACAAAATTAACACCAGAAATCTGTTGCATTTCTATACGCTTACAATGAAAGATCAGATAGAGAGGACTTGCCTGGGGGCACAGTGGTTAAGAATCTGCCTGACAATGCAAGGGACACGGGTTTGATCCCTGGTCTGGGAAGATCCCACATGCTGCAGAGCAACTAAGCCCATGCACCACAACTACTGAGCCTGTGCTCTGGAGCCCGTGAGCCACAACTACTGAAGCCCGCATGCCTACAGTCTGCGCTGCACAACAAGAGAAGCCACCGCGATAAGAAGTCTGCGCACTGCAACAAAGAGTAGCCCCCGCTTGCCACAACTAGAGAAAGTCCACTCACAGCAACAAAGACCCAAAAATAAATAAATTAAATAAATAAATTTATATATTTTTAAAAAAAGATCAGAAAGAGAAATTAAAGAAACAACCCCATTTACCAGCACAGCAAAAAGAATAAAATACCTAGGAATAAACCTACCTAAGGAGGCAAAAGACCTGTACTCCAAAAAATATGATGCTGATGAAAGAAACTGAAGATGACACAAACAGCTGGAAAAATACACTATGTTCTTGGATTGACAGAATCAATGTTGTTAAAAATGACCATACTACCCAAAACAATCTACAGATTCAATACAATCCCTACCAAATTACCAATAACATTTTTCACAGAACTGGAACAAAAAACTTTAAAATTTGTACGGAAACACAAAGGACCCCAAATAGCCAAACAATCTTGAGAAGGAAGAACAGAGCTGGAGGAATCAGGCTCCCTTACTTCAGAGTATACTACAAAACTACAGTAATCAAAACAGTATGGTACTGGCACAAAAACACACACACAGATCAATGGTACTGGACAGAAAGTCCAGAAATACACTCATGCACTTAAGGTCAATTAATCTACAACACAGGAGGCAAGAATATACAACAGAAGACTTCCCTGGTGGCGCAGTGGTTGAGAGTCCGCCGGCTGATGCAAGGGACACAGGTTCGTGCCTCGGTCTGGGAAGAACCCACATGCCGTGGAGCAGCTGGGCCCATGAGCCATGGCCGCTGAGCCTGCGCGTCTGGAGCCTGTGCTCCACAACGGGAGAGGCCACAACAGTGAGAGGCCCGCGTACCGCAAAAAAAAAAAAAAAAAAAGAATATACAACAGAGAAAAAGGCAGTCTCTTCAACAAGTGGTGCTGGGAAAACTGGACAGCTACATGCAAAAGAATGAAATTAGAACATTCTCTACACCATTTACAAAAATAAACTCAAAATGGATCAAAGACCTGAATGTGAGACTGAATACTATAAAACTCCTAGAGGAAAACATAGCACAGTCTTTGACATAAATTGCAGCAAAATTTTTTTGCATCCATCTCCTAGAGTAATAGAAATAAAAACAAAAATAAACAAATGGGACCTAACTAAACTTAAAAGCTTTTGCACAGCAAAGGAAACCACAAACAAAATGAAAAGACAACCTATGGAATGGGAGAAAATATCTGCAAATGATGCCACCAACAAGGGCTTAATTTCCAAAATACAAACAGCTCATGCAGCTTAATATAAAAAAAAACAACAACAGGGCTTCCCTGGTGGTGCAGTGGGTTAAGCATCTGCCGGCCAATGCAGGGGACACAGGTTCAAGCCCTGGTCCGGGAATATCCCATGTGCCATGGAGTAACTAAGCCCATGTCACAACTACTGAGCCTGCATTCTAGAGCCCGTGAGCCACAACTACTGAAGCCTGCACGTCTAGAGCCCGTGCTCTGCAACAAGAAAAGCCACCACAACGAGAAGCCTACGCAACACAACAGCAGCCCTCACTCACCGCAACTAGAGAAAGCCCACACGCAGCAACGAGGACCCAATGCAGCCATAAATAAAAAATTTAAAATAAAATAAAAGGAATAATCGTTTTAAAAGAAATTTTAAAAACCAAACAATCCAATCAAACAATCGGCAGAAGACCTAAACAGACATTTCTCCAAAGAAGACATACAGATGGCCAACAGGCACATGAAAAGATGCTAAATATCACTAATTTTTGGAGAAATCCAAATCAAAACTACAATAAGGTATCACTTCACAGCAGTCAGAACTTCCATCATTAAAAAGTCTACAAATAATAAATGCTGCAGAGGGTGTGGAGAAAAAGGAACCCTCCTACACTGTTGGTGGGAATGTAGATTGGTGCAGCCACTATGGAGAACAGTATGGAGGTGGTTTAAGATACTAAAAATAGAGCTACCATATGATTCTGCAATCCCACTCCTGGACATATATCTGGAGAAAACTCTAGTTCAAAAAGATACATGCACCCCAATGTTCAGAGCAGCACTATTCAGAATAGCCAAGACATGGAAGCCACCTAAGTGTCAATCGACAGATGAATGGGGAAAGAAGATGTGGGATAAATAAATATATATATACACACACACACACACACACACACACACACATGTATACATATATATGAATATTACTCAGCCATAAAAAAGAATGAAATAATGCCATCTGCAGCAGCATGGATGGACTAAGTCAGACAGAGAAAGACAAATATCATATAATGTCACTTATATGTGGAATCTAAAATATGATACAAATGGGGACTTCCCTGGTGGTCCAGTGGGTAAGACGCCACACTCCAAATGCAGGGGGCCCAGGTTTGATCCCTGGTCAGGGAGCTAGATCCCACATGCCATAACTAAGAAGTCTGCATGCCATAACTAAGACCCCGTATGCTGCAACTAAAGATCCTGCATGTCACAACGAAGATCCTGCGTGCCGCAACTAAGACCCAGCACAGCCAAAATAAATAAATAAATTTTAAAAATATGATACGAATGAATTTATTTACAAAACAGAAAGACTCACAGACATAGAAAACAAACTTATGGTTACCAAAGGGGACAGTGGAGGGGAGGGGAGATTAGGAATTTGGGATTAACATATACGTACTACTTTATGTAAAACAGATAAATAATAAGGGCCTACTGTATAGCACAGGGAACTATATTCAATATCTTATAATAATCTATAATGGAAAAGAATCTGAAAAAGAATATATATATATAAAAAACTGAATCACTCTGCTATACATCTGAAACTAACACAACATTGTAAATTAACTATACTTAAAAAAAAAGGTTAAAATGTAAAAAGGAAAGAAAAAAAGAAAACCACACTGCCATCTTACTCATTTTCTTTGAGAAATGGAACAGAATATCAGTTACTGCTTCTGACATTCATTCATTCATTAATATTTAACTCCTTCGATCTAATCAGACCTAGAAGCCATTCCTTGTCTTCAAGCTGACTCTATATTTGTTGCTCCGACCCATAATAGTTTAACTCTCAAAGGGCATTCTTTTTTCCTCAAGTTCTGAGATAAGGAGGCACTTCTATTTTGCCCCATTTATGACCCATATATTACTATTGTATATATAGACAAATGATTTCTAAGTTAGGTTTATGAGGAGAGCACAAATTGGAGCAAGGTAATCAAAAGACACAAACTTTGTTATAAGACAAATAAGTACTAGGGATATAATGTACAACACGGTGACTATAGTTACCACTGCTGTATGATACATATGTACGTATGTATATATATGCTGTATGTATGATATATATGAAAGTTCTCATTACAAGGAGACAAAAAATTTCCCCCATTTCTTTTTATTGTAATTATATGAGATGATGGATGTTAACTAAACCTGTTGTAATTATTTCATAATATATGCAAATCAAACCATTATGCTGTACATCGAAAATTCATACAGTGGTGTATATCAATTATATCTTGTTAATAATAGAAAAAAATAAAGTTAGGTTTAATCTTTTTAAATGTACCAAAATTTTATTTTGCTTGGAATATAAAGTTTACACACTATTTAAAAGAGATTTCAAAGAAGTCAATTTAGTTTATTAGGTATTTTTTATTATGAATAATAGTAAGAAATAATTTCTGATTAAAGAACAATGATAATGACCAAAGGTAAAGCAACTGAAATAACTAAAAAGTTACCTCTTTTTGGCACAATGTTCTTCAATATTGCTGTCCCATCTCTGAGACATTACTAAACTAAGCTCCATTTCTTCTTTTTCAATCTGTGGTTCATTTTCTTCATCATCACTATTTTGAGGATTTTTACTGTTTCCAAACGAACGACATGATGATGGCATCCTATTTCTTCCCCCCTGATATCCGTCATTTTCCAAACCAGCAAGAAGATGTACCAGAGCCTCATCAGGACTACTGTCCACTATAAAACAAGTGAAGCATCACCAACAAACAACTTAAATTTTCTAAATAATTCAATAATTCAGATCAATTATATATAAAACAACAACAAGAACCACAGATGCTGGCACATGCTGAAAGGATACAGCTGGTACAAAGATTTATGTATTGATGTAATTCTTCCATTAAAGTGTAATATTTGGACCACCTGCATTACACATGATTTTGTGTCCTTAAAAAGAAAATTCCCAGACACCATCTCACACCTACTGAATTAGAATTTCTGATGTAGGGCCCAGGAATTTGCACGTTAACAAGTTGCTCAATCTCTTACTGCACAAGCAAGGTTGAGGAGCACTAAACCAAATATAATCACAAGTGATCAAACTAAATATAAAATATATAATAAATATATGAATTAATGCTAAGGAAGTGCCTTAAAAATGATAATGTGAACACCTTATCCCTCTCTTAAGCTGTATTTAGCTCACAGGACAGTCAAACAAAACCTGTAGTTGCAAAACACGACAGAGCTTTAAAAGTGATTAATAACATTACTTAAAAACCTTGAAGACCACCACTGAAATATCACCATCATATGCACTAGGGTTGCTAAAATCAAAAACAGATAATAACAAGTGTTGACAAGGATGTGAAGAAATTGGAGCCCTCATACACTGCTGGTCGAATTGTACAGTGGTGCAGTTGCTTTGGGGAAAAAAAGTTTGGCAGTTCCTCAAAATGCTAAACACAGAGTTACCAGAGGACCCAGTAATTCCATTCCTAGGTATGTATCCAAGAGAAGTGAAAACATATGTCCACACAAAAACCTATTCGTGAATAATCATAGCAGCATTACCCCAATGGCCAAAAAAGTGGAAACAACCCAAATATCCATCAACTGAAAGATGGAAAAATGAAATATGGTATATATCCATATGATGCAACATTATTCAATAGTAAAAAGGAATGCAATACTGACATATACCTCAACATGAATGAATCTTGAAAACATTATGCTAAGTGAAAGAATACAGAAACAAAAGGTTATATAATTCTGTTTATATGAAATGCCGAAAATAGGTAAATCCAGCAAAAGAGAAAATAGATTAGAGGTTGCCAGAGGCTGAGAGGAATGAAAAATGGGAAGTGACTACAAATGGGTATTGCATTTCTTTTTAGGGTGATAAAAATGTCCTAGAAAAAAAAAAAGAAGTCCTGGAATTACATAGTGGAAATGGTTGCATAAATACCTGAAATGCTAAAAACCACTGAACTGTACATGTTAGAAGGTGAGTTTTACAATATGTGAATTATATCCCAATAAAAGCTATTATTTTTAAAAAAAAGATCATAAAGATGGAGGTTTGTTCTAATCTAGTACACAACCTTTTTCTCTGTAAAATGAGATAATATATTCCCCATTTACTAAACTATTAAGTTTCAGGTTTTCTTTGTTGACATTAAACAAACTGGTTCAATCATGCTACTGGTTCAATCATGCTACCAACTGTAAGGCTACCAACTGTAAGGCAAAATTGAAGATATTTGCTTATAAGAGCCATTTTGGCAAAAATCCATTTCTTAATCTAGAATTGCAGTTAATTTTTCCTGCCTCATACTTTAAAAATGGTTAACATTGGCAAATGGTTTATAGATATTTGACTCTCAGATCTCTAACACTGAGATTACATTTTTTGTAACCTTATGCAAGGTGGAATTATATCAGCTGGTGATACATTTGCCTAATATAATGAAATAAGGATATGTCTCTCTTTTTCAATTTCTTTTTTGTTTTTTATAACTAAAATATAACTTAGGTATATATATATCTATTTACTCAGAGAAATAAAACATTTAGATTATAAACTTCAAATTAATTTTTAAATGTGGTCTTTGGATCATTTCTTTCTACGTATTTCATGTCATTCATTTAAAAAAGAAAAAAGCTACCTACCGCCATAGAAAATGTTCTTGAAATATGACTATGTACAATAATTTTGGTACTGTTCCTAGTCATTCAATTAATCTTCCACTCAAATGAAAATGTAAATAACAGAGAGAAGACACTGTAGAGAGGTAGGATAACATTTGATGCTATACCTCATTTGATACAGTAAGAATGGAAAAACGGAAAGTGAGCAAGAAACATAAAATCACTATACCAAGCAAAGCAAGAGGCATGAAGTTCAATGATATCTCACTTTTTGCAAAGAAAATTTAAATAAATTTCTGAAAAATGTCAGTAATTTAGACTAAATTATTGAAATGAAATCTAGCAAATGGTTTACCATATTAATGAAAATGCATTTATGGAGATGCAAAGATACTCAGAAATAACTGTCATGTTCTACATGCTAGTCAAAAATTAACAGCTCGAAAGGAATTGTCCAGGGAAATTCCTGATACTTACCAAGAAAGAATCAATTATGGTATTTTATTAATGTTCTTAACTTTGGAGAATTTTAATTCAAATTAAGCATATTTCCCCTTAAAACAATATGGTTCTCTTCCAAACAAAGTTAAAAAAAAAAAATTATTTTCTTACACAACTGTTTTTCAGAAAAAGCTGTGTAGAAAACAAAAAAGAAGCTACTACATCTCATAATGCAAGATTTCATTTTTATACTAAGAATTTATCAAACATGCAATATTAACCTCTTCAAATCAAAGAAAAAAATACCGCCTGACATACGCACTTTTGTTGATGTAAGACACTGAAAATTTATGGCACAATTGTTACTTACAGAAAGCTGGTGACTCACTCAGTCTTTGGGTCAAAGGCTGAAAAGTCTGACTGTTTTCCATGAGGTTCAAAATTGCTTCTTCATTAATAAGAGCTTCCTCCACTTTGTGTCTAATATGACCTTAAGAGGACAAAGAGTACAAAAACATTAAAGTAAATGACCTAAATCTGAAATTTACTGTTTAGAATTTGTATAAATTAGGAAACATTACAATGTAAACCTATTTAAAATTTTGAAGTGTTGCTGACATATGCTAAATAAAACCATAATAAAACTTAATGAAAGCCACAGGAATATCTAACTAGTCATACAGAGTAATTAAAAAAACAAAAACAAAAAACCCTGAAACTGTGAATCACTAAATATTTACAATCTCTTTAGTCTCTAAATCCTACCTAGTATGTACAGACAGTAATATTACTCTGATAAAAATCAATGTACATTAAAATTTGTAAAACGAGTTCTTAGAGGGAAGTGCATAGTGATACAGGACTTCTTTAAGAAAAAGGAAAAAGCTCAAATAAACAATCTAACACATCACCTAGAAGAATTAGAAAAAGAAGAACAAACAAAACCTAAAGTCAGCAGAAGGAAGGAGATAATAAAGATCAGAGAGGAAATAAAGTAGAGATTTAAAAAAATAGAAAAAAATCAATAAAACCAAGAGCTGATTCTTTGAAAGCATAAACAAAACTGACAAACCTCTGGCCAGGCTTAGCAAGAAAAAAGAGAGAAGACCCAAATAAACAAAATAAGAAATCAAAGAGGAGAAATCACAACTGATACTGCAGAAATACAAAAAACCGTAAGACAACACTATGAACTATTACACAACCTAGAAGAAATGGACAACCTTCTAGAAACATACAGCCCTCCAAAACTGAAACAAGAAGAAACAGATAACTTGAACAGATCATCTGATCACTAGAAGTGAAACAGAATCTGTAATAAAAAAACTCCCTGCAAACAAAAGTCCAGAACCAGATGTTTCACAGGTGAATTCTACCAAACGCACAAAGAAGAACTTATACCAATCCTTCTCAAACTCTTCCAAAAGATTGAAGAGAAAGGAATACTCGCAAAGACATTCTATGAAGCCACCATTACCCTGATACCAAAACTAGACAAAGACACTACCCAAAAAAGAAAATTACAGGCCAATATCTTTGATGAATATAGATGCAAAAATTCTCAATAAAATATTAGCAAACTGCATCCAACAACACGTAAAAAAGATCATACACCATGACCAAGTTGGATTCATCCCAAGGTCAAAAGGATGGTTCGACATATGCAAATCAATCATTGTGATACACCACATCAACAAACGAAAAGACAAAAACCACATAATCATCTGAATAGATGCAGAAAAAGTATCTGATAAAATTCAACATCCATTCATGATAAAAACTCTTACAAAAGTGGGTATAGAGGGAACATACCTCAGCATAACAAAAGCTATTTATGACAAACCCACAGCCAATATAATAATGATGAAAAGCTGAAAGCCTTCCTGCTAAACTCTGGAACAAGACAAGGATGCCCACTCTCAACATTTCTATTCAACATAGTATTGGAAGCCCTAGCAACAGGAATCATACAAGAAAAAGAAATAAAAGGTATTCAAATTGGTAGGGAAGAGGTAAAATTGTCATTATATGCAGATGACGTGATAGTATATATAGAAAACCCTAAAGACTCCACATAAAAACTACTAGAACTGATAAATGAATACAAGGTAGCAGGATACAAGCTTAACATACAGAAATTAGTTGCATTTCTTTACACTAACAATGAAATACCGGAAAGGGAATGTAAACAAACAATCCCTTTTAAAATCACATCAAAAAAATTAAAATACTTAGGAATAAACCTCCCCAAGGAGGTGAAAGACTTATATGCTGAGAACTATTGATACAAAACATTAACAGAGGAAACTGAAGATGACTCAAAGAAATGGAAAGATATCCCATGCTCCTGGATTGGAAAAATTAATATTGTTAAAATGGCTATACTACCCAAAGCAATATACAGATTTAAGGCAATACTCATCAAAATACCCATGACATTTTTCGCAGAACTAGAATAAATATTCCTAAAATTTATATGGAATCATAAGAGACCCAGAATTGCCAAAACAATCCTGAGGAAAAAGAACAAAGCAGGAGGCATAGCCCTTCCAGACTTCTGACAATACTACAAAATTACAGTACTCAAAACAGCATAGTATTGGCACAAAAACAGACATATAGATTAATGGAACAGAACAGAAAGCCCAGAAATAAACCCACACATGTATTGACAGTTAATCTTCAACAAAGGAGGCAAGAATATACAATGGGGAAAAGACAGTCTCTTCAGCAAGTGGTGTTGGGAAAGTTGGACAGCAGCATGTAAATCAATGAAACTAGAACACACCCTCATATCATGCACAAAAGTAAACTCAAAATGGCTTGAAGATTTAAATATAAGACATCATAAAACTCCTAGAAGAGAACATAGGTAAAACATTCTCTGACATAAATTATACCAATGTTTTCTTAGGACAGCCTCCTAAGGCAACAGAAATAAAAACAAAAATAAACAAATGGGTCCTAATCAAATGTATAAGCTTTTGCACAGCAAAAGAAACCATAAACAAACCCACAGAATGGGAGAAAATATTTGCAAATCATGTGACCAACAAGGGCTTAATTTCCAAAATATACAAACAGCTCCTACAATTCAATAACAAAAAACCAAACATCCCAATTGAAAAATGGGCAGAAGACCTAAACAGACATTTCTCCAAAGAATACATATAGGTGGCCATTAGGCGCATGAAAGATGCTCATCATTGCTAATTATTAGAGAAATGCAAATCAAACTACAATGAGGTATAACCTCACACCAGTGAGAATAGTCATCATTAAAAAGACTACAAATAACAAATGCTGGAGAGGGTGTGTAGAAAAGGGGAACCCTCCTACACTGTTGGTGGGAATGTAAGTTGGTACAGCCACTACAGAAAACAGTATGAAGGTCCTCAAAAAACCAAAAACAGAGTTGCCCTAGGATCCAGCAATGCCATTCTTGGGCATATACCCAGACAAAACTATAATTCAAAAAGATACATGCACCCCTATGTTCATAAAAGCACTATTCACAACAGACAAGACATGGAAACAACCTAAATGTCCACTGATAGATGAATGGATAAAGAAGGTGTGGTATACTTATACAATGGAATACTACTCAGCCGTTAAAAAGAATGAAATAATGTCATTTTCAGCAACATGGATGGACATAGAGATTATCAAACTGAGCAAAGTAAGTCAGAAAGACTTTGAAAGACAAATACCATGTTATCACTTATATGTGGAATCTAAAATATGACACAAATGAACTTCTCCACAAAACAGAAACAGACTCACAGAGACTTGTGGTTGCCAAAGGGGAGGGGAGTGGAGAAGGGAAGGATTGAGAGTTTGGGATTAGCAGATGCAAACTATTATATATAGGATAGATAAACAACAAGGTCCAACGATATGGCACAGGGAACTATATTCAATACCCTGTAATAAAACATAATGGAAAAGAATATGAAAAAGAATATATATATATATGTGTATAATGGAGTCACTTTGCTGTACAGCAGAAATTGTACACAACAGGGAATCAACAATACTTCAAAAAAACATTTTTTTAATATAAAAATGTTACCACTTACAAAAAATAAAATAAAATTTATAAAACAAACAGAAAAGACAAGTTGTCCGACTTAAATAATAAAATTCTCTAGGGCTTCCCTGGTGGTGCAGTGGTTGAGAGTCCGCCTGCCGATGCAGGGGACACGGGTTCGTGTCCTGGTCTGGGAAGATCCCACATGCCGCGGAGCGGCTGGGCCCGTGAGCCATGGCGCTGAGCCTGCGGGTCCCAAGCCTGTGCTCCGCAATGGGAGAGGCCACAACAGTGAGAGGTCCGAGTACCACACACAAAAAAAAAAAAAGAAAGAAAAAAAAATTCTGTATAGTTTATTTTGAAATAATTCATTTTACATTAACTTTATATTTCTCCATATCTTTTAATTCATGATTTTAAAATGTAAGTCTTTTGCCATGTGATTTTTATAGAAGGTCTAATGTACAGAGGGATTAAATAATTTTTAGAAGATAAAATGAATCTCATAATCTAATCAAAGGGAGAGAGAGAATAAAAAGCACATAATAGTAGGGGAAAAGAAGACTATATAGGACTTCCCTGGTGGCGCAGTGGTGAAGAATCCACCTGCCAATGCAGAGGACATGGGTTTGAGCCCTGGTCTGGGAAGATTCCACATGCCGCGGAGCAACTAAGCCCATGCGCCACAACTACTGAACTGTGCTCTAGAGCCCACAAGCCACAACTACTGAGCACACGTACCACAACTACTGAAGCCCACGCGCCTAGAGCCCGTGCTCCGCAATAAGAGAAGCCACCAAAATGAGAAGCCCGTGCACCGCAACGAAGAGTAGCCCCCACTCGACACAACTAGAGAAAGCCCGTGTGCAGCAACAAAGACCCAATGCAGCTAAAAATAATTTTTAAAACACCTCAATAATCTTAAAAAAAAAGACTATATAGCAAAATATGGCAAGCAGTTTAAAGAAAGCTAATTGGAAACAGTTCTATTTTTCTCCTTCTGATATTCAGACTTAAAACTAAGTGTTTTTCAACAGTTTTTAAAAGAGAGTTAGAAGCTTCAGGAAGAAATATTTTTAACACATCCTAGAAATATTTTAACACACATAGCAAGCCTAATAGTGTTTAGTCAAAATGAAAGAACAAAAAAACCACAGAAAATAGATCATCTCAAAACAACAAAAAAATGAGATCAGTGAAAACAAAAGATGGTTCTCACACTAATAACAAAATAGACAAGACTGGCAAGAATGATCACAACAAAATAGAGAGAAGGCATAAACAATGTTAGAAATACAAGTTGAAGTGCCAAAGGTAAAAGAGGCACGTTAAAGTAATACTATGAACAACTTTATACCACAAATATGGAAAAATCAGATTAAATGGATAATTTCTTAGGAAAAATATGATATAAACTGATTCAAACAGAAACAGAAAACTTGAGTAGACCTGTAACAATTAAGGAAGTTGAATTAATAGCTTAAAATCCACTCCCTTTACTTCCCACCCCCCCACCCCTGCCACATAAAATCAACCCACAAAAATCTATATAACTCTGGATGGTTTTACAGATGAGATCTATCAAACCTCTAAGATATAGATTATATCAATCTAATAAAAATTCTTGAAAGGAGAGTTGAAAAATATGAAAAGCTCCACAATGCATTTAATGGGGACAAAGTATGAATCTTTCTCAATTACTGAAAAAAAAAAAGTTACAATTCTAAACAAAATATTATCAAAGTAGATATAGCAACATTTAAAAAAACACACTACATTATGACAACAAAGGATTTATTTCAGGAGTGCAAGGATAGTTTAACATTAGATACATTAACATTATTAATTTAACTACCATATTAACAGAATAAAAGAGAAAAACTGATTATGTCAATATTTTCAAAAAAAAAATTTGGTAAAATTTAATATCCATTCATGATTTCAAAAAACCCAAACTTCGGGCTTCCCTGGTGGCGCAGTGGTTGAGAGTCCGCCTACCGATGCAGGGGACACAGGTTCATGCCCCGGTCCCAGAAGATCCCACATGCCATGAAGCAGCTGGGCCCGTGAGCCACGGCGCTGAGCCTGCGCGTCCGAAGCCTGTGTTCCACAACGGGAGAGGCCACAACAGTGACAGGCCCGCGTACCTCCCCCCGCAAAACAAACAAACAAACAAAAAAAACCCCAAACTTCTTAAGAAGCAAGAAACAAGAGATAAAAAACTGATTATAAAGTTTATCTACCAATATCCTGTAGTAAATTTCATACTTAATGATGAAATATAAAAGCATTCACTTTAAAGCCAGGAAAAACGTTTTTTTTCCATATCTACTTAATATCATCGTTAAGTTCTTAAGCACTGCATTAAAACATTAAAAAAGTATAAGGATGGGAAGGGAAGTAATACAATTATTATTTTCTGATGATGACTCTATACACAGAAAATCCAATCAAAAAGACATATTAACTATTAGCACTAATAAAAGTTGCTGGATATAAGACTGACACACAAGGTCAGTGAAGTTCCTAATACCAGCAATTAGAAGATGTAATTTTTGAAAGCTAAACTTAAAACTGCAACATTTATAAGGCACCTGGAGTATATCTAATAAAAGATATAAAATAATTTTACCAGAAAAATTGCAGAACTTTATTGAAAGACATGAAAGAAGACCAAATAAACTGAGAAATATATCATGTGCATAAATGAGCTAATTTGATATATAGAAAGATTTAAAATGTTTCTAAATTGGTCTATAAATTCAATAAATTTCTAATAAAATCTCAACAGGGTTCTTCCCAGAAACAAAACGATCTGATCTTAAAATTAACATGGGAAAGCTTTTTTTTTTTAAATAAGATGTTGGGGGTAGGAGTTTATTAATTTATTTATTTATTTTTGCTGTGTTGGGTCTTCGTTTCTGTGCGAGGGCTTTCTCTAGTTGTGGCAAGCGGGGGCCACTCTTCATCGCAGTGTGCGGGCCTCTCACCATCGCGGCCTCTCTAGTTGCGGAGCACAGGCTCCAGACGCGCAGGCTCAGTAGTTGTAGCTCACGGGCCTAGTTGCTCTGTGGCATGTGGGATCCTCCCAGACCAGGGCTCGAACCCGTGTCCCTTGCATTAGCAGGCAGATTCTCAACCACTGCACCACCAGGGAAGCCCTGGGAAAGCTTTTTTTAAAGATCAAGAGTAAATACGACAATTTTGTAGATGGCTAGTGGGAAGCTGCTGCATAGCACAGGGAGATCATCTTGGTGCTTTGTGATGACCTAGAGGAGTGCGATAGGAAGGGTGGGAGGGAGGGAGGCTTAAGAGGGAGGGGTTATGGGGATATATGTATACATATAACTGATTCACTTTGTTGTACAGCAGAAACTCACACAACATGGTAAAGCAATTATACTCCAATAAAGATGTATTAAAAAAAAGAGTAAATAAGATAATTTTGAAGCTAAATAGGGAAGATCTGCTGCTGATATGTATCATTACTTACAAAGCAACAGTAATTACAACAGTATGACATTAACATGGGAGAACACAACCGAGGTTGGGGAATTCAGTGGAAAAAAAAAACTTTTCAATAAATATGTTGGAACCACTAGCTCTTTATATCTAGAAAAATAAATAACAATAAGATCCTTACTATATACACAAGTAAAATGTCAAATGAACTGAAGACCTACATGTGAAAAACCAATCTGTAAGCACACATAAACCTTAAGGATGAAAACTTTCATTACATCCAGAAAGGGAAGGAATTGTAAACCAGGCACAAAAACCAAACAGTAAAGGAAAAAAACTGTTAAATTTAAGGTTAAAATTGAAGACACGTAAAACACTTTAAAAAAGAGAAAAGGGAAGAAAATCGAAAAAAAAGCTAAAAAAAATTTTGTGGAGACTTTAAAGTGTAATTCTAGATGAGGAGAAAATATCTCTACAATAAATATAACTGATAAAGCCTTGATATCCAGAAAATATGAGGAATTCCTACAAATTAGTAAGAAAAAGAGTACAGATCCAGTAGAAAATGAGCAAAGAACATGAATAAGCAATTCTCAGATAAAGAGATCCAAATGCTCAAACTTATTAGTAATCAGGAAATGAAGATTAAACTAAGGAGATTTAGATTTCAAAGAATGAGAATGGCAAAAAATTTTTACACCTTACACTATCAAATATTGTTGAGGATGTAGGGAAGTTTAAGCTCTAACACATCGTGGGAATATAAACTTAGGTACATTTTATAGAGCAACTGTGAAATACTGGCTTTACTACCAAATGTGATAGTTTTATTGTTAACATACCTCAAAATCTGAAAAATTAAGCACTAAAATTGAGCTTATAAGGAAAATAAAAGGCTAAGACAAAACTTATGCAACTCTGTAATGAGAACACTAACAAAATCAATAATTGGTACCTGAGGAAATAAACTGCTCAGTCAGGCAGGCAGCTCAGTGTGGCTGGAGGCTGTCATAGCAGATATTAAAAATGCACAGAAAATAATAGTATGGAAATTCTGGGTACATTTTGATTAGGATGGGGCTCGCAGATGCTAAGACAAAGCAAATGGAAATAGAGCTCTGAGCCAGAAGACTGCCATTAAAGTACTGAGGAGAGGGTGAAACCTGCCATGAGTCACCGAGGGCACAACACTAGGATGCAACTCCAGGGAAGGAGGAAGCCCTGGGTGGGTGTAGGTGCTCATTTCTAGCTGTTGTTTAATACAGTCAAAAGAGCCCCTGCTGCCAATGCAGCAGTGAAAAGAGGGCTTTTCCTTTCCTACTGAAGCCTGCAATTCTACTCCTCCTATTCTGGCTCCTCTTGCCTAAAAAAACTTTATGCGAAACAACATGACTTCTAAGTAAAACTTTAATTATTCTCTTATTTACCAATCATGTATAAGCTAACTGTATTACAAAAACCCTGTTAGAATAGATGCTATCTAGGTAGAGTATAATACACACACCCTAAGACCTGGCAAATTACACTTCTGTATGTCTTCTGTAAAGAAACTCTTGCACATGGCCACAAGGTGACAGACATAACACTGTTAACAACAGTGCAAAAGTGAAAACCATCTAATAGTTGTAGAAAACAGAAACACTTGTTTAGTCTTACAAAAGAATGCTAATCAGCAGCTAAAATGAATGACCTAGAAACATGTAAGAACAAGGATAGATTCCAAAGTTATTATTGCTGACACAAAAGATACTCAACATCATTAATGAGGGGTATGATGATTAAACCATAATGAGATGCCGTTTCACACATACTAGGATGGCTATATAAAAAAAGACAGATAATAACAAGTGTCAGTGAGATCGTGGGGTTTCTGAAACCCTCATATACTGCTGGTGGGAATGTAAAACAGTGCAGTCACTTTGGAAAACAGTTTGGCAATTTATTAAAAATTACACACAAATTTATCAAACGATCCAGCAATTCTCTTCCTTGTTATCTACTCAAGAAAAATGAAAATATATACCCATACAAAGACATAAATGTTCAGAGCATCATTATTCTTAAGGGCCAAAAAGTGAAAACAACTCAAATTTTCATCAACTGATGAATTAGTCAATAAGATATATCAGTAGAATGCACTACTACTAGGCAATAAAATGGAATGAAATACTGATAGATACTCCAATATGGATGAGCCTGAAAACATTATGCTAAGTGAAAGAAGCAAGGCACAAAAGATCACATTTTGTATGATTTCATTTACATGACATATCCAGAAAAGGCAAATCTTGAGAGACAAGGAAGAAGATGAGTGGTTACTTGGGGTTGGAGGTGTGACTGCAAATGGACACAAAGAATCTTATGAGGAGAAGGAACTATTCTAAAATTGAATTACGGAGATGTTAGTACAACTCTGTAAATTTACTATAAATCACTGAGTTATACACTTAAAATGAGTGAATTTTATGTTACATAAATTATACCCTAATTAAGTTGTTAAAAAACATAACGTTGAATGAAAAAAAGCAAGTTACTTAATCTACGCCAAGTAGGACACCATTTATGTAAAATCTAAAACCTAAAATAATAGTATATGGGCTTCCCTGGTGGCGCAGTGGTTGAGAGTCCGCCTGCCGATGCAGGGGACACGGGTTCGTGCCCCGGTCCAGGAAGATCCTACATGCCGCAGAGCAGCTGGGCCCATGAGCCATGGCCACTGAGCCTGCGCGTGCGGAGCCTGTGCTTCGCAACAGGAGAGGCCACAACAGTGAGAGGCCCGCGTACCACAAAAAATAAATAATAGCATATGTTTTGGACATACATATATAAGAAAACACAAAATCATATATTGTAACAGTTTGTACCAACTTCAGAATAGTGCTTACCTCTAGAGATGAAGAAAAGGTAAAAGAATGGGAGAGAGGTCTTTGCTACATCAATGATGTTTATTTCTCAGGAAAAAAAAAATTAGCTAACTCAACCAAATACTTATATCTCAGTGCTAGATACACAGGATGTCTGTTATGGTATTTTCTGTACACTTGAAAGAAAACCTCACCTTTGCTCAACTCTGTGTCTTTGTGGACTTCTACCATATTAGCCGGTGTACAGTGAAGAATATCAGGAGACAGAACCTCAGAGTGCAATGTTAATTCAGCAGAGAACTCCTGGGATCCATCGCTGTAGTCCACAGATCCTGATAATGTTCTGCTTAATTAAAACATATGCTTTATAACAAACTATATATCAAAGCAATAAAATTAGTTCTGAGATCTATAATAAATAACAACTTACACAGAGAAATCATTCTGTTTGAGAATTTCCTGAAGTCTCTTCTGAAATGTTTTTTCACTTTCTGTTGCTGGCACAAACCTGTGATCTTTGAATTTTAAAAGTGCATTAAAAAATGTAGAAAGCAAATAAATGAAATATTTTCCTTTTTCCTAGAAGAGCTTTTAAAATAGTAGCAATTTCCTATCCTTGACACATACAACACCACATAAAAGTAGTCCTATTATAAATCAAACAAAAGAGAAATGGTTGTTACTGAAGCTATGAAATTAAGCACTTAAAGTCAGTCTAAGATTAAGTTCTACAACTTAAATCTAAAAGAGAAAAACATTATTTTCTACCTATAAATGTATCATACACCCCGAACCTAGAAATTTTCCCTTTATAAAATATTTCTATTTTAAAAGAAATTAAAGGCATTCAAAACTTATCAAAGGATTTTTAGGGTCCAAGAGATTATAATACAAATTTTAATTGGACTTCAGTATAGGCTTACTACTGTATTTCAAATACCTTTGCCTTTTGAATTATGTCTTCTATTCTTTTACCTTTATTTAAAAATTTTTGTTGTATCCATGGCATTAATTAAGCCCCTTCAAATTCTTTTCGAATATAGCAGGGTTTAGTAAAAAATAAAATGAGTATTTTCTTCAGAGATGTACAAGGTAATCAAAGTCAGAATTTATATGACATACCCAGAAAATAACATGGGGGCAGAATTTCATGGGTGACATTTTCAAAGCATAATGAATTAAATGAAGTGTTTCTAAGTTGGGACTCATGCTCTTCTTTAAGTATTCTATAGCTCATTTGGAAATACAAGAGGTTAAAACATACCACAGAATGAAAAAGGAGAAAAAGGTACTACCAGTGAAAACCAAGGCCAATGAAGATGTCAATTTCTCATGCGAAGAGAGACAATGAGTGACACTTTGGAGGTACAGAATTATGGTTCAGAGCAATGAGAATAGGGAAAATATATATAGAAAATTTAAAGGTAGTTTGAAAAGCAAAATCTAATGTCACAGTAAAAACTCAATGGCTTAAACTTTTCCATTAAAATATCCAGTTAAAAGAAAATCATTTATACCTTGTGATTCGGGTTGACTAATTTGAGAAGTTTCATTTTTGTTTCTTCGCCGTTGCTTTTCATCTTCCCATATGGCCTGTAGACCAGGGTTTCCATCAATTTGAGCTGTAATCATAATAATACTTCAATATTACAAGGGTCAAAGTGAAAAATACTTGCTTAAAGAAAAGAAATCCATACTTAAAAAAAAATACTGTCTTTTAAGAAAAACAATTACCTACTTTGTGTAATAAAACAGACAAATTATCCCAACCTATATTTACTGTATTACTCCTTTTTTAGTTTTCCTACTAGTTCCCAAAAACACAGCAAGTGAATAAGATTCAAACATTTGATTATAGCCAGCAGACCTAAAAGTCTCCTCCCTGGTATATAACCTGGAAATAAAAAAATTAAAAGGCAAAGCATAGTAAATTCTTTTATAATGGCTAATTTATTTAGTGTCACACTTACTTTAGGTTCATGTCTATGCAAACAAACTCATATGAATGAAAGCATAAATGAAAAAATAATGACTATCTCATCAGAGGTACAGAAAAAAATCTTCATAACATTTTACATCCTCCTTCTTTAAGTAATTTCACTTCCCTAGTAACGTTTTCTTCCCTACTTTTTCCAACCTTTGGTCATGGATTTTTAAAAATAAAAACATATATTAACAATAACTGTGTATATACCTTCAATGTCCAACCGATTTAAGATATCAGCAGCTACAGCATCCACTTCTAATTCACAAGTACTCTGTGGTTCAACACCTTCCAGTATTAAAGAGCTGTATTAAAGAAGTATCAAAAGACACAATAATTAAGAGAAAACTTTAAGATTTTTATTACTTAACAATTTTTCATGTTTATGTGGTAACCAGAAAAACCAGTGGTATTATATTAATCCACAATTATTCATGACATAATTGATACTGTGTGTATATACAAAGAAACAAAAAACAGGAAGAGAAACACAAAATTGACAACTCCATTGAGATACTTTTGGAGTCTATTTTACATATTTTGGTTCATTATATTTTATAGAAAAGGAATGTACAATGTTTCAGCATGTGGGTCACATCCAGGGCAGGATGGGATAAGATAACAGAGGGACAACAGAGGGGATGCATCAAAAACCATACACACATGCAATTATTTGCCCAGAGGCATCTATCTCAGCAATCGTAGATGGTTTTTAAAAATGAGGAGGGAATATATATATAAAACAAAAGATGAGGGGAGGTGAACATACTGAAAAGTGAGCAAATGATACTGTTCTCCCTGCCCTCAACTACTGCTAAGCTGGAGAATGTTTAAAAATTTTCCATAACTATAGAATTGAGAAACCACATGAGTCCAATAGTGGGATCATAGCTAGGAAAAGAGGTGACACCATGAGGTCATTACTTTTTATGAGAACTACAGAACTATTCCCCACTAATGCTCTTTGACTCAAAAGCATTTTTGTTTTTCATCAGAACCACATGAAAGATTTCAGATGATGTCACATAAATGTCCCTGCTTGACAGAATAAACATGACAACTAGTATGGATCCCAGTTTATCCATTCCAAAATTCATATCTCCTACCAACAGGGACACCAAATGAAAAGGAGAGAACTTTTACTAGAAAGTGGATGATAGAAGATTTCATTAATATTTGAAACATTTAAAAATGTTTTACGAGAAACATTAACAAAACCTCATTTTCCATTGTCTATACCTAAGGAATGGGTGTTTGAACAGAAATTTTGATGGAATATTAGAGAGTAATTTGTTAAACCACAAAACTTTTACTATTTATATATATGTATAGACACAACACACACATATCTTTTTACCATTGACAGAGAAGGAACATATTAGTCAACCTATCACAATATATCCATCTCTTTAACTTTCAGAAAAAGTAATTGTCAATATAGCTTGTCTTCTTTACCCATATAATTTACCAACATCAGTTATGCCATGAATTAAAGTACCAGATAAAATAGTTTTTGGCCAACAGCTTTCTCCTTTATACTTTCTCCTTTATACTAAAAAGTTTCACACTTTTGGAAGCGGTGTATTATACATTTCAAGGGTGAACTTTCCAGGAGTAGAACATTTGTGACAAAGGAGGGAAACAATAACATTAAAAAATGCAATCTCTTCGGCTTCCCTGGTGGCGCAATGGTTGGGAATCCGCCTGACGATGCAGGCGACGCGGGTTCGTGCCCTGGTCCGGGAAGATCCCGCATGCCGTGGAGCGGCTGGGCCCGTGAGCCATGGCCACTGGGCCTGCGCGTCCGGAGCCTGTGCTCCGCAACGGGAGAGGCCACAACAGTGAGAGGCTCACGTACCACAGAAAAAAAAAAAAAAATGCAATCTCATAGTAGAAATTTACAACTATTTCTTGCCTACTTCAGACATTCGGTATAGGAGGAGTTCCTAGGGAGAGGAAGTAGTTTTCAGAATTAAAAATTTGTTTCCAGTAAACAGAAAAAGTGTGAGTAAAAAAATCAAGTCAGCAAATACATGTAGACCATTCATTTTAGTCATGAAAGGTAGATAAGCAATACAATGGTATTTAGAAAACCATGCCTCTCTGAACATTTCTGTTCATAGCTTAACACAACAGACAATTACAGTCAGTAATTACAATCACTGAGGGTGGAGTTCAGACATATACAATTTTAAAAATCTGTTCAGATCATTCTGATGGACAGCCAGGTTGAGATTACTGCAGTAGACTCAACTTTTGTGAATTTAACACTCTGGCAAATGACCTTGAAGGTCCATGATATGTGGTAATTTACAACGAGCTAGCAGGTAAGGTTAGTACAGCTGCTAACTCAGCACTCTTATCTCATTATGAGTTTGTTTGCTCTCTATTTGTTATGGACCTTGAAATGTTTGTGAAGGGATATAAAATACTTTTGGGTTAAAAAAAAACCAAACAAAAAAAGGTACCCAGAGGAAGGTGCTAGTACTGGGGATAAAAATGAGACTAATAAAATTTAAGAGCACTGATTTGGCAAAAATGTTTGACATTATGTTATCTGTATTTGATAAAATTATGGATTTTCATGTTTAATATAAGAATCCTAAAAACTTGGGACAAAAATATATAGCTAGCCTACATTTATTATAAATTCTAATTCTGAATACCTTGTCTAGTTTCACTAGTTTGCCTTTTCATATCTTTGCTCTTAAAAGTAATGATTCAAACTTTTCATTATAATACAGAGAGCTTCTCCAAACTAACTCATAAGCAGTGAAGCTTTACTATAGTCTTATGACCTAACCAGAAAGATGTTTGTTCAAAAAGGCTTCAAATAAAAATAAACCTAGACTTGAATTGATCATGCAAAAAACAAGTTAATGTAGAACTTTGAAAACCACGGGATCTAGTGAGTAGGTAAAATCCTTGGGTTAAGTTGATTTGCTCCAATTTTAGAGACATAGAGGAACTGTATCACAGGCATAAAAATGAGAAAGTAAATAGTTTGTCAGTCACTTTGCTCTGGACTGATTAGAAATTGAATTTGATGTGGTAAATAATGCTGTCTCTAAAGTTGATACCACTTCAACACAATTATAAAAACAATTCTGCTGTATCTGAGAGGGAACCTAGAAGTACATGTGTATGTGTACATATACAACTTTTACCAAAAAGTCCTGATACATGTTAACTGAATCTAGAAGTAAAGCAAGTCACTGTCCATTTGAAGTCTTTGAAGTCTCATTCTGGTATAATATTCCAGTCATAAAACAATGTATTTCCATCATCATTTAATGAGATTCTCTCTTAATTTTAGGTCTTAAAAAGCCCAAGTAATTCTATAATATGGAAATTCTGTGAAGAACATATTAAGATCTTAAACTATATAAATTAAGCTCTGAACAAATATTTTTGACAGTTTATCTTCAACTGATTAATAAATTCACATTTTCTTACCTTGAAATAAAAAATAAAGTCATTTCACTAAACACTTTTTCTACTTTGCACTTTACATAAAAAATATCTGCTTAGAAACGTATCAGGTGACATATGTGTAGTGAAAAGAGGAAACCATACCACCCTATCAATATCCAAATGATCAATAAAACAATCAAGAAAGCTTGGGCAACAACTTTGTGGCATAAAACAGAAAACCTCTGAGTTCTATGTAGATTAAGCTATTACTGATAATTTAGATAGGTACTGATTACATATCTGCTTTATGGTAAGGAAATCTAAACAGTTGGAATATGTTACCGCCTCTAAGAAAGTCTAATAAATAATAAAAGTCAAAAGAAATTATAAGTTGTATTATTCATATACATTATGTCAACCCACTTTTTTCCCCACAAATATATATATATATATATATATATATATATATATATATATATATACACACACACACATTTTTTTTTTTTTTTTTTTTTTTTGCGGTACGCAGGCCTCTCACTGTTGTGGCCTCTCCTATTGCGGAGCACAGGCTCCAGACGCGCAGGCTCAGCGGCCATGGCTCACGGGCCCAGCCGCTCCATGGCATGTGGGATCTTCCCGGACTGGGGCACGAACCCGCATCCCCTGCATCGGCAGGCGGACTCTCAACCACTGCGCCACCAGGGAAGCCCTCCCCACAAATATTTAATATTTGGAAATATTTAGGGGTTATTTTTATTTAAAATATTCGCCATTTAGGTTTTTTTTTTAGCTGTGTTGGGTCTTTTTTGCTACGTGCAGGCTTTCTCTAGTTGCAGCGAGTGGAGGCTACTCTTCATTGCGGTGTGTGGGCTCCTCACTGCAGTGGCTTCTCTTCTTGCACAGGCTCTAGGCATGCGGGCTCAGAAGTCGTGGCTCACAGGCTCTAGAGCACAGGCTCAGTAGTTGTGGCACATGGGCTTAGTTACTACGCGGCATGTGGGATCTTCCCGTATCAGGGATTGAACCCGTGTCCCCTGCACTGGCAGATGGATTCTTAACCACTGCACACCAGGGAAGTCCCGCCATTTAGGTTTTAGATTGTTATTTTATTATGCAATTTTTACTTGACAAGTTATAGGATGTCAATTTAGAATGTACAAAGAAGATGGATGTTGGAGAGAAGTATAAACACAACCAGATTTCTTTTATTAATTAGGTAATAACTAGGTATATTTTCATGGTCTGTTCTTGAAATCTATGATCCATGTAACACACTAATGTTGAGATTTGCTTTTTTGATAAACTTACAGATAAAAAACAATTACAATAAAGGTTAAAATTAAATTATGCTAACCATTGACTTCTGAATAGAGTAGGATATATGTAAATAATTTTTCCTTTCCTTTACAACATAAACTAACCTTGGTATTTCGTCTTCTTCCCACCGAAATAAAGTACCAGTAAGAGAATTTCTTCCTGGTAGCTGATTCTTGCAAGATCCACTCGCACGTAATGGATCACCTAGGAATAAAAAGGTAAAAGGGGTAAGTTCCACTTTTAACTTACATATAATTACCCTTTAAGTATATTAGTAAACAACCCATATGACCAGTTCCTAAAATTGTATCCTAAAAATTCATAAACATACCGGAATGCATATGCACAGTGGAGAGTAATGATTCCAAACCGACATGGGGAAAAGTATTTGCAATATATGGATATGAAAGAGAAATGGCCACAATACCTTCATACTAGAATAGAATTATGATACATTTAAATGCGCTATTGTGATAGGTATGCTTCAAATCTCATTTTAAAAATAAAGAACTAAGAATTTTTGTAGACTTTAAATTCCTAGGGTATTCTATATGAGCCTCAACTAAAATTCTAGTGGAAATCAGATTCCAGATAAAATTCAAAACATACTTTAATGCTAATCCCTGAATAAAAAGAAAATACACAATGCATTTCGAAAGTAATGGCAATAACAGTGAGTGGAAACCTGGGGCAAATGCAAATACAATTTGACGAGCAGTTGGAGGGAACTATGCATTTGCTTAGTTGTCCCAGCTGTAGAAACTGAGTCCTGGGGCCATGCTTTGGAAGTAGTCTCTAAATTTTAGCAATTTTTTTTGTGATCTCTTATGGGGAATTTAAATTTTCAGATAAAGAAAGCTTGAGTGAATGGCATAGAAGGAATCCTAACATTAAGAAAGATATTAAATTTGCAATCCTCTCCAACTAAATTTGATACTTTTTCTTATTTGGTTAGCTTGATCACAAAATTATGTAATTAATTAGACTTACCATCTTTGCTATATTAACAAAACACATAACAAACCATGTAACTGATTCTATATACCTTCAGAAGTTTCTGAAGGCTTTGCTGTTATGTGGCTAGGGCATGTATATGAAATTACTTTGCAAGTTGTAAATTAAAACACAAATATTATTTTCTAAGAAATTTATATGAGTGAAAAATCTACACAAGTTTACTAATTCAAAGTTATCACAGTATAAAAATTCACACTTTACCTCCACTTTATGTATTATTTTATTTAAAAATACATATATAATTCTTTTCAACTCTGGATGTTAAAAATGTAATATAAAGGCACTATGGAGAACTGTAAAAAAATCCCTCTATGATGCTAAAAATATTTACTTTATTTAAGTACTTCTATATACTTCACCTTAACAACAGTAATTAGCAACATTTCCGTTTCATTTGGCAACTGAGTATATAACTGAATAATAAGACAAAATGGTATATGCATATGTAGTATTAAAATTTCTAAATATTTTTCACTTTTGAATTTATTTTCAAAAGACTACATTATGTACTAAATTAACTTGTCTTACAAGATTAAAATGTTAAGTTGTGCATATATATGCAACATATTTACAATAAGTTTACTGTCCATTTAATTATGTGTCTGATATTACATGACAAAATATAATACAAAAAAATTCACCTATTCTTTTCATTATAATCTTTTATCTATTTTTTTAACAAAACAAAACAAAAACCTAAAATAAACATTTCACCATACTTGAAATTTCCCTGCTTTTAATTTCCCCCAACGAAATTTCATATATTTCTGCCTTCAAATTGTAAAAATTTTCCGTATTTTGAAAAAAAATCCCTTCCAATACTCATTTAACTTTTATAACTAAAATAAATGGCTTACATATATTTGCTAATTCGAACTTTCCTCATGCTTTTTCACCTACTGGAAACAAACTTTTGTAAAACTGACCTCCTTTTCCTATAAATACCTCCCGTACACTCTCTAGAACATTTTCCATTCCTCAATTCTTCTTGAACTCCCAGCTATATTTGACACTGATAAACAAACTGTTTTTCTTTTTTCCCCCAATAACCTTTATATTTTGGAATAATTTTAGATACAGGAAAGTTACAAGAATAGTACATTTTCTGAATCTGCTTACCACACCCCTCCCATTGTTAACATTTTACATTATCAAAGCACATCTGTCAAAACAAAAAAACTGACACAGATACCTTCCTATTAACTACACTATACACTTTATTTGAATTTCAGCAGTTTATCCACTACTGTCCATTTTCTGTTTCAGGATCCAATGTAGGGTACCACATTGTAGTTAGTTATCATGTCTCCCTAGTCTCCTCTGGTCTATTTCTCAGTCTTTCCTTGTTTTTCATGACCTTGACAGTCATGAGTACTGGTCAGTTCATCTACAGGACGTCCTCCAATCTGGGTCTGTTGATGTTTTCCTCATGATTAGATTGTTATTATGGGTTTCCATGAAGAATACGACAGAGGTGAAGCATCCTCATCATATCACATGAGAGGGGACACGATATCCATATGCCATCACTGGAGATGTTAACCATCAATACTTGGTTAAGGTATAATTTCATGGGTTTCAAGATTGCATAGAATCATACCACCATGCCAGTAACATACAGAATAATTCCTTCATCCTAAAAGTTCCCCTACCAAAAAAAAAAAAGTTCCCCTATATATTGGCTTTGTAGTCAACATTCTCCTCTTCTCCAACTCCTGGCAACCACTAATATGTTTTACATTTCTATAGTTTTGCCTTTACCAGAATGTTGTATGAATAAAATCAAACAACTTGTAGTCTTTTGGGTCTGGCTTCTTTCACTTAGTAAAATGCATTAAAGATTCATCGATGTTGTACGAATCAAGAGCTTGATGTGTTTTACTGACAAATAGCATTCCACTGTATTGGTATATAACAGTTTATCCATTGTCCCACTGAGTGGACATCTTGGTTACTTTAGATTTTTAGCAATTATGAAATAAAGTTGCTATATACATTTGCATACAGGTTTTTAGGTGGACATGAGTTTTAAATCACTTGGTAAACATACAGGAGTGTAACTGCTGGGTCATATGTTAAGTCTATATTTAACATTACAAGAAACTGCCAAACTGTCTTCCAAAGTGACTACACCATTTTGCCTTCCCACAAGCAATGAATGAGAGTTGATGCTGCTCCCATCCTTACCAGCATTTGTTTATTGCTAGTTTTTTTTGGATTTTAACCATTCTAATAGGTGTGTAATGGTTGCTCTTTGTGGTTTTAAAATGCATTTCCCTAATGATATATACTGTTGAGAATCATCTATTCCTGTTTGCCATCTTTATATCTTCTTCTTTGTTGAAGTGTCTGTTCAGGTCTTTTGACCATTTTTAATGGGGTTGTTTGCTTTTGTTGAGTTTTAGGAATTCTGTATATTATTCAAGATATAAGTACTTTATCAGATATGTTATTTGAAAATATTCTCTCCCAGTCTGTGACTTATCTTTTTATTCTCTTAGTATTATTTTTTACAGAGAAAAAGTTTTTAACTTTGACAAAATCAACTTGTCAGGAGATTTTCTCATTGTTTTCTTCTAGAAGTCTGATAGATTTACATTTTAGATTTAAGTCTATGATCCATTCTGAGTTAATTTTTATACAAGGTATGAAGTATATGTCTGGTCTCTTTTATTTTTATTTTCTGGCATATGGATATCCAATGATCCCACCACCTAAGATGAAGTTCTAGATTTGGGAATCTCTTTTAGTCCCAAGAGATTCAAACTGAACTGTCTCAAAGTTGTTCCACTTCCTAGTTTGGGTATATCTCTTTGAAACCCTACCTTATTCTGGAGGGTTCCAACCTGTCCAGCAGGCCCTGAGTTGTTGTTTCTGGCTCCCTCACCTAGTAAGGCTGTCTCAATGGAGGCAGCCAGGATTAGCAAACCCCTCAGGGCAAAGGCTGTTTTCAGCATTCTATTTCCTCTTTTGGCCAGTACTTCTTTATTGTTTATAATCTCTGTGATAGATTAAAAAAAAAAATCTTACCTAGTTATTAAATTGGTTTTAGTAGGAGGGTGGATCCCAATAACCTAACCCACCATTCAGGGGGAAAAAGTCCTCCCTGGTTACTTTTCAGAGCACAGTTTGGGTATGGTAGAAGAGACCCAAGGAGTTAAACCAAAAAAGAATAGCTGGTAAACAACAAGCGAAAAAAAAGCTAACTTTTGGTTTTAAAAGTTTGTCAGTGAAAACGAAGAAAATAATTATAACATAAAGGACAGCAGGGTTGGAGGAAAAATGTTGGTTTCACTTTGTTTTAAGTAGAGGAGAAGGAATCCAACAATAAAATGCAAAAGATGTTACAGCATTTTATTCTATTCCTAGGTATATGCCCAAGAGAAATGAAAACATATGGCTACACGAATACTTGTACATGAATGTTCACAGCAGCACTGTTCATAATAGCCAAAATGAGGAAACCCAAACATCCGTCAATTGATGAATCAATAAACGATGTAGCATATTCATAGCAGAATATTACCTGGCCATAAAAAGGAATGAAATACTGATATATGCTACAACATGGATGAACTATGAAAACATTAGGCTAAGTGAAAATAAATAAACATATGATTCCATTTATATGAGATGTGCAGAATGGGCAAACAGAGAGACAGAAAGAAGATTCATGGTTGCTAAGGGAGGACTGGGGGTGATTGATAAAGATTTCCTTTAGAGGTGCTGAAAATGTTCTAAATTTGATTGTGGTGATGGATGCACAGCTCTGTGAATATATTAAAAACCACAGAGGTGTCCATTTTAAATGAGTGAATTGTAAGGCATGTGAATTATATCTCAATAAAGCTATTACCAAAAAAATTTATTTTGAGATTCTTTTCTTGATAAACTCTAAGACATTTTTGCACATTTCTTTTTATTCCTTATCCACTCAGCATTTATTTTCTAAATATATATTATTTTATAAATCATAAATTACATAATACTTGTTTCAAAAGCTTTAATTTGAACTTGCAAAATTAACCTTACTTTTCCTCCTTGCTTTTCGGAACTTGACAGCAGCCAGATTTATTAAATTCATTCCATACAGATTGTAGTCAATGAAGAGCTGTAGGAGGTAGGGAATATGCGCTTCATGAGGCTGATAAAATTTATTCATTATGGCTCCACTTTGCAAAAGTTCACATATCCTAAATTAGAAAAAAAAAGTTATATCATAAAATTATGTTTCCTAAAATGTTAAGTGAAATGGTGATTATACAAATATAGAAAATAAAACACATTATACTAGCACACAAAATTTTGATTTCAATTATACTGGAAATTTGTATTTTGTTGGAAATTGAAAGTTTAAAATCAACTTTTAAAGTAAGCTGCATGCTCTGAAAGAAAATGACAAAAAATGCCTTGAATGAAGAATATTTTGACTTCTAAAACTAATTTAATGCTAACTATACTGAAAAACCTAAAATGTCAAAAGGATTTTTAAAATATTAGCTTTTTTAAAAAGTCCAGAAAAAATTCTGAAAAGATTACACAAAAATTCTAAAAAAGGACATATGACTCAATCAACCACACAGAGATGTTACCACTTTTGATATTTTTATTCTCTGAGTTATTTTTCCTTCATGATGGGGAATACAAATAACAGGCAATTATAAATAGTGCAAGTGCTATGCAGGGGAAGTATATGAAACATCTAGAAGGGATATTAACCAGACTGTAGCTTCTGCAAAGCCTTCTTGAAGAGAAGTCTCTAAAACAGGAGACTAAACAATGAACTGGAAATACTTTTTCTCAGAGAGGAGAAGAGTATTTCATGCAAATAAAATTGCACATGTGAAGGGTCACAAGAAAATGTGGTTTATTCAAGGACTGAAACCACTGAGTGAGGCTTAGAGACAGAGGCTATGGTGGTGGTAGGGGGAGGGTAGAGAGGTAATGAGAAGTCAGATCATGCAGAGCCTATTAAAGACATCTGAAAAGGTGGTGGAATTTGCCTGTGAAGAGCAGGAAAATGAAATGACCAGGTTAGCTAGAGAATGAAGAACACTACAGACAGAGAGTGAGAGATTACTGTAGAAAAACTAAGATGATGGTGGCTTCAACAAGGATCATGAAACTGTGTTGATTCAGGAGACATATAAGGAATAAAATGGTCAGGACTTGATGACTAACTAGATATGAAGGGTGAGACAATATGAGTTGAGGATAATGCCTAGATATCTTGGTTAAGCAGCTAGCTGGCGGTGCTACATTACTGGAAGAAAACAGGTTTGTTTGGGGATTTTATTTGGAGAGGAAATAAAGACAAACTCAGTTTTAGATATACTGGAGTTTAGGTATACTGGAATATTCAGGGAGATTTCTATAAAAATATTAGAAATGATAATAAGGATGAGGATAAGGATCATTTTGTTAACAGAGTAGAGGAAGCAAACATATTTTGGGGCACTATGTACTGGACACTGTGTTGGGTGCTCTAAATGCTTAATCTCAAGTAATTCTTACTACAAACCTATGGTACTACTATCTCCATTTTATAAACAGAGAAATTGGGTCTTAGATCAAAATATTGTCCAAAATCACACAAATAAAAGGTGGAAGTGCTAAAATTCAACCCAAATTTTCTCTGACTTGACCCCTCACTCTTAACTATAGTGCTTTTCTATTTATCCAGTAGATAGATGATTTGATATACTGGTCAGGAGCTCTGGAGGAAAATTCAAGCTACTGATATATATTTGGAAGCCAAATGCACAAAGATTTTAAAAAATGGGAGTATATAAGACTGTAAAGTGAAGGGAACATATAGAGAGAAAAAAAATCAATGCCTAAGACAAATGTCCAAGAAACAACCACAATGTTAAAAGAGGAATCAACAAAATGTTGTAAATATGAATGACTAGAAAGGTATGAGGAAAACCAGAAAAGGTTTACATCAAAGCAGCCTAAATTAAGGTACCTAAGCACTGACAAGTGGTCAAAAGGTAAGGACAAAGAGGTGTTAATTGGGTTTAACAACACTGAGGTCACTAATGAAGGCAATTTGAGTGAAATGGTTGAAGTAGAGCCTATATTGGAGTAAGTTAAAGAGTGAATGGGAGGTAAGACACTGAACCCACAAAGTATAGATAAATTCTTCTGGGAGGGGACTTCCCTGGTGGCGCAGTGGTTGAGAATCCGCCTGCCAATGCAGGGGACACGGGTTTGATCCCTGGTCCGGGAAGATCCCACATGTTGTGGAGCAACTAAGCCCATGTGCCACAACTACTGAGCCTGCGCTCTAGAGCCTGCGAGCCACAACTACTGAGCCTGCGCGCCACAACTACTGAAGCCTGCGCGCCTAGAGCTCATGCTCTGTGACAAGAGAAGCCACCGCAATGAGAAGCCCGTGCACTGCAAGTAAGAGTAGCCCCCACTCTCTACAACTAGAGAAAAGTTGTACACACAGCAACGAAGACCCAACACAGGCCCCAAAAAAAAAAAATCTTCTGGGAGAATAGCTGTAAGTATGAATGTCTTTGAGTATGAATGTGTGTATGTGTAAAATTCACAGAGTCTTATTAATATTTAAATGGTGTGGAAAGGGAGATGGGGATAACTGATAGATGGAAGCAAAGGTCAAAGAGGGTAGAATATGAGCTTTAGAGGTAAGGGGGTAAATCTCTTCCACTGTAATAGGCAGTGAGAAGGACAGAATGGCTGTGAATAGATTTTAAGAATCTTTGATTGAAAATTAAGAGAGCTTTATTTTGATGGTTCTCAAACTTTTGGCCCCAGGACCCCTTTTCATTCTTAAAATTTATTGACAGCGTCAAAGACCTTTTGTTTGATTTGACACTTACCAAATCAGGTTAAAACAGAAAATTTTAAGAAACTTATTTACTAATTTTAAAATAACAACAATAAACCCATTATATGTTAACATAAATAACAGTGTTTTATATATTAAAAAATCCTATATTTTCCAAAACAAAAACAATTTAGTGGGAAAAGAGGAATTGTTTTAATCTTTGCAAACCTCTGTTTTAATAGAAGACAATTGGATTCTCACATCTGCTTCAGCTCAGTCTGTTTTGATATATTGTTTGGTTGAAGCATATGAAGAAAATCCAGCCTTACACAGATAAATAATTGGAAAACGGAAGAGTAACTGAATAGGCTTTTCAGGTAAACGTTGATCTTTGTTTCTACTACATGGAAATGCAATGGAGTGGTAGTTTCTTAAAGGTCAGCAATAATGTGGAATTTGAAACCAAATCAATGAACTTTTTGTACTCTGTTATATTAAAACTTATTGGTCTACCTAACACTTGGAGTATTTTTACCCATGCATAATTTTCTAACATCATGCACTGGTCATTTGGAAAATATAGATCCACTAAGTTATATAAATCTTCTAAATGGTGATACATTTCATTAAACAATATGGAAAAAAATGTTAATAACATCACCTATCTCATCAGAAAAATCTTTTAAGTACTGAAAAGTGGTTAAGTTCACAGTAGAAAGCTCTCCCACTCTGGCCTCACTCTCACATATTTCTCCTTGCTTTGAAACTGAAGAACGAATTTCTCTTGGTATAGAACATTTGGTCTGGCTAGCAGGGCACTAGGATTATTACACAAGGCAGCCAATCATCTCTCTTTATATACTTCTACAAACTCTCTAAGACAGAAAAGAAGCAGTTGGGTGTAAAACAAGGTCCCTTACCCTTAAAATATCCTTCCTAGAGTCCAAGCTATGACTCTCTCTCTTTACACATATATGTACATACTATGGTCTCTTTCTTTAATAATGCTACAAACTATACAGGCCTTTCTTCTAGATTTTTCTTTTTATTATTAAAATACTTAAGTGATAGTTATTCATTTTTTATTTCATTTATCTTTGTACCTTTTCACCATTGCAGGGTTGTAAAGATAGATCTTCATAAAGTGTCTTTCCTTCTCATGATAACCATAAAAAGGCCTGAAATAAAAGAAAAAGACATTTCAATTTATTTTCATCAGAGATGAAATAATGCAACTTATTGTCCTAAACGGACTCAGCTGGCCGAATTCAGTCTTACTTACATTGAATATTACCAACCGCCCCCCAACAAAACAAAAGAACCTCCAAGACTTTTCAATTAAACCTACCACAAGGTTAACATATGACATTATAAAATCTTGTTATGGGCTTCCCTGGTGGCGCAGTGGTTGAGAGTCCGCCTGCCGATGCAGGGGACGCGGGTTCGTGCCCCGGTCCAGGAAGATCCCACATGCCACGGAGCAGCTAGGCCCGTGAGCCATGGCCGCTGAGCCTGCGCGTCCAGAGCCTGTGCTCCGCAACGGGAGAGGCCACAACAGTGAGAGGCCCACGTACCGCAAAAAAAAAAAAAAAAATCTTGTTACTTCTTTTAAAAAAAGTTTAAAAATACCACTTAAAAAAAAAACTAGGGACAAAAAGGAGCAGCAAACTATTTATACCTTAATTTCAATCATCATGGCTCTATTAAAAAGTGGCTCTTTACTCAGACCATGTATGAGAAGAACAGAGACCTTCCTGATACCTTTTCCCATTTCCCATTTTTTCTGTCAAAAACTAAAGCTGTTCATCAACAAAGTCCTTTAGTTGACAGAATTTGTATCACTTTCCTTATTTGTCTCTGTTATTAATTTTACAAGTTCACTAAGCAGAGACAATTTACCTGTTATACATATGTACATATGTGTATGTGTGTATAAAACACACTCAAATCAAAGGAAACCTGTGAAAACTGTGTAGACAGGAACTTAAGAGATTGAAAAGACGACAGCTTTACTAAGGACGCTATTTATGTTGAGGCTCGGTTCTTCTCAGGGTATCAGCTAGAGGGGGGAAAGGGAGAAGCAAAAATCTATGTGATAGGGAGAGAAACAAGTCCTCAATGCAAGAAGGAATAAGTTGGGCTATCATGTTATATCATCTCAGGAGGATCTGAAACTCTGATATACAGACTACCATTTTCAAAGGTGATGTAATTAGAAACAATATATAAATAGGTCTGAATTTATAAACAAAATAATAAAAAGTATTTGCCTAGAGTTTGTCTATAAATAGTGGTTGGTTAAATCTTTAGGTGGATAAACTCAACTTCTTTTCATTAAAAAAAATATTTTCCCCTTATGATGGGCACTAGATAGAACTTACCCTCATTAGGACACCATTTCTCTCTGTCATGTCTGACAGTGTAGCAGACCTCAAATACAGGAGTAAGTTGGCAACAGAGTCATTATTTGAGGTATATTTAAACAACTTTTTTTTAATATAAACTATTTCAAGCCTTTAGGTCAGAACCATCTGTATGATTGCTGTAAAGCAATTTCTATTTAAAAAAAAAAAAGTCTAAAACGTTCTTTGTCTCATCCTTACCACTCACTCCAATCTTATCTCACACCCACTCTTCCTTTTTCCTCCAGCCATTCTAAACAATTCAGCCCCTTCTAACTTGATCCACTCTCAAGTAATCTGCCATTCCCTCTGCCTGGAAAGTTCTGCCCTGAACCTTTGTATGGCTTACTTTCAGCCTTCATTCAGGTCTCTGCTTAAACTCACCTCCTCAGAAAGGTCTACTCTGACCATCACTCCCTATCCCCTACCCTTTACCATTTTTTTTTTTAAATAACACTTACCCTTTCCTGTCTAGTTTGATGCTGCTCACCCCATTTTTGTTGCCATGAAGGAAGGGGTGAAACACACATTATATGAATGATCTCATTCTCTCTCACCAGCAAAATTCAATTCTTTATTCCTCCTGCTTTGGTATTTTTCATATACATAAATATAGCTCTCTGTCTAAAGATAGGAGTTATACCTTTAGCCAGATAAATGGAAAAAAAAGAGAATTAAATCTGCACTGGTGTGGTCCACATTATCTTTGCTTTGTTTTTGCTAAAAATCTTCAGGACTTTACAATTAGAATCTTATAAATTTCAAAAACTGAATACAAGACTATCAAATCCCTACAATTCTTTGTAAATCTAGGATTCTGCTTTTGTAACTATTGCCCCAAAATACAGCCTGGAAATTCTATAAATTCAGTTTTCTGCTTCTTCTAGCCAAGAAAGTCTCTGTATAATTTAACCTGCAATTCTTACTTTCTGCTGTTGACTTTAGTTGATTTTGCCAAAAGAATTTCTCCACAAGGAGACTCTCTGGGAGAAAGAAAGTAGAATGGAGCAGAGTTCGAGAGTAGATATGTTTATATTTTAAAAATTATATCTGATAATTGGAGTTAGTTTTTTAATATAACAATGAGAAGAAAAATGAGCACAGATAGTGAAAAAAAACCCTCAGTTAATTAATTTAGATGGATTAAGAATCTTTTCATAGAATATTTTCTAGAATCATGATAGCTAAGTGACAAGGAACCCCTGAAATGAGCCTAAGGTCATGGTCCTCTCTCTTAACCCAGCTTCAGTATAGTACACAGTCTAGGAAGACTGGAATTAAATTTGTTCAAGTTTTCATTTGATAGCTAGATGCAACTTGCTTACTTAGAGAAGTAGGCAATACTGAAGGAGTAAAGGAATCATAGAAGCTACAATGCATGGTAAGGGAAAAGGGGACCTATATAAGAAAAAAACATAGAAAACATTAGAATGGGAGAAAAAAGAGAATGGCAGCCATAAATTAGACTGAACAGCTCATCTTTTGCTTCCAGGTCTCTAGATTTGTAACTCAACTAACTCTTAAAAATATGGCTATGCTTTTAACAAATGCCCACCAAACATATAGAAAGACTGGTGACTCATTATTCATTCCACTAGGCTGTTTGGAGATTCAACTTTGAAATGAGAATATGTATAGGAAAGTTCCGAGGAATCATTAAACATAAAAAAATTAGAATATAAAGCTGATGATTATCTTTAACCTAATTGTTGCTATCATAGGATGGGTGTGAACTTTTACCTCATTCATTTATCCAAACAAATAGTTATTGAGCCTTGTTTACTAAGTGCCCAACACCATACAAGGTGCAAGGGATATAATGATGGACAGACAAACATGGTCCTTTTTCTCATGGAACTTACAGGCTGGTGGGAGAAACACATAAGAACTAATAAACAAAAAATTAAAATAACTGCAAACTATAGTAAAGTACTAAAGAAAACAAAGAATGGGCTAAGATACAGAATAATAATAACAACAACCTATTTTAAGGAGGGAAGTCAGAGAAAACTTCTCTGGAGAGGTGAAGGATTTGAAGGACTGGAGAGGGGTAGCGCACTCAAGGAAAGGAAACTGCATGTACAAAGGTGGGAAAGAGCTCAGCACATCAGAGGAACTGAAAGAAGACCAGTGTTTCTGGATGGAACACAGTGAACAAAGTTACAGAGGCAGGCAGGGGTCAGAAATTTAAATTTTAATGTATAAACAATATGAAGCCACTCAAGGATTTTAAATGATTTTAAAAGGATCCAATTTACATTACAAGACAGGTACTTCTGCAGCTCTGGAGTGAGATAAGAACAGAAGAAGGAAATTCAATTAAAAGGATACTGTGGTGGTCCAGAAGAAAACCTGGATTAAGGTGGAAGAAGTAGACAGATTTAAGATGGATTTCATACAGATGTATTCAACTCATATGTTCCAGTACGAGCTCTAAATCTTTCCCGCCAGCCTGCTCTATCTGCACAGACTCAAAACTTTGTAGTCATACCTGACTCCTCTCACAAACTTCATCCAATCAGACAGCAAATCTTGGGGACTCAACCCTCAGAATAGATCTAGAAGTTGACCACTTCTCACTACTCCCCTGCTACTACCCTAGTTCAAGCCACCATATTTTCTCACCCAGATTAATGAAACAAGAGTCCTAATGTTCTCCCTGTTTCAACTCTCATGCCCCTATGATCTATTCTTCCCACAGTTGCTAAAGGAACCCTTTCAAGTTTAAGTTAGATCCTGGCTGCTCAAAATCATGCAATAGCTCAGAGCAAAATAGAATAGCCTACTGCGGTGGTTTCTCAAACTTGAGTATGTATCAGCATCAGCAGAAAGGCTCACAAATTTCTGGGTCCCACCACCAGAGTATCTGATTCATCAGATGTGGGGTGAGACCAAAGAATATATTCTAAGTTCTCAAGTGTGTTAGTCTGAGTCCTCCAAGAAGTAGATGTCAAAATGTGCAAGAAATTTGTTAGTGGAAGCACCTGTGAGAGAATATGAGGATGAACTCAGGAGAGGGTGGGACAGCCACAAGACTTAGACACAGGTCTGATCTAAGTGAAGGAGAGAGGGACAGAGGGCAGATGAGTGGAAGTGTCTTTTATTGCAGTGTGATTCTAGTGGAAGTTCAGAAAGGCTGTCCCAGAGTTCCCAAGTGTCTCCCAGAAACAGGCCTGCCTTAGTAGCCTTGCTCTGCTTAGCCAATGGCTGGGAGTAGCCTATGGAAAGCAGCTTCAGTTTACACAGGATGATAAATGGATTTTAGTGCAGTAGCTGGGACCGTTGTTCAATTATGCTCTTTGTATTTGGAGATCTGAGAGGTGCATTCTCATGGCTGTCAAACCAGGTAAAAGTGATTTTGGCGACCCACTGGCCAACATGATCTCCATTCTGTCATATCTCTCTAACCTCATTTTGTCCACTCTCCTTTCCCTCCACTCCAGACACCTGGCCTCCATTTTGTTCCCACCCCCTCACCTTCAAGTCTTTGCTCAAATGTCATTTACCATGTCAATGACACCTTCCCTGATTACCCTATACAAAACTGCCACCAGACTACTTCCCCACCCCATACTACTGATCCTTCTTACCTGTTCTACATATTTTGTTCTATAGCATTAATTATCATGTAATAAATAAATTTATTTCATGTTCTATCTGTTGGTTACTTTCTGTTTTCCATTACTAGAATGTAACCTCCATGGGGGCAGGGACCTTTGTTTTGTTCACCAATATAAAAGGTGCTCAATAAATACTTGATGAATAAATTACATAAATTTCTACAGTTCTAGGAAGCAGAGAAATGGAAAAAGTTAAAACAAAAATTACTGTTAACCATCTATCTTTCATTGCAATAAAAATGGACTTTAAAAAGTTACAGTAAGAAATTCACCTTGGTTCCATTAGATTAGAAATAAAAGAAAAATGAACAGAGTATATTTGAATTGGATATGTTTTCTTTTAACTAGAACAGTAATATAAATACAGATAAATAGAAATTTTAAAAGATGTTATCATATACTTACATTCCTGATACTAACGACACTTTGAACACGTGCTGAGCAGTGGAAGATGGATTGCCTAAAGCCACATTAAGTGCTCTGTCGATACTGAATGCCATCTGAGAAAGATAGCTTTCTGGCTGCTGTCCATAACCATCATATGGCACATAGAGGTAAGGAAAGATGCCATGTAGATGAAGACATGTCTTCTGACCTAAAATGTAACACATTGTAAAGTTTAGACTTGAGATGCATTTTAAAACCTTAACATTACAAAGCTCAGAATACAAGTCATTTAAATGGTCTAAGGACAACACAGCTTATCTGAGGGAAGGGTTGAAGAAACTAACCCATAGTTAAAGCCACCTGTATTGACTACATTTTACAACAGAACATTTAGAAGCATTTTATAAATATAAGCATTATAGTTTGATTTAAATAGTAGTTTTGGTGCAAATATGTTTGAATATTTCACCCTCACAATCTAACTACTTTTACGTACTTCACTGAATTGCCCTATAACAGTGGCCCCCAATCTTTTTGGCACCAGGGACCGGTTTCATGGAAGACAATTTTTCCACGGAATTGGGGCGGGGGGGCGGACGGTTCAGGCAGTAATTCGAGCGATAGGGAGCAGCAGGTTAAGCTTTGCTTGCTCGCCTGCCACTCACCTCCTGCTATGCGGCCCAGTTCCTAACAGGCCACTGACTGGTAACTGGTCCAGAGCCCAGCAGTTGGGGACCCTTGCCGTATAATACCACTTAACGCAGTGTTATGAAGCTTACAAAAGCTCACTGAAAGTTTACTAAATAAATCAATGAATGTGTCTGTCTTGGCATCCAGTGTGTGGAGTTTTGCTATGGGGAGGGGGGGCGTGGTTTGGGAAGGGTAAAAATGAAATTTTGCTACTAGGGAAAAAAAATCAAAACAGACAAAAAAAAAATCAAAAGAAAACCCCTACAAATCAACTGTCTGTAATGGACTTCTGGATATTTAAATTGCACATTTGATGGAGTGGGACAGGGGAGACACAAAGAGGGAAAAAAAACAGCATGCACGCTTTCCAGGAAGCCATTACATCAGGCAAGGTGCAGAAGGGGTAAATGGTGCTGATTTGCCAACAGACAATCCCATATAGCCATGATAGAGAAAATAATATGAGTAAGAACCCACAAAATAAGTGCTACCGAAAAAGTAATGTATCCACGACAAGGTTAAGTAACAACAGCAGCAACAAAAAGCAGATGCATCATTATTCTCATGAATCTGGCAGGGCTGTATAAAAGTGGTTCCTTTCCTCTGAACATTGTCCCTCGTTCCCCTTGGGCACATGCTATTTGTCTAATTCAAACAGAGAGGAGAAGAGCAGTGATGGAAGAACACATGCATTCTTCTCATGCTGTCACTTACTACTGCCCTGCCAACACAATCCTAGGGCTTCTCTCCCACCTCTTATCCCACTCTGTTCCACTGGCTTTTTCTTTTGGTAGGAAAGTATTTGTTTGATCACTATCCTATTTATAATTTAGGGTGATTTATGTAAAATACATAGAAAATAGTTCTATGTTCTGTTGATACTTGTATTTACAGTTTTTACAGTGAATAACATCAGCTTGTCTTATTTTTAAGGTACAGCTATAACAGAATTAACAAATAAATCTGGAATAGTTATTACATAAAGTATAGCAAAACTGGAAAAGTCACACAATGGAATAAGATCTATGCCCTCCCGAGTACAGTATTCTCATTTGAGCTACCAACTCTGACGTTTTTGAAAAATTACAAATTGTGTTGCTGTTAGACCAATTTTAATTTCTAATTTTATGTTACTTAATCTCAAAGGAATGAAAAAAATATTTTCAGTTAAAAGCAAATTCTTTAACCATTCTCTTTTATTTCTAAATATGCATGATACTACTTCCTAAATATTGCAGCTTTCAATTCTTCAAATAGAAAAAATTCAAATTGTAATGATGAACGAGTCTTAAGAAAATATATTGATATTTTATCAATTTACTGATGATCTATTTGAATGCTTTTTAAACATCTCATGAAAAAAGGTTATAACCATTACACTTCTGGATATAAACCACAATTTGGTTAAAAGTAACTGGCGGGCTTCCCTGGTGGCGCAGTGGTTGAGAGTCCACCTGCCGATGCAGGGGACACGGGTTCGTGCCCCGGTCCAGGAGGATCCCACATGCCACGGAGCGGCTGGGCCCGTGAGCCATGGCCGCTGAGCCTGTGCGTCCGGAGCCTGTGCTCCGCAACGGGAGAGGCCACAACAGTGAGAGGACCGCGTACCGCAAAAAAAAAAAGTAACTGGCATGCTAAACTATGGGGTAAGGGAGGTAGGGAGACAGAAAAGTATCCCCTTTTTAAGTTGACAAATAAAATATAAGACCGGTGGTTACAAAATTACTAGCATATTTCACAAGCAATATTGTAAGTTCTTAAGATATGAGTTTTACAGTCCATATCTTAATAATGTAAATCTGGGTAAGCTTTATAAGAATAATAATAAAATCTGATTTCTAATAGTTTCTTTATAGGCAGGATGTTCACAAAGTTCATAAAAAATTTTACCATATCCTCTTTTCACATCTCCTATGAAGTAGGGGCCAGAGAAATGATCTTTCTATTTATAGGCTTTGGAACAATAATTTACGGTGTATGATTTAGAAAAAAAAGCAGAAATCATTTATTCAGCAGGCACTGGACTAAGTGCTTTATATATATTTATTTCTAAAACTTAGTACAACTTTGCAAGTATCACAAGGGTTAACTTTCCCAAAGTCACATACCTATTAAGTAATTGAATCAGGATTTAAAAGCAGATCAACAAAATCTAAAACCAATGCTCTTTCCATTTAACCATTCTGGTTCAATGTTTTTAAGAAAGTAAATATTGGCTTCCTTAATCCTTAATTCCTCAAGTTCTTATTTTTGTACTGTAAACACCTGTTTTCTTACTGGGCTCTCTCTCTCATTTGACTGCAAATTCTTGGGAGCTGGTGTTGTGTTTGAATGATAGTAATATCCCCAGGATCCAGCACAAAACACATTAATATGTGTTTAACAGATATTTATTGAACGAACCACCAGCAAAACAGAATAGTTGCTTAAGGAGAAGGAATGGTATGAAAGCCTAGAATATCTGAAAAAACAAATCTATGAAAACAGAGGGACTCTGATACAACTAAGGCACCACCATCAGGATTACAGAAGAACATAAAGGATCTCCAGCTTATTGCACTTTCCTACCCTGAATGACCCAACGTCCCATGCAAAGCTGTAGTCACTAAATCAACACAGATGCACCTCCGTGTAGTTCTCCAGCAGTAGGGATAGCTCAGTGCTTTACTCACCACCCTTACTCAAGAACAATCTCCTGAAGAACAACCACGGCCTAAGGAATTCTTGGCAGAACCATAACAGCTCTAATACAGAATAAGTGTCACAGAAATTATGAGAAACAAGATAAAAAAAGGAAACTCAAAAGTTAAACAAAGAAAGAGAAGTGTGTAAAAATGAACAACAATTTCTTGTCTTTTATCATTATAAAATTTGTGGTTCTGTCAGAGCGTCGCTTTATCTTGACAAGATACAGACCACTTTTATTTTTTCCCCTCCATCAGCTCTATCCCACACAAATATGTGGAGCCATACAGATGTAAAGTCCCTCAGAGATAAACTAGTCTACCCTGACCTCATTCACTCAAGATTATTTTCGGCTGTGAGAAAACACCCTAAAATCAGTGCTTGTAAGCATTAAATTAGTGGCTTCTCTCTCATAAAAGTCCACGTAGCTGGTTACGGATTCAGGTTTTAGCGGCCTAGTGAAGAGGAACGCTTGACTTCAGCCTAGAGGCTTTTCTACTATACTCCAAAGAGTTCCACACACAGGATTCTTCTAAGAAACTTTTTATAAAATTAATAAAAGCTATGCTGTTTCAAAACCTTACTAAATGATTTGGGATCCTGGATATTAGCTATTTCCAGGTAAAGTGGATCCAAAGAAAGAAAATATCCCTACTTTCTGAATGCCCCCTATTATTGTCATGTGAAACTGAATTAAGGCAACAAATACAGTAGGGATAAAGACTGTCATTGGGGGAATAAGCCTATGTACACAGGTTTCAAAAAATTTTTAAGAGTGTGAATTTTCCAATTTGACTGATGTCGTCTCATTCAGAAACTGCACAAGCTTGTTTCACGAAAAGTGCCACGGAACTTGTCACAGTATAACTACTCGCTTTTAAAGACACTACAGCAAAACTTTGTGGAATCGGCTATTTTCCAACTGTGTGTAAGAAGGGCTTTTATAACTAAGGTAGGTGCCTCTGTAACAGCCAGTACTTGGGTGCTCTAAATCTAATCTTTCACATAACTTAGAATTACACTACACATAAAGTCCTCTGTATTCCAACATTTCTTATATTGTTTTCTCACGTGTTCTTCTACATTTTAAGTGCCCAGATTTGGGCTCTGAATTAATTCTGCTTCTAAAACCTTGTTAGTTTATCTGTAGCAAAATTACTTTTGTTTTTGTGGATCCATTTTCAATAAACAGAAAGACTAACAGGTGCCATTCCTCTAATTCCGGGGTCTGCAAATTTTCTTCTGTAAAGTGGCAGACAGTAAATACTTTAGGCTTTCTGGACTATACTGTCTCTGACAACTACTTAACTCTGTTGTTGTAGTCTAAAAGCAATCATAGACAGTACTTAAGTGAATGGGCATGGCTGTGTTCCAATAAAACTTCACTTACAAAAACAAGCAACAGGGGGCTTCCCTTGTGGTGCAGTGGTTGACAGTCTGCCTGCCGATGCAGGGGACACGGGTTTGTGCCCCGGCCCGGGAAGATCCCACATGCCGCGGAGCGACTAGGCCCATGAGCCATGGCCGCTGAGCTTGCACGTCCGGAGCCTGTGCTCTGCAACAGGAGAGGCCACAACATTGAGAGGCCCGCATGCCGCAAAAGAACAACAACAACAACAACAACAACAACAAAAAAACAGGCAACAGGAGGGATTTTGTCCATGGATAGTAATTTGCCAAACCCTGATCTGATTAGACTTCCTTGTCAACCAGAACAGGAAAATTTAATGGCGTCTTCTTTTTTCCTTTTTAAAAAAAACAAGCTGATTGGTAATCACAATCTAAATCATGCTGACCTAAGAGTATCTTAGGAGACTGAATAAGAAACGCTCATTTTGTAATTTGCAAACCCCATCTCCCAAATCTCAATCGACACAAGATTTTAAACAAAACTCTACAGAGCTATCAAACAAACAAACAAACTTGGCTATGTGAACAGGAATATCTGTACTTATGAAATTTTTCATATTTTCTTCATGGAACATCTCTTTTTAAGTTTTATATTACTATCGTTAACTCAACGTTTCCCTCCAGTCTTTCTTTTTCCATGCCCACAAAACCCACAAAATGAGTTAAGCAAAACTCCTCATAGTCACAGTTTGAAAGCAAATGTTATCTCACCTATTCTCATTTAAAAAGGAAAAGTCCTGAAGATGTACTCTTAGCCCTAGAAATTACATTTTTTCAGGATTTATGCTAAGGAAAAGATTAAGAATGTACATACAGATTTAGATATTAAAATGTTAAGAGAGTATAACTAATAATAGTAAAAAATTGAAGATAATAAACTTCCCCAAGATTAAGTAATTATGGCATATCTGTATCTCAGAACAAATCTATGGCTCTCATACCAAATCCTGCTTGCCACTTGTTTTTGTAAATCAAGTTTTATTGGAATACACCCATTTGGAAGGGTCTATGGCTGCTTTTGCTACAGGAAGAGTTGAATAGCTGTGACAGAGACCTTCTAGCCCCTCAAAGCTTCAAAAATGTACTATGTGGCCCTATAGAGAAAAAGTCTGCTAACCTCAGCAATAGGTGGTATTGACGTATATTTCCTAGCATAAGATGTTTATGACATATCTATTTCTGGTGATGTTCAGATTTAATTCAGTTATGAAACTATATATAATACATTAAATGAGATAATGGGTGATTTCTTTTTTTTGTTGTTGCTTATATATATTTTCTAAATATTATACAATTTGTGTAAAAGAAAGGCAGGAAGGAAGAAGTCACCTACTTCTCAATGACCTAGAAATTAGAAACAAAATAAAACAAAAACTAAGTATAAACACTAACTTTATAAAGGGCATATGTATATAACTTCCTGTTGAATAGTTTCTCTTCATTTTCTCCTTTCATTCATAAATAATGCTTTGGGGTCTCACATACATTCACGCCATTTTATTTCTTCAACTAAGGTATACAGGACTTTATTTAGAATCATTGGCTTTAAGTTACTAATCCTACATTACTAACAGCTATATCCCTCAGACACCAGATGTTTCAAAGGCCTATTTTATTTATACGTCTGCCTAATATATCTTTGTATTCTCAGTGCTGAACATGGTTGGTTCTGTCGTTCATACATGTAGGCATAAATTCTCTATTCATCAAATAATTTGTGGAAGCCCAATGTTCGGTGCTAGGCCACAGGCTGCTCATAATCACAGCCCTGGATCTCATGGACTTGACATTCTCCTTGGAGATAAAGACGAATAAATAGGCCATTACAGTGTGGTAATTCTATATCCAGAAGTATCTAACTCAGTTTGTGAGAATATAAGAAGGCTTCCCTGAGGAAGCAATAAAAGAGCAAAGTGAGAAAGAATACTGCAGTAGGTACAGATACTGAAAGCAAACAAGAACATGACATGGTCTGGAAATAGGAAAAAGGCAATTAGGATGGAGCAAGGAATGCAATGGAGAGAAGGGCAAGTGTGTGTGTGTGTGTGTGTGTATGTGTGTCTGTGTGGACCCTGTGACCTATTTGGATTTGCATTTTATAAAGTTCCCTTCTGGACACATTGTGGAGAAGCTGGGGACAGAACTATAATGGGAAGATCTGTTTTGGAGGCTGTTGGAATAATTCAGGCAGGAGATGTTAGTAGAGATAAAGAAAACCTAAATCGAAAGATTTAGGGCACAGAACTGAAAGGTCACTTACTGTAATTTGAAGATAGGGTAAAGGAGAAAGAATAAAAAATGACCCACATTTTTGGTTTAGGCAACTAGACAAATGGGAATGTCATTCAAAGAAAACTGAGAAAGAAGAATAGGTTGATTTCTGTTTTCAACTTGAGGAATTTTACATGTCTGTAGAAATTCCAAATGAAGATTTATGTTAAGCAAAATTAGATACAGATGAGGAGCTTAAGACAGAGATCTGAGCTAGAGAAGAAGACAGATTTGAGAGTATGAGCAACAACTGAGTAAGAATGTTCAGGGAAAATAGACAAGAGAAGGGGTGTAAGCCAGAAACTTGAGGAATACTAATATTTAAGGGAGGAATAGAGGCTTTTGATTTATGTGGGATGTGAGAGAATCAGCCCCTGAAAGGGCTGCCTGGCAAGAAAGGGAGGTAATAGTCAGTGAATAATTGAGAATGTAACTATGTTAGCCATGGAACCAGAGTTCCAAAGGTCCAGTAGAAATGTATAAGAGAAAGGCAAGCAATGAGAGGCTGGGTCAGAGACTGGAAGCAGAATGATGATAAAAATATACAAAAATGGGAAAAGGCACTTCCAGAATGGCAGAGGAAGGACCTTGGAAAACCAGCTCCTCCATAAAAGCAACAAGAATACTGGCAAATACTGTCAAAGGAAAAGACAACCTACTCAATGGGAGAAAATATTTGCAAATGATATGACAGATAAGGGGTTAATGTCCAAAATACATAAATAGCTCATACAACTCAACATCAAAAACACAAACAACCCAATTTAAAAATGGGCAGAAGACCTGAACAGACATTTTTCCAAAGAGGAAGTGCAGATGGCCAACAGGCACATGAAAAGATGCTCAACACTGCTAATCATTCACACCTGTCAGAATGGCTATCATAAAAAGAACACAAATAACAAATGTTGGTGAGGATGTGGAGAAAAGGAAACCCTCAAACACAGTTGGTGGAAATGTAAATTGGTGCAGCCACTGTGGAAAACAGTGTGGAAGTTTCTCAAAAAAACTGAAAACAGAACTACCATATGACCCAGCAATTCCACTCCTGGGTATATATCCAAAGAAAATGAAAACACTGATACAAAAAGTTATATGCACCCCAGTGTTCAGAGCAGCATTATTTATAATTGCCAAGATACAGAAGCATCCTAAGTGTTCATCAACAGATGAATGGATAAAGAAGCTGTGCAATATGCATACACACACACACGGAATACCACTCAGCCATAAAAAAGAAAGAAATTTTGCCATTTGCAACAACAGGGATGGACTTGGAGGGTATTATGCTAAGTGAAATAAGTCAAACAGAGGAAGACAAATATTTTATGATGATCACTTATATGTGGAATCTAAAAAAATACAACAAACTAGTGAATACAACAAAAAAGAAAGACTCACAGATATAGAGAACAAACTAGTAGTTACCAGTAGGGAGAGGGAAGGGAGGAGGGGCAATATAGGGGTAGAGGATTAAGAGATACAAACTATTATGTATAAAATAAGCTACAAGGATATATTTTACAACACAGGGAATATAGCCAATATTTTATAATAACTATAAATGGAGTACAACGTTTAAAAATTATAAACCACTATACTGTACACCTGTAACATATAATATTGTACATCAACTATACTTCAAGAAAAAAATTTTTTTTAAGAATACTGCAGGGCTTCCCTGGTGGCACAGTGGTTGAGAGTCCGCCTGCCGATGCAGGGGACACGGGTTCGTGCCCCGGTCCGGGAAGATCCCACATGCCGCAGAGCAGCTGGGCCCGTGAGCCATGGCCACTGAGCCTGCGCGTCCGGAGCCTGTGCTCCGCAACGGGAGAGGCCACAACAGTGAGAGGCCCGCATACCAGAAAAAAAAAAAAGAATACTGCAAAATACTGTCAAAATCAACTTTATTTTTAGCTTTGACATTAATTTAAAGGCTTGTGACAATCTAAGGAATGTTTATTCAAGAAAACAAGTTGACTCTTAGCAAGAAGAGCAAGCTTTCTAGTGTCTTAACTTGACCGAATTCAATCTCTCATCCCCAGCTCCAGATCAATCTTGAAAACCAAAATATTGCAAATATGGTAGCTGTGAAACCCCAAAGCCAAGCAGATACTGGAGAGACCAGAATAGATTTGAAGTTCTCCCAAAGCCTCAGAAAACGGTTACTATTTGATGTGCCTTGCACCTTGCTAAAATACTCCATTCTCAGGGCTTGTCTTTGTTTGATAAGACTCAAGAGCTCATTCTATGTGTATTGTCCTACCTGCAGCATATCTGTTGAAAATAGTCATCAACTGTTTAACACTGCAGTTGCCTGAGCGATTTTTACTAGTTGCAGCTAATAAGAGGCTGACCAAGATACTTAAAAGAAAAAACGGAGGAATGAAATGTCCATAAGGGGCTTTGAAAAGCTCCGCAATAGTCCTGGCAATTTAGAAGGCTAGGCACATGTGAGGAGCTGTGTGAATGTGCAGGAAGACCTGAGAAGGCCCTAATCTTTCACTTCTGGTTGACCTTGAAGCTCTGCTTCAACATATGCACACAAACAAAGCCCCTCAGCAAAAGCTGAATAGAGACCTATTGGTTCAAGTCATTTAAAGAAATCTCTGGCTAATCAGTAACTGATCACTGAGTTAGCTGAGCAGACTTCAAAGAACAAAAACTGAACAGAATTAGCCCAGGAAAATCACGAGAGAAACAAGCAGCAACACCAATAACAGAGCAAAACAAATCCTGGGAGTAGGAAGAAATATGATTTTCTTAACTGTCACATTATTTAAAATGTGACAATTTATTTTATTGTATTTAAAATGTCTAGTTTCCAACAAAAAAGTTATGACATACAAAGAAATAGGGAAGTATGGCCCATACATAGGAAAAAAAGTCAACAGAAACTGTCTCTGAAGAAGCCCAGATATTGGTCTTACTAGACAAAACCTTAAACCAGCTATTATAAATATTTCAAAGAAATAAAGCAAATTATGTCTAAAGAATTAAAGGAGTTTGAGAGTCATGTTTTACCTAATGGAGAATATAAATGAAGAGACAGAAATTATAAAAAAGAATCAAATAGAAAGCTGGCATTTAAATATGAAAAGGATATTTCCACCCAGTGAAATTAAAACAATAAGAAGAAGATTCAAACAGACATTTTCAAGTTGAAAAGAGCAATAACAGAAATCAAAAATTTACTAGAGGGGGTAAACAGCACATTTGAACTGGCAGAAGAACCAGTGAACTTCAGAGAGGTCAGTTAAGATTCTCCCCAATCCGAGGAACAAAAAGAGTAAAGGAAAATGAACAGAGCCTCAGAGATCTGTGGGTCTTCATCAAGTATACCAACATAAACACAATGTGAGCTTCCGAAGGAGAGGAGAGAGAGAAAAGAGTGGAAAGAATATTTGAAAAAATTATGACAAAAAACTTCCCAAATTTGATGGAAAACATTAGTATGTATACCTAAAAAGTTCAATAAACTCCGAGTAGGACAAAGTTGAAGAGATCCACATCTAGATGTTTCATAGCCAAACTGTCAAAAGACAGAAAGAGAATCATGAAAGCAGCAAAAACAAAACAAAACAGTTCTCAGATACAAAGTTTCCTCAAGAAGATTAAGAGCTGACTTCTCATTAGAAACCATGGAGACCAGTGGGCAGTAGGATGACATGGTCAATGGATGAAAGAAAAAGACTGGCATCCAAGAATTCTATACCTAGCAAAGTACCCTTCAAAAGTGAAGGAGAGGGCTTCCCTGGTGGCGCAGTGGTTGAGAGTCCGCCTGCCAATGCAGGGGACATGGGTTCGTGCCCCGGTCTGGGAAGATCCCACATGCCGCGGAGCGGCTGGGCCCGTGAGCCATGGCCGCTGAGCCTGCGCGTCCGGAGCCTGTGCTCCGCAACGGGAGAAGCCACGACAGTGAGAGGCCCAAGTAACGCAAAAAAAAAAAAAAAAAAAAAAAAAAAAAAAAAAAGTGAAGGAGAGCTAGGTGAGGTGGGAAAAAAGAAATTAAGACATATCTAGATAAATGAAAACTGAGAGAATTCGTCACTAGCAGACCTGCCCTACAAGAAATACTAAAGGGTATTTCATTTCAGGCTGAAATGAAAGAACAACAGACAGTATATTAAATCCACACTAAGCAATAAAGAGCAGGAGTAAAGGTAGCTATATAAGTAAATACAAAAGATAATAAAAATGTATATTTGTAACTCTTCTCCTAACTCATTTAAAGGATAGGTGCATAAAATAATTATTATAAAATTGTGCTGGTCTTCCCTGGTGGCGCAGTGGTTGAGAGTCCGCCTGCCGATGCAGGGGACACGGGTTCGTGCCCCGGTCTGGGAAGATCCCACATGCCACGGAGCGGCTGGGCCCGTGAGCCATGGCCGCTGAGTCTGCGCGTCTGGAGCCTGTGCTCCACAACGGGAGAGGCCAGAACAGGGAGAGGCCCGCGTACCGCAAAAAAAAAAAAAAAATTGTGTTGATGGACTTATAATGTATAAAGATGTAATTTGTATAAATGGTGTTACACTGGAGCAAAGTTTTTATATATTAAAATTAAATTGAGATTAATCCAAACTAGACTGTTTTAAATTAAGATGTCATCTGTAATCGCCATGGCACCACAAGGAAAATAACTTAAATATACACAAACACATATATACACAAGCAACAATAACAGAATTAAAATAGTATACTAGAAAATATCTATCCAGCATAAAATAAGGTTGTAATGGAGGAGCAGAGAAACAAAAAAGCTTCCTGCTTTTATACACAGAGAAAACAAAGAGCAAAATAGCAGATGTTAAACTGTAACATAACTGTGTAGGTGGCCAAAGGGCACATTATATCTTGATCTGTAGTTCTCTACTCAATGGGGAAGACCAATTTTCCCACTTTTACATTCACCAGTACAATTTGGGGTACTATGCAAAATAAGAAGAAGTTACAGAATTACCACAAGCCAAAGAAACTCTGGAGATTAGACTCCTTTGCCTCAGCCATGTCTCAGATGTGCTCAGTACATTCCCTTGAATTAATTAACATACTCTATAACCAGAAGAATCACTGAGAAAATAGGAAAGAGACTGACATAAAGAGTACCTTTTTAAAGAGAATTTTTTGAAGAAAATAAAGTGATTAGTATTTGGATGGGAAACTAACTGCATCTCATTCTTGAAGCATGAGCTCACTTGCTAATTCAACTATGAACATCTTCCTTTACCTACAAAAGTAAGTTTAAAACTTGTTTTCTCATTTATGTCCTCACAGCAACTGTATAAATCTATTATGGCACTTATTATGTTACACATATGCTTATGCACAGTGGAATCACATCATGTAAGCGTCTTATTTACTGGGTAGGAAGGGATGGAGGGAGATGGAAAGAGACACAGAGGAGGAGACCAAATGAATAATATGAGAACACAATTAAATGGTATGTCCAGTATGTCCATATACCAGTATGTCCAGTCAATAAATTTATCCCCCAGCACTATGAGATATATAAATCTTCTGTTCCTTAGATAGTCTCTCAGTTCCTACATGCCTCTAACAGTGGAAGCAGCTCTTATTGAGAGAGGCAACTAAGTATGATCCTATTGTTTAAAAGATACAGTTAATAGTGTTCATAAAACATGGCCCTGATCACAGACCAACTATCTTAACTAGAGTTCAACTGAGGAGACCATGATTACTGTCAAAACTGAGGAAAACTAAGCTGTTGGACTCATTGAAAGGTAGTGTGATAGATTTCATACAATTTAAAAGACTGTTGGAGAAATTCTCCCTATGAGGTTTTAACCTTTTACCTTTAGCTTCAGACCCTAACCTCCTGTAAGACACAACTTCACTGTCTCTGTCTTCACACCTACAGTGTGAGTTCCTTCAACACACACATAATGTCTTCTTATTCTTCCTATTCTTAATGTCTAGCAGAGAGCCTGAAATACAGCGGGTTTTTGGTATATGTTAGATAAGCATGTGTGGTATAATTTTAAAAATATGTATATATTTGATCTTTGTGCCTTATTCCTGATACAGAGCTCCTATAACCGCTGGTATTTCCTGAGTGACAGGAGTATCTTTTGTTATTCACAATGAACCCCTTTTGACCATACCTGAGTTTATGCTAATAAGGTGACTCTTGGTGGGGTCTTTATATAGCTTCAGAATGGGGGCTGGTTACCCAGGAATCAACCATATCATCAGAGGGTTGCAACTTTCAACACCATTCCCCCCATCTCATCTTCAGGTTCAATCACCAATGGTCAATGACTTAATCAATCATGCCTCTGTAAGGAAACTTCAATAAAAACTCTTGAACAATGAGGCTTTGGGGAGTTTCCTGATTAATGATGCCATCTCAGCTCCATGGAGACAGAGGCATCTGTGCTCAGGAGCCTTCTGAAACTTGCCCTATGTATCTCTTCATCAGGCTGCTCATTTGTATCCTTTTAAATAAACTGTATTAAGTATAGCACTTTCCTGAATTCTGTAAGTTATAGCAATTTATTGAAACTGAAAGGGAGCTGAGGGAGGGGTTGTGGAATTAGTTCATCCAACTAATCTGTAGTTGGATGAACAGAAGTGCAGGTGGCCTGGGGATCCCATTTGTGGCTGGGGACAGTGGGGACAATCTTATGGGACTGATCCCCTACCCTGTGGGGTCTGCACAAACTTCAGGTAGTTAGTGTCACAACTGAATTGAACTGTAGAACCTCCAAAGTTGATGTCAGAGAATTGAGAATTTATGGTTAGAAAACTGAAACAACAGGATTTTTTTCATACTGGGTAACTCCTAAGAGGGCTTTCAAAAATTGAGTCTACTAGAAAATTTGCCTGCTTTTATTTTTTCTCCCTATAAATATTGCTTTTCAAATGCTAATGAAGATATAATGTCCTTCTATCTCCCCCTATTTGCAAGGGGCTAGAAGGGACTGAATTAAGGACCGCCTTTCCATATTAAACAGCAGTAAAATAACCAACAGCAAAATATAACATACAAATTCTTTTATGATTAACATGTCAAAAAAATAATGAAATGACGTGCCCAAAGTTCATATGTAATTTAGTTTGCAATTATTATTATAGAAAGGAAATGAGTAATTACCTTTACTTCCACTGTGATTGTGAGCCTCAGTTTGGATACTATTTCACACACCATGGTATACCATCAAACTTTTAGCCTTAAAAAATTAAACTGCTAACAGTGGTTTCAAGCTAGAATCTCCAAGAAAATGTGTACCTCTCAGACTAAATTTCATTGAAAAAACTAGCGCTTATTAACCTTTGCTAAAAATAAAATTCTGACTTGTAAAACAAATGTTGTTTTAGTTTCCGACGTTTTAGCCAGAATGGTCACACATATTAATCTTTGTGGTATTTTGACTAAAAGTTTAAGTAATCCAAGGTCTTGCAGTAAAATTAATAATCTGATTACAATTTGAAAATTCAACTCAGATGATTTAAAGCAATATTAATAGCTAATCAAAATAAACTTAAACCGTCCAGTCAAATTTGTATATAAATGCCTGAATTTTCTTTCAAAGGCACATACGTGAAATGTTACAAATAATTAAATTATGCAAATCTAGTAAGTTGCTCAACCATACTTTATGGTAGCTAAACAATCAAGGACCTTAAAAGTTTACCTACCTAAAAGAAAGTAAAAAAAAACTTTAAAAAAAAAAAAACTTAAGAAATAAAAGAAAGTATTTTGAAATCATATTTTATAAGGGACTTGTAACTAGAATAAACACTCTTACAGCTTAACAAGAAAAAAGACAAATAACCCAGTTTTTAAATGGGCAAAGGATCTGAATAGACATTTCTACAAGAAAACATAAAAATGGCTAATAAGTACATAAAAGATGCTCAACATCAGTAGCCATCAGTGAAATGCAAATCAAAACCACAATTAAATATGACTTTACACCCACTAGGGTGGCTACAATCAATAAGTCAGACAATAACAAGTGTTATGGAGAAACTGGAAACCTCATACACTGCTGGTGGAAATGTTAACTGCTGTGGTTGGTTTGGAATGTAGACTGGCAGTTCTTCAAACGGTTAAACACAGTTATCATATGACCAGCAATTCCACTCCTATACACATGCCCAAGATAAATGAAAATACACATCCACACAAAAACCTGCACATAAATGCTCATAGCAGCATTATTCGTAACAGCCAAAAGGTAGTAATAACCCAAGTGTTCATCAATTGATGAATGGATATAGTGTGGCATCTATACAATGGAATATTTATTCAGCCATAAAAACGAATGAACTGATAAATGCTACAACATGGATGAATCTCAAAAACCTTATACTAAGTTAAAGAAGCCAAACACACAAAAAATCACAAATTGTATGATTCCGTTTACATGAAATGTCTAAAATACATAAATTTACAGGAACAGAAAGGTTACTAGAGGTTTTAAGGACTGATGGTGCTGGGTGGAGTGAGTAGTGACTGCTACTGGATATGGTGTTTCTTTTTAGAGTGACAGAAATGTTCTAAAACTGATTGCAGTGATGGTTACAGTTACACAACTCTGTGAATATACTCAAAAACACTGAATTGTACACTTTAAATAGGTAAACTGTATGGTATGTGAACTACATCTGAATAAAGCTATTATATATAATTATATATATAATTGAAGTATAGTTGATTTACAATACTGTGTTATTATATATATTTTTTAACCTACCCATACTCATTGTTTTCTTTAGAGGTCTCTAATGAGAAGACTTAATTTTTAATATACCATTAGAGTCAATGCATTCATTAAAATGAATTAGTGGATTTGCATTACAGAAATAAATTATGAATAAAGTGAGAAATACAAACATTAGCCACTAAAACCACTTATACATCTTTATCTCCAAATAATGATGCACTGAATCCTGAATCACATTAAGATATTTTGTCAAATTATAGAGAGATGTTCCATTTAAACTAATCATTACCAAAGCAGATAAAGAAATTAAGGATCAAGAAAGAGCTGTCAATGTAAGAAAGTTTTTTTTCAGACAATAAAAACTGAATTACTACACTGTATTTTTCTTTTTCATCTTTATTGGAGTATAATTGTTTTACAATGGTTAGTTTCTGCTTTATAACAAAGTGAATCAGCTATACATATACATATATCCCCATATCCCCTCCCTCTTGCGTCTCCCTCCCACCCTCCCTATCCCACCCCTCTAGGTGGTCACAAAGCACCAAGCTGAACTCCTGGTGCTATGCGGCTGCTTCCCACTAGCTATCTATTTTACATTTGGTAGTATGTATAAGTCCATGCCACTCTATCACTTCATCCCAGCTTACCCCTCCCCCTCCCCGTGTCCTCTAGTCCATTCTCTACGTCTGCGTCTTTATTCCTGTCCTGCCCCTAGGTTCTTCAGAACCATTTTTTTTTTTTTAGATTCCATATATATGTGTTAGCATACAGTATTGGATTTTCTCTTTCTGACTTACTTCACTCTGTATGACAGACTCTAGGTCCATCCACCTCACTACAAATAACTCAATTTCGTTTCGTTTTATGGCTGAGTAATATTCCATTGTATATATGTGCCACATCTTCTTTACCCATTCATCTGTCAATGGACACTTAGGTTGCTTCCATGTCCTGGCTATTGTAAATAGAGCCGCAGTGAACATTGTGATACATGACTCTTTTTAAATAATGGTTTTCTCAGGGTATATGCCCAGTAGTGGGATTGCTGGGTCATATAGTAGTTCTACTTTTAGTTTTTTAAGGAACCTCCATACTGTTCTCCATAGCGGCTGTATCAATTTACATTCCCACCAACAGTGCAAGAGGGTTCCCTTTTCTCCACACCCTCTCCAGCATTTATTGTTTGTAGATTTTTTGATGGTGGCCATTCTGAGTGGTGTGAGGTGATACCTCATTGTAGTTTTGATTTGCATTTCTCTAATGATTAATGATGTTGAGCACTCTTTCATGTGTTTGTCGGCAATCTGTATATCTTCTTTGGAGAAATGTCTATTTAGGTCTTCTGCCCATTTTTGGATTGGGTTGTTTGTTTCTTTGATATTGAGCTGCATGAGCTGCCTGTAAATTTTGCAGATTAATCCTTTGCCAGTTGCTTCATTTGTAAATATTTTCTCCCATTCGGAGGGCTGCTTTTCATCTTGTTTATGGTTTCCTTTGCTGTGCAAAAGCTTTTAAGTTTCATTAGGTCCTATTTGTTTGTTTTTATTTCCATTACTCTAGGATGTGGGTCAAAAAGGATCTTGCTCTGAGGTATGTCATAGAGTGTTCTGCCTATATTTTCCCCTAAGAGTTTGATAGTGTCTGGCCTTACATTTAGGTCTTTAATCCATTTTGAGTTTGTGTATGGTGTTAGGGAGTGTCCTAATTTCATTCTTTTACATGTAGCTGTCCAGTTTTCCCAGCACCACTATTGAAGAGGCTGTCTTTTCTCCATTGTATATTCTTGCCTCCTTCATCAAAAATAAGGTGACCATATGTGCGTGGGTTTATCTCTGGGCTTTCTATCTTGTTCCATTGATCTATATTTGTTTTTGTACCAGTACCATACTGTCTTGATGACTGTAGCTTTGTAGTATAGCCTGAAGTCAAGGAGCTTGATTCCTCCAGCTCCGTTTTTCTTTCTCAAGATTGCTTTGGCTACTCAGGGTCTTTTGTGTTTCCATACAAACTGTGCAATTTTTTGTCTAGTTCTGTGAAAAATGCCATTGGTAGTTTGATAGGGATTGCATTGAACCTGTAGATTGCTTGGGGTAGTATAGTCATTTTCACAGTGTTGATTCTTCCAATCCAAGAACATGGTATATCTCTCCAACTGTTTGTATCATCTTTAATTTCTTTCATTAGTGTCTTATAGTTTTCTGCATACAGGTCTTTTGTCTCCTTATTCCTGGGTATTTTATTCTTTTTGTTGCAGTGGTAAATGGGAGTGTTTCCTTAATTTCTCTTTCAGATTTTTCATCATTAGTGTATAGGAATGCAAGAGATTTCTGTGCATTAATTTTGTACCCTGCTACTTTACAAATTCACTGATTAGCTCTAGTAGTTTTCTGGTACTACACTGTATTGAATATTTGCTCTGTCAAAAGGCAGAAGCAGCATAGCCTTCTCCCATTCCTCAACCCCTCCTCCCCCAAATACCCTACAACTTTTGTGTATGAATTAAAAGGAAGTTTTCTTAGGACTATGTTTAGTTATTTAAGAGTACCGAACTGATATGGCCAGTTAGTTCTACTAAGCATAAAATTGGTCACACGGGGGACCGAATTAAGCAGAGTTATAAATCATGAAAATCTGGCGTCCAAACTTTTGGGCAGAAACATATTGCCAAACCTATCAAAAACAATGCAAACCAGAGTCAGTGGACTGACATCTTCAAAGTATTAAAAGGAAAAACTGAATTTTGTGGTTGCTTTATTAGAGTTTGCAGCATACAGTTAAATCTAATCTACATCCACTGTCAAACAACACTATACGGACTGCACTTCACAGATATTACAAGTACTTTATAACAGTATTCCAAGTTTTTAATAATAGTATTCCAAATTCTTCCCTCTTTTCCCTTATAACATTGCTATCATTCATTTCACTTCTCCAAAACCTGTAATTACTTAATACATTGCTTCTATTATTATTTTGAACAGATCTATTATGTCAATTAAGAATAAGAAAAAAAAGAATAAGAAAACAAAGGTTTTACCTTCACTTGGTCTTCTCTGATGCTCTTCCTTTCTAAACATTTCACTCTACTCTCTTCTTGCTTGCATGGTTTGTGAAGAAGTCCAATGTAATTCTTCACAGTTTGAAAATGATATGCCTAAGAGTAGATTTGGTATTTATCGTATCTGGTGTCTTCTGAGCTTCCTGGATTGGTGGTTTGGTCTCTGTCATTAATTTTGGAAAATTCTCAGCCCATTACTTCAAATATTTCTTTTGTTCCTTCCTCTATTTTCCTTCTGATGAGTCCATCAAAGGCATTCTTCATTTCTATTACAGTGCTTTTGATTTCTAGTATTTCCCTTTGATGCTTTCTTAGAGTTTCCATCTCTCTGCTTGCATTATGAATCTGTTTTTATGTGTTATCCACTTTTCCAATTAGAGCCCTTAGTATATTAATCAGTTTAATTTTAAATTCCCAGTCTGACAATACTAAAATCCCTGCCATATTTGACTAGGAGTTAGCCTATATTTACTGTAGCTACAGGTATCAGAGGCTAAAATTTCCTCTAATGTCCTTATCTTTGTCTCTCCTGTTGTCTTGAGTTTCCCAAGAAACTCCTTAAATAAAGTGCAAGCCTTGTAGTTTTTCCATCTGTAGTCCTGTTACTATACAGGAGGCCCATTGATGTGGTGGTAAGATATAAGGGGAAGGAAAAATGTTCTGTAACCTTATGGTTAGGTCTGAGTCTTTTAGTGGCCCTGTGTTCCTGGCTGTGGCCTTCGCAAGTGCCTCTAGGCCTTTTCTCCCCTCTTAGATGAGGCAACAAGGCTAAAGGGAGCTGAAGCTGGGTATTTCCCTTTCCCCAAGTTGATTAGGCTCTGGTAGTTTCCCCCTTTGGGCAGGGGGAGAACAGAATGCTCTGAGCATATTTCAAAATGGTTACTATTCCACTCCCTCTGCTGGAAGCATAAAGGGATTTCCCCCCCAATCTTTGCTGTGAGAACCTGGTAGAACTCGTAGAAGAAAAACTCACAGAAGTGTGGGACCCCTTCCCTAAAACTGAGCACCCAGGAATTTTTAACTCTCAAGCTAATCCACACTCACCTTCTGGAAGTTCATCAGTTACAGTTTAAGTTTTCCTACCAGTTCCTGGCTCCATCAGCTTCTGCTCCTGGTAAGTTGTGATTCTCTGTATTTGTCTCTCTAGTTCCCAGGGTATTGGTTTGCTCTGTGACCTCAACTCTCTTATGGATCTAAGCAGAGTTATTTATTTTTAGATCGTTCAACTTTGTTCTTGTGAGGACAAAAGTGACAACTTCTAATTTTTTCATGTCTGAGTGGAAACCAGAATTCTTGTGTCCTTTTTTTTTTTTTTGTGGTACGTGGGCCTCTCACTGCTGTGGTCTCTCCCGTTGCAGAGTGCAGGCTCCGGACGCGCAGGCTCAGCGGCCATGGTTCACGGGCCCAGCCGCTCCACAGCATGTGGGATCCTCCCGGACTGGGGCACGAACCCGTGTTCCCTGCATCGGCAGGCGGACTCTCAACCACTGCGCCACCAGGGAAGCCCCTCTTGTGTCCTTCTGATATATTCCCATCACTACCTGAACACATTCTTATTTTCTGGAACAATAAGATGTTCCAGGCTCATCGTGCACATTCTCTGCCCCAGCCATGCAATCAGCTCTCTCTCCAAGGTACATTTAGTGAGAACGCTATTTAGAAATCAAGATCTGGATGTAAAGTGTGTTCATTGCTATTGCTTTGGGGGTGTCGTCAATTCCAGAACCTCTAAGCAAACAGAGCTAGGAAATTTATATATTTATACACATATACACACCGCTATATTTACTTCTTTCTTCCTTCCCTCCTTTCTTTCTCTCTCTCTCCCACCCAATCTACTGACCTACTTATCTATCTTTCTCTATATATAGTAAAAACTGAGTTCATACTGGTACCTCCAACTCCAACCTAATACCCCAGAGACATTCTAGTTGTTCCCATTTCCATGTTTCTCTCTTGTCCAACAGTGTGAAACCTGGCTACCATTTTCCTAAATATATTTACTTGTCTGCATAAACTTAGAAAACATAAAAAGTAGTTTTAGAATTACTAACCACTTCCACTGAGAAAGGCATATCTACTAACTAGAATTCAGTTATTTGTTTACTGTTCTTTTCTGTTAGGAATGGGGGACGAGTCATAAAATTTCCATTTGGTGAAATGCACAGGCACCGTGCCTTGATTAATTTTGACAAACATGTGTATCTTCATCAAGTTATGGAACATTTCCCATTTTCATCACCCCCAAAATTCCCTTGTGCTGCTTTTCAGTCAATCCCTACCTCCTCTGAGGCAATCACTGTTCTGATTTTTCACAACAGTTTTGTCCAGCACTTCATAAAAATGAAATCACACTGTACATACCCTTTTGTGCCTGACTTCTTTTGCCCAGCACAGTGATTTTGATGTTCACCCATGACATCACATGTATCAGTAGTTCATTCTTTTTTGTTGCTCCACAGTAACTCCTTGTATGGGTATATCTCAGTTTGTTTACCCATTTAACATATGAAACAAGAGATTCAGAGTGCCTAAAGTCACACATTTAACTGACTGAGAAGTTCAAGGACCTCAGAAACCGAAGAACTCTAAGCTCTTGATTCTTAGTCTAGTGTTCTTTTCACTTTACCAAAGCACCACTTCAAACAAGTTAAAAAACAAAAACTCCAGGGACATATTTTTTATCAAATGAAATTAGTGATTAAAAGGAAGTACCTATTCACAGTTAACAACATTGATGTTTCTTCAATAATCCATACTCCATCCTAATCTTTACTTCTGCCAATGCTGACTGCAAATTTATCTGGCGTTTGTCAAATAATATCTCCTATATTAATAACCTATATTCTGTCCTAAATGAAAATAATTTATATGTTCACCAATTTCTCCTATTTAATTTTATCAATTGCCAAGAGGAGTACTCTCCTAATTCTAGCATTTCTAGACAATTTTTAGCCTTCCAAGTCTCTTCTCAAATCTGTCAAATCATCCATTTCTAATCTCCTATTTAGAAAATGTACCAATCTGTCTCTCTTTAAAACATATCATAGGGACTTCCCTGGTGGTCCAGTGGTTAAGAATCCCCCTTCCAATGCAGGGGACGCAGGTTCAATCTCTGGTCAGGGAACTAAGATCCCACATGCTGCAGGGCAATTAAACCCGTGTGTCACAACTACTGAGCCCGCGCACCTCAAATAGAGAGCCCAGTGCCACAAACTGCAGAGCCCACACGCTCTGGAGCCCGCGCGCCTCAACCAGAGAGCCCACACGTTGCAACTAGAGAGAAGCCCGTGCGCTGCAACGAAGAGTCCTTGTGCCTCAACGAAAGATCCCACATGCCGCAATGAAGATCTAGCATGCCACAACTAAGACCCGACAGAGCCAAAAATAAAATAAAATAAAGTACATAAAAATTTTTTAAAAATCCAACCTCTAGAAAACAAAATGAAAAAAGAAATGCTCATTTAAATAAATAAATTAAACATATCATAAAAGATAGTTCTTCAACCCTGAGCTCCTTCTCAGACCACAATTAACTTTGTTATTCTGATTTAAGAATGAGAATTCTTCTGTACTATCAAATGCTACTACTTTCCCCTCTTGATGAAGGTCTATGGTGACACAATTCAAGGTGACGCTAAGTCATCACCGTAGACTGAAGGGCCAAACACTGAGAGTGAGATTGCCATTTGGTTGGACTGTCCCACCACCTCCCCCACTGCCCCAAACATACATAATCTGCCTCTTGGCCCAATCTAGATGAATTTCCAGAAGTGGAAGTAACTGGAAGAATTTGATGTCTCTTCCTTAAAGTCTATGAAAGAATCTACTGGTCCATTATATCTGATGTTAACCCCACTGTAAGGTTCCCCCTAATAGGTTTCCAAAGCTCTCAGGTATTTCAAACCAACATCCACCTCACAAGAATATGGTGAAATATAAAGTGTACCTTTAAGTGCTGAGCAGCTGAAGATACTATATTAATTTGAAATGCTCCAATGAGTTAGTGGTGTTATAATCCTAATTCTCCTAACATGAGAACAGATTAACTTTAGACTTAATTTATCTATCACATACCTGATGACCCAAGAACATAATCTATAACACAAATGAGGTAAATGAGACCAACTGACTTATCCTATTTCATTTATAAGCCACAATCCTCAGTTCATAAGTTATGCAAGATAAAAAGCTAATTATTATTCTGAGTGAAGAAAATGAGAAGTTTAAGATACGATCAGAGTACTGATTAGAATTCTATAACAAAACTTCGCAATTGACATTCACTAGATCAAGGACAAATGATGGTTTGATTATTAACAGTTATGGCACAAAAACAGACATATGGATCAATGGAACAGGATAGAGAGCCCAGAAATAGACGCACCTACTGTCAATTAATCTTCATCAAAGGAGGCAAGAATATACAATGGGAAAAAGACAGTTTCTTCAGCAAGTGGTGTTGGGAGAGCTGGACAGCTGCATGTAAATCAATGAAGCTAGAACACACCCTCACACCATACACAAAAATAAACTCAAAATGGCTTAAAGACTTAAATATAAGACAAGACATCATAAAACTCCTAGAAGAGAACATAGGCAAAACATTCTCTGATGTAACTGTCGCAATGTTTTCTTAGGTCAGTCTCCCAAGGCAACAGAAATAAAAGCAAAAGACCCAAATGGGATCTAATCAAACTTACAAGCTTTTGCACAGCAAAGGAAACCATAAACAAAAAGACAACCTATGGAATGGGAGAAAATATTTGTAAACAATGCAACAGACAAGGGCTTAAATTTCCAAAATACACACACAACTCAACAACCAAAAAACAAATAACCCAATCAAAAAACGGGCAGGGGCTTCCCTGGTGGCGCAGCGGTTGAGAGTCCGCCTGCCGATGCGGGGGACACGGGTTCGTGCCCCGGTCCGGGAAGATCCCACATGCCGCAGAGCGGCTGGGCCCGTGAGCCATGGCCGCTGAGCCTGCGCATCCGGAGCCTGTGCTCCGCAACGGGAGAGGCCACAACAGTGAGAGGCCCGCGTACTGCAAAAAAAAAAAACGGGCAGAAGACCTAAATAGACATACCTCCAAAGACACACAGATGGCCAACAGGCACATGAAAAGATGCTCAACATCGCTAATTATTAGAGAAATGCAAATCAAAACTACAATGAGATACAACCTCACACCAGTCAGAATGGCCATCACTAAATAAGCCTACAAATAACAAATGCTAGAGAAAAAGAACCCTCCTACACGGTTGGTGGGAATGTAAGTTGGTGCAGCCACTATGGAACACAGTAGGGAGGTTCCTCAAGATACTAAAAAATAGAGTTGCCATATGATCCAGCAATCCCACTCCTGGGCATATACCCAGACTAAACTATAATTCAAAAATACACACACACCTCTATGTTCATAGCAGCACTATTCACAAAAGCCAAGACACAGAAACAACATAAATGTCCATCAACAGTCGAATGATAGGAGATATGGGGTGTGTGTGTGTATACACACACACACACACACAATGGAATACTAGTTGGCCATAAAAAAGAATGAAGTAATGCCATTTGCAGCAACATGGATGGACCTAGAGATTATCATATTAAGTGAAGAAAGTCAGAAAAAGACAAATACCATATGATATCACTTATACGTGGAATCTAAAACATGACACAAATGAACTTATCTACGAAACAGAAACAGACTCGCAGACATAGAGAACAGACCTGTGGTTGCCAAGGGGGAGGGGGGTGGGGAAGGGATGGAGTGGGAGTTTGCGGTTAGCAGATGCAAACTAGTATATATAGAATGGACAAACAACAAGGTCCTACTGTATAGCACAGGGAACTATATTTAATATCCTGTGATAAACCATAACAGAAAAGAATATAAAAAAGAATGTATGTGTATATATATATATCTAAATCACTTTGCTGTACAGCAGAAATTAACACAACATTGTAAATCAACTATACTTCAATTTAAAAAAAAAGAATGCAGGTAGAACAAAGAAATAATAATTAAAGGTATTAAATAAATTTAGAATTTGGCATATTAAAGTTACCCTTACAAAGCTCACAAAGAAAATCTCTTTTAAAAATATTTCCTGTATCTCTTAAAATATCTCTTTATCTCTAGTAATACTATTGACTTAAAATTTACTTTGTCTTATATTGGAATAGTAAGCTTTCTTTTGGTTAGTGTTGCATGATACACTTTTTCCATATTTTTACCTGTGCTTTACATTTAAACTTTGTATCATGTAAGGAGCATATACATGGATTTTGTTTTGTTGTATACACTCTAGCAATCTCTGTGTCTTCACCGGAGTATTTACCTCATTTACATTTAATGTATTTACTAATAAATTTAGGTATAAATCTACTAAAAAAATTTTTTTAAATAAAATATTTTCTAGCCTAGTTGTTCTAAAGAAATTAGAGGAATACACGAACAATTGAACATACATTTTTTCTGAACACCTAGTATCCAAAAGGCTTTGTATATGCATTGTGGATTTTAAAATGAATTAAATACAGTCTCTTGCCTTTAAAGAGCTAGGGACAGAGTTGGGGCACCAAGTTACATGATAAGACATAACAGAGACAGAAACAAAATGCTTAGGGAACCTAGAGAAAAGAGAATTTAATTAGAATGGGGGTGTGGCAAAAAAAGCTTCGTGGAAGTAATATCTGCATCGCACTTTAAAAGATAGGTAGGAATTTAACAGACATAGATAGGAGAAGGAGACTGGAAAACAGGCAGGAAAAAATTAAAAGGAACAATATAAGAAAGGTATAAAAATTAGAAAAGGCACAGAATATATTCAGGAAAATCCAGCTATATGAGTGGGGCTGAAATATGGGTTCATGGGAAAGAAAAATAGGAAAAGAAAAGCCTAGAAAAGAAGATTGGAAAGAGATTGAGAAAGTCCCTAGACACTACAAAAAAAGTTCACTGTTAGCAGTGATTCAAAGGGGATTCAAAGGATTTTGAGCTGCAGAAACCCACATAATCTAGGTTCTTGCTATCAGATGAGCCTATGTATGAGTTAAGTTTCACTTTAACAACTGTATTGTCTTGCAGCCATCAATCTACCAACTCGCCTGTGAGAATTAGGATCAGAATAAATGGTGAGGCTGGTTAAATGCTAAAGTTTAAAGCAGGTTCAGCTGCTCAGTGGTCAACATGATTATAGATAAAGAGGATGACCATATAATGTCACCCAAACTAGGATTTTTGACAATAAAGGGGGGCACTATTAATAATTATGTTAGGGTTAATTAGGAACATCCCAAGGAAACTGGGATGTATGGTTATCTTAGTTATAAAAGCTCCCCCAATCACAGGGACTCTTTACTTTTTCTTTCTTAGATTCTCTACAGTGGGAATCTCCTGTGGAGCAGTTCGAGAATCTAGCATCTGATACTGAGATTAGCAGCTATTGCATTTAAAAGAGATAAGCACATATTAAAAATGAATAACATCTATTCTTTTCATAGTAGCAGAGACCTGAAGGGTGAATAACTTCATGCAAATCCGTATAAGACTTCTTTACCTTAACTAATGATACCGTGAACAGAGAGGAACTACATACTAAACTCACAAGCACATTTAGACTCAGATGGTATTTCCTGAGGTTCTGTGTTTAATTTTTACATTTGAAAACAAGTTAATTTTCAACTATACTTACCATCTCAAAGCATATTACTTTTTTGTTTTAACATACTGCAGGGAAAAAAAATCTGGTTTTATTTCTAAAATTACAGAAAGCATTTGATGGTTTGCAAAAGATTGTTATGTGGGTGGTTGCAACACTTGGCCTTTAGCCTCTTGCCAAATACCATACCACATGTGTTCTGAATCACCAGTAAACCCAGATGCCCTCATGTGAGATATCTCAAATCCAACCAGAAATTAACTAAGAGACAAAACAATCCTATGGTCTTAATTAATGAAACTGAGAACTTCTAATCTAATGTCAGGACTTTAGGAAAGAAATTTAACCTCTTTATAAATATTCATTTTGGTCAAAGTCTAAGACCTGATTAAAGAAGGTCCTAACACTGCAAAAAGAAGTCAAACTTTTTATATTTAAAAAAATGTATATAATCACCCTATGCCAAGGGTCGGCAACTTCCGTAACAGGACAAATAGTAAAATTTTAGGCTTTGTGGGCCATAGTCTCTGTTGCAACTACTCAGATCCTACTGAAGCATGAAAGTGGTCACAGATAACACAAAAATGAATGAGAGGGGCTGTGATCCAACAAAACCTTACTTATAAAAATAGGTGGTGGGGCTGGATTTGGATCTCAGGGCTGTAGTTTGCCAACCCCTTTTCTGGAGTATAAACTTGTTTGAATCACTAGTGCCTTGGACAGTGTCTGGTATATAATATATGCTCGGTGAATGTTTTCAGATGAACCGTGGTATTTATTAATCAAAAAACATCAGCAGGGCTTCCCTGGTGGTGCAGTGGTTGAGAATCCACCTGCCAAAGCAGGGGACATGGGTTCGAGCCCTGGTCCAGGAAGATCCCACATGCCGCGGAGCAACTAAGCCCGTGAGCCACAGCTACTGAGCCTGCACTCTAGAGCCAGCGCACCACAACTATTGAGCCCATGTGCCACAACTACTGAAGCCTGCAGGCCTAGAGCCCATGCTCTGCAACAAGAGAAGCCACCGCAATGAGAAGCCCGCACACCACAACAAAGAGTAGCACTCGCTCGCCACAACTAGAGAAAGCCCATGCTCAGCAACGAACACCCAACGCAGGCAAAAATCAGTCAATCAATCAATCAATTTATTAAGAAAAAAAAAATCAGCAAAATGTCTGAGCTACCTTGGTACAAACATTGTGTTTATTGACTATTATTTGAGACTTTAATTTCCCAGTTGGAATTTACAGGTTGGTATTTCTCAGGCAAGATACTTGTTTTAAATGCTTATTAGTTAAAAAATTTTACTTTTATTTAATATTAATCATGGTCATGTCACTACTGAACCCTGCTAACCCAAGATTAATATTAACTTTCTGGCTCCTAAGGGCTAGTCCCATAAATAGGTAATCTGATTACATAGTATAAGGACTAGAGCTGAAAGGTCATATTAAGTTAAAGCCAGAGTTAATACCCTGGCAAAGGAGAGTCAAAGGCGAGTGGAAAGAACTCTGCCGAGGAAACTAGTGTGCAAAGAAGAGAATGGAAAAAAAGACCATGCAATGAAGATTTGATAGATTTCTCTGTATTATAATAATAAATCTCCTTTTTGTTAGAGCTTCTTTGAAAGGGCTTCTGTTCTTTGCAACTAAATGATTCCTGACTAAAAAATGGATTATGAAACATTTTGGAGGAGCGCTAATACTTGAGTTGAACCTATAACAAATGAATCGACAGGACTTCCAAGTCTAGATGGAGTAACAGGGAACAGATTTATCCTCCTACCTGAAACAATGAAAAAAACAGAAAAATATATGAATTTTCAGACACTGGACAAAGGCTAGTACATGAGAGTAAGTCCGAGAGAAGGGAAACAATGTGAGCTCCTTCCAATAGCTCCCTGCTTAGAGTTTCCAGGGAGCAGAGGGAGAAGGAACCTAGGTGGAGCCCAGCAATAACCCTGAGGTGAGGAAATTGCTAGGATTTGTCTGGTAGAGTACCAGAGAGGAGAAAGTTGCAGAGAGAGAGTGCGGTTGATCTGCAGAGGGTCCCCCTCAAGTCTTTCTAGAGCAATATCACCACATTCTTGTGAGGAATCTACCCCAAGCAGGAAAAGAACTAAAAGGAGCAGAGGGAACAACCCCAGGGGCTCAGACAGTGGCAGGAATAATGTGTGTTTCATTCAGAAAGGGAAAAAATCTCATACCTCACAGGACATCAGGTGGAATAATCGTAAGTTACTGCCTCAGTAGTGGAGCAAAATGAGCCTTAGATAAATTTTTCTCTGCTCCCACCTAACCAAGCATAAAAATAAGCACTGAAAGTGTCAAACTACTTCCAAATCGCTCAACAGTGTCTCAGAATAAAACTCAAGAATATTTCTAGAAATACAAAAATATCCAGAACACAAGGTAAAATTCATAATGTCTGGCATCCAATAAAAAAGTATCAGGCATGAAAAGAAACGGGAAAATATGACCTATAATGAGAAGAAAAAGCAGCAATAGAAAAAGGCCAAGAAACGACAGATATTAATTAGCAAAGATATCAAGATAGTTATTATAACTGTAATCCATATGTTAAGGAAAGTAGAAGAATGCTTAAACATGTTAAGCAGAGACACGGACAATATAAAAAGAACACAAGTCAAAATTTTCATCTCATCAGAGAAGAAAAATAAATGTTTGAGATGAAAAATACAATGGTTGAATTAATAGCACATTATAAATGCCAGAATTAAAAATTAATAAACTTGAAGGCACAGCAATAGAAACTGTCCAAAATAAAGCACAAAGAAATAAGTCTGAAAAAAAAAATGATCAGTAACCTATGTGACAACTTTACACAGACTCATATACATGGAATTTGAGTCCCCAAAGTGGAGGATAAGTGCTATACACACTACCAAAAAAAAAAAAAAAAAAGATAGGAAAATATAGACTTAAAGTAATACACAAGAGCAAGCTATTATAGATTATTGATAGGAGGGAAAAAATGAGAAAAGTTGTATATCTGGACAATTAATTTGACAATAACAGAGAAGGAGCACAAATAGAAGTTGTCGCCTCTAAGAATGAAGCAACAAGGACCCGGACTAGAATGTGACAACAGGAAAAGAGAGAAATGAAAATATTTTAAACGAAGAAATAACAGGAACTAGTGATTAACTGTATACTGGGAAGAAGAATGCAAGAGGTTAAAATTTTGAAAAGGACCAATTGAGTTTAAATCCCAGCTTCTCTACTTACTAACTATACGAACTAGGAGAGGTTACTTAATCCCTCTCTGCCTCGATTTCCTCACTAGTAAACTGGAGATAATAATACCTACGTAATAGTACTGTTTTAAGAATTAAATAAGTAAAAACATGTAATAAGTCCTCAATAAACCCTAGCTATTGCAGTTCTGAAAACTTTTGGTCTCAGGACTGCTTTTCACTCTTGAAAGTTATGGAGGACCCCAAAGAATTTTGTTTATGTGGGTTATACCAATACTAACCATATTAGAAACCATATTAAAACTGAGAAATACATAAAGTATTGACATTTTCATTCATTAAAAATAATAGGGCTTCCCTGGTGGCGCAGTGGTTGAGAGTTCGCCTGCCGATGCAGGGGACACGGGTTCGTGCGCCGGTCCAGGAAGATCCCACATGCTGCGGAGTGGCTGGGCCCGTGAGCCATGGCCGCTGAGCCTGCACATCTGGAGCCTGTGCTCCACAACGGGAGAGGCCGCAGCAGTGAGAGGCCCGTGTACCGCAAAAAATAATAATAATAATAATAAACCTATTACACATTAACACGAATAACATTTCATTTTGTTTTCCAAAAGAAAAAGATTAGTGCAAAGACAAATTGCTTTACATTTTTGTAAATCTCTCTTATGTCTGGCTTACTAAGAGAAAGCTGGGTTCTCATATGTGTTTCTCCTCAATCTGTTGCTTATGCTGTTTTGGCTGGGAAAGACAACCAACCAGTCTGTGTTATGTGGAAGCTGATAGAAGAAACCTAAGATACCACCTCCTGAGTGGAATGACTAAGTATAAAAAGGGGGAAAGGATAGTACTGGTTCTGTAAATCTTAAAGGAGTACTCAAGAGTGGAATGAGGTATTAAACATCCTAGTCATCTCACAAGAGAAAGAGCCAGAAAAGTGATTTGTTCATTAAATTTATCCCACATGGGTTACAGGAGAACTTCAGAGAGGAGACAGAATCATTAAGAGTTCCCATATAAAATAATATAGATTCACAACTCTACATGAAGAGTATGGAAATGCCTTCGGCCTGAGCTGGGAGTTTGGGAAGTTCTAAGTGTAAGAAACCATTCTCCAAAGGACACAGAGAAAAGGGGAGCAGGGCCAAGTAATGGAATAATGGGGCAGGGGGACCAGAGCAGAAGGAAAACAATATTTTTAATGGGCAAAGGATTTGAATAGATACTTCACCAAAGAAGATATGTCAAGGGCAAATAAGCACATTAAAAGATATTCAGTACCCTTAGTCCTTAGAAATGAAAACTGAAACAACACTGAGATATCATTATACTCCCACTAGAAAGAACTCAATTTTAAAAAGACTAAACCAGAACCAAATGTTGATGAGAGTATGGAGAAAATGGACCTCCCAAACACTGCTGGAGGTAATGCAAAATGATATAGCTACTTTGGAAAAGAGTTTGGTGGTTTCTTATGAAGTAAACTTATGACCCAGCAATCCCACTCCTAAGTATTTATAAGAGAAATGAAAATATATATTCATACAAAGACTTGTACATGAGTGTTCACAGCATCTTTATTCGTAATAGACCAACATGGAAACAACCTCCACATGTCCAGCTCCCAGTGAATGGTATATCCATATAATGGAATATGACTCAGCAGTATAAAGGAACACACTACTGATACATGCAACAATGTGGATGAAGACACAAATGACTACATACTGTATGACTGCATTTATACGAAATTCTAGAAAAGGCAAAACTATAGTAATTAGACCAGGGGTTGCTGGAGGTGGGGAGGAAAAAAAAAACCACTTAGGATACTGCCAAGGTACTCAATGTGTCACTTGACAATCATCCTGGACTTGAGCAGGAAAACAATTCCAAGTAGAGGAAAAAGACCCTTTGACCTTACCAAGTCTGAAATTCCACAATGCAATACTACTTCTGTTTCACCAATATATACTGGTTAGTAGCAGGTGACAGCCACTTCAATTTTAATTTCTATTTGTAATATCATAATAATATTTTCTTTAAATATGTGATTTTTTAAAGGTAGATACTATGTTTCCCCCCTTTACTTTATAAACTAAGTTGATTTGTTATAGATTTTCCTATGGGCTCTCTCTGACTGTGCCTTTTTTTTTTTTTTTTGCGGTACGCGGGCCTCTCAATGTTGTGGCCTCCCCTGCTGCGGAGCACAGGCTCCGGACGCGCAGGCTCAGCGGCCATGGCTCACAGGCCCAGCCGCTCCACGGCATGTGGAATCTTCCCGGACTGGGGCACGAACCCGTGTCCCCTGCATTGGCAGGCAGACTCTCAACCACTGTGTCACCAGGGAAGCCACTCCTATGGGCTTTCTCTGTACATCAATTTCAAACATCTTTAAAATCAAGTACTACCACGTCAAAAGAAAACAATTAACAACGAAACTAAACAACATTAGAAACAGCAGAGAAGAAAGTTGAGTAAATAGGTCAAGGTCTTTACCTTCATGAGGTGGTTTTGTTTTTTTTTTTTGTTTTTGGTGCCACAACATATACAAAATTTACCATCTTAATCCTTTCTGAGTATACAGTTCAATGGTATGAAGTACATTCACACTGTTGTGCAACCATTATCACCATCCATCTCTAGAACATTTCTTTCCATCATCCCAAACTGAAACTCTGCACCCATTAAACAACAAGTCCCCATTTCCCATTTTCCCCCAGCCCCTGGTAACCACTAATCTACTTTCTTTCTCTATGAATCTGACTATTCTAGATACCCCATATAAGTGGAATCATACAATATTTGTCCTTCCACTATGAGTTTTTTCTACTAATTTTTATTGCATGTCTAGGCAACAAGCACTAAGGACACAAAGACTGGCAGCATACTGCTGTACCCTCATGAAACTTACACTCTAAATAGGGAAGCCAGACAAGTCAATATGATAACTGCTCTAACAGAGATACAAGTACAATGACAGCACAAAGGAGCAATCAACTCTGAGTTGACTGAAGTCAAGAGAGCTTCACAATAGAGGTGATATCTCAGGACAGTTTTGAAATATGAAGAATTCACTGAATGGACATGGTCATTCCAGTCATCAAAAACATTCTATGAGGGACAAAATTATGCCAGGCACTCCACACCCAGAACAGCCAGAGTTCCTGCTTTCCTTAAGGTAAAAGCAAATGCAGAGCCATGAAATATGCATCTGGTCAAGGGCCAGCAGTTCAAACTGAAGAGCAAAGTGCTTGGGGAGGAAGATGAGGCTACAAAGGCACTCAGGTGTCAGATCATGGAAAAGTTTTATATCATCCAGAGTTTTACTGAATACTGCAGGCCAATTTGACAACTTCAGAGTATATAACAATCAGAGGCGGCTCTTCCTAGTACACACTCCTAGGATAAACCCAAAGGTTTTTATTTCATATGCCTGGGGTGGACCCCAGAAATTTACTTATAATAAGTACACCAGGTGATTCTAAAGCAGTTATACCCATGGACTACTTCTGGGGAAATACCTCTGTAGAATATGGGAAGCTAGTGATGGCTTCAAACAGGAGAATAATGTGAATAGTTTATATGTTTGGGTTTATTAATTTTCTCCCTAACTACAAAGTGTTTTTATTCAAAACATATAAAAAAACACAAAAAAGAAAAACATTACTCAATTCTACCACCTGGAGATAAACAGTTCATACTCTGATGTTATTTGTTTTTCTCTGTGTTTACAGTATGTACATTTTTTAAGGCTTTATTGAATTTGTTACAATATCGCTTCTGTTTCATGTTTTGGTATTTTGGCCACAGGCACATGGGATCTTAGCTCCCTGACCCGGGATCAAACCCACACCCCCTGCATTGGAAGGCAAAGTCTTAATCACTGGACTGCCAGGGAGGTCCCTACATTATATACGTTTTTAAACAGAAGGATCATACTGTACAAACTACTTTTTTTTTTTTTTTGTGGTACGCGGGCCCCCCACTGCCGTGGCCTCTCCCGTTGCAGAGCACAGGCTCCGGACATGCAGGCTCAGCGGCCATGGCCCACGGGCCCAGCCGCTCCGCGGCATGTGGGATCCTCCCGGACTGGGGCACAAACCCATGTCCCCTGCATCGGCAGGCGGACTCCCAACCACTGTGCCACCAGGGAAGCCCTGTACAAACTACTTTGAAGCCTATTTTCTTCACTTAGTCATGCAAGTGGACATTTCTCCCTTCTATTCTTTCTTAGTAAGATTTTTGATGACTGTATAGCAGACCATAGGTACCATATAGGTATAACCATCCCTTATTTTTAAACATTTAGGTTAGCTGTTTTTCACCTATTTTCCTGTACCACTGTCAATGTCAACATTTGGATGGTATCTGGGTTTAAGAAAGATCACGTTAGTGACCTTATAAGGATTAGATGTGAAAAAAGGTGAAGTTAGGGGACTTCCCTGGTGGCGCAGTGGTTAAGAATCCACCTGCCAATGCAGGGGACACAGGTTCAATCCCTGGTTCAGGAAGATCTCACATGCTGCGGAGCAACTAAGCCCGTGCTCCACAACTACTGAACCTGCGCTCTAGAGCCCGCGAGCCACAACTACTGAGCCCGCATGCTGCAACTAACTACTGGAGCCCGTGCACTCTAGGGCCTGCGTGCCACAACCACTGAAGCCCATGCACTTAGAGCCCGTGTTCTGCAACAAGAGAAGCCACCGCAATGAGAAGCCCACGCACCTCAATGAAGAAAAGCCCCCGCTCACCGCAACTAGAGAAAGCCCGCGCACAGCAACACAGACCCAGTGCAGCCAAAAAATTAAAATAAGTAAATAAAGGTGAAGTTAAAGGCAAGGTGAGAGGCTATTATGATGGTCCAAGCAAAAATAATGAGTCCTCAATTAAAGTAGTAACAACAGAAATGGACAGAGAATGGATGTGAAAGTCCATAATCTACAATACATGTAAGGGTTTGCCACCTGTTTAAGATAATATACAGAGAATTCTTCTTTTCTTCAATAAATACTTACCAAAGCCCTATAATGTATCAAAGAATAATTATGGAGAAAAAAACGTATTACGATTTAAAAAAAATCACCATACATGTTTCACTTTTCTTTTCTGTGTGTGTACATATATCAATATGCGTAGGATCAGATTTCCAATTGCATTTAAGTAATTCAGAGTATTCCTTTTTATCGGAGGAAAAACAATTCCATGTTCCAGTTCTACAACTGCAAAAGTAGAGCCAGAAAATATCACAGTTGTCAGCAAAAGCCTAACCCTCTGTTATTGAGTCTATGGTGGGGCTACAGTGGGAATTTATCATACTAAACAAGAAACTGCCCATGATGAAGTTTACTCCAATTTTTTAAAAGAATCTGTATATACTGGGGCTTTCTGCCAAAAAAGAAAATTCTTCTTGCACTTGGCTCCTTGTCCTTTGATGTGACTATTCTCCAATATCAAATTAGAGATATCCTCATTTCAAAATCTGCCAGCTACTGGGACATGGGTCAAACAAAACACTTTTCCTCTCTGTGAAAAAGTAAAATTTATCAATGACAAGAAATCTTATTATGTAAAGCTGAGATCACACAAAAATGCTTACAATGAACTAGTTCATTCCCCCAAACAATTTTTGTAAAGATACTAATACCCATTCCACACTATTAAGCTCCAGATTTCAAATGTAAGTGTTTTTTTTATGATTAAACTTTTAGACGCTTGAAGCAGACATATCCAAAGACTCTTTTTTTGGGGGGGGGGGTAAGTCTGACACACCTCAGTGGATGTAAAGGAAAAAATCAGAAGCATCTCTTGCTTTCTTCTAAGATAGTATTCCTTTTTATTCATCTACCTTATAATATGAAAAGAAACTACATAAGTCTCATCTATTACTTTTGATAATTCAAAGCAACTTGATCTACTCAAACAAAATATTTTTTACTCTTTGAAATTTCCAAGCTTTAAATTTGTTTTACTTAAACTAATTGTTTTATTAATTTTTAATGATCTTGAAAAATCTCTCCTTTAAAAGGTATCCCATTTATACCTCCAAACCACTTTCTCAAATAACAGGTTAAAAAAAACAAAACAAAATAATCCTAATTCTTACTTATACTGTAACTAATGTCTACGTAATTCTATACAGTCCTAGGAGAGTAAAATAAACATCTGGGTCTAGCTACTTGGTAATATGTAATATTACTTTCTTATTCCAAATTAAATATGTAAAGTTATAATAACAACTGAAACATAATTCAAAATGAAAATCCAATGAATTTCAAGTGATTAACATAGAAAAATAAGAATATGTTTCGGCATATAAAACTAAAACATACCTTACTTCATAAGTTACTGGAATTATTACATTATATTCTATCTTCACAATAGCAACAATTCTGGACCATATCTCATAGTACACAAATCGAATCAGACTGGTTTTAGTTGGGACAAAAATTACTACAAGTTTATATTTTACTAATAATCTGAAAGATCTCAGGACATGACAAAAAGTATATGCCTCTATAGCATAACTTCACATTCTGACATATCAATACTTAAGGAATGTCAACAACAACTATTATCATGAAGGAAATCTCCCTAAAGATAAATTTCATCATATGGGGGGGGGCAGGGAAGAGTGGGAAAAAAACAGAAAAAACCCAGAACAAATTACACAAGAGCTATGAGAGACAGTAGCAGAGTTTAGTCCAACCATATTATTAATTACATTAAATGTAAAAAACCTAAACACATCAATTAAAAGACAGACTGTCAGACTAGGTAAACAAGTAAGCCCAACTACATACTATCGACAAGAAACCCATTTTAAATATAAAACCAGAAGTAGGTTGAAAGTAAAAGGATGGAAAAAGATATGTTAGGAGACAATTCTCCATGGGTCTGTACTGTGGTAGGTGTCTTTGAATCTACTTCTCAGTACTTGACCTGCAACTATCTCCCAACTGCAATTACTCCTTATTAGTAGTGAATAAACTGGAAAGTCAGGAATCTGTCTAATGCCAGCATCTATTAAATTTGTGGCAAGTTAACTTGTTAGCTTGCAAGAACGTAAAAATCTCAGCCCCTTCACAATTCTTGACATGATATACCATGTTAAAAGCTAATTAAAAGAAAGCTGGAGTGGCTATATTAATAACAGACAAGGAAGACTTTCAGAATAAGGAATATTACTAGGGATTAAGAAGCCATTTCACCAAGAAGACATAATAATCCTAAATATGTAAGAACCCAACAAAAGCTTCAAAATACTTTAAGCAAAAACTGATAGAACTGAAAGAGAAACAGGCAAATCCACAAGTTGGAGACTTTAACATTCCTCTCAATGTATGATAGGACAAGCAGATGATAAACATACAGAAAAATTCAACCTTACTAGTGAGAGAAAATATACAAACTCACAATGAGGGAGATCATTTACACCTAAAAGAATTCATTTAAAACTTAAGTTTGACAAATCTAAGTGTTAGTGAAGATGGGAACATCAGAAACTCTCATACATTGCTGGTGGGCATATAAGTTGATAGAACCACTCTGGAAAACAATTTGGCATTACCCAATAAAATAGAGATGTACACATCATACCACGGCAATTCCACCCCTAGTACAGCCATGATAAATTCTTATACACATGCTCTAGAAGACACGTACAACAGTTTTCATAACAGCATTGTCAGTAACTGGGGATCAAAAAAAAAAAGACCAGGAAACAATTCAGATGCTCACAGATAGGAGAATGAATAAATAAAATTGTGATATACTCATATAACACAATACTATACAGCAGTAAAAAGGAATGAACTACAGCTATATAATTCAACATAGGTGATTCCCTAAAACATAATGTTGGGCTGGGGCAGGGGGAAATCACAGAAGAACAGACACACATAAATAACTCTAAAAAGATAAAACCAAATAATATATTGTTTAGGGATATTTACAAATGAGGTAAAACTATAAAGAAAAACAAGGAAATGATTAACCAAAATTAGATAAGAGAGGAGGAGGCAATCAGAGACTTCAAAGATATTTGTAATGTTTATTCTGGGTAGTAAACAGATTTTTTAATATTCCTTACCCTATACATATTACAGACATTCTCATATTTATTATATATTTATAATTTAAAATTCTTACTAAGAATAAGTAATAAGTACAGCTTCACTCAGCAAATACTGAAAACAAAAAAAAAAGTTAAATAAAATCACCAAATACAAGAACACCATGAGATGCACGTGACCCAAAGAGGCCACACTAGATACTGGTTATACTTAGCAAGATATAAAACAACATGCCAGCAAGGCAGTGTCAGGTAGTTATTCTTCAGTAGGAGTCTTCACAGCAATTCAGGGAGTATTCTCTTTGGCCCCGCAGGTGGCAGGTCAGGTAAAAGAGAACGCGATCACAAGGACCGGTGTAGTAACTACCCTAGCTTGGAAGTACCGAATAGTAACCACCAACTCCAGTCCTGAAGACATAGATTCCCAGCCTCACAATAGACTCGCTCAACTATAAGAGTTATCACATCCAGGAAAGCCCAAAGCTGTTGCCTCCCACTGGTATTTACAGTTTATTCACAGTCCTCCCAGTCCATATGTACTTTACTAATCATGATTCATTATCACCAAAAGCAAAGGTGCTTGGTTACACAACTGACATTCTATCTCTATCAGGTTTCTAGGTGAATAAAGCTAGAGAGTTAACCCAAGACCAAAACAGTCCAGGGAAAAAAAGCTACTAATTCTTTACTCACAAGAAGTGAGGAGATTAAATTTAGAATGGCACTAAGCTAAACATCTATTTATATATTTCACTGAATCTAAAATGCCAATGATTATAAGACGTTTTTTTGTACTACTAAGAAAGAATATGCTTCCAATTAAATATGGTGCGTCACTGATGGTAAGACCCATCCCAATTACTGAGATGTAAAATTGGTGGGGGGGGGGCAGGATAAACATCTTAGAATCTATGAAATATAAAATAACTCTTCCAATTTTTCACTAAAATATTTAAGATATACAGCACTATTCTCTACCTTGGAAATATAATCTGCTCAAACAGAAACCAGTTCCCTACTAAAATCTTTCTAAAATATGTAAGGTTGTATTTTCTCGCTCAATACCAAGGTTATATTTTCTCACTCAATACCTCTCTTTCTTCATCTATTCTAAAAACACAGTTCCTAGTATCAACAAAACTGATGGGGCATAGCTCTCTCCATTCTGGATGTTAAATGAGCTTCCCTCACTGATAAAAACCACCAGAAGTCCTAAGGGCCTTTACGACCTGGAGACTTTCATGTAATGCTCTGGAGAAAAGAAAGATAGAAAGACAGACAGACAGACAGAAAGAGAAGACAAAAAAACAGACAGAAAGAAAGATCCTCAGGTTATCTGGGAATAACTCTGCTCCCACATGACAGAGACTGTGCAGTCAGAACAGGGGAAAACTCTTAAACCTCAATCCAGTACGGGCATACTAAATGAATGTTTTCATCTAAGTGGGCTGTGCTCAATTATTAGCTCTGTATATCTGGGAAGGCAAGTCTATCAGTTTATAAGCAAAAATGAAGATAATCAATTGGACTTTCCAAACTCTGCCTACTTGTAAACATCAGGAGTGGATAAATAGCCTCTTGTTCATAGAAGGATAAACTTGGGACCTATACAAACATTCAGCACATCTTCTTAAAATGCCAAAGAAAAGAATCTGTGATAATTTACATTAGGAAACAGAAGAAATGTAGACAGTATCTCTGCTGTGTTCTCGATAAGACACAAGAACATACAGTTTCTGTGAAACATCTTTTATAAGGAAAAATGATCAGTTACAAAAGGAAGGAATAGGGGCTTCCCTGGTGGCACAGTGGTTGAGAATCTGCCTGCTAATGCAGGGGACACGGGTTCGAGCCCTGGTCTAGGAGGATCCCACATGCCGTGGAGCAACTGGGCCCATGAGCCACAACTACTGAGCCTGCGTGTCTGGAGCCTGTGCTCCGCAACAAGAGAGGCCGCGATAGTGAGAGGCCCGCGCACCGTGATGAAGAGGGGCCCCGCTTGCCACAACTAGAGAAAACCCTCGCACAGAAACGAAGACCCAACACAGCAAAAATAAATAAAATAATTTAATAAACTCCTACCCCCAACATATTCTTTAAAAAAAAAGGAAGGAATAAAAACACAATAGAGATACGCAGACTAAGATATAAATGGCACTCTAAGAGATAAGGAAAAGGAAAGAAATATAAACAACAAAATTAAAATCCATACTGGAGATGAGAAAGAATAGAATCTGTATTACAGGAAAATATATCAGTAATGTAAGAAGATGAAAACAAAAAGGATCATCAAGAACGTGAAAGGACAAAGTTAAAAATAAGAGGGAAGGCAGGTATAAAAAAGAAATGTAAACCAATCCACAAATAACAGGTATTTCATTAATTTAAAAACAAAATAGCATAACAAATGGCATGAAAGCAATAATCAAAGGCATAATAGAAGAACTATCCCAAAATAAAAAACACCAGGGCTTCCCTGGTGGCGCAGTGGTTGAGAGTCTGCCTGCCGATGCAGGGGACACAGGTTTGTGCCCCGGTCCGGAAGGATCCCACATGCCACGGAGCGGCTGGGCCCGTGAGCCATGGCTGCTGGGCCTGCGCGTCCGGAGCCTGTGCTCCGCAACGGAAGAGGCCACAACAGTGAGAGGCCCGCGTACTACAAAAAAACAAACAAACAAACAAACAAAAAAACACCAGCATCTCTACATCAGAAGGACTTTCTTATCTCAGTCAAAATTCAAAGACACCAGAATAATGTTTAGAGAATTTTAAAGGAAAAGCCTGGGACATAAGAATACCATTTTGAGCCATGCTCACATTAACATGTACACACAAAAAAAGCCATTTTCAGATATTCAAGGATTCAGAAAAGTAAACCACCTGGATATCTCCTGAAAAATAGTACGTGGAAATGTATTTGAGGCAACCAAAAAAAAAAAAATTAAACCTGGAACTCAAGAATGGGTATAAATGGTGTGGTATACATAGATGAGTGGTGGTGCTCCATACAAAATTAATACATAGAGGTAAGTCTAAATTGTTCTACTGAAATTTAACACATAAGCTAAATATTAAAGAGAAGATATACCGTTTAAAACATTCAACATTTATAAGTTAAAGACTCAGAAGCTGAGAGTATAAAAATTAAAACAAGCTAAATTCCTTGTATTACATAAAAGAAAATGTTTCTTATTTGTTCCCAAATTTTATCATTAAAACTACATTTCTGTATATATGCTTTTAAAAATTACTGTATCATGCTTAATAAAGCACATAAGAGTTTATGCTGCAAAAAACAGAAAGCAAAGAGTAAAACAGAATTATTTAAAAGTATAAAATTATAGGAGTAAAAATCAAATACATCAATTACAGCAAATTTTTATAGTTTAAAACCTCTACTGGAAAGATCCTCAGATGGGGTTAAAAAAAATGAAATGACTTAAGAAGAATTAAAAATAGTGACAGGCAATTATACAACATGTAAATAGTCAAACTAAAAGGAAATAGGTAATAATTTTGATGTGAAACAAGAAACAGGACTCAAGAAGAAAATTAAAAGGTCTCGTTAGACTGATTAAAAAAAGATATCTAGGGCTTCCCTGGTGGCACAGTGGTTGAGAGTCCGCCTGCTGATGCAGGGGACATGGGTTCATGCCCCAGTCTGGGAAGATCCCACATGCCGCGGAGCGGCTGGGCCCGTGAGCCATGGCCGCTGAGCCTGCGCGTCCAGAGCCTGTGCTCCGTGATGGGAGAGGCCACAACAGTGAGAGGCCCGCGTACCGCAAAAAAAAAAAAAGATATCTACAGTGCTACTCAAATGCAGTCTATGACAAAGCTGTTTGTTATAGGTTTGCAACAAGCAAGTATCAAACTAGAAACTTTTACAGAAATTTGACAGGAATTCTATACCTGTTTAATAATATAATAATAAAAAAAGGAAGCTTGTTGGGTTTTCTTTCTCATTTCATTTTTCTAGTAATTCACTTTTTTTTTAAAGAGGTGGATTTTATTTTTAATTTATTTATTATTTATTTATGGCTGCGTTGGGTCTTCGTTGCTGCGCGCAGGCTTTCTCTAGTTGCGGCGAGCGGGGGCTACTCTTCATTGTGGTGTGTGGGCTTCTCAATGTGGTGGCTTCTCTTGTTGCGGAGCACAGGCTCTAGGCATGCGGGCTTCAGTAGTTGTGGCACATGGGCTCAGCAGTTGTGGCCTGCGGGCTCTAAAGCACAGGCTCATTAGTTGTGGTGCACGGGCTTAGCTGCCCCGCAGCATGTGGGATCCTCCAGTACCAGGGATCAAACCCCTGTCCCCTGCACTGGCAGGCAGATTCTTAACCACTGCACCACCAGGAAGTCCCTAGTAATTCATTTTTAATGTATTTTAAAGAGCTATCAGAAAAAATTGATTCTTCACCACAATTAGTTTGAAAAGTACTGCTATAAAAGACCTATCAGGGCTTCCCTGGTGGCGCAGTGGTTGAGAGTCCACCTGCCAATGCAGGGGACACGGGTTTGTGCCCCGGTCCAGGAAGATTCCACATGCCGCAGACAGGCTGGGCCCCTGAACCATGGCCGCTGAGCCTGCACGTCCGGAGCCTGTGCTCCGCAACGGGAGAGACCACAACAGTGAGAGGCCCGCATCCGGCAAAAAAAAAAAAAAAAAAAGACCGATCAGTTATAAAGCTTTATGTGCCAATAACACAACATCAAAATATACAAAAGTTAAAACAATTAGAGATGCAAAGCGAAAGTGAAGAACAAAATAAAGTGGGAAAGTCTCATTCCATGACAGAACAGATTAAAAATAAGTAGAGAATGAAAACAAATGATGAAAAAAAACAGAAAACAAATTATGAAATGTCACATTTCCTTCAGGAAGTCATCTATTATAAGATGTACCATCAGTTTAATACTAGCTTTTCAGGAGAAAAAATTACTGTGTTAAGTGTACACATTGTGAGATGTATTACAACCTCAGAAATATTAGAATTTTTTTAAAAGAATCAATCAAGGAAATAATAGTATGTCAACAATTTGGTAACAAATAAATAGAAAAATTTAATTGTCGATGAAACATTTATAAAGATACTGATGATATAACAGACCCTAAAGAATACCTTGACAACTTTGAAAAATTAAAAACCATGTAAAGCATGGCAAAAAAGGGTTTTCTACTATTCCTCACTATGAATCACTTAAGGATTCCTGTCTGGTTTTGCTTTTTTTGATGCTGCTGGGTAAAATGATTATGAAGAAAGGGTTTGCCAACTTTAAAAACTTTTGAGAACTACATTAAATGACTTAAAACATGCTAATCTTTTTAGCCTTGCAGTTTTCTATTCCACTTTTATATAGAACTCAAGGGAAGAAGTCAAAGTATTTCATAATGTCAGATGCTGCATATATCATAAATGCCTCTGCTATCCTCTTCCTGCCTCATTACAATCTTATTAAAAATGTAGGATATTATTTGGGTAATGGGTAGCATTACTGCTTTCTCAAAAAAGGTCACAGTCTGTTTGTCTTTCTTCTTTGTGGCCCACTGGAAAAACAACAGCCAAATGTAGCCACACTAATATAGCTATATGGTTGATTAGGTAAAGGCTGGCTAAAGAGATAAAGGGTTATACGAGGGCACTGCTTGAAACACTACCACTTTATATATGTGTGTATACTGTACACATTACACACAAACACATACACACAATGCACACTGAACTAGATAACACTCAAAGCAACATTATTAACAATTTATTTTAAGTAACAGAAATGTATTTTCCGCCTATGCTCTACAGTCAATCATCTAAAAATTACCCTCCAAAGGATGATCCTACTTCTTGGACTGGTCTGTCAAAAGGAGTGGTCTCATGATAGTACCAAATTTAGAAGAGAAAAAAGTATATCAAAGATAGGATCCTTTTGAAACTTTTCATTTTAAGTCAGGGTTTTGAAAGGTAAGTTCTCTAAATAAGTGTTCTTCCATTCCCAAAGCTAATACTTAAACCTAACCTCAACTAAATGTGTTCTAAAAGCGTCATTTAAGATACAAACTTTGTTATAAAATGAAAAAAAATTATTTAAATAAAATGTATTTACCATAAGAATAAAACTAGAAAAAATATTTGCAACTCAATTCACAGATATAGACCAATTTTCCTAATATATGAAGAGCTCCTTGGAATCAGTAAGCAAAAGACCAAGACTCACAACAGAAAAGTGGGTAAAAGATAAACGAGTGGTATCCTGAAAAAGAAATACAAATGGCTCTCAAGTATCTGGAAGGACATCCAATCTCACTCATAATAAAAGAATGCAAATTAAAACTACACTGAGATCTATAATTTTTATCTATTAGATTGGTAAAGATCAAAACATTTGAGACCATAACCTTGGTGAAAATATGGAAGAAGTCTCATTACTGCTGGTGGGAGTACAGATTGAAACAACCTCTGTATTATATAGTTCTTCTTACTGGAAGAAATCCTTGTAAGACATTTAAAAAAGGTAGTACATAAGATATGTTCAGGCTGGTGTGAGCTGTGGGTCATTTTAAAAAATTTGTTAGTAATTGTCTGCTTTTATAGAATACTGTTCATATAATGAAGCAGACAGGTGGACAAGTTTAAGAAACTTTGATGATGAACACAGTAGTATTGCTCCATCTGCTCCTCACCTCATGATGGCCTACTGTGCACTTAGTGGGTGATCAATTAAATCTGCTGGGTGAATGGGACCAGGAATGATGCTGAAGGATGATGAGAATGGAATAAAACAACTGAGAACAAGAAATTAACTAAATTTATCTGAATTGGTAAATAAATTGCTTAAACACTATACTTTTTCAAGAGTAGCGCACTGTACACTGACAAATGTTTTCTGAAAAATGAGTCGGCCATCAACAGAGGTATAGCAGATTGTTGCAGTAATGGCCCCCTAATGAGTCACACACTTTTAGGAAATTCCTCCCACACAGACTCTGGGCTTGGTCATGTGATTTGCTTTGGCCCATCAGACAAAATATATGAGGCTTGCCTTCACTTGCTGCTCCTACAAATCCTACTACTGCCTCCACATGAAGGCTAGCCTTCTGGAGACACATGGCTCTCTGCCACCCCAGCACCAATATCCAGACATAGGAGTGAAGCCATTCTAGGCCAATTGGCTTCCAGACGACCTCTCAGCTGATTGCAGCCGCATAAGCAAGCCCAGCCAGAAGCAGGAGCAGAAATGCTGAACTGAGCCCTTGCCAGAATCATGGGCTAACAAATGGCTATTGTTTTTTGGGTTTTTTTTTTTTTTTTTTTGCGGTACGCGGGCCTCTCACTGCTGCGGCCTCTCCCGCTGCGGAGCACAGGCTCCGGACGCGCAGGCTCAGCGGCCATGGCTCACGGGCCCAGCCGCTCCGCGGCACGCGGGACCCTCCCGGACCGGGGCACGAACCCGCGTCCCCTGCATCGGCAGGCGGACCCTCAACCACTGCGCCACCAGGGAAGCCCATGGCTATTGTTTTATACACTAAGTTTTGGGGCAGGTTTGCTAAACAAAAACTGATACAAGTGGGGAGGTGAACAGGATTAGTGGCCAAGGAAAATTTTTGTTTTGCCTGTTTCTGCTTTTTTAAATTTCACAATGAGAATATATTCATATATTATTTAATTAACTTATAAAAATATTTTATATCAGACTGATATTATAGTAAAGCCCTACCATCACCTTATAAACACATACACATAAAAACAAAATAATTCAGTTCAAATGATAACATGAATCTGAGAGGAAACATTAATATTGCTCAGGAAAAAAAGGGTCAGTACAGAGTAGCAGGGTATATTTATTACAAAAAACATTAATGAATAAGAATACATTCATGGTCACTGTCATGTCTCAGTAATGGCTATTATCAGATTCTGGAAGTGTTAGGAAACATACGTCTCAGATTCTGCTTCTCTGCTTCTTCTGTTTAGGCAGGTAATGGCCTAATACATGTTCCCTCATTTTAATTCTCACATGCTATGAGGTAAACATATGCTGAATAACTTCAGGCAAAAGTTAATTAATCTCTTCATGCCTCATTTCCTCAACTGTAAAACGGAGATAGTAGTAACTATTTTATAGAGTCATGAAAATTAAAACACTAGAATAAGGTACACAGTAAGGGCTCAATAAATGGTCTATAACCTCTGTTAGTAAAATGATGTAACCTTAAAGTCTTTTGACTAACTTGGCTTCTATTTTATAATCACTAAGCAACATCAACCAAAGTGTGATTAATCAAAATTAATTTGAAAATATTTCTAATAACTTCATGAAAAAAACCAGAAGACAATGCTATTAAAAAACAAAACAAAAGAAAACCTGGAAATATATGTAGAAAAAATATGGTGAAGAAAATTGAAACTCTAGGCAATAATAAATTCATTTGGTCCACATTCCACAATACTAAATGGGTTTAAAAACCAAAGGCTTCAATTTTTGTGTGTGTGTTACTAATTCACAAAAGACAAAAAAAGAAGAGAGCGATAGTTCCCACCGTCACCTTTACTATGATCTCTGGCGCGCACACACTTCCAACTCATTCTATCATCATTTTAAAAAAAGAAGGCACTACTAATGGCTTTGGAAAATAAGGCTCTTTCACAAGAAATACACTTAACCTAAACGGCAGTATTGGAAAACTGTAGTTACTCCTTGATCAATGGCTTAACACTGCCCTTTTTCAAGGCAAGATCAGACTTGGATAGTTTTCTGTCTCTCTCTCTCTCTCTCTCTCTCCCTCTCTCTCTCTCTCTCTCTATATACACACACACACACACACACACACACATCAACAGTTTAAAAAGAAAAATCAGGCCTGGGTAGGGTACTTATAAAACATAGCCAATTTTTTAAAAGTGTTTTAAACCAGTAATTACCTAGACTTAAGACATATGAGTCAGTGACCAACTGTAAAGAGCCTTACACCACAATGTACAGGTATTTTAGTTTGTCCTATTCTGAGGAATGAATAAATGCTACAAAAATTCCATTTTTCACTTCAATTCAACTCAAACATTTTAAAGAGTGCTTGGTATATAGCAGTAATGTGGCAGATTCTGGAGTTAGAAGGGGTAGAAAGAAAGTAACAGTTATGTTACTATATATGCCAGATATGTGCTGCTTACCATGTTTAATCATAATAATCCAATGAGGTAGAAATTATTAAAACTCACTTTACAGAGGAGGAAATTAAGGCTCACAGAAATAAAATAACTTATCCAGGGTTTCTTAGCAGCAGAAGGCAGTGTGGAGGATCCTGGGGTAGGGGTGAGGGGCAGGAGGCACACGAGGGTAGTGCCATATGACTATTCCTACAGACAAACACAACACTCAGTGTAGTCAGTCCTTTATCAGCCATGTGAAAAGAGGCTAGGACTGTGGAAGACCAAAGAGGTAATCTTTTGGGAATGGGCAAAGGAGTCACAGAAGGCTTTAAAGTGGTTAATATTTGAGTTGTTACTTTAAGGATGAGTAGATTTATCAACTTCAATGCCAAGGTTCACCCCCACCTCCCCTCATCCCCAATATATTAACCAAAATAAATTACTTACTTGAAATTGAGAAAAACAATTTTGAGAGAAATCTTCCTCAGATATATTATTCCATAGTTTTAAAACAAATAATATGATGACAGTTTAATTTTTAGGTTGCTTTTATGTGGCTTGTCTTGGTTTTTATTCTGAAATGAAATTTAGATTAGTCATTTTCTTGTTCTGAGAAACTAGGAGTATGTCAACATGTTTTAACTTCACATTTTTTCACATATCAACATGTATTCTTACTTACAAACTCTTTCATTTCACCATCTCAAACAAAACCTAATTTAATGTATAAATTACTTTGAAGTATAAATATATATGCAAAATAAGATATTTCTTTTAATCCTTGTTATACTTCCTTGGTAGTTGTAATAAATGGAAGAAAAATAGAAAACTCTTGTTAATCTGTTATATACTACACAAGCATTTTTGAGGTAACATGCTTTCTTTTATTCTTTGAATCATATATATAGTAAATGCTCTCTTAACCCAAAGAAAATTAAATAACTGTCCCCAAGGAAATTGACCTCAAAATCTTAGTACTTCCCACAGCTATCATCTAAAAAGAAAACAGAATTGGACCAAAAAACCCTAAGTTTTCAGAAGACAATTACTGCCCTTTTTCCTCCAAATTTACTTTGCTAGGCATATATTCAATTTCTGCTGCAGAAAACAGTCCAGTTTGCCAATACTAATTAAGCAAAAAAATATTTTTCACTTAAAAAAATGAAATACTTAAAAATCTACAGAGAACTGGAAGAAACACAGAAGATCATCTGGAAAACTTAAAAGAAATGACAAAAAAATAAACAAAAAACAAACAAACCCCACCCAACCACACACCAAAAGGTTACATAGCTGTCACTAAGAGGGTTTTACTTATAATTTGTTTTGGTCTCAAAATGCATCTACTTTATGTCTAGACAGTGAAGTGTTTTTCTTTAAATTGCCTAAGACACCTACTCCTGCCTTATCTGTATCTTATCTGGAAACTATAAGTTAACACAATTTTACCCGAAGTTTAGTGTACCTTAACTCCCATTATTTATTTCCTCTCTTATTTAGCATCACTGTGGTGTTAAAATGGCAGCCAGGTACCGAAGTGACATATACCATCCTGTATCCCGTATCTTAATAAGTTTCTAAGTATTTCTCTGAAATATCTAAGGCTAATGGCAACTTTCTTTGAAGCCTATTTAACCCCAACCTACTTAAACCCCAATCATTTTTCACTCATTTTTAATTGAACAAATTCTAATCCAATAAAAAGCAAGACCAGAAAAAGTTTAATTACAGCACCAGAGGAACTTGAAAGGTCTCCTGATTCATTCCCCTTTTCTTTGGAAAACTATATACATACAATTCTAGTATCAATTTTTGTTTATATCTGTCCTAAATTCCTCTTGTTATAGTCTAACCTTTATATTATTCTTTAAAAGGAGATAGCTACAGTTATCACAAAACAAATCCTACTATATAACCTAGTCTACAGGAAGAGTCTAAGCACTATCGGACACAGCAGGCCCTCAAAGATTTCTAAACTGTGTACGTGCATTTTTTTTCCTCTTAACGTCTGTATGTTCGTCTTTCAATTATAACCAATGCCGTTCCAATTTTCCCTCAGGTCTGGGGAGCCAGTGTGAGGCAGTAAGGGCCGAGTCAAGATCCCCAGTTTTCAGACCCAGCCCCACACCAACCAACTGTAAAGTGGACAAATCCCTGAGCTTATCTATCTAGATATCAGTTTTCTTTAAATAAAATGAGAGAATTTCACCAGAACAGTGTTTCCAACCCCTTTCACACTGTAAATAATATTTGTTCAGCACACTGGCCAACAAGAGGGCATTTGGAGGCATCGACATGGTACTTGATGAAAAAAATTTATCACATTTTCTTTATATAATTATGGAAGAAATTTTTTAATTTAAATAAAATTTGTAACAATATGAATGAATTTCAAATCCAACCTTTTTCACATCAGGAGCAATATTTCAAAATAACAATGATGATTTACTTTTTCAGAACATACATGCACTATTAGGCAGTCACCTTGCAACAAGCTAAATGGCACATCAAACAGCTAAGAGAATCCAATACAGGCAAAATTCAGGCGTAGAGCTAGGCCCCCCAGTGCAACATCCCTGCTACCCAGTCCTCTCATCATCAGTGGCTGCACCTTGCACTGGATGACACACTCCTCAGCACCCAGAATACAAACTCCAATGACAGCTCCACGATCCTTTCTTGACAAGAGGCAGCTGCATACTCTGGCTGGCTGAAGTAGATTCCAAGTAGTAAAGCACCTTCTTTAATGTACTTAAAGTATCAAACAAAGCAATACCTGCTAGTTATGCTCATCATGCTCTCTGCTTACAGGAACCCCACACCCTACCTTCAGACCCCACTCAACTAGTGCCCAGAGCCACATAACATCAACTGGAAGCTCTGAATTAGAAGACCTAAAATTAAACAGTAAAATTAAAACCTAAAATTAAACAGTACTGCAGTAATCATTTGACAACTATTTAGGACTACTATGCCCTTTTATTTTTGTTCTTCCTTACCAATTCTTGCAAGCACAACATAACCTAAAAAAATTAACTCTGAACAGGTATCCCATGCACATGGCAAAAAACATCCCAAAGTTACCAAACAGTAAACTATAAAAAAATTAGACTCCCACCTTTGTCCTCTAGGCCACCAGTTACCCTCACTGGAGGCAACCACTGTTACAAAACTCTCATGTATCCTTCCAGATATATGTGTACAATATATATACTTATAAATATATATTTATATTTTTATTTACATATATTTATATATTTTATACATACATATATATTTTTTAAGCCACACAAATGGCAGCATACCACACATGGAGTCTTGCATCTTGCTTTTTTTCCTCTTAATATATCAGACATGGCACCACAGCAGTACACATAGTGTTGCCTCATTATTTTAAGGACTGCCTAGTATTCCATTGAATAGATATGCCATAATAATACTTAACTACTCCCCTACTGGTTTATGTTTAGGTTGTTTCCAACCTTTTGCAATGACAAACAATGCTGCCACACATATTCTTATATGTTCATTTAACACATATATAATGTCTTTTAGAGGATAAAATTCTTGAATGAAGTTGCTAGATCAAAATATACATGAAAAAGTAAAAAAGAACTTAAAAAAAAAAAAAAAAGGGAATTCCCTGGCGATCCAGTGGCTAGGACTCTGGGCTTTCACTGCCAGGGGCCCAGGTTCAATCCTTAGTAGGGTAAGTTCCCACAAGCTGCGCGAAACGGCCAAAAAAAAAAAACCACCACTAAAATATACGTGCATTTTTAAATTCTGAAAATGATTTACAAATTGCTTTCCATAGAAAATGAACATTTTATACTCCCACCAGCAATATATGAGAATGCCCATTTCCCCTTCCTCTCACCCTCCCCAAGTTATACTATGTAATCAATCTTTCCTAATTAGATAGGTGATAAATGGTATGCTGTAGCTTTAATTTACATCTTCATTATAATAAAATTGCACATCTTTTCATATGAATTCTCTTTGCTCACTTTTTCTACTGGATTGTTTTCTAGGAGCTCTTTGTATATTAAGAGGAAATTAGTCCTTTGTGAAAAGTGTACAAATAATTTTTACTAGTCTACTCTTCTTTTAACTTTATGATTTTTGTCATTATACAGAATTTTATTTTTACGGTGTAAAATTCAGCAATCTGGCTTCAGTTCTGTTTCATACTTTGAAAGGCCTTCACCATTCCTAGATTAAATTAAAATAATTATCCTATGTTTTTTGTTTGTTTTCACATTTAAATCTTCTCACTTATCTGGAAGCCAACACTTTATTAAAGAATTCTTTCCACTACTGACAGGAAAGGTAGCATCCATTATCATACACTAAGTTCTTACATATATTAGAGTCTCTGCTCTGTTTCATTGCTGTCATGTGCCAAAGCCATCCTACTCTGCAAAACATTTTAAAATTAAAATCAGTTTACATATAAATGAGTATAATAAAACTAGAAATTACTGGTTTTCTTTAATATAAGAATCATTTTGCAGTTCCTAAACTGAATTTATATAATCAAGTTTAACACTATCATCATGCAATCATGCATTTTAGTTGATACTTATTTGGGAGCCCAATATCAACCTCAAGTCTTTTTCCCATATTTCTGACAGCTTTTCCTTAATTTTGTATAGTTCCTTTTTCCAAATTATAAAATCAATACATGTTCTCTGAAGAAAATCTGAAAAATACAAAATACACCTCCCAGTGATAACCAACCTTTATATTCTGGTGCATTTTTTCTGCATAAATGACTATTTTGCAAACTGATTTTTTTCATATAATATACTGATAGCATTTTCCCATATTATTATATATTATATTATAATCATGAAAACATGACTTTAATGACATAAATTCTACTAAATGAATATGCCCAATTTATGTAACCATTTCTCAGCTGTTGAACATTTGGGGCTGTTCCCTGTTATGCCTATCATCTATTGATTAATTCTTGCAACAAATGCTTGAGTTTCAAGCACTGTGGTCAGCACTGTCTGTATAATGGTGAGCAAAAATGAACGCATTACCAGCATTTATGGAGGTTACTGGGAAAAACAAACAATCTCCAATGTATATAAAAATTACAACTATAGCAAGCGCTATGAAGGAGAGTTTATGGAGCTTTGAGAGTCTATGGAAGGCTTCCCTGAGGAATGACAAATTGGAGTTTAGGTGAAGGAAAAGGAAAAACGTTCTAGGCAGAGGGAACAGCAGGTACAAAGCCCTCATTGAGGGAGGAGCATGGCAAGAATAAGGGACTGAAATAAGGTCAATATGGCTGGAACATAAAGAGCAAGGCAAGAAGGACATGGCTCAAGCCATGACTGGATAGAGAGGTAGGGACCAGACTGTGCAAGACCTTGTAAGACATGTAGATGCCACCACATAAGACATGTAGCTTTGTCCTTATCCTAAATGCAATGGAAAGCTACTGAAGCATACCAAGTAGTATGGTGATATAATCAGGTTTGCATTTTGAAAAGATTCCTGATTACAGTGTAGAAAACAGATCAGAAGGGAACAGAATAGATTGGGGTAGGCCAAGATTAGGAGGCTGTTTATTGTAAATGCATCCAAAAATGCTAGTAGTTTAGACTAGGGTGGTGATGGATAATGAAAGAAGTAGATGGATTCAAAAGATAATCAGATTTTGCCAAAAGATTTACATTCATAGATTAAAATCCCTAAAACTGGAATTACTGGGTCAAAAAACAACATTTCAAGGATTCTGATATGCATTGCCAAGCTGCCCAGCCAAGAGCAGTTTTCTTTCCATTTGTGAATTACCTTGTATCTGTTCCTCTATCAGAATTTTAATATTCTTTTGAAATTGCTTTAAAATGACTTAATCCATACTTCCTTCATGAAGCCTTCCCTGACTCCCCTTTTTGCCTGCTAGGTGGTCAATGAACATGTCCTCCTTTGAGTCCTCACTTTGTCTTACACACATTTCTTTTATATTCTTTTATATTCCATTTCTTTTATATTCCAATTAAACTATGTTTGACTTATGTTTACATGTCTATCATCCCTCCTATATTGTGAGCTTCTGGAGGGTAAAAGTTGTTCATAACGACGGCACTTAAAACATAGCTCAATATATATGCAGTAGGTTCTCATTAAGTGTTCACTGAATGAACTGAATCACGTACTACAACATTCCACTGTGTCCACAGATTTAAGAGGACTCCTGCTTAATAAGCTTCTGATTAACTGATGGTTATTTTAAGTCAAACACAATACAGAAAACTAACAAAATTTGCAACTCAAGCTTCAAATACCTACTAAATAAACTGACTAATTTTGTTTGTGGTAAATCACTAAATCTCAGTAGTGCTCCTGAAAAATCTTTCTAATATTTATTTCAAATAGGCATTATGTGATGTTAAAGTATTTTTAAATGGTTTAAAAAAAAAGCCTATGAACAAGACTTTTTTTAGAGAAATTATTCGTAATCTGAGTTGTTGATAAATGCTTTAGCTTTCAAAATTGTACTCATCTCAAATTTATTTAATAATCCACCAAAATATCCAAAAAGTGAGATTATGCAACTACATAACTTTATACAGCATTTCAGAATTATCAATTTCTTATGTTGAATAACCTGATTTCATAGCATCTAGAACAATCTACTAAAATTTTCACTAGCTGGAGGAAGACTTAGAGGGGGGGAGATGGCAGAGTTCCTTACAGTAATCTTAAAGTCAAGCAGCTCCCTCTATAGTCTGTTTGTCCTACTTTGTTTAATTACTTGCTATGTGAACATCTCACTCACACTCTTCTGTTTACTCCTACTCTGCATCTCAGCAGGGAAGCTTTTTGAAAGGATAATTCTGTTTAAATTGATGTTGAGAAAACTGAGAAAGCTGTCTAAGCTCAACATGAAATGAGTTACATCAGGCAACTAATAAGCAAGAGTTAGTATGTGGTAACTGGGCAGCTTCCCAGATCCACCTGAGTCAGGTCCTTACAATAAAGCCTTAGGATTTTATTTGAAGTGAATTCCCAGAGCACTCATACCCATATTCAAATCTAAGTGAAAAAACGCTGTCCTGTACTTTAGTTATTTATAACCTTGCTTCCCACCACTAAAACAAGTTACCAAAAAATTGTTATATTGCTAAATACATTGTATGTCAAAACAATATTCAAGACATTTTTAAATGAGTAAAAGAAAAGCAGAAGAGGTTTTTGGTTTTTTAAAAATAATTCCATCACTTATATATAGAAAATTTAATTGATTCTCTCAGGAACCAATATCCTCAACCACCAAAGGATTAAATCAGTTAGTCAGGATTTATCATTCAAATTTGAATATACCACTTTTTAAAATACCTTTTCAAATTTCACCAACTTAAGATATGAGAGCTCTTAAACCTAAGACAATTTATTTCTTAAATTACTCAAATACGCCCTCAAAACACAGGACAATCAGAAGTCAACTGGACTGTTTTCTAAAGCAGAAAAACACTTTTCATGCAATAATAGGAAAACTGAACTAGTAAAAATGTAATAAACCAATCAGTTCAAAATTTATAATATAAATCTGAAATGGTCATTTTATTTGGGAGAAAATTTCTTCTGCTGTTATTTTTCACAACTTCATTTGAAAAGCAAACTCAGTTTAAAAACATATTTTCTCCAAACCAAGGTAAAGAATTGAGGACTTCCAAAATTTCCTATGTATGAAAGACTTAAGTTTATGACACTCTAACGTAGATTTATCATGTGTTACAATTTTTCATTAATTTTACTAATTAGTAGATATATATAGTTTGTGCTTTCAAACAATAAATCTGTCTTCATTAAAAATTCTAGCATTCAGACTTACTACGTCAAATTGACTTCTTTTTTATATTAATTATTTTCAAAATTTATTTTACTAGGTGGACTGGACTACTTCTCTTTGGGGAGAGAATTCAGAAGCAGATAATTGTACAGTTTTTATTTATGTTCAATTAATATTAATTTTACTGGGAGTTTCTGACATGCTAAAAATGCTGGCTTGATTCTGAAAGCTGTAAACTCTAAATGTATGCCAGTGATGTCAAAATTTTTCACCTTTTGAGGAAACACAAAAATTTATGTTTGTGAACTATATTTATAGCAAACTCAATTCAATTACCCTTAACAACTTGAAGTTTGGATTTCTCTGTATCAGGTTTTATATCTTTCAATGTATGTACAAAAAGGTCTAACTTTTATATTGATTTACATTATACATTTCAGTGATTTTTTAATCCAGTTTTTTTTTAAGGGGTAGGAGGGGGAGATTCTGGTAATCTATTGTAAGATGTCCAAGAGGAAGAAACACGTATTTCTTTTTACAGACTAGTTCACATTTCTATATTTTTTTATATTGAGAAACACAAAAGTACACCATACTCTTTATTTTTTAAAGAATATTTTTTCACATAATAAAATTCCTCCTAGCTCACTCTGAAATTCACTTTTTTTCCACAAACAAAACTTTCCTATAAAACAGAGCTTGCAAATCACTCAGGGTTACATATTTAATGACTTGTGCAGAGAAAAAAAAAAAACTATGTGTAGAAAAGTAACCCAAACCATACAAACTGTAATACACAGCAATGCCACAGTATATCCTATTAGCATGTCCCTTTAAAATTTCAAAATCTGGCTGAACAGAGCTATATCAACATCCCTATCTTATTCCTTCTCTGCACCTGAAGTGAAAAAAAACACAACAGTATATTACACTGAAATTCCAATTAGAAACAAAGACAGCACCACTATATTTAAAAGAGCAGAAAATCTATCCTTCAGAACTCTTTATTGCCTCTGTTCTCCAGCCTCCAAAGTTTCAGGTGTTACACTTTCAACAAATTGTTAACAGCACCCAAATGCCCCATCTTAAAAAGTCCATATCATCAAAATCTTTTTCACTGTTTTAAAAAGAAGCATTCTATCAAATCTCACTAACAACATTGAAATTTTTAACGAAGAGAATTCACATTAAAAGATAACTGCTTAGAGTGCTTGTGTTTGGGAAAGTGCTATTATCTTGATAGCCCACAGGAAAACTGACTGCAGTAATAAGATGAATGGTGATTAGAGCAAGGAGCATCAAGTGGGAAACGCTATCTAAAATCCCAAAGGACAGTACATAGCTAGAGGTAAGAGCATCTCTTTCTAGGAGGCAGCTCCATTACTTCACAAAGGCAGTTCAAAGCATGTAGAAAAGCAAAACAATTAAAAACCTTGTAAATTTGGCCACTATCCTACTTACATTATCATAAATCCCCAAGAGCTTTTGAGAACGTAGCTTGTCTCCCCACCCCACTGGTTCTTCAAAATTGTTTTTGTCTTAGATGTACGTGTATTTAAAATGCAATGCTACACCCCAGCACAGGGGCATTTTTTTTTAATGTTTGCGTTGCTGGACTTAGATGTGGTTCCTATGAAATTCACGCTATTAAGTGGGATGTTGTACGTTGGGCAACATAAACACGCCTTTCCTACTTCCGTGGATACACATTTCCCTGAAAGCAATGCACCTGGGGACGCAGCCCTGTCCCCCAGACTCTGAGGCTTTACTTTAAACTCTAAGGAGTTACGACCTGCACTCACAGCAGAACCACATGGTCACTTCAACAAGAAAGATTATCTGGCCCCAGGCACCATTCTTCAGCCCACAGCATCTCCAGAAGGGGCAGAGGAGAGCGCTGGTGAGAAGAGGCGACGAGGCGCGACTGACAACAGAGCTGACACTTCCCCACTCCTCTGAAAAATATTTCCAGCAAGGGGAACTTGGGAGACGCAGAGGGTGTCCGCGGTCCCACCAGCGACCGACCTCAGAGCGGGTCCCCGCGCAACCGTTCACGGAGGACATGGCGCGGCCACCTGACCCGTCCTCCGGGGCGAGAGTGGTGCCCGCTCCGCCTGCCCGCGACCCCAAGTGCGGACCTGGCTCCCGACCGCCGCACGCAGTGTAAACACTCGGCGCCCGCCGCCTCCCCGCCTGAGATGGGATGCGGGGGGCGGCGCGCGACGCCCGCGCGGACCCCCATTTTTGCGCCTCTCGTCAGGCTCGGGAGGAAAGGCGAGGAGGGCCAAGGGGAGGGAAGACGCGGCAGCGGTCTGCGGAGAGGGCCGGCGGCGTGCGCGCGAGTGCGCGGCGGGGAGGGCTGCCCGGGCGTCCGCCGCTCCCGCCCGCTTACCTGCCGGGGTCGCTCCGAAGACTCGCACCACCGGCACCTTCTTGACAGGGGCCTGGGTGAGGGGGGATTGGCAGATATCCAGCCCCTGCAGTGGGTTGGCCATGTAGTAGTCGGCAGTCACTATCCTCACAGAAAACATGTTCGCCGCCGCCACCACTACCTCCTCTTCACTAGAGACCTGGCAGCGGCAGCAGCAGCGGCGGCTCCTTCCGCAGCGGCGGCCCCACAGCCGCGGTGGCGGCGGCGCCCCCTCCTCTCCGCGGTTCGGTCCCCTCCCCTCACACTCAGACACGGCAAACAGCGGCGGCGGGCGGGGCGGTGTGGGCACTGCTGCCGCCGCCTCCTCAGGAGCACCCGGCGAGGGGCGACAGGAAGGAAGCCCTCGCGCTTTCGTCGGTGCTGGTGCTGCTGCTGCTGCTGCTGCTGCCGCCACTGCCGCCGCCGCCGGGAATCACACGGGCTCCTCCGTCCCAGGCTGCAGCTCTTGTTGCCATGATGATGATGTCACGGACGCAACCACTGGGGGAGGGAAGAAGGGGGGTTGTGTGTGCGGCGAAGAGAGGGCTGTGAGTAGTTGGGGGAGGGGAAGCGGCGGGAAAGGGAGGGAACCGGGAGGGCGCCCCAGCGGGACATCCAGGCGGGGGCCGAGTATGTGTTTTCTCCCTCGCCCCCGGGCACGCAGCGAGAGCTGAAGCTGCCGGAAAGCTCGGCCGGCACAGGGCGCGGGGGATCGATGACTCGGCCGGTGGGCACGGCTACCTGGGTGAGGGGCAGCGGAGGGAGGGGGCGGCGGAGCGCCGATGTCATGGATGGGCTCGGAGGGCCTGGCGGGAGGGGGACGCCAGTGTTCAGGGCCGTTTCGGTGGCTAGGCGGGATTGGCCGGAGCCGCGGTGATCGCGCTCGCCTCGCCGACCGCCATTTCACATTCTGCAGAGTAGGCGGGGGCAGCCGCGGAAACGGCTTTTTACAAGGTAAGAAAACCCGCCCGCGGGGAGGCGAGGCGCAGCCCTCGTGCCGCTGCAGCCTCGCGGGAGGGCGGGCGGCGGACGCAGCCGGCCCTTCTCAGGTAACGCAGCGGCCTCGCGCGTGGCCCAGGGGCGGTGCGAGGGGCGGGGGCGCGCGAGCGCGGGCTTCGGCCTATAAAAGAGCCGCCCAGCCGTTCGTTCCCCCACATGCGGCGCAAGCCACCGCGCCCCCTCTTCAGCTGCTGTTCTGCAGTGTCTGCGCCCGGCCGCTTAATGAGTTTTATTCACGCTCAGCTCTGCTTAGGTTTGTCAGGGCTTGGCAGATGCAGTGCACAGGGATTTCCCACCGCGGTGTCTTTCTCCCGCCCCTTTCCTCCCCTCTCGCCCTAGTATGTCCTTCCTTGGTTTCCTCCTAGGACCCACAGGCTGCGTCCCGGGCGCGCCCCTGGACATGTAAGGACTTGTCAGTTCCCAGTGACCTCCCTCCTCCCCTTCCTCCCCTCCCTTCCCCGCGGAACGTAGGATTAAGAGCCTTTCGGCGAAATTTTCGGCCGAAGGAAAGGCCCAAGAAAGTCACCACGTCAGATGTGGACTCCCAGTGTTATTCATTAACAGTTTGTGTAAGGTTTTACTATCCTAAGGCATAAAAGCAAAAGGAGGTGGGGGAGGACCGTTAGACAAAACAACTTTATCCAAAAGCGGGGGGGGAGGGGGAAATAGGGGTGCAGTTGTGAAAAGGAGAGCAAAAAAAGGTAGTAACAGATGCAGCTGGCTTGGCCATTATATTGGAACCGTTAGGTTTTTGTCTGACTTGGTCACTAATATTGGGCGTGACCTTGGACAAATAATTTGGTCTCTTCGGGCCTCAGTTTCCTTATCCGTGCAACGAGAGTTTAACTTAAAAATCCATCAGGGTTTCTTCCCATCAAAAAGATTGAAGCAGTAGAAGGCAGAAACCGTGGTTTCAAGTTTGAAATATGCCACAGAATTAGGACTTTTGACAGTCGTTTTCAATCTACTCTAATTAGAGATCATTCTTTCACACGTGTATTATACAGGTGTTATTTTAATGGTTAGTAGGTTGCCGTATATTTGAAGTGGTGTGAGAGATCCTCATTTGGAACCATTGTGGTTCTTAAAGTAGGAAAAGCAAAAGGCCCAGAGGGACAGATCACTGGTAAGCTGTCTATAAATCCCATAACATATAATGCTAATAAGAGTTTATGTTCCGAGGGATTCGAGACTGATTACCACAGCAAATTAGCTTGCAGTTTTCAGCCTGAGAGCATGATTGTAAACATAGGTGGCAAGATTTCTACTAATATACAGGACCTTACTTAATATTTTAAGAGGCAAAATCTAATTTGATTTTAGTTTTAGAAAGGTATAGAAGTGACTTAAAAATAGTACTACCATACTAAATGCATTTTCTGGTAAAATATTTTGTACAAGCTGAATATCAGATGCACAGTACCAGTGATTCTCACAGTATTTCATGGCACTAGTGTGTTCTTTAATATTTTGGCACTTACTAAATCACATTTTTGGGGTATGGGGCCTGGACCACCCACCACTGTCATGATTCTTAAGTAATATAAAATCGAGCATCCCTGTACTATATTATAAAGTACATCCATAATATTTAAATTATATTATTCCTAACTAGAAAAAGGTAAAAGTATGAGATTCACAGATTAGCTGTTTCTAGAAAAGGGTTTCTTTCCTCCTACCTCTTGAATCAACTCATTTACTTTAAGAAAAGGCAGTTGCAACCATCATTCAAATCCTTCTAGAACTCCAAGGAAAGAATGTTCACTCTTGAAGAAAAACATTTGCAGCATGAAATTAAGATATTGTGTCCATTGCATGTAATAAAATTTAACTTAATGTTCAAATTGAAAACCTGACAGTACTCCCCTAATTAATCATTATCAAATGTGTTTTATAATTATATTCTCCTGAGGTAAGAAAGAGCTCTGGAATTTTGAGTCAGAGAATGAAAAATTAAACCATCAGTTACTAGGTAAATGAGTTTGGAAAGATAACTATTTTGGGTTTTTTTTTTTTTCTCATCTATGAAATGGATAGTAATTCCTGTTTTAACTTTTCAGGGATGTTGTAAGGCTTAATCAAATGAGATAATGTATGTGAAAGTATCATAATAATCTTTGACATCCAGAAATTTAACTCATCTGAAAACAATAAAACCATTTGGAACTGTTATCTACATACAATATGAGAAATGCCGAAATTGACCTCTATACTTAACAAACTTAAAGCATCTGTTTTTGTTATTGCTGTTAATGTTGAGTGACTATTTGCCAGGTGATTTGAGATATAGCGAGAAACAAAACAGACATGGTTCCTGCTCTTAGAGAGTTTATAGTCCAGCATCATAGAAATATATTTCAGTCATATCAAGTGACATTTTATTATCTCTTCTAGTTCATTAACCTATACTCATCATGTCATGCCTTTAGTAAAACCTGCTCAGCCTTCTGTACCAATACTGTTCAATGTCTGTTAGCAATTTATAATCTAGAACAAGGCAATGGATACCATAATTTTTTGGTAGATATTATAAGATGGCTTATTCAACACTTATCCAGCCCCCCTTCTAGCTTGCTTTTCTGTACTTTAGAAGCTAGAAAATTAAAAAATACTAGAGTACTGGCATGGATGAGTGGTGTGCTAGTAAATCATTAACAATGGCTGGAGGAGGGGAAAGAACCTGATTTGTAGCATTGACCCATTTTCATGGTGTGAATACTCCCAGGCTACCAAAGGGGCTTCACTGAATGGGGAGTTAGTTGGAGAAGATACTAACAATTATATGTTGGCTTCAGCGTTTCACTACATGTAACCTAGTTTCCAGCAATCAGATGCACCCATTCAAGACGTAGATCTGAAAATGAGCAACGTGATGCCTCAGTTGCACTCAGGGAGATGGGATTTTCTGGCAAACACCGTGGTGGAGGTGTCTGGTTCTTCTGGGTAGCTGGGGAGGAGTTCTGGCATCCATTTTGAGAGTCATAGGTGCTGACTGGCAAGTGGTGCTAGGATGGCTTTCTGCTAGAATAGCGGATGTGATGTGGGATGAGTGTTCTTCCCGGTTTGGTTTTTCCTGGATGTTGTTTCTAGCCATGTATTATCCAAGCCTGGTTCTCTGGTTCTCTCAGAGATCTATGAGCTAAATACCATCCTTTAATCCCTTTCTGCTTAAACTAGCTCAGTCACAGTCAGCTACACAATTTGTTGAGCCCAGAGCAAAATGAAAAATGTAAGGCCCCTGTTCAAAAAGCAGGGAACAAGTGCCATTATACGTACTAAAATACAAAGCTTTTTCTTTCTTCCGTCATCTCTCCCTCAGCCTGTCATGCTGTTTTTTAATTTGCCTTTTAATGTCATTCTAAGAAAAATTAGAATTTTAAATTATTAGAATGAATTTTACCATTTCTCGTTATATTGTGCAGTGCCATTTATAAATGCAAATATAAGAGCATTTAACTCATACATGAAATCACCAAAACGACATAATTCATATTTCGTAGCTTGTACATGCCACGAGGATGTATTTTTTGCTTATCAGAACAGTGTAAATGCAGCACAAAACTAACTCAGCTGTTTTTCTTTCCCTTCTTGATATGCACATATCCTACCAACCTGAGTAAGGAAGGACTGAAGGGAAAGGAACTATGGGTTGCTCTGCCTTTCCCCTTCCTTCTATGTCATCATTTTCAGTGTAAATGGTCATACAGGGAAGTAACACACACAAGTAAGGCTACGATAGAATTCTTTGGTCACTTGTATTTCTTAGGATGCCATTATCTTCTTTCTGCACCTGAAGCAAGTTCTGGTTGAAATGGAAAGCATAGTCTCTTGGAACTGTCAGCGCCTCCACTAAATCAGTCATAGATATAACATGTTTGCCTTGTAGTCACTTTCCCAGAGCTCCTGTATGCTTAGGTTCACCAGCATCCTGTGCTTGTGAGGCATTATGCAGACTGTGTGCAAACTGGGTAGTAAGCAAGAAGACAAACAGTTTGCCTCCTCTGCTTGCAGGTATGATCCATTGTACCACTTCTTTTATAAAACAGACATTCAAACATAAAAGTATTAAGATTTTCAGAATGGTAACTGCAGACCATTAAAGCAAGCAGAGGGCCCTGTATGACTGCACAGTTTGCATGCCATGAAGTTGACCCTGAGCTCAGTGTTTCTCAAGGGGGCTTCTCCTGATATTTTGGATGAAACAATTCTTTATTGTGCAGGATATTTAACATCCCTGGCCCCTGGGCACTACATGCCACTGTGATAAAAATACCCTCATACATTTCTAAGTGCCCCCCAAAGAGGAGTTACTTCTCTCTACTGAACTCCTTTAGTGGACTCCACTGTCTGCAGCTAGAAACCATGATCATTGCAGATCCTGGAAAGGTCATGTGCAATTTTTGCTATGGATTCTCAAGCAGAGCAAAATACAGAGTTGAGTTAAAAAGATTTCAAAATTCTCATACCTGGGAGAGCAGAATTATGGTGACCTTTTTTCCATTGTCAGAAAAATAATACCACCTACCTTGGTGATGAAACAAACATTTGGGATGAAAGTTTAAAGGGGATCAGTGGGTTTTAGGTGTCACATGCATATAAATGGTAGTTGATCTTTTCTAAGGGAAATTTTTACCCAATCCTTCATACAGTGTCTGACCTCTATGAAACCATGATGGTAAAGAAACTCATTTCCTCCCAGAAGGGATTTGGAAGACCTAATTAAGTATGGCAAACTCTGGAGGCAATTGCCATCAGCTCTCCTCACTCTCAAAAGACTTCATGCAGGTTTCCCCCAATTTATTCATAGCAGCTGTCTGGGTATAAGGTAGACACATAAATATGTATTGCCTGAATGATAAAATATTTTTTGATTAAAAGAATGGGGTTTTATGTCTCTTTTTAAAAGAAATTAAAGGAAAGTCAAATTAATCATTGTGGTGAGAGCTGAATTTCTCTCTGTTCTTATCTTTTTAACCAATTAATCTACTCAGTTACAGGGAGAAGCAACACTTTGAAAAAACAACTCTCAACTTTTCCACTTCCATAAATTAGCAGTAATAGTTTTAAGGGAGAGACCATTGAGCCTATAAATTAAAGATGATGTTTGAGAAACAAAAAAGAAGCTTTCAGAATAGAGTAATATTAGAATTGTTGATTGAGCTTTCCAGGACCCTCATTTAAATTACATGTCCAGAACTGATATTGGGGCATTTCTGATGGATCATGACTAGGCAGGAAGAAACCAAACACACATAGAGTAAGATTAGATTAAGTTCTCAGTTTAAATAATCAGGATTCAAAATCTCAGAAGCAGTGTGTCTGTAGAGCAGCATATCTCAGGCTGGTTTTCCCTGGCCCCAAAGTCCCCACTGCACTTACATATTCACAGCTTAAATCACATTCCAGGAAAACGTCCACTAATAATTTTTGTTATTGACAGTGAGCTCCCCTGGGTTTTGATCCTAATTTTACATCCCTCCAGGGACCAGGAAAGACTATTTACTGTCAGATGTGTAGGTCACAGACCAACACTTATATTTCCTTATTTTCTCAATAAAATGTATTTTTCCAATCTTAAAGGTTTGAAATGCATAGGAAAGAAATTATGGAAAACCATAAAGAAAATATAGGACACTCAATCCCACCCAAAGGCAGTCATGATTAACATTTTAGCCCCTTTTTTCCTAGAAAATTTTTCTATAAGTATATTACACAGTGGAAATAATCCCGTTTTTTTTCACTTTACATTGTAGCAGAAACATTTCTCATGCAAATTAGAATTTTTCGTATAAATTAGTCTAATGGATACATAATATGCTGTGCCATGGACATACAAGAGTTTTCCATTTTCCTACTGTCGGCCAATAACAGAATGTTTCAAATTTTACAGTTATAAATATCCCACCGATTAGCTCCATTTTGGATCCTACTCTTAACTTTGAAGGAATTTACTTTATTGTTCATTATTTGACGAGAACATCAGTTTCAAGTACATGCCATGTTCTTTCTCTCCAAAGAAGAGAGAATTGTATGTGATATTCTTTCTGCCTGGTTTGCTCTTCCTCTCTCCACCTCTTTTTGCACAGTTAGTTCATTCTTTAAATTTCAGGTCGGGACTTCCCTGGTGGTCCAGTGGTAAAGAATCTGCCTTCCAATGCAGGGAACGTGGGTTTGATCCCTGGTTGGGGAACTAAGATCCCACATGCCTCGGGGAAACTAAGCCCATGCACCACAACTACTGAGCCCACGCACCTCAACTAGAGAGCCCGCGTGCTGAAACTACAGAGCCCACACGCTCTGGAGCCCGGGTGCCACAACTAGAGAGAAGCCCGTGCGCCGCAGCAGAAAGATCCCACATGCCACAAAGGCCCGATGCAGCCAAAAATAAAATAAATAAATAATTATTTATTTTTTAAAAAGAGAGATCTTTAAAAAATAAAAAATAAATTTCAGGTCAAAGGTCACTTCCCCAGGGAAGCCTTCCCAAGCTATATATTTGATTATGGTTCTCTGTTACACACTCGAATTGTACTGTGTTTCTTTTTCTCCAGAGCACTTACCTGTGGTTGCAATAATCCATTCATTTGTGTTTTATTTGATTAATTTCTGTACCCGCCTTGGACTAGAATACTGCAATCATTATCTGGATAAGCAGTGATTATAATGCTTCTATAAACACAGGCCAGTTAATGTGATCTCATTCATATCACTGACAAGATGGGTTAAAGCTTGAGGCTGAAATACAATTAGTCCAAAAATACTTATGTACCAGGTATTATGCTAGGTGCTGGGAATATAGAAGTGAGAATGACAGGCATGATTTCAGCCTTCATGCTAATAGTCTAGTGCAGGGTTTGGCAAATTTCCTGTAAAGGGACAGATAAATTGTAGGCTTATCAGGCCATATGGTCTCTCTCCCAACTACTCAACTTTGCCATTGAAACACAAAAGCAATCATCAACAATACATATAGGAAAGAGTGTCTGGGTTCCAATAAAACTTTACTTAAAAAACAGGCGGGGGGACTGGGTTTGATCCACGGACAATTGTTTACTGACCCCTGGTCTAGTGGACAAGACAGCCATTAAACATCATTTGAGATGACAAATACTTCAAAAGAAAAGGACAGGGTGACATAAAGTCACATGGCAGAGCTGTCCAACTTAGCCTAGAGAGAAGAATAAAGACTTTCTTGAAGAATATGACTTTAAGCTAATATTTAAATAAAGAGGAAGAGGAGTTACCCGGATAAAAGTAAGGGCAACAGGCTTGATGAAGACCTAAAGCATGGAAAGAGCAAGAATAGAATTAAATTCATTCTTAAACTTAGCGATTGACGGAGAGGGAGATGAAATTGTGTAAGGATAGAGTACAGAGTGAAAAGACAAACTAAAAGTGTTGAAAAAATTTCAGAACCTAGTACTTCCCTAGAGGAAGAGATGCCAGCAGGAAATACTCAGAAGGAATGATCAGTGAGGTGTAGCAGTAGTAGCAGGACGTTTAAGACCTTCCATCTTGTGACCTAAATGGGAAGGAAATCCAAAAAAGAGGGGATATATGTATATGTACAGCTGATTCACTTTGCTGTGCAGTAGAAACTAACACAACATTGTAAAGCAACTATACTCCAATAAAATTTTAAAAATAAATAAATAAAAGAATAGTTTGTATAAAAAAAAAAAAGACCTTCCATCTTTTATGTTGGATATGTAAGTTGGGAGATATCAGCCTAAAGGCTGGGAACCTCAGAGAACTGGTACACTTTCTGAAGGACTAGATAGGTAGGTAGATAGATAGATAGATGATATAAAAGAATAGACCTGAGGACTGAGAAAGTGTGAGTGGTAGGGTAGAAAAATGAAGAGGTAGTGAAGGAATCAGAAATAATAGATAGGAACACATCACTGATATATAGTAGGTGCTCAATAATTTTTTGATAAGTGAATGGAAGGATAACAATATAATGTAAAATCAAAGAACCCAAGAGGGAAAGGGTTTCAATAACAGGTTGACCTATAGTTTTGCATGCTTAGAAGAGCTATTGCTCAAGGCTGGTTTCCTTGACTATCTGAGAAAGGTTGCGGGTAAGGACTCAGTTACTTTTGATGCCCTAGTGCAGGATAAGCCTGACCTCCAATTCCTTCCTCTAAGGAAAGCTGACCTGGCTCTTTTCTTCCCTGAAGATTTCAATGAGTAGGAATAGGGACCTTCCTGTGTCAGTACGTGTTCAAAATAAAAATATAAAATTAGAATAGGAGCAAGATTTTTCATAGATTGCCATGACACAAGCTCAACTGTTTTGGTCATTTATATTAAACATGTATTTTATTACTTAATTCTAAACATTTTGTATTGCTGTTTTAACTTTATTAACTTCTTGTTGATATCTATAAAGTCCTGTGTTAGATGCTGTGAGTGATTCAAAAAAATGTAAGACATAGCTCTGGGCTAAAGTATTATGTAACTGACAAGTAAATTGTAAGTTTATTGACATTAGGAATCATATTTGACATTTCCTATTTTTCCTTGTACAGTATCAGATTTATAGTTGGTACTGCAGAAATAATTTTCCCCTGCCCTCTGCCTTGCACCATTTGGTGACCAAATGGTGTCCATAATATAGCCACTTCTGTATGACTTGGACAAAACATGATGCTTTCTGAAAAAGACAATATTCTGAAGGCGTCTGTGACAGTAATTTCAGCTTGTTGAAGGTTGGGGTTCTTTGTGTAAAGGTCAGCCTGTCAGTAAATAGCATTGCCACCCTGTTCTTTCAAGATTATAAGAAACCTTTGTATGTGTGTTTTTATACCTAAAGAAAAAAAAAAAAGGGTAGTGGGAAACTGTACCCAGTGGTCTCACCAGATGTTTTCAAACCAGAACTAGGGCAACTGAGTTGTAATTTGTTTTTAAACAATTTATTTTCACAAATTTATGAGAGTAGGGAGCTGAGATTTTTCTTGCCTGAATTAGCAGGTAATTTCATTTTCCATTCGACTTTAGCAGAGAAGACCTCTCCTTAAGATGAAAATGTGAAGCAGAGGTTCTTGCTAAATCTAAAAAGTAGAGCAAAGATTAGTCTTAAGAAAACTCATAGATAAGGGGGAAGCATACCTTTTTCCGAATACCCAGTCCCCTGTACTAAGCATATTCAGAGGCTTGCAAGACTTAATTTATTAATGACTATCACATGTGGCTTACGTCCTCCTCTTTACCTGCGTTCCTCCCGTCATCCTGAGTGAATTCATCACCCAAGTAGGCAGCTCACCCAGCACCAGCCTCAGAGTTCCTGCATGTGATCTTCACCCACTCACTTCTATTGCCACATCCTGGATTTGTCATACACCCAATCTGTTTCACCTCTAACCTCATAAATGCAGACTTGACTTTGTCTGTCCAGAACTTTCATCCTAGCTCTGTCACTCAGTTACTCCCAGTACAGCCATTCTCAGTTCCCTAACATCTCATTTCCAGTACTCTTCCTCACTCTGCTGCAGCCTCTCACCCTTCTCAGGTTTCTCTGACTTGGGACCTCCAGTCCATAGACTTCTCTTCTTTCTCCCTATCAGCCTTCTCCTGCCTTCACTTCTTTCATCTCCTGCTGCATTCTATTTTAAATTACCACTCTCTTGCCAGGAACCACATCTCCTTTGCCCTGTTGCCCTGATATCGCTTACCTGACAAAACAACAGCTCTAACTGGGTGTCTGCTCCCAGATTGCTGAGTGCACCCAGACAGAAAAAATAACTGCTATGCAGATTGGCATTTAACACTGTAAATGCAGGACCACCAACCTCAGCTAGATTATTCTTTATCTATACTGTTGGGAAGAGAAGGTTATCCTTATAATGTATTAGTCTCTACCACCTGAATCTCATACTTAGTAAGCCAAGGTATAGTGTTATAAATTCTTTGTATACCAAAAATTAGTATTAGGCTGGATCATTTCAATTATTACCCTCTCTGACTCTCTAACTTGGCTTTTGTACTTACTTTCCTGTTTTACTTTATGGTTTTGGGTCTAGTCCATCCAATAAGGTAAATTTCTAATGTTTTTAAAATTAATATTTGATCAGTCAAAAAGAACATGTCTTAAACATTATGGAATGAAATGATAACGGAAGGGAAATCATTCCTACGCGTAATTACCCTTTTTAGAGGCCTTTGTGAATCCAAGTCTCTAGTTGTTGTCACTCAGGACAGGGGTCTTAGGCTCAACTCACTTAAGTCATTTCATTCTTGCCTTTCCCAGCTTCCCCTTTCCATCATTTCTGATCCCACAAATTTCTAAAAACACACCCTTTTTTTCCCCCAAAAGTAGCAGGGAAAGCAGTGCTATGTGTATGGGGAACAGGGCTGGGTATGTTTGTACGTATAGTTCATTTATTGAATGGCAGCGTAGCATACTGGTTAACAGTTCAGGCTCTCCGGCCCAATTTCCCTAGTTACCTGCTCTGTGATTTTGGGCAAATTACTTTCTGTACCTCAGTTTTCCCATCTGTAATATACAGATAATAATACTAGTTCCTACCTCACAGTGTGATTGTGAGGATTAAATTACATATTTTAAATGAGTTAATATCTTAGAACTGGTAAGCACTCAGTAACTGTAAGCTATTATTCATAATTTAGAATAAATTATTATTAATAATTACAGCTTCTCTATTTCCTAAAATACACTTATTAAGAAGAGAATAATGATGAAAGCTAGGAGCTGTTAAAAGTCCATTGATTGGATGTAAAAAGTAGAGTTTTAGAATCGCAAAGGACCCAAGAAATTATTTAGACCATTGGTTCTTAGACAGTAATATGCATTAGAATCACTTATGAAATATTATAAAGTCACAGTTACCCAGGCCCTCCCTTCTCACATCTACCAAGTCAGAAATATCCACAGGCAGTTCCAAAGCATCTTCCTTGCAAGAACCACTGAACTAATTCAAGTCTTTAGATTTTATTATGAGGAAATTGAGACTTAGAATAAATAACTTGCCTAAGACCCCAAGTGTAAGTGGGACCCAGGTAACGTAGCTCCTTGGTAAGTGATCTTCCTGCTCTTCTATGTTGCTTGCCAAATATTAAATTTTAAAGAAATTAATATGGGAGTTTATCCTTCTCTCAGTAATATCAGGAAGAATAACATAGGTTTTAAAAGCATACTTCATTCAGCATTTAATTCAAAATAAAACTTATTTTACAATAAAAATAAATGCAGATGACTTTTGTAGAGGACTTCATGCAGAGGACTTTTGCATATTTACAGTAGGATTTAAAGTGAATTTTGCTGTGCTTTTCATGTGGACGTTTGTTTTTGCCACAATGCTTGCTGCTAATTAGTACAAGGAAACACTGCGTTTTTGCTCCTCACGCCAACCTCACAGATTGACAGGCAAACAAAACAAATGGTTTATAGGGCAAGGTAGGTTGTAGGAATTAAATTCTTCAGAGCTCTCAATAATAAAATATGCATTTCTTATAATTAGGATTTTTTTAATTTACATTAAATTTTTTAAACCTTTGTGAAATATTCTTGGAATTTTCCAGTCCATGAACAGTCAATGTAGGAAAATCAATGGTTATTAGGTATAGTTTTCTTATTGTAGCTTTACTGATTGGTAGATTAAAAGTCTAAAAACTATAGCAAAAATTTTTTTCTGAATTTTTCTATTTGGTATTGAGTACTATGATACTATATCTCTTAAAATGTTTTTCTTTATCCATAATATAAAGGAATCAAAAAATACATTAGAACTCGTATGTGAACTTGTGCAAAGGTGTGAAATAAATTGAGATGACAGGGCAGAAGCAAGAAAATGGAGCTCAAATTAAATCTACCCCTCAACGCAGGCCTGTTTATATTTTACTATGTTTGCTATCATAAATTTATTTCCATGTATGTGTTTCTTTGCTAGAAATGATAAATAGCTGCCAGCCCAACTTCTGATTCTTAGGCAACTCCATTTTACCAACAAACCACTCATTTTGATTTGGTAAGTGCGATGAAGTCCACTCTCCCAGATCCCCATCAACCTGTTTTAAACTCTTGTTGCTTCTACTGTGTCTTTGCCTGATTCCATACCCTTTGCTCTACATTTCATCTCAGGTTTGACCTTTGGATCTTTTTACTTGATGCATGTGTCTGGCCTCCTGGCATTTGACTACAACCTGATCATCTTTGGTTTAGACTCACCTTCTAGTTCCAAGCTACCAAGATTTATACCCCCTGATTCCAGCAGTTCAGAAATTCCTGGCACAGCCATTGGCTGCTATCTAAAGGGGATCAACTTCAAACACTAGCCCTATATTATAAACATTTTTTCATTTGTTCAACAGATTGTACTCATCACTACTATGTGTAAGGCACTAGAGTAATTTCTGGGAAATACAGAAAATTAATTAGTAATAGAAAGCTTAATGCTCTTAAAATCTGGTAAAGCAAATAATACAAGTATATAATGATAGTTTAAGATAGTATGTGTTCAACTCTTATGAAGTATTTATACAAACAAAACATTAATTTTAAAAATCTTCGAATAGAAAATCCTTAAGCTGGAATTAAGGGGTATGGGGTACAAGAAGACATGACCAAAAGAACCTGGGATGTGATTCATGGATTAAAAAAGATTAGGAAGGGCTTCCCTGGTGGCGCAGTGGTTGAGAGTCCGCCTGCCGATGCAGGGGACACGGGTTCGTGCCCCGGTCCGGGAAGATCCCACATGCCGCGGAGCGGCTGGGCCCGTGAGCCATGGCCGCTGAGCCTGCGCATCTGGAGCCTGTGCTCCGCAATGGGAGAGGCCACAGCAATGAGAGGTCCAAGTACCGCAAAAAAAAAAAAAAAAAAAAAAAAAAGATTAGGAACACTGACAGGTGTTTAACTAGACTTTGGAGGTAGGGTAGGATAGACACATGCAACAAACACATTCCAAAAAGTGGAACCAAATCAACAAGAGCAGAAAAGGTTAAAGAAATTTTATTCGTCTAGACTGGTTGACAGTATATGTAAGGAGTGGAAGAAAGCCTAGAAAAGTTGGTTGGAACCAGATTATGGAAGGGTTTGAATACTGAGGAGTTTAGAGTTGGCACGTATGTTTTGGGGAGTCAGAAAGTTTTGAGCAGGAAATGATGATTGGCTTGATTTAGCAGTGCTTTACAGGAAGGATTTGGTAGTGAGGAGACAGGCAGGTAGAGACTGCAAACCAGGGAATCAGGAGGCTAATACAGACAGTAATCTAAAGTAAGGAGGGCCTGGAGACAATTTCTTTCTTTTTTTTTTTTTTTTTTTTGCGGTACGCGGGCCTCTCACTGTTGCGGCCCCTCCCGTTGCGGAGCACAGGCTCCGGTCGCGCAGGCCCAGCGGCCATGGCTCACGGGCCCAGCCGCTCCTCGGCGTGTGGGATCCTCCCGGACCGGGGCACGAACCCGTATCCCGCATCGGCAGGCGGACTCTCAACCACTGCGCCACCAGGGAAGCCCTGGAGACGACTTCTTAAGTGCCTGTTATGAGCTGGTGCTGGTGATACAATGAGGACTGGGTCCTTTTGATGAGGAAGTTTTTAGTCTAGCGAGATATTGATCTCTTAAAGGCTCCTAGAGGGGTCTCTATGCAAAACTTTGGGACCACTTCTGATTGTTTCCCGGTTACTAGGTTAATTAGATCGATCTTCATTTTATAATAGGATGTATTCTCTACCTTCTAAAACTAGTTTTCCGTTTTATCAGTCTGCTAAGGCAAAAGTATCCCAACCACTTGCACATAAAGAAAAGCAGTTTATTACTTAAAACAAGACAGGAACACGACACCATACAAGGCAAAGCAGAAAATGACACATTTTAAAGAGATAACTGAAGATGATGAGGAGAATGAATTGGAGGTTAGATTAGGAACAAGAAAACCAGTTAAGAGGTTGTTGTAGTAATCTACCTGCTTGATTATGAGGGTCTGAACTAAGACAGTATGAAAGAAGAGGAGTCCTTAGTGGCTACTTCCACCATAATCCTTTCTATCACTGCCCTGGTACAACTCGGGGGTGGGTAAAGGACTCTCACTTGGAATTGATCTTGAACAGAGGGACTCAAGAACACAAGAAACACTTGTTTACTTCTGCAGACTTAGAGGTAAGGCTCCTACTGCCAAGCAGTCTCTTTTCCTGTTCCTTTCTTATTTGGAACATGGTTTACCAGCCTTCACATTGATTCTGTGAACTCCCTGATAAATTCTTGTTTTGCTTTAGTTAGCCCAAGTTGGTTCCTAGGGCTTACAATAAAAAACCTCTAATTGACACTGTATGTGATTTTTGAGGCACCTGTGGATAACCAGGTGGAGACTGTTAGAAATATGAAACTCGAATAGTGGTTCTCAAAGTGATGCATCAGCATTACCTGAGAACTTGTTAGAAATGTAAGTTCTCAGGCCCCGCCCCAGACTAACTGAATATGAAACTTGAGGAGTGGGGCCTGAGCAATCTGAATATCAGTAAGCCCTCTGGGTGATTCTAATGCAAACTATAGTTTGAGAACCAATGGAACTAGAGCTTAGAAGGGAGATTGGGGGTGGAGATAAAGATGTGTGAGTCAAATGAATGACAGTTGCTGTTAGGGGGAATGAATAACCTCCCAGAAGAGTGGAAGAGAAGATAAGCCCCTGAAGTACATGAAATAATCGAAGAAATTGAGACTAGTGCCGTACAATCAAGGAAGAGGAAATTTAACAGAGGTGTCAGGTGCTATACAGAGGCCAAGGTGGATGAGAGAGCCAAGCGATAGGACTGACCATTAGAGGTTTTTGGTGTCAATTAAGGGAGAATTGGTACAGATAATGAAAATAAGTGGTGAGAGAACAAAGGCAAGAAAAAAACAAAGGATACTTTTTTGCAGTAGGTTGGGAGTGCAAGAAAGAAAGTTGAGGTAGATGTCTCAGTTTTTACTGCATAATAAACACTCTAAAACACAATGGCTTGAGACAGTAATTATTATTATAGCTCAAGTGTCTGAAGGTTGGCTGATCTCAGCTGGGCTTGCTCATATATCTGAAAGCCTAATGTGGGTTTTCCTCTGGGCTGGGTTCTGTTTCACATATCTGTCATCCTCCTGGGACTCTTTGGCTTGCCCTGAGCATGCCTTTCTCATGGAGATGGAAGAAGAGTTTCGTTTTGGGTTTTTTTTCACTGCAGCATTTTTTTAATTGAAGTATAGTTGGTGTACAATATTATATGTAAGTTACAGGTGAACAATATAGTGATTTACATTTTTTAAAGGCTATACTCCATTTATAGTTATTATACAATATTGGCTATATTCTCTGTGTTGTACAGTATATTCTTGTAGCTTATTTTATACATAATAGTTTGTACCTCTTAATCCCCAACCCCTATATTGCCCCTCCCCCTTCCCTCTCCCCACTGGTAACCACTAGTTCTCTATATCTGTCAGTCTGCTTTTTTTTAAACTATATTCACTAGTTTGTTGTATTTTTTAGATTCCACATATAAGTGATATACAGTATCTGTCTTTCTCTGACATTTCATTTGGCATAATGCTAAAGTCCATCCATGTTGCTTCAAATGGAAAAATTTCATTCTTTTTTTATGGCTGAGTAGTATTCCATTGGATGTATATACCACATCTTCTTTATCCATTCATTTGTTGATGGACACTTAGGTTGCTCCCATATCTTGGCAATTGTAAATAATGCTGCTATGAACATTGGGGTACATGTATCTTTTCCAATTAGTGTTTTTGTTTTTTTCAGATGTTTTTGTTTTCTTCTTGTCTGGAAGAAGAGTTTTAAGAGGGCAAGCAGAAACATACAAGGCTTCTTGAGGCCTAGACTCCAAACTGACACACTGGCACTTCTGCCTCTGCCTCATATTGGACAGAGCAGGTTGTGTGACCAAGCCCAGATTCAAGGGGGTGGGAAATAGAATTCACCTTTTAGAGAAGCTGCAAAGTGACATGGCAAAGGGCATGAGTTCACACAGGGGTGGAGAATTGGGACCATTAAAACCATTAATACTTGGATCAGCAGTAATGCTTGACTGCTGGGAAGCAGTGGTAGGAACAGAGACAGCTGGTGCAGGCAACCACCTTGGTTTGACTGTGTAGGAGAGGCCTGGGGAGGAGTTGGGGAGGAGGGCATAGTTGAAATGACTAGGGGTCCAGATTGTACAAGGAAGCAGGTGAAACCAGAAGGTGAATTGGGAGGCAGAAGATGAACAATTATGCATTTTCATTGGAAGAGGTGGAAGTTCACAGAGAAGAAACAGAATTTATAGTCTTGGAAGAATAGTTTTGTGATAGTGGGGTTAAAAATCCAATTTCATGAGACAGAACTGGAGCTAAATTTAAAGCAAGAGCTCTGGAGACAAGGTACCTAGTTTTGCATTCTAGTTATGTGATCTTGGTCAAATAATTAAATTTCTGTATTACTTAGATTTTTTTTTTTTGGTAAAACATGAATAATAATTGTTCTTACCTCATAGGGTTACTGTGAGGATTAAGTGAAATAAACTATATGAAGTACCTAGAACAGTATGTCTGGTGTTTACTATGTTTTTTTATTTTAAATACCACTTACATGTATCTATAATCAATAAATGTGAATACTTTAGAGAATATTACTTGAAAGACAGTGGCAAGTATACATTGTGTGTTCTGCCTTAGCTAACAAATGCTGTGTCTGGAAAATACATACACAGTTAGCTACCTGTTGAAGTTGGAACTCATGCAGCCTTTACCACTTAAGGTTGTTTTCTTTACTGTTACTACAAGAAAATAATTATCATGCTCAAGTCATATGTCTCCTCATTTCCCCCTAGGTGACCATGCTTTGGGATTTTCATAGTTTGAGTAATTCCTCTGGGCTCTACCACCCAGCAAGTTAAAGAGGACAAGATTCCTCCCTGGGGATTGTGGTTCTGGGAATGTGAGCAGCTTGTTTTCATGAGAGCTGCACCCAGACGGGACCTACTGTTAGGAGCTGTTGTGTGGGTGGCTGTGTTGTTTTTAGTTGTTTCTTCAATCCTACACTGTTGTTTATATATAAAGATTTTTGAAAAGTGAATGTTTTACAGGGCTGTTTTGCTTATACAAAGAAAATTAAAACAATTTCAAAGTAATTACTTGTGTTTTATATTTTTCTCTTTTAAAATAAAGTATTCATTGATATTGCCTGGAAAGAAAATGAAGACCAAAGACATGGCTACACTATTAATGTTTTAAAATAAGGTAATGTTATTCTCTGTTTGAATGGAGCCTTCTAAGGAATGACCACAGTCTCATACACAGTCGACTTAAATGCATTCTTTATCTTTAAAAGGAAGCAGAATAGGATCATTGAATAAATCACATGTGTTCACAGCCTTGTCTGATGAAATCATATACTACACAAACACATTATTCTCTAGTCAGGAGGGTAAGGGGACATTTGAAGTGGGGCTTGCCCTGGCGGAAACCTTTTTTTGTTTAAAAAATAGTGCAGTGAAAGACCACACAGTAGATGATAACAGAAAATATCTTCCATGCCTTCCTCTACCTTTATACTTTCTCATTCTCCTTTGTTCTCTAAGGACATCTGTTGTAATGATTATTTGGTATAACTCATAGGTACATAGCAGAAGGCATATCATATTTCATTTATTATTTTGTCTATTATAATTATTGCTCTTTTACATCATGACATTGTAGGTTTTTAAAATATTTTGTTTATAAAATATATGAAAGATGTTATAGGAAATTTATTAGTTGGCTGTAGATATCTAAAGAGTAAATGTTTTAACTGAATTTAATAAAATTATATTTTAGGAAGTCTAGCATACTTTTATCAAGCTACATCTTAAAGAGATAAATATACTGAAAGATGAATTTCATTTTCCTTTTTTACATCAATTGCAATGTTTTGGTTTTTTTACTTAGGCATTTGAAAGATTCTTAATTATAAGCAACATTGATAGGAGATTTTGGAGGCTTTAAAATAGGTCCATTATTTCAAATGTTTTCAACATTTTGTTAGCTGATTTGCTGTCTATATTATGGATGCAATTCAAAATTCAAGTTTTTACTTCTTATTAGGTGTTCTTATATTGCCTTCCAATTTTGCCCTAGGTTGATCCCCTGAGGAATTTTGAAATTTATGTTTGAAAGGGTTTTTTTTAATGAAATGCAGTATTTTTATTTGAAAGAATTTCAAATAAATGTTATTTTTATTATGAAAATGTCAAACATACACAAAAGTAGAGCAAATAGTATGACAAACCCCCAAGTTATGTCTGAACTTTAAGTGATAAGTTAGTACAGGTACTACACTACATTTGTTAATGCAACATGTTCAGGGACTCAAGAAATGCTTGTGGCTTACTGCACACTTGAAAGAAGTTGTATAAATCAATTTTTTAAAAATATTCAGTCATTTCCCAATCTATAACAGATTGTATTTCAAATGTTTGTTGGTCGTTAGCCAATTTTTGGACCTACAAATGTGTTTCTCATAGAAACAATCTTGAAATGGCTATTAGCTTTTCAGGCTAGCTCTCAGTAATTTATCTAATTCACAGTTAAGGGAACCCAAACACCATTTTTAACATCATTTCAGTGAGAAAATGCTTCCTTTGAAGCATTTGAAGTCCTAGGGAACAGCACCACCCATCTTCCCTTCCACTAAGTATGGGAGATACGGGAGCAGAGTCAGAAGACTATAGTGAAGATTCACATCCATGATGCGTCTTCAACAAAAGTAGCAGGAACTCAGAGAGGACAGTAGGAGTGTGGGGATGGGAGTGCACTCTGTACATTCCATTCTGAAATGATTTACTGTTTCCTCTGCCAGTGGAGTTTGTTTTTATCCTTTTTTTTTTTTAAGAACTTTTTATTTAAAAAAAAACACCTTCACAAATACTCTGTTGTATCCAAAGTTTTCATTTTACAGACTTTTTTAAAAGCAGGCTTCTGGTTATTTTATTCTTTGAGTAAGTTTCTGACATGGGGGGAAATTATTTTCACTGGCTGAGATATGCCTAAGACAACAGGAAAAGATTCCTGACTAGTAAAACATAAAATTGGAGTATAAACATAGGTACTAAACTGCAAATAAGTCAGGTTGTTGGAATAATGTATATAGTGAACTTACAAGTATTATTAACCTTTTAGAGTATCTGGGAATGACAAATGAAAGCACGGTTTTGTCATGCCAACCTATACTCTCATTCTTCTAAATTGACCTTACATTCCTACACTCCCAGGCTCTTATCCTGGCAGCTATTATAGGCTCCAGTCTTACCTCCTCTCTAGAGAACGTGTATGCTTGTGAGTGACTTGACAGCAGGCCCCCAATGCTAGCTAGCCTCATTTTCCAGAGGTAGTAATGCCAGTACCCATATATACAAAGAAAATCAAACATCCTTTGTGATGAGTCCACTGAAGGTCCCACAGCATGATGTGCCACAACTTCACTCCGACCCACGCTCCCAGAAGATAAAGAGGGTCCTGCTGTGGGTCGAGTACTGAGCTAACAAGGTGCTTTACATATGTTACTGTATTAGTCCTCATAGTAACTCTGAGGGATAGGGGTGCTGTCCTCATTTTACAGATGAGGAAAATTTCCAAGAACTAGTTAGCACTGAAGTTAGTGAGTGGCTGGATTCAAACTGGGTTCAAACCACTATGAGGGGAATGAACCCACATATCCCTCATTTGAACTTGCCCACCAAACCAGCTAAGGGAAGAAAACCAAAAAGCCGTCTCTGAGTTAGCTTTACACTTAACCAGCAACTCTTAGAACTGTGGTTCCTCTGCCTGGGGGACCTGGGCCCTGCAGCTCCCGGAGCTAGCTCATATCCTCAAGATCCCCCCAAATCCAGGGTAAGCATGTCTCGCCTCAGCCCTTCTGAAGTCAGGTAAATGCCTTGCCATTATCACTAGGCTCCTGCAGCTGGAAACCCAATCATCTCTAACCCAGATGAGGAAACTGGAGCTTGATATTAAGGCACAGCTCCAGAAGAACCCTTCAACTGGAGTCCCTCCCTGCCTACTGATGGTGCTGAGAGTGCCAGAGGACAGGCTCCCCTGCCAACCAGCGTAACTCGGGAAAATCTGCGTGAAGTTATAGTAGTCGAGAGGAAAAGAAATAAAATTCAAGAACTGGAGTTGTCAGGTGATCCTGCAAAGGAGCCTCTAGGCCCACAGATGTTTCATCTGCATTAATAACTTCTCCAGTAACTTCAAAGATAGCTACTTCTAGATCTCTGAATTCCTAACCACTGATGGAGAGTCTAAATTTAAGATATCAGGCTCAGAAACTCCCAGAAATAGCCTAGGGCAGTCTCAAAATATGTCCCTGGGAACTCGTTAAAAATGCAAATTAATGAACCCATCTCAGGCTTACTGAATCAAAAGTGGGGTCCAGGAATCTCTGTTTTAACAAGCCCTCCAGGTGATCCTGGTATTCACTAAGGTTTGAAAACCACTGGCCTAGGAAGATGAAGGATGATCCCAGGTTCTCCACATTAACCTAGAATTAACCTGCAACAGCTACCTGAGGTTAGATTCTACCCTCCCACCTCCCACCCACCTCTAACCAGTGCTGTGGTTAGAGTCGGGTGACTCTCTCAACCAAGACTAACTGCCTGGTTGCTCATTTTTTCCCTTGAAAACTCCAAGGAAAATTTTGGGTAGACAGCAGATGACTGAATTGAAATTTTAAAACTCATTGTTTATGATAGGGGAATTGGAAATAACTTAAATGTCTATTAATAGGGATTTGATTAAAAACAAATTCTAGGGCTTCCCTGGTGGCGCAGTGGTTGAGAGTCTGCCTGCCAATGCAGGGGACACGGGTTCGTGCCCCAGTCCGGGAAGATCCCACATGCCGCGGAGCGGCTGGGCCCGTGAGCCATGGCCGCTGAGCCTGCGCGTCCGGAGCCTGTGCTCCGCAACGGGAGAGGCCACAACAGTGAGAGGCCCGCGTACCGCAAAAAACAAAACAAAACAAAACAAAAATTCTATGAGGATTGGGACCAATGCTGACCAATACTACGTTCGCTATATTCTCATTGCCTAATACAGCATTAGTATTCAATATTCATTAATTGAATGAATAAGTGAATATATATTCATATACCTTCAAATGCTGAAGTACAATGCAGCCTTTAAAAAAGTTTTCTAATAGCAATCTCATTCCCACATATTTACCCCAAAACCTGAAAGCCAATGTTTATAGCAACTTTATAATCGCCCAAAACTGGAAACAACCCAAATGTCCTTCACCTGGTGAATGGATCAGGAGGGGACTGCATTTGAGGAAGTAGTTGAGGGCACCTCATTTTACATATTGTTTTAATTATAAGAATATATTTGTGTATTATATAATTAATAAACAACATTTTATAGACTGGCAGGATAAACACCCAAAATGTCAATAGTAGTTATCTCTGGTTGGTAGGATGACAAGGGATGTTTTTTTTATAGAAAAATTTTATAGAAAAATTAATTTCGAATTTTTCTATATAAACAGGTTATGCTTTTATAACTAGAATAAAAAACAAGTTATTTTAAAAGTGGGGAGTGGGAAACCCAGGAAGCATGACACATGAAAAATTTATACAAATTAAAAACGTGGGGGACTTCCCTGGCAGTCCAGTAGTGAAGACACCGCACTTCCATTGCAAGGGGCATGGGTTCCTGCTCGGGGAACTAGATCCCTCATGCCACATGGTGTGGCCCAAAACAAAAAAGGAAAAGAGAAAGTTATAAAAATATCCAAAGCAAAGTTTCACTGGAAAAAGAATTTGTATACTCCCTCCTCAAATTTAATGTCCCTACAGATTACCTGGAGTACTTGTTAAAATGCAGATTCTGATTCCAAGGATTTGAATTTCTAACAAGCTCCTGGTCCATAGAGCACTTGAACAACAGGCTGTAACACTGTGTTGTCAAAAGAACAGCCACTAACTAGCCACATATGCACTTGAAATGTGACTAGTCCAAATTGAGGTGTACAAGTGTAAAATACACACTGGATTTTGAAGACTTAACACACACACCAAAAATGTAAAATATCTTAATTATATTAATTACATATTGAAACAATATTTTTGGATATATGGCATTACATAATATATTAAAATTAATTTAAGCCTGTTTCTTTTAATTGTTTTAAAATGGCTACCAGAATATTTTAAATTACATTTGTGGTTTGTATTTTTTGGCTTGTATTTTATTTTTATTGGACAGCACTGATCTAGAATAACTATTAACAGGATTTTACTTCACTCTGGGTCTTAAATCACTAAAATAATGCAGGAAAAGGATTAACACCTCATTAATGACCAAATTGGCAACTTTTGTATATTATTCATTAAGTAAACATCCTTAGGATTTCTTAAAATCTATAGGTAGAGGTTGAGACAAATAGAAATCATAGAATTTTAGATCAGAAAAGAAACTTTAAGGTCATCAAGTTCAAACACCCTGGCTTATGGAATTATTTATCAATTTGACAAAGATGTATTCAGTATTTAATATCTGTAAGTACTGAATAGGTACTTACATGATGGACAAGTAAGTAAGGTGAGCGCCTACCCTGGAGAAGCTGAGAATGATGGTAGTGGTCTGTAATGGCACCCCATTAGGCATGTGGACAGAGTTCTCTCAGACACAGAGGCAGAGGCCAACACAGACTCCATTTTCCTGAGGAAGATCTAACAAGCTCCAAACAAAGAAGCTTACTTGGGCTGGCTCTAAGTTTCCCCAGGTTTTATAGCTTCTGTTTGATATCAATGATGCACATAAGGCTTTAGGATTAGACGTGTATTTAAATAATCAACATAAGGCATGCTCTCTCCTCTTTCACACAAAATAGATGCACTATTATCAGAAAGCAAGGAAATTTAAACCTGAGAAACTTTGGAAGTTTGAACATGGTTGATGGAAGCAGAATGAAATTTGGAGTGCAGCACAGCCAACCTTCAATTACATGTGCAAATGAGAGGCGAATAAAACAAGATGCCCAGTTCAGCAATTATTTTTTAAAACTTATTTATAAGGAATATTTTATATCGGGGCATTATGACTGAAATTTTTTCTTATTTGTTACATTTCCTTTCTGTGAAGGAATGAAAAGACAAATTTAGGATAAATAATAAAGCATTTCAGTGAGCTATAAAAATTCTTTTTACTTCAAGTGGTAACATGGGCTGAAAATATGAATAGCCTTTACAATTTTTTTTACTTTAAAATCTGGGTCCTTCCCCCCCATAATATTTCAAGCATTAATAAGGTAGTGCTTCTTTAAATCAGGTTGCTTTGGTATGCATTCTTAACCTATAGAGAAGCAGCTTCAGAGGACAAGCTTCCCTCAGTACATCCACAGAACCAAAGGCCCTCATGATCATGGGTTGGATCTAATCTGAACATTTATTTGTATTACTCATTTTCAACCAATATTTTTAAAACTGCCCATCTGGAAAAAGTCAAACCTACCTGAGAATTGCTGGACAGCCCTTGCCCAAGAGTAAAAAACTGCCTAAAGCCATTTAAAACCAAAACTTGAACTAAGCAGAATAAATAGTTCTGCCTAAGAATTGTAACTACATTCCCCTGTCTTTGAGAGTAATTGGAGGGACTTCCCTGGTGGTGAAGTGGTTAAGAATCCACCTGCCAATGCAGGGGACACAGGTTCAGAGCCCTGGTCCAGGAAGATCCCACATGCCAGGGAGCAGCTAAGCCTGTGCGCCACAACTACTGAGCCTGCGCTCTAGAGCCTGTGAGCCACAGCTACTCAGCCCGCATTCCACAATTGCTGAAGCCTGCGCACCTAGAGGCCGAGCTCCGCAGCAAGAGAAGCCACCGCAATGAGAAGCCTGCGCACCGCAATGAAGAGTAGCCCCTGCTCGCAGCAACTAGAGAAAGCCAGCGCGCAGCAACGAAGACCCAAGGCAGCCAAAAATTTAAAAAACAAAAGAGTAATTGGAACAGCATATTTAGAACCCAGAATGTTTGCTTAAGAACCAGCAAGTTAATTTGGTTAATTTGCCTCATTCACACCAAAAGGTAGAGTGTATTGAGTCTTCAGTTGGCTTTAAATATTCCTAATGATTTTTTAAAAATCTTATTCCCAAACATGAGCAGCAATTATTACAGGAAGTGGCCTAATCTTCTTAAATAATAATCTGCCATCCCCCCACATACAAAGGGAAAACCCATTACGACATCATTTAAAAATGTATCTGTTGTAAAGACACCTGTTCTTTGGATCAACATGCTGGGGGTGCAGGAGGTACCCATCTTGGAATATCGACACGGAGAGATCCTGAATTAGGGGTATTTGGGATGATGAGACATTTACAAAAGGTTTAGATTCTGGAAAAATATATACCTGTAAGTGTAGTCCAATAATGTGGTAATTTAGGTATGAATTCTTTTTTTCTCAAATACAGAGTTTTAGGAGAAGATGTTTTAGGAGAACCAACACACTGCTCATGTCTTGTATAATACCAAGCTTGCTTTGCTATTTTCCTGAGTTGCATCAATAGAAGAAATATAAAATGATAATTAGTCTCCTTGCCACCTCATCAGAGGTTTTATAAATTTATAATTTTGGCATGTTTATGACACAACTTGCACCCTTATTTATTTCAGATGATTTTATTAGCTGGTATCTGCAGGCTATGAAAAAAAAACTCACTTATCTTTTCTAAGCTTTCCACATCAGTTGGTCATTAGAAAATTCATGGTCTTTTTGGAAAAATTCTAACATTCCAGCCTCTTAAATAAGTATTTTTTTCCCTCTATGACATTAATTTCTTCCCTTAAGTTTTTACTCCAGCTATAATCTTAGAGTACAGGTAAATGGGAAATACACGTAATAATAACTGCATTTAAATTTATAATGTGCTGAATCTCTTTTGAAGGTAGTCTTGTAATAAAGAAGGAATTCAAAACAGAGAACCTCAATCTAGTTTCTGCGAAAACATAAGAAAGCTACAAATCTGCCAACATTTCATTCACACTGAGCTATACATTTCCTAGGTACATCTACCTTCACTAGCAGGCAGAATTTTCTTTCTCTCTCCAGAATAGAATATGGATAATAAAGATAGATAGACATTGATAATTACTTGGCTTCAAAATTATGCTTTCTTCATGTACATAGATTCAGGAGCAAAATGTTTAGAGAACTGTTTCAAATGTATTGTGGGTTGTGAAGACCAACTTCATTCGCTTACTCTCCTAATCCACTGTTTCATACCTTCTCCTCCTCAAGCCACCAATAGCTCCTTCCCTCTTTCCTTTTCAGCCCTTGTGTCCTATTTCACTGAGAAATAGGAGTAATCAGAGAAGAATATCCACAGATCCCCTGGCCACCAGCACAGTCACCTGCCAGTATCTGTGCATATTCTCTGCCTTCCTTCCTTGGAATGAAACATACCAAGCTATGTATCTCTGCAGCTTGTGCACTAGATCCTATCCCTTCCCCCCTACTCAAAGACAGTGAATCAGCAACCTTCCCCTCTCCTGCATCATCATTCCCACCTTCCCTACTGGCTCATTTGCATAAACTGCTACCACTTTGGTGGAAGCAGCTCTCAGCGCTCTTCCTGGATTCTTGCAGTAGCCTCCTGAGTGGTCTCCTTCTTTCAGCCCTTGCTCCCCTTCAATCTGTACTCACCTCAACAGCCAGAATGCTTCTGTGAAAATCCAAAATCTTGCTGCTCCTTTGCACAAAACCCTCCACAGGCTTCACATCTCACCGAGGGTAAAAGCTAAAGTCCCTACCAAGGCTTTCAAGGCCCTATTTGGTCTTCCCTGCCCTCGGCCTCCCCTTACCCTCTAACTCAATCTTCTGCTTTTCTCCCTGGGCTCTTCCTGCACGAGCCGCAGGGACCTCTTCATCTTCCCTCCAACACCAGGCACACTCATGCCACTTGTACCAGATTTTTACATGGTTCATTCCCTTATTTTCTTTTGATCTTTCCTCAAACATCACCTTCTCAATAAGGCCTTTCCTGTCCACTCTTTAAAATTACAACTGCCCCTCCCCCACCCCACCTTCCTTGTTCTATTTTTCACTTATTCCATGTGGTGAAATACTATGTATTTTCACTTGTTAATTGTTGTTTATAGTCTGTCTGCCCCCACCCCAAGCAAAATCCATGAGTGGATGAGACTTTTTTTCCTTTTTACTTCCCCCCCATATTCCTGGTATATTCCTGAAACATAGTAAATGCTCAATAAATATTTATTGAAAGTATGACTCTGTCTTTATGAGAACGTAACTGGAAAAGGACGTGGGAGTATTAGTCGTGCTGACTAAAATTTTAAAATCTATTTCACCAATTCTATTTTACAGATTTATAATTTAAATATACTTTTAGCTTCAGTTGGTTCTCTATAGGCATTTCTTTTCATTTAGAGGTATTATGGGACTCTCGTATACTTTAAGAGAAATATACTGTGGAAAAAAAAGGTATGTATCAATTCCTTTTGAACTCTCATATCTTTCGATAGCTTGCTATTTAAATTTTTTTTTAATTCAATTCAGACATTCAAGTATTTACACTTATTTTTTTATGGTCCCTAATCAAAGATGATCTGCTATAAATTTCCCTCTAAGCACTGCTTTATGTGCATTGTACAAATTTTGATATGTTGTATTTTCATTATTATTCAGTTCAAAATACTTTCTTGTAATTTCTTATTTGACCTATGGGCTATTTAAAATTATGTTAACTTCTAGATATTTGGGGATTTTGCACATGTTTATATTGACTTCTAATTTAATTCTATTTTATGGTCAGAAACCATAGTTTTTAAATTTCATTTTAATTTTTTTGAGACTTGCTCTACGGCCCAGCAAATAATCTTTCTTGGTGAATGTTCTGTGTGCACTTGAAAAGAAATGCGTATCCTGAAGTTTTCAGATAGGGCGTTCTATATATGTTAATTAGACTAAGTTGGTTGATTGTGTTATAAAAGTCATGTTTATCTCTTCAGATTTTCTGTCTATTTGTTCTATCAATTATTTTGTTAGTCAAACAGGAGTAGAAATCTGTTAGTGTGAATTTGTCTATATCTCCCTTTGGTTTTATTAGTTTTTACTTCTTGTATTTTGAAGCTCTATTATTAAGTGAATGCATATTTAGAATTGTTATATATCTTTCTGATGATTGACTCTTCTATTATTATGAAACATCCCTCTTTATTTTTGGTAATATTCTTTGACCTAAAGTATACTTTAATATTAATATAGCCATTTCAGTTTTCTTATAATTAGTGTTTATATTGTCTGTATTTTTCAGTCCTTTTAATCTATATGTTTAAAATGTATTTCTCATAGACAGTATACAGTTAGGTCTTGCTTTATTTTCCAGTGAGATTTCTCTGCCTTTTGATTGATGCGCTTAGTCCATTTACAGCTACTATAATTATCGATATGGTTGATTTAAGTCTGCTCTCTTGCTCTTTGTTTTCTATTTATCCCATCTGTTTTAAGTTCTTTTTTCCTGCCTTCTTTTGGGATATTTGAATATTTTTAAATCATTCTATCTTCTCTATTGTTTATTAGTTATGCCTCTGTTTTAGCTTTTTAAGGGTTACTTTAGGGTAAAACACATATCTTTAACTTACCACAGTCTACCTTCAAATAATATTATATCAATACTATTCACCTTACAATAGTATACTTCCATTTCTCCCTTCCAATCCTCTGTGTTTTTGTTGTCATTTTACTTCTGCATATGTTTTATACACGCACAGTACACTGTGATTATTTCTGTTTTAAATAGTTAATAATCTTTTTAAAATTTATTTTATTTTTTGGCTGCACCACACACCTTGTGGGCTCTTAGTTCCCTGACCAGGGATTGAACCCAGGCCCAAGCAGTGAAAGCACAGAGTCCTAACCACTGGACCACCAGGGAATTCCCTAAAATTTATTTTATATTTATCCATATGTATACCATTTCCAATGTTCATTCCTTTGTGTGTATTCAATTTTCCATCTGGTATTATTTTCTTCACACTGAAGAATTTTCTTTACCATTTTTTGTAGTCCAGGTCTGTTGGTGACAAATTCTCTCACTTTTGTTTGTCAGAAAGGGTCTTTTTTTTTTTTTCCAGTTTTTAAATTCTTTAATTTGTTTCAAAGTTAAACCCAAGACACATTGACTTCATAGGAAATCCACTAAGAAATGTTTTTCTAGGCTGAACACCTCTTTTCCTTTAGTCTCCCCCAAGAGAGCATGTACATGTTAATTACTTTCATTTTATAATCACTGCTGTCCCACCACTATACCAAGATCACCTAAACTGTGTGTGTAGTATTCTGAATGTTCTTAGTTATACCCTAATTTCACTAACTGCAAAAGATTTTCTGGGATAGCCTGTCACTTGAATTCTTTGGCTACTTTTGAAGATGAAGTCCAAAGAACTCTCAAATGATTCTCCTTTGGCGGGGGAGGGGGGGCGCTGCTGGTGGTATTTTATAGGCATTAGCAACTGGCACCTGGGGCTGTGCTGATCCCATCGGGCATCACTGGGAGGCAACCTATAAAACCAAAGAATCACTTGGTGCAGCAGCCAACTAAGTGACTCAAAACTGAAGGTTAAATTTAAAGAAAAAACTAATTCAGAGAAAAAATGTTAATCCTAGAGGAACTCACTCTAAGCAATCAATCATTATGTGTGTGTGTGTGTGTGTGTGTGTGTGTGTGTGTGTGTCTAAGGCACAACCAGAATGGTAATCGAGAGGAACTCATTCTAAGCAATCAGTCGTTATGCCTATGTGTGTGTGTGTGTGTGTGTAAGGCACAACCAGATCAATTCAGTGCAGCCTGGTAGGTCCCAGATGACTCTCCTTTTCAGGAGACTGTGATCTGAGGGAGCAGAATCTGGCAAGTGGCCAGTACCAGTAAAGAGCAGCCATGGCAACATTTATATTCAACCCCCCTCTGCAGTCAAACCTACAGGTTCTGGAATTCCCTGGCGGTCCAGTGGTTAGGACTCATCACTCTCACTGCCAAGGGCCAGGGTTCAATCCCTGGTTGAGGAACTAAGATCCCACAAGCTGTGTGGCACAGCTTTAAAATAAAACAAAAACAGAGGGACTTCTCTGGTGGCGCAGTGGTTAAGAATCCACCTGCCAGTGCACGGCACACGGGTTCGAGCCCTGGTCCGGGAAGATCCCATATGCCGTGGAGCAACTAAGCCCGTGCGCCACAACTACTGAGCCTGCGCTCTGGAGCCCGTGAACCACAACTACTGAGCCTGCGTGCCTAGAGCCCGTGCTCCGCCAAGGAGAAGCCCGCACACGGCAATAAAGAGTAGCCCCTGCTCGCTGCAACTAGAGAAAGCCTGCACACAGCAATGAAGACCCAACGCAGCCAAAAATAAAACAAAATAATTAATTAAAAAAAAAAAACAAAACAGAAACAAACCTACAGGTTCACTTGGGTCCCACAGAGCAGTCAAGTCCACTCAGAAGCAGACTATAACCCAGCAGGTAGACTTTCCCACTTGCCAACACATCCAGAAAGGGTCTTTCTTTTGCTTTCATTTTCAAGGTTACATTTTCTGTATAAAGAATTCTAAGTTGATGATATTTATTTATTTGCATGTTTGTTTGCTTTCAGCACTTGTCTTCTGGCTTGCTTTGTTTCTGATGAAAAATTGGTAATCATTCTTATTTCTGTTCCCCTCTATGTAATATATCTTTTTTTCCTCTGGCTGCTTTTAAGATTTTCTCTTTATTGTTGGTTTATGGCAACTTAATTATGGTGTTCCTTGGTGTGATGATCTTGTGTTTATCCCTCTCGGGGGTTACTGAATTTCTTCAATCTGTGACTTAATGGTTCTCATCTACTGTGGGAACATTTCAATCATCATTTCTTCAAATATTTTTTCTTGCCACACTCTTTCTTCTACTTCTGAATTACACTCCTTGATGTTGTTCCACACTTCACTAGGGCTCTGTCTTTCTTTTATTTCTCCCCAGTGCTTCAGGTTGTATAATTCCCATTGTCCATTTTTCAGGTTCACTGAGCTTCCACAGTGTATAATCTGCTGCTGTAATGCCCTTCCAAAGAAATTTAAAATTTTTTATTTCAAAGAATGTATTTTCAGCTCTAGAAGTTATATATGATTTTTAAAACTTCTTAATGTCTCTACTTGTTTCCAAATTATTTCATGTTTTCTATTATATCCTTGAACATATTTATAAGAGATATTTTAAAGTCCTTTTCTATTAATTGTAATAGACTGAGTTTATCCTAGTTATGAGTTACATTTCCTTGCTTCTTTATGCATCTATTAATTTTCTTTGCTGCTGGATCTTGTACTCACCATACTGTTGAGCTTCTAGACTTTCTAGTCTTCCTTTTGAGAGTATTTTGTTCCAGCAGGCAGTTAATTTACTTCCAGATCAGCTTGGTCCTTTCAAGTCTTGTTTTAAAGCTTTGTTAAGATGGTGTTTTTTTGTTTTTTTTTTTTTGCGGTACTCGGGCCTCTCACTGTTGTGGCCTCTCCCGTTGCAGAGCACAGGCTCCGGACGCGCAGGCTCAGCGGCCATGGCTCACGGGCCCAGCCGCTCCGCGGCATGTGGGATCTTCCCGGACTGGGGCACGAACCCGTGTCCCCTGCATCGGCAGGCAGACTCTCAACAACTGCGCCACCAGGGAATCCCTGTTAAGATGGTTTTAAAGCAGAAGGAGTCAAAGTTTTTCTTTAAAGGGCCAGGTAGTAAGTATTCTAGGCTTTACAGGCTATAGTCTCTTTTGCATCTTCTTTTTTTTTTTTTTTTTAAACAACACTTTAAATTGTAAAAAACATTATTTTCTCAAAAGGCATTCGAAACCAGTTGGATTTGTTCTGTAGGCTGGATTTGCCAACGCCTGTTTTAAAGAACTCTTTAGGGCTACTTTAGCTATACGTTTAGAGTATTGCCTTTCTGAAGTCTCTATTAAATGCTGTCAGTCAGGGACTATTCAGTGTCTGAGATTTTATCCTACTTGCAAGCCTACAACAGCAGCCTAGATGCCGGCAGAAAACAGGAGACTCCTAGGTCAGAGACAAAGGACTTTATTACAGCACAACAGGCATCCTGAGCTTCATATTCTCCTTGGTTTCCCTTGGTCCCTGTACATCATGGGGGCATTGCAGAGTGGATCCAAGTGGATGTTACACACACAGTGGATCTGTATCACAGCTGAGGAACCCTGAGCTTAGGAAACCTCTCATTTTATAAGATAGCTGCTAGCAAACCTGTCCAAACTTTGCCCTGGAAGGAGCCATTCTCTTTATTACCCTGGTCAGGAAACAAATTTGCCCTTTGTCCTGGAGGGTGACACTATAGCATCGAAAGGCTATTGGATATACAAATATCCTTGGAAAGGTAATCTGGGACAAAATTGTCACAAGACATGGAAAAATGCCATGGAAGATTGTCTCTTAGCACCCACATGTTCAAGAGGTCTCTCCACCGGTTGGAACTCAAATGCTTCCCATCTCTGTTAAAGTGTTGCTTAAGTCTCAGATCCCCGGTAGTTCTTTCTCTGAGAGTTGTTCTTCTCCCAGTAGTTTTGCCTGGCCTTATGGGGTCCTATCTTATGCATGTGCATCTTAATATTCAAACAAACACTCAAGATGACCCTTACGCAGATTTCTGGAACTCTGTCTCTGCACATCTTTCTCCTCTCTGCTACTCTGTTCTTCAAACTGCAGTTACTTCCTGAGCTCCAATCTCTTAAACTCAGCAAAACCACCATCCTCTGCTTAAGTTTTCCTTCTTTGTGAATTCACAGAGAGCCTCCAGGCAGAAAGCTGGGGCATTTGTGGAACTCAACTCATTTGTTTTCTTTTCCCAGGCAACAAAGCCCCATACAGCTTGTTGTTCAACTTCTGAAAATGGTTGTTTTATATATTGTTTTATTTTTATAACTTTTTATAGCAGGAGATCTAGTCTGGTACTGCTTACTCTATCATTGCACAACTGTCTTTTTAGCATTAACTTCTTTGTGTTTTGGAATTTTGATTTGCACAATCACTGAGTGGGAGTTACTTCTGTTATTCTTTCTTACCCCATCTCCAATTTAATGAATATTTTCATCTGCCCTTGTCCCCATTCCAGACTCCAGTCCATAAACAAGATCTTAAAATGGCTTTAGAGGACTCCAGCTCCGTATCGATATTAGGAATACGTCTAATCTATTAACTGAGCCAGGTGGTTTCTCAGTTCACTTGCTGTAATGATGTTTTTTTGTCCTTTTCCTTTCCTGGGTCCACTGCTTCTGATAAACCCACAGGTCCAGGAAGTATATTGGCAGTAGTTTTGTCCAGCTTCCTTTTGTGAGGCTGGGAAAAGTCAGGTGACCAATCATCACTGGTTACCCGGAACTATGGGATTTCCGGAAACTCAGGAGTTTCACTGGTAAAGCAGAGAGTGTCCTAGGGAAACCAGGATGGTAGGTCTGCACCAGTTCCTGGCTTTCAGAACAATGCTGGCTTTGGTCTCCATCTTGACTAGAGCATTTTAGCCTTGGTATTCCACCAGAACTAAATTTCCAGTTGCCACTAGTTGTTTCAAGACCCAGGCCCTGATAGGCTGAAGCTTTAGTCCAGCTCACTGCTTTGCATTTCTGTTGTGTTTCTAGTGCACAAAGATGTTTATCTTGTTTTTCTGAGCCCAGCAATGACCTTTTGGTTTTCTCTTTTTCTACTTTATCTGCCTTACCATGTGTTTAGAGCATACAGGATGAATTGAAGCATGAATTTACTGTGCCACCTGACTGGAAATTCTACCAATCCTTTTTCAATTTGATATTGACTTAGTTTAGGAAATAATGCAATTTAATTGCCTGCTTTGTTTAGAAACCCTCCAAGCCCTTCCAGTCATTTTGAGGGACTTCAAATTACAGAAATTCAGGTGAATAGTCTCTGTCCATGCAGTGGCTGAATTCTGTTTGAGGGTATTGTAACTCAGTACTTGAGTTAGCATAGAACAAAGGAGAAATAGCATCCTAACTGTCCTCCATTCCACAACTTTCATCAACTTGGTTGAGGAAAATGGCATCAAATACTGCTTTACCATCATCTCCACTTCCACTTACAGCTACTCTCCTTTTCTTATTCATCCCTTCCTGAAGACGCAGAAGGAAGAAAGTCAAAGGGAGGCTTGGGCCAGTGGTTTCTAACCTCTTTCTTATGCAACCCTCAAACTGTTTTTGGAGAATATATGGATTTTCAGACCCTTTGACATAACTATGGAGCCCTCCCACATAGTTACTACCCTTGAAATTGGGCAAAAGGAGCAGGATAAGCCTTTCTGCTTCCTTGTTTGCCTCAAATTATGCTGTCTGTATTCTTTTAGATGTGAAGATTTTTAAAAAGTTTTCAGCCTTTTGCTGTTGCATTCTGTTGACAGTAACAATCCAGTTATTTGTCTTGCAGACTTGCACTGTGATCTACAGTAAGCATTCAAACTATTTCTACCGGATTAAAGAGTTTTTGAACATCGGGGTTTTCACATTTCAAACCCAAGTACCTAATATCATGTAAACCAAGCTTCTATCATAATACAAAACTAGTGAAGTAGCAAAAATACTTTCTAGAGCAAAGTAGTTCACATAACCATCTTAGCTCTACTTAGAAAAATAGTCCCATCACCCAGCTTTGGACTTCTGTTTTTAAAGTGGTGGAAATGTGTACGTGGCTATTCACACTGAGACATTTAAAAGTTGGTATCTTTAAGGGCTAGTCTATTTTTAACAAAAATAAAATAAATATGTGAGTTAACTGCTCACGTGATGGAATTAAATATTTTCTGGGAAGTAATTTAGTAAAAACCAAATGATTCAAGAAATGATTACCTTACTGTTTTGTTAAAGAAACTAGTTGGAAAATGCCTTGTTGGGTATCTTAAAATAACTCCATAGGTAGCTGGTCTGTGACTCCTGACCCGCGTTGGGGGCGTGTACGGAAAAGTTACAAAATGAAATAGAGAGCCATTAGCAATTGAGAACACACTTATTTAACTGGGAGTAAATATTGCCAGACCAAGTTTTGTGCTAAAATTAGACGTTGGGGTTGGTCCAATAGCAGCACAAGTTATAATCCTTTAGAAATCGTAGTCTGTTGGTTCAAATCAGGACACCACAACATGAGAATATAAATCACTTACGTCTCCATTGCAGGACAGTAGAGTTACCAAAGCTAGAATTACTTCTACCTAAAGGTTGGATTTTATTTTATTTTTTCTTTTTTTGCTTTTCTTTCATATGTGAAAAGCCCCTTTGAAAATGATATTTAATTTCCTAGTGCTCTGGCCCCATGCATCAAATATATATATATATATATATATATATATATATATATATATATATATATATATATATGCATTTAGGTAGGTACTGGGAACGGCATACTAGAACCTAGGAAAATTAATGGGAAAGGTAATGTGGTATAGTGCAAAGAGAGTCTACCTTGGAGTCACACGCACCTGCCTGTGAATCCCAGCTCCACCACACTCTCTAAAACCTTGGAGAAATCACTTCATTTCTATGGACCTCGGCTTTCTTACCTTGTTTTTTATTTATCTTTTATTTTTTATTTTTTACCTGTTTTTTTAAAAAAGCAGAAAATGTCAGGCGCTGAGAAAATGCTTTCCCCTTTCCCCTCTGCACCACCATCAGAAGACATTTAGATAGACAGAATTTCATTAACTTAATATTTATTGTGTGCCAGGCATTGTGCTACGTATTATCTCATTTAGTCTTGACATACCCATGAAGTAGTGGGGCTTAAACAGTCCTTATATATGTCTTTAGGCTTTGCTTGCCTAAAGGTACATGGCTAGAAAGTGACAGAACCAAGACTAGAGCTCAGTGCTCTTAACCACTATGATTTCAGACTCACAAAAGATCAAAACTTAAAGATAACCTACCAATTAAATGCTGCGAGAAATGTAATGACAAACCATTAGTTTCTCACCAGATTTAATTTTTTTTTTTTTTTTTTTTTACCAAATTTAATTTTGATACATGTATTAGTTAGGGCTGCCATACAAAATACCACAGACTGCGTGGCTTAAACAACAGACTTTTTTCTCACAATTCTGGAGGCTAGAAGTCAAAGGTCAAGGTGTGGTAGGTTTGGTTTCTTCTCAGGCCTCCCTCCTTGGGTTGCAGATGGCTGCCTTCTCTGTGTCCTCACATGATCATCCCTCTATTTGTCTGTGTCCTAATCTCCTCTTCTTATGAGGACACTAGTCATTTTGGATTAATGACCCCATTTTAACTTAATTACTGCTTTAAAGGCCCTGCCTCTAATAGAGACAGTCACATTCAGAGGTCTTTGGGGTTAGGGCTTCAATATATGAATTTGAAGGGACACAATTCAGCCCATAACAATGCATATATAGCATAAACCATGTGATACCAAATAAAGAAAACAACTAACCCCCCCAGAGTGTTCTCTATGTGTCAAACACTGTTCAAAACACTTTACACGTATTTATTTAATCCATATGAGCTAGGTACTATTCTTAGCCCCATTTGTTACTGAGAGGTTAAGTAGTTTATCAAGTCACATAGCTAGTAAGTAATAGGATAGGATTTGAATCCACACAGTCTGACGCTAGAGTCTGTATTCATCCAATACATTATACTGCCCCTCTCAACAAGAAGCATCCCATTTGGGCCAAAGAACCAGAAAACACAGTAATATCTATTTGAAGTAAAATTATGATTAAACTTCAGAACTCTGTATATGTTTAACTAGCAATTACTATGCTGTCCTACATGAAAAATAATGAAGCAGCTTTCGTTTATTCCTTGGTTATGGCTGAAGTAATAAATCAGAGTCACTTAGAAAATGGCAAAGAAAAATTCTAAGTAAATTTCTAGCATTCTACTCTATGTAATGAAGAATTAATACAAAGCATTTCTCTTCTAAATCTTCAAAGGCAAATAGTACCCACAATGAAGCATTAATATGTGAAGACCCAGGACACATATGCCTCACTTCTGATTTTTCTCGTTAAGTGGGCATCATTCCTGCTTCAGCCCATTTACTGAAACAAGAAAAGGAGCTGAGTTTCATGTCTGGAGATGGTGGTCTCGGGGATAGCAATACGCTCCTTCCAGCTACTGAAGTCTGCAGGTCTACAGAAGCAAGAACTTGGAGCCAGATGTGACTAGAAAGAGAAATTGTAAACTACCCCCACCCCCTTCCAGAATCCCCCAAACAGTTAGGGAGGAATGTAGGGTTCCCACTGCACAAAGGAACAGGACTTGAGCTAATTTAGTTGAGTCTCAAAGGACGGCATTCATCAGCTCACATCTGGTTTAAATCCAAAGTGAACACAAGAATAGATTTGGGGTTAGGAATAAAATCACTGCTGTGGTACTCTTTGCCAGTCATTTTAGTTTGTCAACAGAGCCTCTGCCTTCAAGGTGCTTACAATTTGATGACGGTGGGTATTTACAAAGATGTGATAACGAGAGTTTACAGAGCACTCACAGTCAAGTTCTACTTTGAACATAATCAATATGAAAATGAAGAGTGGAGATACTTGTTACTGCTGTTCAGGATTTTAGAGGCCACTGCTGACTGGAGTTAAAGGCAAGCTGACTGGAGTTAAAGGCACACTCACTGGAGAAAACTTGGGTGTTGAGATGGGCCTTGAAAAATGGTGTAGGATTTGCTTGGGTGAGGGGAAGTGAAGGCATGTTAGAGGATTCAGTAGCAGCTGGGGCACAAAGGCAGGAGTGAGGGAGCCATGTGGGAACAACAAAGAGACCTCGTCTCTGGAACGGACAGATTTGGGGGAGTCATGTGAGGTACTTTAGGATTAGACAGAGTGGGGTCAGATGATGAATATGGCTCAAGCTGGAGGTCAGAATAATTCTGTTAGTTGAATTGCTCATTGCAATCATCTCAATTCTCTAAACATGTTGGTAAGAACATGTCTCAATAGAACTAAGTGCTTTGCCACTACTATATATAAAAGGATAACTAGTAAGAACCTACTGTACAGCACAGGGAACTCTAGTCAGTACTCTATAATGACCTATATGGAAAAGGACCTAAAAAGGAGTGGACATATGTATACGTATAATTGATTCACTTTGCTGTACCACAGAAACTAACAACATTGTAAATCAACTATACTCCAATAAATAAAAAAAGAACTAAGTGCTTTGCATTCAGTGGCATGTTTGTTATCCTTAAGGCTGCTCAGACTACAACATACACTGTGGACCGCTGGCCCATCAGATTTGTGTCGTGCCTAATTGAGCTGGGGGATCATGCACCTGTTAGCCGTAGGCCTCCATAGACTCAGGCCTGGCGGGAGGCCTTGGAGCAAACTCACGTGGTTTCTAAGTGCCCTGCTGGAGTTGGGAGGAGGGTGCCACTGCCCCGCAAAGGCATATAGCCTCAGAAATGACTTCAACTTTTTTGAATCAATGAAATACACATTCTCTGTCTGCATTTTATAACCCTTCAGAAGGGAGAGCTCTAGGGAGCTCTGGGACGCGCCACCCGCTCACCGCCGCGCCGTGCTGTCTTGTAGTAGAAAGTTTTAGAGTCTCACAGACCTTTGACTTCTGACCCTCCTGTGTGACATTACACAAGTTTACTAAAGTTTTTGAGCCTGTTATATTTTTTAAATCTGTAAAACAGACCAGTAACTATGCAGTTACAGTTCACTCTCTTCCTCCTCTTTTGTGACTTCTCTCAGTTGCTGACATTTTTGAAGAACATCTTTTTCTAATCATAAATGCTCTCTGCTATCAAGGAGGCGAAAACCTTACCATTTAGGAGGCCTATGGCTCCTGAAGGAAATATGGGGGTGGGTAGAGTTGGCCTGCCCCTCCCCCCTCCCCAATCATGTATTTATCTCCTCAGGCTAGGATTTCAAGTCAACCAGAGCCACTCCTCAGGATAGCACAGAGCTCAATAGGGTCCAGAGTTCTTGGAAATCATGTCAGAGTAGAGGGATCAACTACCCTTATTCATATTGCGTTTAAAAGAAGAAAGAATGGCTTAAAGCCAGTATGTGGCCTAAAGCATATAAAAATTAAGGTTACATGTGACAAAGCATTTTACGAGTTCAGAAACAGTTGGGCAAGGCCATAAACTATCATATTACTAAATTGCTACCATTTCTAATGTTCAAGGCTCCAACTACAAGTTTGTCCTTAGAAATTGCAATGTGCTCTCAGTAACTTGGCGCAACCCAGTTGCGCTTCCAGCTAAGAAGCACATAGGGTTTGCTGGTTCGTATTTTGCCTATATTTGAATCCTAAAAATAACCACCTCATGAGAACAAGATGAGCTTTGTGAAGACTGTATTCCAGTTGGTTAGAAATGGAAGATACATTTTTCCCATGGCCTCTTGCCTTTCATTTCTAAACACATTTGTCTCTACTCTGAAGCAGAGGAGACTATTAGAGCAGCTGCAGTGAGCAGCTGTAGAATCTTCTGTCATCTGCTCTCTAGCTTTGCAGACTTTGTCCCATCCTCTGCTCCCAGTTGTCCTTTTCTTTCTCTTTAAAATCACCTGCCCTCCTCAGGTCCTGGCTCTGTCCCTGCAGTGATTTTAGGGGATTTTGCCTGGTGTCCCCCCCCAACTTTTACCATTCTTTACAGTAAACAAACAAACAAAAAATCAATAGGGAAAACATTTTTATCTTATGAGCAACAGCTGGAAGGGGGAAAAAGTCTATCAGCCAATACAGAGCTGCTTGCTGCTGCCCCTGCAAGTTCTGTTTGTCATTTTTGGTGGTGCTCTTTTCCATGTGCTGCCATTTCAGTACAACAGAATGCTCTACTTTTACATCTGCATGCAGAGGCCAGATGATTACGACTCTTTGAGGGGAAGCCCGCCACAGATTACCTTGAGAGAAATGATTTATTCATCCTGCGCACAGTCAACAGCTCTCCCAGAGGCCCTAACCCACAACTTCGCACCGAGTGCTTAGGGACTGTCTGAGCCGCTCCCAGCATCGCTCTCAGTGCACAATAAGCTGTTACGAACCAGCAGCTGTGGAACGCTTCTTTTTCCTAATGTGTAGTTGAGCATAAACCTCTCTCTAAGGCAGCTTATGGGAGCTAGTGCAGGACAAGTTCCTTTGCAGAGTATGTTAAAGTAATTTATGTTCCATGGCTTTTAGGGAAGAGCCAGCTCATTTTGACAGGTCCTTTTAATGTTGTTTGATTTTGAACACTTAGAAAATAAGCTTGCATTCTTTTTCTCCTTTTGAAAAGCTATTATGTGGTTTTGAAACATACATATTTTAGATCCCACATAATATATTATCCAAATACTAATTTAAAACAAAGTATTATTTAATATATCTGATTTATAACACATTACATGCACCAAGCATAGAAATCAGGTAAAAACATAAGTCTTATTCTACTATGTTGGCAACAGAGAATTCTGCCTTAAAAAACAATATAAATCATCTTTTGCCACTGCTCTCTGAAAATAATTTGTGGTTAACAAAATCAAAATTGCACCTGCAAGAACTGCCAGTAATATCTTCAATTTTCACTGACAGCACTCTCCCTTCTCTCCCCCCGCATCTTTAGACTCAGGGAACAGCAGCACAGTGTCCACAATAAAAACAAACGTGAAAGAAAGGAAAGGAAGAGTTTGTAAAATTTCTTTGGGTGTGAAAGAGGATGGATCCTAGCATGAACAGCATACAAGTACACAGACAAAGCATACCTAAAATAAGGCAGTACACACACACCAGACTACATGTGTATATGTGTGCACGTGTGCGTGTGCCACTGCCCATTTTCTCACAGAAGTATAGTAGCTTCACTACCTAGAGGTAAATATCGATATATCAATGCTATATGTGAAAAAGAAAACCCAACACTAAATTGCCTTTTTAAATATTACAAAAAAACAATAAGAGTATCTTTGCTTAGAAATGTAAAAATAATGTGCTTGCAAATGCTAATTAATTAGAACTGAGAGTAAATACTTTGTGAAGAGTAGATAAGAAACTAGAACAGTTAGACCTCAGTTGGCCTGGGCCAAGTGTGAAAATATAGAATCACAGAAGCTTGGAGCCAGAAGGATTTGATTAGACTTCTATAAATCACATCTTAGAGGCATGAATCCCCTTGGTAACATCCCAGTCAAGTGGTCATTCTGCCCTGGTTTTAAATACTTCTGCTGTAAAGATACTCATTACTTCCAATGCAACCAGCCTCAAGTTCTTATTTAGGGAAGATAAACTTATCTGTACGTATATACATCCATTTGGTTCTTCTTCCCCTTCAACCCACAAAGACTAGATCTAACCCCTCCTTCAACCCTTCAAATATTTGAAGACAACCATGATGCCTTATAACTGTCCTGTAACTGAGCTGTCACTAACCTGGATTGTCTCCTAAACCAGTCAGCCAGGCTCTTTATCCATCCACACCACTCAGCAGCTGAAAGATCTTCATTCCTGGAGTAGACTGGTTGTGGTGCTTCTCAGGTGATGGGCCTGTGATGTGACTATACTGTGTTGATGAGTTACTGCTGAAGACACTGGAGCCAGAGAGGGGAGATCCTAAATGGAGAGAGACCAGGGAAGAGCTTGAGTCTTAATTAACGTGATGGCAACAAAGGCAGGCACTGTGATGTTTCACCTGTGCCGAAAAAACAAAAACAAAAACTATTACTTCATGTCATTGACATTCAACCAAGCCTGTAACTTTGGAGTTAGCACCTTGAGCTCTAGTTGTACCACCAGTTCTGTCATTGGCCAGTTGCATGCCCTGGGGAAATATTCCCCACCTTTCCAGAGTTGCCTCTGTGATATTCAAAGGTATATGCTGCTTTTCTGCCTAGAAATGTGGCCCCTCTCCCGGTCGGTCTCAGTTTAGATGTCATCTCCAGGAACCCTTCCCTGACTCCCACCCCTACCTCACCTTGAGACTGGCCTCTGTCTTCCATTGCACCCTATGTTCACCTCTATTGTAGCCTCACTCCATTGTGTTTTAATCACCTGTTCACTTGTCTGTGTCCACTGTACTGGAAGTTCTTTAAGGCTAAGAACTCAGTTTTGGTCTCCAGCACTTAGCTCAGTGCCTGGTGTATACCAGAACTCAGAAAATATTTGTTGAAAAAAGACGAAAGGAAAGAAAAGACTAAGAGGGAGAAGATAAGATGAGGAAGTTGGGGCATATTATGTATCTAGCTTCTTACAGCTAAAACTCTGCAATTCCTTGTTCTTAAGTTCCATCTTTAATGTCAACCACAGACTTTTAGAAATCCAGATTTTTCTCTAGTAAGAAGATAAGTTTCAAGTGGTTACACCAATTAGAAAAGCTATAAATATTTATACATGTAATACAATTTTAGGACTGAGATTTAGACTTCATTTAACAAGCTCGAAGTTTTATTTTATATATAAGGAAACTGAGGCAAAATGAGATTAAGTTATTTGCCCAAACCCCCCTGGTTAGCGGGAAAACCAGGTTTCAGACACTGATCTCTTTGTCCCTGTTGGGCTGTACCCCCCAGCCCTTCAAGCTCTGCAGTTGCCCAGCCTCAGAGACTGAAGAGCCCAGAGATAGCAACAGAACCATCAATGGTTTATTGGATAGGGGGAGCTTACACAAAGGATCCTGGAGGGAAACCCCACTATGTGTGGCAGACAACAGGCAGGACGTGACAGCAGCCTTCACTACTGGGGCGGCGGAGAAGGAGGCTACCATTTACAGGGGGGAAGCCAGGTCAGGTGGGCTCATCAGTTACCAGGGACTAATTAAGCCCTATAATTAAGAGGATTGGATAGTCATGTGAGTGAAGCAGGCACTGGTCAAGCAGGGGATGTATAGAGAGCAAGGAAACAGCCATCTTGAATGGCCTAACCATACAGCCCCCAAACCAGGATAGCAGGCCTCTAGTCTTCCTTTTTGAAAGAGCTGCTACAAACACGGCTACAAATGAAAGTGACAGATGTTTCTCCTTTTATGTGATGGTTATATCAATCCACAAGTTACTGGCTGTAAATTAAACTTTGATAAACACCCTTCTCTGCTCCTAGAGAAACTAATGAAAATTACTTCTCTTTTCTCCCAGAAACGTGGGAGGGTGGTACCGTGCTTCACCAGGTGGCTTCCATAAGTTGTTTGCTAAAGAGTTGCAGTCACATGAATTGCTTTCAGCCAGATTCGCTATCAACGCTCAGTGTTCTGGTATTAAGCCATAGGGTGGTGCTGCCATGAGACCAGCTTCTTGGCGAGTAGCCCTGAGGTGCAGCTGTAAGGTGACCCTGGTGCAGGGTTGAGGCCAGAGCCCAGTGCTCAGTGCCAGAAACCTGAGCCAAACACTAGAACTAAGTCCCAGGGCACTGAATTGGTCTAAAGTAAAATTTTAGATGAAAAGATTTTTTTGTTTACTCTGAAGAACCACTTCATTTTTTTAAGCTCATAGGAAAGTTAGATGTTTTGCCATTATACTTGAAATATTTTCCAGAGGCCAAACGTTTAAAAAAGAAGACGAGGAAGAAGAAGAGGAGGAGGAGAATAAGAGGCTTTAGATTATTTAAGAAGTCATGAAAATATTTCCTGAAAGCAACATCTTTCATAAGATATGCTAACTGGAGAACCTTTATTTCTCTGTCTTGGAATATGCTGCGAAAGTTGTAAGGTGGTATTGGGGTGGAAGTGGTAGAGTCCTGGTCAAGGTGATGGTAATGACTGAACCAAACTCTGAACCCACACAGATTTGAATTCAGCACACAGCCCCACCACTTCCTAGCAGCTGACCTTGGGTAGTATGCTTAAGCATGGAGACTATGTTATATATTGGGGTTTTCAACCTGGCTGTGGTAGAATCACCTGGATGCTTTCAAAAAGCATCCTTGCCTGGGCCCCAGCCCAGACCAATTAAGTCAGACTCTCCGGGGTGAGACCCAGACAAGGATAGTTTTAGAATGCTCTCTGGTGATTCTAATGTTGCAGACCAATGGCCTCGTGATCGTAACTTTGGTGCTTGGAGTCAAATTGCTTGGGCTCACATGACAGATATGCCTTTTCATGATATTTGACCTTGGCCAATTAACCTGTGTGACCCTCAATGTTCTCATCTGTAAAAATGGGTTAATAGGAGTTTAGAGTTGTTAGAGGATTAAGCTAAGTAACTCATGTAAAAGCACAGTGTTGTGCTTGTGTAAAAGCATGTGTTGTAAGCACAGTGCTTACAACATAGTAAGTATTCAATCATAGCTGCTATTGTAATATTTATTAGCCATAATTTCTTTAATTCACATTGGGTGTAAAGCCCAGTTGGATCCTGTTCACAGTCCTGCAGAGAACACTGAAAAAAGAAAGATAGCTTACTAATGAACATGAAAATAAGTGGAAAATTTTTATAGGGATAAATATTTGTGTGCAACCTTCTTGCTAGATTTTGAGTGAAAGGATAAAGTTGAGTGAAAGGTGTCTGCACTGACTCAAGCGCCCATGGGAACTTCTGCTGCTCTTCCTCTCATGTCAGCCCATCCCTAGGGTGCAGGTCCTTACCTCACCGATGAGAAGAGGAGAAGCTGCTGAGATCCCAATAGTTTTAAGCCACCAGCTTTAAGCTGTGGCAGAAATCCATCATGAGCACTAACTCTCTAATTCAGAAGTTGTTGGCTCAAGACACACAAATTGTTCTAATGCTTAGGAAAGTGCTTATAGGGGCAAAGAGGAAAGAGAAAACAAAAGTGGTTGACATGTTCCTGATAACCGCTCCGTGTCTTGCTCTGCCACTTAATAGTCAGGCAGCCTTGGACAGGCCACTTATCCTCTCTGAGCCTTGGTCTCACCTCAGTTCCCCATCTAGAGATTGGGGATGATAATATCAACCATGCAGGTTGGTTGTGAGGAGATGTAGTATGTGAAGCCACGCTGGGAACACAGTAGATGTTCAGGGACTTTTATCCTCCATGTTACCTCCTACCCCCTGTAACGTGTCCGTGTTTAGAAACGCCCTTTAAATAACCCCTGGGGGCAGAAAGAGAGAGAGAGAGAGAGAGAGAGAGAGAGAGAGAGAGAGAGAGAGAGAGAGAGAGAGAGAGATCCTCCCACATTGGTAACTCAATAGTATTCTATATACTCTGCCCTTGCATACATTCAGGTATTGGAAATCATGTGCCATATTTACTTAAGAAGCTTCCCTACCCCTTTGTAGGTATTAAAAGAACAGGGTAGCAAGGGAAAATCAGAAGTTGTCCCTGATTTATCTGTGGCTGAAGAAGGAACTAGGGAGGTGCAGCGAGCAGCATTATTTCTTCCTCCAGGTGAACTAATGAAGGCTTAGAAGAAACAGCTGCATCACGGCCAGGGTGGCCTAACCTTGTCCTTTCACTTTCATTATATGCTTATCTGGCCTTCAAGGAGCTGTTGTTGCTGTATCAATGGTTGACAGTCATCACTGCAACCAAGGGAAATGTATGTGACAAAAAAACTACATTTCATTAAACTTTGGATTGAGGAAGTATATGTATAGGATATAATTATTATTTTTTAGAAATTAAGGAAAATCATCCACTCATTCAGCCTTCAAATATTTATTGACAGCTACTGTTGTAACAAACACCATTCTGGGCACTGAGGATACAACAGCAACTAAAACAAAAATCCCTGCCTTTTGCAATTTCTATTCTAGTGGAAGATGTAGACAGTAAAAAAGATAAATTAGTAAGATATATAGTATGTTAGGAAGTAGTTAGTGCTAAGGGGAAAAATAAGGTAGAAAAGGGGACTGTAAAATATCAAGAGGTATATTAGATGGTGATCCAGGGAAAGTCTCATTGATAAGGTGCTTTTTGTTTTTTTTGATAAGGTGCTTTTGAAGTAAAGACCTGATGGAAGTGACAAGCCAGCCTTGAGGATGTCTGAGGGACAGCTTTCAAGACAAGGGGTCCTGAGATGAGAGGGTGCCTGGTGTGTCTGAGGAGCAGCCTGGAGGTCAGCGTGTGAGCTGAGCATGGAGGGAAAGCAGTCTGAGATCTGGTCAGAAAGAAAACAGGCCAGTTGTATGGGGCCTTGGAGGACATGATAAGGATGTCGGCTTTCACTGGTAGTAAGAGGAAAAGCTCCAGGGAGTTTGGGCAGAGGAAAGATATTATACAACCATTTTTATTGAGTGTTTGCTCTGTTAGATTCTATTTTAAATGCTTTATTTGTAATCCTCACAATTACCTTATGAGGTAGGACCCACTATCTTCTCCATTTTACAGCCGAGGAAACAGAGGCCCAGAGAGGTTAAGTAATAACTTGCATGAGGTCACACAGCTGACAGGGACATGGTGAAAATTTAGACCCTGGCCAACACTTAACCACCTTGTTGTCCTGACCCCAAATGCTTAAGAGACTGAGGGTTTTTTTTTTTCTTTCTTGATATCTGTATTTCCAGAGCACACTTACAATGAAATCACTTCATACTCATTCATAAATACAGAACTTCTTTGCTTAAACTGATAAATATTCCAAGTATTCTGCTTTATGATTTCAAGTTTTTTTGTTTTTTTTTTTAAAAAGCCCTCAGGGACTTCCCTGGTGGTACAGTGGTTAAGAATCCACCTGTCAATGCAAGGGACATGGGTTCGATCCCTTTTCCAGGAAGATCTCACATGCCGCGGAGCAACTAAGCCTGTGCACCACAACTACTGAGCCCATGTGCTGCAACTACTGAAGCTCACATGCCTAGAGCCATTGCTCTGCAACGAGAAGCCACAGCAGTGAGAAGCCCACGCACTGCAACAAAGAGTAGCCCCTGCTCGCCACAACTAAAGAAAAGCCCTCGAGCAGCTGTGAAGACCCAGGCAGCCAAAAAAAAAAAAAAAGCCCTCATATTAGCATATTAACAAGCATCTTGACATGTCTCGCTTTAATTATGCAGACAGCAATTTCTTTTTTGCTTCTAATGTAGAGGTTGATTGGGAAATTTTTTATTTTATTGCTTACAATCTTACCCTAGCTACCTAAATCACTACTATAAGATTTGACATCTATAATTTATCATTTTCCTCTGCTATTAGATAAAATGCCCTTTAAAACATTCCACAGCAAGGTGAACACAAGTCAAGCTTGCAAAGTTCTAGAAAAAAGAATTGCAAAGAATCATTAAAGAATAATGAACGTTGACTTATGTAGCATATGATATCAGGGCTGCCCAGTTTAACAAATATAATTATTCCAAGTCATTTTCAGAAGGCCTCTAAATTTCAGCACCTAATTTTCATCATCTTTCAAGGAATAACAACAAAAATACCTTACATTTACAAAGACTCTAAAAGCGAACTCTTTAATTCATTTCTCTGGATTTCACTAAAGCGAAGCATGAAACAATAGACAACTTAAAATACAGGAAACCCAGATTCCTTTTGCTACTGCGTGGCTTTAACATTTTACTGCTATAGCCAAGAGTCCTTGGTTTCTGCGGCCAACAGCCTTTTGCATGCTGATTTTGCAGAGAGAGTCTCTCAGGAGTTATTACTTTTGAGCACTATCTACGATGACTCCAGTCTCTGCAGGAAGTGGGAGGTAGCAGAGTTTGGGAATGAAAACACTGAGGGAAAAATCTTTCCAGACAGAATTGTCAACTCAATCTAATTTTAGGTTTCGGGCAGAACACATAGCTGTACCTTCAGCTACCTGCAAACATTTGCCTCTCAGGTGCCCATCATTGAAGGACTACAACCAGGCCAAACAAAAATAATGAAGTTTTCTATCATAATATTTTTTAGTAAAATAGGTGATGTGTCAGAGTATGTGTGTGTATGCTTGCACACGGGCAAACCATGTGTGTGTACCCCTACGTTCAAGGTTTCATAGCGTTCAGAGTAAAGGAGATGGCCCAAAAGGGTTTCTTTCTATTTTTCATAAACTCTATTTAATTTTTCCTTCCAGTCCCTCACAACCAAAAGGACTAATAGTCCCAGGCGCAAGACCTCAGAAACATATTACTGAGTTATGTGAAACAGGAATAGGAGACATTTTTAGTAATACTTTCTATGTGGTAGCTATTTTGGTATTGAAACAACTAAATCAAATCTAACAAAGGTCTTTTGAGAGGAAATGGTTAAAAGGGCATGTCTTTCCTTTTCTAAAAGGAAAACCACAGCAAAGTATTCCGATCAGGAATAAATTAAAGAGCACTGCACTTTTCTGCAAGGGTCAGGAAGTCAAGCTCTTGGCCTTGGGCTGCTTCTCAGCCCCACCCCAGCTGACCCTGGGAACAAGGCACTCCCCATCTCTGTGTGAACTCAACAGTTGCTGTCAAGTCCTGCCATTCCTCTGCAGAAAAGAGCCAGGGATTTTCTGGCTCTTGCCAGAAATCAGAGTCAGAAGGAGGTAGCTAAGGTGCCGGGGGCTTTCTATAGTGTCCCAGTGCCAGCTTTCTGTCGCCAAAGGAAAATTCCCTAAACTCACTAAAGCCAAATCTCACATTTTGAAAAGTCTCCAAAAGAAGTTTCATAAGCTGTTTTGCTGCTAGAAGATTAAGCTCTCATTTCCCAGATTACATTTTTTAAATGTAATTTCCTTAAATTCAGCAGCACTTTTAATCCATGACACTCACTGGTAGACAAGAAAAACAACTCTGCTGTCTTCACAATCGATTTAAAGCTTACAGATGTGACATCTCAGTACTTCATGTTGTGGTTAATTGCCTTATACTAACATCTGATGAAAAAAAAAATATATATATATTTTTAATGTTCTTATATAACCTGTGCAGCTGACATGTGATTAGTTGGGAAATAGGGGCTGTGAGGTGTCCCAAACAGCTGAACTTGATCAAGATGTCATGCACTCTTGACCTCTTTAATAGACTATTTTGCTCTTTTGACAGCATTCAAAATCTACTTGTCCTTCAAGGTCTAGCTCAGTTCCTGCCTCCAGCCCAAATCTGTGCCTGACCATTTAAGTTCTCACTGAGATCTTCCCCCTGGCACCACCTTAAGGCCCTATTGCCTGTGCTATTATGGCATTTGGATATGTCAGCGTACACCATATTTTATTCACTGACTTTCAAGGGCCGTGTGCTTTCTCTTTGGCTCCCCATAGTGCCTAGTCTGGTGCTGAGCACATGTGGATGCTCCGTGGTAGAAGTGAATCAAATTGACTTACCTCCTTTTTCATCATTTTCCCTATGATCATATCTAGGGCTAAAATTTGCATTATTGCTTTTTATTTCTCCAGTCATTGTTCCTTAGTGACCCAGGAGCATCTAGAATGAGCTGCAAGTTAGATCACTCCTGGAATAGGTTGGTCACCTGTGGTTTTTGGCTTGGATGTCACTGTCTGTACCACCCATGGAAATGGGAGACAAGTTACATCCCTTATGACTGTAGTCATTAGGGAATTACCAATGAATATAAAGAGAAAAAATAAGCTAATGGAACAGAGAAAGAAAATAAAGAAAAGGATGAGGGGAAAAGAGAATGAAAGAGGCAAAAAAAAAAAAAAAAGCTCCCACAATCCTACTTTCTGATGTACATACGTTTCCTTTTTAAATGACAAAACATAAAGACTCCTCGCAGGTATATTTAATGGATGGTTACTTGCATATCTTAATAATGTTTGCTCTCTGGGGAATCATATACAGAAACAACTGCCTTTCCAGTTTGAATTAGGAATAAAGTGGAAAGGCAGTTACTTTGGGAGGAAGTAAAAGCAAAGCCTAGTAACACTGGTGCATTGTATGAGGCAGTGAGAAATGACAGTTCACAATGAGGCAGACTTCTCTCTTCAGTGATCAGCCTGCTCGGCCCTCAATGAGTCCGTGAGATTCCGCATTTTATAGGTTGAACTTCCCACTGGCAGCAACTGAAGCAGTTTATTATGCACATCTGTCACGTGATCCACTTCATCAACCAAATGGAACTGGGAGAATAAGCCACCCTAACAAGATCCTCAGTACACTCTTAAAAACTACTTACAGATGTACTCTTCCTCCTAGGGGATACAATGCGTTTCCTTGTACGGTGCCACATGATACAGGAAATGCATTATCCCCATCCAAATTCAGGCATACCAGGAGGAAGCCCATGAAAAGAAAGCGGCTCAGAAAAGCACACATGGCTTTTGCAAAAGTCCTGAGAGGGGCTCCTACACCAATTTGTGATAACGGCAGATAAAATCCCAGGCCTCTGAAGCTCAGTTCATTACAAATGCTAATGTCCACACAGGGGGAAGGAAACCACATCAGCAGTCAGCATCGACACAAATGTCGCCAATGCTTTTTATTTACGGTTGTCACTGAGTCCCCTCAGCAGTATGCCACATCTCCATTTGTGTTGTAACTTTAACTACGTTATGTGCTTTCACAGCTCGCTAGGTTATGTACCCATAGGTGATTTGTGCTTTCAGACTGTGTCTGGTGAGATGAGCGGCTGCACTTCTAATCTTGAATCTGGAACCATTTTGTTCCCATTCAGATAAGATCGAAGGAATGCTTTTGTAGATGCATCCAGGAACAGTAACACCTGCCATTGTTAAATCTTCCTGTTTCAGCTGGGGTGATCAATTTATCATTCAGTCAGTCAGCCAACAGCTATTTATTGAACACCTGCCACGTGCCAGACACTGTTCCAGGCATTGGAGATATAACAGTGAATAGAGTCCTACCATCAAAAAGATTACATTCTAGACAGGGGGAGGGGGAGACAGCAAACAAGTATGGAATATGGCAGAGTGTGTCAGTCAGGATAGGCTAGTCACTTTGTGGTAATAACAACCCAATCTCAGTGGATTAAAACAACCAGGTTTATCTCTGACTTACACTGGGTGTTCATTGCAGGTCAGCTGGGGGCTCAGCTCTGTGCAGCTTCACTCTGGGACCCAGGCTGCCTGGAGAATCCCCATCTGGAGCATGGCCAGTCTCTGTGGGAGAGGGAGAAGATAGAGTGGTGAACTGCGCACTGGCTTATGCCCGAAAGGGACACACGACCCTTCTCCTCACATGGCACTGGACAAAGTCGGTCAGGTGGCTGCACCCAACTTCAAAAGGTGAGGAAGTGCAATCATATCATATGTTTAGGAAAATCAGACATACTTGGTGGGCAGAACTGTCCCAATGAAGATGATTGCTATGAAGAAAAAAAGCAAGGTAAAGGAGATGGTGTCTGGGGAGCTGGTTTCCACTTACAGAGATGGTCAGGAAAGGTCTCTCTGATATGGTGACATTTGAGGAGAGATCCCAAGGAAGAGAGAGAGGGCCGTTTGGATGGGGTGGGGACAGCATCCTGCAGAGGATACAGCAAGGGCATAGTTTGCCTGGCATGTTTGAGGAACAGCAAGGAAGTGAAGATGGCTAGAGGGGAGCGAGCAAGGGGAGAGCTGTAGAAAAGTAGGTCAGAGACATAAGAGAGAGTTGTGGGACCCAAGTGGGCACCTTATTATAAGGGCTATGGCCATTGCAGATGTTTGGGTGAAGACATGATCTGAGTTAGGTTTTAAAAGAATCCTGTAGCTGCTGTGAGGAAAATATACCAGGGGGCCAAGGGCTGAAGCAGGGAATAGTTGAGAGGCTCTTGCAATAATCCAAGTAAGATAAGAGAGTGGGTAGTAGTCAGACTCTGGAGAGAGTTTGAAGGTAGAACAAACAGAATTTGCCCATGTATTGCTGTAAGAGAAAGAAAGGATTCAAGGATGACCAGAAAGGTTTGTTTCTTCTAGTAATCCCTGGATACACATAAGGACTACTTCACGTGACTTTTGAGAATCTTCAAATTTGGCAAAATCGCATAGCCCATAACCTCCCTCCAAAATGAGTTGAGAGTTGAAGAGCCAAGTGGAGAGATGGATGCTGGGTGGTCAGCTTGATTCATGGACCATCTAAGGGACATCTCTCCCACACTGGCCTAATATCCAGTCTCTCTTAGGGTTTTGATCCATGTTACTTTATAAAACCAGAAAAATGAGCTTCATAATTACAAGCAAAACAGGAGCTTCTGACTGAGTCATCCCAACCTCATCCCACTCCTCTGTGAACCTCAGGTACCACTACCAAGAAACTTAGCTATACAACACAAGATCTGTCCTCAGTATACGCTGGTATAGTGGTGTGTCACCAATTCTCCTAAAGGTAGGTTGAATAGAAATCTTAATAAATACAATAAAATAACATTATGGTGTTCTTCTGAATAGTTTCCCCTCTTTCTGCTCACCCTGTCTTCCCATCACATGGTTCTCCCCATTCACCACCACCCATTAAATGGCCACTAGAGCGCCCTACTACACCTGGGCCTTCTCTTATGTCTTCTCCAGCTTAGGAAAGCACAGGTTGAATGCACAGTTTGCCAACTACCGTAATGGAATGAATAAATAAAGGTCATTGCTGTTTTTTTTTTCCTTGGCCGCACTGCACAGCTTGCGGGATCTCAGTTCCCCGATCAGGGATTGGACCCGGCCCACTGCACTGAAAGCCCAGAATCCTAACCACCAGGCCACTGGGGAACTCCTTATTGCTGTTTTTAAAAACTGTATATTTTTGGTATTTGTAATCAAAAGCATTCGTTCATTCAAAACATCTTCTTGAACTCCTACCGTGTGCCACTTCCTCTTCTAAGCACTGGAGACACAGCCATGAATAGAATGTGGAAGTAATACATATTGTTGAAAACTGGGAGAGCATAGAAAAGTATTAAGAAAAGATAAACTTTCCACTAACTCACCACTGAAACATAACTGCTAGTAACATGTTGGTGCCCTGTCTTTTTCCAAGCATACATATTGTTCCTCCTTGCTCTTTCGAATAAAATTTACAACTCTGGACTTATACAGTACATTTTTTTCTTTAAAAATTATTTCTTCTTATAAAAATAAATTATAGCAGATGCTCAGTAAGTATTTGTTGAATGAATAAATTAATTATAGAAACAGTAAATTACAGAGAAGCAAAAAATTAAAAATGAAAGTCATCAATAATATCACTACTAAGAGATAGTATCACTAGTAATAGTTTGGGTTGTTCAATATGGTTTTGAATAATCAACATATTTTTACAACATCGCTCCACAATGATTATTTTGTAAATGACAACTTTCTCTTTTTTCCTAATTACAAAAGTAACATGCCATTGTAGATATTTTGGAAAATATTGAAAACTACAAAAGGAAAAACCAAAAGTTATTTGTAGTCCCACTGCCCTGAGACTACTGCTATTAATATTCTCCAATTGGGCTTCCCTGGTGGCGCAGTGGTTGAGAGTCCGCCTGACGATGCAGGGGACACGGGTTCATGCCTCGATCCGGGAGGATCCTACATGCCGTGGAGTGGCTGGGCCCGTGAGCCATGGTCGCTGAGCCTGCGCGTCCGGAGCCTGTGCTCCGCAACGGGAGAGGCCCGCGTACTGCAAAAAAAAAAAAAAAAAAGATCTCCAATCTTTTTGGAAATTTTTTTCCAATCTGTTTTTTCTTGAGCAGTACAGCAGGTTTGTTAAGAGCCTGGGCAAGTTACTCAGCCTCTCTGAGCCTCAGATTCTTCATCTGTAAAATGATACTAGTAGTACCCACTTTGTAAGATTGGTGTGAAATTTAAATAAGATAAGATACACAAACTGTTTAGTTTAACATCTGACTGACCCATTATAAGTGCTTAATATGGGAACTCTTACCACTTTGCAAGACATTTCTATATAGTTGGTCAGACTTTATACATGAATTTTTTGTCCTCTTTTTTTTAAAGAAAGAAACAACATTCCTCAATCTCATTAAATTTAAAATTCTGAGACGATCTCAAATTTTCAGAAAAATTGCAAGCAAAGTACAAAGATCTTTTCTCCCTTGAAATATTTGAAAGGAAGTTGTCAGTCCAATTCCTCCATTACCCCTGAATATCATAGCTCACATTCTACAACTCAAACAGAGACATAGCTCAAAAAGAGACATTCCCCTACAACTCCAGTGCAAACAGCAAAATTGAGAAATTAACATTGGTACACTGGGGTCTAATCCTCAGACTCCAGTCAAATTTCTCCACACATACCTTATAACAAAAGGATTCCAGTTCCAAACCACACCATGCAATTATTCCCCATGTCTCTCCAGTCTCCTTCAATCTGAAATAGTTCCTCCACCTTTCCTAGACTTTAATATCCTTGACACTTTGAAAGAATATGGGCCAGTCATTTTGTAGAATGTCCCTCATATGATGTTTTCTCATGATTAAGTTATGCATATGTCTTTGTCAGGAATACCACAGAAGCGATGCTGTGTTCTTATTGTATCTTATTAGGTAACATACCTGTTTTGGCTATAACAACCTGTGCTGGACCACCTTCCTACACAGATACGCCTCTCACCCCACCTGGGCTCTGAAATATCCTCTTCACCCTGCCTCGACGCCAACATCTCGCACTAGGCTATGCCTTTGCAAGAACACTCCCCTCACCCCACGTGGGCTCTGAAACCTCCTGCCGGGCTGCCCCTCCCACCCTCAATCCTCAGCCCACCTGGGCCACCCTGAGCTGAGCCATCCTCTCAGCCTGCTTTGGCTCTGACACTGAGCTAAGCTGACCCTCTGCAGGGGTGGCTCTCTTGAGCTGCCTGGGCACTGGCACCAGCTATCCCACTCGTGGGATGCCCTCCTCACTCCACTTTTGCGGTGTTCTAATTCTTTAAAGATTTCTATTATCTGTGTATATAGTATCAGTTTTTCCTCAAACTAGAGGTCTGTGTATGTATTATTGATGATCCATCAGTAATGATGTGTTTTCATTTCAATGATGATCTAAAAAATACTTACATTATAAAATATAAGCATATCTGGGATGTTCGTTATATAACCACATACTTTTAGTGTTGGTGCTTTGTGTTTATAATTGGGTTGGTACCGCGTGATTGTTAATGTGTCAATATTTAACTTTTAAATTGGTGGTAGTTTTAGATTGGCATTCCTGGCATCAAAATACAAAAACCATCTTGATTTCTGTTCAGTAAAAATTATATTGCGTTTTCTTACCAACTATAAATCTAAAACTGCTCAGTGATGAGATTTATGTCTTTATTTAATAAATTAATTTTGACTTTCCATCATAAAAATAACCATGCTACTTTAATTGTCACAGGCTGATGAAAAAAGAACTGAGCTGGCTGACTTGATACACAAATGATGTACTCATGCAAAGTGAAGGCCAAATGAATCATGGCACTGGTATAAGTGAAGCTTTACAATAGTTCAAATAGAGGACAGTAGAGAGAAAACTGAGTCATTACAGGTCTCTTGGTATCATAGGTTGAACTCAAAAGAAGCTAGGCAAAGCAGTCACTTTTTTCAGATTATTGACAGATGTGTTTGTGTGTGTGTGTTTATATGGCATATCAGCTTGCAAATATTCTCCATGAAGGACTTTTGTTAGGAGCTTTTTAAAAAAATAATTATCAATATTATATTTTGGAGAAAACCATTTTTAGATGAGTTGGACCAATTAAAATAATCAACTGATGGTTTCAAATGAGTAACCTGATGGAAGGAAAAATTATGGTAATGATTGCGAATCAAAGGACTGTCCATCATGCTCATAATCAAATATTTAGGTCAACAATTGAGACATAAAATGCATAAAAGCATCTTATTATGCTTTTATAATTACATGTATACATTGTAATTAAATCCAACATTGGCTACTTAGTTTCAGCAAAACTTTACCACTTTTACACTAAATTAATGTTTCTTATTTGAATTTATCTGGTGATCTTGTTTTTATCTAGCTTGTTACATTTGATTTCTTCTTATGGTTTGTTTTAATTGTGGTAAAGAAACCACATAACCTAAAACTTACTGTCTTAACCATTCTTAAGTGTACAGCTTGGTAGTATTGAGTATATTCACACTGTGTGCAACAGACGTCTAGAACTTTTTCATTTTGTGTACTTATAGTTTTTAATGAGCTATAAGTATAAAGCATTTATACCTAATTATACATTGGCACGTATTTAAGGAACAAGATGATGAAAATTATTTAAGTCAACATAAAAGGTGGTCTCAAGAGAACTTTTTCCTTTTGGGAAAAAAGGAAGAGGTTTAAGAAACACTAATCAATATGGTAATTAACTTCCAATCTAAATGTTTGCTTAGGCCCACCCCCACTTTTCTCCCCGGCTGGACGGTTCACAGTGGACTGGGAGGAAAAGGCAGTGATACCTCATTTCTTGGAAAAGCAGAGCCAGGGGAGAGCATAGCAGTTTTCCCAACCTGAATTCAAAACTTGCTTTTAAGTAATAGGTATAATATGAATACAATACTGCCTTTCAAATTACTTTTCAAAATAATTTCAAATCCATTATCCTAATTTTGAGGCCCCGTTGTGAATCTCTAAAGTTAGTTTCCTTTAAAGTCAAACCTCATTGCCAAGTTTGATATGTTATAACTCTAATCGTCCAAGCCAGTGCTGCTGGAGTTTTGCTCCTTAGCAAGATGCTAGAGGGAAGAAGGCTGTCTCCAGACGCTGTGATTGTTCTGAGTCTGCTATGGCCTCTTGCAGGCCTTATTAAGAAAACAAACTGTGCTGATTAGTTTCTCTGAAAAACTAGACGGAAGTTTTCAGCTTAAAAGCTCATATGCTGACCTCTCCTAAGGCTTCATTTTTAAAATGAAAGTTTGTTGTTAGGATTTGCTATTTGACTTTTTAGAAATAAGAAAATAACCAAAGTTCCCATAAGTAATCATTAATTATGAGGTGGAAAGCAAGAAGGAAAGGGCAAGAAAGGAAGGAAAATTTATTATTTACTCTGTGCCAGGCACTATTCTAGAAGCTTTATATCACCCGTCTTACCTTGTCCCGACAACCTCCCTAGGAGTTGGTTCTGTTGTCCCCATTTCAATGGCTGAGGCTCTGAGAGGTAAAGTAACTTGCCAAAGATCACGCAGCTTGTAAGCGAACAGGTTTGATTCAAACTCAGGGTTGTCTGATTACCACTCACTCAAGTACGAAACACGTCAAGACACATCACAGATCAGCTTGGTCAGTTTTCTGCCAGATTTTGTCTGGGGAAACTGGACCATGCCGATACTCATTCATGGAGAAAGTCTCTCTGCCCATTCCAGCACATTATCATTCTCTGCTCTCTCGCTCAGTTACTTGTATATTTAGCTGACAGACTCAACTTCGAACACTCCCCAGACCCTACCCAACAGACTGCAGAAATCCCTTTGCTCTTTCGCAGCTGATCCCGGCACCGGCTAGGTTTCTGCTCCCCCAGATGTGGAGGCTGCAGTGTAAAAAGCACTTCCTCACCTTGCAACTACAGTGTTGTCTGGCGCTTCCTGAGGCACAGGTCTAAGCTGCTGTCTAGAGAGGCCTGATGTATGCCCTGTGGGCTGCACTGTCATTTACTGGTTTAATATGCACACTCTGTGATGCATTTTTATACTTTCCCATTTCTTAAATTCTGTCTCCTAACTCAGATCTCATTTACATGGTGATTTATAGGGCCTGAATATTATAATCTAAAAGGTGTATGTGGAGAGGAGGAGTGAGTACATCTTCTATTTATTAGGAAAAGTCTCCAATCATCTGCTTCTTTGAAAATCTGACCTTGAAACTGCATAATGAGAGCTCAGTCCCCAATCATAGTGAGGAGCAGGGAAAAGGGACCAGCTGGTCCATTTGCTTAGCGTCTACTGTACGCTGCCTTGGGTAATCTATTTTCACATGACGGCCTCTCTCCCCAGTTAGATTTTAAATAATTGGAGGGCAAGAGCATGTATCACTGACCTTTGTGCCAAGCATAAGCCCCTTGCACATAGTAGGCATTTAGTAAATAACTGGATGTTGGTTGCTGATCTGTGACTGACCGCTGCTTAAACCTCCCCATTCCCCACCATACCCCTGACCTTTCTGGTTTAGCTTTTACGTGACAGTTTCATTAGAAATGGTAGCAGGATGGAACCAGAACTTTCATGCACACACTGGGATATCAGAGACTTCTGCTTCACGTGTCTTTTCAAAGAATAAGTATAGGCTAGTATCCAAAGACCTAGTTTAGAATCTTGAATTTTAAAAACTTGACTGTGGGAAAGCCCTGCCCACTCACTTTGGAATGCCCCCGCCCCCTCTTAAGCATACTACACAGCATGGTTTAGTGCCTGGACTTGGTGATACCACTTTGCCTGGGAGGGCTAGTGCATGAAACCCTTTCCACACTGACACCACAGCTTAAATTCATTCTTCAGGCAGCCATTATTTTTTCTTATTAGGGTCAAAGATAAGGTGATGTGTGGAGGGGCAGGCGGGGCATCGTCTGGGGGGACAGGACTCTACCAGAGGAGCAGGAGCTGATGCTGGGCATCTCGTTGGAGGCAAGAAGGAGCCCATACAGAAGCAGGGGATGGGGTTTAGGTGCTGTGGAGCATTAACTGCTGCCCTGACTGCACAATTCTCCTCAGGCTGGCTGTTTTACCCAAACCTAGTCTAGAATTGTCCATGTTCTAGGAGCCTCTTATGAATGAGCATCTTGCTTTGAAAATCAATTTGAAGCCAGAGTGGAAGTTTTCTTTTAGTCACAAAGTGAGAGCAATGAAAATAGGACTATCCTGCTGTATTATTTTTGGCCTTGTAACAGTGCAAAGTCAACTTTTCTTTCTGACTCAGGAGCGTTTTATAAAATCTCCACGTTTTGTGTGCATTTCAGACCCGAGAATCTGCCACCCCAGACCCCATTTGAGAGGGACGATTTAAAGTTCAGGGAAACAGCAGCTCTCTGCAAGTTTCTGAGTAACTGTTATAACAACAGATTGGAAGATAGAATCTGTTAATCTCTAAACTCAGGGAACCCTTGACCCCTATCCCGGATAACACAGGATGCTGAAAATTGGCCAGGTCCCTAACTCACCTTCTCACATTTCTCCTCTCCCTGGAAGAATGCAGCTTTTGACCACCGTGCCAGCTTGAGAGCAGGGCCTCCCTGTCACGCCTCCGTGAATGCGTGACCAGGTGGATTTCTGTGCCGGGCGTCGCCTGGAAGGTGGCAAAAGCCAGACAGGTACCTGTGGCCCAGCTGCTGCTCAGCTACGAGGCTGGCAGCCAAGCCGGGCGGCAGCTTCTCGAAAGCAGCCCTTTTGATAACACCGATTACGTTTCCCTCGCTAGAGCCTTGGGCTGATTGAGCAACAGCCAGCTTCTCTGGGTAACAAAGAGGAGGGGAAAGTAATCCAAACACAGGTTTTATTATAAAAACCTGGGAGTGAGAGAAGTATATTTATTCTGTAAGATAACACACCTGCTCAGTGCCCAGGAGGCTCATTTCCATCAGTTGCCATGGCAAGCTCGTTATACTTCAAGGCCATGTGGCTTTGTTTCCTTTTGAGATCTGGTCCTTGTCCTACCTTTCCTAACAACTGCAACACAATGACATGGAGGCCTGCGACAGCATAATTGATTTCTCCTTCCCTCTATCAACGGTTCACATTTGTTCGGCACAGGACTGAGCCTGCCTCTTCCTTTGAACTCCTGGCTAACCATGAAGGCATGCTTCAGAGAGCCGTCCTCATTAACATTCCAGGTCTCCCTTCCCCGTCAGCGATAAACAAGCCCCGCATCAACGGCCTCCTTCCTTCCAGCTTTACAAATGAGTGGCTCAGTTCCATGTTTCGCTGCCGATCCAGGTGCCCAGGCGCACAATGCGGGGCTAAGAAGCACGCTGGAGAGACTAAAAATAGAACAGCAGTTTTGGACGCATACCAGAGCAGCTACTTCATCTCAACTTGCTTTGCACACTAAGCCTAATGGGATCCATCAGGCATGAGTTCTCTCCCTCTCGCCCTCCCTCTCCCTCTCCCTCCCCGCCGCCGCCCCCACCCCCCCCCATCTACCGTCAGCACCTTCCTGGTGAAGGGAGCAAAGGAGGTCAGGCCAGGGACAAGAAGCGTGTGCCCTCCTGGTCTTAGTTTACGAGTCCTGGGAGATCTGGGGGCTGCAATTACTCCTTCCGTACAAGCATTTCTAGAAAAGAGCAGGCAGGGCCAGAACATGGTCACCTTTGCCCAGGTACACTTCGCTCCTCCAAGACTTTCATTGTTCAGCAAAGGCTCAACTATCACTTCCTACACACCCCAGTAAGCATGACCTAGCCCCAGACTCAGAAGCTTCTTGGGCAGTTAAATAGAGAACTACACTATAGTGTTCCTCTTACAGGTCCCACCTGCTTGGCTTGAGGCTAAAGATTTGGGAGCAAATGCACCATCACAGATGGAGGGGCTGTAGCTCACGTGGGTGGGTGGGCAGCACGTGACTGCCCAGGGTCTGCGAAAGCCTCCCACCAGTGATTCTATCTGAAAGCCTTTTGCAATAGAAAATGGAACAAATCAGTATGAAGTTAGGAACATGCTGTCCTGCCTGGGCACCAGGCCTCCCCAGTGCCAGCTGTATTGAATGAGCGAGGCTCCTCTGTGTTGTTGATGTGTCTCCCTTCTTGCAGCCTCCCTCCACCCAAAGGAGAGTTAGCCAGACCCACACATTGCTCATGAAGGGTAATGCAGGGGTTCCAAACAGCTAAGTATTACTCCAACGAGTACCACTCGTGTAGAATTAGGAGCGGGAGGGAGAAAAAACAGAAAAGGAGAGGGAAAGATGACTATTACAGTATTGAAAAATAAAAGCCTTTTCATGGTTGTTGTTTTGGAGATTGGCCAGATACAACAAAAAGAAATCGATCTACTGGCGGGTTTTGTCTGTAAGCTTCTGGAAGGTGTCAAGATCTTTTCAATTATGCCTTGGTTTCATAGACTAGCAGGATAAAATAAACATGCCAAACTACTTCAAGAAAAGTCACCCTCCGTACAGCAATAATTAACCCCCCAAAGAATTTCCCACAGAACAAGTTGCAACATGATCGTTTAATCCCCCAGCCACCAGAGGACAGAGGTGCATCTTCCCTCAGCCTTCTCCTATGTTCATAAAGCTCAGTTTACCTCCAGGAGATACTGGGTCATTTGTTGAATAAATCTACCATCAAAACCCAGATAGTTTTCTAGGTTCACCGAATAAATGTCTGTAGACTGGAAGCCAGGGTGTTCTAGCCCAAGGGTGAGCTTAGCAGAGCCACGGGTGCTCTGCACCTCACTTTTCTCATGCCTAAAACAAAACTGCAGAGGTGCATGATTTCTAGGGTCCTTTCCAGACTGAAGATTCCCTGGCAGAAATAAATGATATGGGAATTAAATTTTCATTGGTGATTTCATTCATCCTTTCTCGTTTTGGTGGTGGTTTATTTGGTTCGTGGGCCCTTATAGAACGACATACCTTGAAAAATATTGCATAATTCTTCAGGGGGAGAGGCATTTCTTCTTTGTGACATTTTCCCATACTCTAACTTTCCTTCTCTTTCATTTGCCACTAGGAGGTGGGTCTCACTGATTCTTCTTGGTTCATTAAGAAGAAACAGAAAGATTGTGTGTTTTGAGAGACTCTTTCTGGATCATTTCCCAGCGGTCACAGGACTTTGCAATTCATTTGGCAAAGGTGATGGTGACAGTGGGGCATTTGGCAAAGTGGCTGATGAAGTGACTGAGGTTAAGAAGGCTCCTGGCAAAACATCATGAAACAGGGTCTGGAATGTTCGAAACGGAGGGCCTGCCTCCCTCGCAGACACGGCTCCGAGAAGAGCTCAGTCTTTAAACAGATGATTTGTTTAATAGGAAGCAAAGAAAAACGGTATCAACAACAATTCTGGGGAGCATTGAGCTGAGAAAGAGCTAGTCTAATACTTCGATTGTAGCCATGAACTGAGATGCCTTTGAATAATACAGAAATTGAACTAACCAGGCAGATATTCTGAAACCAGTCACTGAAATTAAAAATCACGTTGTAAGTTTTCAGTTAGTCACTAAAAATCAGACAAGACTCTAGCCTTGCACTCTGCACACGTCACCCCTAACATCAGTTTAGGTCTGAATAAAGCTTTGAGGCTAAGAGGTTATTATTCCTGAGTCAGCCCTAGGCCACTTCCATCCCCTGCAAACCTGCAGATGAATGCATGAGGACCAGGGTAACTTCCTTCATCATTCACCTCGGGGAGGAATAGTGGCTGAGGGCTCAGAACAGGCCTCCGAAGTGAGGAAGGCGTAATAACATCACATTATTAAACCTCCACAAACTAGAAACATTTCAGAGTAATCATTGCTGATGCCACTTTTGTACAACTCTGTGTAGAATCTTTAATGATGGTGTCACCTCCAAAAAAGACAATAAAAAGAGAGGAGGAAGCCTTGATGTTTGTGTCTGGGGTGTTTTCCAGGCACTTTGAGTTAACTAAACAAGCACGTCAGTTTTACCAGGTCCCAAATGCTATGACTCTAAAGGTACTCGTCATAAAGTCTTACAAATGAGGACTTCGGGTATACTAGCTTTTCTTTTCTCTTCCTAGTTTTAAAAACAAAGACATTGGGCTTCCCTGGTGGCACAGTGGTTGAGAGTCTGCCTGCCGATGCAGGGGATGCGGGTTCCTGCCCCGGCCTGGGAAGATCCCACATGCCGCGGAGCGGCTGGGCCCGTGAGCCATGGCCGCTGAGCCTGCGTGTCCGGAGCCTGTGCCCCGCAACGGGAGAGGCCACAACAGTGAGAGGCCCGCGTATCACAAAAAAACAAAAAAACAAAAAAACAAAAATAAACAAAGACATTCACTGTACCCAGTAGACATCTAGGTTATAATGTAAAGAAAACTAGTGTTCTTTGCAATTCATCAGCAAGGTTTCTTATTTATAGTTGATAAGTACTCATCTTCCTAAGAACTATGATTTTATTTAGAATCACGGTTGTGTATGGTACGAAGTTGTTTTGTTCAAAAAATTCTACTGCAGGAATAAAGCTTTCAAGATTAAGTTAAAAGGGATTGTTTAACTCTCTGGCCTTAATCCTTTAATACAAAGTAGTCTGTTACATTTGTCTAATATTCTATTTAAGCAGCTTTATTGATGTCCCTGGAAGCACCTGCCTAGATAAATTAATATATATCTATGTCCTTTGAGATAAGTGAAACACAATTTTACAAAAGAGTAAATATTTTATTATTTGTACATGAATCAGTGTGGTCTAAAGACACACAGCATCTGGCTAACTCAGAAAAGTAGCCCAAAGTGATGGGAGAGTGTGGTCGTTGACATTTATTGCAATGTCACTTGTACTGTCTACTTGCTAAGCGCTGAGAGCCCATTCTGGACACGTCACACTCTTAGGAGGAACGTGCAGTGGGCTTAAGAAGAAGGGAATGCAGAGCATCCACGGCCTCTGTTTCAAAGACAAGGTCCTTTGAGGTCTGGGGTGGCCGGGAGGAAGAGGACCCTGCAGAACAGGTTTTCTGGGGTGGGAGGGCCCCTCAGGGAGGGACTGAAAACAACAGCCCTGAACGCTGCCACACAGCCTCAGCCAGAAGAGTGCTCGTCAGAACAGGGGCCCAAATGTGGCATGGCCCCCAGATCTGGGGATGGAAGGAGTCACAAGGGAACCACCTGAAGTGTGGGCAGAGGCCCTCGGGGGGGAGCCACATACTCTTCCTCTCTGAGCAGCCGCAGAAGGATATTTTTTTTATTCTTCGGCCAGCTGTAGACGTGAGTGTTCTGAAGCCAGGTGGGCACATGCTCCTAGGGGAGAGAGAGTGACAGAAGCAAACCATTAGAGAAAAACCTGGACTCTAGATCCCAGATTCAGTTCCCAATTTTTCCTTCATGGGCGTCTCCTACTAAATTCTTCTGGGAGTTGTACTGTTTTGCTTTCGGAAGGGGTTCGAGTGTGAAATGGCTCTGGGTGCAAGCTGTGTAGCTTGTTATGGAAAACACATGTGTCCAGCATCTTCCTTCAGTCTCCCAGGCTGCCTGCCCTTTGCATCTCAGTGTGCTTTTCATCATGATCCCATAAAAGGGGTAGGACCGAAGTCATGCAGAGTGGTGTGAACTCCTCTGTGGCTTCCGCAGAAGGGTGCCAAGGCTTTGGGCTTAATCTAATTCATTATCGTTTCACTCCAGCGACAGGGCTGGCTCACAGAGGAAGCCCACCAGATCCCAGTTATCAGGCAAAAGCAGAACCTGTAAGCCAGAGATCGTGAGGGTGCAGTTTCAGAGTGCCCTCGGGGAGTGGACATTCTGTTGGGGAAAGAAAGACAATGAATAAGTAAAATATATAGTGGGTTCAACGGTAATGCAGGCTGTGGAGAAAAATAAAACAGAGAAAAGGGGTAGCAAGTGCTGGGCAGGGATGAAAGATTTGCAGTTTTAAGTAGGGTGTGAGGGAGAGGTCTTACTGAGAAAACAAGCAAAGACGTGACAGAGTAGTGAGCAAGCTTTGTGGATGTCTGGGTCCAGGCAGCTAGGAGAGCCAGTGCAAAGGCCCTGTGGTGGAAGCATGTTTGCCAGTGCGGCCAGAGAAGAATGAATGAAAGAGAGTAGGGGAGGGGTTTTGGAGTAGAGGGGGCTGTATCAGATAGGGCCTCAGAGATTTTTCACTGAGTAGATAGGACTCCTTTGGGGATTGCAGGATGAGCTTAGACAGGAGCACCTGCTGTAGGTCAGGCACCATGCTGGGTATTGATGATGCCCAAATGAAAAAGACACAATTACTGCCTTGAGGAGTTCACAGTCTTACGATGGAGTCAAAATGTAACTATTTTCTAGGCCATAACATGCCAAGTGGCCGGGGCAGCAGGGGGGGGTGCAGTCTGCCCTGAGAGCGGGTAAACAAGGGGACTGTTTGAGGAAGTTTAAAAAACATTAACAAAACCAACTAAAAGCTGGTCTGCTTTTTTCTATCACCATAACGCTCCAGTAATTCTAAACAATTACTCCCAACAGCCCCAGCCACGCACCACTGACTCCAGGTACTATAATTAAGAGCTCTCAAGAGAGGGACTATTCAGTACATCGGCACGGGGGAGGAGAGGCTAGAGGGATTGGGTGCTATGGGGATAAGCAAGAGTTTGCCGGACACACAACCAAGGAAGGGCACGGCAGAGCAGTGGGAGCACAAGTACAAAGGCGCAGAAACATGAAAGAGTGGGGCGTGTGTGAGGGCAAGCTGAAACAGGCCACCGTGCCCAGGGCGTAGTGTCATCTGTGCGCACGGTGGCAAGAGGGAAGGCCAGGCAGGCAGCACAGCCCTCTTCTGACGGGCCAAGCACGCCATACTAAGGAAGACCGATGTGATCTTGTAGTCAGTAGGAAACCACCACAAAATTTCTAAGCTGGACAGAGACAGATCAGATCTACATTTCGGATGTTCTTCTTTGATGGCAGCACAGGGGATGGCTTGTACAGGGTCAAAGTGGACACAGGGAGACCAGGAAGGACATGTTGCAGTGAGAGCAGTCAGAGCCTGGGCGAGGGATGGAAAGCACACTGTTGGCAGGCTGTGAACTGTGCAACCCCAGGGGTCCCGTTCCCATAAATGGAACCCTCCCTCACCCAGGGCAGAAGTCTCAGTGCAGTCCTGACATCTAGGGATCCTCCAGGGTGGGGCTGGGCCTGAGCTCAGGGTGCCGTGGTGTGGCTCCCAAGATGTTTACTACACTGCTGCCTTCGCTTCTCCAAGCCTGGCGTGGGACCTCAGATGTTTTTGCCCCCATTCTCCAAATCTGCTGGCCTGCCCTTCCAGTGAAAAAACCCTCATATGACCCACAGCAAAGTTCCCTTCGGTAACTGTATAGGTTTAATTCCCATATTCTACAGCTTTGAGAGCTGAACTATGTGTAACCAAACATTTCCGTGGAACAGCCTGCAAAAAATGCACACATCTCGACTTTTATGTGCAAGAGATAAGAAGTATCAGATAAACAGTCTCTTTTCGTCTCATGAGTTACAACACAAACTACTTCTCTGTGTGTGATGGCTGCTTGAACAATTAGGATGGTCTATCAGGTAAAGCTCTGAAACCTTCCTGATTCACGCTGCTCAACTGAGTGCTACAACCTGTTGATCTTTCTGGCAACACTGCTATCTCGAAGGATGGATAAAGGGCTGACAAGCTTTTCCATTTAAAATCCCAGATAACAAACAAACCATTTGTTTGTTTACCTTCTTAGCATTTGGGAAGAGCACAGGGATGAATCTGAAGTTCATACTTCCTTGTTTTATGAACTCAATCTGCATCTGGAAGAGAACACACTTGAAGGATTAATTTCAGGAATGAGGATGAATCAATGGTACTCACGATCATGCAAGCCCTCACGGGATTTTTATTCTGATTTCCTTCAGTGCCACACACTCATAACTTTAAACTCTCCATCACACATGTATGCCATCTGCTCATTCATCGGTCATGTATCGAAGGCCTATCGAAAGTCATGCTCTGTGGTCAGGGGGCCTGGCCGGCACCACCACCTTCTCCCCCATGCTGTGAAGGCAGGCCCCACACCCCAGTGCCCGGGTCGTGCTCACACTGGACTCTCCATCTTGTGCATATCTTTAACAATAGCTTCTGTCTCTCCCCAGTCTTCTAAAGACACTCACTTTATCTTCTCATGCCATGGGTCCCTTTGACAGTCTGGTAAGGACCCCTTCTCCAAATAAAATACGTAAGAAAATAAAACACCTAAGAGAACGAGAAAATCTAGGAAAATAAAGGAACTATTGTTACTGTTATTGAAAACCACTTGTCAAATATTTTTAAAATATGTAAAAAATAAAAGACCTATTTGAGATTAAAAAAAAAAAAAGTCATGCTCTGTGCTGGACTTGGGGTTTCAAGGACTAGGATACTTTACAGGGTGTGCTGAGGTGCCTCATAGCAGTTCACAGAAGCCACTCATGCGCATCTCTTCCCAATTCTGTGTTCAGTGACTTCACATTGGTAGGTTGAAATCGGCCATGTGAGAGTATTTGTACCATGGAAATGGGCAAATGCTACAAATCAGGATCTTTTTTTTTTTTTTTTTTTTGAGAACCAGTTTACCAGACACCATGGATATAATTCCTATCCTCACAAAGCCAGCGGTTTAATGAGCAGGCAGGAAGGAAAACTACCGACCACAGTGCAGTGTGAAAGGTATGAACAAATCGCTGTGGAAGCCCAGTGGGGGCCATCCTTCTCTACACCAGTGGTTTGAAGGAGTTACAAGGGAGTTGTCATTTGGATACTAAAAGAAAATAGGAATTTGGTCAGACAGGGAAAATGGGGGGAGGGGAAGAACATTCTCAGCAGCGGAAACAGCATGAGCAAATGTCTGGAGGTGTGAAGAAATGTTTGTGGGGTTGGGACCAGCTAGTAATGCGTTGAGGCCAGAGCACAGGAGGGCAAGGGAGGCTGAGGGAGGCCGAGGGAGGCGAGGCTAGGAGGTCAATGAGGAAAGCTCCGTCTGCCAAGCTTTAGGTTTCCCACACCACTTCCAATTTGCTCTGACACTGTGGTGGCCCTGCAAGACTTAGCTGCCAAGAACTCTATCAAAACCAGAATTTTCAACGTGAGAGGAGTTAGAGCCTTTCAAATCCTGTAACCAGCACAAAGCTTTCAATCATCTGATGACAAAGGAGATGAGGAATTATGTGTTCCCAACTATCTCATCTTCCAACTGATTTTTATAACTGAGAAGTCTTCACCATGCATGGGAATAAAAACAGAACAGAGAAGAAAGTGACAGTGGTGATGACTGAAATCACCATAGAAACAGCCTCATAAACACTCACTCTTACACTCACACACACACACACACACACACACACACACACAGTCACAACACACACAAATCTTCCATGAGGTGTTTTCTCAGTGCCATCTCACATTAAAAATCAGAAGACGACACCAAAGGCATATTTTAAAATGACCCGAGTGAGGTGCAACTAAAAGCACCAACCACACGAACACAAACAAGCGAGAGGAAGGGTGTAGGGCCTGTAAGTTAAAAGTGAAGAACTGGATTTAGTCCCTGACTTCCAGGACACTGCATACTGTACAATTTTGCTTGTCCACTAGGCTACCCCGGCGGTGGTGCGGTTTCATCATCTCTTATGTTTCCAGAGATGGGCCTTCTGGGAGCCATTGGCTCTATGATGCAGTTACTCATGGGTACCTCCTCGCTCCCTCTGTCCTGGAGTTTTCTGCTGCTTGGAGGGGACCAGGAAGCCAGCCAGGTGGGCAGGAAGGCACTTCTGCAGCTGGCCTCTTCGACCTCTCCAGTGATGAGGAAGGGCCCGAGACATCGTTGCCCCAAGAAACCAAGTTTGGGGACAATCTGGTTCATGGTTGGGCACCGTCAGAAAAGCCCTGAGGTCCAGCTGCCTATTACTGCCTGGCGTCACCACACACCAGCAGAGCTTGACAGGACCTGGAGCCCTTCACACACAAGAGCTGTCGGCTCCAGGACTGGCAGTTCCTAGACATGAGTGCTTCGGGGCCATGCAGACAGCCGAGGGATAGCAGCACCCAGAACCAGCCATGACCTTTTAGGGCAGAAAGGGTGGCTTTCCTGGGCCTCACCAGGGTCTGTCAGGCTGGGTAAGAATGGAACAGGAGGGATACTTATCTCCTGACTCCTTGGCCTCACTCTCTGACCTCCCTACCTTGCCTCGGCTTTTGCTTTGCGTTGGTTCTGAGCTCAAGTAAGTGGTCGGCACTTGGTAGAAGAGGAGCCAGAGACTCTGAAGACCCAGATGGGGAACACCCACCCAGCCAGCCTGCCTTTTTCCGGTACTCCCGACCCACAGGACAGACCTGGATTTCAGTCCGCCTCCCCTGAGGTGAAGCTGCGTGTCCCTGACCGCCTGACTGCCTCCTGCCTGGTCCTGCTTACTTATTCCATCTGGGCCATGTCTGCTTCCTGCCCCATCTTCCTGTCTTAATCAGTGACCTTTTATGCCCATTCCAGGTGCCTTCCCCCCTTGTGGAATGCTCGAGCTGAAATGGAGCTTACAAGTTCTAGACCAGTGAGTTTCAAGCCTTTTTAAGTCTCAGAATCCTTGGTAAACCAGCCTGAGAAATGCAGACAGCTCTGGGTAGGGTGGGAGGCCCAGGGCCCCCAGCACATATGGGCACCTAAAGGGACTCTACAGGAGAGTGTGACAGTCACAAGTCTAGCCCGGCATCCTAGTCAAACAGGCACCATATCCACAGGCTCTATACAGTCATGAAAAGCAGGGAGGCTGCTTGTCCATAACACAGCCAGTTCCAAAGCTGGTGATACTTTCAGTCAGAATGTTCTGTCAGATGCTAAGTCGAACTTCCTATAAATGTCTCCCCCTGGTTTGAGTTTGACCAGGCCCCCATAGTTCAGGTGTTGCTCATATATCATGAGCTAGAAACATCCCTTCCCTTGACCGAGCATCTGATCTGTGCCATGTGCTCCACAGATATTATTTCATCCAATCTTCACAACAACACGGTATTAGTGACCCATTTTCTGAATAGGGACATGGAGGCACAAAGAGGTTTAAGCCTTTGGCCGGTGGTCACACAGCCTGTGCAGGAGGAAGCTAGATTTGAAACAGTCTCTTTGACACAACAGGCGGTGTCCTTCTGGCTGCACTACTCTGGCTCTCTGAAAAGGCAGGGGACAGAACAGGACACAGATGCAGGAGCCCACTCCCCTCACGGCCCTGTCTCCCGCCACCCCACCACACCCCCCAGGTTTCACATTTGTTGACAAACAACCAAGCCAGTGAAGCACTGCTTTCCAGAATCTTGGAACTTAGAGATCACACGTTAATCTCCCTGTTACTGAGAGGTACACTGAGTCCCAGAGGTGTGGGGACTTGCCCCAGGTCCCGAAGGTAGGCGGAGCGAGAACCAACACCCGCCTCTCCTGCGGGGGTTCTTCACCCATCAGCCAGCTGGTCTCTGGTGAAGGACAGGCCTTCACAGAAGAAAGTGCCCGACTCCGAGGGCCCAGGGCCGGCGAGGTGCTGGTTTCCTCACTCACCATTCGATGAATGTACTTAGTATGTAAGCCATGCTCATCCTCGTCCAGCTGCGACTCAGCACCTTCCACATCCTGTTTGTATTTGGGGCTGATTGCTACAATTATCATCACTGTCTTCTGTTAATGAGAGGGAGAAAGCATGTTTATGGAAGTGTGGTCCATTTGGTGAAGGCAGGCTGGAAACCGGCCAGCAGGACTGTGACCCTTCTCTGATACACTGCAGGATGGAGGGCCGGGCCTCCATCCACAGAAAGCGAAAGGCACGGCCCCAGCCCAGGCAGACTCCTGCCTCCCGTCCTCCCCTGTCTCCCTCCCCAGCTCCCTTCAAACACCAAGAGCGAATGGCTCCGGCTCTCCTAGATGGACACGGTTCTGCCCACCGATTTCTACAACCATCGCTAATAAACGTCTAATGAAAACCGGAATCACTAAGTGACTCTGCATTGCGGCAAAATGGCTCCGCAACGACAACGATGAAAACCCCCTCCCTCGGGCAGCAGGATCTAAGCTGTCAGTTACTGCACCCTTGACTGCCCTGCTTGCCGAGGAGCAGACCCTTCAGCACAAAGCAAACATCAGGCTGCAGACAAAAGGAAAAGCCTCAAAACCCCAGCCTGCTGAGACTCTGTCCCCCACCGCTCCCTCCGAAAGAGGCGGCCGACACGGACAGGCTGGCAGCAATCAATTTCTATCTTGTTAAAGCACAAAGTGTCCCAGTGGTCGGTATAGATTCTGTCAGTGGAAAACAAATCACAAGGCTGTGAGGGGGCGTCGGGGGCTGGGGGGCTGTGGGCAATGTGCTGCACGGCCTGTGAGGCTGCCCTGGAAACCCCTTCAGCCTGATCCCACAAAACATTTGGGGTGGCCTCAGATTCAATTGAATTCTGCCGCTCCCTCCCCACTCCCCGCCTTCATTTCCTCCTTTCCTATTCTGGTCAAAAAATTGTTTGCTCTGATTGTTATCAACCACCTGTGTCTGGTTCGACAGTTACTTCCTGCCTGTGCATGTCCAGGAGGGTGACCCCATCCTTCCTTTCCAAGTCTTTGCACGGCTGCCAACAAGGGAAGCTTTGTTGGGACTTTGTCTGCTTTGCCCTTGGTGGGTGTGCCAGTGCTTCTTTGATAAAATAACTCCCCAAGCTAATTGTCTTACTCACAAGAAAAAAGTTCAGAATTTTGGAATGTACTTACATCCCTAAGGTAGCGTTCCATCCACTTAATGATATCAATGCCTCGGATTCTATCCTCAAATATGTCAATCTACAAGAAAAAGATGTGGAAAGTGACTCTTAATGAGAAGCTCTGTCTAGATGCAAAGCAAGAGAAAGCACAAGAGGCTATATATATTTAAGACTGAAAAAGTCACTAATGCTTTTTGCAAGGAGGAGCCGGTAAATGTAAAAATCAAGATACAATTTTCTTAAAATGTTTCCTATTTCAAGATTAGTAGGCATTTGAGTATTTAGTATTTGTAATTATGTTTTAAAAATCTGAGAGACATAGTAGACCACCAGGTGCATGTAAGCCAGCAACATACGCATATATATATATATATATGTCTGTAATTTGGAAGGCAAACATGATTCTGGAGCATTTTAATGGATGTAATATGCATGTACTGAGATACGATATGGTACTTTGCTTGCATTAGCCAGGTCATTATTATGGTATTATGTCCAGTTTCGATCTATATATTTAGAAAGGATTGCATGAAACTTGAAACAAGTCCAAGAAACAGTCACAAAAACAATTACTGAGATGGTGGGGAAAAGGTTTATGATGAAAGTCAAGAAGTAGAACTCCTGGGCCTTGAAAAAACTGGTATTAAATATCAAGCCTTCGAAGGGGAGAAAAACCAGTTATTTTCTGTTTTACAGAAGACTAAATAAGAAGGCCTTTCTTGGGCTCAGCCTTCTTCTGCAGCCAGAGAGCAGTGTGTTTGTGCACAAGGTGCTCACGATTGGAAGAGGGGTTATATACGGAAATGGGCGATACAAGGAGAGTGTCCTCGAAGAGGGGTTATTTGATTCAGCCACACTGCTCCCAGATCAATGCTCCTACATGTTATGCCGCCATTTAGGGCCCATCAAGTCAAGTCCCAGCCATGCAGCAAGCTTCTGTGCCACCCATGATCCAGGCTTACCTCTCTTTTCCACGCGTGTCCTGTCTACTTTACTCCCCACACTGGTGTCCCCTGCACCCTAAAGCACAGTGCAAGCCCCCCTGCTCTGTGAATCCTCCTCACGCACTGACTTCCTTCTCCTCACCTTAATGAACTCTACCCCTTTGTGACCACTGGTGGTGCTAGACGATGAACACATTATTACAGCATTCTTTCATTTACTGAATGTCTTATTGATGTCTGCCTTATCTCTTCAACGTGGTTCTAAGCTTCCTATGGAACAAGATCCTGCCTTGTGTACACCAAACTCAGATACATATAGTACAAATATGAGTTCAGAATGTCCTTCTTTTTAACTGATGGAACATCAAAAATGGAATGGCTTTCCTTTTGGTTTGGACGATTCCTGCTTTAAAATGTCCAATGGCCAGTGACTACACTAGGTAATCTTGAGAGAGCTTCTGCAGCTCTCCGAGGTTGTACCAATTATCCATTTCTGTTCTACGAGAGAGAAGCAATGTGATGTCAGGGCTGGGAAGAGACAGGCAGCTTGGCTTTCCTCTTGGCTCCTGCCCTTCCCACTTGCATGACTTGGGAAACATTCCCGAAACTCTCTAAGTCTTAATATTTTCATTTGTAATATGTGGTTAATAAACCTGCTTCCTAGGGTGGTTGTGAGGATTAAAATGAGTTAGTGTGGAAAAGGCATATCAAAATGCCAGACATGAAGTAAGTACTCAATAAATGGTCATTCTTATTATTACCCCAGCACCTAAATCCTTCCTCGCTATGGAGGTGGACATTCTGGGCGGCACAATGTGCTGGAGATCTTCCATTAGTCTCTCCAGAACTCTACTAAAATCCACAGCTCCTGTCAGGCCAACTTTTCCACCCAGCCACTATTATGAACTGAATCACGTCCCTCCAAATTCATATGTCTCAACATATGTCTTAACCCCCAGTGCCTCAGACTGTGACTGTATTTGGAGATAGGGCCTTTGAAAAGGTGATTAAAGTAAAACGGGGTCTTATGGGTGGGCCCTGATCCAATATGACTGGTGTCCTTATAAGAGGAGATTATAAAGAAAGACCAGAGGAAAGACCAGGTGAAGACACAGGGAGAAGATGGCCATCTACAAGCCAAGGAAAACACCTCAGAATGAAAACAACCCTGCTGACACCTTGATCTTACATTACTAGCCTCCACAACTGTGGGGAAATAAACGTCTGTTGTTTAAGCTCCCCCACCTGTGGTATTCTGTGGCAGCCCTGGCAAGCCAATATAGCACCCCCTTTAGGTTGCAGGTGTCGCTGTTCCCTTGCCTCTTTAGACCTCCTGCTTTTGCTAGTCCTGGGATATTGAACTATTTATTCCCTGTGGATTCCCTAAAACTCACCTAGAACTTTGAAAATTGTCCCTTTATTAAATTACCCATTAAGTTTATTTTTCTCCACTAAGGGGACCTTGATGTATCAATATAGTAACTTAGCTGTCCAGGATGGGGTTATGGGATTCTACCACAGGCTTCAGAGTGATGAGGATCAAGGACAATTTTAAACTTGGCCTAAGCAGCCCCTGATTGTTAAGGTCACAAAAACCTGTCCTCTTCTCCAGAGACAATCACTATGTTTATTTGGAAAGGACCCAAAGTAAGATCTTTTCTGAAATGTTGACCTTATGTCTTGTAATTTGATTTTATATCATGGTTGCCACAGTGTTTCTTATCCCAGAAATGAGAAACTGAAATGTTGGTCTCTATACAGTCGTGTATTTATATAGTCATGAAGTTTGAGTGTATAAAGTATATACTTCTAACAATTTTCATGTACTTCCATTTAAAAATAATTATAGACTGAAGAAAAAATTTGAATAAAACTCGTGTCAGAAATGCTAAATAATCTTTAAAATTGACATTTAGCTACTAAATGTCAACATTTATCCTTTATCCTTCAACATTCCTATTTGTAGATATTTCCCTTAATCTTTCACCACTCTTTAGAATTGACCATCTCTAAATACCCAGAGGAGGTCTCTGGGAAGGAAGAGAAGCGATCTCAGCGTTTGAGGAAAGCCAGTCCTCCGAGTAGCCTCCTGTGGTTCTCTATTTATCCTAAGGAAAACTTACATGGGTTTAAGCTGAGCTTTTTCAAAGCACTGCAGGGGACTTGAAGAGCATGTGCTTCCTGAGATTTCTTAGGCTAAGATCACAGTGAACAGCAGGGCTGGGGCGTCTACCTTCCTGAACTAGCCTAGACCAGCCGAGAACCTGGCCAGGTACCTCCCTGTCCAGAAGCATTGCTGCTGCAGCAAAGTGCGGATGGACCAGCAGCTTCGCACAGTGGGGCCCCCAGGCTGCAGGGGCCTCCACTGCAGACCTCACGACCCAGTGCAGAACGAAAGGACCTTGTAAGATGAGTAGGTGACCTGGTGAAGCCTGCAGCCTCCTGTACCACAGGAAGCATAACCAAAGCAGGCATGATTGGTGAGGATGGGCAAAGATGCCAAGTGCAGTGAGAGCCCAGCGTTTTCCTCAGGCCGGGCACCAGCTGCATACATGCTCAGCGTTTATGCCGTTCTGGCTGTACGGAGGCACTCGGGGTCGCTCAAAAGGCATGCAGGAAAAACATGCTGGAGACTTTGGAGAGTTTAAACTCTAGAAAATAATTACCTGAATCCATAAGCATTTAGTTCATAATCACGTAAATCAAATAACATAGCTTGAAACATCAACAGCTCTTTATAATTTTTCTTGTTTTTCTTTTCATTATACTCACTTTAACAGTTCAGTCTTCTCTTTGGATAAAATACTTACTGCAGTTTGGAAGCCATTTACCAACAAAAAGTTCACAAATTTCACCACCTCCATGGCCGTGTCCATAGAATAAGTAATAAAGACTTTCCCTAAGAGAGATTTTTCACATTTATTAGAAAATAGTCAAATTATTCTATTCTAAACCACACTTGAAAAGTGTATGCAATGTCTTTTGTCCTTCTAGAATAATGAAGGGAAGCCTCAGGATGGGAGTGGTCTAAGGGCTATGGCTACAGCAGGGTGAACTGGTGTCCTCAGGACATAGATCTGCAGGCCCAAAGGGGCAGGGGGTTCTGTCCAAGGGAATGCAGACTGCTCAGGGTGCATGGAAAGGAGAGAGGGTTCTGGCAGGCTGAGACAAGCAGAGGAGGTCTTCTGAAAAACCACATGATGCGTTAACAAAAAAATCCATCACCCAGAACCTGCGGGGCCTTAAGATCAGGCCACCCCTGGTATATTCGAGACACTTGGCTCTGTGCCCAAAAAATACTCTCACAGCGGGCCAGGAAGTTGAGCCCTGCTAAGGGGCCACCCAGCAGTGTCCTCTTTTGATCTCATGATGCTCTCCGCTGCCCTGAACTTGACAAGAGCAAGAGAGGAGAGGGAGAAAATGGTTCTCCTCCCCCTTCTCCCCTCACTGGTGGGGGAAAGGCCAGGAAGTTGGAGTAGACTAAAGCGCAGCTCAGAAATGTTACTAAGAACTTCAGCAACTTGAAGGAGAGAGCCCGCCTCTGGCAGGTCCAGCATCATTGACTCCCTTGCTTCTCCCTGAGTCAGCCTAGAGCAGCAGATGGGATTGTGCCCATAAGCCTAACCCAGTCAGGGTGAGAACCAGTGTTTTCCCAGGCTAAAGTCTTGGGTAATTATCTGGCTAGCGTGTTAATGTGGTAGATGAATAATCTCTCTGTATTGGCTTTTAGTCTGGAATCAACTGGCTACATCTCAGGAAGCCCTGGGGCAGAGGGTGGAGAAGAAAGCGGGGATTGGAGAGAACCTACTTATCTACGCTTAGGCTCTTGTTTTTTGAAGCACAGCTCTCAAATGGAAGTATGTTCAACGGTCATGTTGACTCATTTAAGCAGCCAGGCATATTGATAGCACTCTATTTTCTTCTTGACACCTAATACTCAACCAATTCCTCTGTAAGAATTTTAGGACTCCCTTTATAGGTTATGGTAAGATAAATATGGTCTATAAACGGACACCCAGACTATATCCTAACATCTTCCATTCTCCAGAAATGCTCGAAATTTAAATGTCTAAGATTTTAAGATTAAAACAAAATTTAAAAAAAAAAAAACAACAATGGATCATTGTCATAGAAATCTTTCAGAGCCTTAAATGACCAAAGAGCATCGATTCCCCCAGTTGGAATTAACAAATGCAAAGGGCTTAATTTTAAGTTGGTTCAAAGCAGTGCCTAGATTTGGAAAGGGCTTATTAGAATTCCAGCAAGCACAACAGAATATAACAATTTCACAAGTAGTGACTGTTTTCTTAAGATTTCTGGAACTTACTGTCCTGACAGACCTTAATATGAGAACATTTTGGTGATATTTCAAAGTGGTTCTGGCTGCAAAATGTGGAAAAAGCATCATCACCTGACACTTAGTCGAATGTTTCTTTAAATAAGAGGCTTAGTTTGCATTTGGTTGTAAAGCAGTATGGAGAATGTGAGACTGCTTTTTCCAAACAAGATTGCTTATTCCTACAGGAAATGACCTCGTTCTTGAAGGCTGCTGCTAATTTATGGTGAGACGCTAGATCCCTGGCCAATACCACATGGACATCTAATCAATCTATCCAGGGACAAGTCCACTTAAGAGCATCATTTAGAAGAGGGAAAAAGCGTGGGGGTCATTTGTTGTTGGAGTACATGTTGAAGAAAAAGCTAGTCGTTAAGCACTTTGTGAGTATTGCAGGTAGTGTCAGAATCACTACAAACAGGCCTACAAAATGCTGGTTACTTTTTTTTTTTTTTTTTTGCTGGTTACTTTTTTAACAAAAAGGAGAAAAGGAAATTTCATTTCACTGTGTAGTATGTGAGAGATATCCAAGATTATAGATGAATAATCATCAAGTACTCTTAAAGTATAAGACCTGACAAGAAGAAGGAAAAAAACAACATCGCAAACAACTTACGCAGTTCTTCTGGCAAATTGCTTGTTTTCAGAGTTCCTCTGGCTGGGGGGTTACTTGGGGGTCTAGGGATAGCAGCTGGGGATGGAGTCTGGGGACCCTCCGGTCTCAACTCTGCAGGACACTCCAAGGACCCCTCAGGAGCACCAGCTCTATGAGGTGGCTGGTTATAAAGCCGGCCCCTGGAAAGGAATACATTCACAGTAAATGTTCATGTTTTATAAACACAAACCTAGGGGGACAGAAAGCCTTTAATGACTATGGGAAATACCAGTGAGCTCTCTCTCTCCTCTGCCTCCATTTCTTTCCTGACCCAGAAGGACAGAGTTTTTTTCTGCAGAGATTTTGGTCAATGAGCAATTTGGGGGGCTGCCATTTATAAGGGCCTGTGCTAGGGGTCAAAGAGGGAAGCAATTTAAGGACTGTCTAATGGGGAAGATAAGTCTCAGGTACAGTTCGGACAAGATCACCAAGAAAACAAAGTAATACAATGGGTGACATACAAGGTTTGGTGTTTAGGCATTCTGATAAAAAGACAACTTTTAGCTCACAATAGATAACATTTAATTATATCTCAAAAGATAGAAAAGACCATGTAGGTTTAAAAGTATCTATGTTAATATACAAATGAAAATCTGATTTTGAAGACCCTTTAAAGAGGTTTGTACCATATTATTATATGGCATCTTTATTATTATTTTGGTCACCCAAATATTCCCATGAACAGTCTGCTGAGAGGAACAACCAGATGCACTTGTGTGAGATTTGGAAGGTAGATGGAAATGGAGGCCATGCTTCTGCCACTTCTGTGGTTTCTGTTGTTCAGGGCTGTCTGTCATGAGGTGCCGAGTTCATCAGGAGGCATCCCAGTGTCCCGTTACAGCTTCACAGTGTCAAGGGCAGGGCATGGGCATCCATGTTTTTGCCAGTGCAGACCTAGCAGGAACAAAATGTTTCCAGTAGCTGAGGTGGTGGCAACTTCCGGATTCTGGAGTGTGCTGTGGCAGCATGGCCTAGAATGGAGGGCTCCGCAGTGGCTTTCTGACCCTCCGCCTCTCTGACCATGCCAGAGGAAGCAGCCTCTCTGGTCTCCTGTTCTGTGACTTTGCTCTGGGATCATTCCTGGAAGCCCAGCCTAAAACTCGCTCCTCCAACCTCCAACAATGTCGTAAGTACCCAATTCCCTATATTAAATCCCTTCTGTTTACAATAGCTAGAGTTGCTTCTGTTTTCTGTAACTGAATTCTAACTGATATGGAGACTAAAACTGTGTCTGTAATGTTTTATTTCTTCAAAAAAACATGAAGTAAATGTGGCATTGTTAACATTTTAAAAAACGTAGGTAGTGGGAACACGAATGTTTGTTATTTGTTATGTTTGAAATTGTTTTATATTCTAAATTTTACAAAAGTTTTGAATATAAAATGTGTGTATATGCCTAGATTGTTGCTTATGATTTCATATTTTTACCCAAGAGTATTAAAAAAATTCTGAAAGTCCTATGTAACAAGATTTAAAATAAAATTATATAGAATCTCAACTATATTATATTTCTAATTGTGAATGCTTGAGGAAGTTATTTTTATTTTATATTAATATAGAAAAAAATTTTTTACAAAATATGCCTTCATCTAATGGGGATCCAGTTCCATATTCTTTTTGCATTAAATGCCTTTGTACCCAAAGTTGCTTAGTTGTTATAAAAGACAGTTGCTCACTTGACAAAGCAAAGGCCTTGATAATATTCAAAAACTTTCATATAAAACAATATTCATGGAGAGTAATGACAGAGTAAATTTTCTGTATTAAGGTTCTTTCAAAAGACCAGTAAGAGGAGAATTAGCTTCATTACCTGTACTTATTTTTCATTATCTTAAAATGATAAAATAAATCCAAGGAGACCATAGCAGGCTTAAATTGATGTTACAAATGCTGTTACAAAAGTGGTTACTCTGTACTACATTTGCTATTCTTCTGCATATCTAAAATTATTTCAAAATAAAAGTTTAATTTAAAAATTACCATTGCCTCTCCTATTCAACAGTAAACATAAAGATGCTTAAATTTTGTTTGTTTTCTTGGAATTTTAGATATTTTTTCTGCAAGAGTGCTTATCTGGCTGTAAATCATTACTTAATTCCAATATATAAATTCCATGCTATTTTGTTTTTAAAAAAATAAGGCATCTGTCTGCAAAGAAAATCTGAGGGCTTGTCGGCTTTTGAGTGAAGAGGAAATGCAGATGTGCCTTATCTGCCATTGTAAATAGAGTGGGCTTTTTTCTTTCAATAAACTTTTTGATCTGATTACCGATTTCTCTATTTCTGAAAAAAACTGCTTTAATAGGACCTTCATATCTCGTTCCGTTCTCAAAACAGAATATAGATTTACTTTGAGCGGTACATAAAAGTCGTGCTTGAGCAAGAGCAAACCTTTTATCTACTCTCTTTCCAATTTTGTCATCAATTAGGAAGCTCCATTTACATGAGTTGTTCCTGTATGTTTTAGATCTATAAATTAAGAGAAAAGGAAAACTTGAAGAGTCAAAAGAAAACTATGGGGCTTCCCTGGTGGTGCAGTGGTAAAGAATCTGCCTGCCAATGCAGGGGACACGGGTTTGAGCCCTGGTTGGGAAGATCCCACATCCCGCGGAGCAACTAAGCCCAGTGCCACAACTACTGAGCCTGCGCTCTAGAACCCACGAGCCACAACTACTGAGCCTGCACGCCCAGAGCCCTTCTCCACAACAAGAGAAGTCACTGCAATAAGAAGCCCGAGCACCGCAACGAAGAGTAGCCCCCGCTCGCCGCAACTAGAGAAAGCCCGCACGCAGCAACAAAGACCCAACACAGCCAAAAACAAATAAATAAATAAATTTACAAAAAAAAAAAGAACAATGAAGAGAAATATGATTAAAGGATTAGACAATTAAAGTCAAGAAAAACCAAAATTGTTTTTCTGGAAGAAGTATCGGAAAGACCTAATAATGGTGTTCAACATGTGTGAATTCTTTTATTACAAAAGAAAATAACAGGTTATTTTAAATTTCTATTAAGAACGAATTGAATTTAAAATTTCAAAGTAAGAAATGGTCTTAAACAGGTGTAGAAACTAAGGATATAAAAAAGAACTTCATAGCTTTGGAAGTCAGCCATAGTAAAAATAAAAAACTATTTCGTGGGCTAAAAGGCCAGGGGATCTGAAAGTAAAAGAAGCAGGTGTGACTTAGCATCTTAAGAGCCTTTCCTTCAAGAGCATTTTGACTAGTCACCAGTGGCTTTATGTGTCTGGTAAAGAGATTCTTATCAACCAGTTTCCCTTTCCTCCTGACCTGAAAAGTCTAGGTGGGGTGTTCCAGTGTGGGACTTGGTCAGCAGCCTGGGTAGCAAACCAACAGAGAGTTTAGATACATTTTGATTGCGTTGGCATCATTCTTTTTCATGTTAGAACTGTTTGAAATTTGGCCCCATCGTACTTACTGATACCTCAGGAGCCCTAGGGAGGAGCAGTCTCTTTGTGGAGGCCTCTCCTCTTGGTCCCAGGGGCTGGGATAGTTCAGGACGACCTTCTGCACAGGGTGCAGGCCTCTCACACTGGCTCCAGGTGGGGCCTGCCCAGGTAGAGCCGGCTGGATCACTTGCTGGTAGGCTGTTCGAGGGTAGTCGTGGCCATCTGCAGGTAAAGACAGCAAAGAAAACAGGGAAGGCTGACCCTAGCTCCTTTGTGTGAAAGGAGAGGTAAGCTCAGTGCAAATTTTTGTCTTGATACCAACTGAGGGGTCCAGATAACGTTTACCACCTCTAAGATGTTTGCCATATTTCTGTACTATTATTTACTTGATTGCTTTCATGAAATTGAGTCATTGTTTTTATTTTTTTCCTAAATAAAAACATCTGTGAAATCATGAGTTTGGTGTTCTAATTGGAAAGTACAAAGCTCCACATAGGCCCCTATTTAAATAAGATGCTTAAAATAATCCAAACTGAGCCTATTCCAGCTGCCTGGCTGATAAAGACCAGGACTTGGAGGGCATCTCTAAGAACGGGGAGGTAGGACCACAGAGACCCCTTTGGTCTAGGACAAGATATACTGCCCAGGTTTTGCTGTTACAGCTTTCCTGGGGCAGGTGAGATACATCCCAAGGGACCCAGATCACCACTATTCCTACCATAATTCCCCAAGTTTTTAGAACCCAAGGCTAGGAGAAATTATCCTCAGGATAGATACAGAATCACTACTTGCTCTTTTCCTTCCCTGGAGAGAGAGAGAGAGAGAGAGAGAGAGACACACACACACACACACACACACACACACACACACACACACACACACACACACACACACACACACACACACACACACACACACACACACACCAATCCCTCAAGAAGAAGTAAATGAATGAAAACTTGGCTCATACCTCTGGAAAGTAACCAACCAGTTGGCAACACCTCCCAACTTTCTCAGTCCTCTGTTGCTAAAGGCTATGTGCACCTGGGGCCAGGGCAGTTAGAAGAGGGCAGTCTCAGAGCAAAGCCAGGCCTGGCAGTGATTTATATGAATTTGTAACCTAGGAGAAAGTTGGTCCCAGCCAGGCCCAGGAGTAGCAGAGTCCCAAAGGAAGAAGGGCAACCTGCCTGACCAGGTGAGAGAAGAGAAGTGAAGGTCAGAGGAGGGATGCAAGGGAACCCAGGAAGAGTGGGAGAGGAAGGCTCTGGGGGAACTGTCCGGGCCCAAAGGGGCTCAGGTGTGGGAAATCTGAGAGCTCTGATATATCTTAGGGGTGGGCCTAGCTTGGAGAGGGACTGGAGAGAGCCAAGTGGATAACCCTGCAAAATGAACCATGAGCACATCCTGGTAATCCAGGCATTGCCACCTCTGCCCAAGTAAGAACTTGGAGGATGGAGGAGGCATAGCTAGTTAGGGCAAGAAAGAACCTTGGTTTTCAAAAGATATTTATTGGTCTTTATTCTTTTTCTGATTATATAAATAATAACCAATTTGCCTGCTGTGTAGGTAGGATACATGCCGGGATGTAAAGTGAAATAAAACTAGGAAGTGAGCAAGAAAGTAACAGATAAAGAAGGTTGGAACCAGAATGTGGAGAGCGAGAATGTGGTTAAGAACTTTATGCCTAGTTTGGTAAGTAGTCAGGAACCACTGAAGTTTTCATGGGAACATCTAGGGGACTATTGGCCTCAAGTACAGAAGACAAATAATATGTGTATTCACTTCACTAGTGTGGCCCCACTGTCTGGACTCAGGAAACTTGGCTGAGTGACCCTGGAAATGTGCCCAAGCCAGTCTCTCAAGCATGGTCAGAATCCCTGGATTTAGTCTATTGTCTGCTCTGACCTGTGACATCAGCTAAGTCCTTCCTGTCCTGCTTCCTTTGGCAAAACTGACCACACCCCTCTTAACCCAGGTTGTCTCCTGGCCCTGACCGTGACCCTTGCCCTGCTATTGCTTAGGCCTGGTTATGATATTAGGGGCTTAAGGAAAGGGAGGAGGATAAAAGGATCTGACTGGGTCTATCCCAGCCCCTTGGCTGATAAAGACCTGTACATGGAAGGCATCTCTAAGAATGGGGAGACAGGACCACAGAGCCCCCTATGGTCTAGAACAAGATAGACCACGGAGGTTTTGTCTTTACAGCCTTCCTGGGGCAGGTCAGACACATTGCAAGGGGTCCAGCTCACCAGTTGGAGTTCCAGGGCTACAGGGCTGGTCTCTCCTGCTGCTCTTTTCCCTAGCTGGAACAGGGTTAAAAAGTGCCACTGCTATCAGGTCACTAGGCCAGCCATGTTTTCAGGTGAGTCTTGTATGAGTGGACCATTTACAAAACCAGCTATAGGTACAACCCTCCAGAGATTTCCCACTGCATTTAAAATCCACCTTGCATGATCGGGTCTCTGCCCTTCTTGATTTTACCTCCTACTATACTCTGCTCACCAAGCCCCAGCTATCCTGGCTGTCTTTCTTCTTCTTGAACGCCCCAAGCTAGTACCCCACCTCTGGGACCCTGAGTCTGCCATCCGCTCTGCCCAGACTGTTTTGCCCTGTGTCTTTACAGATCAACATCTCGACATTCAGGGTTCAGCTCAGATATCACCTGTTCACCAGTGAATTCACCTGTTCAAATCCCATCTCCCTATTTTATTTTCTTCCTAATGCTCATCATGTTTGTATAAGTAAGCATGACCCTTACTTGTCAACTTCTTACCTGCCTTCCCTACGAGACTCTAAGCTCTGTGAAAGCATGAACTGTGTCTGTTTGCCACCACATCTCCAGGCACAGTGCCGACACCCAGGGGATGCTCAATAAATGAATGAATGAAGACTGAAGAGTTACAAAGCCAACTTCACACACGCACACAAGCGAAGCCATGGAGCACTGCACAGTCTGCCTGCTAGGTCTTGGGTCTTCTAGACTGTCTATGTCTCATCTGCTCTCCATCTGCGGTATTTTTCAGTGTCTCCTCTGGAAGTAGGAAGAAGGAAGACAAGGAGAAGAGGAGCAACGTTGCCAGTGGCCTTGAAAGTTTTTAATGCTTAGAGCCATTCTTGTTTCCCATATCCATTAAAAAGTGGCTAATAAGGTTTTATTTGCTTTAAAAGGACTACCAAGCTCTAATCATAGGGTTTATTTCTTTTCCAGAAGGTGGATGTTAGTGTTGTTAATCAAAAGCCTTTGAATCAAGGACATATGATTTCTAACAGATTATTCCTCACACAACAGGTTTTTGTCTCATAGCAACTAATCATATCATTAAAATCACTAAGGCATGTGGGCTAAGTGTTTGATTAGCTGTAACTCTCATTTCTGAAATGGCCACCTGTGATAAAAACTTACACTGCTTTGTGTGAGCAGATGAAAATGCTCCACCTCATCTATTTTTGAAATTAGGGTACTGACAATATAGTTCTCTATGCTGTCCTTTGATTGTTAAAGCAAAGAAATATTGAATATCAGAGGGTCAATCAAAAATAAGATTTCCTTTTTTTTAAATAAATTTATTTTATTTATTTACTTTTGGCTGCATTGGATCTTCGTTGCTGTGCGTGGGCTTTCTCTAGTTGCAGCGAGTGGGACTACTCTTCGATGCGGTGCGTGGGCTTCTCATTGCGGTGGCTTCTCTTGTTGCGGAGCACGGGCTCTAGGCTTGCGGGCTTCTGTAGTTGTGGCACGAGGGCTCAGTAGTTGTGGTGCACGGGCTTAGTTGCTCCACGGGATGTGGGATCTTCCTGGACCAGGGCTTGAACCCGTGGTTCTTAACCACTGTGCCACCGGGGAAACCCAAGGTTTCCTTTTTGTAAGTGGAACTTGACTGGTTTTGTCTGGAATTTGGCTGGTTGTGTGGAAAAGTTGTGAAATAAAATCTGTATTTGTTGGGTAAATGAATGTCTTTTCATTGCTCAAATTTTGATAGTTTTGTTCCACTATTTTGACCAAGGCTTGCTAGTTTAGCTGGGTACTATATATATAATGGCTAACATTTATCGAGTACTTGTTACATGCCAAGTACTGTTCTAAGTTCCTTATTCAGGATTATAGAGTTCAATTTTTTGTTTTCCTAAAGAAGTTTAACTTAGAAAAAAATCCAAATTCCTTACCACAGTCCTTGCCTCCTTCATTTTCTAGCATATCATTCTCTCCCTGCTCACCCTGCTCCAGCCCCACTCACTTGCTTTTGGTACATTAACTACACCAAACTCCTTGCTTCCTGGACCTTCTTTTCCTTTGGATTTCAGCTCACATGTGTCCTACTCAGAGAGGCCTCCTCTCACCATCCTGTCTATTAATGTCTGTTCTAACACCTGGCTATTTCCTTTATAACACATACACTTTGTTATTTTGTTTGCCCATTTCTTCTTATCTATAGACTTATCTCCAGTAGACTGTGAACTCCACAAAGACAGGACCATGTGTGTTGTATTCACCCCTGCACACCCAGTGCCTAGCAGAGAACTGGGCAAATATTTGTTGAATAAGTTGATAAATGAATGAACAAGGTCTGTTTCCAAATCTCATTGACCTCCTTTCTTTCCTCTGCTCTCCCATTAGACAAGTAAAGATGGCCTTTCCAAGGCTTGATATCACAAAGTCTCTACTCATGATTAGGGAATCACTCCTTTTCCCAGGAAGTAGGGAACAGATTTCTTTTTGTTCATTCAACAAATATCATTGAACCTTTATGGCTAGGCAGGCGGTGAATAGAAATAAATAGGTTATAGTTCTCCTTAGTAGCTCAAAATAAATGGAGAGAGAAAGAGGAAATCTGTGTGTCTATGGATGTTTGTTTGGAAACACAAACCCACACTCAGTGCGTAAGAGAGGTGTGCAAGCCAGCAGCCAGCTACGTGGTAGACTTAAGAATCACTGCCTAAAATATCTCCCCCAATGACTTGTCCTCATGCCTAAAATTCCATCAAGAGAGTGCATTCTGTAGAATGTGATAGACAAGTGATTTGTTAGCACAGTAACTCCTAGATTCTGACGCAGTGTTAATCACAAAACAAAAATACAAATCTTGCACATCATGAATAGGTGCCCAGAACTGTATGTTTCTTGTCAATCTTATGATCCTCCTGGCCTGGGTACACATGGTCTTCGTGTTACTGGGCTTTGACCACTTGGAATTTGTAAACCAAATCCTAAACGAGGCTTTCCACTTCTCAGTCAAAACATTCAACATTTTTCTTCCTTATTAAGAATGGTATTAAAAGAATTTATGAGAGAGAAAATAAAACCTGATTTTCAAGTTGTCAAAAGACATGATGATGTAACGCAATCACTTTAGCCAGGAAAACAAAAGGGCCCGCATAAACTGTTACAGGAACTCTCACAGCTGTAAACAGCTGTAGTTCCTGAAAGGCAACACCTTTCTTTCTCATCTCTTCCACTTGGTTTGTTTTTTCCTTACTTTTAATTGTGCATGCATTCTAGCATACAAATAATCACTCCTTGGGGTCCATATGAGCAATAGTAGGCATGTGCCCACAGGTTTATTTTATTCAGTCTCCTTGGTAGAGAAAGCAAGAATTTTACAGTAAAATGAGTCTTTTAGACTTAATACATTCTTTTCTCCCAATTTATTTGCGTCATGGGTTTTATTTGATTGCATAGCCATGATCTCCAGTCTGGTGACCTTCAGTGGAAGGATTTTGAGGCAGTAAGAGGCTGACTTCTCCCGGGGGTGGGGGGAGGAAAGAAACAGTCTTTTCCCACTTCTTGTTTTCACCTGCTTTGATAACTTTTTTTTTTTTTTGACATGAAAGGGGTGACCAGTAACCATTTTTGCTTTAACTTGCAAAGGCTAAGGTATGCCATTTGCATGGTGATCATTATTTATTTATATTTTCATTAACGGATGAGGAAGTAATACTCTTCTAAAGCCGAGTAGAACCACGTAGCCATGGTTTCCAACTGCACGAGCATCACTTAGATGAACAGCTCTTTTCAAGTGGTTTTGTTGGCAATTAAATGCAGTTACAGCCCTGACATGAAACTAAGCATTTATACACCTGCTTTGAATGCTTAAAATCTGTGCCAGCGAGAGGGATCTTGAAGTAGAGGGGTACTTTACAGGATCCATTTAGATAATAACAATAATAACTAAGAGCTGCTAGTTATTGAGGGCTTACTACAAGCCAGCCACTTTCCTAGTGTCTTTAATACATTATCTCATTTAATCCTCACAGCAACCTTCCTGGGAGCCATTGCTATTGGAGGCTTCATAAATATTTTGGGCTTGCACTGCCCTGAAGAGAAACTGTAAGCACTGAATTTCCCTCACAAACACAGCCTGACCCTGACCCTCTTCCCTGTGATAATGCCCCTGGGAACTAGGACCAAGGCACATGCAGGGTGGATTAGGCTGAGCCCACCTGTACACTCTCATTTCCCCTTACTTTTCTTTTTTCTTTTTAACTTTTACTTATTTTTAAAAATTACTTATTTATTTATTTATGGCTGTGTTGGGTCTTCGTTGCTGCGCACTGGCTTTCTCCAGTTGCAGCTAGCGGGGCTACTCTTCGTAGCGGTGTGTGGGCTTCTCATTGCGGTGGCTTCTCTTGTTGTGGAGCACGGGCTCTAGGCTCGCGGGCTTCAGTAGTTGTGGCTTGTGGGCTCAGTAGTTGTGGCACATGGCCTCAGTAGTTGTGGCTCACGGGCTCTAGAGCACAGGCTCAGTAGTTGTGGTGCACGGGCTTAGCTGCTCCGCGGCACGTGGGATCTTCCCGGACCAGGGCTCAAACCCGTGTCCCCTGCATTGGCAGGCAGATTCTTTTTTTTTTTTTTTAGCAGGCAGACTCTTAACCACTGTACCACCAGGGAAGTCCCTTTACTTATTTTTTAAATTATAAAAGTAATGCCTGTCTGCTCTAACAAATTCAACAAAAATATGTAGAGTTAGAAGAAAACTCTCCCTGTCTCTTCCTAATTCCTTGTTCCCCTTTTCCCATGATCACAGTTAACAGTTGGGGCCATCTTACACACTTTTTAATGGAGTCTTTAACATATATAATTAAAAAAAATAACATGTATGGGATCAACACTTCATGCTTCTCCCTTAACCTTTTTTATGTCAGAGTGTGTATTTTAGTCTATGTAACAGGGACCTAGTAGTCTATGGTATAAATAAATCACAACTTATTTACAATAATGTATATTCTTTATAACATAATTTGATAATTATTTATAATTTACTAATTTATAATTATTTACTATAATCTGTCCCCTTACTGATAGGCATTTTACTGTTTTTATTCTTACTCTAATACAATGCTTTAATAAACATCCTCATTCAGGTATTTCTATATGTTCATTTAATGTGTCTATAGGACAGATTCCTACAAGTGAGACTGCTGGACCAAAGAGGACCCATTTAAAATTTTGATAGTGAAATTGTCTCTTGGAAGACTGTACCAGTTTATAATCCTACCAAGAGTAGATGGGGAAGTTCATTTCCCCATAAACCCACTAACACTAGATGTTGTCCCAGGGTTTTTTTGTTTTTGTGCACCTGATTGGGAAAAATACATCTTTAAAAATTTTGCATTTCTCAAATTCAGTAATATTAAGCTTGGTTTCATATGCTTATTGGCTGCTTATATGTGTTCTGTGAATTATTCCCTTCTCCTGTCCAAGTTCTCTCCTCTCTGCCTTTCATCACTTATCTTCACTCCCAGGATCCTAGGCTCCCCTTCCTCCCCGACTTCAAGAGAAGGAAATAATATAGAGAGCAAGGGGAGGGGATCTGATGAGAGAAAGCAAGTGTTAAGAGACTAAAGGTATTCCCAGTGGGAGTGTTTGCATTTTAACAGAGCCTGCCCAAAGAGGGCAATGCTTACCTCCAAAGACTAGATTGCTAACGATGCCATTTCAGGGTTCAACAGGAAAAATATTTACAGGTGAGAAGATCTTCCTGGAACTCTCCAATCGTGAGTCCATGTTTTCTCTGTCTATCACAATGGGGCTTTCCCCTGTTAGTGGTTAAAGGCAACTGCTTGGGACTTAGTATCACAAAGCCCTTGATGAAGTATTCACACTTCTACATATTAATCTAAGAAACTAATCAGAAATGCAGGTAAAAACTTATGTACATGATATATCATATCATTGCTTTTTGGATCAGAAATCGGAAACTACTTAAAATGTCCAACAACAGAGAATAACTTAAAAACAACTTGATAGATCCATCTGATGAAATAATATGCAGCATTTTTAGGTGATGCTGGAAGAATTACACTGAAATTATTTTAGTTTTATATTAAATATATATGCAAAGAAAAAAACCCAGTAAATATGTCAAACCCCAATAAGGAATTATTTTTGGGTGATGGAAACATGGCTTTTGAGCATATTTCAACTTTGAGAGTGAACAAACATTAGTATTATGATCAGAAAAATTATCTTTAAATGCAGATAGTAGAATGTTAAAAAGAAGTATCTTGTGGTATTATTCCCACAAAATTATTCCTTTTTAACCTAGAAATCGTTGAGAAAAAAATGCAAATCCTGACCCTGCCAAGGTTCAATTTTCAGTGAGTGATTCATGCTCAAGGAACTCTGCCACCACACCCATCCTATCCCTGGGTGCTCAAAGTACAAGTGAGGTCCTTGCTTCCCAATCAGCTGACTTCCCAGCATCCCACACCAACACCAGAGCCCCAGTTGTAGACCTCAGGGGCTCTTTCTCCCGAAGCTCCACTGCTTCCTCATCTCTTAGCCTCACTCTTTTTTTCTTTTTTTAACAAATACTTATTGAGCACTTGGCACATGCAGATATATATATATATTTACTTTTGGCTGCGTTGGGTCTTCGTTGCTGGGTGCGGGCTTTCTCTAGTTGTGGCGAGCGGGGGCTACTCTTTGTTGTGGTGTGCAGGTTTCTCATTGCAGTGGCTTCTCTTGTTGTGGAGCACGGGCTCTAGGCATGTGGGCTTCAGTAGTTGTGGCTCTCGGGCTCTAGAGCGCAGGCTCAGTAGTTGTGGCGCACGGGCTTAGTTGCTCTGCGGCATGTGGGATCTTCCCGGACCAGAGCTTGAATCTGTGTCTCCTGCATTGGCAGGTGGATTCTTAACCACTGTGTCACCAGGGAAGCCCCTCTTAGCCTCACTCTTAACTCACATTCATTATTGCCTGCTTTCTTCCAAGCATCTTCTAAGTTAAATTCCTTTACCTCACTTTTTTTTTTTTTAAATTATGAATTACTCTGTTGCTCCATTTGCTTTAGGAAGCTTTATTAAGCTTCCTAAAGCTATATTAAAGCTATATTAAATTCACATGTATAAATACATAAATTGTGGTTTGATTATAGGATGTGTAATTATTTCTATAATTTATTTTAAAGCTAGGCACCAGATTTGGTCAGACTCTTTGGTCAGACCATTTGAACTGCTTTCGATACGGTGTTTTATTTTGCTAAGAAAAATATTGCACCTCCCAGCCCCATGTTTCATCTGTAAAGCCCTATTGTTATTTTCCAGCAGCGTCTTAGAGAGCTGACATCAAGAATTGTGATGAACCTTTTATCTCAGTCTAAGACTTTATCACTTTCAGAGATGCTTACTGTACTGATACATATTATTTATTTATTCATTCATTCATTCATTCAGAAATAATTTATTGAGAATCTAGTATATGCTGGTCACTGTGCTAAATACTGGAGAATTATGGATTGAAAATACACCTTTTGGGCTTCCCTGGTGGTGCAGTTGTTGAGAGTCCGCCTGCCAATGCAGGGGACATGGGTTCGTGTCCCGGTCTGGGAAGATCCCACGTGCTGCGGAGCAGCTAGGCCCGTGAGCCATGGCCACTGAGCCTGCGCGTCTGGAGCCTGTGCTCCGCAAAGGGAGAGGCCGCAACAGTGAGAGGCCCACGTACCGCAAAAAAAAAAAAAAAAGAAAATACACCTTTGCTGAATGTGCAAAAACTTACAGTCTGGAAGGAGAAGTAAACAAGTCGTCTCCCTGCCTCTCAGCAAGTTTCACTTAAAACTACCCTAGAGAGGAATCTGTTTTATACTTAAAGTTTCCTAGAGAAGCAGGTTCCAAGCGGAACGGGCTTTGGGCCAAGATAAAGCATTATTCTAAAGCCGCTTGCAAATCCAATCACATGCGGAAGGCCCCATAGGAAGCAAAATGTCCTCCCTGCCCTCTGATCTGTCTGTGCTGGTCTAACGATGCAAGACATTGACGTGAGATTCCCATTTACTCGGTTACCCAGCCCAGAATGTCCAGAGGAGGTAAAGCTCACTTACATGGCACCAGGTGATCGGGGCCTCCAGGACAATAGTAGCGATAGTTCCACTGAGCCTGTGGGGAAGGGTTGGGAGGCAGCATCTGTGCACATGCTGGGTATCTCTGAGGTTCAAGCTGATGGAACTCCCTGGATCTGAGAGGCCTGGGGAGGTCCTGGGGGTAACACACGGAGGTGAGGGGCAGGGGCCTTTCCAGTTGCCTGATGCCCAGGACGTCCTGGGGCTGTGAATCATAGCCCGTGTCGATCGTACGCAGGTCTGGGGCCGCTCGGTTCCTGTGGATCCGGGCCCGTGGCACCATCTCTTGGCTACTGCCCGGGGGGTCTGCTGAGGCATTAGGTAAACTTTGGTCTGATTTGTCTGAGTCATGGCCAGTGTCAGGAGAAGCTGCTGAAAGCTGAGATCCCAGCCATTGATTACGTTTTTCCATAAGTGAAAACTGATGCTCCGGGGTGAGGGCTCCAACCACAGACTCAGCCTCAGGCTCGCTGGCTGCAGAGCAGCCCAAGGGAAAATCTTTGCCGGGGTCTGGGTGTCTCCTCCAGAAGCTGTCTTCACTCTCTGCCAGGACTTTAGTGCGCAGGCAGGTGACCTGTTGGGACACAGGCTGCCGGTTTGAAAGCTTCAGGGTTGGGTGAGTGTGAGAAAAGTCTCCTGAGGAAGAGTGAAGGGTCTGAGGTGCAGACAAGCTGTTGGGGGCCATGTCCCTTGTATCTGGAGCAGGGAGCTCGGATTCTTCTTCCAGGGAATATTCTGAGAGAGGTTTCAGCAACTGACTTGGGTATGGTTCTGATTCATCAACCTCCACAGGAATGCTTCGGATCATCCTAGTTTCTGGAACAAGAGAAAACATGCCACAGCGTCAGAAGTCAGATCATTTCTTGGAGCCCCCCGCTTTAGGACCTTAAGGGACCTCATTCAAGATGTGGTTTAAATTAACAGTAGAGTGACACCAATGCACTGGCAGAGCCCTGATCACGTAAAAAGTGTTCACTTATCCTCCAGGCAAAGGCACTAAGGCTTATTAAGATATTTTTATCTGGAAGGCGATTCAAAGAATGTGACTGGACCCTTATGTGGTAGAAGTCATACACCAGCAAGGGAAAGACACGGGTGAAAATCAACAGCCAAGTTGTGAGGAAGGAGAAATAATCGGAATGTGGGTTATTTCATCTGTGTTTGGAATCCATGATGAAAGAAATCTCGGTAACGAATATGGAATGATCTCTAAAATATACTGTTAAGTGATTAAAGAAAAGCAAGGTGCAGACCAATGTGTATACGATGCTGCTATTTGGTGTGAAAAAATAAAGAGAGGGGAGTGTGTGTGTGTGTGAGCACAACTGCTTACACACGTATAAAACGTGGATGGAGGACACACAAGACATTGGTGCACTGGTTGTCTTTGAGAATGGAGCTAAGCTGAGGGGGGGAGGGGGAGAGTTTTTACCTTCTGAAGTTTTAAACTTTTGCCCCCTGTGACTATTGCCCAATTTAAGAAAAAGATTTTTAAAGCCTGAGTTTCAAAAGCACTGGAAAAAAGGTCATAGTGACATTTTCCACTTACAACTATAGGTCATTTGGAGGGCTTAATTCCCTCTTGCACGATGCCTGCATGACCATCTGGCCTGTGATGTAGTAGCTGCACGGACAAGGCTCGCTCAACTAGCCTTTAGCCCACAGAGCAGTCAGCCCACGGTCCAGGTAATATTGGTTTTACCTATAAAAACAGAACTCTCAATCAACATAACAGAATGAGAAAGAAAATTCGCCTCCCCTTATCAGAAGATTGGTTGAGATGATGTCCCACGATGCTTAGCCTCCAGGGGAAGCAAGGAGGCAGGTCACGGAAAAAGATGTCACAGGGTGATGACGGGAGGCCTGCAGAAGGCTCCAGAGCAGGGAGAGTGGGAGCGAGGAAATGAAAAGAAAAATCCTGGCCGCCTGTTCCGTGCAGGCCTCGTACATAGCACACCTCAAGTGCCATACAGGGAGAAGGGGTGGTGCGGGGCGGGGGTGTGTGGATTTTTAAATTCCTATTTTATCCCTGTAGAATTTCAACCACGAACACTCACTGAGGCCTTACTGTGCCCAAAGGCACGATGCCCATCAGTTATTGTGCTAAGACAAATTGGAAAATTATGAATTCCCCTTCTCTTGTGCCCAGTACCCAACCCAATGGCAAGAGGACAGCACACATTTTAAAATGCTGCCCCAGGGCTTCCCTGGTGGTGCAGTGGTTGAGGGTCCGCCTGCCGATGCAGGGGATGCGGGTTCGTGCCCCGGTCCGGGAAGATCCCACATGCCGCGGAGCGGCTGGGCCCGTGAGCCATGGCTGCTGAGCCTGTGTGTCCGGAGCCTGTGCTCCGCAACGGGAGAGGCCACAACAGTGAGAGGTCCGCGTACCGCAAAAAAAAAAAAAAAAAAAAAAAAAAATGCTGCCGCAAAGAGCAGAAGTGGGATCAGTAGTTTCCCACCAAATTTATCTTCCTGGCCTATAGAAAGAGACCTCAATCTGCCCTGCACTCCCTGCCAAATGAATGCCCTCTAACACTTCTCTGACTCTCACTTGGTATCAGACTTACCCATCTGCTGCAAACAACCTTTGTACCATTTCCTGGCACAACAGAAAATTCCCTCAGGCTCCAAGTCCCTGCGGGCCCTCCCTCCTTGCCTTGGTGTCCCCTGCCCCGGGCTGGCTCTTTTCTAGGCTGCTGTCTAGGCTGGGTGTACTTCCTGCCCCTTGACTCTGCAGAGGATAGACCTCATCACCTAAATTGCTTAGACCCTGTAAAAACACACAAATTTCAACTGATTTCAATTGATGAGACCTACCCAAAACACACATATTTCAACTACTGAGTAGTTTAAAATGTTCACCGTTGTTTTCCCTTCTTTCTTACAATTTTTCTATAGCTATGAAATTGGATATGCCATACAACATGCTCTTCAGCCGGTCAGGAAACAGAAGTATTTTCCAAAGGGCTGGCTGAGTGTTGCATAATCTCCTGCAAGCATCTGTGGGCCCACAGCTGAATGCGGGGCGGGGGGGGGATCGGGGGGGGGGGGTCAGGGTAAGAGTGGCAGCCAGTGAGCCAGCCAGCAAGAGAACTAAATGCTGTTAGCTATTTCTTGGTATGCAATTCATATTCATTTTCCACACTTCAGGTACAATTGTTTATATTCTCCCTGGGTCTTCAAATGTGAATACCTTAGAAGTGCTTCCCTAAAAAACTTAAATTATATTTAAAAAGTTGCAAATTCTCTTCTAGCTGAGGAACCTTCAAGGACTTAGAGGAAGCTAATAAAAAGGGTGACAAATGTGGTCATCTCCAGAGTGCGGTCAGTGACTGGGAATCTGAGGTCCATCCTAGGGTGGGAATTCTAGCGTTGAAATTGGTCTGAAAATGAACAGACGGTTCCTCGGATGATAGTGAATAAACCCGGCATGGCAGTGAACAACCTTTCAGGAAAGCTATGGGATTAGTAATCTTTAAAAAACAAAATGAACTCTGATGTTTCAAATTTGTACAAATATTCAAACAGCAAATGATTACTGAGCCTTACTATGTGTCCAACTCTGTGCTGTGTACCCCCTCTTCTGAGGCATAAGCTCAGTTAAAATTTTTTTACAAATGGTAATACCTACAAGTGACACAAAACTCAAAAGGTACAAGAGGGTATATTGTGAAAGGTAAACAAAATTATTTCTTAAGACATAAAACATTATTCCTACCTTCAAGTTGCTTGTGATCCAGCTCAAGGAAGACAACTAATACAGGAAATCAAAGGCCCTACCTCAGGGCCTTTGCACTTGCTGTGCCTTCTTCTTGGAACACTCTTCCCCTACATATCTGCATGGCTTGATTCCTTTCTTTTTTAGGTCTTTACTCAGCTCTTGCTTTCTCAGTGAGGGCTCCCTGGTCACCCTCTAAAATTTTTACATGCTTCTTGCATTCTCTGTCTCCCTTCCTTGCTTTATCATTCTCTGTAGCAGTTATCACCACTATATATACTATAAAATGTATGTTATAAATACAAATATCTAGTACATTCCTTGTTTATTGTCTCCCCGCTTCCCCAGAATGTAAATTTCATGAGGGCATGATTTTTGACTCTTCTGTTCACAGCTGTATACCCAGCATCTAGAACTATACCTGGTACATAGTAGGTGCTCAATAAATATTTGTTGAATGAATGAATGATTGATGCCTGTTTCAGAGAGGAGACAGATCCATGTAGCTGGAAGGATCCCTGACAGTGAGGATCTCAGGCTCATGAAAGGTGGCAGGGAGGATTTCAGAGTTCTTGAAATTATACCCTTCCCTCTTCCTCTCTTCCTCTCAAATATGTATTAAGTTCCACTAAGTGTCAGGCCCCGAGGCGGGCCTGGGCCATGCCTGAAGAGGTCCCAACCCCCCACGGCAGGGTTGACCTGAACCCTCACTGGCAGAATAACAGTGAGTCCACCACCCAGTGTGCTGGGACATCTGTTCTGCTTCACACAGGAAAGCGGCTGGTCTCCTCCTGCATCCTCAGAGCTTCCCGAAGAACAGCAGAGGGTGGGGCAGGCCTGCAGTCACCACGAGGGCCCCTCCAGCCCTAGACCCCGGCCAGAACTGACAGAAAAACCCTGCCACCCTCCTGAGGGTGTCACAGAGAAAAACTACACACCGATGCCACATCAGAGGGCCTTGGGCAGATCAGTGGCTTGGGTCGGAAATGACAGTTTTACTTTTTGGTCTTTTTTTTTTTTTTGCGGTACACAGGCCTCTCACTGTTGTGGCCTCTCCTGTTGCGGAGCACAGGCTCCAGATGCGCAGGCTCAGCAGCCATGGCTCACGGGCCCAGCCACCCCACGGCATGTGGGATCTTCCCGGACCAGGGCACGAACCCATGTCCCCTGCATCGGCAGGCGGACTCTCAGCCACTGTGCCACCAGGGAAGCCCTACTTTTTGGTCTTTAATGTCAATATTGTAAAAAAAATAATAATGCACGTTGAAAAAAATTAACTCAGTATCTCATCGCTCCTAACCATTTCTAATTTCCCTGTTTTATTCCAGACCCTTCTCTATATGATGTCCAGGCAGTTGTAACCCTGGCACAGCCTGTGCTCCCATCCTTAACAGCGGGTGGCAATTGGATTTAAGTGGAAAAGCCCTGTTTTCTAGCCATGACCTAGAGGAGAAGTCTATGACCCCTGAGGGGGACAGAAGACCTGCCAGCCAGGCCCTGGTGAGCCCCAGGGCTGGCGGTGCTCTAGACAGTCTCAGCTTATCAGGATGAAGCTGGAAGGAATCAAGCCATGCAGCTATGAAGGGAAGAGTGTTCCAAGCCGGAAGCCGGGGAGAGGCTGGAGCACGACAGCCGTGTCTAGCTCATCGCTTCAAACCCCTGGGGGAAGGGAGAGGCTGGCTGGCCAGGGACCACAGGAGGGTTTCTGCTTCAGAAGCGCTTTCTGAGGCTCACAATACAGATGTCCAGGTCTCACACCTAGAGATTCTGAGGCGGGGCCAGGGCTCCCTTTTTTTTGCTGTTTAAGTCCCACAGGTAAATAGGTTCTCTCATATTTTGCCAAGGGGAGTGTAATCTGTACAATTTGGCCATAACTATCAGAATTTTAAGATCTTATGTCCTTTGACCTAGTAATTTCATTTCCAAGAATTTCCTCTACAGAGATATGCACATATTATTTAAAACGAAGAGGCTACGAGGATAGGCAATGCAGCAATGTTTGTAACAGCAAAGACTACAAACAACCCACGCGTCCAAAAGTGTTCTGCTTTTTCAAACTACGGTCCAGCCTTACAATGAACACTCTGCATCTTTTTGAAAAGACTGAGGAAGGGCTGTGTGAACTGATGTGGAACCATCTCCAAGATTTACTGTGAAGTTAAAAAAGGAAAGAGCAGAACCGTGTGTAGAGTACACTACCCTTTGTACGATCTGAGATTGCATATGCCCACACCATCACAGCCGAAAGCTGGAACAGAGGATGCCTCTGGGAAGGGAACTGGGTGACTGGGAACAGGGGCAGGAGAGGGACTTGCTTTTCAGAGCATTTTTTACCTTTTAAGTTTTGTACCAAGTGCCTGTATATCTACTTAAAAGATAAAAAAGGAAAAGGAGAAGCTCCCCCAGTGATTCTGATGTTCACAAAGATTAAGAATCAATGTGAGCGAGGCACTGCTGAGACCACCCAGGAGAGAGTGAACCGTCCCATAAAATACAAAAGACTGTTCAGCAGAGGATGGGGACATTTGTCCACGGTAGGAGTGGGTGGAACTGGGGTGGCGCAAGCTAGGAATGGAGGGCTAGTCCCAGGGCCACACAACCAGGTGAAACCGTGGTGTGTGTGAGCCTGGTTCTTACTCTGATCTGACCCAAGAGACAGCAGTTTTCTTTCTCTGGAATCTCACTGCCCTTTGGACTGTGAGCTGTGGTTCCAGCTCCTAGATTCTGACCAGCATCTTTCTTCAAATCTGTCAGTTTTTCTGTCCCAGCCTCTCTCGCTTCCTTTCTGCCCCCTACCCTTCCCGCGTAGCCTGGCTTTGCAGATAAGACCTTATCCAGACATCAGCAGTTTTGACATCCCCTGTGACAATGCTCCCTGGTGTCCCATTCACAGAATTTCCCATTCATTCTCTTTCTCTCTCTTTTGCTGCCTCCAAGTCTTTGCTCATGTCTGTTCCCAGCAACCTTTCTCTCCTCCAGCACATTCTGCCTTAAATTATTAGTTTCTCGAAACAGAGCCTATCAGTCTTCGCAGCACTACCTTTCTTATCTCATCGCTCATCCCAAAGCTTCTTTTCCTCCCACCACGCCCGCCTCGCTTTCTGCAGATCTCTTAGACCCCATCCTGGTGTGCATAGGGCACAAGTCTCTCTCAGGGCACATATTCACAGATATGATGTCCATGTTCACAGTTAACTGTGGCTTCTGCCATCCAGACGGGCTTACCCTGAATAAATACATATTCTAGGATGTGGAAAATATGCAGGACTTAAATGCACAGGCTCTAGATTCAATCTCCCCATGATTAAATTCTTTCTCTGCTAGCTGCACGATTAGATGTGTGACCTTGAGAAAATTACTTAACTTCTCTGGGCCTCATTTTTCTCATCTGTAAAGTGGGGAAAATGACAGCATTTGCCCCATAGGAGGGTAAAAGAAGAAGGTGTAAATAAAGTGCTGACTGTAGGGCCTGGCCCATATCAAGCTCTCCCAAAACAATGGCTATTTTGTTATTTTTACAACAACAAGTGATTTGGCTTTAGAACTGTTTTCTAAACAATGTTCACTTGTTTTATACCTGGACGCTAAACCTATTATATGAACCTAATGTATGGAGACCATATCTTTTTAACCAACATGTGTATTTCTGGCAGATTCGATATACGTCATCTCATCTGGTCCTTAAAACAGCTGGGTCCCAGGTGAGGTACGTGGTTTCACTTCACCATTCCTATTGTACAGAGCTGTGGGCACATTAAATAGCTTCTCCAAAGTCACCGCCAATTCTAGCCTATAGATCTCCTACCTCTTTCCATTAAACCACATAGATCAGGCACTGGCAAACCTTTTCTGTAAAGAACCGGATAGTAAATAGTTCACATTTGTGGACCACATACCGTCTCTGTCTCATACCCTGCTTTTCAGTTAGTTTGTTTGTTCTTAAACAACCCTTTAAAAATATAAATTCTTAGCAATAGGCAGGTACAGAAACAGACCATAGGCCACCTTTGGCTCGACAGTTGTAGTTTATCAAGCTCTGATATAGTTTATGCTGATAAATCAATATAAACCTAATGAAATGGATATACTTAAGAAACCTTACCCTTTGTTAACAATAATTGTTAATATTTGTTAAATGTTTACTATGTGTCAAATACTGTTCCAAGTTTTTTACATGTATTAACTTATCCTCTCAGCCACCCTATTTGTAGGTACTGTCGTCAGCCCCGTTTTAGGAATGGGAAAACTGAACACAGGGAGGGTAAGTAACTTTCCCAACGCCGCAGGGCCAGTAAGTAGCCTAGCTAGTGTTCAAATCCAAGCAGTTCAGCACCAGAGCCTGGGCACTGAACCCACCTGATTGTCAGCTGGGGGCACTGACTTGTACAGCGATGTGGGGGAGGGGAGAAAGGGGATGGCAGGAGCTGAGTAAACCCTAGAAGCTCCTGGAATAGATAGGTTTCAGAACCATTCACCCTGAAGCTAAGGAGGCGTGGATACATGCCACCTGTGTTTTATGAAGAATGGCCAGGCTGGAAACCTGTGATGGCTTTCCTTCATGCCACAACAATAGAGGATGTGCATGAGACTGCAGAGGCATCTTGATTTGAGAAAAGCACTTGATTGGATCTCATTAAATTTTAATCATAAACTGAACTCAAAGTAAATTGAAAACTTGTTGACAGAGCACAAACAAAGGGTGAGGATAACTGGCGATGCATCTAGAGAGGGGATATCTTCCAGGGGACGCCTCTGAGGCAAGGATGGATGGGATTTAATGAAGGTGTTATGTCCCTGGAAGAAGACAAATAGCAGAGCAAGAAACAGAGGAAGGGCAGGAGTGAGCAGCCTGAGTAATTAATAAACCACATTACCAGCTCCTAAATGATCAAGGCTTGCTGTTACCAACTGCTTGGATTTTTTTAAAAAAGCATTCTTTGGGTCAACAATAGAGTTGAAGGGTCCTAGAGACACACAGCATGAATATTTCAGGTGGACATATTAATAAATATATAAATTTACAGCTAGGAAGATCCTCAGATGCACTTTGGACCAGATCCTTGCAGTCACAGATTCTCAAGGTCTTACTTCATTCTCCAGGGAGTAATTTTTTTCATAACTGTCCAAAAATTTGGGATTTAAAAAAAATCTTTAAACTCATTAATGTTCTTTGTTTACTGCCCCAACGCATGCAAACTCTCCCAACATTGGTTTGCTTAGTGGAAGTTGGTTTTGAGTGAACTGTGTGGCTCAGGTTCAAATTCCAGTGAGGAAATATTTCCAAGTTTACTTGCAGAATTTCCCAGACAGAGAAGTTCTTCCATTTGGTTTGCCAGAGGATTGGAAGCAGTGGTGAGCCCTGGAGACAAGGGAACATTTACTGGCCCTTGTTCATACCCTGCACAGTACAGCTCACAGCAGGCTGAAGGCGGTGCAGCGTGACCCGACCTGATGTGCGGAAGTTTGCTCTGCAACTCCTCTGAGCTGCTCAACTCAATGACGGGGCTAATGGGAAAGGACTGACTCCACCACGCTGGAAGCTGGTAAAAACCGTTTAGAGAACAACCTCAAACAAGCCCATGGGTTCTCTTGTTTGTTTGTTTTGTTTCAGATAAGGTTTCTCTAAACACACGTTCGTGATTCTTAATTCAGTCCAGACCCCAGAGTGAGGAAAAGAAGGGGCAGAAAGGAAAAAAAATCGGCAGAGGGAGGAGAAGGGATAGAAAGGAAGAAAGGAAAATGGAAGAGAAGCAACGAGAGTGGGAAACCTTGAAGGAAAAGTTTAAAAAACTCGTCCTTTATTGGTGGAGGAGAGAGGCTTGCTTAAACTGTGATTTTTACGTATTACAGTTGGAAGGGAAGGGAAAGAATGAATGCAGGCAAAAGGCAAAAGTGTTACAGGTAAGCTGCTGAACTGGGAAGAATCTGGGCAGACAGCACAGAGGAGGAGGAAGGGAAATCGGAGGTGGGAGGGAGACCTGGGACCCCGCCTGGGAGAGGAAGGAGGAAAAACACTGGAACCATGAGCGCAGGAAAACAGTGAGGTGGGGAAGGGCCAGGTTTCCATTAGCGCTCAGGGAGCTGCCCAGACCCCGGCCAGCCTGCGTCTTCAGGATGAAAGAAGGGGGTCAAGCAGGCTGGGGGCTCCAGTCAGTCCTGAATAGCTTGATCTCAGCTGCTTTACCAGGGAACCACGCCAAACTGGCTCAGCTCTGCGAATCACGAGGGGATGAAAGCCCACCTTCCTCCCTCAGCCAATTTACAACTTCTGGTCCCCAGGAAGGTTTGTGTACACATCTGTACACATGCACACACACACACACACACACACACACACACACACACACACAGAGGCACAGGGTGAGCTTAACACTCAGGCATCGAAGCACATGTGGGCGAGTAGGAGGCCTGCTGGGCAAGAGACGCAAAGAATGTCAAATGTCCGAGGGAGAAGGACAGCCTGGGTTTCAGGAACTAAAAATATCTCGGTGACAATGCACTAGGAGAAACAGGAGAGGCCCAAAGGGAGAGCTTCTTGATTCTAATCCTCAGATGCTTTCTCACGGAAGGCCTGCAGGGTTGTTTTGATAAGGAACTGTGATCAAACATTAGGGGTCATTTCGTTGGATCTGAAAGGAACTTAAAGTTTAATATGGCTCGTCTGTGCTCTTTTTTGTTTTCCCTGCAGCAGTTGCCCGCAATGCATATGTGTTTTGAAAGGCTAATCTAAATTTTCCTGTAGCAGAAAAATGATTAGAATTCAGGATATTTCCGAGATTTCGATTCTTCTAAACGTAGATTTAATTTAGACAAACTACCCGCCTAATCGATCTTTCTGAGTGCCTGCAACTATGATTCTGAATTCGTGCAACTATGACTGCCTTCTTCTCTTATTTTCAGAGCATTTGAAAATCACTAACACCTTAATCTTGAGAGAAGCAGGCTTACATATTTTCCATCTTTGCACCCTCCCAAAGTGAGTACCCCCGAGTTAAAAGTCTGCTCCCCAACATGCTTTCACTCCTAGTCAGCCCACCCCAGGCACGGAGCAGAGCAGGGGCTTCTGTCAAGTGCCACCTCATCACAAATGACACCAGATGAGGAATGACTGTGGGTGGCCTTTCTGGATCAAAGCTAGGCTGGCAGCAAATAACAGCCTGATTTCAGATAGTGGTGCATGTTATTTGAAAAGAAAAAAAAAATCAGTAACTCATCACAGGTGAAACATCTTGAAATTCCTGTCCTCCCAACCCAGGGTGATAGAGAGAGCCATCTAAAAACATGACAGGGGCCATACCAGGGCCTTGATATTCCACAGAAACAGCTGAGCAATACCGAAAGCCGTGAGTCAGTCCATCCCACACAGTCAGGGCCTGTTTGAACTGTATGGAGGGAGAGTAACAGCTCAAAAGAAACAATAAGGATTTTTTTTGAAAAGCTTAAGGATTCTGTGTGTCGGTCATCAAATAACGCGTCTGATCCTAGTCATCACCCTTACGTGGTATCTAGACGTGCTTCACAGCTTCCCTTCACCCCCCATTAAAGGCCCCACACACAGTGACTGGTCTAGCCAAGGAGTGGTTTCCAGCCACTGACTCCTGCTAAGTCAGTAACGTAGCCTTCTGGAGCCAGGCTCGTCTGCCAGCTCTCGGGCCTGCTCTGACTCTGTGGGCAAGTGCACGGACTGGTTCTTCCTGGGTAACCCAAATGGGACATAACTTAATTCAAGAAACCCCCTGCTTTCTCCTATTTAACTAGAGCCAAGAATAACACCTAAATTCCAGGCAGCCTCCTGCAAAGCCACGTGGCAGCCCAGCACACCACACCGCCGCTGCTCTCAGCCTCTTACCCAGGCTATGGCTTCACCTTTTGCCTCGAGAGCAGGTAAGTGAAACAAATCAGAGCAGCTTATATGGAAGAAACCCGAGTGCCTACAAGGTGCTTGATAGTATACTGAGTGCTAGAGGGTAGAGAAGGATTAAGAAAGGAGTCCTTTTCCTCCAGGGACTAACTATCTCTTAGTAGCAAGAGGTGAGATGAATGTATTTGAGTAATCAGTAAACAAAACGCACTCTTCTAAGACCACCCATTATGGCTACCCCTCTGGGATTCCCATCACCCCAGCCTTATTTCGTTAGAATTTCGACATAATCTTGTTAGCTCACCACCCCACACACATTTTATTGATGAAGAAATCCAGGCCTAGGGAAACCAAAGTAAATTGCATAAGTCACAGAGCCAGCAAGGAGTGGAGTGAGAACTTGAAACCAAGTTTCTTGTCCTCTGCTTTTATTATTTATTTGGTCTCTTTTTTCCCCCGTTCATCAAAAAATATCCCCCTATGCTAAGAAATCATCTTGAACTTGAAAGTCATAGGACGCTCGATTAGCTTCTAAGATCAAATAATAGCACTTCTGCCCTGCTTTTCCCTAAAGGCTCAGGCCTACTGTCCGTGCCAGCAGATGTCTGGGCCATTTGGGAGGGTGGAGGGCTGTGGGAGAGGAGCTGACAGGGCGCCACAGCCAGCACAGAGCGGAGATGAACTTCCTGGCCCAAGAACGTGGTGTTGATTTTTCTTCCCCCGAGTGAAAAAGGGATCAAGAGAACTTGGGAGTTCTCCCTCCAACGCTGCCACTGACGTGTCTGAGGCTGGAAGCCAATTCCTTAATCTGTGCCATCCCCGGCTCCCTCCCTGGAGAATGGGGCTTGTCTTCTTAATCGAAACTTGTGGGGACACTAAGTACTCAAACACAGGCGTGTGTGTGTGTCTCCACTCCTCAAAGAGTTAATCTTCGCTCGCCCGTCTGAAATACTAAACCACCAGCATTTTCTCACAGCAGAAACGTAGCTGTCATTTTCCCAGCCCAAGCTGGTCTCTCTGTACACAAACAAACGAAAGGTGGGGAGAGCCGGGTGGAGGAAAGTAAGGCAGCACATTTCAGTAAAGGAGAAAACTGTTTTGGGAAACAGGTCAAAAAGAAGTAAGGCGCGGCAGGTGACAACTCTGAACAACTTACCTTAGAGCCACCACGGACAAACAGACCGGGCCACGGGGTGATCGCGCTCTCTCCTTCTTGGGTCACTCCACCTTGGGTCGCTCCGGGCCTCCCTCCACCCTCTCCCGGCCCAGGTAAAGCCGGAACAGGCTCCGAAGCAGGAAGTGGAAGTTGTATGCAAATTTCTACCGAGGCTAGGAAGGCTTGGCTCAAAAATCTCCCTGTGGGCAGTGAATCAACAGCCGCTGAGAAGTCACTTTATTTCTTAAAACAGAAACCTCCTTCATTCACTAGAAAAGGCCACTGGCCAATTAGGCTGCGTTTTTCTTTTTTAACCACCCAGCTAAGTAACTGCTGAGGAATGTTCCCACTGCCCTGGACCTCAGCGTTGTCGTCGTCCTGGTACCCTGGCCTGAGACGGTGCCTGGGGAGGGGATTGAACTTGGGTGTTAAGATCGGTTATTCATTAGCAGCTCCAGAGGAGGAAACTGGGGGCAGATCGTGGGGAGGAGTATGAAGCAGAAACTTCGTACTGTCTCTAACTGCATTTGCTGCTCTTAATCACAAAGGGAGGACTCACTGTCCATCCCCCTACACACACAAACGTGCACACACACACGCACACACGCCCCCGCACACACCCTGCCCCATCCACACGCATGGAAAAGTGACTAGTTTTGAGAACCACCCCCCGCCCCTGACACACACACACACAGCCCTCCTCTGGCTGCATTTTTCACGTACTCAAGTTTATTTCCTTGCCTTTCCTTCTCCTTGCTTAATCAGTGCCTACAGAGTTTATTGCCAAAGGAGATGCTAGAAACAGGATGACCAGGACGGCAGACTGTAATGGGAGCTGTGTTGGCCGCAGCTCTGGAGTCAGAGGGACCTGGGTGTGAACTCAGTTACCCACTGGCCAGCTGGGTGCTGGGCAGGCGCACTGTGTTCCTGGACGCTCTGCCTGCCTGCTGAGTCCCGAGGGTCAGCCCACTCGGCTGGCCACCCCTCTACCCTCGAGCAGGGGACGGGCCCCAGAGAGCCCCTATCCAGACCACCAGGTTTTGTTCAAGTGAGCCATGTGGAGCAGGTTGCTCTATGTTCTGCAAGCAGAGGGAATGCTGCTTGTTTTTAAAACGACATATACAGGGTGTATACATTTTGGTGTATCCTTACAGTGGAATACTACACAGCTGTTAAAAACCATAAATATTTATTTATGTATATATTTATTTCCACATACAAGGAAAAGTGGCTCTGAGATATTATTCACTGAGAAACATAATCTCATTTTTGCCGATAGATATAACAAATACATGTGTGTGTGTGTGTATATATATATATATTTATTTATGTTTATTCACCATTGGTTCCAACACCTATCACTCTGCCCAGAACATAGTTGGCAAGTACTACATATCTGCTAAACAACCAAAAATGACAGAAATGTCTGGAAGAATGCATACCAGACTGTTAAGTGGTGATCACCTCTGGGGAAAAGGATTGAGGGGAATGGGTCAGAACAGAGGGCTTTTATCCTATTTATAGTATTGATATAAAATATGTATACTGTACATGTGTGTATGTATAGTATACGTATGTTGGATTCCTTTTCCAACAAGTGTGTAGTACTTCATTCATTTAAAAAAAGATTTAAAAATTGTACTTATTATCTTGGCCTTGAGCTTTCTGCCTCAAAATTATTATTATAATAATCTTTTTTTAGTTTGGGGAAAATAGCATTTTTTTGCATGTGGAGCAGTTGGTACCAGGATACTTTGAAAAAGCTATCAGTATTAGGAGATGAGAATAGAAAAGACAAGAAGAATGACAAGAGGAGGAAAAAAGAGGGAGATCAAAGAAAGGGCAGGGTGAAGATACTTTTCATTTCTCTTAAATGCCCTTAAATGGATTGGGAAAAGCCTGAAAGATGCTTCTGTCAAGTACTGCCTTTGGAATACAACCCATCAGGAAGAACAAGAGGAATCTTTTTTTCCAATTCTCCCACCAACTGTTTCCCCAGATGTGAGCCTAAGGGCTCTGCGGGGAGATACCAAGCGTTGCAGTGCTGCTTTTAATTGCTGGTAGCTGGGCCTTCCTTCCATCTCAGTTTACCCCGAGCAGAAAGGCAGCACTTGGGGGAAGGAGTTAATGGTTCCTACCTAGGAGCCCTTGCTGGGGCCCCACTGAAAAGCGGCCTGAGGATGTAAACTGTTTAGAGAGGGTGTCCTGAACACAAGAAACTTCCATCTGAACATGCCTGAGGCAGTTACAGTGAAATATGGATGACAGGGAAAGTGTCAGAGAGCCTAGGAAATGAACACCTCCGGTCCCCAGCAGTACCCCCTGGTGTTCTCAGGCTAATACACACACCCTTTTAGCTGGCATCACAGGAGACGAACGCTTATTTAAAAAAATATTTCTTATTTATTTATTTATTCATTTATTTTGGTTGCACCGGGTCTTAGTCATGGCCCGCGGGATCTTCAGTTGCGGTGTGCGTGCAGCATCTAGTTCCCCGACCAGGGATCGAACCCTGGCCCCCTGCATTGGGAGCATGCAGTCTCACCCCCTGGACCACCAGGGAAGTCCCAGGAGAGGAACTCTTCACTGAGGACCTACCATATACTACTTGCTAGTGCATTTAATCCTGCAAACAGTCCTGTGAGATGCACTTACTACTGTCATTCCCACTTTACCTTTGAAGAATCTGAGGCTCAAGACTTAGAGTAACCTCTCCAGGGTCAGCCAGATAGTCTGTGGAGAAGGATTCCTGAACTGTCTCATTTCTAGGTGGGGATGTTTCCTCCCGTTCCTTTGTTGCCCTGCTGTAGTCTGTCCTTCCTTACGTGCTTGGATGGAGCCCACATAACTTGTTTTCTTTGCACAATTCTTGACAACAGCGCTTAATGTGGGTGGGGAAGGTGTAGGCAATAAAAGGGTGGGGCTGAGACTGTGCCGGTTCCCATATGGGGAAGGCTGCTGTGTGCATAATAGAGCAGTCAAGAGCTGGGCCAGCCCTCTCCCTCTAGTTAAAAGTCTAGGAGGGGAGGATTTGTGCTTGCCACATTCTAGAGTGGCTCAGTATTCTTGCAAAAGGCATAATTCCATAAAGGTCAGCTTTCCCCACCTCTGTAAACAAAACCGTTTGGACCTAATGCTCAGAACTTGTCATTCTACAGCTTTAATAGATGGAAAGAAAGGAAAAAAGAAAAAAGGAAAAGATTCATTCCTTGGACAAGCCTTGAGTTTCCATTTTTAAATGCTATGATTCTAAGTGCTGAAATGGCAGAGTGAAACTATGACACACCACGAGGAAGAGAAGAAAACTCCTGTCCTGCATTTTCCGGAGGATGGTCCTCACCCAAAGGGTCCCTGGTGTTGGCTAACTCTCCCCATAACTCAGTTCTGGCGTCACTGCTGGAACCTAGGCAGGAAGAGAAGAAACGCCCAGGCTCCCAGTGTCTGGTCCTGCCCTTCTGGCTAACTCCAGTCCCACAGCCTTTAGTGAGCCTTGCCTTATTCCAGACGTGCACTGCGTGCTAGGCACGCAAATTGTAAGATTCTCAACATGTTCTTGTGTCTCTTTCAGAAGCAAAAACTGGGGAGATACAGGCGGTTCGAAATAAACTAGCCACTAGACAAAGCCGTAGAGCCACTGGTTACTTCTCCACTGCTTTGGTGGGCTGCTTCTAGTCCAGAGGGTCAGCCAGACACAGGCAGAAGCCAGAACCCATCACCACCCTTCTCACCGCCCCTCCCCCCGACCCGCTGAGCCCCGGGATGCTGCCCCACCGTCCAGGTGGCCCTCCTTCTAGGCGAGTTGCCCGCTAGAACTGGTTCCTGTTCTGTCAGCTGACTCAGTCAGGACCTCACAAATCTAGCAAAGGGGTCCTGGAAACACAAACTCTCACGTGGAAAGGATTACCTCTCAATCCTTTTCTTTTCAAGAGGTTCCTTGAGCCCCGTACAGATTTATTCATCTCCTTCCCCTACAAAGGGTATATTGGGAACAGCAGCTTCTGTCAAGCTACAAAAGCTCTGTCATTCCATTACCCCAGGGCGATGGCGTCTATTCACCTTACATTTGCATACTTAAAGGGGAACACTTTAAAGTTCTGGAAAGGCCAAAGATTATCTGCTCCAAGGTGACTTTCCTCAGAGTGGTCAACTGGACCCAAAGGTGTTGGCAGCATCTCTTGCTACAAAGGGATTAGATCCTAACAGACTGAGCTCCCCATTACCACCAGTACAATAATAACAGCTAACTTCAGCGCTTAAGTGTTCTAAGAACTTCGTGTGCATTTATTTACGCACTTAATTAACTGTTCACAGTACCCCTGTGAGATAGGTACCAGAAGATTAGCTACCATTTATTATCTACTATATGTCAGGTGATTTTCATTATCTGTATAATGGAGTGGAAAATTTTATTCACCAGAATTCCAGACAGCTGCTTTCCAAGAGGGAAAAGCACATTGAGACCAGATTCTACTTCCTGTGGAGGCTGAACACAGCAGGGCAAGTCAGATGAGAGAGGAACGTTTGGAAAGCGATGATGAGAAAGTAGCACGAGCCCCACAGAGGAGGTGGAGGAGACACAGTGTAGTAGTGAGAGAGCAGGAGGGATCCTCTGCCCTTCAAGAAAGTCTGTGATAAATAATCCCATGTTATTCTCCAAGTCTTCTCTGTACTCATTTGTTTGACTTTTGGACATGTATATGGGCAGCTTTATTCAGGTTATATTTAAAAATTAGGATGGTTAGGGCAGAAGAACTAAATAAACATTTCTCCAAAGGAGACATACAGATGGCCAACAGGCACATGAAAAGATGCTCAAATCGCTAATTATTAGAAAAATGCAAATCAAAACTACAATGAGGTGTCACCTCACATGGGTCTGAATGGCCATCCTTAAAAAGTCTATAAATAGGCTTACCTGGTGGCGCAGTGGTTGAGAGTCCGCCTGCCGATGCAGGGGACACGGGTTCGTGCCCCGGTCCGAGAAGATTCCACATGCCGCGGAGCGGCTGGGCCCATGAGCCATGGCCGCTGAGCCTGCGCGTCCAGAGCCTGTGCTCCTCAACGGGAGAGGCCACAACAGTAAGAGGCCCGCGTCCCGCAAAAAAAAAAAAAAAAAAAAAGTCTTTAAATAATAAATGCTGGAGAGGGTGTGGAGAAAAGGGAACCCTCCTACACTGTTGGTGGGAATGTAAATTGGTACAGTCACTATGGAGAACAGTATGGAGGTTCCTTAAAAAAACTAAAAATAGGGACTTCCCTGGTGGTGCAGTGGTTAAGGATCCGCCTGCCAATGCAGGGGACACAGGTTCAAGCCCTAGTTCACGAAGATCCCACATGCTGCAGAGCAACTAAGCCCATGCGCCACAACTACTGAGCCTGTGCTCTAAAGCCTGTGAGCCACAACTACTGAGCCCACGAGCCACAACTACTGAAGCCCATGCACCTAGAGCCCGTGCTCCGCAACAAGAGAAGCCACCACAATGAGAAGCCCACGCACCACAACGAAGAGTAGCCCCCACTCACTGCAACTAGAGAAGGCCCATGCACAGCAACAAAGACCCAATGTAGCCATAAATAAATAAATAAATAAATAAACAAAAACTAAAAGGAGAGTTACCATATGATCCAGCAATCTCACTCCTGGGCATATATCTGGAAAAGATGAAAACTAATTTGAAAAGATACATGCACCCCAATGTTCATAACAGCACTTGTAAGCATAACAGTGTAAGCATAACAGTGCTTACAATAGCCAAGACATGGAAGCAAGCTAAGTGTCCATTAACAGATGAATGGATAAAGAAGATGTGGTACATATATACAATGGACTATTACTCAGCCATAAAAAAGAATAAACTAATGCCATTTGCAACAACATGGATGGACCTAGAGATTATCATACTAAGTGAATAAGTCAAAGACAAATATCATGTGACATCACTTATATGTGGAATCTAAAATATGATACAGAAGAACTTATTTACAAAACAGAAACAGACTCATGGACATCAAGACAAGACTTATGGTTACTGAAGGGGAAGGGTGGGGAGGGATAAATTGGGAGTATGGGATTAACGGATGCACACTACCATATATAAAATAAATAAACAACAAGGACTTACTGTATAGCACAGGGAACTATACTGAATATCTTGTAATAAACTATAATGGAAAAGAATAGGAAAAAAGAATATATGTATACATATACATGCATAACCAAATCACTTTGCTGTATACCTGAAACACAATATTGAAAATCAACTATACTTCAATTAAAACAAATTAGGATGGTTACTATTAAAAATGAGAAAATAACAAGTGTCAGGGAGAATGTGGAGAAACTGGAATCCACGTGCACCATTGGTGGAATGTGAAGTGGTGCAGCCTGTGTGAAAAATAGTGTGGCAATTTCTCAAAAAATTAAAAATAGAATTACCATAGGACCCAATAATTCCATTTCTGGGTATATACCCAGAAGAACTGAGGGTCTCAAAGAAACCCTCAAGAAAAGAGAGTCTTGAAGAGAAATCTGTACACCATGTTCATAGTAGCATTATACACGACAGCCAAGGTAGGAGGCAACCCACGTGTCCATCGATGGATGGATGGATAAACAAAATGTGGTATACACATACAATGGAATATTAATCAGCCTTATAAAAGGAAGGAAATTCTGACATGTACTATGACAGGGATGAACCTGGAGGACATTATTCTAAGTGAAATAAGTCAGTCATAAAAGGACAAGTACTGTATGATTCCACTTAGCTGAGGCACCTAGAGCAGTCAAATTCATAGAGACAAAGTAGAATGGTGGCTATCAAAGACTGAGAAGAGGCAGGAATGCAGAATTATTGCTTAACGGGTATAGAGTTTCAGTTTTGCAAGATCAAAAGAGTTCTGGAAATAAATAGTGGTGCTGGTTACACAACAATGTGAATCTACTTAATGCCACTGAAGTGTACACTTAAAAGTGGTTAGGATGGTAAATTTTATGTTATGTTATTTCATCACAATTAAAATAAAATAGTCCCCAAAGCAGGCCTGCATGGTGGGTTTTATTTCCCTCATTTTACAGGTGAGGAAATTGAGGTGCACAGAAGTCAGGCAGCTTGTTAGGGCTGCACAGCTGGGTTTCAGACCAGAGCTGACTCCCTAAGAAAGCCACGCCTCTCCCCTGCACCGGGCTGCCCAGTACCCACCGGGGGCTCAAGGTGGGTGCGGACATATGCTGAGGCCACACAGATTCACCTCCTTCCTGGGCCCTTTACCCTCTCTAGACTGTCCTTTCTCCAGCACCAGTTTTTCTGGTATCCTTATTCTCTCTTCTGCCTTTCCCTCATCTAAAGGTCCTCTCAGGAAAAATCCTGATCCCTCATTTATACCTCAGCTACACGGTGTGAATTTAAATCACTGTGCTACCTGTCTGAGGGGCGCTTGCATTTTAAGCTTCATCACTCTCTGTGAAATGAAACGCTTTGTTCCATGTTCAAGGAATTTCAGGCATCAGGGAGCAAGCAGGAAGGAACTGGAGGGTGCTGGTGGCAGGTAGGACAACTATAACCCAGAGAAATGCATTAAATGGGGGGAATTTGGGTACAAAGTTAGAAGGCAGATATATTTTATGGACAGACTGATCTTTCAAGGCTCCACAAAGACGTGAAGTATGGGTGCGAGGGAGGTAGGTGGACAGTTCTCGTTAAGCTTTCCCCACTGAGCAAACTGGGCTGCCTGACCTCCAGACTCCAAACTTTTGTTTGTTGTCAGAATCTAGAGGGTTGATTTCCTCAGGGTGTTGTTTCCCTGACAGTTGTCAATGCCTCTTCTCTTCCTGTTACATCGTGAAATTCCAGTCTAAAGCAGCTGGCTGCAGTAGCTGGAGATTTCTGCCCAAAGAGCTGAGCAATCATTCCTTTAGTGTCAAGAATGCATCTCATCTGCTCACTGATGTAGCGTGTTGCGTAGAACCCAAGGTAACTCATGTGGACGCAAATGCTTGTCTTCTGGGCACTCACAACCTAAGACTGAGCCTTCCCGGGGGTGGGGAAGACACTACACCAACAGCATCCGGGTTGAGAGCCTGGGCTGCAAGTCTGGCTGCTGGACTAGTCTCTCGACCACCTCCTGCCAGCCATGTGACCTTAGGGAAGTTCTTAACCTCTTTGTACCTTGGATTCTTCATCTGGATAATGGGAGACATAAGGTCTCTCTTTCATTGGTGATCAAGGCTCCCAATGCACTGATTCTGGCTGTTGCTTTTGTGTAAAGAAGACAACTCCTTTCCTCCGGGGGCATGAGACCTCTGCCCCAGCACAGGGCTTGGTGGGTGGGGGACCAGGGCTGATTTTGCCTTCTCAGCCGGGCACCAACTGCATAACTGCGTACCGCAGCCCCGAGATTGTTATGGAAGATTAGACAAAATGACCTCTGAGCAGTGTCTGGCATTGCGCTCGATAAATATTAGCTAGTATTATAATAATAACTATCAAATAAATGCATAATTCAATTAGTATACCAAGAGTCAGTTATCGGTCAATACTGTAAAGGAACAAAACTCAACAAAATAGTAGATGATATTAAAATATTCGTAGGCAGCAATAAGACATTCTTATGCTAACAATTAAATAAGGGTGTGTTGTATGTTAGAGAATTTACTGCAAATCAGAGAATCCAAACACATGTGAGGATCCAGCTGAGCAAAAACCAAAGGCCTGGGCTTCCCCGGTGGTGCAGTGGTTGAGGGTCCGCCTGCCGATGCAGGGGACACGGGTTCATGCCCCGGTCCGGGAGGATCCCACATGCTGCGGAGCGGCTGGGCCCGTGAGCCATGGCCGCTGAGCCTGCGCGTCCGGAGCCTGTGCTCCACAACGGGAGAGGCTGCAACAGTGAGAGGCCCGCGTACCGCAAAAAACAAAAACAAAAACAAAAAACCCAAAGGCCCAACCACGTACCTCCTGAGGGCTTTTGCTTGCTCTGCTCTGCATTCTGTTCTGGGAACAGAGTGACCACCTTACCTCTCAGGCCACCTGAAAGCTTAGGTATTACAAGCAGACTTGTCTTCACTGGCTCAGCTTGTTGCCTTGATGCTCACATCTTCCTGGCAGGAGAAAAATTATGTATTCTTTTCATTTAAAAGATCTTCCCTTTCAGCTTTGCCTGGCTGGCAGATTGCATAAACAGGGATAGCGGTGGTTCTACCTGTAAGAAAGATGCTCTTAGAACTTCATCTTAAAAACAATAGGCCGGTAAATTTTACTCGTGTGTGTGTGTGTGTGTGTGTGTGTGTGTGTGTGTGTGTGTGTCACAGAGAGAGAGAGAGAGACAGAGACAGAGACAGAGACAGAGACAGAGACAGAGACAGAGAGAGAGAGAGTTTTAACTTTTAGATTACACCAAAACCCCCAAAACTCCACAACCCTTTTTTTTTTTGGCCACGCTATGCCGTGGCATGCAGGATCTTAGTTCCCTGATCAGGGATCGAACCCACATCCCCTGCAGTGGAGGCACAGGGTCTTAACCACTGGACTGCCAGGCAAGTCCCTCCACAACCTTTTTTTTCTATAGCTGTTCTACCTCTCCTAGTGAGCTCCCATTCCACTAAATTGTGGGGAAAGGACCATATGCTTGCCAGTGAGAGTAATTCAGTCTCCTTCAGTTCTGTCTCTCCTTGGTAATTATTGAACATCTGGCATTTCTCCCTCTTTCTCTTCGGCACAGGGTCTAGACGTAGAGGAGAGCCTGTGGGTCTTCTCATTAGTGAGGGCAGAGCCTCAGGTCCCTGTTGGGCTTTTCTGTTCTCTGTGGAAATAGTCTTTTCCCACTGGGCACCTTGCTCTTATCTGAAGATGGTGACGATGTGAGCACCTTCTAAGTGCTCACCTCGGCGCTCCTGGAGGGTAAGCTGACTTGCTCTTCACCTTCCCCAGGACACTCTCAGGGAACTGGACCAAGCTTGGTGCAGCTCAACCCAGTTTGGGTTGTTGATGTCTGAGCAGAGGCTCAGAGTGAACCCCGGCATTCACTCTCTTCTGCCATAGTAGTAGAATCTTTTTTTTTTTTTTTTTTTTGCAGTACGCGGGCCTCTCACTGTTATTTATGGCCTCTCCCGTTGCGGAGCACAAGCTCCGGACGCGCAGGCTCAGCGGCCATGGCTCACGGGCCCAGCCGCTCCGCGGCATGAGGGATCTTCCCGGACTGGGGCACGAACCCGCGTCCCCTGCATCGGCAGGCGGACTCTCAACCACTGCGCCACCAGGGAAGCCCAGTAGTAGAATCTTTTGTTGGGCAAATGGCTCCCCAGAATAAAGACTCTGTTACCCAGCCTTCCTGTCAGTAGGGATGGCCATGCGGACTAGGTTCTGATCCAAGAGAAATGAGAAGTGTCGTATGCCCTTTGAGCAAAGGGGCATGTCTTCCTCTTCCTCCCCTTCTCATTGGCTACAGTGTGGATTTGGTGGTGGGGGTGAGCTGTTGGGGGACCATGTGGTGACAGCAACACCCCAAGGATGGGGGAGCAACAAGAGGAAAGGATCCTGGGTCCCTGATAACACCGGAACCTATATCCTAGGTATGTAATGTTGTACAAGACTCCTATTGGGCTTTGATTTGATTGTCTTACTGGAATTTTCACACTAAAATTGCATCTGAAACCATTTTCCCTCCAAGAGCTTTAGGTAGAGGATAGATTTTCCTTGAAGCTTATTAATCATCTTGAGAAGAGCTCAACCATAGAAAGGATTTGAGGACTAAGACAGGCCTTGGAACAGAATGGGATACTAAGCTCTTCCCCTCTTGGGGACTCCTGGATAGGGCAAGGCCCCAGGAGAGAGGGCACGTCCTCTGAAGGAAGGGAAGCTAGTCTAAGAGAGGAAGCTGCTGGCTGGGACTCCCTGAAGATGGCCTAGTTCTGGGTTGGAAACATACAAGCAAAGAAGAGCCTGCCTGACAGTCATTGAGGCTGACAAGGAAGCTGAGGCCATGAGACCCTCACAACGCACGGGCCAACCTCCCTCTCTCGTATGCGTGCACGCGCGCGCACACACACACACACACACACACACACACACACACACACGGTAGAAATGGCAGCCTTCTGGGGAGCTTTCAGGTCCTTTGAGAGGCTGGGTTTCCAGCAATTTGTGGGGCTCAAGTCCTCACCCTTTGACTATTTTAAAGGAAGTGTTACTCGGCATTTGGGTGAGAGGGAGAAGGCTGGTGCTAACAACCTGGGAAGGAGGTGATGTTTGTCTTTGACCTTTTTTCATTAATCGTTTCCCTTCATCGGTTCTGGGTGCCCTTCTTTCAGGGCATCACCTTCCCGGGAGACTCCTCTCACAGAGGCTGCAGCCTGTTCTGTCTCACCTCCTCACTGGCTGCCCCCTCTGGGCCTCCCAGCATGACTGCCACCTGGCCCTCTGCCCTCCTTGACCCCTTCCTGCCCCGGATCCGCCCCAACTCTCTGCCTTCCGAGGGCACACTAGCTTCCGATACACTCCCCAAGGTAGAAACAGAGTAGGAAATGGAAGCTTAAGCCACTTCCCCAAGGCCACAGGCTAGTCCGTGGTGGAGCTGGGAATTTAACCCTTGCAATCCAACTCCAGGCTCTGGACTCTTTGTCCTAAGTCCTCCAGACTTTAGAAATCATCCTTCCTTTAACAAATAAACGAAATGCCTTAAGTCCATCTCCTGCATCCTGTGGGAAGTCCAGTACCTCCCCAACATTTCCAAGGGCTCCTGGGGAGTGGATGGTGAGTCATATCCTCCTGGGGATTCCCACTTAAATTCCTGATCCTTCGAGTCCTCTTGCCTCCCACGTGTGGGGTCCTCTCTCTCCTTCCCTCACCCAGTGCAGGAGCACTGTCTCCCCACCGATTCCCCAAAGCACACCTAAGCCCAAAGCAGCATGTTAAGCGTGTTCTTAGGGATCGGGGATGCGTGGTGATAACAGAAGGCCACCGTGCCATAGCAGAGCTCAGGAAAGAGCTGCAAACTCAAAATGGGGCATGCCTATTCGGCAGGCCCACTCCTACATTGACAGGGATGGGGCAAGAAAGCACTGGAGGCCCAACTCTCACCCTCTCTCCCATGCCCTTCCTAACACCAGCTACATCCTGCACACGAGGGACCTCAGCTGTGAACACTGTGGCCCATGTTTAAACTCTGAACCACCCCCTTTGGGAAGAGGCCTGCATAGCATCAGGGTACTCCAAGGTCCTGAAGGACGGGGAGAGACTCGGTGTAGACACACCCCACTGGCCCCATGCAGTGGTGTGCCGGTTAGCACAGGTTCTTGAGAGTCAAATCATTGCTTCCTGGACTTCCCTGGTGGCGCAGTGCTTAAGAATCAGCCTGCCAATGCAGGGGACACGGGTTCGAGCCCTGGTCTGGAAAGATCCCACACGTCGCGGAGCAGCTATGCCCGTGTGCCACAACTACTGAGCCCGCGCACCACAACTGCTGAAGCCCGCACGCCTAGAGCCCATGCTCCACGACAAGAGAAGCCACCGCAATGAGAAGCCCGCGCACCGCAAGGAAGAGTAGCCCCCGCTCGCCGCAACTAGAGAAAGCCCACATGCAGCAACAAAGACCCAATGCAGCCAAAAACAAATAAGTAAATTTATTTTTAAAAAAAATCGCTTCCTAACTCCACTTTCAGGGCGTTGCACTGGTAGCTTGAAATCAGCTGTGCTGTGGGGGGAGTGGAAACTGGCAAACATTTCAATCTACAAATCAACCTTTTTTTTTTTCCGGATAGCCTGTTTATCAGTGCACCCCTGGCCCATGGACACCTCCCACCACACACAGGGGCACAGCCAGAAGAAGCCCAGATGTGAGCCCTCTAAGGCAGTGGCTCTCAGATTTTGCTACATATTAGAATCACCTGAGAGTTCTGGTGGTGGGCTGTCAGTATTTTTTTAAGTTTCCTGGGCAATTCCAATGCACAGCCAAAGCTGCAGACCAATGCTCTAAAAACATCACTTATGAAAATTTAGTGTACATATAAATTGCCTGGGGAGCTTTGAAATGACAGATTCTGGTCCAGTAAAGTCTGGGTTGGGGCCTGGGATTCTGCATTTCTAAGGCGGTATCGCTATTCTGAGGACCCGCAGCTCTGCCTGTCATGGAGTTTCTCACTGGAGTTCCTTTTCTCCTTAAGCCCTGACCTTAGCCATTTTTGGAGCCTATTCTGATCCCTTTTACCCTGTTCTGGGTAATGGGGCACAAGTCTCCCTTGATGCCTGGGGGGAAGCCCCTAATTCCTACAACCTCGTTATGCAGACGACTTCGGTTCTCCTGCCAGGAGGCTCACCTTTCATAACCAAACAGGTGTTTTCCTAAACAATCAAGCCATTTTTCTTCTGCTTCCTCTCTTCCTCACCCCGTGCACCCACCCTCCATCTCTAGAATTCAGACATGCACCTACAGTGGTTTATTTTTTGTATCATTTGTTTTCCTTTCCTGTATTGGCAAAGCCTGAGACTCAGTGATAAAGGCTCTGATGCAGGTGTGAACAACCTGCACGGAGCAGACGGTGTGGGATGAGAACAAGGTAGGACGTGCAGAAGAGGGACCAGACTGAGGAGACGGGAGGGCAACCCCTTAGTCACATGGGCTCTAATCCCCAGACCTTCAGCTAAGAGAAACACAGGACTCGTTTCAGAACTAAAATGATAGTGAATCTTTTAGTTTGCTGTGTAAAAGTGTAACTAGAGATGAATGAAAAGACACCTCAGTCTTCCTACAGAGTGTGGGTCTATTTCATGATAACAAGTCTTTCGTTGCTTACAGTATTGATGAAAGAAACCTCCCTTGTGTTTCTACAGATGAATCTCTGGACAGAGGTGACCCAATCTGATCATCAAAGTCAGGGTTCTGATACCCACGGTGGCCTTACTGAGGCGACAGACCGGTATGAGGTCCTGTCTCCGTGTGAGGCGTCTCCGTCTGAGCAAGTTCACATTCCCAGGCCAGTCCCTGCTCTGCATCGCCCCGGAGTGACTCGTTCGGGGAATGTTCCTCATGGTAGTGGGAAGTTAGATCTAAACTAAGCTGCCCCGGTGTCACCCAGCTCCCTGAAAGCCACAGAGTTGTTTCACAGGCTGTGCATTTTGCCGAAACTTGGCTCCAAGAGGGCGAGTCTCTGTTTCTGGCCTGCTAGAACATTCACTAATATTCTGCCCACGTATGATGCTGGAGCTTCACCTCCAGTGGCTCTGGTCCTTCTGCTCCAAGGCATGGTATTCTCGGGATAACCTGGAAAGCCCCAAGTCTTCCCTTTGTCTGCAATTGTCTTTTCCTTTAATTTCTACTCCAAGTGGCTGCAGTCCCCGCCTCATTTCCCGTAGGATTTCTGACGTGCCCCACACTTAGTTCCTGCTTCCACTCAGCATGGGTGCAGCCCATCTCCCCCAACTTTGGAGAGTCCCTCTCCCACCTCTCTGTCCCTCCCATTTGCTCGCAGGGCCTTGCACGTAAGAGATTTCAGCTGAAGGTTTAGGGACAATGGAGGGGAATTATAGCCCAGGGCAGACCAAGTAAGCAATTTCTCAATAAAATCAACTATGAGGCATTCTAGCGTCATTGGCAAAGATCTCCTTGGTCATCTTTCACCTTAGGACCCCGGACCCTGGTGGTGCAGAGCTTGGCCCCCTCTCTACAGAGACTTCTCTCCGTTCTTTCAGGGTCTTAGACCCCTGGCTCAGCACCACCCAGGGAAGACAATATTCTTGCAACTTTATCAGGCCAATAGCATCTAGTTCCTTTGTCTGGGTGGTAACCTTTCTCCTGATCACTGAAAGGGATCTCACCTTTCACAGCCAACCATGTCCTATCAAGGTCATTCCATAAACAGCCATCTACTACGTAGATCAGTTCTATTCCCTAAACGACAAAAGAGATCATTATTAGGAAACAGTCTGGTGATTCCTCAAAAAGTTAAACATAGACTTACTAAGTGATCCAGCAATTCTACATCAGGGTATATACCCAGAAGAACTGAAAGCAGGGACTTGAACAGATATTTGTTCACCCATGTTCACTGTAGCACTATTCATAGCGGTCAAAAGGTGAAAAGAGCCCAGATGTCCTCCATGGATGAATGGATACACAAAACGTGGTGCAGACATAAAACAGAATATTATTCAGCCTTAAACAGGAATGAAGTACGATACACGTTACAACACAAATGAACCTTGGAAACATTATGTTAAGTGAAATAAGCCAGACATAAAAGAACAAGTATTACATGATTCCACTTATATGAGATGCCTAGAGTACTCAAATGTATAGGGATAGAAAGTAGAATAGAGGTTACCAGGAGCTGGGAGAGGGGAGAATGAGGAGCTCCTGTTGAATGGGTGCAGAGTTTCTGTTTGGGATGATGAAAAAATTCTGGAAACTGGTAGTGGGGATGGTGGCAGAACACTGTGAATGTACTTAATGCTACCGAACTGGAAATGGTTAAAATGATAACTTTTATGTCATGTATATTTTACTACAATAAAAAAAAACCAAATTAGAAGCCTTGGCTCTTCCATCTCGCACAGCCTCAGGCCAGGCCTTTCTCATACAAGTCCCTGAGGAGCCCCCGAGGGGACAGGTGAGGGCTGAGGGCAAGGTGGGCAGGTCTCGCAGCACAGCTGTGCCTGTGAAGCAGGCGGGGCTGTATTGCAGATTCTGCTTCTCTTTAGGACTCAGCATCAACGCCTGGCTCACAGGTAAGCCTTCCCTCTGAAGATCCCAAATGCTTTGCTGTTCTCAGTTTTCACCTGTCTTTTGATTGGGTTGAAGCCAGCTCCCTCCCTGGGATTAATATTCACAACAAGCAGTGAGCGATTAATTTAACCAGTTGAAATTTATTGTGCACTCGCTTCAACTCCAAGCCAGCTTCTGCTGGGTGTTTATTTTTCATCGTTGATGCATTGCACATGACAGGCCCTAAGCATCTGAATTTAAAGCACACCGTTGTGCAGAATTCCTGCTGCCCCCCTTCCTCTTGCCCAAACCTCTGAAATCCACAGAGCTCTGAGTTCCACACCACGTCTCAGAGAAGGGAATTCTTGACTGCTGGCCTATGGGAACAGTTGTGAGCCTGGGGACAGTTTCAGATTTGGATTTCATGCCTGGCGCAGGGAGCTGGTGACTCATTTCATTTCAGGGGGCTTCAGTCAATAAATTCTGACTCTGACCTACCGGCACATCCTACTCCACCACCAGCTGTCACAAAAACAACCAGAGTCTGAGCCGGCCTCTCAGAGCATTCAGGAAACCCTCTCTGATGTGTCCATCCGCACCCGGGTTGCACAGGGCCGCCGGGCATTGTGTCGCTTCTCCAGCCCAACCCCTCTCCTCCCGCCTCACCCCACTGGCCACCCTGCAAAGTGTCTGTCTGGAGAGGACTCTACTGCTGGCACTGACAAGGCAGAACAAAGGCCTGCGTGCTTGCAGAGTTCCATTCGGAGTGCGCGACAATTTCAGAGCACAAATGGAAAAAGGAAAAAAAATGGTTTGAAATCTATCGCTGGCTTTTATTAAACCAGAACTTGCAGCTCTCAGCTGACAATCAGCCAGCAGCTAACACCCATGAGGACGGTTCTTTCTCGCAGCTTCTGGCTGGCTACTAGCTACCAGCAGCCTTCTGACCCCCTTTCCAGGGAAGTAACAGCTGGCAGCTGACAAAGGCGCTGGCAGAGTGGGCAACTTTCTCTTCTCTGGAAACAGATATAAGATTGGCAGGAAATAAGGCATTTAACATATGACGATTATAAGCATTTTTCACTTGCCTTTCTTTATTACGCTTTTGGATTCTGGCTCTGATGGCTGAAATGTATTATGTGCTAAGGAGCTTTGATGGCTTTTTTTTTTTTTTTTCCAAAATAGAAGTCCCAGCTCTTTTCCCTGTCACTAACACCAAGCCAGATAAAGGTGCATTCCACCAGTGCTGTCTACTTAGCTGTCTTTCTTCTTTTTTAATTTTATTTATATTTTTATACAGGAGGTTCTTATTAGTCATCCATTTTATACACATCAGTGTATACATGTCAATCCTATTCTCCCAATTAGCTGTCTTTAAAACAACTGTCAATAAACAAAGATAATTGACTAATGGCCACGAGCATAAAGGAACTTAAATGTGATGCTCCTGACTGATTAAAACATGGCTTTGGCATATCTGAGCCTGTCAGGCAGGGCCTTCTGTGGTGTTTGTGGCAGTTGAGGAGAAGTGGAATTGGGAAATATGAGGTATAGATGGATTCATGAGTGGTGGGTTGGATAAAGATTAATTTAGCTTAATTTCTCTCTTCTATGCACCACCCAGCGCTCCATTTTTCTGTCAGAAAGGGCAGAGGTAGTAGGTATACAGCAGGAGGCCCCAGCCGAGGAGACAGTTACTGCGAGAGGGGACACCCATCCTCAGGAGAGGGGAAGGACACGGTGGGAGGGTCTGACACTTCAGCCACTTTGGTTCTAGCTGCTTTGCCACTGTGTCTCTCTTCACAGGGCATAGCACTCTGGGGTTGTAACCAATACACTATTTGCAATATTGCTGGTTTTTTTTGTTTGTTTTTTTTTTTTGCGGTACGCGGGCCTCTCACTGCTGCAGCCTCTCCCGTTGCGGAGCACAGGCTCGGGACGCGCAGGCTCAGCGGCCATGGCTCACAGGCCTAGACGCTCCGCAGCATGTGGGATCCTCCTGGACCGGGACACGAACCCGTGTCCCCTGCAGTGGCAGGCGGACTCTCAACCACTGCGCCACCAGGGAAGCCCAATATTGCTGTTTTTACCCTGATAATAATACTACAATCTGCCATTGTAACAGTTGACCTATGTGGAAAATTTTAAAGTGTAGATGTTCAAGGTAATGTTTGTCCAAAGAGCACCGGATGGATGAGGACGAAAAGCCTGGGTTCTGAACGCAAGTGGCCAATAGGACAGAGAAATATCTAGAAGGTCAAAAGGACTAGACTAGATGGAAGAAACATGTTTCCATTACAGACTTAAATGATACATATATATATATGCATTTTAACTTGGCAAGCAGAGAATTTTCAGAGCACTGGATTCTGTTTCTTAAGTTGTTCCCTAAGAAAAAAATTGAGTCAGCCTTGAGAGGAAGGCTTATTTTTCAAGATGGCAGACTGTGCACATGGGTGTCTGTCTGCTCCCTTCCTAGGACCCATTAGAATGACAATGAAGGAACATGAAAAAGATATAACCCACAACATGAAGAGAACTGAGGGGGCAGGAATCAGTGGATGGTGGGAGAAGGAAGGTAAAAGAGAGGACAGTTGATTTTCTAAATAAGCCGTCTGTACAATTTGTTTTTTAAATTGTGTAGATATGTTGCTTTTAAGTTTTTTTTTTTTTTTAAGTTGGATGGGAGCTTGGCTGTTGTCTTGTTTCTACTCCTGCTTTTAATCAAGACCACACGTACACCATCCTAAAGACACAAGCTGCCATCCTATTCTTAATACTCCCCAGAGAAAGGCAATGTCAGCCTCTCCTTAACTGAGCCATTTCATTGTCTGACAATCCTCATAGTTTTGATTCACGTTTTCCTTGCAGCCTGAAGGTGATAACGTCCTGTCTGAAGGAGCTAATGTACACCCAGGGAGTAGCCTGGCTCTGTTCAATGAAATAAAATGTCCAGAGGTGTCCTCTTTCCGTTTTCTATGGCAACACACTTTTATGTGTGATTAAGAAACAAAACAACAAAGGGGGAAACGTACGGAGCTTATCAAAGTGCAATAGTTGCTGCTTCACTAGAAAAACTAGTGTTTTCATTCTATTTCTGGTGCTGTTAGGCTGACCCTAGGGAACCAAAGATGTTTTGCACTGAGACAAAAATGAACACTTAACAGTTATAGTCAGCCCATGGCAAAACTGTGAAATAGGCAAAGTTTGTCATTTGGATTTTTCCAACATCCCCTGCTGGGTCTTTCTTCTTATGGTCCCCTCTCTCAGCTCCAAGGCACCTGCTGCTCTCTAGATGCCAGGAAAACGAAACAAAACTGTTTTACACTAAAGTGTCATTGACTGCCTGTGAATTCAACCCCAAGGACATTTGCATCCTCTATCACTCTGGATGCACTCAAGAGGGAGAATCTATAATTGGAACAGAGAAAGTATAACATAAAAAATTATTAACTATAACAGGGGATTAAAGTAGCAAAGAGTTAGTAAGAAGTAAAGAGAGCTCTGAAGAATTTAGGAATGGCAGATAAGGAACAACAACCCATAGGGCTGAGACAGAGGTCTTGAGGAAGAGGCCCCCAGGGCCGAGATTCAGACCTTCTCGAAGAGGGCACAGCTGTGGCTCACCAGATGGCAGAGAAGACTTCGGGAGGCTGTACCGGGGGAACTTGCTGGAAATCTGCTTTCTAGGGTTGCAGGAAAAGCTGATCGCAGGGCGATATCTCACCAGAAGTACTCTGCTATAAAACTACCCAAGGTGAGGGACGTGCCCGGGAAGCTGCTGGCCACTGTGCATTACAGGAGCTGGGCACTGGAGAAGCTGCTGGTGCTACAGGAGCCTGGGAAGCTGCAGGAGTCTGCCAGGCAAGCATAAGGGAGCCAGGACAGAAATCCCCTTCCTCCTGCAGTGTCTCTCCAGCATCCTCTATTGATGTAACTTACAATGCTGCCAGCTGCAACGGAAAATATTTAAAGGGTATGGGCCCATTTTTGAAGAGCAGGTAATGAAGGATAAACTTGGAGCTGAGGAGGCAATAAATTGATAACTGGCATGCATCTTAAAAGAGAAAGACAAGATCAAGATGATGTTGAAGCCAATGATATGATTCTCTAATGGTAAAGTCCCAGAATAGGCAGGCGAGAGAAGGTATTTTGGAGCAGAGAGCTTTCTGATGGTCCAGAAATCACATTATGTAGGTGACATAAATGTATATCAGGATTGAGTGGGATTATTCAATGTTGCTTCTTGGTAGAACTGGGATGCTGTCAGGCCTTGAACTCTTAGTTCAAGGTTCATCTCCATTCCTAGATGTGGTGGAGACCGGCTAGATGGCCACCAATTCTATTTCTTCTTTCAAGCACGTGCGGAGACAGCATTCCCCAGAGTATGCAACAGGTTCTAGTTGATGGAATGTGGGAAGAAGTAATAAATGTCTCTTTCAGATCTAGCCCCTAAAAGGTCCCACTAGACTGTCAGTTCATTTCCCTTCACTGATGGGCATATGAAGGCAGAGGATCCAGTAGAGGCTTCAAAGAAGCTCTCGGGAATGGTGGTGCCACAAGATGGAAAGAGCCTGAGTCACGGCTCAGAGGAAAGATATACAGGTGAGCTGCTCAGCCCACAGTAGATTAGAACGGGACTAAACCGTGTTAAGCTTCTGAGACTTCTGAGATTTTGTTACTGCAGCTAGTGTTAATTTCCCTGGGTAAATTAAGACCCCCTAGGACAGCCTCAATCTTAAATGGGAGAGAGATGGGACCCATCATTCCTTTTGTTTGAGCTCGTTAAAACCAGGAAGATGGATCGTATATTCTCTTCCATCCTGTGTCTCCTAAGTGTGGGATATCAGAGTCCCAAAATAATTTTCCATGGCCTACTGTGGAGGGCAAAGCATGGCAACTAGGTTTCCTTACTGAGCAAAATAGACTCCCTGAAGGTGAACGTCAGAGCCCGTTTTCTTCTCACTTCTGGGAGTTGTTGGTACAAAAAGGATTGACCTGGAGGCCATAGTTGGCCTCAGTGCCCAGGAGAACTTGTCCTGGTCCAGGAGGGGAGCACATTCCTGCCAAAGCTTGGCCTCCGCCACTTCAGATGGCTCTACTTCTGGTCCACACCGAGTGCCCCCGGAAGAGCCCCAAGCTCTGGGTTCCACTCTTCTCTCCGTTATTCACCGAACAACAGGGGCAGATTTGATCCCCTCTGCAAATATTTAGAAAATGCATTGTTTTCTATATTTAAATGGATAAATATTAAATATGTTTTCCCCTTCATTTCTTTCCTTTCAACACGTCCAGACCCTTTCTGAGTGTGCATTGGTAATGAAGGATATTACACATGGGTTTTCTGCCATCTGCAAAACCCAAGTAAGATCCACTTCTGCCGCCTCCTCTGTTTTACCGCTGTCAGGCTTTAAAGCCACCAGGAGACACCTCTGCCACGTCTGCCTTGGAGGAGCATCACCCCAGATCTCTGCCATCTGAGGTCCTCAGGAACACTGCTCTGAGCCTCGGGGGCTGACTTTATATGACTCGAGTAGGGTTAGCGCAAGCCCCCTGAAGGTCTGCCTCCTGCCCTCCAACACCCGCTGAGCAAATCACTTTCAACAGCAGCGTGGCACTGTGTAAAGTCCATGTAGGATGGTCTGGAAAGAGCACAGTTTCCTACGGTGACAGGCAGCTGGGCTGGTGTGCTCTAACACCCGCTCACTCCTTTATTAGATTGCAAATTATATCAGCCGGAGGCCTTTGGAGCAGAACAGAACACACAAGGAGGGCCTGGGGAGAGGGAAGACACTGGCAAATGGTATCTGAGCCCAGACTTGGAAAAGCTTTTTATATTGTGAGGTTTCTTGGTGTAGGAAATCTGGTACCCTGACGGCAGCCCCCTCTAACCCCCCAACAGACACCTTTCTGGAGGTTATGATGAACTTCAGGGAAACCAGCGAATTAGAAAGATGGGGGGGTGACCACAGTTTTATTCTCTGACACATGGTTACATGGTTCCACTTTAGAATTCTGGTTTGGGACAAAGGAGCTCCGAAAGAACTCACTGAACCAAACACTTGAGGGGCTTTTTACATGAAATCTCTATCAGTCCCCCAGCATCGCCGCAGGATCCACATTTTCAGCTCTGTCTTTGATTTAACAGGGTGGCACAGGTTGACATTTGTGAACACAAGGGACCTTGGAGCCTACAGAGTTGAGGGCTTTTCACACACCTAAGCCCCAAATCACGTTCGCCCTGACAGACTTGCTTATGGCGACGGCTAGGCTGCCCGGGTGCTATAAATCATTGCTCTCCAAAAAAGGGGTGGGTGTTAGAGGAAGGAAACGTCATCTTCAAAAAATGTCAAGTGGCATGTCTGGGTTAGCCCTGGAGCATCCCCAAATGCCAGATCATTAGAGGCAGCTTTGCAGGTCTGGAAGAGGATAAGGCTATAGAGGAAGCTGAGTGCCACTAGGGGCAGTGAATTCTGCCCTGGGGGAGCCTGGACCACGAAGGCTGCTGTGGCTCCTTAAACCCCAAAAAGGTGAGGTGGAGAAGTGAGGGGGCGAGGCGCATCAAGGAGTGATTCATGACCAAGAAAGGTTCCCACAAAAGCTGAGCCCACGTTAGGGAGGCGGCACAGCGCGGAGATTAGAGAGTGGATTCCGGCCCCGGGCTGGCTGCACTCAGTCCTGGCTTCCCCCACTTATTACCTTGGGCAAGTCACCTAGCCACCTTGTTTGCTAGTTCTCTCAACTGTGATGTGAGGATAATAGGCCTTTCGAGGTGTAAACTGCTTAGAAGGGAACCTGGCATATCAGGGGTAATTTAGGAGCAGTGGTCATCCAAGTACCTACAGGGGAAGAGGAGGCAGAAGTGCCTCTTCTCCCCTCACCTTATGCTTCACGACCACAGACACTCTGCTGGCAGACACGGAGGGCCAGGCACATGAAAATCAACACAGAATTCATACTTGCCCCATTCCTTCCTTTTATTCAGGCAGCGTGTGCCGGTGGAAAGACCTCCGGGTGGGGCATCAAGGGACCTGGGGTTTTATCTCAGCCTTGTCACCAGAGTCAGAGGCCAAACGCCTAATCTTCCTGGCTTTTGTTTTACGGATGCCTCCAGCAGCTCAATGGGTCTTGAAGTTAATCTGGTCCATATTCATAACGTTGACAATAGCAGTAACAGCTGCTACTATTAGCATTTATCAAAAGCTTCCTGTGTCACACACTGTTCTTAGTGCTTTCTGTGAAGTAGCTCAGAATTATTGAGGTAGTTACTACTTTTATACTCATTGTACAGATGGGAAGACTGAGGGAGAGAGAAGTTAGATGACGTATTTTACATACATTAGCTCATTATCAAAATAGTAGAGGTATTATCTACTATTTACAAATGACATATTATCTCATAATGAGGTATTATTTCTATTTACAGATGAGGAACTGAGGCTCAGAGAAGGTAAACATTCCTTCTGCCTCCCAAAGAGAGAGTAGACTTAAATTTAAATCCTTACAGAGTCTCTTTCAATATGAGCAGTCTTTCTCAATTATTTATTTCTTTTTCTTTTTATTGGCCGGGCAGAGCAGCATGTGGAATTTTAGTTACCAGGGATCGAACCTGAGCCCCCCTGCAGTGGAAGCGCGGAGTCCTAGCCACTGGACCGCCAGGGAAGTCCCTCAATTATTTATTTTTTATCAAGGAACAACTTACATTTAATAATGTGCTCTAGTCTTAAGCGTGCAGCTAGTGGATTTTTACTTATGTATACACCAGTGGAACCACCAACCTGATCAAGATTTATAACATTTCCTTCACTGCAGAAGGTTCTCCCAGTTAACACCCTCCCAACCCCAATAGAGCCCCAGGTTAACTTCTATCACCATTGATTAGTTCTGTCTGTTTTAAAACTTCATATAAATGGACTCACACAGAATGCACTCTTTTGTGCGCCGTTTCTTTCACTCAACATAGTAAGTGTGAGATTTCATCCACGTTTTGGTGTGTATCAATAGCTTGTTCTTCTTTATTGATTGCTATGTAGTATACTCAGTTGTATGAATTTATCCACAATTTCACCGATCCATTCTTCTACTGACGAACATATAGATTGTTTCCAGCTTTTGGCTATTAAGAATAAAGCTGCTATGAATATTCATGTACAAGTAGGCATATGCAGTAATTTCTCATGAATATATACCTGGAGTGAAATTGCTGGGACATAGGGTAGTAGGCATATGCTTAACTTTGCTGCCAATTTTCCAAAACAGTGGAACAAAGTTATACTCCTACCAGCAATAAATGACCTTTTAATCGCTCCACATCCTCACTCAACATCGATATTGTCAGCCCTTTTGCTGTTAGCCAATCAGTGCTATCCCATTGTGATTTTAATTTGCATTTCCTTGATGAGTAATGTTGTAAAGTACTTTTTCCAGTGCTTGCTTACTGGCCATCTGGATATCCTCATTTGTGAAGGGCCTGTACAAGTCTTTTGTCCATTTTTAAATGGATTATTTGTCTTTTTCTTATAGACCTGTAGTTCTTATATATTCTTGGTTTGAGTGCCTTGTAAGAAATATGTATTGCAAATACCTTCAAGTCTGTGACTTGCTGATTCACTTGCTTAATGGTGTTTTTGATGAACATGAGTTCTTATGCTTAATAAGGTCCAATTTATCTTTTTTTTTTTCTTTTGGCCATGCCGCATGGCATGTGGGATCTTAGTTCCCCCACCAGGGATTGAATCTGTGCCCCCTGCAATGGAAGCTCAGAGTCTTAACCACTGGACCGCCAGGGAAGTCCCTATCACTTTCTCATTTTATAATTTTTCTTTTAAAAAGGTCCAATTTAGGGCTTCCCTGGTGGCGCAGTGGTTGAGAGTCCGCCTGCCGATGCAGGGGACACGGGTTCGTGCCCCGGTCCGGGAAGATCCCACATGCTGTGGAGCGGCTGGGCCTGTGAGCCACGGCCGCTGAGCCTGCGTGTCAGGAGCCTGTGCTCCGCAACAGGAGAGGCCACAACAGTGAGAGGCCCGCGTACAGAAAAAAAAAAAAAAAAAAAAAAGGTCCAATTTATCATGTTTTACTTTTATAGTTGAAAGAAGTCTGCCTACTCCAAGGTGAAGATAATCTACTATGTTTTCCTCTGGAGTTCTTATTGTTTTTACCTTTCATATTTAGAAGTATGATTCACCCTCCAATTAATTTTTGTGTATAGAGTGCAGTAAATGTGAAGGTTCATTTTTTTCTCACATGTACATGCAAAATGATTTAGCAGCATTATATTGAAAAGACCATCCTTTTCCTGTTGGATTACAATGGTGCTTTTGTTGCAAACCAAATGACTGTATTTGTATGGGTCTGTTTCTGGAGTATATTTTGTTCTACTGGTCTATTTGTTTATTATTTCCCCAGTGCCACTCTGCTTCACAGTTTTATAGTAAGTCTTCAAAACTGATAGCATAACTTCTCCAACTTTATTATTCTTCTTCAAAATGGTTTTGGCTATTCTAAGTCCTTTGCATTTCCTTACAAATTTTAGAATCTTGTTGTCAATTTCCATAAAATCTTCCATTGGAATTTTGACTGGGATTGCCTTGACTCAACGGATCAATGTAGAGAGAACTGACATCTTAATAATATTAAATTTTCCAGTCCATGAAGATAGAATATCTTTCCCCAATTATTGAGTGTGAATAACAGTATTTGAGGAAATCTTTAGTATTTTTAAACAGTTAAGCATAGAGTTACCATATGATCCAGTAATTCCATACCTAGTTATATACCCAAAAGAACTGAAAACATATGAACTCATAAGAACTTATACATGAATGTTCACAGCAGCATATTCACATTAGCCAAAATGTAGAAACAACTCAAATGTCCATCAGCTGACGAATGGGTCATAAAATGTGGTATATCCATATAATGGAACATGATTTGGCAATAAAATAATAAAGTACCAATATATGCTACAACATGCATAAACCTTGAAAATATTATGCTAAATAAAAAAGGCCAGTCACAAATGATCACCTATTGTATGATACTATTTAAATGAAACGTCCAGAATAGGCAAATCTATAGAGACAGAAAACAGAGAGTGGTTGCCTAGGGCTGGGGGGATGGGAAAAAAATGAGTGAGTGATGGCTAAGGGGCTTGGGGTTTCTTTTGGGGTAATGAAAATGTTCTAAAATTGATAGTGGTGATGGTTACACAACTCTGTGAATCTACGAAAAGCATTAAATTGTATGAATCAGATGGCATGTGAATTATATAAATGAGTGAATCGAATTATATCTCAATAAAGCTGTTTAAAACTTTTAAAAGTTATTTTGTCCATAATCTATTGTTACGGCCTGAATTGTTTCCCTCCAAAATTCGTATGTTGAAGCCCTTACCCCCAGTCCCTCAGAATGTGACCGTATTTGGACATAAGGCCTTTGAGAGGTGATTAAGTTAAAATGAGGCCATAAGGTGGGACCTAATCCAATCTGACTGGGGGAGATGAGGACACAGAGACGTTAGGGATTCATGCACACAGAGGAACGACCATGTGAGGACAGCGAGAAGGTTCCATCTGCACACCAAGAAGAAAGACCCTGAAGAAGAAACCAAACCTGCAGACACTTTGTATAGTATGGCTTAATTCATGTAATGTGTAGTATGTGTAGTATGGCTTCATTCATGTAAATAAAAAGCCCTGGGCTTCCCTGGTGGTGCAGTAGTTAAGAATCTGCCTGCCAGTGCAGGGGACACCGGTTTGAGCCCAGGTCTGGGAAGGTTCCACATGCCGCGGAGCAACTAAGCCAGTGCGCCACAAGTACTGAGCCTGCATTCTAGAGCCTGCGAGCCACAACTACTGAGCCCACGTGCCACAAGTACTGAAGCCCCTGTGCCTAGAGCCCGTGCTCCACAACAAGAGAAGCCACCACAATGAGAAGCCCACGCACCGCAACGAAGAGTAGCCCCTGCTCACCACAACTAGAGAAAGCCTGCACACAGCGACGAAGACCCAACGCAGCCAAAAATAAATAAATAAGTAAATAAATTTATTTTAAAAAAAAGAAAAGAAAAAGCCCTGTCCATGTATGTGTTCCAAGAGGATTATAAGGACACAAACCAAGATGATAAGTGATAACCTGTGGGAAGGAATGGTGTAGGGAAGGGGTGGGGGGCACTGCTTTGTGTGAACGTTTATTGTTTTTACACTGAGTAGATACTACATGTATCTACATATATTACACTTGTGCCATCAGAAAGAAAAACTTTATGTATTCAAAAATGTACATTTCTGCATCTTGCCCCAAGATCAGAAGAGTCCAGGAATCTGCATTGAATGGGAATTTCAGACCCTGTTCTCTCAGCTGCCTGAGTCAGCAGTGAACTTTCGAGGAGGCAGCAAGCCAGGGTAAGAGCTGCTAACTGGACTAGGCAGGGCCAAAGACAAATGGTAGGATCTCCCCTGTGAGCCAGAGGTGGAGGACAACTTCACCCGAGTGTTTCTCAGTTTTAAGAACGCCAAATGGGGCACAAAGCTCTAGAGTCATTCTGCTTCTGGAGAAAGTTTCTGTCAGTTACAAGAATCCCCTCTGCACAGCATTCTCCATCCCACCTCTGCAGGTGCATATTTGAATCTCTGAAGGGTAACGGGAGGTGCTTGAGAGAGTTACATTTATCAAAAGAGGGCATGAGGAGTGAGGTAGGGCATCCGTCACTGTGGCCAGCCCAGGGACAGGACCCTGCAGGCCATTCCACACGGAGACATTCTCATTATGGAAAGGACAAGGTTGGGGGCAGGATAAAGTACATGGGCGCTTCAGTGAATTTTTCTTCTTTTACTAGTTTCATCTATAAAACCAGGGGTTTGCTCTGAAAACCAGTCCCTTGTGCTGTGTTAAGTCTGTGATCTTCCGGGACGCTCTGCTAGAGGTCAAGTTCATCAAATCCAATAGGACGGCACCTCCTTGAAGTGCTGGGGTTGATGTCCAGGCTGAGGCCCTGCTTTGCGGCCCCAGATCAGGCAGGAGAAGAGATGTGAGTCGGGCATCTCACCTGGCGTGAGGGGAGTCAGGTTATCCCCCTCTCCAAATCCCAGTCCCACCTCTCAGCTGCTCCCACAAGACTGGTCACTGGTCACCGTCCTCGTTGCAGCAGGGACCTGCTTTCTCAGGGGTTGAGTCGGGTCAAGTCCACCTGATGTGGCCTGGTTGGTTTCTCCACAAGCTGAAGGCCTGTGGCCAAGACCACCCTGCTGCCCTGTCTGGAGCAGAGCATCCACTACTGTGTCCTGAGGGCTCCCATCACCAGCTCCTTTGGTGTCCCTCCTCCCCAGCAGGGTTTCCCTCCCTCCCTGGACTCAGGGCCAAGGGCTTGGCTCAACCCATGACCTAGAGCCCCAAACCCAGCCGCTGGTCCAGAGGGAGCCTGGGCAGCTGGGCTGGGAGTGTGATGGGGAGAGCAAGCCCAGGGATGAGCCCCAGGCAGAGGGCCCTGGAGGAGCGGCCTGGCCATGGCTGCAGTCAGGATTCTGGTGGGGAAATTCTCACACACTGGCAAAACGCAGCCATCGTCTCAAGCGCTGTCTGCACGAGCAGCTGTTTTCTATTCTCAACATTGGTCCGCAGGATCTTGAATCCTAGTGGACCTGTGAGAACATGCAACACAGACACACCTTCTCCTGATCTGCTGGAAGCCAGGTGTGCCTGTAACTCCAACAAAGGGCAGGGCTCTACAGGTCCCGTGTCAACAATGGAAGCTTCTTCTAAGTCAGGCCTTCGGGATTCACTAGCCAGTTTCAGCAAGAGACATGGGAAATTTAATGTCAGACGAGAACATCCACTTGCAGTAAAGAGGTGACAGACTTTCCACCAGCCTGGAAGTTTCACCAAGTTTTATATTCCAGCACCAAATCCAGTGTTACGGTTCTAATCAGTTCAGGAAATAAAATGTCTAAATTTACTTGGGTCTGCAAGACTCAGAACTCCTGGCCAAAAACGTGCCCTTTGATCTTTATCCCTTTAATCTGAAGCATTCTCTAAATGCATTTCCATTTTAATGAACAATGCCTTATATTGGCATAATACTCTCTATTGAAGAAACTCAGATCGTATTTTAAGTTTCACAACCCTTGGAGTAAATTCAGTGTAATATCTGAGTGTCAAGTTCCTACTGGCAGTGAGTACAGAGGCGAGAAGAAGCCCTTAGGAAGAAGGGTGCAGGAGGCCCTGGGGTGACCAGAGCCGAGTGCGGGGAGTTCTTGGGAGGAGTCACCATTTACGACTGAGGGATCAGAGAGGGCTTCAGGAGGGAGGAGAGGTTTGAGTTGGGCCTCCAAGGATGGATAGGCTGTTAAGAAGAGAAGAGATGGCAAAAGACTGTTGGTGGGAATGTAAATTGATACAGCCACTATGGAGAACAGTATGGAGGTTCCTTAAAAAACTAAAAATAGAACTACCATACGACCCAGCAATCCCACTACTGGGCATATACCCTGAGAAAACCGTAATTCAAAAAAACACATGCACCTCAATGTTCATTGCAGCTCTATTTACAATAGCCAGGTCATGGAAGCAACCTAAGTGTCCATCAACAGATGAATGGACAAAGAAGATGTGGCACATATATACAATGGAATATTACTCAGCCATAAAAAGAAACAAAATTGAGTTATCTGTAGTGAGGTAGATGGACCTAGAGTCTATCATGCAGAGAGAAGTAAGTCAGAAAGAGAAAAACAAATACCGTATGCTCACACATATATATGGAATCTAAAAAAAAAAAAATTGGTTCTGAAGAACCTAGGGGCAAGACAGGAATAAAGACACAGACGTAAAGAATAGACTTGAGGACACAGGGAGGCAGGACAGGAATAAAGACACAGACGTAAAGAATAGACTTGAGGACACAGGGAGGGGGAAGGGTAAGCTGGGACAAAGTGAGAGAGTGGCATGGACATATATACACTACCAAATGTAAAATAGATAGCTAGTGGGAAGCAGCCGCATAGCACGGGGAGATCAGCTCGGTGCTTTATGACCACCTAGAGGGGTGGGATAAGGGGGGTGGGATAAGGAGGGTGGGAGGGAGGGAGATGCAAGAGGGAGGAGATATGGGGATATATGTATATGTATAGCTGATTCGCTTTGTTATAAAGAAGAAACTAACACACCATTGTAAAGTAATTATACTCTAATAAAGATGTTAAAAATAAAAAAAGAAACAAGGCTGGGAACATCATCTAATTCTGTAGAAAGTGATACAACCTAGAACGTCTTTTGATGCTGAGCAGGAAACAGTGCAAAGTGAAATAAATTTTAATTCTGAAATGAAAAAATGACTGACTTGAACAAAAAATATGATTGACTCATTTTAACAAAATGTTAAATAAAAATGACGCTCAAAAAAAAAAAAAAAAGGGGCTTCCCTGGTGGCGCAGTGGTTGAGAGTCCGCCTGCCGATGCAGGGGACATGGGTTCGTGCCCCGGTCCGGGAAGATCCCACAAGCTGCGGAGCGGCTGGACCCGTGAGCCATGGCCGCTGAGCCTGCGCGTCCGGAGCCTGTGCTCCGCAATGGGAGAGGCCACAACAGTGAGAGGCCCGCGTACCGCCAAAAAAAAAATCAAAAACAAAACAAAAAAAAAAAAAAAAGAGAGAGAAGAGACGGCAAAAGAACATTCCAGGCAAGGGGGAAAACACTGCAGCAGTGCAGAGCATGCTTGCGAAGTTGTGGGCAGTTCAGCAGCCAGGATCCAGGGCGGGGGTGATGGTAGGTAGAGGGGACAGGAGAGATGAGGCTGGCAAACAGTGGAGCTGGACTGCAGGGGCCTAAACTCCCTGGAATTAGCTCCAGTGACAAAACGGTGTCTGCAGGGGTTTGAGGAATCTCATAGAAATGGTGCTCAGGAAGTAGAGTTGGACCTGCAGATACAGGTGCTGGACAGCAGCTGTTCCCAGGCACTCTTTCTCTGGTGGCCCATGGTCTCCAGCCACTGATTCTCTCTGCAGACTGCATCCTCTGCTCCCCCATGGGGCCATCTCTGGTCCTGACTCAACTTAACCTGTAGGCCAAGCATCTGTCACCACAGCCTCTTAATTCTTGGTCCCAACGTAAAGGAGACAACTTCATTAGCTAGCGGCCAGTCAGTGGACTGGTTTCCCCTTCAGGCATCTGACCTGGTATCATCAGATGTTCTGGTGTCGGGGAGGGTCATATGGTAAAAACCTGACCTTCAGTAGAGAGTGTAGTGCTGTGGGGTAGGGAGTTTAAAGAAAGGGGTGTGGACTGGGCAGCCCCTCCAAACGTGTCCCCTTCCACCAGTGGGGGTCAGTGGGAACCATTATATATATATATTTTTTGCGGTACGCGGGCCTCTCACTGTTGTGGCCTCTCCCGTTGCAGAGCACAGGCTCCAGACGCGCAGGCTCAGCGGCCATGGCTCACGGGCCCAGCCGCTCTGCAGCACGCGGTATCCTCCTGGACCAGGGCACAAACCCGCATCCCCTGCATCGGCAGGCGGACTCTCAACCACTGCGCCACCAGGGAAGCCCAGCCATTATATTTTTAAAATAGGAGAACAACACAATCACAGCTGAGATTTTAGGTTACTCTCCACCACGTGAAGGATAGACTGAAGATGAAGGGGAGGTGCCCACACAGATCAAACGCCTTCCACGTACCAAGCACTACGCTAGATGCTGTGTGCATATTCCCTTATTTCATTTTGACAAGAGTCCATTTCACTCGTGAGGAGACAGAAGCGAAGAGGCTTGGAGATGTGAAGAAGTAGCTGGCCCAAAGTCATACAGTTAGTAATGGAAGAATTGTGATTTGAACCTAAAACTGGGCAAGACTTGAAATCATGCCTTCCCACCACACCAAGCAGGAAATCAGCGAGGACAGCCTCTCATGGATGCCTGCAGGCACCTCACGTGCCTGAGTCCACACGGAGTCCACCAGCTCCCGCCTACTCTCAGTTCCTCCTCCTGGGACTTTCATCTCCGTTAATGCTCTCACCATTTACTCAGTCATCCAGCCCCAATCTCTCTAAATCTCAGTTTCCTTCTCTGTAAAGCAGAGATTATAACGGTATGCTCCAAAGGTTGTTGTGAGAACTAAATAAGACGGTTCTCATGGAGTGCTCAGAGCTGAGATTGGAGCTTGGCACATGTGTCCGCAGAATGGACAGAGCGACTGATTGGATGTGGGGACAACAGGATTCTGATTTGGAGTTTTATTTATCTAATGCAGGAGCTGGCAAACATTTTCTGTGAAAAACCAGGTAGTAAATATTTTCAGCTCTTGGGTTATACAGTCTCTTTTGCAACTGCTGAAATTTGCCACTGTAGGGAAACATCAGCTGTAGCCAAGACAGAAGTGAATGGGCGTGGCTGTGTTCCAAGAAAACAAAATGAGCAGGGGGCTGATTTTGCCTGAGGGTAGTAGTTTGCTGTCTCCCGGTCTTTTGCCTTGGCTCCTTCCACGAGGGTGGAGCCATGTCTGTTTAGTTCATCGATTGTCCTCCAGGTCTAGCACAATGCCTGGCACGTGGTAAATCTGCCATAAATATTTGCCAAAGGAATGATTAAATGAGGGAAAGCAAGCAAGCAGGAACAAAAGTGGCCGAGAAGGGGCAGCATGTTAAGGATCACCTGGGTGTCAGCTGCAGGGTTCAATGCAGGAAATAGTAACCACACTAGGGACTTTAGGCAAAAAGGTGGAATTACAAACTCGCTGGAAGGGCTGGAAGAGAGGGCTCTATGCTGGATTTCCGGGAATGACTCCCAGAATGTGGCAGAACTGACCTGCCAGGAGGGCAGCTACCTTTCCCACATTCAGGGAGGTGGGACTCAGGAGGCTGCCACTGGCACTGTTGACCTCATGAACATTGTAGCTGCAATACAATGGTCAGAATGTGGTCAGAAAGCTGGGAACATCTGCCTGCATGTTGGGATGTCGAGCTTAGCCACTGCCGCCTCCTCAGCTGACTCTTGACACCTATGAAGCTGGAGATTGGCCCTCAGTGGCCCCATGACCTTGCTTTCCAGCAGAAAACAGACAAGATCTGCAGGAAATTGGCTTCTGCTTCACTTCTGCCTTCCCAACTTTGCGTTAATATGTCTCACTGGTATGGCCTGATGGACACTCATAATCCTCATGGTAAGGGAGTCTGGGAAATGTAGTTTTCTTTGCTTCCTTGACTCCACAGCACCAGGAGGCATCACAGAAAGATGTGGGAATGGATTCACACCACGTTCAGCCCCACCTGTACATTCTGGTGATCTACTGCTGCAGAACAAGCCATCCCAGACTTCAGTGGCTTAAAACCAGTCATTTATTTTTCTCAGAAATTTGAAATTTGGGCAGGGCTTGGCGGGGGCAACTTGTCTCTGCTCCATGAGGCATCAACTGGTGGTTTAGCATGGGCTCCACGGTGTCAACAAGCCCTCACAGCCACCTGGGAGCGCAAACGGAGAGGACCCAAAGCCCTCGGCAAGAGCCCCAGCCGGGCTCCTGGGCAGCAGCCAGCATCAACTCATCAGCCGTGTGGATGCGCGTAAGCCGTTGGGAAGGTGGGTCTTTCAGTCCCAAGGGGCTGCCCCCGCTGAGGCCGCATGGAGCAGAGATGTCCCTGATGAGTGTTGTCCAAGTCGCAGACTCATGAGCAAAATAAATGACTATTTCTATTTCTGCCGCTAAGTTTTGGGGTAGTTTGTTTTGCGGCAAAAGATCATCAGAACGTGCAGGTTGTGCTGAATGTGAAGGAGGGAGGGGAACAGATGGGGCGATCAACAAGAACCGAAGCAGCCGACGCCAGGGAGGGGGAATGGTTGACCTAAACATAAGCCAAGTTCACTTTCCTCCTGCACCCACAGCATTGAGACTTACCAGCTTTCTAACTGATGCTTCCTGAAAATCAACCCAATGTGGTTTGGGCTATATCTGCCCAGCCAGCAGGCCAAATCTTGGGCTGAATCAAGAGCCCTTTATTCTTGTAAGAACTGCTGCCTGGGGGCTCTTTGTCTCTTCCAGAAATTGCCTCTCAGCAATTTTTGATCATGGTCGAAAGATTTAGATTTTGAAATTGCCAACTGTCATAAAAAGGCAAGACTGATCTGCTGTGTTCTTATCTTTACAACCAGCTTCCTGGATAACTCAGGTGATTTCCAAGTACAGGGCTGTCACATACAGTTGTGCCAGTTGTATACTGCACAATTCTAGGGGGCACCATTTGCATTCTAGTCATGATCTCTTGGCATATTTATTACCATAGTTTTCTGGCAGGTGGCAGCAAAGTGTCTTGAGGTAGAGTAGCTTTTTCTAATTTGCAGAAAGGCAATTTATAGTTAGTGGCAAGAGGCATAGGGACAAAACTAGTGTCTAATAAATCTTTGGCCAGTGGCAGGGGTTAGTAGGAGAAAAGGAAGAAGTGGGGAGGAGTAGTAGGATTGCGGGGGGGGCCCTTTGCTCATCCAAAACAGGCACCCAAGAGAAAGAAGTGCTGAGATTTGTGGGGTTCAAGATTCAGCTTCTTGGGGCCAGTAGGGTTTTAGAGGAGGCAGGATTTGGCCAACAAAAGAAGAGTACTCAGGAGAAGCAGAGAGAATCAGCTGCACACTTGCCCTGAAAAGTTGAGATTTAAGGGCTCACTGGAATAAGTAAATAATGACCCTCTGTGGAGAAATGGGGATGAAGAGAATGAGTGAATATCTGAATAAAATTTCTATGGTTCTGGTGGGGGTGGGGAGCAGAGGGAGGGGAAGGAAAAAGGACAGTGATTGCCATGGGAACGCACTGTTTAAGTGGAGGGTACCCAGTCCACTGCCGGAATTCCACACCACCTCTGACCACTCTGGTTCTGGAAACCTCCATTAGTCAGGAACCAGTATCATAACTCATAGCAATAGCACAGCTTCTGAATGTCAAGGTGGATTACATGATGCCTTTCTATTTCAGATATTATAGACTGCAAAATCTTTGCAGTTGAAACAATGTTCTCCATTTTGCATTTGATTCTGAAAGAAAGTCCCAGCCAAGCACAGCTTTTTGTTTTATCTATGCATCTTCCAAGGTCTCCTTTGGCTGTGCACTGTTGCTTTTGTTCTTGGCTCGCTGTTTTAAGTACAGCTTTGCTACATTTCCATTTTCCCTAGAATTCAAAAACTAGTACTTATTTGAATGAAAGCAGAAAAATACTGAATAGAACGAAGCATCGCTTTCCCCCTCTCAAACGTGGTGAAGTCATGGTTTAGTGATAGCAGGGACAATGATGAATGCCTTGCACTTTCACTTAGAGACCTTCAGGAACGTATAAACAAATATTTTCCAAAATGCACAGGTGAGGGAGGAGGTGAAGTGGTTCACACAGAATTGGGCTGATTACGGTCTGATTCCTCTTTCCCTTCCCAATTATCTCACAAATTATGCTTTGGTGAACAGGACTGGAGTTGTGCATATTTTAAATCAAACTAAAGTCCACTGAAGTAGGAAAATTATGCATTTTACGTAAATGATGTGGGCAAATTATTATTCAATTTTTAACAGGGTTTTTCCATCACTTTGCTGTGCACAATGTAATATGGTTAATTTACCAGAAAGCACTGTTATTCATTCCCTAATTCTCTATGCAACTGCTGCCATTTGCTTACCATTTCCTCACTGCTCTCTGGGAACTGACAGACCTTCAGGCTCCATTTAGGGTGGTTTGTGCTCCAGGGCAATCTCTAGGGGCTCCGCTCACCCCTTGGGAGGAGTCTGAAAATGAAAGGATTCACACACCTGGATTTAGTTTCTGAGGGGCTTTAAATGAATCCTTTTGTACACACACACACACACACACACACACACACACACACACACAAACACACTAAAATCTCTTGCTATTTACTAATATTTCCCCACAGTGTTACACGTACGTCTTCTGTTACAAACACTATCTGAATAATACCCATTTCATTCTCTTACTGCCAATTAGCTGCTCATTGATTATTACATAGCAAGCACTTGAAAATTAACCAAAGGGAAAAGAATTCCAAAACAAAACAAACAGAATACCTTGCAACAGCTAGTATATACCTTCCTTCATGAGTTTACATATTGCTGGATGATTCAAGCGAACTAGCTTCATAAATGGGAGAGGAAAGAATGAAATGGGGTCATCAATGGGAGAAAAGCCCCTACTAATTGTTATTAAGAGAAGAAGTGAGGCGTTATTATAAGCCCCTTTCCAGGCAATTCTCTTATTCTCGTACTCTATAAATATAGTCCAAACCACATCCCAAAACCCTGCCTGAAACCTTACTCTCTGTCCTTTTATGGTATTATCTCCCATCCCTCCAGGTAGCAGTGCACTAATCAGAACAAATGATGCACCTACATACCTTTTAATGTCTGCGTTTGTGGGGAGGAGGGAGAAGAAGAGATTTAGATTTTTCTTTGCTTCGTTTTGGTTTCTCTTCATTTAGATGCATTTGCTGAGCACCTTCTATATTTAAAGCATGAGCTGGACCCTAATGGGGTTGGGGATCAGAAGGAAACACATCCAAAGGCAAAAAACACTGAGCTTACCATTAAGCATTACATAATCCACCTTGCTTGTCCTTTAGGAACACCTCCCCTAGAAAGTCTCCCATGCACTCCCCATTCCGGGCCATCTGGCACTCCTTTGCTGCCACCCGTCTTTCCTCCCAACGGAGAGCTTATTGCAACTATCTCTTATGGGTCTCCATCCTCACTGGACTGGGGATACTAATTGTCTCTTTGGCTTTCTAGTGCTAAGCACAGGGTCTAACCCATAATAAGTACTCAACAAATGTTTGCAGAAGAAATGAATGGTGGAGTCCTTGCACATACCCAGTCATCTCTCTGGTCATCCCATTGCCTTGAAGAGCCCTGGCAAAGGGCTTCTTTCATCCCAGTTCTGGTTTCTTCCTCCTTGACCAACATCTCCACCCTGTCTACTCCCATTTGCTGCCATCTTGTACCAGCAGGCTGACCTGACCAAACCTTCACTTCCAGGCAGCTCTGGACGGTTTTCCTCTTCCCATTATCAAACCCCCCCATCTTCTGTCCCATTCTCAGTCAGGGGGCTATTTTTTGCTGGGTGAAAAAGGGAATCAAATAAAGAGAATCCATATTGATGGGGGTTAATGTTACCTCTGCCGACTACAACATTTTCATGTTGGCAGTACTATTTTACGGACAACATCTTCATGCGGTGTGGTTCTCAAGCGGGGCACATGCATTCCCTGGGTCATGCACAGGTTTGCCAGGGATACTGCAAGCCACAGGCTGGTTAACAATGCACAACCTGAAGGATGGGAAAAGTATTTTATATGAAGATGAAAAATGGATATCTTAGGAAACATACCAATTTTTCATAAAATGACTAAGTTAGAATGAGACTCTGAAGGCCCCAGGTCCCAGGGGCTACAGGTTCATTCCCATTGATGTTGGGACGAGTTCTGGGGCAAGGTTCGGGAAGCACTAACGGTGTTCATTTCAGACCACAGACTGGGGCTTCAAATCATGTATGGACACTGGTGAGCCCACATTCACAATGGCAGCGCTAGTGCCTTGGGCAGCTCACAGCAAATCCCGGGATGCTCAGCAGGCCCTCAGGTGTGTTATTCTCAGGTCTACCTTTCACTCCACAGGACGGCATCACCCATCTAGCCATCCACCCACTCATCCAACATCGACCATCAGCTCATCACTGCCCTTGGCGCAGAAGACTGGTGAACAATAAGGCAGTTTCTGTTCTCAAGGAGCTCACAATCTGGCAGGGAAAATGCATTAAGAGAAGAGTCATATTATTAAACACATTATTAGAAGAGCAGTAAGTATTCTGGAAAGGAGCATATGGTCCTGGCTGCTGGGGGGAGCAGTCATTTGTCACTGATCACATTCTCCTTAGAATAGTCCCTGTCATACTGGAAAACCATTTATTTTTCTTTCCAGTCATCAGAAGTAATTTAAAAAATAAGGTATATCTCCATCCCCCCAATGGAATTCTGAATATTTTGCACGTTTGGAAAGAATGAGGTATGATTTAGGAATTTATTAGGAAAAATTTCTGAGAATGTAGGTATACATAAATTATGAAATTTCATTTGATATTGCAAAGATATTAGAGATACTAATTTTCATCCTGTTGAAAAGTATTCAGTATTTCATGAAATACTAATTTCATTCTTCTCTGTGGTTACAATCTATATTTGAGAAATAAAATATATATACTATTAGTACCTGCCTTAGTAAATCTGTACCCCACAATATCATTTTTAGGATAAGAATTTGTTTGAGCTTCCTTTCTTCTCGCTCTCCCTTTTGCCCTTCTGGAATTATTTCCTCCCTCCCTCCCTCCCTCCCTCCCTTACCTCCTTCCCCCTTATTCTCTCCCTCCCTCCCAGCAAATATTTTGGAGGGCCTAATTGAATTCCAACAGTTTAATATGTAGTGGTAAGAAAGCCAACAAAACTTATCTAAACCTATTAAAATACCTTTCGGCAATGAATCGACCAAACGCCATTTTATCCCAGTGCAACTTGTTAGGAAATGCCTATTATGTCAAGTGAGGTTCTCTTGTCCGGAGCCATGACAAAGGAGCAGATGACATGCCTCATGCAGCGGGCTTCAGTGCCATCCTTCTCTGCATTCTGCTGAAAACCTTACCTTCTTCAGGACTCATGAAAGAACTATTCCAATTAATACAGTATACATTCTTAAAGTCCCATAGGAAATTTCAGATAAAAATTTTGCAGCTCCAATACAACTAGAAAAGTCCTCTGGTGCCAAGATTTAACCACAGGAGGATTCCTGTCTTTCTCGAGGCAGGTAAACACCCTCTGGCGCTTGTCAGGGAATCTTCAGTTGTGTGGCTGTATTTGAAGGACTATGAATACATTTAACTTATCTTGTGGAAATGTCTGGTTCCTTACACACCTTTGTTCGCCATGCACGAGGTAGAGCGGAATACATCATTGGCTTCAGTCTACAACTTGATGCCCTAACACGGGGGAGGCCCTGCATCTACTGGTCCTCTCTCTGGTCCTCCCGGCCCTCAGTATGCTGTGAACAAAGTGGACTCGGAGGACAGTGTGAGGAGTGAGCACGGGTGAACAGAAATCATTTTGTTTCATTTACAACATCTGAGCTTTGGCAAGTTGTCTTCTCCAGTAGGCTTATTATTTGATTTTAAGAAAGTAAAAAGATGAATTGGGAGATTGGGATTGACATATATACACCAATATGTATAAAATAGATAACTAATCAGAACCTGCTGTATAGCACAGGGGACTCTCCCTCACTTCACTGTACGGCAGAAACTAACACAACACTGTAAAACACCTATACCCCAATTAAAAAAAAAAAGAAAGTAGAAAGAACTAGATTATTAGGAAGCCTCCGTATGAAGCAGAGCAATGCCAGGTGCCAGCTCTCCTCAGGGAACAGAGCAGGTCCTTACTCACTGCCAGGTTACGAAAGACAAACAAATATTTCACCATCACTTGCCGCTAAGGCACCTTTCAAGATACAAGAGAACTTTTTGGTTAGTGCATTTAGTTTCCAAACCCCAAACTTCTAAAACTTTCGAGGGAGGGAGGCTTCTTGGGAGGTGTTGGGACTCCCTGGAGGTGGTGTTTCATTTGTCTGGACTGGTCTGCCTCGGCAAGGTCTCTTGGCATCACATAAGTTTCTTGGAAGAAAAAACGTGAAATGTCTCTGATTTCTTCATATTTATAGCTACTCTTTTCCCTTTAGTCTGCAACCCTACTCTGTTTCAGAATGGTTCCAGCGAGCTGTATTTCATAAGTGTGTCCTCAAGTTAACCCAAGTCTTGAGTTTTGCTTCATGTGAGAGAATCCACAGTTAACTCAACTGATGAATTAAAGGCTATACTTTGAAGAGACTGCTTTCCTTTAAAAATCTGTTTAAAACAGGCTGTTATGACTTTTTCAGATCTTTTTGAATGACCAAGTCAAAAACAAACACAAAAATCCCCCAGAGAGTACTTGAAAATTATCCGACCTACTGGGAAGTGAAGATGAAAAACAAAGTTATATCTTTAAAAATATCTAGAATGTGTTAATAAATTGCCCAATATTGTGATAATCGTATGTAACAAGATCTTTGAAATTTTATCAATTTAGCAATTGTATTAATACCAAAACCAACACCACGAAAACTTGGTTAGCCAGAAAATCCCTGTTTCACTTAAAAAATGTCAGAAACTTTCTAAATATAAAGGCTATTTCAGCAAGAAAACTGTCCTCTTTGTGTAATTCTACACGTCATCAGTGATCTTAGAATCCCAGGATCTCAGATGTAGGAGCCTACAGCAAATCTCATCCAACCCCCTCATTTCTACAGACAGGACCTGAAAGGGCGAGATTCCAGGTGGCTGTTGAATGCGTGCAGCTGAATGAGTGTGGAGCCAGGCCCCGCCTGTTGGCCCAGTCCACCTACTGCCCCTTCTGCAACACCAGGCTGTTCCCCTGCTGAGCGACTTCATTACAGGGGTGGAGGGACACTGGGAAACATATGTATTGACTCCAGGACAAGAAAGATTCTTCTTGCAATTGTCTCTTTCTCCTACAAGTGGGACACAGAAAATTTTAGTTAGCAAAAATGCCTGATAAATTAAAATGTTAAGGTATGTCTAGTCTTCCTTTAACAATCCTCTGAATTAACTAGACAATAGCCCAGCCTTTCTTGGGGGGGGGAACCCCACTCCAGGTGTTGTGAATGTTTCTGCCATTCACAACCATTGCACAATGGTTAAATTCTCCAGGTGACTCCTTACCACTTGGTATGGGACAGATATGTCACTCCTAAAGTACCTTCCATGATTTAAACAAATGAACAAAAAAAAATTCAAATGTAAAATGCTGTCTTTTTAATTACTAAATTAAGAAAGTTAAACAATTTAAAAATGTAAACTCACAAAGAAATCATAACAAAAAAGGAATTAAGACTTCAGAGTTGCCACTCAGTATTAAAAACTCAATAGAAATAGGGTTTTTGACTTGTTAAACATATGTAATTCAAAGTTGGTACAAACAGCAACTAAGAATGTAATACTTTTTTTTGTGCTTCCCCATGAGATGTAAAGTAGTGCATAGTTATTTCACTGGAGGACCCTTGGACATAGAGAAAGTCATTTCATTAGCAGTACAGGACATTCAAACACTTATTTTACAATGGGAAATGTACGACCTCCCACCCTCACCTTCCCATAAGGGTTAGTTGAATGAGAAAGTTTAGCAGGTTGCCACGACTACAGTGCTATGGGTTTTAGACCATTTAAATGTGGTTACAAGGTTTATTAAATTAAAAAAGTTGGAAACATTTCAGCATTCATGTTTTATACAAGAAGTTTGTGTGGTATCCATCTTCTAGTTCCCCTGGTAGTATTGGCCACTTGCTTGCTTTAAAGAGGCTCACTTTTAAGTTTCAAGATCGTAGTAAGTCGAAGCAAATACTGGAAACAGAACTTGTGACTTCAGCTGGGGGGCGGGGTGCTGCTGAAAAGAGTCAAAGTAACAGCCATCTACAGGCACAGTCATGAACCAAAAAAGTGCAATCCAAATTAAAAAAAAAAAAATCAAATCATGTTTTGCAAAAGCCAAAGAACGAGGCCACTGGTTTTCAGAATAACACCGGTGCTTTTATGTTGATTTTCCAGTCAAATCCTCACTCTGGGTCCCGAAGCTCTGTGGCCCACGTCGGCCACGGTCTCCACGTTAGCACCCACATGGTGTATGTACAGGGATGTATATATTATATATATTCATATTTAGAAAAAAGAAAAAAAAACAAACACCTGTCCCGGTTGGTTTTTGTTAAAACATGAAAAAAAATTTTATTGTTTTAGACAAAGAGGCCACTTTTGGAAAATAATACTTTTTTTTTAGTTGAATCAGGTGAAGACAGAGTTAAAATCACATAGGATTTGCATTTTAAAAAAAGGAAAGCACTAGGATCGTTGGCACTGGAATAACTATTTACACTGAACAGAGGTTTGGCCTGTTACATAACATCGATACAACGCATTTTCCAAAGTCTGAGAAATAACAAGGTTCTGTCTCGTATGCTTCACAGAGGAGGTTCGGATTTGGGGACAAGTGTCATTAATGAGGGCCATGGAAGTTCGTCAGCTTCAGAGTCACATGCAATCTGATCCTGGACAGTTCTCACTGCTCTGCTCGGAGCAGCTGGCTACGGAATTGAAAGCTAATGGGGAGGGGGCGGGGAAGCCTCTTGGACCAGGCCTCTCTCTGCAGACCCAGGTCTTACAGGTTTTCACCAGGCTGATACTGGGGCTCTGTGGCGGTGAAGTAGTCTTCCAGGAAGCCCTGCAAGTACTCGAAAGTGGGCCGCTCTTCGGGGTCCTTTTTCCAGCAGTGGATCATGAGCTCATGGAGGGAGATGGGGCAGTCCTGCGGACACGGCATCCTGTAGCCGCGCTCCACTTGCTCCAGCACCTCCCGGTTGTTCATGCCTGCAAAGACAAGGGCCATGAGAGCGGGCGCGCCGGGCTGCCCGGCCACGGCCACCGCCCCCTGCACCTCCTCTTTCTTCTACGTGGAGCCTGCGGGTGGTTAAAACATGTTGAGGGCTGTCTTAAATTAGACCCTGTCTTTAATGGGCTATCACACCACTCAGAAATAAAAAAAGGACCCCACTACTGACACACGCAAAGCCCCAGAGGATGAATCTCAAAAGCATTATAAGTGAAAGAAGCCAGACACAAAAGGCAACATACTGTGTGATTTCATTTATATGAAATTCTAGAAAAGGTAAAACTACAGTGATAGAAAGCAGGTCAGTGGTTGCCGGGGGGGAGGGGGAGGGGAATCCTGCAGAGGGGCCGCAGGGAACACCAAGGAGTGATGGAAACATTCTGTATCAGCAAACCATCCCCCTAAAGGCCAGATGGTAAAGATTTTAGGTGCTGCGGGTTGCATACGGTCTCTGTCGCATATTCTTCAACTTATTTATTTTTCTACAACTCTAAAAAGGTACAAAACAAAAACAGGGTGGGAGCCGGATTTGGCCCACGGGCTGTAGTCTGCCAACACATGTGCTATATCCCGTATGTGGAGGTGTGACTATTTATGTTTGACAAAACTCACTGAATTCTTAAAATTGTTGAATTCTATTGTATGTAAATTACACTTCCATTAAACTGAGAAAAATATGAATGAAGCAGATAAGAACAAATCCACGGAATGAAAAATAAACCGTCCTTTGTTCACAGGACCCGTGAGCTCCATTGATGAACTTCATAAATTGGCCGTCCTCGTGCCTGGGCAAGCTCTTGGTGCCCCGCTGTCTGAGATCTGACATCACGCCACCACGCTGGGCACCATCCAGCCCAGCGACCCCTAGGTGCCCTGAGGTTTGATGACTGCGATGGGGAGACAGGGCGTCTGTGTTTACTGATGACCTTGGACAGGCCATCTATCATTGGAGACCTTTGCGACCCGCCGGGGGAGCTGCCTGATAGTGAAACATCAGGATGCCTGGAGCTAACAGGAGACATTCTGGGAGATTGCTAACCCTCAGGAGAATGCAACCTCCCTGCACGTTGGCCTTCTTGACAGAACAGGAAATACCACACTTGGGGTGAGCCGAATGCCCTGACCCCTTTCCCAATCACTGCCAGGCTCTCTCCTCTGGTTTTCCTTCCCTTTTCTGCCATATCATGTTCTGCCATTGCCTGCCAAGCCCTTGTATGTTTTGGCTGCTCCTTGGCCCTGAGCCTATAATCCTCTCCAACTTCTGACCCAGTTAATTTACAAAAGCAAGAGCCCGAGTTCCAGCCATTCAGAAACCCAGATTTCTTCCCCCAGCTCTCAGGGATGTCATCAGCAGGACACAGCGCATACACGTAGCAGTTCCCTTTAATGCTGGAGGAGGTGGCAACCTGCTGGCTAGAACCCTGTAAGCCTGGCCAGAGCAGCTGGGCCCAGGTCACAGTCCTGTCCCCCTGAGTGGGGGACACTCAGACTTCGGGATCTGTTGTCAGTTCTCTTTGTTGTTGCTTTTGGAGCTGGGTTGATCCCGGCTCCCGTGGCCGTCCAGCACAGCCCTGTCAGTCACATGCTTATCCAAACTCTTTCAGGATGCTTTCTTGTTCTCTGCCACTGTAATTCCTTGAGGGGATAAAGTCCGTGTGTTATTCCTGCTGTTGAAGTAGGCCTGCGATTTAATTATTCTAATATAACCTTGGTCACATTTTGGGGGTGACCCTTATTTTAGCGAGAGAGGCTCGGTGAGTGAATCTGGGTCCCCTGCCTCTGCACCATGCCTGTCTTTACAGGGGCCCACTTCAGTTGGACGTTCAGTCAGCTCTGAGGCTTATTACCTTAAATCCTCCTCCCACTACTGAAAACTCTTTTTGACAACTCGGGATGGAACGGGGGAGCTGGAAGCAAGGGGAGACACTGGAGTGTCCTGCAGCGCTCTGGACAAACCAGGGCATGGGACAGGGACCAGCATGTCCTTATCCATGATCCCCAAATCCAACAAGCTCTGCCAAGCAAAAGTTCTGGAAACTCACTTGGCAGCAAAATTGATCCAAACTCACCTCATTCGGCCGTAAAGCCTGACCTGGTGTGAGGCTATCGACTGTTTCTCTTCATTCATACATATCGCTATAGAAGTAAGAATGTGTTTGAACACAGAGTGCAGCCCAGACTCTCCTAGGGTGTTATATAAATTATGGTCTAAGCACTGTATGGACTTTCTAAAAAAAACCAAAAACAAACGAGTCAGACCCTGAGGCACATCCAGTCCCAAGGGTTTTGGCTGGGACGCTCCGGCATCAGGAGTGGCAGTAGCCACCACATTCCAGCCACCCCAAAAGGGTCAGGAAGAGAGCATAAGCACGTATCGGGCCTTCTCCAAAGCGCCTGCTTTGTATTTCAGTACAGACCTTGATTTCATAATACCAGTATCTCAGAAGCCACAGGTGGAAGGTCTAAAACCTCGGAAGGTGTGACAGGCCCTTCTGGAGGTGGTACAACCCACCCCCAAATGCCTTCTAATGCTTTATTCTGGCACTGAGACCACCCAAAACCACACCACGGAGTATAACTAATCATTCTCCTATTGCTCCGCGGCCCTTGTCAGTAAATGTTGCATGTCCTTGAAAAACAAACTGCTCAAATGCAAGGATTGCATGTATGTTTTAGAAACTCTTGATTCAGTCTCCACCAATGGAAAGTTTAATTGGCCACTTGGGTCAAGCCTGATTTTCTAGTGCTCTGCCTGAGCCTGGGACACAGCGGATGCGGCAGCTTGACCCTCAGCATGTAGCGTCTCCTAAGGCAGCCTGCTTCCCAGGCAGCTGTGACCAGGGACGGAGCTGGACCTCGGCCCACGTGGGACAGGGCACCAGCAGCCTCGCCGCCAGCTCCTGGGCACACTCTCCACCTCCGTTCTGCCTGCACCCTCTACTCACTTCTCCTCTTTCCCCTCTCATGCCTCTACCCAGGCTCCCCAGGCATGGGGAGCACACAAAACCGATTCCACACACCAGGCCAAAGAGAAACATACCAACGTCAGCTTTGCTGGAAAAGTGGGATATAAGACAACGCACTTGGCTGCCAATGACAATGTGAATGGGGCTGGCTCTTTTCCAACCAGCCATAAGCCAGAAGTGGACCTGACACCTTCACGATGGGCCTCGGCGGCAGTAACCGCGCCACCAAGAGATGCCCACTCGGCAAGGCTTGGGTCAGTTCTTATTTCACAAACAACACCCTGAATAAGTGGGTTGTGTTCCTATTTTTTTAAAAATAGTACTCTTGGCTCTAAGAACTTTGAAAAATCATATTTAAGAATTTCTTTTTAGCAAAAATGGATTTTCCTCTTTATACTATTTCATGTTTCCTTTTTAGATGGCTTCATATTTTTGTGACAAAGAAAACTGTTATCTCCCCTCTTTTTAGCCACTTTTCCCAAGACATTGGTTTTATCCAACACCTGGGAGGTGAGGGCCAGGGACTGGGAAGGGGACACACACAAGACTGAGTGCCAGGGTGGTCAGCAGAGTCCCGAGGGACACGGGAACACTGGAAGAGATGAATCTTCGTATCTTGCTTCCAATTGAGGAAGCAGACGGGGGGGTGGGCGGGGACGGGGGCAGTGGTGGAGGAGGGTGCCTGGGAATGTTCTGCCCTTTTCTTCCCTCTTCAGTGGGGAGAAGGCCAGGGGAGAAACAGAAAAGATAGAAACTTTAAAATATGGTGTATGTTTTAGGGAAACTTTGTCACCAACAGTTCTCAGTGGAAGCTGCAGTAGAGACTGTTTTTCAATAGGAGGGTGGTCTCTACCAGCCGGTGGTGTCTCACTGTGGGAAGTGTCATGGCCATAAAGCCCCCCAGGGTGTGTTGCCTGGTCCCCAACCTCTGCGTCAGAGAAGGGGCGCAGGGCTTGGCGGCCAGCGAGCAGACGCGCTCTCTGTTTTCACTCCAGCCTGCCCTCCTTTGCTCCCACCTCAGCAGTTCCTTACCTTCCTGCTCTCCCTGGCGTCAGTCAGGAAAACGGGCCATTTCCACTGGTCACTCTCACAGGGCACAACCCAGTGGGCCTCAGTTCACAGAGAATCCGTGTAGCCTGCCGTGCTGGGGTTTGCTTTTCAAATTGCTCTTCTCTGCATCTTCCATGAGGGCCTCCTGCCACCCTGCACTTCAGGCTCTCAAACGTGGCCACTAGTAGCATCCTTTCCAGTTGGTCTGCCCCAAATCCTGCAGCTGAGATTCTCTGGCCGAGTGGACTGCATTCGCTTCCTGCCATTATGACCATATTAACCTTCCAATTCATGCTGCTGGCTTCCTCGAGGTTCCCGAACTCTCACTTTGCAACCCTGACTACGTATGGTTGCCGACAATGTCTTCTTTCCCGTGTGTGTGTTTTCCTTCCCTCTCTCCTTTTTTTCCCCTTCCTCCTTTTCTTTTACACTTTCCTATTCCTCTTCCTTGAGCTAGATATTAACTCGGTGGAGTCTCCTCGCTTTTCTTTTGGGATCTTTAGGGAAGAAAACGGTTCATTTTCATTGTCAGAGCCACTTCACTACTTCGACTCTGTGTCTCTCAGCAGGTGACTCGACTTCCCCTGGCCTCAGTTTCTCCACTTGTCAAGAGAATACCTCCACATTCACTGTGCTTTTAGCTCTTTGAAAAACAAATGTCTTCTATGAACGGAAGGTGTTGGGCTTTACAGCTCTCCGTTTGTGTAGCTTCCTAACGTGGATCTCCGAGGGGCCACCTCTATACAATAGGGGATCTTCACTGTTACCCGTTCAGGTTTGCATCTGGGTTGGACTAGGGGTTGCGAGAACCTGGATTTTTGTGCCATGTTTATAATTAAGCACTTTGACAATGGGAGTGATGCTCAGGTTCCCAGATATCCAGCTTACTCAAGCAAACCGAGCTTTCCGTTGAAATGAAATTAGACCCTATTGTGCATAAGGGTTTCTGTCAGAGGCTCCCCCTGGCTTCTCTACGTAAACCCTGGAAAAAGCCCTTCTGTTTACTTGTCTGCTGAGCATTTCTGGGAGTGCCGGGAGGGCAGAAGGAAGGAGGGCGCAGGTAATGGCTTGCTCAGCCCGAGAGCGTGCTACCAGATCACCCTGTGCTCTAGTTATCTTACCAGGCTACAACTGGGACGCTTCAAGTGAGGTTTTGCTTATGAGATCAAAGTACAGATTTTGGGCAGATAGATGTTGCTCCACGAGTATAGTTGAAAATAAAGGAGTGACCTTGAGAAGGCACAAGGATGACTAGTTTTGTTTCTCTTTCCACATCTTAACCAGATAAGCTCAGGACAGTTGTTTTTATTAAGCCCACTCTGTTAATAAATACAGAAATGACGGCTACTCAGGTGCCATAACACACAAAGGTTGTTTAAAGTTGATAATACAGTATCACGGACAGCTCCTTTGTCCCAGAAACGTGAAAAAGGGACAGTGAGGGTGAGGGTGCCCACCGGGAAGGCCGCGGAAACGCACAGATAGGGAAGAACTGCCCTCTCCTCCCACCCTCTCTCCTTCACCTGCCACACCGGCCAAGAGAAACTTTGTGGGGGGAGGTGACAACACGACTCCTGGGCATTCCAGGAAGGATTCCCTCTGGAGGGAACACCAGGAGCTGAAAGAAAAAGCCTGCAGACTGTGGATGGGGGCAGGGAGGACAAAGCACCCCTGGCTGAGATTCGAAGGTTCATCCCACCTCCCATTCTCCTGGCGGCAGAGCCCTAACTTCTTCCCACCCCAAGAGAAACCTGCTCCTGTCATCACGCTGGGCCCAGCGGGGATAAGGGTGCAGGCGACAGTGATGGGCTGCTGAACACAGAGGAATTTACGTCTACAGTTCAGGCTCTGTCTGAGGCATCTGAGTGGGGCAGAGGGAGGACAAAGGTGGAGACTCCTAATTCTTTAAGGAAAATGCTATACATGCACTAGGTATCTTCCTCTTCAAGTCATTATCAAGTGACTAGACGCATTCACGGATGTCAGGCAGCTGTCAGTTGTTAAAGGAGCTGAAAGTGCTTCAAATGGATGAATAAATGTGATACACTTAAGAGAACGTTCCTGCTTTGTCAGATCCTGCCAAATTCCCAAAGCAGGTGTTCAGCTGAGAGCCGGGGCACTGAATGGCCGGGACATTCTGCCTAGAACGGTGCTGGGACATGGTGTCTGAACTGATCACGGGGTCAATTTCTCAGAACAACGTTGAGGACAGAGGCTACTTTGTGGCTAGGAAAAAACATGCTATATTTATTTGTGGAGATGACGAAATAGAGCTGAAAGGCTTTGCAGGCTATGGGCAAAGTCTTGTTTTAAAAGCCTCATAGGCATAATCTTTTCTCCCCCTGCCTATAGCCATCCATGCATCCATGCATTCACTTAGACGTCCTGAGTGTACTATGGGGCACACACTGTGCTGGGCATGGGGAACACATAAAAGGAGCCCCCTTCTCAGAGTTCAGAGCTACTGGGAAATAGAGACACAAAGACAAGGCTTTCAGCAGAGATGTACCCAGTGGCATGGAAGCAAGCAGAAGGTGCAACCCAGGAGGAGACATGAAGGAGGCTACACAAAGGAGGGGGTGGGCGTTTGGGCCGGGCTTTGAAGGATTCGGAGGCAGGGAGTAGAGCTGAGAAGAGAGACTTGCGTGTTTGAGAGAGATCTCTTGGTGCGAAGTGTCGGCAAGCGGCGAGCAAGAAATCACGTCTGGTCATGTCGCCCGCTCAAAACCCATCAGCCACTCATCTCACTAACAGGAGAAGCAAAAGTCCTTACCGTGACCCAGGAAGACCCTACCGATCTGCCTGGGGCCTCTTGGCCCTCTGGCTCCCTCTGCCCCAGACACACGGGCCTCGCGGCGGTTCTTCAGGGCCTCTGTGCTCCGGTTGCCTCTGAAGGGAGGCTCCTCCCCCAGGTATCGACCCTGAGCCTCGCTTCCTCAGATGTCATCTTCCTGGGGAGGTCCTCCCTTGCTACCCTCTATCCCCGTCCCCGTTTTATTCTTCTCCTTACCCATTACCACCAGCCAGTGCTGAATACATTTTGCTTATTTGTGTTATTGTCTGTCTCCTCTAAGGCATGAAAAGTTCAGGAGGACAGCTTTTGTCTTTTGGTTCACAGCTACACTCCTGGGGCCTAAACAGCACCTGGCATATAGTAGGTATTCAATAAATACTTGTGGAATGACTGAAGGGAAGAGGTATGAAGGACAATGCAAACAAAGGCTTCTGGAGTTTATCTGGAAGGCAAGGGGGAGCCATGGACTTGTTAACTAGTAGAGTAGGATAAGCGGGTCTGTGTTTTCCAGGATAACTCTGGTGGTGACAGTGATAGAATGGTGGGGGAGGGGAAAGGGGGAGAGACCAGAAGCGGGAAATTCTATGAAAGGGGGTCACTGCACCAGAGGATGACAGCCCACCATGGGGCAGTGGGGAAGTCACTTTCCCTTCCCCCTTGACCCCCATCCTCACCACCAGCCGAAGTAACTTTTCTGTGTGTGAAGGTGACAGAAAGCCACTCTCAGGTATGCCACTCTCAGAAAGCCACTCTCAGCCACTCTAGCCACCTGAGAAATAACTGCATTGAGAAGTCAGGATGGAAATCGCGGTGGAAAGGGACTAGGGGTCTGTCCTGGATGCTGTCCACAGGCACGAGGACTCAGGGCAGCGGAGAAGCAGCCCCTTGGCACATACTGCCCACGCGGTCGCACCAACAGACGGCGAGGACGCGGACAGGAAGGGCCTTCCTTCCATGGCGACAATGGGTGAAGCTGAATGACTGTTCCTTAGCAGTTGTTCTTCTTCATTAAGGTAATCATCCTATAATTGGAATCCCTCTCTGTAAAAGGGATCCCTCAAGAAGAGCGTACTGTGAGATTCAGAAGTCCAATTAAATGTGATTACAGCTGTGTTAAAGAACAAAAACAAGCAGCGTCCACGGCGAGGGGCAGGTCAGGGCACAACTTTCCGTGGCTCCCATCACGCCCTCGCTGCCACGGCCCCCTGGCCACCACTGCAGACCGGCCAGGCCCCTCACAGTGGGCTCTGGCCAGGCTTTCCAGCTGCTGGTCCGGGTACCCCTGCCTCACGGCCTTCTCCGCAGACTAAGCCTGAGGCTCCTTGAGCGGGCGCCCTTCCGCATGCCCGTCCTTGTCTGGGACCCTCTTCCTCAACTTGAGGGGGAAACCCCACGTGCCTTCTTCGTGAAGCTTCCCAGTCGTGGCCCCTTCTCTCTGCCGCCCTCGCAGAATCAGGGTGGCTACCAAAGCCCCTGGCGCGTCAGCAGTTGCTCAGAGTATGTAACTCCGCGCAGTAAAGCGGACTTGGTTCCCCTGTCAAACTCCTTCGCCATCCTCACGGGATTCTGAGTGAAAGGCCCTTCTCAGGACCTGCTGTATGCAGATACCTGAATCAGGGGCCCCTCCCCCATTATCAGAATTAAGATTGGGGGCCCACGGTGGGTGAGTTCAAGTACTCCATCCCTCGAAGATGATTTCCTCTAATGACAGAGAAGTAAGAAAAAAGGCTGATTTCTTCCTGGATCTGATGCACACTTTATCCATCTGACTTGCAAGCTCTATGAGTGCAGGGACTGGATTCATTCCTTTGCTCACTGTTCTAGCTCCAGCCACTAAAACAGCGTCTTGCTTGAGGACCGTTCTCATCAACGCTTGCTGAGAGTGTGAATGCCTTGTTTATATTTATTTCCCAGGTCGAGCAAAATGCCAGGCGCGGTCACACCTACTGACGCTACACCGAATGAATGGAAATCCCAGCCTAAGTTGTAAAGTGAGGCCGCTTTCTTTATGCCCAAACCAAACGTGACAAAAGACTCTCCCTCAGAAACACACACCTGCCTTCCTTCTCCGAGGCTGCCGCCCCCCTCTCCCCTTTGTCTTGGTTTCTGCGTGTGACCCTGAGAAACAAAAAGCAGCTTTGCCTTCCTGGAAGGAAAGGCTTCACAGAAACGCAGAACGTTAACCTTCCCCCACAGCCGCATTTAACACCTCGGGTGGCTGGAAACTTGGGGGACTCAGGAAGAGATTCATTCAAAATTCAGACAATAAAAAAAGAGGTGCCTTCACATCTTCAAAATCCCGAGACCTGCACATTCTCCCCCTTGAGGAGCAATTCAACAATGCCCGTGCTGTGCTCCAGGCCCCTCCGGGGCGGCCCTTTCTGCCCTGCTAGCTGGCTATTCCCAGAGCAGCTGCCCACTTGGTGCGTGCCGGGGGCAGCAGTCGCCACAGCATCAATAAAACTGCCTTCCGCCCGCATCTCTAACCGCCCAGTGCTGGTGCTTCAGAGACAGGGAATTTGTCAATTTTGCCTCTGTGCCAACCTGGCTCTCCTAGGAGTCCTGAGGCTACGACCAACCCAGAAAGAGATCTTCTTTACTTCTCTGCATTCTCCCAAGATGACCAGAAACAATCATAAAAAGGGAACAAAGGGATTACAAATTAATCGGCCCTCGCCGGCTCCTCTGACTGCAAAGATACGATTACAAACCCAGGATTTGCAAGAGCCCTCAATTCCTCATTAATCTCCACTATCGTTTCTGTCGCTGCTTTTTTATTTTTAAAAGCTCCTTTCTTAGGCAGGGAATGATGGGGAGCTAGGTTCTTTCTGCACTCAACAGTAACTGAAAAATATGTCCTTAACATTTCAGAAAGCAGATCGTCCCTGCGCTATAACCACTAAAGCGTGGAGGTAAAATGGCACGATTATCCTTTATGTCACCATCTGTCTAAATTAATGAATTCAAGCGAGAATAACCTAAAACCCGTGGTTTCTTTGGAGAGCATGACTCTGATAATCCAGAAAAATTCCGGGGCTTAAGAATCTCCAATGTCTTTACACTATACTTGCTTTTGTAGAGCATATTTTAACTGTTCAGAAACGTGCAGTGAGGGAGTTCCCCGGTGGCCTAATGGTTAGGATTCTGGGCTTTCAGTACAGTGGCCCGAGTTCAATTCCTGGTCTGGGAATTGAGATCCTGCAAGGCGCACGGCATGGCCAACCCCACCCCCACCCCCCGCCAAAAAAAACCCAACCAAACAAAAAACCCCACAAAAAACAAAACCAAGAAACGTGCAGTGAGTGGCTTCTAAATTGCGTTTCCCATGTGCCTCTGTTGTCTCTGGCCATCTGGAGCGGGGCCTGACATCTTCCTGCCAGGTTCACTCCATGGGTCAGTGCTACAGAGTAATCAGAAAGCAGTGAGGGCTTTTCTCCTCTTTCCCAGAAGTGTCTGCAAACTCCATTTGGGCAGAGGTTCTGCCAGTGACACTTCTGCCCTGGGAGCCAGGGACCCACACTCTTACTGAGAGGGGAGAGAACCCATGAACTGGGGCGGGCTGAAGCATTCACCAGCTACTAGTTGCATTAATCCTGGCACGCGATTCACGGTGGCTGCTTGTCTACCTACCACGGGGGCTCCCACTTCTGCTTTTCTCTGGCTAAGTACCTGTCCATGTGCTTCAAACTCATGCTTGGCAGAAAGCTGAGGATGGGGTTTAGAAGGCAAACAGGGTGAAGGTTCCCCAAATGGTGCTGGGAGATTCCCCAAATGGTGCTGGGAGAGCAACCACCCAGGCGCATTTCTGCTGTGCCCTGCCCTTACCTGGGTACGGAACTCTTCCTTTGGTGACCAGCTCTGTAAGTAAGATTCCAAAAGACCACACGTCAGACTTGATTGTGAACCTCCCGTACAGGGCTGCTTCGGGGGCTGTCCACTTAATGGGGAACTTTGCACCTGCAGGAAGAACACCCGGTTACTTGTCAGGCAGAGAGCATGGCGCTGGGCATGGGGCTGGGAAGGAAGAGCAAGTGGAAGTGCTTTCCTGGGATCAGGTTCCGAGAGGAGGATGGGAAGGAGGGGAGACAGGACACAGACTAGGACTGAGCAGCTGTGGGGTCTGCTTCTGGCTCTGCGACCTTAAGCAAGTCCCATCAAAGGGCTGGGCTTCAAGGCCGCTTGAAGTTCTGGGCTTTAGAATTTGAATCTACAAACCTATTGTAAGGCATAGGTTTGGTCTGGAGGTAGGGCTAACTTGTGATTTAGGAAACTATATATTTTTTCTTTTGCTTTCAGATAAAGTTATATTTTAATAAATACACATAGAATTAAATCACACTGCTACTCTCAAGAATCCTTTAGTATGTAAGACCATAGTCTGCTCTTAGTGAGGCACGTAAAAACCAGATCAAGCCACCACGCTTCTCCCAGGGTGGAGACAATTTGCTGCCGCCCAGGTGTCATGCTGAGATGGGCTGTATTTCCCCAACGCCTCCTACACCTACAGCAGAGAAATGACTTTGCCTCTGTCTACTTCCCCTGTACACTCTCTTTCTTCCTTCCACCCTTTCCCCTGATCGTGGCCACCTTTAATTCTGGGATAGCTTTTTCTTCTGCACTGTATGATCCCTTGCTTACCTCCCTACCTTTCTCCCACCAGCCAGACAGGGTACTATCTAATGTTTGTTTTTAAACAGTGGTTTTATCTCAATGACTGTCTTATGAGTCTGATTTCTCAAGACCAAGAAGCAAATGTTGTGCCAAAGTGAGTAGAATCTTTTCTTTCAAATGTCTCCGATTAAAAGAATCCTTTCTCTAATCAAAAAGGAAGGGTGGGGTCCACCCTGCTTCTTCTGAAGCGAGATGTATACACGGGGAATTAAAATTGATTCAGCAGCCTGCACTCTCACACGTTAGGCTCAACAATGATAAAGCAGTTTCAGATATTTCACTGAACAAACTAAACAGGCAATTTTTATTAGTGATGTAAACAAAATTATATGTTTAAAGCATGTTAGTTTTACTTAGGAACTCCTAAAAAAAAACATACAAAGGCTGACAAAATGAGAAATTTTCACAGTCTCTTCTATGAAAAGCCATTATGTGTAAAACTGGCAAATGATTAAAATCTTTGAATTAGCAGTGTTTTAATAACCAGAGGTTAGGATAAATTACAGCAATTAGATTTTTGTTTTAAATACAGTACATGATAACATCTTCAGCAAATCTACCCTGGCATTTTCTGGCAATATAATTTTCCTCTCCATCTCTTCTATGCCCGTGAAATGAAATTAAAAAAAAAATCCTACTATTTTATTCCATTGCATCTCACATTAACACTGGAACAGAGAAGTTATTCTATAGTTTTTCTTCCTTTTATGCATCGAGTTATTTTTAATTAGCTATGTTTCTCAAGCATAATTACTTATATCTTTGCTTAAGTGTTGCAAGGTCTGGTATTCTCTGAACAGTCATTTTGTTTTTAAAGTTTCTTTCAAAGCATTCTTCTCACACTTCCTATCCTCCAGCATTCTGTTCACGCAGCTTTGGACTCTGAGCCTCTGGGATTAATGTGATAGATTTTCTTCAGTGTCGAGAGCCAACTTTGCCCTGGACCAAACCTCAGCTGGAATTCTCTTATTTCAGAGAATTAAAGGTATATTAAATTCATTCCTATTTAAACCATCTCTCGAGCCAAATGGCTTGGAAATCTATGTCTGTCTCCGAAGCAAATAGAACATTTTTCTCCACTGTGCAGACACAAATCCTGCAAATAAAATGACAAGCAAAAAAAGCCTTTCTTCCCTTCTTGGAATCACTCCACGTTGCTCAAGATGTGAGTGTTGCTGAAAGTAAACTATTTAAAATTGGGATAAAGTCATTTTGGATTTTCTGAGAGAAGATTTCATAATTTCAGATTAAAAAAAGCAATTATCAATATATCAGTCAGTTGTGCTAGTCTGCTTTCTTATTTTCTCACTGTATCATCTACAACAAGAACTATAATATATAAACCTTCAAAATATAAGTTGAAACAAAGGCTGTAATGGATCTCTGATAGGAAATCATTTGTAGATATGTGCTTTGACTTGCGAGCAGGAGCGTACGTACATAAATTTATTTTGCACTAGTTTTCTTTCTAAGATGAGCAATGTATTTATACCTAATACATTTTGGAGGGGAAAAAATGAAGAATGTCTTTGTCTGATTTCTCCTCCTTTGTTTTGGGCCCAAAATAGCAGCCACTGTTGACAAAAGAAGGTTCTCTAAAGATAACTCACAGTTTCAAGGAAGACAAAATGTTCAATTAAAGCACTGATAAGCTATTAGTGATTAAGTGAGGTTTCAACTGAGAACAACTAATCAGTGCTCACTCTTCTACTCATCTCATTACCTCAATTTCCCCTCATTTTCGTTTCCCCCCTCCTGAGGGTACAGATGCAACTCCACATCAGGGAGAGTTCACCTGGGGCTTGGGCAGGGGTCTCTGCAAATGGCCATGCGGTTGCACACTGCAAATCCCGGTCTCTGAGAACAGCATCCCTAAGGTTGCCAAGGATACCACCCTGCTGGGGGCTGGATGGGCTCTCTCCTCGGGTAAAGTTAAGGAAACCTCAGAAGCCTGGAAGGAAGGATCTCCTAGGTGTAAACATTGCCTTTTCCTTCAAAATAAAGTTCTCCTCCCTCAGATTTTTTCATAGATATCACAGCAGGCATAAAGCCAGGATCAAAGTTGTCTTCTGATTGGTATGGATTTGTAGAAAAAAGGGGACAACGTCAGGACACCTACACCACAATGAACTTGGTGTGTCATGTAACTAGCTGATTTGCTCTTCCTGAAATTCTCTTGTTTGGGAACAGGATTAGATGCCAAAACAAGTTCCTCTCCTCTGTACTTCACTGGAGGAAATAACAGCAGCCGATGCAGGTATGATGGTCTGTGCCACTGATACCACAGGCTATGAAGGACCTGGAGACTCTTAGTGTGCTCGTTCAATGTTTAGGTGAACTAAACAATACGGAAATTATCATCACTCTAGTTTTTATTTCTTACTGAATTAGACAGTTTAGGATTCTGTTAAGCCAACAGACAAAGGCCACACATAATCTATGTGTGTTTACGTATGGACTTGAAAGCATCTTTTCCACCGATGTTTTCCAGGCAGTGTCTGCAGATTTTACCAACTTCCCAAGGTTAACTCATTGCTGAAAGCCTGACTTGGTGCTGTCATTGGGGCCCAGGTCCTGGAACCCCTCTACAGGTACTTTGGTCATTTACCTCCCAGAATAGCAAGAGGACCAGCTAGCCTCAGGCTAAATCATTTTCTGTGTCGAGTAAACATAGCAGTGTTTTAAATAATCATTTCTTATAGATACCTCACGCCTGTTTCTCTAAAGTCTCCGGAGATGTGAAACGAGTGGGCATCAGCATTGTGACCAACAGGGAGATGCTACTCCCGTGGCTTCAACGACTGTCCTGACTCCAGTGATGCCTGCATTTGTACCATCTGATAGGACCTCCCCTCCTGAGTTCCTGACCCGTAAAACCAATTCCCTCCTCAGAGCCTCCACTGGGACCTCACAGGGCCTCTTGAACACAATATCCACAATGTATCCTCCCCACGATTCTGCTGCTTTTTCAGTGTGTGCTGCCTTGGAAGCTGCCTAAGTGAGGACACCAGAATGCTGAGAATCTTCCTTCTGGATGCCATGTCTACTGGTTCTCCACTGTGCGCTCACGTAAGCAGCACGGAGCCTACCTAGACGAGCTCGACAGATCTTCATGGAGTCATCTTTGGCCTCTGCTGCTTCAGCGTCATCCACATTGAGTCTACTTCGCACCCTTGAAGGTGTCTGTCCCTCTTCATCCTCACTACCTGCACTCCAGTCCTCACTTGCTCCCTGCCACCTGCCTCCTTCCTGCACTGCCTTCCACTTGGGCCCACATGCACACTCTGGTCCCTCCTTCCTACTCCCCAGCCTCCTCCTGTTATCCGGAGCCTCACCTCCTCTGTTGCCTCACTGGCCCCATGACCTCCTCTGACCGTCCTTCCTGCTGCAGGGCCTCCAGGCAGGCTGTTGGCTTTGCCGCAAGTCCCACCCTACTCCTGCCCCATGGTTGACTCCTGCTCTCCTTTGTTCCTGGCCTAAGTGCTTTTGGCACAGGAACCCTGGCCCGGGCACTAAGACTGGGGCAGTTTCCCTAGCTCTGCACTGCCAGAGTGTCTGGTTCTTTGCGGCTGTTACCATTTAAGTGCAGTAAGCGTGTGAGCTGTCAGAAGTGCGTTTTTCTCCACAGATACTGTCCTCAGGGGCCGGCGCGTGTCTTTCTGGATGGCCACCATGTCTCCAGTATTGAGCCCAGTGCCCCATGCACAAAAGGCACTAGGTAAGGGGGTGCTGAATGAATGAGTGACTGGACGCTGGTAGGCCACCGGACCTTCCCTTCCGGCTGAACAACCTCGGTTCCTTATGGGGCTTTATTATCAGTTCCCTGCTCTCCGGCGAGTCCTCGCCTTGTCCTCAGTGACCAGCGTCGCTGTCTCTAACCATCTGGACGCGCTTTTACGTGTTTGACAACTGTCAACTACAGTAGAAAAGCATCTGTCACACACTAATGAAACTTAAAAACACCTGGAAAAACCCTGATTTTAGTGCCAGATGAAGGGTGTTCAGAACCCCTTTGGGTCTGAGTGAACCTGTCTGAGGTGGTGGGAATCCTGGACTTGGCTCTCTGAGGGGCCTGGGGCTGAAGCTGGGGGGTAAGAGCCGCAGAAAGACAAGGTGGCCAGAGGCCTTGGAGCATTCACAGCCAAACGAAGTGGAAAATCCTTTTTTTTTTTAACAGACTGGGATGGAAGCAGGTGACTGGATAGCAATCATTCCACCTCACTGGTCTTCTTTAGAGTAAGGTTAACAACCGTCCATGTTTTAAGTAAGAGAAAGGAGAGAGCTGTGGATCTATTCAGTTATCAAAGTTTGTCCACAAGACAACAAAAGATCCCACCCCTGCTGGACTGGTTTTGTTCTCTCTCTTCCTACCATAAGTATTTCTGGAGTTTCCTATGTGCCTGGCGTGGTCCTTAGTGCTGGGGCTACCAGAGTGAATGCAACCTCCTGCTCTCAGGGGGCCTGCAGGCTAGCTTGGGAAGGAGATAAAATAAACGAATGGCCATTATATATGTCAGACAGCGACAAGTGCTATAAAGAAGAATAAGATGGGCTACAAGCACAGATTTTGTGGGTTCTTCAAGTCACACTAAGGACTCCGGATCCCACCTGGGTGTGCCGGGGAGCCACTGGGGCCTGTGAGCATCCTCTACCTCACCCTCTCCTTGTCTTTAAAACATGGAAATAACGCGTTATTACCTAGAGAATGATCTGTGATGAGCCAGAACGTGAAAAGCATTTTGACTTTTCAAAACTCTTGAAAAGCATCATGACATTTCAAGGCCTGTGGGTGTCTATTAGCAATTAGGTAGATCAGCGGTCCCCAACATTTTTGGCACCAGGGACCAGTTTCGTGGAAGACAATTTTTCCACGGACTGGGGTGGGGGAGGGGGGATAGATCAGGCAGCAACGCCAGCGATGGGGGAGCAGCAGATGAAGCTTCGCTCGCTTGCCCGCTGCTCACCTCCTGCTGTGCGGTCCGGTTCCTAACAGGCCGCAGACTGATACCGGTCTGGGGGTTGGGGGCCCCTGGGGTAGATGATGTGCCTATTGTCACTTCTGTCATCATGTTTATTTAACTTGTGGCTCTAGGCACATTTGTGCTATTTAGCACACTTTTCACATTTGGGTAGTACAAATCATCTCAGAAACAAAGGAGTGAAACTTAGCATACTCCAACACTTTGTAAAGCTCAAACATTTCTACGAGAAATGAATGATCTTTTCTGAGTTTATTCTTCCCTGATGCTTTTCCTTTCTTTCTAGGCATTTCTCTTGTCTCTGCTGTAGGCTTTTCCTCAGTCTCCCTCTCACTAATTCCAAGTGTGTTAGAGGCCTAAGTGCTGTAGACCCTTCTCTCTGCTGATTCCCTGGGGGAACGTGACCGCTCTCATGACTAACCCTGCCCGGCATCTCTGTGTGAACTGGGCGGGAAACACTGGACAGACTGTCTTTCATCTGAAGTCTTGGTTCTCAATTTGCAACGTCTAAGGGACAAAGCCTCTAGGATGTCCTGCCTTTATCTCAAAGGTGGCAACTACAAATCTAAATTTATTTTTCATTAAATCATTTTACTATGAATAAGACAGTTTGTTATAAAAGAAATTCTTGTAGGTGGAAAATTTTACTACATGACTGACAAAGTTGATTCTCACTTTAATATTCTAGGATGCAAATGGAGTTCCTTTCTACTATCCCTTTTCTGGGGGTCAGATTCCTACTCTGCCAGGCTTCAAGGTGAAAAACCTGAAAGCTGGTTGGGACTTCTCCCTCTCCTTAAACCCAATATCCAATCCATCAACAAGGCCTCTTGTTTCCCTCTTTGACGAGTCTCTCAAACTTTCCCTTTCCTGTTTAAGTTCTCTGCCAAAACCTGATTTGGGACCTCATCCCTCTGGTCCTCCAGCCATGGTGCCCTGCCTTCAGCTCATTGTCTTTCCAATTAATCCTTTCAAACCTCAGCTTCCTAACATCCACGCCTGCCTCCCCGGCAACCATACAGTGCGTTCCCTACTGCATTAAACCAAAATCCCCCACCCAGTTTTCTAGGACCCACATATCTATTCAACTTTGGTTCTTGCTGCCCCAAACACACAGTTACTCTAGCCTAGTTTGCTTTCCCGTAACCTGTATCCTGCACTCCGCATAACCGTGAACTTGCCTCTTCTACATTAACATACCCTAAATGTCATCTCTCCCTCCGCCTGCTTAGCTAAAGCCTGCTCAGCTCAAGTCCCACCTCCCTCATCAAGTCACCTGTGACTACTCCAGCCTTCATCGTTCTCACCAGTGCTCTTGGGAATCAGTGCTATAAACAACAGTTTAATGCTTGACAATAGTAGCTCCCACAATAGCTAAACATATATTGAGTGCTTGCTAAGTGTCAGGCGTCATGCTAAGTGCTTTACACATACGAGGCAGATACCAATAACGGTCCTGTTCTACAGATGAGAAAACTGAACAGAGGTAAAACGATATGCCAGAGGATGCATGTAAATGGTGGAACTGGGATTGGAGCCAAGGGAGTCTGGCTCCAGACCCCAAACACTCAACCACTACTGCCACGTCCGTGTTTCCGACACGTCTCTCTACTAGTTACTGCGTCTTTCCTTAAATAGAATGTAAATCCCTTGAGTTGGAGACCATGTTTTATACTGATCTTCTCCACAGTACCTTGCCTAAGGCTGGTTAAACAGCAACTGCTCAATAAATGTTTTAATTGGCTAAAGGGTCAACCTAGCAATTTATTCAACACTGATGGCCACAGAGATTTTCTTCCTTTACACAAATTTAATCAAACAGAACAAAGAAGAGAGTGACACAATGCAGCTGTGGAACAAACAATTATTTTCACCCTTACAGTTACGGGAAGAAAATCCTTCTGACCACACTCCAGGACAGTCTAACTGAAGGCTTGGTTTTTAAGTGAAAACAGGGTGACCAGCTAAATTCATTAGGTCGGCACGGCTCATCCCAACCCCCAGGTCCCAATCAAGTTAATGAAGGTCCTTTATCCCCAGGGGCCAGGCAATCTGCTTTCTTCTGCCTTAAACAGAAACAGTTCGCACTTGATTCAGTTACTTACAGTACTTTATGCATCTTGGTGCATTAAGGCGATGGCAGCAGCATTTCAAAGGCTCAAACGAAGGCTGCAGAGCCTTTCACTCTCAGGTCCGCCTCCTGGACTAAGCGTGTGGAAGTCAGCCAGGAAACGGGGAGCGAATATTCTTTGTGACAATGCAAAGACGTCAAATTGTGGGCTGGGCTGGTGTGGCCATTTGTGGGAGGCCAGGGCAGTCATCTAGGAGAGGGGCTCCAGCGGCAGGCAGACCTGGGTACGCACACTGGCTTTGTTGGGTGACCATTTAAAAGCCCCCTCAGTCTCAGTCTCCTTGTCTGTAAACTGGGGATGATGATAACCTCATGAGGTTGTGATGAGAATTATAAATAATTTAAAGGGCTCGGCACAGTACCTGGCGCCTCATTATACCTAAATAAATGCCACCTATTATTTTATTTGGATCTTAATGCAAAGGCATTGAGTTGCATCAGGCCAGCCAAAGCTCTCCAAACTTCACGGGAGGGAAGGAGGATGAGGAAAACCCAATGCACTCAGCAACCAATCACTGAGAACTTACTCAGCGTCCAGTGAGTCCCCAGCACAGTGGGAGTCACCTCCTGCCCTAGGACATTCCAGGCAGCTGTGGGACAGAGCTCACAGGCAAACCCAACAGAAAGCTTAAATTGTGGTGCTGGCTTTAGGAACAAGAGGACTCAGGAGAGAGGGGAAAGAGGAAGTACCCAGGAACTGGGGGCTTGGGTAGAGGCGGCCACATGAGAACGCTGCAATGTGACCCTCGGTTCTTCCTGGGGCTCCAGGAAGGGGCCAGGAGAGGCCTGGGGTGGGGGTGGGGGTGCGGGCGGTGGGTAGCTCACATCACTGGCTCTTCCTGGATTCCTGGACTGTCAAGCCTTTCTCTCTCTCTCTCTCTCTTTTTTTTTTTCCATGGTGACCAGGCCAATTCCACAGCCCTGAAAATATCCCCTATGGCTAAAACCTGGGCCAAGGTGGAGAAGGCAAAGCCAGCAGAGCGTAAAAGCAGCCAAATCCTCCCTACAGAGAACACAAGCGGTACCCTCACAGCATCTGCAAGCAGGAAAGGCACTAACATCAACAACAGACGCTGTTCTTCTGCACCACACATCCATCCAGAAGCCTCTTTAGTTATGAAGCCTCAAACTCTGCAAATTATTACATCCAGGATTAAATAATGTGAAGTACTTCAACTTTAAAGTTATCCTGGAGAATAAAAGAAACCATGAACTACGCCAATAACAGGAAGCTGATTATATTTGTGGGGGGGAAAGGAGGGGTGACAAGGCAGGACTAGGGCAGGATATCCTGTGAAGGAGGTAAAGCTGATCTGACCTGGAACTTTGCGGTTATTCAAACAAAAACAATGATTTCAAACCCAATAAAACTTGGCAAAGCAAAACTCAGAATTTTCACACTAGGCCAAAGGAATGACTTTGGAATTTCCCAAACATGTCTGGAGTAATACAACTGTGTGTTTTCCAGTTATTCCTGGTGACACACTCTGTTGCAATTTCTACTTTAGGTTCATAAGGTTTTAGCACCACGTTTTAAAAAAAAAATAAACGAAAAGTAAATGGTACAATGGACTGAGATGATATTCCATCTGAAATGCATAACGGCGAGTGGGCAGTCTAAGAAGGAAGGAGGTGGGGAGTAGGGAGGAGTGCTGTCCCCCCTGGGGATGTGGGTGGAGGAGGACCACGTTCGGCTAAGGAAGACAAGAACCCAGGACCAGAGGCAGGGCCTGAACACGCTGCAAACACGAGGGTTGACTAGCCAGGCATGGATCCCAAGTCTAGTGTGGCTGAATTCGTGGAAGGAATATTCAGGCTGAGAGGGATGGGCCAAGTCCCAAGGGGAGCCCCAAATCGAGGACCAGACAGGAAGGAGTAGATGGTCCATCAGCGGGTATTAAAAGCCTAATCAGGACAACTAGAGGACAGAGGGGAGCAAACCCAGCACCTGGGAGAATGGGGGATGAGGCTGGAGGCAAGGCACTGGTCCTGGAGTCTTGCAGTTGAGGAAGGACAGGCAGGCAGGTAAACTGTGGAGGGGCAGAAGTGCCTTACATGGAGGAGAACAGAAAGCAGGCTGTGACATTTCTTCTACAAACCTATGGGGGAGCCAGAAGGGGAGGGGAGGAGCTCGGGCTGCTTGCCTTTCCCCATTACCCTCCTCCCCAATGGTGACCAATGACAACACAGGATAACTCTCACTTGCAACACAAAAGTAAAGAATGAAATTAACTAGCATCTCCTGAAATCATGGGTGTTTGGTCCCTGTGCTCTCAGGAAGGAGATCTAAGACTCATCAGGAAGACTTTGCCTGGGACTTCCCTGGCGGTCCAGTGGTTAAGACTCTGTGCTTCCACTGCAGGGGGCACGGGTTCGATCCCTGGTTGGGGAACTAAGGTCCCGCATGCTGCGCAGTATGGCCAAAAGGAAAAAAGTAAAAAAAAAAAAGACTCTGTCTGAAGTACCAACTGTGTGTGGGGGGGGGGGGTGGTATTTGTGGAAGTTGCTATCTTGGGAGGAATTGAGGAAAGGAGGAGCCCTGCTTGCTGTTCTAAAACACCAAAGTGCTGAATAATTCCAATTATCCTTCATCAAAAGCAGAACAAAAACTCTGATTCATAGCGTGAGTACGATGGACACCACACTTGCAATCTTTTATCCAGAACAAAAGGTAAGAAAGCTGCGTGTAGGGCTCTGGAACCATCCATATGCTGCTGTTCAGGGTGGTGAGAATTCAGAGCGAAGTGAAAAACGGATGTCTGGGGTTTAGCTCAACACTGAAATCACCTCAAGAATCCAGTCACCCCCAGGAGGGGCACTGGGCCTGGGTCAGTCTGACATCATGTCACAAAGTCTGCTAGGCAGCAAGGAAAAGCACTGGGGTTGGAGATACTGCTTGGGAACAGCTGGTGGTCATACTGAGGGTCTGGCTGGGAGTCATGAAGGAATGGAAGGAAGAGACGATGTACAGAAGACAATAACCACTTTGGGTTGCTTTTCCACACCACTCCCCCGGCCCCCCCCGCCCGTGCCTCTCCCGTGGGGAGACCAGCCCCATGATGCTGTGCACTCTCCTTCCAAACATGGGACAGTTTTCACTCGCACTGTCTGTCCCTGATTATCAGGATGATACAAATGCAGGAGTTCCTTCTGCCAGCAAGGCAACACAAGGAAGCCAAGTGACATTTTTGATGTTTGCTGGCAGTATGTAGCTCCTATTTACACACTTTAAAATCACAGAGGGTGACCATCTGCTTCCTTCTTGATGATTACTAAGAAACATGGGTGCGCAGACCAAGGACTTGCTCTGACCGCTCAGAAACAACTGCCCAATTGCTTTGCTCAAGGCAGCACAAAGGAGAGAGAGACCCACACGGAATACAAAACGTGACCGCCCGGTTCAGAGAAAGGGGAAAGGTATTCAGACAAGCGGCTCTCAGTGACCAGGGCTTACAGCAGGCCCATCTGTCCCCCACCCCCCGGCCCCCAGGAGCAGAGTCAGGGGGCAGCCGGACTATGCGGATGGAGGGAATGAGTCCACCTCCTCCGTGCAAACAGTTTTAATTTGAAAAGAAAGAGCGGGGGAGGAAGGGGTGAATTTTCTTTTCCTTTTAGTCTTTGGCTTCCACACGTCCTTTCTCCGAGGATAACACGGTCTGCACCACCCACGTGCCTCTCCCTGGCAGTGTGACCCGCTCCCCCCTGCGCTTAACCTGGCCCCGGGGCTCCGCTGTGACCGCGCATGTAAACAAAGCATCCCTCTCGGAAAAGCCGGTGGAAGCCCGGGTGCGCGGTGGAATACAAATGAAGGCCCTCTCCGCCCATGACGGCGGTGCACCAAACTCGGGATCTGGGAGGCTTGATTGGAACCAGGCTCGGCTCAGGCATGCAGCCCTCAGCTCAGCAGGAAGGAGGGCTGGGACCTGGCCGAGGGCAGGACGTTCTGCGGGGGAGCCCCGGGCTCTCAGCAGACACCCCCGTGACGAGCACCCCTGACCGTGGCACGGGCGGCGGCGTGGTCAGTTCAAACAGAAGAGCTTCCTGCTCAGCGCTTAAAACAATGGCTGCACTGGAAAGGGGTCTGCTTTTCGTCAAAGGATGATTTGCTTCTCTAGCATGGGAAGAATTAGATTAAATTCAATAATTAAAAGGGTTTCTTCCCCTCCTCCCCTGACATTTGCTGTTCAGGTCACAGCACAGTGTGTGGGAACTGCAGTGCTGTTGTTGACAGAGAACAAGAAACGCATGTGCCGACGGGGGCAGAGGGAGGGCATCTCATGGCGAGATCAGCCTTGATCTGCCACCGGATTACAGGGGCCTCAGAAGAGGCTGATTAATAATTCTGCAGGAGCCCTTGAGCTGGAAAGCTGGCGTTCTGAGTCTGATAATCCCCAGTCACTGCGATACAAAGGAAGGACAGGAATTGAATTCACAGTTCTGAATTGTGAAATTCAAAATCTGAAAGAAACAGGGATCCACTTCTTCCTGACTGTGTTTCTCAACCTAGCTGCCTGCTTGTTTGTGTTAAATGGCTACTGTGCTTTTTGAATCCAAAATCTGATTATATTTAATTAGTACAGGCATCTGGGATTTCTAATACACAAAGAGTTATTAAAGTAACAAATCTTTCTAAAATATGTTCTCCATGAAAGAATGTGTTAATTTATGCAGTAACAATATTTTAACATGAAATAATTAACATGAAAACCGCAACAATTATGAATTCTTTGCAGTCAAATTTATACGTGAATTTTCCTCCAGATAATAATCTATTCAATTTAAACCCTCAATACTGGGAGCATTTGAACAGACATGTTTTTCTTTTATTTAATACACAAACCTTAACCTACAGCAAGTTTTATACAAAGTCCTAAATGCCCCTGTTTTTACATATATTCCAAAGATCCAAAGATTAAATCGCCTTGACATCTGCTTTCTCAACAATGATCCTGTCGTTAACTTAGACCTTAGAACAAACAAACAAAAAACCCCAAATACAGAGCAACTCTAAGTTCCTGTCTTTGTGATGATTCAAATCAGGAGAGGAAAGGGTTAAATAGGCAGGTCCTTCATGTGGGAGACCCTATGGAGGGGGTCAGGAAAGGCCAAGAGGGGTGTGTGTGTGGAGACAGAGAGACAGACGCAGAGACAGAGGAGGGAGAGAAGGAAGGAAGGAAGGAAGGAAGGAAGGAGGGAGAGAGGGAGCGCGCACGCAGTACTATCACTCCACTGGATCAACAGTAGTGATGTTACTATTGGTACCTCTACTAACTAAAATTATACAACTATCAGCTCAGCATCTGCTTTGTGCTAAGTGTTTTATGTATATTCTCAGGCAAGTATACAACAATTCTCTGATGAAGGTAACTATTATTATCCCTGTTTTCAGAGGAGGAAATAAAGGCTTAGAGAGGTTAAGTAACTCGTCCAAAGCCTCACAGCTAATTAGCAGTGATGGGTGTTTAGAGTTGACAAGATTAAAAACAACAGTGGCAAGAAGGCAGGGACAGTTCTCAACAGAGAAGGCAAATCTGCTGGAGAAGATGCTGAGTAGACCACCGGCTCCCAGCTGTGTGGTCAGAGGGGCCCTTGGGCATGTAGGTAATATGAAATGGTGACTGCCCAGATAAATAGAATTGGCTGTAAAATAATGAAATAATATATTTTTTCTCTTACAAGATTGATTTTTCTTTACTGATTACTGATAGCTCTTTCCTTAAAAATCTTTTTTAGGTAAGAAAATAAAGACCCCTTTCAAGGAAAATTTACATCAAACACAAAAACTTCAGGTTATAAGAATGGTTTTTATATTTCACAACCCTCCAACAACTTTCATAGAGAGCCCATTTAATTCTCACACTAATTATGTGAGGTTATTATTTTTATTACCTCCATTTTACAGATGCTAAAAAATGAGGCTGAAAAAGGTTAAGTGATTTGCCTGGGGACACACCAACCTTGTAAGTGGGAGCTAGTTCAGACTCGGGCTTCCTGACTGCCAACCACAGCTTCCTCATCAGGAGGCTGCCTTAGCAGCCTACAGGGAAGTACACCACCAGGAAACAACACAGTGACTGTGTATTCTATCTTTAAAGATACGGCCACAAAACCTGCTGGGTGGCATAGGCCTGTCCTAAGACCAACAATTCCACTGCAGGGAACATACCCAGGAGATAGGAGGACATGACCGCCACCACGGCAGCTAAACTCATAAGGACCCTCAGTTAGAAATACCAGTAGAATGGATACACGGATCTATCTGTACAATGGAATACTACTCAGAAATGAAAAGGAAAGAACTACTGTTACATGCAGCAACATGGATAAATCTCACTGACCTGATGAGAAAGAAACTAGACGCCAAAGAGTAATACTGTATGATTTGTTTATATGAAGTTCAGTTACAGGAAAAAGGAATCTCTGGTGATAGAGGTGAGACAGTGGCTACCACGTGGAGTGGTGACTGGTTGAAGGGGATGAGGAGGTCCTTAGGGGGCTGGCAGTGTCTGTGTCTTCATCTGTGGCTGGTTTCAGGGGCACATATGTATGTAAAAGTTCACTGAGTTGTACATTTCAGACTTATTCATTTTATTGTATGTATAGTATGGCTCAATAAAAAAAATAATCAATGTCCACGAAAGCAAGCCATTCTGATACATAAGCCAGGTCTATCTGAGCTTGTTATGTTTAAATCAACATTAGTCAGCACGGAGCCTCCTGAAAACTCATGAAGAAAGTGTCAAGAATTCTCCCATGGTCTGTGTGAGCTCTGGAGGAACTGATGGCTGGAGGGGCTGTGATCAGGCCTCAGGGGAGGGTGCAGGCGGCTTGGGGGTGAGAGGCCACGGTCAGCTGAAGGGTGGTGCCGTGGTGGGGAGGGCTGGGAGGTGAGGCCCCATGGCAGTGGCAGCAGGTGAAGGCACCCCGACTGACCTCTCTGGGCTTGGGCACCAAGCTGGGACATACTGCTCCAGCCACCTCAAGCTCTACAAATCCCAAGCCAAATTCACCCTCGTTCTTTGAAAATAAGACCTTCTTCCCAACCCACTCATTCCTGTTGTTGGCAACTTTATCCTCGTGATTACGCACATGTGACCACCAGGGAATTACCTTTGATCCCTCTCGCCCTTTCCAGAATGGTGTTTGAGCCTTTCCATGTGTCTACAGCCCATTTTCGCATCTGTTTATCCCCCAAGAACTTAGTCTTGTCCAGGATATGGCAACAAAAGTTCTTTTCGTTTACCAGTCGCTACGTGCTGGGCACTGCGCCAAACAATTTACATGTGCTGTTTCACTTAATCTTTGCAAAAATTAAAGCACAAAGCAGGAAGAGTATATTTGCACTTTACAGATAAGCAAGCTGAGGTGTGGAAACGTTAAGTAACTTGCCCAAGGCCCCAGAGCTGGTGGATGGTAGGGCTGGGTTTCAAATCTGGTTCTACCCCAGGCTTGCTGCCTGCCCCTGTGCAGTCTTTGGCTTCTTTCTATCAGCAGCTCCTAGCAAAGCCCTTTCACTTTGAAAGGCGCTCAAATAACTAATTTTGTCATTGCTCAGAGATCCTGATTGGACAGAACGTAACAAGAGTTTGTGACTAAAGAAGATCTAGCTGCTGTCACTGAGGGACATGCAGAGGTAGCAGAGAATGAACGATACCAAAGGACTTCTAGCGACCTCCGGAATGCTGTCGGCCGAGGACCACCCCCCTAGGTTTTGGGTCTGGTCTTGACCTTCTCCACGACACGGGGCTGCTGCTTACAGTCCAGTGGGGCAGGGAGGAGGAAAGGAACAGAGGAGGCGCAGTTTAACCCAGGTCCCAATTCCAGCTCTGCTGGTGCCCGGGGGAAATGCCAGCTCATCCACTCAGGGGGGCGACAGACATTTCCGTGTGCCTCACATGGGAACCTCACAACTGTGCTGAGAAACAATGGTCACCCACAGTCCTAAAATACCTGTGATTGGCACACGCTTCTGAACACTGCCCACACTTCCATAATCAAGATGCGGCCTGGCTGTGGCCTGTGGGGAACATAAAACCTGATGTGCAAATATCTTCAGGCACGTGGAGCAGCTGTCTGGAGGAACTGACTAATCCCCCGCAGAAACTTCAGCGTGAAGCACGCGTGCCATCTGCAGAGCACACCAGCAGCTACACATCAGGCCCTGCCTGCCTCGTAAAGTGGCCCGGGCAGGGCAGACCCTCGGGAGGCATTTTGTAAACAGCTGGGCTGTCTCAGAGCTGGCAAATGAAGGTCTTCCAACTCTCTCACACATGCACTTTAGAAGTGCCCCTTAAAAACCTTTTCCATAAAGGGGGAAAAGGAGCTTATGACTAACCTTCTCAATTTTTATTTTCTGTTCTTTTAATCACTGTCTTGATGAGAGACAGCATAGCTTAAGAGGGCAGATGCGATAGGGCCAGCCATACCTGGATTCAAATCCTGCCTCTGCCCTTTTACTAGCTGTGTGACTTTGTACACGTTACTTAACCCCTCTGAGCCTGTTTCTATCTTTCCCGCTCGGGCCTGGCACTGGGTAGGTATCCTGTAAACGCCCCTGCTTCTTCTTTTTCCTCCGTTGCAGCATTTCTTTTATTCTCCTTGAAAATCCCGGGGCCCCAGTCTTTCTTTTTTTCCCCCCCGGTTCAGTTCTCCAGTTCATTTACTTCTTCTTACTTATCTCCTTCCAGTGTTTGGCATGGATGGGAAGATACTTGTAAAAGGGAAGAGAGAAGAAAAAAGAATTTTAAGAGGGAAGGGTGGAGGATTCTATTTGGAAATTAAGGGTGTGAAGCTGACCCTCTGAAGGGCATCAGGACAGCATCTGGGAAGTGATGGTGGAGGTGAGGAAGCCACCAGAAAGGCAGTCAGGACAGCTCTCCAGGGAGGAAGGCAGGATGGCCAGGGCTGAGGGTGGCCCCGCGGGCCCTGCCTCACAGCAGCAGCACACTGTGAGGGCACAGCCTCGAGGGGCTCCTGACATGCCTGCCCCCGGACTCCAATCACCCAGGGCCACAGCCAGGGGCATCTCACCCCGTGAACTAAACACCCAGCCCTGTCAACAGCATCCCTGCCAGCATGCTCGGGCTCTGGCCCTGCAACCTTCTCAGTTATTGATGGTTCAAGGCTGTTAACAACACATTCTAGAGAGTCCAGAGCCCAGGAGAAGGGGAGAAACAAATCCTGAACTGCTCCCTCCAGCCCCAGAATTCCACTCACACACGGAACGATGCTGACACGACCCACTCCATTCCCACCCCTTCCTAAATCAAAGATTCATGTCTCGCAACCTTCACCTGCTCTCCTCTCCTTCCGGGTCCGTGAGCTGGGATCTCACAGGTTTGCCTCAGGGTAAACTCTCTCATTCAGGCCCAGGTCTCAGACCCAGGGGCACTTCAGACCCTCGTAGCTCATCTTGAGTCTCAAGATCACATCCACATTCCTCTTTGGACTGTGGAGCCAATCAAAGCTGCCTGTGAGCCTTTGATTAGTGATATGGTACACCATCTGGCCATGCGCTGGTGTGTGTATGTGTGTGTGTGTGTGTGTGTGCACGCGCGCTGCTTGTTGTGTGGGCATTTGGCTCCAGGACAAGAACTGCCACGTGCTGGGGAAATTCAAATAGCCGAGCTGTCTGACCGACCTGTAATTTAGCCTTTGGACAGCATCTGTGCGAGGCAAGGTCTTAGTTTAGCGTTTTTCCTCATCACTTGAGACTGCTGAGAAGGATAAAAGGAGGGAAGAATTGGCATGAAATGAAAGAATTAAAAAAGAAGGAAAGAAAGAAGAAGAATGACAGAGGTGGCCATGATAACCTCTAGTAGAAAGCACTGCCCTGTAATCCACTCCGGTCACTGCTCAGCCTTGCTCGGAATGACTAGGTTTTGGTTAAAAACAATAACAATGAAGGTGACCCCTTTCCTTCAGACACGAGCATTATCTTTTCCATGAGGAACCTACAATGACTGCAAACTGCACATTCAGTTCCACACATTTATCCTTTGACCACTACGTGAGGTTCCAGGAAGAAAGGAAATAACGCCGGGAATTCCCTCCCCGGTATCTACTGCTCTAGAAGCATCTGAAAAGCTGTCCCACTGGAGTGGCTGCTGGTTTGAGATGTATTTTATGTAGAGGTTAATTCCTATAAATCTTTGGAGGAGGCAGGATGGAGGGGATGATTAAAGGAGGTGGAGCTTCTCCAGGGACTGAGTTATTCTCTTCTGTCGGCCCTCTACATCCCCTTTCTACTCGTCTTCTCCCTGCTCTGGACCCATCAGGACTCATCAATGGGCTCCTTTGACCGCTGGCTCTAGTGGGGTTTGGCAGAAGATCTGGAGGAAGGCTGAAGAGTGAGCTCGGCCGCGCACCCCCCAGATCCGCCCCAGCTGCCCGTCTCCACCCGAGGGGGCCTCTCTGCACAGCTGCTCGTTCTTAGTTCTGGTGCTGTTACCAGCTCTGGGATGCCGCGTCATGCCCTGTCGGTTTTCCTAAACCCTGCCCGGGCCATTGTAAATAACTCCTTTGCTAAATTCTCCAATGAGCAGCGCCTTCTGTTTTTGGCTGAGACCTCGATGGAGTGATGAGCTACTACTCGACTGCTCTCTTGGCCTTCCGCAGCCCTCTCCTCCCAAGGCAAAGTGCCTCGAGCCTGGGTGCAGGGAGGAGGGCGGCACGAGCCAGGAAGACATCAGCAGACGCTCACGCACCAAAAAGCAACATCTCGTTCACGCACTGAACCCACAACAGTCTCCCACCTGCAGAGTTGTCAGATTCCCACCAGATCAAGAAGGAAGAACCTAGCCAAAGAATGACAGTCCAAATATTTTCCAGAGGAAGGAAGGGAAGGAGGGAGGAAGGGCTGAGTGGGATGTGACCAGGAGCCTTCCTCATTCAAGTGCCCACCTTGTCTTGCTGTGTACTCATTGTCTTCGATCAACCTGGCCAATCCGAAGTCGGCGATCTTGCAAATTAGTCCATTCCCCACGAGAATGTTTGCTGACCGCAGGTCTCTGTGGATATAATTCATGCGCTCGATATACGCCATTCCCGCAGCAACCTGTGGAAACCGAGGAACACACGTTACACGTGGCTCCATGTACTCCCACGTCAGTAAATCTAAGGCAGGAATCGAGGTACCACAGGGCCTACCTGTGCTGCCATGTCCACAAGGTTTGGTAACTTCAGAGCTCTTCCTTCTCCATCTTTTAAGAAATCGAGTAAACTTCCTATGAGCAAAACATAAAACCATTTCGATTTCCTTTGAAAGATAAAAATTCCTGACGAAGGGCTGTATTTGGTTTTCTTATTAGAAGTAACGAGGTAATTAAATGAAATAGTTGCTATCGATTAAAAAAAAAAGGTTTACACAAAAACACAGGGCAGAAGAAAATCTATGCATTGGAAGGCGGCAGTTTTACCTTTTAAAAATAAACTATTGGGCTTCCCTGGTGGCGCAGTGGTTGAGAGTCCGCCTGCCGATGCAGGGGACACGGGTTCGTGCCCCGGTCCGGGAAGATCCCACATGCCGCGGAGCGGCTGGGCCCGTGAGCCATGGCCGCTGAGCCTGCGCGTCCGGAGCCTGTGCTCCGCAACGGGAGAGGCCACAACAGTGAGAGGGACGCGCACCGCAAAAAAAAAAAAAAAACAGCAACAAAAAAACAACTATGGTGGGACTTCCCTGGTGGTCCAGTGGGTAAGACTCCGAGCTCCGCATGCCACAACTAAGAAGTCCTACAGATCCTGCATGCCACAACCAAAAACATGCCGCAACGAAGATCCCGCGTGCTGCAACTAAGACCTGGTGCAGCCAAAATAAATAAAAATTTTAAATAAATAAATAAAAACTTGATACATTTAAAGAAAAAACTATGGTGACTCCATTTCTAGGGACACCAGAAATGGGATTAAAACTAGAAAAAACAGGACTCAATTCCCTTTATGTCACAGGAAGAACATATTGAAAGGCTGCACCACTTCAATCTCATTCCCAATCAGCACCCCCAACAAGAGTGAAGTGGGGAAAAGAGCGCCCAGCCGAGTGGTTCCCAAAATGTGGTCCTGGACCAGCAAGAATGGCAACCCCAGGGGAACTAGTTAGAAATGCAAACTCTTGGGTCCCACCCCACATCTACCGAATCAGAAACTTGGGAGTTCTGGCCTAGAAACTTGTATTTTAAGAAGCCCGTTAGGTGACTCTGATACCAAGTAAAGTTTAGAATCACTGGCCCAGCTTATTGACAGATTTTAAATCAAGAAAAGAGTATCTGAGGAATACAGGGTGGGGCAGGTAGCTCCCCACATTAGATCATGGCCAATCAGGCCTTGAAAGATATCTGAAACAAAACGGCTGGAGCTTCGGAGCCACTGTGATGACACAGCCCAAGGAGCTCAGAATGAACACTGGGGCTGAAACAGTCACAGGCAGAGGCTGGAGGCTCATGTGATCATTGGTGACTTTTTTCATGCTTTAATTGAAAAGTTATTTACCAAATAACCCTGGGTACAAAGGACAAACAATCTGTCAGAGAATAATTCCAAATATATTTTAAAAGACAGTACGTGGAAAGGAAAAATTACACTGGTGTCCTCTGATGTACAACGAATTGCCTTTTAAGGCTGTTTCTTGTTTGGTTCATCTATTTTTCCAAAACAAAGCGATCTTTGGCCTTATCCCCAACAATATTGCTTTGATTAGAAAGAGAGAAAAAGAATGAGACTAAAATGTGCTCTTTAAAAGCATGTCTTTCTACATCTGATGTTTAAGAAGAGAGCTGAAAAAAAAAGATGTTGAAAAAAGGGAGACTAAATTTAACCCAGAGATCAGTGTCTGATATTAATTGTTCAGCCCTGCAAAAAATTTAATTTTTAACACAAGCTCTGGCATTCCAAATAACAGCAAACTATTATAGCTCTCTGTATCACCCCTGATACTAAAAATGAATTTCTTTAATTATGGAGAGAAGCTGGAACTCCTGACACATGCAGCATGCAAAAGGTACTGCGCTTCTCAAGAATCTGGGGGGCAAATTCAAGGTCATAGACTGTTCTTAAAATGTTTTCATTAGTGAGCACACAATTTGTGCGTCTTGATAAGAATGCTTGATTCATGGAGAAGGGAGGAAAAAAGCAAGCAGGCAGCTCCATTTCCCTCCCCAAAACAAGGCTGCAGGTTCCCGTGAGGGGGAGCCCGAGAGGCCTGGCCTGACCTTTATTCATATACTCGGTGACAATGTAGATGGGCTCCTCAGACACCACCGCATAGAGCTGAACCAGTTTGTCATGCTTCAACTTCTTCATGATCTGTGCCTCTTCAAGAAACGATTCAGGGGACATTGTGCCGGGTTTAAGAGTCTTTATGGCTACTTTTGTGTTTCCATTCCAGGTACCTGCAGACACCCCACAATATCAAGTCAAACCAAAGATCCTCTTTTGATGGAAAAAAAAGTTGTTTAGTGAGTAGCTATTTGCATAAAGTTGGATTTTAACTTAAAAAAAACTTAGCATATTTTTTTTGTTGAACAAAGACAATCAAATGTAAGGACTCAGTCAAGTATTTTCAATAGGAAAAATGTGTTTAGCTATGGCTATATCATGGTTTATAATTCTTTAAAATTTTTTTGTGATTTTGATATGTATCACTTTCCTTTTCTGGCTCAGTCATGTGATTACAAATTTGTATCAAAAGCTCTGGATGGCTACATCTTTTTTTTTTCCTTCCAGTTTTACTGAGATATAATTGACATATAGCACTGTATAGGTTTAAGGTGTAAAGCGTAATGATTTGATTTACGTACACCAAGGAGTGATTATCACAATTAAGTTTAGTGAAATCCGTCATCTCAAATAGATACAAAATTAACGAAATAGAAACAATTTATTTCTTGAGAACTGAGGATTTATTCTCTAAACAATTTTCATATATAACATACAGCAGCGTTAATTACATTTATCATGTTGTACATTAGATCCCTAGTACTTTCTGGACACTTCTTCATAAGGATGAAAGTCTACGGGTTAGAACAGGACTGGCCATCCAAGAGCCACGCCTTAGGCAGTACAGTGAGCATGGAAGAAATGAGATTAAGTTCTGTTTTCTGGGGTGTGCCATTTAAAAATACATGGCAACACAGAGGACGTGTGGAGATTTTTACCTCTAGACTTCAGGTTGTCAGCAATGGATGAGCGGCTTGACTGAGCCCTTGAAAAGTTGAGCTAAGTGTGCTGATAAGCATTGGCAAGAAGCTCTCGGTCCACTTGCCAACACTTCAACCAGTAAAGGAAAATTCCTCAAGCCTACTGATGGTCAGCCACAAGAACAGTGCCTT